>NC_089821.1:258865876-261370876 GCF_035046505.1 Tiliqua scincoides | reverse complement strand
TTAGAACCAGCTCTGTCCAGATAAACTTTATTCCTCACATATTCCTTTGTATCATTTTGGTTGGTACCAGTAAACCTATTACCAGATTTATTACCATTAAACCAGATTGTGGCTTCAGACCTGAAACTTGTGGGTCTTCTCTGTTGCACTATTTAACCATAAATTCCGATACTGATTTCACTTGCAGCTACACTGAAAATATCTAGGAAGTGGTGTATGTGGGAAGTTGTCATAGTTGCCATGCTTGGCCTTAGACATGGGCTGTCTTTGTGCCCTTCTTGGGGTTTCCCTATATTGCAGGCCTGCATATCTTGTGACCCAACAAGTCAATGCAGCTCAACGACCATATATTGGGAACTACTGACTGCTTGAAAAGTCAGTCTCTCATCTTTTTGGTAAAAAAGTAGCACAACTCAGAGGCTGTTCATGCCATGGTAGGCTGCCACACATCATGGCTGATGGATTGTGGTCAACTTGATGGGTGCAATTTATAAAGGCCAGCCTTACTGCCTTTGTTTTCAGCTCTCATCCAAAAGAGGATTATGTCTGCAGGTGGACCCATTTCTACCTGGTTTGCAAGGCTTTTTGTTTCTGCAGTTGTGCAATTGTGAAAGGCTGCTTAAAGCAGGATTATCCCAGAGGGTGGCAGGCAAACAACTTGCATCTCTCATTCTAGCCTAGTTATTTTTCATAATCCCAAAGCATGTAGATGTTTAATGGCAATTGCAGCATATGCAACTGGAACCAAAAATGCGCCAGGATTACTTGCAGTTTCCTGACACACCCTTTACCTCCATATATGCTTGATGAAACTGAAGACAGAGGATCTGCTTTTGCTTCTAATTCATGCAACTGGAATCAGTTTTGAAATAGAGAGAAGGAATTGGTAAATTTTTCCAGCAATCTTAGTTCCACAGAAAGTACTAACAGCTGGTAGCAGGTAGTATTTAGCTAGCAGCTAATGGATGGTGAAGGAAAGAGGAACAATAGCGAGGTCAGGCTATATGTCAGTTTCCTCTGTCTTCCTTTTGTGTTAAGAATTTACTGATCCAGCACAGAGAAAAAGGGAGCCAGTCTAACACAGGGGAGGCATGGTGATATCCACTGCCAATTCTCTTGGGCTCCCAAGGTCCAGAGGTAGCAGTGGTGAGAAATTGGTTCCTTCTATGGGAGACTCAATATAGGAAGAGATTCCTGCACCGTCACAACTCTGAAACTTGGAAGCACGAGGAATGGGGCAATGGAAATTGAAATCCATTCAGGATGTTGAGCTGTGCATGTGACAAGGCAAGGAAGCAGAGCAGGAACCAAAAAGACAGCATTTTGCTACATTCCATTCAACACCACAGGTGCCATGACCTGAACCAGAGGCAAAAATTCGATGAATCTCCATTTAGATGGCATTTGAGTACCTTGGAGCCAGAGGTTCTGTGAAGCCTCTTGGATCTGTTATAGTAACTGCAAAAAAAAACTTCCATCATCAATTTCAGAGCACCCAGTAATCCTGGTTGAGCACTCCTGCATACCCTGCTAACCCTCCTAAGAGACTCCAGAGTACTCTTTTCACCGCAGCAGCAGTATACAGGTCTAGCCTTGTTATACACGGATTTTTTATACATGGATTTGACTCAACACGAATGGCCCCTGCAAATGAGAAGCATGTGCTGATCCCTGGAGAAGGGGAAAAATGCACCCCTTGAAAATCACAGTTAAAAAAACTGCTTTTTACTGTTGCAGAGAGACAGTCATACAAATGATTACAGGTATAATCTAAGCAGCCACAGATTTTTCTATCTCAAAGCTGATGAGAAGGGCCCTTTAAATTAAAGGAAAACAGTCCTTTAATAATGCCAGAGAGGGCAGCTGGCTGACAATCCATCAGTCATTCTCTCTGCAGGCTTCACTCCTCCCTGCCGCCTGAAAGAAGGTTAAATGGCAGCGATTATCACCTTCTCCATTCTTTCCCCCTTGCTGGGGCTCCAGGTGAAGGGAGGGACTGCTTCCTCCTAGTGAAGCCTAAGTGCCTGGAGAGAGACTGATTGCCTCTGTGTGCATTACAAAGGTCAGCAAAGCTGTTTTTAAATCACCAGAGCAAACGGACTTTGTTTTTTAAATTGATTTGCTCTAGTGCATTTTCTGCCATCCACCTGAGTTCTTGGAACAGAACCCTCGCGAATAATGAGACTCAACCTGTACATTGTATAAGCAAGCACAGACTAAACCCCCAACAGGATTGGTCAAGTACAAGATTGGCAGCTCAAACCCTAACCCTTTTAAAAAACTGCAGAAGCTAAGCTAGCCAGTGATGATGATGATGATGATGATGATGATGATTAACAGTATTTATATACTGCTTTTCAACTAAAAGTTCACAAAGCGGTTTACAGAGAAAAATCAAATATCTAAATGGCTCCCTGTCCCAAAAGGGCTCACAATCTAAAAAGATGCCAAGGAATACCAGCAAGACAGCCACTAGAACAGACACTGCTGGGGTGAGGTGGACCAGTTACTCTCCCCCTGCTATAAAAAGGAGCACCCACTTGAAAAAGTGCCTCTTACCCAATTAGCAGGGGTTAATTACCCCTTACTCTTACCCAATTAGCAGTGATGAATTTTGTTGGTTAAAAAGTTTTTACTCATAGAATCACAGTCGGAAGGGACATTCAAGATCATCGAAAACGCCCTGGGTAAAGGGTAGCCCTGCAACTGACCCTACAACTGGAATAGCCTTTGCTTGACTGTGCCCAAATATATTGATCTGGCTTCTGATGCCACCACATTAACCCTTGGCATGCTCACGGCAGGCTATGGATTCCCAGTACCACCACATCAATGCTTGTTCATTAGTGTCCCACTCTATTGTTCTGATCTACGGCTGACCACAACTTGCTAGGGAGTTTTATCCCACAAACTATAGTAGTAAGTCAGAATGGTACAAGAGTTGCACAATGTAGCTGCCTGACCTGCTTCCTCCCCAAATATGGCTTTTAACTCACTGTCAAATTCTGAATAGAGAACCAACTTAAGAACAAAAGAACAGCCCCACTGGATCTGGCCGTAGGTCCATCTAGTCCAGCTTCCTGTATCTCACAGTGGCCCATCAAATGCCATCAGGCAGAGAGAAAGCCATGATAACAGTCACATTAAACACCACACAGCTATACTGAGCAGTTGACCACCTCAGCTTTACCTCTGCATTTTGGCTTAAGGGCAGAAGTTGCATAGGTAGCTGTGAAAGCAACCACTTGGCTCTGTAATGTAATGTCTTTTCATGATATAAGGTTAAGGTAGCTGTCTCCCACACATCTCTCTCTGCAAGGCTTACTTTGACCTGAGGTTATGTATACATAATTCCAATGCCAGAATAGGAATTAACACCTCTGCCACCACTGCTCCTATGCAAGATTTGAGATACACAGGATCTATCATGGATTTTTGATCATTCCATGTCTCTCATGAAGACTGAAAAGGAAAGAGAAGGAAGTGGCCTGGATAGACCCAAAGTCTCACTGCTGTTTCACACTGTTCACACTGTGAATTATAACTATGGTTGAACAGTGAACTGACCCCCCCCCCCCACTTTTGATTTTGATCAGCAGGGATGTGACATATGGGAAACAAGAGGAATTATTAAAAAGTTGTATATGAAATGCCTTCTCTGTCTTGCATTACTCTACACCTATATGTAATAAAAGAGGAAAGTGATAACAGTCACTTTGTGTAAGCAAGCTTGAAAATCGCACTCAGATAAGTACCTAAATTGTACTGCCTAGATCCTACATATAACCCCACAACTGTGAAATTCTGTATGAGATTTACCAGCCTGAAGCTGCCAACTGACCCAGCCATAAAGCAGTTAGATAAGAATTTAAATCACGATATGATACAATTAGACATTCATCTCCTATTTATTTTCATATATTTCAGTATTTAATGGAGTTGGCTGCAAGTTTTTCGTTTAAAATGTACATGCTTGGCTTGCCATAGATGTGTATGGGATGAGCTAAATTAAACCTCTGAATATTTTGAATCAGACCTTTATGAATGAACAGATTAGTTCTGAGGAAATGGTAAACAGGAGGAGCTTCTATAAAGCTCTTCTAGACATGCAAAGATAAAGGATGGTTCTACTACGCAGAATAATCAGATACAAAAAATAGCTATTTAGAAGCAGCATACCTAAGAGTACTTTAATCAAACATTTAGGTTACCTGCCAAAAGGACCATGATCTCTTCAAAATGCAATGCGGATTAAAGTGTTATCTAACATGAGCAGAAAACTAACCTTGGAGTGGAAGTTTGAAATGTGTTCATCATAATTTTCATGTCTTTGGATAGAGAAACCAGCTTTTTCAGCCAGATTGCAAAACTGGTTTAAAGTATTCCCTCTGAGTGGAGCAAATACCATTGCTTTCCCCTAGAATACGAATGGAAAAAAATGCAATTGTATTTCAAATGGTAAAGAAAGCAGCTACTATATAGTATAAACCTTTTCAAAAATGCAAGGTGTTTATTAAAGCAGTCATTGTTTTGTTAGAAAAGTATTCTCATCAGGGAAATATATGCTTCAGAAAATGCAGTTCCTTTACTAACGAAATTCAAAATAAATGATTTCATGAATGTCTGCACCTAAATGTAATAAAACTCACTTTATCTTTTTTGTGCAAGATTGTTAGCTTGTTAAATGTATACAACACAACAAAAGTATTATTAATATACAAATTTTAAGGAAAACTTGGTCATATTCATGCTTCTGTTTCCCTTAGACTTGGCATAGATTTGCACAATAGATTTGCAGATAACATAAAATCATCTCAAGATGGCAGTCAACACAGAAAATAGTCTCGTTGGATTGAACTACTGACCATTTTACTCATGCCTTTTCCAGTGCATCCAGAAAAGGGTGCCTGAGACTTGCCAGACATGTGGTGCTGGCCAGTGATGTGCAATGAGGTGCAAGGTTGGGGAGGAACAGCGCATAGAACTTCAGGATGATGTCACACTGCAAGGGGGACTGGGAGATACCCAGAAGCACCAGCACCTAAGTATCTCAGATGCTGAGATGTTGCTGCCACAAACTGTAGTCTCTTGGAGAGACTCAGAGCCAATCCTATCCACCTTTCCAGCACTGGTATAGCAGCAATGCAACCCCGAAGTGTTCCCATACCTTGAGGAGGCTTCTGAGACTCCCTCCCCAACACAGGATGCAGTGCATACCCTACTGGCACAGCAGCACAGGCACTGGAAAATTGGGTAGGATTGGGTCCTCAAACAGTCATGGAGAGACTCCAAGACTATAGCTCAGTCTCCGCAGTGATCATGCAACCACTCAGAAACTAACTGGGTGGAGCATGTGCACAAGCACAGGGAAGGCTCTGCCTCCTGACCACATGTCCCTGGTGTTGGCACAGTTCAATGTATTCCATATACAACTGACTGCAAAGCATCGTTTTAGTTGGGGCACTCAGAATCTGGAAGGGCTTCTCAAGACAGAGGTACACTATCACTGCCTGCTTTTAGAGGATTAGTGAAAATTACAGCTGGGCCCCCATATCTGGAGATCCAGTACCCATGGATTCGATTATCTATGGATCCCCCCGTGCCCATTAACTTAGTTTTGAACCTTACTGGAGCAAAAAGAACCTTCCTTATACAGGTTTCTATAAGCATTCAAGCTTCTAGTGACATTAAGTCAGGCTGCAGGGAGCCTGAATGCTTGAAAAGACTTGATCAATGTTAACAGGAAGCAAGAATATCCCCTCACCCCAATTGTTCAAAAACTGAAGTAAGTCCTGTTTTGTTCAATGGGGCTTACTCTCAAGAAAGTGTGGTTAGGATTGCAGCCATAGTTTTTGAACAATTGTGTAGAGTTTATATTTGACAACAAGTCCCTAAAATACTTGATGCATACACGCAACAATTACATTTCAATTCTATCCACTGGTGGAATGTGTGTTCCACCAGTGTAAACAGCTTTGTGACTCCCCCTTCCCAGGCCTGATCCACCTTCACAGATAATATGTGGGAGAAGCAGTGATAGCATGCTTGCAAAGGCACACCCCCATGCTGACACATTCCTACTGACATACTCATGAAGCCCCACCCTCAGAACCTGGGGTACAGCATCTGTCTACAGTGACAAGCATTGTACCCTGGGAATTATCTTCTCTGTGTTTTGGAATCCAGGTGAATTTGAGGCATGCCCCACCTGAGCTGCTGAAGGTCAACTATGAGAAACTGGGAGTGCTGGCAGCTCAGACTGCCCATGCCCCTTGTCAAAAAGCTGGGAATACTGCCCTTCCTTCAAAACAGAACCCAAGCATGTAATAAGTGGTTATTCAGCTCTCTCCTCCAAAGCCCACCTCTTGACAATGTAAGTTGTTTTTATGCAGGCAAATACATATAAGTGGGCTTTCTTTCAGAGCTGGTTTGTTTTAGTATATTTTATATTCAAGGGCTTCTATTGATTCATATGTTTCAGCCATTGTCTTTACATATTGTTAGCAGCCCTGAACCTTGAGAGACAGGTTAGCATTTTAAATTATAACTTTATAGAGATGTAACAAATTTATTTCTTTGTTTGGAACAAGTACTGTATGTTAGCTTTTCCGATTGGGTGCATGAGTCTTCTGTTTATAATGAGCAGCTGCCTAATACATCAAATCTTGCATATAACGTATGTTCCCCACTCAGCCCTGGCATACATAATGCAGGGATGGTTTTGTACAACACTGTGTTTACTACGTCCTACAATTTATAATATGTAAATACAAAGCTTATTTTGTTAAAAAGAGGAAGGGGAGAGGGAGAGAAAACAAAACAAAACCACCAGACTTTTAGGCTATGGATCAGTCTAAGTATTTTGTTCGCTTCATATAAGCAGCAATGAAAAGAATAAAAAAAATGGTACTTTACAATAAATAAATACACAATGACAAAGGTTACCATTGAAGGGATTACAAATGACAGAAGCCAACATAAAAACTTTCAATATCAGAATTTTACTTTAATATGAAGACATTGTTATCAAAGGAAAATACTCAAGAAACGCTTTGATAAAAATAATCTCACACTATCTTTGAAGCAGTTTCATTTATTTTACTACCCACTGTGTTCCTTATCAGAAGGCCAAGTATAAGAAGTTTCCTAGTTTATGATTAGGAAGGAATCTGATAGATTAGAAGACTCAATTGAAGTTGGACATAATAAGTATTAAAGTATTACATGACATTAATCCTGCCATTCCATTACTCTCTCAATCATTGTGCACAGACTAATTATTCTGAAGCCCATGTTCAGGAGAAAATAGAAACATACTTACACTGGGCTGGAGTAATCTCTTTATTGCATCCACAAGGCTAGCTCTGTACTGGTCCAGAAACAGGCTGACATTGAGAAGAGAACAGAATCCAGATTAAAAAGGGGTTTCAGTTCTAATGATACTAATGCAGATAAGTACAAAGCTAATTACATATGTTTACACATTGCTGTGAAGGAGACATTGAGGTCTAAATTCTTTCCAGTTCACGCACTTTGTAATGAACAAGAAACAAATTCTGCAGCTTGTAACCATTTTTTATCTGAAGCTCAAGCCAGAGAAGGTCAGCTACTGGAAATGCTTTTCTCTGCCACAAGAATAGTCAATTATTAGCAGTCCCCCCCCCCTTAAATGGCCACAATATCAGGATCAATACAATAATGTAATGCAAGGTTAGCATTTCATTTTTTTTTCCCCCTGGAGGGTACATGAATACCAAAACATTTATTGTTTATTTGTAAAAATGTCTGTGCCTACTTTTTACCCTAAAAAGGGCCCACCTGGTGACTCAATTAAATATTAATATAATAAAATTATATATTAATATAACACAATAAAAACAAAACTGCAATTAAAGCTAATAACAGCACAATCCTATGCATATTTACTCAGAAGTAAATCTCAATGTGTTCAATGGAGCTTATTCTCAGGAAAGTATGTATAGGATTGCAGCCTAAGGGTGCAATCCTGAGGCGCACTTGGGTTGGCACAAGTCCCTTGTGCCAGCCCAGGAGGGTCGCAAACGCAAACTTCCTTGGGAGGAAGCTGGGCTAGTGCACGGAGGTGAGCCGGCCTGCGGAGGCTGACACAAGCCTCTGCACCAGCTCCCTTGGTGAGGCTTGCGTCAGCCTAGCTGGGCCAACACAAGCCTCTAGGGTGGGAGGGAGAGGAGGTGAGAGGGAGGCATCCCTGGGCGGGCGGAGGGCGGGCAGTGGCGGCCCCAGGGGTTGGGCAGGCAGGTGGGGAGCAGGAGGCAGGGATCCCAACCCTTGATCCTGGGGAGTTTGGAACAGCTTGAAGCTGCTCCGCTCTCCTTGGACTTGTGCCACCTCAGGAGGTGGTGCAAGTCCGAGGAGACCCATAGGGGCAAGGGCGCCTTACCCAGGGGTAAGGGGAAAAGTTTCCCCTTGCCTAAGGCTAAGCTGCCTTGGGCCCCTATCCTGTGCTGGATACAGCACAAGCCTCTTGGCTTGCCTGTTCCAGCGCAGCATAGGACTGCACCCTAAGACACACAGAGAGAACAGATAGAAACAAATTCAGCAGCAGCAAAATGTGATTTACAGCCCAACCCTGCCTCTGCTGGTGTAGCTGCGCCAAAAAGGAGTGCATTGTATCCAGTGGGGGGATCAGGAAGCTTGGGAGGGAAAAGGGGATTTAAATCCCTTTACACCTGTAAACCTCCCACTTTGCAATGGGCCTCCTTGGTCCTGTGTCAGCAATTTTACTAGCACAACTCTGAGAAGAGAAAGGGGTCAGGGAGGCTGTTGCCAGAGGAAATAGAATCTGGCACCACTGGATTCACTCCCTCCCACAGCCTCTCTGCCCTTATTCCACTTCCCCCATCATCTTACTGCATCAGCAGCATCCACTGACACAGAAGGCTCCAGGCTTCTCACTGGTGCTCCTGCAGCCTGCTACTCTGCACATTGCTAGAGTGCTCTTTATGGTTGCTTAACACCAGTCACCACCAGCAGAACATGCATTCCACTGGCAGCTGGGCCCAATAAGACTGGGCCATTAGCCAAACATCTGAAATGCTCTACTGTGTATATATTTATTAATTTTTAAATCTTAACCAGTTTCCAAAATGGCAAAAGTGAGCTTAGCCTCCGATGGCAGAATGTTCTATGGAACACCACCACTGAAAAGGCTCTGTTCAATCAAGCTATCATATTTGGTACTTGCAGGAGTCTTCCTTGTAAACCTATTTTAATTCCATTCTCTGAAACAGAATTCCATTATGTTTTATCTAAGACACAAATCTAGCAGCAGGTCAAGTGTTTTCCACCATATCATCAACGGACTTCAGACTTGTTGTTGGAGGACTTTCATTAGGGCTGAGTAGGGGCATGACAACTTATTCCTTAGCTGAAATGTTATTACTGGTAACCATGATGTCTCCTCTTGCCAGTTATTAACACTGGGCCTTGAGATGAAGCCTTATGGGGAGCAGGATGAACCCACAAACAACTTAAATGCAGGAAACAGCCTTTTCAAGCCCTTGGAAATGGAGCTGTATTCTGAAGGAGACAATTTATCATGCCAGAAGAACCAATCTAGTGTTCCTACACGGTATTGTGCCAACCCCAATGCCCAGTTATCAGTAAAATGAAAACAGATAAGGCAGCAAAGACCAGAACAGGAATTGTTTCAAACTCTGCACGTGGAGTCACCTGTTTCTTGCAGTATCATACTTCTTATTTCTAGTTAAGTGTACAAGCCTCAGATAATTAACATGCTGCATTACGTGCATAGTTTGGGTCAGCATGTTTAGTTTTTTGAACTCAAATAGAAGCTGTGGGGTGCATACATGTGTGTATGTGAGCAGGACTGTGGGGAAGGAGCATTTAACCCATTCCCATTGTACTGCTATCTCAAAGAAAACGGTACCCCTGACGCTGCTACCAGCCCTCCCACTAGTGCCAAAGGAAATTTCTTCCCTAAGGCTAACAGTAGTTTGGAAGGCATGATTTTCATTGGTACTACTGTGTGACAGGAGGGAATTGAATACCCTCTTCTCACAAGCTACAGCCCTCAACCTGGTCAGGCAGCATGTTGAGCCAAACGTAATGTAGTTTGGCCCAGAGGCATAACACTTCTGTCTCCTCTCACCCACCTGCACCTCCAAGATTCTGACAGGGTTCCCAGTTTTCAGAAGTGAAGTAGAATGGATGTTATTTACCCTGAGATAAAATTAAAATATTATTTTATTATTATATTTAATTATATATTAATTAAATAATATATTATATTAATATTATTATAACACATCTGCAGGAAAGAGCGAGGTAGCAGTGACAGTTCCATTTTTGAGACTTTGGGCACAATCCTAACCAGGTCTACTCAGAAGTAAGTCCTATTTTGTTCAATGGGGCTTACTTTCAGGAAAGTGTGGTTAGGACTGCAGCCTTTGTTTCACTCAGAGCCCAATCCTATTCCCCCCCCCCCACTGGTGCATCGACACCAAAAATGGGCATGCTGTATGGGGGGGGCAATTGGGAGGCTTCAGGACGGAAAAGGGATTTATATTCTCTTACCCCTGTATAAGCCTTTTCACCTGCAACAGGTCTCCTCATTGAGCTAGCAATTTTGCTAGAGCAAGTCTGAGGAGAGAAAGAGGGCGGGAAAGCAGTGAAAATGGAGGGCAGGATCCGGTGCATAACATCACTGCAGGATCCATCCCCTCCCACAGCCTCCCTGCGTCATCACGCTTCCTTCCCCCACCCAGTTTTAGAATTAGATGTCATTCCGATTGGTGTAAGAGAGCTACTGGATAGGGTCATAGGTCACCTGAGGACATACACCCATCAAAGGACTCACCTGGCTAGGCCAACTCTTAAACTTCACTAGTCCCTAGTACTACCATGGAGTCCCAATGCAGGTCCTTGCCCTATGGCCCACAACAATCTGGCTATAGTATTTCAATTGCTAAATAGGACACTGTTGGAAATATCAAAATTGCTAGCCCCAGTAGTGCTACAGAACTCTACATCTCCATTCAGCAAAAGGAATAGGAATGGCACTGAGAAGGCTGCATGTATGTAACTATGGAAAGGAGTATATGGAGAGGATATGGCAGTTGTCCAACTAAATTGTACATGCCAGCAGAGATAGTGACAAGGAAAAGAAAATACATTCTCAGTTGAATCCCACATACATTGTACCATTGTCTGCAAATGATTACAAGCACCTCTGGAGCATGGATACAGGTTTATATTTTATAAGCTATCATGTCAAATCTTTTTATTTTGCATGTAATGTGACAGCCAAGCATCATAGTTTATGGATGGTGCTTCAGACATGATTTCCAGTAGTTCGTTGTTATGTACTGTTTTGCACAGCTTTGGTAAACAGCAAAGCTGTCTTGCATTGAAACACATTGATGGGGAACGGCGGCGGGGGGGGGGGGTTGTCCTTTCTTCCAGACCAACAGATTTTCATGGAAACTGAAAATGAATGGGAGAAACAAGATCTCAAATGAACAAAAAGCTATTACCCTAAAATTCATAAGAAGTTAGACAATATGAGTTTGTGCCAGTTTCACTGGGAGCTTTGAAAGGAACTCAGAAGTAGATTCACAAATGCCAGTCCTGAAACTACAACTCTCTGTCAATGCTTGAAATAAATGCATCTCTGCCAGGCATACAAAAATCAAAGAGAAAATGATACTTTCTTGGGTAGAATCCAATTCACTGTTCCCCATCCCTTGCAAATTTGTCCTTGCCACCCAGAGGTCTTTGTTTTAAAGCAGGATGTCATTTTGCTTGCAATATCTTCAAAGTAAGACCTGAATTTTACTGTACTTCAAGACAATTGTGCTCCATCTTTAAAAACGATTTTGTTTTAGTTACAGTCATAGTTCCGTTAACCATGATCTTGGGCATCATATGGAAACAATATATATTATAATATAATATATATATATTATAATATATCTCTATGGACAAAATAAGGCATATAATGAAGTAGTAATTTGCCCAAGATGACAGCAACAGGTTGATCCCATGAGCAGCTGCACTGAAGTAGAGGCTCCCAGGGCCTAGACTTGGGTAAGACTCCAGCACTGGCTTAACAGCTAGCTTTGGCAGTGCTGTATGGCATCACTACCCAAAAGTAATATTCTGCCAGGTTGAAGGAAACTGCAGAATCCTGCCCCCTCACACACTATCTCAGAGATTTTCAATCTTTTTCATCTCATGGCACACTCAAAAGGCACCAAAACTGTCAAGTTTTTTGACACTGAAACACTATCAGTTTTTTGACAACTGAAAAGGCACATCATGCTGCTGGTGGGAGGTTCACATTCCCCCAGTAGTCCTACTAATAAACACTTCTTCCCTAAACCCCTATAGGATACTTGCAGATGCCATTTAAGGCAAATGAATGTGCTGTGGCACACTAGTTGAAAATCGCTGCACTATCTGGTGAGACTCTGTGGCCTGTAGAACTGTAGAGTCTGGTGGAAACATTCCCTCCCATAACCATAAGAGCAAAGAAATGGGCTCCCTAGCTCTTAGCAAACCCAGTCAACTCTTCCTCAGTTCCCAAGCACAGACCTACAGTGACATCAGTGCTTGAGACTGCTGTAGTTAAGTCAACTCATAAATTGCAAGTGTAAAGGTAAGTTTCTATGTTATGTCTTCCATGTGGCAATGTGGCTACCACTTAACAACTGAACTGAGTACAACTGCTAACAAGGATTTGTTTCAAATTACTATTTCTTACCTAATAGTGGGAGGAACAACATTCCTCTTTGGTTTTTGTTCTCTCTCAAACTCAAACTTAACATGCAAGCTTGCCCCAAAGGATAGTATTTCCTTTTACCCTAACTGCCATTCCACTGAGATTTCCAATGTCTGGTAAGTCCACAACAGTTGCACAATATTAGCTAGTCGTCATTATTATACTACTATGTACTTGCCTTAAAATTCTCTTTTCAGGAATTGCTTTACCATGACATTTTTAATTGTAACCTCCCCATGCATCCTCAATGGCTGACTAATGACCAGCTATTCAGCTTGTCACTTATTTATTTCATAACCTAAGCGATCTATTACATTTAGCAATGTAGTAATACACTCTATTAATGTATTCTCCACTCCTGCGCACAAGGTGCTCAAATGACTGAATGCAAATATAGGGATGATTTAAGAGCATAAACATAGCACTGCTCTTTGTAATCATGAGCATTTTTAGCTGAATCTCAGTGTGAGTTTGGAATATGCTTATGAATGGAACTTGTTTTCCTGAACATGGGATCAAGTAGTGCTACTGGTTCACTATTCAAAGAATCAGACAATTCCACCTTTCCTGGAAATAGTGCAAAAACCATTTATCCTTTTACGGAATATCTAAACTCAAATTTGACTTTGTTTTGATTCTTAATGATAGACAACAATGCGGATAATGCTGTCAAATCCATGTTGCTAACCCATTATATCCATCTTGTTTTTATCACAGCACACTTAAGGAACGTGAAATAGGACATTAAAATTCTTTCCCTTTAAACAATGCTGTAAATAATCAGAATCGAAATATCACCCAGTCAGATTCTTTATTTTGAAAAGAAGGGCAGAGAGATATCTTCTGTCTTTTTACATAGCTCAGCAATCCAGAGAATATATTGTATTGCAAACAGTTAGCAAAACAGTACTGCTGTTTTCAAGGAAATTTTTAGAACATGAGATTTAATGCTTATTAAATTCAGTGTAATAATATTAGACAAAAGTGGAGGAACACTCACATTCTATTATGGGCCAACACAAATAATGGCAATTTTTGTTTGTTTTTCAATTTATGTGCATTTACTCTTCATTTCACTGTTTCCTAAAAATATCTTACATACTTGCATTATATCTTTACCACTTCAGTACAAATGTCTAGTGAATGAATATGTATTAAATATACAGCAAACGAATGTGTATGTAATCTAATATGCACAATCCTTTGTCTCCTGATGAAACAACAATAAATATATCCACATACCCAGCAATTTGCCCATAGGGTGAGAGGAATTATTATTAGGGAATAATACCAACAATAAAAAAAAAAATACCTGACTTACATCTTTCTCCCTCTGCTATTCTCTACAGTACAAATAGGATGACATGGAGGGAGTATTAGGAATATAAGAGATGGCACAGCCAGGTTGTTTTGATATTTGTGTGAAGAACAAATTTAACTCTAAATCTCTTGGCAAGACCTTGCTTCACCCACATAATCTGGAGAACATCCATATGCGAGCCTTGTCTAAGCCTCCGAGAAGACTGCTGCCCTCCTGCTCATGTCCGCCAGCACTCTGATCTGACTTTCATACTTAATCTGATCTAATCCTGTCCAGCATTAACTTCATCTGTGCAATGAAACCTGGAGTATCCATTCTAATATTTGGTGAGGAAGGCATTTACTAAATTACTTGCTGAAATCATATGGTGTTGTTTAGCTCCTTATTTTAATCAGATGATGCATCTCTGAGGCACATTACCAGCGATTAGTTGGAAACCCATGTCTGTCCTTTTTAGGAACAAAGAACTTTTTTCTGAAATGAAATGCAGTGCAGTGGGAAGAGAAGCCCTATTGCATTCACAGTAAGTGGTAAAAGAAAGGACAAAGAAATGCTTCTTAGAAGGTATTATACAAAATTATAAACTTTTCATTCATAAGTATGTTCAAATAATTAAAAAACATATATCTATAGCTCATGAGAAGTCAGTTTAACATCTTAAGTATTCCTTCCTTTAATCATTCTGATTCGGAAGTCACTTGGATTGAACTGTCTTGGAATAATTATTTTTTATAAAGCAGGCCTGTACAACGATGCTGTGCGCTCTCTGTTATCTTGCATGCTATCTCCTACTGAAGTCATTAACCAAACTCCCATTGATTGTAACAGATATGGATCATATTTAAATGGTCATAAATAATTACGCCAAACTGAGTTTGTGCATTTACATGAGATTATTTTTTTTAAAAAAATATTTTTAAAAAGCTTCCTTTAAAGCAGGCTTCAAAAACTCATAGAAACTGGGTAATTTTTAAATATTTTTGTAATACTGTATTCTGAAAGTTGTCATGTTTTACACAATTCAGTGGGTCAGCAGAATTAAAAATGACCTCTAAAAGAGATACTTATCTACAGACATGCTTAAATATACACACCAGAACAGTATTCTGTAACTTGACAGTCAATCAAATATGAGTTTGTGTGTATTCGCGTTTCTCTATTATTTCTTTTCATTGCAATTAATTTGCTATTAATTCAAACATCTCAACATCACTCAGAGGATGCATATTACTACTTTTGTTTGGCAGATATAAGAAATGAAGAGAAAAAAACATACATATCCCCCAAAGATTTACTGGGGAGCACAGAATATATATCCTCTTATATCAATAGTCAGATCTTTTCTAAGAAGTAAGCTAATTGAGCTGTTTGTGTTGATAAACTCCCTTTTCTCCAGACTGTTCCACACTGAGCCATAATTATTTGCAATTTGCCTAAGTCGTCCATTTACTGATACGTCAAGCATGAAACAGAGGCAATTCCAGAAAATGGAAATGCTTCTCAAAATCAATCTTTGGGAAATAATGTGGTAGAAGTTACTGTGTGATAGAAGACTACCTTATAACTGTCACATGGAGATGAATATTAATTTGTTGAGGTTAAGGTGGCTTTGTGCTTCATTTGTTGACTTTGCTTAGCCATCAGCAAGCAGCACAGTACAATTACTCCGGCAAAGCTATTTTTTCTACCATGAGTTTTATGATTTTTATGTACTTACCAGTCAGCACACATAACAATGTCAAAATGTCCTTCCAGTTGAGAGACATCTGTCTCATTATCCCAACGTAAAATACTAGAGAGAGAAAAAAGATTTTTAAAATTAGACTTACATGTTTTCATCTTTTGTATTTTTTTTTCAAAAAAAGAAGCATTTACACTTCTTAGGCTGAGGATATAAAGATTTTTGGGTGAGTAAAAAAATTAAATACAGATAATTATGAAAAGCATAGATAAAGAAATATATCTAATGCAACATTTCCTTTACAGTTTAGATCTTCAAGCAACAGAATTGTGTCTTTATATAGACAAATGTAGTTATGAAAGGTTCTCACAAGTATTGTATTGTATTGGCAAACTTCAGTCTCGAAAGACTATGGTAACGCGCTCTGAAAGGTGGTTCTGGCACAGCGTCTAGTGTGGCTGAAAAGGCCAATTCGGGAGTGACAATCCCTTTCACACCGGGAGCAAGTGCAGACTGTCCCTGGTCTGTCTCCCTGGCTATGGGCCTTCCTTCTTTGCCTCTTAGCCTCAGACTGTTGGCAAAGTGTCTCTTCAAACTGGGAAAGGCCATGCTGCACAGCCTGCCTCCAAGCGGGCCGCTCAGAGGCCAGGGTTTCCCACTTGTTGAGGTCCATCGCTAAGGCCTTCAGATCCCTCTTGCAGATGTCCTTGTATCGCAGTTGTGGTCTACCTGTAGGGCGCTTTCCTTGCACGAGTTCTCTATAGAGGAGATCCTTTGGGATCCGGCCATCATCCATTCTCACGACATGACCAAGCCAACGCAGGCGTCTCTGTTTCAGCAGTGAATACATGCTAGGGATTCCAGCACGTTCCAGGACTGTGTTGTTTGGAACTTTGTCCTGCCAGGTGATGCCGAGGATGCGTCGGAGGCAGCGCATGTGGAAAGTGCTCAGTTTCCTCTCCTGTTGTGAGTGAAGAGTCCATGACTCGCTGCAGTACAGAAGTGTACTCAGGACGCAAGCTCTGTAGACCTGGATCTTGGTATGTTCCGTCAGCTTCTTGTTGGACCAGACTCTCTTTGTGAGTCTGGAAAACGTGGTAGCTGCTTTACCGATGCGCTTGTTTAGCTCGGTATCGAGAGAAAGAGTGTCGGAGATCGTTGAGCCAAGGTACACAAAGTCATGGACAACCTCCAGTTCATGCTCAGAGATTGTAATGCAGGGAGGTGAGTCCACATCCTGAACCATGACCTGTGTTTTCTTCAGGCTGATTGTCAGTCCAAAATCTTGGCAGGCCTTGCTAAAACGATCCATGAGCTGCTGGAGATCTTTGGCAGAGTGGGTAGTGACAGCTGCATCGTCGGCAAAGAGGAAGTCACGCAGACATTTCAGCTGGACTTTGGATTTTGCTCTCAGTCTGGAGAGGTTGAAGAGCTTTCCGTCTGATCTGGTCCGGAGATAGATGCCTTCTGTTGCAGTTCCAAAGGCCTGCTTCAGCAGGACAGCGAAGAAAATCCCAAACAAGGTTGGTGCAAGAACACAGCCCTGCTTCACTCTGCTTTGGATGTCAAAAGGGTCTGATGTGGAGCCATCGAAGACAACAGTGCCCTTCATGTCCTTGTGGAAAGATCTGATGATGCTGAGGAGCCTGGGTGGACATCCAATCTTGGGGAGAATCTTGAAGAGGCCGTCTCTGCTGACCAGGTCGAAAGCCTTTGTGAGATCTATGAAGGTTCTCACAAGTGGATAACCAAGAACTATGGATGAAAGGCCTAAAGATTTTGTATTAATTGAATAGAAAGAGTGAATTCAAAAGACAGGTTGCTTTTCTATAAATAAAGTTCTCCAGATGGTCATTGATTTAGAAACACATAGTGGAGTTTTGCACATATGCAGAGCTGACCTTTGAAGTATCCACAGCTTTGTCAAGCATTCTGCCCCTCTTCTTGAGTAGGGGAAACACCATGCACACCATGTACCTTGAGGGTAAGAAGATGCAATTCCTTAGTTCCTTAAACTCCTAAGCTCAAACTGTACCACATAAAGAGAGATCCAACAGTTGGAGCCAGACTTGCAGGCAGAATGGTCAGATGTGTTATGTGCCTGTATAAATGACTATAGGCTATAGCTACAGGTAAGCAACTTCTTTGTGCCTCTGTACAGTCACACATAGTAGAGACCAATTAGCTTCCATCTTACCTAGAGGTGGGTGATTAGGAGAAGATGTTCTGCTGAACAGAATGCCCAGACTACATTGGGCAACACATTTTCTCAACCACATTTTCAAGGTACAGTGCTTGATATAAATCAATGGTATGAGTCACACTGCTGTTCTGCAGAGCTCCAGAAGCAGAACAAATCTCAGATTCATGGCAGAGACTGAACCCTTTTTGGTAAAATATGCTTTTGAGGTAGCTGGTGGCTCTTTCTTAGGAACTGGTAAGCCCAGGAGATAGCCAGTCCTATGGGCTTTTTATGACAGCATATCTCTGGCACATTGTTGTTAAAGGACCAGCAACAGTGTGAATATCATCCCACTGCCAGGCCATTTGGGGCTGCTGCTGCAGAGCCTGGGCTATGCTGACCACAGTAAGTTGGTTGCAGGGGCATGCAGGGGTCGGGAAGGGAAGTGTTGGATCCCAGTGGCAGTGACTTGAGACAGGATTATATCCCCTCCTTCACAGTCCATCCTGCCCCTTTCCTCTCCTCAGAATTAAGGCAGCTACATACACAGTGTGGGTACAAGGAGATGTGTAGGCAGCCACAAGGCCTACCCAGGGATGAAGAAAAATTAACCTCTGATTGACCTTCTAAACCCCCCTCCCCACACTGAAACCTGCTGTGCATGCTCTGTTTGGCATGGCTGCATGCTATAACATGGGGGGGGGGATAGGATTGGACTGTTAGATTGGGCTACCTAGATCAGGGAACTAGATCTAGATAGAAATATTTTTGCCTAGTAAGGCCCAACAATGTATTGTGTGCCTGGAATAATGAAGTTCTCTGAACACAGAAGGAAAGGGCTCATTTAACATTCAACATGTGCACAGTTCTCCTTCTGAAGTTGGGTTTTGAAACAACAAAAGCAAAGTCAAGTCTTGAGTAATGTGGAATGTTGTGGAATGTTGAGTAATGTGGAATGTTGGGCAAAAAGGCAATGTTTGATTTCAACACCACTTTGTCAGAACTGAATCTAGTGAATGGAGACTACAGTACTTGGTTTACTGCTTCTCTACATGCCAAAGTAATGGCTTAAGATCACTGTAGCCATAGCCTTTAAAAACTTACCCAAAAGCTGGTATAAGACCAGGGACAAATTTCTTGATAGGACCATAGGTTTGACAGGTGAGCTAGGTCTTTGAAAGAAAAAAAAGAAAAGCCGAAGCTGTGAGTAGATGGATACATCATCTATTGCTAGATGGAAGACAGGGATGGCAACAAAGTGAACTCGGAGAAGAGTTAGCCAAGTCTGTAGAACTAAGGTGTATACAGTGCTGTAGGATGTTTTGCAGAGGATCTCATGGTTGAAAGTTGTAAGAAACTGCATAGACACAGTGTATAGTCTGTGGGATGTATTGTTTATGGATGTGACAATGGCTGATAGCTTGCACTGCTTTAAAAGGAGGTTAGTAGGTTAAACAAATTTATGGATGATAGGCCTATCAAGGACTACCAGTCATGATGGCTATATGCTACCTCCAGGTTTGGCTCAGTGTGCCTCTGAATGCCAGATGCAGGGCGATTACCAGCTGCAGGGGAGCAGTGCCAGGAGCGGAGGATGCTTTTCTCTCCTTCTTGTGGGGTTCCCAGAGGCAGCTCAGGGGACACTGTGGGAAAAAGGATGCTAGACGAGATGGATGTCCGACTTGATCCAGAAGGGATTGTCTTATGTTCTTAAGCATTTCCCCTTTTCCCAAACAAGCTCTGCAGGTTGAAGAATTCTTCAAGTGGAACCCTTTAGCTCCCCTTTACTAACAATTAATGGTCCACTCTGTACGAGGGCCTGTGCTAGTGAAACACATGTTCAGCTGGTGCGTACCTTTGCAAAAGTACTGTGAAGTTCTTTGCGATAGCACAAGGTCCAGGCGCCCCAGTGGGAAGGCCACTGGTTCACTCTGTGAAAATTTCTTCTTTTTTAAATGTCTCCAGAGAAGATATAAATGGTTGGCAACCTTCAGTCTCGAAAGACTATGGTATAAGCCTACAGCACCCAGTATTCCCATGCGGTCTCCCATCCAAGTACTAACCAGGCCTGACCCTGCTTAGCTTCTGAGATCAGACAAGATCAGGCTTGTGCAGGGTAAAATTCTGAGGAAAGCTAAGGTAGAACATTTTACCCACTTTCCATCCCATTACTTCTTAAAACAACAGTAGAGGAACAAAATATGGAAAATATCTATCTGAGGTAAAAGATTTTTCTTATTTTAAAGGTTAGCCTTCCTGCCTTGTGGTGGAGTGGGGAACAACAACTGAACAAACAGATACCTTTAAAAAAAAGACTAAAGTAAACAATATTTAAAAGTATTTTAAAAGTAAAAGTAAAATATTTTACTTTTATTAAATATTATTAAGAATATTTACATATCCCTTCTTTACAAGAATAGTTCATAAAGTGGTTTACTTAGCAAAATAAATTAATAAAAGGTTCCCTGTCCCCAAAGGGTTCACAATCTACAAGAAATGCAGAAGAGACATCAGCAACAGCCACTGGAAAAGACTCCATGTTGGGGTGAAGAGAGACCGTTGCTCTCCCTCTGCTAAATATAAGAGGAAACCATTTTTAAAAGTGTCTCTTTGCCCAGTTAGCAAGGGTTAATTTAACTTTTAATAAAATGACTAAAAGTGAATACTGCAGTAAGTTTCTTTTTTTATATTGATTAAGGAGAGGTTGAAATGGACAAGCTAGAAGCATTCCCTTAGCAATGGTCAAAAAGGAATTGAGGGACTGGGAGTTCTTATCCTCAAACACATGGTGTGCATGGGGTTTCCTCTCACTTGAGGCTTCCAAGGTCCACTCTGCTTGCACACTCTGCTACATATGACTGCACACAGAGCCAAATATGACCACATAGAAGGTGTGATTTACAAACTGAAAAGGGATGGCTTCCCTTGCTCTCTATCTGGCAACAAATCAGTTGAATTTCTCAGTGCTGTAGAGACTATTTCCCTGGGCTTGTGGGAGGAAGGAAAGGGTGAAAGAATGTCCAAGTTTAACGTCTTGACAACTATCTTGCCTGTGACAACCTTAAAAAGTTACCACTACTGACACTATCAACATTCTTCAATCTTACATATGTTCAATGTTAAGATATAAGACATTAGCAAAAGCAAAACAGAAATTAAGCACAATCCTAACCAGGTCTACTCAGAAGTAAGTCCTACTTTGTTCAATGGGGTTTACTCTCAGGAAAGTGTGGTTAGGATTGCAGCCTAAGATGCTGTAGTTTACTTCCAAATTAAAATACCATATAATCAGAATCAAAATTAGTAATTAATACCAGAATGCACACTGATGTTCTAAATTGCTTCCTCATCTGCTGTTGTTCCTTGGTTTTCATTGTTTGGCTCACTATCAAAGCAGGTAACATGTTCTACTTCCAGTCAGCGAATGGGTAAAGAGAGGGCAGGGTGTCATTTTACAAGTTTATCTCAGTTTTGTACAAAGCTTGACCAAAGAGACTGTACAATTTTTCACAGGCACCATTCTTCCACTATTCCTGGTTAAAAGTCTGCTGCAAAAGTCCGATAGGTATACGAGAGACATAATTTATACTATTTTTTTTATTTTTGCAGAACAAATGGTTCTTATACAGAAATTCACACTGCATACTTAAAAAAAAGATATATCATGTCTAGTGGTACTGTGCTTCTATACCCAAACAAATGTCTAAAGGCGTATAATATACTGAAAAAAGAAGTCTGATGGGCTCCCAATAACTGACAGTTGTGCAGAACACCAAACAAAATCCAGCAGAACTCATTCAACAATTTATCCGCCTGGAATGTATTGTGCCAATCCCAGTAGGTTAATTTAATCACCTCTCCACTCCTAATACGTGCGTGCGCGCACACACACACACACAGAGAGAGAGAGAGAGAGTTAAACTTAAATGGGGTGCAAATTTTAGAAGCCTAGGTGGCTTTGCAAACCGGCACTTTCAGTGCTCAGCATGCATCCACTAGTGGAAAGTGACAAAGGAGAGTTCTCACTCTCAGCTGCTGGCTGCCTGCTGGCTCCTGGCGGCTTTCTCAACCTTGTTTCCGTGGAAACTTAGGTTACAACAGTGAAAATTAGGTAAAGGTAAGTTGGTGGGGTTGTTAGCTCTCATTTGATTTTTTTTTTTTTTGAGAGAGAGAGTCCTAAAGTGGCCATGGCAGCTGGCAGTTGACTTCTTAGCTTCAAAGGCCATCACTAGTTCTTCATTCCACAGAAAGAGATCCCATAAAGACAAATAAGATTTTTCCTTTGCAAGTTCTGAGGATTTGCTACCACCTATGTAAAATATCTGGAGGAAAGAGAGTGACTTCACCTGCTGCCTTCTGAGTGTTTGTTGACTCTTTAATGACTGAAAAAGTGCAGTGTATCTAAATATTTTACAGAAACCACTATTTTTGAAAAAAAATCTCTCTCAGGAATCATACTACAAGATCGAACAAAAGAAATGAGCTAATCAAATTCCTTGGAATTAGATTATTGTTTTGCTTCCCTCATCAGAGGACCCAATCCTATTCAATTTTCCAGTGCTGGTGCAGCCATGCCAATGGGACGTGCACTGCATCCTGTGGTGGGACAGCATTCACAGAGACCTTCTCAAGGTATGGGAACATTTGTTCCCTTACCTTAGGGCTGCACTTTTGGGATAGGGAGCCATTAGTTATTTGATTTTCTTTGCAAACCGCTTTGTGAACTTTTAGTTAAAAAGTGGTATATAAATACTGTTAACAACAACAACCCCCCAATGGGACACTACCTTGTTGTGCTGGTGGGGCCTGCATGCTTCAGTGAGGCAGGGAGCTAAACTGGACAGGGCCAACCAAACCAGACAGGCCTCTGCTGAGAAGTCAGATTAAATGTGTCCCAAACCCATTCCTAGTATGGTGCAAAAAATGATTAGTAAGTCTATACCAGCCCGATTGTTGCCTAGGTCAACAAGGACCGCACCAGGTGCTGGAGTTCCTGAGCACCTGGTGATAAGTGAGCTACGGGACTCAGGATCTCCAGTCGAGAAACCAGGGCTGGAGACTGCAGGGCTACTGGAAGAAACGTTGCTTAAGCGGAAAAAATTCACAAGAAACACCAAAGAAGTAATGAGATGCTATTGCAAGTCAAGCCCAGCCAGAAGAGGTTATGAGAAGAATGGACACATCCAGATTCAAAAATATCAAAACAAAGGTTAGCAGGTCAGCGAAGATTTATAAAAAGGAAAAAATTATTCACAGAAGTTGAGCTGAAAGAACTACAAAGAATAATGAAATGCTCAAGAAATGCATGTAGAATTATCACCAAGGAAAGAAGGTGCCCAGGCACAGGTGGAGGAGATATTGGTGGCAGAGGATGCTATTGGTGTTCAACCATCTCAGATTCAAAATCAGGCAACCTCTGCTTTGCCTTCATCTCTTCATCTTGCCAACTTGAGTGTCTTTTAACAAAAAAGCAGCAAGAGCTAAAACAAAAAATAACTGAACCTATGAAACATGCAAACAGCATGGTATGACTTCCAGCTCTAAAACCAGTTGCAAAACACCATCTTGCTCAAGTATTATTTATTTATTTAATTTTATTTATTTACTATATTTATACCCTGCCTTTCTCCCCAAAGGGACCCAAGGCAGCTTACAACAATAATTAAAAGAATGCAAAAGAAAAAGAAAAAAAAAGAAACAACATGATTAAAAACAAGATAAAAACACATTTACAGCAACAAAATTAAAAAATGTAAATGCAGCACTTGCAGAAATAATAACTAATAATTTGCAAGAAATAAACCATGTATAGTGCAGCAACAATAACAACACAAGGGCTGTAAGATCAAGAGACCTGCAAACAAAGAAGATAGTGCACCACTTAAATGGAAGACTAGACTAGAAAACAAAATTGCCAGGCTTTGATCAGATGCTAGCAAATTGAAAGATATGAAAGACAAGACGTTGAAGAAGGAAAATATCAAACAGTAGCGGATCCAAAAATACCATCTAGATCAGGGGTGCCCAAACCCCGGCCCTGGGGCCACTTGTGGCCCTCGAGGCCTCTCAATGAAGCCCTCAGGAAGCCTTCAGGAAGCCCCCAGTCTCCAATGAGCCTCTGGCCCTCCGGAGATTTGTTGGAGCCCACACTATCCCGATGCAACTGCTTGACCTCTTGCATGAGCTGTTTGATGAGGACTTCCTCCACTGCTTGCTGTTTCATGTCTCTGATGCAGTAGCAGCAGCAAAGGAAAGGCCAGCCTTGCTTTGTGCAAGGCCTTTTATAGGCCTTGAGCTGTTTCAAGACCTTCATTCATTCATATAAGTTCATCTTTAATATATTCATTTATGTAAACTTATATAAATTTATTCAAATTTTAAATGTAAATTAATTCTTTTTTTCCTCGGCCCCCGACACAGTGTCAGAGAGATTATGTGGCCCTCCTGCCAAAAACTTTGGACAACCCTGCTCTAGATTCAAGGAGAATTGCAGAAGTATTGGAAATTGTAAAACAACAAATAACAGCAGTGTCAAAAAAGATCAGTGGATACAAAGCCAGAATTGCACAATATAGGCAGAATCTCCAGTTTCAGTCCAATCAAAAACACTTCTATCAATGCATAGATGGAGAAACTGCAAGAAACACAGAGACATCAAATAAAGAAGAAACACTGCAATTCTGGGCAAAACCATGGGACATTCCAACAGACTTCACCAAAAAAGCAGGCTGTATAAACAAGGTTGAAAAATGTAGTCAACAAATTTAAAAATAACACCAGAATTAATAAGTAAAAGAGTAAAGAAAATTAAAAATTGGACTGCACCAGATGATGATGAACTGCATGGCTTAAACATCTAACAAGTCTCCATCAGCATCTAGCAAAACAGTTTAATCATATTTTGCAAGGAGGCAATTTTGGACAATGGTTAACTGGCAAAACTCTCCTCATAATGAAAGATCCAGCAAAAGATGCAATTCCAAATAATTATAGACCAATAACATGCCTACCAACCATGTTTAAATTATTAACTATAGTATAGTATAGTATAGTATAGTATAGTAGCAGATGAAATAATGCAACACTTGTTAGTCAATAAGCAGTTTCCAATTGAGCAGAAAGGAATTGTCCAAACACCAGAGGTACAAAAGACCAATTGCTGATTGACAAAATGATTTTGGAAAATAGCAAAAAGATCAAAACAAATCTAAGTATTGCATGGATCGATTACAAGAAGGCCTTTGATTCATTGCCTCATGCTCGGATATTAAAATGTTTAGAAATAACAGGTGTCAGCAAAAATATTCAGGCTTTTATAAAAAAAAAAAAGGCAGTGAGCGCATGGAGTACACAGTTATCAATGGCTAGATTCTCAGTCAAGTGAACATCAGGAGAGGCATCTTCCAAGGGGACTCACTGTCACCTCTGCTATTTTTTATTGCCATGACTCCACTTTCACAAATCTTAAATAAAACAAGCCTTGGATACCAAACATCAAAAACAACAAATAAAATAAGTCATCTGCTCTACATGGATGATTTGAAGTTGAATGGAAAGTCCCAATCTGAAATAGAATCACTAATCACTGATGATATCGCAATGAGGTTTGGACTAGATGTTAATAATGAATAGAGGGAAAATAATAAAAACTGAAGGAATAGAATTGCCCAAAGGAAATAATATTAAGAACTTGGATGAGAAAGAACAATATAAATATCTGGGAATACTTCAGGCACATAACATCAAACATACTGAAGTTAAAAAAAAATTGAAAGTGAATACATCAGAGAGTCAGAAAAATCCTAAATTCCAAACTTAATGGTGGGAACACTATACAAGCCAAAAACACCTGGGCTATACCCATCATTAGATACACTGCAGGAATAGTAGACTGGACACAGGCAGAGCTAGAGACCAGGAAGATAATGACCAACAACGATGCTCTGCACCCTCATAGTGATGTGGACAGACTGTATCTCCCTCGCAGCTCAGGTGGAAAAGGAATGCTGCAAGTTCAACAAACAGTAGAAGAAGAAAAAAGAGGCCTTGAAGAACATATAAAGGATAGCCAAGAGGATGCACTTAAAATGGTCGACAACAGGAAGTTATTAAATACCAACGAAACAAAGCATTCTTATAAAAAAGAACAAATAAAGAACCGAGTGGAAAAGTG
Organism: Tiliqua scincoides; assembly: GCF_035046505.1. Lineage (NCBI taxonomy): Eukaryota > Metazoa > Chordata > Lepidosauria > Squamata > Scincidae > Tiliqua > Tiliqua scincoides. Next base: position 261,344,738 of record NC_089821.1, on the reverse strand, counting down.
GGAAAATAACACACTGCATGGACAATACTTGCGAGACATCTAATTGGTCTAAATTTATCCATGCTAAATTATCTTCTTTAGATCTTTCTCCTGAACTCTTAGCTGATATGGACCTTCAAAAAGCGCATCATCTTATTAAACTCAAACTCTGGGAGCAAGAATACATAACTCTACTGTCTAATTTAAATCCAACCTGTTCACCCTTTTTTTTTTTGACTGTCCCCCTCCCTTGGCCGCCCTGCAAATTATTTTGTTCAACTTACTAATCTGGGCAAAAGAAGGGCTTTCATGTTAGCGAGACTGAACATATTCCCATCTGCAATACATCAAGGGAGATTTTCTAAAATCCCACGTACAGATAGATTATGCTTGTTTTGTTCAGTTGAACCAGATACTTTGGATCACATCCTTCTTTGGTGCGCTGTCCATCATAATCTCAGGTCTTCCTTGCTTGATCCTTTTCTTTCTTCTCTTCCTGTCTCTCTTGCTGATCCTCTCCCAATTCTTCTCAGTGACTATTCCCCTTCTATCACCAATTTGGTGGCAGAATTTTTAGTGGTAGTTGCTAAGGCAAAGATCAGAAGCTAATACCCCGTAAAGCTGCATTTATTTCCTGTGTTATAATGTTATTGCTTGTGGATTTTCAGTATGCCAATAAAGGTTTATCGAAGTACTTGCGAGACATTACTGGAAAAACAAACATCACCAAGACCTGACAGTGGCTCAAAAAGGCAACTTGAAGAAAGAAACAGAGGGCCTAATATTGGCTGCACAAGAACATTGGCTGCATTAAGAAGAAATGCAATAAAAGCAAAAGTAGAAAAAATAACAACAAACAGTAAGTGTCATCTCTGCAAAGAATCCGATGAAACAGTGGACCACCTAATTAGTTGCTATGTAAAAAGATTGCACAGACTGCAGGCAAAGGCATGACAAGGTAGCAACAATGAAGCACTGGAATATCTGTAAAAAATACAAGCTTCCTGCAGCCAGAAACTGATAGGACAAAATGGAAAAAGTCACTGAAAATGAAGATGCCAAAATATTATGGGATTTCCGACTACAGACAGACAAACACCTATCACACAATACACCAGACATAACTGTAGTCGAGAAGAAAGAAAAACCAGTCAAAATCATCAATATAGCAGTACCAGGGGACAGCAAAGTCGAAGAAAAATAGCTGGAAAAAATAACAAAATACAAAGATTTACAAGTAGAAATTGAAAGGCTGTGGCAGAAGAAGACCAAAGTGATCCCAGTGGGGATTGGTGCCCTCAGTCCTATTCCAAAACACCTTGAAGAGCACCAGAACAGCATTGAGGCCACAGAAATTGCCATCCACCAACTACAAAAAGCAGCTTTACTGGAAACAGCTTACATATTGCAACAATATTTATCACAGCAAAATAGGATAAAAACCAGGCATCCCAGGTTCTTGGGAAGGACTCGATGTCTGGATAAAACAAACCAGTCAATAACATCTACCTGACTATGTGAAAATATAATAATAATAATAATAATAATAATAATAATAATAATAATAATAATAATAATAATAATAATAATTAATAAATAAATAAATAAATAAATAAATAAATAAATAATGGAGGAATCCTATTTAAGGAAACAGGGAAGTCATTTGCATTGCCCAGAGTCTTCAGTCTTTTATCTTGGAAAAAGAACCAAAACCAGATTCAGGAACAGGTCAAATATACACCATGAAGTGGTATTGTTCTTCAGAACAGCTACATTAAGCCAGAAAGACCTTACCTATGAAAGCTAATGCTTCGAGAAGAAATAGTTTTAGAATTGAGATAGCATTTTATTTTATTTTATTTGTAGCCATTACTATTCCAAAGTCTTGTACTAGGTCACAATGCCAACATAAGCCTATTTTACTTATGCCACCTTCTGGTGAAACAATGAGCTCCCTCCTAGCAGGTTTCATTGAGAAATAAAATCTTCAGGATAAGATATATTTAATAAAGCCTTCCAAAGGCAGCTCTCTGAGCTTATGATGTGCTATGGGCCCTGAATTTTAACTCACTGCCCCAAAGCCGCATTCAAATGTGCAGAATAGCAGTCCTTCTTAAGAAGAAACACTCCTGCCAGTGTGCAATTCCATGTTTGACTATTTTTCCATGTGATAATTTTCCCATTCTTTCTGACATACGAGTTTTCAATGTGCAAGAAACTTATTTTCACACAAGGGAGCATTCTAACATGCAGTTCCCCCACATGCACTGATGTGATGTCTATTTTTGGCTGTGGACAAGATAATCAAGGCAACTGGAGAAAGATGAGCAACTAGGTACATCATTTATCTTGGTGTATCATATTTATTCAAAATATGCTCTTGCAAGCATGAAGATTACAACCCCATCCTATCCTTTCCCCCACCTACGCTGCATGCTATAGTGGCTGCATGCAATCAGGAGTCTTGGGATAGGAAAGGGCAAATATTTTCTCCGTAAGCCCCTCAACCACCAGTGAGCCTCTTCGGATCTGCGTAAATCAGAGAAGACAAAGGAGGCGTGTTGGTTGACTTCTGAAGGGTATTGCATTTGGTGCCAGTTGCTCATGCTAGGTGCAACCTCCTCCCATTTCCAACATCTCTGACACCCCCCCCCAGATTTTCTCTGATCCTGCCACCCCCAACATCAGTGGAGTCCCAGAATTCCAGTGCCAAAACTGAGAGGGCCCCACCCCTCAAGTCCAGTTCTCTAAACTGAACTCCAAAATGAGTGGGTACTGAGAGGCTTCAGACAAAAGCCTGCAATTTAGACCCACTAAAATTTTTGAGCTCTTTTTAAAGGCAGCTTCACACAGAAGGCGTACAGGAGCCCAATCTGTGAGTGCTAGGTCCATCTTGTCTAAGAGGAGCTGCAACTGGCAAAATGGCGGGCAACACAAATCAGCACCAGCACAGCGGGGCTGAGTGGCCCATGCGGAATCATGTGCTGGTTAGGAGCAGGCTGGAAGACTAACTCAGGGTAAGGGGACATCTGTCCTCTTACCCCAGGTAACGTCCCAGCCTGCCCAATGTGACTACTCGGATCTGCACCAGAAAATTGCTGGTGCAAGTCAGAGAAGACCCACGTAGGGCTTCCAGACCTGGGACAGGGAGGGGCATGTTGGAGGTGGGTGGCTATCTATGTTAAAGAATGGGTAGAATCCAGCAAAGCAGAGAATGAAGGAGGCTCCGACTCCACCATAGAATCGCTATGGGTTAAATTACCAGGTTCAAGGAGCGATGTAATCGAGGGCATGCTATCGTCCTCCAGACCAGAAACCTGAAGGGGACCTTGAAATGAGGAAACAGATCAGGAGATGGGGAGAGATGAGGTTGTAATCAAGGAGAGATGGGGTTGTAATCATGGGGGGCTTCAATTATCCTCATATCAACTGGGTCAATTCATGCTCTGGTCATGAAAGAGAGACTGGACTTCTTGACATGCTAAATGACTGCGCCTTAGAGCAGCTAGTCATGGAGCCCACCAGAGGACAGGTGACTATGGATTTAATATTGTGTGGTACTCAGGACCTGGTCAGAGATGTAAATGTTACTGAGCCATTGGGGAATGGTGAACATGCTGCAATCCATTTTGCCATGCATGTCGGGGGAAGAGTACCAGGCAAATCTGACACAAAAACCCTTGAGTTCCAAAGGGCAGACTTTCTTCAAATGAGGAGGCTAGTTAGAAAGAAGCTGAAAGCTGAAAGGGAAGGTAAAAAAGATTTCAATCTCTGCAGAGTGCATGGAGGCTGTTCTAAACAACGGTAATGGAGGCCCAGTGGAAGTGTATACCGCAAAGGAAGAAGGGCCCCCCCAGGAGGGGGCCCACATGGCTAACAAGCAAAGTTAGAGAGGCTGTAAAGAGAAAGGAAGCTTCCTTCCATAAATGGAAGCCTGGCCCTAATGAGGAGAATAAAAAAGGAAGATAAACTGTGGCAAAAGAAATGTAAGAAGATGATACAGGAGACCAAAAAGACTTTGAGGAAGAATTATTAAGGAACTGAAGAATGAAGTTGCTGATCTCTTGACTAAAACATGCAACTTATCCCTTAAAATGGTCATGGTACCAGAGGATTGGATAATAGCAAATGCCACACCGATCTTTAAAAAGGGAAGAAGAGGGAACCTGGGAAACTATAGGTCAGTCAGCCTAACATCTGTTCCAAGTAAGATGGTGGAATGCCTCATCAAAGATAAAATCTTAAAATACATAAACAAACAAGCCTTGCTGAGGGAGAATCAACAGGCTTCTGTAAGGGTAAGTCTTGCTTCACAAACCTTTTACAATTATTTAAAAAGATTTATTTTCAGATAAATAGATAAATAAATAGATAAGATAAATAGAAAAGATTTAGAATTATTTGAAAAAAACAGGTAAGTGGATGCGAGAGAACCTGTGGATTTTATATATCTGGATTTTCAGGAGGCGTCTGACATGGTCCCTCACCAAAGGCTGCTGAGAAAACTCCACAGTCAGGGAATAAGAGGGAAGGTCCTCTCAAGAATTAGGAATTGATTGATGACCAGGAAGTAGAGAGTGGGTGTCAATGGACAATTTTCCCAGAGGTGTAAAGCGGTGTGCCCCAAGGATCTGTCCTGGGACCGCTGCTCTTCAACCTCTTCATAAATGACGTGGAGACAGGGTTGAGCAGCGAGGTGGCGAAGTTTGCAGATGAGTTTCTGCAAGGTTCAGACGAGGTTCTGCCAGTTTGGAGAGATGTTTCTGGAGCTCCTCAGAATCGCTTCTGGTCTTCACCACTCAGAAAAGTTTGGTGTTGTCTGCAAACTTAGCCACCTCGCTGCTCACCCCTGTCTCCAGGTCATTTATGAAGAGGTTGAAAAGCACCGGTCCTGGGGTACTGGTGGACAGCTCGATAAGAGTGTCAACCCAATGTGTGGCGGCCGTGAATAAGGCTAATTCTATTCTTGAGATCATTAGAAAAGGTATTGAGAATAAAACGGCTAATATTCGTCTGCATCCCTGTCATTAAGCAGCACACATAGTGGAAATGGAAAAAGTGAACCAAAGGGCAGGAGGTCTGGCTCAGTTGGTAGAGCTGCCGCCTTGTATGCCTGAAGATCTGAGGCTGCCAGTTTGAAACAACCAAAAGTATCTGAGAACTGGCAACACGCTGATATACTGATGAGCTGACCCTCAGTGGCAGAGAGGAATTGCTGTCAAGTGGAGCGCGGGAGGTGAAGTGGCCAAAGAGAGGCCAGATCGGGAAAGAATCCAGCTGGAATGAGGAGTTCTACAAAAGATTAGAACTATTCAATTGTAAAAATCCCTATGGGGGTTTAGAACAGCCTGCCTACGTAAACCGCCTTGGATTAAAGTCGGAGGAGAAATCTGACGACCAAGAAAGGCAGTATATAAACACCTGCAGTATTATTATTATTATTACTGGACTGGGGCATCTCCCTTATGGGTCTCTTCAATCTAGAAAAAAGGCGCCTGAGGGGAGACATGATTGAGACATACAAAATTATGCAGGGGATGGATAGAGTGGATAGAGAGATGCTCTACAAAAGCATCTCTTCCCACTACAAAAGAACCAGGGGACATCTGCTAAAATTGAGTGTTGGGAGTGTTAGGACAGACAAAAGAAAATATTTATTTACTCAGTGTGTGGTTGATCTGTGGAACTCCTTGCCACAGGATGTGGTGATGGCATCTCGTCTAAATGCCTTTAAAAAGGGATTGGACAAATTTCTGGAGGAAAGGTCCATCACGGGTTACAAGCCATGATGGGCATATGCAACCTCCTGATTTTAGAAGTAGACCACCTCAGAATGCCAGATACAAGGGAGGGCACTAGGATGCAGGTCTCTTGTCTTGTGTGCTCCCTGAGGCATTTGGTGGGCCACTGTGAGATACAGGAAGCTGGACTAGATGGGCCTTTCGCTGATCCAGCAGGGCTCTTTTTATGTTCTTTTGAAGGGGATTAGGGCATGGCAGAGGCCTCCTTTGCCAATCCTGCCCCCTCCTGTGTCTGATCCTCCCCATGTTCCCCCTACCCCACCCAGAAACATACCTACCCGCCTCCATTCCACCCTCCCCCTGCACTGCTCAGTGCTGTACCTACCAGAATATGCAGCCACAGATTCAGATTCAGCACCAGTGGGATGGTGCAGTGGGATGGCGCACGCTTTACAGCATGTTTGCAACACCATGTGCCAGCGCAACAGTCACTGCACTGGTGCTAGCCCTGAATTGAACTGTGCCATGAATCTGATAAAAGGCACTCTGAGCAACTGCTGCTACCTGGGCATCCAGGGGAAAACTGGATCCAGGATAATCCCCAAACTACATGCTTTTATCTTCAGGGGGAGTGCAACTCCATCCAGAGCAGGTTGTATAACTCTGTCCAGATCAACAGAATTCCTAAGCAACAGTATCTCTATTTTATCTAGATTAAAGGTCTCCACTCCTGGATTGTAGTGATCATCATATCAACATATTGATTGACACTACATTGAACCAAGACATAATTTTCATTTCTGATTCTAGGAAAAATGTAACGTATATGTTCACCATTTCAAGGACTATCTTTAAAAGGAGTCAGAACCCACTACTGTTCAAAGTTCACTGTACGTAGTCTTTGTGCAATGCTAAGATAAAACATGCAGCATCATAAACAGGGAAAAACATCACAGGATGCAAGGCTATTTACAGAAAGATGCTACTGCTTCTTGAGAATGTTTACGTGTAAGAATGTTAAGTCATGTAAGGTAAAATTCTATTATTGCGTTATTTTCTATTATATATTTTACACTGTTTAAACATAGGATTGAAACATTCTTGGATCATAAGTATTTGAAATGACATAAAAATGAATAAAACATTAGAAAAAGAGCAGGGCACACAAGTACTTTCACAAGGCAGGTCATTCTATACAAACGCGAAGACAGGTATAATATCAAGGTAGGCAATAGTTCCTCATCTCGTCTCACAACTTCTGAATACACATTCTTTCCTTATGAATGAAGCTGGTGGGAAATTTTCTGAAACCACACATTGATTAAAAGTTGGCAGGGTCACTGAAAGACAGACAAAACTCTTTATGGCCTATATCAGTCTATTCAAGTGATGACCTTCCAGACTCTGAACTGGAAGTAAGTTCGAATGAGATGGACGGGTTCATGTGCCTGCTAGCTACTACAGGAGTAAAAGGAACTATTAACTGATATCTACCAACAGTCACCACTTTGGACATTGTTGCAGTGATAGATGCATTACAGTCAAACCTTGATGTTGGGTGCAATCCTACCCTACACTGGAACAGGCAAACCAAGAGGCTTGTGCTGTTTCCAGTGCAGGAGAGTGGCCATAAGCAGCTCAGCCAGAGGCAAGGGGAAACTTTTCCCCTTAACCCTGGGTAAGGACCGCTGGCACTTATGGGTCTCCTTGCACTTGTGCCACCTCTTGAGGTGGTACAAGTCCAAGGAAAGTGGAGCAACTTGAAGTTGCTCCATTCTCCCCAGGAATGGGGGTTGGGATCCAGCATAACTGCCGAATCCCAGACCTGCCTCCCATTCCCCGCCCGCCCATCCCCAGGGCCAACCACCGCCCACCCTCCTCCCACCCAGGAATGCCTCCCTCCCACCTCCTCCCTGCCTCCCCTCACCTACCTTTCTTCCTTGAGGTAGAAAACTCATGAGGCAGAAAACTCATGAGGAGAAAGCCGGTGCGGAGGCTTGCGTCAGCCTCCGCAGTCCAGTGCTTCTTGGAGGCTTACTCTCAAAGCCATAAGGGACTTGCGTTGACCCAAAGGTGCTTTTGGATTGCACCCTTCATGTACTAACAGTACAATCTTATGCATGCTTACTCAGAAGTATGTCTCACAGAACCACTTCAAGGTAAGTGTGTTTAGGATTGCAGTCTAATAGGAGGAAAGCACATTCATTAATGCTCAGTCCATTAAATCTGGATAATTCTTTCCCCTATTAGTCTATTAAGCCCCTACCTTAGAAAGCTTTCTCAGCACTTCAGCTCTGCTCTCTATTGGGACATTCTAGGAATGGAGGAATGTCACCATTCCCAGAGTGTCCTGATGGAGAGAGGAGCAGCTGTACCAGTAGAGCTTGCTAAGATAGGTAAATGTGGGAAGGGACTTGAGGGGCAGGTTTACCTACATTCCAGGATTCCCTTGGTACTGGTACTGCTACTCTCTTTTTCTGTCCTGAAGCAAGTTGCTCTACGAATCGGGAGTTCCTCAGAAAGTGGAACTCACTGCAACTCATGCCCTGAGGAACTCTCTATTTTTAGAGCAGCCTGAGGAATAGAGAGACATTTCCATTCCTAGTCCACCCTCTTGAGAGTGGAAAGGACACTGGTGCTGCTAGCATTAAAGGAGTCCTAGCAGGTAGTAAGCCTGAGCCCCTTCAGACCCTTAACTACTTTACAGAGCTCCCTTGGTGCTACTGAGGCCGCTCTGTAACAGACCTCTGCAGCATAGTAAACTGCCCATTATATCTGAAGTCTGTTGAATTGAGATCTGTTGAATCAAGGGCTCAATGTATTTGCCATGAATAAGGCACCCTACTTCTCCACAAGGGCTTATGGCCCAATCTTATCCATAGGGTACACCAGCAGACCACAAGGTCCCAGGACAGATCCTTGGGGCACACCGCTTTACACCTCTGGGAAAATTGTCCATTGACACCCACTCTCTACTTCCTGGTCATCAATCAATTCCTAATTCTTGAGAGGACCTTCCCTCTTATTCCCTGACTGTGGAGTTTTCTCAGCAGCCTTTGGTGAGGGACCATGTCAGACGCCTCCTGAAAATCCAGATATATAAAATCCACAGGTTCTCTCGCATCCACTTACCTGTTTTTTTCAAATAATTCTAAATCTTTTCTATTTATCTTATCTATTTATTTATCTATTTATCTGAAAATAAATCTTTTTAAATAATTGTAAAAGGTTTGTGAAGCAAGACTTACCCTTACAGAAGCCTGTTGATTCTCCCTCAGCAAGGCTTGTTTGTTTATGTATTTTAAGATTTTATCTTTGATGAGGCATTCCACCATCTTACTTGGAACAGATGTTAGGCTGACTGACCTATAGTTTCCCAGGTTCCCTCTTCTTCCCTTTTTAAAGATCGGTGTGGCATTTGCTATTATCCAATCCTCTGGTACCATGACCATTTTAAGGGATAAGTTGCATGTTTTAGTCAAGAGATCAGCAACTTCATTCTTCAGTTCCTTAATAATTCTTCCTCAAAGTCTTTTTGGTCTCCTGTATCATCTTCTTACATTTCTTTTGCCACAGTTTATCTTCCTTTTTTATTCTCCTCATTAGGGCCAGGCTTCCATTTATGGAAGGAAGCTTCCTTTCTCTTTACAGCCTCTCTAACTTTGCTTGTTAGCCATGTGGGCCCCCTCCTGGGGGGGGCCCTTCTTCCTTTGCGGTATACACTTCCACTGGGCCTCCATTACCGTTGTTTAGAACAGCCTCCATGCACTCTGCAGAGATTGAAATCTTTTTTACTTTCCCTTTCAGCTTTCAGCTTCTTTCTAACTAGCCTCCTCATTTGAAGAAAGTCTGCCCTTTGGACGAAGCTAAAAATCCCTTCCTACCTTTAATTGTTTATTGGTGATACAATATTATTTTGGTGTTTATAAATCTTGTTTTATATGTGTGTTATTGTTAATTTTGGGTAAATTGCTTTATCTCTCAGAAAAGCTGCAAAAAAAATATAAAAAAACCCATAGTAATATAACTATCCCCAAAATAATTGGTTTAGTTGAATGACTTATCATGTACAGTTTTGTGCTTTGTACTCATGCAGTTTGCTGCTGCTTCTGACCTTGATATCAGCATGTGAATTACACCCAGGGCTAGCAGAAAACTGTTCAATCTCAGATTATTGTGTTCCTTAGCTGCCAGTTCCCATGGATGATATTCAAGTCATCATGGGTCATTTTGCTGCTGCAAAGCCCACAGTGATGACAAATTTCCAATAGAGTTGTGAAACTTAGCTCATCCTTTGAAAAGGTTGCAATAAGGGCCTTTGGGAAAAGAAGAGAAAACACTTGCTGTGCAGCTGTAAACACTACTTCCTTTCGCTACATTTTCATGAATCAGGCACAATCAATGGCCTATACTCACTGACATTTAGAACTTTAGCCATTTCTAGCTTAGGGGTTTGACAGCCCAATCCTACCCAACTTTCTAGTGCTGATGTAGCTGCAATGCAGCTCCAAGGTAAGGGATCAAATATTCCCTCATACTGGCGAGGCCTCCATGATTTCCCTCCCCCCACTGAAATCCCCCCAAGTTTGCCCCCTTGGGCCCAGCTGCATCGGTGCTGGAAAGTTCGATAGGATTGGGCCCTGAACTGGTAATAAAAATTAGATTACCTATAGAAAACAAAAGTTAGGGGACACAATGGAATCCCACATAAGAGAATTCCTAATTTTGGCACATGTAACACCTCTTCCAATTATAGACACAAAAACTCAGTAAAGGCAGTCTGGCACTGCCAACAGAATATGCCAACAGAAACACACATGAATGATCTAAATAGTAACTCTGAAGTTGGGAACTGGCTATTGTTGACACAGTGCCTCTAATGTATTTACCAAGGGGTAACTCTGTTAGTCCACTGCAGCAAAACAAAGAGTCTTGTGGCACCTTAAAAGACTAACAATCCAATCTTATTAAATAGTAGTGCCAGTGGGACAAGTGTTCTATCAGTGCATGCTATTACAAAAGCACTGTAAAGTGCTTTGCAATAGCACAAAGAGCTGGGGTGCTGGCGGAGAGGACACCAGCTGGACCAGATAAGTCTGGTAAAGAGGTGGGGAAAGGGCAGGGGGAGGATGGGAGAGAGTGAGGGAAGGTGGAGAGGGATGGAACGGAACGGGGAAGGGTGGCAGTGGGGCGGGTGTGTTTGCTGGTAATTTAACTAAGGCGGCAATCCTAACCACACTTTCCTGAGAGTAAGCCCAATTGAACAAAACAGGACTTACTTCTGAGTAGACCTGGTTAGGACTGTGCCCTGAGATTGTTTTAACTTCCACTGCAAATTTGCACATGAGTGCAGCATCTGCTGGGAGTACACGCTAACTTTTGCTGATTTTGAGAAAAAAGTGTCCCTGCTGGAGGGCTGGATGAACTGTGATCTCTTCCCAAGTATCACAGTGGTTCATTGCAGTCAATCTGCACAGATTTTTGGGATGATCATACTGCAGCTTTAGGAGACTTTAGGAGGGCAACAGGGGCTCATAGGGCTAACACAGGTTAAGAGCCCAATCCTGGGCTTGGTGTGCCGGCTCACCACTGGCATGCACTGTGCCATAAGGCACGTTTGCGAGGCTTACTGCTGGGCGAGCACTGGTGGTAGCCCAGCACCTCCTGGCGCTGGGTTAGCACCGGGCAGGCGCCTGAGCTCTGCTGCTTGGTGGTCGCAAGGACCGCAGAGTCGCAGTAAGGTAAGCGGAGGTGTGGGGGGAGGAGGCGTTCTGGGGAGGGGGAAGGCAGGCAGACAGCAGGGAGAGGGTGGGGAGAAGGTGTGACAGTGAGGCGGGAGGCAGGGAGAGGGCAGAGGGGAGTCGTGCCGGGGGGAGGGAGCAGGGGGGAGGTAGGCAGGACTGGTGGAGCTCTGCTCCCATGGATCTTGAGCCTTCATGTGGAGCTCACCAACCAACACAAATGCTTTTACCTCACCACCGACCTTTAGGGGCTATTTGCGGGGCTACTTCCCTTACCCGGGGGAAGGGGACGAATGTCCCCTTCTCCTGAGGTGCCGCCCGCAGCTGCCCAAGGCGTGCAGGATGCAGCGGCAGCTGTTTTCGGTGCTGCTACAGCCGCACGCTCCAGGAACTCAGGATTGGGCTCTATCAGCCCAATCCTATGCATGTCTACTCAGAAGTAAGTCCCATTAGAGTCAATGGAACTTACTGCCAAGAAAGTGTGAATAGGATTGGGCTGTAAGTCAGTAGTACTGGTAGTAATACTAATATACCAGATATGTGCTGGAGTCACAGCGCTGAGTCTGGGGTCAAATTCTGAGTCTCCACCCCACCTTGAGTCACCCACCAGTCAGAGCCTTGTTTGAGTCATTTTGACTTGAGTCCAAGTCTTTTTAAGAAATAAGTCAAGTTGCAGAAGCCGCAAAAAAAGTGAGTCTTGACTTGAATCAATTTGAGTCTTTTCATTTTTAGGGTAAAATAAATCCCTGAGTCAGTGCCTGAGTTTTTGGTATGTGTGGTTCAAGTTGCCACGAGTCACAAAAAAAACATGTTTTGGTGACTGAAGTCAAGTCCACGAGCCACAAGTCCCCATTCCTGTAATATACTATCAGTAGTTATAGCACTGTGGTGTGGAAGCTTTACAAGAAGTGGGTGGAAAGAGGATTGCATAGCCTTTGGACTCCACCATCCTTGCTTAATCTGAAAGTTTCACTATGAGGTTTGTGACTCTAAAAGAAAAATTTCAACATACATTACTTGGCATACTGCAAGGGCTGCTCAGAAAATCCATCATGACCTCCACTGCGCATCTATTAACCATTAGACATGCAGATTTGTTTTGGAAGAAATGAAAATGAATATAAATGGGTCCCACAGCCTAGTTTTATTGGAACTTTTAAATGATAGAACAAATTTTATCATGGAGCTTCAGAAAAAACAGATGGGTAGTTCACCCTAAAGCCAGTTGCTTAAAAATGGGTCTTTAGTTTTAGCAGAGATTACTTGCAAGCAAATAAGTTTCAGATAGAGGCATTACACAGCAATTGACAAAAAACTAATAAAATTGGTAAAAGAAAGATGTTGGTCAACTGATATAACAATGTGCATACTTATGGCCCAATCCTATCCAACTTTCCAGCACTGGTGCAACCGCAACACAGCCCCGAGGTAAGGGAACAAGTGTTCCTATTTCTTGAGGAGGTCACTGTGACTGCCTCCCCACTACAGGATGCAGTGCATACCCCATTGGCATGGCTGCACTGGCACTGAAAAAACTGGATAGGATTGGGCCCTTAAATAGGGATCTATAGGTAGTAAAAGGGGGCATGACCAGAATGTCCAAATAATGGGGCAGTGTTGCACTTCTTTCTGTAATTAAATTATTTTATGCAGAGAAGGCAGAAAACACTGTTGCACTCAGTAAGTTAAACACTTGACATTTTTATCTCAGAAAGTGCAACATTTCAAAAGTCTAGATATGTTTATTAATTAGTGATTATTAACACCCAGTAAACAACATTATGTCTTGTAAAAACACAATCTTTCTTCACAGCATGAAGCTGAAATCTATTATCACTGATTCCATATGCTGAAATACACTCAAATGATCACAAATGACCTTAAACATTAGAGAAATGTAAATGAGGACATTGCTGAAAATGTGCTTTTGATTGATATCTAAAAGACCAGGTTGGAAAGCTTGACAAGAAATGAAGTCCTGCACACCGTACCAGTTAATTTGGAAACCTACAGAATATATAACACATGAAACACAAAGGCGCATCCTCACAATGAGCTGAAAGCTGAGATACTCAGGTTGTTGAAAAAGGTACTCACTTAGGACTTTTGGAACCTGAAATAATAGACTACCATATCGTGTGTGACAAGCAGAATGAAGAATCAATTGAGCCCCATGTCTTTAGCATGTAACCAATGATTTAACCAAAGGAATATTTTCTAGATGCTGATTATAGATCAGAGGTAAGAATTTTACAATATGTTTGTCAATTTTTACACTCTTCTGCTTAAAAGAGAAGTATTAATTACACAACTTTTGTTTGTGTGTGTGTGTGGGTTTTTAAAGACTTCTAAGAGTATGGGGCAGTGTTCCTGGACGAGGAATAAGGCTATCCAGGAGTCTCCACTTCAGCCTGAAGTTTACCAGGTGATCATGGGATGGTCACTCTCTCTCTCTCTCTCTCTCTCTCTCTCTCTCTCTCTCTCTCTCAGTGGTAATAACATGGGGTGAAAGAGCAATACTCGCAGCCCTGAGCTCCATGGAAAAAGTGTTGGGTAATAATGCACTTTTTGTAATGTCTGTGCATCACTGTCTTCTGTCTACTCCATTTAGTTTTCACACTTTAGAACAGTCTGCAGTTGGACTTCAATACTCCAGACAAGAAGAGGTGGTTTGGAGCTTAAATCCTCACAGCGCTCAGCCATTTGCCGACAGAGAAGAATGTCAAATGATTGTGTGAAACCACATAGCCTAGAAAGCTGTCAGAGTCAGAGCCAAGAGATGGGGCACTGTTAGGTTTCACATAACTGCGGGCCCGATCCTGAGTCTTGTGTGGCGGCTTACCACCAGCGCACACTGTCACAAACATAAAGCACATTTGCAAGTCATTACTGCACGCCCATCACTGGAGCTAAACCAGCAAGATCTCGCGCTGGGCCAGCTCCAGTACTGGGCCTGTGTTCCACCACCTGACGGTCACCCGGACTGTCAAGTGATGGAGAGGAGAGAGGTAGGGAGAAGGTGTGGTGGGGAGAGGGAGTGGGGTAGGGCAAGCAGAACCGGCAGAGCTCAACTCCACAGGATCCTGAGCCCTGTGTCAGGCTGCATGGCCTGACAAAGGACTCTTTGATTCCACAGCGGTTCAAGAGCCGCAACAAAATTGAGTAGTCCCATTGTGGGGCTACTTCCCTTACTTGGGGGAAGGGAATGAAAGTCCCCTTCTCCCAAGGAGGTGGAGGCAGCTGCCTAGGGAGCACAGGATACCATGGCAGCCCTGTGCTCCAGGCAACTCAGGATCGGGATATAAGAAAGTTGGAAATTCATGACATGTAAACATGTTCCTTCCTTGACAAACACTGAGCAATTTCCCAACAGCTCTGGGCAACGCTTCCAAATGTTTCCTTTGTTTAGGGAAAGTGCTAAATTGAGCTAATATAATGAGACTCATGACCCCATTCCTATGCTTATCTAATGCTGTGTTAGGCACTTTACAGTGGTCACAAACATGACCTCCTGTCAGGAGAAGTTGGGACACCACCACAAGTCATGAACTGCAGCACTTGCCTGACAGTGGTCCCTGGACAGGAGAGAGAGGGAGGTGGGGATGTGCACAAAGGGGCAGTGATGGGGCAGGGAGGAGGGTAGCTCGTGACCAGAAAGAGGTGGATTTGGCAACAGTAGCATCTGCTAAAGCAGGGCTGCTCAAACCCCAACCCGTGGGCCACTTGTGGCCCGCAGGTGATCCTCATTCAACCCACGGGGGATCCCCATCCAGCCCCCAGGGGGTCCCCCATCTCCAACGGGCACTCAGCCCTCACCCCAGCCTGCGCTGGCCCGACACATAAGCTCCACATCTGGCTTTCCCTTGCTACTGCTGAGAAGGAAAGACGAGCCCAGGGGGTGCACAGGACCTTTCACAGTGGGAAGGTAACGCAAGACTGGCAGGTCTTGCGTTACTTCCCACTATAAAAGGCCCTGAGTGCATACCGGGCCTGTCTTTCCCTGCCTGGCCCACGGGCAGGATGATCATGGAGCCAGAGAGGGAAGGCTGGGAAACCGGAGAGCCAAGTGAGTGGGTGGGCGAGAGGGCAGGTAGTGGCCAGGGAGCAGCACATGCCGCCCTCGTGAACGAGGGAGGGAGGGCAGTTGGGTGGACAGGCAGTTGGGCAGGCAGCTGAGAAGGCGGGCGGGCGGGTGGCCAGGCAGGAGCACATGCCACCTGAGGGAGGGAGGGAGGGAGGGCGAGGGGGCAAGTGAGCGGGCGGGTGTGTGTGTGTGAAAGTCTGGAAGATCTCCCCCCCGTTTGTGTGTGTGAATATGATTATGAACTGGCTGGAAGATCCCCCACCCCTTTGAATGTGTGTGTGAATGAGTTTATAAACTGGCTGGAAGATTCCCCCCCCCCCCCGTGTGTGTGAATGAGTTTATGAACTGGCTTCAAGATTTCCTCCCCTCTGTATTAGAAAGTGTTTATGGACTAGCTTGAATTCATTCATTCATTTTCTGTCTCTAATATATGCATTTATGTAAATTTATTTAAATTTGAAATGTAAATTAATTTTTTTTTCCAGCCCCCGATACAGTGTCAGAGAGATGATGTGGCCCTCCTGCCAAAATCTTTGGGTACCCCTGTGCTAAAGCCTAACCCCCTTCCTGGCTTTGATTCTGTGACCCAGGAACATGTGGACTTGTGCCAGCAATATCACTGCCACAATTAAAAATAGGCCCAGTGGGCTGGCAGGGGCTTACCCCAGGGGAAGGGAATATATGTTGGTGTAGTGGTTGCAGTGCTGAACTTAGATGTGGGAGATCAAGGTTCAAATCCCCTCTCAGTCATGAAGTTTCTTGAGCGACTTTGGGCTAGTCACTATCTCTCAACCTCACCTACTTCACAGGGTTTTTCTGAGGACAAAAAGAAGGAACCCTGTACACCCTCCTGAGCTCGCTGGAGGAAGGGTGATATAAAAATCTGAAAATAAATACATAAATAGATAAAAGGTTCCCTTTGCCTGAGGAAGCCTCCAGAGCCCAAAACTCCTCTGCTGGTGCAATATTGGTGCCACTGCATTGCCTCTCAAAGAGTTAGTATTGAGCTGCCTGATTTATCTTGCTAATTCTATACCTAATATTTGCACAATGTTTTCTGAGAGCACAAAGGACATCAAATGGATATCTGTCCTTACAACAGTCCAACAAGGGAAGTTTTATCATCCCCTCATTGTAAGTGAGGTTGAAAAGAGAGTGTCTCGCCTAAGGCCATCAGTGAGTTCATGGCAGAGGTAAGATTCAAACTAGTGAAGCCCTAATTTGCACCTCAGTCACGTAGCTATTATGCTGTACCAGAAGTGTTCAAGGTTGTTGTCATGCCATTGTTGCTTCTTGATACCTTCTTGGATCAGGTCAAGGAAGTTGCTGCCCAAGGTTAATCTACTGATAGTTCTGTAGGAGGGTATATAAACTGTATGCATGAAGTCCCATATTCAATCCTTACCATTACCAATCAAAGTGGTATTGGGTAGCAATGCTAAGACAGAACCCTGACTATGGCTATTGAAAAGTCACTGCTGGCCAGGTGGCAGGTAATACAAGACTAGATAGCTCAATGGCCCAGTTCACACTATGATAGATGCATATGTTCCAAATGGGTGGAATGTCCTCATTATGGTATGAGGACATTCCAACCAGCATTTTGATTTGAGCTGTGATAGTTTCCAGTGACCAAAGGAAAGGAGGAAAGCACATAGAAAAGCATCCACAGTTGCTTACTCCAAAAGAAGAGAAACTCAGGATGCTTCGCCTAGTCTTCGGTGAAGCACTGAGTAAGTTCTGTGAAAAACAGACGTTAGGATTCATGTGAATACTTCATATAGCTTGAAGTAGTTCCCATTGATTTCCATCAGCAGACAACAGAAAAAAGCAGTTTGGTAATGGCCAATATTAAAAAGTGAGTTTAAAATAATATTTTTGCATATATCTAACACTAATGTTAATCTGCCTTACACAGAATAAACTATACTAAACAAAACAAAGCATGTGTTTACATAGTTATGCTTTTCTGAACATATTTTTTAAATCAAGATATAAATGAACAGAGAACCCTATGTGCAACTACCGCTACTGCTATGGAATTGTTGCTTGACAAGACCAATTCCAAGTAAAGCTCTTTATAAATAAATAAAGCTCTTTATTCCTCATACCACTTTCCATTGACTTTACAACTGGTAAATTTCACTCAAAAACAACATAAAAGAAATATAAGAAATGTCTTACCAGCTCTCAACTGTTTGGGCTCTAAACACTCCTGCCTTTTGGTTTCTTCTGATGATGTCACTTACATCTGTAATGCGCTTGTTAAGAATAACCCGTAACACTGAAATAATAACACTTTTTGTCATGTCAAACATTCTGATAGTGTCTTAGACTTAAGAGATCTCTGAAAATAGCTATGGATTTGTTTGTTTCTTTAAAGAAAGGGTGGATCTGCAACAATATGTAACTAGGGCTGTTGCCCAATTAAAGAAATCTTATCAAACTGCAAGTTGCTTCTAATGCATGGGTTGACCCAGCAGCTTCACCTTCGTTTTGGTAAACAGAATTCGGACTACAGTGGGGCAGGGGGCAGCTTTAACACTTCATCCGCCTGCCATGGTTTTCTATCCAGACCAGTGATCTTCAACCAGTGTGCCATGAATAATCTGCAAGTGTGCCAAAGGAGTTTGAGAGAAGAATCATTTATCAGTAGGGCCACTGGGGAAGTGTGCTCCCCACAAGCAGCATGGTATGCTTTGTCAGTTGTCAAACTGATGATGTGCTTTGACAATTTTTGCACCTTGTCAGTGTGCTATGAGATGAAAAAGGCTGAAAATCACTGATCCAGACTTTGCCAACTGCAAGGTTCACACATTCACACACACATTAAAAGTACAGGTGGGGATCAGTATCAGCGAGGGATCCGTTCTGAAATCTGCAGTTTCGACCCCTTTAAAACCTCCGAAGGCAACTGGAACTGTGCTCCACTTGCCTCCGGAGGGCTTTCTGAAGCCCACAGAGGCCACATGCATCCACCCATGGCCTCTGCAAGCTTCAGAATAACCTTTTGGGCCGAAAAGACGCAATATCTGGGTTCCTTGAGAAACCAGAAGTGATGTTTTTATGCCTTTTAAGAAATTCTGAGCCCTAGGGAAGCCCTCCCTGGGGCTTAGAATGCCTTAAAAGGTATAACAACATCACTTCCAGTCTCCTGAGGAAACCAGAAGTTGCATCTCTCGAGCCCTAAAGGTCATTCTGAAGCCTGCAAAGGCCACGGGCAGATGCACACGGCCTCTGTGGGCTTCAGAAACCCCTCAAGAGGCAACTGGAGCACAGGTTGGGCCAAGTCAGGCTCAATGTGGGTCCAGGGGATCCGGGTGAAACCAGATTCACAGAAGAATAATCTGCAGATACAAAGGACCCACCTCTAATGTGTTTTGAGCTTTACCCGATTAATCATAAGACTATTGGGCTGCAAACCTAAATACGCTTACTAGAGAGTAAGACCCATTGAATTAATTATTTAAATGCACATGCTTAGGACTGTGCTATTAACCGATCAATCAAGCAATTCAAACTGCGAGGACTATGAACTGAAGATACATGATGAAGCAGCCTTACAGAAACTAAACTGGCCTGAATTCAGTCCCATTAGCAGATGAGAGATTGTCAGGAAGCCCTACAGGTGCCATTCTGAGTTCCATCATGGAAGAAAGAACAGAAATGTACTTAATGATTACATATATTTGGAAGTGAAAAAAGTACTATAATTGTTCCAAAGAAAATACTATTATTTCCTTTGCTTTTAGAGGATACACACAGATGTCAGAGCAGACATAGGCTTGGAAGAGGCATTCCCCTTCTTTCAAATGCGAGAGAATTCCTCTTCCAAGGTGGCAAGTACCACTGCAGTTTTAGCAGTAGAGATACTGTAAAGAATAAAAATGTTTAATAATCCTTTGTATGAATGATTGGGGGTATCCCTTTAGCCAAACTGTTTTAATTAATTGACTAGTTACAATTTTAACAGTAAGAAAACTTACCAATATGTACAGTTCATGCATTTTTCTGTCTTCACACTACTAAAATATTGATATAAAATATAAGATGAGCTCCGCTGGATCAGGCCAAAGGCTCATCTAGTCCAGCTTCCTGTATCTAATATTGGCCCACCAGGTACCTCAGGGAGCACACAGATAACAAGATACCTGCATCCTGTTGCTGTTCCTTTGTATCTGGCATTCTGAGGTAGCCTACTTCTAAAATCAGGAGGTTGCATGTACCCATCATGGCTTGCAAACTGTGTTGAACTTTCTCTCCAGAAATCTGTTCAATTCCTTTTTAAAAGCATCCAGGCCAAGTGCCATCTCCACATCCTGTGGTAAGGATTTCTACAGATTAATTACACATTGGGATATACATTTTAAAGCAATGTTTCCCATACACATGTTTCCCATACCTTGAGAAGGCCCCAGTGACTGCCCCTCCACCAAAGGATGCAGCACACACCCCACTGGCACAACTGTCAAGTGGGTGCTCCTCTTTTTAGCAGGGGAAGAGTAACTGGCCCGCCTACCCCAGCAGTGTCTTTTCTAGTGGCTGTCTGCTGGTGTTCTTTTGCATCTTTTTAGATTGTGAGCCCTTTTGGGACAGGGAGCCATTAGTTAGTTGATTTTCTCTGTAAACCGCTTTGTGGACTTTTTTTGTTGAAAAGCGGTATGTAAATAATGCTAATAATAATAATAACTGCACAGGCCTGGAAAATTGGATAGGATTGGGTCCTAAGTCCAATATATTCCAATGGAACATACTTCCAAGTAATTATACTTAGAATCACCAGTCCTAAAATATAGGTAACTCACAGCCCAAATCTTACTACGGAACGGGCTGTTGTGCAAAGTTCCGATATAATAAAATGTCTGCTAACAGAGCATATAGTGAAAAAAGAAAAGAAAAAGTGGTAGCATTTCTCTAATGCATGACAGCTGAGAGTAGCACAGCCTCAGAATCTCATGCTAATGAGTCCATGAATGTAATACAAATTTTTATGTGTACAGAGAAAGATTAAAAAATAGAGATATTATTTCTAGAAGCCTGCCATACTTCCATGTCTTTTTAAATGTTTACATGGCATTTTGTATAATGTCATGATCTGAACCATGTTCCCACAGAGAAAAGGGCATGACTAATAAGAAGTTACCTATTATTTGTTTAATGGAGCTAATACATTAATAAAACAGTAAAATTGAGGCCAAATACAGTTTTTTTTTAAAAGCCCCTTTCAATAAATTCAATTTACCTGTGTAAACAAAAAGGCCTCAATCTCTCTTCAACACATCCTACTGAGATTAAAATCAGCAGAATTTATGCATGTGTATAAATCAACTAAACATAGAATTATGGCCAACATATTTTATAGGAATCCACATACTGAAACATCCAGGTAGAACCTACGCTTTTCACCCTAACTTCCTATGACTATTTAAAGATTCATACATTATAGTTAATGGCACTGTGTTATACTGTAACCAATCTGTGCATAATGAATGTTTTCATGCAATCTTAAATTTCAGTCACATTTCTAGATACCATATTTAAGTTTATAGGTTCAGAAACAGAACTAAGATAGAAAGCAAATCTTAAGGAATCCCACAACCATTTTATCTCATAAAAGCCCAGTCACAGTGAATGTGAAACTGCTATATTGAAACTCTTGCATATTTTTTTAAACAGTCAATATTTCTTCAGAGTTTAGAAGAAGCAAATCTGGTGGAAAATAATGTTTATTATTAACAATAACAAAATTATTATTAATTTTATTCATTTAATACATGTTGTTTCACTTTTGCACCTATCTGACTACTAAAACCATTTGTGTATTCAAAGCTTTTTAAAAATGTAAAAACACTATTTTAAGACCGCAGGAAATGTAACATTCTGCAGTGCAATTATGAACAGCAAGCAGAATCTCATTTCAGGGCAGATAATGGGATGCTGCTACATATTATAACAACTTATAAGACAGCAGGTGCTACAGGTTATATCATGAACAGTGGAAGAGTTTTAGACATTCATGTTTGCCTGTAGAGTAACAGGGAATGCAAAAGTCACCCTAAAATATTATGCAACACGAAAAGAAAGAGCTTGAAACCTGCTGACATAGTTAATGCAAAAGCCGACTTGTGTGGTCCATGTACCTGATACATATTGATTTTGTATTAAGAGAGCACATCCTTTGACATCCCTATAGTAAATGAAATTATTACTCTCACAAACGAATTGACAATAAGCCCATCAAAGACTGATGTGACACAAAACACTCAGTAGGATTTTTCAAAAACATACAAATAAACAAACAAACCATACACACCCCAAGCTCAAGCTTTCACAAAAGCAGGACCCCTAGGTATCCCCTGTGGATAATGCTAATAGCAGCAACAATAACTAGTATGACAATGATGATAATATAAAAGTGGATGCTCAGATGCAATGCACTATTGCCAGGTCGATTTTCAATTACATTGCTCTGATGTATTCATTTGTTTCTTAATGTGTTCATCTTGCCCATTAAGAATAATTAGCAGGCTTGCTTAGTGATTTCCTGGCTTCTGACTGTGATTTTCTCTCTTCATGGGTTGACACCATTTTGACTTCTTAGAAAGATATTTTCTGATATTATAGTGTAACTGGCATCTAATTTAAAGTCCTAAAGAAATGTAAAAGATGTAGGTAAACACTAATTTAGAAAAAGAACGGTATTTAAATTTAATGGCGCAACATCTGGTCACAAAAATAAGCATGCAAGTAATCTTTCAATGCAGAATCCAAAAGGAAACTATATTTCAACCATTTATCTTAGGTGTGGGGTATTCTATATTCTAATTGTTCATGTACTCCAACAATACTATTCAAACAAACACATAAAAAGTTTTGTTTTGGTTAGTTTCGAAACAGCTTGGTAAACTCATTCCAATATATTTAGCTGGAAGTTTGTTCAATTTATGTCAGCATATCTTATTTCCATGTGTGTTGCTGTTAATATTCTGACCTCAGTTACAACATTACATTTCAAAAGGAAAGAGGTGGGGAGTGTTTTTACTAAAATGCATTTTACTAAAATGCAGTTTTTACTAAAACTGTTTCAAAATAGATGCTTTTACCCTTACAACATGAAACCAGAAGATAGTCTATTGCTTATTTTTATACCCTTTTAAACAAGGCATTTCATGTTGCAAAGTCTATACTCTGCTGAACTACTGATAGTAAAACAATTCCAAAATCTAATTTAACAAAATTATACAGTAGTTATTTTGAATCTAAAACTTCCAATTTTTTACATAAAAAAGACATTTTACGTATTTATCGGTTAATATGATGACTCATCTGATAAGACTTCAGCATTATAATAAAACTTTAGAACAGACCTGTGAAAGAGTTACAGTAAATCTGTTCATTGCTCAACATCAACATGATGATTCTATATGCTTCCTACACTATAAACTGTAAACGTATATGTAAATGATCCTCCATATAAAATAACTTAATTGTACTATAAACTGTCTTGATTTAACCTCATTGGCTTTTAAAAACAATTTTTCTTTTGTGGTTTGTTTTTTTTTAAATTTTGCTTTTGTGCAGAAGTGTGAGAGAAGAGAAAGCACAATAGGATACATAAGCAACATGGTACCCTGCGCACAATAAGACAGTACTGAAGAAAAAAATGTTTTAAAACATCTGTATGCCATATTTTAAATAACATGGTAAGTGATTAGTCCTGAATTCACCAAGTGTTTAAAACAGATGTAGCTGTTGCTGGGTCCTTCACAGAGAACACAAGCCTTCTTGAAGACTGCTTGAGAATACTCCTGAATTACTTTTGTGGTTGTGTGGTAGACACCCACACCCACACTTTTTAATAAAAAATAACCAAGAACAGAGTTTAAGGCTGCAGTCCTGTACAGACTTACCACTCCAATGAACACAGTGGAACTTACAACCAAGTATAGGATTATGAATATAATTGTACTGTAAGTTATAATGGCAAAATGACATTTTTTAAAATGGCACTAACAAAGAGATTTCTTCATAATTTTTATAAAAAGGAAGAACCTGGAAATATCATTACCATCAAGAACCAAAGTAAACAGATACCTTCGGCTTCTCCCTCTCAGTTTCTAACAGCTATTAATATTCACTATGGGACTCAGCTCTTGTGCTACTGTAGACATTTAGTTAGCAGAGAGGG
The DNA here is from genome assembly GCF_035046505.1 of Tiliqua scincoides. Classification (NCBI taxonomy): domain Eukaryota; kingdom Metazoa; phylum Chordata; class Lepidosauria; order Squamata; family Scincidae; genus Tiliqua; species Tiliqua scincoides. Next base: position 261,321,005 of record NC_089821.1, on the reverse strand, counting down.
AATAATCTGTAGTCATATTAAAGTGCAAATATGTTTACTTGCAGATGTATTAATAAGATAAAATTAGAAAATGTATTCAAATACAGCAAAATATAACTACAGAAGGGAGTGTGGTGATTTGAAAACCTTGTGTTGAGAGAAATATCAGACAACAGGTAAGATTAAGTGGAAGTGCTGCTCATCTGAACTTCAAGAGAGGTTGGTAGGAGTAATATTGTGTGACTGTGAAGAAAATAAAGCAATTACGTAGATATAAGCACAATGTAATATTTAGGTACTATTAAAAGGTTGACATCTGAAAACAGGACCTATGTAAACACACACACACACACACACACACACACACACACACACAAACCTGAGCAAAAGGAAAGACCATAAAAACAGAATTAATGGTTAGGTATGTTGCTATGTTTTTTTTTAAATTGAACTTATTTCTACTCTACACAAAACTAGTATTGATCATGTTACAGCTATCTTTCTAAATCTTTTTAATACAAAGAGAGAGTCAATTTATTCAATGGAACACTGCAGATTATTCCGGGATTTTACATATTTTTTTAAATTATTTATCATGGTTGTTTGTATATATACCCATCTATTAATGTATACACCCCTTGCTGTCTTTATATCAGGTTGCTCAGCCAGCAAAAAAAGAACGAGCCCAACAAACCAGTTTTCTATCTGAATAAGGATACTTTTGATGGCCTTTTCATTTCCATCAGTTAACAGAACTTCTTTGACATCTGCAGAAATAGCAACCTGGAAGGGGGAGAAAAAAAAAGAGCACAGCAAACAATGAGCAAATATGCTTGTCTGTGTGGAAGTGAAGACAGGAGTGACAAGCCTTCAGTATCATGCTTCCTCACCTATTTCTCTGTAACAGTCTTCAATCTTTTTTCATTTTATGTCTGCATTATTTTAATCATTCAATCAAATCAGTCAATACTTTTATCATTCCATTTGCGGGAGCCTCTATCTTGCTATCATTCTGTTCCGTAATTGCATTGTGACAGCGGATGATGGTATTCTGAGAGGCTTTCATTTGCGGGCTTCTGTTTATCTAGTAGAGCCATCATACGAGGCTGTCACTCTGCCTTTCAGCTTGCTTCTGTCTGACTGCCTGATGCCCTTCATATAACTTTGCATTGCAGGCAGATGGCTTTGTAAGGGTAATTTTTTTGTGAGCTTTGACATGCTCGCACATTGGGCTGTAACCTCGACACATTGTGTAAGAACGACAGGTTTGTCAAATGCCAATCAGTGTAACAATATGCTTTTATTTGTAGAGACATAAAAACTTGTCTAATGCACTGCACTGCTACATAATATCTCCTGAATACATGACTCAGAACCCAGAGAATGGTGAACAACGCTCCTGAATGGCCAATCTAATTCAAAAGAATCTAATTACCGAGAGCTCTGGATCATGTTTGTTGGTGTAATAATGCAGGCAAAACATTAGCAGCTATATCATGGTGCTCCAACTGTGATTCGCCAGGCTATTCCTGTATCTTAGCAAATGGGGGACTATAATCTGAAAAGCGGGGGGGGGGGAGCTTCAGCTATGGCAATGAAAGACAGACCGTACGTGGCCTGGAATGTCACAACAAGAGATATTGACTATACTGAGGTAAAATGTTTCTGCTCATCGAGGCAACCATAAAATCAATATGATACGAAAGCAAGTCAATCTAGAAGGTCTCTCAAGACTGCAGCTTGACCGCAGCTGATTCTGTTGACAGTTCTCTGACCCAGCAGTTGGAGGCACTGGAACATTTTTTTCCCCTTTTGTTCCTCCCAATGAATGGGATTGGAATTGAGAAAAGACCTACCATGAGCCCAGCCAAGCATGTCATGCCACCCCCTAGCTCACACACAGCAAGGCCCCTGAAAGAGAGAAAAGAAACGGTAGAACCCATACAAATTAGATGAAAATGGTTAGAGAGACATATATGTTACAAGAACAAATTGCCATCTGTACTGAGCACCAAGGTACCAGGAAGTAGCAGAGACATGACTGGGATACCTCATGTCGTTTTGCGTTTTAAAAATAATTATGAAATAGAAAAGTCACAAAGCAGGCAAACCAGTGGGGGTTCCCTCATTAGTCTTCAGTGCAACATTACCACCGCTGAGCTGAAAAATCTGAGAAGGTTCTTTTTTCCCCCCTTGTCAATGGCACTGTCTTTTAGAACTAAACTAGCTAGAGTAGCGAAAGATAATTGTTAGGAAAGGATAACACTGTTAATTCACATTCATTCCTTCAAAAACAGTTAGACAAGTAAATGAAAGAATTAATATTATTTCACTTGCTCTCTTCCTCCCACCCTCTGGAAAAGTATAGAATGATTTAACAATGTAACAGAAATGTTTAAAATAAGCTAGACACCTTAAGTTTTTTTTTTAATTTGCCCACAAATTAGCACTTTAATGGCAAATGGCCTACAAAAGATCCTGTTGGTGAAAAAGAAATAATCTGAGAGCAATTGGTTTGCTGCTAAATGTGCCTTTAAGCAAGTTCCACTGATCTCAGTGGGATTGTACAAAAGTAAGTGTGATTATGACTGGCACCAATAGAGTAAAATAACTTAAAAACTCAACATAATGTCAGTCATTTGCTTAAAGATGTCACAAGAAAATGAATATGATGAATTATCTCATGTGCACACAGCTCTTAATTTATTCCAATGCTCTTATGCGCTACCAACCTATAGCACAGTTATATTCTTAAATAAAATGTGGAGGGCTGTTTACTAAAATATTGATGGATAGACACATTCAAGACTGATAATGACTCATATACCACTAAATACTCTAGACTGTAACTAACATAATTCAAAACACACATAAAATTACTAAAGGTCACCCCTGCACCTCAGATCAGAAGTTTCATTTGTAGAAAATGTACCAGCTCAGCTGTTGTTGAACCTTTGTATGAAAGGGAACTAAAAGGACCACAGGCTGCCCCTCCCTTGTTGTTTATAGCATAGATACATCAATATGAGAGTGTTTTTGTCAAGTTTGACAGGTTTTGTCTATTTATTTGAAATATAAAGGGGTATATAAAAGCGGGGAATCCAAAGAGTGTCAATTTGATCTCTCACACGTTGGATGAATACTTGAGGGGAAAATGGGCCATGTCCTCTGATCACAACCCCAGTGGCTACACATTTTGCATTAATCAAAAACAGCCTATTGGCGTAAAGCTCTTTTAGCTTCAACTATATGTAGCAACCACATGCCATATTTCTAAAGTCACCTTCTCTGTAAATCAGCCCTATGAAAACAGCAGAGAAGGAATGTTACACATGTGTGCTGCCCTCATACTTCCAGGGAGTGTCCCTCCTAGCAAAGGGCAACATACACTGGAAGCCTCTCTGGGCCCAGTCCTATCCAACTTTCCAGCACCGGTGCAGCTGCAATGTAGCCCCAAGGGAACAAATGTTCTCATACCTTGGGGAGGCCTCTGTGACTGCCTCCACACCACAGGATGCAGTGCATGCCCCATTGGCACAGCTGCATCAGCACTGGAAAATTGGATAGGATTGGGCTCTCAGCTGGCTAGGAGTAGAGTTCAAGAGGTTGAAGTTCCCTTGCCTGAGTGGGCAGGGAAAACAAGGCTCAGAGGAGAAACTTTGCCTCAAAGGCTAACTTCAGTTATGAGGGGGACTAGCCCTTCACTGTTGAATGAATGAGTGTGAGTGGGTGTGTTTGGGCAGGCATACTTGTGGGACACGTGTCATCTGATGCCAGTCTCCTTGTTGGCAAGATATCAGTGGCAAAGGAGTTCTTAAAGAAAACATTTAGAGTGTCAGGGGCCATCAAGATTAAAATTGGGGGCTCTGTGTGTGGCTGCTCCCTAATGAGCCACCAAGATGGTATGCTGCAACATCTTCTTGAACAGGAAAATATTCTTAGACTATGGGCTAGTCCCACTCATTCAGGCTAGCTATTCCTAGACAATAAGAGGTATCAAAGTTTTCCATTTGGGGCTGGGGCCTTGCTTAGGTGATGTTACTTCTGGCTATGGCACCTCACACTCGTCTTGCCCACTTGTTCAGCAGTTTTCAACCACTGTGCCATGGCACTGGTAAGCCGCGGAGGATCTGCAGGTGTGCTGCAGGAGTTTGCAGAGAGTCATTTATTAGTAGGGCAATTGGGAGAATTGAGCCCCCTACCAGCAGCATGGTGTGCCTTGGCAATGGTTAATAAAAAAAACTGATGGTGTGCCTTGACAATATTAACACCTTTGTCAGTGTGGTGCGAGATGAAAAAGGTTGAAAATCGCTATTCTAGTTCTTGGTTCCATCCTGCCTGTAGCTAAGCCCTGACACAGTGGCGTGGAGAACACCAAGAGGTTGAGGTGGGGGGCCTGACCGACAACAGCGCAAGCCCTGTGGCATGCGTCCTCCAAGGCCAATTTCTCTGCCCATCTTTGCAGCTTCCCCACTCTTTCCACCCCATTATTCAGGCGGTCATTATCATATTGTATATAAAAAAGGGAACTCAGTGAAAGCATGCAGGCTGTTACAGCACCTTTTAAGGGTTCCCCACCTACATGCTGTGGAGCAAGATGGACACCTCCACGTTTTGCCAAAAAATAGTAAGGAAACAAGCAATTCCTCCACTTCGTCTGCACCTTCCCCAATAGCCTGCAGCTAGAACATGTACCCTGCCCTCAGACTTTTGGGAATATTCCAGGACCTGTATATTGGGCACCAAAGCGGCACCTATACTCTGAAGTATCACTGGGGGAAGAAAAGAGATTGGTTGGTCAGGAAAGAAATGGTTCAAAAACCTTCCACACACCCCCAATAATTAATCCATGCTGTTGCCTCCCTTGCAGTACTTGGAGGAAGCACCTTCAAGATACATCTACATAGTTTTCTCAAACTGGGTTTTATAAGTCAAGTCTAAGACAGCTAACAGGAAACATCTTGAAGGTATTTTCTCCAGTGGCTAGAGAGGAAGACAAAAGGCAGCGATGAAGTGGGGAGAGAAGGTGCATGAGTGGGGGACCAAGAGAACAGAGAGAGGAAGGCAGCAGAACACTCTTCTTCCTTCTTCTCCCCCCGCTTCTGTGGACCAAACTAGGCAACATACAGGTTATTTATTTTATTACAATATTTATACACCACTTTTCTTAATAGACTCAAGGTGGTTCACATAGGAAAGCTGAATATAAACCCATTTTTCAACGAGAGTTTTTCACAGAGACTATTTCACAGAACTTCCATTTTTCCAGGTGTTTCTCTTCATAGTGCAGTCACCATCCTGGCTGCCAGCTCTTGAGCTTTCCAAGCTCTCAAAGGCAGCTGTACCAAGCCTCAGAACAGCTTCTCAAAGATGTTATCCATTCTTGCCAGCAGACTCCTCCACACTCCACTCCTCTGCATAGGACTTCAGTGGCCTCTCGGTCTCCCTTCTAGCAGCCAGTCCTGCTTAGCTTTTTCAGACAAGGTGGCAGCTCAACCTCCAGACCACAGTGATATGTGGTAGAGCTTGTGAAAATTGGAACAGGTATGCAGGGCTGCTGAAAGCTGGCATTAGGCCTGGGGCAAGATGCCTAACAGGCCTCCCCCTTCCTAAATTTTCCTACAAACCGAATGTTTCTACATTTTTTAAACCAGTGTCTAATTGACAGTACTGTCAATTAGCATGAGCAAGATTGAAACTACTGAAAAATGAAAACATTTATGAGAATAGGATAATTTCCTTACTTTGAGTAGTGCTACTATGTTTCATTTTCTACCTAAGCAAATCCTCCTCATTTGCTTTTTCTTCTTCTAATAATGCAGGGGCATTCAAGGACTGGCCTTCACTATCTCACTCATTAATATGATTTTTAAACAAAGTCCAAGTGAAATAAACTTGCCTGGCCTTCCACTTCTCCTTTTTCCCCCTCTTTCTTCTTTTCTATGCTCCAGACTTATATTTGTATTCCATACTGTTAATTTCACCTTTAAACAAAGCCAAAACACATGTAGACTTGATCCAATGTTATGTGTCCTAGAAACATACTAAACTAGAAGAAGGGGCCTAGGAATTCTGTGAACTGAATTGAGTGACGTACTCCTAGGGCCTCATAGTTCTGGTCTGAAGGTGTACATTTCACTTTCCAATGTTTGAATTGTACTAGAACATGCTGGTGCTTATGGAGAAGGCCTGGACTGCATATCCACTACAGCTTCAATCCACTTTCAGTGCACTGTTATTCCCTCAATGCATTCTGGGGGAACTATAGTTTAAAGAATAGTTTAAACTATAGTTTAAAATATAGTTTGTACAATGGCATTATATTAGCTGTTTTATTCTCAATCTCCTTTTTAATTATCCCAAGCATGGAATTGGCCTTCTTTATGACCACCGCACGTTGGGTTGACTCTTTCATCGAGCTGTCCACTAGCACCCCAGGATCTCTCTCCTGAGCTGTCATAGATAGCTCAGATCCCATTAGCCTATATGCGATATTTGGATTTTTTTGCCCCAATGTGCATTGCTTTACACTTACCTACATTGAAATGAACCTGCCATTTTGCTGCCCATTCTCCCTGTTTGGAGAGATCCTTCTGGAGCTCCTCACAATCCCTTCTGGTCTTCACCACTCATAAGAAGTTATGAGTCACTTGGAGAAGAAGAAGTCACTCGGAGAAGTTTAGTGTCATCTGCAAACTTGGCCACCTCACTGCTTATCCCTATCTCCAGGTCAGTTATGAACAAGTTGAAAAGCACTGATCCCAGAACAGATACTTGGGGCACACCGCTTTTCACCTCTCTCTATTGTGAAAACCACCCATTGACACCCACTCTCTGTTCCCTGGACTTCAGCCAATTCTTAATCCATTAGAAGACCTGCCCTCTAGTTCCCTGACTATGAAGTTCTCAGTCCCTTTGGTGAGGGACTGTGTCAAATGCCTTCTGAAAATCCAGATAGGTAATATCCATGGGTTCTCCCACATCCATATGCCTGTGGACCTTTACAAAGAATTCTAAAAGTTTCATGAAGCAAGGCTTATCCTTACAGAAGCCATGCTGATTCTCTCTCAGCAAACCTTGTTCTTCTATGTGTTTTAAGATTTTATCCTTAATGAGGCTTCCTACCATCTTACCTGGAACAGGTGTTAGGCTGACCGGCCTATAGTTTCCCGGGTTCTCTATCCTTCCATTTTTAAAGACTGGTGTTTAAGGACATTAGCTATCCTCCAATCCTCCAGCTGTTTTAAGAGACACAAATTATAGTTAATTAACTATTAATTTGTTAATTAATTATAATTAACAAATTATAGATCAGCAACTTTATTCTTCAGTTCCTTAATAACTCTTGGGTGGATGCCATCTGGGCCTGGTGATTTATTAGATTTAAAACATGTACCCTTATAACCTCTATCTAACCTATTCCTTAGTCAGGAGGGATCGTTCAGGTAATGGTATCTGCCCAAAGTCTTCTGCTGTGAAGACAAAGAACTCAGTCAATTCATTCGGCCCTTGGGCTCTCTCAGCACCAACATCAGCTGCTCAGCTTCACTGTTGAAAGGACACCCCATTTGATAATTGGGTTTTCCCATATCTTGAAAATATGAACAAGATCTGCATATTTTCTCTTCTGTCATTTGCAGCTAACGAGTTCCTACATTAGAAAAAAGTGCTTATTTCTGGCCATCAACTGCTTAATGACATTACTTCTTGCTTAATTACATCACTTCTGGCCCTCAGCAGGCATCATGGATGCTACTCAGTCGGTTGTATGAAACAAGTTTTACATCCCTGTGTTAGAGGTACCCTAATGAACTACAGTCTCCAGAATGCATTAGGGCAGTGTTTCTCAACGTTTGTCTTCTGCCGTATCATTTGACACAGTCCACCTATTCAAAGTACCACCAGAAAGAACTGGTGATGACGTCATCGCCAGTTACTTCTGGGTTGGGAAGCTAGATGCAACATGACAAATACCAGTAAGAGGCTCAGGGTGGGTCAGAGCGCTTTATCGAGTACGGAAAAGCATGCTTTGGAGCTCTGCCCGCCAAGCTGAGACTACCACTGTTTCTTGTGTCGTTTTCCTGGTTTTGCCGCCAGGCAGCAGGTGTTGAAGGGTTCCACAAGTACCACCATATACCACCTCAAGTACCACTGGATGAGAAACACTGCATTAGGGAAACAGAAGTGCATTCAAAGGTGGATTAAAGCTGAAGTGGAAATCAGCGGCGTCACTAGGGTTCGCGTCACCTGGTGCGGGATGCCAGCTGGTCACCCCCCATGCAGTGGGCGGGGCAACACCCCAGGTGGTGGGCGTGGTGATGTACCATCACTCTGCCCCCACTGGTTTTTGGGTTGTACCTTTTGAAAGAACAAAGATAAAACACATTCTGCATGAAATTACGCATTGATTGATAAATAACATGATGATATTATTGCTCCAAACTATGATTTTAGTGATTTTAGTCACTAGTGGTGTCACACACACCCCAGGGTGTCAACTTATTAACACCTTATTGCAGCAGTTCTCAGACTTTTAGCACTGGGACCACTTTTTAGAATGACAATCTGACCATGACCCACCAGAAGTGATGTCATGGTGGAAGTGACATCATTACGCAAATTAAAATAAATAAGTATAAATAATTAAAGTAAAACAAATAATTAAATAAGCAGAAGCCAGCCCTGGTCCATCAAGTGAATTTCCTCTGTAGCCTGCCTGCAATAATAGCCCCCTCCAAAATCAGTAAGGTTTTCAGCCCTACCCAGTGCCCAGTTCAATTTAAGAACTTCTGTTTAAACCAGATCACTGTCAGGATCCACCTGGCTTTGCAAGTCTCAGAAAAGTTCACCCTATCAGCTGAAGCCTCTGTTTTGATCCTTTTTAGTGGGGGGGGGGAGGCTGCCTTCTGGAGCACTTGTTTAGCTACAGGTGCATAGAATCAGGACCATTCTGGTAGCCTTGCACTCACTCTCCTTCACCTGATCTTCCAAGGCATGTTTGCTTACTTGTGAGTAAAACGCACAATACAGCTCACTTTCACTTTCTACAGGGCTCCATGCATTTTTTGTTCTCCAGTTTTTTGGCCATAGCTTTTGATAGAAAGAATTCACTCTGGGTTTTTGCACTGCATTCCGCTAGAAATTCCGCATCCAACGGTATATAATATGATGGGGTTACTCCTAACCACTGCGATTTTAGTGCATCACCCCCAGTGCGCGTCACCACCCCAGTGTGTATCACCCAGTGCAGCCCGCACCCCCCTGCCCCCCTAGCGATGCCACTGGTGGAAATGCAGCCCTGGATAGGCCGAGGTTGAGGTACCCACATTTATTTTGTAATACATTTGTTTTGTACCGTATAGTTTATTTTGTCATGGCCTGGGCTCCAGGGATTCCTTCCCTGCTCCCCTTCTTCTTAGGCCTGCAGGTATGCACCATCAGTGGTAGAGATAGAGACAGTCACCAACTGTGTTCATATTTATATTTAAGGAAAAAAATTTTCTGTTTACATTTCAGTTTATAGTTCAGGCAAACCTATGCTTCTGTCTACTGTGCAGTATAAAAAATGAAATCACAACAAACAAATTCTCTTAAAATCTAGTTTTCTAAATGTCAGAATTTGGCCCCTTGCTGTTCATCTTACCACCCTACTAGCACTGAAACCTCAAACGACACCTCTGATATATTGTTCAGTTACTCTGGATTTCATTCTGAACATGGTAAGCAGAATTTCATGTAACCCTAACCCCTGCTAATTGGGTAAGAGGCACTTTTTCAAGTGGGTGCTCCTTTTTTTAGCAGGGGGAGAGTAACTGGCCCACCTCACCCCAGCACTGTCAGTTCTAGTGGCTGTCTGCTGGTATTCCTTTGCATCTTTTTAGATTGTGAGCCCTTTTGGGACAGGGAGCCATTTAGTTATTTGATTTTTCTCTGTAAACCGCTTTGTGAACTTTTAGTTGTAAAGCGGTATATAAATACTGTTAATGTTAATAAATACTGTTAATGTACCAAAAGTAAATCCATGAACATAATAAAACACAGACTGACAAATCAATGTTGCTGTTTAAACTCTCACAAGATTCTATATGCTGTGTTTATGTTTCAAACATATTGAATAAAGAGTGGTTCAGCAAAAACCCTTAAAACGCACATTTGTTGTTGTTCCTTACACAGTTACTATTTCGACATTATATTCCCAATGGGGTTATTTTCTTTAAAGCATATCATTGAAAACCTTCATGTAAATAAGTATATATTTACAGATAATAGAGCTTGTTAAAATATGCCCTATTAGCAAAAACAGCTCTTTGGAAGCCACTGTAGTCTTTTCAGTAAATATGCAATTTGAAGACCTTTGTAAAATGCGAATTTAATATTAAAGTCTCACCAACCTCAAAGTGGGCAGACCACATTATTAAGTGCACAGCAGCAATTAAAACCTTTTAAAGCCAATAGAAATCTTAGCTTTTCATGAGTTTCACACAGCTTGAGTAGCTGTAAGTTGACTTGTCAAGAACTTCACTTCGAGATGAACTTACTGGGAGATCTTAGGCATAACATACTCAGTCAGTTTCCCATCTCTGAAATGGGAATACTGGCAATGAGGTAAGACTAATGCAGAAAGGAGGGGGGGGGAGACCCCAGACTGTCATGTGAAAATAGAGATTCTTCATGTACATAACTAGAAAACCTCCACACATAATATTCCATTTCCTTGTAGAAAACAGGAAGTCCTGGCTTGTACATGGAGTGCTATATGTGTACCTTGTACATGTATATCATGTACATGTACCACATACCTTGTAACTGACTGCTATATGTGCATCTGACTTACTAAATTATGCTTCAGGCTGCCATTTCAGTAAAAAGCGAGAGAGATATGAGATTCACAGCAAGGTTCAAAGGCTTGCTCTTGTATAATCAAAATTAAATTTCAAAAAAAAAATTTCAAAAAAAAATTCATTGAAGTTCCTATGCTACACAGCAAAGTCAAGTCAGATAGTTGATTGATATGCTTTGAGTAGTCATGTGTGCAGTCTCACAGTTGGGTTCTAAGCCTCTGTGGAACATCTTCATGCTTTCTAGGGATCCAGGCACAGATTTGGCATTCCTGGCACTCACCTCAAAAAGGAAAACTCTACACATCCGTTGTGGGCCTGCCATAGACCTCCCTTGGGCAAATGTCCCAGGCACTGGCCACTAGGACCCCATGGAAGGGGGAAGGGGCTCCCGATGGGGGCGGAAACTGTGCTATGGTTTGCCAGAAGCACAGTTTATAGCGCTGGGGAACCTCACACCGGTTTCCCCAGTGTGGGAGGAGGTCACGAGAGGCTCCATGAGCCTCTGGTGAGTGGGGGGGGGGGAAAGATTTATGCACGGGGGCGGCGGCAATAGACCACGGGGGGCTCCATCGCAGAGGTCTGCCCTGGGTGCGGGGCTGCAGAGGTCCACGGCTGCTACACACTGCTATTCTATACATGTTAACTTGGAAGTAAGTCCCACTTTGTTAAATGGAGCTTATGTTCAGTTTGCTTACAACTGTGGCTTTATTTGCTTGTTTATGGTAGTGTCATTGAAACAAAAGAGGATAGATGCAATCTGAAAGTTATTTACCCGAGAGTAAATCCCATTGAATTCACTTAGTTCCAAGTGGACAAGCATAGGATTGGGCTCCATGTCTCGTTAAAGCACTCAATAGTATCATAATTTTGGGCACTAAGAAACATTCACCATCCAAGGAGAGGTTGCTCATATGATCTCTACCATTGGGTAGAAGGTCCATGAATTGCAGCAATGTAGACCTCCGTAGAGCAAGAAACGGAAACATAACTTCACTCAGTGGCATAGCTAGGTCATTTGACACCTGGGGCCCATAAATTTTTGTCATATCATATGACATAATTATTTAATTATTCATTCATTCATCCACATTTTTATACTACCCTACCTCTAAGCAGCTCAGGATTTGAAATGAATAATAATAATGGCCAGAAAATAAAAGCAGTGAATATTTCCCACAAGCAATGGATGAAATTCTGCATCAAATGCTATATAACATAATGGTATTATTCCTAAAAGCAATGATTTCCAGAATTTTGGTCACTAGGGTGACACCCCCCCCCCCCGAATGTCTAATTGACCTGTTCTGAGTTAAGGCAGTGGTTCTCAAACCTTTAACATTGGGACCCTTTTTTAGAATGACAATCTGCCCAGGACCCACTGGATGTGATGTCTTGGCTGGAAGTGACATCATCAAGCACAATAAAATAATTATTAATAATTAAATTAAAGAAAAACAGATAAATAAGGGGAAGCCATCCCTGTTCCACCAAGTGAATTTTCTCTGTAGCCTGCCTGCAAGAACACCGCCCACACACAAAAATATCTGTGAGATTTTCAGCCCTCCCCAGTGCCCAGTTCAGTGTAAATTTTTATATTTCAAGCATAGCACCATCAGGACTCACCTGGCTTTACAAGTCTAAAAACAAATAAAATGGACCTGACCAGCTGAAGCCTCTGTTTTATTCTTTGGGAGGTACTGCCTTCTGGAACATTTGCTGAGCTCCACTTTCATCAGATTGGGACTGCGCAGCTAGCCTTGCATTCCCCTTTGCCTGACTTGACCAGGAGCCAAGGCACATTTGCTTACTCGTGAGTAAACGCGACTGTGTGGCTTACTTTCTCTTTCCATAGGGCTCAATACATTCATCTGCTTGGAGGGAAGGACTTTCTTTTTGGGTGTTTTTTGGAGACTGCTTTCATTGGATAGGAACCATTCTGGTGTCACTGGATTCCTCTCAGCCAGCCCTTTCTGATGAACTATGGCACATTCACCTACTCATGAATAAACGCACGCTTCTTTTTCTTCAGCCTTCAGAAACTGCACGCTTCAGTTTCTTTTTCCATAGGGTTCCATGCATTTTTTGTTTCTGGTTTTTTTGGCCATAACTTTTGGTGGAAAGGAGATATTTCAATCTGATTTTTTGCATTGCATTCTGCTGGAAATTCCGCATCCAACAGTATATAGCATTATGGGGTTACTCCTAACCTTTGTGATGTTTGCGATGTTGGGGCATTTGTGGTGTCATCCCCCAAAGGTTGGTACCCGGGGCGGACTGCCCCCCGCTAGCTGCGCCACTGACTTTACTCACAAAGAGCTGCATGTGGCAAATAATGTTAATTTTCCTATTTCGATCAGCAAAGCCTCCACTTGAAAGGTCTTGACAATACTCCTCTGAACTTCAGGAAAATTAAAGAAAGAATACTTCTTCCTATAAAAAGGATTGATATGCCACACAGGCACGATAATTTGAAACATGGAAGGCAAATGCCAGCTGAAGAATAAAATTTGTGAGCAAACGCATCAATTTTTTTCTATTCTTCTTATTACTTAGGCCTGTGATAGATGAGGTAGGAAGGAATGGTAAGACTGTTTCATCCTTTGAGAATGATCCATGATGAACAAATTGGAAGCCAGCTGTTTAGAGAGAAAAGCTGTTCTTGCATTTCTCCATGTTGCCCAGGTACAGAGATGCAGTACATATTCAAAGAGGATTATTGATGAATTCTTAGTCACCTACCAGATTTCTAGAAGCAAAGGAAGATCATAAGAATTGCTGTTACAGAAGAAGGTTTGCTGAACTCTGAATTTGAGTAACTGCACCACATGTAATATTTGTTTGGAGCAGATGAAACCACAAAGCTGCGGGTTTAGTATTGCCTAACACATAACTAATAGCCCAGTCCTAAGCAGGGTCAGCACCAGCGGTCCACGCACTGCCCAGCAACCGCTATTGTACGAATGTATTGAGGCACTTTGCTGCTGGTGGGGAGTTAGTGTTGGGCCTCTGTGCTGGCAGGACATGGCGAACTGCCATCATCATTCATTTATTACGGTCAGTGACCAGTACATTAAATACATAAAATACAAAACCGTACACTTAAAAAACATTACACAAGGAGTAAAAATTCAATTAAAACATCGAGCTAAAAAATCTCATTCTTCAATAAACCCAAACCCAACCCCCATTCTCAGAGGCAACTATCCATTGTAGGCAGCAACTCTACTAAATTCAGTCCACTTTCAATATCAATGTCCTAATGCGCATCGCTGAAGCAAAAAATTTCGCAACATTAAAAGTAATACCTGGATTTGCACCAGACAGCAACAAATTCATATATTGTCGTTGTGTACATCCCATAAAATGGGTCAGCAATGGTATAATAAGACTTTCACGAATGTCCCTATAAAAGGAACAATGAAAAAGTACATGTTTGATAGTTTCAACATCTTCTGATCTGCCAAGTATCCTCGCCATTTGGGGAGGCTTCTTGGGTCAGGGGGAAAATGGGAAGGGAGCAGAATGAGGCAAGGACAGGCTGGAGGGTGGATCAAGTCCAGGAGGCGGGCACAGATGGCAAGTAGAGGCTGCTGCCAAATCCAATCCCCACTCTGGAGCCACAGAGCCCTACATTTACAGGTGTGCACCCCTTAGTGACCTACTGGCTTATGCCAAGATCACATATGCGATGACCACGTGTGGTCATGCAGTTGTAGGGGGCGCACACCCCCACCCTCACCTCTGGAGGGTTGTCTGAGCCTCCTAGAGGCAGCACACGAAAAGAAATTGCCCCTCTTGCATGATTTCCGTCTTCCTCCATGAAACCGGAAGTCACACGAGAGCCGCGATTTCCCTCAATCTGAGCCTCACAGAGGCAGTGCTTGGATGTGCAAGGCCTCTGAGAGGCTCAGACAACCCTCCAGAGGAGAGGGGAGCGGAGCATACCTTTCCCTACAGAGGGCTGAGATTGCGTCAAGCACCACTTGATGATGGGGATTGCAGTCTCGATCCCCATCGTTAACTGGTGTACAACTGTATTGGGCAGGATATATATATGTGGGCAGGAAGTCTGGCTCAGTTGGTAGAGCTGCTGCCTTGTATGCCTGAAGATCTGAGGCTGCCAGTTCGAAACAACCGGAAGTATCTGAGAACTGACCACATGCTGATATACTGATGAGCAGACCCTCAGTGGCAGAGAGGAGTTGCCGTCAAGTGGAGCATGGGAGGCAAAGGGCCAGAGAGAGACCAGACCGGGAAGGAATCCAGCCAGAACGAGGAGTTCTATGGAAGACTAGAACTATTCAATTGTAAAAATCCCTACAGGGGTTTAGAACAGCCTGCCTATGTAAACTGCCTTGGATTAAAGTCTGAGGAGAAATCTGATGACCAAAGAAAGGTGGTATATAAATACCTGTATAAATAAATAAATATTTGATTTTTGTACCACTTTTCTAAAAACTCAAAGCAGTGTACAACAAAACATAAATACACCAGAATATTAAAACAAAAACAATTTTAAAACAACAATAAAAGAACAGATAAAATAATGTATAGCAGCATAAAAGTTAAGGGGTCTCTAGGGAATACCTTCCTCCCCAAAGGCCAAGGGGAACGAATGGGTCTTCAAACCCCATGAGAAACCATATAATGAAGAGGCTGTTCTCAGATCTTCTGGCAGCTGGTTCCAAAGGTATAGTAGCACAACTGAGAAGTTCTTACACCATGCCACAATCCCCCTGGCTTCAGATGGTGGTGGTATCCTGAGAAGGGCCCTCTCTGATGACCGCAAGGGATGTGCAGGAATATATGGGTGAAGGCAGTCCTTGAGATATCTCGGGCATATGTCGTATAGGGTTTTAAAGTTCATCACCAACACGTTGAATTGGGCTTGGAAAGGAATGGGCAGCCAGTGTAGCCACCGGTATAGCAGATTCCGCATGCCGAGCCCCATGACCAACCAACATACTGCATTCTGCACTAACTGCAACTTCTAACCAAGATATCACTATAGCATGGGCCACTGTCACCAGAACTGATTGACACAGGCACAGCTTCAGCTGATGCACTAGCTGAATATGGGCAAAAGCCCCCCTGGCCATAGATACCACCTGAGCATCCAGGGACAGCTGTGGGTCCAGGAGGAGTCCCAGGCTATGAGCCTGCTCTTTCAGAGAGAGTCAACCAAGGCAACATAGGCCATCTCTGTTCTGTAGCCCGGCCTGAAGCCAGGCTGAAAGAGGTCCAGATAATCATGGCCTCCTCAGTTCTGTGCCAGGTGAAAAGCTGATGCAGATCCAAGTAGACCCATCTTGGCCACTGGGGCTCAACATTAGGTAAGGGAACCAATGATCCCTTACCCTAAGGAGATTTCTGATCGCTTCCCTGGCCACACAGGATACAGCAGTGGCCATTTCAACACTGCTGTACTGCATGGCGCTGCCAGCCAATAGGATTGGGCTCTTAGTTAGGCTGCCAATGCTCAGTTTACTTCATCAGATGAAGGCCCATTCTCCAAACCAGAGTCTGACTCTCCTACAGAGATTTAGGTATCCTTGGTAGTGCTGCCTTTGGTGGCATCAAAGGAGGCTCAGGCATATTTGGAACTGCTGAACATTAGGCAGCTTGTCTTGTCTATGGAAATGTGCCTTCAGTCAGTAACACAGACAGGATCACAGTTAAAATGGTTCACAGTTGTCGAGTCAGAAAACACTCCACAGATCACGATGCATAGTCCGCATTGCATAGATGCTACAGATGCCAAAACACTGGCCATAATGGGTAAGAATGTCAACACTACATTATAGCAATACCTTGCACTTTGGTGAGGGACCAGAGCAAGGATGAAAGTAAAAAATGGATGAATGTCAAAGCAAAGCCTTATTTAGCTTGCAAATTTATTTTGGACAGTGAAAAACAAAGAACTATATAACATATGGAAATGTGTGTGAAAGCTAAACAAACAGAAATCAATAAAAATAAACATAAGAACATTAACATAATGAAAGGTTGAATGGAATATGGATGAAATTTGAAATGTGGTTATAACCGAAGGCGGTTGAAAGAGCAATAAAATAAAATAAAATAAAATAAAATTAAAAAGAAAATAAAAGAAAAAAGAAAAATAAAATCAAGTGGATGAAATTCAAGGTATGCCCGTATCACTTAATGACAGCTGGAGGAGCAACAGCATGTGAGCTACACTTGTGTAATAACAGTAAGGGAGAGTGTAAGAGTGTAAACATTGACCTCCACCAGTAGGGGGAATTTGCTGTAGTCTGGCGGGTTGTTCTCTCTTACTTTTACTAGACCACTGGTTTGACTTCTTTTTGTGTGTTGTTTCTGCCGAGAGTAACAATGAGTGTATTTTGCTTTGTTTAAGTAAAGATCTTAACTAAAGTTAATCCGTCAGTTTTACAGGCACCACTGTCACATGAGGCATGTGCAGAGAGACTTACTGTCTGTATTCAAAAGGAGAGCAGCAGCAGCAGCAGCAGCTATGTAGCTGGAGCCCTAGAATATTCTGGAGACGTTCTGTGCAATTCAGAAACAGATTGTGACTATGAAGAAAAGCCAAATATATACCCCTGAGGAAAGTCACATGCAGTACGATACAGAGAGGGAAGGACAGCCTCCACTCCTGCCTCCTTCCTGTGACACATATGACCACGCTGATAGACTGAAATGCAACTGATAAAAATTAATTCAGGCAAAAAAAATTTGCCTGAATTAATAAATACACAGGCATGCCCCCACATCCAAGGAAGTTCTGTTCCATAGACACACACACTGTGGATATGGAAACCATGGGTGCAGGGGACATTTGTCTCTGCTGCTCCCCCCTCCTTGCATGACCATCAACGTGATTTAGATGCTTACCCCAGTGAAAATGGTCTTGCTTAACCGGGTCACTATAAGCATACAAGCAGCCTGGATGCATCCTGGCAGCCTGGATGCTTAAAAAAAAAAAACTACATCAAGATTACCAGGATGTGTTAATCTTGATATTGTATGCTTATAGCAACCCTGTTAAGTAAGCCTCTAAATCATATTAATGGGCATGGTGGGGGGCAGATCCACAGATCTGGGGGCCTGCCTGTATTGATAATTGTGTGTACATTTAACAAATGGTTAGTAAAATTGCAATTAGGCGACTGTTAGGAGCGGTGGTTAAGCTTTGTGAAATTAGCCTTACATAAGCTAATCTCAGGTCCACCTCTGTGATGGAGAAAGTGCAATCAGAATCAGTCAATCATCAGAACAGGTTATTTAGTGAATATAAAGGTAACCTGTTTTTTCATATCAGTATGTATGGTGGCTCTTTCTAATAGACAGGAGGGGACAGTCCTACGCCCAGAAATCAGCTAACATGGTTGAAATATCTACAGTTGCCCTCAGAAGGGCAAAAGCATATACTACCCGCATGGTGGAAAGTTGAATTGCTGCTACAACAGCAACAGGCTGGAGCACTGGTTCCCAACCTATAGTCTGGGGACCGTAAGTGATCTGCGAGACCTTGAGAAGTGGTCTCTAAAGTCTCAGGAAAAAAAATTGCCTTTGATCACTTCCAGCATGCTCTCCCACCCACCACCAGAGTGTGCAGAGAATGAACTGTCCACAACCAGCAACAAAAGCAGCAACCCACAAATCTTCACTATAAATAATACATCTAATAAATCTAATTTAATTTAATTTTTTGTGTGAAGAGGTGGGGGTTGCAAGCAGGGCCCATGAGAGGGATACAAGGGGTACTTTGTACCTGAACCCAAAGTCAAAAAGGGGGCCCGGGAGCCAAAGGAGGGGGCCCAGAAGTTTCCTGGAATCTTACATATCTTACCCAGACTTGCTTCCCACGTGGGATACTGGGGGCTACCACAAGCCATACGTGCTGGGCTGAAGAATGTATACATGATGCTTCTTAACACAGTGTCACATCTGGGAGGAAACTAGCCTCCTACAGTAGCTTTTTGGCTTGTGGATCTGCTAACCATGAAGGAGTGTATCAAGGACACAGCTGCAGGACTACAGCTGCTACAGAAGTATGTTTTTGTATACAAAGGACACTTTCCATTCTAGCACAAGTTGAAATATTATGATCTAATTTTCTACAGTGATTTTCTATATTTAAAATTTTTAGAGACTTAGGAGTGTGTTTGGTTTTCCGTATTACTGTATCTAGCTTCCGACACTGTGTGGGCAGGTAGCCCACTTTAAGCTAATTAGCTCGCCTGTGTTCCCCAATAATGGATCTGCACTGCAGCACTTCTGGACCTCACTGCTGGACCCTGGACCCCAGGGTAGCTCGTCTGTTCAACCTGCAAAGGTCCTCCTTCCTCCCCTCCCCTGCCAGTAGCTTCTCCAGCCACCACAGTAACAACTTGCACAGTGGTTCCCAACTTGTGGTCCGGTGACCACAGGTGGCCCGCAAGTCCCTGAGAAGTGGTCCATGAGGTATCAAGAAAAAAAATCACTTTTGATCACTTTTCTGAGCAAGCAGTTCCCCATGGACCACCAGAAAGGGTGGAGAACTTACTGCCTGCAGTTACTGCTGTCAGCTAAAGCAGCAAACCATGAATCTTCTCTATAAATACTGTAATAAATCTCTAATAAATCTTTTCTAATTACAGGCAGCTCATGCTATCTGTGGGTTAGGTACCAGCGAACCTCTTCATCCGTGGGTCCCAGAACCTATGGTGTGGGCCAACCTGGAGCCTCCGTAGGTGAAAGGAGCTGTGCTAACTGGAACTCAGCTCAGACTGACCAGAGCTCCGCTCCAGTTGGGTTCAGGAGGGGAACTGCAGGTTTTGAATACCCATGGTTTTCCTTAATTGTGGGGGTTCCAGGAATGGAGCCCCCATGGATACTGAGGACTGCCTGTATTACAAATTTATGTGTATTTTTTGTTCACAGGGGTGGGAGGTTGCATGTAGTCCACTTGTGCATGTAGTCCACAATTCCAAGTTTTGCCTCAGAGGTCCATGACCTTCTAAAGGATGGGAACCACTGCTCTAGTAGCTGCAACTGTGCAGTACACACACTGCTAGTTAGAGCTCTGGGATTAACCCTATGCTTGCCTGCTAGGGGCCACTGACACCACACCCTATCTCCTCAAGGGATCTTGCACATTTCCATTACAGTGATCCATGGGCTCCTAAAGATTGGGAACCATTGAATCTTCTCAGTTCTTTAATTGCATCATGTTAGTGTAAGGAAGAGGTGTGGTGTAGGAGAGGCCAGAATTCAGTCCCCATGAACCTCACAGAGTGACACTAGCCTAGAGCTCTCTCTCAGTCTACCCTAACTAGCTCATGGGTAGTTGGGAGGATAACATAGAGGAGCACATTCCCTTCATGCCACAGTCATGTTTGTATCCCTTCGACACATCCCAAAAAATCAGTGAAAGGCAAGATGGAAAATGTTTGCAAAAATCAATCCTTTTAGTTCAGCTCTATCTCATGAATATGCAACATGCTCATGAACATGAATCTCAGAAAACATGCAAGGTCAATGAGAAAGATCTCATGTTCTTTCTCATTGATCTTCCATGTTTTCTGAGATTCTAATAAGCAAATTTATAATGAAACTGAGTCAGTTCCGTTTCTTGTTTTCTGCAATAATCTATATGGGGAGGATGGTGATGATGAGTAATTATAATGGTGCAAAACGGTACCGGGAGAAAAAGAAACACATGCAGGAAAAGTCAAAACCACTATGGTAACAAATCCTTGCTTTAAAAGTACAGCACACTTTCTCTGACAACCACTTTGCTGACTATATAAGTCAGAGCAAAGACTGCCTTTCTTTTTGCCTGACCTTCACAATCAGTGCTGATCGATTGGTGCCTCACTTTTGTTTCCCAAAAATCAAAGTGAAATAAAATGCCTTGAGTGGAAATCAAAAGTCTTTGACATATAGCAGAAAGCTTGCTGTGCAATATTAGTACCCCAAGGCAGCTCCAAATTCTCTGTTAAGAGCAACATGCTTTCACCTTGAACTTTTAAAAACTGAATCTGATGACTTAAATCATAGCAATCTTGACTATGCAGATATAATACAACAAATGAATTGGAAAATGTCTTTTATAGCTTTTTTTTTTTTACCTGAACATTTCATGGTGCTTGAGGCAGTAGTAAGCTAGCACTTCTTCAGAAGGCCAGATACCTAGAATAAAACAGAGTAACAGTCACTTTTGTATTACAGAATTTCTTAGAATTTGAAAATACATTTCTTAGATCTGCTGAAAGTTAACTTTCTCCATGTTTTTAAACACAGACCAAAAAGTAATAGCTAAGAAAGTGTGAGATGCAAAACTGAACATCTTTTCAATGATATAGCTAGGATTAATTGATTTTTCACAGTCCTGTTCCTTGTTTTGTAAGTTTGCTCTGCCCTGCATTTGAATCTTTTAGATTTTTATTGAACCTTCTAACATTTTCCCCTGAAACTGGATTATATACCATATTGTGCTAATTGGGAAACACACTGTCAAACTATGAAACTCTAGTTGAATGATCTTGAGTTTATCAGGATATCAGTTTATCTCAGATTCTTTTATCTCAGACTAACCTTTATGCAGTGGATAGAGAGACACTCTTTTCCCTCTCACATAATACCAGAACCAGGGGACATCCACTAAAGTTGAGTGTTGGGAGAGTTAGGACAGACAGGAGAAAATATTTATTCACCCAGCTTGTAATTAGTCTGTGGAACTCTTTGACACAGGAAGTAGTGATGGCATCTTGCCTAGATGCCTTTAAGAGGGGATTGGATAAATTTCTGGAGGAAAAGTTCATCACAGGTTACAAGTAATAGTAGGTATGTGCAAGCTCTTGATTTTAGAGGCAGGCTGTCTCTGATTGCCAGATGTAGGGGAGGGCACCGGGGCGCAGGTTGTGTCTGTTGTCTTATGTGCTCCCTGAAGCATTTGGTGGGCCACTGTGTGATACAGGAAGTTGGTCTAGATGTGCCTTTGGAATGATCCAGTGGGGCACTTCTTATATTCTTATTTGTTATGCAGTTAAAAAAGACACTTGGTGCTCCATGGAAGAAGGACATGGTTACAAATCTAAAACAAAGATATCTATCTGTATTGGATCACAAAATGCTGCCAGTATATCAGTTGTTCTCACACATTTAGCACCAGGACATTTAGCACCAGCACATTTAGAATGAGAATCTGTCAGGACCCACCGGAAGTGGTCATGACCAGAAGTGACATCATCAAGCAGGAAAATTCATAACAATCCTAGGCTGCAATCCTACCCACACTTACTCAGGAGTAAGTCCCATTTACTTGCATTGTTAGAGGAATATACATAGTAGCTTGTAAAAAGTACAGGTCTGTAACATTTCCCCAAGTGCAGTCACATACCATGGTAGCATCAAGTCTAATATATTAAAAATAAAATATTGAAATGAATGGGGACCCACCTGAAATTGGCTCATGACCCACCTAGTGGGTCCCAACCCACAGTTTGAGAAACACTGCTCTATATGTTTACTGGCATTATATAAAAGTATTGTATAGAATGCCTAGGTATTCTATAGCATGCTGAAAACTTCAAGATAATGTATAAAATAAAATAATCTGCACACATTTCCTAGGTATTCTGCATGTTACTGAGTTCATTGCCAGCACTGTGCGACACTAAGGTATTGCATATAATACTTTTCCAAAAGCATGGTATACATTCTATAGAATACCTGACCACCCCAGTCAGCCTCATAAATAGACAAGCCCTGAATACAATGACGACAACAATGGCCTACCTTACAGGGCTATACCACCCTTCTCATTCTACACAGGACCTACCACATTAAGGGGACAATCCTAACCAACTTTCCAGCACTGAGGTAAGAGCAATGCAACTCTGAGGTAAGGGAACAAACATTGCCTTATTTTGAAGAGTGTTCCGTGATTCCCCCCCCCCCCAACTTCAGGGTGCAGCACATGCCCCACTGGCTCAGCTATTCCAGTGCTGCAAAGTTGGTTAGGATTGTGCCCTAATGATGCTAACAAAACCTAAAAAGCAGTCATAGTAGCAGCAACTGTGTGGACCTTTTGAAATAAAGTAGATATCCATCATATCATAAAGGCTATTATTGTATGCTAAGGAATTCATTAGTCAGTGGTTGAACGCATGAGTCCTCTGGATCTTTCCAACTGCATGGATGAAAACAACCAGACAACCAATCTTGTGCATCAATAGGATGGTGCTAACTTTAAGCATTTGTTAGCTAAAGGGCAATCTTCATTAGCCATGGTATCATTAGGATTTAAATTATATCCTCTATGGCCTGCAGCCAGCAGAAAGGGATAATCCATACACAGTACTGCAGTATGTTAAATCAGAGTCAAATAATGGTAATGCTTTGTAGAAATTCCAAAGAAGGAAACAAAGTTCCATTAATTTCCCATCCTCACAGGGGTTTTTAATCATCTTTTCTTTTCCTCAAAAAAGAAAAGGATCATTCCTGCCAGACATCAGTAAAGATGATGGGACATTCTGATATTTTCATGTTGAGAAAAAGTTGTCTCACTGCCCCCTTTTGCCAAAACTATTCAGGAAGATAAGTGTGCAGGTGTATGTATACAGTGAGCCCTCTTTATCTGCTGGCTCAGCACCCACAAATGTCAAGCCCACAGCTCAGAGGGCATAACAGAAACCTAGTGGAATGCGGAGAATCAGTGGGATACCACAATCCCAGGCTATAAACTCTATAGGAGGGACAGGGAGGGTCATGTTGGAGGTGGGGTGGCTATCTGTGTTAAAGAAGGGGTGGAATCCAGCAAAGTAGAGATTGAAGGCAGATCCGACTCCACAACAGAATCGTTATGGGTTAAATTACCAAGCTCGAGGAGCAATGTAACACTGGGGGCACGCTATCATCATCCAGACTAAAAACCTGAAGGAGACCTTGAAATGAGGAAACAGAGATACAGGAAGCTGGACTACATGGGGCTTTGGCCTGAACCAGCGGGGCTCTTACATTCTTATGCCTCCTGGACATGAATGGAAGCCACTTCCTGTTCACACCTGCAATTTCTGATTGCATCTGGGAGGTGGTCTGAGGCCAGGGAAGGCTATTGACCCACTTCACAGGCCTCCCCGGTCACAGAACACCTCCTGGACGCAACCAGAAGTGGCTTCCAGTCGTGTCCACGAGGCCTTCTGTAGAGACCGGAAGGCCAGCACAACCTCTGGAGGTTGTGGCACCCCCCCCCCAGGTGTTTCCTTGAGGCACTGTGACCCTGGCCTTCCACAGATTTCATTACTGGGGGGGGGTATCACTGAACCAATCTCCCACAGATACTGAGGACCCACTCTATTTCTGTGTATGTTTGTAGGTAGGCAAATACCTATCTGGGAACTTCTCTCTGCAAGCACACAGCCAAAGTTTGAAAAGGAACTCTCATCTCAATTAAAATTTCTTGTGCAAATGCCCATCAACCTAAAATTCTTAGTCTAAAGGCCCATCCTATCCTTGACATACACCAGTATATCTCCACATATGCTGACAGAATGACAGCCCTGCCAGGGTAGAAGCCCACCCAACAATGGACACACCACAGAAGGTGTCACAATATCAAAAAAAACACCATGCTGATGTAGCTCAGATGCCAGTGCAACTCCACCTGTGGAGTGGCCAAAACAGAGGGAAGAACAGGGCATTGTGTGGGTGGGATGCATGAGAAACGAGGAGGCGTCATCATATACCATATTCAAACTCTTCTACAGACAGCAGATGCCAGAAAAATGTTATGCCAATGACTGAGCTGGCATAGGTAGGAGTAACCCCATAAGGCAGGGCTTTTCAAACTGGGGCGTCGTGACTGGGGCTTTTCAAACTGGGGCCCCAGCCTGTGGGCCCTGGCATGTTTCTCCTTAAGGGGCGGGGGCAGCCTGGAGGCAGGGAGGAGGCAGCAGCGCGAGCCCCAGGATTGTGCAGCTCAGGGGGGCTGCAGGGGCTTGAGTCCACTTAACCGAGCCTCCTGCAGCCTCCTGGGGGGTGCAGGGAGCCCTGCGCGACCTTCTGCAGAGCTCCCCACAGCTTTGAAAGCAAAAGCGGAGTGATTGCACTCCACCTCCGCTAAAGCGCGATTGCCTGTCCCCTGCCCCTGCTGCCTCCCCCCCGCAAGAACTTAGAGCAGCTCAAACTCTCCCTGAGAGTTTGAAAACTGCTGCCATAAAGAACAACGGGAACAGAAAATTGCACCTCCTGCCACCCCTCTGTCCTGTTCATTTTTCTACAATGGAGCATAGAATACAGACTATATTTGGTAGTTAATCACAGCACACCAGTCCCAGTACTAAAGGCCCTGCCGGGGAGACTACAGGTGTTTGACATGAAGGTTTACTTCTCAGGTCCCTCAAAGGGGAACTCTGGTTATGGGAATCATGGCGAAGGGCACTTGGTGCACAAAGAGAGCACTTTGCTCAAACAGGCTCTTGAACTTCACAACATGTATGGCAAGATATTTTGTTAATTCCTGTCTTCTACTGTGGCAAGCAGTGAACCAACTAGTGCAGCCAGATTCCATAGGCCAGGGGTGCCCAAACCCCAGCCCTGGGGCCACTTGCAGCCCTCGAGGCCTCTCAATGCAGCCCACAGGGAGCCCCTAGTCTCCAATGAGCCTCTGGCCCTCTGGAGATTTGTTGCAGCCTGCACTGGCCCGATGCAACTGCTCTCGGCATGAGGACAACTGTTTGATTTCTCACGAGCTGTGGGGTGAGGGCTTCCTCCACTGCTTGCTGTTTCACGTCTGTGATGCAGTAGCGGCAGCAAAGGAAAGGCCAGCCTTGCTTTGTGCAAGGCCTTTTATAGGCCTTGAGCTATTTCAAGCTCAATTTAATTCACATAAATTCATCTTTAATATATTCATTTTTGTAAACTTATGTAAATTTACTGAAATTTTAAATGTAAATTAATTCTTTTTTTCCCTGGCCCCCAACACAGTGTCAGAGAGATGTGGCTCTCCTACCAAAAACTTTGGACACCCCTGCCATAGGCAACTGTTACTTGGCTGTATGTTAGATAACTTGTAGTAGCGTAACAGCCCTGGTGGCTGCAGCATCCTCATTCAATTACATCTTGGGCTCTAAGAGAGGGGTACTCTCAGTAATCATGAGCTCCCTGTTCTCTGTTGCTATATGGTGAGCAGTGGCAAAGGCACAGGGGTGGGGAAAGACTACGAACAGCCATACCAATAGGTGCCAGTGATGCAGTAAAGGGCTGTATGTGGGTGCAGCTAGTTGGGCAGGCTGCTGCAGTATGTACCATGCGATTGCCCATGCAGTTCTCCTTCTGATAGGGCTATGTGCTACAACCTCCCAGTCAAGTGTGCCTGTTTGGGGTGGAGCAAGGTGGTCAATGCCAAATGGAGTGCTCTTTGTCTGTTGCTTGATGTGGCTGAGAGGTTAGCAACCAGCTGGTGGAGAGGCCAATGAGGATTCTACGTAGCCTGCTGCACAGCCACGCAGCGGAAATTGCTGACCCACACAGCTTCTGTCAGGGTGCTCCAGAGCTCAGCAATGATGTCATTGCTGAGCAGTCTGTTGCTAACCCTGCACAGCCAATATATATCACCACGTGCTCCCTGTAAAAACGACAGGGAACAGTGTTCTAGACCTGCTTCCCTCTCTTCTTTCGTCCCTGCCATAGATGTTTCCAGTCAGTCATGAAAGTGAGTACCTTCCTGGTAGGGGCAAGTCCCTTGGTTGGCCTTCTCACCTGACTCCCAATTTCTGCCAAGTGGAATTAGCCACCAGCACCATGCTTTGCCTGAATGTGGTTAGGACTAAGGTATATGCACCCTGGATGACTGTGGCCTGATCAAATGTGCCCCAGTCATTGGCATCCCTGGATCCCTTGGGGGGGGGGTCCCAGTCATTTGCCTCCCACTATAACTGGGCAACAAACTAAATGCAACTGGCCAACAAACCCATGTTATTTACTATAAGCCTCTTATCCTAGTCCTAATTTTAACTTTGCATTTTAAAAATTAAAAAGTAAATATATTATAAATATGCATACACTGGGACACAAATGGTACAGCTGCTGTACAAATGGTACAGGATGCAAAAAGAACTGATGCAAATGTTCAATGCTGGGGTGTATTTGACCAGGACACAGTTGTCCAGTATGCAATGGTTCTGTCACACTGGTCACCTCTTCCCCATAGCATGTAGTACACGCTTCATGGCAAGAGAAAGAATTGAGCCCTTATTTGCGAGTGTTCTTATTGAGAAATGGGATTTCCCATCTCCAATTTGAAGTGGTTTTGTCCATTTTACCAACTCAGGATACCCAAGTTAACCTATGATTGCCTAGGTTTGGCTGCCTGTACCAGCACAGTTGCACCAGTGCAAAGAAGCACTTTTGTGGTTCATATCTTAAGTAAGAGAAGTCACTTTGTCCACTGATGTTATCAAATGATTCTTCATATTTAGTGAAGATGTCACTAAATGTCACTAGATTACAGGAATTCAGAATCTCCTGTAATCTACTTCAGACTGAATTCCTTTATTAAATAAACTATTATTTCAACACTAACAGTTTTTCAGTTATGTTATAAAAGACAGGACTTCTCCTTTCTTTATAAAAGAAAGGAACTTTATAAAAGAAAGGAACTGTTATAA
Source organism: Tiliqua scincoides (assembly GCF_035046505.1). Lineage (NCBI taxonomy): Eukaryota > Metazoa > Chordata > Lepidosauria > Squamata > Scincidae > Tiliqua > Tiliqua scincoides. Next base: position 261,293,548 of record NC_089821.1, on the reverse strand, counting down.
AAGACAGGAACTTCTCCTTTCTTTTAAATCAGAAACATTTAACCTTTGATGAGTCACTTAACCTTTCCCTTGGAGGCATAGTTTCTTGCCACCTGATGCAATACGAAGTTGGCACTCACCTCTATGTTGCTGCCATTATACTGTGGCTTATGCTATGACTGGGAAGATTGTGAGTTTGGTTTTCCATAGCAACGCAGCAACTCAATCTGCAGCAACTGGTTACACATACTGAACTTTCCCTTAGGACTTCAGAGGACCACCTTGGTATCAATTCCAGACATTGGCAGCTAAAGTACAGTAGTCAAAGGTCTTTCATAAACCTAGTTCTCAAGTATGGAAGCACATGGCGCTACCCACTAAAGCATTAAGCCAGCAGCAAGAATACCTTTGTTAATTTTAGTAAAAGGAAAAGCTTCTCTTGCTTGAACAGGTAGGTAATCCTCTTTGATGGCTTTCAAAACAGGAATAAGCTTAACAATCCATGTGGAGGAGTTTGCACTTTGACTTCTACTCCCTTGTACTGACCTATATTTTTTAATATGTAGAGTTGTAATACAGCTCCTGCCTGGGTTAATATCAACTTTCAGAGAAACACTATACAGTAATATAGTGTTTACAGTACAATAGTGCAATAATACTTTTTATTAATAGTAAAAGCAACAAAGATAATATTAAAATATATCTTGCTTTTCCCCAGCCAGATAGGGAGGCATTCACAGTTGCTGACTTGTTGAAAGCAGTACAGTAAGACTGCATAAAGGTTAATTCAGAACATACATGCAAAATCAATGACAAGCAGTACCACGGAAAAAGTTCTACAGAAGCAACACAAACAACAGCAAAGTAGCTCACCTTAACCAATAACAAAAATTAGGCCCCCAAAAGACAACATTTAAAAGTCTTCAGCTGATGCTGGAACAGCAACAAAGATGAGGACAACTCCACATTCTGTGTAAGGGAAGTTCACACCGGGCACCACCATAGTGGAGTTCTTTTCATGTGCCACAACCAAATGCAACACACAAGAAGGCCCTCTCACATTTGATCTTAATGGGCAGGCAGTTTAATAAAGTAGAAGTGATCCTTCAAGTATTCAGGCCCCAAATTATTTAGAGCAGCATTTCTCAAACTTTGAGGGAGCTTTACTCCCTCAGTAAGTCTGGGGGGGGGGGGCACCTAGGGCAGCAATGCAATTCCCAGGATCACATCACTGAGGGGGTGTTTTCCACTTTATGAAGGTAGGGCTGTAGCAGGTGCAGGGAGCCCTACATAGCACTCCCTGAGGCTTGAATCATTACTAAAAGTAGGTGCAAAGCACCTCCTGCAAAACAGAAGTGCTTTGCACCTGCTTTTACTGATGATTCCAAGCCTCAGGGAGGACTGCGCAGGGCTTCCCGCACCTCCTGCAGCCTTACCTACATAAAGTGGAAAGCACCCCCCTCACCCTCATAGGGCCCCAATCCTGGGGGTCACTTCCCTCCCTCTCCCCTACCCCTTAAAGGGACAGGGGAACCTTTACACGAACTGGAGGGTCGTGACTCACCAGTTTGAGAACCACTGGTTTAGGGGTTTAAAGGCTAGAACAGGTATCCTGAATTGCACCTGGAAGCATACCAGCAATTAATGAGAAGGGAATAGAATATCAGCACTAATACTACCCGTTTCCCAGGCTTGATCTGTCCCCCCCCCACCCCACCTCAATCTTCTCCCTGTTCATTCCCTACCGGTTCCACCCACCCCCTATCTCTCTCCCCTGATTTAAAAGTGCTGTGGGATGTGGATAAACTACTGGATGCCACAGCAGCCACTTGCAACAGTTCTGGCAGCATAAGGCCCTGGTAGGATTGGGCATAAGTTAAGCTTTTTAAAGTTCCATTGATTTCCATTGCAGATTTAAAAAATGCTCAAATCTTTGGTGTTAGAATAAGTATCTTCAAAAGGTTTCAACCAACATTTACTTGGTTGAATGTAGTGGCCCCAGTTCATGTTAATTCAGGTTACCTGCGATTAAGGGCTCAGTAGACAATATAAGTGAACATGGCATTCCCAACACCAATTCTGAGCTTTATATTTAATACTAATGCAGGGACTGTGGGGGCATTTGGAGGAATTGGATTGGCAGGTAGGGGGAGATGCTTATTTTTTTATTATTTACTGATTTTCACATGTAAATGTATTCCTGAATACTTTCTCCAAGTTGGGCTACAAAACCAGCAGTCCAATCCTATCGCCCCTCCTGGTTCAGCTGGTGCAGCCACACTGAAAAGGTGCACACTGTATTCAGTGGGGAGGGGATAGAGTGGGAGGCATTGGAAGGGAAAGAGGATTTAAGTCCCCTTACCCCCTCCATAAGCCTCCCACTCCACAGTGGGCCTCCTTGGAACTGCACCACTGATTTTGCTGCTGCAAGTCCAAAGAGAGACAAGGGGTGGGGAAGCAGCTGCCAAAGGGTATAGGACCAGTGTGCACCATTACTGCAGGATCCACCCTTTCCTGCAGTCTCCCTCCCCTGTGCCTCCTCCCTCCCCACCCCATTTCACCCTCCCCCACTCCTTCCCTGCTGGTTTACCTGCTCTGGCAGGTGGCCAGCATTCCAATAACATGTGCTCAGCTCTCCAGCAGCACACTGCTCAACAGGCTGATAGAGTGCTCTTTACAGCAGCTTTGCAGCAGCTGCAGTAGCAGAACACACATTATACCTGCTGGGCAACCCCTATAGGATTGCATGGGTGGTGCGAGGGAATAGCCTAGGAAAGACATTTGCAGAGAGAATCACAAAACACAATGGGCCTGATTGGACTACTAGTCTTTCATTGTGAGGAAGTAGCATAACTGTGCACATCTTCCCCACTCCATGTGTTTGCTCACTATCACCTAAATGTACAGGGGAAAGTTTGTTTGAACTTCTCTCACATGGGTTACAGTTAGCAAACATGCCAGGGGAAGGAGGAGGTGTATGCTGTCACACACTTTTCCCATATGATAAAAGGGGATTGGTGAACCCTGATCACCTGAATAGACCAGAGAAGGATTACGATTTCACACCCCTTCCTTTCACTTGCTGATCATTTTGTTTCTAACCAATCTCTTCTTCCCCATTATTTCATCAAGCATAGAATAGGTATTTGCTGAGAAAATGCCCAGTTTCTTCCTAGCAAGAATAAGTTACTTCAATTGAACTTAAAACATAATTAACTTTGGGGCCATTCTGTATTTCAGTTTTATTGCACTGAAGCAATAAATTCTTCAGTGATACTTAAAGAAACAACAAAAGCATCTTTAAAAGTTACATGTATCAAGCGGCTAGGCATGTATAAAGGAAGAAAATAAAACCCAGAATCAATTAAAAAACAATTTTAAAAAAGAATAAAATATTCAGTGAAAACCTCATAGTATAATTGAATAGACACATACAAATGGAAAACTCTTTTTTTATCCAGGCATTTCATGCCCATACCATTCTATACAGCAGCCAAGCTCTTTGCCTCACACAACTTCACTCATATAATTTCCTCTTTTCCCCAGTGTCTGATATTCCAATTACATGATCCTGTTAGATGACTATAGTACATAGGCATGCATATGGCATAAATAGGAATGGCACAAAACCTTGTGTATGAGCAGGTACAGTGACTGTTACATTTCAGGCAAAAAAGACATACGGCACACACTCACATATAAGTCAATCTCACAGATAAGTCGAGGGCAGGATTTGAGCCACAAATCATGAAATGTTCTTTGACCCTCAGATAAGTCAGGGGTTAAACTTAGGGGTGTCTGACTATAAAAAAATAAAAGGGGATGGACAAACTTCTGGAGGAAAAATCCATTATGGGTTACAAGCCATGAAGTGTATGTGCAACCTCCTGATTTCAGAAACGGGCTATGTCAGATGCAAGGGAGGGCACAAGGATGCAGGTCTCTTGTTATCTGGTGTGCTCCCTGGGGCACTTGGTGGGCCACTGCGAGATACAGGAAGCTGGACTAGATGGGCCTATGGCCTGATCCAGCGGGGTTGTTCTTATGTTCTTAAGTTTTGTCTGATTTTTACCAGATCCTGAAAAATAACCTACTAGTAATTGGCACATAAGAACTGTATAGTCTCTAATTCAGTGATTTTCAATCTTTTTCATCTCACAGCACACTGACAAGGCAATAAAATTGTGAAGGCACACTATCAGTCTTTTGACAGTTGTCAGGGCACATGCTGCTGGTGGACCGTTCACATCCCTCAATGGCCCTGTGAATAAATATTTATTTAATAAATAAATTTGCCCAACTCCCATGGCACACCTGTGGGCCACAGCACACTGGTTGAAAAATCACTGCTCTAATTTATTAAAAATATAGTAAGATCATAAGATAAATTTTTATTTTTTAACTTTTTAAATTCTGGTTCTCACAACCTTTTTGCAAACACTATCAGAGTAAGTGCACTGTTAACAACATACCAGCAGAACAGTGGTTCCCAGCCTGCGGTACACGTACCCCCAGGGGCACTCAACAGGAGCTTTAGGGGTACTTGAAAAAGAATGGAATAGTGGCAGAAAAAGGCAACAGTGCTCCAGAATGCCTTACAGAGCCAGCAAGGCAGGAAGGGAGGGAGGTAGATAGCTGGCTATGAAAGCCCCACCAATAGCTAGGTTGTGGTCATCAATTCATATATGAATCCGTGATTGAAAACCAGTAAAAAAACTGTAAACACACAGTAAAAAAACTGAAACAACATGGAAAGTGATCAATCACCAAGAATTTCTCAGGACACTTGGTGCAAAACAGTGAAAAGGCATAGTCTTCAGTTCTTCAAACAAATAGAAAGAGAAAATACTGTGTTGAATACATGAAGTTTGGGTTTTCATTAGAGGAGATGAGGGCTTATATTATTCATAATAATTACAAACGTTTTGCTAATATGAGGGGTACAATTTATGGAATGGGCTGTCAAGGGGTATGCAAGTGGAAAAAAAATTGGAAACTGCTGCAGGAGAACCATGAATCAAATTCTTCTTTAAGGTGCCTGGTGGGTTAAGCCAGAGGCTCTGCATATAACATACAACTTATAACACATAACTGGGAGTGTGCCATTCAATTCACAGCAGAGAGAAAAGCAACAAGGAATTGCTGTGAGCAAGTGCAGCTGCACATGGCTGCAACCCCATTTACTCAGACCCATTGCTTTCCATGGGTGTTGTTCTTAAGTAATGGTGCACTGAATTGTAGCCTGGGACTTTGTTTCAAATGAAAATGAGGATTACATCCTTGTGTTTAAAAAAGAGATCGTTGCAAAGTACCTTCTGAGGCTGCAGCAGCATTTGCAAAATGGAACAAGGCTTGCTTGATTTAAAAGGAAGCCTTTAGCAGGAAAATAAAAGAAAGAAAGAAAGAAAGAAAGAAAGAAAGAAAGAAAGAAAGAAAGAAAGAAAGAAAGATAGATAGACGATAGATAGACGATAGATAGACGATAGATAGACGATAGATAGACGATAGATAGACGATAGATAGACGATAGATAGATTCATTCATTCATTCATTCATTCATTATTTACGGTCATCCGACCAGCTCGTTACAAACAACAAAACAAAATACACAGAATTAAAACCAACACCCCATTACACATATGTAAAATCATAAAATCAGAGATTTACACTCTCAATTTTCTTCCTTACCAACTGTGCAGCATCACAGAAGCGGGCAACCCTGAGTGATATATCCGAGTAAACATCAGAAAGCAGAAAACAAGCTGCTCCTCCACCTGCATCCCCGTTTCAATACCAAAGATCGGGGAGATAAATTTAGATCTCAAATCGTCATAGTATGGACATTGCAAAACAATGTGGGCAGTTGTCTCCACCACATTTTGAGGGCAGGGGCACAGTCTCTCTGAATAGGGATGCCTTGCATAACGCCCCAAAAGAACTGCTGATAAAAGTGCATTACACCTAGCTTTAGTAAAAGCAATCCTAAATTTAGGTATAACAATATTATAAAAATATCTAGCAGGAGAAAATGCAAGAGCTTGATCCCCAAGAAAAACATACACTGAAAGTCTAGCTCTCGCAGATCTCAATTCAAGGTCTACCAACCTCTGACGCAAAATTTCTTTTGCGTCTCCCGGGCTCATCATCATTAAAGACTCTGGGGAGAGATTGCAGAGTTTGAAATGATCCAAGCACCTTTTTTCCCAGGTGCCTACAAAAGGATCTGAAAAGATCAAATAAGTAAAGTTATCCTGTCGCGAGAGAATCTTCAAAAAATAATTTAAGGCATTTAGCCACATCGACATCTCTATACTTGGGGTACCGGATTCCAACCTGACCACAGTGTTTGGCACACATCGGGGAACATACATCAATTGGCGCAAAAATTTGGTCTGGATCACCTCCAAAGACCTGGTATTTAAATATGGGGCGATCTCAGAGCCATAGAGCAATTGAACCCTAGTTTTAGCAGTGTGCAGCCTTAAAGCCGCAGGGAGAAATTTGGCGCCTTTGGATGAATAAAAACGATAAATGGCACCAGATGTTTTCTGAGCTGATTGATTGACATAGTTTTTGTGGGCCAAATGGCCTCCTTGATAATGAAAGATCACCCCCAGGTATTTTATTATTTTAACCTGCTCAATGGGTTTCCCATTTAGGAGCCATCGAAAGGCCTTATAACATCTAGCAAAAACCAGCACCTTTGTTTTATCAGAATTTATAATTAATTCCTCCTGTGAACTGACCAGGGCTAGATGGCGAAGAGCCCTCCTCATGCCGACCTGTGTTCTTGATAATATAAGCACATCGTCGGCATATGCCAAAACAGGAACATGACGATCAGCAAGCTTTGGAGGATGTAAGGCCAGATCATCAAAAGAAGTGATCAATGAATTTATATAAAAGTTAAATAAGAGGGGGGCAAGAACACAACCCTGTCTAACCCCTTTATTAACCAAAATTGGATTTGTTAGATGACCATTAGATGAACACCTAATCCTTATGCCAGAATTGCTGTACAAGCTAACCATAAGCAGCAATAATCGACGGTCAATGGACAAGGCTGCAAACTTATCCCATAGCTTTGATCTAGGAATTAGGTCAAAAGCAGCCTTGAAATCAACAAAGGCTGCAAAAAGTCTAGAACCCCTAGTGGCCAGATGTTTTTCGACAAGAAATTGCAGCACTAAAGTCTGATCAAGGTGTGATCTTCCAGGGCAAAAGGCTGCCTGAATATCGGCTATAATGTCTTGAGATTCCATCCAGGCCAATAGCTTCTCTCTCAGATGCAAGGCATAAAGTTTACTGATGACATTGAGCAAGCTAATAGGCCTGTAATTTGAGGGAATTTCATGACCTCCTTTTTTATAAATGGGAACTATAATCGCCCAACCCCAATCAGAAGGCATATTGGCTGTTTCATCAATATACGAAAATAGGGCAGCCAAAGTTGGAGCCCACCAATCCTGATGTTCTTTAAGCAAATCACTTCGAATAAAATCTTCCCCTGGAGCTTTTCCACTTTTAACTCTCCTAATAAGAGAGACAACCTCCTCACTGGTTACAGGTTCCCAAGATGGAAGATCTTCAGCTAGTAATTTAGATCTTAAATCTGGACAAGGGGGTTCTTCCGATGCATAAATCCCCTGAAAATGTTCCACCCATTCTGATGCTGTAATATAATTTGGGGCTCCCGAGGGAAACACCTTCAGTAGTGGATTAATTATGTGCCAGAAGAGAGATGTATTTTTCTGATTAACTGCACTAATTAAATCTTCCCAATTTTTCTTTATAAAGATTTCCTTCTTAAATTTAATAGTTTCCTTAAATTGTTTTTTTAAATTTTTTAAATGCACATAATGAACCTCCAATTGAGATTCTCTCGCCATAATCAAAGCAGCAGTAACCTGCTTCTTCAGGATCCTACATTCAGAATCATACCAGTCATAAGATCTACTTCTCAGACTAATATTGTTGCGCGTATAATTACTTAAAAAAGGTTTTAAGGCAGCAACAACATTATTATAATGTGACAAAGGATCACCTTCCTTAGCTATAATTGCATCCCTAAAGCCCATTACCCACTCACAACTCAAAAGCCCTTGAATTTTAGCACTAACATGACTGGTCCATTTCACACAACTTGTCACAGGACCTAAATGGTCAGTAGGATGATGGATCTCTCTTGACTTAAACTGCTCAACTGTTGACAATTTGAGTGATAAAGGGAGATGGTCGCTCTCTGATCTACTGAGTACCCTAAAATCCAACAAATCTGGTAGCAACGACCTAGAAATAGCCACATAATCTAGAAGTGGGGGTTTAGTCCCCTTCCAAAAGGAACACACTGCTGGGTGATCCTCTGGCCATGAGCCGTTAAGGATTATTAGATCTTGCTTTATGCAGCATTGGGCCAAAAATAAGCCCTGACGATTACACCTACAATCGTTAGAAACACGTTTGCGTAATGGAGGAGGGTCAGAAAAAGACGGGGGGAAAGCTCCAAATTTTGTAAAAAGTTCCAAATCATTTCTGCCCATTTTAGCATTAAAATCCCCCAAAATGACCACCTGAGCAGAAGGGTATGCCTCTTGGATCTCCCCGAGATGCTTCTCAAAATTGATCCATATTTGCCTTAAGGTGGTTAAACCCACAAGTGGCGGAAAGTACACATTTACCAAAATTAAGGGAATTGGCTGTAAATTAAGTTTTACCACCAGAGTATAACGGTCAAAAGCGGGCAAGGATTCCACTACAATAGACAAATTCGTAGAAACCAATGAAAGTAATCCCCCCTTAAGTCTGCCCCTTCCCAAACCAGGGACCGCCGGGGTTAAGAAAGCTCTAAAGCCATCTACTTGGGGGGGAGAGGAAAGCCAGACTTCCTGAAAACATAAAACATCCCATTTCTTGACAAAATCAAAAAAATCAGACTACCCAAATTTCCCGGCCCACCCCGCCACATTCCATGAAACAAGATGAAGTACATTAGCTGCACTCGGGTCAAATACCCACTGAAGAAGCCTGACTATTTGCAACAGAGGAGATGGTAAAACTAATATCGGCTGCCACACAGGGATTCAATACTGGGGTCACAGCCCCCACATTTCTACAGGGAACCCCATTGGAAACTCTTTGGATCCCAACTGGGCTTGAGCCCAACTCCACAACAGGATACAAGTTTGCAGTTTTTGGAGAACACTGAGTACCCTGAGCTGGATAATCCAAAACTGTCTGATCATTGCCAGATGAAGGTTCATCAGCTTCCAACACAGTCAAATTACTAGATAGATTACTTTGCTGTAAAATATCAGTTTCTATTAATCCAGGGGTTTGACATCCACTTTGTGCAGATAAGAGCACCAAGCCATGGGCAACAGACGCAGACTTTACTTCATCCAGGGTATTCTCTCCAACCTGAGAAGGGAGTAACAGAGAAGTTGAAGAAAGAGAAGATATCATGGACTGTTCTTTAAAGTCCATTAGACACTGTAGGTCTGGATGAAGAGTCCTAGGAGTAGGTTGCTTCGCAGCTACCTCCATATCCATCGAATCTTCTGGAGAAACATCCTGTTTCTGGAAAGGAGTAGAAGCTGATGTGTCTTGTATGTTTTCAAAGTCTTGCACCAGCTCTTTCAAGGCAGAAATCAAACGCTCCTGTTCTAGCAAAGCTAGCTCTGAAAATGACTCTTTCAATTGAAATTCAGAAGTGGGGTCCAAGAGTTGTGAATCAGATGCTCAAAAGTTCTAGGCCTAATAGGAGAAACCTCTGCCCTAACTGTATCGGGATGTCTAACTCCCTGAGATTGGGTAAAAGCAATAATGGGAGGTTCATAATAGACTTTCTTAGGTCGTATTCCAAAATGATGTAAAAGAGAAGATGACTTAAGAAGCATTTGAGGTATAACATCCTGTCGAAAAGACAGCAGGATATTTTGCCAATTGGGAGAAGACCTTAATTTGGTCACATTCTGCAAGTCCACTTCGTGCAAATCACAGCGTAGAAGACTGCTCAGAGAAGATTTTGCTCTGAATTTTGTGTGCCATCTGCCATAGTTTAGCTGGCTTTGAAAAATGGAGAGGGAGATCTTGCAAGGTTGCAATCTTCTTCCCGTCTTCACTTCCGACGTTGAGGAAACAGCAGGAATGTCACCCACACAGGGAGGCCTGTCCTTCACTGTGAGTGTTTTCAACTGACGACACAAAGCCTCTAACTTACAGGCCATAGCCTGCTGGCCTCTGAAGATAGTAAGCAGAGTTTGTGAGATAAGAGCACATTGTTTGCCAGACAGGGCTTTCAGTTCCTTGAAACCTATCCATTCCAAATTATCTGTGCTGGTAGCTGCATTACACACAGAGCTGGATTTCACCGCCCCCTTGAAAACACCGGAGGATAATGGCGTCTCACTCCTCTCTCCAGGTTGACTTAATGTTTGACTCCCTTCTTCTACCACCTCAGCACCCTCTGAGATTAATTCCACAGTCTTACTCACTTTTCCATGATTAAGTGGACATTCCGATAACAGCAGCTGTTTAGAGACCTTGACGCTGCGTTTCTTCTTCAGGGCGGTTTCCCCGGAGGCAGCTGGGCTGGTTCTCTGTCGTTTACTTCGTTTCTTCATACTTACAGATAAAAGCTGATTTCTTATCCCCAATAGGGACATTTGCAAACCAAAACACTTGGCTTGCAAAACTGCATTCAGAGGTGCCGCAGAAAAGAAAATATTGTAAGAAGGCACTCATAAACAGGAAAAAAGGAAGTTTTTAGACGGAGTTCAAGTAAACGTGTGCAGCCCCGGAGGCAGCCTCCTCCCCCCTCCAGGAAAATAAAAGGTTAACTTTGGCTGGAGCTTTGCCCTGAAGGGTTGCCTTGGAGATTAACAGCCCTCTAATTATCTCTGCATTGCTGCTGCAGTTTTGCTTGCAGAATTTGCTTGAAGAGCCTTGATGAAAAGCCCTGACCCATGAGCAACCTCAGAGATAAAGCCAGGTGATGATCTAAGTTTGATTAATTGGCAAAATTCTCTTGCCCTGTAGGCTGTATCCTTGGTAGATGCTGGCTGAAATTCTGGCACTGAAACTGCAAGCAAAGGAAACAAAACCATTGCAGAGGAGGAATTGATCTTGTAAGGTGCCTGAGATGTTTTTGTAAAAAACAAAATACCATATCAGAGCTCCTTTAGGCTCATAGTCTGTTTTAGGAAGACTACTGATGTAAGAGGTGGACAAAAGTAATGAAATTATATGGCACCATCATGTAATTCTTGATGCTTATAGAACCTGACCCACATATTTATGTTTCCAGATAAATTCTTTACCACAGCCAGTTGGGTCAGCCATAAGTAAATCATTACAAGTAAATGAACTACAAAGGTGCTTGTTAAAAATTGTACAAGGAATAAATAAATGTCCAGTCTTCAACATGGCACCACATATCAACAACTGTGAAAACCATTGCATTTCAAGAAGCATCTAATGTCTCTAACTAGCCCAGGGGTAATTATTTTAATTGTTCACTAAGACCTAGGAAAGCATGAAGGGATCCTAAACCCAGAAGGCTGAGGTAGTAGGAAATATTTCAGTGTCACTCATCATGTTTGGGGGAATAGTAGAACTATTGAAATAATTCAGAGCAACTCCATTCCTGTACCAATGCTAAGGCCCCAATTCTATCATTTTCCTTCCCTGACAATGCAGCTGACCTAAGAGGTTTGTATCCAGTGTTGGGGCTGGAGGTGGGAGATGATACAAAGGGAGAGGAAAGTAAGCCAAAGTTTTTCCTACCCTACTCTGCTGTACCATGATCTCCTATGAGTCTACTCAGACCTGAACCAGCCCTTTGGGTACTGCAAGTCTGAGTAACCCAATAAGGTGTTGAGAGGCCACATGAGAGACATGGGATGTTGGTGGCACCACTGCTGCCAATAACTGCCTCTGCCTGCCCTTGACAATAGCCTTCAGAGCACTCAATCCCCTCCTACCCACCTCTACACCAGCCTACCTAGCAGATGCAGGCCTCTATGACTGCTGCCCCACCACAAGATGCAGTGCATGCCCCATTGGCACAGCTGCACAGGCACTGGAAAATTGGATAGGATTCGGCCCTAAGAGTTACCAACATTACAGGCCAGTCAGCCACATAATACTCATAAGAACATAAGAACAGCTCCACTGGATCAGGCCATAGGCCCATCTAGTCCAGCTTCCTGTATCTCACAGCGGCCCACCAAATGCCCCAGGGAGCACACCAGATAACAAGAGACCTCATTCTGGTGCCCTCCCTTGCATCTGGCATTCTGACATAGCCCATTTCTAAAATCAGGAAGTTGCACATACGCATCATGGCTTGTAAACTGTAATGGATTTTTCCTCCAGAAACTTGCCCAATCCCCTTTTAAAGGCATCCAGGCCAGATGCCATCACCACATCCTGCGGCAAGGGATTCCATAGACCGACCACATGCTGAGTAAAGAAATATTTTATTTTGTCTGTCCTAACCCTCCCAACACTCAATTTTAGTGGATGTCCCCTGGTTCTGGTGTTGTGTGAGAGTGTAAACAGCATCTCTCTATCCACTCTGTTCATCCCCTGCATAATTTTGTATGTCTCAATCATGCCCCACCTCAAGCGTCTCTTTTCTAGGCTGAAGAGGCCCAAACGCCGTAGCCTTTCCTCGTAGGGAAGGTGCCCCAGCCCAGTAATAATCTTAGTCGCTCTCTTTTGCACCTTTTCCATTTCCTCTATGTCCTTTTTGAGATATGGCGACCAGAACTGGGCACAATACTCCAGGTGTGGCCTTACCATCGATTTGTACAACAGCATTATAATATTAGCTGTTTTGTTCTCAATACCCTTCCTAATGATCCCAAGCATAGAATTGGCCTTCTTCACTGCCGCCGCACATTGGGTCGACACTTTCATGGAGCTGTCCACCACCATCCCAAGATCTCTCTCCTGATCTGTCACAGACAGCTCAGAACCCATCAGCCCATATGTGAAGTTTTAATTTTTTGCCCCAATGTGCATGACTTTACACTTACTGACATTGAAACGCATCTGCCATTTTGCTGCCCATTCTGCCAGTTTGGAGAGATCCTTCTGGAGCTCCTCACAATCACTTCTGGTCTTCACCACTCGGAAAAGTTTGGTGTCGTCTGCAAACTTAGCCACCTCACTGCTCACCTCTGTCTCCAGGTCATTTATGAAGAGGTTGAAAAGCAATGGACGCAGGACAGATCCTTGGGGCACACCACTTTTCACCTCTCTCTAGTGAAAAAATTGCCCATTGACACCCACTGTCTTGGTCTTCAACCAGGTCTCAGTCCAGCAGAGGACCTGCCCTCTAATTCCCTGACTGTGGAGTTTTTTCAGTAGCCTTCTAGCATACATCAGCACAAGGACTGCTCACTCAAGCTTCCTTCCTCCTATCCCTTCCCTATGAAGCCACACCCAGGTTTTATACTCCAAATAACGAACGAACTACTCCTAGCCAATCTCAGGTCTTTTGCCTAGCAACCAGTTTAAAACCTCTTAAAGGAAAAGGCAACTTGCCCAACCCTGTGACAAGTCCTGCATAAGACTGGGCTGTAAGACTGGCAATTGTTTTCACTACATTTTTCCACTTATCAGCATGAAAAAGCCACCAGTTAGAGGAAAGTTGTAGGACAGAATCCTGCAATTGAACACCACACGTAGTTTACATCTGAGTGATTTATACATCTAGTTTCCCTGATTTAAATGGTAAGGAACAGCAGTAGAGAGGACCATCTCTTCCCTGCCCTGCTTATGAGCTTTCCAGAAGTACCTGGCTGAAGCATCTGGACACAGAAGGCTGTACTAGATAGACCTTTGGTCTGATCAAGCAAGGTTGTGCTGATCTTCTTTGTTCACTATTTAAAGTCATCACTCACCAACACAAATAGCTGTTTCACAGTCCAATCCTATGCATGTCTACTCAGAAGTAAGTTCCATTAGTGTCCCAACTGTGCTTAGTCCCAGGAAAGTGTGGATAGGATTGGATGACAGCCCCTTTTTATATGTTGAAATCAAGATGTTGATTTCTTTTTCACACTACTTGACTTCTTCAGTCCATTTTGTCAAGTTGATCAGTCTTGTGAACTCCAAACCACAGTTTCTGGAAGTTTTAGGGCAAACACACTGGATCTGCCACAGCACTCCCTGCCTGAAGGTACTTTGGGTGCTATCACTGCCACTGGTACTGAGGGTTTGAGGTCAGCCTGGTCACATGGGCCCTTTCTATAAGCATGGGTCCTCGGTCAATGTCCCACCTAGCCAACATCTGATGTCACCCATGCCAAATTGCATTCAGGTTTACATTTAATTGTGTTTTTCTTTGCTTTTGCTTTGCTGAAGATCCAGGTCTACAGAGCTTGCGTCCTGAGTACACTTCTGTACTGCAGCGAGTCATGGACTCTTCGCTCACAACAGGAGAGGAAACTGAGCGCTTTCCACATGCGCTGCCTCCGACGCATCCTCGGCATCACCTGGCAGGACAAAGTTCCAAACAACACAATCCTGGAACGTGCTGGAATCCCTAGCATGTATGCACTGCTGAAACAGAGACGCCTGCATTGGCTTGGTCATGTCGGGAGAATGGATGATGGCCGGATCCCAAAGGATCTCCTCTATGGAGAACTCGTGCAAGGAAAGCGCCCTACAGGTAGACCACAGCTGCGATACAAGGACATCTGCAAGAGGGATCTGAAGGCCTTAGGGATGGACCTCAACAAGTGGGAAACCCTGGCCTCTGAGCGGCCTGCTTGGAGGCAGGCTGTGCAGCATGGCCTTTCCCAGTTTGAAGAGACACTTTGCCAACAGTCTGAGGCTAAGAGGCAAAGAAGGAAGGCCCATAGCCAGGGAGACAGACCAGGGACAGACTGCACTTGCTCCCGGTGTGGAAGGGATTGTCACTCCCGGATTGGCCTTTTCAGCCACACTAGACGCTGTGCCAGAACCACCTTTCAGAGCTCGATACCATAGTCTTTCGAGACTGAAGGTTGCCAATACTAGTTTTAGGGTGCAAAAAGTCAGGACATTTTGTTGATTCTGAAATCAAACAATGGTTCTGTGAATCAAACATGGTGTGATGGAAGGCTTCTCAAACTTGTCCCTTTGAACCCAACTATAAATGGGAAACTGTCTTATTTTGAGTCAGATAATTGATTTGTAGTATTGTCCAGTCTGTACTGGACTCAGTATTGTCCAATCTGTGTGGCAATGGCTCTCCAGGTTTTTATACAAGGATCTTTCCCAGTTCTACCTGGAAATGCCAGGGATTCAACCTGTGTCCTTTTAAAGGCGATGCATGTGCCATACCACGGAGCTACATGAGCTAACCTCAAACTCATGATGCTTCTTGGAGAAGGAGGGGGGTTGAACTTATCATCATTGGTTCATCAGAGCTTTTAGCATTTCATTTAAGGTACTTTCCTTAAGAAAAAAAATACTACAGGTTGGCCCTCCAGATTTGACTTACTGAGGATTCTGCCCTATGTTGGGAGGGCCTCATCGAACCTCCTGGACATGACCCGGAGTGCCTTCTGACCATAACTGGGGGGGGGGGTTGTTACAAAGCGTGAGGGGTTATGTTCCTCCTGCACTTCAGAAGTTCTCCCAGAAGTTTCTGATATGCACCTCTGCTTTGCTGAAAAACTGGAAGTGCCTCTCAAAAGCCTCTGGAAAACCTTCTGAGGCATGTAGAGGTCACATGTGGCCTCCCCTGCACCACAGAACACCTCCTGATGTGACTGGAAGGCACTTCTGGTTGCACCAAGAAGTCCTCTGAGGGCCCCTCCCCCCCGATCTAAATATACACAGGTTTGATATCTGCATGGTGTCCAGGAATGAATCTCCCATGGATACCAAGGGCCAACCTATGTTTGTACAAACAGAGAACAACTTCTGCATTGAATTCTTGGATTCCCAAAAACTGTATCTAAGCATTCTTTAAATATCACACTGTGCAAGACTATCTCAGCAGAGAAGTCTGTAACATAAATGCCCCATCAAAAGAAGTCACAATATATTGTCAGTTAAGTGATATTCTGAACAAAGGATACTTAAAGAATGCTCAGTACATTCATTTTTGATTCCAAATTTTTCTTTTTAGATTTACTGGGAGAAGATCTAAAGACCCTTATACAGTATTCACAACCCTAAATACTTCCTGAGTTCACAGTGGCTTTTCTGATTTCTGTTTCTAAATGCCATCCCAGGTGATCTGTAGGATGTCATACATCAAGGTCATCTGACTTTCAAAAACAACTTTAGAGAATATGGCAGGCTGAAATGGGGAAGGGAGGGAAACACCAGAGACACAAATATACTAGAATTATGTTTATTTATAGTTTCATTTTATCTTTGTCAATGTCCTGTGGAGCTCAGGAATACTCAACATGGGGAGGGCAAAGCGGGCTAATGCTAGCTGTCCCTCTCCTGACCTCTTCTCATTGACTGTTCTTTTGTGAATAATTTGCCCAGACAAGTTGTATGCATATAGATTGTTCCCACAAATCTGGAAACTCTGTGTTTTGAAGGATACCAGATTGTGCACAGACTCTGTTTTCAAAGAAATGGTCAACACGTTGATATCAAGAGCTGAGAGCCAAATCCTGATCTTGGTGCGCCAGCTCACCGCTAGCGCACACTGTTGCAAACATGCTATAAGGCACGTTTGTGGGCCCTAGCACCGGACGAGCACTGGTGGTAGCCCAGTGCTGCCTGCCGCCAGGCTACTGCCAGCCAGGCACCCAAACTCTCCCGCTCAGCGGTTGTGCAGACCACTGAGCAGCGGAGAGGTAAGTCAGGGTGTGGGGGGGGGAGGCAGGGAAGAAGCATTCCAGGAGGGGAGGTGGGTGGAAGGCAGGAAGGAGGCATTACTGGGAAGCGGGAGGTGGCGAGCAGGTTGGAATGGCGTGCCAGGGGGAGGAAGTGGGGAGGGAGGGACTTTGCTCCACCGGATCCAAAGCCTACATGTCGGGATCACCACCCAACACGGATACTTTTGATTCACCACCAAACTTTTCATTGGCAGTGAATCGAGTAGCTCCATTGCTAAGCTACTCTCTTTATCCAGGGGAAGGGGACGAAAGTCCCCTTCTCCCGAGGAGCCGCTGGCAGCTGCCCAAAGAGCACAGAACGCAGCAGCAGCCATTTTTGGGGCTGCTGCAGCCCTGCACCCAGACAGTTCAGGACTGGGCTGTGAGACAGTAGTGCAGTTCTGCTCCCACCTCCATGTGAAAAGGCCTTATGAAAACTCCCTGTGATCTCTGCCCACCCCTGACATTAGGACCCAATCCTATCCAACTTTCCAGTGCTGATGCTGCCACAATGCAGCGCTTACCTTGAGAGGTCTCTGTGACTATTTCCACAATGCAGGATGCATTAGCAATTGGTACGGCTGCATTAGCATTGGAAAGTTGGATAGGATTGGGCCCTATGTTAGGATTTTGGAGTTATTTTATTTTATCATATTGTCATACATATTTCTTTTATTTTTATTAAAATGTTTCTATCATTTCTATCTTAAAAAATTAACCAAGTTGAGTTGCAAAGCTCAATAAAAATAGAAAATCAGACATACGCAGTAACTACTAAATGTCAAATCGCATAAAAGAACTGTGTAACATCAGTAAAAGTTCAGAAGAACTGCCATCAGATAGAACCTCCATTTAATATCTTTTTTTTTTTTTAAGTCATGTCCTTGAAGCACAGCAGAAGGCAAGCAGGAATGGGGCTAGAATGGCTTGCTTCAGGAGGGAATTCCATAACTGTAGCACCATGAGTGAGTGGGTCCTGTTCTGTGCATCCACCTGCATAATCTCAGGCATTTAGAAGGGCCTTCAATTGAGTGCAATCCAAAGCCTCTTGCGCTAGGCCAGAAGTGATACAAATGTGCCCTAAGATATGTCTGCACCTCCTTGTGAGCTGGGAAGGCCGGCGCGAGGATGCGTGAGTTCGCGCTGGCCTAAGTAGGCGAGCACAGGGCATTGGTGAGGGTGGCGGGAGGGGAGAACAAGAGTGTTTCAGGGCAGTGGAAGGTGGACTGGTAGTCAGAGCAAGCCTGAAACGGGGGTGGTACCAGCCTGGGTGACCTAGGCTGTAACTTAACCCCCCTCCCGAGCAGTCCAGTATTACACTGGACTGCTCGGATCTGCACCAGCAGTTTCGCTAGTGCAGATCTGAGTAGCTCCACTTAGGTGGCTGCCATGCTACATGGGGTAAAGAAATAAATCCCCTTACTCCGAGTTGTGTGGCAGCCACCTCCTACGCTGCACTGGGTAGAGCTCAGACCAGTCGGCCTGCCTGATCTAGCACAGGAAAGTTCTGTGATTTAGGTGTTTAGGTAGGCACATATGGATGGACTGTCCTTAAAATTCATTGTACATTCAGCAGTTCTTACCCACTATCAGTAAATCTTAATGTATAAAACATGACAGCTCTGCCACTTACCTCCTCCTCTTTCTTTTTTATACCAGAGGATAAAATAAACATATGATAATGTCAAAGAAAGAATTGCCACCTTACTTTTCTATGGGAATAGCTGTAAGTGTCACCACACAAAGCATGCTAGAGAAACCTAAGCTATACAGAGCAGCACACCTCTCCACGTTTCCTTCTCTGTTCATGTTTTATACAAACCCCTTTCCACTTCTCAATCTAAAATGGAATTTATGATATTCAGATCACTGAAAAATATGTATAAGGGCTGGCTGAGATCTTCAGCTTGGCCAAAATGGCGTCAGCACTCTCTCACACATACTTCCATTCACATTATTATTCATGACTCGGAAGAAAACATGATGGTTTGCAATCTGCAAATTTCTTTTACAGCATGAACTTAAGGCGGCCCAAAAGAACTGTGATGGAAATACAATAATGAGTAAAAACTGTAGCTGCTCTGCAGCCTGGACTATATAGTAGAGCTGTCAAATCGCACAAGACTGCTTGTATGATTGTCTTTACCACCTTTTTTGTGTCAACTGAATGAATTTTGATTTCGTTTTCTTTACCCAGTTCTCAAATAATCATTAAAAATTAAACAACACTGGAACAAGCCTTTTGTGATTATAGCCTTTCCTCTCCAGCAACAAGCTGGATCTATAAATTTACTTACTATTGTAGATGTAAATTGCAAAATTTTACATTCAAGTATATTAAAACATCTATTCCAAAAAATGATTACCAGTTGTGAAAAGCAGACAGGCTTATCACTTGCTGTCAGTTGTTCATGTCTAGTTAAGCAATAATGTGCTAAAACTGCTCTTTTGTTTTGTGGAAGAATTTTGGCAATAGAAGAAATGAACACTCGTTTAATAAAAACTCAGGCTGCCTTTTGCTTTGATGGAGGAAGCAGCTGCCTGTTTTCATTTGCTGCAGAGCAGAAAAACCCATCAATATAATAAGCAGCTTAGATGCATCCATCCACAGCATCTGTAAGGATATAGGGCTATTCGCTCAAAACCAATCCTTGGTTTAATTTTAACAAAGATGTGTCTGACATATTTGAAAATGCATTATAATAGCGCTTTTTTTGAAATACTAGCAATTTCTCTTTTCTTTTTAAATACTTTCCACAGATTTCTGAAAAGGCAAACGTATATATCTGAATGATAGAAACGATAAAAGACACTGCAGCAGCAATCTCTGGTGCAGGTCTACAAATGCAAACATGGAACATTAAGAGCTTGCCTGCTACTTCATATTCCCTTTCCCTCTCTTCAAAATATTGGAGGGGGGGGGAGTCTTTAAGCCTATTGATATTGTTTATTCAACATACACAGGGGCAGACAGAAAAAAGAAACACGATGGAAAACTAAAAACCTGAAACGTTACATACATGGCTCATGTCCTTTTGTTAGTTAATTAACAAAATCACACAAAATAATCACATTTCTTGTGACTTTCAAACATATTGGCAACTTGCTTTCAAGTGCCCACTACAATGGCTAAGTTTTGGCAAAGAAAAAAGAACTGCCCAAAATGGCAACTTGGAACTGCAAAATTTAACTGACACCATAGAACTGAATTTTGAAACATACATTAAAGAGGTCATCAAGGAAATACTTTCATGGGGCTTTCTGCTTCTTCTATTGTCTGTCAACTTAAATTTCACTTAGAATTGTTATGCTGAACATTTAAGCTATTAAAGTTCTGAGATGTTATTATTTTGGTGCTGTACAGCATTCTAAGACCTCTCTAAGCTGAGCTTTTAGATGATTTGCACATTAACGGAGAAGTCAGATAATTCTTAATCCTCCTTTTTTCAGATCCAATAATGGATAAGGAAGCATCTTAGCATGATCAACTAACAATCTGCCTAGCTGGAGTGGTGGTATACCTGAATTTAGGATTAGCCATTGGTTTTTTTCATAATATCTGATTTAAATGAGCACTCATTCTGAGAAGCAAGGAAGGAAGGTTTTCTATGATAGCAGAAGTGATAGCTTTTCCACTTAAACGTGTAGTCATGAATTCTATGACTGCTTGCTGACATTCAACAGAAAGTTCTGTACAGTACACGAAAAAGACATCTTAGAAAAGTTGCAAGATACCTTTTTTTTAACATGCTTTCAGTTAAACAAATGACTTTACTGGCAATTAGTATTTTATGAATATTTACAGTGGCATAGCTAAGGAGGTGCAGGGGGTAGCAATTGCACCAGGCATCAAGCTTTAGGGGGGCAATAAGCTGAGCTTGACACTAGTGACCAAAATTGTGAAAATCTTGGTATGTATGGATAATACCATCATGTTATATATCATTGGAAAGGTAATTTAATGCTGAATGCAATGAAGCAAACAGCATTGGAATATCTGTATTCTATCAAAAGGTATGGCCAATTAACTAGAAAATGAAAAGCTTTATGGAACAAAAAGTGCATTTTCTTAACTCAAAACTGACCTATGAGACTGATTGTTCTGAGAGCCAATGACATGCTATCACAATACAGCATGAAACCAATAAGGTGATAATATGAGTCAGCTCACATTTCCATGTATCATAATATAGTTATCCCTGCTAACTGGGTAAAAAGGCACTTTTTCAAGTGGAGCCCCTCTTATATTTAGCAGGGGGAGAATAACTATTCCTCTTCACCCCAGCACAGTGTCTTGAATCAGTCAGGGACATGCTTTTTATTTATTTATTAAATTAATTAATTAATTTTTATTTTGTCTGGCAGGGGGAAGGAGGCAGGTTTCCCCCCAATTTTCACTTTTAAAAAAGCTCAGGCATAATGTCACTTCCGGTTGCGACATTGCTTCCGGGGCAACATTTTGAGCTTGGCACTGGGCTACACGATCATTAGCTATGCCACTGAATATTCAATTTCCATTATCTAATAGAATGTCAATACAGATATGTAGATTTTCAGATGTACTGTGTGTTTCCCCTTTGCAGCTTCATTTTGGGGAAATGGATGGTAAATAACACCTCCTTATTTTTTACAAGACTGTAAGCCCAACCCTAGGTAGGTCTACTCACAGTAAGTTCCATTTAGTCAACAGGGCTTATTCCAAAATAATGTGGATAGGATTGCAGCCTGTGCTGTGAGCATGTTTTTCTCAAGTGTAAGCATTGCTTTTTATTCACACAATCTAGTGACATGTACAGAAACTGGCTTCTGCTCGTAGCTCTGCAAAAGTAAGGTGTGCAGCAACCTGCAGTATGCGGGGTGGAGGCAGCCTTCTATTCAACAACCCGCCTGTTCATCATGTACGATTGGGCATAGAGTGGCTCAAATGCAACTTCGAAGTGCTGCATGTGTATTATCCTTTGTCATCCTTACAATAACTTTGTAAGGTAGGTTAATATTATTGTATTTACATTCAAGATAGGGGAGGACTGACACATAGAGTTTATAGCAGGGGTGCTCAATACGTTGATCGCGATCCACCGGTCGATCTCGAGGCAAAATGAGTCAATCGAAGGCTTCTCTCCCATCCACGCATCCCTGGGAGTGAGCCCCGCCCTGGGAGTGACGCATCCCTGGGAGTGAGCTCCTGTCCACGCATCCCTGGGAGTGAGCCCCGTTGACTCTACTGGGGCTGACTTACCTTTCCCCTGTTTTTGCACTGGTATGTATGGAGATCTGCCCCCCCCAGCTTCCATCTGTTGGTTCTGTGTGCAAGGGGTTTTGCACTGCTCTTGCTGTGATGTCTGTATAGAGATCTTCCCTCCCCCACACCTTTCCCCTGTTTTTGCACTGGTAGGTATGGAGATCTGTTCTCCCCCCCCCCCCAACTTCCATCTGTTGTTTCTGTGTGCAAGGGGTTTTGCACTGGTCTTGCTGTGATGTCTATATAGAGATCTTCCCTCCCCCACACCTGTCCCCTGTTTTTGCACTGGTCTGTATAGAGATCTGCTCCCCCCCTCTTGTATTGGAATCGAGGAAGATCTGGTGAGGAGATAGATGTGGTGTCAGCAGTGGCCCCTTTAAGGGTAAGGTCTGGGCATCCAGCAGAGTGTGCTGCACAGCTGCAGCCACTTGAAGGCAATAGGGCCCTCAGGGATATAAGAGCACCTGAGGCAGGAAGGGCTCCACTTATTTATGTGAGTCAGCCTTTTCCTACATGAAGATCATTAAGTCCAAGTACCCTTCCACCATGACTGATGAACATTTGGAAATGAGCTTGAGGCTGGCTGTCAGCAGCTACTGTCCGGACTATGCATCCTTGGCTGATTCACTTCAGTGCAAGTCATCAAAGTAAACTCAAGTAATTACAAAAAATGTTTATAGTTAATTATGTTGTGTTGTGCAATATTGGCTCATGTGGTTATGCAAGGTACACCAACATACATTGTACACATAAATGTTAAATGTTATGATGGCGTGAACATTGTAAAAAAAACTCTGGTAGATCTCCAGGCCTTGCTGTGTTTCAAAGTAGCTCTCGAGCCAAAAAAGTGTGAGCACCCCTGGTTTATAGCAAAGGCAAGATTTAAACCAAGAACAACCTGATTCACAGCTCAGTTTCTTAGGCATTTCACAACATCCCACAGTTCCTAATGGACAGCTCAATCCTACTTTACTCCCCACAGGGCGGTGGAGTGTGGTGCCACCAATGTGGTGCCTGCTGAATCCCACCCGGGAGTTTTGGCATCTGGAAGCCTCTTCAAGGTAAGGAATAGTTGTTCCCTTGCCCAGGCAAAAGCCTGGGACCAGGCCGCAGGGTCTACTCAGATCTGTGCCATTTCAATAGCTGGTTCAAATCCACAAGGACTTGGGTCAGGGAATTGAAGCCAGGAAGAGGGCATGCACTAATATGCACTGAGTTCTGTTTAACACATTAACATATATAACTGCCATCTACATCAGACCATTGGTCCACGGAGCCCAGGATTGTCTAACTGGCAACAGCTCTCCAACAACTCAAGCAGAAGTCTTTCTCAGTCTTTCCCCCCTGAGATATTTTAACTTGAGATGCTGGTGGTTGAATCTAGAACCAAAAAGATACAACACCACACATTCTTTAGTGCAGGGGCGGGCAAATCCCAGCCTGGGAGCCATTTGCAGCCCTCAGGAATTCCCAATCTGACACACAGGAGCCCGCAGTCTCTAATGTGCCTCTGGCGCCCATGCTGGCCTGTGACTGCCGGTCAAGTCAGCCAGATGCAAGCTGCAGGCTGAGTTAGAGCAAGGCCTTTTATAATGTCCATGTGTGTTCTTCTTTTCCTTAGGCATAATTTTAACCCCCTCATTTCCTCTGAACAACTTATGACTCCATGTGTTTCTTGCTTGGTCTGTATGTTTTCACTGTGCAAGAGGCGTGTGGAAAACAGTTCATAGTTTTCATGTGCTTCTACATGCCTGTATTATAATTCTCATGTGTACCATAAATAGACTCAGTAAAAGTCATTCATTCATTCATATCCATTCCCTCTCTAATACATTGAGTTACGGAAATTTCTATAGATTTATTCAAATTTGAAATGTAAATTCTTTTTTTTTCCACAAGCCCCAACACAGTGCCAGAGAAATGATGTAACCCTCCTGCCAAAATGTCTGCCCACCCCTGCACTAGTGGACTAACATGATTAATTATTCCTAATAATAAATATTTGTATATCTAACAGCCCAATCCTAACTCCCTGCGCAATGATGCAGCAGTACCAGCATGGCTACTGGTGTAACTTGCAATGGAGTTTTGGCCACTGGAGGCCTCCTTGGGGTTAGTTCCCTTGCCCAGGATAAGCCCCAACAGCCAATATGGGTCAGCTTGGATTTGTGTCAGATTGATCACTGCTGCAAGTCTGAGTTGATCTGTGAAGGTGGATCAGGCCAGGAAGGGGGTAAGGAATGAGCATATGCTGCCTCCATCAAACGCAACCCCTCCTGGGCCCAATCCACCTGGCCTCCTCCTGGCCCTGTCACTGCCCCTTTACACCCACCCTCCATCCCATTCAACCCCTCCCTGCCTCTCTCTGAAGCCATGCACCGACTTACCTGGTCCAAAGGACATCCAGTGTTTGTCTTCATGCAGACCTGACCACTTGCCACTTGCAGCAGTAGCCAGGCCCTGTGCGCTGGCCTAGTCAAATTTGCAACAGCTGTAAAACTGTTTATACTGGCAGAATGCATGTTCTGCCAGTGTAAACAACAGATAGGATTGGGCCGCTATTGCATCTTCAAAATTAGGTCATAAACACAACCCTTTTCTGAACTGAATTGACATCATTTTTACCCATATCTGTAATAGAATTTCTGTGTTGTATCATTTTTTTTAAAAGAAAAAAGATGGCATTTATACAGTCTCCCTAAATCACCTTCTATATCTTACCAAAATCTTTAAAATAATGGAATTTAAGTGGCACTTTCGCTGTACAAGTTAATTTCTTTCCAATATTTACTCTTGGGAAGTAAACTCTTATCAGTTGTGACCCTGCTTTGTCATATAAATAAGTGCAAACAGTGATATCCCCTGTTCAAGAGCAATGAAATAGAAAGATGCAATTCACAGCATCTTTCTTCATGCACCTTTCTATTCTATTCAGATGCTCAGCTTGTCCAGGTTGAGCGGCTTTAAAAAAAATGCAGAAAAAAAAGACTTCTGAAACCTGCTTAACATGGTTTGAGTCTCAGGGCCCAATCCTGCCACAGGGCCCAACTTTCTAGTGCCAATGCAGCCACAATGCATCCCCTAGGTCAGGGGTGCTCACACTTTTTTGGCTCGAGAGCTACTTTGAAACCCAGCAAGGCCCAGAGATCTACCAGAGTTTTTTTTACAACGTTCACGCCATCATAACATATAACATTTATGTGTACAGTGTATGTTGGTGTACCTTGAGCCCCACTGAGTATAACAGGACTTACTCCTGAGTAGACATGCCTAGGATTAGGCTGTGAGGCTGCAATCCTAGCCACACTTACCTGGGAGTAAGCCCCATTGAGTACAATGGGCCTTACTCCCGGCGTTTCCTTCCAGAGGCACCTGAAGGGGGGGGTCGGCACTCCACGATCTACTCATTTTGCTTCGCGATCTACCGGTAGATCGCGATCCACCTATTGAGCACCCCTGCCCTAGGTAATGTTTGCTTACCTTGAGAGAGCCTCTATGACTGCCTCCCCCCCCACCCACTGCAGGATGCAGTGAAAAATATGTCATTTTTCCATATTGTACTTTACAAAGCCTAGAAGTGTAAAATATGTTCCTGAATACCATATATATTAGCAATGGTAAAATTTTATCATTTTATTTCATTAATGGCAGCTTTTAAATTACAGCAGCTCAACTGAGCCCTAACGGTTAGTCAAACTAATCTCTGAAAGTCTATTGTCTAAATTGCACTTGCGCTAACTTTGAATCTGACCCCAAAACACTTCAAGGCTGAATGTGAGGATTCAACCTTCTCTGTTATTTTGCCTGGTGATTATGCATAATGCATAGTGTAAAATCAGGCTTTTGAATTGCTTGCAGTCTCTTTCAAATACACTCTGAACTCTACCAACTGCAGAGTGAATGACTCCTTATTTTAGTGAGCTCTCATCCCCACTAGATCTTGAAATATTATGATACACCTGTATACCTCAAATATTTAGGAGACAAGGTCACACAGCGATTTGGCTATGCTTCTCTAAATGAGATATGAATTCCTGGTTTTCAAATGAAAAAGAAGGTGCAATCTTCTGAGAAGCTCCTTTTTCCAGGATTAAATAAGCCCCTTTATGATACTGTCAAAGTTCTCCTTTGTCAATGCATTGATCATTCTCTAATAATAGGGGAAATATCATTATTTTTAAGAATTCTGGCACTCTGTCTCTTGTATTGTATTGGCAACCTTCAACAGCAATATTCCACATTGTTGTTTTGTGCTGGGGACTCATTCACAATATAAGATGAAATTCCTCTTCTATTGGAAGAGGGAAAAAAATCAAGAACAATATATACAATTTGCACACATACAACATGATATTGAAAAAGGTAATTTACTATGTCTATGACTTCTGAGAATATGTTCTGTATTCCTGGATTGTCTTTGCTCTCTGGAATAGGAATGAAATCTCCCCTTTGGTATTTCTCCAAGGCTGTGATAGCTCAGTCGTCTGCCTCCAAAATGCCAAGATAGAGGAATCTCATCATCCAGAGACCAGCTACATGATGGGCAGTTAATAGATATATCAAACCTTAGGATATATGCTAAGCTGAAGAGATGATTGGTCGCTTGATATACTGATTGATTAGCATAGGGAGAATGGGTTTCTTCTTGACAACCTAAGATTATGCTTCAGCTAAGCTCAAATTGCTTACACCTCTTCTATTGGGTTTAAAATTACAGCCCTGTCATCTAAAACCTCTCTTCAATGAAATTTTTACCATATATAAAAATTAAAGGGAAAAAAGAAAGTAGGTGTACTGGATAAGAGTAAATGTGAGAGATACATTTCCCAATGCTGTTCTTGCTACCACTAGGAAAAGCTGATAAGTAAATCCACTTGAAAAGAAACCACACACACTCAGTAAACTATTACAGAGCCCTATATAATAATTTGGAGCAAGGAGGTGAAAAGAGCAAAGAAAGGAGGTTCAGGGTTTGAAGGAGGACCGCACAGATGGTACTTCCAGATTCAGGTGTCAAGTGCTTAAATTCCCCATACTTACAAACAGCAGAAGAACTGGGCCAGATTCCCAACACTCCAATTGTGGATTAGGAGTTTACAGAATCACCCAGGTAGCTCAGTCCAAATGTTACATGGCAATTACATGTCCAATTACATGGCAACCCTATGTTGTGTTCCTCTTTCACCTCCCATGATGCCCAATTCAATTTAACTGGGTCTTAACATAATTAGTAACATTGGTATCTTACACTTCTTTCAAGAAGCCTGGAGTGGCAAACAAAGTTCTTCTTTCTTGTCACCATTACAACAACCTTGTGAGGAAGGGTAAGCTGAAAGTGTATGTGACTGACTCAAGCTCACCCAGTAAACTTCAGAGCTGAGTTGGCATTTGAGACTGAGGTTCCTTGATCCTACGCTGACATTTTAACCACTACCATGCTGACTAAACCATATGCATGATTACAGTATGCATTTCTCTGCCCACTTCCACATCATTGGCTGCCACTGGCAGGGGTGAGGAAATGCACAGTGGAATGATGTCAGGGCATGGAATAAGTTTACAGAGAGAGAAGGTTTACACTGTGCTAAAATTTTTGGTTTCTTGTAATATGTAGTTCCACCCTCAACATGAATCACTGATGCATGCCTGCAGCCTTAAAACACTGTTTAAGATCAGGTAGGTCAGACCACAGAAAAATAAGGTTGTGGATAGTTATTTCACTACAAGCCTATGTAAAGATGTAGCAAGAGAATCTTATATAACTCTACCCCACAAGGGAAGCTTCAGAAATAGAAGGGGAAAATAACAATTTGGAAAACAAATAAGTATGTGCAATGGAAAATAAAATATAATCAAGTTAAAAAGATAATATTCATTAGCATTCCTTACAGAATTGAGGAAGTAATATGTTTTCATCTTATATTTCTAGATTTCAGCATACTGATTGCATACATTGGGAAAAGGAAATAGACCTATATGGGATTCCTCCCCCACCTTTCCTTAAAACATATTACACTAGTTACTGATATATTTCCATTAGAGATAATTTAACCTCGCAAATTTGTTAAATGATTAGCCCAGTTTTAATTATGCCCAGTTAAATAGGACACCAGTGGAATTAAAGAAAAATAAAACAAAACCATTTTCCTAATCTTCAGTTTGGTACTTTGAAGCATGGCCTGTTCCTCTGCCTGATCAAATAAGGATTTGGATGTAATCTAACACGGGCTAAGTAGTTCATTGAGAATGTTAAAATCTGCATTAATAAATAGGACTGGGCTTCTCAGATTTTTGCCCCCTCCTTTTCTTTTGCTATCTGCTATGAGCGGTCGGGGATCAGCTGCAACTCAAATCCCCAGCTGAACAACCCAAATACAACCGAGTGAGCAGACTTAAAACAAGGCCATTTATTGGTGCCTGTTATGCAAACAAAGCATCCAAGTCTTCAAAACAGATGTCAGCTGAAGCATATGCTTACTGTAAACTGGAACTCGATTCTCTTTATAAAAATAGACTTAAATGGGCCTTCAGAGACCAGGCTGCCTCTTGTTGTCTGCCACTGCCTAACTCAATTCAGTCTTAAGCCTTTAAAAAGATGAATAGTCTGATATCCAAGGGCAAAAGTAGGAAAGGGGGGGGGAACGCATATATATTAAATTGGAAATAAATGATAACATGCTGGAGCAGTTCCCAGAAGCAATTTTACAGATTTTCTCTAAAAACACAAGACAGGAAGTTAAAAGGTTAGTGCAGGTCACTCATGGGATGTGGAGTTATCATTTTATCCCACTTAGGGTGAAAAAGGGACTTAGCATTCCGGTTGCAACTTTGGTGCTCTCCTTGCCTCTTTTTTCCCTTTCTTTTTTTTTTAACCTCTTCTCACATTTTGATGCCTTTTAAATGTCACTTATTTTACATGAGGCAGTTGGTGGAGACATGAGTCAACAGCAATCAGAACCATTATCCCCTGCAGCGAGCCCTGGTCCTAATGCATTATGACACCTTAGCTGGCCAGCCACCGATTTACCTTTCTGCTTCTTAGGGAATTAAGTGGCATCATGTGAAAATGGTTGTGATATGAACAGCATGGGCATAACTGGTATTAAATTTACCTCTCAGCCTAAGTGAATTTTCCTCACATGTGACTAATCAAAATGAAAGCTGTGGACACAGGCAGATACGGCCAGCACTCCTCCACCCCTGGGACCTGGGCTATTTTGTTTTATCTCTTTGTACAAGCTGGCAGAAGTTTAAAGTGAAGGGGATAATCCAGTGCTAGTGTCTTTATGAAATAACATCCTTACATGAAGAGGCTTTTAACTGTCTGTCGCTGTCTTCTCTAAAAAGGGGGGAGTAGTGTGACAATCTCATTTTGCTGAGCACCCTCCCATGAAAAGAGAAAATAATAGCCATAATAGCTATGGCTAGTACTGATCTTACATGATCCATTATCCACTAAACACTTTAAAAGTCAGTTTTACATACACCATGGGGGGTTATTAGACAACTATCCCACGAGTTCATGATTATGATTTAGCAAATTTGGCTTTGACTTGAAAATCAGTTACTGGATCTCTCACATCCAAAAATGTCAGTGTTACTCCTAAAAAGCTAAGAACAGCTTTCTTGTTAAAAACAGACAACTATTACTGAAAGAGAAGGAGGTGGTGGAAAGCAACACTTTATATGGGAGTGACACAACCTGGCTGGAAATGAATGTTCCTTCAAATGAATACAAAAGGATGCTAAAGTCTACCAGGATTTTTGGAAGCAGCTGACATTCAGACCAAATTTAAAAAGTGTGTTTTGCTAACCATTTAAGCAGTGATTGGTAGATGCCAAGGAACGTGCAAGCAGAACAATTATGATCCTGTATAGTCAAAGCAATGTTTATTGACAGACAAGAATGCTATGAACCAACTGTGAACGTTGCTGATAATACATGCACAATGCTAAATTTCACCAGAATGTGCTGGCACATGCTTCCTAGTCTCTTTCCCACACCTTATTTGTGAAAAGCAATTCAAGACTGAAATGGCACTTTTGCTCACTTTGTAGAATACCTAACCTTTTGCTTTCTTTTTTGAAAAGAAAAAAACAAACTTGTTTGCACTCTCTTGATCAGTTTGTTTCAAAATTCTAAGCATTATTTTTTTTTTGTTGTTAACCAAACTGACAGCATTCCTTTTGATTTGATGAATGAGTTGTATGCTTTCCTTCCACTGTGGTCTGGTAGCCTAAGGCTGTGGAACAACAAACTTTGCTGCTAACACATGCTTTATTGACTAGTTATGTTTTAAAAAATTGATCTGCTACTTTTTTCCAACCTATAGATGGCTTACAAATTGCCAGACAAAAATAAAAACATTCTTCTAAACCAGGGATCTCCAAACCCTGGCCCGGGGGCCAGATGTGGCCCGCAGCAAGCCTCTTTCCAGCCCGTGGCCAACCTCTTGTCCCCTGAAAGCCTCTGGCCCACTCAACTGAACATGACCAGAACTGTGCTCTGATTGTGTCTGGAGGGTGTTCTGAATGCCAGAGAGGTGGCATGAATGAGCCCATTCATTCATTCATTCATTCATTCATTCATCTAAGTTCCATCTCTAATTTATTTATTTAAATTTTATATTTAAATTCTTTTTCCAGCCCTCCACACCACACCAGATATTGGATGCGGCCCTCTGGCCAAAAAGTTTGGAGACCCCTGTTCTAAACAATAAAATATTACTTAATACACAGACCATGATCTTAGCACAAAGGTCAATTGAATATTTAAGACATTTGGATACTGGTTTTCCTAAGTACGAAGCAGTTTAATACGAGAAACAACACAGTACTGAAGAGCACATAAAATGTCAAGGTATCTGTGAACCACAAACACAAGGAAACTTGTGGAAGGCACAGTCTCTACCCCTTCTTCCACAAAGTAATCCCCAAGTCACTCCTAAGGGTCAAAAGACCTTCCAGATCGAGTCTGAAAGGAAAGTAGTGACTTGGGGGACACAGAAAGCTGTTGTGGAGGCATGGAAGGGGCGTTTCATAAGCTTCCTTGGATTCACAGTTCCTTGGATACAAGCTAAAGTGCTGAAGGCGGTGTGTCATATAAATACTTACAAACACTCAAAATACAACAATGGCTTCAAAACCTTTTATTTGCAATGGCTACCTATAAATAGGTAGTTATTAAACTTTTTTATGGATTTCATTTTTTCTAAGGAGAAAAAGTGCAGAAAGTGATGTTATGTGTTTTTATTTTAAGGACACATTTTTAAAAATTAAAATTTAAAATTATAATAGCTTTTAAAGTGTACTAGGTAGGTGATAGAGGTGGTATAGCGTCAGCAAATGTAGACTCAGGGCCCAATCCTATCCAATTTTCCAGTGCCAGTGCAGCCATGCCAGTGGGGCATGCACTACATCCTGTGATGGGGAGGTAGTCACAGAGGCCTCCTTAAAGTATGGGAACATTTGTTCTCTTACCTTGGGGTTGCATTGAGACTACACCAGTGCTGGAAAATTCGATAGGATTGGGCCCACAGTCATTACCCATACACCTCCCCCCAAGTCAAGCCCATTATTTATTTCTTGGCAAATTTCCCAGTTTACTTTTATGTAGATTTGGCCCCAAACCAAAGTTATAACAGCAACAATTCAGGGCCTAATCCTATCCAATTTTCCAGTGCCAGTGCAGCCATGCCAGTGGGGCATGCACTGCTTCCTATGGTGGGGAGGTAGTCACAGAGGCCCTTTTAAGGTATGGGAACATTTGTTCCCTTAACTTGGGGTTGCATTGCAGTTGCACCGTGCTGGAAAATTGAATAGGATTGGAACCTCAGTTCCCCAAAATACAAGCCCTCCTAATTGTGACAGATTTCAATGTTTTTGTAATCAAGTGGAAGACTCAGATAGGTTCCCAGAGGCAATGGTTTCAAAGTCAAGGCCTATACTAAGAAAATCCTGCTGTTCATTTCCAATCTTCCTTATGGCTGGGAATGTGAGCAGAGCTGCACTCCACCCCCACCCCCACACACACACACACCAGCCAATGGTTAAGTGGACAGACAATATTAATAGAGAAATACATTGAGGGGAACATGTTCCCTTGAGTGTGCTAGACTCTGGCTGTTAAGGCTTTTACAGATTAAAACATGACCTGAGTGGCCATATGCAACTCATTTTGTCTCAGCCTAACTATATCATAAGGAAGTGGTAAGGATAGATGGCTAATAAATGGGGATTGAATGCAAATAAGATGGAGATATTGCTTCTCTTGAACTGGGAGTTTAAGATATCATTAACCAGCTTGAGATAGAAGTCACTCTGCCCTTGACTATTTGAACCTCAGGAATAGCTCTCCATGTGACTTTCCTGTTGCATGTTCAGGTGGTGTTTCCAGAAGCACTTTTTAGCAACAACAGCCCAATCCTATGCATGTCTACTCATAAGTAAGTCCCATTACAGTCAATGAGGCTTACTCCCATTTAAGTGTGCATAGGATTGCAGCCTAATGCAGATCTAAAAAAAAATCATCAATTTACAAAAAAATCTTTTATACTGAAACAATTTTACCCTTTTAAGGATCGGGATAAGGTAATATGGGGAAAGGGGACAATTTGAAGTTTGACAGTATTTTAATAATATAATAATAATACAGGTATTTTAAACATTAAAGGACAAAAAATTATGCTGTCCAAAACTTTACATCATAGGATGTCATGTGGCTGTAGTACACCTATTGGAAGTCTGACAAATAAAAAAGGATGCTGAAATTTAAACAGATCATCATTCACGCTAAGCAAAAGCCAATGATATCCAATGGTGTATTCTTCAGCTGTGTTAGACCTACTGAAGGTATAAATACTGACACCCAAGCAGACTGTCTTTAAAACTTGATTACATACTTAGGAAGAAGAGAGAGGCAATATATCCAACCTTTGTGTTTACACAGAACAGTGATCTTAGCCTGGTCTGACCTATTTGCTAGTAAGCTTGAGTGAAGTACCAAGTGCTGTCATGCTGTTCCTTTAAAAAGCAAACACCCATTATCTGTGGTAGGTATTGTATCATTTTTAAAAGAGTAGTAGTCAATGTCTGCAGCATTGCTGTTCCAGCTAACCTCTTGCAAACAATTACGACTAATTCTTTGTTCCTGATTCAACCCACTTCATAAATGCTAATTCATAAGGTGTTTTTTTCTCCTCCCAATAAGTCACTGTACATACGTTCAATGTGTTCTATAGCATTCACCAGGGACTGCATAGAAAAAATATTCTGACAAGTTAAAACGATTGATAAATTGTCAGCCTCAAGTTCTCTAAAACTAAGGGTAGGGCTAAGCAAAAGGCAGAGTGGGAGTAAAGTGGTCTTCAGCTAACAAAACTAGGTCTCCTAATTGCTTAGCTCAGAAAGCCACCCGGAGTGGTTTTTGGGTGACTTCCAGAAGTTCCCTGAAAATCACTCTTCGGTCCATTCTGAGCCTTGGAGAAGTTGCACAAGGTGGCACATGGCCTCTCTGAGGCTTAGAACAGCTCCAGACAAAAGTGGGCTCTGAAAATTGTGGATTTTGTTATGTGCAATTTTTAGTATGGGGGGGGGGGAGAGCCAGGAACTGCTAAAGGGACTCCACCTGTACTTGCATTTGCTTCTTTTGGCCATAGTTGGGTGATGTTACATTGATGGAATATCTGCACAGCATTCCTTGGGTCACCAGTTCAAAATTAAATAGACTGTGGGACTGCAGATTCAAGTTCTGACACCTACTGGGTGAATATCCAATTTAGTACTGTTGAGCCAGACTAGAATCAGGTCCAGTTTCCCATATCCAAAGCTATGGATGGCTCATTGGTACAGTACATGCTTTGAATGCTAAAAGGAAGTTTCAGCTCTTGGCATCTCCAGGGGAAGGACCCCATCTGAAATTCTAGATACTATGAGACAATATAGACAACATGGTCCTAGATGGATGCTGTGGGGCAGCCTCTCCCAATAATGTACCTTCCAGTTTGCCACAGTGACAAAAACACCATTAGATGGCTGTAATGGAAGATCAGAAGATCATCAGGTGGATGATGTGGTGTTGACAGCGATTCCCTGTTTTGATAGCTGTTTGACAGCTCTGGGAAGGGAAGGGCTGGCTCCACAGCTGTAATCAATCAAGGCCAATGGAGACCTGGATGGACACCTGAGCTTCATTTGACCTTGATGGGACTTTGAATGGACATGGACTGAAGGGATGGCTCACCTGAGCCTAATTTGGAGCTATTGAGGTAGCTCACAGCTGAGCTGCATTTGGATCATGAGACATCCAAGGATAAAAGGCAGCTTTGGAAGGAGACAGAACTACCCTGACCAGAGCAGGATGCTGAGCTAGCCAGAAGCGGGAACGCTGACCCAGAGGAAGCCAGACACTGACCCAGAGGGAAACCTGGACAGACCCACACTGGGAGAAGGGGACTGCCAGAACTCTGCTGGAGGACACAGAATAGAGGACTGCAAGGACCCTGCTGGAGGAGACACTCTGCTGGAGAGAACACTGCTGGAGAGGAGGCACTCAACTGCAGAAGATTGGACTGGGAATACTGGACGGGGAAGACTGGACTGTGCTTTGGAGACTGGATTGGACTTCGACTGGAGGCTTCAGACCTCTACCCACTAAGTTAAGTGGAGTTTTGGGGAGGGAAAGCCTCTGGACAAGAGGACTTGCAGGGAGTGCCTGTGTTTGTAGCAATAAATTCTTGTTAGTTGCTATAGATAAGAAGTTCTGTGTTTATTCCTTTGCACACCACAGCTGTTGTTCTTGGGAAAGGGGGTTGTTAATTAGCCAAAAGCGGGTATTAGAAGGGAGTTGGGATATTTGGCAGAACAATGGCGCAATCAGGCATATCGGACACACTCCCAGAAAGGGAGAAGGAAGAGTGAAAAGAGAAAACTGACAGATGCTGAGAGGTCACCACTTGTCTGACTCAGAAAAAGGTCCATCTTCTCAAAACATTTTTGTTTCCTCTAGTATTTGGGTGATGAGTCTGCCTTCGGTGATTTGGGTGATGGGTCTGCCTTCAGTGCCTCCATAATAGTGCCTTGTCTGCTGCTGCTTTCTGGTCCAAAAGGTTGCCCCCCCAATGGTTTTAATTGGTTTCTACTAGTGATTTCATTTATTGTTTTCTATATTTGTATGGAATTTTGTAAGCTTGTGCATTTGCTTTGGCATAGAAGAGGCGGAATATAATTTTTTTAAATATTCATAGAATGTCCTTTCAAGCCAAGCTACCTCCCACATCAATAGTTTCTATGTGATACACCAATGTAGTCCCACATTGCAGCGTGACCAGAAAGAGGAGGCATTGCATTTTGGGACTGACAGGAGAAATGAAGGAGCCATAGAACGACCAGGAAGGGGGCTCAGAAGGCTGCCTGCAGCCCGGGAAATGCAGAGGTTTTGCTGCAATAAGGTAAAGCAAGATTCTCCTATCTTTTAAAAAGGTGTCCCCAGTATCTGTGGTTTCTGGTATCCAAGAATGGAACCCTGTGGATACTGGGGCATGCCTGTGGTCCAGGTTTACCCAGAGAGATGTTATGGGTCATTTTTAGTTGTGTTTTTTTTAATTTGGAACAGATGTTAGATAAATATAATACAGTATCTTGTGTATGCATGTGCTGCTTGGAAAATGGTTGAAAACAGACTGAGGTATTTTAACAATTTGAGATTCTCCAGCTACAAGCAAGACTGTGGAGAGGAATGTGGCTACTTTGAACTTAGATACCTCTTTTGGCTCCCAGGTAAGAAAACATTTAGTGCAAAAAAAAAAAAAAGCATAAACTAGCAATTCCGAAACCTCTTGGTTTTGCGACCCACCTCATTGCCTACACTTGGCTGCAGGCCCACCATCAGCTACCAGGCCATCAGGCATTATGGGGCGCAACAGAGAAGTCACTTATGGGTCGCAGCAGCATGCAACCTGTATCATTGGCTGTGTTGAGCCACATCACGCCCTGTAATGCGATGCATTCCTAAACTTTGGGTTGCAATCTGATTTTTGGTTGGTTGTGAGGATGCCTCAGAGGTCCCAATGCAGAACTTTGCCTCAGGGTTGTCTGCAATCTGGTGCTAGCACTGACCCCACTAAGCATCTCACTAAAACCTTATTTCAGTGGTTCCCAAACTTTTCAGCACCAGGACCCACTTTAAGAACAGCCCCACTGGATCAGGCCATAGGCCCATCTAGTCCAGCTTCCTGTATCTCACAGCGGCCCACCAAATGCCCCAGGGAGCACACCAGATAACAAGAGACCTCATCCTGGTGCCCTCCCCTACATCTGGCATTCTGACATAACCCATTTCTAAAATCAGGAGGTTGCACATACACATCATGGCTTGTACCCCATAATGGATTTTTCCTCCAGAAACTTGTCCAATCCCCTTTTAAAGGCGTCTAGGCTAGATGCCATCACCACATCCTGTGGCAAGGAGTTCCACAGACCGACCACACACTGAGTAAAGAAATATTTTCTTTTGTCTGTTCTAACCCGCCCAACACTCAATTTTAGTGGATGTCCCCTGGTTCTGGTATTATGTGAGAGTGTAAAGAGCATCTCCCTATCCACTCTGTCCATTCCCTGCATAATTTTGTATGTCTCAATCATGTCCCCCCTCAAGCGTCTCTTTTCTAGGCTGAAGAGGCCCAAACGCCGTAACCTTTCCTCATAAGGAAGGTGCCCCAGCCCAGTAATCATCTTAGTCGCTCTCTTTTGCACCTTTTCCATTTCCACTACGTCTTTTTTGAGATGCGGCGACCAGAACTGGACACAATACTCCAGGTGTGGCCTTACCATCGATTTGTAAAACGGCATTATAATACTAGCCGTTTTGTTCTCAATACCCTTCCTAATGATCCCAAGCATAGAATTGGCCTTCTTCACTGCCGCCGCACATTGGGTCGACACTTTCATCGACCTGTCCACCACCACCCCAAGATCTCTCTCCTGATCTGTCACAGACAGCTCAGAACCCATCAGCCTATATCTAAAGTTTTGATTTTTTGCCCCAATGTGCATGACTTTACACTTACTGACATTGAAGCACATCTGCCATTTTGCTGCCCATTCTGCCAGTCTGGAGAGATCCTTCTGGAGCTCCTCACAATCACTTCTGGTCTTCACCACTCGAAAAAGTTTGGTGTCGTCTGCAAACTTAGCCACTTCACTGCTTAAACCTGTCTCCAGGTCATTTATGAAGAGGTTGAAAAGCACCGGTCCCAGGACAGATCCTTGGGGCACACCGCTTTTCACCTCTCTCCATTGTGAAAATTGCCCATTGACATCCACTCTCTGCTTCCTGGCCTCCAACCAGTTCTCAATCCACGAGAGGACCTGTCCTCTAATTCCCTGACTGTGGAGTTTTTTCAGTAGCCTTTGGTGAGGGACCGTGTCAAACGCCTTCTGAAAGTCCAGATATATAATGTCCATGGGTTCTCCCAAATCCACATGCCTATTGACCTTTTCAAAGAATTCTATAAGGTTTGTGAGGCAAGACTTACCCTTACAGAAGCCATGCTGACTCTCCCTCAGCAAGGCCTGTTCGTCTATGTGTTTTGAGATCCTATCTTTGATGAGGCATTCCACCATCTTACCTGGTATGGATGTTAGGCTGACCGGCCTATAGTTTCCCGGGTCCCACCTCTTTCCCTTTTTAAAAATAGGCGTGACATTTGCTATCCTCCAATCTTCTGGCGCCGTGGACTTTTTGAGGGACAAGTTGCATACCTTAGTCAAGAGATCTGCAACTTCATTCTTCAATTCCTTAATAACTCTTGGGTGGATGCCATCAGGGCCCGGTGACTTATTGATCTTTAATTTATCAATGAGGTCTGAAACATCTTCTCTTTTAACCTCTATCTGACTTAACTCCTCGGTCAGGAGGGGCCGTTCGGGCAGCGGTATCTGCCTGAGGTCTTCTGCTGTGAAGACAGATGCAAAGAACTCATTTAATTTCTCTGCCATCTCTAAGTCTCCTTTTATCTCCCCTTTCCCTCCCTCACCATCCAGAGGGCCAACCGCTTCTCTGGCGGGTTTCCTGCTTCTAACATATTTGAAGAAGCTTTTATTATTCCCCTTAATGTTGCTGGCCATGCGTTCCTCATAGTCTCGCTTGGCCTCCAGTATCACCTTCTTACATTTCTTTTGCCACAGTTTATGTTCCTTTTTATTCTCCTCATTAGGGCAAGACTTCTATTTACAGAAGGAAGCTTCCTTGCCCTTCACAGCCTCTCTAACTTGGCTGGTTAGCCATGCAGGCACTCTCCTGGATTTAGTGGAACCCTTCTTTCTTTGCGGTATACACCTCTGCTGGGCCTCTATTACTGTTGTTTTAAGCAGCCTCCATGCACTCTGGAGAGACTGGACTCTTTTTACCCTCCCTTTCAACCTCCTTCTAACCAGCCTCCTCATTTGGGGGAAGTCTGCCCGTCGGAAGTCAAGGGTTTTTGTTAGAGATTTGCCTGGTATTCTTCCCCCAACGTGCATGTCAAAACAGATTGCAGCATGATCACTGTTCCCCAATGGCTGAGTAACGTTTACATCTCTAACCAGGTCCTGCATACCGCACAATATTAAATCCAGAGTCACCTGTCCTCTGGTGGGCTCCGTGACTAGCTGCTCTAAGCCACAGTCATTTAGCACGTCAAGAAATCCGGTTTCCTTATCATGACCAGAACACAAATTGACCCAGTCAATATAATTGAAGTCCCCCATGATTACAACCCTGTCCCTCCTTGTCACCTCCCTGATCTGTTTCCTCATTTCAAGGTCCCCATCCGATTTCTAGTCTGGAGGACGATAGCACGCCCCCAGTATTACATCGATGCACAAGCCTGGTAATTTAACCCACAGAGATTCTATGGTGGAGTCGGACCCACCTTCAATCTCTACTTTGCTGGATTCTATCCCTTCCTTAACATAAATGGCCACCCCACCTCCAACACGCCCCTGCCTGTCCCTCCTGTAGCCTGGGACTGCGGTATCCCACTGATTCTCCGCATTCCACCAGGTTTCCGTTATGCCCACTATGTCAATATTTTCCCTTGTCACCAGACATTCCAGTTCTCCCACCTTTGCTCGTAGACTTCGGGCATTCGCATAAAAGCATTTATACACGGAATGCCCCAGGATGTGCTGCTTATTTGCTCCTTTGTCCCCGCATCCTCTCATTGTGCCAAACCGTCTATCACATCCCATCACCCTGCCTTTCCCAATTTCTTCTCCTACTCTGCCTTTGTCTTGTTGTTCTCTAACCTCCCCATCCTCATCCAATAGCAATGAGGAGTCCCGAACCGGATGCCCCTCGGCTCCTGTCGGCCTTCCCCCAGGGATCAGTTTAAAAGCTGCTCTGCCACCTTTTTAATGTTATGCGCCAGCAGTCTGGTTCCATTCTGGTTCAAATGGAGCTCGTCCCTCTTGTACAGGCCCCGCTTGTCCCTAAACGTTCCCCAGTGCCTAACGAATCTAAACCCCTCCTCCCTACACCACCGTCTCATCCATGCATTGAGACCCCTGATCTTTCTAAAATGACACTCTATCAGAACCCACCTAATTTTATAAGACTAAAAAAAAAAAACTAGTTTCAGCTTGTCAGTTGCTCAAGCCTCTACTTTATCCTTTTTACTATGGTGAGGGGACACCTTCTGGAGCATTTGTTGAGTTCCATGCTCATTGGATCAGGACCATTCTGGTGGCCTTGCATTCCCCTTTCCCTGAACTTTAATAGGAGCTGAGGTACGGCTACCTACTTGCAAGGAAACGTACAACTCAGTTTCGCTTTCCATAGTAAATACAATTTCCATGTCAGGGGGGCACACATTTTCTTCCCGAGAGCTTTTTGGAGGCCTGTGTTCATAGGCTTGGGACCATTCTGGTGGTATTGCATTCCTTTCATCCTGACCTTCAAAGTGAACTGAAGCATGTTTGGCTTCTTAAAAGTAAATGTGCATGTCGATGAAAGTGTCGATCCAATGTGCAGTGGCAATGAAGAAGGACAATTCTATGCTTGGGATCATTAGAAAAGGTATTGAGAATAAAATGGCTAAAATTATAATGCTGTTGTACAAATCAATGGTAAAGCCACACCTGGAGTATTGTGTCCAGTTCTGGTCATCACATCTCAAAAAGGATATCGTGGAAATGGAAAAGGTACAAAAAAGAATGATTAAAATGATTACTGAGCTGGGGAACCTTCCTTATGAGGAAAGGCTACAGTGTTTGGGCCTCTTCAGCCTAGAAAAGAGGCGCCGGGGGGGGGGGGACAGGGACATGATTGAGGCATACAAAATTATGCAGGGGATGGATAGAGTGGATAGAAATATGCCTTTTCCCTCTCACATAACGTCAGAACCAGGGGACAGAAGCTAAAACTGAGTGTTGGGAGAGTTAAAACAGACAAAAGAAAATATTTCTTTACTCAGCGTGTAGTTGGTCTGTGGAACCTTGCCACAGAATGTGGTGATGGCATCTGGCCTAGATGCCTTTAGAAGGGGGTTGGACAAATTTCTGGAGGAAAAATCCATCACAGGTTACAAGCCATGAAGG
The DNA here is from genome assembly GCF_035046505.1 of Tiliqua scincoides. Classification (NCBI taxonomy): domain Eukaryota; kingdom Metazoa; phylum Chordata; class Lepidosauria; order Squamata; family Scincidae; genus Tiliqua; species Tiliqua scincoides. The sequence continues at coordinate 261,252,913 of NC_089821.1, read as the reverse complement.
GTATGTGCAACCTCCTGATTTTAGAAATGGGCTATGTCAGAATGCCAGATGCAAGGGAGAGCACCAGGATGCAGATGTCTTGTTTTGTGTGCTCCCCAAGACATTTGGTGGGCCACTGTGAGATACAGGAAGCTGGACTAGATGGGCCTATGGCCTGATCCAGCGGGGCTGTTCTTATGTGTGGCTCAGTTTCACTTTTCATATGGCTCAATACATTTTCCTTATCAGCTATCAGTTTGTCAGTTTCATGGCCAACCAACAATCAGATCACAACCCAGTTTGGAAAACACTGCCTTATTCAATTTTAAAGACGTATTATATGCTTCTAATTTAAATAATAAAACCAAGTTTTTCTAACTCATTTATTTACTTGGTGAAAATTTTGAATGGTTTGTTTCAAAATAGTTCTTTTTGATACCTGTTTTTGCATCATATCTGTCAGAAGAAACTGAAATTGTAGAAGGAACCCCTTCCATACCATCAGTATGTATAAGCTGAAAGTAGGGGAGGGAAACACAATTCATTTAGCTAGATGTGCTGCACATGACTGCATCATTCAGATTGCATACCTAGGGATCTGTGAGTACACAAAGTACCAGTGGAAAGGAGAATGTGAGGCTGGGAAGCATAAGTGGAAGTTCACATAACAGGAGAGCATTTGCACAAACACGTAGTCCAACTAGACTGGAAAGCAGGCCATCTGGTTGCTTCTGCATGAATGATGGAAGGACTTCCCATGATCAGAAATGGCTGGTTGTACTGCTATATACCTTGGATACCAGCAATGTTCTGGACAATGTTGAGTCCCATCCTGAGTGTGAACAGCAGCATATGCACAGAGCTTCAGGTACAATAAGGGATAAACTGAATCATACATTTTGAATTCTCTTTTATGCCTAACAGTGCAATTCTACCCATGTCCACCCAGAAGTATGCCCCACTGAGTTTAGTTGAATGCATTCGCTACATTGGTTCTCACACATTTAGCACAGGGACCCACTTTTTAGAATGAGAATATGTAGGGACCCACCAGAAGTGATGCAATGACTGGAAGTGACATCATCAGGCAGGAAAATTTTTAACAATCCTAGGCTGCAATCCTACCCACACTTACCCAGGAGTAAGTCCCATTTACTGTCATTGTTAAAAGCCTATACACAGTAGCTTGTTAAAAGTACAGGTCTGCAAGATTTCCCCAAACGCAGTCACATACCAGGTAGTGTCAAGTCTAATATATTAAAAATAAAATATTGAAATGAATAAATGAACCCACCTAAAATTTGCTCATGACCCACAGTTCAAGAAACACTGCCCTACAGGTTTCTCAAACTGTGGATCGTGACCCACTTGGTGGGTCGCGACTTTGTTGGTGGGTCGTGAAGTTGCAACTGACAAACTGATAGCAGACAAGCAAAATGTACTATAAAAAGAGATTGGATAGTGTACTCTAAAAAGAGACTTGATCAGGTTAAAAAGGCTTGATCTGGTGAGACATTTTCTTTTCTTCTTATTATTAACAGTATTTTCTTAGGCTTGTAAAGCTAAGTGTGCTCCAGTGCTAAGAAGTTTGGGAACCACTGCTTGTTGGAAAGGGTTATTGTCTTTTCCAGATTCCTTCCCACCCACCGCAGACAGTGGAGCCTCATTTCCTCTCCTCATTCTGCTATTTAAAAGGAAGCTTTGAATCTCAATCCAGCCCAAACCAAAAACACACTGGATTTAAAATTAATTTTAAAATCACAATGAACTGGCTTCAATATAAGAACTTAAAATTGAACTGGGTACTGGGTAGGGTTGACAATTTTACTTCTTGTGGGGGTGGATTATTGCAGGCAGGCTACAGAGAGAATTCACTTGGTTTAACAGGGCTGGCTTCCCTACCTCATCTCCCCTAATTTAATTGTTTTACTTTAAGTATTTATAATTATTCTTTTTAATTTATTTATAGCCTGCTTATCTAAGGAAAATGGCACAATCTCAGTGCTTGCCCTGGGCAATTTCAGTACTTGCGGCATTCTCAGGAAAGCACCTCCTGCTTGTTGATGTCACGTCTGGTCATGACATCACTTCCAGGTTAATGACATCACTTCTGGTGGGTCCTAGACTGTCATTCTAAAAAGTTTGAGAACCACTGCCCTAGTAAATAAGTATTACATTACAATCTATTCTTTCCATAGTTCAGGTAGAACTGGAGGTTCATCTGGAGACCAGGGTTAACACAACTCAGATAACCTCATTTGGGGCACAGCAAAGCAAAAAATGCCACATTAGACGTTGCCACTGGAAGTCACAGCAAGATCTTGCCCAGTGAGAAAAAGTTCCAGCAAGACTGCTTTAGTTGCTCCAAAAATGGAGATACCTGAACTAAGATACAGATCAAGGAGGAAAAGACATAGAAACATCAAAACTAAGGGGGGAAAACAAGGGTGCAGGTTCAAGAACAAAGAAAAGAAACAGAATATCATTTAGAATACCTCTATTATTGTATTCCCATTGCCAAAATGACAGTTCTTGGTGAGACAGAGAAAGATGTGCTGTACTACAGCAAAAAAACTTGCTGTGAACCCCACGCTACTCTGCAAATTAGCTGAGTCACCTACATTTCATTACAAGCCCCCTCACTGCAGGAACTAGAGAAATCAATTTGCTTTACTACAGTTATCAAATGCTATGGAGCTGATATAACAAGCAACACATACAGATAAATATAATGCTTAATACAATCTTGTTTGATTCCAAAGATGTGAAAACAAAACCCTCCCCCCCCCCCCCAATTTCCCTCCTTTGCCTTTTTTGCAAGTTGTGTCAGTGATTATACTATTCAGCCATCAGGTATGTTTTCTAAAAAGATCAATTTGAAGTAACTGTATTAAGTGATGTGCTAGTCTTTAAAAACAAAATGAAGTATAATCTCATTCATTTCTGCACTAATATTGTGGAGAAGTTAACGTTTGTAAATAATGCACAATGGTTTTTCTTTTCAGAATTGAATTCTAAGACAAAATCCGTTCATAAACAGTGGGCATATGTTCCAATGCAGCTAAGACAGAACAGAAGCCCTGAGAGCAAGTATGTCAAGCATGAGAAAAACCATGGCTGAGTCCCATGTAAGGGGCTTGCAGTAGCCTAATGAAATTTTTTATATTTTAAAAGTTTGATTACACACATAAGTACTGTACGTACACACAACCATACCTCAAAATGCTTCCAAAATTGCCCATGGTTCAGTATATTATATAACACAAGCCAAATTACAAATTAGTGGTACAATCCTGTTGTAAAGCAGCCTTCATCAATTAGCACAGAGGCTTGCCAGTGGGGAGGCTACAGCAGTCTTCCACATGCCAGCAGGGTAATGGTTACCAGTCATTGCAGTTAAGCCCATGCAAAAAGAGGCAAGGATGGGGTTGAGCAGTGGTGAGCAGCAGAAAGGTTAAAGGTGGGTAGGACAGGGCAGTGACAGGGTTGGGGAGGAGGTCAGATCAAGCCAGGAGGGGGCAGGATCAGTAGTGGCAGCGCGCAACGAATCTCAAGCCCCTTTCTGGGTCTGATCTGCCTGCAGAGAGTAACACAGAGTTGTGACAGCAACTGAGGGACATAGCAGGGGTTTATCCTAAGGAGACTTCCAGCAGGATGAAGCAGAACCCATGATGGCACCGCTGCATTGCTGTGTGGAGATTTAGGTAGGATTGGGGTGTAGATGAATCAGTATATGGTTTTAAACTTAAATTTACTCATATATAGGAACAGAACTGCAGCATGTAGGAAGAGACTATCTAACTCCTTACCTCTGTACTGTTCTCCCACTGAAAATTGCCTTTTCAAAACAGCTATGCAACTCTAAAGATGCCACTTTACAAATGGCAATTTTAGGGATAGATGGCCATATCATAACCATGATCTTCAGAAAGAAAACACTACAGAGCGAAAGAAATACCTTCTATGTACACAGTGTGGTCCTGATCCAAATCATAGTCCCTTGTGATCAATACAGATGAATAAATTTGAGTCTGTAACTAAACACTGATGCATTTAGCCCCATGATGACTAAATGTTCAGGAAAAACATGTGACTAGTTCTACAGTTCTTTGAATCAGGTCACTCTGCCTCTCTTAGGATCCAGAAAATGGACACAATAATGACCTAGTTCTCAGATACATTGCGGAAGTGAACAAGATAATTGCAAAGCACTTGTGTTTCATTCTTCTATAAAAGCATATTTGGTGTACCTTATGAAACAAAAGAAAAAAAAATCCAACAATTAGAAAACATCAGCATTAACATTTCTGCCCAGACAAAGTACCAAGATAATTCTGAAAACCCTTCACCAACAAAAATCAGAAGCCAGGGAAGTTCCTTTGAAACATATGAACACAAACACTAAATAACTACACATACACTTTTTATAGTTGAAATAAAATATACTTAAACCAGTAACTCTTGCAAACTAAAAAACAAACAATGGAACATATGGTTTGTTGGGTGTGTTTTAATTTGTACTAGTTACAAATTTACTGAGTGAATAAAACATCATGTGTACTTAAAAAAATCATCCAGAGAATTTAATGATCGATATTGACAACATGGATTACCCTGCATCTAAACATGATCTTTACCATTCAAAAGAGATCAAAGAACTTCATCTGCAGATTTTAAGCTTTAAATTGGAGCCCATTCTCTAATAACATTCGTAGTCCTTCATGCTACAAGAAGAGATCAAATTCCATGCCTCGGGGCATCAACAACATGCTGCAGGGGCAAAGAAGGTATTCCCCATATGTATGCTTTGCACAATTGTCTGAATATAACACAAAGATTTCAGCTTTTCTCCACAGCATCAGGTGTTGGGCAGTGCTGGAGGCAGGATACACAGCTTGACAGACTGCTGCTCTGATCTAGGGTGACAAACATGTTGCTCTTATGAAAAAACATATGGCCAGATCCTGAGATCCCCAATTAGCACCTGCTTTGGATCTTACATTTCTTTTACAGGCATCATTGTAAAAAAAAAAAAAAAATTAAAGTAACTGTACATAAAACCCCGAGATTTTTCTAAAATCATTCTCTGGCAAATGCTTTTTGAAGTCATCCTGGACCAAATCAACTCTATGTGTCTTGTGGGTTTTCTCAGTAATCATTATTTTATTCCCCACTGCACATTTGGATTGCTGAACAGCCAGGCTCTAATTCAGCCATTTTCTACCTTTTTCATCTCATGGCACACTGACAAAGCACTAAAATGTCAAGGCACACCATCAGGTTTTTGACAATTGACAAGGCACACCATGCTGCCAATTGGGGGTTCACTTCCCCATTGACCCTACTAATAAATAATCCCCCAAATTCCTGTGGCACACCTGTGGATCACTTGCGGCACACCAGTGTGCCACGGCACAGTGGTTGAAAATGGTTGCTCTAATTGATCACCTTTCTTTATCTCAATTTCACTACATTTAAAGCAGAAGATAAAAATACATATGGCTTTTGCAATATTTTAGACTTATAGGTTTACTTACACAGTACAGGTGGGACCTCAGTATCCACGGAGGTTCTATTAGGGAAGCTCCTGTGGATACAGAAATCCGTGGATACCAGGGTCCACATTTAAGGCGCTGAATTGTGATGCATTCTGGGATGATGCTGGGAAAAAGGAAGGAACCTATGTGTGTCTTTCCATAGGTCCTTCAGCAGTACCTGTAGAGGCTGGGAAAACTGCACAGTTTGGCCATGAGAAGGTAGAAAACACAATTTTGGCACTTTTTGTTTGTTTTAAAACCACTTTAAATGTGGACCCTGCTATCTGCTGGCACCCACGGTGTCAAATCCGTGGGTGCTGGATCTGTGGATACAGCAGGTCCAAAACATGTTTGATAAAACTTAAATATAAGGTTATTAATAGTTATATTAAATTTTATGGAAGTTGTGAGTTACTTTGAGATTGAAAAGCTGGATATATCTACTACTCAAACCAGAGGTTCTCAAACTGCGGCGTCGTGATGCGCCAGCCTGAGAAGCTCCGTCATTGCCCCTTTAAGGGGCAGGGAGGGGGACATGCAGCAACACGATACCCAGGTTCGCACTGCTGCCAGGGGTGACGGGGTTCGTTCTGTTCACCAGAATCAGTAGCAGCTTCCCAGGGGAGACTCTCCAAGCCTTGGAAAATCAAAATATAAAGATTGCGACCCACTTCCGGTTTTGTGATTCCAAAAGTAAGTGGGTCTGGTAAGTGGGTTGCAATCTTTATTCTTAGATTTTCCGAGGCTTAGGAAGCCCTGCAGAGGCTCCTGTGGGACTCCCCACACCGCCAGGAGACTGCTGCTGATACTGGTGAGTAAAATGAAGTCCCTGTTGTCCCTGGCAGTGGCACAGGGATTCACAGGGATGCTGCAATCCTAAGAATCGCATCATCCCCTCCCTCACAAAGAACCTCACAAAGACTTACGTTGGTTCCCAAACTCCCAGAGGGAACCACTGACTTAAACTGTAAGAAATCACAAAATTTTCCACTGGTGTTAACAAATTAACTGACATTGTAGGACTCGGTCCTCATATTGAAAGATGCATATGGTCCACAAATGCTCAACATGCAGGACTTTTACCAGCACAGTGAAACATCTATGGTTGATCTAACTATGCTGACCGTATGTGGTGGCCCCACCCTGAGCTGCTCACCTCTAACCTGGTGTACTCATATCAGAGATGAGATCTGATCCAGGGACTTCCTGATTTGTCACTCAGTTTTCTAGCCACCATGCTACACCAACTACCTATCATTCCACACATTAAGTATTCTGGAAATTAATACAACTTTCACATATTTGTTTCAAAACCTGCCATTCTTCATCTTCTTTAAACAGAAGAAAGCACACCATGCGGAGCTCAGACTGAGGGAATCATGTCTCTCACGCAACTTCCAGTTTCACGGAAGAAACCGGAAATTGTGCAAGAGATGTGATTTCCCTCAGTCTGAGCCTTGGAGAGGAAGCGTGTGGACGGAGGGGAGCTGGAGGGAAGCAGACCTCCCCTTGCTTTAGGAGGGTTGGGGTGTGCGCCCCCGACGACCAAGTGACCACATGCAGTCGTAATGTTCAACGTAAGCCAGAACATCGCAAGGTGGCGCACGCCTGTATACAGCTTTTGCTATATACCACTACATTAATTGAACTGCCTAGAAGTGAAGTGTTTTGCTTCAATTCTCATGGTTAAAATGTTAAATGGTGACAATTTTAATGTTCATTTATGTTCATTATTAAACAATTCACTGTTAACAAATGGCATGGGAGCAAAAAAGAAAAAAAAACTCACTCCATCACTGCTGTTGCCTTCAGCAAGAAACAGTTGGATGTCAGCAAGCACATACCTTTTACAGGAAACATCAGTCTGCTGATTTTTAAAAAGGGAAAGGGGGGACCCTGGAAACTATAGGCCGGTCAGCCTGACATCCATACCGGGTAAGATGGTGGAATGCCTCATCAAAGATAGGATCTCAAAACACATAGACGAACAGGCCTTGCTGAGGGAGAGTCAGCATGGCTTCTGTAAGGGTAAGTCTTGCCTCACAAACCTTATAGAATTCTTTGAAAAGGTCAACAGGCAAGTGGATGCGGGAGAACCCGTGGACATTATATATCTGGACTTTCAGAAGGCGTTTGACACGGTCCCTCACCAAAGGCTACTGAAAAAACTCCACAGTCAGGGAATTAGAGGACAGGTCCTCTCGTGGATTGAGAACTGGTTGGAGGCCAGGAAGCAGAGAGTGGGTGTCAATGGGCAATTTTCACAATGGAGAGAGGTGAAAAGCGGTGTGCCCCAAGGATCTGTCCTGGGACCGGTGCTTTTCAACCTCTTCATAAATGACCTGGAGACAGGGTTGAGCAGTGAAGTGGCTAAGTTTGCAGATGACACCAAACTTTTCCGAGTGGTGAAGACCAGAAGTGATTGTGAGGAGCTCCAGAAGGATCTCTCCAAACTGGCAGAATGGGCAGCAAAATGGCAGATGCGCTTCAATGTCAGTAAGTGTAAAGTCATGCAAATTGGGGCAAAAAATCAAAACTTTAGATATAGGCTGATGGGTTCTGAGCTGTCTGTGACAGATCAGGAGAGAGATCTTGGGGTGGTGGTGGACAGGTCGATGAAAGTGTCGACCCAATGTGGCAGTGAAGAAGGCCAATTCTATGCTTGGGATCATTAGGAAGGGTATTGAGAACAAAACGGCTAGTATTATAATGCCGTTGTACAAATCGATGGTAAGGCCACACCTGGAGTACTGTGTCCAGTTCTGGTCACCGCATCTCAAAAAAGACATAGTGGAAATGGAAAAGGTGCAAAAGAGAGCAACTAAGATGATTACGGGGCTGGGGCACCTTCCTTATGAGGAAAGGCTACGGCGTTTGGGCCTCTTCAGCCTAGAAAAGAGACGCCTGAGGGGGGACATGATTGAGACATACAAAATTATGCAGGTGATGGACAGAGTGGATAGGTAGATGCTCTTTACACTCTCACATAATACCAGAACCAGGGGACATCTACTAAAATTGAGTGTTGGGCGGGTTAGGACAGAGAAAAGAAAATATTTCTTTACTCAGCGTGTGGTCAGTCTGTGGAACTCCTTGCCACAGGATGTGGTGATGGCGTCTAACCTGGACGCCTTTAAAAGGGGATTGGACAAGTTTCTGGAGGAAAAATCCATTATGGGGTACAAGCCATGATGTGTATGCGCAACCTCCTGATTGTAGAAATGGGTTACGTCAGAATGCCAGATGCAAGGGAGGGCACCAGGAAGAGGTCTCTTGTTATCTGGTGTGCTCCCTGGGGCATTTGGTGGGCCGCTGTGAGATACAGGAAGCTGGACTAGATGGGCCTATGGCCTGAGCCAGTGGGGCTGTTCTTATGTTCTTATGAAGATGTTGAAATTATTCATATCAGATGAGTTAAGTAAGGAGATTACATTTGGTATCAAAGCCTTGGCCATTTGAAAAATCTTGAGGCTTCTTGCTTCCCATATGAACCTGAATGCCAGAATCACTATCAGAACTGAGCCCATTTAGACAGGTTTTCTTACCACCCCTTATGCCTGAAATGGCCTCCTGGAATTCCTGAGCAATGCTTCCTCTCTTACTTCCTTCAAATCCCTTCTTAAAACCCAGATTTTTCATGAAATATTTGGCACCAGGCCTTGAACCTGTTTCTGTACAGCAGGGGTGTCCAAAGTTTTTGGCAGGAGGGCCACATCAGCTCTCTGACACTGTGTCAGGGGCCCGAGGAAAAAAAGAATTAATTTACATTTTAAATTTGAATAAATTTACATAAGTTTACATAAATGAATATATTAAAGATGAACTTATATGAATGAATGAAAGTCTTGCGATAGCTCAAGGCCTATAAAAGGCCTTGCACAAAGCAAGGACAGCCTTTCCTTTGCTGCCGCTGCTGCATCACAGACATGAAACAGCAAGCAGTGGAGCCCTCATCCCACAGCTCACATGAGAGGTCAAAGTCACCCTCAGGCTGAGATCAGTTGCGTCAGGCCAGAGTGGGCTCCAACAAATCTCAGGAGGGCCAGAGGCTGATTGGAGACTGGGGGATCCCTGAGGGCCACACTCAGAGGCCTTGAGGGCTGCAAGTGGCCCCAGGGCCAAGGTTTGGTACATTAACCAAGCTTAAGCATATGTAACTAAAATTATCACATATGCTTTTCCTGCTTTCTGATGCCTCCATTTTCCATGCCTGTGTTATTTCTCTTGTGTCTATCTAAATTGTAAGCCCCTTGAGACAGGGATCTGTCCTTACATTCTGTGTATATCATGATATACATTGATGGTGCTGTATAAATATATAATAAATAATAATAACTGTTGCTGTCTCTCTGGATCCTGCTTTGTTTGACCAAAAAAGAGTCATGAAGTGTTAGAGCAAATGTTTTGCATGCTAAAAGGTTGCTGGTTAATCTCCAACACCTCCAGCTAGCAAAGGCACTAGTGAACCACTGCCAGTCAGAGTACATGATATTTGATGAACCAATTGTCTGTCTCAGCAGAATGAAGCTTCATATGTTGATAAGAACCTGAGGACCTTTTCCATTTCGCCCCTTCAAAGTTGATGAGACCCATTTCAGTTATTGGGTGAGATGAATGTGATGGGTAGCCCAATCTAACTTGTGCTGGAACAGCCAGGATAAATGGCCTATGCTGTATCCAGCACAAAGTTAAGTGCCAGCTGGATGACAACTGTCATTTATTATATATGATTACTTCTGTTCAGTGACAGTATTAAGTGTGATTAAGAAAGGCAGGGTAAAAGGAGGCAACACAGACAACTGACTCAGAGTCCAATCCTGAGCTCACTCCACTGGCGGTAAGTGTCACGAACGTGCAACAAAGCACATTCGCGACCCTCAGCACCGACCCAACGCTGGTGCTAGCTCAGCGCTGGCTGGCAACGGGCTAGCACTGGTTGATCACCAGTGCTCAGTCGCTCGGCGGTCACACAGACCGATGGGCAGTGGAGTGGTTGGTAGGGGCATGGGGGACCCATTCCACCCCGAGTCGGTTAAGCTAATTCAGGCTACTGCCAATTCACAATTCAAAATTTACCAAAATGTTTTTGAAGCTGCACACTTTGAGCTGAAATGCAATACACATGTACATTTGCTGCATCTTGACTTGACACTATGCAGAATTTACACTATAAATGAGAGGTGCTTTCAAAGAAGTTAATGGTGTTACTTCAGCTTCACACTGTGCATGAAAAGGGAATGTAGCGAAAAGAAACTATTTACATGAGAGGGAAAATTATGGTGTAGATGAAATCATGCTATAATGTAGAAGAAAGGCATTTATAAGATATAATTATGTCAAAGCACGTATCTTTAGTGTTCTGTGGAACTGGACTACACTCTAAATAATTATGTTTTATAAAGAGCCATATATAAATTACTATGGTTTCTTACCATAAAAAAACTTTTATTTACAGAAAAAGTAAATAATAACGGTTCTTCTGAATTCAGTGTACCAAATATTTGCTATCATTTCAGACCAGAGATAACTGAATTTTAAAACCCTGAAAAAGTGGGATTTAATTACATCATTTAATTTATAAGTGAGAGTAAAAAATTCCAGCACTTTCCTGCGAATTGTCTGTGACCATTTCATTTTAGGACTGTATAATTAATAAAGAGTAAAAGCGCACAGAGGTGTGGCTGCAATACCAGACAGCATTTCACTCTATCATCAAGGGAGAAAGTCTGGATATTTTTCAAAATTATAAGCATGAAAATTTACATACTGAAGATGAAAGGGTTTAGTCTCCCAACAGTGAGCAGGGGATTTATGCTAACATTAATAGGAATTACCAAAATAAATCCACAGCCCATTGATAAAACAAATAGGAAAATAACTGTAACAATAGCACAGACTATCTCTCATTTATGAACATGGTGCATTTTTCTCAGACCCAGAATAACTATTTTCTTCAAAATGTGGCTGTATATTTTCCAGACTCAGAGCTGTATTTTAAAAAGTCAAGGATATGATCACCATTTTTCTCTAAACACTTTCATCATCTCCTTTACATTTAAAAGTTTTTAAATGTTGCTATGTAATGTGAATTAAACATGCCCTTGTTTGATAACTTGGTCTGTACTTTGCCTGTATGGCCTGTAATATGCATACTGATACAGAACTTTTCCTTCATTTGAAGCATCCATAGTTCCACCCTCTCTTTATTCTAAATCTTCAGCTGCAATCTTTGTCTTTTGGCCCTTTTTTTCTCCTTGCTCTCACTCTGTACATTTCACATTCCACTCTCTCAGTTTAGATGAGTTCATAATTTGTACTGTGCTACAAACCAGACAGGGCCCAGGGCTTTTCCTGAACAGGATGAGGAACTCTTAAGGTGAAGAAGAGAGGAACCTAGATCTTCACAGTTTGGTCTTTTCCAAAGAGATGGTTGAACCAAATATCTGATTGAGTGGTGAGAACAAGAAAGGCAAGCTGAAGCCCATTTGGCAGGAGGTGTGGTCTGGGCAGGGCAGGTGGTGTAGTCTGGAAGTTGAGCCAGTGCTGTGCCTGCAGAAGGTAACCAGGATTAGCATAGGTTCTCGCCTTGGAAGAAAGACTGGAAAGTTGTTGACAGACTTCACAAAGACACTGTGAGATAGTGTGGTATGTGTGGAATGGGGTGACAGAGACAGCTAGAGACAGAGATAGCTAACATCTTAAGAACCAACTGACTGAGGGTGAACTGCAGCTGCTGTGAAAACTTGGACAGTCAAGATGATGTGTTCAGAAACATCTGGTGTAATTGAGGGTTCTGGGAGTTCCTGTCACAGAATAAATACTTGGAAAAACCTCATTTAAAAAAAAATGAGGTTTATAAATAGCCTGCCTATGTAAATCACCTTGAGCTTCATAAAAAAACAGGAACAAATGACTTCAAGAAGGTAGGTGGATAATACAGGGCACAGAGAGAAACAAATACCAGGGCAGGTGGGATCAGTGAAAGAAAACCAGGATGCCCTGCTTACCCAACAACATAGGCTTTATGCTAGAAGACTTTAAAGACCAGTGTCATGCAGTCAGGGGAGGTAGAATCTCGCTGGACACAAGTTTAGAAAAAACACACAGTAACCCAACAAGTTGTTGCTTTTTTTAAGTACCTTGGTTTTCTGTGCTGCTCTTCTCTTCTCTAGCACAGTTACCTTTAAAAAGCCAGCCATGGAAAAAAATGGGGCTGCTGCTGGTGTGTGTGTGTGTGCCAGAGTTCTCTTTAAACACCCCCCTGATGTTCCCATTCCATCTGTAAACAAGGCAGGAGAGGGTGGGAGGAACTACAAGAGAGCAGGGACAAAAGCAACAAGAGGGAAGAAGGTAATGCACAACAGCTGCGAGGCTGACCAGGACAACCTTACCAGGATGACTGTGCCTTAGAGCAGCTAAGAGGAGCCCACCAGAGGACAGGTGGAAAGGTCAACAGGCATCTGGATGCAGGAGAACCCGTGGATATTATATATCTGGACTTTCAGAAGGCGTTTGACACGGTCTCTCACCAAAGGCTACTGAAAAAACTCCAGAGACAGGGAATTAGAGGGCAGGTCCTCTCCTGGATTGAGACCTGGTTGAAGACCAGGAAACAGAGAGTGGGTGTCAACGGGCAATTTTCACAATGGAGAGAAGTGAAAAGCGGTGTGCCCCAAGGATCTGTCCTGGGACCGGTGCTTTTCAACCTCTTCATAAATGACCTGGAGACAGGGGTGAGCAGTGAGGTGGCTAAGTTTGCAGACAACACCAAACTTTTCCGAGTGGTGAAGACCAGAAGAGATTGTGAGGAGCTCGAGAAGGATCTCTCCAAACTGGGAAACTGGGCAGCAAAATGGCAGATGCGTTTCAATGTAAGTGTAAAGTCATGCACATTGGGGCAAAAAAATCAAAACTTCACATATAGGCTAACTGGTTCTGAGCTGTCTGTGACAGATTAGGAGCGAGATCTTGGGGTGGTGGTGGATAGCTTGATGAAAGGCTTGACCCAATGTGCAGCGGCGGTGAAGGCCAATTCTATGCATGGGATCATTAGAAAAGGTATTGAGAACAAAATGGCTAATACTATAATGCCATTGTACAAATCGATGGTAAGGCCACACCTAGAGTACTGCGTCCACTTCTGGTCACCACATCTCAAAAAGGACATAGTGGAAATGGAAAAGGTGCAAAAGAAAGCAGCTAAAATGATTACTGGACTGGGGCACCTTCCTTATGAGGAAAAGCTACAGAATTTGGGGCTCTTCAGCCTAGAAAAGAGGTGCCAGAGGGGGGAACATGATTGAGACATACAAAATCATGCAGGGGATGGACAGAGTGGATAGGGAGATGCTCTTTTCCCTCTCACACAACACCAGAACCAGGGGACATCCACTAAAATTGAGTGTTGGAAGAGTCAGAACAGACAAAAGAAAATATTTCTTTACTCAGTGTGTAGTTGGTCTGTGGAACCCCTTGCCACAGGATGTGGTGATGGCATCTGGCCTAGATGCCTTTAAATTCCTGGAGGAAAAACCCATTACGGGTTACAAGCCATGATGTGTATGTGCAACCTCCTGATTTTAGAAATGGGTTATGTCAGAATGCCAGATGCAAGGGAGGGCACCAGGATGAGGTCTCTTGTTATCTGGTGTGCTCCCTGGGGCATTTGGTAGGCCACTGTGAGATACAGGAAGCTGGACTAGATGGGCCTATGGCTTGATGCAACAGGGCTGTTCTTATGACCAATCCTTTGGAGCTCTACTCCTCACCTGCCTCACCTGCCGCCTTGCTCTGAAGGGGAAGGGGCTGTTGCACACCTGCAGTAAGTACGTAGTGCTTTCCAAGCTTAGGTGAGGCTCCCTCCAAAATTCAGTGCTTTGCACCCCCCTAGCTAAGTTACTGGAATGCACAGGAGCCAGCCATGCAGTTGGAAAGCGCAATTACTACAAACCACCTCCTCCCCCTCCCTGGGCTTCTCCAGCCAATTCCAAAGCAAGATCACCTTTGGGTTCCTCCTTCTGCCCCCCCCTTATCCAAAGTAAAATTCCAGACAGCCCATCCTCCCTCCAATGACCATCAGTTCCTTTACAGACAGCCTGCTCCTGCCTCCCACGTGATGCACCCTGCCTCCTGGCTGGAAGTTCCCTGCTGCTCACCCATTCTAAATGTTGGCTCCACAAGGTCTTTCACGTCACAAAAAAGTAAGCAAGCACACTCAGACGCAGAAAGATTCAGTGCACATGCATGGGGAATCAGTGCGGGGTCAAGTGGCCTCAGACTCGGATGCCCGAGTCATCGGCACAGGTGACTCGAGTCTCCATGAGTCAGTAAAAATCACTGATTTTCACGATTTGGACTTGAGTCACCTGACTCGAGTTCTCATCCCTATCTACAACTCACTGAAAGGCTTGCAGGGCCAGGGACCCAAGCAGAAAGGGTCAGAACAAGGAGCAGAGTCACAATACGTGTTTATCGCAGAAAGGCCTAATTTATGACTGCTGCAGCAGGGAGTGGTAAAGTTCTGAATGGTAGAAAGGACTGTTCCATTTTAGGCTGTAGATGAGCAAATATCAGTTTTGAAAGTTCTCCTATGTAAAGCATTGTCCTGCAAGGAGAAAACTATCTTGTGTCGTATGGACTAGAACCTTTGTCCATGATGTGCTGCTTTTTGGTTAGAGGCAATTCGTTTCATTCTGAGGGAAGTATTCACATATACCATGCTGCCACCTACAAAATGAAGTAGTACGGTTCATTCTACTGTCTCATTCTGCTGTATGTGAAAACCAGGTCAAAGTCTGCTAACATGAAGGGGAAATGTACACAGGGATAACCTATCACCTGTGAAGAAGGGTAGTAGGGAGGAGAAAAAAAGAGTAAAGCTACTTCAGCCCAAGGGCACCTACTTGTAGTAGAGATGTTCTTGTAAAGACAAGCCCTCCAAACATAAGATACAATGAAAAAGATCAAACAAAGTCCCACTCACTGCCCCACTAAGACTGTACCAACAGAGGAGATTGAATGCACACTCCTCATAGTTACTATTCTGAAATGCAGGAAACATTTCACATGTCTGGATAATAACTCTTTTTTTTTTTAACACCATATGGATTTAAAGAAATAATACACTGTCGCTGTAAAATTTCAATGCATTTTACCAACCAGGTAACATAGCTCATAAGGCTTATGCATGGTGTTTAAATATTACTGCTGTACATATGAATAGCAAAGCCTATGAAAATTTCATGTTTCATTTAGCTAGTATTCCAATTCAAAATTTGAAGTTTCCTTTCAGCTGCTCACAGTGTTAAGTTGTTATAATTCCTTTTTTAGTAAGATCAAGAAAGAAGTGTTTTGTGGTGTCACTTTAGATAATCAGCCTTTTTAAATCTTGTTTCTTTCTTGGCAAGTAAATAAATATTTTAAATGTAATTGGTGCAATTATGTTTCATTGAACAACTTTATGTTGCACTTCATGTCATGTCACATTTTTCCTTTAGTAGATTTCTGGCAAATTCCAGCTTAATTGTACATAGTACGCTCCCAAAATAATTATTGGCTCTGCTCTGTGATGGAAGAGGCAGAACTATTGTTAAAAATCTCAGCCACAGCTATTCATACACTATAACAATGAGAAATTCTGTTTTTTTATTGGTATTCTTTCACCTAAGAACAAAAAAAAACTCACAATAAAAAATACATGTTAAATAATGCTATGGCATATTACTAACTT
Organism: Tiliqua scincoides; assembly: GCF_035046505.1. Lineage (NCBI taxonomy): Eukaryota > Metazoa > Chordata > Lepidosauria > Squamata > Scincidae > Tiliqua > Tiliqua scincoides. The sequence continues at coordinate 261,236,668 of NC_089821.1, read as the reverse complement.
ATTTATATATTCAGTAGCAGAAGCAGAATCAGTATTTAATGATATATAGACACCCTTGCAGATACCTAAAGTGTCTTGCAGGGGAGGAAGCTTTAAAAAAACTGTTCACTGGATGGAAGACACACTAAGGACCCAATCCTATGCAACTTTCCAGCACTGATGCGGCCATGCCAACATGGTGTGTGCTGCAGTCACAGAGGCCTCTTCAAAGTGAGGCAACGTTTGTTCCCTTATCTTGGGGTTGCATTGTGGCTGTATGGGTGCTTGAAAATTGGTTAGGACTGAGGCTCAAGATTATTTATTTATAATGAAAATTGCACATTGCTAGGAGTTTCTTGTTTGGCTGACAAGGCCCGCCTCTAATCAAAATAAAATATAAAAATACAAAAAAAAAAAAAAAAAAGCAGCACAAAATCTCATAAGAGCACAATCTGGAGTAGAACCTGGTAAGAACCAACCAAGCAAGAACTAAGCAAAAATAGCTGAAACCTGTCTAAACAAGATAACCTTTTGGAAACGAATAAAAGCCAAAAGCGGCTAGTACTGACAGACATCCAAAGAGGAGTTCTACAGTTTGGACAGTGCAGGCAGGGCCTAGGAGAGGGGGTAATTTGTACCTGGGCCCAGGGTCAAAAAGGGGCCCAGGAGCCAAAGGAGGGGGCCCAGAAAGTTCCTAAAATCTGACATTTTCCTATCTCAACTGAACCTGCTGCCTGTGCATGATGCTGCAGCACAACCACATGCATGCAGTGTTAACTGCTGCTGCAAGTCATATACACCAGACCCAGGAATGCATCCATGACCCTCCTTAACACAGTGTCAAATCTGGGAAGAAACTGGTCTGCTACAGTAGCTCTTTGGCTTGTGGATCCCATAACCATGAAGGAGTGTATAGAAGCTCAGGGACCCAGCTGTGGGGCTACAGCTGCTGCAGAAGTTCATTCTGGTCCATCCTAGTGTGAGCCTAAATATGATGTTGCTAATTTTCTGCAATCAATTTTCTGTATTTCAAAGATTTAAGAGAGACTTAGGAGTGTGTTTGGTTTTCCATATAACGTTATCTAGCTGCTAATGTCGCATGATCAGGTAGACCTGGGCTCTGCATCAAGAAGCCTAGTAGATCTGAGCTCCACAGACTGTTGTGGCTGACAGCACCATCCCCCTGCACTATTCCCCCCCCCCATTCTGCCTGCCCCCATTGCCCCCTCCTCCTTTGGGAAGGGGCCCAAAAGAAACTTTGTACCCCCTGATAACATTCCTCGCATAGGCCCTGAGTGCAGGCAAGGATGCCCTGTTGCATGATCCCCCCCCCCCACACACACACACTGATGGGATACAAACAGAGTCTACCTGGCAGATATCAAATGTGTGGGCAGTGTCAGGTAGGAGCAAGCAGTCCTTTAGATATGCAGATCCAGGGCTGGCCCAAGATCTTTCAGTGCCTGAAATGGGACATGAAATTCCTTTCCGCCACTACATTAGCAGGTGCAGCAGATACCATTCCCTTTCTGTTGCAACCTACAAGAAAGTGGGTGAATTGCTATTCCTCCTCCTCCAGTGCAAATATGAAGACAAGAAAGGGAAAGGAGTGAAAAACTGGAGAATATTAGAAGGGTTTGGTAGAACATCTCCTCTGTTAGCCATTTATAGCAGTAATAGCTGCAGCACCAGAACTATCCAGTGACCTGGTAACTGGTTGGGCAAACAAGCAGATGGAAGCCACTCAATCTCCTGCTCAAAAAGTACCCCCCCCCCAGGAGTCCCAAACAGCTGTATGAATGGGCATGGAAAGAGCTATCCAGTTCTACAATAAGCATTGTGGGATATATACACCCTGCCTCCGATCATCTGCTACTTGAGGCAACTGTGCCCAGACACTTTGTGATGAGCTTGGCTCTTCCTAGTCCAGGACATTTTGGTCTTTAATGGTGATAACCAGGACATTAATTTGGACTTAGAACACAAGAGCCAGCACCAATGGAAAACAATGAACAATTCAAAGTCAAATGCTCTGAATTAGAGGCCTCTGTAAGCGATTGCTCACAGCATTCTGAACCAACTGCAGTTTCCAAATATTCTTCAATGGCAGACCTATCGAGAATGCATTGCAATCATCTAATTAAGATGTGGCCAAATTGGCCTTCCTTGGTGAGTGCCATAGATGGTGCACCAGCTGAAGCTGACCAAAGGAGTGCTTGCCTATGGCTGCTACCTGACCACAGAGGAGCAAATCTGGGTTTAAGGAGCACTGCCAAGCTATGAACTTTAGTCTTCAGAGGGAAGACCTTCTATTTCTCCAGCCCCTCCCCACTTCCCTTTGCATGTTACAAAAAGCTGAACAAATTATACATGAAGATTTCAGGGCAGTCATTCATGGAACCCACAGTTTGTGATTGGTTGGGAAGTGCTGAAGGTAGAATGCATTTGGGAGCAGGGTATAAATTGAAGAAATGCTGAAGGATTATGTTTTAAACTTTGATGTAGGATGATGCAGAATCCACCATGCCCATTTGTCTTTCAATGAAGCACAGGCAGCACCAGGGGGTGAGGGGCAAGCACCTTCAAACAAATAGTTTTTCCCCTTGTTCCCCTGCTGCTGGACCAGTTGCAAGGTTGTGAACTGATAATTAAAATAAGTCTGCAACCCTAAAGCATGCTTGCTTGAACATTCCATCAAAATCAATAGGACTTCCTTCAGAGAAAATACATCAGGATATAAACATTAATGTGACATATTACAGCCCAATCCGGAGCTGCCCGGGGCACCCAGCCTTGGCGGCATCAAGAACGGCTGCCACGGGATCCTGCGTGCCCTGGGCTACCACAGGCAATACCTCAAGAGAAGGTAAGCAGCCCCACAATGGGGCCAAAAGGTCAGCAGTAAAGTAAAGGCACTCGTGTAGGGCGCCGAGCCTTGGATCCAGTGGAACAGAGCTCCACGGACCCGCCTCCCTCCCTCCCCCGGCACACACCCCCACCAGCCTCCCACCTCCCTGGAACGCCTCCTCCCCACCCCGCTTACCGTGCCGTGGCTCGGCAGTCCGTGAGACCGCTGAGCCGCAGAGGCTGGGCACCTGCTCTGCCCTAGCCCAGCGGTAGCCCAGCACCAGCCGGCGCTGGGATAGCGCAGGCAGTAGCCCAGCGGTGAGGCTCGAAGCCACGATTGGGCTCTTTAGTCATATACGGCATGTATAGTTATATGTATTCCAGATATCTAATAAGGGGGACAAAGCTAGCTCCTTCTTCTTCCTTTTTCTTACATGTTTTTTCTAGTTCTGCCACTGTAATGAAGCAGGCTCCTGCTCTGTTGGTCACAATGTCTGCTACATGGGGGGGGGGGAGCAAAAATCTCACACTGCCCTGTCAACTTCAGCAAAGAAAGTGCTGAAGGGAATATGTGCAAAGGGAATATACTTAAGGGAAAGGAGTGAAAAACTGGAGAATATCCAGAATTATATGAAGCATCAATAGCTATGGAAAACATGCAATACTGTAGAAAAGGTTACTGTGCAAGAGTGGCAGAAATGGCATTCCTCTTTCCTACCATAAGACGACTTTATCATGATTTGCAGTTTTCCCTTCTTATCATATTGTATTACTATCAGTAATATCAGTTCAATACAGGAGTGCTAGCTGATCACTGGTATGACACTGACATCTTATCTGCTCAGACTTATATAAGATGTTATTGCTAAGGCATCACAAAGAGTTCATAAACACAACATTTCTAAAGTATCGTATCTATAGCAAACATTTTCAGTGAACCAACTCTGTCTTTTTCTCAAACATACTTCATGCCAGCAGAAGCTGAAGATGGGATAAGCAGACTAAATAAACTGCACACTAGAAAAAAGAATCTTAGAGCCAAACTAAGTATGATTTCATTGAAAGTATTGCTATCCTATTTACTCAAAGCAAAGCAGCCAGCAGTGGATTTGTTTTAGCCTTTGGGTTAGTTCAAATATTCTGTTAATGCCATTTTGTACACACAAATCGCTTATATTTTCATGATCATGTACTTGGAGATGTAATTGTGTGGAGTGACTTTTGTGTCAATTCAAAGTTTACATGATGTATTTCTATTATGAGGGTTGTCTCAATTCAAGTTGCCAGGACCACAGAATTGACTATTAAACAGTTCTATTTAATCAGTTGTTTCACAGAAAATATTCCCTCAAAAGTTGTGTACTGAAGTACCAAATTGTGTGGAGAAAATATATGCCTCTTCTCTGTTTGAAGCATTCCTTAGTGCATGGGTGTCCAACATAAGGCCCATGGACAGGATATGGCTCACAGAAGCTCTTTATCTGATCCCTATGATAATTGGGTTCTCCCAGCACCACCATCAGCTGCTGAGCTGCAAAGTGACATATCCACCGAAGTGGCACTGCTGAAAGGACCCATCTAGTCCAGCTTCCTGTATCTCACAGTGGCCCACCAAATGCCCCAGGGAGCACACCAGATAACAAGAGACCTGCATCCTGGTGCCCTCCCTTGCATCTGGCATTCTGATATTGCCCATTTCTAAAATCAGGAGGTTGCACATACGCATCATGGCTTGTAACCCGTAATGGGTTTTTCCTCCAGAAACTTGTCCAATCCCCTTTTAAAGGCATCCAGGCCAGATGCCGTCACCACATCCTGTGGCAAGGAGTTCCACAGAACAACCACATGCCGAGTAAAGAAATATTTTCTTTTGTCTGTCCTAACTCTCCCAACACTCAATTTTAGTAGACGTCCCCTGGTTCTGGTGTTATGTGAGAGTGTAAAGAGCATCTCCCTATCCACTCTGTCCATCCCCTGCATAATTTTGTATGTCTCAATCATGTCCCACCTCAGGCATCTCTTTTCTAGGTTGAACAGACCCAAATGCCATAGCCTTTCCTCATAAGGAAAGTGCCCCAGCCCCGTAATCATCTTAATCGCTCTCTTTTGCACCTTTTGCATTTCCACTATGCCCTTTTTGATATGTGGTGACCAGAACTGGACACAATACTCCAGGTGTGGCCTTACCATCGATTTGTACAACAGCATTATAATATTAGCCGTTTTGTTCTCAATACCCTTCCTAATGATCCCATGCATAGAATTGGCCTTCTTCAATGCCGCCGCACATTGGGTCGACACTTTCATCGACCTGTCCACCACCACCCCAAGATCTCTCCTAATCTGTCACAGACAGCTCAGAACCCATCAGCCTATATCTAAAGTTTTGATTTTTTTGCCCCAATGTGCATGACTTTACACTTACTGACATTGAAACGCATCTGCCATTTTGCTGCCCATTCTGCCAGTTTGGAGAGATCCTTCTGGAGCTCCTCACAATCACTTCTTGTCTTCACCACGAGGAAAAGTTTGGTGTTGTCTGCAAACTTAGCCACCTCACTGCTCACCCCTGTCTCCAGGTCATTTATGAAGAAGTTGAAAAGCACCGGTCCCAGGACAGATCCTTGGGGCACACCGCTTTTCACCTCTCTCCATTGTGAAAATTGCCCACTGACACCCACTCTCTGTTTCCTGGTCTTCAACCAGGTCTTAATCCAGGAGGGGACCTGCCCTCTAATTCCCTGACTGTGAAGTTTTTTCAATAGCCTTTGGTGAGGGTCCGTGTCGAATGCCTTCTGAAAGTCCAGATACGAGTATGTAATGTCCACGGGTTCTCCCACATCCACATGCCTGTTGACCTTTTCAAAGAATTCTGTAAGGTTCGTGAGGCAAGACTTACCCTTACAGAAGCCATGCTGATTCTCTCTCAGCAAGGCTTGTTCGTCTATGTGTTCGGAGATCCTATCTTTGATGAGGCATTCCACCATCTTACCCGGTATAGATGTTAGGCTGACCAGCCTATAGTTTCCTGGGTGAATCACTAAAACACTAATGATGTTTTAAAAAAACCCAAAAAAAACAGTGGCCAACTTGATGACACTCACATAAGTGAATAAGAGTTCAGTTATTAACTCTGATACACAGAAATGAGAGCTGACTCAAACTAACACCCTACTGTATCATAACACCTCATTGGCTCTTGGAACAATCAGTCTCACTGGTTAGTTCTGAGCTATGGAAATCTACTTTTTGTTATATAAGGCAGTTGTGTTTTCCTTTCTTTGGTTATTTGGTCATAGCTTTTGATAGAATACAGATACTTAAACATGGTTTATTTCATTGCATTCTGCATGACATTGTGCATCAAATTATAAATAAGATGATGATATTATTCAAAAATACCAAGATTTTCAGAATTTTGGCCAGTCGTAGTGTCACTACCACCCCTGAGTGCATCACCTGGTGCAGTTCGCACCCTCCTAATGATGCCACTGATTCCGAAGCAGCTTACATAAACAAGTCAATTTAAACAAAGATTCACTAATAATTGATTAGTGATTCACTATTAGTGATTGATTAAATGATTCACTATTTAAACATTGCCAGACAGGTGTGCAATTCATCCAAAAAGATGTGGCAATCACACTGCTCTGGTAACATATAAATTGGTCCTAGCATAGCTACACCAGAGTCAGCCTAAACTTCAAAGGTGGCATGCAAAAAGGTATTTCTGTTATCAGTCAATAACTACTATCTCTACAGTCTCCACCTCCTTGATCCACTACAGGACCAAGGAGGTAGAACGCCTTCTTCTTGCATTCGCCTGCCCGTACAAACCATCAAATGAAATGCATCATACAAGTTCCATTTTTTATTCCAGTTTCTTTTTGTTGTCAAAAAAAACCTGCTCTCTAAGAGTCTGTTAAACAAGCAATGGCAAGAGAATTCCAGATACACTCACAAAACAGAGCGAGAGCTGTCTGTTGTGTTTCTTTTCCTTTCTGTTGCAGAACTAACCAAAGGTTGGTAACGACATTTGACCCGAGTAAGAATGTTATCATTGTTATCTTGGCAATTTCCCAGATACTTGCTGTTTGGAATCTAACATTCTCTTCTACTTCTAATGGGGTGATTATTTGGCATTCTTGACATTGTTATTTCTCCTGTTTCAGTTTCCTGACCTACAAGTCCCACTTCAGGATTAATTGCCTTTGGCTCAAGAAGCTTGTTAGAGCAATGTTTCTCAAACTGTGGGTCAGGACCCACTAGGTGGGTCGCAAGCCAATTTCAGGTGGGTCCCCATTCATTTCAATATTTTATTTTTAATATATTAGATTTGATACTACCATGGTATGTGACTGCATTTGGGGAAATGTTACAGACCTGTGCTTTTAACAAGCTACTCTGTATATTCTTTTAGTAATGATAGTAAATGGGACTTATTTCTGGGTAAGATTGCAGCCTAGGATTGTTAAAAATTTTCCTGCTTGATGATGTCACTTCTGGTCATGACATCACTTCCAGTTGGTCCTGAAAGATTCTCATTCTAAAGAAGTGGGTCCTGGTGCTAAACGTGTGACAACCACTGTGTTAGAGAATGGCAGCAAGGTTTGTTCCAGTCTTTATATAATATGTGAAATTCTACATTATGCAGGATTCCACTGAAAACATTACTTTAAAAAAAATTTATTCATTCCACTCGACACTTTCCAGATTCCAACATGATCAGTAACCATTCTTTTTCACCGAAACCTTTCAACGGGTTGTATGCTAGCAGCTATACAGAATGACACTTTTTCCCTTTCTTTTCCTTCTGTAAAAGTTTTTCCACAATAATATTTTGGCAGTCAGATGATGATCAACAGCACTAATAGCAACAGCTTTCTCTCCTACATGTTTTCAAAAATAAAGATTAATCTGAGAGCTAAATAGGGCAGTTGAAGTAATTAAAGTAGTGTTCAGACAGTTAATTGACAGTAAGCATCAGATATTCTAATTCACTTGCATTCGAGACAAGACAACCATAGAGTATTCAGCATATCTAGTGAGAGCAACAGATCCTTATTAAAGTTTATTATGAAACTTATTAATGTTTCTGAGTAGTTTTCTTGGGCAATTCCATGCAAAGCACATTTCAATAATCCAGTTTAGATGAACCAATAGGAAGCATAACCAAAGGAAGCATAACCAAAGGAAGGAAGCAAAGGAAGCATAACCCCATTCAGAACAGGCTGAAATCAGTAGATCTTCTGACCAGGAGCATCTTGTCATATTCAGATTTAATTTCAGGTTGTTTCCCCACTACCAACCCATCACTGACTCCAGGCAACTCCTGTATGTTCAAGCCTCAACAGTCTACCTAGCCTAAAATATCAAAAAGAAGTAGAGATGGGCTTCACCACGTGCCAGTAACAACCTAGTCTAGCATCCTAACTAGTACTTCTGCCACTGGAAACTCTCTCCAGGAATGGAAGGGCCAGGACCCCTTGCATGAGCAAAAAGCATTTTCCATTCATGAAAGGAGCTTCTGTTCCCCGAGTAGGCTCCCAACAGCAGAAGCACTAGTCGGGATACTACCCCTAATTTCTTAAGAATTTAGAAATCTCCTTTTCAGCACCTTGACTTAAAAAAAAAAAGAGAGACCCTATAGTATATATGCTGTTAAATCTCCCAGTTTCTCACTGTTCTAAGAGATGGTCCCCTTCCAAGTACCGCACAGCTTGTTGTTTGACAAGCCACTCAAATTTTGGAAGACTTTTGGGATTGGCTTGTTGAGTGCAGCATGAAGTGCTGTGACTAAGGAGTTTAATGGGGAAGTCCTGGCTCACACACAGAAATTTTTGCATCTACCCATGGGGTTCTCTGGATCCTAGCCAAAGTCTGTAAAGCAGTGGTTCTCACAACATTTAGCACTGGGACCCAGTTTTTAGAATAAGAATGTGTCAGGACTCACCAGAAATGATGTCATGATCAGAAGTGACATCATCAAGCAGGAACGTTTTTAACAATCCTAGGCTGCAATCCTAACCACACTTTCCCAGGAGTAAGTCCCATTGACTACCATTGTTAAAAGGATATACATAGCAGCTTGTTAAAAGTACAGATCTGTAACATGTCCCCAAACGTAGTCACATACCTTGGTAGTCTAATATATTCAAAATAAAATATTGAAATGAATGGGGACCCACCTGAAATTGCGATCCACCTAGTCTAGTGAGTCCCAACCCACAGTTTAAGAAACACTGCTGTAAAGGTATCAATATTGAAATGCTTCTTGCATGACGGAAAAATTATATGGAAATAAAAGTGTCTTGCAAAAACCTGAAGATCAAGAGTGAAAGAAAGAACATATTTCTGTTTTCAACAGAGACTGGCTAGTTTTGTGGAGAAAAATAAGGTAGACATAGGCAATTAAAATTAAGATTCTCAGTGGTACCATGTACAGCAGCTTCAACAGCCTAAGGCAATTAGTAGTAGGACTTCAGCATTAGGTCCCTTCTGTCTTGTTTCTTACCACTGTGTAGACTGTCTGCCCCTACCTGCTTATACTATGAGACAGCACACAGCAAATTCACCTCCTGTTAATTCCAAACAGTCCCCTGAAGAACTGGAATACATACACTCCCTAAATCTGAATCAGACCTGCAGTATTGTAATGTTTACAGACAGGGAATGTGAAAGGTTTGCTCTAAGATTTGGAAATAAAATGCCAGAGCAACCTAGAAACTTCTTAAGTGGACCACACACTTTCAGTAAGTAAGTACAAAAACTAATCTGATACAGTCATCTGATACAGTCAGAGCAATTTTCCTTTTTATGAAAAAATATCTGCTTAAAGCAGCAAAAAGAAAAGGGGGGGGGAGCAGGCAGACTCATTGAGAGCCTTACTGCTGAACTCTGCAGAAGGCTCCTTCAAATAAATATTTCAAACCTTCATATGAATATTTTAAGCATGACAACTACACATAAACACACAGCCAAAGTGCTCAAATCCACTCAAGAAAGACTATTAAGTCATCAACCTGCTCCTGACAGGATCCACTGAATATGGCAACAGTGAGAAGTCAGGAGACAGTTGGAATCATTTCAAGACTGCTAATTTAACTTGTCTTAAAACCAACCAATGCTCAACGTGTCATCATCAATGTCATCTCATCGCAGTCTGAAAAGCCTTCGACCTAAAGCAAAAAGGTCCCCAAGTGCCACCCTTCTTGTCTACTGGTTGAAAATCTAATTGGTTCTGCTGACAGGCTTGGGAATTGGTAGGAAGGCTGCTCAGTTAATCTCCAAGGGCCAGCAAAGAGCTCAGTATCCATCGCTGAGCCTTGCTCCCTGGCTGTCGTCAAATGACTCTGATGGTAGTGCAAGCTCTTATGCTTCAGCTGTCTTCTGACTTCTGTTAAGTCAAATTCAATAAAGTTTGTCACTCAATAATCTGAGAGCTACCCAACAAAACCTCTTTGATCAATAACAGCTTGCCTGCTTGCACTTGGGAAGGTGACCTATTAAAGATTAAAAACACACCTGCTGCTTGAAGTAGAGAATATCTTTCTTATTTTTAAATGAAAATTTGTCCATTAAAAGCAGTTTAACTGTTACAAGCATGTATAAATATTACATGCTGGAAAGATGTAATAAGGTTAGGGAGAAGCATTCCAATTACAGGAAGACACTGGGTTAGATTTACATCTGAAATAATTGCTTGGCTTTTTGATCTACATAGTGTTTGAAAGGCCTTTCAAAAAGTAACCCTGATTTCCCATGCATCCTCCCTCTTTTTACCCTCCTATCTGACAAACTAAAACACTACTAAGCTTTACTTTAAATTCCCACTCAACCATATACTCCAGTTCTACTTCCTGGCTTTGTGTGAGAAAACAGCACAGCACATGAAGAAGACAAGTTGGTGTCCAAGAAGGCTAAGAAGTTAATTTATCAACATCTGGCTTCTTGTTTAAAGTTATTTACACAGCCAATAAGCTACTTCAGCAGAGGCTGTGATCAAGATGATTCAAACCAAAGTGACTGTATACAGATTAACCCCATTAAAAGACGACTAGAGACCAATGAGTATCATAAATTACTAGACAAATTCACTTGAGATCAAAATATTATTTGACCTGGCAATTTTTAATGTAAAAAAAACCAAAACATTTCACACACTACTCTTGCATTTGAAGTGAAATGGCTTCATTCAGATCAGATAACTAGGGGTTTCAGATAACATTATCTCTCCTGTGCATAAAATGGAACTGCTGAGCTAGGTAATTTTCAGAGGTTCCCCTGTGCTAGGAGGATTTCCTGCTACAGGCAGGGGGTTGGACTAGATGACCTATTAGACCCATTCCAACTCTATGATTCTATGATAAAAAATGCCATTTGGGACCAAGTATTCTTAGCTAAGCATCATTTATTGTATTCAGAGAGAAGTCACAAGACTGCATTTTCCTCTAGAGAAATCACAACAAGAAAGAGATGACTAAAATATTAAAAGAAGAAAGTTCCATCAATGTTGCAAGACTGTGATGAGGGATCCAGATAAATATATTTTAGCTGGTTGTATTGTAATACTGGGAACACGTGTTTCTAAACCCACTTCTACCACTTTATTTACATTCCAATTGTCCTTCCCAGCAGTATGCTTCAATTTATTTACTTTCTAACTGGGGAAGGGCACGTAACCTTGTATAGAGTGTCACATTATGTCCCACACAGGAGCAGTACAACCAAGAATATTGCCCAATGCTGCCTCGAGACAACTACTGCCATCTCTGCAATAAGTAACTGAGGCCCAAATCCTAACCATCTTTCCAGCATGAGCATAGCGGTGCCAGTGGGACATGTGCTGCATCCTGCAGTTGGGTATCACTCACGGAGCCCTCCTCAAAGTAAGGGAATGTTTGTTCCCTTACCTCAGAGCTGCATTGCCCTTATGTCAGCGCTGGAAAGCACTGACATAAGGGGTGAGGACTGCACCCTAAGTAAGGGCCCAATCCTATCCAACTTTTCAGCATTAGTACAACTGCAATGCAGCCCCAAAGTAGGGGAACAAATGTTCCCATACGTTGAGGAGGCCTCTGAATGCCTGCCCACCATAGGATGCAGTGCACGCCCCACTGGCATGGCTGCACTGGAAAAACTGGATAGGATTGGGCCGAAGAAAGAAAGAAAGAAAGAAAGAAAGAAAGAAAGAAAGAAAGAAAGAAAGAAAGAAAGAAAGAAAGAAAGAAAGCTGTAGTTTCTTCAGTGCAGGATTTCCAGTTTTATTTAAGAGATTGTGCGAATGAAGGCGCACCTCCTTTCATACAGACCCTGTAAATAAAACCAGAAGTCCCACACTTTCATATGTGAAGGAACTGTGTGAAGAGGCTGCATGGGCAGCAAAACAGCAGGTGTACCTCAATGTATGTAAGTGTAAAGTAATGCACACTGAGGCAAGAAATCAAAATTTCAGGTACAGCTTATGGGTTCCGAGTTGATTGTGAGGATTGGGAGAGGGTGCTGGTGGACAGTGAATGGGTCAATAAAAGGGTCAACCCTTTCATGGCCCTCCTTTCCCCTGCTATGTTGCTGGAAGGGCGAGGTTCTCTTTATATGCCGCAACTTGTTACCCAGGATCTGGGATATGAGAATCATGCAGCAAAGTTAAAGAGGAAGTGTATGTCTTAGGAATACACTTCCATTGGGAACATTATGTCTGATCTAGTAAGCTACTTGACAGCATCCAATAATCAGAAATCACTGGAGCCAAATACTTTTATATCACATTATATATGTGTACACATTATTGTATGGAAACATCTTGTGCATTTACTGAATCTGCCCATATTAAAATTACATATTATCTTCTTACTACCAAATCTCTCCTTAGACAGCATCATAACTTATATGCAGCACGGCTTTGAATACATCTAGAGATTGATGACATCTAGCTATACTACTCCCAGGTACTTATCTAGTCCCAGGTATCTTCCTCCCAAGCCCAGGCCAGATCCTGAAAATGTTGTAGGAAGAAGGATCAAACACTCTGTCACCTGGCAGCACCACTCTACCCAAAACAGAAAAACATTGAGAGCGCCAACAGAAAACAGAAACATTGGGAGAGCCAACAACATGTTGTTTGGTCCTAAAGATACATATAGAGGTGTACAGCAGTCCAATTCTATCTAAACTCACCTGCTGATGCAGCCGCACCACCGGAGCATCCTGAGGAGGAGGGATAGGCTCAGAGGTCTCCTCCAGGTAAGGGAAATTTGTTCCCTTCCTCAGAGGCAAGCCTCTCCTGCCCGAATGCATCTACTCAAACCTGCACCAACTATTTTGTCCACAATTCTGTTTTAAAAACCTGCTAGTTACAAATACCTGTGCTTGAATAAATAGTTGAAGTTCAATAGGCAACAACCACAAAAGTATGGGTTTGCTGTGAGATGTACCAGTGTAATACTAGTGTACATGTAGCAAACACTTTTGAAACCTGCCTCATGTTGACATGTGTGCATGATTTTTCAGTCTAGCTACTGACAGACTCCTATGCTCAAACCATATGGATGGCATTTATCCTTTCTAATGATACAGAATTCTTTATCAAAGTAGGGTCACCAAAATGAGTAATAATCCCACTGGTGTCTAAGGGACAACCAGCAGGGTCCAGGTCAACAGGCAAGCAGCCAATAATTTGGCCAACAACACTGAATTTCAGCTGCCTGCAGCCTCTATCTACTGATTATACAATCAATACACACCTCAGATGAGAAGAGCTAACAACTGACCGGGGCAGATCAATGCTAGCAAATAAGCGCTTCATGACAAAAAGTTTGATAATTACTATTTTGAAGCAGTGTAAATGTTGTTTCTATTGTAACAACATTCATGATGATACTGCTATGATTGCACTGTTATTATAGGTTTAATGTTAGGCAATCAAGCTGCAGTGGTCTAGATATCAACAAACAGCATCAAAAGAAAACATCAAATTGTCCTTATTCTTTTGACACTGTAGCCAAAACATTTTTCTATGTTAGTGGCCCTAAATGAATGATAATAAGTGACAATTTGGTGAAAAACACCATTTTCACAGCTTACAAAAGTCAAGCAATATGGATTGATACAAGTATGATTATTTCCAGAACTGCAAGACAAGGAATAGCCACTTCAGTTAGAGGATTAAAATAAATCTGACACCTCAGAGCCAAGGGATTTTCTCCTCTCTCCCTCTTTCCTATCCACTGCTTAAGAGGGCTTCATATAAATTTTCTCTAAACTCATACTTTCAGAGCTTTAGTGAGTACCGACAATTTGGTCCAATTTAATTAGAGTCTCTGCACATTTTGCATTTTGTGGCTTGTTCGCAAGCTCTTTTCCTCTTCATTAATATTGAGATATTGGTCAGGAATTTGCAATTGTTGTTTGTTCATAAATGTAACACACATGGAAGAACTCTCTTTGCTGATTAGACAGTCACTCATTCAAATATGAAACTTGAAGACTGGCAATGCTTAAATAACAGTGTAGGGCCTGACCCCCATATTTTTTGTGACAGTCCCCTCGGCTACTGTTTGGAGAAGGCTACAGAATCAGTCACCACATATACTCACCTACAAGTCAAAAAATTATGCCTAAAAAGTGAACCTGAAACCCTGGATCGACTTATACCCGGGTCAATGCAGTGGATGGAGCGGAAGCTTCTGGGAACCTTAGCAGCTGTCTGTTGAAGCGTGGGGTGGGACTAGGCTAAGTAGCAGGACACAGAGGGTGGAGGAAAAAGGAGAAGTTTAACTAGTAATTACGGTATTCAAGGGCAGCCATTTTAGCTTCTTCTCAAAACAGGAAGAGAAGTGAAGGCGCTTATGGAAATTGTAGTCTGTATGAGGGCTGCTGCTATGGAAGTGCAGCACTGAACACCTCACAAAGCCCACAACTCCCAGAAGCCGCTTCATCTCCCTTCCTGTTTGAAGAAGAAGGTAAAATGCCTCCTTTTTTTCTTTTTGCTGCTGCCTAGTAGCGGTTCCTGGCAAGTCAAAGAATTTTACACACCCCCAAGTTTAACCCCAAGCCTGGTAAAAACCTGCCAGGGCTCAAGGCTTCCCCTGAAATCAAGCAAGCCTCCTTCCATTTTGCAAATGCTTGGCAAAGGTCTGTTTTTTTTTAAACACCAGGATGTCATCCTTATTTCCATTTGAAACAAAGTCCCAGTGCACCATTGCATAAGAGTAACACCCATGGAAAGCAATGAATCTACTTCTGAGTAAATAGGGTTGCAACTGTGTGCAGCTGCACTTGCTCGTCAGTGGCATAGCTAAGTCATTTGACACCTGGGGCGCCATTACCAGCTCAAGTCTCTTTTTTTTCTTTTCATGGGGGTGATGCAAGGTATAAAGGACTGGTAGTTATGGTATAGGACAGGGGTGCTCAATACGTCAATCGCAATCCACCGGTCGATCACGAGGCAAAATGAGTCGATCCCAGGCTTCTCTCCTGTACATGCATCCCTGGGAGTGAGCCCCCTTGACTCTACTGGGGCTGACTCGTGAGTAGACCTGGAGAGGAGCCGCTGGCAGGCTTCTCTCCCGTCCACACATCCCTGGGAGTGAGCCCCGTTGACTCTACTGGGGCTGACTTACTTTTCCCCTGTTTTTGCACTGGTATGTATGGAGATCTGCCCCCCTCCCCAACTTCCATCTGTTGGTTCTGTGTGCAAGGGGTTTTGCACTGGTCTTGCTGTGATGTCTATACAGAGATCTTCCCTCCCCCACACCTTTCCCCTGTTTTTGCACTGGTATGTATGGAGATCTGCCCCCCCCCCCAACTTCCATCTGTTGGTTCTGTGTGCAAGGGGTTTTGCACTGGTCTTGCTGTGATGTCTATATAGAGATCTTCCCTCCCCCACACCTGTCCCCTGTTTTTGCACTGGTCTGTATAGAGATCTGCTCCCCCCACTTGTATTAGAATCGAGGAAGATCTGGTGAGGAGGTAGATGTGGTGTCAGCAGTGGCCCCTTTAAGGGTAAGGCCTGGGCATCCAGCAGCGTGTGCTGCACAGCTGCAGCCACTTGAAGGCAATAGGGCCCTCAGGGATATAAGAGCACCTGAGGCAGGAAGGGCTCCGCTTATTTATGTGAGTCAGTCTTTTCCTACATGAAGATCATTAAGTCTAAGTCCACCATGACTGATGAACATTTGGAAGTGTGCTTGAGGCTGGCTGTCAGCAGCTGCTGTCCAGACTATGCATCCTTGGCTGATTCACTTCAGTGCAAGTCATCAAAGTAAACTCAAGTAATTACAAAAAATGTTTATAGTTAATTATGTTGTGTTGTGCAATATTGGCTCATGCGGTTATGCAAGGTACACCAACATACATTATACACATAAATGTTATATGTTATGATGGCGCGAACATTATAAAAAAACTCTGGTAGATCTCCAGGCCTTGCTGGGTTTCAAAGTAGCTCTCGAGCCAAAAAAGTGTGAGCACCCCTGGTTTAGGATGCTTACCTGAAATGTAAACAGCATGGTTTTTGATCTCTCTCTCTGAATGTTTAGAGTAAAACAAAAGTCATGCTGGTGGCTGGACGTGGCAGCATGTCCAGTGTTCCCGGCACAACAGATAAGATGCAAGCACAATGAATAAGTCCTTTGTTTTCAAACCACAGAAAAAAAATATATATTCCAGCAGTTTGAACTTTTTGGTTTGAAGGCTTCTTCAGAGCACCACTTGCACACATAAATACTAGAAAGCAATATATACACCAGATCTCATATAGAAAGACACTAGTCAGCTTAGCTCTCTTATATTTTTGTTCTTCATTTTAAAACCAGTCTTGGTGCATACACAAGTGAAACTAACAATATAACACATTATTTTGAGTAAAGTGTTGGTAGTCTAACAGCATTAATAGGGTTTAAGACAACATATCCAAGCTATTTTCCAGTTCACATCAAAGCATTTCCGGATTAACATTGCAAAGGTCAACTTCCCAGAGAAAAGCCTGAAGTAGCAGTTTTTGTGTTTTTAGCAGAGCCAGCAACACTTTTTTCCAAACTGGAAGTTTGTTGCATTTCACAGGCTACACACGAAGGCCACAGTAAGTCATGCGATGGTTATGGGTGAGGTCATTTTGAGCAAAATTGCAAGTGCAGTACCCATCGACTGCCTGCACAAAATCTGTATTTTGGATGTATGGGATGGCCTATTTTGGAACAACAGATGATTTGTACCCACCAATGAATTGTCTCCAATGAGAAATGTATGTGTTTCAAGGAGGGAACCCGAATTGTTATAAAAGTGAGCTACAGAAGGCGCTCTGGGCTTTGCTTCTCGGCTTCCCACTTCTGACTTGCAACCTTTGGATTTACAATAAACACTTGGCTTTGATCACCACTGCCTTCTGAGTTTGCTTTGGAATCTTGGGATCTCTTGCAACATCTGGGATTACCCTGGAACATCTTGGGTGCCTTGCAACAGGGGGGCTGCCTTCTGGATCATTTGCTGACCTCCACTTTCATCAGATTGTGAACATGCTGCTAGCCTTGCATTCCGCTTTGCCTGATTTGACCATGAGCCAAGGCACATTTGCTTACCCATTAGTAAATGCAACCATGTGGCTTAGTTTTGCTTTCTATAGGGGTCAATATATTCGATGCTTGGAGGGAGGGACTTCCTTCTTGGGGTCTGCGTTCATCAGATTGGGACCATTCTGATTCCTCTCAGCCTGCCCTTTCTGATGGACTAAGGCAAGTTTGCCTACACATGAGTAAACACGCTATATTGCCCAGTTTTACTTTCCATAGGACGCCATGCATTTTTTTGTTTTCCAGTTTTTTGGCCATAACTTTTGATAGAAAGGAGATATTTCACTCTGGTTTTCTTTCATTGCACTCTACTGGAAATTCCGCATCCAACGGTACATAGTATGATGGGGTTATTCCTAACCATTGCGATGTTAGCAATTTTAGTCATTTGTGATGTCACCCCCCCGCAAGGCTGGTACCTAGGGTGGACCGCTCCCCCACCCCTCACTAGCTACGCCACTGGCTCAAGTCATTCCTTGTTGCTTGTCTCTCTGCTGTGAATTGAACTGCATACTCCCACTTACATGTTATAAGCTGCATATGTAGAGCCTCTGGCTTAACACATGAGGCAGCTTAAAGAAGGATTTGATTAATGGTTCCACTGATATGTTGTTTACAGGCACTTATTTGGGTAGTGATAGTGTAAGTGCATTACTTTGATAGTGTTTACAAAAAGGTTCTGAAGACCAGAATTTAAAAAGTTTAAAAAATTTATTTAAAATATAAAAAAAATTCAATAAAAAATAGGAAAAGAGTAAAAATGTATCTTATGATCTTTTACTAACTATATATTTAAAAAAAATTAGAGACTGTACAGTTCTTAGGTGACAATTACTGGTTGGTTATTTTTCAGGATCTGGTTATTTTTCAGGATTGGGTAAAATCCTGAAAAATTGGAGATGTTGGAGGTGGAGTGGCCGTTTATGTTAAGGAAGGGATAGAATCCAGCAAAGTAGAGATTGAAGGTGGGTCCGACTCCACCGTAGAATCTCTGTGGGTTAAATTACCAGGCTTGTGCAGCGATGTAATACTGGGGGAGTGCTATCGTCCTCCAGACCAGAAATCGGATGGGGACCTTGAAATGAGGAAACAGATCAGGGAGGTGACAAGGAGGGACAGGGTTGTAATCATGGGGGACTTCAATTATCCTCATATTGACTGGGTCAATTTGTGTTCTGGTCACGATAAGGAAACCGGATTTCTTGACGTGCTAAATGACTGTGGCTTAGAGCAGCTAGTCACGGAGCCCACCAGAGGACAGGTGACTCTGGATTTAATATTGTGCAGTACTCAGGACCTGGTCAGAGATATCAATGTTACTGAGCCGTTGGGGAACAGTGATTATGCTGTGATTCGTTTCGACATGCACGTCGGGGGAAGAATACTGGGCAAATCTGTTACGTGAAAATCCCCTTTTTCCCTTCCAAGTTGTGTTTTTATATCTAGTTATGTATTTTGGACTAAAATGCAGGCCTAAAACTTCTCTTTCAGGCCACAAAAGGAGTCAAATCTTAAGCTCACTCATCTCTCATGTTGATTGTCAGTCTGGGAAGACTCATTTTCTCCAGAGACACTGGAAATGTCTTTATTGTTTAAGTCAATCACTGAATATGCAAACACCTTAAAGGAGGAGGACTTTGGCAGCAAAGTCTACCACCTATTGTTAACTAAATTACAGCCATTAAGCCACCTCCAGCCTCAAATCCTGTAGCAACAGGAAGTAAGCTACTCCCCCTCCCCCAGAGTCAAACTGAGTTCTGGACTCTTCCACCTTTCCTTTACATACTCCACGTGTACCATTGTGTGTTACTGAGCATGCCCACAGCTCTGGGATACTTCCGGTCAGTTTGGATTGACTTCCAGGTCAAAGACAACTCTTAAGAGAGAACTCAGAGCACATACGGTCTCTCTCTGACTGCCCACCGGCCGGAGTGGCCAGACTCTTCCTCCAACTCTCCCCTCCCCCGGATAGGTAAATATATCGTTGCGTCTAAACTTCCCCCCGCTTCTTCCCTACCTATTCCTCCCTGCTCCCCCATCTTTAGTCAGCAACTGGGTTTAGCAGATTAAGGAACCCCTATAATACCTCCCTACTTCCTGTCCATTTCTGATTCTTTTTCGGATGCACCCAAAATACACAGCACACGCATCCACCACTAGTTAGGTACACCAGACCAGTACTAGAAATCTATACTTATCGATTCTCCATGTGTATTATGTTTTACCTTTGTGTATTTTTGCAATAAAAATATAATCCTTTGATTGAAAGTTACCTTCCTCCCAATCTCCTCATTAAGCTAAACAAGGGATTTCTTTGCTCTACGCTGTTTTGTATCCAGCCTATGGTCCCAAAAGTTTCCAGAAGGCTAATATAAATAATTCCCCTAAACAAAACAGCCTTTTTGGTAACAAATCTCTCACAAAAACCCTTGACTTCCGACAGGCGGACTTCCCTCAAATGAGGAGGCTGGTTAGAAGGAGGTTGAAAGGGAGGGTAAAAAGAGTCCAATCTCTCCAGAGTGCATGGAGGCTGCTTAAAACAACAGTAATAGAGGCCCAGCAGAGGTGTATACCGCAAAGAAAGAAGGGTTCCACTAAATCCAGGAGGGTGCCCGCATGGCTAACCAGCCAAGTTAGAGAGGCTGTGAAGGACAAGGAAGCTTCCTTCCGTAAATGGAAGTCTTGCCCTAATGAGGAGAATAAAAAGGAACATAAACTGTGGCAAAAGAAATGTAAGAAGGTGATACGGGAGGCCAAGCGAGACTATGAGGAACGCATGGCCAGCAACATTAAGGGGAATAATAAAAGCTTCTTCAAATATGTTAGAAGCAGGAAACCTGCCAGAGAAGCGGTTGACCCTCTGGATGGTGAGGGAGGGAAAGGGGAGATAAAAGGAGACTTAGAGATGGCAGAGAAATTAAATGAGTTCTTTGCATCTGTCTTCACAGCAGAAGACCTCGGGCAGATACCGCTGCCCGAATGGCCCCTCCTGACCAAGGAGTTAAGTCAGATAGAGGTTAAAAGAGAAGATGTTTCAGACCTCATTGATAAATTAAAGATCAATAAGTCACCAGACCCTGATGGCATCCACCCAAGAGTTATTAAGGAATTGAAGAATGAAGTTGCAGATCTCTTGACTAAGGTATGCAACTTGTCCCTCAAAAAGTCCACGGCGCCAGAAGATTGGAGGATAGCAAATGTCACGCCTATTTTTAAAAAGGGAAAGAGGTGGGACCCGGGAAACTATAGGCCGGTCAGCCTAACATCCATACCGGGTAAGATGGTGGAATGCCTCATCAAAGATAGGATCTCAAAACACATAGACGAACAGGCCTTGCTGAGGGAGAGTCAGCATGGCTTCTGTAAGGGTAAGTCTTGCCTCACGAACCTTGTGGATGTGTGGGAGAACCCTGGGACATGAACCCTGTGGCATGTGGATGTGGGAGAACCCGTGGACATTATCTATCTGGACTTTAAGAGGGTCATTGAAAATGCCATGATTTTTGGCTCAAAACCTGCCCTTGACTTATCTGCGATATCAGCTTATAGGTGAGCATCTGCAGTGAATGTTGGAGGCAGGGCTTGTGGATTTTATTAAAGTGCTCCTACTAGTTTCCACATAATTTGAACTCTAGCCAGTGACTGAATTACCGCAGATACTCGCCTATAAGGCGAAAAATTTCTTCCCAGAAACGCAGCCTGAATCATTGCCCCATCTTATCTCTGGGGCAGGCAAGCAGCGAGGGTGGGGTAGAGGCAAGTGAGCCAGCCAGCCAATCTCTATTGTGGGAGGGAGGGTGGGAGGGAGGGAGGAAGTGATCGCGGGACTAGGAGAGGAGGCGTTGTGCAGGCTGCTGCTGCTGAGCACTCCACATGCTCCTCCAGGCTGTTGCCCAGCTGCAGGAGCTCGAAGCGCTGGGCTGGGCAGGGCAGGGCTGGGCAGGGCAATCTGCCACTGCAGCCATCAGCTGCCCCCCTCACTCAGCACCAGCGCCCACGGAGGCATCCTGGAGCAGCACCCAAGACAGCATGACATGTAGGTGACAATGAGCTGTGTGTGCATGTGTGGGAGGGGGTGCTTTGGAGCGAGGGAGAAGCAGCCACTTGAAACAGCTGAGTTCATCTCCTCTTTCCTTCTTGTTCCCCCTTCCCACTGTATATAAACTTCAAGCACTCCGTTGGAAAGCCCAACTTGCTAACCCCCTTCCCATCCCCCCACAGATGAAGCTAGACAGGGTGGAGGAAGGGGGGAGAGTGATCTTTTTATAAAAATAGAAGAGATAGAGAGGCAGCCTGCAGAAGGCTGTACCTTTGTTTCTCAAGCCATTGAAAGGGTTAAGTCCATCTCCTCTTTCCTTCTTGTTTCTGCCCCTCCCCCCTTATTGAATCCAAACTTTAAACTCTGTTGCAAAGCTGAGGCTTGCTAATCATTCACCACTGATGAAGTTGAACTGGAGAGTTAACTTTTATAAAAGGAAAAGTTTGTGTGTGTGTGTGAGAGAGAGAGACACAGAGAGAGAGAGAGAGAGAGTGAGAGAGAGCAATTAAAACAGTTAAGGCTACAATCCTATCCTCTTTTATGGGAGTAAGCCCCATGGACTATTAAGGGACTTGCTTCTGAGTAGGCTTGCCTAGGATTGGGCTCTCAGTCTATTCCCTCCTCTTGTTTTCCTCTCCACCTCCCCCCCTTACTGTATACAGTGACACTTCAGTCTCTCCTTTGCAAAGCTTTTTGCTAACCTCCTTGCTAACCTCATTTCCTCCTATCCTCACCAATGAAGTTGCTGGAGGGGAAAAGTCCCTGCATTTGTGTATGGGGGGGGAGCATCTGAGAGAGAGAGAGAGAGAGAGAGAGAGAGAGAGAGAGAGAAGCAATCCCCCTGTGTGCACAAGAGTCCTGGAACTTTGCAAAGAAAAGCAGAGAGTAGAATTTAAAGTAGAATTATTCTGCAGCAACAGGTATTTTAGCCAGAGATCTTTGCTGTATGCTGGCAGGACCTATGAAGCACTTGCAACTGCTGCTTAGGTGTAAGCTTTGAGGAGAACATGCTTGCTTCTGCAGTATCCCCAGGCAATCAGGCATTTATGCAGCAAAGTTTAGGTGCCTTTGAGATCCCATTGCAAGGTACTGCACCCATGCAGCAGCCACTGAAACCCTCCTGGGGGAGAAGTAAGGGATTAATTGCCATCCCTGAGGTCCCCACCCCCCACTTGGGGTTGAGTGTGAATAATCTTATTGGCTTGCTCTATTGTACTTCACACTTTGGCTTTTTACTAGTTGTGTTCTTGCAGCCTTGCTAGTTGTCTGTTGTTTATTATAATATGGATATTTTAAATTAAATTCTTGTATATGTGTTCCTAGAGACTTTTGATGTTACATTAACCATGGGGGGGGGGGGTAATAATCTTATGCTTGAGAAATTATCTCTGAGTATTTTCTTGTTCCTTACTAGTAATACATTAATTTTGAAAGGGTCATGAGAGAGAATAATTCCTTTAGGTGGAACAAGTGCTTTGATGGCTGCTAATTCTTGCCTTATTTCCAGTGGTCCTTTCACCTCACCCTCTTTCAATAGTCAAAAGTGGAGATAACTGGACTAAATTGTGAGGTCAGAGCATGCTGAATTTCATAGCAAGAGATTGACAGTGTATTAATACTTCTTAATAATTATTTGAATGAATTGTAGAATACATTATTTAATTTTTATTTCATTGTATGGGACGTGCCAAAAGTTTATGGGCCCCGAGTGCCAAATGACCTTCGCATGCCACTGAGTCAGACACCCCCCCCCTAAGTTCAACCCTGACTTATCCGAGGGTCATAGAAAATTCCATGATTTGCAACTCAAAACCTGCCCTCGACTTATCTGTGAGGTCGACTTATACTTAGGTGGTGGCGGTGAATGCGATAGCCTGAATCTTGGGCACATTTTGTAGGAAAAAAGTAGGTTAGCTTCATATTCATGAATACCATATAATTTATGCCCCAAATTGAGCATTGCTGACTAGCTGAATTTTGCTTCTTGTAATGCCAGATGCAAGGGAGTGCAAGGGACCAGAATGCAGGTCTCTAGTTGTCTCGTGTGCTCCCTGGGGCATCTCGTGGGTTCACTTACACGAAGCTGAACTAGATAGGCCTTTGGCCTGAGCCAGTGGGACTATTCTTATGTACCATGATTGTGTAGCCTTTCAATGATAACACAACTCACAACAATGTTGGCATTTCCTTCATCATCGCAAAGCTGTCTGTCCCAAAGGTGAACTGGGATGTGAGTCACACTCTAGATGGAATCATCACATAGCCAATTTTCTATGAAGAAAACCCAGTCCAAACTGACTCACATTATAATCACAGTATCAACATTTACATTCATAATACATTATCCACAGTTGGGTACTGTTGTTAGGAGTGGAAAGGTACTTTTATGCATTGGCTAATTATGTTCTTTCATTTTTTTCAGTGGGGAGGGCAGGGCACACCCTACCATGAAGCAATTGCATCAGGCAGCAGATTTTGAATAACGTTAAAAGAAGGTGGTATCATTTTCTACATATCATTAGAACTGGAATTTCTATGTTATTACATATTTTACATATTTGTATTACATATTCATAGTCATTTTACATAACATTACATATTCTTCTTTGTGTTTATATAAATTGCAAATTATAAATTTTTTCGTTTCCCAGTAAAAAGTTATCTAATTTGAGAATTGCTCATCATTTATTTTTAAAATGAGAATTTTTGAGCATTATTCAACAAATGCTGTATCATGGAGCAAATAAACACTTCACATCAAGGACTCTGCTATGAAGTATCCTCCTATCACTGTCAGAAATAGTAACGCAAGTGGTCGTGTGGATTACTATTGTTGTGATAGTCTTGTTGGCAACCTTCAGTCTCGAGAGACTATGGTATCGCACTCTGAAAGGTGGTTCTGGAACAGCGTCTAGTGTGGCTGAAAAGGCCGATTCGGGAGTGACAATCCCTTCCACACTGGGAGCAAGTGCAGTCTGTCCCTGGTCTGTCTCCCTGGCTATGGGCCTTCCTTCTTTGCCTCTTAGCCTCAGACTGTTGGCCAAGTGTCTCTTCAAACTGGGAAAGGCCATGCTGCACAGCCTGCCTCCAAGCGGGCTGCTCAGAGGCCAGGGTTTCCCACCTGTTGAGGTCCACTCCTAAGGCCTTCAGATCCCTCTTGCAGATGTCCTTGTATCGCAGCTGTGGTCTACCTGTAGGGCGCTTTCCTTGCACGAGTTCTCCATAGAGGAAATCCTTTGGGATCCGGCCATCATCCATTCTCACGACATGACCGAGCCAACGCAGGCGTCTCTGTTTCAGCAGTGCATACATGCTAGGGATTCCAGCACGTTCCAGGACTGTGTTGTTTGGAACTTTGTCCTGCCAGGTGATGCCGAGAATGCGTCGGAGGCAGCGCATGTGGAAAGCGTTCAGTTTCCTCTCCTGTTGTGAGCGAAGAGTCCATGACTCGCTGCAGTACAGAAGTGTACTCAGGACGCAAGCTCTGTAGACCTGGATCTTGGTATGTTCCGTTAGCTTCTGTGTTGTGATAACACAGTTGGTAAAGTTATGTGAAAAATTTTCCTTCCAATTCTGAGATGCTTCAGAGAGTCAGGGAGCTGGCTAGTCTGAGAGCTGGTGAGGTGGTGCCAGCTGAAATCACCTCACTAGCAGGACCTTTCCCTCACTCTCTTTCCTGAATGCTTTGGACCAAGGAAGAAGGGAAGAGCCCACTCTCTGAGGACCACAGTGGAAGGCCGCCGGGGTAAGCCCCCCCCCCCAAGTATGCAGCAAGGGACCACATAGTGTTAGTTTATGTTTTGGTTTGGTTTCTTCCTACTACTGTTTGAAGCTCTCAGTTCCTTCAGCTCAGGCTAGGCAGAGTCGTCATCAGAGTTCAGAGCCTAGAGCCCAGCAGGGCCTGCGGGAGAGGCTTCCTGCAGAGCTGGTTCCAAAATTTACCTGCAAGCTACCAAGCCCATTTAGAAATTGTTTAGAAATATTGTTAACCAAACCTTTTTGTTAAAGCCTCTGCCTTGTTCTGGGGTCAGTGGATTGTGAGCCTCCCCACTAAGCAGGATCTCCTGACAGAGTGAGGACAAGCAACCCTGAATATTACTCTCGGGAAGAGGTTTGGCCCATGGAACCTTCATGGGTACTGGATCACTTGGGCCGGTGGCAGCAGATGACATCTACCAAGTCTGTCCCACAAAGCTGCATTCACAAAGTTTGCTCTGAAGGTGTTTTATTCCTATATGTTCCATTTAATGTGCTTGGTTCACAGACTGCAACGTGTTGCTGAAGATATTAGAGCTGAGTTTACTAATGTGACTAGATTAATTTCAGCAACCAAAAAAGTATTTTTGAAAGCCCTATAATGAGTGCTATCTTATAAACAGCAGCTACCAAATATGCCACTCCCCCTGGAACCAGTGCTGACAAGATGGGGAACATAAATTGAAGCAGTCAACTTTTACAGTGAACATCTAGACACTATAAAGTCAGTAGCAGATTCTTTTCACTCTGAGTATGCTGCATCTATTCGTGAATCTAAGAGTGCCTTCAGTTATCCCAAAGTGATCTATTCAGTTGCCTACATCACAAGTAACTTTGACTGGCTTCCAGTGAGCATCAAACATCTGGAAACTTCAGGACTTCCTCTGCAAGAATCTATTGCTATTATAGAAAATGCAGTTAAAAAACTGAATGCTATGCAGGGAGAAACTGGTGCAAGTGTATTTAGTAAATTGGAAACAGTGCTGAAAAGAAACCTTTCGAAGTGTGTGCTGAATTTTAAAAGGAGACACTGTTGATATAAATTCCTTTTCTAAAATATGCCCGTTATGTCATGAGGCGGGGAAAGATTGTTCTCTGCTTACAAGAATATTCTGTCTGACCAACGTCAATCAATGACCCCAGAGAACTTGGAAAAATATATCATTGCTCACTGTGCTGCAAAGTTTAATGAGTGAATGTCTGTGAGTGTAGTAATATTTTATTGATTACTACAATTGATATTAAATATGTGATATTAAATTGATATTAAATATGTGATATTGCATATCTTTATGATTATACATATTTCACTGATTTTCACTACAAATTGTTGTACATATTTCACTACATGATATTACATAAAAATCCCAGCTCTACATATCATATTACACTAAGGCAACACTTGCATTTTACCCTGGAGAATAAAATGCTTTGGACTAGTGCTGACCCAGAATAACCTCTCTAGTTACTGACAGAGGCAGGAAAAAATAGCAGCCATCATGTAGCAGTGTTCTGCAGTTTTAGGGAAAAAATGGTGGCCGCTAGCTGGCAGCTACTTGGAGTAGCCCGAGTGGTAGCACTAACATCAATATTTGTCCCACTCCAGCCCCTGAAAATTGACAAAGGATTTAGTTCCATTTCATCTCCATGTGCCTTCCAAATTTCAACCAAATATAGGAGAACTTTTGACTCAGTCCTGCTTTGGATAGGTTGGGTGGAGGAGTGGCCTGCCATTTTATCATGAGCTCACTTGCCTGAATCCTTTGGCTTATATTATATTAGAATTTCTCAAATTAAGACATTTCTCCAACAGGCATAACAAGGAAGTCAGGAGAAGCACCACCCTACTTCCAAAAAAAGGAAAACTTCCTTTTTTGAAACCAGCATGGTGCTTCTTCCAACTTCCTTGTTCCAGTTCACTCTGCTCTGCTGCTGTATTTCAAAACAAAAATGGCACAGTGAAGGTGGTGAAAGAAAAAGAGCTGAGGAAGGAGGTGGCCCCTGCTGTTGCCACCAGGTATCCTGCACCACCTCTTCTCCTCCTCTGCTGGTTCCTCTGAACTGGTCATGTAGGTTGGCAGAATCCAGCCTCTCAGAGAAGATGACACGGTACGTGCTGATGTACGCCCAAACAAACAAAAGGGAGGGAATTCAACTTTGGCTTCAGGCAGCCAGTGTATGTGCACATATACGAGTGTGCATGCTATCTGGTGCTGAAGGCTGTGCCAAACACTGGTGGTGGGTGGCAGGACTTGGGGGGATGAGGTGGCAGATCTGTTGCCATTTTGCGCAGCAAATCAACATGGACCTGGATAGATCAACACATGACTCAAAGACTCTGTTGCATATTTTATGCTCATCAATATCTCAGCCTCACTACTAACAGCTGCTCCCCCTGCAGTGGGAATCAGTTCTAAGGAAACCTGCAGAGAAATCACAGGCACCTTAGGCCACAAAAATCATACTTTCAAAAGATATTCCGCATCTCATGACCAACATTATTCATCAGCTCTTTCAAAAATACAAGTCACAGCTGCAACCCAAGGTCAATACTTACTTGTCGAAAGAGTTTCCTTCAGATCACTGATTGGTCAAGTCTATCCTAGTCTAAGGGAAATCACCTGTTCATCCAGAGAGATAAAAGATAAAACAGGTGCAACACTAGAAACATACAGAACAAACCCAAGACTTTGCTAGTGAATGATATGTGGTTGAGTGTCAACTCCCTGCGAGTCATGTTAAGATTTCCTTTTCAACATTTTTCTTCTTCACAGAGGCTCTTCTGCCTCGTGACAGATGCAAAGAATGTGATGTATATTAAAAACCTCTCCCTCCTCAGATGGGTTCATTTTTATTCAGGGACAATTTTGCTGACTGACAGGTAAGCATTTGGTGCTGAAATTGGACCTGTACAAGAGCTTTGCATTTCATTTGCTCCATTACACCAGTGCATGAATTACTGGGCTTTTCACTTTGGCATCTTTCCATTACTTTCAAATAACTGACATGAACAAAATGACTCTTCTGACATTTTGTGCAACAAATTTGTTCCAAAAGGAATAAAACATTATTAGGCTGTTGTACCCACTTGCATCCCCACAACCTTCGATTCTAATCTGTCCAAAACCTACAAGTGTCTAAATAGTAGCTGATATTGTCAAAAATAAACAAACAAAAATCCAACAGCAAAACTCTATCCAAGAAATACATTTTGGTTCTTACATTGCAGCCATACAATCATTTCAATTTGTGAGCTTCTTCAGTCATGATATGCTGAATTCCATTTATATACACAAAAGAAATTTCTGCTTAATACACTTCAGTTTAGCGTGTTACATGTAGTTGCATTTACGCTACACTGCCAGCCACAATATACCTGCATATGCACAATTTAACATAAGCATTCAGGAAAGAATGATATTTGCTTGCATCTGGGGAAAAAATCCCTTGGATGGTAGCATGTTTTTGGCAAAGGCGAGTTGACAGCTTTTATATTCTCCCTTTGCTGCTGTGCAGTTCAGCAATGCATTACGCACAATTATCATTTCATTAAGGCTCTTCTCTTATCCTCTACTTTCTCTCATATGTTCTAGCTCTCTTACCCATATGGTGTTTGGTGCTTATCCCCTAGATCCCTACACCTTGAATGATACTCAATTACCAGATTTAACTGACTTTCTGAAGAGGTGTTTCAATCCCTCCCTAATAGCTACTGTCATCACAATGACTTACCTCCAGTTGGAAGAGCAGGACAGAACATTCCACAGCCTCTTGACTATCAGCCCCAACTCAGCTTCCCCTCTATTCTCTCAGTGAAAATTCACCTTCTCATTGCCATAGTCAACAATTACCACCTTTGAATTTGAGGTACTAGTGCTGCTCCCAGGTCTCTCCAACTGACAATACAATATGTTTCAGTCACACTTTCATGCTAATGCTCACAAAGACGGGTAAGGAAGAAAAAAATGAGCACAGTAATTTGTGGAGAAGCAGCAAGATGAATGAAACATAATTCAGGCTTGGAACCTAATAGTGTCATAACTAAATTATGATGTACAATGTGCAAGAGCATATTTTATAATAAAATTGTACAATCTCAGAAAGGCACTTGGCTGTGTGCATTGTGGCAAAGTAACGTGAACCGCAACATTAAACACTTCATAACCCCTTTAAAAGGGGCTAATTCATCTTGCACGAAGGGAAAAAAGCATGATTTCTCTTCACAGATATATAATATACTACTATCAGTTTCAATATATATAAGTTGTTATTACTTGCATTTTTCATCAGGAATGATGGGCAGAGAGGGACAAGCTAGAATAACATGAATATTTTACTAATCTAGATCCGTTTTTTAAAATATAAAGTATTCCAAGCTACAGTTAATATGGAACATTTATTAATGAACATGTTCTTTCATAATCTGAGATCTATACACAAAGTAAAACTACTTTTACTAAACCTTCAGGCAACTGACAACTAAAGACAGAGTGGGGTACAACAAGTACACCCCCTCATCTTCCCACAATACCTTTCTCAGCTATTAAGTCTATGAAAACAGTGAAGACCTCCAAAAGGGATATTTGGGAACAGCTGCTTCCTCTTCCTCAGTCACATGTAGCTGACTGCCATGTACAATAAAAATATCAGTTCTGAACTAACAACGTTGAAGTATCTCCCATGAGTTCAATCCAGTCAAGCAAGGGCACACAGAGCAGTCTCACAGGGCTTAACAGAATCTTGCATTTCCTTTCTCTTCCCCCACCGCCACACCAATACATACACAAGAACGGAGGAGGGCCAATCCTATCCAACTTTCCTGCACTAATGCAACTGTGCCAGCACAACATGTGCTGCATCCTGCAGTGGAGGGGCAGTCATGCAGGCCTTCTCAAGGCAAGGGAATATTTGTTCCCTTATCTCAGGGCTGCATTGCAGCTGTGCTGGCTGTAGAAAGTTGGATAGGGTTGGGCCCTCAAAGTAAATCTAGCTGGGAATGGGAGGACCCAGCACTCCTATCATTTTCACCATCTGCCTCTCTGCATGCACAATCCAAATTACCTATGCACTGGAGCACAAGCTAGTTGTATAGCAACAGGGTAAATGCAGAGAGTTGGATACGACATGAGAGGTGCTCCACTGAGGCCTGAGAGATGCATCTGCACTTGATTGGATTGAGTCTTACGTATCTTAGTAAAACTTTCATTACGGCTGCAATCCTAAGCATGCTTATTTGGAAGCAAATTCTATTGTACACGGGCCTTCTTTTAAAACAAACATTAGGACTGGACTGTAATAATGTCAGTGCAGTACGTGCTCTATCCCCAAAAAAGTTTAAAAAAAGAAAACACATAAATGTAATCTTAAGAATAATTCACAAAAAAGCAGTAACATAATGTCATTATATAAATCTACAGTGCATGTGCATCCACAGCCCCAAAATTGTGCTTAATTATTGCCATTTAAATGCCCCTGGATCCCCACAGTGCCACAATCGCTGCCTTAAGGGAGAATAGCTCATTCTATTTCCCTAGTGGGTTACAACCCATCAGTTTAGGAACCACCAGTGAATAGGATTGGTCTCAGAATATTTTCTTTTTTAACATGATTATATTTTTTCTTTTTAACATGATTATATTTCAGGTGTTCATTAGGATGGGTTTCATTTTATTGGGAAGAACTATTACTTTTAAGGAGGATATTTATATCAAAATACATTTTCAATAACTTCCACTAAATACCTGACTAGAGAGTAATCCAGTTAAAATAAAATTAGCCATGAAACTATTCTGTATCTCATCAAATTACAGTAAAATTCACCTGAAACAGTACCCGATTAAAAAAAATAATCTTGGTAAACAAATGAGATTTTCCTGTACCAAATGGTGACTCTTAATAAAAGGTTTAAAAACCCAATTTACAGAAAAAATATCCAACCAAGCATTGCTTCTTGTATATAGCATAAAAACAAACATTCCAGAACAGTTTCTGGTAGAAGTAGAACGTAAGTATTAAGGAAGGATTGCAGCCTGCAAAAGAATCACTGCAGAAACTCGCCCAAAAATCAACATCATAGTTAAGTTGAGGGCAGGTTTTGAGTCCAAAATCATGGAATTTTCTGTGACCCTCGAATAAGTCAAGAGTCAAACTTAGGAGGGTCTGACTATAGTTTTGTCTGATTTTACCTACCAGTAATTGTTACCTAAGATTTGAACAGTGTCCAATTTATTAAAAATATAGTAAAAGATCCTAAGATACATTTTTATTCATTAACCTTTTTAATTCTGGCCTTCACAACCTTTTTGTAAACACACTTACAGTAAGTGCACTGTAAACAACGTATCAATAGAACAATTAATCAAATCCTTCTTTAAGGTGCTGGGTATGTTAAGCCAGAGGCTCTACATATAACGTTTATAACAACCAACTGTGAGTGTGCACAGTGGAGAGACAAGCAACAAGGACTGAGCATGAGCAACTGCAGCTGCACATAGTTGCAACCCTATTTACTCAGAAGTTCCATGGGTGTTATTCTTAACTCATGGTGCACTGAATTGTAGCCTCAGACTTTGTTTCAGATGGGAATGACATCCTGGTGTTTTAAGAACAAGACTCCTAAACTGAGGGCTGTGTGAAATTCTTTGCCAACGACTTGCAAGGAAAGTTCTGAGGCAGCAGCAAAAAGAAAACAAAGAGGTATTTTACTTTCTCCAAGCTGAAACAGAGTTGAAGGTGCTTGAGGGAATTGCAGGCTTTGTAATTGCTGAACATAGTAGCAACCCTCACACAGACTACAATTCCCTTAAGCGCCTTCTCTTCCTGTTTGGAGAAGAAACTAAAGTGGCTGCCCCTGAATACCGTAATTACTAGTAAAAATTATCCTTTTTCCTCCACCCTGTGCCCTGTTGCTCAACCCAGTCCCACCCCACACTTTAGCAGACAGCTGCTAAGGTTCCCAGAAGCTTCCCAGAAGCTCCCGCTTTATTTACTGCAGTGTTTCTTAAACTATCATTTGGGACCCACGAGGTGGGTTGCAAGCTAATTTCAGGTGGGTCCCCATTCATTTCAGTATTTTACTTTTAATATATTAGACTGGTATGTGACTGCATTTGGAGAAAACGTATTCCTGAGTAAGCGTGGGTAGGATTGCATAATTATTAAAAATTTTCCTGCTTAAGGATGTCACTTCTGGTCATGACATCACTTCCAGTGGGTCCTGACAGATTCTCATTCCAAACAGTGGGCCCCGGTGGTAAATGTGTGAGAACCACTGCTTTACTGTATCGACCCGAGTATAAGCCGACCAAGTGTTTCAGGCTCAATTTTTAGGCATACTTTTTTTTTAACTTATAGGTGCGTGTATATGGTATTAAAAACACAGCAGTCATGCGCCTCTTAACAATAAGGATGCAGACCAGCATCACTGTCAGAACACCCAAATTGTGCAAGAGATACGACTTCAGGTTTCTTCTGGGAAACCAAAAATTGTGTCTCTCGCACAATTCACGTATTCTGAGCCTCACATATGCAACCTGTTGCTGGCCAGAAGGTCGTCAAGGGTCGCACACCTGTATAAGAAATCCAGTTATAAAAATCTTATGCTTCAATCCATCCCCCGCCAGTGTAACTACTGCACCAGCAGAGGCTGCTTTACAGCTGTCAGCAAGCATCTTCTGCCAACAGGTGTAGCAGGGGCCCCGGCAAGCAGACTGCAGCAGCCTCCCTTGTGCCACTGAACCCATGGATACCAGCCGAAGCAGGTAGGCCTGCACAGGGGATTGGAAGGAGGCAGGGAAGTGGTTGAATGGGATGGGGGGAAGTTGCCATACTCTGCCTTTTCTGGTTTTCCTAAGCATCCAAGTGGGTAAGGAATGCAAGAAGATGGCAGCATGGCAGTTCCCTCCACCCACTCCCCAGCACTCTGGAGTAATAGCTGCCACTACCCTGATTCTCTTTCACTTGCTCTTAGAAGGAGCAAGCAGGATTGGAAGGGTACTAGAGTGCTGACTGCGTGGCTCTGTTGGTTGTGGGTTAGAAGGAAGTGACAGGCAGACAGGGGGTGGGGTAACTTTTGTCAGTTTGCTGATTCCCTCCAACTCACCACTTGAAGTAAGCCTTGAAGGCCCCCTCCCACACTATGATTCTATGGTCTTGTTTTAACATGCTTGCCGTTTTTATGTAATTTTATGTCATCCCCATTAACTGGGCTAAGATACACTTTTCAAAGAAATTATATTTAGAAGGGAGGGAGCAAGCGCCTCTCTTCACCCCATCAAGGCATCTTTTCCAGTGGTTGTTGTGGGTGTCTGTTCTTTTTAGACTGTTAGCCCTTTGAGGACAGGGAACCATTTATTGATTTTACTATGTAAACTGCTTTGTGAACTACTCCTGTTGAAAAGTGTTACAGTGGGCCCTAAGTATCCATGGGGACTCAGTTCCTCAGAATGCCTCCTGAACCCTTAGGAGAGGCACTTCCAGTTCGTAAAAAAAAAACCAAAAAAACAAAAGTGCCTGTCTGAAGTATCTGGGAGGTTTCCTGGAATTTACCTGAAACTGAAATACAGCACTTTGGAGAAAAGAAAACCACCATCACTACTAGGAATCATCAAACATTACACTGTGATATCTCACCAGTTCTTGGACTCTTGCATAGAGTTCAAACTAGTGAGCAACCAAAAATCCCAGTCCAAACATCTGATGGACTGTGACCCCACTGATGATGATGTTCATGTTGTTATAATTGCTGCTGGTTTTGCTTTGGTTTTGCTTTCATTGTGTGTATGTCACTTTCATTGTGTGTATGTCATTGTGTGTATGCTTTTATTGTGTGTAATTATCTTCTATTTATTAGCTGCATTGAAACTGTGCATGATAAGCTGGGTTAATTGTGCTCTATTAATATTGCATTACAAGGGTGAAATGAGACATCAGAGCCAAACAACTGAGAGTATTCTCTCCAACATGCCATCTAAATGTTTGCATTCTCTGTGGATGACTGATGTGCTAGACATGAGTTGGGCTTCATTCAGGATAACAGAGCATAGCCACCTCTCCCACCTCTAATCAAGATCTACAGCCACATAGACTAAACATCACTCCAAGTACAACCCAAGCTATACTTACACCATTTCAGTGCCATAAAAGTATTGGAAGTTCACCTTTAAGTCATTTGTAAAACATGCTGTATGGACAAAACTTTTTTTTCAAACCATCTCTAGGTATATTCGCTCATAAACCTTAAATTACTGTAGAACATGAAAACAGATAGTGTCTGCATAGAGACAGCAACATACATGGAATACATACTAATGGCTTGAAGTTAAAATGCACTTGAAGAACAGAAAGTGAGCACCACAAGGCAGTGTTCTCTGTGACTGTCTGTCAACAATACTGCAATTGATCATCTTCAGCAAAGCGACCTACTTTTCCTTTCATGGCTGTCAGGGTTATTCTAACAGGTATTTTAATGCACTGTCTTGTGGAAAATGTGTATTTGAGGCAACCTTGTTCCTTCTTGTACCTTCCATACAAATGCAAAGTAGGTTAAAGGAGTACTCTCCCAGCACTAAATTCATAATAGTCTGTATGGGCTTTCTTTAAATCAAATTCCCCTACTCAGGTGGTTACCTAAATATGTGAAAAGCCAATTGTAGAGCAACCAAGGGGCTGCTTCTGTGGGCTGTCATCAACAAGCCCAATGAGTCAATCTGTGTTTCCTACTGTCCTGTCCCTCTGGAGCAGGGGTGTCCAAACATTTTAGCAGGTGGGCCACATCATCTCTCCAACACTGTGTCGGGGGCCAGAAAAAAAGAGCTAACTTACATTTTTAGTTTGAATAAATTTACATAAATAAATACATTAGAGATGGAACTTATATGAATGAATGAAGGTCTTGCAATAGCTCATGGCCTATAAAAGGCCTTGCACAAAGCAAGGCCAGCCTTTCCTTTGCTGCCACTGCTGCATCACAGATGTGAAACAGCAAGCAGTGGAGGGAGCCCTTGTCCCACAGCTCACACGAGAGGTTGAACAGTTGGCCATCATGCTAAGAGCAGTTGCGTCGGGCCACCATGGGCTCCAGCAAGTCTCCAGAGGGCCAGAGCTCATTGGACACTGGGGGCTCTCAGTGGGCTGCATTGAGAGTCCTCGAGGGCTGCAAGTGGCCCCAGGGCTGGGGTTTGGGCACCACTGCTCTGGAGGAAGGAGCCAGGAACCCTGGAAGCCAGGGACCAACAGACTCCTGAGCAACAGATGGGCTTCTTCTGTGGACTGGCATCTTTAATATTGGCCAGTCCTGATACAGCTACATTCCCATAAACACCCCAAATCTAAACCTACTAAGCTTTTAAAATTATTATTTAAATACTAAGACTGCAATTCTATACACACTAATTTGGGAGTAAGTCACATTGAACTCAGTGGGGCTTATTGCTGAATAAATAAGCAAAGGATTACATTGTTAACCATTTTGGGAGCCTCTCCAGGCTGAAAAGCAGAGCATAAATAAAATAAAATCTTTTTCACCTGATTGCCAGCGCCTCAAAAAAACTGATGGTGCACTGCATTTTAAGACCATAGTGACAATATTTTTTTAAACTTCAAAACTTATCAAAATGTTTTGCAACCTAACTTTGAACCCAATCCTGCACTCAGCACCATGGCTTCGTGCCACCGTGCGCTGTTGCAAACATGCCGTAAGGCACATTTGCGAGCCTCACCACTGGGCTACCACCCGTGCTAGCCCAGTGCCGGTCGGTACTAGACTAGCGCAGGGTGGGCACCCAGCTCTGCAGCTCGGTGATCTCATGGACCACCGAGCCACGGCACGGTAAGTGGGGGCGGGTAGGGGGCGGAGAGGAAGTGTTCCAGGGAGGGGGGAGGCATGGGGAGAGCGGAGAGAGGGCAGGCGGGAGGTGTGCCATGGGGAGGCAGGAAGCAGGTCCAGTGGAGCTCCGCTCCACCGGATCCTCTCTGTTTGTACAGGGCTCAGTGCCCTTGTAATGTCCATAGCGGGCAAAGACCCCGTCCCCTGGTGTGCGACTAAACACGGGGGGCTTACCCTGTTGATGACAGGTGGTCGTCGACGGAGAGAAGGACAGGAGACCAACACGGCTGCTTTGCACAGGCGGTTTACTTGAGTCAGACATTTAACATTCATGGGACATGTTACATCACAGGCCCTTTTGGCTTACATAGACTTGTGCTGTCGGCACACATTAGGATCATTGCCCGACCCTTCCCAACCCCTCGAGGTTCCAGGTGGAGCTCTCTGGCTGGTACCTGTTGCCCCGGGATATGGGTTCCCCGGAGGTTAGTCACCTGCAGCACTGATGTTCAGGGTGAGCCCAGATGTCCTCAGGAGGGCCCCAGGTGCCTCAGTGTTTGGACCTCAATCAGCTGGCCACCGTTGGGGAGGGTTGGCTGGGAGTCCTCAGGCCTGTAGCCTTGCTTCTCCTGAGGTCACCCCAGGGGCCCAGGCAGGTCCCGGATCTGGGGGCTCCCAGTCCCGGCTCACTCTCTCAAGGACCGAGGAAGTCAAGTTCCCTTTTGGGTCATGGACTGCCAGAATGAGTCCGGGGTTGCTACCCCCTCCAGCTCTGCTGCTGCCTGGGGAGGAATGAGCTCTTCCTAGGCTGCCTAGGCTGCTTATGAAGCCAGTATCTGGCTTAGCCGGCCCCACCCTTTCAGGCCACGTGGCTATTTGATGCTCCCAGGAGGCCCTGGGCCCTACTCCCAGAGAGATGCCTGCCTGGGGGTCCAGTCCTGGTAGTACTTGTGCTTTACCCCCGAGGAGGCCCCTACCCATGAGGAGACCACTGCTCCTGAGGAAACCCCAGCCACTGGGGCTGGGCCCAGGTGACAGCCCTACATGAACAGCTTTACTTTACCGCTGACCTTTTGGTCGGCAGTAAAGTGAGTAGCCCCATTGCAGGGCTGCTTCCCTTATCTGGGAGAAGGGGACAAAAGTCCCCTTCTCCCAAGGTGCCGCCTGCAGTAGCCCAAGGTGCACAGGATCCGGCGGCAGCTGTTCTCGGTGATGCCAAAGCTGGGTGCCCTGGGCTGCTCAGGATTGGGCTGTTTCTTGACTACTAGTATGTCTTCCACAGAAAAGGTGTGCGATACTTGGCTCTGTAATCAAGTGACTTATACTCCAGTTAAAATGAACATTGCTTCACTTTGGTTAGATCATACCCTCTGTGAGAGCTGATGAAAGTTGCTTAACAATATGAACCCTGCAAAACAGGTCTTCTACAACAAAGAGACTCTAAACAGCACTTTATTCTTCAGTCACTGTGACTGCTGCAAATGTTCTGGTGCTCTAAACTTGGAATTGCTGTACATGTACAGTAAGGTCCCACAAGCACTTAACACCTGATCTGAAGAACCTTTAAAGGTTTATGAACCTTTATAGGTTCATTACTAATTGAAAAATATATTTAATGTTGAGGGTGCCATCAGGAATAGAAAGACAGCATATAAATACGTATTTTAGTAAAGAAACAAATTTCAGAAATAATAAATTGTTTGTAATTGTACAACAATTCACAATATCCCACTTCCATAAACCTTCATGCAGACTATAACAAAGCAAAGCCTCTTTCATGTTTTGTTGTTCATGAAGGGAGTGTATCTCCAACATGAAAGAGAATTTGAATAATGCATTTTGTAAGATTCAGTAAGTCTAACCATGCTTTCTACAGAACAAAAGGAAAATGTGTTACAACACAGTGTACAATAACTAAATTTTCCAGAGGGCTGGGCTGCAGGATCTGTTTTTAAGTCAGCTGGGAGTAGTTTAGCCCTTGTCACAGCCATTCAAAGTTACTAGAGAAAGGCTGAAGTGGGGATTTTGTGTTACTAAACTACATAACCTTCTGGGTCATTCAGTCAACTGAATGTCAGATGTCAACTGCTGTACTGTTCAATTACAGGCACTTGAATATAGTGTCTGCCACTTACTGAAGATGTCACAGACTTTTCAACAAAGACCTCAATATGGCAGTTCAAAATTACAGCATCTGTCTGAAGTATTCAGGCACTGTGTGTCCATAGGGGGATTTATTTTTCCTTAAGGGTGCTGGTGCTGGCAAAGAAATATTTTGGTTTACAGTTAGTTGTAGCACAAAATAAGGCAGACAGGGTGGGATAGCAACAACCAGTTGAGAATGCTTCTATTTATCTGAGGTTATGTTGAGAGAAAGCAAAGTCAATAATTCGAGTAATAGAATTATATTTGACTGTTATTTTTTCCATTTAAAACCCACAAGAGGGCCTTTAGTATGATAAATATCTGGAACCAACAAAGAAAGCAGTTCTTGTGACTGGATGTACAAAAAATTAGTTAACATAATGTACCACATCCTGGTACATGCTAACAGAATCAGAAAACAGGGTCTCATAATCACAGATCACAGGATCAGGTAAGATTGGCTGACAATCGATCATTTAAGAGATAAGACTATGTTGTGCACACAATGCTCCATTCAAGGAGAGGAGCAGGGCCAGCCTTATGTTTAGGCAGTTGCCTCCAGAAGCAGATACTGTTAAATTTCAGCAGATGGTCTTGTGCTTTATTTCTATTTTCAATTACAACAGGTTAAGTTGCCTTTTCTCTATAAAAAGCATAACAAAGGTGCCTAATAATTATAGCCAAAGTAAAACCATCCTAAGTAGCAAGCTACTGCAGAGGAAAGTAGTAGAGCAGCTAGTCATGGAGCCCACCAGAGGACAGGTGACTCTAGATTTAATATTGTGCGGTATGCAGGACCTGGTTAGAGATGTAAACGTTACTGAGCCATTGGGGAACAGTGATCATGCTGCGATCCGTTCTGACATGCACATTTGGGGAAGAATACCAGGCAAATCTCTAACAAAAACCCTTGACTTCCGAAGGGCAGACTTCCCCGAAATGAGGAGGCTGGGTAGAAGGAGGTTGAAAGGGAAGGTAAAAAGAGTCCAATCTCTCCAGAGTGCATGGAGGCTGCTTAAAACAACAGTAATAGAGGCCCAGCAGAGGTGTATACCGCAAAGAAAGAAGGGTTCCACTAAATCCAGGAGAGTGCCCGCATGGCTAACCAGCCAAGTTAGAGAAGCTGTGAAGGGCAAGGAAGCTTCCTTCCGTAAATGGAAGTCTTGCCCTAATGAGGAGAATAAAAAGGAACATAAACTGTGGCAAAAGAAATGTAAGAAGGTGATACGGGAGGCCAAGTGAGACTATGAGGAATGCATGGCCAGCAACATTAAGGGGAATAATAAAAGCTTCTTCAAATATGTTAGAAGCAGGAAACCCACCAGAGAAGCGGTTGGCCCTCTGGATAGTGAGGGAGGGAAAGGGGAGATAAAAGGAGACTTAGAGATGGCAGAGAAATTAAATGAGTTCTTTGCATCTGTCTTCACGGCAGAAGACCTCAGGCAGATACCACTGCCCGAACGGCCCCTCCTGACTGAGGAGTTAAGTCAGATAGAGGTTAAAAGAGAAGATGTTTCAGACCTCATTGATAAATTAAAGATCAATACGTCACCAGGCCCTGATGGCATCCACCCAAGAGTTATTAAGAAATTGAAGAATGATGTTCCAGATCTCTTGACTAAGGTATGCAACTTGTCCCTCAAAACGGCCACGGTGCCAGAAGATTGGAAAATAGCAAATGTCACGCCGATCTTTAAAAAGGGAAAGAGGGGGGACCCGGGAAACTATAGGCCGGTCAGCCTAACATCCATACCGGGTAAGATGGTGGAATGCCTCATCAAAGATAGGATCTCAAAACACACAGATGAACAGGCCTTGCTGAGGGAGAGTCAGCATGGCTTCTGGAAGGGTAAGTCTTGCCTCACGAACCTTATAGAATTCTTTGAAAAGGTCAATAGGCATGTGGATTTGGGAGAACCCATGGACATTATATATCTGGACTTTCAGAAGGCGTTTGACACGGTCCCTCACCAAAGGCTATTGAAAAAACTCCACAGTCAGGGAATTAGAGGACAGGTCCTCTCATGGATTGAGAACTGGTTGGAGGCCAGGAGGCAGAGAGTGGGTGTCAATGGGCAATTTTCACAATGGAGAGAAGTGAAAAGCGGTGTGCCCCAAGGATCTGTCCTGGGACCGGTGCTTTTCAACCTCTTCATAAATGACCTGGAGACAGGGTTGAGCAGTGAAGTGGCAAAGTTTGCAGACGACACCAAACTTTTCCGAGTGGCGAAGACCAGAAGTGATTGTGAGGAGCCCCAGAAGGATCTCTCCAGACTGGCAGAATGGGCAGCAAAATGGCAGATGCGCTTCAATGTCAGTAAGTGTAAAGTCATGCACATTGGGGCAAAAAATCAAAACTTTAGATATAGGCTGATGGGTTCTGAGCTGTCTGTGACAGATCAGGAGAGAGATCTTGGGGTGGTGGTGGACAGGTCAATGAAAGTGTCGACCCAATGTGCGGCGGCAGTGAAGAAGGCCAATTCTATGCTTGGGATCATTAGGAAGGGTATTGAGAACAAAACGGCTAGTATTATAATGCCGTTGTACAAATCGATGGTAAGGCCACACCTGGAGTACTGTGTCCAGTTCTGGTCACCGCATCTCAAAAAAGACATAGTGGAAATGGAAAAGGTGCAAAAGAGAGCGACTAAGATGATTACGGGGCTGGGTCACCTTCCTTATGAGGAAAGGCTACGGCGTTTGGGCCTCTTCAGCCTAGAAAAGAGACCCCTGAGGGGGGACATGATTGAGACATACAAAATTATGCAGGGGACAGACAAAGTGGATAGGGAGATGCTCTTTACACTCTCACATAATACCAGAACCAGGGGACATCCACTAAAATTGAGTGTTGGGCGGGTTAGGACAGACAAAAGAAAATATTTCTTTACTCAGCGTGTGGTCGGTCTGTGGAACTCTTTGCCGCAGGATGTGGTGCTGGCGTCTAGCCTAGACGCCTTTAAAAGGGGATTGGACAAGTTTCTGGAGGAAAAATCCATTATGGGGTACAAGCCATGATGTGTATGCGCAACCTCCTGATTTTAGAAATGGGTTATGTCAGAATGCCAGTTGCAGGGGAGGGCACCAGGATGAGGTCTCTTGTTATCTGGTGTGCTCCCTGGGGCATTTGGTGGGCTGCTGTGAGATACAGGAAGCTGGACTAGATGGGCCTATGGCCTGATCCAGTGGGGCTGTTCTTATGTTCTTATGTAAAGGGGGAATTTCCCAATTCTAGCCACAAGCACCTTCCATGGGTGGAGCTTCACTCACAGAAAGTTCCTGTGTCCAGCCCCAGTACTACATCACATGCTCTTTGTGTCACCTGACTGTCCAGAGTGGCTGTTCACGGGCCTCAGATAGTTGCGGTAAAGCGGCAGTGAAGATCACTCTGTGTAGGAGAACTGCAAGCATACACAAGCTCCCCACTGCACTCCCTTAAAGGTTGCTTCTGAGAGTTAGGGCTTGCTCAGGTACAGGAGATGTGCAAATTCTCTATTTTTAAAGTCATGCATAATACAATGGAGAAATGATTACAGGAAGAGAACTTGAATGATTGTGATCAAAACAAGGCAAGAGAAGGTTTTCATAAGTACAGAATAGAGTTAACTCTTTAAATGTGTGATCATCTCACAAGTGCATATAACTGCCTCAGGTTGGGGAGGAGAGAGTAGGAGAAATGATTACAGCAGCCCAGGGACATTTCTTTCTAAATTTTCTGATTACGTTTTAAGTGTTCTTTGTCATGGATATCATAAACTGATTAAATCATTGTGTGTGACCCCTACTGACTATGCTAAGTGAAAAGAGAGAACTATTAATAACTACCCATTTCTGACAGCTGCCCAGGGGCAATGCAGCCTTTTGGAGCAATAAAATGACTCCCTAACTCACTCACTGAATGCTGAATATTGATTCATATTATGAGTGTTGTCAAACACAGACTGCAGTTCTGAAGATCTGTAGTGGCAGGTCATCAGGAATAGCATTAGCAAATGTCAGGTCCAGATTCAAAGGCCTGCTGGACTCTTTAGGGATAAGATTTATCGATTTCATAAAACGTGAAAACAGATCAAGTACTCATGATGATGGAAATGGTCATGGCAGAATGAGGCTGAGGCTGGCTTGATATAAGTCTTAGAGGAGAAGCAACACACAAAATTGTTGACCATCATAAATAAACTGAAAAGGCGAGGGTGTCCAGGACAAGGACAACTACAGCTGTGGGGCTAACAAATGATCTTTTCAGGGTTAAACGTCAGATACTGAACACCCAATTGTCTAAAGTCATGAAGAAACAAGACACAAGAAGTGTCACAATATCGGATCCCAGAGGTCTTTAAATTATTATTATTGCTGCTCAGGTCACATCAGCGGATGTTAGCAATCAATATTTTAGTTGCACACACAGCTGATCTAATGCAGAGCATACCTTCTAGAAAAGATAGAAACAGCATGACCTATTTCTGTTATTACATACAGAGAATCATTTAGATCATGTTCTTCTTACTAATAATGATAAACATGATTTTATATTTGGACCACACTCTTTGAAAAAATATTTTCTTTCTCATGCTTTTTTAAAAGCACTATTGATGTGTACACAAGAACAGTTTTAGAATCTGTAATGTCTGCAAAAAATGCTTTTGTCATACAATTTACAAATGCATTTATGTAAAAGCAAGGACTATTCATTTCATGTTGGCATACTTCCAAGTACGTATACTTGGGAAAACAGCCAGGCAGCCCAATCCTGAGCTGCCGTGGCACACGGCTGTGGCAGCACCGAAAACGGCTGCCACAGCTTCTGGCGCATAAACGGCAGCCACAGGCAGCACGTCGGGAAAAGGGGACTTTCATCCCCTTCCCCCAGGTAAGGGAAGTAGCTCCATAAAGTAAGAGCATTTGTGTTGGGTGACAAGCCCCACACGAACGCTCTGGATCCAGTGGAACAGAGCTCCACTGGACCCGCCTCCCTCCCTCCCTCCCCGTCCCTCCCCCGTCATGCCTCCCACCAGCCCTCCCCCGCCTCCCCGTTACACCTCTTCCCGCTCTCTCCCCGCCTTCTCCCTCCCCAAAACACCTCCTCCCGGCCTCCCCCCGCCACCACT
This sequence comes from Tiliqua scincoides, assembly GCF_035046505.1. Lineage (NCBI taxonomy): Eukaryota > Metazoa > Chordata > Lepidosauria > Squamata > Scincidae > Tiliqua > Tiliqua scincoides. Next base: position 261,193,402 of record NC_089821.1, on the reverse strand, counting down.
TTCCTCTCCGCGGCTCGGCAGTCTGGGCTAGCATAGGTGGTGGTAAGCCTCACAAATGTGCCTTATGGCATGTTTGCAACAGTGTGCGCCGGCGGTAAGCCAGCACGTCAAGCCCAGGATTGGGCTCTTAAACGGCAATTCTATACTCACTTACTTGGAAGTAAGCCCCACTGAACTCAGTGGAACTTGCACCTGAAAAACCATGCACAGGATTCTAGCATTAAAAGTTAACCCTCTTCTAATGAAAAAATAGTGGGGAGGGTACTTAATAATCATCTCATGCATTCAAAAAGGATTGCTTTGGAATACTATAAATGGGTGATGAAAGAAAATGAAGAGCTGCTACAGGTTACTCAGTTCTCAAATTAAAAGTGAATATATTATTAGCTACTGAAAGAAATGTTAGCAAAGGATAATGGTGGCAGCAGTTAAGTCTCATGCTGTGATTTTTACAAGTCCAAAGCAGCAAAAAAGAACATCACTTGACACATCACCTGACAGGTAGAGTTTCTGTTATTTTTCACAGAATCGTCTTCCTCATTAGAGGGCTATCTTTACTGAATACACATATACAGAAGTAGGAGGCTTCTACACTCACTTTGAGGACCCTCCCTTGAGGGCTGCTCAAGGCTTCCATACCAATCCTTTTACTGTCCCAACACATATCTGGACCAGGGGTGTCCAAAGTTTTTGCCAGGAGGGCCACATCATCTCTCTGATACTGCGTTGGGGGCCGAGGAAAGAAAGAATTAATTTACATTTAAAATTTGAATAAATTTACATAAGTTTACATAAATGAATATATTAAAGATGAACTTATATGAATGAATGAAGGTCTTGCAATAGCTCATGGCCTATAAAAGACCTTGCACAAAGCAAGGCTAGCCTTTCCTTTGCTGCCACTACTGCATCACAGACATGAAACAGCAAGCATTGGAGGAAGCCCTCATCCCACAGCTCACGCAAAAAGGTCAAACAGTTGCCTTTACGCTGAGAGCAGTTGTGTCGGGCCAGTGCGGGCTGCAACAAATCTCTGGAGGGCTAGAGGCTCATTGGAGACTGGGGGCTCCCTGAGGGCTGCATTGAGAAGCCTCATAAGAACATAATAACAGCCCCACTGGATCAGGCCATAGGCCCATCTAGTCCAGCTTCCTGTATCTTACAGCAGCCCACCAAATGCCCCAGGGAGCACACCAGATACCAAGAGACCTCATTCTGGTGCCCTCCCTTGCATCTGGCATTCTGACATAGCCCATTTCTAAAATCAGGAGGTTGCACATGCACATCATGGCTTGTAACCCATAATGGATTTTTCCTTCAGAAACTTGTCCAATCCCCTTTTAAAGGCGTCCAGGCCAGACGCCATCACCACATCCTGTGGCAAGGGGTTCCACAGACCAACCACACGCTGAGTAAAGAAATATTTTCTTTTGTCTGTCCTAACTCTCCCAACACTCAATTTTAGTAGATGTCCCCTGGTTCTGGTGTTATGTGAGTGTAAAGAGCATCTCTCTATCCACTCTGTCCATCCCCTGCATAATTTTGTATGTCTCAATCATGTCCTCCCTCAGGCGCCTCTTTTGTATGCTGAAGAGGCCCAAACGCCGTAGCCTTGCCTCATAAGGAAGGTGCCCCAGCCCAGTAATCATCTTAGTCGCTCTCTTTTGCACCTTTTCCATTTCCACTATGTCTTTTTTGAGATGCGGTGACCAGAACTGGACACAATACTCCAGGTGTGGCCTTATCATCCATTTGTACAACAGCATTATAATATTAGCCGTTTTGTTCTCAATACCTTTCCTAATGATCCCAAGCATAGAATTGGCCTTCTTCACTGCCGCCGCACATTGGGTCGACACTTTCATCGACCTGTCCACCACCACCCCAAGATCTCTCTCCTGATCTGTCACAGCAGCTCAGAACCCATCAGCCTATACATAAAGTTTTGATTTTTTCCCCCAGTGTGCATGACCTTGCACTTACTGACATTGAAGAGCATCTGCCATTTTGCTGCCCATTCTGCCCGCATGTGGCCCCAGGGACGGGGTTTGGCACCCCTGATCTGGACCAACACATGTGGCAGGACATGCATTGGTGTTTGCTCCAAGCAACAACAGGGTGATCTATATGTGGGATGGAATATTGTTTCTTCATCACAAGCAGATCATTATCTGGTTATGTTTAGATTCTTATCATTGTAGGGGTGACAGATTGTTGAGTCCATGGCGGGGGCCTGCTCAGCTTCCCCCCAGGGTAGGACTCTACTGTCAAGGGTTCAGGGCTTTCCTGACTTATCCTGGTTAAGAAGGAGGGGGAAAGGTCACTGGAGAGGTCAGCAAAGGGGTTTATTCTTGTTAAGGCTTTCACATTCATTGGCCCTGTTACTTCACAGGAGCCACACTGGTACAATAGTCCTTACAGAAGGCTGTGCCTGGTCCTGTTATGTCACAGGGGTAACGGGAGTCCAACAGTCTTTGCTAATAGTCCTTGTTAAAAAGAGCTTCTCCTGTTGCACCTCATAGGAGGAGGCATCTGCAAATAGGCAGTGTCTGAAGCTTTGTCCCCGGGTGGGTTTATCGCCTCTGGAATTAGTCAGATGGTGTTGTCCCTGCCGGCTTGAGCTGGCAGCCATGGAGGAACTGCCTCTGGAAGACTTCCTCCAGGGGGCTGTAGCCTGAAATGGGTTCCCAGGGGCTGCCAGAGTTCCCAGAGGAGCTGGGCACATGGGAGTCAGGGCAGCTGGGAGTCAGGTGGTCCTTCCTTAGTTAGACCATAAGATTGATATTTGCTTGCTGCATACTTTGCAGATAAAGTCACTCATGGCCCTATCCTATCCTATCTAGCCACATTTGGAAAGGCAGCTCCTAACACCTACCGCTGGACATTCGTCCCCTTATCCCAAGTAAAGCCCCAGCCTGCTCAATGGGATTTCTCGAGTCTGCGCCAGCTATTTGAGCCCGATAGGAAGGATAGGATTTAAAGGAGGCCCTCCGCCAGTCCCACCCCCTTCCCGGGTCTGGCCCTTCCCCACCCAGAAATGTCTCCCCCATGCCCTCCCAACATTGGTGCAAGCCTCCCTGCCAGCACTGTTTTCTTCCAGTGTGGTACAAATGTGCTTTATGGCACATTTGCAACACTCAGTGCCAGCACTGGGCTGGTCCCATAGATCGGGCTGCCTGTCTATTCAAACTTCAAATCCATACTGTTGTTAATCTTATAACAGCAGTGGGTGTTTGCTGGTGTCTCTTTTCTTTCTTTTCTTTTTTTATTGTGAACTTCTTTAGGACAAGGAATGTTTTTTAGTTTCTTTTGGTATAGAAACAGCTTTGTGAACTTTTTCAGTAAAAGCTAATGCCCACATATTTTAAATGAATAAATAAGTGATTCAAATGCAAGTTCCTCTGGATAATGTAAAGTACTTCCATTTCCTTTTAACTGGAAAAAATGGTTTTCTAAGTGATTTTGCAACTGAAACTCCTTCAGTTGTTCCAGGGAATTATCTGGAGGAAGAGAGGGGAAATGTACCTTCTCCAGATCACCAGAACAATTAGTGTCCTTTAACAAGGTGTAAAAACTTAGCAAGACTGAGGGAATCGATCAGTCCCAGACACAGCAAAGCTGAATTTCATTAAGAACTTTACTGCAACCACAAAAGAAATGCAGCCATAGTTACACAGACAAAACAAGGAGACAGGAAAAAGAAACAAATGAGCAGTCCCACCAAAGCAGGAAAGAGCAACCCAGAAGGGAAAGGAAGAGAAAGAAACGCAGGGGAAGAATGTGCAGTTGTTTCAGTTACACATATCTGAGCTTAGCAATGGTATAAAAAGAGTAGGGCACTGTGCCAAAGGCTTCATGGAAAAGGTGGTTTTATGAAGGGGTTTGAAGGAAGTAAGAGAAAAGATGTTCCATGAGGCAATTCCAGGCATAAGGGGTGGCAAGAGGGAAAGGGCTTCATCAAGCATTCCCCTTGAAAGAGTAAGTTCACAGCTTGGGAGTTCTGCTGAACTCAGGATACAGAGGAAGCATCTGTGACCAATCACTGGCCAAATCCAGATGTTTATTACTCTAGTAGGCCTGCCTACTCTGACTGAAGTTATTCCTGGAAAATATCTCTTACAACATGCTATAACATCATTTTGCCAAGGAGGAGACCCTATTAAAATCTTCAAGATTGCTTTAAAAGAATTGGAAGAATAAAATCTGGTGTTTTGTGGCCTGATGCAGATGTGGTTATCTATATCAAAAATGTACAAATTAGTAGCACAAGAAGATAATTGTGGATCCAGAGCTTGGATATAGGATTCTCCAATAAACAGGTCCTAGGGTTCCCTTTTGCCTATTAGGCTGCAATCCTATGCACACTTTTCTGGGAGTAAGACCTATTAAGCACAATGGGACTTACTTCTGAGTAGACATGCATAGGATTGTGCCCATAATTTTTTGTATTATGCTGGCTGTATTCTGTACCATCCTCTTTGTTACTCCACATACATTTGTTCATCACAGGCTGGTTGTCCTCTCTCAACATATTCTTCTTCCCAGTTTCTTTGCTTCTTTCTCAATTCAACAAAAAGCCCTTCAGACAGGGTGAATCAGAAGTTCACAAATGAGGATTTTATGAGTGTAATGTTTTAAAAGAAACAACTTTCATGTTGGCAGCAGGTTTTAATATTTAATTTATAGTTCCCTATTAAGATGTGTTTGATATTTTAATGTAGTGTGACTGGAAAATACACATTCTATTCTGCATATCTTTTATCATTGGTTCATGTGCTTCCCTTTTCTGTGGATATTTTCAGATTGTTTAAAATATCTGGGGGAGTGTATTAAAACCCAGAGTGGGGGGGAATGAAATAGTTCCATGGTATGAAAGAATGTGGAACATTTTGAGTTTCATGGATCAAATTCTGAAATAAAGCCAGCAGCAAAACTTCAATTCATTTCACTCAATTACATGAAAAAGTTAATGAAGTATGACCAAGTTCAAAAAGAGTGCTAAACTAGACTGTTCTCAATAACCTATTAAAGTGGTAATAAAAATTATTACATTTTTTTTAAAAACATGAAAACAAACCCCCCCCCCCCCTTTCCATCAGCAATGCTCTTTGGTATGGAAAGTAGGAAGTTCCAAGGTTTACTGAACTGGGCTCACAGTGAATTGATACACGTTTCTAATTTCTTTGTTGCAGGCATGTGTTTGTGGACAGACAGAACCAAGCACTGTTGGTCAGTCGTCAAACAACTGGATCTTCAAAAAGGCCCACTACTGATCCCTGAAATTAACCTATTCCCATAAGCCTTTATGTGAGGGTGATGGAGGCAGCAGTGTAGCTGAGAGGTGTGCTGTCCCAGGGCACACCTTCCAGGGCCGCCACTGACATGCCACCCCGTCCCCTCCAAACACAACCAGAGCTGTGCTCCGATCATGTCCGAAGGGTGTTCAGAGACACAGGGAGGCTGTGCACAACCCCCCTGGACCTTGGAAGGCATTCTAATGCCTCTGGAAGGCCTTAGAACAGTGGTACTCAAACTGGTGGGTTGCAATCCACTAGTTCATGTAAAGGTTCCCCAGGACTGCATTGCTAAGGGGGGGGGCGAGGGAGGGTGCCTGTACTTACTCAGGGCTGCAGCAGGTTCCAGGAAGTATGGGGAGCCCCTTGCAGTCCACCATGCCATTCCAAGGTTTGAAACGTGAAAAAAGCAAGCACAAACCACTTCCAGTTTCACGGCGCAACCAGGAGGTGGTTTTGCTTGCTTTTTTTCACACTGCAAGCCTCAAGGAACCCTGTGAAGCTCTGAGTAAGTACTAACACTCAGTGGCATAGCTAGGTCATTTGATACATAGAATCATAGAGTTGAAAGGAACCTAATAGGTCATCTAGTCCAACCCCCTGCCTTAGGCAGGAAATCTTCTTAGAGCATCTCCAAGAGGTGCTTGTCGAGCCTCTGCTCGAATATCTGTGCTGAGAGGAGTCCACCACCTCTCTCGGCAATCTGTTCCAATGGTGAACCGCCCTGACCGTCAGGGATTTTTTCCTGATATCTAATCGAAATCTCTTCTCTTACAGTTTGTATCCATTTGACACCCATTTGACAGTTTGACACCAAGGCCCATTTTTATACCATCCTTCCTCTAAGGAGCTCAGGGTGGTGTGCATGGTTCCTCCCTTTATTTTGTCCTCCCAACAACCCTGTGAGGTAGGTGAGACTGAGAGATGATAATACGAGTAGTCATAACATGAAATGAATAATAGCCAAAAAATAAATGTACTGAATATTTCCCCACAAGCAATGGATTAGCTTAGCCGTTTCCAACCTTTTTTCAGCTCATGGCACACTGACAAGGCACTAAAGTTGTCAAGACACACCACTAGTTTTTACTTACATTATTATGTTACAATTAATTTAATTAATATAACTAAGGGCACAAGCCTAACCTGGTCTACTCAGAAGTAAGTCCTATTTTGTTCAATGGGGCTTACTCTCAGGAAAGTGTGGTCAGGATTGCAGCCTTAGATCATTACATGACAATGAAAGAAATTCCCAAGAAGCTTGGAGAGGGAGGTGTATGTGGTTTCTTTAAAGGAAGAACAATGTTTTGAAGCAGGTCTGTTCAAACTGTTATCAGTTGATATGCTCTGATATGCCAGGTGTTACCAAAAAAGGCTGTTTTGTTTAGGGGAATTAGTATATTAGACTTTTGGAAACTTTTAGGATCGCAGGCTGGATAGCAAGACAGCGTAAAGCAAAGAAATCCCTTGTTTAGCTTAAAGAGGAGACTGGGAGAAAGGTAACTTTCAATCAAAGGATTATATTTTTATTGCAAAAACACACAAAGGTAAACATAATACACATGGAGAATTGATAAGTATAGATTTCTAGTACTTGTGTCTAGTGTACCTAGCTTATGGTGGCTGCATGTGCTATGTATTTTGTGCATCCGAAAGGAATTCAGAAAGGATAGGTTGTAGAGAAGGATTTTAGGGGTCCCTGGTCTGCCTAACCCCGTTTGCTAACTAAAGATGGGGGAAGAAGGGGAGAAATAGGTAGGATGGAAGGGAAAGAGTTTTAGACGCGATATATTTACCTGTCCCAGGGAGCAGTTGGATGGGAAAGAGTCCTAGGAAGGACTACTCCCTTGGGAGGGCAGCCAGAGAGAGAGAGAGACATGTGCTCAGAGCCTCTCTCTTAAAGGGATTGTGGCTAACCTAGAATGACCCGGAAGTATCCCAGAGCTGTGCACATGCTCAGTATACACACAATGGTACACGTGGAGTATGTAAAAAAAAAGGTGGAAGGGTCCAGAAATCAGCTATCAGCAAAGCCTGACTCTGGGGGAGGGGGGAATAGCTTGCTTCCTGTTGCTACTGGATTTTGGAGTCTGGATGTAGCTTAATTTAGTTAACAATAGGTGATAGACTTTGCTGCCAAAGTCCTCCTCCTTTAAGGTGTTTGCATATGCGTGATTGGATCAGGAGGCACAGTGATTAGGTTAAAACAATACAATGCATACATTGACCTGCAAGGAAATGGGGGTTGTGTAATTCATGTGCTTGTAGCTTGACCAGGGCCTTTGGAAACATGGGGGGGGGGGGGAGAAGTGGCCTGCTTGCTTGCTTGGTCTGTATGATCCAAAATAACATAACCAGATATAAAAATCACAACTTGGAAGGGAAAAGGGGATTTTCACGTAACACAGGAGGTGCTGGCAAAGAGAGATGAGACTGAGCATACTGGAGAAATGGGGGGGTGAGGGGCAGTGAGGAAATGTGGCTGAAACAAGTGCAGGATTCACTGGGGTGGGGAGGGGGGAGAGAGAGAGAGAGAGAGAGAATGGGAAGCAACTGACTGGACTTTGGAAGGTGGGGAAGAGGGAGTGGTGGGAAGGGGCAGTAAGAGGGGTTAACTGTAATTATGATGGGGGGATGTGTGTGCAGGAGGGGAGGAGGTGGAGTGGGAGGAAGAAAAGCATCACTTGCCTGCTCATGTATTCAAGAAAGAGTGCAGCCAAGCCTCTGTATGTCTACTCAGAAGTAAGCCCCATTGTAGTCAATGGGCTTACTCCTAGGTAAGTGTGGATTGGATTGTGGCCCATGCCCTTAAAGCCAAAGCCTTGCCAGGGGAGGCAACACAGGCAGGGTCACTTTGGGGCATTGCTGACAAGGAAAAGGGTCTCTCCAGGATCCTTTCCAGCCAGCTGCTTCTGGCTCCTACCTGCTTCCACCTTCAGGCGCTCTCTCACTCCCTGCTAGCTCTCACGCTTGCCCTCACTCCCTCCACATTCCGCCCGCTGGGAACTCTTCCAGGCTTCTCTAGCTGCCTGGCTGGCTGCCCAATCAGCGCGCAGGGCAGGCACCAGCAACAGCAGGAGCATCCAAGCCCCTTCGTGGGCTGCCCCTTTTTTCCTGCTGCCAGGCAAGGCTCCAAGCCACCACTTCTCCCGCGTGTGCAGCTGCTGCTTTGCCCCACGGTACACCTGAGGCAGCCTCACGGCACACCAGTGTGCCGCGGCACAGCGGTTGAAAACCGCTGGATTAAGTTATGCACCAAATGGTATATAACATGATGGTATCATTCCTAAAAGCCAGGATTTCCACAATTTTGGTCACTAGGGTATCCTCCAAGGATGTCTCATTGGTCCATTTTGAGTTAAGGCTGTGGTTCTCAAACTTTTAGCACCTGGACCCACTATTTAGAACGATGATCTGTCCAGGACCCATCAGAAGCATTGTCATGGCTGGAAGTGACATCATCAAGCATATTAAAATAAATAATTATAAATAAATAAGAAAAAAATAATTAAATATTTGTTTTAATGGTTTTCAATGGTTTTCAAACCATTTGTTTCAATGGTTTTCAAACTTCAGTGGCTTTCAAACGAGGTCCCTGGCCTCTGCCCCCTTAAGGGGCGGGGGCAGCAAGGAGGCAGGGAGGAGGCAGCAACACAATCCCCAGGATTGTGTCGCTAAGGGGGCTGCAAGAACTTGGCTGAACCTATCGGAGCCTCCTGCAGCCTCCTGTGGATGCGGGGAGCCCTACGCACACATCTGCAGGGCCCCCCAGGCTTCTAAAAGTGAAAGTGGAGCAATCACACTACACTTCTGGTTTTGTGAAAGTGGAGTGCGACCACGCCACTTTCACTTTTGAAGACCTGGGGAGCCCTGCAGATGCTTGTGCAGGGCTCTCAGCACCCCCAGGAGGCTGCAGGAGGCTCTGGTAAGTCCAGCCAAGCCCCTGCAGCCCCCTTAGCAACACGCTTCTGGGGATCACGTTGCAGCCTCCCCCCTGCCCCTGCAAGGACTTACAGGCTCTCAAACTCTCCCTGAGAGTTTGAAAACCACTGGACTAAGGCATGTTCACCTACTTGCAAGTAAATGCGCAATATGGCTCAGTTTCACCTTGCATAGGGCTCCATGCATTTTTGTTTTCTGGTTTTTTTGGCCATAACTTTTGATAGCATGGAGATATTTCACTTGGTTTTTTTCATTGCATTCTGCTGGAAATTCCGCATTGAGTTTTTACTCCTAAAAACCATGATTTTAGCAATTTTGGTCATTTGTGGTGTCACCCCCCCCCAAGGCTGGTACCTAGGGCGAACCGCCCCTCGCTTGTTATGCCACTGCAAGCACCCCATCTTGGCTCCCTTAGTGACACAAACCTGGGGATCACGTTGCTGCCCTCGCTCCTCCTCTGCAAAATCTCCCAAAACGTTTGTGAACCACTGCCTTAGAACATCACTTCTGGTTTTTCAGCAAAAAAACAGAACTTCTGAGGCCTGGGAGGATCCAATCACAGTATTTTCTATTTTCTTTGAATACGAAATACTACAAAATCTTCCATGCAATGGTCCAGATCCAGCTCATGTTCATGCTTTATTACATAGTAACTAGATGTCCCGGACAATGATGCAATGGTACATTCTCACTACCATCAGATAACAACTATCAAAAGCACCACAAACAAAATAAAACAAAAGTGATGTCAGAACAAACAGTAACATTAGGCTGAAACCTCTGGCACTTTTAGCTTATGGCAAAAAGATCAACACCTAAACACACTGCCTGGGTCCAAAGATTTTTCCAATTTTTTAATCTTATTTATCCTTCTATATACTCCCAGTTAACCAAAGGCTTTCAGTTTGCATAAGGCAAAAATCAGTGACAGTTTCCTATAGCTGTACTAATTTTGAGCCCAATCCTATCCAACTTTTCAGTGCAGATGCAGATGCAATGCATCATTGAGGTAAGGGAACAAAGGCTCTGTTACCTTGAGGAGGCCTCCATGACTGGCCCCCCACTGCAGGATGCAGCACATGCCCCATTGGCAAGGTTGCATTGGTGCTATTAAGTCAGTTAGGATTGGGCCCTCTGTCAGTTAAACACAGCTCTCTTAGAGCCCGATCCTGAGGTCCGCAGAGCGGCTCCGCGCTGCAGACCTCGGTCGCAAACGTGCCATAAGGCATGTTGGTGGGGTTTACCGCCGGGCTCCTGCTGGAGCTAGCCTAGCTCTGGCCAGTGCTGAGCCAGCGCGCGGCAGGTGCCCGGGTTCTCCCAGACTGCTGGGCTGCGGAACAGGAGATCGAGGCATGGTCGGGGCATGGGGGAGGTGTTCCAGGGAGAGGGAGGCGTGACCGGAGGCGTGGGGGAGGCGGAGAGGTGGGTCCGTGGAGCCGAGCTCTGCAGGATCCAAGGCACTCGGGTAGGGCTGCTCACCCTACTTGAGCGCCTTTACTTTAGCGGCCTTTACCAAAGGTCGCTGCTAAAGTGAGTAGCCCCATTGCAGGGCTGCTTCCCTTACTTGGGGGAAGGGGACGAACGTCCCCTTCTCCTGAGGAGCCTCCCGCAGTAGTGCGGGAGGTGCAGGATCCGGAGGAAGCCCTCTGTGGAGCTGCCAAGTCCTGGAGCTCCGGGCAGCTCAGGATTGGGCTGCCTATAATTTAGAAGCTTAAAAACAACTCTTTCAGAATACATAAAGCCTTTAGCTAGCAACATCTGTCAATAATCTAATGCAACATTTCCAAGTCAACTAAGTAGATATACAGGTGTATAATTTTGGGGGAGAGGGAAATGCAGAGGATGGGGGATTGTAGTATCACATTCATTATTGATATACTATACAACAGATAATACAGCCAGAAATTATCTTTGTTTATTAACAAGTCCTTGTAATTAACTTGCTTTTAAATCATAAGTATGATACTATTTTAATTTCCCTCACATTCCCTACCCTATCATTTGAAATCACATTAAGCTGACTCTTAGCAGGCCACCTGGTGTAATTCTATGACACTAAAGTGAGCTGCGCAGGTATGCAGGAAACACTGACAGTCATCTGTGTTGAAATCCATTTCTCTAACTGATGACAGAAGTGGGGAAAATTAATTTTTGCTATTCATAAATAGCTGACAGGTTTAATGTAAATGTTTTGAAAAAGACCTCAGCATATGCTGCACATTATATTATATATGCAGCAGTGCGCCGTAATATTGTATTTTCAACCCATTCAATTTCTAGATCACTACTGCTGGAATGGTTGAGATTTTTCAAATTACTTGCACATTGCAATTTTCTCCATATACATATAAATAACAACACAGGTCCCCATGGAAGCTTTCAGTCACTTGAAAAATTGTGTGACACTTAGGACAATTTCTTTGATATAAAAGCTGTGGAGAAACAGGTGAAGTAACTTGCTTGATACATTTGTGAGCATACCTCCTAACCGCATGTGATCAGAGACCACCATCAACAAACAGAATTCGAAATGGATTGCTAGTTCAGATCTGGTACCAGAAACATTAAAACCAATTCCTACCTACCTGCACAGCAATCAAGTTAGTTCCCCTTCTTAAAATACCACTTTGGAACTTGCATAATCCCTCTCTTCAAAATTATTATATTACAATTATTCAATTTATTTCTGCTGTTCCAAGTGGCAGGTAATATAATATTGGCATATAATATAAAAATAAAATGAATATATGAAAACAAAATTATATTTTTCACACTAATGATTAATTATATTTCAAGCATATTCACATGCTTGCACACACAGTAATGATTAAAAATCAAATCTCAAAAGTTAGAAAATACTGCAGCCAAAACACCTTAGTAATACAAACCTTCCCTCAGAGACACATTGAGGCAAAGGTTGGTGACAGATTCCCATTCAGATATCAATAAAGAGTTGGGGAGCAAAGAGATTTAAGTTGTAGGGGCAAGATTCACAGCAAGGGTCAAAAGCTCGTGCTTTGATATATTCAATATTGAAATAGTTAAAAGTAGGGCATTTAAAGAGTTTTTTGGCTCCTTTTTCATGCCTCTTGTAATAAATATAGCCACATTATCAGTACAGGTAAAGTCTCCATCACACACACACCCATTTTTTTTTTAAGCAAAGAGTTTTGCACCTTAGCTTTGCATACACAACACATTTACACCCAGTTGATTATCATGTGTTCAGAAACTTTTCCCTCCCTGCCCTCCCTAAATGATGTTTCTGGTCATTACACTGGTGTTAATAACGACTAGGGCTTTATTTGTGGCAGCACCACAACTTTGGAACTCCCTCACAATAGTGTTAAAAACTGCTTCCTCCCTGGTGACCTTCCAGCAGAGGACAAGTACTTCCCTGAAGGCTGGCCTTCTCCCTTTGCGTTTCCAGTTCATATACTGACTCCTCATTTTTTGTTCTGCGGTCTTGTATAGGAGCTGCATTTTAATGTCTGCCTCTCTAAGGTGTTTTTTTTAATTGTATCTTATCTATTGTATTTTATTTATTGAATTTCATTGTATTAGTTGTGAGCCACCTTGAGCATCTTAGTTTTAAAGAAGTTTTTAAAAGATTATCTTTTAAATGCATACATATATTATTACTAGCATTGTAATTAGGTGCAGATTTATATTTACATTTGGATTCAGCAGCTGATAACCATTTGCAACTAAGGGCACAATCCTAACCAGGTCTACCCAGAAATAAGTCCTATTGTGTTCAATGGGACTTACTGCCAGGAAAGTGAGGTTAGGATTGCAGCCTGAAAGTAGAGGGAGATATTAATTACCCCCCCCCCCCAAAAAAAAAAAGATCCTGTTTTTTTACACACTGGTGAGTATAGTGGTTGCATATTGGAAGACCGTATGAATATCAGGCATTCAAATGAATGTTCACAAATTGTCCTGTCTGCCCAGTCAGTTAGATCTGAGGTGAACTTCACACTTTGCTTTTTGTCTGCTTTCTCAGAGACGTTATTTTTCTATAAGCATGTAGCTGTGCCTATCACAAGTTATTTTTACTTGGATAAAGCAAGGATGGGATGACTTATCCTGAGAAGAGGTGATACAGGTTGCATCAGTAGCAGACTGAGGGAGCCAAGAGGATGGTGGATACAGGGTGCCCTTCAACCTCGGTCTGCTGCTGCCACCAACTCTCTCCAGCCCACCACAGATGCTAGCCACTTTGATCTGCTTTCCACCAACAAAAAGCAAGTGGAAAGCAGATAATCTGCCCCTTTACTGTGCCTCTCATGTTGCACCTTTGCCTAAGTACCAAAGATGCTCGCCTATATGTCGATCTCGCAGATGAGTCAAGGGCAGGTTTTGAGCCAAAAATCATGGAACTTTCTATGACCCGCGGATAAGGCAGGTGTTAAAGTTAGGGGAGTGTCTGACTATAGTTTTGTCTGATTTTACCTGAGGCCAGATCCTGAAAAATAACCTACCAGTAATTGTCACCTAAGAACTGTACAGTCTCTAATTTATTAAAAATATAATAAAAGAGTATAAGATACATTTTTATTCTTTAACTTTTTAAATTCTGGTCTTCAGAACCTTTTTGTAAACATTATCAGAGTAAGTGCACTGTAAACAACATACCAGTAGAACAGTGGTTCCCAATCTGGGGTACGTGACCGCCAGGGGCACTCAACAGGAGCTTTAGGGGTACTTGAAAAAGAATGGAATAATGGCAGAAAAAGGCAGCTAGTGCTCCAGAATGCCTTACAGGGCCAGCAAGGCAGGAAGGGAGGTAGCTAGTTGGCTGTGAAAGCCCCACCAATAGCTAGGTTTTGGTAATCAATTCATGTATGTACCAGTGATTGAAAACCAGCACAGTAAAAAAGTTGAAACATAATATGGAATGTGAACAATCACCATAAACTTCTCAGGTCACTTCTGGTGCAAAACTGTGAAAAGATATAGTGTTTTTTTTTAGACTATGTTAGACTTTGGCTGCAATCCTAACCACACTTTCCTGAGAGTAAGTCCCATTGAACAAAATAGAACTTACTTCTGGTTAGGATTGTGCCTATAGCCACAGTGTTATTGTTTAATGAAGAAGCATAGAAGATACCTGCATATAGGTCGATCTCACAGATAAGTCGAGGGCAGGTTTTGAGCAAAAAATCATGGAATTTTCTATAACCCACAGAAAAGCCATGATCCCCGAGTAACTTCGGCAATAAGGCGATGTGATGATCTAAGCTTGATTTATTGGCAGAAATTTCTCACCTTATAGGTGAGTATCTATGGTAAGTGCAGGACTTCCATTTTTATTTACAGGGTCCATGCAAAAGAAGGAGCTCCAGCATTCACATGGTCCCTTGCAATAAAACTAGAATTCTGCACTTCTACACTGAAGAAACTATATAAGAGCCATAGTATGGGTTTTTAAAAAAATTTGTAGTGCAGAGTGGGCAATGATGGGCCCAAGGCAACATTCCAGGTCGCGGCACCCCTGAGCAAAGACCAGATAGGGTGTGACCTTTCAGCATGAGTGTGACCATTGCAACATGCTTCCAGGGGAGCAATTCAGTGTGAAATGGGTTGGTGAATGCCATCCCCAGGCATTCACAGAAGCAGCTATTTTGATCATCCATCAGTTTGTTTAGTACACATCAACTCAGAGAGGGAATAATGGGGTGTATTGGAATCGAGGAAGATCTGGAGAGGAGGTAGAATGTGGTGTCTGCAGTGGCCCCTTTAAGAATTAAGGCTTGGGCTTTCAGTAAAGGGTGTGCTGCACAGCTGCAGCCACTAGAGGCAATGAGGTACCCAAGGATATAAGGAGCACCTGAGGCAGAAAGGGTTTGTGGGTTGTAGAAGGAGTGCAGTTTGGAGAGGAGGCTGACTAACTTGGCTTATTGCCTTTGGAATCTGACCTCAGACTGTGACTTGGCTTAACCCCTGCTAATTAGGTAAGAGGCACTTTTTCAAGTGGGTGCTCCTTTTTTTTAGCAGGGGGAGAGTAACTGGCCCATCTCACCCCAGCAGTGTCTGTTCTGGTGGCTGTCTGCTGGTATTCTTCTGCATCTTTTTAGATTGTGAGCCCTTTTGGGACAGGGAGCCATTTAGTTATTTGATTTTTCTCTGTAAACTGCTTTGTGAACTTTTAGTTGAAAAGTGGTATATAAATACTGTTCATAATTGGCTTATTGACTTTGTCCTGGATACTCTGACTGACTTTGTGACTAACTGACTACTCAAACAGAGCTGAGGAGTGCTGCTATAAGTGGAAGGACTGCTGCCTTAGGAACTGGGAGGAGGGGCCCCTGCAGTTTAAACAGGCAAGCTACCCTGGTGGTGGAGTCTAGCAGTACTGCCGTAGAGAACTGGGGCCATTGTTGGGGAGCTAATTAGCTTAAAGTGGGCATAAGTTCCCTAAGTGAGGCTTGGATTGGGGATCTGGCAGAACATGGGGGTGGTGTGACAACAAAAAAAGCAGGGCATCCTGGTACTACAATGGCTTTCAAGAGACACACGCATATTGACATATTGTTCTCTGTGCAGGTTATGATTATTGTCTAGCTTAATTTTGGAAGATAAAGTTTTGTTACATACATTTGTTAAGATACTGATATTAATTTAGTTGCCTGAGAATGGTCTAGACTAGATAATGTGTTGGGACAATCAGGTGAGAAGTGGCACTACTAGAAAAAGTGACAGGCCATGGGCGATATGGCAGTGTGGATTAGACCAGGAGAAGTCTGGTTGGTCATGAGCAGATGAACTCTCTTTCTGGGCCTTTCCCTAGCCCTAGATCCTTTGATGTACCTGATAGTAATTCCCTTGGCCTAAAAGTGCTGCTGTTAATGCCAGATTGGTTAATAATAAGATCTCCCAGATCTGAGACTTGATCCTGGATGAGAGAGCTGACCAGGCTTGTATTACAGAGACCTGGCTGGAATGAGTGTCTCTCCCAGCTATGTTGGCCAGGTTACTGTGTGATGCAGCAACTGTGATTACAGGGGCAGGGGTGGTGGTGTTGCATTGATCTATTGCAGTGGTCCCCAAACTTCTACAGGGGTGTTGGGAACCAGGTAAGTGTTTGCATGGATGGAGAGGGGGCAGCAGGGATCACAGTGCTGCTGCTTCCAGTTGGCTTTTTTACTTACCAGGGGGACACCGTTGGCCTCCTGCAGGGTCCTGGAGGCTTGCAAGGCCCTCTGTCCTCCTCCATGGCTGCTGTAAACAGCCCTTAACTCTGATCTAAAACTACTTCCACAGGAAAAATTCTTGCAGTTTTATGTTTTTTGCAGTTTGAGAACCACTGATCTACTGGGAAAATATCTCCTTTACTGGATACTGTATCCCATATGGTGCAGGGTTTGAATATAAGGCAAATAACACCATTTACAAACACCTCTACCTATAAGCACCATTTATCTCATCAAGTTTGTGGACTAATTTTGGGGTTACTTAGTGAATTTTTTTTCTAAAAGATCTTTCTCGATCTTCACTACCTTCACAAGTCATTCTTCAGAGTCAAGCAAGTGTACTAGAAATTAACTTGATTATTTTTGTTTAAGTTAATAGGGTGGTTTAGAGCCCAAACCTAAGTTTGGCGCACCAGCTTCCCGCTGGTGCACAGTCACAAACGTGCCATAAGGTGTGTTTGCGGGCCCTAGTGTCAGGTAAGTGCCTGAGCTCTGCTGCTTGGTGGTTGTATGAACGGCTGAGCAGCAGAGAGGTAAGTGGAGGTGTGGGGGGAGGTGGGGAGGAGGCGTTCCAAGGAGGGGGGAGGTGGGCAGAGGGTGAGGATAGGGGGAGGCATGCCCAGGAGGCAGAAGGCGGGGAGGAGGTGTGCCAGGTGAGGGAGCGGGGAGGGAGGGAGCTCACCAGATCCAAAGCCTCAGCATCAGGCTCACCGCCCAACATGGAGGCACTTAATTCACCATCGACCTTTTAGTTGGTGGTGAATCGAGTAGCCCCATTGCAGGACTACTCCGTTTACCCAGACAAAGGGGATAAAAATCCCCTTCTGCCGAGAAGCCACCAGGGGCAGCCTGAAGCACACAGGATGCAGCGGCAGCCATTTTTGGTGCTGCCACAGGCCTGCACCCCGGGCAGCTCAGGATTGGGCTGCTATTGGGTTAAATTAAGGACTTTCTAATGCAGTTCTGTATACAGCATTCTGAGGACCAAGTCTCCTTGTATTCAGTCAGGTTCCCCCCCCCCCCCGGGGGGGATGCATTTGGTAGTGCTACCTAAAATTAATCTAGCAGAATGTTGCCTTTAAGTAAAGGGCAAGAAGATCTTTGGTGGGCTTGGTGGGAAAATAGTATTATCTGAATATGCTGTATTGTGTAGCTTGATTTACATTCATTATTTTGATGATTTTATATTTTGCTTTATCAAATTCACTTTTATTGTCTTTATTTCCTCCATAATAACATTTGCCTTGCTTGTTATCCCATACTTCTCACACCATTTGATGTGTTTCGTTTACAGTTATGGTCTGTGGTCTTTTCTACTGGTTCAGCTTACCCACTGGGGTGTAAAAAGAACCCAACTTTCAATAATAATCTTCATAAATCCTTTGTCATGAAGCATGTACATTGATTTACAGTGTTTACTGTATTTCAACACTGTACTTTTGTGTTTTTTTGAAATTGAAATACAATTACTGTATTTCAATATAAATGTACAGTACATTGATTTACTGTGCAAAACAAACTTACCCATTACAGACGTTGTTTTGCACTACACTCTACTGCAGGGGTGTCAAACTCATGTCATACAGAGGGCTGAATAGCATTCATGATGCCTGCTCAGGGCCGAAAGTGATGTCATTAGGCAGGAAATGATGTCATTAAACAGATCATGACCAAAAAGAACCACTTTTTTTCTCACTTGGGAACTCATTAGCTGCAAATGACAGAAGAGAAAATATACGAATCTTGATCATATTTCAAGATATGGGAGAGCTCAATTTTCAAGTGGGCTGCCCTTGCAGCAGTAACACCTCAGCATGACTCAGCAGCTGAGAGCCTGAGGGCCGGACAAAAAGCTTCTGCAGGCCGCATCTGGCCCCTGGGCCTTATGTTTGACACCTCCACTCTATTCCAGTGATTATCAACCTTTTTCATCTCACGGAACAATGACAAGGTGCTAAAATTGTCAAGGCACACCATTAGTATTTTGACTACTGACAAGGCATACCATTTGGCTGGTAGGGGGCTCAAATTCCCCAACTGCCCTACTAATAAATGACCCTCACCAGTGTGCCACGGAACAGTGTTTGAAAATGGCTGCTCCAGTCTATCTAACTGACAAAATAGAAACAGTAAAATGAACACAAATTAACAAATTCTATACTATAAGACTGTACTGAGTCAACTCAGCTGTAAAATACTTTTGCAAATTGCTGGTGTATTGTAGTTTTCGCATTAAAAACTCTATTATGTCTTATGCAGTACTCTGCATAAAATGTTGCCCTCACAACCATGACAAGTTTAAAGACATTTTTCCCACTCATATTTGATACCAGCATACACACTTACTTGATACATTTCATCTGGCTATGTCGTGCCCGGCTAAGCTCCTTCCATCAAATATATACAACCTAATCAGACACTTAAGGACATTTGCACTCCTAACAGGTACTGTATATCACTTACTTTGGCATCCTATGAATTACTTTGAGTGAATAAGTCTTTCCAACCTTCTTTGAGGTTTGGGGGGTCATGAAAAGAAAACTCTTCCCTTGAACAGTATATTGGAAAAGGTACACTTAGCAAGCTGAGTTTTCAGTGTCAGTGGCACCTGTCCTATTACAGGTGTCAGATACTGTATGACAATTTCTTCAGGTTGCATAAAAATCTTCCAAGGATTCAGATTCACATTCAGGCATTATTAGAAAAAGAACGGTGTGATGTGACAAAGACAAAGTAGACAAATAAGATACCCAGAGTTTAGGTAAAATAAATTCTTCCATTTTTTTAGGAATGCTAGGATAAACATGTAATTCACCCATTTCTGCCCAGTTCATAGGTGTACGCATTTGATCCCTGTTGCATATATGCAGTGTTAGGCAGAAATGGCTGAAGTATGACGCTAATATATGTATGATGTATACAATACTTTATCCATATGATATTGCTGGCACATTCAGCGTGGCCATGTGACTTCCACCAAGAGAAGCAGCCACGTTTCTCCTCTTCATATCATCCAGTAAAGTCTAGTAGAAGATTATTTTGGTGTGATGTAATTGTGCTCAAAGTTTTCCCACTGTCCTGTTTCACTGTCTGCTACTGCTGGAGTAGGAGTTTGAAGGAACTTTGACTGCAGTAACGTAATGCCACATGGTCTTTTTGCTAGAAGTTACTAAGGAGACTTTGAGCCCAATCCCATCCATCCCTTCCGCTGCCAATGCAATAGTACTAAAAAGGCTACTGCTTCATCCAGGGGTGGGAGCAATTAGAGGTCTCCAGGGAACATTTGTTCCCTTATCTGGGGGTAAGCCTCTGTGGCACAGGGGATCTACTCGGACCCGCACCAGTGATGTTTTTTTCTATAAGAAAAACTACATGGGCAGGAAGTCTGGTCTAGAGGGTAGAGCCTCCATTTGCCTGAAGATAACATCTGAAGGTCGCCAGTTCAAGGCCACCAGCACTGTGCGACCTTGAAGCAGCTGACAAGCTGAGCCGAGTTATTCCATCTGCTCTGAGCGTGGGAGGATGGAGGCCAGAATGTGCGACCAGATCATGAAAGAAACATCTGAATGTTGTGGTTTCTTGAAAGATAGAACCTTTCAAAATTGTAAAAATCCCTATGGGGATTTAAATTTGGCTGCCTATGTAACCCGCCTTGAATAAAGTCCGAGGAGAAATCTGAGGACCAAGAAAGGCGGTATAGAAATACCTGTATTATTATTATGTATTATTACAGTAATAGGTACTACCTGTGTAATTAAGAAATGCATAATTAAATAATTTTGTGGGGTAACACAACCTCTAGCTGAGTATAACTATAAAGGCATTGTCTGGCTACATATAAACATTTACTGATGGTCATTAATACAGTGATATGTTATTATAACATACATTCATTTTCAGAGTTCTTTAGAAATTATAGTTTCTTCATGGCTGAATGACAATATGGAAGATCTATATATTTGGCCTGATCCGCTCTAGCCCCTTATAAATAAAGGACCAGAAGGAGGACTGAGGTGTATATTTCAATATGTAGTCCACTGAAAGCAATGCAATGCTATCAAGTGGCATGCACTTCATGCTTGTGTTTCCTGAGCCAGCAAGTGATACATGGGAGAAAATCTGCTTCTGCTAATAGATTTTTTCAGGTGAACCAGGGCAACTGTGCGCACACACACAACATAGCATCATTTTATATGCAATGTGTTACACAACATATTTCAGATAATAAAAGTGTTGGGGTTGATAACTATTTAAATTTCACCCCACCCCCACCCCTGTGGACTCACATAACACATGTCCTAGTTGGTGGGTGTCTTTTCCCTGTCAATAAAACATATCCAATTTCATTCACAAAATTCAGGATAAGCCTTGTCTTCATCTTTGCAGCAGAATTGCCTGATTTTCAAAGACAAGCCTATACATACCTATGAAGCAATATATAAAACACCTTGGGTTCAATCACTCCAGAAGAAGTATTTTAATGCAACTTCTCTAGCTACCATAAGTAAGGACCAAATGTCTTTAAAGTGGGTTGCAGGAGAAAATTCCAAGCACAGAAGAAAACAAATTTATCCAAGTTATGACTGATGGAAAACTAAAAAGAGCTTAGAATAAACATTGTATTCAAACTGGAAAAGCAAAATAAAAAATAAAACATGGACACAGTATCTGCATTCAATTCTTATACTGTATAGGGGAGATTTGTTTAAGGGCCTATATATAAATTTAGCGACAACAGGCAACAAATCTCCCTTTCCATTCAAAATGCAGATATTAATCAGACGTTTCTGCTATTTGTATAATAAGAATGCTATTAGCCCTGATCAGGACAAGGTCACCACAGCTTATAATGAAGTAAGATAATGGTTCCACACAGAGAGTTACAGTCTAAATTACAAAAAACATGATGAAATAAATGAGCTAAGGGATGAAGTGGCACAGATGAAAATACAGAAGGACATGATAAAAGGAAAATGGTAGTTTTCTTATCATAATTTGACAAGAAAATACTTCCAATAGTGCAGATTAGGCAAATCAGACAGAAATAAAGTCCTTTGTTCGTACAGAAAAAAATATAGAAAGATGAATAACTATCCCTCAACAGAAAAAGATCATTAATAAATTTGTCACTTGCTTTATATCACCAACAAGTACAAAAAGTATAAGAATAAACATTTCCCAAAGTATCTCTCAAAAGATCAAAGAATTGCATGGACTAAAAGTAATTTATTATAACTGTGGTCATTATTTCAAGATCCTATGAGTCTACAGAAGTAGATACCAGTGTATGACACTTATACATTTATTTCAGAATTATAAGAAAGAGGTTTCTAAATAACTTTGATATTACTAATGTAAAACAGTAATATTTTGTAACATTCATCTCTAATATGCTTTTAATACAGTGACCAATAAATGACCTAAAACTCACATACAACACTCAAGGTAGGTTTGGACTTACGTTAGAATTTTATAATCACAGTGCATGTCTTTTTCTACTTGTGAGGATAAACCTGAAAAATATGATGGTGACAAGATGCCACAAAAAATGAGAAAACAGGCCCTCTGATCTCTGATAGTGAAAGCATATGGAAAATCTCTGGATGCCAGAATATTCTACAAAGTAGTTGGTTAGCTCAAGGCGCAAGTATGAATAACCATGGACATCACTAGTAGCAGTGATCGTAATACATTACAAAACTGGTCCTCCATCAGAGACACCATTCCTTTCAATCCAGTTCAATTTTAATGTAATAATGACCTAAGAAAAACCTCTGCCCTAGAGTCCAAGTATGATGTGATATTTAAGAACATGAACTTCAACAAGAGGTCTTGAGAATGGGAAGCTCCATATGCGCATTAGAATTTGGTTTTTGTAACAGATCTCAGCGTTTAAAGGCAGCATTCACATTTCCTGGATCACTGAGATTTTATTTAATATATACAGTCTTGCTCACTCTGTACTGTTGAATAGCATCTCCCCTCCACTGTTGAAAGTGAAAGCTTAGCAATTAAATGCTACTACTCATCTCAAGTATTGAATACTGACAGAGATCAGACAGTAGATTGTTGACACATTTTCGGTTAATAAAAATGTCACATTCTACACTCTTCAGAATGACCAACCTCTGCTAATTATCCAAGAGATAGTGCTCAAGTATGCAAATGACAATTTATGGACCATTTAACTAATCTCATCATTCTTTAAAGGCTCCAAGAAAAGATTTTTTTTTTAAATGACATAAAATGCATAGATCTCTGTATAGTGTATCTGACAAAAGACATACAAGAGCTTGCTTCTTTATTTTTTAAAGCTGTAGTACTCCAGAAAACCTGAGGAAGGTCTCCAAAGTTGGAGGAACACAATATAGTTATATCTAATAGACCTTATATTATTATTGGTATAGGTATTTATTTATAAAATCCTGTCCTTTCCATAGGGTTTCAAAGTGTTGTGAATGCTGTAAAAGGTCTAGTAATCCAAAATTTAGATATGTGGAAATGCTACTAACCTAAGGACAGCCTGATGCAGGACTGCATGAGGGTTTCATGGTGAATGCTGAGGTTGAGATAATGAAGTCTTGTTTATGTTGAAAAATAATCAGTGAATTTATTTGTGTAGGTGAAGAAGTGATACACACAGCATTTCAGATGCCATTGTACATCAGGTTCCATCTCCCATTTTATTTGTAGTTAAGGACACAAAACTATTACATAGATATATCTCCTCTTTTTTTTCCCCTTCAGCAACAAACAGCCCAATTCTATTCCATGCTCTCGCAGCAGGGCTGCACAACCCACAATGTATCCAGTGCTAAAATTGAGCTGGCCATAGGTCTCCACAGGGTAAGGGAACATTTGTTTGCTTACCCCATGTTGAACTTCAGCTTGCCCAATGGAGCGACTTGGATTTGCACCTGCAAAATCACTGTCGTAAGTCCGAGAAGCCCCATGTACGGCTTTCAGGCCCAGGACAGAGGCTAGAATACTGATTACCATGTAAACAGGATATGACACTAGAAAAATAAGACTTGAGAATACAGGCCCTTAGAGAAGCATGTGCTAGATTTGGGAGGTGAGAGGAAGCCAATGGAAGGATTTAAGAAGGGGTGTGATGAGTAGCATAAGAGGTGAATAATTTTGGCAACAGAGTCCTGAATAGAGGTGAGGGACCTGAAGAGTGACAAGCGAAAATTAGAGAAGAAAAGGTTGGCATAGTCAAGGCAAGAGATGACCAGGGTGAGAACTAGTTTTTGCAAAGGGGGCACAAAGGAAGGTCTATATTTTTGCAATGTTGTAAAGGGAGAGGCAAGGTGTCTTGGTGACAGACTCCGTATGGGGGATAAAGAAGGAGGAGTCAGATAAAGTGAGCACATGTTAGCATCCAATCCAATGAAATTATAGATAACACATTTATCAATCATAGGGCACAATCCTAACCCCTTATGTCAGTGCTTTCCAGCACTGGCATAGCGGTGCCAATGGGACGAATGCTGGATCCTGCAGTTGGGTGTCACTCACGGAGGCCTCCTCAAAGTAAGGGAATGTCTGTTCCCTTACCTCAGAGCTGCATTGCCCTTATTGTCAGTGCTGGAAAGCACTGACATAAGGGGTTAGGATTGCACCCAAAGTCTTTTAAAAGAAAACCTGTCCTCCAGATACTTTGGAGCTAGTCCAGGCCATGGCACTTTTCTGAGTCAATGTAAGACTATCTGATTTCAGTTGTTTATTGTAGCTCAAGGTTAAATTAGTAGAAGGTGAAAATTTGATTGGACAACACTGTAATTTGTTTTGCTGATTTCTTCATTACTTACCCCAGGGCCTCAGAAAGGGGCAGGTTATACATCTAAGGGCGCAATCCAAAGTGTGCCTTATGCTGGCCCAAGTCCCTTGGGATGGCATAAGAGGGTTGCAAACGTGCCGTAAAGCACGTTTGCGCCTTCTCACAGGGAAGCCAGGCCGATGCTCCAAGAAGTGCTGGCCTGTGGAGGCTGGCATAAGCCTCTGCGTTGGCTTCCCCACAGCTGCTTGTGTCGGTGCGCTCGCAGCAAAGGTAGGCATGGGAGGGCAGGGAGGAGGAGGGAGAGGGGCATTCCTGGGTAGGGGGAGGGCGGGCGATGGGCGGCTCCAGAGGTGGGTGGCTCCGGGCAGGCAAGGAAGAGGGGCTGGGATCCGGCAGTTTTTTTTTTTTTTTTATTAATTTATTTTTTAAAAAAACTACAACACACAAATATTAACAATTGTGCTCCCCCCCACCTGCGGGATATCACTCAATAATAATTACTTAATATATCCTTTTCTTTATTTTACTCCTATCATTCATCCAAATTCATATATCCCCTTTCCGTCCAAAAAAATAATCAATCTATTTTTGGGTATTTCCCTTTTCAAAAACATATCTAACAAATGCATCCCAAATATCCTTAAAATAATTTATTTTCAAAATCCCTTTCTTCAGTTTTATCTCATTTGTTAATTTATCATTAGCTGCTATTCCCTTATTTCCCCATACCAATCTTCCCACCTAAACTTAAACATAACTTTAGCAATCCAGTTATGCCAAATCCCAACCCCCGTCCCTGCGGAGAACAGAGCGGCTTCAAGCCGCTCTGCTCTCCTCAGACTTGTGCCACCTCCGGAGGTGGCGCAAGTCCGAGGAGACCCATTGGGGCCAGCAGCCCTTACCCAGCGGTAAGGGGAAGAGTTTCCACTTACCTTCTGGCCGAGCTGCTGCTCACCACGAACCTGCGCTGGATACAGCGCAAGCCTCCTGGCTTGCCTGTTCCAGCGCAAGTTTGGATTGCGCCCTAATCTAAGTTTGGATTGTTTCCCTAAAGGGGAAACATCTATTCAACAGAGAGTAGCAAGGCATCATTTAGGTAAGATGCCTAAGCAGTGATTGCCTATGTAATAGTAGTAGTAGTAATAGTAGTAACTTTATTGTCATTGTGCTCCAGCACAACAAAATTTATGCACCTTTGAGATACAAGCATAAATATATACAATTCCAACAATCACACTCTACACACTCACCCACACATTCTATACAACATGCATCATAATATAAAAACAGTATAACAGACCATAATGCCCAGGAGCATGGTAACAACTATATCGCCTTATTCAACATAATTATGGCAGTGGGATAAAAACTGTTCCGGAATCGTGTGGTGCGTGCTCTAATAGTTCTGTATCGTCTACCCGAAGGCAACAGATCAAAGAGCTTATGAGCCGGATGGAAGGGGTCTATCAGAATACTATGTGACTTCTGCAGACAGCAAGATGTATAGATGTCCTCCAAAGCTGGTAAATGAAGGTTGATGATGCGCTGCGCGATCTTAATAATTCTCTGCAGAGAGGTGTTTTAGTGGTGGTCAAAATAAAGCTTGGTTTACCTACCGAATATATTCCCTTTTCCTGTAACTGAACACTGGGGGAAGACATCTGAAGTATGATCACAATCACCAGCAGTGCAGAGTAAATATAGAAAAAATAGAATTTATGATGCCTGTGTCTATATACGCACATGCACAGCAACTTGATCCAAATGGGAATTATTTTGTCAAATACTAGCCATTCATCTAGCTTTGCAATACAGTATTGCATAGCCATGGTGATAAGATTAGTTAGTTCTTTAGAAAATCCAAGTTTAAAAAATCACAAATATGAAAGAAGCATTACAGGGTGCTCCTGTATCCATGGATCCCGTATCTGTGGATTCACTTATCTGCACATGGGGTCCACAGGCTCCCTGTGCACACTCCCTCTGGAGGCAAGGGGAGCTTCATTCTCCTTGCCTCCGAAGGATCTTCTGAGAACAGCAGAGCCCGTAGATGCAGGACTGCACAGTCCGCTTCCTGGGCCCCTAATTCTTTATAAGGCATTAAAAACACTTCCAGTTTCACAAAGAAACTGGGAGTCGCTTCCCCCCCCCCAACACTGTTGGGCTCAGTTTAAACTGAGCAGGGCAGCCTATGCTGGGCTCAGAGGACCCTCCAGAAGTGAGGGGAGCAGAGCTCCCCTTGGCTCCAGAGGGTGGGAGGTATTTGCCTGTATCTGCCGTTTCAGGTAACCGCAGGGGGTTCCGGAACAGTACCTCTGCAGATATGGAATCATGCCTGAATAGTATTTGCCTTTTTAACAATCTTTTTTTTTAAGTGGAACAAAATTGCCCTTCCATGATTTTCAAGACAACAAAATGAAACAAAAATAATAATACATGCAAGTCAGTAAAACTTAACTTTTTTGACCTTCGCTTGTTGAGCACTACACCTCCTGCTCATGGCTGCTGACATCTGCAAGTAAATCCTAAGGGAGTTGTTCTGAGTGAGGGTTTTTGTATGTCTCTCAGAATGGGAATATGAAGTGACAGAAAAATAACTCAAAATTGCTATAAAATGATTGGTATTTCCAAATGCACAAACAGCATGCACTTTAATATAACACATTTCTTCTTATTTGGCAGTGTTAAAACATATGTAGTTTGAACTTTGTATAAAATGTTTGAAAAGCTGTTATTTTGTGTTAAAAATGAAACCAAATTGCTAAACAATTTAGAAATCTTGACTTCTATTACCCAAATCTTTGGGGTTAAAAAAAAGCAAATCTTTTCATCTGATTTACTCTTATACCTATAGAAATGTTTCATTTGTGTGTGAAAACTTAAATTTAAACTGTTTCAGCTGCCTTAGTTTTTAATTGAGCTCTTAGTACTATCTTATGTGATAGTATCTGAGAATTATTCTATATTTTAAAACACTACTCGCTTATTTTGCTGTAAAATTAGAAAGTCAAACTGATTTGTTTTAGATTGAACAAAGAAACCAAGGCACACTTCTGCTCAATTGCCATCTCAACTATAGGGCAACCAACCATCTCACAGGGTCACTCTCATTCCATACAACTTTTGAGAAACCCCTAATTCACTTAATAAAAAACAAACAAACTGGAGCCAAGTTGGATTCTGAAATTCGGGGTGGGGGGGAGGGTTTACTCACAAGTACTCCTCTGATTCCTTCTGTGAAATAGCAGATTAAAACCAGACAGTGACTAGGGGAGTCTAAAATGGTAAAAATGCTGCCATAACACAAAATTTGGCTTATAAAACGACAAAATGTGATATCCTGCTCAATTAACAAAATAACACTGCCATGTACCTATTAAAGTGGCTGTGGAGCATCTGTGGATAATCCCAAGTGCTTCTGAATGTGTTTCTAAGCTCCTGACTCCTTCGGAGCTCTGTTGCTTTCACTGGCTGTACAGTCTTCTGAACATGCTCAGAAGCTGTCAGAGAAAATGCATGGAGCCTTATGGTAAGTGCACCATACCATATGTATGCCACCACCGTGCACATTTACTTATGAGACAGCAAACATGCCTTGATCTATTGGAAAGAGCAGGCCGGGATAAATGCAACAACACCAGAATTGTCCCAATTCAGTGAACACAGGTCCCAAATCTGAAAAATGTATTGAACACTATGGAAAGCAAAACTGAACTAAAGGTTCACATTTACTCAAGTAAGCAAGTTAAATTTAAAAGTAAGCAAATGTTTAATGGTTCTTTGCTATGTTGGTGTGTTTTTTCCCTGCATTTAAAAACTAGTTTGTTTCCACAGCAATTCAATGCTATGTTCAATTCTATTGGTTCAAGTTGCTATCTTCTCAGTGTTTTAATTTGATAATGGCTTAATTTGTTTGTGTTTGGCAGCATTGGGTTCATTGTAGTTGTTCATACAAGTAGCATGCAGACAGCCACAGACATAAAAATATATATACAACCTACCATAGATACTCACCTATATGGCGATAAATTTGTGCCCCAAACTCACAGGAGAATCGCCCCCTCATTTTATCTCCGCAGTCACCCAGTGGGCGGAGGGGGTGGGGGGCCATTTGCACGGGGGGGGGCTTGATAGGAGGATGGGCAGCTGCGCCTCCCCCGAGCCTGCACCCTGCCTGTTGCGCCTGGAACCTGGGAGGAGGCAGGGCACGGGGGTCAGCCTGCCTGCTGGCGCTCCCCCACACCCTCTCAGAGCCCTCCACCCCCGCCACAGTCCTGCTGCCAGCAGGGGCGGGGAGCAGAGCGGGGGCATCCTGGCTGCTGCTTCCACTGCCAGACCAACGGAGGGCAGGGAGCGCGCGGGGATCGTCCTGTGCTGCTCCCTGCCAGGTGCTCCCTGGCGCCTCCCTCCCTGCTGGCTGCAGCCGCGGGGTAGCGCAGGTCATTCCCTGAGTGCTCCCTGCTCTCCGTTGGTCCGGCGAGCAGCGGCAGTAGCCAGGATGTACCCGCTCCGCTCTGCTCCCTGTCCCCGCAGGCAGCGGGACTGTGGCAGGGAGTGCAGACGGAGGGCTGTGAGAGGTGAGGGAGCATCGCTGGTAGGCTGTCCTCACATGCCCTGCCCCCTCCAGGGCTCCTCCAAGGCTCCAGGCGCAACCGGCCGGGTGCAGGCTGGGAGAGGCACAGCTGCCCATCCTCCTCCTAAGCCCCCCCAGGTGCAAATGGCCCCCTCCGCCTGCCTGGGTGACTGCCCCGCATGCCCTGGCTCCTCCGGCTCCAGGAACAGTGAGGGGAGCGGCTGGGTGCAGGCTGGCAGGAGGTGTAGCTGCCAGGAACTCCACATGAGGCCCTGCTGCCCTTCCTCCTCAGAGAGTCTACTTCCAAGTACATCAGGTCCAACTATGTGCAGCTACACTTGCTCAGTCACTTCTTGTTGCTTGTCTCTCTGCTGCGAACTGAATTGCACACTCCCAGTTGTGTGTTCTATGTTGTGTGTTCGATGTAGAGCAGGGGTGCTCACACTTTTTTGGCTCGAGAGCTACTTTGAAACCCAGCAAGGCCTGGAGATCTACCGCACCCCTCCAGCTATGCCACCACCTCTGAGCATGTGCAAAGTGTTTTTCCCCTCGCCAGACTGGGTGCCCTGCCCCCTCCAACTACGCCACCGGCTGGAGGTGCTCCTGAGCACGTGCAGAGCGCCTTCCCTGCACAGGCTCGCCCCCTCCGCAGGGACGCCCTGCTGGCCCATGCCAGGAGCCCCCCGCCTGCAGGAGGACCGGCAGAGGAGCAGGTGGCCGGGATTGCCCTGGCAGCCCCCTCCCCACAGGCTGTGGAGGGAGGGGGGAGGGACCGCCTGGTCCAGCAGCAGGTGCAGGTGCAGCAGCAGCTGTCACACCTCCCAGAGCCTGGACCACCTGCTGCCCTCCCGCAGCCCCCCACGCTCCACCTGCAGGGACCCCGCTGCCCACTCACCTTCCAGCCCAGGGCTGCGCCCAGGCCACCCTCTACCCTAGGGGTGGGCTGGAGAGAGGGGCACTTCCTCACAAAAGCTGCACAGCGGGGAGGCGAGGCTACGCGAGGCTCTCTTCTCCCTCCCCTCCACCCTTGTCCGGCGGCCTGCGCTGCCACAGCTCCAGCCTCTCCTGTCCAGCCCGGGCGCTGAGGGGGAGGGGGTGCGAGCAGAGCGACAAACGGCGACTGCGCTCGCTCTCACTTCATTTTTCCGCCTGCCCCGATGCCCGGTGAGAGTCACAGAGCGCGCACACCCTCGTCGCACTCTAGGCTGCCCCTGCGCAGGCTCTCAGAACCCAGAAGGCGGCTCTTCGGCGCCACCTGCTGGCCAAGCCGCGGAACTGCAGGATCAGCTGGAGCAGCTCCGCGATCGACTCATTTTGCCCTCGTGATCGACCTGTCGATCGCGATCGACCTATTGAGCACCCCTGATGTAGAGCCTTTGGCTTAAGGCACCAGGCACTTTAAAGGAGGATTTCATTAATGGTTCTATTGGGATGCTGTTTCCAGTGTACTTAGAGCCCAAGTATTAGGCTTGTCTACTCAGAAGTAAGTCCCATTAAAGTCAGTGAGGCTTACTCCCAGGAAAGTGTGGATGGGATTGTGGCCTTACTCTGATAGTCTTTACAAATAGTTGTTGAGAGTACAATTTTAAAAATTAGTGAATAAAAATGTATCTTATGATCTATGAGTTAGATCATAGTTTTTAATAAATTAGAGACTATTTTAATAGTCTATGTGTATGTATGTATGTATAGATGTATACATACTATATGTATACTGTGTTTTTAATACTATGTTTTTAATAAATTAGTGACTGTACAGTTCTTAGGTAACAATTACTGGTAGGTTATTTTTCAGGATCTGGCTCAGGTAAAATCAGACAAAATTAGTCAGACTCAGACACCCCCCTAAGTTTAACCCCCGACTTATCCAACGGTCATATAAAATCCCATGATTTTTTTTTTTTAATCAAAGCCTACCCTCGACTTATCTGTGGTATCAACTTATAGTCGAGTATCTGCGGTATATGACAGTGATTACGCTTGCTAAAAGTGCTGTAAAATTGATTAAAACAGTGGTTCTCAAACATTTTAGCGCTGGGACCCACTTTTTAGAATGACACTTTGTCGGGACCCACCAGAAGTTATGTCATTACCTTGGAAATGATGTCATGACCAGAAGTGACATTATCAAGCAGGAAAATTTTTAACAATCCTAAGCTGCAATCCTATCCACAGTTATCCGGGAGTAAGCTGCGTTAGTTACACAGGCCTACAAAAATGAGGGTCAGTAAAGTTTTTCCCAAACTTTATGGTGGTTTGATATGAATTTGGAGTGCTGATTCCAAAAACGGCATCCGTTTTGCCCTATCACGTCTAGTTTTGGAGATATAGTATAGCCTTAGTGAATGGTTCAAACAGCTTCCTCATGACAAAGCCATGGTGTAGGCTTCCTCATGTGGGAGCTGCTTGAACCAATCCCTAACGAGGCTATGCCATGTCTCCAAAACTGGACATGATAAGGCAAAACAGATGCCATTTTTGGAATCAGCATCCCAAATATACCCAGGAATTGGTGTAACATTTAAGGAAGCAAAATGTGTGTTGGCCTGTGTTATCATTGTTGAAAGCATATACGTAGTAGCCTGTTCAAAATACATATCTGTAACATCTTCCATAATGCAGTCGCATACTGTGGCAGTATCAAGTCTAATATATTAAAAATAAAATATTGAAATGAATGGGGACCCACCTGAAATTAGCTCCTAATCCACATAATGGGTCCCACAGTTTGAGAAACACTGCATTAAAATATTAATTTGAAGTAAAAACACATAACACTGATTTCAGTCCATTTTTTTAGGATAACTCCGCCATCCATGAAAAAATAAAAACATTTTAGTCTGCCTCTAACAGTGACACATATGGTCGATTCAGATACAATGCCAAAAGGAAAATTTGAACTTAACACCAATTTCTATTCCAGGGTGGAGCAGTCTTCTAGGAAGTACCTCTCCTTGGTTGACAAGTCAGGGTCCATAAGCAAGAAAGACTTGAAAGGGAGGACTTCCCCCTCAGCTTCCAGGCTGAGCCAAAAGCCTGGGGAGGAGGAGACCCTAGCCCTTCAAGTAAAGACTTATAAATACAAATGCAAGAAAAAAATTGAGAGCACAATCCTAATTGGCCAGTCTGTGGGCACAGCACCTGCTGCACCACCAGAAGATGTTGCAAACATGCCATAAGGCAAGATGCAACACATGGCAGTAAACAGCATCAGTGGGGAGGCCTGCGCCACCCCGCTGACACTACGTCCAGTCTGATGGTGGAGAGACTTATGCTAAGCAGAAGGTTGGAGGTGGAGAGGGCAGTTTCAGGGTGGAGGAAGGCGGAATGGGGGAGGATCAAGTCCAGGAGAGGGCCTCCTCCACTGTATCCTAATCCCTGTCCCAGGTCTCTTGGCATTACACTGGGTTAAATAGTTGGAGGAGATCTGAGTAGTCCCATAGTGCAGGCTGGTGCATTACTTGGAATAAGGAGAAAAAATATCCTCTTACCTCAAGGAGACCTCCAGCCTGCTTCTGACAAGCACTGGATACAGGAGAGGCCATGTGGGCCCGCTGTACCAGTGCTTGTTAGGATTGGGCTTCCAATGGAATAAGCACACTGAAAGGTACAAAAAAACAAATACACACAGAAAGAAGTCCCACTCTATTGAACTGATGCCAAAAAGTTCAGACAACCAAAAAACAATACACCAGAGTTCACTGACTCATGCTTCTGCAATCTAATTGTTATGTTTTATCTCTCTCTCTCTCTCTCTTTTGAAAAATGGGCAGGAAGACCAGCCCACTCTGAAACACCTGAGTTCAAATTTTTTTAGGATGTTTTAAATGTTTTCTGAGTTGTTAGAGTATTTTGTAATTGTTTTAAATGTGGTTTTATGACTTCTTGTATTTACAGTTTTATATGATCTTTAGTAAGCCGCTCTGGGTCCCCATTTCAGTAGAAAGGTGGGATGAAAACATAGAACACAGTGGCCATACAGACAAAGTTTGTTTGGCAAGTTTGCTGTTTGGGCTGTTTGAGCAGTAACCTTGGTAAGACAACAGAAGTTCAAACAAACTTTCTCCAACAAGAAGCTAATGGCCACTGTGTTCTGGGATCTTAAAGGAAGAACCTTAAAGGATGAGAATCACCTGGGAGACAGGAGATCAATTAGGAACAAAAGGAGAGGAATGCAGACATTGGGCTGCTTCTTCTGTATGACAATGTACAGTGACCTACAGAAGGGGTTGGCTAGAATAGGGGATGAAGAAGCTTGTCCCACAACATGACAATTGCTTCAATTCAGGTGGAGATTGCATGGAGAAGTAGTGTGGCCATCCTATTTAACTCCTGAGCAGTATTACATTATTGTCCTTAAGTCTTGTTTTTTTAACAGACAAGTAGTACTTACTTTCAAAATAGCCCTCGTAAATGTCATAGATAAGTCCTAAGAAAACACAAAGAACACTGATAGAAATGTAAACTGAAATTCCCTCAAAGGCACTAAATATCCTGGCCACTAAAAGATTTTTGCCTTAAAACAGTTAAGGAAAAGCCTCATTCTGTCTCAATCTTCTAGCTTTCGCTTTCACAGAGACTGGCTGATCACAAACCGATTCCCACTTGGAAGTTCCAGAAACCATTTCATTTGCATGTTATTTTCCAACAGCCTCCTCAAGAGCTAAAGCCATTTGCTCACTCAATCACCCCACATGGGATAAGCCACAAAGGCACTAAAGGGCTTTATGAAACTCTAGAAAACAATAGCAGAGCCATGGAGGTTGCACGAGTACTTGACCTATTAGCAGATATGAACAGCCTCTGAGAAAACAAAATACACCATGAACTCTTGATGTAACTACACAGCACAAAGGAAACATCAGCCCCATGTCAGATTCCCTGTCTCCCCCTACTGTAACACACAGCACAACAGGTCTGTAGCCACCATGCAAGCATTCTGGCCAGGTGGCATCAAATAGCATTCCAGGTCTTACTGCCCCTGGCCTGGATGTTTGCAAGATGGCTACAGGCAACTATCAAAGCTTCCCCATCCTGACAAGCGCACAGGTGACCTGCATATACAAGCTGCATCTGAGTTGCTACATATCAGGGATTCAATATGCTGCAATACAATACGCTAAAACTAGCCAGAGATACACAAACACCTGGTCAGAGGAAGCTGATTTAACATTCATCCTTTTCAGAAGAGAGACATTGAGATTAAGAAACAAGCAACTAGCATGAAGAGAGGTTTTTTAAATTGGCAATTGTATTTGTTACGTGTTACTTACATGGTGCCACCCACTCCCTGTTCTTAGCCAGACATGGCCATTTGGAAGCTATTTCCTGCATCTGTCGTGGCCATTTTGAAGCAATCAACAGCCATTTTTAAACATCCACAGCCATTTTGAACAAGGATCAGGTAAAATTCTCTTTATGAACATAAGAACAGCCCCACTGGATCAGGCCATAGGCCCATCTAGTCCACCTTCCTGTATCTCACAGAGGCCCACCAAATGCCCCAGGGAGCACACCAGATAACAAGAGACCTGCATCCTGGTGACCTTCCTTGCATCTGGCATTCTGACATAGCCCAATTCTAAAATCAGGAGGTTGCACATACACATCATAGCTTGTAACCCATAATGGATTTTTCCTCCAGAAACTTGTCCAATCCCCTTTTAAAGGCATCCAGGCCAGATGCTATCACCACATCCTGGTTCCACAGATCAACCACACGCTGAGTAAAGAAATAACTTTTCCAACGCTCAATTTTAGTAGATGCCCCCTGGTTCTGGTGTTATGTGAGAGTGTAAAGAGCATCTCTCTATCCACTCTGTTCATCCCCTGCATAATTTTGTATGTCTCAACCATGTCCCCCCTCAGGCATCTGCTATTTTGCTGCCCATTCTGCCAGTCTGAAGAGATCCTTCTGGAGCTCCTGACAATCACTTCTGGTCTTCACCACAAGGAAAAGTTTGGTGTCATCTGCAAACTTAGCCACCTCACTGCTCAACCCTGTCTCCAGGTCGTTTATGAAGAGGTTGAAAAGCACCGGTCCCAGGACAGATCCTTGGGGCACACTGCTTTTCACCTCTCTCCATTGTGAAAATTGCCCATTGACACCCACTCTCTGTTTCCTGGTGTTCAACCAGTTCTCAATCCATGAGATGACCTGCCCTCTAATTCCCTGACTGTGGAGTTTTTTCAGTAGCCATTGGTGAGGGACCATGTCGAACGCCTTCTGAAAGTCCAGATATATAATGTCCATGGGTTCTCCCACATCCACATGCCTGTTGACCTTTTCAAAGAATTCTATAAGGTTCGTGAGGCAAGACTTACCCTTACAGAAGCCATGCTGATTCTCTCTCAGCAAGGCTTGTTCGTCTATGTGTTTTGAGATCCTATCTTTGATGAGGCATTCCACCATCTTACCCGGTATAGATGTTAGGCTGACTGGCCTATAGTTTCCCGGGTCCCCCCTCTTTCCCTTTTTAAAGATAGGCGTGACATTTGCTATCGTCCAATCTTCTGGCACCGTGGCCATTTTGAGGAACAAGTTGCATATTTTAGTCAAAAGATCAGCAACTTCATTCTTCAATTCCTTAATAACTCTTGGGTGGATGCCATCAGGGCCCGATGACTTGTTGATCTTTAATTTATCAATGAGGTCTGAAACTTCTTCTCTATTAACCTCTATCTAACTCAATTCCTCGGTCAGAAGGGTCCGTTCGGGCAGTGGTATCTGCCCAAGGTCTTCTGCCGTGAAGACAGATGCAAAGAACTCATTTAATTTCTCTGCCATCTCTAAGTCTCCTTTTATCTCCCCTTTCCCTCCTTCACCATCCAGAGGGCCAACCGCTTCTCTGGCGGGTTTCCTGCTTCTAACATATTTGAAGAAGCTTTTATTATTTCCCTTAATGTCGCTGGCCATGAGTTCCTCATAGTCTCTCTTGGCCACCTGCATCACTTTCTTACATTTCTTTTGCCACAGTATGTTCCTTTTTATTCTCCTCATTAGGGCAAGACTTCCATTTACGGAAGGAAGCTTTCTTGCCCTTTACAGCCTCTCTAACTTGGCTGGTAAGCCATGCGGGCACCCTCCTGGATTTAGTGGAACCCTTCTTTCTTTGTGGTATACACCTCTGCTGGTTCTCTATTACTGTTGTTTTAAGCAGTCTCCATGCACTCTGGAGAGATTGGACTCTTTTTACCTTCCCTTTCAACCTCCTTCTAACCAGCCTCCTCATCTGCGGGAAGTTTGCCCTTCGGATGTCAAGGGTTTTTGTGAGAGATTTGCCCAGTATTCTTCCCCCGACGTGCATGTCGAAACGAATCACAGCATGATCACTGTTCCCCAACGGCTCAGTAACATTGATATCTCTGACCAGGTCCTGAGTACTGCACAATATTAAATCCAGAGTCACCTGTCCTCTGGTGGGCTCCATGACCAGCTGCTCTAAGGCACAGTCATTTAGCATGTCAAGGAATCCGGTCTCCTTTTCGTGATAATTGAAGTCCCCCATGATTACAACCCTGTCCCTCCTTGTCACCTCCCTGATCTGTTTCCTCATTTCAAGGTCCCCTTCTGATTTCTGGTCTGGAGGACGATAGTATGCCCCCAGTATTACATCGCCCCTCAGGCCTGGTAATTTAACCCACAGAGATTCTATGGTGGAGTCGGACCCACCTTCAATCTCTACTTTGCTGGATTCTATCCCTTCCTTAACATAAACGGCCACCCCACCTCCAACACGCCCCTTCCTGTCCCTCCTGTAGAGTTTATAGCCCAGGATTGCGGTATCCCACTGATTCTCCGCATTCCACCAGGTTTCCGTTATGCCCACTATGTCAATGTTTTCCCTTGTCACCAGACATTCCAGTTCTTCCATCTTTGCTCAGAGACTTCGGGCTTTTGCATAAAAGCATTTGTACATGGAATGCCTCAGGATGCGCTGCTTATTAGCTCCTTTGTCTCCGCATCCTCTCACTGTGCCAAACCGTCTATCACATCCCATCACGCTACCATTCCCAATTTCTTCTCCTACTCTGCCTTTGTCTTGTTGTTCTTTAACCTCCCCATCCTCGTCCCATAGGGATGAGGAGTCCCAAACCGGATGCCCCTCGGCTCCTGTTGGCCTTCCCCTAGGGATCAGTTTAAAAGCTGCTCTGCCACCTTTTTAATATTATGTGCCAACAGTCTGTTTCCATTCTGGTTCAAGTGAAGCCCATCCCTCTTGTACAGGCCCTGCTTGTCCCAAAGCGTTCCCCAGTGCCTAACGAATCTAAAGCCCTCCTCCCTACACCACCGTCTCATCCACGCATTGAGACCCCTGATCTCCGCCTGCCTAGCTGGCCCTGCGCATGGAACAGGTAGCACTTCAGAGAATGCTACCTTTGAGGTCCTGGCTTTCAGCTTCTTACCTAATAGCCTAAATTTGGCCTCCAGGACCTCCCGGCTACACTTGCCCACGTCGTTGGTGCCGACATGCACCACAACCACTACCTCCTCCCCAGCACTGTCTACCAACCTGTCTAGACGAGACGTGATATCTGCAACCTTCATACCAGGCAGGCAAGTCGCCATGCGGTCCTCACATTCATCCCAAACCCCCCTCTCTATGTTTCTAATAATCGAATCCCCCACTACAAGAAGCCCCCGACCCCCCTCCTGCCGAGGAATATCCTGAGTGTGTTCAGATACAGGCCCATCCCCTGGAGAAGGGGTCCCCCCTAGGGGATTGTTTCCCTCCTTTCCAGGATGATGTCCTCCAGCCCCGAGACTTCACACCCGGGCAGCTGAGGAGCTGCACGCCTGACGTTGGGACAAAGCCTGATCATCCCTGGAAGTCTCTCCATGGTCCTTCTCTGCCTGCCTCTGCTTCTCCAGGTTGGCCACCAAGGTTTCAAGGGAGTGGACGCGTTCCCTGAGACCCTGGAGCTCCTTGCACAGAGGACACACCCATGACTTATGTCCCAGAGGCATATAGTCATACATGTTACATTCGATGCAAAACACTGGATAGCCCCCACCCTGCTGCTGGCTGTCTGACCGCATAGCTTTTTTTTTTTTTTTTTTTTAGGTGTACTTAAAAAACCCTACACTGGTTTACTGCCCTCTTCTCAAGGGAAGAGAAGGGCGGAGTCTGGGGCCCTGGCTTCCTCACCCTGCTGCTGAACTCGCCCAGATGCTAAACTTGCGGTGCCTTACCTGGCACTTCGTTCCCAGAGGCACTTGGTGTCCCAGAGCCTACGCGCGTGCTTCTGCAGATATTTATGCAGTTATTTTGGTGTGTGTGTCCCCCGACGGTGACACCAGGTGCAGTTTGCACCCCCTAGTAATGCCCCTGACTTTGGGAATCCCTGGGCTAGGCTACTTTTAATTGTGTACAGCATTTTTGTGATGGGAAGCACTCAAATGCACAGTTCCTTAAGTGGTATGGTCCTAAGATGGTTCTACTACAGTGTTTCTTTTTTTTTAAATTACAATTTTATTTTAAAAGATCAAAAATTGAAACATACAAACTCACTAAGTTAGAAATGCAAAATAGAAATAAATGAAAATAAAAATTAAAAAAAGAACAAATATTGAAAGTTGTGTGGCAGGTACGAAGTTCTCAGTCTACGTTTCTTTGTTCTACAAAATCATGTTGGGTATTGCACCTTAAACAGTCTGATAATAATTCTAAAGTACCTTTTCAACAACAAAAAGAGAGGGAGAAAAAGTTATAGATCCATTGTCTACTCATTGAGTCCATAATTCATTTGACCCATTTTCCCCTTTGCACACAGGAAGTCCATGAATGGTTTCCAATTGTCCACAAAAGTTTTTACTGACTTGACTTTAAGAAGGATTGTAAGTTTGTCCATTTCTGCAAGGTCCAATATCTTTAACCACTATTCTTCCACTGAAGGTATCTCCGGAACCTTACAGCATACAATATTCTTGCGGCAGTTGTCATATATAAAAACATGATTTCAAAGTCCTTCTGAAACGAATCATCCAATATTTCTAATGAAAAAGCTTCTGGTTTCATTTGTAAATTTACCTTATTGATTGCATTTGCTGGTGTATCAAAGTGTCATATTTTTCACTTTGGTACAAGTCCATCACATATGATAAAACGTTCCATCTTGTCTTTTACATTTTCAACATCTAAATTCTTAGATATCCAAAACATGTCAATTTGTGAGAAAGATTTGTGTCTTTCAGAAAAATGAGTTAATTCCTTTACATTTCCATTTGTCAGGGTCCAGATATCCACTAGGTCTAAAGATTCAACCAAATCAAAGACAATCTTGGGCAATTTTCTTTGAGTAATTTTTATCTCTTTATCAGATTCTTTATCTTTCAATGGAGATACAATGCCATTCCAGTTCCCTATTAGGCAATAAGAACTATATGAATAATTTATTATTTTGTTAAGCAATTCTTTAAAAAAAATTGGCCCAACCCTCATATGGTGTATAAACTCCCACTACTAAAGTTCTAATTCCAGGTAAACTCAGTTGCACCGCTATCCACCTACCTTTTTCATCTGTGAAAATTAATTTTTCATCTGTCAAAATTAATTCAGGTTTCAAATGGGCCTTAATGTACAACACTGTACCATTTTCTTTCTTCCTCTCATTTGCTGAGAAATTCTTCTCCCAAATCTTAAGAATTAAATATTTTGTGTCCACTCTTCTGGTATGGGTTTCTTAAAGACAGATTATATCCTGTTCTATTTTTTTTCAGATGGTAAAAAATTCTCTTTCTTTCCTTTGGATCATTTACTCCATTAATAGTCCATGATAAAAATTTGTAATCCATCTTAGTGATCTTGGGATATAGCAGCACTGTCCATCAAGACTTCCTCGTCTTGAGAACACTGAGCCTGTTGTATTTCTTCTGGTTTTCCCTCTTGTTCTCCTGAATCTTCCCCTTCTTCTTTGAATTTCT
Source organism: Tiliqua scincoides (assembly GCF_035046505.1). NCBI lineage: Eukaryota > Metazoa > Chordata > Lepidosauria > Squamata > Scincidae > Tiliqua > Tiliqua scincoides. Next base: position 261,153,690 of record NC_089821.1, on the reverse strand, counting down.
GCATAAAATCTCTTGCCTTTGGAACTGTATCCAGCCTGTAGGTTCTTTGTTGAAATCTTAAAACAACGACCTCCAACTTTCCCTATATGAACATAATCTCTCCCTTTTTCAATTCTTCTACCAGGAATGCAAAGTCCTTCCTCTTCCGTAAGATTCTGAGTGGAATCTCCTTTAAGATTATAATATGTGTTCGTTCCATCTGCAGACTTGTTTTTGCATGTTGCTGTAGATTCATATCTTTCACTTTCTTCCTGGTAAAATGGATCAGAATGTCTCCAGAGGTCTTACGTAGCGTAGCAAATCTTATATTAACTCTGTATACCTGGTCCACTTCCGAATTGATAATGTGTTCATTTATTCCAGGATAATGAGCTAGATCCTGTACCATTCTCTGTCTCAAATCTTCTCCAGCTTCTCCATAATTCTCTGGCACAGCTCTAAATTTCAATGTTTTTTCTCTATTTGCTTGTTCCATCAGAGACATCATATCTGATGTTTTTTCTTGCTTTGAACTCAGAACTTCCATTTGACAGTTAATCACATTAACTCTATTCTGTATCTCCTGTGTCTCCTGTTTGATATATTTGACAGATTTTTCCACCTAAGCCAATTCTTGTCACAGTTCCAATTTCAAGTTTTTAAGCTCTTGTTGAACTGAGTCTATTTTTAATTCTATTTTAACCTGAAACTTCTGAAATAAGTCCTGCATAAATTACACACTGAGGGTGCAATCCTAACTGGCAGTTATGCCGGTATAGATGGCCCTGGAGGGTTGCAAACATGCCATAAAGCATGTTTGCGCCTCCTTAGGCGGGAGCTGCGTCGGAGCATTCAGATGTGCTGACGTGCAGACGGAGGCAGAAGCCTCTGCCGCGGCTCCTGTGCCACCGCTTGTGTAGGCGCAAGCGCACCGACACAAGCAGCAAAGGTAGGCGTGGGGGGCCTGGGGTGGGGGTGGGAGGGGGTGTTACCGGGCGTGGGGAGGGCAGGCCCAGGGGCGGGAGGGATCCCAACCCCTGTCCCCGGGGTGAGCGGAGCGGCTTCAAGCCACTCCGCTCTCCTTGGATGTGCGCCACCTCCAGAGGTGGCGCAGGTCCTAGGAGACCCATGGGGCGCGCAGCCCTTACCCACGGGTAAGGGGAAGAGCTTCCCCTTGCCCATTGCTGAGCCGCTGCTCGCTGCAATCCCGTGTTGGATGCAGCACAAGCCTCCTGGCTTGCCTGCTCCAGTGCGGGTTAGGATTGCACCCTAAGTTCTTTAGTTGGGGTCCATATTGGCAATCTTGGCAGTTTCGAATGTTCTTTCACTTGCTTCATAATATTAGCTCTTCTACGTGCTGTCATATTGGTATTAATATGTTTTATATTAAGCTTTTATATTTGGTAGAATATAAAAGCTTAATTTAAAACATCAGTAAACTTCTCTACAGTTCTCATATGAAGAGAACAAGAAAAAAATCTAAATGTAATTCCACTTTACACCAGCAGATGTCACTGTATCAATCCAATTATTAGCAATAATTTGTCTCTAGATTTATAGATCTATATTCTGTGCATTTAGATCTATATTCTTAAAATGAATTTTGACTCTAGATTCATAGCTCCACAGCTCTACGTTTTTATTATGAGTTGTTCTAGAGTTCATTTTCTTGCGATTTGTAAGTTGTGATGTATGCCACAAGAATAAAATATAAACATCCCAGAGATCATAATTGTTAAAGTCAATAAAGAGTCAATAGTCAATAGAAAAGCATCCCAATAAAGTACTTGAAGACCATCAAAATAAAATCTCTTTCTAAATAAATCTCTTTGATGCCGTGAGTCAAGAGCTCTCACTAAACTCTGGCCAAAGTAATGCCATTTTAACATCAGTTCTGATTCTGTCCTTAAAGATGCTTGTTAGCAAGAAGCTACAAGCCACCCCTCACTCAGTGTCTTGTCCTAGAGATAGCTGGGCCTCAAGAGTCAGTCTGCAACAACAATACCTCAGAGCAAAGGCAACCTATGTCAAAGTGCCTGTGGTCTCTTTTATCTCTTCAGTACGGTCCAGCTCACTATGTATGGCAAAGGGTGGAGGGGTAGGCCAGTGGGTGGGGAACTGGGCAGTGAAAGTGGAAAGTTACTGGACCATAACTTGTAACTTGGACCATGACCCTTGTCCCCTTAGCTTTGCCAACCATGCCTATGAGTTGAACCATGCCTATGAGTTGAAATGAGTATAAAAAGCTAGCTGCCCCTAGCTGCACTTGCGCATGATCTGAGGTAACTGGCCTCCTTGCTGCCTTGCTTTGGTAGCAGCAATAAACAAGCTTGTTTTCTGCTATACCTTCCCTCGGAGTGTTAAATTGGGATGTAGCACTCTGGGTAATGAACCTCACACTGCCTTTGTGGGTTCAAGGGCAACATCTTCATCACTATGCTTCAATGCACACACCCCGTGCATTCCATTCCTTCCAATCCATGAGTGAAACTTTCATCTAATTCTCATTAAGATTCCTTAAGAACATAAGAACAGCCCCACTGGATCAGGCCATAGGCCCATCTAGTCCAGCTTCCTGTATCTCACAGCGGCCCACCAAATGCCCCAGGGAGCACACCAGATAACAAGAGGAGTTATCCTTCAAGTTCCTTTAATTAGAACTCTTATCTTAAATGACCAAACAACTTCTATAAATCTTATAGTGCTTCTTCTCAGCTTGTCAAAAGTGAAAGTGATAGGTACAGAGGGAAGGGTCAGGCTCTCTCACCACTGGAGATTTAAACTGGATGTTGCCTCTCTTCTGTCACTCTAAGGTGGAATTTCCCCAGCCTTTGCCAGGAATAATTCACCAAAGGAGCAACATCTGAAGAGTTGTAGGTAATCTCCTGTCTTCCCTTTCATCCAGGGATGGCCCACAGCTGCAAGGGTGGCATGAGCAGCCAGGTTGAGGTTTCCTGGTGTTCCCCTGAACAGGGAAACTTAGCCTGCCATGTTCACTTCTACCACAGTGTTTCTCAATGCTTGTTCCCTGCTGTCCCACTTTTCATGGTCCACCTATTGGAACTACTACCAAAACTAACTGGTGATGATTTAGAGCCCAATCCTGGGCTTGGCGCACTGGCTTACTGTCAGCATGCAGTGTCGCAAACATGCCATAAGGCACGTTTGCGGGTCATACCGCCAGGCAAGCATCGGTGGTAGCCCAGCGCTGGCCGGTATCGGGCTGACACGGGGCAGGCGCCCAACCACCAAGCAGCAGAGAGGTAAGCGGGGGCATGGGGGAAGGCATTCCGGGGAGGGGGGAGGCAAGCAGAGGGTGGGGAGGAGGCGTGTCGGGGAGGCGGGGAGAGGCGTTCCAGGGGAGAGAGAGGGGAGGGAGGAAAGCGGGACCAGTGGAGCTTTGCTCCACCAGATTCAAAGGGCTTGCCACCTTAGATAAAGGCTCTTGATTCACCACCCACCTCTGGGTTGGCGGTGAATCGAGTAGCCCCATCGCAGGGCTACTGCACTTACTCGGGGGAAAGGGACAAAAGTTCCCTTCTCCTGAGGTGCCATTGGTGGCAGCCTTGAGCGCGTAGGATGCAGCAGCAGCCATTTTCTGCACCGCTGCAGCTGTGCACCCCGGCAGCTCAGGATTGGGCTGAGAGTCACCAGTTACTTCCAGACTGGGAGGACAGATGCAACAGGACAAACACCAGTAACAGGCTCAGGGAGGACAGGAGGGCTTTTTCAAGCACGTGAAAAGTGAGCTCTGTTCACTGAGCCAAGCTTCCTATTGCTACTTGTCGAACTGCATAGCTGGTCTCACTGCTAGGCAGAGGGGGTCTGGGGGTCTCACATATACCACCAGACACCATCTTAAGTTCCATTGTTGAGAAATACTATTCTACCACATGCTTTTTCAGTGAGTTAAAATCAACTTAAGTGGAATTAAAATCAAGCTTTAATTCCACTTCTAAAGACAAAATGAGATAGTTCAGCTTCCTATATCTCACAGTGGCCCACCAAATGCCTCAGAGAGTACACAAGACAACAAGAGATCTGAATCCTGATGCCCTCCCCTGCATCTGGCATTCTGAGGTAGCCTAGTTTTAAAAGATAGCCTACCTCAACCTTTTCTTTCATATGCATTGTTTAATACACATATTTTTTAAGTCATCATGGTTTTGATCAATCAAAATCTGCAATTAAAGCTACCATGGCTAACATTTGCCTTTTATAATGTTTAAAAAGTAGCTTTGAATGTTAGGTTCAAATCTCAGTTGCAAATATCCTTGAACCGATAAAAGACTGTTGCTTTGGTTTGGATTCATTTCATCATCCTCTCCAGAGGCACACTGTACCTAAGAGGATTTTTTTCTGGCTCAAATACACTCAAAGTGCAATTTTTGTGTCTTTTCAGGGCGTCAGATTGCACCAAATGGCAGGTGTTTTCAAGTGTTTTCTCCTAGAAGGATACAAGCAGATCCACAACAACAGCTTTGTCCCCTCTTCTTGGAAATTTGCTCAGTTTGAACACCATTTTCAGCAGTCTTCTGTAGTTAATTACTACCATAGTTAACAGAATCCTACAATTACTTTTCTTATCCACAGATTTAAAAACATGTTTGCTTTATAAGAAAAGGAATTGTCACAATAAAAGAAACCTAGCAATAACAATGCCACATACCTTAAATAGAGCGGTAAACAAATACTGAATAAGAACCAAATGCATGTGAAACCAACCTTCTCATTAAAATAAAATAATTAAAAAGACATTTAATAATGAAATAAAGAGCAGGGGGATCTTTTAGTCAGTAATATATTTAGCCCTTTCCTGTTCCAGTTACAGTGAACTCTGTCATAGAGCAATGGTAATATGAGAATGTCTACCTACAGTGTGTTATGTCTAATGGGTTCTGAGCTGACCGTGATGGATCAGGAGAGGAATCTTGGGGTGCTGGTGCACAGCTCGATGAAAGTGTCAACCCAATGTGCGGCAGCGGTGATGATGGCTAGTTCTATGCTTGGGATAATTATAAAAGGTATTGAGAATAAAACGGCTAGTATTATAATGCCATTGTACAAATCGATGGTAAGGCTAGACCTGAAGTACTGTGTCCAATTCTGGTTGCCACATCTCAAAAAGGATATCGTGAAAGTGGAAATGTGCAAAAAAGAGTGACTAAGGATGCAATGCGCCAGCCCAGGAGGTTTGCAAATATGCTGTAAATAACATTTGCGTCTCCTCAGGAGCAAGCCATGCCAGCACACAGAGGTGCACTGGAGCATGGAGGCTGCATCCAGCCTCTGTGCTGGCTTGCCCCAGGTAGGTTGCGTCCACCAAGCTTGGCCAATGCAGGTGTCTGGGGAGGGCAGAGAGGAGGCAGGGTGGAGTCGGGAGGAAGGTATTCCAGGTGGGGGGAGGGTGGGCGGAGGGCAGTCCAGGGGGTGGATGGGCAGGGAGCGGTAGGCAGGCTGGGACCCGGTTGTTTTGCCAGATCCCAACCCCATTTCCCAAACAGTGTGGAGCGGTTACAAATATAAGCCAAGGGGAAGAGTTTCCCCTTGCCTCCAGCTGAGCCACTTTGGGCACCTATCTTGCGCTGGATACAGTGCAGACGTCCTGGCCTGCCTGTTACGTCACAAGATAGTATTGAGCTATAAAATGATGGGGATGACTAGGATGGGGAAACCTCCCTTATGAGGAAAAGCTACAGCATTTGGGGCCCTTCAGTCTAGAAAAAAGGTGCCTGAGGGGGGCATAATTGAGACTTACAAAATTACGCAAGGGATGGATAGAGCAGATAGAGAGATGCTCTTTTCCCTCTCAAACAATGCTAGAACTAAGGGGCATCCGCTAAAATTGATTGTTGGGAGAGTTAAGACAGACAAAAGAAAAATTTACTCAGCTAGTTAGACTGAGGAACTCCTTGCCACAGGTTGTGGTGACTGCATCTGGCCTAGATGCCTTTAACATTTCTGGAGGAAATTTAAATTTAAAATTTCTGGTGGAAAAGTTTATCACGGGTTACATGCCATGATGTGTTTGTCCAACTTCCTAGTTTTAAAAGTGGGTTACCTCATAAGAACATAAGAACAGCCCCACTGGATCAGGCCATAGGCCCATCAAGTCCAGCTTCCTGTATCTCACAGCGGCCCACCAAATGCCCCAGGGAGCACACCAGATAACAAGAGACCTCATTCTGGTGCCCTCCCTTGCATCTGGCATTCTGACATAGCCCATTTCTAAAATCAGGAGGTTGCACATACACATCATGGCTTGTAACCCATAATGGATTTTTCCTCCAGAAACTTGTCCAATCCCCTTTTAAAGGCATCTAGGCCAGATGCCATCACCACATCCTGTGGCAAGGAGTTCCACAGACCAACCACACGCTGAGTAAAGAAATATTTTCTTTTCTCTCTTCTAACTCTCCCAACATTCAATTTTAGTGGATGTCCCCTGGTTCTCGTGTTATGTGAGAGTGTAAAGAGCATCTCTCTATCCACTCTGTCCATCCCTTGCATAATTTGTATGTCTCAATCATGTCCCACCTCAGGCATCTCTTTTCTAGGCTGAAGAGGCCCAAACGCCGTAGCCTTTCCTCATAAGGAAGGTGCCCCAGCCCCGTAATCATCTTAGTCACTCTCTTTTGCATCTTTTCCATTTCCACTATGTCTTTTTTGAGATGTGGTGACCAGAACTGGATACAATATGCAAGGGATGGCATGCAGGTCTCTTGTTGTCTTGTGTGCTCCCCGAGGCATTTGGTGGGCCACTGTGAGATACAGGAAGCTAAACTAGATGGGCATATGGCCTGATCCAATGGGGATCTTCTTATGTTCTTAATTTTCATATTTTTCCCATGATATTTGAAAATGCTCCAGGACCAGGACAATAATATATCATGCAGATCTGAAGAGAACAGAAAAGGATCAGGAAATGATACATAACTGTGATTGAGTATATGAACATATGAAACTCTTTTATAATGTCAGATCATTCATTCATCTGGTTCAATTCTATCTAATGGCTAGAGCAGTGTTTTAAAAACTGTGGGTCAGGAACCACTAGGTGGGTTGTGAGCCAATTTCATGTAGGTCCCCATTCATTTCAATATCTTATTTTGAATACATTAGACTTGATGCTACCATGGTATGGAACTGCATTTGGGAAAATGTTACAGACTTAAACTTTTAACAAGCTACTACGTATATTCTTTTAACAATGGGACTTTTTCCTGGGTAAGTGTGGGTCAGTTTGCAGCCTAGGACTGTTAAAAATGTTCCTGCCTGATGATGTCACTTCCTGTCATGACATCATTTCCAGTGGGTCCTGACAGATTCTCATTTTAAAAAGTGGGTCTTGGTGCTAAATGTGTGAGAACCACTGGGCTAGAGAGTGGAACAGGGAGCAGCTCCCCACGTTCTCCTACATAAGTTTCTTCCAATCCTAATGACCAAGATCCTTTCAACTCATGATGCCAAGGAATTAAATATGTGGTAATTTTCACTCTTCAGCGAAGTTATAAACTATCCCATTGCCCAGTATGAAACCCAGTCTTCACTTTACTAGATTGCTCTACTAAATCAAAGTGCATAAAAGTAATGGGGGGGGGGGGAATTTTTCACAAAACACATTATAGCAGGCTGACAAGTTCTCCTTAAGATAGGCAGCACATGAAAATACTGCAGACACCCACCTATAAATCGATCCCACAGATAAGTTGACGGCAGGTTTTTGAGCCAAAAATCATGGAATTTTCTATGACCCTCAGATAAGTCAGGGGTTAAACTTAGTGGGGTGTCTGACTATAGTTTTGTCTGATTTTACCTGAGGCCAGATCCTGAAAAATAACCTACAACTAATTGTTACCTAAGAACTGTGGTCTCTAATTTATTAAAAACATAGTAAAAGATCATAAGATAATTTTTATTCTTTTTAAATTCTGGTCTTCACCACCTTTTTGTAAACACTATCAGAGTAAGTGCACTGTAAACAACATATCAGTAAAACAGTGGTTCCCAACCTGATATACATGTACTCCCGGGGACACTCAACAGGACCTTGAGGGGTACTTGAAAAAGAATGGCATAATGGCAGAAAAAGGCAGAAAAAAGCCCTCCAGAATGCTTTGCAGGGCCAGCAAGGCAGGAAGGAAGGTAGCTAGTTGGCTGTGAAAGCCCCATCAATAGCTAGTTTTTGGTCATCAATTCATGTACAAACCAGTGATTGAAAACCAGCACAGTAAAAAAGTTGAAACATAATATGCAAAGTGATCAATCATTGAGAATTTCTCAGCACACTTCTGGTGCAAAACAGTGCAAAGGGAGAGTCTTCTGTTCTTCAAACAGAACAGATGAAAAGAGAAAATATGTGATGAATACATGAAGTCTGGGTTTTCACAGAGTGGAGATGAGGGCTTGTATTATTACAAACATTTTGCTAATATGAAGGGTACAATTTATGGAAATGGGCTGCCAAGGAATATGCAAGTGAAAAAGGTTGGGAACCACTGCAAGAGAACCATGAATCAAATCCACTTTTAAGGTGTCTGGTGTGTTAAGCCAGAAGCTCAACATACAACTTATAACACATAACTGGGAGTGTGCAATTCAATTCACAGCAGAGAGATGGAGCTGCATATATTTGCAACCCTTTTTACTCAGAAGTAATGGTGCAATGAATTGGAGCCTGGGACTTTATTTCAAATGGAAAGGAGGATCCCATCCTGGTGCTGACAAAAGAAAGACCTCTGCCAAATGCATGTATATGCAAAAAGGAACCAAGTTGAGGAGGCATTTGCAAAAGGAAATAAAAGGAGAATAAAAGGTTAACTTTGGCTGGAATTTCCCAGGAAAGTTACTATAGAAACTAATTTCTGAATTGCTTCTAATGAGCCTGCTTTAGCAAGAACTTTTCAGAGTTGAAAAGCTCTGCCCTCTGATTGACCTGGAGATAAGGCAAAGTTATAATTTGAGCTTGACTACTTGGCAAAAAATTTTCATAATCCAGAAAAAAATCTGCTTCTGAATACTTTTAATAACAAGATTGTGTATTAACACATAAAATCTAATAATTTTATTTACTCTGTAAATTCCAGCAGTCTGAAGAGGAGCATACAAGACTTAATACCAAAAGTGCTTTAGCATGACAGCAATTCAGAGAATGTAGGAACTTCCTGAAGCATAGCAAGTGGAAAATACAGGGGGAGCCATATCCATGGATCCCATATCCACGGATTCACTTATCTGCAGATGCAGGAGAGCTCCCTTTGTCTCATCCCCAACTTCTGGTGGCAGGAGAACAATCTTCTGAGCCTGGCAGAGGCCACACATATCCTCCCACACCCTCTGCCAGGTTCAGATTGACTGAAAATAGCGAAACACTACTTCCAGTTTCTCTGTGAAAATCGGAAGTGACATTATAAGGCATAGGAAAGCCTGGGGAAGCCCTCTGATTTTCCAGCCACTTTTGGTTTTCACATCCAGTTTTCATGGTTTGGGTGGAAGGGGGAGGAGATGGGGTGGGGAGGTGGGTGGATAGTTTTTTCTCCACTATTTTCAGTCATTCTGAGCCTGGCAAAGGCTGTGGTGGACACGCATGAATAATCCAAGTTGAGGTGGGAGCCCAGGTCTACCCACCTAGCAAACCTCAGCTACAGAGGCTGAAGTTCAACTGGGAACCCAAGTCTACCGACCTGGTTGAACTGAGCTCTGGAGTTAAGAGTGCTCATGCCCCCCCCCCCAAACATAAACACTGGATGAGTCCCTGACTCAGTGACATACTGCCCCTGCATCCGGAACTTCAATGTAGCCATCATGGTTAATAACCACTGATAGACTATAATCCACCATGAATGTTTAGAATCCACTTTAAAAGTCATCTAAGCCAGTAACCAACTCCACCCAACCTTCCCACAAGTGGCATCACCAGGGTTGGTGTCACCCAATCTGGTAATTCATGGCGTTACCCCTATTTATTTATTTATTTAACTATAGAACAGTACAGGTTACCAAACCAATTAGTAACCAACAGAAAAACAGTGGCCAACTTGATGACACTCACAAAACTGAATAGGAGTTTGAGTATTAGCTTTGATACATGGAAAAGGGAGACAACTCATGATAACATCTTATTGGTTCCATGCTGTGTCATAACACCTTGTTAGCTCTCATAACACTCAGGCTCATTGGTCAGTTTTGAGTTAAGAAAATCCACTTTTTGTGAAATGAAGCAATTATGTTTATTTTTCTGGTTATTTGGCTATGATAGAAATAGACATGCCAATGTGGTTTCTTTCATTGCATTCTGCTGTAAATTGCACTTTGAATGGTATATAATATGATGGTATTATTCCTAAAAATCACAATTTCCACAATTTTGGTTACTACTACTACTACTAATAATAATAATAATGGTATTTATATATCGCCATTCTTGGTCGTCAGATTTCTCCTCAGACTTTAATTCAAGGTGGTTTACATAGGCAGGCTATACTAAATCCCTATAGGGATTTTTACAATTGAAGAATGCTCTGTCTTTCAAGAACTACAACATTTCAGATGGATCTTTTATGATCTGGTATCACATTCTGGCCTCCATTTTCCTCCCACACAGGCTCACAATCCTTCATATCTCACTTAAAGGGCAGCCAAAGAGCAGGTGGAATAACTTGGCTTGGCTTGTCAGCTGCTTCAAGGTCTCGCCATTCACGGTGCCAGTGGCCTCGAACTGGCGACCTTCGGATGTTATCTTCAGGCAAATGGAGGCTCAACCCTCTAGACCAGACCACCTGCCCACCTCCTCCCAGGGTGTCACCTTATTAGCACCTTATTGGTTCCATGCTGTATCATAATAACATCTCATTAGTTTGATTATTCAAAGAACATTGGTTTGATTATTCAAAGAATTCAGTTTCATTGGTCCGTTTTGAGTTAAGAAAATCTACTTTTTGTTACATAAGACAGTCATATTTTTGTTTTCTAGTTTTTTGGCCTAACTTTTGATAGAATGGAGATATTTCACTCCAGTTTGTTTCATTGCATTCTGCTGTAAATTATGCATAGAATGGTGTATATAGCATGATAGTATTATCCCTAATAACCCTGATTTTAGCTATTTTGGTCACTAGTGGTGTCACCCCCCCTACAGCTTGGCACCCAGGGCCCACAGTCCCCTGGCCCCCCATTTGTATGCCACTGGTTCCAAAACAGAACCCCTGCAGATATGGGGACATGCCTATAGTCATTAATTAAAAAGCAAGAATATTTTGAAAAAGCAATAAACCACAAGCAACAAACCCCTATGACCAAATTGGCCAACTATGACCAAGAAACAAGCAAAAAGAATCTCTCTACCTATTAAGAGAGATAATTGTATCATAGCAAACATTCAAAAGGAACGAAGGAATTTGTGAAATTTTATTTAAAATATATGTCTTACAAAAACTTTAGATGGGGGAATTAATATTCTAAAGCTATGGAGGAGGACAAATCTTTAATGGATGGACCAATCCATGCATCAGAGTAGTAGGTGCAATAACTTAAAACTATTCGGACAGAGCTCCATGTGTCTTCAAAATTTTGGATGTGGATTGATTGGGTCTGTCAAGGGGGCGGGTTTAGCCACAGCAGCACCTGCTGAATCTTAGCCCCCTTCCTGGGCCTGACCTGCTTTCATGGGTCAAGGATTTGCACTAGAGATATTCTTGGCACAGGTCCAAGTTGATGCACCAGGGTTGACCCAGCAGGGGCTTACCTGAGGGAAGGAAAAAAATATTTCCTTCCTCCAAGAGATCTCCCAAGGCTGAAACTCCCCTGCAGGATTCAGTGGACACTGCGTTTGCATCGCTGCATAATGCGTTAAATAGGATTGGGTTATTAGGTTCTCTTAAAACAAGTCCCTTCAAACCCCAGCCCGCAGTCTGGATCAAGGTTTTGGGAGAATCCTTCCTCCCCCATGAGGGGCGCTTACCATTCCACCACACCGCGGTTCTTCTTTGCCCCAGTTTGGGATGATGCAACACTCTGGGCAGTCACATCTACCCAGAAATCTAGGTGCAATGCCCACAATGCCCCAGAAGTCTATTAACCATAAATGAAAGCATGATAATACATAGTCACAGAAAGAAAAGAGTAATGAATGTCTTTTCTAATCTAGTCTAGTCTAATCTTGTCTAGTCTAAGAAAAGACTAATGAATGTTTCTTCCCTAAATCACTTTTGGACATGTTTTTAAATTATTCCATGTTTTTAACCTGAAACACAACCCAAAATAATCTTTTTTTTTTTTTAGTTTAGTTACCAATCTTTAAACAAATGAGCACTGAAAAAGGAACATTAAAAAAGGAACATCAAACCTAAGAATTGTACTTACTTTAATCAAAGAAATTCAGTGGTAGATTCACAGTCCAAACCTATCTAAATCTCAGTGTGGCAATGCAATGGCGCTGGAGCAGGCTACGCTATATCTCGTGGGGGACTTCTGGCTTCTTAAGGTCTCCTCAGGTTAAGAGGACATTTGTCCCAGCAGCCACATTGGATCAACTTTGACCTGTGCCAGTAATATCACTGACACAAGTTTGAGTTGATCCATGCACGTAGATCAAGCCCAGGACAGGGGTTTGGATTTGGCATGCGCCGCTACTGCTGCCAAACCCACCCCTCCTCCTGGGCCCAAACAGCCTACCCAACCACATCTCATCCCCATTCTACCCGTCCTTACCTGTTCACCCTCTGCCCCATCCACCCCCACCACTACTTGCTTTGGTGGGCCTTCCTGCTGGCTGGCATGCCAGCTTCCTGCACTGCCGCAAAGCCCTTTATAGTGCTTTTGCAGCAGTCTGTGCCAGAGCAATGAGTGTTCCACTGGTACAGGCTTCAAGAGGATTAGACTGTCAGTAATAGCCACCATTCCTTTTAATATCTTTCTAAGGATCAGTAATTAACCTTTAATAAGCCATCTGTGTCTATCAAATGTTGATATCTGATATCAGAATCAGTCTGTAACTCTGAAATCTTTCTTTCTATGTGTTTTAAATCCTTATCTAACTTTTCTGATTTGATCTCCAGATTTTAGAACCCTAGACCTTACTATAGGAAGAAATTCTAGTGGTTAGATGACATTTCTTTGGGTTTAACCCTGGTCAATACAAAATCATCCCCATATTCCAGATTTTTTATTCATTAGCCCCTACTTTTACACCATTAATTAAAAGATATTCCTTTACTGCTATATCAAAAGGCCTAATTGCTGGGACAAAAAGCAAAGGAGACAGCAGGCAGTCTTGCCTGTACCCCTGTGTGAAATAAATTTTTCTGAGATTCCACTGTTAATCTTCTGAGATTTGTTAAAGAGTTTGTCTGATTAATAACATATGCTCCCATATTGTTATTTAAAAACAGACAATACATAATCTCTACTCTGTCAAAAGCTTTCTCTGCACCTATGAAGGAAGGCAGTGGTGTACCTGAAGGGGGACAAGGGGGACAAATGCCCCAGGCAGGAAAAGCAGTGCCATGCTGCGCCACCATCCACCCACCATGGCACTTCCCCCTCATGGCATTCAGGGCAAAAGCCCAGAGGCATTCTAATGGCTGAGGAAGCAGTGCACTGCCTCCCTGACCCTTCAAAGGCCTTGTAAAGGCCTCCAAGGGGAAAAAAATCACTTCCATTTCACGGAGGAAACAGGATGTGATGTTTCTAAGCCCTTAGAAGGCCTTCTGAGGGCTGGGAGAAGCTTCGCTAGCGCTCGGAATGCCTTCTAAGGGCATCAAAATATCATTTCCAGGTTCCTCCATGAAACTGGAAGTTGTGTTTTTTGGCCCTCTGAGGCCTTTACAAGGCCTTCAGAGGGCCTCTGGAAGGGAGGCAGAGGCTCACAGCTCTATAGGTGGGCTGGGCAGCAGTTCTGTCAGTGTGGGGGGCAGCCTGCGGTCTTGACTCTGGCCAGTACCGGGGCCAGGATTGCCACTGAAGGGAGGTGCTCAGGGTTGAATGCATGAAGGTTGGAGGAGGGGATTGGGGACATAGCCCTGTGCAAAATATCTCAGACCCCATTTCCTAGAAGTCCACCAATAAACTTTTTACTTGTAGAGATATAGGGAAAAGTGTCAAATCAATATTTTAACAAATTTCTAACTAAAAAATAGACCTGTTTCAAATTCCAGTTTTCTATCTAGTGAATGCAAAAACAATAGCATAACTTACAAGCACCAAACAAATCTTACATTTTATAACATGATTTAATACAGTTAATTACCTTTCAATACATTAGACTCCCTGTATTTAGCTGCTATCTATTCCTTAGTGATCCCTATGCCCTTGTGTTACCTTAAGGCTCCTCACCACACATTTCTGATTATATAACACTGGTGAGATTATTTTATTTTTCCATTTCCATAATTACCTTTCATAACCTCCTGATATTATTACTCTTCCAGAAATAAATGATGTTTTATTTATATTGATATGGTTTTGAACAAACTTTTCTAACTTGTTAGCTGAAATAGTGGTTAATATTTTAAAGTCCTGATTTAACAGAGAGAACGTACATTATGATGTGGTAGCTAATGGGATTTTATCTTGTCTTGCATACCCTAAGACAGCAGTCTCTAAACTGAAGATTGTTGCAAACCAGGAATGCCTTTCCCAGCGTGACTGGCACTTACTGTTTCAGTGAGCCATGGTTCTTCTTAGCCCCAGATCGGGACAATGCAATGCTCTGCGCAGTCACGTCTATAGTGCAATGCTCTGGGCAGTCGTGTCTATGGTTTTTAATGCCTTATAACAGTGGTTCTCACACATTTAGCACCAGGACCCACCTTTTAGAATGAAAATCTGTCAGGACCCACCAGAAGTGATGTCATGACTGGAAGCGACATCATCAAGCAGGAAAATTTTTAACAATCCTAGGCTGCAATCCTACCCAGGAGTAAGTCCCATTGACTATCATTGTTAAAAGAATATACATATCAGCCTGCTAAAAGTACAGATCTGTAACATTTCCCCAAATGCAGTCACATACCGTGGTAGCATCAAATATAATAATGAAATGAATGGGGACACACCTGAAATTGACTCCGACTCTAGTCAGTCTTGACCCACAGTTTGAGGAACACTGCCTTATAAGGCATTAGGAGGCCCAGGGAAATGGACCCGGGGAAATAAGGCATTAAAAACATTTCTTTGTGAAATTGGAAGTCACGTGTTTTCAGCTGCTGAGCTCAGTCTTCATCTGGCAGGGGCTGTGGACACATGTCTGCAGCCACTGCTGAGCTCAGAAACCCCTCTGGAGGCAAAGGGAGCAGAGCTCCCAGACGGGGCACATGCCAGGGGCCCCGTAGACCCAATCCACAGATAACTGAATTCATGGGTTCTGTGGATATGGGGGCCGCCCGTAGACCCGATCCACACATCACTGAATCTATGGATTCCGCAGATATGGGGGCCCCCCTGTGCAGGACAAGGAACTCTATAGCAACAGACAAGTTGCTCCCACAAATTCATAGGCCAACTAAGCCCCTATATGGCCTAAGGCCTTGAAAACTTCACAAGCTCCATCCCCAGCTGGAGTAGGAAGACATTTCCTGGAGTAGCACTCTGGTTTGCATTTCTTCCACCACTCAGAAGCCTTCTGGAGTGTTTTCTTACATCTCAGGCAGAGGTTCATAGGGGAGCAAATTTTCTTCATTAATCAGTGTGTCTGATATGTAGATGAATTCAAACTTCCCCCACAGGTAGCATTAGATTCATAATGGATAGGCAATCAGAGGTTCGAAGATTTCTATATACAAACAGTGAACTGTAACAATTGAGTACATATCAGATTGCAAGCAAAACAGGCCCACTCCCAAATAAAGTTCTGGTTTTAAAATACTTGGGGGGGGGGACTGTATAGGTACTCAGTAGATAAATACATAAACCAAAGAAAAAGAAAATAACCCCCTCCCCAAAAGCCAACCTAATCACCAGGCTGAGAATGTTCAGTGGCCCCTAGGAATCATGGAGTATTGGAGTGCCAGTTGGGAAAAAAATAAGGCAGAACATGGCAGGAGGGGAATATGATCTGCTTGAATCCCTATCCTGGATGTGGGCTGGACAGATGTAACATTTTGTTGCATAGGGTTGGGTAGATGTAACATTTTGTTGCAAGTCCCATGTATATAAACTAATAGTACTCAGAGCTGAGCATGTATCAGATTGCTGGTGAAATGGAGCCAATCACAGACAAGCCCGTGGTTTCTGTATACTCAGGGACTCCTATTGTCATCTGTGGAGTCCATTTCTTCCTTTTCAGATGCCTCAGTCTGGAGGGGGTTGTGCTGTACCTGTTTCCTGCCCCTCCTTTGGGATACTTAGCTATTACCCCACGTGGGGACTTAGCTGGCAGCCTGCTTTCTCTCTTGGCATACTCCCCCCCAAGTGGCTGTATAACACCTGACATCCCACACGACTGGAAGAGCAGTTTCTTTTATCTTGTGAGATCAATGAGGCAAAAGTTAGGTTGCCTATCTTGCCAACACTGCTCCCATTTGGGTACTAATGAGGTTTCTTGTATCTCCTTGGGTTTTTAGGATTGAGGGGTGCTGACACATCCAGGGTTGCAGGCCCCCACAGGCAATTCTGGATACCTACACACATGGATACACACACATTTATAAATTAAAAGTAAAAGGTAAAAAAGCCAAAGTATTGCCTAATGTGTGTGCAAAACCAAAATATTGCCTGATGCAATACTGAGCATAATGGTTCCTAGAAACCAAAGAATTTTGATGTGGCAATTGAGGAAAAAACACAAGAACGGAACATGGCGAAAGAGCAGTGAGATGATATTGGTCTTCTTGAACCAATTGAGCATTTGGACTGAGGAGAGACAACAGTTTGTGCTAATAATAATTATCCAACATTTGGTTTTACAAAGACAAAAATGTAATCACAGCATTCAAAGTGCTCAAATGTTATTCTTAGACTGTGTTCACATGAACAAGCACAAACTATGTTCAGGGCTTCTACGGAGATGCCTTTTTGCTGTACCGTCTGAATTCCCACATGAATACAGACAATGAATTCCCACATCTTTTATACATCAGGAAGACAAAACCATCAGTGAAACCATACAAGCATATCCCTAAGTTGTTCTTTGCTCTGCTTGAAAGAGAGGATGTCACACTTCTCTCAGGTATGAACATGGGCAGTTTGACAAAATAGCTAGCAGACCTTACCTCTAATATTCATATGAATGAACACTTCAAGCTGTTCAGCAATGAACAGCTTCAGTTATGTCTCATTATCCACTAGAGTTAGCTTCCTAGAAACCCTAGTGGATAATGAATTCACAGACAGCAAACCATTGATCCTATGGGATAAATGGGGTTAGGTGCAAGGGGTACCCTGGGGGAGGGGGGAAAGGGGTAAGAACATAAGAACAGCCCTGCTGGATCAGGTCATAGGCCCATTTAGTTCAGCTTCCTGTATATCACAGTGGTCCACAGTGGATACCTTATCTGCCATCAGAAGAATCCAGCAGAAATCCTCAGGAAGTCAGCAGAGTGTAGCAGGAAGTGCTAAAAAAAACCTGAATGCTGTAGAGCAGTGTTTCTCAAGCTGTGGGTCGGGACCCACTAGGTGGGTCGCGAGCCAATTTCAGGTGGGTCCCCATTCATTTCAATATTTCATTTTGAATGTATTAGACTTCATGCTACCATGGTATGTGGCTGCATTTGGGGAAATGTCACAGATCTGTATGTTTAACAGACTAATATGAAGATGCTTTCAACCATGATAGTAAATGGGACTTACTCCTGGGTCAGTGTGGGTAGGTTTGCAGCCTAGGACTGTTAAAAATGTTCCTGCTTGATGATGTCACTTCTGGTCATGTCATCACTTCCAGTGGGTCCTGACAGATTCTCATTCTAAAAAGTGGGTCCCAGTGCTAAATGTGTGAGAACCACTGCTGTAGAGAACTTCCAGAGGTTGCAGGGACCTTCAGAATGGTGCCTGCAACTAGCCTAGACCCCTTTAAAATAGCTGATGGAAGCTTCCACCTGCCATTTTAAAGGTGTCTGTGCTGGTTGTAGGTACCATTCTGAAGGTTCCTGCAGTCTCCAAAAGATCTCTGCATAGCAAAAAATGAGAACAGAGATAGAGATAACAAGAGGTAGGTAGCAATTCTGACCCTCGCGGATAAGCAAATTCGCATATAAAGAGAACTGACTGTGGGCACAATCCTAAGTTGCACTGGAACAGGTAAGCCAGGAGGCTTGTGCTGAATCCAGTACAGGATTGTGGCCAGAAGCGGCTTAACCAGAGGCAAGGGGAAACTCTTTCCCTTACCCCTGGGAAAGGGCTGCTGGCGCCTACGGGTCTCCTTGGACTTGCACCACCTCTTGAGGTGGCACAAGTCCGAGGACAGCAGAGCGACTTGAAGCAGCTCCGTTCTCCCCAGGGGCGGGATCCGGCATAACTGTTGGATCCCAGCCCCATCTCCCACTCCCTGCCCGCCCACCCTCGGGGCCACCCATCTCCCTCCCTCCCTCTCCCCGCCTCCCCCACGCCTAACTGTCACCCTTGCGTTGGCTCATCCGAACCAACGCAAGGAGCCAGGAGGAAACCAGCATGGAGGCCTCTGTCGGCCTCCGCAGGCCAGCACTTCTAGGAGTGCCGGCCTGGCTTCCTCCCATGGAGGCGCAAACGTGCTTTACGGCACATGCTTGCGACCCTCCCAGGCCGGCCCAAGGGACTTCAGGTTAGGATTGTGCTCTGTATTTCAGATTAGGATTGTGCTCTGTATTTGTAATTTCCAGTTACATTCATGAATTACAAATTCCAGGGGATTGTGAATTCGTAGAGAAGTTTTCTGAGAGGCTGATTAAAATGCATAGGCAAATCTTATTTCTGTGAAAATAAAGTCTGCCTTGCCTGCTCAAACTGTATTGAACCTGCCCACCTTGTTGTTGTCATTTTTTAACTGAACTCCTATAATTGAGGTAGCCTAGCTAAGTGAGTTAGTTCTGTCAGTACAGGGTCTAATTGACAGCCTCGGGGTCTGGAATGACAGAACTGTCCGCTTAAACTGACAGGCCTGCAACAGAAAGTGGGTGCTTTGTTTGCTTTTTAATATGACTTTGGGTAGCTCTTTTGTGTGGTGTCCCTACATTTTTGTAGAAAAATCATCCTCCAATAATAGAAAACACAGAATATACAAGAAGCCTAGGGACAACGACACAAGCAGTCATCAAGTCCACAAACATGAGCAAGCCTTCAGATTTCCAATGAAATTGAGGAAAGAATGAATGGGATTTTAGGCAAAGACCTAGCAGTTGTGAAGAACAGGAAAACCATATTTATACATGTGCTAAGTATGACTTTGCACATTACACAGGAGGTCATACATGAAACATTTCTCATTTCATCACTTTGAGATAAAATGATAGACAGCCCACTGAAGCTGACACAGATGTTTACAGCTAGCTCCCGAAATAATGTCACCTCAGTCATGAGTTGCCATAACAGACCATGCAATTCCTGGATGCATGTTTTTGGCACTGAGATAGTGAAACACATACAGGGACAGATCTCATTCCATCCAGTCTGCCTCTGAATTAACATAATTTGTTCGTTCACTCTCTTCCAAGGATTCTGTGAGGCTGACCTAACATGCCCATTTGTTATATTTCCAGAAAGGGGACAATTTTCAGCTTTGATACAGAGACAACTTTTTTTGAAACCTGAATCCTTAGTACCGTGACCCATTTTAAAATCATATGAAGCATCCGGAAAAAACTGCCCTCTGTAAACATAACAGGGCTAAACACACTGACCTAACAGTATGCAATCTTCCTCTTGCTCTCTCCTCCTTTGTTGTTTTGAACATACAGTGCTCTGTGTGACTCAAAAACCTGCTTCTAGGATACTTTATCCTGTTGTCTCACTTGCTGCATTACACTATTATATACTGTATTATTCAATATTTTGCAACACAGGTAGCTGCATTCAGAACTAACTACAGACTACTGTGTGATTGTAAAATAGCATGTCACAGGGCCTTTTCTCTTAGGTTACTTAGAGACAGGTACTTCATAATGTGACACCATAAAATTATGGCTCTTTTGAAACATGGCTGGGGACAAGATTGAAAGTATAAATAGAACTTAAAAGAAAGATAAGCCACTGAAATCTTAAAAGGGAAACTAAGAAAAACTAATGGTATTTTTCTCAGGTATCATATTTCAAAGAAGAACACTTTACAGCAGAAAGATCCCATTAGTTTAACTCATGACAGTTTTATTCCCATACTCACAAATCATTTCATTTTTATGCTCTTAAATTGTAGGAACTGCTGCCACCTATAGGATCCGAACAATTGTGGCCCTCATTTTACTCAGCAGTTCCCTCTATTGGGGACATAAGTGTGCAGAATGTGCAAGCACTTTTCTTAACAGCAGGTGTCCCCACATTTGCTGCTGATTTCACTCAAACACATTACTTTAAAAGCTTTTTCGTGTCTTATAAAACAAACTACAACTCCTGCTTGGAAGTAACGGAGGAAGGCTGACCTAGCAAAAAACATACCAGGCCCCAAACTCTGTTAATTCAGTTCAATAAATGCAATTTTGCAGAAGAGCAAAGATTTCTCTGTTTGCTGGTGCAATGTCATCTCATAACAATGCTATCTGGGAAACTCTACAACTAGAGAGGATTTTCTTTTGAGGAGATATAAACTGAAATGAAAACAGGAAGACAAAGAGAGAGAGAGAGCAACAAGTTCACAAGGGCACAATCTGTCAAGTTAAACATTCATAAAATAGCTTCAAGTCTGAATAAGAATGTAAAGTGCTTAAAAGAGAAAATCCTCACAAGGTTCGTTTTCCCAACATTCCTAATGATGGGAAAGCTGTTGTGAAATCCTATGCAGATGTACATGAAAGCAAGTTCCACTGAAATCAGTCAGGTATAGTAGTTCAGACGTTAGACGTTAATGGTGGTCAGTATATATCACTACGGATCAAGATGGCAGTAACATAAAGTGCAGATAGTTTTGATCACTTATTACAGTGTTGCTGCCAAGCTAAACCTAATCTACCTCCCCCCCTCCCCCATGATTCATGAAGAAAGGTCAGCAGAAGTTTCTAAGTGAAGGCAACAGTTTAATTTCATCAGTCCTGCAACACCACATTACAAGCTTATACAGCACAATGGCTTCTATTTCTATTTCACTACTGCATTATGACACTGTTGATTAGGTTTAACTACATCCAGCTTGCCTGCCTCATTGCTGTATATGAGAGACACCACTTATCACAGCAAACATTGCAGAGAAAGGATACTAAAACAAAGTGTAGATCTACAGGGCTTTAATGTATTGGTAAGCCAAGGTAAAGTAGTCTTCTGCAATAGAGAATCTCATAACAGAAGCTCATTCAGTTACTGTTAAGTAGCATTCCATCAAAATAAATAAAAGCTGAATATACCAGTGGAACTCCTATGCTGTGAACTGGAGACTGGAGTTCAACAGCAGTATACATCAAACACCATGCCTCCATTCTTCATCCGTGATTATAGCGGTACATTAAGGAAAAAACACCGAAGCAGAGAGAAAAACAGTAAACAAAACATACTATAGCTATTGTCTATACAAATCATAGACAATACAATATGCTGGCATTTGTATAAAACATATCAGCTTCTAAACACTCAACCAAGTTAAATTAACCAAGCAAAAATAAAAAGAAACAAAATAGACAATTGTCAACAGATCCCTCCACAGAAGCAAATATTTTCGTTTCCTTTATTCATTGAGGGTTTTTTCTTCCTTCTCTATCCCAAAAGCACAAATAGGCCACAATATACAGTATTCGTATTTTTTTTTCAGTGCAACCACACTGTTTTTTTCTGTGAGGTTTGACAGAGAGACAGTAACTGTCCAAAGTCAACTGATGAGGGCCAAGAATTGTCTCACTGTTCTCTGTGACAAGGTGTGCATGCACCAATCAATTCCCCCTTCCAATTCCTCCCTCCCCATCGTGTCAATCCCACCAACATGCCACTTTCCTACACCTGCAAGCAGGAGAGGAAGGGTCCCTCCCCTAGCCCCACAATTTCTTGTCACTCTCTTCTAATGTCTCTATTCCCTTGCCCCCAATTATGCTCAGATGGATGAGGAATCATCTCTCATCCCTCCCTATCTTGATGACCTACCCCACTTCAGTTATTCCCAATCTTCCCTTTCTTGAAGAAAGGGACTAGTTGTCCTTCCAGTGGCTAGGGTCACCATTACTCTTCTTCTTTTCTCCTCTCTATCTTTGAAATGGCAGCAGATAGAGAAGGAAGTGAGAGAGGTAGAGTGGTGGTCAGGTAGTAGAGCTAAGCTCCCTCTTACTTCCATGCATGTCCTCTTGTCTCCACCTCAGCCAATTTGTCAACGGGTGCGATCACACCACTGTACCTTGTTGGCAGGTCATCCATGCCTCAATGAAATAAGTCCCTCCCTCCAAGCAGGCGAATGTATTGAGCCCTATGGAAAGCGAAAGTAAGCCACACAGTCATGTTTACTCGCGAGTAAGCAAAGTGCCTTGGTCAAGTTTGGTCAAGTCAGGCAAAGGGGAATGGTCAAGGCTGGTCAAAGCTTGCTCTTGGTCAAGTCAGGCAAAGGGGAATGCAAGGCTAGCTGCACTGTCCCAATCCGATGAAAGTGGAGCTCAACAACTGTTCCAGAAGGCAGCACCCCTCAAAGAATAAAACAGAGGCTTCAGCTGGTAAGGTCCATTTTATTTGTTTTAAGACTTGTAAAGCCAGGTGGGTCCTGATAGTGCTAAGCTTGAAATACAAGAATTTACACTGAACTGGGCATTGGGGAGGGCTGAAAATCTCACTGATATTTTTGTGGGGGGATGTTCTTGCAGGCAGGCTACAGAGAAAATTCACTTTGTGGAAAAGGGCTGGCTTCCCCTTATTTAATTATTTGTTTTTCTTTAATTTAATTATTTATAATTATTTATTTTATTGTGCTTGATGATGTCACTTCCAGCGATGACATCACTTCCAGTGGGTCCTGAACAGATTGTCATTCTAAAAAGTGGGTCCCAGTGTTAAAAGTTTGAGAACCACTGCCTTAAAACAGGTCAATTAGACATTCTTGGGGGGGGGGGTGACTCCCTAGTGACCAAAATTCTGGAAATCATTGCTTTTAGGAATAATACCATCACGTTATATACCATTTGATGCAGAATTTCATCCATTGCTTGTGGGGAAATATTCACTGCATTTATTTTCTGGCCATTATTATTATTCATTTCAAATCGTGAGCTGCTTAGAGGAAGGGTGGTATAAAAATGTGAATGAATTAATAATTAATTAATAATTAAATAATTAATTATGTCCTATGGGGTGACAAAAATTTATGGGCCCCAGGGGGGCCAAATGACCTAGCTATGCCTCTGCCCTCACTGCCTCAGGGGTTGGCTGGACACAGGTTTGGACCATCTGCTTGCATACTGACCCACTAGACCCTAGCAATGGAGCCACCCCTGCTTATCTCACTTCAGCCTGTCATTCTAGAAGCTGAAATGTCAGAGAACCCTTCTCCTTCCAGGGCAATTCAGACTCTCAAAAGATTGGATGAAGAACGACTGAGAGGTAAATTTGTCTAAGGAGGAAGCTAGTTATTTCAGGTTGCACACACTCAGTAAAAGGACATTACCTTGTGTACTAATAAATTTTCTTCTGTGCTCTCATTTTGCTTTTGTACCTTTCTGCTTTCGCTTTAGTGCTGCCTCCTTTTCTCTCTCTGAATTGGTTATTAAAAGTCCAGGCTTCTGTTACATGTTCACTTGCACCACTACTCAGGTATATTGATTGGCTCACTTACTCAAACCAGCTGGACTGCTTTACAGAATTATTTCTCAAGACACCTTTGATACAGGTTGGTATCTGCAGCAGTTACCATTTTTCCCAGCTAAGACTGACATACTTAAGGGCGGCCCAAAATGCAGAAATTCAACAAATGAAGCTTAACTGGCCTAACTGCATCTTCATGGTGCCAGGAAAAACTTATTTCATTGAATCTCTGTCATGCAAAGATTCCTGCCATGCAAACCTTTTCATCTTCCCATGCAAATAATTTCACCTGTTCAGTCCTAGTTTTACAAAATAGATCAAGAAAACTACCCCATAACTGTGCATAACAGAAAACTGGTGGACTGCGGAAAACGAGTGGGATATCACAATTCAGACTACAGACTCTATAGGAGGGACAGGGAGGGGGGTGTTGGAGGAGGGGTGGCTATCTATGTCAAAGAAGGGGTAGAATCCAGCAGAGTTGAGACTGAAGGCACAACCATATAATCAATGTGCTATCATCCTCCAGACCAAAAACCTGAAGGAGACTTCGAAATGAGGAAACAAATCAAGGAGATGTCAAAGAGGGATAGTGTTGTAATAATGGGGGACTTCCCCCATTACTTCCCCCACTGTCACTACCCACTCTGCCAAAGATCTCCAGCAGCTCATGGATTGTTTTAGCAAGGCCTGCCAAGATTTTGGACTGACGATCAGCCTGAAGAAAACACAGGTCATGGTTCAGGATGTGGACTCACCTCCCTGCATTACAATCTCTGCACATGAACTGGAGGTTGTCCATGACTTTGTGTACCTTGGCTCAACGATCTCCGACACTCTTTCTCTCGATACCAAGCTAAACAAATGCATCGGTAAAGCAGCTACCACGTTTTCCAGACTCACAAAGAGAATCTGGTCAAACAAGAAGCTGACTGAACATACCAAGATCCAGGTCTACAGAGCTTGTGTCTTGAGTACACTTCTGTACTGCAGCGAGTCATGGACTCTTCGCTCACAACAGGAGAGGAAACTGAACGCTTTCCACATGTGCTGCCTCCAACGCATCCTCAGCATCACCTGGCAGGACAAAGTTCCAAACAACACAGTCCTGGAACGAGCTGGAATCCCTAGCATGTATGCACTGCTGAAACAGACGCCTGTGTTGGCTCGGTCATGTCCTGAGAATGGATGATGGCCGGATCCCAAAGGATCTCCTCTATGGAAAACTCGTGCAAGGAAAGCGCCCTACAGGTAGACCACAGCTGCGATACAAGGACATCTGCAAGAGGGATCTGAAGGCCTTAGGAGTGGACCTCAACAGGTGGGAAACCCTGGCCTCTGAGCGGCCCGCTTGGAGGCAGGCTGTGCAGCATGGCCTTTCCCAGTTTGAAGAGACACTTGGTCAACAGACTGAGGCAAAGAGGCAAAGAAGGAAGGCCCATAGCCAGGGAGACAGACCAGGGACAGACTGCACTTGCTCCCGGTGTGGAAGGGATAGTCACTCCCGAATTGGCCTTTTCAGCCACACTAGACGCTGTTCCAGAACCACCATTCAGAGCGCGATACCATAGTCTTTCGAGACTGAAGGTTGCCAACTACTGAATGGGGGACTTCAATTATCTTCATATCAACTGGGTCAATTCATGCTCTGGTCATGAAAAAGAGACCTGATTTCTTGACATACTAAATGACTGGGACTTAGAGCAGCTAGTCATGGAGCCCACCAGAGAACAGGTGACTCTGGATTTAATATTGTACGGTACTTAGGGCCTGGTTAGGGATGTGACTGTTACTGAGCTGTTGGGGAACAGTGAACATGCTATGATCTGTTTTGCCATGCATGTCGGTGGAAGAGTGCCAAGCAAATCTGAAACTAAAACTTTGGACTTCCAAAGGACAGACTTCCCTCAAATGTGGAGGCTGGTTGGAAAGAAGTTGAAAGGGAAGGTAAAAAGAGTCCAATCTCTCCAGACTGCATGGAGGCTGTTTAAAACAACAGTAGTAGAGGCCCAGCAGAAGTGTGTACCACAAAGGAAGAAGGGCTCAACTAAGTTCAAGAGGGTGCTGGCATGGCTAACAAGCAAAGTTAGAGAGGCTGTAAAAGGCAAGGAAGCTTCCTTCCATAAATGAAAGTCTTGCCCAAATGAGGAGAATAAAAAGGAACACAAATGCTGGCAAAAGAAATGTAAGGTGATACAGGAGGCTAAGAAAAACTTTTAAGGAATGCATGGGCAGCAACATAAAGGGGAATAACAAAAACTTCTTCAAATATGTTAGAAGTAGAAAACCTGCCAGAGAGGCCGTTGGCCCACTAGACGGTGAGGGAGGAAAAGGAGAGATCAAAAGGGACTTGGAGATAGCAGAGAAATTAAAGGAGTTTTTTGCATCTGTCTTCATGGCAGAAGACCTCAGGCAGAAACCGCTACCCGAACGGTCCCTCCTGACTAAGGAGTTAAGTCAGATAGAGCAGTGGTGTAGCTAGCGAGGGGCAGGGGGGATGGTCCACCATAGGTGCCAGCCTTGGGGGGGTGACACCACAAGCTATCAAAATAGCTAAAATTGTGGTTTTTAGGAATAATATTATTATAGCACATACCGTTCAATGTGGAATTTACAACAGAATGCAACAAAAAAACCAGCATGGAATATCTCCATTCTGTCAAAAGTTATGGCCAAAAGACCCCAAAACAAAAATGCATGGAGCCCTATGGAAAGTGAAACTGAGCCATATCGCACATTTACTTGTGAGTAGATTTGCCTTAGTCCATCAGAATGGGCAGGCTGAGAGGAATCCAGCAACAGCTGAATGGTCACGATGCAATGAATGCAGCCCTTAAAAAGTACCAGAGAAAGAAGTCTCTCCCTCCAAGCTGACAAAAAGTACTGAGCCCTATGGAAAGTAAAACTAAGCCACATGGTCACATTTCCTCACAAGTAAGTAAACATGCTTTGGCTCGTGGTCAGGTCAGGCAAAGGGGAATGGTTACGATATGATGTATATGGAGCTCAAGAAATGCTCCAGAAGGCACTTCCCCCTCCCATAAAAAAAGATTAAAACAGAGGCTTGAGATTTTAAGGTGAATTTTTTCTATTTTAACTTGTAAAGATAGGTGGGTCCTGATAGTGATATGGTTTAAATACAAGAACTTAAATTGAACTGGGCACTGGGTAGGACTTAAATTCTCACTGAATTTTTTTGTGTGGAGGGTATTATTGCAGGCAGACTACAAAGAATATTCACTTGGAGGAAAAGGGCTGGCTTCCCCTTATTTTTTTTCTTTAATTATAATTATTTTAATTTGCTTGATGATGTCATTTCCAGCCATGACATCAGTTCTGGTGGGTCCCAGACAGATTGTCATTCTAAAAAGTGAGTCCCTTGGGGGGAATAACACCCTAGTGACCAAAATTGTGGAAATTGTGCCTTTTAGGAATAATACACCATTTGATGCAGAATTTCATCCATTGCTTGTGGGGAAATATTCACTGCATTTATTTTCTGCCCATTATTATAATTCATTTCATGTCACGACTATTACTATCTCTCAGTCTCATTGACCTCACAGGGTTGTTGTGAGGACTAAATAAGGGGAGAAACCATGCCCAGCACCCTGAGCTCCTTAGAGGAAGGGTGGTATAAAAATGTGAAAAAATGTCATATGGGGGTGACAAAAATTTATGGGCCTCGGGTGCCAAATGACCTAGCCACGCCACTGACATAGAGGTTAAAAGAGGCGATGTTTTGGACCTAATTGATAAATTAAAGATTAATAAATCACCAGGCCCAAATGACATCCACCCAAGAGTTATTAAGGAACTGAAGAATGAAGTTGCTGATCTTTTAACTATAATTTGTAACTTGTCCCTTAAAACGGCCACAGTCCTCTAAGATGGGAGGATAGCTAATGTCACACCAATCTTTAAAAAAAGGAGAGGAGACCCAGGAAACTACAGACCAGTCAGCCTAACATCTGTTCCAGGTAAGATGGTAGAATGCCTCATTAAAGATAAAATCTTAAAACACATA
Source organism: Tiliqua scincoides (assembly GCF_035046505.1). Lineage (NCBI taxonomy): Eukaryota > Metazoa > Chordata > Lepidosauria > Squamata > Scincidae > Tiliqua > Tiliqua scincoides. The sequence goes on along the minus strand of NC_089821.1, from coordinate 261,125,864 downwards.
GAAGAACAAGCCTTGCTGAGAGAGAATCAGAATGGCTTCTGTAAGGGTAAGTCTTGCCTCACAAACCTTTTAGAATTCTTTGTAATGGTCAACAGGCATGTGCATGCATGGGAACCAATGGATATGATATACAGTGGTGGAACTCCCCAGCCCCTCGCCCAGGGCAAAGATTTGCTATGGCACCCCCTGCAGACTGTCGTTGCCCCCCCTGCATGAAAATTGCCCCCCCTACTCACCTGAGGCTCATGGAGCCTTGCACAACCATGGGCTGTTTTGGGGAAGCCTTTCTGAAGTTCCCTGACGTTATAAACTGTGCTTCTGGGGGGTCCTAGAGGCTCGCGTCTGGGGCATTTACCCATCGGACCTAATGGTAGGTCCGCAACTGATGATATATCTGGATTTTCTAAAGGTGTTTGACACGGTCCCTCACCAAAGGTTGCTGAGAAAACTTCACAGTCAGGGAATAAGAGGGCAGGTCCTCTTATGGATTGAGAACTGGTTGAGGTCCAGGAAACAGAAAGTGGGTGTCAATGGAGAGAGGTGAAAAGGGGTATGTCCCAGGGATCTATCCTGGGACCACTGCTTTTCAACCTATTCATAAATGACCAGGAGACAGGGATAAGCAGTGATCAAGTTTGGTCAAGTTTGCGGATGACACTAAACTTTTCCAGGTGGGGAACACCAGAAGGAATTGTGAAGAGCTCCAGAAGGATCTTTCCAAATTGGGAGAAAGGGCAGCAAAATAGCAGATGCATTTCAATGTAGGTAAGTGTAAAGTAATGCACATTGGGGCAAAAAATCCAAACTTCACGTATAGGCTAATGGAGTCTTGGGCTGAGAGAGATCTTGGGTTGCCGGTACACAGCTTGATGAAAGTGTTGACCCAATGTGCAGCAGCAGTGAAGAAGGCCAATTCCATGCTGGTAATGGTTGGCAACCTTCAGTCTTGAAAGACTATGGTATGAGTCTACAGCACCCAGTATTCCCAGGTATTCCCAGGCAGTCTCCCATCCAAGTACTATCCAGGCCTAACCCTGCTTAGCTTCCAAGATCAGAGGAGATCAGGCATGTGCAGGGTAACAGTTGCTGCTAGGGATCATTAAAAAGGGGATTGAGAATAAAACAGCTAATACTATAGTGCCATTGTACAAATCGATGGTATGGCCACACCTGGAGTACTGTATTCAGTTCTGGTCCCCACATCTTAAAAAGAACATAGTGGAATGAGAAAAGGTGCAGAAGAGCAACCAAAATGATTACTGGGCTGGGGTACCTCTCTTATGTGGGGACTAGAACTGGATACAATACTCCAGGTGTGGCCTTACCACTCCAGGGACTCACGGACCCAATCCATGAATGCCCCCCCCCTGTATTTATATTTTCAAACTGGGAAAAGGAATAAAAGTTTTGAAAAAATAGATGAACACAGGAAGCTGCTTTATCTTGAGTCAGACTATTGGTTCTGACTAGGAGTGTCTGTACTAGCTGGGGTCTTTTCCATCCCTACCTGGAGATGCCAGGGATAGGCATGGAATCTAATAATTCTGCATGTATTGTAATTACTATTATTTTTCAGGAAGATGCTTTCATGATATTATTCAATAGATAACCAGGTTACATTCTAGCTAAAACTACCAAAATAATCCCCTTGCTCCCACCCCAATTGATATTGGTTTGCAGAAATAACATTGACATTAGCCTTCCTTTGACTCTCATTGTCCTATTAAAACTATGTATCTCATTTAAGACAGTCATATAATTAAATAGTGTAGATAATGATTATTTAATTTCTTTTACAAGGTTAGGTAATTGCTAATATTCTAATGTTATTATGAAGCCCCAGGTCTTCAAAAATATTTGTAAAATCAATTATTGTTAATCTTCCTCATTTTATTATAGTAGAGGCATCACATGCAGGATTTTAAAAAGGTGAAATAACACTTTTTTCTGTACCACTGAAAATTAATAGAGGACTAAATGTACTGAAAGTACACATTATTAACACAACTTCCTCCTAATGTAGGTCTCTTCTGATATTATAATATGAAAACCTGTGCAAATACCACCTTTTGGTTAAGGTAGGGATTATTTGCATTTGTAAGACTTTTGACCTTCAATAAATTATTAAAAATCCTGTTTTTCAACTGCATACTTTTAGAATTTTGCAGCATCTTCATTTGAAAGAACTTGTATAAACAGTTTAAAAACTGTAATTTATGTAATACGAAATCATGTCTGCTAAAGAATTGCAGAAGTGCAGTACTATCCTAAGAGCAGAATGCATTTGAAATATCCAGAAATAATATTATTATTATTATTATTATTATTATTATTATTATTATTAACAGTATTTATATACCGCTTTTCAACTAAAAGTTCACAAAGCGGTTTACAGAGAAAAATCAAATAACTAAATGGCTTCCTGTCCCAAAAGGGCTCACAATCTAAAATCTAAAATACTGAGATGAAGCTTTGGTGGCTTACTCTTTTTCTTTCTTCAAGCCACAGTGCAATGGAAGCTTATACAGTTTTACAGTATTCAGTTCTGTTTTAAACACAAATAATGTGCCATAGCTTGCATTTCAATTACTCCTGTTGTCCCACTCATATGCACCCCAAAGAGAAATATACTGAAATACTTAGCAACAAATCATGACCAAGCCCCTTTGATTTGGTAGAACATATTCATGTTTTCGTGATATTTTTTAAAAGGAAGGAAAGAAAATACATTCACTTTTAGTGTGCATTTATATTAACTACTGACCAAACACAATACTAGATAATTCTGTACTTAGACAGAACTCCTACATTACTTACACTAACCTTCATATCCACTGCACTGAGCCAGAACAGCTAAATGGCTTGGCTGGAGACTCAGAGCACAATCCTAACCAACTTTCCAGCACCGGGGTAAGGGCAATGCAACCCCGAGGTAAGGGAACAAACATTGCCTTACCTTGAGGTGGCCTCCGTGATGGCCCCCCAACTGTACGATGCAGCACATGCCCCCCTGGCACAGCTATGCCAGTGCTGGAAAGTTGGTTAGGATTGTGACCTCAAACAAAAAGAAAAGTTCTGCCTTTTTCGCTCAGTGGCTCTCCTACAGAGCTCCAGGACATGCCTGTATTTCAGATGAGCTCATTTCTTTTGGTTCTGGGTTGATTCATGGCATCTTGTCCAATGAAAAGATGTGATGAAATTCCATATATTCATTTCTATTGTGAAGCAAATAACCAGTCTGCTATCTCCCCAGATACAGATATTAATCATGTTGAAATATTTGCACAGGTTTCATGGATGCTTCCAGGAACAACTCAAAGTCCTGTTCCTGATCTCCAAACGGTTTGGGACCAGGATATCTAAAGGACCACTTTCTCCAACATGAAACTGCCAATTCACGTGAACCCTCATTTGAGGTCCATCACCAGGTATCCACAATTCCAGAGATTAGGCAGACAAGGAGGTCCACAGGGAACAGAGACTTTTTTGTGGTAGCGCCCTGTCTCTGGAACATCCTTGCCATAGAAGTCTCTCTAGAATCTACACTTTAAGGCAGAAATTTTCAACTGCTGTGCCGTGGCACACTGGTGTGCCACAAACGGACTGCAGGTATGGTGCGGGTATTTGGGGGAAGGGTAATTTATTAGTAGGGCCATTGGGGATGTAGCCCCCCCACCAGCAGCACAGTGTGCTTTGCCAAAAAACTGATGGTGTGCCCTGAAAATTTTAGTGCCTTTTCAGTGTGCTGCGAGATGAAAAAGGTTTAAAATCACTGCTTTAGGATCTGGAAAAAAAGACTGTTTTATTCCCCACAGGCCTTTGTATAATATTATGATCTAATGCTTAATTCATTATTATTTTTTTATACTGCTTCTAAACCATGTTTGAAACAATAATTTAAACAATAAAATGAACCAATGTGTTGCATTTACATTTCTCTGTTGCAAGCCACATAGAGCATATATAATGGAAAGACAAGTTTTAAAAAGTTCGAGATAAACAAAATAGTAGCTATTTTGCTAATAGCAGCTATTTCTGTCAACCATCATCCCACTAAGCTATCCCTTTCCCTACACGCACACCATTTATTTAACTTATCCAAGAGGACTAATGCAATTGGCTTCTGCAGAGGCCCCCAACTTTTCAGGGGCATGGAACACTGCAGTAGGAAGGCAAGTTTAAAAGGCTTCATGTGTGCACAGAAAACCACATGACAGTCATAGCCCAAAAAGCAGCTTCTCTATATTTACTGCCCATAATGATGAGTACTGGGTTAAGTTTAGGGCAAAAGCCAACCAATTGAACCTTTTCATCCTGGGAAGAACATCTCCAGTCACCTAGTATTCTAAATTTTCAAAAACCTTTTCTGCAGTAGGGGATGCTGAAACAGCAACATTTGCCCTTTTGCAGTCTGAGGCAATTTACAATGACATAACACCAGGCTACACCAAAACCCACATGCTCCTAGTTTGGAAGAGAATAAATAGCTGCAGGGCAGATATGCTAGCAACATGGCAGGCTTTATGTCCATCATACAAATGTCTGTAATAGGCACTCACCTGTGCTAAACAACTAGCACAGAAATAACTGTATTCTGTCCCAGATTCTAATCCCCATTCACAAAAGAACATTATATGATAAGTATACTGTATCCACTATAGAATTATCAAAAAATTCACTGACCAAAGAATTTAAACCAGTATAGTATGCAGGGTATATTTCAAATAATATTTACCAGTTTGTACTGATTTTTGCAATTACCTTCTGGTGACAATCAAATAGAACTAGTTCATCTAAAGAAGTCCAACAAATGATGTCAAAGTGCTCAGTTAAAAGCACTGGACAGATAAGATTTTCCAAGCTTTTTCAACCAGCACTAGTGACAGATTCTACGCTACTCCATATAAATAGAAGAAAAATTAAAAGCCACATTAGACTTTCTTGAGTCACTATCTAAAGTGTCCATACCTTTGTTTTGACATTTTGCTTGCAGAGTGTTTACACAATCAATTAGCACATACCAAACACCTTACCACATTTAAACATTTTATTTACATACACATTCAAATTTGAATCCACTTTAAGTAAATGATGGTGCAATACTAACTTGAGGTTGGGCTAGCATGGCTGTCCCAGTGCTGTCCCAGAGTGACACAAACATGCTGGCAGCGCCAGATCCCAACCTAGTGCCAGCCAGCAGAGGTACGTTCACGCCAGGTAGAGAGAGGGCATGAGGAGGGTGAAGGGAGAGCAGTTTGGAGGCAGGGAGAAGACAATATGGGGGGGATTGGGCCCTGGAGGGGGACAGAATGGCAGAGGGCTTCTCTGCTATATCCTAATCTCAACGCCCAGGCTGATCAGCCCTACAAAGGCTTCCCAGGTTTGCGCCAGCTATATAGTTGGTGCGGATCCAAGAAGCCCCACAGGGGTGGCTCGGGCTTTACTCAGGATAAGGGAAAATTTATCCCCTTATCCCGAGGAAACCTCCAGTCACCTCCTAAGTGGTACTGGATGCAGCGCACACCATATGGCCTGGCTGCACCAGCACAGTTTAGGATTGGGTTGCCCAATAAGTAACTAATTAATATTCTGGATCTATTTCGTATCTTCTGTTTTATCTTGGGAGAGTCAACACTTAAAGAATAATACAAACTCCAGCAGACACATAATGATCTCGGGTTTCTACCATATAATTATATCCCCGATGAAGAAATATGTTGTGAAGTTGTTGATTCAGTAAATATTCACCCTCACTGAAAGAATGAATATTCAGTTCACTAGAACTCATGAGAACATTACTCTTATTTACTTATTTTTGGATGTAGAGGACTTCTTGTGTGAGTGGGAGGCACTTCTGTTTACATATGGGAGGCACCTTGGATTTCCATTTATTCTTTGTACACACACAACTATAGATTGTTTGTACACACACGACCACATTAAATGTGTCAGGTTTTTGGCATCCCAGGCTTGAGATTTTTATTAGCCAGGATGTGGCAGGAGGCCCTGATATCTGGGCCTGGTGTAAAGCAATCAGCAAAGCAGCACAGCTGATGCAATCAACTGCACCTGTTGCAGGTGGGAGTCACGTGACTTGGGGAGAGATGTGTGCTGAGTCATGTAGGCTATGGTGGAGTGGTGCAATGCACCACTGGACAGCTAATCAGAGAGGGTCACAAGACTGTCTTGTGACTATGAGGTCGCCCCATTCTGATCGGCCTGCCCCGGTATATATGGGGACAAGCACAGACTCTGGATGTGGGTTGTTGTGGAGGGGTTTCTGCGTGCCGTGCTGCTGGTTTGTGTACTGATATGGACTGCCTTCTCGTGACTGTGACCTGCTGTATCCCTGACTTCTGGACCGTTTGACTACTCTTCTGCCTGCTCCTTTACCAATACCTGCTTCTGCAACAAACAAGCCTGCGTCTGCTTCTTTGGCTCTGTTTGGGATCGCCTGCTTCTTGTGCTGTCTCCCTACGCTCCCGTGCCACTGTGCTATCAGGAAAGCAAGGGCTATCCTCCCCTGCTGACCTGACAAAATGCTAGTCCAAAGACACTCCACCCCTAAGGAAAAGGTTTCAGATAATGTAGTAGGCTGTGAGCAGGACCCAGTTATCAGGAACCAAACATTCATGTTAAATAGGATTGCAGTTGCATCAATAAACATTTTAGGGACAAAACACATATTTTATTTCTGTAAGGATTTCCATAATACAGTATTTTCTTCTTTTCAATTGTTCAGTCTCTTGGAATCAGGTTATTATCAACCAAATTTATAGGAGGTAGCTAGGTTTATTTTGGGCACAACAGAGATCACACACACACTGTATCCTCATTCATGTCCACTGAAGGAACAGTTTAGCAAAACAGAGGGGTGCTTGTGTGGGGGGACCACTCCACTGGACTAAATGTGGAAGCTCATTCACGCATAGCATCACTGTGTGCACACAAGAATACCTAAAGAGTTTTTCATCAAGGATGACATACATATATCTTAAATCCACATAGTCTTAGATGGATCTAACAAGCGGGTATAAATAAAGCACAACAAAAGGATTAAATTTCAATGCACCAAAACGTCAAGACAATACCCAGGAGCTCATTTCAAAGCCCTATATGATGCTGTTTCTTCTAAGTTGACTTCATATCATATTACTTTCATTTTTCTATTATACTTTTATACTCACAAGGTCATTAAATAATCTTACTAGCTACACATAGCATTTAATTCCAGTTGAGATGACATGCCAGATCTCTCAATTATGCATTATTCTGCTAGGACAATTTATTTACATTTTTATAGAACCCATTTTGCAGCAATTCAATATTTGGGAACATAATGAGAATGTTCAGCTGCATCTAACATCAGTGGACTCATGGTTTGCTCCATTTTGCATGCTAACTATGTTCTGCAAAATCAAAACACTTCTAATAAGCAAAACGTATTATCTCTTCTCTGATCCGTGTCCTCATCATGAAGATTTTAAGCAGTATTAGTCTTGCACACTGTGAATTACTGCTTGTTAACTACTGTTGCCAACCGTTGGGGTACATCTGCCTTACTATATCAGTTTGACCCAGCTTCCAGTGCTTAATGGTCCTCTAGGCTAAAAGCGAAAGCTGATCCATCAGGCTTACATTAGCATAGAATAACACTCGATGCTTATTGATGTGCATGCAGTGTAACTACCACCCCCGGCACCCAGCTCAGTCCATTATTTTCATTTTATCTCAAGTCATTTGTATGGTTGTCTGCCCCAGTTAAAGCTATGGCAAGACTGGTACTTAAATGAATTTGTGAGAAAGGAGACAAATGCCCTCTGAACTTCAAGCACTTTTCTATCATGGCTTGCTAACATAAAATATACTAGTACTGTGTTAGGTCCACTTAGCAAGAAGCAACAATGGCTGTAAGTGGGGAGAAAAAAATCACTCTATTAGTTACAAGGAGTGCAGGTCTATTTATTTATTTGCACATGAAATTTCAGCTGCTCAGATTTCTGTTCAAAAACCTATTCAAAATAGCAAAAAATAAAAATAAAAAATAATCACATCCATCTTTATTGTCTTACAACGGTAATTTTATTTCATCGAACACCTTAGACAAAAAGAAACATTTCAATAAGCATTATTCATCTGGAATGACTTCTCTAAAAAATTGTCAAAGGAAAGAGCATCATAGCTCCTTAATCTTTAGGAAGCCTCATCACCTACCGCCGCCACCTCTGAAAGCACTGCTCCTAAGCAGAGAATGGATTTCTCCCCAAGTGTAATGTTAATAACTGCTCTTTCCCTGGTAAAAGGGGCAATGCAACCTTTCTGTGCCAGAAAAATATGGAGCTGAGGAGGTGTTCCTTTGACCTGGTACTGGGAACTCGGTGCCCAACTCACTGATCTGCTGCCACTGTCCAGGACTCAATTGGCGTTGTCAAACAGTGCACAAGGGTTGTTCTGACATAGAAAATATTTCTAGAATACCCACAATGGCCTGAGCAGCAGAGAGGGACTGATCTAACCCAGTGCAATCCTACATCACTACTTTGAAGAATAGATTTTGCACATGTATGCCAGGATTCTCAGGATAGATTTACTACTTTTCAACAAAACAAGTTCACAAAGTGGTTTTCAGAGAAAACCAACTAACAACAGTTGTCCTCTTTATCTGTAGGGCATCAGTTCCTGGAGAAACCCCACCCCCAACCTGTGCAGACACTGAAGCCCATGGATATTGAATCCATGATACCAGGCTACAGAGGACCTCTGGACAGAAAAGAAGTGCCTTCTGGTCGCATCTGGAGGTGTTCTGAGGCCCAGAGAGGCTGCATGCAGCCTCCCCTAGGTCTCGGCCTCCCAAATGAGACCGGAAGCGGCTTCCAGTTGCAACCGGAAAGTCAGGTGGGCCCTCCAGTGCAGGTTATGAACTCACACTGAGTCAAATCTGCAGGTTCCGATCCAGCAGATAAAATCATTTACCACCTGTAAACAATTTCTCTCTTTGATAGCATATATGATATTTTATGAAGAAATGCTTGCTTTACAGCTACCTCCATCTCAATTAACAAACTGCTCCCTCCTTAGAGACGCTCCAGCAAGGCCTGAAGACTTTTTTGTCCAGGCAAGCCTTCTGAGTTACTGGCCTTTTTAATGACATCTGACTTCTACAGGTTTTGTCCTTTTTAAAAGGTGTTGCTGCTGCTCTTCTGTTCAGTTTTACAGGTGAGACCTCAGTATCTGCAGGGATCTACTCTCAGACCCCCTGTGGATAACGAAAATGGCGGCTAAGTGAATCCTGATCTTCAGCCCCTTATGCCCTCCAAAGCTGTGCTCCAGTCACCTCTAGAGGGCTTTCTGAAGCCCGCAGAGGCAGCACGTGTCTGCCCACTACCTCTGCAGGCTTCAGAATGGCACATGGAGGGGAAAAACGCCACTTCTGGTTTCCCGTGGGAAACCAGAAGTGACATTTTTATGCCATATAAGGCATTCTGAGGCCCGGGGAAGTCCAACCCTTTGAAAACTGAAAGTGGCGTTTTTTCACCTCCATGGGCTATTCTGAAGCCCACAGAGGCAGTGGGCAAACATACGCTGGCTCTGCGGGCTTCAGAAAGCACTCCGGAGGCGAGGTTCAGGTGGGGTCATGTCTGGCCCAACTGGAGTCCGGAGGACCCACCTTGGGCCAGATCCGCAGATGTAAAATCCATGGATAAACAGGCTCCAACTGTTTTACAGTTGTATGCACACGTTAAAGATTAAAGATTGTTTTAATGTTTTATGGGCTTTTAGGATATAGTATAATTCAGTGGTTCTCAAACTTTTTAGCACCTGCACCCTCCTTTTAGAATGACAATCTGTCAGGAACCACCAGAATTGTTATCATTAACCTGGAAGCAATGTCATGGCCGGAAGTGATATCATCAAGCAGGAAAATTTTAACATCCACATGCAACAAAAACAAATCAATTAAGTAAGTAAATTAAAAGTTTAAAATAAGTTTAAAAATTTAGTTAAAATAAAGAAGAACTCCCCTAACCCTCACAAGCAGTTGCTAATCTATTTTTTAAAAATTCTCCAAACATCCCAAAGGCTGCAATTCTATTCATACTTACCGGGAAGTAAGTCCCATTGACTATCAATGTTAAAAGCATATACATAGTAATGTGTTAAAAATACAGATCTGTAACATTTCTCCAAATGCAGTCACATACCATGGCAGCATCAAGCCTAATATATTAAAAATAAAATACACATTAAAACGAATTAGGACCCAACTGAAATTGACTCACGACCCACCTAGTGGGTCCTGGCTCACAGTTTGGAATTGGTTTTTAATTGTGATTTTTATTATCTTTTGTACTTCCTTTTGTAAGCCATTTTGGGTCCCCTTGGGGAAAAAGGCAGGGGAAAAATGCAATAAATAAATAAATAAATAAATAAAGCCTCATCACATACTACTATGAAACGTAGTGCAACTGTATGATTTGTGCCATGAATCAAACACATACAAACTCACATACTTTGTTCAGCTTTCTGTATAAAGCAGCCCTGCTTTTATTCTAATTCTAGGAACAAAAACAGGGCTGTGGTTCATCAACTACAAAAGCCAAGTCAAGCAATAGTGTTATGCAATGAACTGGTAGCAGCTAAGCATGCTGTAGGGCGAAGTGACAGCAGTCTCTCTCTCTCTCTCTGTGTCTTCTACTCCTGCAAGCTGAACTCATCAAGTGGTGTCAGTATTTGATCCTTAGAGAGAGCTGCATGTTTGTCATCACAGCTCTTTGTGCCATAACAAGAAAGAATGCTTAACAAGAATTATTGAGAAGCTATTTCAAAAAAAGAAAGCAAAACTGGAGACAGTTGAGTGAAGAGAGGCATTCATTCAAGAGCAGAGGTGCTAGACACACAGCAATAGTTCAGGGGGAGAAGGAAAAAAGAAAGAACTGTGGTCCAAACACATTACTGAAACCGCTGTAAAACATGCTGCCAAACTGGTAGCTTTCTACAAGTTTCGGGCGATCACATAAAACTGACTTGAAAATTTCCCCTGGTTTGTTTGTGAATAAGTGTGTTTGAACAAGTTCCCCCTTGTTCAGCATTAATTCCACTGGTCTAAGTTCCACTTGTGTTTAGAATATGGACAATATTTCATATTTCCTGCTTGTGGGCTACCCACAGACAGCTATCTGGAGAGTATAGGAAACAGAATGCTGGAATACATTTCCCTTTAGCCTGATCTAGCAGGACTTTTCTTATGTTCTGTTTACAACCATGATAGTTCCTCAGTAATATATGGTCATAAGAATATTCAAATACATATAAAACTGCTTCTGCTAAGTCAAATAATTGATCAAGCTAGCTCAGTACAGTCTATGTGACTGGCAGTGAGCGGCCCTCCAGAAGGAGTTTTTCTCAGCCCTCTTTAGAGATGCTTGGGAGTTTCTGTATGCAAAGCATGTGCTCTACCACTAATTTATGACCCAACCATAGTCCAAGATTTCTTTTCTCCAGGAATTGAGAAGATTGGTTTTTCAGGCATCTGAGATATTACAAGCTTTCAAAAAATAAAGCAGAATTTCTTTAGCCAAGAATATGGTAGCCTTAGGCCAGTGCAAATCCCTTGCGCCGGTCCAGGAGGGACACAAAGTGCTATAAAGCATGTTTGTACCTCTTCAAGAGTCGGCTGGGCCGGAGCAAGGACGCACATCAGCCTTTGGAGGCAGAATCCAGCCTCAGAGCCGACTCAGGCAGGAAGGGCTGCACCAGCCAAGCTCAGCTGATGCAAGGGCCTGAGGAGGAAGCAGCAAGGAGGCAGGAGGGAGGTGTTCCGGGTGGGGGGAGAGCGAGAAGAAGGCGGTCCTGGGGGTGGGCAGAAGGGGAGTGGAAGGTGAAACTGAGACCCGGCTGTTATGCCTGATCCCAGCCCCATTCCCTGAGTAGTGTGGAGCGGCTGCAAGCTGCTCTGCTCTCCTCTGACTTATGCCACCTCCTGAAGTGGCGCAAGTCCACCCATTGGGGTTGTGGTGGCTTACCCGGGGGTAAGGGGAAGAGTTTCCCCATGCCTCCAGCTGGGCCACTTCAGGCCCCACGCTTGCACTGGATACAGTGCAGGTCTCCTAGCCTGCCTGTTCCAGTGCAAGATAGGATTGAGCTGCACGTCTAGAGAAAAAGCTTAAGCACAAACATGTTTGAAGTATTTGTTTAACAAGATCAGGTGAGATAACTGTACCCCAGAGCTTCCACATCCCTCTTGTGGAGTAATGGACTAGCACTCTTAGCCAGTAGCTGCCCACATACCTCTCATTTTCCATTGACATTTAATGACCTTCTTGCTATCTAAGTCAAAAGTTCCAAAATGGTAGGCCATATTACTTGTAGATGGCACAAACTGTCTGCAAGTAATAAGGTATGAAGACAATAAAATACAAGCACATCTACTCATATTTCTCTCTGAAAAATGGGCTATTTAAATTCCTTGTGATGCTTGAAATGTCATTCAATAAACATGGAAAAACTGCATAATTGAGCATAAACAGTTATGAATAACCATCCAGATACAATCAGTCCTGTGCAGAACATTGAAAGAATACAAACCAAATGAAGTATAGATTTAAGGCGCAGGCTTGTAAAAATTAAGAATTTGTTGAATCAGATAAAAGGAGCTTAAAGATTTCTGGTGCACCTCCCTATTCCACTCTATTTGAACTATTATTCCCCTTACTATACCAACAGATTTGGAAATGTCTTTACAATTCTGTTTACTACAAAGTGGTCCAGAACATATCTCCAGGAAGCAAAGGAGAATTGCTCTTTTTAAAGGAGGTGGGGGGGTATTTTGAGACAGGGGAAGGGTGGGAATGGTATTTCAGGACTGGAAGGGGCAGTGGTAGTGGAGCAGGCCTCTGTCATATCCTAAATCCCATCCTGAGTCTGGAATCTCTTCATGGGGTTACTCAGGTTGCACAAGTGATTTAGCTGGTGCAGATCCGAGTAGCCCCAGTGGAAAGGCTGGGTTCAACATGAGGTAAGGGAACAAATGTTCCCTTACTCTGAAGAGACCTCCAGTCTGCCCAACTTCAGTGCTGGATACAGAATAAGCCATGCGACCCCACTGTGCCGTCGCTGAATAGGATTGGGCTGTTAACTATGTTAACATTAAAATCTTAACATGTTAACATGTTAACATTAACATGTTAGCTATGTTAACTCATACTAGATGACGTACAGCAACATACTATATGAGGTACAGCACCAATGAGAGCAGATAAAAGCACTTATAATTGTTAAATTAAAGCATATCTAAGAAAACAGGGTTAAAACAAGAAGCAGAAACAAGAAGTGTTTTGTTTATGGTATGCATTCTAGAAAACAATCCAGCACAGCTTGAAAACTTAAACTGATTTCAATCTGAGGTTCTAAACAGACTTTCCTGAGCACGAACATGTGGTGATGGCGACTGGCCTGGACGCCTTTAAAAGGGGATTGGACAAGTTTCTGGAGGAAAAATCCATTACGGGGTACAAGCCATGATGTGTATGCGCAACCTCCTGATTTTAGAAATGGGTTATGTCAGAATACCAGATGCAAGAGAGGGCACCAGAATGCAGGTCTCTTGTTATCTGGTGTGCTCCTTGGGGCATTTGGTGGGCCGCTGTGACATACAGGAAGCTGGACTAGATGGGCTTATGGCCTGATCCAGTGGGGCTGTTCTTATGTTCTTATGTAACATTTCAGAGACTGGACACCCCAAAACAGGTCTAACTCTGACCTTCATACTTTTACAAAATAGCTTTAAAAACTTTTTAAAATAGCTTCAAAAACAGGCAGTGCAGAAACTGCAAAAAAAAATGTTTGCTCTATAAAGTCTTTGAGACACATTTCTTTAAACTAAACTGAAATCTATTCTGTATACAGAAGATGACAACAATTGTGCCACTAGCTGAATTTCATTGCCAAGCTGTCAACTTGAATTTCTTCTTTTTAAAAATAGCTGTTCATTACATTCCATAATGGACTGTCAGTGCACTAGAACACTGAGTCTATATCATACGCAGAAACAATTGGGCAATGTGCATTATTACATTTAGATTACTAGCATTATTTACAAGACCCCTGGGCTAATTTTAAATGAGATGGTTGACTTGGACTAAATGAAACCCCATTTCCTTTTACTTTAACGCTAGTACATATTTTTCATTTGTGCCCAATTAATCTGGACATTAGCGGAAGAGACTTACTGAACGCGTGCATAAAGCACCTCTAAACTTTCCATGTTCTGCTCTCATATATACACTATTAAAACATGACCAGACCACAAAGTGAAAGAAACCAAATTGGATAAAAATTCCCATGAGTATGAACTAATATTATCCTTCTGTACACATAATAGAGTATTAAAAAGGGGAGGGGGAACGATGTCATAAATACATATACTATTTTACATGGCAAATAAGACAACCTATAAAATAAATAATCTGCCTTAAATCATTTTACCATTTACTGTAGTATGTTAACTAAGAGAGGCTTCTAAAACCTGCAGCTGTAGAGTCCTTACCCATCAGCCTATTCACAAGTCCATATGAAAGAGCTATAGTTACCAGAATGATCACAGAAGACACTCAAATTTGCCTAATGAATTCCAGAGCAAAATTATTGACTTTCTTGGTTGCCATTACACTGTAGTTTCATTTCATTAGCATAGACTGCTGCTATAGGATACCACAAGGCCAAACAGATGCAAAAAGAAAATAATCCTAGAAGCCTCTTCTATATGATCATATACAAGATGTAGTAGAACATTGTTCTACGGACTGTAGGCAATTATTGTTGTTACCCAATTAAGAGCCCAATCATGAGCTTGACATGCCGGCTTACCATCGGCGTGCACCATCACAAACATGCCGTAAAGCACATTTGCAAGGGTTAGTGCTGGCTGAGCACACATGCAATGGTAGCTGGTCAGAGTAGTGTGGAGTGTGATTGATCACACTGGGCCAGCCCTGTGCAAAAAGCTATATAAAAGCATCTCCCACAATTATCACCTGAACATCAAGCTCTATTAACACAGGAAGCTGCACAGGTACAGTGGCTGACTGAAAAGCTGGCAAATCAAATCCCAAGGTATTCTACAATGTTGAAAACAAATGCATATGAAATTGTGTAACTTTGTTTTACTTGTATAGTTGTCATGCCTGCATTTGTATTGGCAACCTTCAGTCTCGAAAGACTATGGTATCGCGCTCTGAAAGGTGGTTCTGGCACAGCATCTAGTGTGGCTGAAAAGGCCAATCCGGGAGTGACAATCCCTTCCACACCGGGAGCAAGTGCAGTCTGTCCCTGGTCTGTCTCCCTGGCTATGGGCCTTCCTTCTTTGCCTCTTAGCCTCAGACTGTTGGCAAAGTGTCTCTTCAAACTGGGAAAGGCCATGCTGCACAGCCTGCCTCCAAGCGGGCCGCTCAGAGGCCAGGGTTTCCCACTTGTTGAGGTCCATCCCTAAGGCCTTCAGATCCCTCTTGCAGATGTCCTTGTATCGCAGCTGTGGTCTACCTGTAGGGCGCTTTCCTTGCACGAGTTCTCCATAGAGGAGATCCTTTGGGATCCGGCCATCATCCATTCTCACGACATGACCAAGCCAACGCAGGCGTCTCTGTTTCAGCAGTGAATACATGCTAGGGATTCCAGCACGTTCCAGGACTGTGTTGTTTGGAACTTTGTCCTGCCAGGTGATGCCGAGGATGCGTCGCCTGCATTAGTTGATAACTAAAGTGTCCTGCTTCATACAAAAGGACCATTCCAGTATGCTGTGTCATACAGTGGATGGCCACTGTATCTTTCAGGGAAGACGACAAGAAGGCAACAATTTCTTCCACTATATGCCCACAGTAATTGATATTCAGAGGTACTCTGAAAATTGGGATTCATTTTGGCTATCATGGCTTATAACTATTGACAGACTTATCCTTCATGAATTTCTCTAATTCCCTTTAAACCTATGCAAGTCAGTGCAACTCACAATATTTAAAAGAGAGATCAAAAGGTTCACAAACTTTAGAATTAAAAAGAGAGATAATTGTGCCACAAAAGAATTGTGTGGATATTTTCACTGAGCAACATCTTTTCCAAGTATGTAGCAGTCAATTCAGAATCCATCAGAATGTATTTATTTGGGATTCCTTGCCCCAGTATGTATTACTTTACACATATGCACATTGATTCTCATTTTCCATTTTCCCACCTGGATGTACCTACCCTGACCTGTACACAAGACGCAAGTGTAATAGGTCTCAGCTCACCAGTCCCAATGCCTGGTGAGGGCCACTGACACCTATTTATAAGAAACCTCCTGTTCCTGGGTCCAGTGTGTTTCTGCCTGCCCTTCTCTCCAACCTCTTGCACTTTTCTTTGCCCTGAGCTCATTTGTTTCCTTCCTTTCTCTAAGGACTCTGTTTCTTTGACCCATCCCTCTGTTCAATTGGCTTTTTCTTTTCTTGGCTTCACTTCTCATACCTTACTTTCAGCCTCCTCCTTTCTCCTTTTCAGTCTCTCTATGTTTCCTTTATTGGTTCCTTCCACCTTGCCTTTTTCACCTCTTCCCCCATTTCATGCTTCCCCTCTGCCCCACCACCCCTGCTTTCAAGGGTTCTCTCCCAAGCAGCTGGCTGGGCCTTTTCGACCCTGTCATCTTTATGATGCCCAGCAGTTATGTCATTGCTGGTTGCATTAGAGCCAGACAGGTGGTAGGAACATCTTTGCGTGAATCCTCCAGCTCCACAGGGTGGAATTAGACACTACAGATGGTCTCTTCCATCAGCCTTGCAGCTAGCCCACTGGGTGGCCAGCCCTTGGGCACCTATGGCCTGTCCCACTGCCTGTATTCTGGTTGGGAGCTAGATTGCTCCCCATCAGGGTTGACAAGTGGGGACTCTCCTTCACTGTTCTGACCTGGAACCCAACAGCTTCTGCTTGCAAGTGCTGATGAGGGCCTGATCCAGCAGCTATTTTTGTGTGGGAGTAAAGCCCATCAAACAAGACAACAACCTCACTGCTGTGGGGACATCGACATCATGCCTTGGGTGCTTGGGGCTCACCTCTTTTCCATGGCAACTGGCCCGTCCCCAATCACACTGCATGGCAGTCCAGTATCTCACATCACCTGGACAATATCTGGGGGACATCGGTGCCATGTGGCAGGTACATTGCTCTGGCATCTTAGTCCCTGGTGGTGACATCATAGGCCAGGCAACTGGCAGTAAACTGGAATCTTGGTGATGGTGAGGCTGCAAAGTGGGGCGTGGGAATGGCAGGGGGTGGTGAATAACCAGGCTGGGTCCCTTGGCTGGCACCTCAAGGTCTGGCTGGGGGGTGACAGACACTTCATGGTGGCTACCTGGCTACTTGAAGCTGCCGGGGGGGGGGAGGCACCTCAGGTTGTTGCCAGGCTCCTGGGGATGCTGGCTGGGGCACTCCTCCCCCCCCCCCAGCATTACTGATGCTGGCATAAATGGTGTTATGCTGGTGTATCTTGTGGATAAGACTGGGTGTTAAGTCTCACTGAGTTCAATGAGGCTTGCCTCAAAATATCATAAGTATGCATAGGATTGCAGCCCTAATTCATTCAACAAGTTTGGAGGCTATAACAAGGTTATAAGAGGTTGGATGTTATAATAGAACCAATATGCAGTTACAGTGGGCCCGCTTCACCCACAGATTCGGGACCCACAGATTTCATTATCTGCAGGTCCCCAAACCCATGGGTTGAACCCACATGGACCCACCAGAGGCAATGGGAGCTGTGCTCCTGTCACTTTGAGTGTTCTGAGGACTAGGGAGGATGCATGCCACCTCCCTGGCCCTCAGAACACCTTCGAAGGTTTCTGGGAGGCCTTAGAATGTCACTTTCAGTTTTTTTGAAAAACTGGAAATGATGTATAAGGCCTTAAAAGGCCTTCAGAGGGCTGGGGAGAGCTTCCTCCCCTGCCCTTAGAACATCCTCCAGAGGCGACAGGAAGTCAGCTCCTATTGCCTCTGGAGGATTATACAGCCCCCGAAACCCACGGATTTCATTATCCACAGGTTTCCTAATCTGTGGGGGGTCCTGGAACGGAACCCCTGCTAGTAACAAAGGACGCCCTGTACTAACTATTTTTTCTATCTGCTAGTTACAATTTTCAGTAATCAACTTGAGAAAGCTGATATCCTGATTTTTGTGATCCTAGAAATGTGCAGTCCCACGATTGCTGTAACAACAAGCAATTTCACAAACTAACATCACACGTTACTTTGGTGTCTTAAAAGGTTTCTATGCTAGCAAGCATTGCCTTGATACCCAGTAGAATCGCTGATCAAGATTTCATGGTGTCGCATATCTGTTAACTGTTCCACATTAGAATCTGACACAGTACATCATAAGACTCCCAGAGAGTCTGGGAGTTTCCCAGAGAGAAGTATGATCAAGAGTGTCAAAAACTCAATTCCACTGTATTCCTAGATGAGGTATCAAGATATGCCAAGACCTCTGTATTTGGCAACACCAAGATATCATAAAAAAAAAAAATCTTGAAAAGAGAAGCTAAACACACACCATACAGGGACAGAGAGAGAGAGAGAGAGAGAGAGAGAGAGAGAGAGAATGAATGCAGGAAAACACAATGCTTGACTTTTATGTTGTCTTTTTAAGAGATGTGGCTACTGTTATATTCTGAATAAAGTACAAAGCTTTAAAGGGGAAAAGTAGATAGAGTCTGTGGAGAAAAATACCAGAATGTACAGCTACAAGGACACTTAAAAAAAAAAAAAAAGAATGCATACTAACTACTGTTCTTCTAAAATACTTTCGTTTTCCACAAAAGGAAACACAGGGGAAAAAGTGAAAGCAACTTCTACACTACTAGGGGCATATCTGAAAATAGAAAAGAATTTTCTCCCCAGTAGCATGCTGTTTATAAAGGAAAAATGAATTCTGATGTCATTCCTTAGAGTATAAGCATTCATGAGTGTCTGATAAGGATAGGGATTTCTGATGGATTAGCTAGCTATGTTCTGCCCTGATAGAAAGTGAAGATAGAATGATAAATTGTATAAGGTGTGCTAGTCACAGTATCAAGTGGGAGTAGGGGTTTTGAACACGGTAGTGTAAAGAAGTAATTTACACTTATATCTGGAGAACATTGAGTGGGAGTCAAAAGGGATTTTTCAAAGCTCTTGGCCATTTTGAACATTTAATATCGCTGAGAAAATTGCTCTCACCTCATTGTGGGCCATACAAACAGTAAACATTCATCATACACTCAACACATAGGAAATTGTGACTATGTTTACCTTTTTTCCTTAAGTACCATAAAGATACAACATGAGGAAAAGATTTCTTTCCTACAAAGTCCTTAAAGTCTTTAGAAGGCCATAGTTGCTCTTGAATTAAAAAAAAAATGATTTTATATTTTAACTATTAACCCAGACATTGATCTTGTTCTTGATGATTGCATGTTTCTTCCAACAAGCTGGATTTGACTTTGGTAGATTCATATCCTGATATTAAACCACATAACAGATGTGGTCAAAAACAAAAGAGGACTACTACAGAGAATTCTGAAGTGTAGGATACAGGAGTTCTGTTTATGATAGTTTCATGAGATTTCTAGATTTTTTTTTTTTTTTGCTTTTAATTACAATATTGCTTCTCCCAACACATAACTATTAAATTAATTTCATATTTGATCCTGTCTATGATTATGTTTGGTTAATCTGAGAAAGGGGATAACTAAGAATAGTAAGGGCCATGTTTTGATTAATGGGAATAAGATTAAAATTTCCTAAAGTGACCACTGATGGTGATAATGGATCCATGTGGAATCCTATTCAGTTAAGTAAAGGTCCATCCGATTGTTCACATCAGAATAATGTAATTCAGGCCTTTACCCAGTTCTGTAGCCGGATTAAAGCAATGTTAGTATTAGAGCTATCCATTCTGACTGTGATAACATTGGAAGAACCAAATGGAGAAAGCAATGGAAGAAATGTTGATTACCTTGTTTGTATACACTACATTATTTATATTATGGAATACCTCTTCGGTATTCAAACTCGCAGGGAGTTTGAATCCTGCAGTAAGTCTTTGCGGGGGCGGGGGAGAGGCAGCGGCACGATCCCCAGGATTGTGCTGTTCAGGGGGCTGCAGGGGCTTGGTGCACTTGCTCAAGCCCCCTGCAGCCCCCCAGGGGTGCGGGGTGCCCTGAGCGACCTTTGGCAGGGCTCCCCAGGTCAGGGAAGGTAACAGCAGAGTGATCGCACCCCACTCCGCTAAACCAGAAGCAGTGCACGGTCGCTCCACGTTCCCTTTTGACCGATCTGCAGGGACTGGGGTGCACCCTCCACTCCCTGCAGCAGCCGTCCCTGGCTGCAGGGAACTGGGGGCGAGTGCCTGCAGGGCTCCCCGGGTCAGGGAAAGCAGAGCACGATCGCCCCACTCTCACTTTCTGACCCGAGGAGCCCTGCAGGCGCTCGCACCTGGCTCCCCACAGCCAGGGACAGCTGCTGCAGGGAGTGGAGGGTGCACCCCAGTCCCTGCAGCCTGGTTAAAAGGGAACATGGAGCGATCACTCACCGCTTCCGGTTTAGCGGAGCGGGGTGCAATCGCTCCGCTGTCACCTTCCCTGACCCGAGGAGCCCTGCTGAAGGTTGCGATTACCAGTTGTAAATTTTGGCAGTCTTTATGTTGCAACAAATACTTGAAGAGACAGTCATTTTAGCCTCACTCCTCACCCTCCAAACTGAACTTGCATCTCTTAAATCAGATTTACACTTACTAAAATATGTCCATATTCTTACAAAGGATGTTAAAGCCCTCATCCTCCAGGTATTTATGCTTCCAAATTCTGGTTCTTCATATTTGCAACAGAAATAATCTGAGAAGCATGTTCTTCTTTGCAGAATTTTTATTGATCAGAAAATACTGGTAATTCCAAAGCATTTGTAACAATCAAAATATCTGGCATTTTTCATTATATCTATCATCCATGTCAGTCAGAACTGGAAAAATTCCAAGTAACCTTGGTTGCTAAGGTGCCTAAACATTGGATACTGGCAGTTGGGAATTTCAAATATTTCCCCATTTTTCTACGGTGTTGCCACTTAAAAAACTGAACCATAAAAGAGTTTCAACCTTCTACACACACTATACTCATATGAACTCCTTATATTATACACAGAGCACACAAAACTACTAGAGGAAGAGAAGATTTCATGTGAGAAAAAAGCAAGATTCAGGTAATTAAATCTTATTATTGAATATTTTCAATAAAAAGATGCAATATTTATGTTTGTGAACTTATACATTTCTACATATAACTTAGGGCGCAATCCTAACCCCATATGTCAGTACTTTCCAGCACTGACATAAGGGCAATGCAGCTCTGAGGTAAGAGGACAAACATTCCCTTGAGGAGGTCGCTGTGAGTGACACCCAACTGCAGGAAGCAGCACATGTCCCATTGGCACCTCTATGCCAGTGCTGGAAAGCACTGACCCTTGCACTGTATCCAGCACAGGATAGAGGCCCAAGGGAAAACATTTCCCCTTACCACTGGGTAAGGCACCTTCTCCCCTATGGGCCCTCTCGGACTTGCGCCACATCCTGAGGTGGCGGGGGTCTGAGGAGACTGGAGCGGCTTCAAGGAGCTCCCCAGGAACAGGGGTTGGGATCCAGTGTAAGTGCTGAATCCCGGCCCCGTTTCCTGCTCACCACCCACCCCCGGGGTCGCTCACCACCCGTCCTTCCCCCACCCAGAAATGCCTCCCTTCCACCCCCTCCCCCTCCCTGCCTATCTCAGAGGCTTGTGTCGGCCCAGTTGGGCCAACACAAGCCTCAGTGAGCAAGCTACCATGGAGGCTGGATTCAGTTTACTCCAGAGGAGGCAAAAACATGCCTTACAGCATGTTTGCAACCCTTCTGGGCCGACGCAAGGGACTTGCACCAGCCCAAGTCAAAGGCAGGATTGCACCCTAAGTCTTAGAACCAATTAAAATGCTGTGCTGAATGTGCCCAAAATCTTACTCATGCAGTATTTCAGATACTTGGTATCTCATGCCAGACACCTATGCTAAAGTCTGCATTGCAAGTGAGACAACTTACACCGCCATCTTATGTTGCGCTGGAACAGGCAGGCCAGGAGGCCTGCGCTGTATCCAGCACAAGATAGGTGGCCAGAGACGCTCAGCCGGAGGTAATGGGAAACTCTTCCCCTTACCCCCAGGTAAGCCACTGCAGCCCCAATGGGTCTCCTCAGACTTGCGCCACCTCCAGAGGTGGCATAAGTCCAAGAAGAGCAGAGTGGCTTGCAACCACTCCACGCTGCTTGGGAACAGGGGTTGGGATCCGGTATAACTGCCAGGTCCAGCCCCGCCTCCCACTCCCTGCTCCCCCTCCCCCCACCCTGGAACGCCTCCCTCTGGCCTCTTCCCCACCCACCCCAGGCCCTTGCGTTGTCTGCCTCCCTGCTGCAGTCATTCAGCCTCTGTGGGCCCATGCACATCCCTGCACTGGCCCAGTCAACTCTTGAGGAGGTGCAAACATGCCTCACCCAAGGGTGAGTTAGGATTGCACCCTTAGTTGGATGCACTAAATGTCATGCACCCAGTGTCACAGTTAAATCAGGCCTTAGTTAGACTTCCTGTAACCAATGAATAAAAATTAAGACAAAAATACACTTTTAGAGAGGTAGGTTTCCAATTAGAACAATTCTTTGCTTAAATATCTATATTTGTTACCTCTCACTCCCCTCATTTTACATTTCTAGTTTGTTGATGAACTGGCAGTGTTTGGCATAATTAACCCGAAGGTCTTCAGAACTCAATGACTGAAAATAATTGCTTCTCTCTTTTCTTTCCTGAGTACACTGAAGCCCAACCTAAAGATTTAGAGCTGACTGGACAAATATAAAGGATGTCAGAAACAGTGACCGCTGACATGCCATTCAAGGCGCATGGAAGAGAGTTCAGGCTTGAATGCCTCTAAACTGCTCATTGGTAAGATCAGCTATCAGTGAGACACAGTGTAAGTCAGCACAATTCACTGAGCCTGCTATGACCTTAAAATCATTGCTCCTGGGGCATGTTCATCCACCAATTAGTTTATATGTTCACTGGAAATCCATTGCTCAGTAAATGCACTGGTCTCTCATTCCACGGTGTTGATGAAGTGTGTGTGATGGCTTTCTCTTCACAACTTGACCTCTAAAGCTGACCCATCTGGAACTGAGGTATTCATGCCACTTGAGTACACCCCTGCTTATCACAGGTCTTGATATTTTCTTTAAGAGCTATCATCACTCAAAGTTTTCCTGTTGGTCAAAAAAAGTCTCCTAAGCTACCAAACCAAGCAGGACTTCTAGCTATATACACAAACATCCAGGACAACATCTACATGCAAAAGACAAGGGAGGGCAATAGTGATTTTTTAAAAAATAAGTCTCCTTTATTTTCAATATACAAATGTGAGAAATTGAAAAAAAATAAAAACAAAAGAAAAAGGTTTTATTTTTGTATATTATTAAATATTGGAAAATCCTTGAGATGGAATGCAATTTTTAAAACATGGCATGAATAATAAAAAATCTGAAAACAGACAGTGGTTTGCATCAATTCATGAGATTTAACAAGCGTGCGATGCTGTGGCTTTTTTTTTTTAATTAAGCAACAAAGAGAAGACTAATTTCATTATAAAATAATATAATTATTTAATTTCATTATATAAAATACACTGAGGCCCAAATCCTAACTCACTTTCCAGCACTGGCACAGCTGTGCCAATGGGATGTGTGCTGCATCCTGCAGTTGCGGGGCACTCACAGAGCCCTTCTCAAAGTAAGGGAATGTTTGTTTCCTTACCTAGGAGCTGAAATGCCCTTATGTCGGTGCTGGAAAATGGGTTAGGATTGTGCCTGAAAAGATTTTATAGTTGCTTGGTTTTCTTTGATTTTAATTGATATAGTAGTAGTTGGCAACCTTCAGTCTCGAAAGACTATGGTATCGCGCTCTGAAAGGAGGTTCTGGAACAGCGTCTAGTGTGGCTGAAAAGGCCGATTCGGGAGTGACAATCCCTTCCACACCGGGAGCAAGTGCAGTCTGTCCCTGGTCTGTCTCCCTGGCTATGGGCCTTCCTTCTTTGCCTCTTTGCCTCAGTCTGTTGACCAAGTGTCTCTTCAAACTGGGAAAGGCCATGTTGCACAGCCTGCCTCCAAGCGGGCCGCTCAGAGGCCAGGGTTTCCCACCTGTTGAGGTCCATCCCTAAGGCCTTCAGATCCCTCTTGCAGATGTCCTTGTATCGCAGCTGTGGTCTACCTGTAGGGCGCTTTCCTTGCACGAGTTCTCCATAGAGGAGATCCTTTGGGATCCGGCCATCATCCATTCTCACAACATGACCGAGCCAACGCAGGCGTCTCTGTTTCAGTAGTGCATACATGCTAGGGATTCCAGCATGTTCCAGCACTGTGTTGTTTGGAACTTTGTCCTGCCGGGTGATGCCGAGAATACGTCGGAGGCAGCGCATGTGGAAAGCATTCAGTTTCCTCTCCTGTTGTGAGTGAAGACCAACTCTGCCAAAGATCTCCAGCAGCTCATGGATCGTTTTAGCAAGGCCTGCCAAGATTTTGGACTGACAATCAGCCTGAAGAAAACACAGGTCATGGTTCAGGATGTGGACTCACCTCCCTGCATTACAATTTCTGAGCATGAACTGGAGGTCGTCCATGACTTTGTGTACCTTGGCTCAACGATCTCCGACACTCATTCTCTCAATACCGAGCTAAACAAGCGCATCGGTAAAGCAGCTACCACGTTTTCCAGACTCACAAAGAGAGTCTGGTCCAACAAGAAGCTGACGGAACATACCAAGATCCAGGTCTACAGAGCTTGCGTCCTGAGTACACTTCTGTACTGCAGCGAGTCATGGACTCTTCGCTCACAACAGGAGAGGAAACTGAGCGCTTTCCAAATGCGCTGCCTCCGACGCATCCTCGGCATCACCTGGCAGGACAAAGTTCCAAACAACACAGTCCTGGAACGTGCTGGAATCCCTAGCATGTATTCACTGCTGAAACAGAGACGCCTGCGTTGGCTTGGTCATGTCGTGAGAATGGATGATGGCCGGATCCCAAAGGATCTCCTCTATGGAGAACTCGTGCAAGGAAAGCGCCCTACAGGTAGACCACAGCTGCGATACAAGGACATCTGCAAGAGGGATCTGAAGGCCTTAGGGATGGACCTCAACAAGTGGGAAACCCTGGCCTCTGAGCGGCCCGCTTGGAGGCAGGCTGTGCAGCATGGCCTTTCCCAGTTTGAAGAGACACTTTGCCAACAGTCTGAGGCTAAGAGGCAAAGAAGGAAGGCCCATAGCCAGGGAGACAGACCAGGGACAGACTGCACTTGCTCCCGGTGTGGAAGGGATTGTCACTCCCGGATTGGCCTTTTCAGCCACACTAGACGCTGTGCCAGAACCACCTTTCAGAGCGCGATACCATAGTCTTTCGAGACTGAAGGTTGCCAATACAATGTGAGTGAAGAGTCCATGACTCGCTGCAGTACAGAAGTGTACTCAGGACGCAAGCTCTGTAGACCTGGATCTTGGTATGTTCAGTCAGCTTCTTGTTTGACCAGACTCTCTTTGTGAGTCTGGAAAACGTGGTAGCTGCTTTACCGATGCGTTTGTTTAGCTCGGTATCGAGAGAAGGAGATCGTTGAGCCAAGGTACACAAAGTCATGGACAACCTCCAGTTCATGTGCAGAGATTGTAATGCAGAGAGGTGAGTCCACATCCTGAACCATGACCTGTGTTTTCTTCAGGCTGATTGTCAGTCCAAAATCTTGGCAGGCCTTGCTAAAACGATCCATGAACTGCTGGAGATCTTTGGCAGAGTGGGTAGTGATCGCTGCATCGTTGGCAAAGAGGAAGTCACGCAGACATTTCAGCTGGACTTTGGACTTTGCTCTCAGTCTGGAGAGGTTGAAGAGCTTTCCATCTGATCTGGTCCGGAGACAGATGCCTTCTGTTGTAGTTCCAAAGGCCTGCTTCAGCAGGACAGCGAAGAAGATCCCAAACAAAGTTGGTGCAAGAACACAGCCCTGCTTCACGCCGCTTCGGATGTCAAAGGGGTCTGATGTGGAGCCATCAAAGACAACAGTGCCCTTCATGACCTTGTGGAAGGATCTGATGATGCTGAGGAGCCTGGATGGACATCCAATCTTGGGGAGAATCTTGAAGAGGCCATCCCTGCTGACCAGGTCGAAAGCCTTCGTGAAATCTATGAAGGCTATAAAGAGTGGCTGTCGTTGTTCCCTGCATTTCTCCTGCAGTTGTCTAAGGGAGAATACCATATCAGTGGTGGACCTGTTGGCTCGGAATCCGCACTGTGATTCTGGATAAACGCTCTCTGCAAGTACCTGGAGCCTCTTTAGTGCAACTCGGGCAAACAACTTTCCTACAACGCTAGGGGCACGAGAGGGGTTTGTGTGTATCAGGAAGTTGAATAGGGAGCAGTGGTGAGACAAACGGGATGCGGGGGAGGGGCAGGAGAGGGGTTTGTGTGTATCAGGAAGTTGAATAGGGAGCAGTGGTGAGACAAACGGGATGCGGGGGGAGGGGCAGGAGAGGGGTTTGTGTGTATCAGGAAGTTGTATAGGGAGCAGTGGTGAGACAAACGGGATGCAGGGGGAGGGGCACGAGAGGGGTTTGTGTGTATCAGGAAGTTGAATAGGGAGCAGTGGTGAGACAAACGGGATGCAGGGGGGAGGGGCACGAGAGGGGTTTGTGGCTATCAGGAAGTTGAATAGGGAGACATCTAAGAGAAGGAAAACTCTGATCCCAAACCTCCACTGCCTTGTGGCTACATCCAGTTGTGGAAAAGGCTTCAGCAGTCAAGCTCGAGGCAAAATCAGGAGCCGGAGTCCCTCAGGCAGTTCGTGGCTGAACACAGTCACGTTCTGGCAACTCCTGCGACGCCGCTGGAACCAACCGTATTGGTTTCTGCCTTTCCATTGGATCATTCCAGCAACGTGGAGAGGGGGGATTTGCTGCATGGGTAACAGCCTATCCTCCATACCTTCTTTACCCAGGCTTCGCGCACTGGAGAGGACACTCCAACTTCGCCATACGGCGTTGGCACAATACGGGAAGCAGCAGTTACCAGTTATAAGTCTTCGCTCGATTGGCGAAGGGCATGACGCCAGGGGCTGCTTCCAACGGTGGGAGAGATCATTGCATCTCATTGGGCAGCTACCGCCCGCCTTAAGCTGGGCAGTCCCCAGCCAGTAAGGTGTTGCCTCGCCACGGTCCGTTAACCTCACGGGGTGCGTGGGGTTTAGGGTGAAAACCGACAAGCGGATCGGCAACTCTGCACCATGCAATAGAAAACAGAAAACTCCTGCCCTAAAGCTGGGCACCTGGAATGTAAGGACAATGACACCTGGCTTCTCTGATGACCTGCAAGCAATAGACGATGCACGCAAAACAGCTGTCATCTACATGGAGCTGAGCAGACTGCAGATGGACATCGTCGCCCTTCAAGAGACTAGGCTGCCAGATTCCGGATCTGTCAAGGAGTGAAATTTCTCATTTTTCTGGCAGGGAAAACCACCAAACGAAACCAGGGAACATGGTGTTGGCTTTGCGGTCAGAAATACCCTGCTGATATCCATCATCCCACCTACTGTGGGAAGTGAAAGAATTTTGTCCCTGCAGCTCCAGTCATCAGCAGGACCTGTCACTCTCATCAGTGCTTATGCACCGACTCTGTCATCTCCAGCAGAAGCCAAAGACAAATTTTATGATGACCTGGCCACCACTATCAAGAAGATCCCCGTAAAAGAGCCATTGTTCATCCTCAGCGACTTCAATGCTAGAGTTGGTGCTGATAACGGTTCGTGGCCCACTTGCTTAGGTCAGTTCGGCACTGGGAAGATGAACGAAAATGGCCAACGCCTGCTAGAGTTTTGCTGTCATCACGGTCTCTGTGTCAGCAACACGTTCTTCAACACGAAGCCCCAACATAGAGTCTCTTGGAGACACCCAAGATCAAAGCACTGGCACCAGCTCGACCTGATTCTCTAATTGATATACTACTTCATATTTCAATGACTTTAATTCTAAATTTGTGCCAAAACTTCATCTATTTTATTTTACCTTTGCATAAATGCCTTTGCATTTGTTTTGTTTTGCATATAAATAGGCATGTTCACATAATAAATATTTTAGGTTTGATTAAATAAATGAATTTATCTTCCTTAGTCTGATACAGCTTCTGTGCAGAACCTGTCTGCCCATATAATGCAATTTTACTCAAATAGCTATTTTTTGGCTAATTTTCAAAGGTACTGTGGTATGCAGAATACTCTCACTTCCGCAAAAAAAAAAAACAACCATCTCAACTGGAATTGCAAAGATCAAAAGAAGATTGTTTTTCTAAACAGTTTGTTCAGATTAAAAATTTTAATATTCCAAATTTTAACAGAACTTACTAATATAATTAGCTTTTAAACCACCTGGTTTAAAAAAAAAAGGAGGGGAGGAATAGAAAAAGGAGAAAGAAAATACAAAATCCCATCATCTGAAACATTTCCTAACATGTCCTGCAAATATTTAATTGTATTCTACTCTTACTCCTTTTGGAACTTTTCAAAAATTAAGAGACATACTTCCATGGTGGTCACAAATTGCTAAGTTTATGTGATGATGTTGGTTCAGCGTTGATGTGATGATGTGGATGACTCAGTTATCCAACTTTTCTCAAACTGTTCATATTTTAATTATGCCAATAAAGTTCTTTTGAATCCTTTGAATCCTTTGATTCTCCAGAATCAAGATGATATTATCACAGTTCAAGTCCACATCGATCTATAATAGAATATGTTGTAACCATTCTGTACAAACCTTCAGTGAGGCTGCTGCATCACATGCCAGCCATGGTTTGGGATGAGGTAGCATAAATTTGCAGTTAATATCCAGTTGTACTCCTCATTTCTACCAACGGATCCCAGCTGAGACTCTGAACCAATGCCTGGAAGCAGTTATGGACTAGAGCAAAACACCTGAAATTTAATCTGGACAAGATGGAAGTGCTCTGGGTTGAGAAACCTGCAGATTATGATAGTGATGTACAACAGGTCAGCTGCACTGTCCTTGAAGGATCAAGTCTGTAACCTAGGTGTACACTTGGACCAGCATGAATTCCAGATGCCCAGGTGACATTGGATGCCAGGAGTATTTTTTTTACTAGCTGTAGCTCTACCTAAAGAAGTCAGACCAAGAGTTGTGAAAACTGGAAGTCCCTGTAGAAAGGCTTATGGCCTCCCCATGACTCAAAGACCTCCTGGTCACAACCTCCAACAGCATCTAGGAGGTCTTTTGTGAGTCCTCTTGGTGTACATTCAGAACCCATGGTGTGTTAAATCACGGACACAAAATCCGCAAATAATGAGGATCCACTGTACATGGCTGCATATTATTCAAGATGCTTGCTAAGGACCAGAAGTGACATCATTAAGCAGGAAGTTATCTCATTAAGCAGATGATGGCCAGAAATAAGCACTTTGTTTTCATGTAGGAACGGTTTAGTTGCAAATAGTAGAACAGAAAATAGGAGATATCACTTATCATGCTGGGGCTTATCATATGGGCAGCCTTTTTAGCCACATGCTTCTGCCAAGTGTTCGCAGTTCAGATGCTGTGGAAGTGATGCCTCAGCAGAAGCAGCGCTGCTGAAAGGATGGCCCGCATTATAACTGGGCTCTCACAGTGCCTCAACAACTTCTCTCTTTCTCACCCCTCTTGGTCTGCCCCTTCCCCCATAGTGTTCCTTGCTTTCTGAGGCATCCTTCCATCTCTCTCTCGCAAAGCCTCAACAGAAGCTGCACTGCTGAAAAGGCGGTGCTGGGAGAGCTGAATTATCATGTGGTCCAGATAAAGATCTTCCATGGGTGGTATCCGGTCTGTAGGCCTTATGTTTGACAACCCTGTTCAGCAGATATGTATTGGCTCTATCATGTCCTTTTACTTAATTAAAAAAACATATGGGGTATTATTAATAAAATGCCAATAAATAATATATTTAAACATTAAGAGTCTTTGGGCGCAATCCTAACCAACTTTCCAGTACTGAGGTAAAGGGCAATGCAGCTCAGAGGTAAGGGAGTAAAGATTGCCTTATCTTGAGGAGGTCTCTGTGACTGCCCCCCAACTACAGGATACAGCACATGCCCCACTGGCACAGCTATGCCAGTGCTGGAAAACTGGTTAGCTTTGTGCCCTTTAAGTCTTAAGAAACAGACCTCTTTATTCTAGCAATAACCATACGGTACATGGAAGGAAGGAGGAAATCTCTCACAGACCAAAGTGATTGTAAATGAGGATTTATTTTTTTTAAAGAATTACTATACACCACCACTTATCCTGTGAAATTATGTGGCAGCAGTATATTGTCTGGTCAAGCAAGAAAACCAGAATGAGGAGCAATCCAAATTGATCTTCGTCATGGCAGATATCAGAGATGACCTGTTGGATCTTTGAAAGGAAGATGGATTATGAACCAGAACTAACAGAATCTCCGAGTAACAGAATATCTGGCCTGCCCCTTCCAGAAAGTTACGTTGACAACAACCTCAAAGAAATTCACTCATTTTTTTCCATTTGCCAGGAAATAAGAAATGTCAAAGTGAAAGCCTCTATAAAACAGGGAGGTGGCATCCAGGAGACACTGCAGTACCAGATTGACAGTATAGGCAAAAGATACATTGGCTAGGTCGAAAGACCTGGGACATATGGAAGAAAATATGCTTATCTTCAACAGCCCGCAATGAAATACACACAATGCATCTTTCTATATTCTCTATATACACGGCTCTCGTTATCCGCAGAGGTTCTGCTCCCGAAACTCCAGTGGATACTGAAATCTGCTGATGATTGAATTCACTGATTAGGAGTCCCAAAACCCTCCAACTACGACAGGAATGGGCTTCCCTGGGCCTCAGAATGCCTTATAAGCACATAAAACGTCACTTCAGGTTCCCCCCAAGAAATTGGAAGTCACATTTTTTTGCCCAAAACAGGCATTCTGAGGGTTGGGGAGGCCTTATTTGTTTAAAGGTGGTCTAGAATTTTATAATTAATAACATACGTATACATTTTATAACTGAGGTACTTTAGGCAAATTCAGCATAAACAAATGAGAAACAAATTATCAGCAAAATTACATTTTTCAGTAAAAAAGCAAATCATTAAAAATATATATATATTGTTAATTCCCACCCCTCCCCCAAGACTGTAAAACAAACTAATTCTGTTAGGTGTGACAGGTTATCTTGCAAGAGGGAACAAAAAGCATGAATCACAAAAGGTTGTGTTATGGTAGCATTACACTGTTTATTGAGACAATGACTTTGATTATTCTGATCTGTGAAGTGTCAAGACACTGAAGTACAGAGACTAGTAACTGTGTTTTAGAGCACAACATTTTCCTCAAAAGTACACAGGAGGCCAGCTTTAGACAGAATAAAAACATAGAGTTTATTGTCTCCCTGGAAGGGGAGTAGATAGCTTATTTAGTTTCTGTTATTTGAACTTAGCACGTTTCAGTATCACAGCTTCTCTCTGGGCAGAAACAGCTTTGGATTAACAGGTGAAGTGAGTTAGAGAGCTATCAATCCAAAGGGCTTCCTATTTCACTGAAACTATCAGTATTTGTTAAGTGTTACAACTGTGGTGGGAGTATGAATCTGGCAAGTCTTCACAGTACTATCACTCAGACAGACCGATTCCCAGGATGAGTTTTTCTTCATCAAAAATCACTTCTACCCTAGCTTGCACTTATATGCAGTGACTGATCAGCCCAAGACAAGGTCTCTGAGAACCTGTGAGTCTCTCTGACTCCAAGAGAGCAAAATTCTCCCTCTCCCATTCCCACTTCATCTAAACACCAACTTCCAATTCTCTAAAATTCAGCTTACTTTTTCTCTTGCTCTTTTCTCCCCCCTCCCCAGAACTTAGAATGCAACTTGCTGATCAGGCACTCTCAACCCTAATTCATTCCATTCCTGGATGGAAGGTGATTAGTTTAAACCAGGGGTCTCCAAACCCCGGCCTGGAGGCCAGATGTGGCCCGCAGCAAGCCTCTTTCCGGCCCACGGCGAACCTCTTGTCCCCTGAAAGCCTCTGGCCCACTCAACTAAACATGACTAGAACTGTGCTCTGATTGAGTCTGGAGGGTGTTCCGAGAGCCAGGGAGGTTGAATGAATGAGCCCATTCATTCATTTATTCACTCATCTAAGTTCCATCTCTAATTTATTTATTTAAATTTTATATTTAAATTTCTTTTTCGGCACCCAACACCACGCCAAATATTTGATGCGGCCCTCTGGCCAAAAAGTTTGGAGACCCCTGGCTTAAAACAAGGGTGGCCAACCTTTCAACTAGGGCTCCTGGTTCTTTTAACCATTGTGTAGAAGAGGAAATTTCAGAAGGCGCAGCTCTACACAATTGTTAAAGGTCCAGGAGCCCTAAAGTTGAAAGGTTAACCACCCTTGGTTTAAACATTTCCCAACAAGCAGAACATTGCCCTGTCAATCATAGTAGATTTGCCTATAAACACCCAATGCCTACCTCTGACTTTTAGAAGTTTTATAAAAGTGACAGATTCTCCTTTTTCATAATATTATCTGGGGTTTCTGAACTTCTCCCTTCTGTAAAGGGAAGGAGTTTATATCCTTCCTTATATCCTCCCTTTATATCTCAAGGGCCAGTTTATACATTATACCAAGACAACTCATAATCTGCCACCAAAATGTATACTCAATGAGAAGATCACTGATCATGACACCCTAACTGGTGTTGAAGCACACTTTATTTATACCCTCATGCATACAGAAAGCCATGAAGAAGACAAAATTTACCGTATATACTTGTATATAAGTTTTTAAAAATGCCTTAAAATTGACCCTGAAAATCTGGGTTGACTTATACAATGCTGTCATTGCTGTAAGGTCTCCTTGGTTGTTTCAGAACAATCGCTGATAAGTAGTTTTTCAGAATTTAATCACAGGTAAAATCAGACAAAATTACCAAACTTATTTCAAGTCTTTCATACATCCCTAAGTTTTACCCTCAACATATCCACAAGTCATAGTAAAGTCCATCTGGTTTAAAACTTGCCCTTGACTTATCCATGAGATAGACTGATACACAAGTACAGTATATAATTCTGTGCCACCATTCTGAAGCGAAAAGCAATTCAAAACCTGCAAGAGGCCCTCCTTCCAAACTCACTACAGGAAGTCCTCACTGTCATTTCATTCAACAGTGTTTCACTTTAACATTGATGAGATGTTCCTTCCAATTATGGGCAATCCAAACCAGTCAGGAAAGAGATGAGATTGGCAGGGCGGGGAGGGCAAAATGGCCATTAGAGTTCCATGCAAACATAAATACCAGCAGAACAAAAACAAAAAACCAGTGACTACATGATGACCAAAGTTGGGTTACAAGAACTCACCTGCATGAACTTAGACTCTCTTGCTGGCACCTTGGGGGTTCATTGATGTGGTCTGGCTTGCTGCATATAGATAGGGAGCAAACTGAGGTAGAGGGCAATCCCTCCCTCATGATGGCAGACTGTCTAGGTTTTTAGCAATGGCAGCTGCCACTGCTGCCTCCCCATAGCTGGCTCCATAACTGCTGCATCCCCATTGCCTTTCATGACATCTTTGTAGCACAACTGGGAGTGCAGGAGGGACAAGTGTGGAGAGTCACTCTTGGGCGCAGCAGAAGCTGCAGAAGTGACAGAGAACAAGAGCAAATAAAAGGGAAACAAGCCTGCTAAGGTTGCTGCCATTTCTTCTAAGCCAGCGGTTTTCAAATTCTCAGGGAGTTTGAAAACCGCTCTAAGTTATTGTGAGGGCAGGGGGAGGCAGCAACGTGATCCCCAGGATCACATCGCTCAGGGGGCTGCAGGGGCTTGGCTGCACTTACCAGAGCCTCCTGTAGCCTTCTGGGGGTAGGGGGAGCCCTGCACGACCTCCTGCAGGAGTCCCCAAAGCTTCAAAAGTGAAAGTCGAGCGATCGCACTCCACTTCCAGTTTAGTGAAGGTGGGGTGTGATCGTTCCACTTTCACTTTTGAAGCTTTGGGGAGCCCTGCAGAAGATCATACAGGGCTCCCCGCACCCCTGGGAAGCTGCAAGAGGCTCTGGTAAGTACAGCTAAGCCCCTGCAGCCCCCTGAGCGACGCAATCCCGGGGATCACATTACTGCCTCCTCCCTGCCTCTCCCTGCCCCCACTTCTTAAGGGGAAAGAGGCCAGGGCCCTCAGGCTGGGGCGTCCTGGTGCCCCAGTTTGAAAAGCCCTACTCTAAGCCATCTGCCTACTTGCCTGCCACACATGCCAAAAGCAGGGATGGGAAAACCCAGTACAATGCGAGTTTAGAGTCTCTGCCCCCCACAACGTGACTCGAAAACTAGTCATAACAGGGGTACTTTCCAAGTTGCCAAGTCACCCTTTCATGACTCAATGAGACTTGAGTTGAGTCATCCTCCCCCCTTTAAAAAGCCTACAGTGGCTCCATGGGGCTGCTGCCAGGGTGTGTGTGTGTGTGTGTGTCAGAGTTCACTGTAGACATTCCCCTGCTGTCCCCACTCATTTGTAAACAGGGTGGAAGGGTCTGTGAGAGAGCAGGGACAGAAGCAGCAAGAGAGAAGAAGGTCACAAGCAGCAGCTGTGAGGCTTACCAGGACGACCCGATCCTTGGCAGCTCTAACTCAGAAGTAGTCCCACTGTAGTCAGTTATTCAATGAGGCTTCCTCTGCCCAAGTAACAATGGAGCGCCTCACAGCAGCCATTCAATGAAAAGCATGATTGCTATGAACTGCCTCCCCTCTGCTTACCTGGATCCTCCCCCTCCCTGGGCTTCTGCAGCCAATCGTAAAGCAAGAACGCCCTTAGCTCCTCCCTCAGCCAAAGAAAATACCAGACTGCCCATCCTTCTTCCAATGATCATCGAAGGAAAAGAGAGCCCACTCCCACCCACCCTCCTCAGCCCTCTGCAAAAGCAAACATTAACCCTTCCCTGCCTCTCAGCTGGAACCTTCCTGCTGCTCGCCTGGACTGAATGATGGTTCCATGAGGTTTTTCACACCACTAAAACAGTAAGCAAGCACACCCAGACACAGGCAGACTCGAGTCTACATGCGTGGGGACGAGTGCAGAGTCAGGGCATCCTGACTCTGTTTCCTGAGTCTTCCATGTGCGCAACTCATGAGTCCACAAGTCAGATAAAAATGCGCATTTTCGTGACTCGAGTCCAAGTCATCCAAGTCGAGTTCCCAACCCTGGCCAAAAGTAATGTAGTGTGGAACCACAGCCAACAGCCACTACATATATCAATTAGCATACTGTAAAATTGGTTTCATTATACATCGTTTCCCTTGAAGTCACAGTTTCTAGACATTGTGAGGATTTCCTGTACAACCACTATACCATCCAGTCCTGTATCCAGATTTCTTCACTGCTTCTTACTTCTTGGAGAGCCCAGCACCCCAGGTTCCCTCTCATCCTCAAACTTTTTCTTGCTGTCACTGCTCCTGCTCCTTCAGTTGACCCCTATCCTCTTGTAACATAACAGATCAAGTAAAACTTCCTGGTATACTGATAAAAAGCATTCTGATGTATAATCATATATTTGTAGTGTCATTTGTACACCAAAAGTTAGATACCATGATCCTTGAACAATCTCATTCCACTCCTTTCAGCTATCCACTGTAGGTTCTAAACAAGTTTATGAATAGCATAAATTGACCATAAAACGAAGTAAAATGGAAATTCTCAATTTTATAGTAGGTTTAGTTCATCAACACATTGCTGTGACTTGCATTTGATAGATTCCAGATAGAAGGAACATAGTATCTCTTCTGTATGCATGATGTTCTCTGAAGTCCCTGCATTCAAAAATATAGCAGGCATTGCAAGCATTGATTTACCTCCTGTTCTCCTATTACTGTTGAGACAGAAGAGTTGTTGCAATGGGGGGAAACTGGATTGCTGGAGTCATGTGGATAATGCTTCTCAAAGGAGGCAGATTACTGTACGGTGGACAACATTTCTTTCTTCTTCTAGTGACAGTCCACATGACTCCACTTGAACTGACTGAACAGCAGCTTCCCAGTGGGAGAGGAATACGAAGAGTTTCATCACGTAATGGAATGATCTCTGCCCTGTTTTTTCTATAAAATATGAATACATCCCAAAGAGAGAGGAGCATATACAAAAGGTAACAGCACTGTTGTTTGTCTGTAAAACACACAAGCCACAAACATCATCATGATTACAGGGGGAGGGGAATCTAAATCATTTCAAAGTAGAACACAAGAGTACATGTTCAATCTAAGTACTGTACTTGGATTTTCTGGTGATGCATTCAATCATGTTGGATCCAAGTACTTCTATGTAATTTGTTTATGAGTCTAAAACAGCTGGATTATTAAATAATTTATACTTTGATCTTTGTATCAAGACTGCAGGACTTGCAGTAACACTTCCCTAATATCACAGAATTACCATGTGAACAGTTAATTAGTATGGAATAAGAAATTAGCGACTGGGCCAAGGCAAAGTCAACAACATTTTAGATCATACTTACTATGTAACCAAACAGCAAGAAATTTACTGTAGTTCTGGTATTTTGGATTGAAAATCAAATATTGGGATAGTTTAGGTGAGTCATGTGCTATTCCTCTTTTGTACATACAATTTACTTTGGAGTGTGTGGAAATGTAGGACATTATACTGGCTCTATGAAGAAGAAGGATCCTACCCATTGGGATGATAGAAGCAAGGAATATAATACAAGACAAAAAGCATAAAGTAGAAAAAATGGGGGGGGGGAGTTTGGAATAAGACAATATTGAGAACTAAACTAGACATTGACATTTGATCTAGTCTAACAGATATATAAGTCCATGTATATACGCCATACGCTAAATATATATATATATATATATATATATATATATATATATATATATATATATATATATATATATATATATATATATATATAAGATAGCTAAAGGGTAGTCAAGTTGTCTCAGAAACAATATTAAGCTTAATAAGTTTTTCTTCCCATTATTTCCTCATTTTTTTAAATCAATGGAATCACATTCTGTTGATTCAAGCATTGAAGAATTTACAAATGTAATCTTTTTAGTTAAGTCTCACATATTAAAGATTAGAGTACTCTATCAGTATTATATACTGTACTTAAAACTGAAGTATTCAGCAGTGTTAAAAATAACTGAACCAAATAAAACCCTAATCTAGGGTGACATTGTGACATTTCATTATCTGTGGCACTGCACCTACCTCGCTGGAAAGTATTTAATGCCATAACAGTGCTTAGAATATTATAAATATAAGCCTTAGCCCTAGATTTTATAAACGACACTCATTAACACAATACCACATAAATTAAAATATCAAATGTCACCTTAACCTGTGCTTAAAAGATTAAGCAGAGTGAAGTATTACTCTAACAAAACTGAGCCATTTCAATGACAATATTGATAAAAGCTCTCTTAGGTAATGAAATTGTTACTTTGGGCAAAGCTAAAACTGGCATGAAGCATTTTATGATTCCACAAATATATGAATGAAAAGGCATTTTGAAGCAAAAACTTAAAATTCAGTCATTATTTTTTTAAGCAATTAATTCCTATAGATAGTAAGATTTATTTCAAATAGTGTAGTTTTACAAACTTTCACAGCTACATTTATAAAACACTGAGGTTAATTTGTATAAGACAGCCATAAACCAGTTCTTTAATATACACAAAACTTGCGCCAGATATTGCCTTGCTTACAATCTTCACCTCCTTCCTAGGCAGCCAAAGGACTCAGATTCCAAACAATTATACCACTAGAATCTCCCTCATAGCCTGATTGAAGGAGTAAACACAGCAGTCAGGGTCCTGCCACCCACGCTTGCCCCCACGCCCCCTCCAAATATGATAAGAGTTGCACTCCTGTCAAATCCAAAGGGTGTTCTGAGACTCAGGGAGGTTTTCTACCAAAAAACGAGAAATGGCATTCTAAGGCCATTCTAAGGCCATCTCCTGACCGAGGAATTAAGTCAGATAGAGGTTAAAAGAGGAGATGTTTCAGACCTCATTGATAAATTAAAGATCAATAAGTCACCGGGCCCTGATGGAATCCACCCAAGAGTTATTAAGGAATTGAAGAATGAAGTTGCTGATCTCTTGACTAAAATATGCAACGTGTCCCTCAAAACGGCCATGGTGCCAGAGGATTGGAGGATAGCAAATGTCACGCCAATCTTTAAAAAGGGAAAGAGGGGGGACTCGGGAATCTATAGGCCGGTCAGCCTAACATCCATACCGGGTAAGATGGTGGAATGCCTCATCAAAGACAGAATCTCAAAACACATAGACGAACAAGCCTTGCTGAGAGAGAATCAGCATGGCTTCTGTAAGGGTAAGTCTTGCCTCACAAACCTTATAGAATTATTTGAAAAGGTCAATTGGCATGTGGATGCGGGAGAACCCGTAGACATTATATATCTGGACTTTCAGAAGGCGTTCGACACAGTCCCTCACCAAAGGCTAATAAAAAAACTCCACAGTCAGGAAATTAGAGGGCATGTCCTCTCATGGATTGGGGACTGGTTGAAGATCAGGAAACAGAGAGTGGGTGTCAATGGGCAATTTTCACAATGGAGAGAAGTGAAAAACGGTGTGCCCCAAGGATCTGTCCTGGGACCGGTGCTTTTCAACCTCTTCATAAATGACCTGGAGACAGGGGTGAGCAGTGAGGTGGCTACGTTTGCAGACAACACCAAACTTTTTCGAGTGGTGAAGACCAGAAGTGATTGTGAGGAGCTCCAGAAGGATCTCTCCAGACTGGCAGAATGGGCAGCAAAATGGCAGATGCGCTTCAATGTCAGTAAGTGTAAAGTCATGCACATTGGGGCAAAAAATCAAAACTTTAGATATAGGTGGATGGGTTCTGAGCTGTCTGTGACAGATCAGGAGAGAGATCTTGGGGTGGTGGTGGACAGGTTGATGAAAGCGTCGACTCAATGTGCGGTGGCAATGAAGAAGGCCAATTCTATGCTTGGGATCATTAGAAAAGGTATTGAGAACAAAACGGCTAATATTATAATGCTGTTGTACAAATCGATGGTAAGGCCACACCTGGAGTATTGTGTCCAGTTCTGGTCGCCGCATCTCAAAAAAGACCTAGGGGAAATGGAAAAGGTGTAAAAGAGAGCAACTAAGATGATTACTGGGCTGGGGCACCTTCCTTATGAGGAAAGGCTATGGCATTTGGGCCTCTTCAGCCTAGAAAAGAGGCCCCTGAGGGGGGACATGATTGAGACATGGTGAGCTGCCTCTGGGAAGCTCAGACAGCCCTCCAGAGAGGAGGGAAGCAGAACATCCCCTTCTTTGCGGAGGCACCAGATTACATCAAGCCCTGCTTGACAATGGGCATTACAGTCCTGATCCCTGTCGATAAGCGGCGCATGACTGTATACACTTTTAACAGTGGTAGTCAATGGTACTTCCAGGTCCTTTGGGGATAGGACTGCAGCCTTTGGTATGTTTGGGGGATTTTTTTTTTAAACAGATCAGCAATTGCTTGGGAGGATTAGGAGGGTTCTTCTTCATTTTAAATAAATTATTAAACTTATATTTATTCTAACTTACTTAGAGCCCAATCCTATCCAATTTACCAGTGCCAGTGCAGCTGTGCCCATGGGGCATGCACTGCATCCTGTGGTGGGAAGGAAATCACAGAGGCCTCCTCAAGGTATGGGGACATTTGTTCCATTACCTTGGGGTTGCATTATGGCAGCACCAGTGCTGGACAGTTGGGTAGGATTGAGCCCTTACTCAATTAATTTGATTTTATTTTGTTGCATGGGAGATGTTAAAAATTTTTCTGCTTGATAATGTCACTTCCAACCATGACATCACTTCCAGGTTAATGACATCACTTCTGGTGGGTCCCGTCATTCTAAAAAGTGAGTCCCAATGCTAAAATGTTTGAGAACCACTGTTCTAAGGCCTCCCAGAGGTCTTAGAAGGCCTTCTGAGGCCTGGGGAGGCAACGCGCAACCTCCCTGGGACGCAGAACAACCTTTGGACAAGATCGGAGCACAGTTCCGGTCACATTCGAAGGCGGTGCGGCGGTGGCCCAGGTCAACTAAGCTGTTGCTTCCCACTTTCTCTTACTAGAGGGAAAAATTGGGGAATTAGTAATACAGTATTCTGCTATTACCAACAAAGGCTAGGAAACCCAAAGAGAAAAAGGCCAGTAGGTTAACATAGGAATCCCTAAAATCCAAGAGGTCACAATGAAACCAAGCAATAATAAAAGGGGGGGGTGGGAGAGTGTTGACAACCCACTTTCTAATGAATTGAACCTTGGCAGAAAATCAGTTAAAAACAGATAGAATTTAAGGGCTGACGGAACAAAAGAAGAAAGGGCTGCTGCAAAGCTTCAAGGTAAAATACACGTTAAAAACCAACAGCTAGGAAGGGCAAAAGGATTTTTTGATAGAGTGGCAAGCACAGAAAAATGTGAGCAACAAATAAAACAAATTGTTGGTACAGATAACGGATAATGTTTTCCTTACTCTTTCATAACCATGCAGTTCCAGGAGTCTGGTTCCTGCAATCACTTGATAAGTGGGCATGCCTTTTGATAAAAACTATAGTTGTTTTTAACAAACAAACCTGAGCAATACACACAAGCATCTCTGTGCAGTCTTTATGAAACTTAGGTTGATAATATCATGGGTTTATCTGACTGTATGATTGACAAACACCTGGGTATCTCTACCTGTTCCTTGACCTGTTAAGGTAGGATAGGATGCTCATCAGCTGGCACATGCCAACCCCAATAGGAGGACTATTGTTTGGGGAAAAAACAACACTGGCCTATAGTTTCCCGGGTACCCTCTCCTTCCTTTTTTAAAAATCAGTGTGACATTTGCCAATCTTCTGGTACCATGGCCATTTTAAGGGGAAAGTTGCATATTTTAGTCAAGAGATCAGCAAGCCAAAAGTTTTGGCTGTTAGTGGTAAGTCCCAGCAGCCACTATGAGTCAACTCAGACCTCCACCTGCTCAATTGCTGGCACAAGTCCTCACTGACCCGAGAAGGTGGATCAGGACAGGAAAGTGAGTCATGCGCCACAACTGCTGATCCCGCCCCTCCTGGGCCTGATCCCCCCCTTTACCCTGGCCCAGTCAATGCACCGTTTCACTCCTTGTGTGGGCGTACCTGCTCCAGCAGGTCTCTGTCGATCTGCCAGCATGTGCAGGAAGGTAGTGCGCTTTGCAGCAGCCATCACTGGCAGAACATGTGTTCCGCTGGCTGGGCAGCCAATTAGGATTGGGCAGTATATGTAGCAAGGATGAAATCCCCAAAACTCTTAGCTGAAAAATAAAGATTATGACTTCTAATTTCAAAGTATAAACCACCAACATTTCTATGCTTTGTGATCCTTGTTACTCAGCTGTAGTTCTGTAGTTCTGGGTATATATTTAAGCAATGCTTGCAGTTAAATAAGCACTCTCTGTTCTTCAAGAAATAATTTAATCTTTTTGAAAAATAAAAAATTGGGTTCCTAGGCAGCAAGTGCCATGTTTCAATCTTGTTTTGGATGCATGCCTAATAACAAAATGATCCACAATGATCCACAATGATCATAGGACAGCACTCCCATCCAAGAATGTAATCAGATTAATGATGTATTTGTTTTATAAAAATGAAGAATATTCATCCTGAGAATACCTAATTTACATGGCAAATGGTTGCTAGGTACTGAAAAAAAACTGTAGTATTTTAACAAAACCCAGATTACAAAATTGTCTTGTATTGGCAACCTTCAGTCTCGAAAGACTATGGTATCGCGCTCTGAAAGGTGGTTCTGGCACAGCGTCTAGTGTGGCTGAAAAGGCCAATCCGGGAGTGACAATCCCTTCCACACCGGGAGCAAGTGCAGTCTGTCCCTGGTCTGTCTCCCTGGCTATGGGCCTTCCTTCTTTGCCTCTTAGCCTCAGACTGTTGGCAAAGTGTCTCTTCAAACTGGGAAAGGCCATGCTGCACAGCCTGCCTCCAAGCGGGCCGCTCAGAGGCCAGGGTTTCCCACTTGTTGAGGTCCATCCCTAAGGCCTTCAGATCCCTCTTGCAGATGTCCTTGTATCGCAGCTGTGGTCTACCTGTAGGGCGCTTTCCTTGCACGAGTTCTCCATAGAGGAGATCCTTTGGGATCCGGCCATCATCCATTCTCACGACATGACCAAGCCAACGCAGGCATCTCTGTTTCAGCAGTGAATACATGCTAGGGATTCCAGCACATTCCAGGACTGTGTTGTTTGGAACTTTGTCCTGCCAGGTGATGCCAAGGATGCGTCGGAGGCAGCGCATGTGGAAAGCGCTCAGTTTCCTCTCCTGTTGTGAGCGAAGAGTCCATGACTCGCTGCAGTACAGAAGTGTACTCAGGACGCAAGCTCTGTAGACCTGGATCTTGGTATGTTCCGTCAGCTTCTTGTTGGACCAGACTCTCTTTGTGAGTCTGGAAAACGTGGTAGCTGCTTTACCGATGCGCTTGTTTAGCTCAGTATCAAGAGAATGAGTGTCGGAGATCGTTGAGCCAAGGTACACAAAGTCATGGATAACCTCCAGTTCCTGCTCAGAGATTGTAATGCAGGGAGGTGAGTCCACATCCTGAACCATGACCTGTGTTTTCTTCAGGCTGATTGTCAGTCCAAAATCTTGGCAGGCCTTGCTAAAATGATCCATGAGCTGCTGGAGATCTTTGGCAGAGTGGGTAGTAACAGCTGCATCGTCGGCAAAGAGGAAGTCACGCAGACATTTCAGCTGGACTTTGGATTTTGCTCTCAGTCTGGAGAGGTTGAAGAGCTTTCCGTCTGATCTGGTCCGGAGATAGATGCCTTCTGTTGCAGTTCCAAAGGCCTGCTTCAGCAGGACAGCGAAGAAAATCCCAAACAAGGTTGGTGCAAGAACACAGCCCTGCTTCACTCCGCTTCGGATGTCAAAAGGGTCTGATGTGGAGCCATCGAAGACAACAGTGCCCTTCATGTCCTTGAGGAAAGATCTGATGATGCTGAGGAGCCTGGGCGGACATCCAATCTTGGGGAGAATCTTGAAGAGGCCGTCTCTGCTGACCAGGTCGAAAGCCTTTGTGAGATCTATGAAGGCTATAAAGAGTGGCTGTCGTTGTTCCCTGCATTTCTCCTGCAGTTGTCTAAGGGAGAATACCATATCAGTGGTGGACCTGTTGGCTCAGAATCCACACTGCGATTCTGGATAGACGCTCTCTGCAAGTACCTGGAGCCTCTTTAGTACAACTCGGGCAAACAGCTTTCCTACAACACTAAGGAGAGAGATGCCGCGGTAGTTGTTGCAGTCACCCCTGTCACCTTTGTTCTTGTACAGCGTGATGATGTTTGCATCCCTCATGTCTTGAGGTACTCCACCTTCTCTCCAGCAGAGACAGAGGATTTCATGCAGCTCAGTGACGATGATCTCTTTGCAGCATTTTAGGACTTCAGCAGGGATGCTGTCTTTTCCAGGTGCCTTGCCAAAGGCAAGGGAGTCCAGGGCCACGTGAAGTTCTTCTAGGGTTGGTTCACTGTCAAGCTCTTCCAGCACAGGCAGGCACTCAATGTTGTTCAGTGCTTCTTCGGTGACTACAATTTCTCTGGAATATAGCTCAGAGTAGTGCTGCACCCAGCGTTCCATCTGCTGCGCCCGATCCTGGATGACCTCGCCTGTGGCAGACTTCAGAGGGGCAATTTTCTTCTGTGTTGGACCTAGGGCCTGCTTGATACCATCATACATCCCCTTGATGTTGCCCGTGTCAGCTGCTATCTGTATCTCGGAACAGAGCTGGAGCCAGTAGTCGTTAGCACATCTCCTGGCAGTCTGTTGGACTTTGCTGCGAGCAGTTCGGAGGACCTGCAGGTTGCGCTCACTGGGACAGGCCTTGTATGCTGCTTGAGCTCTCCTCTTTTCCTCAATGACTGGTGTCAACTCCTCAGAGTGGGCTTCAAACCAGTCTGCCGCCTTGTTGGTCTTCTTGCCGAATATGGACAAGGCGGTGTTGTAAACGGTATTCTTGAAATGTTCCCATCTGTTGGATGCGTTTGCGTCGGCCGGGCCTGGAAGAGATTCCTCAAGCGCTTGTGCAAATTCCTCCACTTTTCTCTGATCCCGGGTCTTGCTGGTATCAATGCGAGGTCTTCCTTCCTTTTTCGTGTGATACAGTCGCTTTGTTTGCAGTTTCACTCTGCTGCACACCAGGGAGTGGTCAGTGTCGCAGGCAGCACCATGATAACTGCGTGTGATCTTGA
Organism: Tiliqua scincoides; assembly: GCF_035046505.1. Classification (NCBI taxonomy): domain Eukaryota; kingdom Metazoa; phylum Chordata; class Lepidosauria; order Squamata; family Scincidae; genus Tiliqua; species Tiliqua scincoides. Next base: position 261,081,447 of record NC_089821.1, on the reverse strand, counting down.
TGCTGGGAAGGCTGGAGCGTCTGGTGAGGATCAGGTCGAGCTGGTGCCAGTGCTTTGATCTTGGATGTCTCCAAGAGACTCTATGTTGGGGCTTTGTGTTGAAGAACGTGTTGCTGACACAGAGACTGTGATGACAGCAAAACTCTAGCAGGCGTTGGCCATTTTCGTTCATCCTCCCAGTGCCAAACTGACCTAAGCAAGTGGGCCATGAACTGTTATCAGCACCAACTCTAGCATTGAAATCGCCGAGGATGAACAATGGCTCTTTTACAGGGATTTTCTTGACAGTGGTGGCCAGGTCATCATAGAATTTGTCTTTGGCTTCTGCTGGAGACGACAGAGTCGGTGCATAAGCACTGATGAGAGTGATAGGTCCTGCTGATGACTGGAGCTGCAGGGACAAAATTCTTTCACTTCCCACAGTAGGTGGGATGATGGATTTCAGCAGGGTATTTCTGACCGCAAAGCCAACGCCATGTTCCCTGGTTTCGTTTGGTGGTTTTCCCTGCCAGAAAAATGAGAAATTTCTCTCCTTGACAGATCCGGAATCTGGCAGCCTAGTCTCTTGAAGGGCGACGATGTCCATCTGCAGTCTGCTCAGCTCCATGTCGATGACAGCTGTTTTGCGTGCGTCGTCTATTTCTTGCAGGTCATCAGAGAAGCCAGGTGTCATTGTCCTAACGTTCCAGGTGCCCAGCTTTAGGGCAGTAGTTTTCTGTTTTCTGTTGCATGGTGCAGAGTTGTCGATCCGCTTGTCGGTTTTCACCCTAAACCCCACGCACCCCATGAGGTTAACGGACCGTGGCGAGGCAACACCTTACTGGCTGGGGACTGCCCAGCTTAAGGCGGGCGGTAGCTGCCCAATGAGATGCAATGATCTCTCCCACCGTCGGAAGCAGCCCCTGGCGTCATGCTCTACGCCAATCGAGCAAAGACTTATAACCGGTAAACTGCTGCTTCCCGTGTTGTGCCGACTCCGTATGGCGAAGTTGGAGTGTCCTCTCCAGTGCGCGAAGCCTGGGTAAAGAAGGTATGGAGGATAGGCTGTTACCCATGCAGCAAATCCCCCCTCTCCACGTCGCTGGAATGGTCCAATGGAAAGGCAGAAGCCAATACGGTTGGTTCCAGCGGCGTCGCAGGAGTTGCCAGAACGTGACTGTGTTCAGCCATGAACTGCCTAAGGGACTCCGGCTCCTGATTTTGCCTCGAGGTTGACTCCTGAAGCCTTTTCCATAACTGGATGTAGCCACCAGGCAGTGGAGGTTTGGGATCAGAGTTTTCCTTCTCTCAGATGAGCTGCCTTCCCAGGCTGATGAGCCCCATCTACCCGGTGGCTGTTTAGTCGCCTCTTACGACAAGTACAGCCAAACTGTATAGACAAAATTGTCTATTGATTTGAAAACATGTTAGGAAATAGCAGTGTAATGCAACATAGTGAACAAGTGTTCTGTAGTAGTTCTCATGTGAAAGTCATGAAGCTGTTGAAAAGATCCAAATAATGTTTCTTGGTCAAGACACAATGGGTTGCATCCAAATTTGTGTTGCCTGAACAAAGCTCACTCAAGGATTCTTCTCTGCCTTCACTGGAGTCCCCTAAAGTCCCTGAAAAGCCACTATTAAGTACTGAGAACATAAGAACATAAGAACATAAGAACAGCCCCACTGGATCAGGCCATAGGCCCATCTAGTCCAGCTTCCTGTATCTCACAGCGGCCCACCAAAAGGGGGACTCTCTGGGATTGTTGAAACCCCACAGAAGCAAATTTTTCAGGGATGGAGGCGTGTCAAGGTCCAGGGTCTCTCTGACCGATCTTCCACACTCCTGGTTCACTGGTCAAATACCCCCAGTGAGTCTGAAATGCATGTTCCCAGTTGTTCTTGTGTATCCTACCATCTCAAGGGTCTTAACACTCCATGAGAGAGCAGAGCACAGTTCCCAGGCAAAGGCCAAACGCTGAGTACAAGTTCATGCACATATTCACCTGACTGGCCAAACACACCAAACAGGTGGGCATACAAGCCCTCAGGGCAAACTGTCCTCCAGTCAGTGCTACCACCCCTTCTAACAGCCAGTCCTTCAGCCAAGGGGAAGCTGAAGTCTTGCAGCCTAACTCAACAGCTCTTGCAGTTCTGAGCAAGTTCCTCAAATTCCAGAAACTCAAACCACAAGACCGCTGCTTCATTCCAGTAGCATACTGATGGCCCTATCCTATCCAACTTTCCAGCACTGATGCAACTGCAAGGCAGCCTTGAGGTAAGGGAATAATCTCATGTGATTCAAGATGGTAGCACCCAAATCATGCAAGACCTTGTGAGATCCAGGATGGTGACACCTGGGAGAACAGGTAGGAGGGCCACCAGGGAAACCCACCTGCATCCCTATAAGTGCACCACTACACCCTAAGAACTGACCTTTCATGGGTCTATGATGGGGTTGCCCTGATGCTCCGCTGGTCTAAAACAGATCGACAAGGCACAGGGCAGAAGGTGCTGCTTAAAATGGCACAGCCCCCCCCCATCTGCCCACTGGCCACCCTGTGGGCCTATATATCTGGGATCTCTGCACAAGGGGGGAGTGCTGTTCCAATATACCGGTGGGTCCCCTCTCACACTGTTTCAGTTTAGGACCGTCCTTTCTAGGGGCTTGAGGGCACTTGGCCTCTCACTTGTCTATTTTAGCCTACATTCCCTATGCATAGGAGTAGCAACTGCTGTGGCATTGCTGAGCGTCTCTGGGGAGGCGATTCAGTGGATTAACCACCGGCAAACTGGATGCCAAAAAACGAACTATAGCAAATCAACTTAAAAAAACAAAGTTTCTTTGCTCCATGATTTAAAAACAGCTTTGCTGACCTTTGTGATGAGGCCATAAGAATCATGAAGAGGACAATCCAACCATCAGTCTCTCTCAAAGTGCTTAAACCCAACCCCTCCCTTCACCAATGCAAAGTATCTTTCTTTCAAGTGCTCAGGGGGAAGGGAAGGGTCACCTGGAAAGAGGATTGATGGATTGTCAGCCAGCTGCCCCCCCCTCTCTCATTAAGGAGGCTATTGTTACTGTTCAGTGTTTTAAAACTGTGATTTTAAAGGGGTGCATTTTGCCCCTTTTCCAGGGATCGGCACATTTCTTCTCATTTGCAGGGGCCACTCCTGTTGAGTCAAATCCGTGTATAAAAAAATCCGTGTATAAATAGGCTGGACCTGCATATGCATGGTCTCCCTTGCTTTTTTGGTGCTGGGCCTGTTGCTACTGGTTGTACCAGTAGCATTGTCATCTGTTGGCCCTGTGGTTTGCTGTGCTGTTGCAGCAGGAGGCTGGTGCTCCCAGGTTTATGACTAGGTTTCATGTGATTGCTGTGCTATTGCATCTGTGGTCTGTGCCCTCATATTTCTAATTCTGTTTCTTCCTTCCATGCTGATCCCGGTTCAGTCTCATGCATTTATGTGCCTCTCTTCTCTTTTTAGGGAGCCCAGTTCACATGTAGGTTTAACATGGTTCACATGTTAAAATGAGGCCACTCCATCGTCTTTTGGGAACACAAGAGAGCAGAGGAGTACAGCTTCAGGAACCAGCTGGGTTGGGCAGCTGGACCAGGGTCAGCTGAGCCTCCAGATGGGTATGCTGTGGGGACAGCTTCTTCCTCTGGTGGTAGATTTTCTGCACACCAACCCATCTTACCCAGATTATAGCGGCATACCTTGGTAAGAATGATTTGACCCAGAGGACTGGGCCGTCATTGAGATGTCAGGCCTGTGAGGACCTTCAGGTCCTGTGTGAATGGATCCCTGGGGTCATAATTGTCTGGTCTGAGCTTCAGCAGCACAGAGGGGTGCTGTCACTGTTCCTTGAATTGAGCTGTCTCAGAGAAAAGTTAATTGGGTGGTGGGTAGGTTTGTGAGCAAGTCTGGCAGCTTTGTTATCCAGAACAATGGGAATAGTCATTCTTCTCCTCTTATCAGGGTTGATGGGGTGCACTTATTGGAGGAGGAGGGCAACCTTTTCCTAGGAGATTTGCAGTGAGGCCTTCAGCCCTCCTCCCCCGGTCAGGAGTATGTGTATCAAGCTCTAGGCCAACCTCCCCCTTGTGGCAGGTTGGTGCGGGCACGATGGCTTGAAGTTGAGCTTTCAGTGTGCATCCAGAGGTCAGCTAAAGCAGGGCACGACCCATCTCCCATCCTCAGTTGCCCTCCAGTGCAAGGGGCTGGCAGGATAGTCCCTGGCCTGGATCCTTGGCCCAGTAGCCCCACTGGCTGGGTTGAACCTATGGCAGCAAGTCTCAAACTCTTAGGGAGAGTTTCAGCTTGTTATGGAAATACGCAAGATCCCTCGAAGAGACAGCGTGTGGTGTCAACAGTGGCCCTTGCTCAGGCAGACAAGCATGGGGTTAACACCAGGGCCTTAGATTGCAGTGAGTGTGCTGCACAGTTGCAGTTACTTGGAAGCAAAAAGGCCCTCAGAGTTAAAAGCAGCACCTGCAGGAAGGAAAAGGGCATGGGGTAGAAAGGAAGGAGTCTGGACAGATTGAGAGTGCAGCAGGAAGGAGAACTAAACTGATAGATTAATGGACCAAGGAACTAATGCACCAACTGATGGACTACAGGACTTGTTGACTGACCAATGGACTAATGGACAGACAGGTGAATGGACTTCTGAGGATTGATGGAATGGGGACTGCTGGAGACTGGTGTGTGGCTGCCATGCTCAAGATCTGCTGAGGACCAAGGTGTTGCTGTAGTGGCTGGAAAAGCTGCTGGCAGGAGAGGTGAGGAAGGAGGACCTCTACAGGTTGAACAGGCGAGATACCTTGGTGGTGGGGTCCAGCAGTGCTGCAGTGTAGAACTGGGGACATTGTTGGGGAACACAGGAGAGCTAATTAGCTTAAAGTAGGCATAATTCTCTAGTCTAAGTGAAGTTTGGACCGGGAATCTGGTAAAATTCCCGGTCCAGTAGTAAGCGTGCCAGGGCAGGGGAAAGGCAGCTGCACGATCCGATGAATCATGCTGCTTTGGCGGGGCACAGGGGCTTGCTACCACTAACTAGAGCCTGCAGCAGCCTCCAGGGGAAACTCCCATGTAGTTTTTACCATGAGGTAAAAAATGGCACCCACTGAGGTAAAAAACCAGAGCTGATGATTGTGAGCGTTGGGCAGGTTCTGGGCACGCCGATGGAGAGTCCTGCCTGATCGACGCAAATGCTGCAATAGTGCCAGGTCGATTGAGGGGTTTGCCACTGCCCACCAAACCTGCCGCCACCTCAGAGAGGCGCAGACTAGGACCTGCCAGCCCGAACAGTCAAGGTAAAAAATGGTGCCAGCTCCCAAGACACTCTCTATCCTTCCATCTACAGGACACTAGGAAGGCTCTCAGAATCAGAAGGCAAAACTGAGGGAGAACTTAAGACCACCATGGGACCTCAACCAGGGGGAGCCTAGGGCAAAGGTCTGTAATGGTGCCCCCCCGTGGACTGTCACCACCCCCCCTCGCTCTAAAAGCTCCCCCCCACTCACCTGAGGCTCACGGAGCCTCACGCGGCCTCCACCTGCGTCGGGAAAAGCTGTTTGAGGTTCCCCAACACTTTAAACTGTGTTTCCGGAAAACTGTAAGTACAGTTTCCACCCCCATCAGGAGCCTCAGAGAGAGGCTTCTGCGGGGCCCTAGCAGCCAGTGCTTGGGGCTTTTGCCCCATCTTGCCTATGGGAGGTCTGCTACTGGTTTGTTCTTGGTTGGGTGCTCCCATTCCCTCTCGATGATGATCTTATTCACCTTCTTCTGGAGAAGATCCCCCATATGTCTCCTCACCCTCATGATCAGAGTTCACAGCTTCAGGCAGGGGCTATGCCACGGGGTTTGGAAGAATGGCTCTCTCCATTTTCAGAAATGGCTCGTTGCACCTGGTTTACGCTCACTGTAAGCAACTGGGGTGTAGGACAGGGCAGCAAGAGGGGGAGGAAACTGAGCGGGTGCAAGAATGTTGAGTGTCCCAGCCACCCTGGAGAGTGTGGCAGCAGCCAGTCTCTCAGTTCTGGCCTCAATATCATACCAGTTGAGAGGGGGGATAAGCTTGGGGCGAGGACCAGAGGGGTCCTGCTGCATACTAATGGGATCCATCCCAGAAGAAAATAATATGGGCACTCATTACTCTTGAAGTTTTCACTGCTGGGGAGTAGAACAATAAACTATGCGGGACCACATACACTAGCCCACTACAGCACCCACACAGTGGGCAGCGTCACAAAGGCTAGGCTGCAAATCTTCCAAATGTTCTTTCTTGCTACCGAGCCATGCAGAGGAGGTCAAGAACAGCTGCCTCCCATCAGGCAGGACAGGGCAGCAGCAGCAGGCAAAGGGGCACAGCACAGGGTCCAGGTGCAGGATCTGGCCATTCTGGGTCCACAGGCAGGTCAAAGGAGCCCCAAATGGTGGAGAAGGCCCTTCGTGGGCCTGCACACACTAGTCTGTTCCTGAGCCTACGCTAGGGGAAGAGCGACAAGGCTAGGCTGCAATGCGGACAAGGGCTCTGCAGAAACTGCTCTCCTTCTCCCAGTAAGATGTGGGGGGAGGTAGGGAACAGCAGCCTCCCAGTGGGCACTTCAGTCAAGTGCACCCCTGACTGAGCCAGGCACTTTGCGGCTGAAGACAATGGCGACCAGGCGCACAGCAGACAGAAAAACTGGCCTATAAAGACCTAACTAGGTATAACTAGGCCTCTGTCCTTGTTGCTGTGCTGTGGAGAGCCACAGAGGTCTTTCAGCCTCCTGGCTGTCAATTAAAGGACCAGGCACAGTCTGAGGAACTTGAAAAAATTGAAACATTTGAAGGTGGCTCTAGGAGCCATAGAAGACTCCAACCTCTGCCTTCAGAGGCAAGGCCAGTCTGGGGAATTATGGAAGACCCTCCCCCTCAGGAAGGCTCTGCAACTGACCTGCCTGCCTGAGAGGAGGAGCTTGCCATTTATGGGACAGACCCTGCCATGGCACCACTGGAGAACCTTAGGATACAACTGATTGGGCAGCATCTCAACTATTATGTCCACCATTAGGAGTTCCCTCTGTACACACATAAGCTCCCTTCATGAGCAGGATGCCTTCCAATTGAACAAGGATTCCTTGCAAAAGTGGAATGCGTCTTCTGTTCCTGGAGGGAATTTCCATTTGCAGAAGAGGTTCCCAATATTGGAAGCACTTGTTGGGATGCTACCTGTTGCCTTTATTTTGAAAATACTACAAAAGATTGTCAATATTTTCCCTTTCCCCACTCCATTTTGAAAGAAGCTATTCTTTACTGGCTGTCCTTGTCACACACCCTCTCCTTTCCCCTTCATTGATTCTTTCATGGTTAAAATTTCAACAGCAATGTCTTTAGCTTTTTTTACTTATGAAACTCTTAAAAGTCATTTATGTTGATTATACCATAACAATATATAAATTTAACTAAAAGGCTGTTAATTATAGATATTCTGTGCAGAAAACTGCAGTCACACGGGAAATAATTTCAAATTAGCCATAACTTCTGAAACACATTGTCTGTGTTGACTGATAGAATATCATTATTTCACTGTGGATATGATATAGCTCTGTCTCTAGTATTAAATTTGTATAATAAACAAGATATGGAAAAGTAATATTGCTTATGTTCCATTTTTGATTCTAGAAGTATTTTGACCTCCCATAGAAATCTGAAGACCTTTCCGGAATAGAACCTCCCATTCACAATGATTCTTCCATAATTTTTTATTCATATGTATGCATTTTACCCAGTGAAAGTAGGCATAACAATGTATACAAGACATCTTATTATACTGTGACATTTCAAATGCATCCTTTCAACTAAAACTTGTATTTGTTCCCTAAGAGGATATAAACATAGATAATGAGAGGCAAAACTGTTGTTAAAAATTACTTTTTCATAACAAGAATAAACTTTGGTCCAATGAAGGAAAAATACTAAGAAAATGCAACAGCAAGCAAACATAACATTACCAAGTTTTTTCCTTTATCTTTTCCACACTGCACAGGTCTGAGAGAACTTCCATCATGTCACATTTACACAGCAAGGCCAAAGGGGGGTGGGAAACACAGTGGGGGGGGGAAGGATTCTAATTGGGCACATATCAGAAGAACCCAAAGACAGAAAAAGGGATACAAATAGAGGTTAAAAAGAAAGGGAGCACCTGTTTAAAAGTATAGCAGTAGATTGAAGAAAATGACACACCTCAAAAACAAGAAAAGGTACAGAATTAAAAGTTTAAAAAAACATGGATTATTTTGACTTATATTAGGTTTTATTAATTATGACTTAGTAATAAGTTCCAATATCTGAACGAGAGTTCTGATCTGAGTCCACATGAATAATTCCAGTGCTTTTAAAATGGCTCTCATATCCCACTAGTTTACCTGACAGTACATTCCATGCTGGGAAAATGGGGCTATCTGTCCTGGAAGGGAATTGTATTTCACATCCCCAAGGCCCTAGCCTCTCCTCTCAGGGAAGTAAGAAGGAAGGGTGTGTGCCCCTTTGTCCTTTACTCACTTTCTACATAAGAAAGTCTCAAAAGATGAGTTTCCTCCCATCATGGGCAAGCAACTCACCCACTGCTCTGGTTGGCCTCTGGAATGGGGAAATGGCCTAAGCAAAAGATGAAATTGCCCCTATGCTACCTTGGCCGCATCACAGAGCCTGATCAGCTCCTTGGTTTACTGAGCAGCTTCGGGCAATGAAACAACTCAGAGCGTGTCCAGAACAGTGTTGAACAGAGTTGGTGTTGAACTCCAGATCCGAGTTCCACAGATTAATCACACTCTTCTAACTCTGTTATGTTCCAATTTTAGTGGATGTCCCCTGGTTCTGGTATTGTATGAGGTGGAATAGAACATCCCTCTATCCACTTTATCCATCCCCGCACTAGTATGTACATCTCAATCATGTCCCCCCTTAAATGACTTTTTTCCTAAAGAGTCCCAAATGCTGTAGCCTTTCCTCAGAGGTGCCCCAGCCCAATAATCACTTTAGTCACTCTCTTTTGCATTCTTACCAGTTCCATAAAGGAACTGGAATCTATAGGTGCACTGTGCTTGTACTTGAGCTGCATTCAACAGGGGAATTTTTCAGGCTGGAGGGAATTTTTCAGGCCAGATGCCCTCAAGGTAAGGGGACTTTTGTCCCCTTGCCAAGGGAAAAGCTCCAGCCATGGCAATGGGTATTTTCGGACCTGCATCTACTAAATTGCTGGCACAAGTCTGAATGGATATGTGTTGGCAGATCATGTCCTTGAAGGGGGATAGGATACAACATGCACCAGCACTGCTGATCCTGCCCCCCTCCTGGCCTGATCTGCCCACGTCACTCCTCTCTCAGCCTTCTCCCTGCCCCATTACACCCCATCCCTCTGTGCTTGGCATAGAGCTTACTTGCGCCAGCACACACTGAAGCCTGCACTGGGGCCAGTGGGATGGCACAAGCCTTCTTGCCTGCACTACTATCTTCTGCACTGTCACAATATTCTTTACGGAATGTTTGAGACAGCACATGCCAGCAGAGCAGCCACTCTGCCAACATAAAGTGAGCATAGGATTGGGCTGAGAAATAGTTTTTGTATTGGGTGTGAAATGAAGACTAGAAGTTCTATAAGAAAAATGGAAGGATTTTAAGTCGATATTCAACTTGATTAATATGTAAAGAGAGGAAGACATCGTAGAGATGGATTCGTACCAAGAGCTGTATGATTGCGTCAAGATGAATAGGCTGCCTGGATTAAATAGCAATTCATTGCTGTACTTTTTAAGAATTATCACAAGATTGATAGCAGACATTGTCAAAATACTACGTTTCCATATGATGTAGTGGAGAAACAATGGTCTTCAATAAAGATAAAATCCTTTATTACAGCTAGTTTCATATTTGATATCTGTTCATTTTTAAAGCATTTAAATTAACTCATTGGCGTATTATGTCTTATTATTAAAAAAGAAACCTTTTAATTTTCCTAAGCTAATGTTGATATTAATATCATTTCATAGGCTATTGTTACAGAGAGACTTATTAAACATGCATGAAAGAAGATACATGTTTAAAGACACGAATTTTACAACAGATGTCATAACTGGGTTTTAAAATCTAGATTAATCAATTACACTGAACTAATTTAAGTGTCAATAGTTTTTATTATGTTGGTTGCAATTCTTTACCAATTTAGCAATGCAACTTCCATTTCTCTTTCTAATCTCATGTAATTTATCCTACTTAATTCCTTGTTTCTGGATACAGCACATTTGCCACCCAATGAGTTTGTTTCATTGGTCATTTACTTTTAACAGTACACCAAACTATTTGCGATGAATAATCTCTCTGTAAATCCAGCATAGTCTAAAAAGCACTTATTTATCCAGTGTTTTGTGCCTTGAATTGAAGCATTATTGGGAAGGACAAGCAATAAACAAAAACACCTCAGGGGCCTGAGAAGAGCAATGTAACCAATTGCATTTAATTAAATCAAAGGATGGAGGCCCTAGGGCTGAATGAGCTGAAGAACAAATTTGCATTAACACCTAACAGCCAAACAAGTAGTCCTTGGTTTCGTCTGAAACTACAATTGTTGGCATCTATTCTCTGCACTGAAGGGGGCCATTAGCTAAATTTTGAGGCATTGTTTGTCCACTGATGAGAGACTGCCTTCTCAACATTTTTACTTCCGACATAGGAAATCACCTGCTAAAATAAACAGGGCCTTCTGAAACAAAACAAGCATCCCCAGCTGATTCCCAAGTTTGCCCATATGCATATGTAGCATGGAGGAGAAGAGATCGAATATAACACCAGCTCTAAAAAGTAAAGACTTGTCAACATTAGTGAATAAAATGATACACACCTAGAAGATAGATAGCTCTCTATACCTGTACAAAGAAGGCAAGAGATAGGTAATGTTCAACTTCCAGAACTTGATCTAAGAACATTTTTCCAAGTAATCTTGTCATATAGAAGCAACTATTAACATCTATTCTCAATGACAGCAAAGATCACAAAGAAACAGATTATCTTTAATATGGCAAATGTCTTTAAAGCCAACAAAGATCAGTTAACTGAAATCCAGAAGGGGAAAAACTTTTAATTGCTTGCAATAAGCTATGTGTTGGAAATCCTCCGCAAATTTAGTAAAATATAATTTCTGTATTATAAGATTACTGCCACTTCTACAAGGCTGAATGCAGGGGTCACAACAGTACACATTCTGGCAACATTAGGGAGACTTTCAAAGGCTTGAAAAATGACCCATTTCAAATAACTCCAAGACTGGACTTGTCATTCCTGTTACCACCCTAGACAGAAAGTATATTTTACTTTTTTTGAAGTGCAAAGTAGTTAAACCATTTTTGGTTACACAATGCATGAAAATAGATTGGCAATAGTGTTAAAACCACAATTTCCCCTCCAATGCTCCTACTAAAAGAGTGAATTTTAAAATGAATTTTTATAGGCAATCAGTGCTTATTGTGCCCTGATGCCTTTAAAGAAATGAAATAGCCAAGATAGTTATGTTTGAAAAATAGCTGCTGAACATGAGTATAATAATTTCATAATACCTTCTGAGCCCTTGCAACTCAATGTTCAAAGAAGAGAGTATACATAGCAATAAAAAAGTCTTTGTGAAGAGATTCTATGGCCAAATCTTAGCAACTACAATAATATGTCCCTTCTTTGCTAATCTACACATTTTCTTACTTTCAAAGGGTTTAAACTGCAGTTCATCTGTGGCACAAGAAGGAAAAAAAACCTGATACAGGCACAGGAGTATGTCTGCAGTAGGTGGCATGACCTATGATTAGTTTTTTAGAATAGCTAATCTTGAAGCTGTCACTAATACAGTAGTAGCAAACTGAGGGCCCAATCCTATCCAACTTTCCAGCACTGATACAGCCATGCCAATGGGGCATGCACTGCATGTATTGGAATTGCGGAAGATCTGGCGAGGAGGTAGATGTGGTGTCAGCAGTGGCCCCTTTAAGGGTAAGGCCTGGGCATCCAGCAGAGTGTGCTGTATAGCTGCAGCCACTTGAAGGCAATAGGGCCCTCAGGGATATGAGGAGCACCTGAGGCAGGAAGGGTTTGTGGGTTGTAGGAGGAGAGCAGGTTGGAGAGGAGACTGACTGGGCTTATTGACTTTGGAATTGGACCTTGGACTGTGACGTGTCGTATTGACTTTGGACTTCGACTTGGATACCCTGACTGATTTGACTGACTACCTGGAATCTGACCTTGGACTGTGACTCGGCTTATTGGCTCTGGACTCTGATTTGGCAACTCTAACTGATTGGACTGACTTACTTGGAATCTGTGGACTGGGACTGGACTCTGACTTTTGCTTGCTGCACTTGTGAGTTTAACAAGGGAAACTAATCAGCCTTAGGCGGGCACAAGGCCCAGTGGGGAGGAGCTGTGGCAAGACACTGCATTCTGCAGTGAAGGGGGGCAGTCAAGGAGGTCTTCTCAAGGTAAGGAAAAGTTCATTCCCTTACCTCAGGACTGCATTGCAGCTGCCTTGAAGCTGGATAGGATTGGAACTTGCAAAAAATCCATATCTAGAGCACGTGTATCTGGAGGGAACACATGTTGCTATGTGCCTCCAGATCTGTTCTATAGTATCTTGCTTGCAGAAGAATGTGAGAATAGAATCCTGACATAGAATAGATTGCACAACTTCAGATTGCAGGGGAAGCAGCAATTTGCAATAATTTCTCATTAATTTTATAAAACTCTGCAAGAGAAAAAGTTCCTACTACAGCAGAGAGAAAGATTCTAGTCCAGCTTACTCTCTGCTATACTAGATTTCCCGATATGCTGGGAATATATAACGGTGGTTATTATCTTAGATGGCTTTAAAAGAAATTAAGACAAATTCATGGAAGCAGAGTCAGCCCATTCATGAGGCCAACCAAAGCGGTAATCCCAGGCACAAGACTGGCAGGACACCCATTTCCATCCACTCATTTGCCTCAACTGATCCTCCTTGTCCCAGTCTCTGGCTTGGAAAAAGAAGAGGGAGACAAAATGGAAGCACAGAGGAGAAGAAAGCAATGGCTGGAGTGCTGGAGGAGCAGAGGTTGAATCCGCACTATGTAAGGGTGCAGCATTAAGAACATAAGAACAGCCCCACTGGATCAGGCCATAGGCCCATCTAGTCCAGCTTCCTGTATCTCACAGCGGCCCACCAAATGCCCCAGGGAGCACACCACATAACAAGAGACCTCATCCTGGTGCCCTCCCTTGCATCTGGCATTCTGACATAACCCATTTCTAAAATCAGGAGGTTGCGCATACACATCATGGCTTGTACTCCATAATGGATTTTTCCTCCAGAAACTTGTCCAATCCCCTTTTAAAGGCGTCCAGGCTAGACACCATCACCACATCCTGTGGCAAGGAGTTCCACAGACCGACCACACGCTGAGCATTGGTAAGCCACCTCAGTCACCTGGAGGACTTCAGCCAGTTCTGCATGGAAGACAAGGCTATCACTAGCTATTGACCGATATAACTATATGCTACTTTTAACATTTGGGAAAGGATGCGCCTTCATGGGCTACCCAAAGGCAACTGGTAAACTATTGTGGGAAACAGGATGCTGAATTAGATGAGTCTTTTGCCTAATTCAGCAAGATTCTTTTGTTCTTATAGTTAATTCAAAAATTCAATTCTCCTCCCTGCACTATGAGGCAGTACAGTTCAGAATGATCGAATACCTCAGTCTGCATAACCTGTAGAATGGATTCCAATATGTGCTTTCAAACTGGAACAACCTAAGACCTGATAACACCATACAGAGATTTTGTCCACCCAGCTACATAGTATGATGAAGAATTGTTATCAGCGTCCATTGTGAGGCAAATATATAGGTGCATATACCTTTAAATGAGTCTGCAAACATTACAGTGCAATCCTATACATGATGACTCCGAAGTAAGTCTCACTATGTTCAATGGGACTTGCTCTTAATGAAATGAGTATGCAGGATTGCAACCCAAGCTTCCTTTCCCTTTTGAGGTGTACGTGGGGCTATTTTCTCTCTGTTGAATGGAGCCGAGATATTGCTCCCTCTTAGTGTGTGAGATATTTCCTCAAGCTTGGAAGTAATAGACCTATTGCTAAAGTTACCAGAGTCTCCTGTGTGCTGACTAGAGAGCAAGTTTGTGAGGTGCACCACTGGCTGAACAGAGAACCTAACCTTCTATACCTACCATACCCCAACACTGCATACTCAGGCTAGAGATTATGGTCCAATCCTAACCCCCATTGTGCCGGCGGAATGCTGCTACTGCTGGTTCCGCCTGTTGCAAAAATGCCATAAGGCACTTTGCTGCCACTGGTAGCAGCATACTGCCAGCACTGATGAAGCACCAGGTGGCGCTACACTTAGTATCCAAAGGTTTACAATGAAGTAAGGGCGGCAGTGAGCATTGCTGCTAGCCAGTGCTACAGGTTTTCAGGGAGGGGGAAGATGGGGAGGGGGAAAAACTGGGCGGAGGTAGGGTGGCCTGAGGGGGTGGAGATGGTGGTAGAGTCTGCCGCCATATGCTATGCTCCCTCCCAAGCTGGGAGATCTGACATGCGTCTTCCTGGTTCTGCACTAGCTGAAAGGTGGATGCAGGTCTGAGTAGAACCATTGGGGCCACTGTTGCTAGACACAAGGATACAGCAGTAACCATTTCGGCACCGCTGTAGCCCTGGACATTAGGGAAGGATAGAATTGGGCTGTATGTTACATATGTGTGTAAAAGCCTTTGAATTTTCACTGCATCACCCATTTGCAGTAATAATACTAAGGCCAAGCTATAAAACTATAATAAATGCAGAAAATTATCTGGTGTGTTTTGTTTTTGATTTTAGCAAACTAAAAATAAAAAAAAAACAAGGACAGCAAATTTGGGAGGCAGAGAACCATGGTGAGGAGAGAAGCACTGCCAGGGTAGGGGCCTTTAAGCATTTCACCTTTGCCACAGTTCCTATCCCAATCACTGAGCCTCTCCCACATGCTCTATTTTTATTGCAAAAAAAAAAAAAATTCTATTGGCTTTCACCAGAGGCTGTTTTTATCTCTAATAAAAAATATTGGGGGATGAAATTGGAAAAGGCAAAGTGCTAAAGCTCCCCTAAACCCTCCATAGATTCCTCCTCCCTTCAAATATTCATGAATGATGTAGTCTGATATTTAGTATTTCGGCAGGGCATTCCAAATCTTCAAAGTGCCTCACATATCATCTTAGAATTCTTTCCAACAAAACCACCAGTACATTTCTCTTATTGCAGGTAAGCTTCTGTGGTGTGTTCCCAATAAAAGTGAAATCTGAACAAAGAACTTTCTTTCTCACAGCCCATATCAGGTATACAGCCCATATCTATTGAAAACTGGTGTAGGCACTTTGCTACATCTGTTTTCAATATAGTGGTGCTGTCAAAATGTTGCCTCCGGCAGTCTGATAACAGGAAAAAAAATCAAAATTTATCATTTTTCCTTTGTTTCATTTTAAGCAATAATACTATTTTTTGTCTCCATGGTTTAACCAAGTATACATGTGGATACATGTAGAGGCATCTATCTCAGGATCAGATCAGACGGAAAGCTCTTCAACCTCTCCAGACTGAGAGCAAAGTCCAAAGTTCAGCTGAAATGTCTGCGTGACTTCCTCTTTGCCGACGATGCAGCTGTCACTACCCACTCTGCCAAAGATCTCCAGCAGCTCATGGATTGTTTTAGCAAGGCCTGCCAAAATTTTGGACTGACAATCAGCCTGAAGAAATCACAGGTCATGGTTCAGGATGTAGACTCACCTCCCTGCATTACAATCTCTGCACATGAACTGGAGGTTGTCCATGACTTTGTGTACCGTGGCTCAATAATCTCCGACACTCTTTCTCTCGATACCGAGCTAAAGAAACGCATCAGTAAAGCAGCTACCACATTTTCCAGACTCACAAAGAGAGTCTGGTCCAACAAGAAGCTGACAGAACATACCAAGATCCAGGTCCACAGAGCTTGCGTCCTGAGTACACTTCTGTACTGCAGCGAGTCATGGACTCTTCACTCACAACAGGAGAGGAAACTGAACGCTTTCCACATGCGCTGCCTCCGATGCATCCTCGGCATCACCTGGCAGGACAAAGTTCCAAACAACACATTCCTGGAACGTGCTGGAATCCCTAGCATGTATGCACTGCTGAAACAGACGCCTGCGTTGGCTCGGTCATGTCGTGAGAATGGATGATGGCCGGATCCCAAAGGATCTCCTCTTTGGAGAACTCATGCAAGGAAAGCGCCCTACAGGTAGACCACAGCTGCGATACAAGGACATCTGCAAGAGGGATCTGAAGGCCTTAGCAGTGGACCTCAACAGGTGGGAAACCCTGGCCTCTGAGCGGCCCGCTTGGAGGCAGGCTGTGCAGCATGGCCTTTCCCAGTTTGGAGAGACACTTGGCCAACAGGCTGAGGCTAAGAGGCAAAGAAGGAAGGCCCACAGCCAGGGAGACAGACCAGGGACACACTACACTTGCTCCCGGTGTGGAAGGGATTGTCACTCCTGAATCTGCCTTTTCAGCCACACTAGATGCTGTTCCAGAACCACCATCCAGAGCGCGATACCATAGTCTTCCGAGACTGAAGGTTGCCAACAATAATACATGTGGATACATATAAAAACTTAAAAATATTAGATGACACAGATATAATTACAGTATATGCTATCACAACATTTTGAAAGCAGCCAGTATCACATTGGGTTTTGGTTTTATATAAATATTGCTTAAATGATATAGAAAAATTGAATGATTTTACACATAAGCTATTAACAGCTTGAAAAGTAAACAGTAGAAATTTATTCCATATTGGCTGTTCTTGATATATGTTTAAAAGATATTCTGCTTGTTCCATATTGCCATAACAATGCCATATATTAGGTCCACACTATCATACAAATCTAAGATGACCTTAAACAGCATTAAAACTGGTTTTCTATATTTATGAAAATATCACTCACTACATTCTATATTTTTTCCTGTTCCCATATCTCATCATTTAATTGTATTATTTCCTTCAAGAGACATTTCTAAGGGAAATAAAAGACATACAGCGAGCGTAATCAACAGTCTGACCTTCATAACATGCAGTCAATGGCTATCTCATTAACCGGTAGTGAATTATGAGAGCCACTTCAAATGTGTTGTTGCTTACATAGATAGTATTTCCATGTAGGGCAAAACGTCACATTTCAGTGGCATTAGAAAAAATGGTGAAGTCCCTGCTTCTCCTATGCTATTCCTATGACAAACACAATGCTTCACACTCTACTGCAGTGGTTCTCAAACTGGTGGGTCGCGACCCACCAGTTCGTGTAATGATGCCCCATTCTCTTTAAGGGGCGGGGGCAGAGGTAGCAAAGCAATCCCCAGGATCACACCACTGCGGGGGAAGGGGGGCTATTTTTCAACTAACCTTACATGCTCCCAGGGTCCAGGGGGTGTGGGGAGCCCTGCGGAGCGCTTTCAGGGTTCCCCACGGCTTCCAAACAGTGAAAGTTCCAAGCACGATTAAACCGGAAGTGGAATTTAAACCAAAAGTGGAGATAGGACACATGAGTGGAATGTATGCTCTGCCGGCATATGCCTTCAATAGGATTGGGCCATAAGTTATTTATGGACAGGTAATGCAGAGCATGTGAGTGGAACAGCTCTTTGAATAAGATCAGATTGATGAGAAAGTGCAGGAGAAAGCAAAATCCATGATCAATCGCAAGCAAAAAGTTCAAATGGCCAATAAATCATGGTGGAATGAGACACTATTGGAAACATAAAATTATATCCCTTTTTTTCAAACTCCACTTCCTCTCCCCCTTAAAATGTAGCAATGGAAACATGTGGTCCAACATAATTACGTTGTGCATGTTCACTGCTCCCACACTTAACAGTTAGGAGGGGAGGTTTATTCTTTAATTGAAGAATTCTTACCCTATTCTTCAACAACATTTCCAGCGCAGCTTTAATAATATCAATAAAAATCACAAGTCATTAAAACAATAAAAGGGGTGGTAGTGGTGCTGGTAGTATCTCCTCATCGACAGGGGTTCCATCCCCCATGGATACCAAAAACCATAGATAATGAAATCTGTGGTTTTCAGGGCCCACTGGAGCTCCAAACGTCCTGAGCCATTCTGAACCTCAGACTGGTCATGTGCAGCTTCTCCGAGGCTCAGAAAACCACCTGAAGCCTTTTTTCTGGCAACTTCTAGTTTTCAGCAAAAACAAGAAGTCATCTAAAAAGGCTCTGGACAGCATTCTGAGCCTTGGAGAGGTCATGCTCAGGAACCTCACAGAGGCAACCAGAACAAGGTTCCAGTCACATCTGGGAGGTCTTCAATGGGGGTTCTGGGGATTCAGCATCTGCAATGAGGCAAATCCATGGATGAAGAGGCCCCACCTATTCTTTTTTCCCTTACCAGGTCAGCCCTCTAAATATTTCGTTACCTTAATTAACCCCTTTCTTAGAAGAGCTTTTATGCTCGTGCGTTTCAATATTTTTCCTTCTTCGTATCATCTCAGCAGATTTTCCCTATCCCTCGGAACTGCAGGTTATGCTCTTTCTGTCATCTCGAACCCGACACATTAGAGCATATCTTGATTTATTGCCCAGCGCACTGTTCACTTCGGAAGTTGTATCTAGACCCTTTTTTACAGCGTCCTATTAGGCCATTTATTGATCCCCTTTTTCGTTTTGTTAGGTGACAACCAGGCTAACATTACTATAGCAGTTGCTAGTTTTTTATCTCAAATTATCAGAATTTCTCCCGCCTGATTGTTGTATTTTCATTTATATGCCAATAAAGGTATTATTGATTATTCTTTTTCCCCCACCTTGACTGCTACTCTTTCTTCTTCTGATCGTAGGACAGTGAGGGTTCTACTGGCCTATGTGAGGAAGGGGGAAGAGAAAGTCCAGTCCCAGCTGGAATACTATGGAGATGCTTTGCCTCAATGGCTGCTTCCTCTCTCCTCTTCACAGAGCAGTGGGTAGCTCTCAGTTGTGAGGTGACCCAAGAATGCCATTTTCAAACAATCAGGTAGTGCCTACTTCCTTAAGTCTACTGGGAAGAAGGAGGGAGACAGCTGCTGAAACCTTACAACCTAGACAAGTGTCTAGTTAAACTGAAACAAATACATTTTAGGGTGGTTTATGCAGCACACACACTTAAGAAAAGTTAAGACTTTCATTATTCTGTTTCACACATGCAGTTTTCAAGCAGCAACATTTACATTGCTCTGAATAGAAAAGAGAATTTGTAATGTATTTTTAATGCCAAAAAAAGTTAAATAAATAAATATACTGAATTTCTATAAAGTGCAACATGGGTGAATTTCCTGAATTACAGGAACAAAAATCAGAGAATGAATGAACACCATTAGATATCCATGCCAATAGCCCATTGCAAAGCAAAATACTCCTTGTCTAGCAACTAATTTTTGAAAACAGAGATTGTGATAAAAGCAGAAAACAGTGAAATTTAAATGCCAAATTCCCATGCTTCGCCAGCTGGGTATCTGAACACAGTATGTCCCATGTGGAGTGTTCCAGTACACTGCAACCAGATTGGGGCCTCCCTTTGGGCCCATAGAAATTCCCAGCAGAGAATCAGGTCCAATCCCACAGCTCACTTTCTTGGGTAGTATAACAGTCTATCTGGGAAACTGGAAGGTTCTACCATGGTTGCAAGCAGCCAGACAGATGGTCAGTAAAGTATGTTTTTTAAAAGGAGCTTATTCAAAAGCAAAACAGAGATGAGGAAAGGGGGGGCAGCTGAGTGGACAACCAGGCTTAATTAGGATTGACTCACCCATGAAGGTGACTCAGGTTGTTGCCTAAGGCAGCAGATTGGCAAGGGGGCCATCTCTGCCTGCCTGTTCACTTCCACTGATCCTCCTTCCCTCCTCTCACTCCTTGGATTTAAAAAGGAAGAGGGAGATGGAGTGGAAGAGGAGAAACAGAAGAGATTGGTGGGCTAGAAAGACCCTCTAGTCTACCATTCCTCTCTCTTCGTACGTACTTGTCTGACCCATGACCATCTCCTTTTTCCAGCTCAGGGAATGGGAGAAGCAGAAGTTGGCACATCAGCAGATGAGGGAAAGCAGCATTTGGCATGCAGCCTCAGGTATCAGGAAGTTGTGGGTCAGCACTGATCTTAAGGTTAAAAATCAAAAACACATGCAAAATAATAATATCCTAGCTGCACACCCCTAGTTACAACTTGCTTGAGGAGGATTCCTCATTATTCACTGCCCAACAAAGAGAGGGGGCTGTTTCAATGCCTAGCCAGGGGGAAGGGCTTGCTAGTGTTCACTCTGAGAAAACTGAGGCAAAGTGCACGCAGCTGTAGCGTGTAGCAGGGAGGGGAGGGGTAGATAAAATATTTGGTCCAGCTAGATCTTGGGGTTTCAATTGTCCTCAAGCAAGGACACACCCTGGGATACTTTGGTCCTTCTCTTTTATCTGTGTCAGATGATATTGCTGACCAATGCCTAGGTGAGTGCCAAAGTCATTGGGTGACTGGCTTGTTCTTCAGAGCAATGACAGGAGAATCCACACTGGTGTCTGGGCTGGTCTGAGTACAAGCAGTAAAGCAGCAGTTGGAATTTAGGTTTTGTAGACTGTATAATAGTAAGCTGACTAGCCCTGACAGAGGTAGGGTTTCCACATAAAGAGTGCTGGTAGGTTAGGTTATTTCCAGAAGACCCATCCTTAACCATTGGCACTGCAAAAGATCCCAGGTCAAATCCCCAGAATCTCTAATTAGGCCAGAGAAAATTTCCTGTCTGAAACTCTGGAGAACCACTGCAAGTCAACATTGATAATACTGAGCTAGATGAACTTGACTCATCATGTTCATTCATGTATCTAATGTATAAATTTGTCTTTATTTAATTTGGGTGGATTGACATTTGTCTCCCATGTTATCCCATCATGAAACTGAACATATATGAGGTTTTCAGGAGGTCAGCCACCCAGCCACTGACCAGGCCTAGCTGTTCTTAGCTTAATGAACAAGGCTGTATTATGTAGTCTTAGACCACATGCACTGGGACCAGATGTAACATTAATTGGGATTAAGGCATAAGGACTGGGTTAGGTTTTGCACACAATCTTCTTAGCCCCTTCCCACATGAGGGCTTCTTATTCTTACCTTCCTTTCTTATTTTTCTACTCTAGTTCAGTATTATATCCGACCATTTTTGATCCTCATTAAAATGAACTTAGGAACACTCCTAACTATTTCAGAACCTGATTAAAACTGGGAGGAGAAGGGTTATATCAGTGCCATAGCATACTTTTATGGATCACATATTTAAGTGAGATACATTTTTGGCTTCAAACCTATCATATGAGATCACAAGGAAATACACTCTCTAGCATCTTAGAGCCCAATCCTATGCAAGTCTGCTCAAAAGTAAGTCCTGTTAGAGTCAATGGAGCTTACTCCCAGGAAAGTGTGGGTAGGATTGGGCTGTTAATTCCCATTAACTATAAATTAATTATTATGGCTAAAACACATAACCCCAAAAGCCTGCCGTGATTTAGCCCACAATAAGCAATATCCAACAGAATTTGCTTAGTTGTGTTCCCAAAAACTGTCATTACTCCTACACAGAGAGCCTTTAACTGTATCTGTACTGCGGTTTCTCTGTACTCTACACTGCTGTTATCTCTAGAAGGTATTCACACTGAGTTATCACAGTAAAACAAATACAAGTCTTTCCTTCCAAGCTTCCAACTAGTAACATTTAGCAGATGTTAATTAACCCTGCAGAGTATATGCAGGATTTAAAATTAGGCCAAACAATGTCCTACTTTAGCTCTAAGGACTTACAAAATGAGCTATCAAGGCCTATTAGTGCATGGTAATGGTTGGGGCACTTGAAGAAATGACCCTCAAGTCTTCATTCTGACCCAGGTTTCACAAATGGGACACAAGATTGACCCTCACACAATATAATCGGCAAAGGATCTAAAAATGTATCTCCCTGTTATGTGAAACCACAGCCTTACTCACTCAGGCATGTTCACTTAGAAAATTAGTGAAGGTCCATTCAAGCATCACTTAGGGGTTAAAGGTTGCTGTGCAAAGCCTTTACATTTCAACCCTCACACCATGCGACTATTTGTCTTGCACCAATACTACATCAAAATACAATTCTCATTACTAGTACAAACCTCTTTAAAGGTTAAGGATATATACTAAGAAAGCTTTTCATTTCCTACACAAAACTTTAATCCTCAAGAAGAGTGTAAATTGACTATTGTGCAAATTCCACTGTAGTGGGTATAAGCCTTCTTTAAATAAAGAGATAGTGTTGTTGAACATGCAAGTACATTACAGATTCATGAAACATATGGTCAATTTTGAAAGTCTACTGATCATCCCAGGAACTACTTTTAAGTGCAGCAGACTCTTGTAAACCTTTCTTCTACAAGGATGGAAGCAGCTGAGATAAGACATGGGTGACTTCACTGCACAGGTCATTATTCTCCTTCTCCTATCCACAAGTTAATGAGCTACTGCTACTAAAGCTTACTTAGAATGCACTAGGATCTTGCAGAAAACAGACACATGGTGACTGCCCACATTAAACACTCCAATTCATGCATTTGCTAATGCCACAGAAGCAGCTAATAAAGCATTATAGACAGTGGAAATGGGGAATGCTCATCCTGCAAGGCAGCCTGTCAGTTAACATCCATTAAAGTAAGTCACCATCATATTTTGTGCCTAATCCTATCCAACTTTCCAGCACTGATGCAGCAGCAATGCAGCCCCAAAGCAAGGGCACAAATGTCCCCTTACCTTGGGAAGGCCTCTGTGACCGTCTTCTCACTGCAGGATGCCACACACGCCCATGGCTGTATTGGCATGCATGCCCATGGGCCATTGGCATGGCTGCATCAACACTGGAAAGTTGAATAGGATTGGGCCCTGAAAGTACATAGCACCAGGTCAACCAAGTCAATTCTGTAATGGCCAAAACACACAACTTTGCTGAATCTTGCTTCTGTCCTTCCCACCATGTCCCATTCTTTCCACATAAGACCATTAGGCACAAACGCTCCAAGTAGAGTGGAATATCACATACAAATGCTTCCAGGCCAAGCTTGGAGTCTAGTGACAGCACAGGACCTAAACACATGTAATAATAGCTGTCCACTGCACCCATTTGTAAGAAATAAAGCTGAAAAGGGGAAGGTCAGGACTGCTTAAACAGAGGTCTAAAAAACAAGGCAATTGGTTAAACATGGTCTCCACATTTGCCTTTTCTTTAGGTAGGGAAGGTAATGTTAGATGAATCAAGACCACAGCACACAGGAAGGAGTAATGACCCTTTTCCCCTGCATCATTTTCCTGCCATTCACCTAAAATGCTATTTGCTCACAAAGCTGTCATTTGTTTTGGGTGTATTTTCAACAAGAAATTGGAGAGGAAAACTCAAGATTCACAAACACACCCTTACATACACTCAATGGTATACCCAGGACAGCAACATTGTGATGTCACTTGACATCACTTTCAGGTTCTCACAGCTGCTTCCTGAGTCATGAAGTGGCTGGAGCTTGTGGGTGCTCACAGCAGCAGCTGGGCCCTAAGAAGAAGCCCGATTTGAGAACTTGGGGAGTAGCTAAATGATACGCTAAGCTAATACAGAAACTTTGTCTGATGCCACCTGTTTATGTGGAGATTATAGGCCATCAAAAATAAGTTGTCAGGCCTTGACCTGATTCCAGAGCAGACTGCTGCTGGGCAGGTCTGATTACGGAGCAGGACAATGAGAGTAAAGGGGCTAGAGCAGAGATTTTCAAATGATGTGCCACAAGTGGTCCACAGCTGTGCCAAGGGAGTTTGGCCAAATTATTTATTAAATAAATTCAGGTGGGGCCTCAGAATCTGTGAGGGATCCGTTCTCAGAACCTTTGCTGATACCAGAAACCACACATAATCAAATCCTCAATTTTCCATCCCTTTCTCCCATTGAAGGGGACCGGAGTTGTGCTCCAGTCCCTTCCACAGGACTTTCTGAAGCCCGCAGAAGCAGCACGCAACCACCCGCTACATCTGCAGGCTTCAGAATGGCCCGGAGAGGCAAAAGAACACCACTTCCAGTTTCCAAGGGAAAGAGATGTTTTTCACCATATAAGGCAGGGGTGTCAAACTCATTTCATACCAAGTGTCAAACAGCATTCATGATGCCTGCTGCGAGCCAGAAGTAACGTCATTAGGCAGAAAGTGATGTCATTATTCAAGATGTGGGAGAGCCAATTTTCATGTGGGCTGCCCTTACAGCAGTAACATCTCAGCACTGCTCAGTCGCTGAAAGCATGAGGGCCGGTTGAAAAGCTTCTGCGGGCCACATCCAGCCCCTGGGCCTTAGGTTTGATTCCCCTGATATAAGGCATTCAGAGGCCGGGGAAGCCACTGGAGCCTTCTGAAAGTCCAGATATATAGTGTCCACGGGTTCTCCAGCATTCACATGCCTGTTGACCATTTCAAAGAATTCTGAAAGGTTTGTGAGGCAAGACTTACCCTTACAGAAGCCATGCTGATTCTCCCTCAGCAAGGCCTGTTCGTCTATGTGTTTTGAATTGGTGTGAAATTTGCTATCCTCCAATCCTCTGGCACTGTGGCCATTTTGAGGGACAAGTTACATATTTTAGCCAAGAGATCAGCAACTTCATTCTTCAGCTCCTTTATAACTCTTGGGTAGATGCCATCAGGGTCTGGTGACTTATTGATCTTTAATTTATCAATTAGGTCTAAAACATCTTCTCTTTTAACCTCTATTTGACTTAATTCCATGGTTAGGAGGGGCCATTCACGCAGCTGTATCTGCCCGAGGTCTAGTTGTTTGGAGCCGCCACTCCTGAGTTGGATAGGATTGGGCCCTAAAGCATAGTCAGGAAACTATGGGAAATCATGAAGCCTACTTTGGTGTGCCTAGTTGGGTTGTAGAATCAGTAGACATCAACAGTTTCAAAAGACAGTTGCATGAGAGCAATAATGATAAGATTGTGCCAATGACCAAATTATAAGCAGGGGCAATATACAAATAATCAGCATCAATCATTGTGAAAATTTATGCAAAGTTAGGTTCTGATATGAGAGAAGAGAAAGTGTGCTCAAACCCATGCTTAGCCATGAAGCTCACTGAGTGCTGAGTGGAATATATAACAACACCCCAAGCCTTTGAGATACAGTAGAGAAAATCTAATTAAATGGAATTCACAATTGCAGGCTTAATTCAATCAAGAATGGTGCCTTGAAATGATTGTCAAATCTCCAATAATCTCCTTCTACAGGAGGCTACCACTAGCTATAGTAAGTAGTGTCATCAAGCAACACTGAACCAAGAGTACTTTTACAGATTGGAGAGTCTGGTAAGGTCTTGGTTCCTGTAGAGCATTTGCCCAATGCTCTGTTTGTGAAACTGTAAACATTTTTAATGCTTCACATTAATCTGATTACACTCTGGTCCATCAAGAAATCCCCCAGGATTCTGTTGGGCTCGTGATTTCAAGGATTCTTTCTGCTTCCTAAAGGTACTTCAGTTTATGCCAGTGGTGCCCAAACCCCGGCCTGGGGGCCATTTGCGGCCCTCAAGGACTCCCAATATGGCCCCCTGGGAGACCCCAGTCTCCAAATTAGCCTCTGGCCCTCCAGAGACTTGCTGGAGCCCGCGCTGGCCCAACACAACTGCTCTCAGTGTGAAGACGACTGTTCAACCTCTCACATCTCTTAATATACTGATTTATGTAAATTTATTCAAATTTGAAATGTAAATTAATTCTTTTTTTTTTCCTGGCCCCCAATACAGTGTCAGAGAGATCATGTGGCCCTCCTGCCAAAAACTTTGGACACCCCTGGTCTATGCCATCACAGCTACATAGATTTCACTTGAGGACAGGAGCAAAAGTTATTTGATCTGGTAAATACAGGACTTCTTTTAATAACATCTCATCTGTTCCTCTAAGAGACAAATGTGAACATTTGCTAGCGAATGCAAAATATCCATTTTCCATCCTCCGATTTTCAGCTTCAGTGATGTTTTATAGAATTCTCATACAACATAGCAACACAGTACGAAACTAGATGTATCTTCAATGAAATGTACAAGCGGAATTTAAAAACAAAACAAAGCCAAACAACGCAAGTATGCTAATTTGAATTAGAAAAAGAACTTTATATTGGTCTGTATCTAGGGCCCCACACACATTCAAACATATTCCTTTAAATACCTGTATAAATAAATATAAATACCTGTATAAATAAATATCAGATAGTCAGGCACATTACATAAGAACAGCCCCACTGGATCAGGCCATAGGCCCATCTAATCCAGCTTCCTGTATCTCACAGCGGCCCACCAAATGCCCCAGGGAGCACACCAGATAACAAGAGACCTCATCCTGGTGCCCTCCCTTGCATCTGGCATTCTGACATAACCCATTTCTAAAATCAGGAGGTTGCGCATACACATCATGGCTTGTACCCCATAATGGATTTTTCCTCCAGAAACTTGTCCAATCCCCTTTTAAAGGCGTCTAGGCTAGACGCCAGCACCACATCCTGTGGCAAGGAGTTCCACAGACCGACCACACGCTGAGTAAAGAAATATTTTCTTTTGTCTGTCCTAACCCGCCCAACACTCAATTTTAGTGGATGTCCCCTGGTTCTGGTATTATGTGAGAGTGTAAAGAGCATCTCCCTATCCACTCTGTCCATTCCCTGCATAATTTTGTATGTCTCAATCATGTCCCCCCTCAAGTGTCTCTTTTCTAGGCTTAGGAGGCCCAAACGCCGTAGCCTTTCCTCATAAGGAAAGTGCCCCAGACCCGTAATCAGCTTAGTCGCTCTCTTTTGCACCTTTTCCATTTCCACTTTGTCTTTTTTGAGATGCAGCGACCAGAACTGGACACAATACTCCAGGTGTGGCCTTACCATAGATTTGTACAACGGCATTATAATACTAGCCGTTTTGTTCTCAATACCCTTCCTAATGATCCCAAGCATAGAATTGGCCTTCTTCATTGCCGCCGCACATTGGGTCGACACTTTCATCGACCTGTCCACCACCACCCCAAGATCTCTCTCCTGATCTGTCACAGACAGCTCAGAACCCATCCGCCTATATCTAAAGTTTTGATTTTTTGCCCCAATGTGCATGACTTTACACTTACTGACATTGAAGTGCATCTGCCATTTTGCTGCCCATTCTGCCAGTCTGCAAAGATCCTTCTGGAGCTCCTCACAATCACTTCTGGTCTTCACCACTCGGAAAAGTTTGGTGTCATCTGCAAACTTAGCCACCTCACTGCTCAACCCTGTCTCCAGGTCATTTATGAAGAGGTTGAAAAGCACCGGTCCCAGGACAGATCCTTGGGGCACACCGCTTTTCACCTCTCTCCATTTTGAAAATTGCCCATTGACATCCACTCTCTGCTTCCTGGTCTCCAACCAGTTCTCAATCCACGAGAGGACCTGTCCTCTAATTCCCTGACTGTGGAGTTTTTTTATTAGCCTTTGGTGAGGGACTGTGTCAAACGCCTTCTGAAAGTCCAGATATATAATGTCCACGGGTTCTCCCGCATCCACATGCCTGTTGACCTTTTCAAAGAATTCTATAAGGTTCGTGAGGCAAGACTTACCCTTACAGAAGCCATGCTGACTCTCCCTCAGCAAGGCCTGTTCGTCTATGTGTTTTGAGATCCTATCTTTGATGAGGCATTCCACCATCTTACCTGGTATGGATGTTAGGCTGACCGGCCTATAGTTTCCCGGGTCCCCCCTCTTTCCCTTTTTAAAAATAGGCGTGACATTTGCTATCCTCCAATCTTCTGGCACCATGGCCGTTTTGAGGGACAAGTTGCATACCTTAGTCAAGAGATCTGCAACTTCATTCTTCAATTCCTTAATAACCCTTGGGTGGATGCCATCAGGGCCCGGTGACTTATTGATCTTTAATTTATCAATGAGGTCTGAAACATCTTCTCTTTTAACCTCTATCTGACTTAACTCCTTGGTCAGGAGGGGCCGTTCGGGCAGCGGTATCTGCCCGAGGTCTTCTGCTGTGAAGACAGATGCAAAGAACTCATTTAATTTCTCTGCCATCTCTAAGTCTCCTTTTATCTCCCCTTTCCCTCCCTCACCATCCAGAGGGCCAACCGCTTCTCTGGCGGGTTTCCTGCTTCTAACATATTTGAAGAAGCTTTTATTATTCCCCTTAATGTTGCCAGCCATGCGTTCCTCATAGTCTCGCTTGGCCTCCAGTATCACCTTCTTACATTTCTTTTGCCACAGTTTATGTTCCTTTTTATTCTCCTCATTAGGGCAAGACTTCCATTTACGGAAGGAAGCTTCCTTGCCCTTCACAGCCTCTCTAACTTGGCTGGTTAGCCATGCGGGCACCCTCCTGGATTTAGTGGAACCCTTCTTTCTTTGCGGTATACACCTCTGCTGGGCCTCTATTACTGTTGTTTTAAGCAGCCTCCATGCACTCTGGAGAGATTGGACTCTTTTTACCCTCCCTTTCAACCTCCTTCTAACCAGCCTCCTCATTTGAGGGAAGTCCGCCCGTTGGAAGTCAAGGGTTTTTGTTAGAGATTTTCCTGGTATTCTTCCCCCAACGTGCACGTCAAAACGGATCGCAGCATGATCACTGTTCCCCAATGGCTCAGTAACGTTTACATCTCTAACCAGGTCCTGCGTACCGCACAATATTAAATCCAGAGTCACCTGTCCTCTGGTGGGCTCCGTGACTAGCTGATCTAAGCCACAGTCATTTAGCACGTCAAGAAATCCGGTCTCCTTATCGTGACCAGAACACAAATTGACCCAGTCAATATGAGGATAATTGAAGTCCCCCATGATTACAATCCTGTCCCTCCTTGTCACCTCCCTGATCTGTTTCCTCATTTCAAGGTCCCCATCAGATTTCTGGTCTGGAGGACGATAGCACGCCCCCAGTATTACATCGCTGCACAAGCCTGGTAATTTAACCCACAGAGATTCTATGGTGGAGTCGGACCCACCTTCAATCTCTACTTTGCTGGATTCTATCCCTTCCTTAACAGTGACTTAATTAGTAAGTCACATTGGAGCCATGCATTGGAAAGCAGTGACTAATCTCCCTCAGTCAATTTATACACATATAGGATTGTTGCACATTACAATTACATATATGTAACATGGACATTTCTATAGAGAAATGCCTTTCATATAAGAATATTATAATATATTGACTGGCTTTTTGATATGGCAGTGCACATGATTTCTTGCCTTTGTTTGTAATTGCTGTTTATATACCGACTAGTTACAATCATATAAGAGGTGATTACATGCTATGTAAACTTTAAGTCATGAATATGCACCTATCCACTGAACAGTATACAGAGATGCTATTCAGATCCAAAAACAGGGAACTTAAAATTGTTTCTCCTGTGAAGAACAGAGATGCAATATTCTTTCCTCAACCCCATCTATCCCAACATTTTCCACTTCAAAGAGGACTCTTTTTGAAAAATGGGGCGGGGGGATTTCCTATTTCCAGAGGAGAACACATCCTTGAACACTTTTTAAAATGACCTTATCTAACGAAAGCACAGAGAAACAGGCTGGGTTCCATTTTTTAAAAGCCATGGTTTTTGCAACAAGAACAAGCCTTAAGGCAGTGTCCTATCTAGGATTGGGCCAGCCCGCTGAGGCTTTTACCACAGCAGAATGCAGTTCTACTGTTATAAAATGGGTTTTGGCAGCATGCTACTGGAAGCCATTTTAGGAGAGCTGCAACAAATGGCAGCAGCCTAAGAGGCTCACCGCCAGACCCAGGAAGGTGAGTTGGATGATGGCGGGGGGAGGAGGGTGAAAAAAAAGCTGGGAAGAGAGCAGTATCATCAGCACTGCCAATATCATATCCTCCTTCCTGCTTCAATCTGCCTTCCTGGGTCCACTTGGATTTGCACCAACAAATCCAAGCAAACTTGGATTTGCACAGGTTCAAGTAGACCCAGTGAGGGCTTACACCCCCTATGGCAAGGGAACAAATGTTTCCTTACTTGGAGAAGAACTGAAATTCCCCCTCAGCACATGCCCCATTGGCATGGCTGCATCTGCACAGGGGAAGTTAGATAGAATTGACCTGTTCGACTTACATACCTTCCCTTTTCATTCCCTTCAGCTTTCTTGAATGAGGAAAGGATATTGAAAACTTTTATTTACAGCTTTGTAACAAACTTTTGTTTGTCATTTCATCCAAACACAGAAAATGGTCATTTGAAAGCATCCATGGTGTTCCATAGTTGGATGTAATGGGAAGTTGTAGTTTGCGGCAAACTACAAAATGGAAGCTTTCAATCTCCTTCCCCACATGCAAAGGAAGAAAAGGTTCACTGCAGCTCATTCCCTTCTTTAATTAAAAAAAAGTATTTGTGGCAATATCTGAATCAGGTTATAATCTCCTCTGCTTTACCCACATCTGCCCTAAAACTTCCCAGTTTAAATAAATTTAAATTATTTAAATATATGTAACTGCTTCAATGGGAGGAATTGAAAAATATATGTGCTACATTTATATTCCACCTTTCTGGTAGTGCACACAGGTGGTTCACCAGGCTGAACTGAGGGCAGGTCACAACTAAGGTGCAGAAAATTCACTGTCACCACCTTGTCCACTCTCCATCCCCTTACCTCCAACTGGGGGGAGTAGCAGTGGTAGTGGCAGCATCGCTGCTGCTGAAAGAAAAAAAACACAAAGAAGGTGGCAATCCAGTTCCCAACCACTCCTCATGCAGCACATCTGAATAAAACAGGATGTACAAGGAATTATTCCACCACATTCTGCAGTTCATTTTTTATTTAAAGGGACCGCACAAAGTAGTAATTAGATAAGGGAACAGGGAAGCAGAACACTGCCTTCTGTGAAGGTTTTTCAGGGCAGCAAGTCACTTCCCTATCCCCTTACCTCAGTCCTTCATTGCACAGTCCCTTGGAATAAAACAGTAAATGTGGGCACACTGGGATCACTTTGTGCAGTGGTTCCCAAACTGTGGGTCTGGGTCATGATATGATTTTTGTTGGGTTGCGAAACTGATGGTAATTTTTTTTAGGCCTTCTGAGGACTGGAGAGATTGCACATAGCTTCCCCGGCCCCCAGTAGGACTTCTAAGGCCCCTGTAAAGGGGGAAACAACAGGCAGCGGGGAGAGGGAGTTACACTGCCCCCCCCCACCAGGTTGCACCCTGGGATATTTGTCCTCCTTGACCCTCCCAGGTTCACCAGTGCAATTTATTAAAAATAATCAAGACTATTTCATGACACAGTTCACTTTGATATTGTGCTTACCATACAATATTTAGCTATTAGAAGGCTAACATGATTCAGTAAACGTAAACTTGGGGGGGGACTGGAGAAGGAACCAGCAAAGTTAAAGGAAACCTGGAATGCAGGAATCTGTTTCAATTCCTTATACTAGCATTTCTCAAATTGTGGTTCAGGACCCAATTGGTGGGTCATGACCTGATTTCAGGTGGGTTCTGCAAAGCCTCCAATGAAAACACAGGTGATGGAAAGATCAGATAACTAATTTCTTCAAGTCCTGACGTTATTCAAAAATCAGATAGGTTTACCTACCATCCAAAGAGCCAAGCAAGCTCCTGCAGTTTGCAAACCTGAATAAATATGGGGATATAAACGTTTGAGTGTCTTTTTCCAGATGCGTTTTTTTCCAAATCCGTATATGACAGGTAGTGGGGGCAGCTGAATGTTGGGTCACATAACTGAGCCCCTCAAGCCTTGCAGCTATTCATTAGGGCTGCCTCATTACAAGAAATGGATCAAGTTTTTTGCAAATAAATAATTATGTGTAAATAGATAAATAAAAGTATTTCCCTCTAGATCACCATTTTAAAACAAATCTCATAAAGCTAGGTGGGTCCCAATAGAGAGCCATTTTAAAAAGTGGGTCCTGCTGCCAAGAAGTTTGAGAACCACTGCCTTACCCTACATCAGGGCTGTCCAAACTTTTTGGCAGGAGGGCCACATCATCTCTCTGACACTGTAGTGGGGGCCAGAAATAAAATTTGAATAAATTTACATAAATGAATATATTAGAGATGGAACTTATATGAATGAATGAAGGTCTTGTGATAGCTCAAGGCCTATAAAAGACCTTGCACGAAACAAAGCAGGTGTTTCCTTTGCTGCTGCTACTGCATCACAGATGTCAAACAGCAGGCAGCCCTTGTGGCACAGCTCACATGAGAGGTCGAACAGCCACCCTCACACTGAGAGCAGTTGCATCCAGCCAGCATGGGCTCCAGCAAATCTTTGGAGGGCGAGAGGCTCATTGGGGACTGGGGACTCCCTGCGGGCCAGATTGGGAGTCCCTAAGGGCCGCAAATGGACCCCAGGCCGGGGTTTGGGCACCCCTGCCCTACATTAACACTGAGCTTACTGTATGCTGTGCCGTAGTTTGCCATTTTACCTTTTTGTGCTCTCTAGCTCCCTCCATAGAAAAGCGAAAAGAAATGCTAAATGGTACAGACGAGTCTGGTGGTACCTAAAAAAAACCTAACAAATGTACAAAAGCGAATTATATAGCATCTGACATTTTTGAACATGTTTTTAAGAAGGAAACATGGACTGTATATCGAATTTTCAACTGTTTCAATAAGGCATAGTTGATTTTCAGCCTTGCTTCAGAGGTGAGCTATTATACCATAGTAGCTAAAAGATGGTGAACCATGAACCAGTAATTTATCTCTGCCTTGAACTCACCCAGTAGCTTCATACTCAGCTCCATATCTGCAATACGAAATAACTGTTGACCTGATCATACTAATTCTTACAGAGTTGTTGTAAGGATTACTAAGGGCCCAATCCTATCCAATTTTCCAGTGTCAATGCTGCTGTATCTATAGGGTATGCACTGCTTCCTGTGTTGGGGAGGCAGTCTTGGAGGCCTCCACAAGGTATGGGAACATTTGTTCCCTTACCTCAGGGTTGCATTGCAGCTGCCCCGGTGCTGGAAATTTGGATAGGATTAGGCCCTCAGGCAACAAAATGCTTAGAAGTCTCAAAACATGTTATATACGTTCCAAATATTATTATTAAATGCCAGAGTTTCAATGATTTTTAAAGGAGAAAATATCTTAAATTTCTAACTTACTGCAAAACTCATCTACTTAAACCCTTTGTTCTCCAACAGCTGGCAATAACAATGCAGACTTAATTTTTAATTGAAGTTGTTTTGCTTAGCAGAGCACAGTGAGAAAGTCTGATATTCCCAGCCAAAGTAGATAACAGCAAATAAAAGGAAAAAACCATCTAACAACTGACAAGGTGGGTCCTGTTTCACGTCAAAAGAAGAGTGCCTCCCCCATTCCAAGCAGAAGGAACAGAAGGAAACCATCAAGTAGGGATTACAGAATGTGGATCCCTCCCTTGTTACCATTGCATCCAACTGAGTGACAGGTTACATGAAATGCAGGAACAGTGTGTGCCTCTCTTGCTGTTAAAGGATGTCATTCTATCCTTTTCCCTAGGTAGACTGATGGCATCTCCTTCCAGGCATGATAAATCAGTAACTGCCACAATCTCAGTCCATAGAGCAGTTCAGGTATCTCTGAGCCATCCAGTGAGACCTATGAAGAAACCTATAGGCCTCAGAACAGAACTTCACATTTCAAATGAGTAGAAGGGGAGGGGTTGAGGGGAAGGAAAAAAAATACCCTTTACAATACTCAGTTGATTGAAAAAGACAAGCAGGGGAAAGTGAACTTTGCCTCCATCTTGCCAAATACTAAAAAAAAAAAAATAAAACTACTGGCCCTGAATGCAATTTTGAAGGACAACCTGAATGGGGGGGGGGGGGAGTATTTGAGGAGGAAGAAAATGGATAGATCACCTCCTTTTCCTCAAACATTCAAATGCATTAATGGGCCACAATAGGGGGAGATAATTTTGGGGGGGGGGGAAATGTTAGGCATATATTAATACCTTACACAAACTGAGCACCTGCTCTAGAAAGTATCATGATCATCTAGATCCCCTTTTCAATGCATCTAAAAACTGGTAAAGCACTATGGGGACTGCATAATAATAAAAAATGAATAGCTGATATAAGCTTTTAAAAGAAATTTCTCTTGGGTATGTTGAGCAGAATGCAAGTGGAAGTTTAATATCAACAACAATGTGCAGCCACACAGGAATCTAAGCTACAAATTCCAACTGCAGCACTGCAGTCATTTTCACAAACAAAAACAAATGGATTTATTCTGAAATAATAACTGGATAACACATTGATCCTGAGATTCTTCAAAGAAGCATAAATTTGTGCAGATGTTATCTTTGATTAAACCATTTATTTCAACATATCAAACATTATCAAAGTATGTCACTGCAACCAGTGAAAATGTTTCAAATGTTTTGTATTCAATTTCTTTTTAAATGCTCACCTCTTTGTTCAAAGAAAAAAAGCACAATTTGCATGGCATTCTCTCCACATTATGAAATCAGTCACACAACACAGCATTTACACTACTGTTCAGTACATTCTAAAATGTAATATTAGAACAGGATTACTCATGTGTGAACTGTATACGTAGGTCACAGGTGCAGGACAGAAATTACCCATCAAATATGAACCTCAGAATTATGACATAGTCTCTTTCCTATAAGTTGCATAGTGACAGGTTTTTTAAAACATATTTACAGCCACTTCTTAGGATTGATTACCAGCATCTGCAACAGTAGCTTGCTTTTAACTGCTTCTGAGTGCATACATAGACAGTTCTGTAACTGTAGCGCCCCCTGCTGCTTCTACCATTTCAGAATAAGTACTTTTTTAGGCAGACTTTCACTATCTCTACTAAAGCTTTGTTTTTTAAAGTAATTTATGATCAATATCAATATACTATACTTCAAGACTAGAGAGCCTCCAGTTCTTAAGCAATAAACTGCACTGAACACAGTCTATTTGATCCTAAGCATGTTTATTCAGAAGCAAGTTCTGTTAAATTCAATGAGATTAATGCCCTAGTCAGGGCTACAGTTTGTGAATTGGGATTATTATTATTATTATTATTATTAACAGTATTTAAATAACACTTTTCAACTAAAAGTTCACTAAAAGGGATTGTGTTGCAAATAAGCTTTCATAAACTTTCTTGGAGTAAAAAATATTTTATATACATGCTTTACTTCATTTTGCCACATGGACTTCTTGCCTATCCTCTCTCCACAGTATCCCATCCCTCTCTTACCTTTAAAAAAATATTCTTGAAAATAAAAATACTCTTTATTATGAGTATGTACAATATCAGATTGTAAATACACATGTATATATCACAAGGATACCATGCCACTAAAGGCTAGTAGCTAAGAGTCTGAGCTGCAAATCAGGGAGCCTCTAATTAACTCACTTCTGCCACAAACTGCTCTCTCTTAGCTTTAGCCCCCCATGTGGGGAGAATACAACTGAGGTAGTAATAGGAATGTTCTATGGATTATAAGGGAATGTATGAACACTCAAAAACACCATATAAATACTAGGCATTAATATTTAACATAAAGTAAACTTCAAATATAATGTCCTCCTTAATATACTGTTTATCAGAATTATATTCTTAGTAATGATGGTAGGCTCTAACACAGGTGGCGCCAGACCCTGACCCAGCCACATGCACAAAAATGTTCCACTATTCCTTCTCAACCATTACAACAGTGGTTCCCAAACTATTTCGCACCAGGACCCACTTTTTAAAATGACACTGTATCAGGCTCCACATAGCTTTATGCAAGTTTCAATTTAAAAAAGTTTCATGGTGCAAGCTGCTCAAGCCTCTGTTTTTACCTTTTTTACTATGGTAGGGGGGTGCCTTCTGGAGAGTTAGTTGAGCTCCATATTCATTGGATTGGGACCTTTCTGGTGGCCTTGCATTTCCCTCAGTCTGAAGAGGACTGAGGTTCATTTGCCTACTTCTAAGTAAACGCACATGTGTGGTTCCATTTCAGTTTTCATAGGGCTCAATACATTTTTCTTGTCAGCCTGTCAGTTTCGTGACCCACCAAAATTTGGGTCACTCACTGGTGGGTCTTGACCTACATTTTGGAAACCTCTGCATTAAAAGAAAAACTATAGCTTGAGTCTCATTATTCGTGAGGGTTCCATTCCCAGAACTCACATGGGCGGCAAAAATTGCATTAAAGCAAATTCATTTAAAAAACAATGTTTTTGTTTTGCTAGGCAATTTAAAAACAGCCTTGCTGACCTTTGTGATGTAAGACAGAGTCATTAAGCAAACAATCTATCAATCAGTCTCTCTCCAGGTGCTTAGAAAGGCACCTAAGCCAGCAACCCCTCCCTTCTCCCAGAGCAAAGTGATTACCTTTCTTTCACATGCTCTGGGGGAAGGGAGGGTTCTAAGTGCCTGAAGAGATAATGATTGATGGATTGTCAGTTGGTTGCCCAATCTTGCTTTAATGAGGCTATAGCTAAATGACTGTTTTCCTTTAATTTAAAGGGCCCTTCTAATCTTGTTGAGATAGAAAAATCCATGGATGATGAAAAATCCATGGATAATTAGATTATACTTGTAATTGCTTGCATGACTGAACAGCAGTAAGAAAAGCAGTTTATTAAACTGAGATTTTAAAGGGTTGCATTTTTCCCCTTCTCCAGGAATCAGCACATTCCTTCTCATTTGCAGTGGCCATTCGCGTTGAGTCAAATCCATGTATAACAAGGTTGGACCAGTACTTTGGGTTCCCCCACTTCTTTATGGTACAAGTAATACATTTTTTGCTCACATTAGAATTGTTAGCACTTTTTGTCTGCATTAATTTTGGCCTAGCACACACTCCAACAAACATATATAACTTGAATGGCCTAACCCAGGGCTTCTCAAACTGGGGCGTCATGATGCCCCAGCTTGAGGGCCCTGGCCTCTGCCCCCCTAAGGGGTGGGGGCGGGGGGAAGCAGTGATGCAATCCCCAAGAGCACATCGCTACAGGGGCGCAGGGACTGGGTTTACTTACCAGTCCCTGCTGCAGCTTCCCTGGGTTGCAGGGAGCTCCCCAAAGCTTAAAAAGTTAAAGCAGAGCGATTGCGCTCCACTTCCGGTTTTGCGGAGGTGGAGCGCGATTGCTCCGCTTTCACTTTTAAAGCTTTGGGGAGCCCTACAGACAGTCGCACAGGGCTCCTCGTACCCCCGGGAGGCTGCAGGAGACTCTAATAAGTCCAGCCAAGCCTCTGCACCTCTCCAAAGTGGTGCAATCCTAGTGATTGTGTCACTGCCTCCCCCTTCCCCACAAGAACTTACTGCAGGGGTCAAACTCCCTTGGAGTTTGAGAACTGCTAGCCTAACCTGAAAACAACTACAGTCCTTCATAAGCTTTTGAACCATTTGAACACCAGAGCCATTTGCAGTTAGTAAAACTATCTTGGGGACATTAAGAGCATACTAATAGCTGCCACTCCTCCCAGAAGACAAGGCGGACGGAACCACGATGGATGGATGGATGGCCACAACTAATTTGCATATACAGGTTCAACTTTGTTATACACAGATTTGACTCAACACGAATGGCCACTGTAAATGAGAAGGAATATGCTGATGCCTGGAGAAGGGAAAAAATGCATCCTTTTAAAATCAGAGTTTTAAAAAAACTGCTTTTCTTAATGTTGTATTGAGACAGTCATGCAAGTGACCATTCCATTCTTCAGCTGCGCCAGGCAAAGGCAGGGGGACCTTTGCATTTCTAACTGCTGACTGCCTCTCTATAACAATAAAAAAAGCTGTTTTTAAACAATTGAAAAGGGACGTACTTTTTATTTTTTTTAAACTACTTTTATTTAACACATTTTATGGCATTCAGCAGGGAGTCCCATAATCAAACTCATGGGGATGTCAAGGCACGACTTAATCCATTAGGAGCAATGGAGGGGCAAGAAACCTGGAAGTGGGTCTTTAAATCTATTTTTCCACTGATTTTATTTTTATCCACTAGGGGTTCCAGAACAAGACCCCAGTGGATAACAAGGGACAACCTGTACTCATTTAAGCATGTGCACATTTCAAATTGCCCTTTGTTAAGTACTGAAGTCAAGTTCAAAAAAGAGCAACACACATGTGCATACATACACAAAGCTGGCCAGGCAAGTTTAAAACTACACAGGTGGCAACCTACCAAGCTGAATCTCTCTAGCATGAAGATTACCATGAGCAATTCTTCTAAATATCACTGAGGAGCACAATGCTTGTAAGAAGCAAACCCTGCATGCACCAAATTCACAAAACACATAAAATGGCAGAAGACTGGGGACTATTTAGCCCCACATAATAGAAGAATGCATGCTAACTCTGCCCATCATTTTCAGGAGAAAAAGATTGGCTTGAAACCCCATTTTGTACTTGGCTCCAATGCAGGTGTTCCCAAACTAACCAGCAACGCGATGCCCTCCCTCTGCTGGTACCAGCTGCAGAACCTGGAAGAAAGTACCAATGACACACAACGTAATGATGTAAGTGCTGATGATGTCTGGGTTCTGTGACCTCACACGGCTGTAAAATCAGCATTAAAGAGATCAGAGTGGGTGAGAGCCCCCCCCCCCAAACTAGCCCATGGAACAGAGCCTGTATTGCTCCATGGTCTATTGCAGGGATCTCTAAACTTTTCGGCCAAAGGGATGCATCAAATATCTGGCACAGGGTCAAGGGCGGGAAAAAAATTAAATATAAAATTTAAATAAATCCATTAGAGATGGAACTTGGATGAATGAATAAATGAATGGGCTGAAATGTCCAGGACTTCTCCAACCATGAACACAGCCCAAGAAATAAAGCACACACTTAAATGGACCCTCATTCCACCACCCCACAAGCACAACTCTGGTTGTGTTGGTCAACTGGGCCAGATGCTCTCGGGGGAACAGAGGCTAGCCGCGGGCCGGATAGAGGCTTGCCATGGGCCGCATCTGGCCCCCGGGCCGGGGTTTGGAGACCCCTGGTCTATTGCATCATGATTGCGCTGCATAGTGGCTCAGCCGGCGTGTGTCCCACAATGCCCCTCAGGGCTTGTCTTTTTAGACAAACCTGAGTTCTTAGCCTTTTAAACATATTTTTAAGATTTTTTTTTACAGGCTTGGGGTCTTTTTTATTAGATTGCTGATGCTCTTTTAATTGTATTAATGTTTTATTGCTGTTTTAAGATATTTTTAATTGCGACGGGTTTTAACATATAATTTATGTTTTTAATTGTGATTTTATGTTCTTTATATTTCTGCAACTTGCTGTAAGCAAACCCTGGGTCCCTTCAGGGAGAAAGGTGGGGTAGAAATACAGTAAGCAAGCAAATAAATAAATAGGGCAGCAGTCTCAAAACCATGGGACTGCTGCATTTTAAGAAAGCCTTCCCTGTTGTGCACAGTACTTACATTTCCATGCGACTGCTTTTTTTTTTGCAAGCCAATTTTCTCAGAAAGTTGCTCTGGGCAGCTGCTTCTGCTCCAAATTTGGGACACAAAGACTGCCTGGCACATCTTTCTGAGAAAATCAGCTTGCAAGATAAAGGCAGAAGCGCAGAACAGTAAGCGCCATGCACAACAGGGAAGGATTTTTTCAGGCACCAGATTTGGCGCCTGCTGACCTAGGGTGTCACAACGCACAGTTTGGGAACCTCTGCTGTAATGCATACTGTCCAGCCTCTTGTAAGAGCTCTAGCAAGAGGCACACTCAAAAGCCTTATTCGTCAAGCTGCCAGTGTTACAGTGATAATTAAGTCCTCCTTACAACTCTTTGGTGTAAAGACATTTCTCACTAATAATAAGTTTTATTCCCAAACACTGGATTCCTTGAATTAAACATTTAGGGCAGCAGCAGTTAGTCAACATATCAGTTAACTTGGAATTGTTTATAGAGCCTGAGTGCAGCATTTGATTACACAGGCCAACACACATTTTGCTTCCTTAAACATTACACCAATTCCTAGGTATATTTAGGGTGCTGATCCAAAAATGGCATCCGTTTTGCCCTATCTAGTTTTGGAGACAGGGCATAGCCCCTTTAGTGAATGGTTCAAACAGCTTCCTCATGAGGCTTCCTCAAGAGGCTATACTATATCTCCAAAACTAGACGTGATAGGGCAAAATGGATGCCATTTTTGGAATCAGCACTCCAAATTCATATCAAACCACCATAAAGTTTGGCAAAAACTTTTCTGACCCTCAGTTTTGTAGGCCTATGTTATTAATCCATGTGTATATACTGGATTTCTGCAGAACACATAGCCATATGCATCCACACGTGTGCACATACACACAGTTTTATTTTCCTGCTTTGTGGAATAAAAGGAAAAATTCTAAAGTCATCATGCAAAAATCACAGATAGTTTGTAAGTAGGACAACGTAAGAACTGTGTAGAACTGTATTCCCAAACTCTTTCCAAAAAGAGAGGGGGAAGGGCTCTCTGTGCCCCAATATTGTATATTCTAGTATGCTTTTTGAAAGAGGAAATCTAAAGGTAGCCATTTTAAGGAGTTCATGCCAGAAGTGCAAGATGCAGTTTCACATCTACTGGTAGCAAGAAAGAAGAAATTAATTCAATTTGCTTTCATATGGTGACAAGTCTCTCTCTCTCTCTCTCTCTCTCTCTCTCTCTCTCTCTCATATACATACATTAGGCAACCTCTGGTAATATGTTACAAGCACTCCTTAAAGTAGTTTGTTCATATTTAATATAATGCTGCCAGCTAGTGGCAACATCTTATTCTAAACTAAGGTCTAGTTCACACTGGGTGCTTCATCACCAACTCCATTTGGGCAGTTGGGGTTATACAGAGAATGAGAAGGCCAAAGAGTACAACATGTACAACTACATCTCACTAAAGGGGCTGAAAAGTTACGGGAGTTCATAAAAATAAATGACTTGGTCTTTGAGGAAAACGTACAAAATGTATGTATTTACAGCATTGTAAGTAAAAACATGTAATTACTTCATTTTTACAATATATGCTTTAGGGTTGCGGTTCCCAAATTTCTCAG
This sequence comes from Tiliqua scincoides, assembly GCF_035046505.1. NCBI lineage: Eukaryota > Metazoa > Chordata > Lepidosauria > Squamata > Scincidae > Tiliqua > Tiliqua scincoides. The sequence goes on along the minus strand of NC_089821.1, from coordinate 261,040,339 downwards.
GAGTTTAGAAAGTTGTGGCAGTGGAGGGCAAAGGCAGCAACACAATCCCTAGGATCACACTGCTGCTGGGGCTGATCAGCTAGCACCAGCCTCCAGGGGGTGCAAGGAGCCCAATGGAGCCCTCCACAGGGCTTCCCAAGCCTCTGAAAGTCTAAAAAATATATATACTGGAAACCACTTCCAGTTTCATGATAGAAAATCAGAAGTGGTTTCCAATAGCTTTTTTCAGACTTACAGGGGGTTGGGAAGCCCTACAGAGGGCTCCGTGGGACTCCCTGTACCCCCTCCCCGAGTCCAGTGCTAGCTGTAGTTAGAGGAAACCCTCCCATTGGCCCTAGCAGCAGCACAATCCTGGAATCAGGATTAAAGGCCCTAGCAGCAGCACAATCCTGGAATCAGGATTAAAGGGACAGAGGCAGGGTTTCTCAGGTTGGAGTACCATGATGCCCCAGTTTGAGAACCTCAATTTTAGGGCCATTATCCAAAAAGCTACATACACAGCTATGTTACAGCTGCATACACAGCCACTCAGTTTAGAGCAGGGGTGTCAAACTCATTTTATACAGAGGGCCGAAGTTAGCATTCAGGGCACCTGCTGAGGGCCAGAAGTGATGTCATTAAGCAGAAAGTGACATCATTAAGCAGCTGATGGCCAGAAATTTGCACTTTGTTCTCACCAAAAAACTCATTAACTGCAAATGACAGAAGAGTAAATACCAAATCTTGATAATATTTCAAGATATGGGGGTCCCCAATTTTCATGTAGGCTGCTTTTCAGCAGTAACACCTCAGCACTACTCAGCAGCTGAGAGCCTGAGGGCCAGATAAAAAGCTTCCGGGGGGCCGGATGCAGCCTGGTTTTAGAGCAGCGTTTTTCAACTGCTGTGCAGCATCACACTAGGTGCTGCCTAGGGTGTGCCGCGAGATCAGAGCAGACAGGCAGCAGCCATGCATGCGGGGGAAGCAGCTGCTTTGAGCCTTACATGAAGCAGAAGGAAAAGGAGCAGGCAGACAGCCAGCGAAGGGGCTGGTTGCGGCTGCTTTACACCTCCTGCTGTCGCTTGCTCCTGCGCAAGAGGAAGTCTGCAACCCAATCCTGATTTACCTGGGAGTAAGCCCCATTGACTATTATGGGGCTTACTTCTAAGTAGACACACCTAGTATTGGGTATTAAGTCCTTCCTTGCCTCCTCTGCAGGCTGATTGGGCAATCAGAGAAGCTCGGAGGAGGTCCCGGCGGGTGGAGTGAGTAAGAACAAGGGAGTTAGGAGCAAGCAAGCAGGTATGAAGCGAGTAAGTCTGCTGAGGCCACCAGTCTAAGAACTGGCTGGCTCAAAGGGTCCTGGATAGTCCCTTTTCCTTGTCACAGTTTGCCTGCAACTCCCCAAAGCGACCCTCCCTGTATTGCCTTTTGGGGGAAGGGCATTGGGCCCCAATCCTCTCCATACTTACCTGGGAGTAAGCCCCATTGACTATAATGGGGCTTACTTCTGAGTAGACATGCCTAGGATTCGGCTTTTGGTCACACTTTTTTTCCTTAAATACAGGAGCAGGCAATTGGCACTTCTCCCCACCCCACTCCACTCCCTCCCACAGGCACACTGCCCCCCAAATTTAATAACTGGAGTCAGCACCTCTCTTACTGTCCCTTCCTTCACTCCTCCGCACCTTCCAAAGGTTCAGAATCACTTGCTTCAAGTTCTCTCTTCCCCCCACTCCAGCTGAATCCTGTAGTTGTTTCACTCATGTCTCTTCATTGCCCCTCACCTCACAGCTCTCCTATGTGCTCAATCTGACCTCTCTCTGCCAGCACTTTCTCGCATAACACTTTAATAACATTTTTCATCCTTTTCACAATCACATATCCTTTCTCTCCCAGCTTCTTGTAAGTTTCTTTATCATGTACTAATATAATTGTATTAATAATATTAACAATTAATTGTAATGTGGTGATTTAATGAAAGTAAAAAAACTGGTAGTGTGCCTTGACAATTTTAGTGCCTTGTTGGTGTGCTGTGAGCTGAAAAATGTTGAAAATGGCTGTTTTAGAGTATAGCCCTGTAAAGTATCTCCTCAACCAAGCCTTCTTCATTTCAAGTAGTGAAAGAGTATTTGATTGGTTTACCACTATAGCAAAATGTTTAAATATTAGAAGCATTAGCTTGTTTCCAAAAATGTCAACCAGAAGCAGCCATAACAGTGATTGTCTGAATGAAGTATATTTTCAACAACCACTGAGTGAGCACTGTGGGATGAATGTAAATGAATTTATGCCATTGTTTTGTTTTCGAGTTTCACATTCCACTAACATCTGCAATCCCCTGCCATACCTAAGTTGGATTCTTCCTTTTGTTCTTATTATTCCTTTGCCAATTTGCTAGTCCAATGGAACTCCTTCCTCCTGTAAATTTGTGAATTACTTCTCCTACCTGGCAATACTTCAAGAACACATTTTCTAAGTGCTCTTTAGACTGACTTCATAATAAAGCCGGAGGCATTCAAACAGGATGAAAGCTTCAAAGTTAAAACTGAATTGCACCAAGCATTTTTCCTCCACAATTACCTATCCTTTAGATTTTGTTGTTGTTGTGAGGTCAAAAGTTAGTTTATGAAATTGACATTTTTCTGCTCTTGAAATGTCAGTGTGCAATGAAGTGTAATTTCAGGTTCATAAAAAAACAAAGAGTTTTTTGAGGTGAATCAGGTGTATTTAAGAACAGTTTCATGTTACTGCCTGCGAAAGAAAAATGTTATCTGCTTTTATACTTTATGACTGACCTATAAATACATTTTTTTTATATAGACTGTTGGTTTGTAAAAAAAAGTCAGAGACAATGTAGATCCTATTGTATGAAGGAAATCAACAACTTACATAGTTAAATGTAGGACGAATAGCACAATACAGGCATGCCCCAGTATCCACGGATTTGGTATCTACGGTTTCAGTTATCCACAGATACCATGAATACTAGGGAGGCCTCTTAAAAATATAGGGGATCATTTTAAAAAGTCTTGTTTTACCAAGATTTTTTAAACTTTCCCCTATTTTTTTAAAGGTGTTCCCAGTATCCACAGTTTCAGGTATCCAAAGGAGAGTACGGAACAGAACCCCAGTTATACCTGTATTGTAAAATAAATACCAAATATGCATGTACCTGAAACATATTCCCCCCCCCCCAACAGGCTGCAAAGGTCATTCATGTAGATTCTGAAATACAGTACACACTGTACATGCCATTTATTTATTCATTCCAGTGTTTCACCACAGAGCTGCTTGCATATGGTTCTCAGGCAATCTCCTATATAAAGCCAAACCTGCTTCACTTCAGAAGTATAATTGTGTAATGTGCCTTCAGACTACCTAAGTTTATGGAAAACTCATAGAAGCAAGATGAGGCAGGCAAGATACCATTATCTCACTGAGTGTTCGGTGTATGTTTGTTTGGGGGGGGGATTCCACTAAAATGGAGATTGAGTATCAACACTTGGCATCAACAGTGTCAGCCACTGATCCTACTTCAATGACAATGCCAAGGGCAGCCACCATATGACCATGAAGATAAAACCTAATTAAGACCCATAAACACCTAACTCTACCCCCATTGACAGTACAAAACAAAGGACAAATTGTCTTTCAGCCTGAAGGATGGATTGCTGACAGTTATCTAGAACAGCGATTCTTAGCCCTCGGGGGGGGGGGGGGGCGGTAGCCTTTGGCTGCTCCTAAATTCCATGCACAGCAACACAGTCTTTGTTGCATAACAGATTCAACATTTAATGTAAGGTAAAGGTACAGGTGGGTCCTCTTTGCCTGCGGATTCAGAACCCGTGAATTTGACTCGCCATGGGTTCCAAACCTGTGGTTGAGGACTCACCAAGGACCTCCCAGTTGCAACTGGAATGAGCTGGTTGCTTCCAGGAGGCTTCTGAGACCCACAGAGACAGCATGCAGCCTCTGCCCTCTTAGAAAGGCCCCTGGAAGCCTTCCGGTTTTTGCAAAAACTGACGCTTCCGATGCCTCCGGGGAGCTTTCTGAAGCCATTCAGATGCTTCTGAGGGCCTTTCAGAGGCCCGTAGAGGCTATGTGTGGACAGCTCCAGAAATGACCAGAACAAGGTTCCGATCATGTTTGGAGGCCCTGTTGGTTCACAACCCACAGATTTAACTATCCGCTGGTTTCAGTATCCATGGGGGTAGTGGTGGTCTGGAAGCAGATCCCCTGTGGATACCGGGATCAGACTTGTAAATAAAAACACATCCTAATTTTTAAAAAAGTACATTGTACTAAATTTTCTTCTGTTTATATGAAATTATAATCAGTCTCAGTGTTTTGTTTCATATGTATAGCATTATACATGTAGCTTGGACCTGAGCAGGAGGTCTAGAACCTGATCATTACTAGCACTATAGGAACTACAAGTCTCCCCTATTGATAGCAGTGCCACCTGCCACTGTCCCAAAAATAAGCAGAAATAACCTCTCCTGTTGCAAAAAGGAGTTGCGAGTGGGGAGGGGGCCAGTTAAAGCTACATGCATGCACCTGAGGGTATACTTTGGACTGCAGCATTTAAAAAGTGCTGTATCCACAACACAGAATTACAACACAGTATCCATCATTGTACCAAATGGCCCAATGATCAGAATAGCAAATTTGCATGCTTTGGAGGGAGTATAGGCCACATGCAGCAAACACGATACCATATCAGCACAGCAGGTGAGAATGTCGGCACAAAACGTTTCGTATCAGCACAAAATGTTTTGTATCACCAAGAGCATAATCTCCTTCAAAAAAAAAATAAAGTAAAAACTTACAAACATTTCCTGTGTTGTCAAAACTTGTCAAAACATCTTCAACGCTGAAGAGCCCACTGTTACATCTAGGAAAGAAAATTATCATCAGCACCACTGTCCCACAAGCAGAACTGTTCCTCATTTATCTTCTAAAAGAATAAAAAAAGCATTCCATGTGGTTTCAAAGCCTATATCGTCCATCAATGACTTGAAAAATGTCTCACCACTAGAGGGAGAAAAATTTAAAAAATATCACACAATGTTAAAGTTAACATAAGCACCAACAGCCAAGACCCAAGCTTGTATATGTTTTTTATTCTTTAAAAATATTTTGAATTGAATAATGCATGCACATGCTACAAATATGAATTTCCAATCTTAAACAGAGAAAAAATATATGTAATTCTAACGAATATTATTACTTAGAAAGAAGATTAGTGGAATTCAGATCCAAGCACTCATTTGGATTGCAACAACTTACCCATGGATTTGACCTATTTGTGTATACGCAAAGAGAAGAAATACAGTTTAATTCATGATGACTCCACACATCATACTCAGTTAACACCTAGATCAGTGATTCTGAAAACTTTTCAGGAGACTTACTCCTCAGGTAAGTCTTTTCAGGGGGACAAGGCAAGGTCAGCGACGCAACCACCAGGATTGCATCTCTAAGGGGGGGGTGATTGTACTAACTCTGCAGAGTAAGCCCTTCGGAGGGCTGCATGGGGCTCTCTGCACCTCCTGCTGCTTGCAGAAGCCTTAGTAAGTACAAGCACCCCCCTTAGCAACTTGAGCCTGGGGACCGCATCGCTGCCTCTCCCCTTCCCCTCCTCCTTAAAGAGACGGGAAAAGTTTTACATGAGCTGATGGGTCGTAACCCACCAGTTTGAGTACCACTGACTTAGATTTATCTAGTTTCATATAATTCATTTTAATTGCAATCAGAGACTGCATAGACAGCTAGCTGCTAGGGACTAGGTTGTCCCCTGGGGAGGCTGGGTGCCCCGCGTCCTCAAGAAAAAGAGATGCTGGCCTGCGAAGCAAGCCAGCAAAGAGGAAACCCAACCTGCTTCTCCAGAGGCGAAGGTCAGTCTGGGAAGTAAGGGGGAGCCCCTCCACTCAGGAAGCTTTGCCTGACCCACCTATCATGAGAGAAGCTACCTACCTTAGGAAGACTGACCCTGTCGTGGAGAACCCATCGGAGAATGACCGTTTGCTACATGCACATGGCCTGCTGATCTGTCAACACTAGACATACAACATACTATGATGCATACCAAGTATAAGGACACTTCAGATTGTGCTTTAAACAAATTAACTTCAGACCCACTACAAGTGTAACCAATCCAGAAATGAAATAAGCTAAAGAGAAGTTCTGGATATCTTAGAAAACGTTATTGTGAAGAATCACCAGCAAGAAAAGACAGAAACCATTGTAGCAAAATATTGGCATTTGTATACTGCAAATGCATCAGGAGGACAATCCAAAAGTGGTTCAGAACAATTCTTTTGGCACTAACACACAGACCAGATTATGGCCACCATGGTGCACTAAGTGTTCTGTGGGTAAGGAAAACAGTAAGATTCTTTGCTGTCAAAAGAACCAGAAATAATAAAGTCCCATGCAGTTTGGACAGAATGAGAAGCAACATTCTTCCTGTGGAACTTTGTCTTTCTTCCCATATACAAGCAAGGTCTGATCATCATCTTCATTTTGCTTGCATAGCTCCATCTTGCTGTTTTCCCCTCCCCAGTTCCTCAACCAGTAAAATGTTCCAGAGCCAGTGCTGTTACTGGTTGCCCATAGTATGCTGGAGTCCTAACAAACTGTAAATCCGATCCAGAGAACTACTTGTATAAGCAAAGATGCTTCCATTAATGCAAATAGTAGATCTTGAACATGTGAAGGGCATAGACTATGACTAGAGGTGTTTGTTTCTGGTAAGATAGGTTTACAGTAAGTCTTACTGAACACAATGGGTTTACTTCTGAGTAAGGTAAATAACACCATTTTCAAACACCTCTGATAAAGGCCTTATACTATGAGACCACTGGTCCATCCAGGTCATTATTGTCGATGCCGAGTGTGGCTTTCCAAGTGGGATTTTAACCCATCTGATCCAGAACCCAACAGACACAGGAAACACTTCGCCCCTCGCTCCAGAGGTGAGGGAAGCAGAGCTCCCCTCGCATCCAGAAGATCTTTTGAGCTTTCGAGGGTCTGCTGGGCTCAGAATGACACTAAAAAGTAAAAAAAAGTCACTTCCAGTTTTGCAAAAAAAAGTGAATTTTTCACTTCTTACAGAGCCCGGTAGAGGCTGCAGGTGGACGTACATGACCTCTACTCAGAGGCTCAGAAGACCCTCCGGAGGTAGTGGTGTCACTAGGATTCGTGTCACCTGGTGCGAGAGGCCTGCGCGTCACCCCATGCAGTGGGCGGGGCAGCACCCCAGGTGGTGGGCGTGGTGATGTACCATCACCCCAACCCTACTGGTTTTTTGGTTGTACCTTCTGACAGAACACAGATATTTCAATGTGGTTTGTTTCATTGCATTCTGCATGAAATTACACATTAATTGATATATAACATGATGGGATTATTCCTCCAAACTCTAATTTTAGTGATTTTGAAAACTTGTAGAGTCTCTCTCTGTCTCTCTGTGTCTCTCTCTCTCACACACACACACGTCAATTTACTAACACCTTATTGCAGCATTTCTCAAACTTTTAGCACCCGGACCCACTTTTTAGAATGACAATCTGTGCAGGATCCATTGGAAGTGATGTCATGGCCAGAAGTGACATCAAGCAAATTAAAATAAATAATTATAAATAATTAAATTGGTAATTTAATTTATGGATATGAATTTAAATAATTAAATCCATATTCTTAGAATCTATCAGGTTGCTAAGTAGTAAGGAGGAACCAATACCTGTATCTTTCTCCCTTTTTAAAGTTACAGCTAAAGATATACTTGTTTTCCTATGCTTTTTCAAATTAAGCTCTGGTTATATATTGTGCACCTCCTCCGCCAGCTTCCCCTTTTCTTCTCTTACCCTTGTGCATGTGGGGGGGGGGTGTTTGGACTGTGAGTCTGCAGGCAGAGTCCACTGATTTTAATTCTCCTTTGTATAGTGCCTAGGCATGTTAAAAATGATAAATATTGTTTATTACTGAAAGAAACACAGTATATAGTTCCAAAAGTAGGTCAGATTTTTCACTGGGGGAAAATGGTGTGAGAACAAAAGAGATGCTGGTTACAATAAGGGTACATTGCAGAGCAGAAATACTATGAACAGAGGCTGTACTGGAGCTATAAAATTAATACGGCTGCTTCTACTAGAATAGTCCCTGAAGAAATTGCAATACACTCTAGTAGCTAAAGAACATTCATGCTATAGGATTTCATACAGTTTCAAGGAAATGAAACAGTCCTATGATCATAGACCACTGAAAAGATTTGGTACAAAAGGTTAGAAACAGAGCACTAAGTTGACAGGCAAGCACTACGTACCAGTTCACAGAATTTGGTTCTTATGTGTATCTAAACTGGGAGGACCTGAACATGGCAAAGTTCCCGCCCCACAAAAACCCAGCCCCCCCCCAAATAAGACAGTTACAAAGATAATTACATTCCCAATATGTTTACATTATAAATTCTTAAATTTATTCCTTCATGAGTAATGTCCATAAAAATTTCATCCTGCAGTTTAAAAAAGGCAAGACGAAGCTTTTTTGAGTACTCATGAAGGAGTACAAATAATAACTTGATGAAGATAGATCTGAAATGCATTGGGAACTTGCTGGTTGCTTCAGTCATTTTTCAGAACAATTCTTCCCTTAGAGTTTAAATAATCTTTGTGAGCTGTATCCCAAATTATCCTTCCACTTGCATAAGGGAGCTTGCACATACAGAGTTAATAGTGCAAGGTTGTTGCACACAGAAATCTGGATACACAGCACAAGAGCTCAATGTAATGCACGTCACTAGTTGTGAAAACATTTAAAATGTTGTGCAATATCTTTGGTATGTCTTTGTGCAACCACACGTGCAAACATGAAATGCTATAATATCCACATAAAGTGGGTTGTATCCTAAGGTAGCATCTGATGTGTATATACAAAAATACAATATGACTAAAGCATAGTTAAATGTATAGCAGTTGGGCATACTTCGGTATTTTGTGGTTCTGATAATAAAGAGCACACCCTGAATATCTCACTGAGCATCCAATTTAAACTTAGTCTTAGAACTACGAGTCTTAGAACTCGTCCATCATCATTCTCTCAATTCTAAGCCTCGAGTAAGATGCTTGGAAGGTCATGACAATCAGCACACAATAAAATATGCCACTTGCCTTGCAAAATGGTCTTCAAGCCCTCTAGTGCAGCAACTCTAGCTTGGTTCATAGCATATCTGAATACACAATTTTATCCATGTTGATAGGCCTTGAAATGATATAGCTTGGCCTTTAGACTTTTTGCCATCAGCCACAAACAACCTTGTGAACTTTCTACATATGTAGCTCTGTCAAGATAATACCCGACAGCCACACAATGTTCAATAAGCTTTCTGGGGAATTATCCTGATGACTAGGAAGATTCAAAACTATTTTACAGAACAATCCTATGCATTTCCACTCAGAAGTCAATCCCACTGAATCTAGTGGGACTTCCAGGTGTGTATAATATTGCAACCTTAATCAAATTTCTGGATTTAAAAAAAATCTTGAGTGTTTCTTTACCTTTTTGAATAGCATAGAGGAGAAGTATAACTCAGATTTGAGAGTAATTATTATTTCCCCTTGTTACCACTTTTCTGCTTGAAATTGTCTCTGCAAGCCACTTTCTTTCACATTTCCACAATTCCTTTTCCAGCTATTGGATGGGCAGGGAGACAAACCATTAAAAACCCGGGCTCAGTTCCGATTCATCCAGTTCAGAGACTTTAAAAAGTGGCATGGTTAACAGGTTCAGACATTCCAAACTCACTTGGAACTGGTTTAAAAATATTGCACACAGAATAATATCAAACTCTTGTATGCATGGAAATTTTTTATAAACACAGTGGTAACTAAGAAATGTGAGGAACTATTTGTGAATTTTTCAAACTTTTAACAAAATACACACACAATGGCATAACACAAAATAATTCAAAATAAAACATTAATCATACAGTTGAAAGCTGTGTTACTGGTTCTTGTTCCACTTGGTTTGAACCAGTTGCTACTTCTTGCATTTAGGAGTTCAGTTCTGGTTAAAAATAACCAAGAGATTTTAGGTTAAGATTCAGTTCCAGTTCCCTAAACAACTCTCTGATATGGTTTGGGATTAAGTTTGGTTCAACTCCCTGGATGGTGGAAATGAATGGAAGAAAAGTTAGGACACATAGGGCACAATCTTATTTTCCAGCACTGACATAAGGACAATGCAGCTCTGAGGTAAGGAAACAAACATTTCCTTACTTTGAGAAGGCCTCCATAAGTGCAACAACACATAAAACTAGAAATGCTTTTTTTTAATGCATCATTATTAAAATGCCCTTAAAACTGAATCCCAGGGCAGAGTGATTAGACAAAGCCCTAATCAACAGACAATTGAAACTGATGCAATGATTTCAATAAACATTAAGATCCAAGTTCTTTAAACTATTCAAAATGAAAACAGAGAATAAGGACTCAAACACAACATATGCCAGACATGAGCAGTACTTGTAAAACTAGAAAGGCATTTACCTTAATGATATGCTGTACTCAGGATGAAGGATGCTTTTATACTGAACCCAGGTCCCAGAGTCATTTTCTGGTTCCTGTCTGTCATCTCCATTTATTGAGAATAGTCTAAATGAAGCAAATCTCCTTACTGATACTTGCTGAAGGTGCACACCCTCCAAGTGTTTTTCCTTCAAAACCTATAATTAAAACAAACACACAGAATTAGAACTAAGCAAACTGTGACCTGATAACCATTATTTTCAGCCACACTAGACGCTGTTCCAGAACCACCATTCAGAGCGCGATACCATAGTCTTTCGAGACTGAAGGTTGCCAACAGATAACCTTGATGCTAGACTACTGCAATGCACTGTACTGGTGCTCTCCCTACATGTTGTCTGGAAAAATAGTCTACATATTTTGATGATGAGAGAGGATTCTTGAGAGATCAATCTGCACTGATCACCCATTATTTTAAAGGCACAATGCAAGATGCTGGTTTTGATCTGAAGGGTCAACATATCTAAGGGATCTTTTCTCTTACTTCCCATCATATCATGTCATCCCATGATATGATATGATATGATCCCATCTCTTACTTCCCATCATATCATGTCATGTTCCCATCATATCATGTCTGCTGCGAAGATCAGCAGACAGCGGTTGGAAGTCACTGCATAACACTAACAGTTACACTATCCTAACTAAAGGCTCAATCCTATTCAACTTTCCAGCAAGAATGCAGGCCCCGAGGTAAGGAAACAAACATTAGCTTGAGGAGGCCTCCATGACTGCCCCCCCCCCACAGGATGCAAAATATGCCCTGTTGGCATGGCTGCATCTGCACTAGAAAGTTGAATAGGATTGGGCTTTGAATCAGCACACGTATTACTTCATCATAGTTACTGTGGCATAAGTTAAGGCAAGGAAAATTGGTAGACAGAGATATGGTGAGGAGAAGTAGTAAACAGCATAATAAATATCCTATCCTTCACAGAGCTAAGACTCACATAACCCACCATCTAAGAAAATGACAACAAAATTACTATGATAACTAAATACATATCCACCGGACACAATGCAAAGTTCAAGATAACAGAAAGAAAAGGAGGTCATAGAAGACTAAAACATCCTAGCATGAGGTTTTTTTCTTGCTGTGTGTAAGGTTGTTGCTGTCTAGAATTTGAGGTCTGGATCCTTATTCTAATTCCTCTCCCTTTTGTACTGTTTTTACAATTGGAGGTGCCCTGCAGGAAACCATGATGTATATTTTTCCCCCTTTCAAGAAGTCACATTCACAATTCCCAGGACTGAGACTAACCAATCTCTCACTGTGCCACTCTTTTCCATAGAGCTACCAGCGACTGATGTCACTGCCTCCTGTGAATTTGCTCTTATGCTGTTTATTCTTCTTCATTTCAGTATCGAAGCTTGGGAAACTGTTCTCCTCACACAGACCACACTATACATGTGTTATGTGTGGTCAAATATTTATGAAGAATAATTGGTACCACAGTGAAGTTCAAGCCTTTCTTCAGGGTGGGGACAAGGAAGATATGATGGCTATGTTCTATATGCAGGTTTCCTAACCACTGGCCATGGTGATCGAAATGACAACCCTTCCTTCCCAGTCTGGCCCTGGGATTCCCCTCCCCACAGAAAGGGATAGCTTGTTGCTTGTGTCTGTAGTGCAAAAGAATTCAATCCCTTGTTATAGGGAGCACAGGAATATGCAGCTCCAAGTTGTTTCTGTCCTGTTCACTGAACAATGGAAGCCTGGCATGCAAGAGGCACTGCAGGCTCTTCATGGCAGATTTTTTAGTACATTAATGTGAAAGCAAGAAAATAATGGCTTCCCTGACTTCATTACAGTGTGTTGATAGGTATTTTTCATCTACGGCTAGCATGGAGACATCAGAGGACCAACATTGTGCTTGTAGGATGATGACAGAGTTGCCAGGGGCACTATGGGAGTGGATGTCATTGCTATGTTACCTCTTTTACCTCCAACTGTTTTATTATGCTTTGGATACTACTTCTGGGAGAGCACAGGATCCCAAATAACTATGCCATTGTAAGTTAAAACATTGCAACAGTCATCTTAACTTCAGCCTGTCCTTCTAATTCAGCTCTAGAAACAAACCAATTTGCTAGTTACAAAACTTTCAATAATATAAATTTCAGTAACACAAAGGAAATTAAAACTAAAGATCAGATTGATAGGTAAACTGGCTTTCCTTTTCTACCCCCAGTCTGCAGGAGGCCCTTCTCTCCTTAGAAGAGGGTTTAGAATGTTTATGCTTAAAAAGATTTTGAAGACTTGCTTTTTAAAATGAGAATGTTTCAGGTATGTATAAATTTGATGCTACGTGTCTATTAGTAATTCAGTTTTAATTTCATTGTTTATATTACTGCAGATACACATCTATAAGTCAATCCCACAGATAAGTCGAGGGCAGGTTTTGAGCCAACAATCATGGAATTTTCTATGACCCTCTGATACGTCAGGGGTTAAACTTAGGGGGGTGTCTGACTATAGTTTTGTCTGATTTTACTCTAGGCCAGATCCTGAAAAATAACCTACCACTAATTGTTACCTAAAAACTATAGTCTCTAATTTATTAAAAACATAGTAAAAGATCATAAGATGCATTTTTATTCTTTTTAAAATTCTGGTCTTCACCACCTTTTTGTAAACACTATCAGAATAAGTGCACTGTAAACTACATACCAGTAAAACAGTGGTTCCCAACCTGGTATTCACGTACTCCCAGGGACACTCAACAGGAGCTTTAGGGGTAATTGAAAAAGAATGAAATAATGGCAGAAAAAGGCAGGCCGTGCTCCAGAATGGCTTGCAAGGACCAGCAAAGCAGGAAGGGAGGTAGCTAGTTGGCTGTGAAAGCCCCACCAATAGCTAGCTTTTGGTCAACAATTCATCTATGAACCAGTGATTGAAAACTATCACAGTAAAAAAGTTGAAACATAATATGAAAAGTGATCAATCACCCAGAATTTTTCAGCACACTTCTAGTGCAAAACAGTGCAAAGGCAGAGTCTTCTGTTCTTCAAACAGATGAAAAGAGAAAATATGTGATGAATACATGAAGTCTGGGCTTTCATATGGAGAAGATGAAGGCTTGTCTTATTAATTACAAACATTTTGCTAATATGAAGGGTACAGTTTATGGAAACGGGCTGCCAAGGGACATGCAAGTGAAAAACATTGGGAACCACTGCAGGAGATCCATGAATCAAATCCACCTTTAAGGTGGACATGAGGGGAACCATGAATCGAACACACCTTTAAGGTGTCTGGTATGTTAAGCCAGAAGCTCTACATACAACATACAACCCATAACACATAACTAAGAGTGTGCAATTTAATTCACAGCAGAGAGATGAGATATTTGCAACCCTTTTTACTCAGAAGTAGACCCACTGCTTTCCATGGGTGTTATTCTTAAGTAATGGTGCACTGAATTGTAGCCTGGGAAGGAGGGTCCCATCCTGGTGTTTCAAAAAACAGACCTGCTTTGCAAGCATTTGCAAAGCAGAACCAGGCTGCAGCACAAGGAAGGAGAAGAAAAGGTGAATTTTGGCTGGAATGTCCCTGGAAAGTAACTACAGCAACTAAGGAGGTGCCTGCCTCAGCTGAGCAACAGCTCAGTTGAGAAACCAAACTGTTGAGAGTTGAAAGGCTCTTCCCTCTGATTGACCAGGAGATAAGGTGAAGTGATAATTAGAGCTTGATTACTTGGCAAAAATTTCACTAGGTAAGTGAGTATCTACGGCACTTCTTACTACATTATATTTTAGCTGCAAGACACCCTGCAGGAATTCTTTCTTGGCAAGAAGGAGGCACATAAATGCCAATTCAAGTTTAACCTACTTCATTACAAACAATTGCTTGAAAATTCAATATTTTTTTTACATTCAGTAATCTCCTGAAAGCATTTACAAACTTAGCATTTTCTTTTGCAGTTTAGTCATCTTAGTAATAAGAACAAAAAGCAAAAGGTGACAAACCTATTCAGAGCTGGCTATGATAATGCTTTGAAAAGGCTGAGAGACAGTCTTCTCTGTTTACACAATGCCCTCTAAGTGAACTTCAAGGATCACTGACTTACCTTATACAGCTATTCTAAATGAATGCGCCCCAGGGACCAATATAACAAGTGCATGATCCAGAAAAGGAAATAAGAATGGTCACTAAGGGAACAGACAAGCACAAGGGGGAAAAAGAAAAAAAAGAGAAAAGAAAACTGATCCAGAAAACTAAAACCTAATTGTGAAATAGTTTCACTGAAGAAAATAAATAAGTCATGCACATTCTACTGGGAAGTGTTTGTTCACAATACTGGATGGGATCCACTTAAACCCTGTCATTCTCATGCCCCAACTGGACTTCAAAATAAAGTTTGTGCTCGATTCTAATATATATTTTTCCTTAACACTTACTGTACTTAAAATTACTTCTAGCTTAATTTACAACTTTAAAAGCGCAATCCTAATCAACTTTCCAGCACTGTCATAGCTGTGCCAATGTGGTGTGCACTGCATCCTGCAGTGGGGAGGCAGTCAAGGGCGCCTCCTCAAGGTAAGGGCATGCTTTTTACCTTACTTTGCGGCTGCATTCTGGCTAGGTCAGTGCTAGAAAGTTGGTTAGGATTGTACCCTATGAAGTAGTGTTATTAATCTGCAAATATTAACTTGCAAGTAGTAAAGAAAATAAATTGCATCCTATAAAGAGTTAGATACCCGTTTGCCAAAGCCCACCAGCTCCCAAACTTGTCGCTGCTGCAAAGCCCTCAGAACCTTGAAGTAGCAATAATGCAAAACAAGTCACACAATGACATTGCCACTTACTTCCATGTTCAGAAGCCAAACATGAGAGGTAAGTGGGTCAGAGCAGGTGGAAGAGCTTTTCCCAGAATGTGCAGCTCTGTCCATACGCTGAGCCTCCTGCCACTGTCTGGAGGCTTGTGCCACAGTTTTGCTGCCAGGAACCTTATAGCCACATTGACTCTTTGACAAGCAAAAGCTGGAATGTTTTCTATGTAAGTCAATCATCTGATGGCAGCCTAGAAGCTGGGCAGTGCGGGTGTATGCAACACCTTCTCAGTCTGCGGTGGAACCAGGAGAAAGGTAGACAGAAGCCTGCAGAGACCAGCCCTTCTCAGTCTTTGCTGCACCAGCACGGCAGCTGCTGTCACCCAGGTTCTGCACAGCCTGGTCCACCCAGCCTCGACAGTAGCCAGTATTGTCTCATTATCACCCTGTCGCTTCCTCACAGGAGGCAGGGCCTCTAAGAGAAATTTCAGGGGGTACAGAGTTGATGTTGGGCCCCTTTCCAAAGAGAGAAGGCAAAATGAGACAAATGGGACAGGGACAGTGTGGGGATGGGGGGGGGCTGTGGGATAGGGAGGATTTCTGATGAAACACCAACCACCAACCTGCCCAAAAAACAGTCAGACAACAGCTGTAACACAATTTTATAGACTGTTGATTTTATATATACACCAAAACTCACATTAAAGTTACGCCAAATATTACTTTTTTTCCTTACAGAGTTTCTCATAAACCAAACAGAGGGCCCAGTCCTATCTAACATCCCAGCCACAATGCAACTCCAAGGTAAGAGAACAAACATTCCCTTACTTTGAAGACGCCTCCATGACTGCTCTCCACTTCAGGATGCAGTGCGTGTCCCACTGGCACAGTTACATTCACAAGGGAAAGTTGGATAGGATTGAGCCCTGTGTCATCTCTGGATCTGTGAATGAGCCCTTGAGAAGTTATGGAAAATATAGTACCCAATTTAAGCAACTTGTCAAAATGTTCTGTTAGCAAAATCCTTTTAAAAGATTGGAGGATTCCAAATATCAGAAAGCTTTCCCTGACAAAATGTTGCCTCTTAATTCAGGTTTTGTATACTGCATTTCAAATGGCATACAAACGGCCCATAACTATTAGTTCTAAAATAGGTACAATTATTTCAACGATTCTTAAACTCTGGTCTGCTAACAATTTACGCTTCTCTTTCAGATAGTGTAAGATGAATAAAGGTGACAGCTGGCAACAGCATGGCTCAAATTATGGCAGCACATAGAACCACTGCATCCTGCGGCCATAATGTAAAAAATCAGCTTCAAATAAGTGTGTGTGGACTGACAAATGTCTGTATTACGACACATTCCAAACATCTTCTTTTCTCTCTCATCCAACACATTTTGCATACCTGCACTGAGGAGTGAAAAGGGTTGGCTTTCAGGTCAGAAGACTCGCTCACCCCCTTGCCCCTTACATAATTAAACTGCAGCAACCAACAGAAAAGAGGCGCACTAGAACACTATGCACCACTGTGAAGTTTAAGAACTGCCACTTTAGAGCAATGTTTCTCAACGTTTGTTCTCCACCATACCACTTCACATGAACCACCAATTTGAAGTAACTTCGGAAGTAACTGGCAATGACTTAACCTAGTTACTTCTAGGTTGGGAAGCCAGACGTGAGGCAACCAACACCAGTAAGAAGCTCAGGATGGATAGAGGGCTTTTTCGAGCATGGAAAAGCATGCTTTGGAGCTCTGACTGCTGAACTGAGTCAAGCCTCTTACACTGATTGCCGTGTCGCATTCCTGGTCTCAGGGCCGGGCGGCAGGTATCCAGGGGTCCCGTGAGTACCACCAGACACTACCTCGAGTGCCACCAGCAGAACCTGTACTACTGGTTGAGATAGTACTCTAGAGATGATGGAACAGTGTTGCACTTGGGTCCAGCTCCCCCTTCAGCCATCAACTCCCAAAGGGCCTTGAGCAAGTCCTTTATCAATCTCACTTCCCCATCAGCGAAACAGGGATACCAAGGACTTACCTCACATACAATCATTGCGAAGCAAAATGAAAGCGTCACCCCAAAAGCACTTGGTGTCTGCCAAGCAGGTGCTAGGGAAAGGAGGATGCAGAAGAAGATGAGAGGGTCCTGGAGGGAAAGCATTATTGCTGTGGACCAGGGACCTGCGGTGGGTGGGGAGGCTGGTGAGGCAGAGCCTCCCCTCTGGAGTCCTTCGAAAAGCACTGCTGCCCTGTGAAGCGCCCAGGCACCCACAACCCGAGGGTTGTGGGTGCTTGGGCGCCTCACACGGGGGCAGCGGTTTTCGAAGGACTCCAGAGGGGAGGCTCTGCCTCACCAGCCTCCCCACCCCCCACAGGTCCCTGCTGGGCATGTTATTGGCACATCACGTTGCTATACCTGCCTGAGAAGCTTCCAACGGGCTTTAGCGACTGCTGCCTGCCTGCGTGCTTTGCAGCCTTCCTCCACGTCTCCCTCGCCTCCCTCTGCCTGACGCCTGTCAGGAGAGGGAGCACTGCTCTGGGCTGGCTGTGTAGCCATGCTAGGAGCGGCTCCAACTCCCGAAGAGGCGGCACGTGGAGCGTCCAGGGAGCTGCAGAGCCTTCGCCTGACTCCTTCTCAGAAGCAGCTGACAGAACCTCCCACGTGGGCGGGGGAGGATGCCTTGGGGGCCATCTTTGATCAGGGCAAGAATCAGGGGAGGGGGCGCTGGGGCCGCAGAGCCAGGCCAGGCCGACCAGGCGCAACAATGCAGGCCCTTAAGCGCAGGCGCAGCTCAACGTTGAAGGCTTCCAAAACTGCACCTGCACCCCCTCTTCTACACAGCGCTTAAAGGTATAGGCATTCTGTCCTCCGCTGCATCTGTGCCAGGCACACTCAGAGCCGGAGCTGTGCATGTCTACTCAGAAGTAGGGGATAAAGGGGATGCCCTTTCCCCTCAAACACAACACCAGGACCAGGGCACAGCCACCTAATTTGAGTGTTGGGAGAGTTGGGACAGACAAAAGAAAATATTTCTTCATTCAGCATGTGGTTGGTCTGTGGAACTCCTTGCCACGAGATGTGATGATGCCATCTGGCTTGGATGCCTTTAAAAGGGGATTGGACAGATGTCTGGAGGAAAAGTCCATCACAGGTTAGAAGCCATGATGTGTATGTGCAACCACCTGATTTTGGAAGTAGGCTGTTTCTGAATGCCTGTTGCAAGGTAGGGCACCAGGATGCAGGTCTCTTGTTGTCTTGTGTGCTGCCTGAGGCGTTTGGTGGGCCACTGAGATACAGGAAGCTGCACTAGATGGGCCTTTGGCCTGATCCAGCAGGGCTCTTCTTACATTCTTAAGTAAGTCCCATTATAGTCAGTGGGGCTTACTCCCAGGTAAGTGAGGATACGATTGCAGCCTCGCTCAGCTGGAAGTGAGCCCCACTGAGTACAGTGGGATGCATTTCTAAATAAGTGTGTATTAGAAACACTGCCATGGCCCAAAATCAGCTCTAGCTTAGCCTGAGTGAAAGATGCATTGCCTAGTTTGGTTTACTTTTGGGAGCAGATGTCTGCTAATTTTTTTCCCCACTGAAAGTGCTCTTTTGTTTATCTTTTTTTAGCAACAGGTGCTTGGCTAATACAAATCTACCAACTAAGGCTGCAATCCTATCCACATGTTTCCTGGGAGTAAGCCTCATAGACTATAATGGGACTTACTTCTGAGTAGGCATGCAGAGGCTTGGGCTCTGAGGCTCAATCCTATCTGCACTTTCCTGGGAGTAAGCCCCATTGACTATAATGGGACTTACTTCTGCATAGACATGCAAGGGCTCTGAGGCTGCAATTCTAGCCACACTTTCCTGAGAGTAAGCCCCATTGACTATATGGGACTTACTTCTGAGTAGGCATGCAGAGGCTTGGGCTTTAAAGCCTCTTCCAACATTCCATTTCTGTGCCAGGAAAATCACCTGTTGATTTGTTAACTCTGAAAGTTTGACTCCACCCCAAAATTGGCCACCCTATAAAAAAATTAACTCTTAATATCAGCACTAAAACACTTTTAATATAGCTTTAAAAAAAATTGAATGAAAGGTTATCATCAGTGTCTACATTTGAATAGAGGAGCCTCATCCTTCGCCATCTTATCTATGGGCAAGGGGAAAAAATGGAGCGTGGTGAAGCTCGGCCGCCATCTTGTTTAAGGGCGCACTGATGACTGTTGGAAACGTAGCCATCCGCCATCTTGGTGTTGGGCAACGGTTTCCCAGCATACTGAGTATGGGCAGGCGAGGAGCTGAGGCGCTTACTTATGACGTCTTCACAATGCGTCTCGCCCTGGCATGCTTGTCAGTGATGGACAGGTTCTGAGCGGTGCTTGAGGCTGGCATGTGATGCTCTGGAGGGCAGAGAGGTGGTCCTAACGCCCTGAGCCCACTCAGCTGCTGAATGCAATGTAGGTGCTATAGCTTCACAGTGCTTCTGCTCTGCATTCATTGGAAGCATGTTAAAAGAGTTTGTTTTCTATTTCCCTGCCATTTTAAATTGCAATTTCTTTCTTCTCCCCTCCAGTTGCTGCTCTGAATCCTGCAGGCTCAGGAAAAGAAGACTTTTCCCATAAGGAGAACAAGCATTTGAGAGCATCAGCTTATATGGTGCGGTGCTGGTCCAGTCTAAACATTGTGGCTGCATCTTTGGACTCTGGGAAACATAAAAATAACAGCGAAGGACCAGCAAAGCAAAAAGTTTGACATCATGCATTTAGGCACAAAACATCTTCTGAAAGCGCTGAAAGGCAGCATTGGTCACTGCAAGAATTGCTCCAGATATTGCCCCACTTCAGCTGTAAGACTTTATCATCAAAGAAAACCACAAATATTTTTGTTTGGAAGGTACTTTAGAAATGCTCCTGGTTCCCATGGAGACATTCATCCACAGAGGTTCTTTTCTTATAAGGTACGCAATCTGAATGAATCTTTTTAGATCTACAACCCACTACAATAATGAAACCATCACCTGCGTTCAAGTGCCTGTGGAAGGTTGAGTTTGGTATAGTTTTGTACAATGTATATTGTAATGAAAAAATAAGCGTAGTGGGTTTTTTTTTTTAATCCAGGTGTGTATTTTTATATACACACCTACCAGGTGTATATATGACATATAAACATATAACATTTAAACATGTTATATAAAACATATAACATATAAAAATATGTTTAATCCAGGTATGTATTTTGATATATACACCTACCAACTGAGGATAACACTGTGCATGTGATGAAGTAAACTCTAGTCTACAAGAGCTTATACCACAATAAATGTGTTACAACGCAATCTGTACATGCAATCACATAAGGAAAGTGTGTAAAAGATTGTAGTGTTGGCCAAAAAGCTTTTTATTGGTCTTGCTGCAAGACCCAGGCAGCCCAATCTTGCACTCCTGGCACCCAGGGCTTCAGAGGCGCCAAAAATGGATGCTGCTGCATCTCGCGCACTCCGCATTTGTCCCCTTCCCCTGGGTAAGCTGAGTAGCCCCTCAATGGAACTACTCAATTCTACATCGGCCAAAGGGTCAGCGTAGAACTTTTAGCCTCTGTTTTGGGCCAGCGGCCCCAAACGGAATCTCAGGATCTGGCAGAGCTTTGCTCCACTGGACCCACCTCCCTCCTGCCCTGCTCCCTCCACCTGCCTCCCCGAACACTGCCTCCCCCACACCCCTACCTACCTTTCCACTGCCCAGTGGCCCATGCGACCACCAGGCAGCGAAGCTCCAGTGCTCGCCTGGAAATAGCCCAGCGCTAACCTTTACGGCATGTTTGTGACCGTGTGTGCCAGCAGTGAGCCAGCACACACTGTATAGGATTGGTCCCTAAAAACCAAATCCTATTCCTGTTTACTCAGAAGTAAGCCCTGTTATAGTCAATGGGGCTTACACTCTGGTAAGTGTGGATAGGATTGCAGCCTCAAAATGCTGCATCTTATTCCAAAGCCATAATCCAGTATTACCTTTATTGGGACCAATCAAAATGACACAGAACTTTGTGTCCTAAGAAGCACTTGCACATTTGACGTAACAGTTTAAAAAATACCACACAGTCAGTAAAATCTCAGATTGCCAAAGGGTTCATTTTTTTATGAATATAGTTATGATATTCATGATGAGATTACAAGATCCTATTTCCAATAGAGTACTTGCTTTTTTCACTTTTGTTTAGCAGGATTGTGTCAAGTTAGAGCAGGAGAACTGGAGATCTTGTTCAGCAAATTACACAGATATAACAAAGAGAATCAAGCAAAGGTTAGAAGCACTTGACAAAAAGCATTCTTCCCAACTGAGCAACCCAGTGGTAAGTTTAAAAAAATGAATAAAAATTCATTTAAAATGCAATGGTATTAGAAAAGGCTCTTGCCTACCTTGGTTAGTGTATGTAGGTTGATTCTGGAAATAATTTGAAGAATATTTAAGGAGTTATTTGATAACATTTGCTTTGCTACCTTATCTGGTGAGAATTCATGTGGAGTATGAGAAGGTGGTCCAACATTCAAAATGCTCTGGACTCCTACTAAAAGGAATTTATTTTTTATATGACTGGAACAGCTGTGTAGTCTTGTACATCTGCACATTTAAAAACATTTCTAAGTATGTATTTTCTTTTATGTGAGTTCTAAACGCATTTACTTGATCTTAAGTTTCTTTGGTTTCAATCTGGGGAGAAAGGCAGATTAAAAATCAAATAAATAAATAAAAATTGGTGCTTGCTTCAGAGACTGTATAGACCAGTGGTTTCCAGACTCCTCCAATGGAGTTGGGAACCCTGTAAGTGGTGGTGGAAGTGGGGTGTGTGCCCTGATGGTGACACAGCAATCGCAGTACCAGGGGGACCCAGGGAGATGTAGTTATACCTGGCGGATGTGAAACCTCCCAGAGGGTCCTGGAGGCTCACAGCCCTCTCTGTGAGCATCCCTACTGCTGCACTGAGGTCCAATTGCCACTCCCATTCCCATTGCTGTGGTGCTGTCAGGGCATCCATTCCTGGGCCATACTCCTCTTAAGGGGGAGTGGCCCATTTTCGGTTCCCGTGGTGGGTCACAATTCACCATTTTGGGAACCGCTGGTATAGACAGTTCACTTTAAGTATAATGAGTATAATATGAATCCCTATTCAGTATGGATCCCCTGTAGTAGCGCAGACTTCTATAGAAACTGTTTTCAGGTTTGTCACCCGAAAGCAAGTCAGTTGTGAACTCAGGAAGCGTGGGAGTTCCCAGCTCAAGGGACACTTCCAAGCTATAATCTCCACTTCCACTACCTGCACCACATAATCCATTTGCCAAGGGAATACCTCCCAGGTACATTCCCAGCTTCACCTTCTCTTCCTTGTTCCTTCACTTCATGGAGCTTACAGCACAATTTTAAATATCAGCATATCAATGGTTGGTGGCTTTCACTTTAAATGTTAGTTGCATATTCAAAGTTGCATGATTGTACATTGTATCTTTTCTGTTGGTGCCACCTTCATTTTTTGATGGTTACCAGTTTGTGTAGGGTATGAATATGGAAATACTATGGATTTTATTTATATTAAATGCAATCCTGGTGAAGTGGACTCTGGTTGAAAGCACTTTGCACTCTGGAAAAGTGGTATAAAAATAGTTTAAATAAATAAATATTTTGAATGTGCTTGTGCCCCATGTCTCGTTGAGTGGCGAGAAGTTCCAGGAATTGTTATCATTACTATCTGTAGCACTGCAGAAGATGTTATGTCCTTTCTTGGGATGTCAACCGGGGAGACCACCATGAATAAACGGATAAACAAGTTCATGGGATGCAGCCACCATAGGATCAGTTTCTGCTTTCACAGTCTTACAGTGCAGTAGTTGCTAACCATTAAACAATACGCACAGGTAAACTTACCAATTACGGATGAATATGTGGATAAATATGCATTCCCTAAAATTCAAAAGGAAAGACTCAAGGCCTAAAGCTGATGAAAGAACAAGGCATGCCTCTTACAAAAATTGAGGAAGTCACTGTTAATCAGTTCCCTTTTTGCTTTTTTTTTTTGCTTTTTTTTGCTTTTTTAAAAAATGGATTTTTAAAAAGAAAATAGGGTTGGAAGAAGGTTACATTCCAGTATTCAGTCCTGAAGTTATGAATGGATGCAGAGGGTGAAACACACCTTCCCAACAGAAAACAGGAACATGAGTGGCAAAAACAGCAGTGCTTGGGTCATGGGGGTGGGGAAAACTGCACCAACCTCTTAAAAAATATACTTCTGTACTCGCCCTAAGAAAGCATGTCTAGGATCAAAGCCCTAAAGCAAAATAGCCTAATGCAGTGGTTCTCAAAGTGGGACATTGCAGCACTCCAGCCTGAGGACCGCAGCCTCTGCCCCTTATGGGGGAAGAGGAAAGTTAGCGACGCAATCCCCAGGATTGTGCCACTGTGGGGGAAGGGGGCACTTTTTTAACCAAACTTAGCTGCCAGGGTCCGGGGCATGCAGGCAGCCCTGCGGAGCCCTCTACAGCACTTGTTCTCACACATTTAGCACCAGGACCCACTTTTTAGAATGATAATCTGTCAGGACCCAATGGAACTAACATCATCAAGCAGGAAAATTTTTAACTACCCTAGGCTGCAATCCTACCCACACTTACCCAGGAGAAAGTTCCATAACTATCATTGCTAAAAGAATAAACATAGTAACTTGTTAAAAGTATAGGCCTGGACCATTTCCCCAAATGCAGTCACATACCATGGTAGAATCAAGTCTAATATATTAAAAATAAAATATTGAAATGAATGGGGACCCACCCCTAGTGGGTCCAAACCCACAGTTTGAGAAACACTGATCTACAGGGCTCCCTGCTGCTTGTAGAAAGTGAAAGTAGCAATTGCGATCCACTTCCGGTTTCGTGATCGCAACCCGGAGCTGGGTCATGATTACTATTTTCACTTTCACAAGCCAAGGGAGCCCTCCAGACCCTGGCAGCAGGTAAGATAAGTTTAAAAAAAAACAAAAACCTGCCCCCACAGTGACAGGGGATCCCATTGCTGTCTTTTTCCCTGCTCTTGCACAAACTTACCTCAGGAGTTTTACTCCCGAGAAATTTGAGAATCCCTGGCCTAATGCAATCAGTAGGGACAAAGTATGCAAAAGAGATGGGACAGAAGGAAGTGCTAATGTCTGGAATGTTACTAACACCTTAGTGACCAAGTATCTGGAAATGTGCCCGCCTCTGACTCTTCACATGAGTATTTAATGGTTTATAATTCTATAGTGTCTATTGCATAAATGGACCTTATTGGTACACTCTTATCGGATGCTGATTTTAATTTTTGCTACTTTTTGTGTGTGCATATATTCAGTAAACTCTAAAGAAAGCACAATTTTTGTGTAGGAACCAGAAAAAAAATTGAAAAACTAGACTTCTAATGAGAGATGAACCAATTCTGTACACTTTAAATTGAATCCATGTCTGCTCTGATTTTAAACAGATTAGGTTTGAAAAGTACATTTACTTTGAAGAAAATGGCTGCATATTCCGTTCAAAGCTGGGAGAAGTAGGTAGGAATCTGTTGTCATTGTGCCAAATTTCAAAGTTTTGTGTCTATAAATAAAATGAACACAAAAGCAGTATGTGCTTCACATTAGTTCTCTTATTTATAGCATTGTCTTTTTTTCTTGTATTGTAGATGAAGGACACATGGAAGTGTTGCTTAGGGCAGAAGAACTACCCTTTCATGATTCCCTTATCCAGCGCATCCGAATTTCCCCAGATCACAAATACATGGCTGCAGGCATTAAAAGGGCAAATTCTGAAGAGTGTGCTTGTATTGTTGTGAAATTAAATGCATTATCAAAAGTGGAGTGTATTGTCCCAAATGTGTTTAGCTTTGGTAAGCAATTAGCATCAGCATTGGTTTTTTTAATGTTGTAACTAAAAACTATGTCAAACAAAGGCCCAACCCATGCTTATTATACCTTAAATCATCCAAGCATTGTTTCTTTAATGATTGCAAAAAATTAATTTGATGTTTATTTTTTCCCCAGAATGGGCCACACATGAAATTCTTTTCTATACCGTCCAGAAGAACCTTCAGTGCCATGATGTATATTTGTTTGATTTTAGTAAAAACTATTGTGAACTGGTTTATACAGAACAAGATGCAAGGTAACCAAATATCTTAGGCATTGGAAGGGGGTTATGTGTGGTTCTGTATTGAAGCTCCTAAATGTAGGCAGAAATGATGCTCACCTAGTTTGAAAGACAGAGACTTCTATCAATGAAAAATGAGAAAATATTGACAAAAAGGTCACTGAGAAGAAAATCATCAGAGAAGCTTCTCAGCGCTTCTGTTTTCATAGTGGTAAAGAAGACAGAGTGGGGAGGCAGTGGCGTCGCTAGGGGGGTGCGGACCGCACCGGGTGATGCACACTGGGGGGATGCGCTAAAATCACGGTGGTTAGGCATAACCCCATCATGTTATATACCATTGGATGCAGAATTTTGAGCGGAATGCAATGCAAAAATCCAGAGTGAAATATCTCCTTTCTATCAAAAGTTATGGCCTAAAAACCAGAGAACAAAAAATACATGGAAAGTGAAACTGAACCGTATTGCGCGTTTACTCATGAGTAGGTGAACTTGCCTCAGTCCATCGGAAAGAGCAGGCTGAGAGGAATCCAGTGATACCAGAATGGCCCTGATCCAATGAATGCAGCCCCCAAAAACACCTGAGAAGGAAGTCCCTCCTTCCAAGCAGATGAATGTATTGAGCCCTATGGAAAGCAAAACTAAGCCTCACGGTAATGTTTACTCGTGAGTAAGCAAACATGCCTCAGCTGGTGGTCAGGCCAGGCAAAGGGGAATGTGAAGCCACTAGAATGGTCCTGATCTGATGGAACTGGAGCTCAACAAATGCTCCAGAAGGCAGCCTCCCCCCCCCCCACAGAAAAGGATCAAAACACAGGCTTCAGCTGATAAGGTGAACCTTTTTGAGACTTTCAAAGCCAGGTGGATCCTGACAGTGATCTAGTTTAAACAGAAGTTGAACTGGGCACTGGGTGGGACTGAAAACCTTACTGATTTGGGGAGGGGGTGTTATTGCAGGCAGGCTACAGAGGAAATTCACGTGGTGGAACAGCGCTGGCTTCTGCCTATTTAATTATTTGTTTTACTTTAGTTATTTATTCTTATTTATTTTAATTTGCCTGATGATGTCACTTCCATCATGACATCACTTCTGGTGGGTCTTGGACAGATTGTCATTCTAAAAAGTGGTCCCAGTGCTAAATGGTTGAGAACTACTGCAATAAGGTGTTAGTAAGTTGACACCCGGGGGGGGCAGGGGGTGGCACCACTAGTGACTAAAATCACCGTTTGGAGGAATAATACCAGCATGTTATATATCAATCAATGCGTAATTTCATGCAGAATGTGTTCTATCTTTGTTCTATCAAAAGGTACAGCCAAAAAACCAGTGGGGGTGGAGTGATGGTATATCACAACGCCCACCACCTGGGGTGTTGCCCCGCCCACTGTATGGGGGGGTGAGCACTGGCATCCTGCACCAGGTGACTCGAACTCTGGTGATGCCACTGTGGGGAGGTGCTTGTCTTGCAAGCCATGTGAATGCATGCACAGTTGGTGATAAATCTCTAACTAAAAGTATGGGCTTCCTAACCCAGAGCTCTAAAGTACTAAAGCAGAACACAACCCAGTTGTGCAACTGTGCAACCTACCACTTGAAGAATGTAACAAATAAACAACTGGTTCTTCTCTGTATATGGTTGTGCATTACTTTAATACACACCCTAGATCTGTATTTAACTTGACAGTCTTGTATAATTAAATTCCCAGGCATAAAGGGCTGATACTGTTTTAACTGGTCAGAGCGGAGATTCAGTTTCAAAACTGTTCTTCATGCTGCTCCATGTACTGGTTCAGTGGCAACATGACTTTGAATTATCATTTGCAAGGAAGAAATGGTGAGAGTTAAGTATACCTCTCTCTCCTGTTTCTGGTGGACAGCTGGTGGACCACTGGTGGGGAAGAGAATGCTGGGCTACATGGACCTTTGCCATTATAGAGCAGGGCATTTCATATGTTCTTAATTGGCACAATCCAATATGCACAATAAGCATATCTGTCTCATTGGTAACAAGGAGATTTAAGCCCACATGCAAGTGCTTAAATTCTGAAGATTTCAGTAGTACTTGGGCACACACAACTTTCTCTGAGCTTTGATTGTAAACACTAGCATATTCCTACACAAAAAGAAACTAGTCCAGTCAATAATATTGCTTGATCCACTGAAGCAATAAATGCATTGCATCCAGACTTTTTGTGGATGCAGATGCAGACTTTTGTGTCGCTCTGTTATCAGAAGCTCCATCCATGAATAGAAAGAGTGTTCCAGTCATTGTGCAAATGGAAGGACCCTTTGCACAAGCAGAATACACCCTCCAGTTATAGAAGCTGCTTCTGATGTCAGAGCTGTGCTTCTCTAGAAGTCTGACTGCAACCCACCAATCTCTACTTCCTGTGCATCGTGCCAACCTCTCAGGTGCAGTTGACTGGGACTGCTAAGAGGGCGTTTTCTGTGAATGTGCCTAGGCTTGGAATTCATTTCCTTGTGAGGTTCATCTTGCTTCCTTGCTATAACTTTTTGCTATCCCATGAAGACTTTTTTTTGTGACAGGTGTTTGATCTTGGGTTTGATGATCTTAAATTTCTGAGTCCTTGGACTTTAATTCTGGCTTTTCTACTGTCTGTTTCTTTTACAATGCTGAGTTTAGTTAATCATCAATTCTATTTTTCAGGGATGTTGTTTCCTGACTTGAACATTTTTTTTTAAACAGAAAGGCAGAACTGAGCTTTTTAATGAATTAATAAAGTAGCTTGCACTCTAGAAGGAGAAACAATAAAAGAAAGCATGTGAATTAAGGGAATGAAGGAAGTTTTTGTCTTATGTGGCTATCATCCCTTCTTTCTAAAAAAAACCAGTCTAGACTAGGAGACTGAGTGGGATAAGTTTTGAAATGTCAAGGTCAGTCTCGGGTCACATCTTTTGGTGAGAGTGTATGGCATGTTCATACATGCGAGCATAAGGTTTGCCATGGTGGATCAAATCAAAGGTCCATCTAGCTGCAGAATCTCTCTCTGACAGCAACCAACCCCCGTTGTTTGTACCCAACATTGGGGCTGATACACTGTCAGCTGGAGTTAATTTGTCCAAGTTTCCAATATCTGTTTAGGAAAACAAACTGCAGTATACAAAAAGATATTTTAGCTAAACATGTAGGTGAGTGATTCCATTACGGCATTAGCTGACTAAACTTGATTGTATTCCCAATAGATTTTTTAGAGCAGCAGTGGTGGTGGTGTTTTAGCAATGTTGGCTGATACTAATATTAAATACTGAACTCGCTTTCTAGCCAGATAGCATGATATAACTACTCTGGAGGATGCCTGCATTGCAGAGCACAGCAGAAATATATCTGGGATTTTTATTTCAGAATTACCTATGCAGCACTGAAATATTAGGTTTGTAATGACAGCATGACTGACAACTTACCATGGTGATGAAAGAGCAAATCATGTTTCCATTTGTGTGTGTATACATCTATTTTATTTTAAATATCTGAGGGGCAGATTAGAAGAAACAAGTTGCACAGACCAGATTGTTCCCCCAATGGGGAAACTTGACACAGTTCTGAAGGTCACAGTCATTACTGCAAATCAAGAATCTGACTGAGCATATAAATTACAGTTCTCATGCAGTTTATACCTGAACCTGTCTCCTTATGGGAGAATGAAAAACAAAGAACTCTTCTTATATGGCCGTCGCACATTGGTAATGTGTTGAATGAGCAGATGTGCTTGTTGGCTCAGCAGTGTTCTGCTGCATGTATTTTCAGTGCATTAAATCATTATAGTATATGCATCATCAGTTTTAGTTCTTGGAAAGGGCTCTATAACTTGCCATAAATTGCTGGGTTTTACTGGAAACAAGTTGCAGTTCTCTATTTTATATTTGTCTTTGAAGACAACTGCTGTATAAAAGGGTAGGGTGGTTTTTTGTGTTTTTGATTTGTTTCCATTTTATCATCATATTCCAGTTATATGGAATATGAAACAAGCTATATTGCTGCTTTGCAACAGGTTTTCATAAAGGGTATTCTCCTCTGTTCATTCCTTGTGTGTAAATTTTGATTCCAGAAACACAGGCCTACAAAATTGAGTGTCGAAAAAATTTTCCCCAAACTTTATGGTGGTTTGATATGAATTTGGGGTGCCAGTTCCAAAAATGGCATCCTTTTTGCCCTATCACGTCTAGTTTTGGAGATAGTCTCCTTAGTGAATGGTTCAAGCAGCTTCCTCATGAGGAAGCCATGGTGTAGGCTTCCTCATGAGGAAGCTGCTTGAACCGTTCACTAAAGAGGCTATGCCGTGTCTCCAAACTAGACATGATAGGGCAAAACGGATGCCATTTTTGGAATCGGCACTCCAGATATACCCAGGAATTGGTGTAATGTTTAAGGAAGCAAAATATGTGTTGGCCTGTGAAATCAGTGTTAATCCATCCTATTACCTCCCAGTCATTGCAGAAGGTCATGTGATTATTATGTTGATGATCAGTGCCAGGGTTTCACTGGGGCCACTCTTTTAAGTTTTACAGTCTTTTTATTTGACTAACTTCCCAATCCCTTTAGGGATTTTAAGCAAGTTATGGGTTTTGCTTCTTACATTTTTTTAGGAGGATGGTAGAGTACAAGATTCAGCATGATCTCTCTATCCTTTTTCGTCATGACACTTGTGAAGACTTGAACTACTGTACTTTTGGCATCAGTAAGCTTACTGCCAAAAAGCTTGAGGCAACCTAGTGGAAAAACTCTCCTAGGCTAGACAAGATGGCTTTTCATAATTTCAGTGATCCCATTAAAAATGCATGTATTTGTAGTCCAATTGTTTCTATGGCTGCCTCATCCTTTTTTGTCCTCATGTTGATGTGCATTCCCCTTTATTCCGTCATCCAAATCTTCCATCCATTTTGTCATCCAAAATGTTCATTCCACACGTAAGTCATGCTGAGTTATCTAAGCATTGCTTTGCTTCATTTTCAGATATTTTGTGGATGTCTACCGTACAAAAGATAAGAGCCTTTTGACCATAAACAGTAATAGCAAGACTACCTCCGAAGTCTGGTTGATTGACTGTTGCCACCCTTTTAGGTCTCCTAGTCTTGTACAAAAACGAACAGAAGGAATCATTTATCATGTTGAGCACAGAAACCATGAGTTGTACATTCTTACTACATATGGAGAGCCATATGGATACAAGGTATGGGATATTAACTTGCTCATGAGCATTCATATTGGTTCAGATGCTAAATAGCTGTACATCCAGATAGTACAGTAATTATTTTTATAATAATTAAGCCTTCTTAAAAACTAGATGGGTTTATTTGGAGCTTTCAATGGTATGTGTCTTTCTCTCCCACAAATAGGAGCAAGGAGAATGGACAGTGGGAAGATTTTCCCATTCTGAGAAATTCAGCAATTGTAATTAAACATGCAGTTAAGCACTCAAGTTAAGCTTACACACACACATGCACAATTTCCAAGATCTTGTACAACTTTGTAGTGCAGAACTCTAGGGCTACAATCCTGTGCACAACTACATGGAAGGGAGTCCTGTTGAACTCAGTGGGATTTCCTTCTGGGTAGACACATATAGATTTCTTGGTCTTTTTTATTATTATAATGAATGAGAGAAGAGTGAGGAAGTTATATTCCCCTTATGACATTAACGGTTCAATTCTTTTCAGCCGCTGCGCCAGCAGAATAAATGTTACGCTGGAGTGCAGTGTTGCAAAAGTGCCATGAAATGCTTCGTGACAGCACTTCTAGCCAGTGCGTCTTCCCAGGGATGCCTGCTAGACCAAGAAAGTACAGTGCAGGGGTGGAGGGAGAGCAGGTCAAGCCGAGGATTGCCAGTGCTGGTGCACGCCCTATCCTATCACCTTTCCTGGGCCCAATCCACCAGCCTGGATCAACTTGGACTTGCACCAGCATTATAGCTGGCACAGGTCTGAGTTGGCCCATCGCAGCTTCTGTGGCTTACCCAGGGGCAAGTAAATGAATGTCCCCTTACCCCAAGGAGACTTTCAGTAGCCAAAATTTCCCTGTGGGATGCAGCATAGCCTGTGCAGCAGTGCTGCCTTGCTGCACAGGAATTTAGTTAGGATTGGGCTGCCCATATTTTGAAAGGGGATAAAGATCCAAATTAGGACTGCAATGTTTAGTATGAACATATATGAAGCTGCCTTCTGCTAAGTCAGACTGTTGATCCATCTCCCTCAGTAACATCTACACTAACCAGTAGCAGCTCTGCTTGTCTCAGTCAGGGGTCTTCCCCAGCCCTGCCTGGAAATGCCAGGGATTGAAGCTGGGACTTTCTGCATGCAAAGCAAGTGCTTTGTCCCTGAGCAATGGGTTTCTGAGTCTTTCATCAATTACATTAATCCATTAAAATCATTTGGTCAATTAAAAATGCCCCCAAGAAATATAGTTTCAAGGATTATCAGATAAATTGGATGCATATCCATCTGCTCACTGAGTGTAGAGGCAGTTATTCTACACTACATTTCTTTCAGTAGTATCATCATTTGGATGCACATTCTCGTCTGGATGAGCATTTTATTGGACAGTGTAATGTAAACTGACAATATCAACACCAAGATACTCATTTGAATATGTATCTTATTTACACCTGCTTCTCAAAGATACCAATTGTGAAAAATCTGTTGACACTTGTCATATTACTAGTTGCATGTACACATTCATGTCCCAACACCAGCTAATTCTCCCTGAATTTTTAGTTTTTTATTGTTGTTGTTTATGGCTCAGTCTTATCCTGGGCGTATGGCACCAGACCTCATTATCAGCTGATGTAATTCCAGTTATGGTGGCACAAAAAGCATGCCACCATTGGGTGCTCTGGAGCAGCTGGCACAAATTTCCAAAGACTACATATGCCTACTGATAGCCCACCCAGCACTGGAACTGGTAAGGTGGTGATTGGACAGCGGTGGGGAAGGCAGGGATGGTTCAGGAGCGGGAGGGGGCAGGAGGTCTGGTCTAGAGGGTAGAGCCTGCATTTACCTGAAGATTAACATCCACAAGGTCGCCTGTTCGAGGCCACTGGCACCATGTGACCTTGAAGCAGCTGGCAAGCTGCAGCTGAGCTGTTCCATCTGCTCGGAGAGTGGGAGGATGGAGGCCAGAATGTTAAACCAGATCGGAGTGTAACACCTTGAATGTGGTGGTTCTTGAAAGAGAGAACCTTCTTTCAATTTGTAAAAATCCCTGCGTGGATTTAATAAGCCTGCCTGTGTAAACCGTCTTGAATAAAGTCTTGAACAAAGACCAAGAAAGGCGGTATATAAATACTGTATATTATATATTATTATCTGCACTGCAGCTGTGCACACCGTACCTTATCCTGCTTTCCCAGCCCAGAACCACCCCCAATTCCCCTCAGACTTAAGCCAGCAAAAGATATAGCATAGGTCTGAGAAGACGAACTGCTGGCTAGGTATATATAAAATATTTTTACTTGCCTCTGCCAGGCCATCTGGTTGCCCCCCACCATAGCACATAGCATGTATTCCATCAGTAGTACTGCATGCTATGCATTGGTGTGGGATTGAATTGGCCTGTTGGAGGCTGACAGCTCAATCCTGAGCTGCCGAGAGTGCAGGGCTGCCGCGGTGCTGAAAATGGCTGCTGCGGTATCCTGAGCGCAACCAGGTAGCTGCCAGCAGCTCCTCATGGAAGGTGACGTTCATCCCCTTCCCCCAGGTAAGGGAAGTAGCCTCGCAATGGGGCTACTCGATTCTACGGTAACCCTTGGGTTGCCGTAGAATCAAAAGCCTCCATGTCAGGTGGCAGACCCAACACGGAGGCTCAGGTTGTGGTGGAGAGAACTCCAATGGTCCCGCCTCTCTCCTACCCCACTCCCTCCCCCGGCATGCCTTCACCCTGCCCTCTCCCCACCCTCCCTCTGCCTTCCCCCGCTCCAGAACACCTCCTTCCCACTTCTCCCCATGCCTCCACTCACCTCTCCACTGCCCAGCAGTCATGCAACTGCCGAGCCGTGGAGCACAGTGATCCACTGGTGCTGGCCCAGCGCTGGCTGGCACTAAGCTAGCACCGGTGCTGAGGGCAGCGAATGTGCTTTACGGCAGTCCGTAGGATTGGGCTCTGAGCTTTCTAATCTTTTCCCCACAAATGGTGCTCCATTCCTGGAACACTAATCTTTTTTTTTTTTTTTTAATGCACCCTTTCCTTAAAGTAATGCCCCAGTTTCAGTCACCTGTTATGTTATTTTATTCAGTTCTTTGAAGGCTGTGCACTTCTTTTTAGCCCTGGGACATCCATCTTACCCTTCTGCAGCAAGACTACACGGTCCTGTTCATTGCAAGGATATTGTTCTAGTGGTCCTGGACTGGAGCTAGTGCAAGTACAGTGCTATGAGAAAAAAAATCAGATTTTTCCTATCATTTGGAAAGACTTTGGAGTACCACTGTGAAGGAGCTCATGCTGCTACTTCCTATCCAATTTATACTGCAGGAAAAAATAAAAGAATTTTAGTCTTCTGTGTATATATCCACTGTAGTCATCATCAAATTCATTTTTACAATATACATTGTTGTAGAAATGTGATTCTGTCCATTTCTATTCCTTAGGTCTAGTGCCCTTGTGGACTCCATTTCATCTTTTTATTATCTATCCTGCCGAGATGTTTGGAAGCTTATAGAAAATACTGCAAAATAGTTGAAAAGAAATATCCACTGTTGCTCTGCTGGGTACTTTCTTGATTTATGGCTGGTACTTGAGCAGAAGTTGAAAATGTGTTACCTGGTTGGTTGTCTCTTCCTTCATTGCATTACTCTCAGGCGATCAGAAGTTAACAGCCTCAAACAGTTTATATACAGTACATAAGAACATAAGAACATAAGAACAGCCCCACTGGATCAGGCCATAGGCCCATCTAGTCCAGCTTCCTGTATCTCACAGCGGCCCACCAAATGCCCCAGGGAGCACACCAGATAACAAGAGACCTCATCCTGGTGCTCTCCCCTACATCTGGCATTCTGACTTAACCCATTCCTAAAATCAGGAGGTTGCGCATACACATCATGGCTTGTACCCCATAATGGATTTTCCCTCCAGAAAATCCAGAGTACATGTACCTCCTGCTTCAGAGGAAAGTGGGAGAGAGGTTATAGCTTCATTGTTTTATCAGAAGATAAGTAAATATTAAGGTTGTAGCACATGTCCACTTTCATATCCATGAAATTGAGCCTACTTAGTCGACTTCCCAGAAAATCCAGAGATATCAGGGTTAATATTAAGCTTAAGCTACTAAAATGTTACCTATCTGTATCTGCTTTTCTGAGAATACTTTTATCAAGTAATTTAAATTGTTTCTATGTAGATGTGTGAATGAAACTTTTTTGTTTTGTAGCTGATGAAGGTTCCAGTTGATTCACATGGTTTAGAGAATTGGCTGCCAATTTACACAGTAAAAGAAAAGACCAAATTAATTGACTTAGAAATGTTCAAAGACCACTGCATTGCATTTCTGAAATTCCGCGGTCAACTCCACTTAGATATTATTTCTCTTGTATCGACTTCGATTCGCAGTGTTACGGTAAATGCTTTAAAATTTAAATATCATTTTTTAAAATCACTTTTTCAAGTTTAATTTATTAATTGGAATTATATGACTTGCAATGGTTGACTTTGTTAATCTATAAACTGTGCATATAGTCATATTACTATAAATAGTTATGTGGTTTACATAACCTTAAGATGCTGATTAGGATATATAGGTTATGAACGATACATGGAATGTAGATAATTGAGTATTCTGCTGCCAAACCCTATCAGGCTGCCCAGCTGGCAGAACTCGCATTCCATCAGCGAAAGAAGGATGCTGGCAGAACTTCATTTCTGCCAGCAAGCACTGTGAAGCCACCAACACGATTGCTAGGGCGCCAGCATGCCAACCAATGGAACCAACTACGTCTGCCAGTGTTGATGAGTTGGCAGGGGGTAAATGGGCAGTGGGCAGAAAAATGCAGGGAAGGGGAGGAATGGGGGAGTTTCTGGGGAGGGAGGCAGAACAAAAGTGAGAAGGTTGATTCAGTGGCACCTGCATGCAGCCCGATCCTATCCCTCTCCCTCTTCTTTCCTGCAGCCCTCACACTTCTCAGTTCTGCACCAGTAAAATAGTAGCATTTTCAATATTAAGAACTTAAGAAGAACCATACTGGATCAGGCCAAAATCCCATCTTGTCCAGCTTCCTGTATCTCACAGTGGGCCCTTATATGCCTCTGGAAGCACACAGGCATGGATCCTGTTGCCATTCCCATCTAGCATTCTGAAATAAGCTACCTCTAAAACCCAGAGGTTGCATACAGTCATCATGACTTGTAACCTTTGATGGAATTTTCCTCCATAAATCTGTCCAATCTCATTTTAAAAGACCTGCCTCCCTCCAAACTGTTCTGCAAACTGTATGGATTGGGCTCTAATTCATTAGATTCTTGCTAACTGTAGGAATAAAATATGGAAAGTAATTTATTATTTGGAAGACACATTTTAAAAATGGGTATTTTAGAAGAAAAGATTCCAGAAGATCTTATCAGTAATTTTAATTGATACTTTAATGAAGTATAATCAAATAACATATATTTCAGTCTTTAAGTTCACAATTTTCACTTTTTCCAGTTTATGAAGTAATCACTACACTACAATCTCTATCTATCTAGTATAAGTTAATGAAATAGTACTGTGTCTGCTTTAGGCTGCAAAATCATCATTTCCTTTTTTTTCTTGACATTCCCATTAGCCTCTGTGGGATTACTTTGGCTCACGCAGATTGTGAATTGCAGCTTTTGACTGCTAAAGTGTGATAGTTAACATAACTATTTCCCAGACTGTTATTTTCACAGCAAACTGATATTACACAATATTAAGTGGATTTTGCAGCAAAAGTGAAATCATTAATGATTTTATCTGCATATATAAAACCCAGGAGGAGTCCTGTTAGCTGGACCTTGATTATCTAAGGTACATAGTAAATTGCACAAAACCTGTATATGGTACTCTACCAACCCTGTAAATAACTTGAAATAGTTTTAATTAACCAAACCCTTTCATTTCTCAGGCTATCTGGATCAAATTAAATTGACTATATTTCCTTGTTTAGAGCATAATTTTGTCTCTGATTTTCTTTCTGACTTTAAAGGGAAAAAGGTTTGTCTCTTCAAAACCCAGGCTAACTCCAGCAATAAAATATTTCACTTAGCATACTTGTAATAAAAGGGTAAGCTTATACACTCTCCAACCAAATGGTAGCATTCAAAGTTAAATATAGTGCCCATTCTGCAGGGTTTTCTAGACTTCTTAGATTGATCCTCTTCAGGTTTTAATCAATTACACGGAGTGCAGTTTTTCTGTGTAAAGCTTTTTGACTCCAACCGCCACAATTCCCAAAGCCTTTATCAACCTACTAACCAGAACTCTTAAAAGAAAGTAAGCAGTGGGTAAGAGACCCTGCTGCTGTGAGAGAATGAATCTTGATTCCTTTCATTTCTAGGAGTGTTAAGTCTTAAAACATAATAGCCCTGAGTTTCTGAGTGTAGCTGTGCCAAAAAAATGATTTTGTTCTTCACAATGGCTGGTGCTGGGAACAGAGTCAGAGGCGGCGATTGTAAGTGGCTGAGTGCTCCTGCTTCGATACCAATGCGTGGCCTTGGTGCAATAACTGACATTGACTTGGCTGTGTTTCAAGTTGAGCAGACAGAGGGGAAGGAAGAAAGATTTTCAAAACTTCCTAATAATACACAGGCAAGGAAGATGAAATCCCTGGACAAATACTGCATGGATTATAACACTTTTTAAAAATGCCAGTATTTTCATTTTTTAACGGCATGTGATTATTACTTTGCTTCCTCCCTTTATTTCAAACTGTCATGATGTGTTGTTTTGTTTCCATTACTTGTTGAACCTCATTAAGTACCTTTTAAGGATTGGGGGGGTAGTTAAATTGTTGCCCTCTGTGTTGCAGTATTTCAACACTTTTTTATATTGAGGGGGAGATATGCTACTCCAGGCAGATTGTGCATGCCAGAGTTAATTAAGCTTGAAGTTCAAATCCTTTCATCAGAGAGGAGGCATAGAAAACAATTCTGTGAAGAAAAGCCCAACGACTGAAGGCTATTAGTGATCACTGGTTTGGGCTTTTTCTTCCAGCTACCTGCTTGGGCCTGTTCCTTGGAACTGGAGCCTCTGCCCGAACACACTACCAGCAGCGCTTGCTATTTCTGGCTCTCCTCCCCAGTTCAACCTCCCATATGTTTTGAATATTCATTGGTGGAAAACAACCTCATCCAGCACACTGAGCAAGAGGTACCAATTACAGTGAATTGCAACACAGTACGTTTAGAAGCTAAGAGCAAGGTAAGACTCTCCATTCATTCCTCACCCTCTCTTAAACAGCATCTGGGAGGAAAAGGGACACTAGGCACCACAGTCACTGGATTGACAGCTGTTTCTCTGAAGCACTACAAGAAGGGATTCAGAAGGCTTAACGTTTCTTTTTCCAGTTTTACTTTTGAGAATATTGATGGCAGCAGTATATTTCTTTAGCATGATAGAATGTCATTGCACAAGAAGCTTACTGAGATGTCTTTTATCAGTTTAATTCCAGACTTATCCTGTGGTAGAAGGAGATTTTGCAACTGTCTGTGAAAAACAAACAAAATTCTCTCTCTCTCTCTGTACATACGTAATACTGAAAATGTTCAACTTCCCGGGAGGAAAAAATTTTACCTTCCATAATATTTACATGTGCAAAAAAAAACAGCATGAGATAGAAAAGGAAATAAAATTACAGTCTGGCCTCTTGTGTGCTACTGTCCTGGGACTTATGAGCTTTAAAATAAATATATATGTATATAGAAATGTTAAGTTTATAACAAAAGGTTGCTACTGCACTAAGTGCTACACTGTTCAGTACATAATGCAGATGGGTGTCATTAGAGGGTGCAGGAGGAGCTGATTGCTTTCATGTTTTATAGACGTCTCAGGTGTTGCACTTAAATGAGTTTTTATATTCCACATTGGTAAACTAACTCAGCAGCAGGTCAATTTCTCATTTTTATTTTTTGAGAGTGCTTTTGTGTAGTCAGAGTGCCAAGAAATTACTGTAATAAGAAAAACATGTTTAAAATATATAATTGAAACTTTCATTTCCATGTATCCGTGGTGAACTTTGAAACATCCTTTAATGTAAAATACTCCTTCATTTACAGGATGAAACCTGGGTACCAATTACAGTGTTTCATAAGGCCAATTCCTTAGAGCTACACAGGAAACCTCTTTTGATTCATGTATATGGAGCTTATGGGATAGATTTGAACATGAGCTTTAAACCAGAAAATCTAATGTTAATTGAGGATGACTGGATATTAGCTTATTGTCATGTTAGGTAAGTTCCATTTCTTACAAAATTGAGGCTGCAATCCTATGCATATTTTCCTGGGAGTAAATCTCATTTAACTCAATGGCACTTACTTCTGAGTAGGTATGTATAGGTTTGAGGGAGTGAGTTGTATTTTTGGTTTGTGAAATATGTGTTGGATATTCTCAGTGCCCCAGGACTTTTCTTTCTGTTTTTCATTCCACTCCATTTCTCTGTGAATATGTATATTGTAGCGAGTTTGATAACAGTTTTTTAAATGGCTGCACTCTGGGTGAATTTACTTAAACTTACTGGATGAGAATATGTTTTCAGTTGTGTGACTTTGGGCAAAGAAAGATTGGATTGGTTTTTTCAACCTTCTGAAACCTGTCATACTATTCCAGTGGTAGTTTTCCACCATAGGGATTTACTCCTTACATCAAATAAAAATAGATTCTAAAATTACATTTACATCATGACATTAAAAGCGAAGAATATATACACAGTATAAACAATGGTATCTGAATATAAAATTTCACCTAGGTCCTTAACTTTATACTGAATAAATTGTCTGCTAATTGTTTGTTGCCGGTCTCTTTTGTGGCAGAGCACAGTGTACTTAAATTAAATAAAATAAATGTACTTTCTATTTTACCACATAGTTTTAAATAATCAGTATATTAGATACCAAATCATGCAAAAAAAAATTTGTTATATATTTTTGCAAATAAATAAGAAACAATATTTTATTTGGACAAATATTATTTTTTGGAAGTCAGAACTATTTGGGAAGTCAGATTATTTTTTGGGAAGTCAGAATTAATTCATGGTGTAATTCAAGAGACCAAACCTATAAAGTTAGCTGAAATAATCTAATCTACCAATTTATCAGTTAAATAAAAATTGAGATTAAGATTGAGCTCTAAATACATTGGTTTGGAGCCTACGTTTTCTTGCTACAGTGCATCATGATCAGGAGCTCCTTCTATGAATGGTAGGAACTTCCCAGTCCCTTAGCTCTGCAATACAAAAAGGATCTAATCTTTTATGTGGAAGGAAGTCTCATTTGTATCAGTAAACTTTTATTCTCAAAATGTGTCCTTCAGATCATGACCTGAAGTCCTCATCGGTTTTTGTTGCTTTAAAAAAAAAAAGATATAAATCACTGAGAATTTCTTTTCTGTGCAATTTCTATTAAAACAAATAGGATATGATTATGAGCCCCCTACCCCCCAAAAAATTCCAATTCAAACATGACAGTGGACACTAGAATAAATGAATCACACTTCTGCCTTCCCTACTTCTGCTCTAATGGTGGAAATGGGAGTAATTAGTCTCAACCAAAGTGTGATTTGTGAACCTTGGAAATCTCTTGGAGCTCATAGATCTCCACAGTATATGTTGCAACAGCAGTGCAAAATCAGGCAAGCAGATGTGCAACATTTGAACAGGAATTTTATTCGGCTTAATTCCAAATATTGAATGCTCGGAGTTATGGGGCCCAGCTGTAAGTCTGAAAATGTCCTTTGGAATGTATACGAAATGTGAACAACTTTATCTGCAGAAGTAGACCTACATCAAGTTTTGCAGCAGCTATGCTGAGTTTTCAAAGCAAATATATAGTACATTAGTTGAAAATTCAATTACTGAAGAACAAGATTTTGGTACCCTTTCACAACATTTACATTTAGACACTTCAGCAACTAGCTCTTGGTATAAGAGTCCTTACCAATGGATATAGCTTAGGAAACACCAAGAATATTTTGGACATGATCCATTCAATCTGCAGACACAAACCCCTTGCTTGAAGGATTTGAGTAGGGTAAAATTTGTTTGCATCAGAGTGGGGTGGTGGGTTGGCAGTATAAGAAGTACACAAAGGCTTCCTGTTTTCCCTCATTTTCAATCTATTGCTTATACATGTACTTGTGTGTGCACATAAATGGATGGATGTGTTGGAAAATGATCCTACAGTGCAAGTAGATCATGCCCCAAGGACTGCAGATTGCCTATGATACAAAAACTCCAAAAGACTGAGAGCCCAACTGAGCACATTCCAGTTGTTGAGTTAACTGTACAGTGCTCTCATAAGCTGACTACAGTCCAGGGCAGTGATTTTCAACCTTTTCCATCTCCCAGAACACTGACAAGGCACTAAAATGGTCAAGGCACACCACCAGGTTTTTGACAATTGACGAAGCACACCATGCTGCTAGTGGGGGCTCACATCTCCCATTGGCCCTATTAATAAATGACCTTCCCCCAAATTCCTGTGGCACACCTGTGGACGATTCACGGCACACCAGTGTGCCATGGCACATTGGTTGAAAATGGCTGGTCTAGGGTACAACAGACATGCATGACTAAATACATAAATGCCTGTATTTCTGCAAGAAAATCCACAATATTCTGAAAGTACAGGTCATGCCACTCATATCCATTGGCATAGTGCCTTTATCAAAGTAAATCTTTAGCAAAAGCAGAAATTATAAACAATATACTGATTTAAAATGTAATTGAACATACTGACAAATTATAGACAAGTGACAGCCCAATCCTGAGCTGCCCAGGGTATGCGGCTGTGGTAATGTCGAAAATGGCTGCCACTGCATTCTGCACGCTTCGGGCAGCCGTTGGTGACTCCTTGAGAGAAGGGGACTTTTGTTCCCTTCCCCCGGATAAAAGGAGTAGCCCCACAATGGGGCTACTTGATTCACCACCAACCAAAAGGCCTCCATGTATGGTGGCAAGCCCAACACAGAGGCTCTGGATCTGGTGGAGCGTTGCTCCACCAGTCCCACCTCAGTCCTTCCCCTGGCACGCCTCCTCCATACCCTCTCCCCACCTCCCTGTAATGCCTGCTCCACGCCCTCTCTCCGCCCACCGCTCACCTCCCCCCTCCCTGGAACACCTTCTCCCCACCACTCCATGCTCAGCGGTCCGTGCGACCATGCCGAGTAGTGGAGGTTAGGTGCCCACCCGGTGGTAGCCCTGCACCAGTCAGCACTGGGCTACCACCAACGCTCGCCCAGCAGCAGGGCCCGCAAACGCGCCTCACGTTTGTGACAATGCGCGCCGGCTATGAGCCGGCAAGCCAGGCCCAGGATTGTGCTCTGAGTTCGGTCTGGTTCCTGACTACTGAAGAAACACTTCCTCTCTAGTGCTTCTTTCTATGCCTTGAGGTCTTCACAGCGGCTGTGAGTGTCCCTGCCATTGGAGGTCTGGCAGATCTAGACCCTCCTTAGTAGTGATCCAGTAGTAGAATTCCTTAATCAGGAGACCTACTTGGCTACTCTCATCACCTTCAGAAAAAGGGGGGAATGCCTCTTTTGTTGAGAACACATGCCCTGCCAGAAGTATAGCTTAAAGTCAGAGACTGCTGTTTTTTATTGAAGTATTAAATTGGTTTTATCGTTTTCGTTTTGGATAGTATTATGCTTTGTATAGTATTTTTATGAATTGTAATTATTCTAATACATCACTGTTCACTACTTTAGGTGAGTATCTGAGAAGTGTTATTAAAATCATACAATTAAGTTCAAAATGTATCTTCAAAAATGATCATATATGTTTATTTTATGCAGGCTGCCCCTCTGGGTAGTTAAAAATAGTGGCTACACTGATAGCAATGTCATCTTAGTTTTCTGTCATTACAAGGAGATTCTTTTATAAACATTTACAGTATTAATAACCTGAAGATTAACAATGAGAAGAGTGATAAAGGCAGTATATTTACAAAAACAATTTCCGAGTGAACAGATTCAAATCTCTAAATGAAAAATAAGGTGGAATAAAATACTTTTTATGAGGCAACAATCCCCATCAACGACAGGGTCAACAAAGCCTCTCAGGAGAGTTCCAAAGCCTGGGCACTTCAGTGCAGAAGGACATGTGCCATGTACCCATCCATCAGGCCCCAGTAGTGGGACCCAGTACAGGGCCTCCATCAGTGTAGCTGGGCAGAATTGTATCAGGAGAGACGGTCTTTCTAATGCCATGTTACAAAACCACTATCTGTTGAAAGCTGGTGTAGCATGATGGCTAACAGCCCAATCCTAACATGCCCTGGAGCAGCAGACCAGCTGGCCTGCACTGCATCCAGAGTAGGGCTGGGTCAGGTTGCAACATAGCTTGGAGTAAGGGAAATTCATTCCCCTTGTCCTGTGTCACACAGTGACTGCCCTGTGGGACTACTCAGATCTGCACCACCTAAAGAGGTGGGCACAGATCCCAGCAGCCCAGTGTAAGGCTGGGCCTCTCAGGAGGGGGATTAGGATCAGGTCTAAGTGCTAGATCCTGGCACCACCCCCCTCTTGGATCCAGTCATTTCCCAACCCCCTACACTGGCTGCCCTTGGCCAGCGCAACTAACTGGCTGGAGTTTGGGAAGCAGCACGGGGAGGCTGGCGTACAACTTCGCACCAGCTTCACCAACTCTCAAGGAGACACAATCGTGCCTAATGGCACATTTACAACACTCCTTGGCCTGAGCAAGGGACTTGCGCCAGCTGATAGAGCACTTGGGATTGTTCTCTAAGAGCCCAGAAGTTCTTCAGTCAAATCTTGGAACCCAGAAGAGCTATGAACCCGGAAGTGCCTCGGTCAAATCTCACCCCAGTCCTGAACACTGAAGCTTGCTATTCAGCCTCAGCCCACAACCAACCTCAACTTGCAGTCCCATATGTATCCAACTTTATTTTTAAGGGCTGTTGAAAGGATTACCATGGATGTGAAGTTTGTTCAAGATTTGAATTAAAGAAATATGGTGTATTTTTAAGCCCATGA
Organism: Tiliqua scincoides; assembly: GCF_035046505.1. NCBI lineage: Eukaryota > Metazoa > Chordata > Lepidosauria > Squamata > Scincidae > Tiliqua > Tiliqua scincoides. The sequence goes on along the minus strand of NC_089821.1, from coordinate 260,996,669 downwards.
GATAGAGTGAGATATAAATCAAACAAAAAAGGGGGAGTTACAGCAAAATAGCAAAAAGAAAAAAAGTCACAAAAGGCTTGAGTAGACATTTCTACGTTAACACACACCTATCTTATGAAAAAAGTTGGCTTGAATAAATACTTTTAAAGGCTGGTTGTTCTTTCAGAGGTGTATAGAATTTCTCAGAGTTTTCTTATTCTGATTTTCAGAGGTGGAGGAGAGCTAGGCTTGGAATGGCATAGAGATGGCTGTGTGATGAAGAAACACAATGGTATCCAAGATTTCAAGGCATGCATAAAGTTGTTGCACCAAATGGGGTATTCTCAGCCTATGCTTACTGCCGTGATAAGCCTAAGTGCTGGAGGAGTTCTTGCAGGAGCTCTTTACAATAACTGTCCTCATCTTATCAGAGCTATGGTGTTACAGGTGAGATAATGCCATTCTTTTCTGCTTCTACACTCACAACTGTCATTCAGGTCACTGCGGAAGACTTAAGAAATCTTCATAAAATCTGTTCAGTTGCACATCTGCAAATCAAGAATGAACTGTAGGAATGCAGCAAGATCAGGCACTCCTGGTTCTGAAAACTCTGAGCATGTAAGGTTAGATTGTCCTACTAAGCTGAAACTGATTTTTCCCTGCCCCCAAGCTCAAGTAGGTTTGGCTTTCTATTCAGCTCTGCACATTCTTGGTTCGTTGGTTAAAAAGTTAGATTGTAAAACCTTTTTGCTGAATCATCTCCAAAGAGCCTGCCCATGAACTGTGAATGTCTTTAGAGACTTTCCAGTGGGCACCCCGCCATTTGAGGCAGATGGTGACATAAGGAAGAGCTTTCTCAGTGGTGGCACCCCATTTGTGAAAAGTTCTCTCCAAGAAAGCTCAATTTCTGTATATTTCACTTGAGGCATTTTAATCCCATATATTCTCCCCAGACATTTTAATGTTGGAAAGAGGAAGCGAGTCTAGAGTTGGAAAGTAATCCATAAAAGAATCTTCCTTGCTAGATCAGGACAACTTTAAATAATTTCAGTAGGGGTGGAATCACAAATGGATTTGCACTGTAAGTAGAACACATTTGTGTAGTCATAGTGAGTTTATACAAAGTCGTATGATGGTACTTTTGTACCCCTTTCCCACTGCAGCCTCCTATGCACTCTCAGAATCCACATGCAATCAGGGAACCCTTCAGAACTGGGTAAGAACATAAGAAAAATCCTTCTGGGTCAAAGGCCCATCTCGTCCAGCTTCCTGTATCTCACAGAGGCCTACCAGACAACTCAGGGAGCACACAAGACAACAAGATACCTTTGTCACTAGTATCTTAAAACCATGAAAAAAAAATCTGTTGGTTTCCTTCACAGGCCCCTTTCCTGGATGTTCTAAATACAATGTTGGATCCTGATCTTCCCCTAACCATTGAAGAACAAGAAGAATGGGGCAATCCATTGGCTGATGCAGCCTGCAAGGAGTACATCAAAAGCTACTGCCCCTATCAGAACATTAGAACACAAGTACCTGCTCATCTCTTTTTATTATAATGACATGCATTTGACTGAAGTAAAATGTTGAAAATTTGAGAGCCTTATGCAGTTTTTAACAATGGATATGCTCCAGTCAAAGTTAAGCACTTGAAAGTCCAATTATTTTGATAGGAGAGTGCCAAGTATGAGCATAATATCCCAATGTCCGTCTGTCCCCCCGCACTATCCTACATGATGCAGCCACACTGCTGGAGCATATGCTGCATGCTATGGGGGTGGGGACATCAGATAGCATGGGAAAGGGAAGTGAAAATATTTTTTACTTTCCTCTCCGTAGGACACTTGGAGCCCAATCCTGGACTTGGTGCTGCGGCTTTGTGCTGCTGTGCACTGCCGCAAACATGCTGTAAGACACGTTTGCAAGCCTCACCGCCAGGCTGCCGCCCATGCTAGCCCAGTGCCAGCCAGTGCTGGGCTAGCTCCAGGCTAGTGCAGGGCGGGTGCCCAGCCTGCATGGCTCGGCGGTCTCACAGACCGTCGAGCCACGGCACAGTAAGCGGGGGTGGGGAGGAGGCATTCCGGGGAGGGGGGAGGCCAGTGGGGGGCGGAGAGAGGGTGGGGGGAGGCAGGCGGCTGGGAGAGGGGTGGATGGAAGGCTATAACTGTCTCACTAAAATTTAGGAGACTTAACGGTGCTTAATTTTGACTGGGTCGGACCCTGTATGTGTTATTGACATTAAATAGGTTAATTTGCATCTCAAAAATATATCTCATACTGGGGGTTCTTTAGAAGTATACAGGGGGCCCCTGAATCCTATATTTGCAGTTTCACAATTTTGGATGCAGGAGGGCCCTCCACACCCTCCAGCTGCAAGGGGAGCTGCTCTCCCCTTGCCTCAAGAGGGTCTTCTGAGCCCTGCAGAGGCTGCAGCTGTCCGCAGCCTCTGAGGGCCTCAGAAAGGCTGTTAGGCAAAAAACAGTCACTTCCCTTTTTTTGTAAACCAGAAGTGACTTTTTATGCTTTTAAAAAGTATTTGGAGGGTGGGGGGCATCCACAGTATCCGTGGATTAAGCTATCAGCAGGGGTTTCCAGGGCACGCCTGTATCAGCCTTGCAGTTTATGTCAAGAGCAGCTACTGAAATTGATTTTCTAGAAGTTTGTCCTTCATCCAGAGGTAGAATATAACCTGTGTGAAGAAGAATTTCCGGTGTTGTAGCATCTTCAGTCATATTTTGAATTGAGCCAGCAAAGATTTAATGCTGGATCCTGTACAACCATGGTTAAGTTAGCCAGGTGTGAGCTTTAGGAACACACTCGCCTTCTGAACCCCTTCTCCTGTTCCAAGTGGATTCCTGCCTTAACTGTAGTAAGAGAAACATTAGTGTTGTTAACCATCGTTAACACTTACCAGAGTTCCCTTTAACCTAGGACAGGGGTGCCCAAACCCTAGCCCTGGGGCCACTTGTGGCCCTCAAGGACTCCCAATCCGGCCCGCAGGGGACCCCAGTCTCCAATAAGCCTCTGGCCCTCCAGAGACTTGCTGGTCCCCACGCTGGCCCGACACAACTGCTCTCAGCATGACGGCTAACTGTTCAACCTCTTGTGTGAGCTGTGGGACAAGGGCTCCCTCCATTGCTTGCTGTATACATCTGTGATGCAGCAGTGGCAGCAAAGGAAAGGCCAGTTTTGCTTTGTGCAAGGTCTTTTATAGGCCTTGAGTTATTGCAAGACCTTCATTCATTCATATAAATTCCATCTCTAATATATTCATTTATGTAAATTTATTCAAATTTGAAATGTAAATTAATTCTTTTTTTCCCTGGTCCCTGACACAGTGTCAGAGAGATGATGTGGCCCTCCTGCCAAAAAGGTTGGACATCCCTGACCTAGAATATGAAGGGCACAATCCTAGCCAGGTCTGCTCAGAAGTAAGTCCTATTTTGTTCAATGGGTCTTACTCTCAGGAAAGTGTGGTTAGGCTTGCAGCCGAAATCTGTTTTAGACTACAATGTCAGATGCCTGCTAAATAAGAACTCTGATTAGCATTAACCATGATTAGGGTCAATGCTAATATAGTCACAGTGAAGGTGGTTGGAGGAAATTTGATCCAGAGAGGGAAGAAAAGTTAGAACAATCCTTAGCATTTGCTAAGAGAGAGAGGAGGAGTTAGTTCATTGCCCCCTTTATTCCTTTCTGCTTCTTTCCAGCCTCACTCATAGGGGATGTTTACAGATAAGTTTTAAGCAAGTACAACCGTTTTACTAAGTAAGAGATAAAATCTTTCCATAACTGTCAAGTATGGCTAAAGCATGGGTGTTTCCTCAGCCATATAATTCAATCTGTGTCACACGTCTCTCCTGCTGATATTGCAGAACGACTTCCACCAGGTTAAAAATTAATGACTGCACAGATTGGCATCAGTAACTTCATCCTGCTAACTCAGACATTTCCTCCCCACCCCCTACCTCTCTCTGTGTCTGACCTAGTGTTATCCTGCAGTTTTCATCACAGTCTCAGAAAACGATCAACGAGTACCTCTTGCAGGATTGTTACGATACATCAAAAAACTTAGAAAAGCTGCACAGGATAATGCTGAAGCCAACAGCACAAATGAAAAAGGTACCACTAGAAATCCTCACATGTAGATATGATTAGTTTAATCATCATGACACAAATTGTAGCAATATAAGAACTATCACCCAATTGACCAGGAGGAAATGTGTGGGTGAATAGTACTGTGTGCATATTTCTGCATATTGAAAAGCATAACCTAGAAGAAGGGTGTGTGTGTGCAGACCCCTAGAAAGGGCTCTATAGCAGCACCATTGTCTTCTTCCATGTTCAGGAGAGAGGGGGCTGGATTCAATTAAACACATAATTGCAATCATTTAGGTTGCAGTTTTCAGTGTAGATAAGTGCTCCTTTCTATTGGATCATGACATTGCAACAAAATTTACCAGTTGCTTTCATAGGTAGTGATTCTATAATACAAACAATGCACAGAAATTTGGACACAGCGCTGCCTCCAACAATTAATCTGTGCATGCATAGATTACTAGACAAGTGGGCAATGGCTAATGGTAAGTGTTTGTACCTTAAATAATATTGTCAGCATATAAGTAGCTTTTCAACTTTCAAGCAAATGTCCATTAATCTATCAAACCATTGGTAAAAGTTTAGTTTAAAATAATTAGCCTTTATATTAATGTTCTGGTTATTTTAGTAAATAATGTACAGCCACTGTGGTTCAACACTTGGACCTGAGAAAGCTGTGTTGAAATCACTGTTCTGAGTCATTTTATCCCTTACCTTTTGGACTCCTGAACTGATTTCTGATTTCTACATACTCATGAAGAGCATCAGTTCAGAATGGCTTTCTTGTGTATAAATTGCAGTTCTGGCCAGCATAATACACACTAGCAAACAAGTAAGGATGAGGAGTTTGTACACATGCATTCCATTCATAAATGATGCTGTTTGCATGTACAGTGCACTCTGACATCAGTTCCCAAGAACAAATACGAAGCAGGCCTCACAGAACAGAGCAAATACAATGGCCAATTAAATCTGTTACACAACAAGTATAATTTATTAACAATGGAGTTGCAAATACAAACTGCTTTCTGTGTATTTTGCTGGGTTTAGTTTTTCTCATGGCCAGTTTTTCCTGCACTTGGCTTCATTTTTGTAACGCCATTTTTAATACACCATTAGAATCATTTTTGTGGAATAGATTTTATCAGTTATTGTTGATCGATTTAGAGGTTGTTCTTAGTGTTTTTGATCCTTGTGGTGAGCACTCATCCTTTCCCCTCTTCCTGTTTTTCCACAAAGCAGCGCTCAGCCATGAACTCAGCTGGTGGCCTTAGGCAAATTACTGTCTGAGAGCATTTTCATACATGAGGCTGAAAACCTTTTGAGAGCGATTTCTGTGAACTCATGATTTTTATTAATGCAGAACTGAAGTATTAGCATGCAAATGAGCATTCTGGCCAATCTATGTTTTGCCCTCGCATTACAAACCAATGGAAACAAAAATTATTTTAAACCTTACATATGAAAATGCATTTAGCTTCAGTTCCCCATGGTGCAAAGTGGGATTTAAATGCTCAACAGAGATTACATTAGGCAAACTGGAGCCTCTGCTATCTGAATATCTGCTATCAATAGAAATGGTAATGTTATAGATAATATCCCATGTGAATGTCCTAGGAATTTGCTTTATATGAAACACAGTGTTTTTTTCCGATGAAGTCAAATGCAGCCCACTAGTCTATGTACAGGGGCCCACCTGAGACTCCCTAAACCTCCAGGCCTTACTGCTACCCATTCCTCCTGTCTACTCTGAACTGTAAAAACCTAGAACAACATGCCATCTCTCCAACTATCGACTTCTCTTTCATTGTTATTTTATATCTTTGTTTCAGGACTTCATATGCCTAATATTATCTTAGACATTCAACCAGGAGGCAGTCACTGTGCTCCATCTTGGGAAGAATGTTTAAATCAGGTATTTTCATTGTGCACTTTTTGCAGTTGATAGGAGAGAGCCATAGTCAAACACAGTCAAATATTATAAACAAATATTAACTCTCCGCGGTGTTACCACCTATTCTTAGACTTCACCACCACCTGTCATCCATTCCACCTGCTACCTGTCTGCATGCAGACACCTTTCTTTCTTCTTACCAACTAGAATACCTGCCCATTGTTACTTTAAAGGAGATCTACTGTTTCCCCACCACAAGGTGATGCTGTGGAATCATCTCTTGGTGGAGAGCTAGGTGGGACCCACTTTGGTGGATGGATTCATAACCACTTCATATGGTATCTCCCTCTATCTTGCAAGGCTAAAGAAATAAGGATTGCAGTAGGCACATGGCTGCAGAATGTGTAGTGAATCTATTTGTAAGCATAGAAATCTGGTGGGCCTGTCCTTGGCTAAATGCCAGTAGCTGTTTTGTGGGGTGGGAGAGGACAGCTGTGTGAACTAGTCGACACAGGCTAGACACCAATAATGTAAGTGAGACACTGAAAGAGCATTTGATTAATTGGAGTGTGTGGGTGCATGTGTATGGAATTAATGGAGTTGTTTGATGTTTTGTATATATTATAACTGTACTGCTACTTGCTTTAATATTTCACAAGCTAAAAATTTAAATAACCAATGTGGGGGACAAGCCCCAAGGGGCTATTGCTTTGGGCTTCAAGTGCCTTATACAGAAGATAGCTTTTCTCCTTAATAAATAAGAATATGCTTCACATTAGCCTAAAAGTTCAATATGAAGGTTTTGTTGAAGACGGGGAAGATGGAAGACGGGGTTGACTAGGCTTTGTGCAGAATGAGCTTCTTATGCTACGTTGTTTACAGCACCTCTATCAGCAAGAGCTGCCTTCCTCCTTTCTTGCCCCACAAAATGGTAGAGGTGGCAGGAGTAGTGTGAGATTCTTAATATGTATATTAGGACCACATTACACTGATACTTGGTTTTGTATTATGAATCTCAGTTCACAAAAAAAGTAATGTAGAAATATTTCATCACTACTTCTTTCCATACTGCCCAATCCTAACTTAACTCACTGTAGAGCACCCGCTGTATCCCGCAGGATAATTTTGGCCTCCAAGACCACCTCAGAGTAAGGAAACATTTTTTTCCCTTTCCCAGTGTAAGCCCTTGCCAGCCCAGTGGGTCAGCTCAGCCTTGCACCAGCCATATCACTGGCGTGAGTCTGTGTGGGCCCATGAAGGCAGATTGAGCCAGGAAGGGGCGTTGATTCAGCTGACACTGTTGCCATCAAACCTGCCCCCTTCCCAGTCCGCTCTCCTCCAAGCCCCTGTTCTGCCCACACCCCACCTGTTCTGCCCTCTCCCTGCCTCACTTACAGAGGCTGGCAGGCATCCAGTGTCCACTGATGTGCAGAGCTGACTGCTTGCCACTTGTGGTAGTGGCCAGACTGTACACTCTGGTGTTTCACCTTTTGCAAAGGCTGGAAAGCACTGAACAGTTCACCATCAGAACCTTATTCTGGCAGCATATGGGCCAATCAGATTGGGCTGATAAAGTTGAACACAACTTTGTTTGAAGTATGGCTATGGACATGAATAACATACAAACTCAGAAGACAGTTTCTTCATACTCTGCGTCTGGTGAAAAGAACCAAAGCCTTTTAAAAAAGTATTTTGTGCCACCAGCTTCAGAGTTGCTGCTGCGGTTCTGATCACCAGCTGTGTTATACCTGACAGTAATGCTCAATTCACAGGAAGCTTTCTGATCTCACTGAAGAGCCCATTACATCAGCTGCCATTTTCTAAAGAGAATTGGGCAGGAAGAACTCTGATTACTCTTCAGACTGCAGGAGAACCCCCATTATTATCCCCAATAATACAGAAGCATGAATAGTCCTGGAAAGGGGCTAGCAATAGAGCAGGAAAAATCTGGGAATACTTCTGAAATGTCCAAAAGAGCCTGTTGTTCTTTAACAATGAAATGTTTCTAATTGTTTTAGGTTGCAACACAGCTAGCATTTCTGTACAGTGAGCTTGGACTTGCCAAGAGGGAATGACTCAGTAAAGCTGGAGTTTGTGCCCCAAGTGTTAACACAGATGAAATAGTTTCAACTACAGTACATCAAAAACTTTACACGATACGTCTGCATGTTGATTTTAAAACCAGCAGAAATATTCCAGAGTAATTACCACTAATTTGTGATTTTATCACTTTTCTTAGAAATGGAGCCAGTCATATTTTGTATTCCTCCAAACTTTCTTTTTATTAAATAAAAACATTGTTTTGTACAACCAGAAAAGATGCATTGTTTTTGATAATCCTAGAAGATATCCACAAATTTTACATTTGTCTTCCTTCTGGTGGATGGTAAATTGGAGCTTAAGCACATGTATAGTGAATTATTTCTGACAGAAGATAATGCAGAGGATGATAGTGAGTGTGGACATTTACATCCTAGAGTGACAGTGGCTATGACTATAGCTAAGCAAGCAGAAATGTACTACCAGATTAATCTTTGGAATGCAGAGGTAGTGATTCTGCCATCATTCTATCTTCTATTCTGCCATTTTCCACTGAGATCAAGTCTAGTGAAAAACTGGCAACCCTTTTTACAAAATGTGCCTCTAATGGTCAAGGCATGGGCCTGGAGTAAACAAACCCACCCACTTAGCAAGACATATAAAGTAAATTGAAGGCACTAGAATAGCATGCCTTTTCTGCAACAAAACATTTGTCTTTGAAAGCTTCCATTGTGTGAACTGGCTTGCTTGTCCTATATTCCAAGACAAGCCCTTCACCCTTTTCAGTTTTGATAGTTTTTGTATTTATACTGTTGCCTCTGTTGCTAAAGCTGGTGCTTAACTTTATAACAGCTTCTGAGGGAAGGTTAGGAACTGAAGCCTGCAGATCTGTTGTGGTCGCCTGTCCAAAGTTAAGGACCATCATAAATACTTGGTCTAGCCCGTCCAGTTCTCTCACATAAGCAAAGACATTGCTGTCATTCCAAATGTAACACATCCATCCCCTATGAATGGGAAGCTCATTGGTCCGAAGGGAACTGAGCTCACGATACAAGTTGAGCGTAGAATTCTGCTGATTCTCTTGAATCTGGAACATAATTGTTGCAGAACCGAGTCATTTCTTAGATGCTGAAAACATACTCATCATATCTCTCCAACCATGACTGCCATGTGACAAGCTCTACCTCCTGCTCCCTAAACCTTATTTCCAAATGAAACCAAGCTTAATATACTTGTTGCAGCATTTGCACCAATGATGCAGTATAGATACATAAATGAAACTTTGAATGTGATAGAACTACCTTTACCTTATTCACCAACCTCCAGGGGGCCTTTACTACTTCAAGCACAATATGTTTCAAGTTTTTTATTTTAGTTTTTACTCATCTTATTCCCTTCGCCCTTATGAATATTTATGCTTAGCCCTAACAACACCCATTAAATAAAACTAACCAATTGGTTGATTACTCAGAGGTTGACAATTCTAATGGTTAAGACCAGAGGCATCCTGAGGAGACATGACACCCAGTGCGGCTGTCACCCCCATGACATGGTGTCAATCCCTGGGGCTGGTCCTGATCCCTCCAGGCCACACCTGTACACCAATCACTTCTGGGGCTGATCAACTCTCATGCAAACTCTAGCATGATCTCGGGTAGCCTGGAAGCAGATGGGGTCTTGGTCGGCATGGCAGAGCCGGCTGGCAGCTGCAGGAGCTCAAGGCCTGCTGGTGTGCACCTTCACTGGCTCACCAAGACTGGTGAGAGGCACATGATCCTGTAGCTGCTGGCCAGCTTTTCCAGATTCATTCAGCCGCGGAGCCAGCTGCCAGGCTGTACAGTGCCACTCGGGGTCCACACATGGCCATCCAAGGAAGCCCCTCAATGGCCACATACCGACCTCGAGCATGGCCGGATGAACTGGGAAGAACATAGGTGCACATCAATTTCCTGTACAATTCACTGCATATTTCAGGTAAAATTTAGGAGATAATCCAGTCCTGTCTATCCACTCTGCGCATGTGAGGAGAGGGTCATTGATAAATCACCCTAAGTGTACCTCTGCAAATGTACAATGTGCACATGTGCAAATGTGAAGGTTGAATCATCCCTCTTTTAAAGTATCATGCATAGCATTCACAGTTTATACTTGTGAAATATGTGCGAATGCAACACACATTTCCCACCTCCCAAAACTCTAAAGTCCCCCAAAAAGATGCGGCGGAAGGACTTTCAGCAGTGGCATGGGATGTAGTCCAGCAGGGAGCGGATACTCAGAAGCTGGAGGTGAGTCCCTCAGCAGTGACTGATCAAAAAATTGGGGGGGGGGCATCAAGACGGAAGGCTAAGATGGGGAAGGCTCACACGCTGCATGAGCATAATCGATGGATGGATACTATCCCTTGATTTCACCTCAAAGTCAGCCTGCAAAATTAATAGTGTTTCATTTTCCTTGTGGATTTTTTCCCTGCTCACTTTTATTCTGGAGATAAAAAACTTCAGCCTTCATACTTACTTTCACATTTACATAGGAATAGTCAGGGTTTACCAATATCCAGGTTGAGTTGCCTTTACTAAAGCCAGCATGAAGACTGCCATCCCATTGCATGGGTGACCTTTCTGGAAAGGTTGCCTAAAAAATAAAAGGCGCCATTCACTGCTAAATGAAATACCACAGTTGTTGCAAAAATATTTACCTTCAAGAAATGGCTTTTAAGAACATAAGAACAGCCCCACTGGATCAGGCCATAGGCCCATCTAATCCAGCTTCCTGTATCTCACAGCGGCCCACCAAATGCCCCAGGGAGCACACCAGATAACAAGAGACCTCATCCTGGTGCCCTCCCTTGCATCTGGCATTCTGACATAGCCAATTTCTAAAATCAGGAGGTTGCACATGCACATCGTGGCTTGTAACCCGTAATGGATTTTTCCTCCAGAAACTTGTCCAATCCCCTTTTAAAGGCGTCCAGGCCAGACGCCATCACCACATCCTGTGGCAAGGAGTTCCACAGACCAACCACGTGCTGAGTAAAGAAATATTTTCTTTTGTCGGTTCTGACTCTCCCAACACTCAATTTTAGTGGATGTCCCCTGGTTCTGGTGTTATGTGAGAGTGTAAGAGCATCTCTCTATCCACTCTGTCCATCCCCTGCATAATTTTGTATGTCTCAATCATGTCCCCCTTCAGGCGCCTCTTTTCTATGCTGAAGAGGCCCAAACGCCGTAGCCTTTCCTCATAAAGAAGGTGCCCCAGCCCAGTAATCATCTTAGTCGCTCTCTTTTGCACCTTTTCCATTTCCACTATGTCTTTTTTGAGATGCGGCGACCAGAACTGGACACAATACTCCAGGTGTGGCCTTACCATCGATTTGTACAACAGCATTATAATATTAGCCATTTTGTTCTCAATACCTTTTCTAATGATCCCAAGCATGGAATTGGCCTTCTTTACTGCCGCCGCACATTGAGTCGACACTTTCATCGACCTGTCCACCACCACCCCAAGTTCTCTCTCCTGATCTGTCACAGACAGCTCAGAACCCATCCGCCTATATGTAAAGTTTTGATTTTTCCCCCCAATGTGCATGACCTTACACTTACTGACATTGAAGCGCATCTGCCATTTTGCTCCCCATTCTGCCAGTCTGGAGAGATCCTTCTAGAGTTCCTCACAATCACTTCTGGTCTTCACCACAAGGAAAAGTTTGGTGTCATCTGCAAACTTAGCCACCTCACTGCTCACCCCTGTCTCCACGTCATTTATGAAGAGATTGAAAAGCACTGGTCCCAGGACAGATCCTTGGGGCACACCGCTTTTCACTTCTCTCCATTGTGAAAATTGCCCATTGACACCCACTCTCTGTTTCCTGGTCTTCAACCAGTTCTCAATCCATGAGAGGACCTGTCCTCTAATTCCCTGATAGTGGAGTTTTTTTAGTAGCCTTTGGTGAGGGACCGTGTCGAACGCCTTCTGAAAGTCCAGATATATAATGTCTATGGGTTCTCCTGCATCCACATGCCTGTTGACCTTTTCAAAGAATTCTATAAGGTTCATGAGGCAAGACTTACCCTTACAGAAGCCATGCTGATTCTCCCTCAGCAAGGCCTGTTCGTCTATGTGTTTTGAGATTCTATCTTTGATGAGGCATTCCACCATCTTACCCGGTATAGATGTTAGGCTGACCGGCCTATAGTTTCCCGGGTCCCCCCTCTTTCCCTTTTTAAAGTTTGGCGTGACATTTGCTATCCTCCAATCTTCTGGCACCATGGCCATTTTGAGGGACAAGTTGCATATCTTAGTCAAGAGATCAGCAACTTCATTCTTCAATTCCTTAATAACTCTTGGGTGGATGCCATTAGGGCCCAGTGACTTATTGATCCTTAATTTATCAATGAGGTCTGAAACATCTTCTCTTTTAACCTCTTTCTGACTTGAGGGGCCGTTCGGGCAGCGGTATCTGCCCGAGGTCTTCTGCCGTGAAGACAGATGCAAAGAACTCATTTAATTTCTCTGCCATCTCTAAGTCTCCTTTTATCTCCCCTTTCCCTCCCTCACCATCCAGAGGGCCAACTGCTTCTCTGGTGGGTTTCCTGCTTCTAACATATTTGAAGAAGCTTTTATTATTACCCTGAATGTTGCTGGCCATGCATTCCTCATAGTCTCGCTTGGCCTCCCATATCACCTTCTTACATTTCTTTTGCCACAGTTTATGTTCCTTTTTATTCTCCTCATTAGAGCAAGACTTCCATTTACGGAAGGAAGCTTCCTTGCCCTTTACAGCCTCTCTAACTTGGCTGGTTAGCCATGTGGGCACCCTCCTGGATTTAGTGGAACCCTTCTTTCTTTGTGGTATACACCTCTGCTGGGCCTCTATTACTGTTGTTTTAAGCAGCCTCCATGCAATCTGGAGAGATTGGACTCTTTTTACCTTCCCTTTCAACCTCCTTCTAACCAGCCTCCTCATTTGAGGGAAGTCCGCCCGTCGGAAGTCAAGAGTTTTTGGGAGAGATTTGCCCAGTATTCTTCCTCCGACATGCGTGTCAAAGCAGATCACAGTGATCGCATGATCACTGTTCCCCAATGGCTCCGTAACATTGACATCTCTAACCAGGGCCTGTGTACCGCACAATATTAAATCCAGAGTCACCTGTCCTCTGGTGGGCTCCATGACTAGCTGCTCTAAGGCACAGTCATTTAGCATGTCAAGGAATCTAGTCTCCTTTTTGTGACCAGAACACAAATTGACCCAGTCTATATGAGGATAATTGAAGTCCCCCATTATTATAACTCAGTCCCTCCTTGTCACCTCCCTGATCTGTTTCCTCATTTCAAGGTCCAATTTCTGGTCTGGAGGATGATAGTACGCCCCCACTATTACTTAATTACTTTTAAGTAAGAGTAAGACTCCAAAACTTCTCAAAGAGACCAGGTTGTGCTTGTGTGATCTGCAAGCACACCAAGAAGCCAAACCAGACATCTTTTATCATACCTGGGCCAATGTGGAAGCAATGTGGAGCCATGAAACAGCTCACATCAGGGTCAGTGGTGGGAGGAATGACAATCGGGTCATTCCAAGTCTGCTGCCTCCCTCCAGCTTGCTATAGAAACAAGTTGCATCCATTATCTTCCTCTGTCATGTGGTTGTTTTCCCATACTAGGAAATATGGAACTTCCTGGTAGAGTTAAACAAGCTAAACAAACGCTTCGGTAAAGCAGCTACGACGTTTTCCAGACTCACAAAGAGAGTCTGGTCCAACAAGAAGCTGACGGAACATACCAAGATCCAGGTCTACAGAGCTTGTGTCCTGAGTACACTTCTGTACTGCAGCGAGTCATGGTCTCTCCGCTCACAACAGGAGAGGAAACTGAACGCTTTCCACATGCGCTGCCTCCGATGCATTCTCGGCATCACCTGGCAGGACAAAGTTCCTAACAAAACAGTCCTGGAACGTGCTGGAATCCCTAACATGTATGCACTTCTGAAACAGAGACGCCTGCGTTGGCTTGGTCATGTCATGAGAATGGATGATGGCCGGATCCCAAAGGATCTCCTCTATGGAGAACTCGTGCAAGGAAAGCGCTCTACAGGTAGACCACAGCTGCGATACAAGGACATCTGCAAGAGGGATCTGAAGGCCTTAGGAATGGACCTCAACAAGTGGGAAACCCTGGCTTCTGAGCGGCCTGCTTGGAGGCAGGCTGTACAGTATGGCCTTTCCCAGTTTGAAGAGACACTTTGCCAACAGTCTGAGGCAAAGAGGCAAAGAAGGAAGGCCCATAGCCAGGGAGACAGACCAGGGACAGACTGCACTTGCTCCCGGTGTGGAAGGGATTGTCACTCCCGGATTGGCCTTTTCAGCCACACTAGACGCTGTGCCAGAACCACCTTTCAGAGCGCGATACCATAGTCTTTCGAGACTGAAGGTTGCCAATATATATATAGGTTGAGTTAAAGGAACCTTATTTCTTCTTTGCATGGTTCCTTTAAATATACCAGGAAGTCTTGCACATCCTGGTGTGGGAAAGAACCACACAACAGAGGAAGGTACAGACATAAGGAACTTTTCTTTTGGAGCACAACAATAGCAGTGAGAAGGTGGCAGAATTGCAGGTTACATCCCTGATGTGGAGGTAGAGGCAACCATGGCAGGAAAGGTTGTCTAAACTAGGGTCTTTTAAATATTTCTAATTGTAGTAACACCTCTTTGGTTCTTGGTGCCTGATTCTTTCCCTGCATGTTAATGTCAGAGTTTCTGCAAACAACTAGTGGGCAGAGGGAAACAAATTAGTGTCCCAAGATTCTCTTACCTGATATCTCCTCAAAACAGACCAGGCATGAAGAGGTGGAGATGATTCACTTCTGCCTCTTAACCCCTGTCACCACCACCACAACCTCCTTACCTCCTGCACCTTACTTCTTCAAAACTGACCAATGGGGAGGATCCTAGGACACCCAGGATGCTCCACATATGTTGTTTTGAAGGAACACTGATCAGCAGAGGATATACAGAGGCAACAATCCTCTCCTTCTAGGAAAGCAATTGAGAACACTGGTCTCGAAAGATTCTTGGACAGTAACAATATTCAAGAGCAGTGCTTCCTAAACTCCCACAAGGGAGTTGGGAGCAATGTAAGGTTTTACAGGAGAGGGGGGGAGGTAGCAGCACGACCCCCAGGCTCACACTGCTGCTGGGGATGTGGGGGGGTTTACTTACCTGAAGCAATGTGTGGGGCTGGTTGGTCCTCTGATAGACTTAGCCACTGTGCGTTTGTCTGATCACCCCTTAAAAGCCCTCTAACCCCTAGGGGCCTTTGCCATATCTTGGATTCCATAAATGGAATACATATTGTATGAAGAAATACTTTTGTCCTTCACCTCTGCCTCTGCCAAATATTGTCCAATGTTGGTATACATAAGAGAGTAGTATACAACAGAATACTTTATATTGCAGGAGACACTCTTGGGACCATGAAATTTAGCTTGAGTAAAGGGGTGCTGGGAACAGAAGACATTTGAAGGCTGGTACAAACATAAGGTGGAGGAAACTCTGGCATAAGGAATTCAGAGTAAAGGAAAATCTGAATTAGCAAGGTTTAAGTACATATGTAAAAGAATTCTTTTTTAAAAGAACAAAGTTTCAGTGTCATCAGTATGATTCCTATTGCAGGGGAGGAATTTCAACAACTTTAACTCACAATTTCTGATACTGTATCTTCCATCCCTATTTCTTCACCATAATATGTTGTTGGAGTTCCAGGAAGGGTCAAAAGAAGCATGTTTATGACATTTATATATTCTTTCCCAATTCGAGAAGAAATACGAGCGGTGCTGGGATCTCCAACCTACAATAAAAGCAACTGTTATTTTACAGTGATTGTCAAAAATTACAGCTTGGGCCAAAACTGCTATGAGGTACTGACCCCATAAAGCCATGCTGGCCATCATCCTGTTCTTGCTTACAGCAACATTCAACTGATGGCTGTTTATAAATGTAGGATGTTTGTGTTTACAGTGCGGTAAGCATTCTCTCTTTTTAATGGCCCATGCTATAAAGTACTTGGGTAGATTATAGCTCCAAGGGAAAAATATCATTCATAATTTTTCCAATATTGACTAAGCATTTACATGCTTTTTAATCACAGTGGTCAATATTAGCAACAAAATGGTTTAGTATTGCTTTCCGCTAAAAAGATTTTGCTCCATGCAGAGCAGAGGGAATAAATTGTTCTGAGGTCACTAAAGACAAAGGAATGGTCTTGTCAGATGAGGTCTAATCAAAGCTAAAGACCTGTGTTCAACAAAACATTAAATTTAAACAGCAGGGTACCTTGTTTTACTACACAAAGGCAAAGAAAGGAGCAGACAAACACAGTGTAATCATCATACTGATAATTTACAAACTTAGCAGTACCGTGCTGAAGCGCAGGGCTGCCATGTTTCTCTAATTTCTTGGGCCATAATTCAGGAACCATGTGACTGATTCACTGCACCCCGTAGGCCTTTAGAATGTGATATCACCAACACCACAGACTGACACAAACTCACAGTACTGCATAGCATGCCATTTTTTTGTTTGAAATTTGTTTGAAAAGCAGCCCTATTTAAGGGGGAAGGAAAACAGCAGTTAAATTTCCTTTCAGTCATTAAGTTCTTTGGGAAAACTTTGGTCAGTCACTATTTCTGCCTTTCCCTCATATGATCCTCCTGTAGTCAAGTCAGTGCCACGTTTGTGGCTGAGGGATATGGAACGAAGTCCTCTGGTGGTATGTTGAGTGCCACCATGGGTACTAAGAGTTTAGAAGTCAGTCTGACCTGGCTAATAGTCTGACCTGGCGAGCCACCTAATGGTGTGGGTCCTGACCAGTGCCCAAACAAACAAACTTCTTACCTCTGTTCCTGAATGCTTGGTTCTGTTTTGAGGTCCTGCTCTAGATTCTGCCACCAGGATTATGGTGGGTGCATCCATAAAAAGCAAGGCCTTACTGGCTGTCGTATCAGCTTTATAGAACGCCTTCCCTAAAGAGACCAGCCTGGCCCCACACTTGGTGAATTATATGCCAAGTGAAGACACATCTTTAGAATGATTTTAAGCACAAAATTGTTGTTGTTTTTCCCTCTGCAGTTATATGGGATTTCTCCTTCCCCTTTTCTTAACCATTGCTGCTCTGTAGTTCAGGATCTGCTGCTTTCCTTCTAGTATTTATTATTTTGCTTTGATCTCTGTTGCATTAACAGCAATATCAAGTTTTTAAAGTAAAAACTAAATAAAATCAAATTATTTCTTGTCCTAACCTACCTCACTGAGGATTAAAGGGACGATACCCATATGTATACCATCCCGAGTTCCTTTGAGGAGAGTCAGGATACAAGGGTGATAGATAAATAAAATTAATTAGCAATTGTTTTGCACATTTGTTGGTCATAAATGGGACTTAAGAAGACTATATGGTTTTAAGGTCAGAAACTTACTGCCCAGTTTGGCCATTTCCCTCGTGGCATGTTCTTCATCCACAAAGATACCAATTCAAAAATATCATTTCCTGAGGTTTGATTCATATTCATGAAATAGAAGTTAAAAGGAAAATCTGCTTCTTGAATAAAAGATGTCCCATAGTACATTATTGTCTCTTCAATGCTGTCTTCACCATTGGCTTCTGTTCCCATAAATCTTCAGAAGAGAAGACACTTTTTAAATCAATTATATAAAAATTCAGTGACTATTATTTTCTAATATAGCAAAAATAAAAGGAAAAACAACCCCAGGAATTGATCATATTGACAATCTGATGTCCTTTTGGCTGCTGGCCATCATTTAAACTTTATAAAACAAGGTACTTCCATGGAAAGTTCTATCATGGCAACGTGAAACAGACCTGTGAATAATGTTTATTAAAAATAACTTTTAAGTTTTTTTCCTCTGTTCATGGTGAAATATAATTCCAACCTTAGAGTTTTCTGTACTGAAAAAGTTACACTTCCTCATCCATGGGTGTTATCTATGAAATGAAGCTGACCTAAAGCATTAAAAAAAAGAGGGGCATCAAGCTCAGTATTTGTCACTGATGTTTAGCAGCTACAATTTCCATTTCTCCCTGGGAGCTGCCATTAATTGGAGACATTCTGCATGCAAAGCAGGTGCTACACCACTGAGCTACAGCCGTCCGTGAAGGGGAGAACCCTTCTAGAAGAGCAAAGAACTGATCTGAGCTTATACCCTTCTATCACTGACTTTATTGAAACCATCTGTACTGTCTGCCACATTGGCTTTTGATGCATTTTTAGTCTACTGCTTGTGTTATTCTATGACTGTGGCATACTGTTTTATCACCTTAACTGTTCTGTCTTGTGAGCCACCCTGTGCCTATTTTTAATGGTGGAATGCCAATCATTTAAATAAGTAAAGACCAATAAATACCCTAACGGCTTGTGCAGCGGTTAGAATGGCCACAATCTCCTTCCATTTGCAGAAGAAGGTCTCTTGTTATCAGATGTGCTCCCTGGGGCATTTGGTGGGGCCGCTGTGAGATACAGGAAGCTGGACTAGATGGGCCTATGGCCTGATCCAGTGGGGCTGTTCTTATGTTCTTAAGAAGAGTTGCATTGAGCAAGGGAGCTCTTCTAGAAACAGAAGAAGCTTGTGGCCATGGATACACATGGTAAATATACTCTTACCCCAAGTTGTCCTCCAGCCACTTGGCCTGCCTGTTCCAGTGCAAGTCAGTATCAGGGCGCAGTTTAGCTTGAACAAGTTAGCCCCCAAATACTCTGAACATAATAATATTAGAGCACCTGCACAAGGAGGCAGGAGTCTGCTATGGGTAAACAAGTGCTGTATGTTCCAAGCTGTTCTAGTCAAAGTGCATGTGTGGATGAGGAAGGAAGTTCCAGGTCCTGGAGTATCTTTTAGGGTTATCTGGGCAAAATGTGTGTCAGGAATATGAACCAATGATTCACATTGCTATTACCAACCGGTATATTAAAAATGAAGAATCAATTGTAACAGGACATTGAATTGTTGTATGAGAAATTGTCAAAATAAGTGATTGGATAATTACTTGAATATGTATTGACGGTATGATTGGTTGATCAATTACCTACGTAAACGAATTCTACAGTAAAATAAGGTTGAAATTGCTATAGAATGTTGAATCTGTGAATGTTGAATCCACTTCTTTCCCTGTGCAGAATACAAACTGGCCGCACACTGTCCTCCACAGTTGGCTGACATTGCTCTGCCCTCCAGACAAAGCATCCTACTCAGTCTCTATAATGTTGCTCCAATGACCGACTGGGGTAGAAAAGAACTAGCTTTTTCCTAATTAAGCTTTCAGGCTGTTTTCTGTGGGAAGTCATGGCTTTAACAGTATAAGGAGACTAAGAAATGGTTAATTGGTCAAGATGCCTTTGTCCTGTTACCTGTATCTACCAGGCTCACTGCTGAACTTGTCCATGGTGTGCCGAAAACTGCGAACTATATCGTGCATGCCAACTTGGGTCGTGGTGTAATCATGATACAGTTCGGAATAAGCTGTGATGCTGTCCTGGAAGAGAAATGGGAGCTTTGTCATTAACTGTCTGATTTCATGCACTTTCTAAGACCTTCTTAGACCAGCAATTTTCAACAGCACATTGGTATGCTGCAAAAGGTCTTCAGGTGTGCTGCAGGATTTTGGAGGACAGTGCTTGAAAATCGCTGGAAAATTCTTCCCGGTTCTGTGGCTCTGTTTCTAGGGCAATTGTCTATAGCAGGGGTGCCCAAACCCCGGCCCTGGGGCCACTTGTGGCCCTCGAGGACTCCCAATGCGGCCCTCAGGGAGCCCCCAGTCTCCAATGAGCCTCTGGCCCTCCAGAGATTTGCTGGAGCCCACACTGGCCTGACGCAACTGCTCTTAGCATGAGGGCGACTGTTTGACCTCTTGCATGAGCTATGGAATGAGGGCTCCCTCCACTACTTGCTGTTCACATCTGTGATGCAGTAGTGGCAGCAAAGGAAAGGCCAGCCTTGCTTTGTGCAAGGCCTTTTATAGACCTTGAGCTATTGCAAGACCTACAGTCATTCATATAAGTTCATCTTTAATATATAAATTTATGTAAACGTATGTAAATTTATTCAAATTTTAAATGTATATTAATTCTTTTTTCCCCCGGCCCCCGAACACAGTGTCAGAGAGATGATGTGGCCCTCCTGCCAAAAACTTTGGACACCCCTGGTCTATAGCAATGAATTATCTGTCAATCTTCTGCCAGTAGAGGAAGAGGAACACACAATTCGTTACTACAGACAGCTGCTCTAGAAACAGAGCCACGCAACCCAGAAAAATATCCCAGAAGCTGAAGCGACATCACAAGAGACAAAGACCATAGAGGTCAGTGGGTTGTGAAAAGAAAAACGTTGAAAATCACTGTTCTGGAGATAAACAGACACGGGCTGCAATCCAATCTAAGATGTATGCATGCACCTCAGTTTCCCTCTCAGAAGGTTCCCTTGTAATACCACCACATTGCTCTTTCAACTTCCCCAGGTTCAACAACAGTGTGGGAAGGTGGTGTGAGAGCTTTTACAAACAGATGCAATGATAATATGTTTGGAATGTTTTCCACTATTGCCTCCCTCTTCCCCTACGCACACTGCCTTGGAAAAATTCTCACACCACATCCCCAAATTGCTTTTTTAACTTGAAAGCCAGGCCAAAGATAGGGAGGATGCACTTCTGGAAAGCCATAATAGAGGGCCTAGAACTCAGTGTTACTCTCAAGGAGTCTTAAAGAGTGCTCCCCAGACTGTTATTTTGCGATCTGAACAGTGAACCACATAGGCCAGAATCCTGTTAGTAGTTTTGCTTTGTAAAGCTTAAAGAGCAAGAGGGTGTGTGTGGATTTCCAAGGTGACAGCTTCTGAAAGGGAAATGCTTGGAAAATCTCAGCTGAAAGGGCTGGATTTAGGCACAGGCAACAAAAAAAGCAATAACTACTCGTAAATACCAGGATTGGGGAGAGCCAGGCATTTCAGTTATTCTTAAAATTAAAATGCTTCTGTGAGATTAAGTTTTATTTGCTTTAATATGGCATGAATACATACAGATTTGCAGATCCATGCATGCAAATGTATCATCTTATATAATCAAAATAAATCACGCATGCAGATTGTGCATCGGAGTTGCGACATGCGCTATAAGCACAAATACAATTAAAAAATAAGGGATTCAGAAGTCAAACAAATGGAGGGGTATGTTGAAGGTGTTCCTCATCCAGGAGGGCCACTAGGTCTGGGACTGGCCCTGCAACTCAGTGCAGATGTGCTGCCTTCTGTCTCCTTTGAATTGCAGCCCTGATCTCTATAAAGTAACACATGGGCCAATAACTGTGGTTTGTGGGCTATGTGAGGAGATTACATTTGATCTTCTGGACTGACTTTGGGCATGTGAGGACAAAGTCCAGATCTCCTGGTCTGCAGCTGCCCCTTGTCTCAAAGCTGTGGTGAGGCTGTAATATTTCAGGGACCTGGAGGCAGTACCCAGTCATAGAACATTGGTCTATCTCTTCTAGTTTTTGTCTATTTTGACCAGTTCCAGCCCTCAGGTTCTCAGAGGGAGATCACAAGAAAACAACAAAGGGCCAAATCCTATCCAATTTTCCAGTGCTGGTGTGTGCTCCACCCTACAGTGGGGAGGCAGTCACAGAGGCCTCCTCAAGGTATAGGAACATTTGTTCCCTTACCTCAGGGTTGCATTGCGGCTACACCGGTGCTGAAAAGTTGGATAGGATTGGGCCCAAAGTCTGCTAGATCAGAAGCAGAGAAGCACACAAGCAGGCCAGCACACAGTTCCTCACATTACCTAGGCTGATGTGCCTAGGAAACTGACAAGCAGGGTACAACTCTCTCCTGCTGTTTGCAGTAGCACTAGCTTCTGCTGCCCATATCTGCATTGGGCATTACTGCCAATGAGCATGGAATTCTATCCTTAGCTAGATGGCTAATAGCTCCATCCCTGGTTTTTCCTAGTTCTACTACATTTAACTGGAAATGTCAGGAATTGAACCAGGAATCTGCTATGGACAAAGTATTTGCTCTACCACATGATTGTGGGCACAGTCAGTGCCATGTTGCTGGGGGACTTGGGGCAAGGTCTTGCAGTGGGTCCTCCATGCTGTCCTCCACCTGCTTCACTGTCCCTGGTACTGAATCTGGTACACCTGTTCAAGCGTAGGCCTGGCCAAGTAAGTCCTCAGATCGGCATGCGACATTAGCCAGTGCCCAGCCACACTGACGTCTGACACTATGCCTGATTTTGAGCCGTGCTTGACTGGTACATAGTGATTATTGCCTGTGGCGTACCCAAGTGTTTTTTTTTTAGTTTTTTTTTGCTCCAGGAGTGTTGGAAGTAATATCTTGGAAAAAGGCAAAACAAGCCACCAGCAAACAACCAGCATAGAATCAATTGGCTATTGTAAGCACTCTGGATTTCCTAGATCAAAAATCTAGCCTGGTCACTGATATAAGTGCATATTGAACCCAACACACTAGCTAGGATCCTAACTTGAGTAGCTATCAAATAAGTGATACAACACCACAAGCAACTTGCAAGAAAAATTTATTTATGCTATCAGAGCAATTGGCAGCACAGGAGGAAACAGAAGAAAAACAGTTACCGGATTTTGGGATTTATTCACTTGAGGTTCATTTCTCAGGTGTGTTGCTTCCAAAAGGAATTTAACAGTATTGACACTGAATCCGTCAATGCCTTTGCCAAGCCAAAATCTGATAATATCCTAAATTAAAAAAATGAAGAAATGGCATATTTCTCTTTATTCGTTTATTTAAAGTACTTTTTAATCTCACCTCTGCCCTCCAGTCAGGAGAGATACCCAAGGCAACTTACAGTCAATTTAAATCAAATGCAGGCAACTAAAAAAAAATCCAGACAAAATTACCAAAAAAAAAAAAAATATCTCCCAGTTTTACAAAAATGTCATATTGTCCATACACTGAACATATTGCAGAGAGTTTGAAAAACAAACAGCTGAATTAAGCAAACCAACACAACCTTTAAAAGGTGAATTTTCAGTTGCATCAGAATGATGGGAGAGAGGGTGCCATCTTGATCGCCGCTAGTAACAGGTTCCACATGTGAGATGCCACCACAGAAAAGGCCCTGAATAGATTTGCTATTTCTGAACAGTCATGTTTATAGCAAAGGCATCTCACCTACTTATCCAGACATGTAACCGGATGTTTTAGCGTGCAAATTTAGATTGGCTTAGAAGTCTACACCAGGGGTCTGCTACGAGGTCTGCTCATATACCACCTGTGGGCCAAATTGGGCCTGCCACCCAAAATCATCTGGCCTGTAGTTCCATCCAGCCCACGGTGGTTCTAAAAAAGAATTCAAGTTTGTAATTTTATCTCTGTAAGGCTAACAGTGTAAGCAAACCAAGGGCAGACGCTTCCTTTGAGTATCATTCTTTGCCTGGGCTTGCATCTCTCTGCACTGTGCCCATCTCATTTTTCCTTAGCTCTATGCCTGGCTGGGTCATCTCTACAATTTTCATGTTGCACTATTGCATTTTTGCTGCATTTATTTTAACCAACTGTGAGGTCACTATGGACTGGGAAGCCAGATAAAACAATGTATTTGATCTGCATTATTCCTTAGTACATTATCAGTTAGCATAAAAATGAGTTGATTTAAATCATGTTCCTTGAAGGGAGAACTCTCAAAGTGTCTTAGAGATCAGATTGTCACAGGTACTTACATGAATTTCTTCTTGAACATTTGAGTTACGAAAGTTTAAGTCAGGTTGTTCTTTTCCAAATTGATGAAAATAACATTGGTTTCTCACCTCATCATACTGCCAACTAGAATTCCCCAGTACGCTCACCTGATCAAGTAGGAAATGCAACATATATTTTAATCAGATTATTTCAAAACATTGTTATTGAGTTACTTAACAAATGGCAGATTTTCTTTCAGTGTAAGCTGTTCTCAGGTTGGCTAACAATCATAAAATAAAACCACAACACTGGAGCGGGGGGAGTACCATGGAATAAAACAGCAGAGAAATCTGACAGCAATCACATTCTCTCTGGAATTAAAAGCCTGGAAAATTAGAAAGATATTAACTTGGTGCCTAAATAAAACTCTCAGTGCAGAGTAGGCACCAGGCAAACCTTACTGGGAAGTTCTGTGCCACAGCTGAGAAGGACTTACCCCATGCCAGCACCAAATCACTGGTGGCCAAGTTCTGCTCTGGGCCCCCACAGAATCCCCAGCCACCACTTGATGGCACATTGCGCACTACCTCTATCACTGGTACTGAAGGTTCAGGGGTCATCTTGATGGGGGGAGGGTCTCCTTCAGTTATCAGGAGGGCTTTAAAGGAGAGTACATAACAGTATTTTGAATTGTGCTGAAAAGTAGTCAGGAAAGCAGGGAAGACTTTAAGTCCATGTGATAGATGCTTCCAGTAATTGGTCCTGGTTAAGAACCTGAAGAGTTTTTAAAATTAATGCCGCATATAATGCATTGACATAGTCTAAGTCAGTGTTTCTCAAACTGTGGGTCGGAACCCACTAGGTGGGTCGCGAGCCAATTTCAGGTGGATCCCCATTCATTTCAATATTTTATAAGCTTTTCTGACTTCTTCAGAAATACTGAAAATACTGCTGGCCACTGGCAGATAAGCCACAACAGCCTTCCACATGTCAGGGGACAGCCAAAGATCGGCTGCATAAGGTAGGTCAGTGGGTGAGGCAGGATGGGCAGGGGAGGGTGGAATGGGAGAGGGGTGGGTGGAACAGGGTGGTGATGTGGGCAGGGAGCAAGGTTGTTTGGGCCCAGGTAAGGGGCAGATTTGGCAACAGCAGTGACCCCTGCGACCACCGGGCTGCGGAACAGGGAATGGGGCGGGGACGGGGGCATTCCGGGGGGCGGGGAGGCCAGCGTGACATGGGGAGGGGAGGTGTGCCTGGGGGTGGGCAGGAGGAGGATCCGTGGAGCTCCGCTCCGCAGGATCCTAGGTGCTTGTGGAGGCTGCGTGCCTTACACAAGTACCTTTACTTTAGCGGTGCCATTTGGGCACTGCTAAAGAGAGTAGCCCCATTACGGGGCTGCCTTCCTTACCCGGGGGAAGGGGATGAACGCCCCCTACTCCCGAGGTGCCTCCTGCAGTAGCGCGGGAGGCACTGGATTCGGCAGCAGCCCTTGTGGTGCCGCCAAGCGGGGGCTCCCCAGGCAGCTCAGGATTGGGCAGTAAGTCCCATTTACTATCATTGTTAAAAGCATATGCCTAGTAGCCTGTAACATTTCCCCAAATGCAGTCACATACCGTGGTAGCATCAAGAATAATATTTTAAAAATAAAATATTTAAATAAATGGGGACCCACCTGAAATTGGCTCACGACCCACCTAGTGAGTCCCAACCCACAGTTTGAGAAACACTGTTATAAGCTGTGTGTTATATGAAGAGCCTCTGGCTTAGCACACCAGGCACATTAAAAAAGGATTTGGTTCATGGTTCTACTGGTATGTTGTTTACAGGCACTTACTCTGAGAGTGTTTACAAAAAGGTTGTGAAGACCAGAATTTAAAAAGTTAATGAACAAAAATGTATCTTACGAACTTTTACTATGTTTTTTAGATTAGAGGCAGTACAATTCTTAGGTAACAATTACTGATAGGTTATTTTTCAGAATCGGGTCTCAGGTAAATCAGACAAAACTATAGTCTGACATCTCCCTAAATTTAACTCTTCCTCCAATATATCTGAGGGTCATAGAAAATCCCATGATTTTTGGCTCAAAAACCTGCCCTTGACTTATTTTGGCAAGTTTATTTTGGCAAAATATGGGAAGATCACTACAGGAAGGAATATTAAAAATAAAATCACTCCTGGAGGCTGAAAGTGTTACAGGTTATTTAGCTGCCAAAAGTGTTGTTGTGCTCTGAAGTTAAATAAATGAAGGGGAACATAATGGCAAAACAGCAGCACTTTCTGAAACTAATCCGTGTACATAGGTAACATTTTCTTATCTGCAAAATGCTACAATCTCACATTTAAAAGTGGAAAATGCGAGTTGCCACCCTAGTGAAGCCATTTTCCAAAATCTTTGCATTAAAGAAACAGAAAAGAATAACCTAACAATGGGCTGGTTTGTTTGATTCTGATGTCATGGTTGGCAGGGACAAGAGACAGCTGTGAGGAAGCTCCTCGGCTGGGATGCCCATTAAACGGGGGTATCTCACAAAGAGCCAGTCATGTGTAATGCGCCTTTTTGTGCCAACAGAGAAAGGACAAAACTAAGCAACAGACTCAAAAAGAAATAAGTTCACATGAAGTATCAATATCTAATGGTGAAATCAGTAATCAAACTACCTGTACTTACTAAATATATACATATTGTGAAGGGCACAATATTTCACAAGTAGCTAAATTCCACATCTTTTTGCTTGAGAAAACTTGCAGATGAAAAATACCACTAAATGCTAGTGCAGAACAGTAGGCTGACCCTAAACGTACTTACAATTCATTCCCTCTTTGATAGGGCTTACTCTCAAGTAAGGTGCACACTAGACAATGTACCTATTGTGCAGTTGGGGTCAACATGTTAATATAAAGTAAATAGCAGCTGTGCAGGACCCTGATCTGAATCAGACACACCACAGAGGGAAGAGGGCAACACCCATCAAGCCCTGGCAATAAGCCTGTACCAATAATGCTGGAGGCTTTGTGCCCTTTATAAGTGCAGTTCTATTATTTAGTCTGTAAGAGGGTTCCATTTATGACATTATTGTACTCACCCAATTATTTGGTGGCACAGTTCTCCCACTGACATGTATACAGTCATGCCAGATATAGTAGTCTGTGTATTTTTCAGTCCGATTACGACTCAGCTGAAACCATTTGTGCGTGTTACTGGTATGGTTGGGTATTAGATCCATGATCACTTTTAAACCTTTAAAGTCAAGGTATAGGTAAAAGTACTATTAAGTATTAAACATTCTCTTAAAGGGATTAGGAAATCAAGATATCAACCCTGCAGACAAATTTCCTTCCTTCCTTCAACATTTCTCCCTGTCTTCCCTTTATAAAATCCCCTTAGGTAGCTAGAAATATGTGATAGATAGACATACGAAGCTGCTTTATAACAAGTCATACCAGTTGAACCAGAATGCTTGACACTGACTGATAGCAGCTTTTGAAAGTCTCAGACTGTTCCACCACTAACTAATCTTTTTTTGAAATCTGAGTTGCTGGAGATCCAACCTGCATGCAAAACAGGAGCTTCAGCACTGAACTATGGCCCTTCCTAATGTTTAACAGCCCTTCTGCCTGCCTGTCATATTGATGGGCACTTATCTGGTTTAATGATTAAAAAGACAGCCACTAAGTAATTTAACAAACCCACTGAAATATTAAGCACAACATCAAACAAGAACAGAGAAGAGGCATTGTGTTTAGAGCAAAATCAACCTTTATCATGGATTGCTGCAACCAGCTCTTCAAAATCCTCCATAGTTCCGAACATCGGATCTACCTCTTGGAAATCTTCTATCCCATACCCAAAGTCATTCAGGGCAGATTTGTAAAAAGATGTGATCCAGATTGTTTTAACATTTAGATACTGGATATGGTGCAGTTTTTCTTGGATACCTAGTTAGGAAGATAAAGGAAAAAAACATTTCCCTTTTACCAGGACAAGAAACACACATGATGAGAGCCAAGAAACAGAAATGATGAGAGCAGATTGAGTGATGAACTGAGAAGGCATGGGTTCAAATTCCTGCTCTACCACAAATTTAATGGAGTTAATATTTTTCAGCCCTACTTGCTTCACAGGGTTTTTTGTGAGGATAAAATAGAGGGGATAAAGCCATAATGTGACACCTGGCTCACTGGAAGAAGAACGAAATTAAATTAACAATACTTCTAGGATAAGGATTTGGAATTGCCCTGAACTTGTTCATTTGTTAACAGGGAAGAGAGTTACTTATGGCTGGTCATCATCTCTCTATGATAGAGATCAGCCACTAGAGTCCCTAAACCAATTCTGGCCCTCCGAATGATGCCAATCCTGGAGTCAAGAGACAATGGTAGTAATGAGTAGCATCTGGTAACAAGGGGGAGCATGGGGACACAGGGGGCTTCAGCATCTCTTGTCAGTGTGATTGAGGCTACAGGATGAAATGTTGAAGAATTCCATGAACACTTTGCTCATATGATATCATAGTGAATAAAAAATTAAATTTTCCAGAACTTTTATTGTAAAGGGACATTAACTAGGAAAAGATCTAAGAAGCAGGTAGGTTAGAAATAACTTGTTTGCTGTTAGGAAACCTGCTCTTGTGTTTACAACTGCATTTTCCCTAACCATGTTCACATCTATTGTTCTCCAGTTCCCAAATCACTCTTACCTTTGCTTTCATCAGAGTTATTTTACATTTCCAGAAACTGGTACAAAGTTGCATCTTCCTGTGAAAACCTTAATTTCTGCCTTTGGTTATTGTCTTCATGTGACAGTAGGGCCTATTTAAAGTAATCACAGAAGACAGGCTATGACCCCGTTAATCTTGGCATTCGATCTGAATGGCAAATATGAAATGTAATCATAAAATACCCACAAATGAACTCAAATTAAAGATCTCAGTGAATAGTACACATGTATTTTGGATGACTGGAAGCCTGAAGACAAGAAAATCTAGAAAACCCCTAGCAGGGAGCAGGGAAAAATGTATGCAATATAGAAGGTATTAGTATTTGCACACAAATTATTTGCTATATATGAGGAAACCATCTAGGAAGTTGAGTGATTGAATTAGTACGTATAATTACCTCCCGCAGAACATTTTAATTTAACAATATTGTAAAGCAGCATTAAAGCAAGGAATACTGTGCAACTAATTAGTACAATATGCAAATAATAATTGTGGGGTTTTCTGACCCCTAAGAGCCAGTGATTCAAAACAGATGTTAGGAATGTGTTCTCATTGTACCCTTGAATCTGAGTCTAAATATGAACTTTTTATGACAGTAGCTCAGATGTACCCTGTAAAGATGCCCCTTATTTCAGACTCCACAGTTGCAAATTATTCTTATTATTAAAACATTATGTATCAAGCAACTCTATAAACAGTTTCATCCTGCATGCCTTTGACTGTAACAGAAAAGTCAGATGCACCCACCTTTGAAATCTCCATTCCCATCATGGTCACTGTCCTTAAAAGACCGAGGGTAGATCTGGTAAATAGGGCTGGCTTGCCACCAAGCAAGGCACTTCGGGGACATGGCAATGATAGCAATTGTAGCTGCCACAAGCACTAGGGAGGATGCAATGATCAACCAGAAAAGGATCTCTCTGGTAACTCTGTACCGTGCCTGAGAAGAGAACTGGAGGAGAACTTCTTTGGGCATTCCTGCATAAGGCTGCATCACTAATTCTTGACCTGCTTCTGGTTCTAAGCCAAGAGTGCATGGTTTTTGTGACTTGTCTTGGCAAGTGGGATTGGCCTTCTTTCCATCCAGCTCCTCATTTTGAACAAAGCCATTGTTCTCCAGGCCTTCTTTCTCTCTCAGCTCGATAGAGGCAATGTTCAACTCCTCATCACCCATGTTGACTCAACCTTGTCTCATCCCTCTCTGGAGACTCTGAGGCTGCAGTTGTGGGGAGATTACCTTCAGCTGGTGAAAGGAGGAAGAAACTGTGGTTTATAAATAAACCTGACCGACCAGTCCAAAGGCTGACTGAGATTAACGGAGTCAAGCACTTCCACTCCCTTGCACAAAGGACTGTTCTTCACAGAGTGGCGCAATGTGTAGGAGAACAAAGGTCCAGCTGATTCCAACCCAGGCTCAGCCTTGAAAAGAAAACATTACAGTGCTTAAGGAATGACAACTGTGTATAGAGCTGCCACTTTCTTTTCTGGCAAGGCTCCCACTTTAACAGTTGCATGCTGGGCAGATATTCAACAGGTAAGACTTCCCCATAATTGCACCTACATGTTGGGCAATGCTAGAACTGTTGAATGTCTGCTGTTGCAAGAACACAGGAATCCTGATAGTGAACAAAAGGTGGTACTATTAATTGTGTATTAACTCAGGAATACTGAACAACTTTCAAGTCTTTCTTTCACTTGAGCCTACTCACCCTCTTTCTTCAATTGCTTTCTGCAAACCATTCCCTTAGGGTTGTAGCCACAGAGGAGCTGGGGAAGTGGGAACCAACCTTGATCTCTGAAAGTTTAGCATTCATTTAAAAGGGATGTCTCTACAGCAGCAATTTTCAACTGGTGTGCCACAGCACATTACAGTGCTGTGAGAGGTCTTCAAGGTGTGCCACAAGAGTTCAGAGCACAGCAGTTGAAAATTGCTGGAAGACTCTTCAGGCAGAGCCAGTGGAGGAAGAGGAACAGGCAATTCATTCCTACAGACTGTAGTCCTAGAAAGAGAGAGAAACAGAGAGGTAGAACCCAGAAGAATCTCCTGGAAGCCATCACAATAGGCAGAGACCATAGAGGTCAGTGTGCCATGACAAGAAAACTATTGGAAATCACTGCTCTACTGCAGTGTTTCCCAAACTATGGATTGTGACCTGATGATTGGTTGGTTGTGAAACTGAAACTGGCAACCTGATAGCTGACAATGTGTTGAGCCCTGTGGACAATGAAACCAAGCCACATGCATATTTATTCATGAGTAGGTGGCCTGCCTCAGCCCATTCAAAGGGCAGACTGAGAGGAATGCAACACCACCAGAATGGTCCTGATCCAATGAACGCAGGCCCCAATAAACACTTGAGAAGGAGGTCCCTCTCAAGCTGACAAAGAAAATGTAATGAGCCTTACGGAGAGCCAAACTAAGCCACTCGCGCTTAGTTGCCTTGGCTCTTATAGAAGGCCAGGTAAAGGGGAACACAAGGCCACCAGAATGGTCCCAATCTGATGAATATAGAGCTCAACAAATGCTCTAGAAGGTGCCCCAACCATAGTAAAAAGGATAAAAACAGATATTTGAGCAGCTGGTAAGGTGAAACTCAGCTGCTTTTTTTTTTTTTTTTTTTTAAAGTTTCATCAAGCTAGATGGGTCCTGATAGAGCCCAGGTGCTAAAATGTTTGGGAACTGCTGTCCTGCTTTTGCTTATGGTGTTCATAAGCAGAAATGTGCAGGTAGCATTCCAGCCAACTGTCCACAAAGAAGGAGTTCAATGAAATGACTTTAGACACAGTTCACAAACACTTAATAACCTTGAAACAAAAACATGAAACTTTTTTTAGGCATTAAAATTTATTTATTGAGTTGATTTATGGACCATTTTATAAATAATCACTAAGAGCAGAACTAACCTCTTATGCAAACGTCATCTTATGCATAATTCACTAAATACAGTCTCTCTTCCCTGAGTTTAACCATTAAAAGGGACAGCAATGGCTTACTGAAATCATGCAGAGCTGTGCATTTCTAGCACACTGCTGGAGAGGCCTCCTGCACAGCAGCAGGGACAGGACTGCCTGCCAACAATGATAAGTTGGCAGCAGGGAGTGGGTGAACTAGGGGCATAACGGAGGAAAGAGGGGGGATGGGAAGCTGGTGGGAGGGTTGGATCCAGCAGCAATGGTGTGCACTGGATCACCCCTTTATTAAGCTGCCCACCTGTTTCTCTCCATGGACATCCACCACAAAAAGTGTTGGTGTATGTTCAAGGAGACACATAGGCAGAGGTAAGTAGAAATGTTTTATACTTGCCTCCTGTTTGCCCTCAAGGTCACCCCCCCCCCAGGATGCAGCATAAGCCTTCTTAGTGTGGCTGCACCTGACTTACTCCCAGGTAAATGTATTTAGGATTGCAACTCAAAGTATGCAATTACTGGCATATGTTTAAATTTGTGGCATAGCACTTTTCTCCCAAAATGACTTTGCAAAGATTAAGTGGATGGGTGTGTTTGTGATCAGGTTCTGACTGATCATCATTGTAGAAGTCTGAATGGCTTTCCAGTTCTTAAGGCTCCATAGATGAGATCCCAAAGAGACAGTGTGTTGCCTTAGCCCATCATCAGTGGTGTGTGGGAGTCTCCTGGACTATTTTGGGTTGTACTCCTTCCCTGTTGATGATGTAGTGGTCAGTTTGTCTGTGGAGATCATTGGGGGGGGGGGGTTACCTTCCAGTACCAGGTGGGTTTGAAACATTCTGTGGTGTGCAAACAAGGTCTACACATGCAGGGGACTGAGGTCCCAATCCCATCCAACTTTCCAACACCACTGCAACTACAATGCAGCCCCAAGGTAAGGGAATAAATGTTCCCATACCTTGAGGAGGCCTCTGTGAATGCCTCCCCACCACAGGATGTAGTGCACACCCCACTGACACAGCTACACCTGCACTGGAAAATTGGATAGGACTGGGTTCTGAGTCAGGACTGAGGTGATAGAATGCTAAGGTGGTTGGGTGGACTCCACCAATTTAGACTGCACTGATTGCTTTAGGTCTCCATGCAAAAAATCCCTGACAATAGAACAAGAGCACAGAAGAAGAAAAGCTCTTTGCTTTATCGCCTGTCTATTTGTAAGGAGTATTTGATGCAGGCAAACATTTAAAACTGTGATCTCCCCCCTGCAGCCTTAAGTGGAACAGTTTGTTCTATCAACTTACAGTTAGTCCATTGAGATGATTCTGCTGCATGTGTAGATCATATAGCAGTTTTCCAGGTGTTTCTGGGGGTGTTTAAATATCCACTTTGAATTTGGGGGAGGCACCACTGAAATGTTTTAAATAAAATCAACCAATATATTGTTGTGCACCTCACTGCTCCCCATGGAAAAAGAGCCTGCTTTCTCTTGTCAAATCCAGACTATTGCAAGCTGAAAACTGGTTCAAAACAGGACCTACAATATGGTAAATATGATCATACAAACAAGATCACCATCATGGCACTTCAGCCAAGAAAGATGCTGTTGAAGAAATGTTGATGTTGAGCTGCATTTTGCTCTTCAACATTTTCAGTAAACGTCGGAGTCTTCTCCTTTTCAAATAATGCCTTCTTTCTTAAGCTGTGGAGAAAGTTTTACAAGTTTACCAGAACATATGATCTTGGAGACTATGCAAACATGAATTTCATAGTTGTGGCTGTAGAAAAACAGCCCAGTGTGTTTTCACTGCAAGCGATTCCAATGCAAAATCAACAGGATTTTGATTTTATAATTGTTAGCTTTTAGGTTTCTGCAAACATTTCTTTGATATAACAAACACTATAAAGAATTCAAAGGTGGCATAATAAAGCAAATTAATGTTCTGGGCAGGGGCTAGAGGGAGCTGCATGATACCAAACAGACCACTGCTGCTGTCAATCAGAATAGTAGCCAATACTGAACCAGATGGACACATGGTCTGACTGCAGCAATCTAGACTCTTTTCTAGTCCTGCTACCTGCAATCCTCTAGTACAGGGGTGTCCAGACTTTTTGGCAGGAAGGCCACATCATCTTTCTGACACTGTGTCGGGGGCCAGGAAAAAAAAGAATTAATTTACATTTCAAATTTGAATAAATTTACATAAATGCATATATTAGAGATGGAACTTATATGAATGAATGAAGGTCTTGCAATAGTTCAAGGCCTATAAAAGGCCTTGCACAAAGCAAGGCTGGCCTTTCCAGCATTGCCGCTGCTGCATCACAGATGTGAAACAGCAAGCAGTGGAGGGAGCCCTCATCCCACAGCTCACACAAGAGGTTGAACAATTGCCCTCACGCTGAGAGCAGTTGCGTCTGGCCAGCATGGGCCTCAGCAAGTCTCCAGAGGGCCAGATGCTCATTGGAGACTAGGGGTTCCCCATGGGCCAGATTGGGAATCCCCAAGTGGCCCCCAGGCCGGGGTTTGGACACCCCTGCTCTAGTAGAACCATGGAGGAAGACAAACCCTGAGGGATCAGGCCAATAGCCAGACTAGCCCAGCACCTTCTTTCCTACAGTGGCCAATGTGATGCCTCTGGGGATTCATAAGCGGGGCATAGAGGCTTACCCCTCTTCCACGTGCTCTGCTAAAACTGGTATTCAGAGGCCTATCATTTTTGAACCTGGAGTTACTGGTTCGAGTAACATAGAAGTGGAAAAACCACCATATATAAGGTTAGCTTTGACTTTTCCACCTCCCTATTGAAGAATTCGTGGGCAGCCTTCCCTGTAAGCTGCACAGCAATGTAGCTCTGATGGAAGCCCCATGCAGCTGCAAATGTTTGCCGTGGACTATGAGAGGGCAGGTGCAGCAGCGAGAGGGCAGGTATGGCAACTCCGTGGCTGGTGGTTGTTGACTTAGGCTTGGCTGGGTTGAATCCTGTAGTTGGTGGTGTCTATTCGTATGAGTCACTTGGAACTATTCTGGGTTGCACTCCTTCCCTGCTGATGGTGCTTGTGGTCTCTGACGGCTTCTCCTCCTTGGCGCTCCAGAGCTCGGTGATGACATCATTCCCAAGCACTCTTGGTGGTAACAGCTGTGCCCACTCAGGCTCATAGGCCTCTGCACAGTGTAGGAAAAAAATTAGATGAGCAGCTGCTGAAGACTGATCCAGACTGGGTCTATGGAGGGGGCAGACCTTCCTGCTCCAGACCTGACCCCATGCAGTTAGGAAAAAACCAAGCCCATCAGGTCTAATGATTTGCTCAATGTAACAAGTAGCTTAGTCCTCAGAACTGCCCACCCACAGCAGACCATAGTGGCAGACAGACCCTTTTGGTCATTAGGCAAAAGCACCTGCTTGCAGCTAAGTTGCCGCTGAATGCAGACCCTAAGAACATAAGAACATAAGAACAGCCCCACTGGATCAGGCCATAGGCCCATCTAGTCCAGCTTCCTGTATCTCACAGCGGCCCACCAAATGCCCCAGGGAGCACACCAGATAACAAGAGACCTCATCCTGGTGCTCTCCCCTACATCTGGCATTCTGACTTAACCCATTCCTAAAATCAGGAGGTTGTGCATACACATCATGGCTTGTACCCCATAATGGATTTTTCCTCCAGAAACTCGTCCAATCCTCTTTTAAAGGCGTCTAGGCTAGACGCCAGCACCACATCCTGTGGCAAGGAGTTCCACAGACCGACCACGCGCTGAGTAAAGAAATATTTTCTTTTGTCTGTCCTAACCCGCCCAACACTCAATTTTAGTGGATGTCCCCTGGTTCTGGTATTATGTGAGAGTGTAAAGAGCATCTCCCTATCCACTCTGTCCATCCCCTGCATAATTTTGTATGTCTCAATCATGTCCCCCCTCAAGCGTCTCTTTTCTAGGTTGAAGAAGCCCAAACGCCATAGCCTTTCCTCATAAGGAAGGTGCCCCAGCCCCGTAATCATCTTAGTCGCTCTCTTTTGCACCTTTTCCATTTCCACTATGTCTTTTTTGAGATGCGGCGACCAGAACTGGACACAATACTCCAGGTGTGGCCTTACCATCGATTTGTACAACGGCATTATAATACTAACCGTTTTGTTCTCAATACCCTTCCTAATGATCCCAAGCATAGAATTGGCCTTCTTCACTGCCACCGCACATTGGGTCGACACTTTCATCGACCTGTCCACCACCACCCCAAGATCTCTCTCCTGATCTGTCACAGACAGCTCAGAACCCATCAGCCTATATCTAAAGTTTTGATTTTTTGCCCCAATGTGCATGACTTTACACTTACTGACATTGAAGCGCATCTGCCATTTTGCTGCCCATTCTGCCAGTCTGCAAAGATCCTTCTGGAGCTCCTCACAATCACTTCTGGTCTTTACCACTCGGAAAAGTTTGGTGTTGTCTGCAAACTTAGCCACTTCACTGCTCAACCCTGTCTCCAGGTCATTTATGAAGAGGTTGAAAAGCACCGGTCCCAGGACAGATCCTTGGGGCACACCGCTTTTCACCTCTCTCCATTGTGAAAATTGCCCATTGACACCCACTCTCTGCTTCCTGGCCTCCAACCAGTTCTCAATCCACGAGAGGACCTGTCCTCTAATTCCCTGACTGTGGAGTTTTTTCAGTAGCCTTTGGTGAGGGACCGTGTCAAACGCCTTCTGAAAGTCCAGATATATAATGTCCACGGGTTCTCCCGCATCCACATGCCTGTTGACCTTTTCAAAGAATTCTATAAGGTTTGTGAGGCAAGACTTACCCTTACAGAAGCCATGCTGACTCTCCCTCAGCAAGGCCTGTTCGTCTATGTGTTTTGAGATCCTATCTTTGATGAGGCATTCCACCATCTTACCCGGTATAGATGTTAGGCTGACCGGCCTATAGTTTCCCGGGTCCCCCCTCTTTCCCTTTTTAAAAATAGGTGTGACATTTGCTATCCTCCAATCTTCTGGTACCGTGGCCGTTTTGAGGGACAAGTTGCATACCTTAGTCAAGAGATCTGCAACTTCATTCTTCAATTCCTTAATAACCCTTGGGTGGATGCCATCAGGGCCCGGTGACTTATTGATCTTTAATTTATCAATGAGGTCTGAAACATCTTCTCTTTTAACCTCTATCTGACTTAACTCCTCGGTTAGGAGGGGCCGTTCGGGCAGCGGTATCTGCCCGAGGTCTTCTGCCGTGAAGACAGATGCAAAGAACTCATTTAATTTCTCTGCCATCTCTAAGTCTCCTTTTATCTCCCCTTTCCCTCCCTCACCATCCAGAGGGCCAACCGCTTCTCTGGCGGGTTTCCTGCTTCTAACATATTTGAAGAAGCTTTTATTATTCCCCTTAATGTTGCTGGCCATGCGTTCCTCATAGTCTCGCTTGGCCTCCCCTATCACCTTCTTACACTTCTTTTGCCACAGTTTATGTTCCTTTTTATTGTCTTCATTAGGGCAAGACTTCCATTTACGGAAGGAAGCTTCCTTGCCCTTCACAGCCTCTCTAACTTGGCTGGTTAGCCATGCGGGCACCCTCCTGGATTTAGTGGAACCCTTCTTTCTTTGCGGTATACACCTCTGCTGGGCCTCTATTACTGTTGTTTTAAGCAGCCTCCATGCACTCTGGAGAGACTGGACTCTTTTTACCCTCCCTTTCAACCTCCTTCTAACCAGCCTCCTCATTTGAGGGAAGTCCGCCCGTCGGAAATCAAGGGTTTTTGTTAGAGATTTGCCTGGTATTCTTCCCCCAACGTGCACGTCAAAACGGATCGCAGCATGATCACTGTTCCCCAATGGCTCAGTAACGTTTACATCTCTAACCAGGTCCTGCGTACCGCACAAAATTAAATCCAGAGTCACCTGTCCTCTGGTGGGCTCCGTGACTAGCTGATCTAAGCCACAGTCATTTATGGTCCTTATCGTGACTAGAACACAAATTGACCCAGTCAATATGAGGATAATTGAAGTCCCCCATGATTACAACCCTGTCCTTCCTTGTCACCTCCCTGATCTGTTTCCTCATTTCAAGGTCCCCATCAGATTTCTGTTCTGGAGGACGATAGCACGCCCCCAGTATTACATTGCTGCACAAGCCTGGTAATTTAACCCACAGAGATTCTACGGTGGAGTCGGACCCACCTTCAATCTCTATTTTGCTGGATTCTATCCCTTCCTTAACATAAAGGGCCACCCCACCTCCAACACGCCCCTGCCTGTCCCTCCTGTAGAGTTTATAGCCCGGGATTGTGGTATCCCACTGATTCTCCGCATTCCACCAGGTTTCCGTTATGCCCACTTTGTCAATATTTTCCCTTGTCACCAGACATTCCAGTTCTCCCACGTTTGCTCGTAGACTTCGGGCATTCGCATAAAAGCATTTATACACGGAATGCCCCAGGATGGGCTGCTTATTCGCTCCTTTGTCCCCTCAATCTGTAACCCTCAATCTGTAAGCCAGCCTGTGCAATAGCTGTTGATGAAATTGCTCTCCTTGTGTAGTTTTATAACTACTATCAAAGCAGGTACATCAAGCAAACCTCAAGTAGTATTTTGAGAAAATAATTTTCTACCCCCCCCCCCCGCATCTGTTTTATTCTTTGTTATGACCCTCTTGCACTGGCTTTATTTTCAATTGAAAGCCCTTTCCCTAATGTTTTGTAACAGGAGCCTTCTCACCTTAATCCTCATTCCCAGCTGTGTTTTATGTACAAATAATGGCACTTACCACCTCTCTCCCCTCTGTTTCCCCCCCTGCTGCATATGTGTAGAGTGTATGCTCTGTGGGGGCAGGGACCTTTCTATATTGCCTGTGTAACTCTACACACGTTAGTATTTTTAAAAAAATGTAAAATCAGTTCCTTGTTCTTTTCTATCTTCTCTAGTTCTACAACAGGGGTGCTCAAACTTTCAACTTTAGGGATGCTGGACCTTTAACAATTGTATAGAAGAGAGAATTTCAGCAGGTGCAGCTTGTCATCTGTGGGATGACAAATTGCACCTGCTGAAATTCTCTCTTCTATGCACTTGTTAAAGGTCCAACATCCCTAAAGTTGAAAGTTTGAGCACCCCTGTTCTACAACATCATTTCAAGGAAACCTGAAGAACAAAATTGTACAGCATATTCTAAATGTGGGTGTGCCAGAAATGAATATAAATATACCCTGAAGCCACATTTACATCCGATACTATTGTGGCCTCTGATTGTGTACTGTAAAGGAAGTGCCTGGCCAGAATCTGAGATTTGACAAAAGTACTAATGTTGTTTAAAGGTCCAGGAAGCTCCCTCAGTGGAAAACTTCCTAAGATGGCAGGATAAGCTATTAGAATCAGCCAATGTGGAGCAGCAGAGAAGGCTAACTCCATGCTTGGGATCATTAGAAAAGGTATTGAGAATAAAACAGCCAATATTATAATGCAAATCGATGGTAAGGCCACCCCTGGAGTATTGCATCAAGTTTTGTTGCCACATCTCAAAAAGGATGGAAAATGGAAAAGGTGCAGAAGAGAGTGACCAGTTATTACTGCCTGTGCACCAACCACCCTTATGAGGAACAGCTACAGTGTGTGCAGCTCTTCTGTCTAGAAAAGAGGCAGCTGAGGTGGGACATGATTGAGACATACAAAATTATGCAGAGGATTGATAGAGTGGATAGAGATATTCTTTTCCCTTCATACAACACCAGAACCAGGGGACATCCACTAAAACTGAGTGTTGGGAGAGTAGGATAAAAGAAAATATTTCTTTACCCAGCATGTAATTAGTCTGTGGAACTCCTTGCCACAGGATGTGGTGATGGCATCTGGCCTGGATGCCTTTAAAAGGGAATTGGACAAATTTCTAGGTTACAAGCCATGATGTGTATGTGCAACCTCCTGCTTTTAGAAGTAGGCTATATCAGAATGCCAGATGCAAGGAGGGCACTGGGATGCAAGTCTCTTGTTGTCTTCTGTGCTCCCTGTGGCATCTGGTGGGCCTCTGGCCTGATCCAGCAGGGCTCTTCTTAGTTGCCTTGGTTCCCTTTGGGAAGGAAGGCAGGATATAAATAAGTAAACAAACAAATAAATGTTCTAAGATGCCTCCAGTTGAGGGGAGCGGTATAGGCAAAAAAAGTAGACTGCAGCTTCTAAATGAAACAGACGGAAGCTTGGTAGAAGTCATAGGTAGCGTCCAGCTCCCTAGTAGTGCAGCGGGAATTCCACTTGAACAAGGGACCATTCTGTGAATGGAAGGAGAGTCTTGCTTACATAAAGGCTCTTTCCATGAACAGAATGCTCCTTCCAGTCACAGAGACAGGGCACCACTGAGTCAAAGCCTTTGGCTGCTACCCCAGGCTTATATTCCCAAGTAAATCTAGTTCATAACAGCCCTGTTCTTAGAACATATTAAAAGGGAGTGAAGGACTGTAGAGGGGTGTGACAATCACCAGGGCACTCTGCAGACAATGTCACGCTCCCCCCTTCTTATTGTATCAACCTGCATATGCTATCCTACTTGTGTCTGGAACTCTCTTTCCTGAGTCCCCAGTTCTATGAGATGAGGCTACAAAGCTCATCTTCCAACAACATGCACACAGCTTGTCCTGAAAAAGCAGGGCTTTTCCTTCCTTGTGTGCTTTGTAGCCTCCTCCCTTCACTTTCCTTCCGTCATTTCTCTTTCTCTGTCCTCCATACAACCATGCAGCACACTTGAGTCTTCACTGGGTAGCATGTGGCTGGCCAAGGCTAAGGAGGGATAGGGCAGATTGCTCTTCAGGTCACAGAGATGCATATAAAGGACATCTCCAGTTCATGACCTTCCCTCTTTCCTTTGGTGGGAAGCAAAACCAAAGGTAGCATTACTCTTAGCATGTCCTCTACTACCAAAATTATTAGTCGGGGCAGGTTTGATTTAATCAAAACACAGAAACACATTTATTAGAGATGGAAAAAAAAAGATAAGGGAGACACAGTAAAATTCTTTACTTGGAAACAAGAGGCAACATTCAAAATACTTGTAAAAACAAATTATAGCTAAATTTTTCCATGACTAAAAGGAATCCGTGTCAATCTGGCACTGGAGAGAACTTCCTAGTATTCATCTCTCTTTTCTGGGCCACAGTGAGGCTTTCACCCCACCTTGGTTGACAACTCACAACTTAATGCAGCTGGTCAGTTCCCTTTTATCCTGTTTTGAGAAGGCTGGTCTCCCAAGCAGTGCTAGACTGGCTGGAAATTAATGACAGTCACATTTGCTGTTCTTGCAGCAGGCAAGCTGACTGAACCAACATGAAGATATAAGGCCAGTGAGGATGTAGGAAGAACATGGTCAAGGTTATTGCTCTTTAGGGAACGCAGAGAGTCATGGGACTCCAACAGGCATTTGAAGGGGAAGGCTATGTGCCATACACAAGGCAAGAGTTTTGGGCACAATTGTGGTGGTGATGGACCAATTCCTAGGTCACTCTCTGTGTACAGAGTGCTGTCGGTGGGAGGATTCATGACAAGGAGTGACCTGTGTGTGTGCAGTTGACCACTTCCCATAGCACATCAAGAAGTACAACTGCATGCATGACTAATTATAATAACAGGTATTTATATACTGCCTTTCTTGGTCTTTATTCAAGACTTTATTCAAGGCGGTTTACATAGGCAGGCTTTATTTAAATCCCTTATTAAATAGGGATTTTTACAATTGAAAGAAGGTTCTTTCTTTCAAGAACCACTACATTCAAGGTGTTTCATTCCGATCTGGCTTCACATTCTGGCCTCCATCCTCCCACGCTCAGAGCAGATGGAATAGCTCGGCTTCAGCTTGTCAGCTGCTTCAAGGTCACACAGTGCCAGTGGCCTCGAACTGGTGACCTTGTGGATGTTATCTTCAGGCAGATGGAGGCTCTACCCTCTAGACCAGACCTCCTGCCCAATTCCCTACCTAAATAAGAATCAGAGGGAGCCTGACCAGACTCAAATGTTCCTGGATCACCACCCTAATACCCCAGTGGAGACTCCTCCATGGGGCAAATGCATTCAGGATGTACTGTGGGGTTAACTTGAGAGAAGGAACCTTCATGAGACCCAGAAGTGCTAAAAACAGCTCTATAGGCTTGGTAATGGCATGAAAAGGTAGGAACCCCAATTTTGCCATTTTTTTGTTTTTAAGCCATTTCACCCAACATTGCACAAACGCAATAGCAATAGCGACTAAATGTGTACATCTATGGGGCAGGCAAAAATAGTTAAAGCAATTTTGGATTCTCATATTCTGGTATTTGCAGGAGGTTGCAAAACAGAACCCCCATGGATAGCGTGGTCCAACTGTAATGCTTTCAAAAAATAATTACAGGGGAAGTGTTAGTGAAGGGTTTTTGCTTATCATGCAGTGGTTATCCTAAAGTGGAAATACACATAAGAAAACTGTACCATGTGCATTGTACACATGAATCACAACTGTTGTAAAGTATAGCATACATGAGCAAGGCGTTGGTGCCACTCCAGGACTAAGACATCACTATAATACCCTATTAGTTCCCTCCTGCTTCTTATAAGGAGGCCAATTTTAATGGCTGGATAAACGTTTAGAATGTCAACTGCTTCATATTTACACTTCCAAGTGGATAGCAACCAATCCTGCAGCCTTCTGATGTTTAACGATTGGCTTTACAGTTTCAACTTTTGTCACCTTTATGTGACGCAGCTTTTCAAGTGTATGGCCAGAACAACAATGGTTCCCATGTTGGTATCTTTTCAATCAACTCCCCAGCAAGGACTGATGCCAGTAGATTCATTCTGCTTCCCTGCACTTTCCTCTGCATTCCTGTTATAACGTTGCTCAGTAGCTCCACAGAAGTCTCTTCCTGGATTTCTGGTTAGGGTGTGTTCACCAACTCATGAGGGGAAAGTTAGTCCTTCCCCTCCCCCCGCAAATTGTTCTGTGCTTTTGAAGAAAGTTCCTCATTTGGGTAAAAATTCTACTATTTCGTTAAGCAGGCTTATTTACACTATTTCTTAGGGAGTATAGACTTTATAGGGCCCACTTACA
This sequence comes from Tiliqua scincoides, assembly GCF_035046505.1. Classification (NCBI taxonomy): domain Eukaryota; kingdom Metazoa; phylum Chordata; class Lepidosauria; order Squamata; family Scincidae; genus Tiliqua; species Tiliqua scincoides. Next base: position 260,954,270 of record NC_089821.1, on the reverse strand, counting down.
GTAGTTTCAAGCAGCCTCCATGCAGCCAAAGGAATTTAACACTCAAAAACCTGTTTCTCACCTTCATCGGAACACATACTTCCATTGTCGAGAATGGTCCCTTTCCAGACCACAGCAGGATTCAACAGCATTGCAATGACGTCAAGGAATTAAACTGCCACATCCTAGGCCAACCCTTTGATCCTAGGTTGCTTCTCACCCCCTGGTTTCATGACGAATACCTCCAAGGGACCATCACCAATTCTACCAAGATTCTCTCTCACGAGTTTGAAATCACTCTCCATCACCTGCACTTAACATTAACAGGCTTCCTTAATGAGCGTTTTCATTTGTAACTCAACTGCATTAAAATTGTTGTGTGTTTTAAAAATTGGCTGTATTGCTGTGGGATCTTCATCAGTGACTTCAGATTAGATGTGGTTTTGGGTGTTTTTTTTTTAAATTTTTGACTGCTTTGAGTTTTCTTGTACTTCACAATGCTTTATTGCCACCTATACATTTTTTCCATGGCAAAAGTAGTTGGAAGTTTCTTTACAACAGAATTCATAACACCCCATACCTAGGTGTTTGAAAATGGCATTATTTATTTTACTTAGAAGGAAGCCCATTAGGTTCAATAAGACTTAGGCTGTAATCCGATCTTACTCAGAAACAAACTCTGCTACCCATAACCTTATTCCAGGGGTTCCCAAACTCCTATTGATCTGTGGCTCAGGCCATTGGCCATGGCCCCCCACTAGGGTTAGAACTGTATACATTATAGAGGGCAGCAGGCTTTTGTGAGGGTTCTGTGGCTTCCCTGGCTGGTTGCTGTGGCTCCCTGGGGAGCCACAGCTCAGTTTTGGGAATCACTCCCTTATTTCACCCCTTTTTATCTATTACTTCAACCTCAAGATATGCAATATTAAGCTACTTTGACAAATTTATTTGAGTATGAAGAAACAAAATGATCAATGTGTTATGCGAGTCCTTCATCAAGGCCTTAAAGTATACTATCCCAACTAAAAAATAAACGTTAGTCTACCTAGTGATCACCAAAAAGCCAACTCCTGGCCCCGTCCCCATTTCTCCCCAAACATTTTCCTTTAAATAGACTCATGCATATAAAGGACATCTCCAGTTCATGACCTTCCCTCTTTCCTTTGGTGGGAAGCAAACCCAAAGGTAGCATTGCTCTTAGCATGTCCTCTACTACCAAAATTATTAGTCATTTCTACACCTTGTAAGATAAAAGGTATGCACACCTACTTTTTAAGTATATGGGACAAGCAATTTCTAGATCTTAGTGTACTTATATAGTATCATTGTATTTCTATGTGGTTAAGGTTCAGGAAAGGTTTCTCTTTAGTGTAAAAATAATGGAAATAGATGCCGAGCCCTAAAATTAGATATCAGCCTACACTGCCACATTTAACACCATTCATGAAAGCACACGCCATATTAAACTGATTTTCAAAGTCATTTTGCCATATATTACCACCTGTCACATTCCATCAGGCACTTCAATGACTAAGACACCTACACATTGAAGGAAACTTATTAAGTTCTTAATGTGCTTCATCAACAATTTTTCAACTCTAACTGGCCAACATGCCTTCTCCCATAACCCAATTTATATAATCGCATGTGCCTATTTTCAGAACATTTAATTAGCTGTTTAATGTCTGAGGGAAGAGTTTGCCGAGGGGAAAGTACAACTAAATTATCTTAAGGAGACTGTTAGGGAAGGGAAAAAATTTAGGAAGCTGCCTTATACTAAGTCAGATCACACTGATGCATCTAGCCATGTACTGGTGACAGTGACAGGAAGAATCCCTGCCTACCTTACCTAAAGGTAGTGAGAATTGAACCTAGGACCATTTGCACGCAAAGCACAAGTACTACCACTGAGCTATGGCCCAAGAACAGAGAACCAGCAGTATGTGAATGTCATGTTACTTTTCAGAGCCACTGTGTATTTGTACTAAATTAATGAGAGGCAGGTTGCATGCTATTCAATTCAGTGTCATATAAGCCAAAGCTGAAGACGGAAGCAATCAAGAAGACCCCAAACCAGTAGGAACTCTGTTCCTTACTTCAACATTGCACTTTGTATAATATGAAATGCAAAATTAAAACAAGGAAAGTTACTTTGTAACAAATGACAGGTAAACATTCTATTCAGTTTTAGAACTCATTTGATAACAATCCAACAAATGTAGGGTCAACACACACAGCAAAGAAAAAAGCATTACAAATAATGTTTATACTATGTGAACAGACCAACATGCACTGGATTCACAATTTACAGGTATCACATAGTTACAGCTTCATGAACTGGAGTCTGGTACAGTGTTTGGATAACTAGTGGTTCTTACAGAAAGAGGAGAGAATGCAGCTGCAATGATATGAGGAAGTGAAACAGTACTAGCACGTGATTAGTAAATGGAATGCAATGTGAATGTAGATGGGCATGAATTTTCTGCAGGGCAAAGATGAAAGGTACAAAGCAGACAATACAGTTTGACTGGACCCATTTCTCAATCCCTTGTGACAACCACAAATCCCTTATATTAAAAGGAATAGCCCTGGCAATATGTGAAGTTACCCTTTATTCTTAAACTTTTCCCAAGATTAAATCTTCATACAGCAATTCCACCTTTCAAGACAGTAATAAATTATAACAAGTAGCTTATTAGGCTATTTGCACTCTGATTATCAAGTTTACTTTTCCTGTTTTGTTAAGTTATGGCATTTTAGCTAGTCAAGCCTGCTGAACAGAGATCAGCCTGAGATTGCAGAGTGCTTCCTGCTAGAGACCAAGAACATCAATGAGCAGGGTGGTTGCAGTCTAAAATCTACACTTCAGTTACTCTGCTCTACATGACAATCTAAACAATGTGCAGGAGCTCATCAAGGCATCCATTATCACCAAGCCACTGCCAACTAAAAGAAATCATTTATACCACCATCTGACCCGCTTTCCCACATGTCACACAGCGTGCTGCTACTGCGCACACACACAAACAGCTCACTGCACACAGCAGTCTCCAAGCAATTTGAATTTCAAGCTACCTTCATCCAGCTGCAATGAGAGTTGGACTATCAATTACAACCAAAGGTAATCCAAAGGCTATTTTCACTTTACAAACAGTGGCCATTTCTTCTGAATAAAATATGCACAAAATTAGGCTGCTCATCAAATTATTTTGTGACCCTTATTCTTGAATGATGGTGCCCATTATACCCCATTAACTTACAGGCAGCTTAAATAAAAATACTGCAAGCAGAAGGTGGTGGCCAGCATTCAAGGGAGAAGACTTGGCAGTAAGCCAAGACTTAGCTTAAGATCATGTTTCATTGGAATTGAGGGTCTGCCAGCAAGGCAAATGCAAATCTGCATTGTGGTTGGCAGAATGCTACACTGTGGGTGCAAATTAGCTAGGGCTATTCCAGTGATGAGAAACCCTTGCTACACTCTTAGGCAAGCACAACCAAGACACATTTAGGATGTTTGATGTAGTTCTCTTCATCATCTCATCAGAACAAGCAAATATATTACATAGGATGGCAGAGTGACTGTGATTTAATTCAAATGTGCCACCAAAAGTCACAAGCTAAACTACTCCTGTGAGGAACTGTAAGTGAATTGGAATCTGCAAGATACTTGCAGTGCAATCCCATCCATGTCTCAGATAAGTCTCATTGAATTCACAATGGAACTTACTCCTAGGTAAACAAGTATGGGATTGCAGCCTTAATATTAACTTTAAATTGCTTAAATTGATGACTATGCCAGATATTACGCAAACAAATGACAAAAGTTCCATTAGTAACAAATTAAAGTTGTAAAATGGTCCTACAATTTTGTTGTTTAGGAATTAAGTATAACTCTGATATAGAGAAAGCATTTACCCTATGATGTCTTGGTAAAACATGGTAGACCCCATCATCCTGAAAAACTATTTGAAATGTAAATACATACAAGAGAGTAGCTAGCATTCTCCAGGTTGAAGAATGATTACCTATTACTTTCAGAAGAACAAGAGGTTGGCTCTGACACCAGTAAAATGGTTTGGACCACAATGTATTGGCACTTGCACACTAAGCTTACAGCAGTGATGATGTAAAAATGTGTCTAGTTTAACTAGCAGTATATGACATGTGGAACAGACTGCAATAGCAATTCAATTTCCTTGCCAGTTATCTCCTTTATAAATTCTTAATTACATGCATTATTATTTGAAAGTAGAACTTGTCAAATTCAGTAGTTTAAAGATCATGGTAATCCTTGTCAAGGTAGGTTCTTCAATACTGTGGCATTACCTTCCATCAACTTCTTATTAAGCATGACCACGATATGCTGGCTGCATCTGCAGCTCAGTTCTTTTCTACCATCTTGGAATTGTAAATTTAGACTAAATACATTTCTAATAGTAACAAGTCTTGTGCTTCACACAGATCTATATATTACTGAAACACAGAGGTTTTGCAAGCCAATCTTCTCACTACGCCAACTCCTGATTCAGAGGTTATTTTTTTAATATACATACCAACAAGCAATATTTACACTTACAGAAGCAAATAACTGATTTTTTTTTTCTCAGCTAACTCCTTTCCCACAAAATAGCACCTTTCACTGTTTTAGCAATCTTTTATTGAAGATAACAAGTTGGTTATGTTCACTGTATTGTATGAAACATCACAATATCATACTGGGAAGGTACTATCAGTACAGGATTGGACCAGAGCAGACAGTCTGAACAATAAACCATTTTGCATTCTTCGTTCCCTAGCTTTGAACAACCCAAAAAAACCCAGTAGGGACAAATACCTGTTAACATCATCATTTAGAACACTTTAACTTACAAGGCTAAAATCTAATGAATAAATAAAATATATTGTGGCAATAATCCTCTCTAGACCTCCCCCCTCCCCCCCAAAAATATCAGATACACAATGAACCAAATGATTGGGAAAGCTGGCTGTAGGCAGCAGTTTATAAGAGTGTACATGGATCTACACTCGTGTGTGTGTGTGTGGGGGGGGGGAAGTTACAGAAAAATACCATGAATTTCATTTCACACAAAATCAGTTGATGACTGTTAGCTTAAACTACACACAAGGGCAAATACATCCTCGTTGAAACACAGTTTAAACAAATAGGAAAATGTTTACAAGGCATCCACAGCATGTAATCATGTACAGATGGATACATTCATTGTTTCCCCTCCCCAATAGCTTTTATTTTTTTTTTAGATAAATACTTTACTCTTCTCCACTTTCAGCATTAACTGGACTCAATACATGCACAACTCAAAAGAATTAAGAAAAAAATAAGGTTATTGCAAAAATAGAATTAAACTAAGAATCTTCAAGTACCTTACATGACGGCCACTCTTGTACCATGCCCGTTGCTTATAAAATGAAAGGTCACTGAACCCATGAAAATATCTCTAATATTTTCTTAGATTTAAAATAGATAATTTTAGCTGTATTTATAGTAATCTCAAAGTGATAATTTGAACTTTGTAAATAATGCAAACAATTAAAAATTATACCCATATTACACAAGACCTCTCTTCTCTTAAGCTGATAGAAATCAAAGAAAAAAAACTATAGAAAACCACATTTAGAACAAAATCACAATTTACATTATAATAAAGGCAAATATTCAGCATTTAAAAAAACTTGCAGCAATGAGTGAGATGTCAAAGCAAATTACAACTAACCATAAATTAAGTTGTTTGGTTTAAAAAGGTTTCTTCTAGCAAGAGTTTAAGGATGTGTTATACACATGCGTAAAATTCTTATTGGTTTTAGATGCCTAAAAACTCCTTATATTATTGCCAAATACACTTTATCTTAAGCAAGCAGTAGGCAACATATCACAATTTGGACACTGTAGGGAAAAACTAACAGTCTGATAATACAGATAAAACTGGAAAAATAAAAAAAAAATACACATCCTATAGCATATTGCCCAACTGAAATGATTTCCAAGCCCAGAGCTGCAAAAGCCTTCCAATCTTGGTAAGGTGAAGTAAGTGTCTGGTTACAATTATTTGCACTCGGTCGTGCTTATATTGTAAGTTTTGTTAAACCATAGTGTATCTTCAGAGTACAACTACAATCCCATGGTACGTTATGTACATTTAGTGATGTGCTCCCAGCATTATTCCTTCCTTGGTTTTTAGGGCTCAGGCTCCATAAAGATGTAACCAAAACACCCAAGGTTGGTAAAAATACTGTAGTACAGGCAATGCTAAGAGTGGCAATATCAGAAAACACAAATATGAACAAATAATGGAAAATCCTAATAATTTCTTTCTGCCCATTTCACAAAATGTTGGAAATCCACCAGAATTTTTCCCTTGTATTGATGAAAACCGATTAAAAGTTTTTCCCCCTTTTTTCAGATTTCAAAAGCATTTTAGTAGATCTGTAAGGCTACCACGGATCTTCTAGATCTCCAGCACCCTACAGAGAAAGAAGAGAAAAACGGTTAGTTTTCTGCTGACCTCAAGAAGAAATATCCATATTGTCCTGAATTTCAGAGGAAGCACACAGAAGAGCAAGAAGAAACTGGTACTAATTGTTTACATGCTGATTTCAGAACAGATAGACCCTCAAAAGTTTGACCTCTTCCAGTAATACAATTCATAAACACTGTAAAAGAATGCAACACTAAGGTTATAAATAACCAGAAACAGTTACCATGGACATTTTTCTCCTAGTTAGTTTAGAAAGTTTAGAAGCATGACAGCTACACTGGTTCAAAAGTACATCAAAGTGAGCATTTTGTATCTGAGGGCAGCAATAATTGCATCCAAGAAGTGGGGTTAAAATACCAAAGGTTACACAAGTTATCCACAGTTGTAAAACTCAGATTTATATATCCCCTTGAGTACACAGTGAAGGGAATTCTTAAGAACAAAATGGCTGTAAATATCAATTGGAATTTGCAACTTCTGTACAGTTATTGTTAAATAAGAAAGATTAATACGACTATAAACCGCTGTTGATTGTTACACTATAAAACTCAGTATGGTTTCAATGTCCTTTATAGTTGCTGTTTTACAGTTTATGCTACTAAAGTTGCTTAAATAAATTCAATATGCATTCAGATTATTCCACACATTCTTTATTTGATCTTAAAACAGTAACTCATGAACTAGAACACTAATTGTCAATACATTTTATCCGTTGGATACATAGTGCTATAGGTGCATCCTGAATACAATCTTAAAATTGTGTACAGGTTATATAGTCCAAATTACAATCTAACAGATCATCTTATTTTAATGACCAACTCAACATGCCTTAAAATTTAAGACAACTAATGAAATGAACTATTCACAAGTCAAATACAAGCATGCAATATCTACATTACAAGTCAGCCAAAGAGAGTGAGTGGGTTATAGTCAGCCAATTGCAGGTATTAGATTAAGATGGTCATTTTAAACTCTACCAAAGTTTAAATGAAAATTATAAGGATTATCTCAGTTGGAATGCATTTAACACTACAACATTCTTTTTAGGAGTTCAAATTCATTGCAATGACTTAAATTCACATAAACCTCTTGACCAATTTGCAGGACTATGCTGTTCTGCATCTTGCCATGCGTGCAATGACAATGCCTCTACAAGCTACAGTTCATAACAGCCAAGATTCTCAAAAAGAACTCCCACCTTCAAGAATGCCTTGTGTATGCAGCCTGTACATATAAAATTGAGAGAACTTTCTAGGATGAGTAACAAATACTGAGACTAAATACCGAAACCATTAGAATATATAAAATCAAAACTGTGTGAAAAATGAAGATTACATCTTTTCACCACTCTGTTCATTGCTCATCTGTGAATCTTCATCGTCATTCTGCATTTCAGAAAGTTGCTGCTCAGACTGGGAATCTGTCTCTTGGTCACTGGATCCACCATACGTATCAGAAGTTGATGCTGTTGCCGATGCATCATCAGAGCACTCTTCTCCTCCCTGCATTTTAGCTAGCCTGTAACTAATCAGGACGTCCTCCAGAAGGTGGCGGTAGTTCCCCCTATGATTAATTCTCACTTGTCTGAGAGCTTCCACCAACCTTCCCTGTGTTCCACCATCTGCAGCTTCGCCAAGGTCCTTATTTAAGATTCAAGACCCCAGAATCAGTACTCAAATTAGGCTTTTTTAAAGTATTTAACAAATTAGTCAAATTGATTAAAAAAAAAAAGAATGTTCTATGCCCTTGAAAGAAATTTTCAACCAATGAGACTTGGGAAGAATATTTATATAACTTTTTCAATATTCTAATGGTACTAATTAAAAGTTTTCAATAAGTAAAGCAGCGCAACTAAGTCTTCATTTCCGCCCTCTAGTGGACATGAATGGTGCTCACTAAAGTAAGCAGTAGAATGCCCGGTACAATTATAATTTGAATCTTTAAGTATAGTTCTTCCATTGATTTTTAATTTGAAATCTCAACAGAAAAACAAATCCATGAACAGCTTAAGTAAAATGAGTTACCATTTAACTTTTACAAAAAATAATTTAAGCACAGTTGCATCTGTTTATCCACATGAAATTAGCAACAGAAAACCTACTGCCAGCTGAACTATAAAAAGAAACATACACTTCTCTCAGACTGAACATAAAACTAACCAGGAGATGCACAACACAAGTTTGCCAAAAATGATCATTGGGTTCAATGATACAGGGAACGGGATGGGGGGTGCAATGTTCTACTCATGGGACTTCCCTGCCCCATCTACCCTGAAAAGAAAAAAAGGGAAAATACTGTGCACTCATGAATCTAGGGCCAACAGCGGGGCTGTCAACCCATGAAGTTGATGGACAATAGCCAAGTATCTTATAAAGGTCCTGCCTGTAAAAGTATCTGCCTCAGACACTTGATGAACAGCTTGAGGAGAGAATTCTGAGCTCCTTATCTGTTTGTCTTCAGTTAGGACCCCAATTCCACCTTTTGTAACTGAATTGGGACAGTGAACTCTGTTTAAACACATCTACTATCACATCCACCTTGAACCTTAGTATGTCTCTGAAGTAGGTGTGGTAGGGGAGAAATGTTAATTCTGACCCAATGCTGTTTAGCTCAAATGCTAATTTAAAAAACCAATGTTGACCTCCACAGGAAAGTTACTAACACCCCAATCCTACACATGTCAATTGAGAAGCAAAATTCCATTACGTTCAATGACACCTAGTCCCTGGTAAGTTTGTGATCACAGCCTACATCTCAGAATACAGGATCAAATGCTACTTATTTTTACACATTAATATCCCACCTTTCCCTTTTGCAACAAAAGGTCTGACAACTGGTCTGACAACTAACCTGTTACAAGTAGCCGTCTTGTACTACTCCCATTCATTTAGACAAGGCTTATGCTTGTTAAACCCAGAACCAGACAATATCAAAGGGCACAGAAAGCAAGATATTACTGGATAAATATAGAAGGGTGTCAAACACCTAGAGCTTGTTCCCAATAGTAAAATACAGTATTCCAGAACATTTTTACAACTTAATTCTTTAGTGGTTTCTTTTGATACTGGAAACCTGAAAAGCCCTAAGCTGTGTGTTGTTGCTTCCACAGTTCTCTATCCAGTTAGGAAAATAAAGAGAAAAGTCATTAATACATCTCCCTCACATGAATTAAAAAACAAATATACAATACAAAACATAAAAATAACAAAAATTAAGCTGAAATAAATTTCCACCAGACTTTTGATAGTACAGAATTTCCCATGTTATGTATTAATTTTGTGTGCTTCCAGTTTTCAAATGATTCACTCTAATAAAGTAAGTCTGAAGAACATCAATATTACACAGTAGTCACAAGAAAAATTAGTAGTAAAGTGAACACACAGGGAAAAAAACACCTATGAACAAGATTCCCTGAAGGAAAACAAACTGATATAAAACCAAATTTAAGAATAAAAATAAAAGGTTCTCTCAATAAGAACTACAGTTGTAGTATTAATAGTCAACAAACTAGGATTGACTGATGCAGTTTCTCATTCTGCAGTCTGTTTACCTTATCATATGGCAATAAGTCAATAAGATTACCTTATCATATGGCAATAAGAGCGCGATACCATAGTCTTTCGAGACTGAAGGTTGCCAATATATGGCAATAAGTGACAATGTTTCAGCATGTAGGCCAGTTTAGAAATGTAGTCAGAATTTAGCAAAACTGAAAAAATCTTTTGAAAGAAAAAGTGTACGTATACTCATTTATTAACTGGCCACACATTTAAGATGTTAATTTTAACTTAGCAGCTTGATCTAATGGGAGCCTGCTTAAGGAGAGAATAAACAGGTTAGTAATATCTACTTGCTCTCAATCAAATTCTAATTCCTGTACTGAATTATAATCCATGACTGACTGGAATTCTGCATGGTGTTGGGATCCCCCAGGTACTGGGATTGCTTGGGATTCCAGATTCCATTTGCCCCACTGCATCAGAATTGGTGATTGAGAGGACATGGGAAAATCAAGAAGGGTTCCTGAGACCATTACAGGAGAACACACACACAAAAGCAAAGTTACAAGCTGCTAGATCAGCCATTTTCAACCACTGTGCCATGGCACACTGGTGTGCCATGGATGGTCTGCAGGTGTGCCATGGGAGTTTGGGGGAAGATCATTTGTTAGTAGAGCCACTGGGAGATGCGAGCTCCTGGTGTCAGTATGGTGTGCCTTGTCAAGTGTCAAAAAACCGATGGTGCACCTTGACAATTTTAGTGGCTTGTCAGTGTGCCATGAGATGAAAAAGATTGAAAATCACTGCGCTAGATGGGTCAGTTCTGCCAGTGTAGTGCTCAGAGTCTATATCAGCAGAAAGAAACAGCTCCTGCTGCTTTGGGGAGAAGGTTCCAATACACTTCATTGTCATTAGTGACTACAAAAATAACTTGTTTCAAAGTGAATATGTTTAATAGGCAAGAGGCTCTAAACCTTGGGTGTCCTTCGGGGAGAAAGGCGGAATATAAATCCAATAAATAAATAAATAAACACTTAATCCAGCACACTAGTGCTCAAATTCTTAACACATTTTAATTAAGCTGTTCACACTATGACATATTTCTACAAGCCAATATGCTTTTTTAAAGATGTAAACATAAATTTTTACAGCAAATTTCATAAATTTAGGCTATTTTGATCAGTTAATGTAAGCATTTATTACTCACCTATGTACATGAGGGCTAAATTTAATGAACACCACCACCTATGTAATAGAATGCCAATAAAAGCTGCACAGAACATGCTAAGTTGTCTCTTCTGGACCAGGATGCTTTGGTGGAACTGGTGGCTCAGCCCAGTTTACATGGGTGCATTAACATCTAACAGTACAGCATCACATCATGTAGGTAAAGCATGCTGAGCTTTGCAAACAAAGATATTCATGTAGGGATTGACTTGGCCAAACACAAAATAAAAAATGCAGTCTAATCAAAGTGGTTGGCCAACAGATTTTACATAATCCAGATTAGGTAAAATTGCATATCCCTGTAGACTACAACAGAACCCAATTGGTATCTGCTAGAGACACATGCCATGACACAATATTTAATTTAAAAAAAAAACTCCGCCTTTGCTGTAAGTAATAAGTAATAATTACTGATTCCTTGAAAACCTAGATCTTTTGCTACTCTTATATAGGAGTAAAAAGGGAATTCTTAACCATGCTACTATGCCACATCTAGGAAGAGTAATTTTTATTTAAGTACCATGATTTAAATTCTATGTAGGCTAGGCTATGGGAAACGAAAAGCAGATATAATGATTAACTGAGTAATTATCTACTCCAGGGGGGCCCAAACTGCAGCCTCCTGGCAGAGCAGTAAGCTCCAGTTGCGCCGGTGATGCCATTTGCAGCACACAATTGGAGCGCTACTACTCAATTGGAGATCTAGTCAAATTGGAGACCACTGATCTATCTGGAACAGAAACTTCAATATCGTCAATTCAGAAATAGTCCTCTCTCATCATGTATCCATCCAATTTTCATAGCCATTTTTCTGAAAGTTGTGTTAATGTCTCATGTGTTCACATGACACAAGTAAAACTGTTCCCAAACAGAAATATACTTTAAATAGAGGGGACAACTAAATCAATAATTAGCAGTCATTGCCTGCTGAGATAAAGTGCAATAACAGACATTCTGATCAAGTAGATGTAGACACATTTGCCTCTCATCTAACTACACTGGAGAAACCAAATTCTTCAAGAAACGGTTACACTATTGCTACAGCATACTGTTACAAAGCAAGAGCAGCAATGCAAAGTAGCTTCTTCAGAAGACAATGTCCCAGGGAACCCCATTCACCCTTTTAACATCAAAAAGTGGCAATGATGGTGTACTTATTAGATGTACACAGAACATCCCACTATATTGACATATTGTTTAGTTGCATCAGTGAAAGCTAGCTACTGAAAGAAGAACTTACCCCATCATTCTCTCTGTGTGGGTTCAGCCTGTTATAAACAGCTTCAATAATATTTCGCCTAAACAAAAACATTTTGAAGTTATGCTTTGAGCAGCTTTTCATACACCAAAATATTTACATTTAATATTCTATATTCCATTGGAGTCAGCATCATCATCAAAGCCCTTAACCAAATCAATTCCTCCTGAAAAAAGGCAGGGCTGGCAACAGACATCTTTGAAAAACCAGAACCAAAGACCAAAACCTCACTTTAGAGATGTCACAATTCCAGCAGCTGCTAACTATACATTTCAAGTTCTACTTGAAAGATCGCTGTCAAATCATGAAGCAGCATCTTTCAATGTAGAAGACACTAAGATGGATGAACCAATGATCTGACTTCACATAAGGCAGCTTCATAGGTTCAATTAAGAGCACTCTTTCAATTAATCAATCAGCAGAATGTTACTGTCCTACAAATTAGCTTTAAAATGTGAAAGACAGTAAGACCAGAAAAGCCACATCACTAAAAGGTAAAATATCCAAATACATTAAAACCTCCCATAAAACTATTGAAAAGCGTTATATAAATACTGTTAATAATAATAACTGCTTCCTCTGGCATTGGTTTGCTACAGTGCTCTTCATCCTGAGTGTGACCAACAGATATTGTTGCCAATGAGTATTGTTGCCAATGAGAGCAGTGTATTCCGGGTAGTGTGGCGCCAGTGCCAGTTTCCTGCCTCATCAAAAATGTCTCCTATAGCACTGTGTCATACCACACCTGACTTTTAAGAATGTATTCTCATGCTATTGGAGGTATTGCCGAATGTAAACATTTTGTTGATGACAAACAAGTTCTCAGTTGCTACGCATTGCAAAGATGGGTGAAAAGGAGTATGTGATCCAAAGGGTTACATACCACTTTTACTAAAGGCTGTGCAGTTAAACTTCTTCATTTGTATCTCAGGCTCTTTAAAAAATACAGTGAAAAGCTACAACATTAAACAATAAACTCTGAATCCAAGGTATTTTGAATCTGTGAATACAGAGACTGTAGAAACAAGCCTGAAGACTACTTCATAAAGCAATGGGTAAAAAATTGCATAACTGGATACTCTCCCACATTCAAAGTCCCTGAGAAGCTTGCCATGTCAGTATTCTAGCTTAATTTTCCCTAAGAACAGTATTTTTCTATGTGCAGGACACATTACATGGGGAATACAGAGGCTGAGACATTCAAAGATGTATGCTTTAAATACAATTTCAAGGAAGACTATACTAGTGCTTTTGCTGAATGAATAGCTTGGTTCTGAAGCTCACTGAGTGGCCCTGAACAAACCATTTTATCTCAGACTGCATATCACATAGGACTATAAAGTTAAAACTCAGCTCTGACCATCTTGGAAGAAGGGGAGGGAGAAGCAAAGAACAATGGCTGCTACAAGCAAAAAAATTTAAAGAGGTGACAATGTTGTTTTTCAGTTAGTTGTCAAGAAAGTCTCATGAATACATTTTGCCCTATTAGCAAAGCCTGGTTTGTCTCCCTTCAGATGTGCATGAGTCACAAAAAGCACATACTAGATACATCTAATCATTCTAATATTTAAATTTGTATACTGTACACTGTTCCAGAAAAAACCAAAGGCTTTTAGCAAAAACTGATGCACATTTGTACTAAGCTATAATTAGAGAGCTTCATTTGTGTTCTGTACTTACTTGCCAGCTAGACCACCTCCTGGTGGTAAATTTGGGATATTCTCTGCAGACAAAATGCGCATTACATGAGCAAGATCAGGCATTCCTTCCTCACCCGACTTCTCCATAATTTCTAGTTAAAAAAGAATCCTCAAATTATTAAACATGAAGAGGGGGAAATCCATCATATGAAGCATAGTGTAAATATCTGATAAACACACGTGCAAAACAACATGATGGCATAACACTTCAAAAAAAAAGCCACTTGCATGAAGATGCACCAAGATTTATACCAGTGGCTCCCACCATAATGTTTCAGAAAGTGAGCAGACAGCATTAATTCCTTACAGGAAAAAACAGAAACTCATCAGCAGCAGTGGCTTCTGAAAAGGTTGCATTTGAGTCTATTATGTGGGACTATATGCGTGTTTCTTACATTCAGGCACAAGCCTCTCATACTTTGTAAATAAGCTTCATGTATAAACTGTAAAAGAGCTTAACCACTGAGGTGTTGCACACAACACACACAGAACTCACACAAACACTTGATTGGTTCAAAACTAGTAAAAGGAAAGACAGTATTCTCATGTTTATAGAATCACAGAGATGGAAGGGACCTAAATAAGTCATCAACCCCCTGCCTGCAGCAGGAAATCCTCCTAGAGCATCTCCAACAGGTGCTTGTCGAGCCTCTGCTTGAAGATCTCCATCGAGGTAGAGTTCACCACTTCCCTCGGCAATCTGTTCCACTGTTGAACCGCCCTTACTGTCAGGAATTGTTTCCTGATATACAATCCGGATATTCAGACCCACTTGGAACACAAGTCATACTGCAAGACAGAGCATACTGTCTTGCAGAGCACAGCAAGTGATAAATACACAGAAATATTCCTGTGTATTTAGGTATTGATCCAGCTTATGGTTAAAAAAAGTCAGAAAGGTTCTACAGAAATTGATCTTGTGGACATTTTCAGAACTTTGTCAGATCTCACTCTCCATCTGGAAAATATAATGTAATGCACTTTACTGTAATGCAGTCGTGATCTCTCTCTCTCTCTCTCTCTCTCACACACACACACACACACACACACACACACACACAGAGAGAGAGAGAGAGAGAGAGAGAGAGCTGTTTAGGAAACAAGGTTCAAGCTCCCTTGGGCAAAATCTCACTTGCATAATTCTTTTGATCCTGACCCATATTTCATTACTACTAAATAATCTGAAGAGGAAATTGTTTAGAGTTAACACAGCATGCTATAAATAACAGAGGTGGCTTTATCAAGTAAAAATGATTGCAATTTGTGTTACTGATAAACTGGATTTTACAGATTACAAAAACTACAGATTCTCAAATGGGAATAGTGTGGCACTGCTATGTATTTTAAAAAAAATATTCCAAGTGAGTTTTTCAGAATCCATTTATTGCTACAGTTCCTTTTGCTTTCATACAACAGTTCAGAGAAAGGGAAATTGTGTCTTGTTCCTAACTAACCTTTAAGGCTAGATCTCTTCACTACTTATTCATGCTGAAATTTTTGATTTTTCAAATTTCGTGTGTCCACACTGATGTTCCATCACCGCCTGTAGTTTAGCCTGTAACAATGGTCTCTAATTTTTGTTACCCTTGTGTCAACTGCACTCATTTCTTCTTTCCACTCTTTTCTTCAGCCTTCTTTCTAAACATTTATTCACTTTCATCTAATTTTGAAACTCTTATTCTATATTTATTTGGTACTACACGTTTTTACACATAGAGCCATGTTCTATACTACCATAATACTTACGACTGTCTTCACAATACTTCCCTACACTCTGACAAAAGTTCTGACAAAAATAGTTATGCTGCTGGCTGCTTCAGATAGGAGCAGAGAGAGGATACATTCAACGGAATACATTTTCAGAAGCGGTTTTCAGGTTGCTTTTTCTTTTACTACATATAAGTTTTTTAGCTTCATCTTCAACTTATTTGTTAAACCACATTTAAACAAAACAGATGATTCTTGTTCTTCTAAATATAGCCTGAATTCTAGCCTATATTAGTTTATTCTGGAAACAGAATAAGGCGAACAGAGAATCACAAACTACTTTAATACTTACACTTAACTACTGAATCATGGTTCATGTTTGATTTTGTACTCCCTTCCCCTTCAAAAGCAAGGAAGGCAAAACTGATGTAGGAGAAGTTCTTAATCCTAGTTCACATAATGGAGGAAATGCAACAGAATATTCAACTCTTCACAAAGGGAAAGAAGATGCCCATGACTATTGCCCAATATTTATAAAATAGCAGCTTCAGTATGGCATACTTGAAGTAAACTTAAGGTATTTTCTTCTCGCTTATCAAACGAACGCAAATTACGGCACAAACAATTCTGATGTTCTCAAAAATGAGATGTTTACACTTTCATTTGTCTTTCTTCTCCACATTGCCCCCTCCATTTGCTAAGAGGTAGTTGCCTCAAAGAAATTTCCTCAGCACAATTTTATGTCATTTCTCTGTCCCACAGAACTGCCCCATGCCACATCCCAACAACATTTCTGAGAGTTCCTTAATTCTCAGAAGTAGTTTCTTGTGGTGGGTTGGCAGACAAAATAGCACTCAAACTGAGCACAGGGAAAAACAGAAGAGCAACTTCAAAGCTCAGGCAACCCAAGAATTCTCAATTAAGCATACTACAGAAGAGTTTAGAATCCCAATGGAAAACTAAGGTCCAAGCAAAAAAGTCCCAACATTTACACTGAATAAGTACTTTGCCACATATTCTTTTGATTTGGGGGGACGAAGGACAATATTAACCACAAGTATTTTATACTACCATGTCAAATTTCATGCAAAAAAAATCACAAGTTCTCCATCTCTTTGATCAGAGTTTGTTGTTTTAATTAAGACAACAATAAGACATTTGTCAAAAGGCTACTGAGTTCAGAGTATTTATTGGAGTCAGGAGAAATTTGAAGGCAAAAGAAAGGAATAAGGGAAAATAAGGTGGTGCTCTTCTGCATCTTCAGTTTCCTTCACATTCTTCTATTCTTGAAATAAAATTCCTTCAATACTCTAACTCTCATTTCTTGTCAAGTGTGTGCCACTTAAGGTTGTTATAGTTCATCCAACGTACAGAACATTGAATGACTGGGGCAATTCCTGTAGGAAAAAAATCAAAAGCAGCACAAATGGGATAGTAAAAAGATGGGTACGCTTACCGTGTTGAGGATTAACATTATATATTACAGGCATATGAAATTGCCTGAGGTAATACAGAGTTTGGTCCCTATACAGATTTATTGCATCATGACCCCAAGGTAAGCTAGGAACTAACTTGTATCTTAAAAGGAGGTTCACCAGTGCAGAGTACTGTGTCATCATCAAACTGCAGTCCTCCCCACTCAATATCATAAGCACAGTTTAAAGCTACCAAAAATTGCTGGGGTGGGATCTGCAGTACAAAAAAGACAGGTTCACTGCCCATAGACAAATACAACAAATATTCTAGATTGCAGTAATTGTTAACTTGATTTATCTTGGAAAGCAAGTCCATTGATGATGTACAAAGAATTTCACAATAACACTCTTGTAACAAGTTCAGCCTAAGAAGGATCCATCATGGTTGCAGCTTTATCTGAACTACTACAGACGTGCATACAATGGAACTAAGGAAGCATTAACTGAACACAGGATGACAAGCAATTTATTTTATCTGTACAAGATATGGAACTTTGACTTAGGTGTCATCAGTATGTGGATAACCAAATGATATGATAACCAAATCATACAATTTCCCCCAGCAGCTTCATGCAGATGTTAAACATAGGGGACAAAATGAATCCTTGTAATACACCATAAACCAAAGGAGTCCCGCAATACCATCCTCTGGAAACTGTCAGCCTGAAAGGACTGGAACCATAGGAGAACAGTGCCTCCAAGTCCCAACCTGGACAACAGACCAAGACCACCATAACTACGGTCAATTGTGTCAAATGCCACTGAATGGTACGCCAGGCCTAACATGGACAAGTGCTCCCACCCCCATCTAGTCCTTGGTGTAAATCATCCACCAAATGATCTGGTTTAACCTAGTTTAATGAAACCCTTAATAGATAGATAATCTTTTCTCTCCCTCACTCAAATTTCTCTGTTTTTACCAAACCAATGTTTCCGCAGAGAGAAGTTACCTGGTGTTCTAGTGATAATTTCACCCCAATAAAGATGTTTGATCAAGATTGTTGGTTTAGACACTCATGGTAGACTGAGTCGCTCCTCCCACCCCAACCCAATTCTCAAACTGGAACCTAACTGGGGTGGTATGTACACCACAGGATTTTTTATTTCTCTATTTTTCACATTTTTCTACTACCCTTCCTCCAAAAAGCTCAGATTGGTATACATGTTTCTTTCCTTCCTTCTGTCCTCATAACAACACTGTGAGATAGGTAAGGCTGAGAAGTAGTGACTGCCCCAAAGTCACCCAGGAAGCTTCATGGTCGAACTGGGAGTTGAACCTGGATCTTCCAGGTCCAAGTTCAACTCCCAAACAACGAATCACTCTGGCTCTCAACATTTTTCTAATATTCTGCAACAGAATCCCCAAGAACTAGAGGTTGTAGAAAATATAAGGTATGGACATGCATGCATCCCTGCACATATGTGTGGAAGAAGCAGTTTAAAGAAAACATTTGGTCAATACAACCTGGTTCACAGGTCACGTACAAATCAATTGTGAGATCAGGGCCATGCATGTAGTGTCAAAGATAGTTTGGTATTACATGGGAACTGACTTAAGTGTAGACACAGTGTACTGCCAAGAAAATGAGATTCCAAGGAGAAAGGGCTGATAGGCATATTAGGTGCATATGAAACAGCGGACAATAGCCTATATTGCACCAAATAAGTAAAAAGCAGTCATCTAATTTTCTTATTTATTCAAAATCTTCAGTCAAATTGTAATTAGGTTTCATCCTAAGGAGCGCAATCAGCCAACAGCTTTTAAAAATGATAGTAAATGTTAATGGTTGCAAAAACACACAGCTAGATCCACAGAACAAGTGGATACACTTATAGAACATTTAACAAAATTGAGCAAAACCTGACTAAAAGTGAAGAGAATCAGTGTGAACTGCAAGCGTATACATTTGTGGACCTTGTGTCCAGTCTGGTCTCAGAAGAGGACAATTTTCTGCTAGCAGTTTTTTAAGGGAATGGTTAGGGTTCAAAGAGAAAAAGAGTTGGGATAGAAGGCTCAGAGAGGGTATGGAGCAGGATTAATTGTACTGGCATGCAGGGAAAATGACAACATGGATCACAAAGAGGTGGTTATGTGGTTGAGGGTAGGACTAAAATTTACTAATATTCCTTGTTTATGCTTGCAGGTTTCTAATTTACTCATTTTACACTTTTCCAGGGCACTTCTACTGCTGATACAGATCAAAACTCAACAGAACTCTACAAAAACAGATTCTGACTACAAATGCCGAATATCACCTTTTCATCCAGTTCTTAACCCAACCATGATAAAGGTCCACAAATTGTTTCTGGCCAATATGCAAACTGTGGAGTGTTTTCAAAAACATTTAACCATATTGCACTGCAAAATTAATAGTATGACTAATACTTTTATGTTGAAATTCTTGTAATTCAACAAATTTTGTTTTAGAACTTACTTGCAGGTAATATTTAAGAAGTCATCCATCCACTGCTCTGAGTGCCTGAGTCTAAGAGTGGGCAGTAGATCACAGGCTGATTTGAAGTAGATCTGCAAACTTTTCCACTGCCCTTTTCTCTCCCTTCAACCACTACTGCATATCTAATTGGTTGGCTGAATGGGAGCATGGCAGCGTTATTCTCACACTTTTCAGGTGTTTAACATTAGTTTTATTCTCTTCCTTTCCTATTCATAGGCAAAGCCACTTCTTCCACGCAGTTCCTTTGCTCCCTTCCCACAGGAATTCATTAGCAAAGGAGTCTTCACAGTTTCTTCCCCCCCCCCCCAAAAAAATACCTCCCATCATCCCCGTCCTGTAATTTAACTCTAATTTCTGTTAATATAAACTGTTAATCTAATCTTGCTTTGTAAATTTTGAAACTGAGGTTGGTGTGAAACCCAGGTATGGATTTATGCGGAGAAGAACGTAATATTTGGAAGGGATGGCAATCTGCATACTGCCCCTTAACTTGAGGTTTGTGGGGAGGGAACAAAGATTTGCAGCTTTCAGCAGTAGGCACTCTGCTACAGATACTCAGACTCCTCCTTTCCTCAGATCTGCCTCTGTCACATACAGATACCCATAATCAGGAGTGCCCTTGCTGCTGGAAGGTACACAGGTATCTCTGATGCCGTCTCAAGTTTCTCCTACTCTGCATTAACTCCCCCCCCCCATCTTCTCCTTGCCAGGGCATTTGTCCTTCATATTCTCCTGCTAATGTTCACTCATCTCCCATTTTTGCAGCTGCATTTCTTTTTCTTTTCATTCCTCTAAAATTTACCAGTCTGGTGAAATGGTTGGTCTAGAAAAAATAATAATAAGTTCGGCATTTGTGCCAGATATTCTACTAAAAAAATCTCTTCCAAATCCTACAGGTTTAATAAAATAAGGTTGTGCACTTTCTATGCGGTGCTAGCAGCACCATTTAATTCTTGATAATCTCACAGTAACAGTATTGGTTTTATTTAACTTCTAAGGTTGTAACCATATGGAATTATTTGAGTAACTGGAGTAAAGGTTCACAAGATTAAGCTGCTTTTCTTACTGAGTGGCAGCCTGAGAACACACTCAAATGCAATCCTACAGTTATTTGCCCAGGTAAACTGTATCTAAGCATTAGGTTTCCCTAGCTCTAAAACTTGATTATGATTAAGAATGCTGACATAATTTGCTGCCTCCCTTAAAAATTGTGCTCACACACACACTCTGCCACAGATTCAATGGCTGGCCTTCAGATTATCTGTCACCCATAAAATATAGATATTTGGTTGCCTTTAATTAGGACGTCGTCTGCAAGGGTTCAATGTTAAACCCTCTATTTTGTAGATACCAGTCACTCTGATGAATGGTTCTTGGGGTGTAGAAGATAATTAGCTTTTTCCCCTGCCACCATTTTGGGTCTTATTCTAACTGACAGATCATTTGTGTCAGAAGTCTATCCATTCTTGTCCCAGTCAATATGAGGAGCTCAATGTCATGGCCACCTGAAATGAGGAAAATGCTATTCGTAAACACAAAAAACACTGAGCTAGATGGACTAATGGCCTGAGTTTTAAGGCAGTTTCATAAATTAATGTTACATAAAAGAATTGAGCAAACCTACGGGACAGACACTGTTATGAAGAGCTCTTTCATCATTCTACATCAGGGGTGCCCAAACCCCGGCCCTGGGGCCACTTGCGGCCCTTGAGGCCTCTCAATGTGGCCCTCAGGGAGTCTCCAGTCTCCAATGAGCCTCTGGCCCTCTGGAGATTTGTTGGAGCCCACACTGGACCGATGCAACTACTCTCAGCGTGAGGGCGACTGTTTGACCTCTCGTGTGAGCTGTGGGTTGAGGGCTCCCTCCATCGCTTGTTGTTTCACGTCTGTGATGCAGTAGCAGCAGGAAAGGAAAGGCCAGCCTTGCTTTGTACAAGTCCTTTTATAGGCCTTGAGCTATTGCAAGACCTTCATTCATTCATATAAGTTCATCTTTAATGTATTCATTTATGTAAGCTTATGTAAATTTATTCAAATTTTAAATGTAAATTCATTCTTTTTTACCCCCGGCCCCCGGACACAGTGTCAGAGAGACAATGTGGCCCTCCTGCCAAAAACTTTGGACACCCCTGTTCTACATGATCATTATTCATTCTAGTCCCAAAACCTCCCACAGGAAATAAGAAAGTCTTAAAAGTGAGGTACAAGAGTTAATGCTTGTTATTTCTTTACCCAGTCAGGATTCAGAAAAAAGCTTGAGAAGCCAATTGAAAAATAATTCATAACTATCAAACAGTTCAACTAACACCAGGGACAATGTCAAGAGGAATGCTGCTTAAAGGTTCCAAAGAGCAGACTAAATCTACAAGCTTATCGTCTGAATGTTTTTCAATACGCTACTTGATTAGTACATTGCAGCAGTAGCTTAATCAGAATATTGGATGTTTTCAAATTTTATACACACATGAAGCACACAGTTTCACAGAACAGGGCGACTTGACTCCAAGATCTGAATCCTCAGCAGCTCACCACAGGATGAAATGGGGAAAAGCAAAGGAAATTGCTTAGTACTGAAGAAAAAGTGTGACTAATAAGTCCATGTCTTCTTGACAGAAACCATGTAATCTGATGAAGAACTGCTTTGGCTTAGCTCACTACCCAACACATTTAGGAGAAAGTGAGATGATCATGCAAAACCGAAGGGGTTCAGGCTAACTCACAGAATACAGGAAAGGACTGAGGATAGCCCTTCTTAAAACAGCTGCTAACAATAGTTAACAAGTACAACCATTTCTAATCCCTCACGCTTCCAAAGTTATTTAAAAGTCAAGCACACCTGAAAATGGAAATTAGTAAACCTTCCTGGGAAATGTCTTTCAAAGCACGTGTGCCATTGCTGAAAATGTCTCTATTTTGTGTTTGCTGCCTGTCTGGGGCTGTAGAAATTAGGGGACTGGCAGGCACCTGGCACTTGGACACTAAAGGCTATGGGGCAAAGCTTTTGTGGCGAGTTGCAAGTTGTAGAGAGCTGTGTAAATTCTGCATTCTGGGGAAATGAAAATGGTTATTGGTTAAATTGGTAGCAATACAGTGGTGTGGCATGCAAAAGACATATGATCAAAGGGGTTATTTTCTATTATTTTAGTAGCAAGGTTAAATCTTTTATATAGAAAGTGGGATTCTGACTAAGTTAATTGTATCTGTTTTATACTGAAACAGTATTGAATTATTCTGCTTGTAGCTTATCATTTCGCTTTGGCTTTAAACATATATATCGCTTCAGACATTTTTTGTTGACAATGCTAACGCACAACAGTATCACCACAAAGTTGAGAAGCTATGTTTGGTTTGGAAGGTTTGAAAGTGTGAAAAAATTCTGCAATTAGAAAATGGAAGCATGCTTCTAGACATGATGGCTGGAAGGATCTTTGAAAGTGTGGATAATACCGAAACTTCCACAGCCAAAGAGGTAGTCAAACAGCTTCTAGTGGTTAGAACTTCAATGCCACGTATAGCTCCTCAACATAACTACCAAAATCAGAACTATGCAAATTTTTAAAATGTGCATAATTTATATTGCATTGCAAAACTCAGACTTTCATTGTGTGAATGCCTGGACACAAAATTCTGAATTTTTTTTAGGCTGAAAGATTCATAGGTTTGTGCTGGCTTGACAAAGTCACCCGGAACACATCCTCAGCCAAAGATATCACCCATAAGTAACCTTTTTGCTTTGTCAGATGTCAGTCACTTAAAACTCAAAAAATTCTGAGAGACTCTCACAAGGACACTCAAAAACCAGGTTTTTAGTATTCAAAAAGCACTAAAAGTGGCTACAGATGTTCTGGGACAGAATGCAGAAGTACCAGGTACAAGCCTAGGCTAAGTTAACATAGAGTAAAAGGTGACTTTGGGCAAGTTATATGGGCAAAAGTATACTCTAATGTCCCCCACTGCCTCATAAGCTACAGGCCTGACAGAGGGCCTCTGAATATTCTTGAGGCAATAAAGCTAGATTATTCTAGTCAACAGAAAACTATTACAAATAGTATTAAGATGACATTAATGAGTTCTTCAATAAAGGGTTGATTGCCTCAGAGTATCACATGAATTCTGCTCACTCAATGTTGGTGAACCAGTTGCATGATCAACCACATCAGCCACACAAAAAATGTTTCCAGTCAGACTTTATATCAGGCATTATTAAAAAGCCTAGTAAAACCAATCACATTTCTGGGTTTTTCTCATCTCCTAATTAGACTCTGAGTGATTTAAAAGCATGAGAACACAAAGTGTTCCTAAATCACACAAATACTATATTTGGTTGTGGAGTAAAACCCCAGGTTCCAAACTGCCTGACACAAAAAAAATAGAATTATGACCAGGACTTTGACCATACCTCCTTAATCTTTCAGACTGCTACTCAAATGGACACAAAGTTTACAAAATATGAATGATAATCCTATTTTAACATACTGAAGTACATACATTGTATGATCTTGATTATCCAACAGCTGGAACCACCAAGTTTAAAGTTTGCTAGCTCTTCACAGGGTTAGCTATGCTTTAAATACCTTTCACCAGGGATGAGCCAACAAGCATGATTTAAAATATGCTTATAACAGTAGCACACTACAAACTGACCCGTGTGCAGATTGTCTGTTTGCAAGATACTCGGAATGCTGCAGATAAGAAATTGACATGTATTTGGCAACCAGTGTTACCAAGTGCTGTCATGCAGTGCACACCACAGGAAAACAGTCAGAACTGCAATTGCACAAGTGGTGTCTGTAACAGATGCATAGCTGAGGCAAAAACAGTTATTCTTTTTACCAGCACCCAGAAGTTAACTTCAGTCTTAAGGTGGTGCAATTCCTTCTATGAACTCTGTGTGTAGATTCAACTAAAACCACAAAGTGTTCCTAATACCAAATGCCATTTCTTACCTTCCACCCGTGATTCCAAGTGCTTGTCCAACTCTGCATCTCTTTTCACCGCCTCCTCTGAGACCTTAGGAGCATTTGAAAAGCAAACTAGAACAATACTCATGTTATCACGACTTCCCTATATTTTGAAAGGAAAAGAGACAGGACATATTTGAGGTACTTATTTCTTCACAACTCCAAATTACATGTTTATTCAGTGTTGAATATTCATAATCTACATGCTACTGTTAAGGACAGATGTTTCTTGCTCCCAGATTCAATCTAAATAATTAAGGCTGCAATCCTACACACACTTTCATGGGAGTAGGTCCCACTGAATTCAATGAAACCAACTTCTGAGTAGATAAAGGTAGATCTGACTACTGTTTTTATGGGTTCTGCTAATGTGTTTTTAAATATGTTTTTATCTGTTTGTGAAATTATGTTTAATCTGTTTTATATGTTGTTAGCTGCCCTGGGTCCCTTTTTGGGAGAAGGGCTGGATAAAAATAAAGTTTTATTATTTATTATTATTATTATCTTCACAGTCAGCCTCCTATCTCTCCCCTCCCCCACCAACACACAAGAATCAATAAGATTCAACATGCCAAATCACTTTAAGCTATGACATCCATATCAGTCTCAATTGATATACTTGCCAGTACTAAAAACCTCTATCTACTATAATTCCTTTAATACATCAATCATTAAAGTTCATGAGCAGAAGTACAAGAAACATTCTAGCAACTGTAGTCCTCTTGCATTTGACTTCTGACTACTAAAACAGTTAGAAAAACACCATTCAAAATACCATAAATTCACAACATCACATCAATTTTCCTTTAAAATAGTATTCAAAATTCAGATTGTGGCAAGATTAACGTTTGCATAGTTCCACCCATAGTTCGGAACGCACTACAGAATCTTAGTCTGGAAATAGAGGGACGATGGAACAAGCTTGCATGATGGTTTTTTTTAAAAAATCCTTCATCCCAATCCTAGCAGCTTTTTACAATAAAAGAAATACAAGAGCTTCCAACAGTGGCACCAGTATAGAACAGTTCTTGGAAATGAACAGTATGGAAAATCCATCACTAACAAAAATTACTCCAATTATAGTTCCTGAAGTTCTGAATAACTGCAAGCAATGAATAGTTCTTAAGTAACAATTGATTAACCTGGAATATAAGAGTTCATTCTTTTTTCAATGTCTAAACTTTATTTTGGTGTTTAAAATATTTTGCTCTGAAGTGAACTGTCACTTTTAAATGAAAAACTAGGTACTGGAAAATTAAAAAATTATATTCATAAAACAGACAGGTCCAAACCCATGCCAAGTGTGAATTTCTAACAAGTTTGACACTGATTTACATAGGCTAATTGGTTATGGGGTTCTCTTAATACACTATCAGCAAATGTAGAAAAGTGGGAACTTTTCAATATACTTACACTAGGTTTTTTGTTTAATATTTGGTCCAATTTTGCTAGCAATAAAGAATACCTAGAAACTTCATGTCAAATTTTGAAGTGTGGAAAGTTACATACCTTGTGTAAACAAGTATCCACTACCCAATTGCACACTTTTTCCAGATCATCCGTTACTTCAAGCCTAGACTTAACAAATTCACAAAGCTCCTCATTGCTCATTACATCCCAGATTCCATCACAAGCCAAGACAATAAATTCATCCTCTTCTGCTCTTACAATTTCATAAACCTCAGGCTCCGGAGAAACAAGTTGTTCCGTAGGACCTTTGCCATCAACACATTTGTAGTCATAGTCCCCCAGAGCACGAGAAACTGCTAACGAGCCATTAACACGCTGAATCATGACACTCCCTCCTGCATTCTGAATTCGCTCCTTCTCCCTTGGATTGCAAGGCTTGTGATCCTGCGTTGAAAAGCAGACTTGTCCGTTCCTATATAGAACGGCACGTGAATCTCCACAGTTGATAAAGTAAATGTGCTCAGGCGAAATCATAACTCCCACTGCTGTTGAGCCACTTCTGTCCATGCCATTTCTGAGGTCTGAAAAATTGCGCATGTACTCATCAATTTTCAAAAAGCCAGTTCTGATTCCACTCTTTACATTTTCCACTGTAGGTTCGATAGCAGAGCCGGGTTGTTCTGTTCCCCTGAAGTCTTCATTGTTAGTGATGTGTTCTAATAAGTGGTTTGAGCAGTAATTTGCCACACGAGATCCTGCATGACCATCATAAACAGCAAAGAAGGACCATTCCTCCAAGCCATGAGGAATTCCTACAACAGCTGTGTGAGCATCTTCCATTTCCACTCTCCATCCTTGCATACTGCTAAGGCCATAACGCAGACTATTTCCTGCACCATGAGCATTATGCTTCTCAGTTTTTGGCTTATCCAAAAATGCACCCATGTTTACTTAATTTGCAAAGAATCTGCAAAACAAATAATTTAATCATCATTATCAAGTGACACTTGCAAGTCATGCAAAGAATGCGTTGAGCACATAAAATTCGTCTTCAAGAGTCTACATAGTATCTGAAATCAACTGGTCTGCTATTAAGACCAAAAGTTTTAATAAATGCTGTGTTTATTATCCTTCCAAGGTTACACATTATGGAGTCAATCTACAGAGATCAGTGGTACATCATTCTAAGCACTGTACCACCAAACTGTAAGTACAGAGTTATTCACTTGAATGTTCCCCTTACAAACAGTTTTTTGTGTGGAAGAAGTTTGTTTTATACACAGAGAACCAAACATGCTTATTTTTCATCTAGACTGTAATGCTTCAGTGTATACTATCCATTTTCCTAGGCTAACCATGATAGTTTAGAATAGTTAGATGCATGCAGTTTTAAAAATATTTTAAAGCAATTTAAGAATAAATACTGTACAATGGAGAAATGAAGTAGAACTCAAGCACTCAGGTAGAAATAGAACATAAAGATAAAAGTTTATCAAGTTTCTATGTAAGGCATCATAAAAACAAGGCAAAAAATAACCTCTAACATGTTCACAGCCACATACGGTTTCCCAAAAAGCCAAACATCTCTTGGTGCAGACATATATATACACCGCAAATTCCCACCTATAAGCTGATCTCACAGGTAAGTCGAGAGCAGGTTTTTGAGCCAAAAAATCATGGAATTTTCTATGACCCACAGATAAGTCATGCGAAGTTAAACTTAGCGGAGGTGCCTGACTATAGTTTTGTCTGATATTATCCGAGGCCAGATCCTGAAAAATAACCTACCAATAATTGTTACCTAAGAGCTGCAGTCTCTATTAAAAGTATAGTAAAAGACTAAGATACTTTTTATTCTTTAACTTTAATTCTGGTCTTCACAACCTTTTGGTAAACACTATCAGACTGTAAACATACCTGGTATGCACTGTAAACAACATACCAGCAGAACAGTGGTTCCCAAACCTGGGGTACATGTAACCTTTAGGGGTACTTGAAAAAGAATTGGATAATGGCAGAAAAGGGCAGGCAGTGCTCCAGAATGCCTTACAGGGACAGCAGAGCAGGAAGGGAGGTAGCTAGTTGGCTGTGAAAGCCCTAATAGGTAATTCATATATGAATCAGTGATTGAAAACCAGTACAGCAAAAAAGCTGAAACATAATAGGGAAAGTGATCAATCACCCAGAATTTCTCAGGACACTTCTGGTGCAAAACAGTGAAATGACATAGTCTTCAGTTCTTCAAACAGATTAAAAAAAGAAAATACTGTGATGAACACATGAAGTTTGGGTTTTCATACAGAGGAGATGAAGGCTTATATTATTCACATTAATTACAAACATTTTATTAATATGAAGGGTACAGTTTATGAAAATGGGCTGTCAAGGGGTATGCAAGTGAAAAACAGTTGGGAACCACTGCAGAAGAACCATTAATTAAATCAAATTCTTATTTAAGGTGCCTGGTATGTTAAGCCAGAGGCTGTACATATAACATACACCTTATAACACGTAACTGGGAGTGTGCAATTCAATTCACAGCACAGAGACAAGTAACAGGGAATGACTATGAGAAAGTGCAACTGCACATAGTGGTTACCCTCTGTACTCAGAAGTAGACCTATTGCTTTTCCACATATGTTATTCTTAAGTAATGGGGCACTGAATTGTAGCCTGAGATTTTGTTTCAAATGGAAACAAGGATTACATCTGGGTGTTTAAAAAGCAGACCTCTGCAAAACGCAAGCATTTGCAAAATGAAATGAGGGTGCAGAAGGGTCTGCTAAAGAGAAGGAGGCATGCTTGATTTCAATGGAAGTCTCAGGAGCAGTGAAAAGCTTAACTTTGGCTGGAGTTTGCCAGGGGTTGCCTTGGAGATTAACAGCACTCTAATTATCTTGGCATTGCTTCTCTGGTGCTGCCTGGAAAGCAGTGAAGTAAGCCATTCTATAATAATGTAGGATGGGGCATGGAGGCTGCAATGTGAGAAAAGAAAGCTCAGAATTCAGAGAGGCACCCTGCAAGAGAAGAAGTACCTCTCTCCTTATGCAAATAATCTTTGGATACCACCCAGAAAGTTGAACCAAACCCAAATCCAAACCCCAAATAGAAGCAGTTAACAGGACTTTTCTCCACACTTACTTCCATTTTGTAAAGATTGTGAGCCCTTTGGGAACAGAGAACCATTTATTATTTTGCTACATAAACTACTTTATGAACTATTTTTTGCTGAAAAGCAGTATGTAACTATTTTTAATAATTCACTTTAGAGTTCCACAGTACACAAAAGAAAGTCTTATTTTTCTGCACAAAACATATCTAAACCAGTTCAAATTTTCTTAACTGGTTATCAAAGTATGTATTAAAATTAGCATTTAAACCAGGAAGTTAAATACCAATGTACCTGATCTCAAAATTTTAATGACACTCCCTGGATACAATCCAATATAAGAATTAGCAGTATGTAACTTAATACAAAGTCTATAGGTAACATGCTTACTTTTATTCTTTAAGCTTCCCTATGTAATAAGTGCTGAAAATAGAACTACCCACCCTAGCTCTAGGGGAAAGATTTGAGATGCACAGAAATACTGCCTTAAGCAAAGAAGCTTTTATTGAAAATCAGCAAGTTGACTGAAGTGTGATGGATCTGAAAGCTATCCTTAGCCAAGACAAAACACCTAACAAAAGTGCTAGATAACATCCTAATGCAGATATGTCATATCAATGTATCATTGGTCAATTTCTCTTGCTTTTTAAGTAAGAGAACTATGACCGACTATATGAGAATACCACTATTATCTTGATGTAATAACCTGAACATGTAGGCTCTCAAAGACAGTGTAGAATAAGCAAGGAAACAAAACTTCTCCTGCACATACTCTTTATCCCGCAAATTAAAATCTATTCATATTGGTCAAACATCAGGATAGAGAGCAGTTATTCCATTTCACCTGGTGTGTGAAATGGTAAATTGGAGTATTTACCTGTCAACAAATCTTGTCAATTTCTGCACAATTGAAAAGCCGTATGTTTACATTCCTTCAGCCAATAGGTGCAGAACAGATTAAGTTTAAAAGCCTTCAGATAACACAGGATGTAACATTTGCTTTAACCTGCAATTTCCTAAGAAAAAAAATAGTAGTAATTAGAGTCTGATTTACATAAAAGAATTAACACATCAAGAATGTGATAAAGCATCTTTATACCACTTCCATTAATCACAATACATCTGAATCACACAAAACTAAGGCCTGTTTATTCATTTAAGAGCTGTGATTAGCATTATATCAGAAAGGCATGGATAAAACTGTCAAACCGAACTATTAGTCGAACAACATTTGATGATTACAGAGAATGTTTATTAGGCAACATGGGTTGAAAATTCCATTAAATCAACTTCACACACATAAGGAACTGGAACAAGAATTTTGCAGTCAAGAGCAGAAAAAATCTTTGTACACATCTGACCTCTATTTGGAAACAGAAAAAAAGCTTTTTATTTAGAGGGATAACTGAGCACACCTCCAATGTGCTCCCATATCAATCCCAAGGAAACATACTTGTATTTCACAACAGACATCAATTTGTGTGAAAATACACAACGTACACCACCACAGATTCTGTAAACAAAAACACACGGATGCAATTGTTTCTTGTGGTATATGTTTACAATCTATCTGTATAGTTATAGACCTGAAGTCCTCGGACATTTCCTTCTGATTCCAGCAGAATTTACTGCCAGAAATGCACAGAATTCTGTGGGATCTAAAAAAAATCAGAACTATCCTTCCTCTTTATAGATCATTTTGCACCAACCATTCACATTACATGCATTTGAAAGGAGTTTTGTCAGATTTCTAGGGACTCTTGGTCCCTAGAAGCCTTCCCAATGCTTTTGCATGCATGCACATAAAGAAAAATTTCACCAATGTATTTCTATAGCACTACTCTGAAAATGCATTTACACAAAATAGGGTAACAAACAGAAAGTTGTCCAATGTTTAAAAACATGCCACCATACACTAGCAGTAGCACAAACTGCAGCAGCATCAAATAAAGTAATACACCAGAAATCAGACACTAAATTCAGTTAAAAACCCCAGCAAAATTTTTTTACAAGCCCTGCAGAAAAAGGGATAATGTCACCAATTTTCTGTGGTGGCATGGCAACACTATGTTCCTGCCAAATGTACGTGTGTGAAAGTAACAGGTCAGAGAGTGGAACATGGGAATGTAAATCCCAAATTGGTTTATATGCCATAGCAATCCTTCAAGTGACTCAGTAGCAGATGATGCAAGGCTTTAAATCAGCAGTTTTCAACAGGTGTGCTGTGGGGCCAAAGAGTCAGGCGGTGGCGGCGCACACGGGATAAGCAGCCGCTTGGAGCCTCAGGCGGCAGCCAGAGAAAAGGGGCAGCCTGCGAAGCGCCTGCTGCCGCTGGTGCCTGCCCCAAGTGCCGATTGGACAGCCAGCCAGGCAGCCGGAGAAGCCTGGAAGAGCTGCCGGCAGCGGGAGTGTGGAGGGAGTGAGAGCAAGCAGCTGGCTGGAAAAGGATGCTTGGGAGACCCTTTTCCTTACCTGCAATGCCCCAAAGTGACCCTCCCTGCAGTGCCTTCACTGGCAAGGCTTTGGCAGTAAGGGCGCTGGGCCAC
The DNA here is from genome assembly GCF_035046505.1 of Tiliqua scincoides. Taxonomy (NCBI): domain Eukaryota; kingdom Metazoa; phylum Chordata; class Lepidosauria; order Squamata; family Scincidae; genus Tiliqua; species Tiliqua scincoides. Next base: position 260,922,448 of record NC_089821.1, on the reverse strand, counting down.
AATCCTATCCTCACTTACCTAAGAGTAGGCCCCATTGACTATAATGGGGCTTACTTCTGAGTAGATGTACAGAGGCTTGGTCGCACTCTTTCACTGAATACATGAGCAGGCAAGTGATGCTTTCCCCTTCTCTCCCCACCTCCCCTCCTGCACACACATTCCCCCATCATAATTGCAGTTAACCCCTCTCTCCCTCTCTTCCCCACCTTTCAAAGTCCAGAATCAGTTGCCTCTCATACTCCCTCTCTTCCCCCCATCCCAGTGAATCCTGCAATTTTCAGTCACATCTCCTCACTGTCCCTCACCCCCTCATTTCTCCAGTTTCATCTCTCTTTGCCAACACCTCCTGGCATATCAGAGCATATCAACTGATAACACTTTAAACAGACCTACTTCAAAACCTTTCCAGAAACCACATACACTTCCCTCTCCAAGCTTCTTGGGAATTTCTTTAATTGTCATGTAATGATCCAAGACTGCAATCCTAACCACACTTTCCTGAGAGTAAGCTCCATCGAACAAAATAGGACTTACTTCTGAATAGACCTGGTTAGGCTTTTGCCCTCAATGTGTTAGTTATATTATTAATTTAATTTAATATTTAATAATTTAAATATTAATTACATTAATTGTAACATAATAATGTAATTAAAAACTAGTAGTGCAGCTTGACAACTTTAGTGCCTTGTCAGTGTGCCATGAGCTGAAAAAGGTTGGAAATGGCTGCTTTAAATATAAACAATGAACATCATGAACTGAATCTGGAAACCAACTCTGTGTAGGTGACGATACAGATGAGATATGCTAAAAGCATCTCACATCTGCTAGCAACTTTGCAGCCACATTTTACACCAAATGGAGTTCCTAAATCATTAAAAGGGCAAGCTCTATACAAGGGTGGTGAGATGCATTTTACTCCAGTTTTACTGAACCAATTTTATTTCCACTCTGCCTGAACTTGTGCAACTGTTTTACCGCCAGAGTTTGTCCAATATTTTGCTAAGAGTGATATTTATAATGAAACTGTTAAAATATTCTGGGCACTGTAGAACCTGCTACATTGTAAAAATTAAAATTAAGCTACCTCTGGGGTCTTATAAAGGCTAGCCTGAAAATTCTTAGTATGTGCACAATTTTACTTGACGCAAGTCAATGGTATGTTCCACGCACTTTTTACCTGCATGAACGTCAGCAAGAATGGCTGTCAGATAAGGGCTATGTTTTACAACTGTGGTAAAAGTTCTTTGTAAGCAAGAATTCAGCAATGCCGGGAAAGCAATGCCTGGACTCCTTTGGCTATTCTATCCACATCAGAACATACAATCACTACTTAAGTGCAGAAAGAAGCATTGAGGAAGAAAAATTTTTTTCCAAAGCCAAGTATACATCAATTGCCCTGCCCACTAACTTTAGCTGTACTACTTAATGTCACAGCATGGCACACACATGCACACATTTCAAATACTTCCTACCATTAGGATAATATCGCCTGTAACTACGTAACTTTCAGCTTTAAGAAGGGGAGAGGCAGTCAGGTAAATCAATATGTTTAGCTCTGAAATTTGCAAGTGGGTTGGAGGACAAATCAGAATGGATAAAATCAGCTTCTAGTTCCTTGCCTTTATCAACCTGCCAAATATGGAGCAATTAGCACCCAGTTTTAGTGGAGGACCACTATGAAGAAAGGGCTAGTCCCCTAGCAAGGGATCTTTTCACACTTGCCTGTGAGTTAGCAACTAGGGGAAATACAGATGATAACCCTTAAGGTATCCCTGGTTTTTGAGTGCTTCAGTATACACTTTAATAGCCTACCTTCAAGACAATTCAGATTAACCCAACAAAATTTAATATTTTTATTCTGCCTTTTTCCACACATCGGGGCACCCAAGGCAGCTTACAGCTTGGGAAGGGGAAAGTCAGCATGCACTATCACTAAGTGTGCAGCCATGTACAACAGCTACATGCATGCATGCACAAACTATCCTGTTTTCCTGGCTTAAGGAGGTAAAGATCTGAAGTCAGACAGAATCATAAAAGCAGTTATAGCACTCTGCTATGTTAACCTGGAAAACAGAACAGCACTACCATTGTAGTGGGATAGCTGATCAAACCTGGCCACAGTGGCCCATGCCCTAGTGACCAAGACTGGACCGCTGTAATGTGCTGTACGTGGGACTACCTTTGAAGATGGTTCAGAAGCTGCAATTCGTGCAGAATGCAGCAGCACGGGTTGTTACAGCAGCCAAGCAATTTGACTCTGTAGCACCACTGCTTCAGAAGCTACACTAGCTGCCAATTCATTTCCGGTCCCAATTCAAGATGCTGCTATTGACTTTTGGGTCTCAGCTATCTGAGGGACCGCCTTCTCTTATACATTCCAGCCCACCCTCTTAGGTTATCTGGAGAGTACCACTTCTATCCAAGTAAGAGGCGTAGTGAATTGGGGGTGAGCCTCTTCTGTAGTGATGCCACAATTAGGGAATTCCCTTCCAGAGGAATCAAGAACTACTCCGTCCCTCATGGCTTTTCGGCAAGGGCTCAAAACATACCCGTTTCGTCTAGTATTTGGTTGATAGGTGGATGTTTGCCCTCTGCAACAGTGCTGTGACTTGACTGCTTCCCTGGATCAATTTGTCTCCCCACACACCATGGCTTGATGATGCGTGTTGGTTTTGCTTGTTTTATTAACGTTTAAAATTTAATATATAGTGTTTTAATATAAAAATTAATCTTTTAATGCTTTTTTTATTTTTATACTTGTGATACATTGTACATTATGGAGCTTTGTAAGCTGCCATTTGCTTTGGCATGGAAAAGGCAGGATATAAATTTTTCAAATAAACAGTAGCCAGATGAAACCTGTTATTCTTGCAACTACCAACAGTATTTCAACAGCCACTTGAGCAAAATTGTTATCGCTTGATTTTTAAATATCAACTGCAGCGGTTCTCAAACTTGAGTCTTAGGGAGCCCCACCAGCACACGCATGCAGCCCCAAGGAGTCACAGGGCACTGGAACAAACTGGGCAGGGGGGTAGATGGCAGCCACAAATATTGTGCTCATGGAGCCCCTGAAAACAACAAGAGGCCACTCCCTTGCACCTGAAATTCTGAGGTAGCCTAAAATTAGAAGGCTGCACATACCCATCATGGCTTGTAAACTGTGATGGACTTATCTTGTAGACATCTGTCCATTCCCCTTTTAAAGGCACCTAGGCAACATCCTCTGGCAAGGAGTTCCACAGACTAATCACACACTAGGTAAACAATATTTTCTTTTGTCTGTTCTAACTCTCCCAATACTCAATTTCACTAGATGTCCCCTGGTTCTGGTGTTGTGCGAGGGAGAATAATCCTCTCTACACTCTATCCACCATCTGCCTAATTTTGTATGTCTCAATCACACACACCCCTCAGGCACCCTTCTTCTAGACAGATGGGCCCCTAACGTGTAGCCTTTCCACATAAGAGAGGTGCCCTAGCTCAGCAATCATTTTGGGCACTCTTCTGTATCTTTTCTATTTCCACTATACAGTCATGTGCCACTTAACAACGGGGATCAGGACTGTGAACCCCGTCGTCAAGCAGTGCTTGATGCAATGCGGACTCCACAGGGAAGAGGGTGTTTTGCTCTCCTCCCCTCTAGAGGGTTCGGAAGTCGCTGGAGAGACACAATTTCCCTCAGTCTTAATCTTGCAGAGGCAGTACTCGGACCCTCCAGAGGAGAGGGGAGTAGAGCTACCCTTGCATTTGGAGGGTGCGGGTATGCACCCGATGATCATGTGACCACACATGGTTGTTGGATATGCGATTGTAAGTCGGTACATCGCAAAGGTGCGCTTTGTATTCCATTTTTTAGGATCACTGGCCCCAAGTCACAAGAAGTCAAGGGTCAGTGATGCCTGTGACTCAAGTCAACTTGAGTCCTCAGAAATGTGTTTGCATGTCTCAAGTCAACACGAGTTCCCATCTCTGATATATAACCCCTCCCCCCACAACACACACAACCTTTAAAGTGTTTCACTTTTTACCCTGACAGCCAGCTCTGGTAAAGTGAAAATGATAGCCTCTACCCCAAAGCCAACTCAAAACCTTTCCATTTATTCAGCAGTTCCCAAACCTCCACTGCCTTGTGGCTACATCCAGTTATGGAAAAGGCTTCAGGAGTCAACCTCGAGGCAAAATCCAGAGCCGGAGTCCCTGAGGCAGTTCATGGCTGAATACAGTCAAATTCTGGCAACTCCTGCGACGCCGCTGGAACCAACCATATTGGCTTCTGCCTTTCCATTAGACCATCTCAGTGACGTGGAGAGGGGGGATTTGCTGCATGGGAAACAGTCTATCCTCCATATCTACTTTACCCAGGCTTTGCGCACTGGAGAGGACACTCTGTTCCAGAACCACCATTCACAGCATGATACCATAGTCTTCTGAGACTGAAAGATGCCAACAAAGCATGCCTGACTGGAAATATCTGTCCATATTTTCTTCTCTGGGAAAGCAAACTTGAACTTGGGGTGGGTATTCTGCTCTTCATTTCACTCACCAGAGCCGCCAAACTTCTTTCTATGCTCTGCAAATGATGCTCCCTGACTGAACAACTGCCTTTTTATTCTCTTCTCCAAAAGCTTCTAGAATCTGCATTCTAGGTAACCCTGGTAACAACATCTAGCCAGCATAATATCCCATGACACCTGCCAACTCAACTGTGCAATAAAATGCACAGTAGGACCTTTTCCCTCCAAGGTCTTCCCAAGTGGTTAAAAACTGAATCCTGCAATTGTAGAAGTGAGGAAAACTGAGGAAATCTAAAGTAGCAGTCCTGCATATCTTGTAACATTAAGATTTATTCTCTCACACATATGCAGATAAAGTCTTTTTAGATACAAATATACCAGACACAAAAGAATGCTGGATTGCATTTTACCCTTTAATTAAGACACGACACTAGAATAAGCAAGAATACCAATAATTGTTGATACAGTTTAAGAAAATTGAAACAATATTTTCAAAGGGGAAGACTGACATACACTGAGAAAGTCAGGGTGGTGTAGTGGTTTGGGGGTTAAACTTAGACCTGGAAAATCCTGGTTGAAATCCCCACTCAGCCATGAAGCTTCCTGAGTGACCTTGGGCCAGTCATTATCCCTTAACCTAATCCCCCTCACAGGATTGTTATTTCTTTCCTCCTTTTATTTTGTCCTCACATGTACACCGCCCTGAGCTCCTTGGAGGAAGGACAATATAAAATAAAAGTTATTGTGAAATAAAAAATAAAACAAAGCCTATCAGGCCTCATTTGATAAAACAAGCAATTCTGGACATAGTGGGATGATATTCAGATTAACAAGAGGCTCAGGTTGAAAACACAAGAACTCAAAGAGAGAAAAGTACTAAAGAGAAGACAAATTAAAGAGCGAGAAATATAAACTAACTATAAAGTCTAAACTGAGCACCAGTGAAGAGAACAGTAAGTAGTAACACGTTCTCAGTGGTGTCAGGATAAATGTGAACAGAAAAGTTGACAGAAACAGGTTTAACAGTAGCAAAGGAAAAGTGGAAAACCAAGCCATAAACCATTTCAGTTTTTGTTCAGGCTGGCAATTCCTGCAGTGAAAATAAAGAAGAATGAGTTTTAGGAATACTGAAAACAAAAATCAAGCAAAAGAATCTAAGCCAAAGGATTAAAAGTATGCCCAACAGACCTAATGGGCAGAGGGAATAGACTGGGAAAATTAAAATTTGTATTTAAAATTAAGCTTTAGGCCAGTGTCCCTCAACCTGTGAGTCATGACCCTCATGGGAGGGGGGTTGCAGCAACCATTCAAAGTCTGTGCAAAAGGGGGCTTTGAGTGAATCCAATAATGGTAGTGGCCTCATTAAAACTGATTTTTTAATGTAATACTGCATAGCCTCTCCTTGCCATTTTGCACACCTTACAGGTTTGTTGTGAAGACACAAGAGGAAAGGGCAAATGGGGCAAATGGCGACAGGGGGTGGGCAGGCAGATCAGGTCCAGGGAGGGCTGCGGGATCGGCATTACAGAAAGAGAAACTGAGCCACACGCATGTGTAGGCAACTGTGCCCTGGCCCTTATCGAAGGCAGGTGAAGGGGCACCCAAGGCCACCACAATGGTCCTGATCTGATGAATGTGGAGCTCAACAAATGCACCAGAAGCTCCACACCCAGCACTGTAGAAAGGATAAAAACCAGAGGCTTGAGTGGCTGGTAAAGTGAAACTTTAAGTCTCATAAAGCTAGGTGTGTCCTGATACTTTCATGTGAGACAGTGGGTCCCAGTGCTAAAAAGTTTGGAAACTACGAACTTATTCTATTGATCTATTGAGTATAATTCAATAGAGCACCTTTCCACAGAGCTAGACACACAAATCTTATGGGGGAAGGATAGTGTCCAGCATGGTAGCCAAATTCCCAGCATTTGGTGCTGTGACCATTTGCAAACAGATGAAGCGCAGAGCATCCTAGTGATGGTTTGTAGACTCAAAGACCTCTAACATCTAAGTTCCATTTGTAGCACCCTCTTTGTCTTCTGATCTGCTGAAAATGCCTTGACAATCTCTTTTATTTGGATACCCCTACTAGAAGAATAGCAATAGGGCTGTGAGTGATGAACATACTAGCCCCAAACTGTGCATGCCAAACAGCAAAGGGGTTCAGTGTCATGCAACCCCATTTGTTATGCAGTACATACATGGCTCTTAGGCAGAATCTGCACTTCATGGTCCTTCAAAAATGGTATGAAGAGTCTTAGTGCTTTGAAGATGGCCAACAGCTCAAGAACGCTGATGTGAGTTTCTATATCACAGTGTCCAAGACTCATGGGCTTTGAGGAACCTGCAGTGAACTCCCTACCCTCACATCATTCCATCAGTGATACAGTTCAGATGGTGTCTCAGAATGAAAAGCATACTACTGAAGTAGCTGGTAGGAAGAATGCCATGACAGCAGTCACACAACATCCTCACAGCACTGAAAATGTTAACACACTACATGCTGAAAGTATTCTGTGCCAAGTGAAAGTGAGAATATTTCCAGTGAGGAAATAGACATTCTCCAAGTTCATCACAGCAAACGATACCTGATGCAAACCAGATGCATCATGATGTTCAATATTGATATTGTAGGGACTTCTTGATCTGGATGATTGTGCAGACATACAATATGGTCAGAATAGAGCACAGACCATATTTTTAAAAAATTCCTATCCCATCTTTTCCCCCAATATTTGGAGAACTCAAAGCAGCTTACAACAATATATAACACACGGGGGCGGGGTCAGAGCCAACTGAATGGCTGTGTTTTTCTGAGCTCTTGAAAGCTCTTGGGAAAGCATGCTATTTCCTCCCGAAAAACCATGGGTCTGAGGAGATCCGAGGATCTGTGATCAGGAGAGATTCAATTCTACAGATGGTGTACTGTTTTGGAGAAGAATGGTCCAGCCAGGGGCTGTTTTTCTCCAAGGGAACCCAGCCAAAATATCAGTGTTGGTGAGGATTCATCTTGAAACTAAGCTGAAAGAACCAGGCAGGGAAAGACATTGGAAGAACTAAGTGAGTGTTATTCTGCTGTGTGTGTCTGGCATTGACTGATTAAATGACTGTCTGATTAAGCTTTTGCAGGAGGGAAGAAGGAGGGGTAGATTTTCCTCCTCTGGGAAGAGGAAAAAGGGGGGAGGCTTTCTCCATTTACTTGTTTGCTTGTGTGAGAAGAAGCTTTGGAGGAGACCTGCCAAGCTTGTTATGGTAATATGAGAGCATAACTCTAACTTTACAAATCTAAAACTCTCTGGATTACAAATTAATTGTTTTGGAATATAAAGTCTGCTTTGAAAAGCTTAGTTTCCTTTTCCTGAGATGATCTTGGAGTGCCTGTAGAGAGGGCTGGAGATCTGCATTTCTTTGTTTTGCAAAAGTGGTTTATTGTTTTGAATTCCTTTCACTATCTCCTGGAAAGGAATGTGGTTGATATAGCAACAAACGTTAGCAATAGAACCAAAACAATAGAATAAGAAGGATAGAACATCTAGTGAATTTAAGAAGACATTGCAAGGACAAGAACAGGATTTGACAAGTAAAGGAGGACAATAAGCTGAGGACATCTAGTGGCGTTAAATATTGCAAGGCAAAGGTTTGTTTGACTTAAAATTTCCTTGTGTTGGTTTTTATGGTTGAACAGTTGATTTCTTGAAGATGTGATGTGATATATGGGTAACTGATAGTGATATACCATGTGATAACAGATATTTGAGTTTTACAGGAAAGAAGATATAAGAAGGAAGAAAACGGATGACAGGAAAAGGAGTGAAAGTTAGGGGCTCTCCCGCCCTGGAGTCAAGCACCGAAAGGGAAAGATTGAAAGCAGACAATACAATATAGAAAAATTTGTGGCGATGGGACAGCAGCACACAAATCAATTTCTGCAGGTTCAAGTTAGTCTGGATGTTTTAACTACACAACTAAATGATCTCAGTGTGCAACTGAAAGCTGTTAAAGGCCAAGCAGATGAGAATACACAAAAGATTAGAAAATTAGAAGAAAAGACAACAAAAGATCAATCTAGAATACTGGAGATAGAACAGACCCAATATGATGGAGAGGCAACTTTAATGGAAATTCAGGTGGAGAGTGCAGCTCGAATGGTGAGAATACAAAATGTACCAGAACAGAAAGGGGAAGATACATGACATCTGACTGGTGATTTAATATCAGAGTGGATCGACACACCCACAGAGGAGATACTCATGGATCTGAATTCAGCAAGAAGAGTGAGCACTTTTTATCTAAGAAAACATGGACTACCAAGAGAAATCCATGTGAAATTCATCAGAACTTTTTACAGAGATAAAATATTGAAGGTGTCACAGGAAAAGGAATAGATGGTGGAGGGTAGCAAAGTGAAAATTCTGCGACATGTCCCATGGAGAGTGAGAAAGAAGAGAAAAGAATATGAAGAGCTAGCTAGAGGAAAGCAAATACCATATAGATGGCTTCTTCTGGAAGGTATGTTTTTTCAGTTCCAGTCACAGAGATATAATATAAATTCAACAATGAAAGCAGAAATTTTTTTGAGTACAGCGATGAAAGATGAGACGAGAAATGAAGAAACCAAGGAAGAGGAACTGAGAAGAACTAGTAAGTGTAGAAATGGATCTGGAAGAAAAGAAATCAGATGATTCAGAGATAACTGAGGAATCAGAAAAGGAAGAAACTAGAGGGGCAAGGAGGCATTCACCGATAGCAACAAGACAACGACAAAAAGAGAAGGTGAATAGTAAAAAAAAATGATGGTTAAGAGAGGATGGAATATTTACTCTGTCAACATAAATGGCTTAAATTCACCTCAAAAACGAAGGAAAGTCTCCCTTCAATTGTAAAAGTTAAATATGGATAGGTCATAATATTACATTAGAACAATGCGAATAGATTTGGAAATATAATATAAAATTTACTAGAGCAACATATTTTAAAGAAAATGTATATAAAATGTTTTATAGATGGTACATGACACCAGTAAAACTGGTAAAAATGAATCAGAACATATCAAAAAATTGTTGGAAGTTTAATGTGTAGAAGGGGCGTTTTATCGTATGTGGTAGACATGTAAAAAAATGCAAGTATATTGGAAAATGGTAAGGAATCCAATACAAGAGCTCGTTGGATTTACGATATCACTGAAACCAGAATTTTGCTTAATATTACCTTAGATATTATAGATAAAGAAAATGATGTGCATTTAGTTATTATGATATTAACTGCTGCAAGAATTTTATATGTTAGATACTGGAAAGATATTAAAATTCCAATGAAAGATGAATTAATAGAGAAAATAATTAATGTGGCAGAAATGGATAGGCTTACAGATGTTTTGGATCAATAGCGCAAACCGACACAGATAGTCTCCATTGCTCTATCTTATGCTTGGTTGAAAATGAAGTTGTAGATGTATAAGATTGGGCATTTAGATGACTATATTGTATATATGATATATTATACAGGATATGATATGATAAATGATATTAAGAGGCTAAACTAAAAGAGGAACAAGATTAGAAGATGTGTATTGATTGATTAGATATATTGATAGATGATTGCTTGCACCCTCCAACTGTGTGTTTCTGTGTTTTTTTTCTTTGTATTGTGTATTGAGTGTGTTTGTTATGTTTGTTTATATTTGTTGTTTTTATTTTGGAAAATAGTTTAAAAAAACCAATATATAACACTATACTACATCTTTTAAGTACATGAAGCCTCAAGCTATTTCAGTAGGTATCACCAAAACAAAACCAGGTAACTGAGATGGAATGAAATGTTCAATTCTGGAAAACCTGATCAATGTCACTGGTATCAAACTTTTGGAGGAGGGCTGCAAGAAAACTGAGCTAAATCCATGGCAACTCAGATTTGTAGATTTTGATAATACCTGTGTGGGGAGCAGCAGGTATCTGGAGATGAATAGGTACCAACACTGTAGTTAAGTCTTTCTGCTTTAACTACAGTGTACAGGTCCAGCCTATTTAAACACGGATTTTTTATACACAGATTTGACTCAACATGAATGGCCCCTGCAAATGAGAAGGAATGTGCTGATCCCTAGAGAAGAGGAAAAATGCACCCCTTTAAAATCAGTTTAAAAAACTGAACAGTCCTTTAACAATAGCCTCTTTAATGAGAGAGAAAGGGCAACTGGCTGACAGTCCATCAATCTCTCCAGGCGACCCCTCCCTTCCCCCTGAGCACGTGAAAGAAAGGTGATCACTTTGCATTGGTGAAGGGAGGGACTGAGTGAAGCGCCTTTGTAAGCGCTTGGAGGAGGACTGATTGATGGATTGTCTCCTTAATGACTCTTATCTTACATCACAAAGGTCAGCAAGGCTGTTTTTAAATCACTGGCGCAAAGTTTATTGTTTTTTTAAATTAATTTGCGATATATCGTGTGTTTTTTGCCATCCACGTGAGTGTCTGGAACTGAACGGAACTCACACAAATAATGAGGCTCAACCTGTATATGTATGACAAGAGTATATTGCTGGCTTCAAATTGGTGGCAAAAATGAAATACAGACGGGCACCTGTACCTGCTGTCAATTATCTGCAAATATGCCCCCACACCGAATGACCATTAAATGTCCTTTGTTGTATTGGAGAAGCACTTGCAGTATAATGCCCTTGTTAACCATCTTGCTTAAACTGAACTGCCAAACGTACAGACAATCAGCCTGCACCCTAGAGGGCAACTCAAAAGAAGCAGAAGTTCCTGCTTTCTGTTAGTCTCTCTGTAGTGTCCAAGTTAGTTAGCTGCATGTTTGGCAACTGTATCAGCAGATCCAGTATCTGTGGATGCAGTTATCTGCAGATCGGGGGGGGGGGCATGCTCCCATTACAGTACCCAACTTTTTGTGTTCTCATGCTGGAAGAACAGGTGTTTGTCACTTTGACAAAGTAACTTGCTTGCTGAAGTGAAGATCACAGATGCAGGCAGGCAGCCTGCATGCTACAGGCAGGAGATTGAATGTTAACAGGAAGCGTTACCTATTAACATTCATAATAACAGCCCCACTGGAACAGGCCATAGGTCCATCCAGTCCAGCTTCCTGTATCTCACAGCAGCCCACCAAATGCCCCAGGGAGCACACCAGATAACAAGAGACCTGCATCCTGGTGCCCTCCCTTACATTTGGCATTCTTACACAGCCCATTTCTAAAATCAGGAGGTTGCACATACACATCATAGCTTGTAACCCGTAATGGATTTTTCCTCCAGAAACTTGTCCAATCGCATTTTAAAGCACCTAGGCCAGATGCCATCACCACAACCTGTGGCAATGCATTCCACAGACCAACCACACGCCGAATAAAGAAATATTTTCTTTTGTCTGTCCTAACTCTCCCAACACTCAATTTTAGTGGATGTCCCCTGGTCCTGGTATTATGTGAGAGTGTAAAGAGCATCTCTCTATCCACTTTATCCTTCCCGTGCATAATTTTGTATGTCTCAATCATGTCCCCCCTCAGGTGCCTCTTTTCTAGGTTGAAGAGCCCCAAACGCAGTATCCTTTCCTCATAAGGAAGGTGTCCCAGCCCAGTCAGTCTCCTGCCTGTAGGGTGCAGGCTGGTTGCTTGTGGTTACATTCTTCACTTCAACAAGAAAGAAGCTTTGTTAACGCAACAAAAACCCATGCTTCCAATGATACTATACAAAAACTATGCAATGGGTGTGTGGGGAGCACAGGGGCTGCTATTTTCATTGGGTTCCCTATAACCACGATTTCCATATCCATAGGGTGGGCCAGATGAAACCCTGCAAATACAAGGAGACACCTGTATTGAACTGGTCATACTGAAAGCTTGATACAGAGACAGCAATTTGATACTGAAATTTGGTCTGCTTGAAATATGAGATGCAGAGGTATGAACCAGGTACCAAGGTTTGGAGCTGTCTGCAGCAAGGTTGCTCAATACAGAGGCTACTGTTCAGTATCAAGTGAGATTTTTTTTATTGTAAGACATTTATATCCCACCTTTCTCTTTAAAATAACAAACCAGGGCAGCCATCAATCAATCGTAACTTAAAACCATAAAATTTGTGCTTCTGAATCAAAGAATTTGGTACCAAAGCTAGGACTAGTTATCAAGATGTTGATCTGTTCAGTACGGACAGCTACTAACAAAAACCACAGATCTGTAAAAAAAAAAAAAAGCTCTGAATGCTTATAAAATTACATTCTTTGTAAGCACTAATTTCCACCAAGATTGTATGTTGGTTTTCAAGAAGACAGTTAATGAAAGACTTAGTGGTGAATGCCAGCTTGCCTAAGTTTGAGAGTCCAAATCCCTTCCAGGATAGAGTTCCTTTTAAGAAGTCCCAACAAAGAAATCCTATCCCCAGGCCAAGGACTCAGATTTCCAAGTCTGAATTCTGCAGTTACTCTCAGGATGGAGTCAGTTAGCCTCCATACAGAAGGCCGATGCTCAGGCCTCCGTTTTAAACATTCACTTATGGGGCAGAACCTGCTCTGATAGCTTCAACAATGAAGGCTTAAGCCCAGGCCTCAAAGTCTTGATTCCTGCATCAATGTAAACACCAGAATCCCTTTCACGATCAAAGTTGTTTAGTCAGTTTCAGTTCAGAATGCTTATACCCAAGCCTCAGCTTAATTCTTCCTACATGAGTTTGGACATGTCTCAGAACTAGTTCTGTATAGACAGTTTTAATTTAGAGGTCTCAGCTCTATGCACCTTGCACAAGTCTGAAGATCAGAATATTTTTCTGGGAGGAATGTTCACATAGCTGCAGTTCACACTATGAAGAAAAAATTTTTTTTTTAACCAATGAAAAGAAATTGAATAGATGTCAAGGGGAGGAAACCTCCTTTACCATAGACTTTTACTCTTTTTTACAATGGATATTTTAAAAAGTTCAGAACAAATAACTTTCCTTTCACTCTTCTTTCAGCAAAAGCAGAGGAACAAAACAAAGAAAAAACTCAAAGTTTTGATTTTTCTCTTCTAAAGGTAGTTATGGTATAGCAGAATGGGGAAGAAATAAGCACTCCTCCTTTTTTGATAGAAATACCACTAAAAGTAAGACAGACTACTTTGCATTAAGCGCTTTGCAGGACAGGAATCCTAAGTAAGGAGTAGGGGGATATGTACATGACTACATAGCCATGAACATTTCTACTGTATTCAAGGATAGCCCTGGAAGACTGAGAGTACAGACACGCTTTATTTTACAGTTGCTTTTTAAACATGTGCACTTTAGTACACATTCCATTTTTCTGTTAAACAAGGTGAAGAAAACAAGCTAGATGCATTCATTTAACAATGCAGTAGAGATTGCAGTCAAACACAGTGTTTCCCTCACTTGAGAGCAGGGGCAGAATGCTTGACAAAGCTCTGTAAGCTTTTGAGGTCAGGTCTGTGCATGCACAGAAGTCTACTACATAGAGTGTCAAGCAGAGACCATGAACAAGAACCAAAGGAGTGAACAGACTTAACATCCGGATAATATGCACTTAGAAAAGGAGAAGAAAGCCAAGAGGACACATCAGAAGAGCAATCAAAGAGCTAAACAAAGTCAATCAAGAAACTAATTAGTATGCCTGAACCAAAAAAAAAATTTAAAAGGAACATGATCAAGCGTAGTAGACACAAAACTGTAAGAGGAAAACATGAAAGGTTGAGCAATACATTTATATAGGCTGAACCACATGCAGGGCATTTTTCCACCCTTAATCCCCTGGCACCAAGAGCCATTTTCTCTCCATTCTGAAGCCATCATGACCAGCATCATACAAGCAAACCTTTCTTAAAAATAAAATTTCATTGCCAAAATACTGTATACCATGCAACAAATGTAGCCATTTAATTACTTTGTGCAGTAACTGGGCGTTTTCAAGTATTAATGAAAAAAGATACATTTAGAGTTATACAGAGCCTACATAAGTCGTTTTATGTTCTTCAGATAACAGATGCAGACATCATATTGTTCTCTCTGCTGCCCATGCATCTTTGCAGACATCAATAGGAAAAAGCTTTCTTAAATGTTTCACAGACATAACTGCTTCAGAGATCAAGCCCTAGACCAGACACATACATTTGATTTGCTGGAATAAGACTTCTCAAAAGACAGATGTGGCATGGATTAGAAAACACTGGAGTAAAATCCAACTGAATAACCTCAGATACTTACATTAGTGTACACACACACACACACACACACACACCCTACTGACATGAACAAGATCATTCAAATGCCCCGATCATCATATTCTCAGGCATATACAGGCCATGTCTTGGCATCCACAGGGGTTTCGTTTCCGGAACCCCCACAAATGCTAAACACTGCAGATAATCAAATCTGTGGTCTGACTTCTATGTGCTTTGGGAGGTCCTCAGTGGGTCCTCCTGCACAGGTTCAGAACCCATGGTGGGTCAAATTTGCAGATCCCAAATCCATGGATAATGAGAACTCACTATATACTGAACGTCTCTGTCCTCATTGCCCAATATGGGCAAAATCATAAGCAGGTGCCATAAGTTTTATAGTACATGCTCTGAAACAACTGCAGGTTTATCCAACGTATCTCTCAGTTAGATGTTCACAAATACTACCAGAGTCACCGGGAAACTGACAAGATACAGTCTCACTCAGGCCATGTCAGTTCATGTCCTTTATTTTGTCACATCCCACAAAACTTTGCCCATGTCATCCAACCCTTTTAGGACAGCAAACCAAGCTCAGGCTGTCTTCCATGTCCCTTGCATAATATGCCAATACATAGTTTTGTTTTCCCAAGGGACTTTATGATCACATTATATTCCTGCAATACAACATGTGTACATAGTATTTCCTTGCATTACTATCAATGAGACAGACAGTTGCAGCAATAAGGCTTTAACATCACTGAAAGAGATAGAAATGATGGAACAGCAATCTACACAGCATCTAGAACTCAGTCCTCACAGTTGCCATTACTGAAGTCTCAGTCTGATCGACTACTTTCTCAACATAAAATTAAGCAAAGAGATAAGTGTTTAGCTAAGAAGTGCAAATGAAGAGTTCAGCATTCAGGTCTATGCATGAATGTGTCCCCATTCCCTTCCCCAAATGCATGGAGGGGATTTCCCTAGAGTTTGGGATGCAAAGCTCACATAGGTCACTATGTTCATAAACCATTTGCCACAAGTCATATATAGGGAAGGAGTTGCTACTACAACTTTTAAAGGGAAGTCATTCTTGCCCATGCACACCTACCTTTGCCTATCTCCTTGAGATGCTTTGCTCTTTCACCTCCTGTTGCATGCCCCCAGATATTTAAAAGAGGTTTCCTGAGGAAACCAGAAGTTTATCTCTCGTGCAGTTTGGGCATTCTGAGCCTTAAAGAGGCAGCGCACTGATGCATGCTGCCTTTCTGAGGCTCAGGAAAGCCTCTGGGGGCTTAAGAGACTTGCGGGTGTGCGTGCAGGGACTAGTGGCTGCGTGGCATATGCGGCCCGT
Organism: Tiliqua scincoides; assembly: GCF_035046505.1. Classification (NCBI taxonomy): domain Eukaryota; kingdom Metazoa; phylum Chordata; class Lepidosauria; order Squamata; family Scincidae; genus Tiliqua; species Tiliqua scincoides. Next base: position 260,906,429 of record NC_089821.1, on the reverse strand, counting down.
CGCTGTTTGGAGCATTGCAAAAGTAGAGCTCACATGTATAATCCTTTGTAACATCACCTTGATATACAAGTCCCACCCTCATACTCCATAGCTTACTTAATGGAGTACTTAATGCAGTAATATATAGGAGTACTTAATGGAGTACTTAATGCAGTAATATATAGGGCTGCGGTCCTAAATAATTCTTCTCTTTCAACTTTGAGGAAAAAAGCCAACACAATCATCTCAAATTTTATTCAGATGCAAGTGCCCAAACACATTTGTTAAGTCACCAGTTAAAATCACACACAGTATTTGATCCACTGAATGCAGCATAAGCAAAGGCTCAGCCCTGAAGAAGCACTGAATCTTATTTTCTGAACAATTCTGAGGCTCAACATGATGAGCAAGATAAGAATCCACCTTGTCACACTTCAACTTGCGTTAGTGTGTGTGTTTACTAAGCCAAGGATATTTACACTACAAAAGTGTCATTTTCCTGTGCAGTTTACAATGTTTATACACCACGTTTCAACAGAAAAGTTCCCAAAGTTCATATAGCAAAATAAATAAGATGGTTCCTTGACCTAAAGGTGCTCACAAACCTAGGGGAGAAAAAACCAGCAATAGATACCATATGGGCAACTGAATGTCCTTTGCTAAACGTAGGAGACCCACCACAGTAAACGAAGACTCCACAGTTAGGAGTGTAGAATATGGTGGAATACGGTAGTAGCTATAGTTCATCCTATGGGTCATGACCCCAGTGGGGTTGCAAAACCTCATTTGGCGAGTTGCAGCAACCTTTCAAAGTCTGTACAAGAGGGGGTTTGGATCCAATCCAGTAATTGTACTGCCTTAACAAAACTGAGTTCTTAATATAGTCCTGCTAAGTGTCTTTGCACTGTCTTGTCCTGCAGTTCCCAAGGCTGTTTCTGCTCAGGCTACTACCTTACTGAGTTATTGCAAATACACAAGAGGTGGGGGAAATGGGACAGGCGGGGAGGGTTTACCGGGTTCCAGGGGGGCTGGATCAGCAATGGGTCCCGAGTCACTCCCCAGTATTTATTGGGTTGTGGCACTAAAAAAGGTTTAAGTCTACTGCGGTAGACCATACAGCATGGGCTACGAACATCTGTGCTAAATCTGATTTAGTCAGAGCCAGGAAGTCCCTGGATAAAACTCACCTCAGATGGCCTCAGGGGCACACTATTCTCTCAGCCTCCTGATCTGCAATACAGTATTAGTAACAATGGTACAGCTTAAAAGATAAGAGCATGTATTTTTGTTTTTAAAGGTGGGTTCCAGTGCCAAGAAGTTTGGGAACCACTGCTTTAAACTATTAATGTGAATATGAACACTGAAGACAAGACTTTTACAAAGAAATATCTGTCATACTGATATTCCATTCTTCCTTATGAGCTGAGAGTGACATAAACTACACTTAACTGATTTTATCCTAGCCATCCCATGAATGAAGGGAAGTCAAGAGATAGTGACTAGCCTAGGGTCACTCAGCAAACTTCAGATAAGAGTGGGTTCTGAACCCATTGCCTCTGGGACCAACACATTATCCACATCATGTTGATTTCTGAGATTTAATAAAGTGTTCAATTTCTTTCTCCTCTTGTGATGCCTGAGTTATGAAGGAATAAGCCTTTTAAAAAATACTCACTGAAATGTGGACTACTGTACAGGTGGCAAAGCACTGGCTACAAGAACAGCCAACATCTTTATTCAAGGGCTACAACAGTTTGCAGAACTGTACACTATTTTAAAACAATAAAGTAGTCAGACATTAATACTTGACACAACCAGCAGCACAGTATTTCACAGAATGCACACTACATACAATAGTCAACGAAAATGAATTACAGCTGAGCTAGAACAAGGAAAGGCGTTCTGTCTGTATACTCCCTCACCTCCTGTGAAAGTGACATTCGCTTCAACAGTTTGGAGGAGCCACTCCCTATCATCAAAGTCAACTGAGAGCAAGGACAATGCTTCTTGGCCTCAGTCACAATAGGATTCCAATTGGCTGGTATAACATTACCAGGCAGCTGAAGTCAAAGGGCGGGGGTGGGGAGGAGAAATAGCGCTTAGCAACTGATCAGCTAAACAAGTAATAGTGAACAGTTGGAGTGAAAGAGAATGGGGGAACGTTGGGAAGCAAAGTGCGATGTAGAAGAGTTGCAAAACTTAGCCTATGAAAAGCATCAAAAATACTTGCTTGGTAAAAGTGACAAGGCTTAAAGATTAATATTTTGATCTCAACTTCCATAAGTATGACCTACAACTGGAAAACCTGAGCAAAATGCTTACCTGCAGTTTCAATATGGTAGCATTGTTGAGTGCCATAGTACATGAGCATCAAGTGGTGTGAGCCACAAAGACCCTTCTAACTCAATAAAATTATTAAAAGCACACAGATTGGATATGTGACCAATTAGCAGCAGTTCCTTATTTTATAATTTGAATAACCACTGAACACACAAACTTGAAAACACATGTTCTAGTTATACATGTTCCATCTTGCTTTCTTCCTTCTCAAAAAGAAACTTTTAAAAAAATGGTAGCAATGCAATTTGTACAACCTACCTTAGTTAAAGTGATACCCAATCCTGGGCCATTATGCACCACCTCTTATAGATTACAGGGATACTTATATAGCACAATAGGTTTATTTACAATCATAATTATAGATAGTTTAGAATGACAGGAGAGTTTAGTAAATTGTTATGGACAAAACTGTAATCCTGCACCATAAAAAGAGAAAGTGTTCATTACAGACATTACTCATCATTGCACTGGTATCACAATGCTCAAGTGAAAGGTACTGAAATAGGAAATGGAATCAGGGAAAGACCTTCCCAGAGCTACAATTTACTGCTGCTCCATCATCAATTAGTACAAGGTCTGTACAAAGCAGAACTGCAGAGGGAGGCAACTCCTGAGTGGTGAAGAAGTTACTGAGAAGGCTGAATCTTAGCCACATCAAATGCCGAAGCTTAGCCCATCACTAACATGGGCTCCTCTTGTCAAAATTAGTAATTTACTGAGGAGGACAACTGGTTTTAGAGACAACTCTTTGCTGACAGACCCAAAACATCACTCAGCTTGAACAGCAATTCAAAAAAGATGTACATGAAATTTGGTAGCAAACCATGAACTCAGTAAATTCAACTGGTTGCCAATGAAAGCTTAAGTTTCTGAACTTTGGGCAGAGCTTCCCTCAACCTGAATTTGATAAATTCTTGTTTGATATTTCAGGTTTTTGAGGCAGCATTTGTGGCGTTTCCAAGCATATAAATGGGGTCCCAAAAGGCCTGAAGAAATCAGTAGAAAGGCAACCCTTAGATCTTTGAACGTGGCCTTCACCACCAATGTAAGGGTTACACCTACTGGCTGAACTGTGTTTCTTAAAACAACTAAAGCACATATAGTAACTATTTATTCATGCTAACTGCCTTGAAAAATAGCTTCCAAAAAAACTATGGAAGTACTGTTGAGAGATATGTCACTGATGAACTCTGACCACTTGGAACAAAACTTGTTTCTTAAATCAGCGTTCATCAGCACAGTTTTTTGCACTCCTCAATCTACATGTCAGTCATCTACCATCAACTCAAAAGGTTAATTATTAAAAGAATATTTCTGTGCAATTCACAAACACTTTTCTATTCTCAGTACCTTAAAACAGATAAAACCTCTGTTTTATCACTTAACATAAACTGCAGTATGTACAAGAAATATGTTTGCTTGCTTCCAAAACTATAGACATTGCCTATTTTCATCAATGAGGCTCCAGAAAACAAGACAGCATATGTCGTTTCATTTGGTTGTATTCTTAACTGATCTTTGACTTTGCTTTGCTGCCCTTTCCTCTGCACTCATACTGGATACTTTTTTAGAAGACTTCTCTGTCCAGGCCACAGCATGCTGCCACTACAGGACTGTACATTTGGACTTCCTTAGAAAGGTTATTCTCTGCCAGATTGGGTTTTATAAGATTTGCTGTCTGAAATCACTGAAATAATGTTTATTGCTGTGAGTGATAGATTAAGAAAATTTTGTTACTCAGGGACACATAGGGACTGAGATCTCATCCACTAAACTCCTCCTTGCAAGCCCATCCATCAATTCAGAACAGCAGGCACCAAACCCCAGACCGAGGGCTAGATTTGACGACTGCTGCAATCATTCCCCTGGGTGAACAGAGCTTACTGTTCTGTTGGGAAGCTTCCTCTCCATGCCACCAATCACCTCCAAACTTTGCACTGGACAGCCTTGTCTGCCCAGAACAGACACAAAGCCTGCTGGGGCAACAGAACCCAGAAGCAGTTGGCCAGCACACAGGGAGGATTTTCCAGTGCATAGTGGTCTCCAGTTTGACGACTGATGATCTAGAACAGCCATTTTCAGCCACTGTACCATGGCACACTGGTATGCTGCGAATGATCCCCAGGTGTGCTGCGGAAATTTGGGAGAAGGTCATTTATTGGTAGGGTCATTGGGAAATGTGAGACCCCCCATTGGCAACACAGTGTGCCTTGTCAATTGTCCAAAAGCCGATGGTGTACCTTGACCATTTTAGTGCCTTGTCAGTATGCCATGAGAAAAAAAGGTTGAAAATGACTGAACTAGAAGAACACCAAGCTGTGTGTTTCACCAAACCCAATGAAAAGTGAAGTAAAGGACACTAACATGGTTTTAAACCAGAAACTAATGTGAAGAGTTTACTTTTCTGCAACTCTTGATCGATAAATAGTATGCTGACACTGGGTAGACTATACAACCACATGGCAGCTAGAAGTCAGACCACAATGCCTTTCCTGGAAAACGAACTGGATATTAATGTCCTCCATGCAACTCATCTTGCATCTTATTAGCTGAGGAAAAGTATTGGTTGAATCATGGCCGTTCCTGCACATACATAAATTTGACCATTTCACATAAAGCAATGTGTGGAGGGATGGTGTTTTCTTTAACCTTGAGTGACTGGAATTTGCAATACTTCCAAGGTCTGCCAATCAGCCTTGACTTTAGCAGCACTCAAATCATTGGTCATGATCAGTAACATAGAAGTAATCCCATCTTCCACATGTATCCATGCACACAAAAGCACATTCAAATCACTGGCAGCAGCCAGTCAACAGATTAATGGCTTTGAGTTTTCTCTATTGGGTGCTACAGTCCCATCCAGTTATATTTATCAGAACAACTTCTGGAGTTGCCCAACATCATTCTGCCAATTTAAGGTAGAATACTTCTAATTAAGAAAGTGAATATTATAATGGAAATTTCACATGTCTAAAAACACATTACCATTATTACCCCAATTGTCCCTTTAAAAGGTCTGCTCAGATAAACTATAAATCTGAATAGTTTACTGTTGAAGAAATTCCCTTCAACAGTAAAGAGTATAATTATTTACTTGTATTAGGTAGTCCTAGTTTTCTAAGTAGTATGGAAAAGACTGACTTTAAATTGACCACACTGGAAATAGAAGATATGGAGAAATTATTTCAGCTTACAGTTAGTTTCAATTTGTGTTGGGAAATTTCTATTAGTACTCTGTACTTAGGTAAGCCCAAACCAGCACCTCTAAGTCTATATTAACTGTGAGATATCCACTCAACCTAGAACAAATACCTGTTAGTAAGCAAATCTTCCCAGATTTGTGTGAATACCTCTGCCTGGAAGAGAAAGAACGGCCGAATCATATAAACAGAGAAAGATAAGAGAACCCACAAGTTTTCAATGACAGTGATTCTACTGGAAACCCTTGGAAAATTAATCTCTCAAAATAAAAAGTAAGGGTTTGGTAGAAACAGATCTGAGGCACTTCCAGGAAGGAAGGGGGAACCTTCAGAACTTCATCCAGAGGTAAAAGAAACATGGCAGGAGCATCCATGCGCTATTCATAAGAACATAAGAAAAGCCCAGTTAATCAGGCCAAAAGCCCATCTAGTTCAGCTTCCTATATCTCACAGTGGCCCACAAGATGCCTCAGAGAGCACACAAGACCTGTATCCTGGTGCCCTCCCTCATATCTGGTATTCTGAGGTAGCCTACTTCTGCAATCAGGAGGTTGCACATACCCATCATGGCTTGTAACCCATGATGGACTTTTCCTCCAGAAATTTGTCCAATCCCCTTTAAAAGTATCTAGGTCAGATGCCATCACCACATCCCATGCAGTGGGTGGGACAACACCCCAGGTGGTGGGCATGGTGATATACCATCACCCCGCCCCCAATGGTTTTTTGGCAGTACCTTTTGATAGAACACAGATATTTCAATGTGGTTTGTTTCATTGCATTCTGCATAAAATTACGCATTGATATATAACATGATGGTATTATTCCTCTAGATTCTGATTTTAGTGATTTTGAAAACTAGTGGAGTCACACACACACACCAGTGTCAACTTACTAACACCTTACTGCAGCAGTTCTCATAGCACTGGGACCCACTTTTTACAATGACAGTCTGTCCAGGACCCATTGGAAGTGATGTCATGGCCAGAAGTGACATCATCAAGCAAATTAAATAATTGTAAATCGTTAAATTAAAATAAAAGAAATAAATAAGGGGGAGCCAGTCCTGTTCCACTAAGTGAATTTTCTCTGCAGTCTGCCTGCAATAACACCCCCCTAAAGAATCAGTGAGATCTTCAGCCCTCCCCAGTGCCCTGTTTAAAGTCCTTCTATTTCAAGCACATCAATACAAAGACCCACCCAGTTTTACAAGTCAGAGAGCCGAATCCTATGCCTGTCTACTCAGAAGTAAGTCCCATTAGAGTCAATGGGGTTTACTCCCAGGAAGGTGGGAATAGGAGTCCAGCCTCAGAGCCCAATTCTATGCATGTCTACTCAGAAGTAAGTTCCATTAGAGTCAGTGGGGCTTACTCCCAAGAAGGTGTGGGTAGGATTGGGCTGTGAGGGAAATTTTGCAAGTACAAAATAGAAAACTTTCCCCTTACCAGCTCAAGCCTCTTTGTTGGTCCTTTCTAGTGGGGGGGGGGGCTGCTTTTTGGGGCTTTTGTTGCAATCCAGTCCCATCGGATCGGGACCATTCTGGTGTCCTCACATTCTTTGCCTGGCCTGACCACCAGCCAAGGCACATCTGCCTACTCACAAGTAAACGCTACATGAGGCTGCTTCACTTCCCATAGGGCTCCATACACTTGCGGGGGGGGGGGGGACACCTCCTCCTCAGGTGTTTGGGGCTGCATTCACTGGATCAGGACCATTCTGACATTGTTGGAGTCCTCTCAGCCTGCCTTTCTGACGGACTAAGGCAAGTGCACCTGCTTGCGAGTAAACACAGCCATGTAGTTTCACTTGCTTTCCATAGGGCTGAATAGGGACCTCCTTCTCAGGTGTTTTTGGGGGCTGCATTTACTGGATTGGGACCATTCTGGTGTCACTGAAGTCCTCTCAGCCAGCCCTTTCTGGACTATGGCAAGTACGCCTACTCGCAAGTAAACGTGCAATATGGCTCACTTTCACCTTCCATAGGGCTCCATGCATTTTTTCCTTCCGGTTTTTTGGCCATAACTTTTGAAGAAAAGGAGCTATCTCAATGGTTTTTTTGCATTGTGTTCCGCTGGTCATTCTGCATCCAACGGCACATGGCATGACATGGCAGCATGCATAGGTGTGATTTTAGCGCGTCGTGCCACCAGGGCGCATCACCCCCCCCAGGGCGTGCCACCTGGTGCAGCCCGCACCCCCCGCGCAACGCCACTGCGACCAGAACTGGATGCAATACTCCAGGGGTTGCCTTACCATCATTTATACAATAGCACTATTTTTTTATTCTCAAAAACTTTTCTAATGATCCCAAGTTGTCTTCACCACCGCTGCACATTGTGTTGACACTTTCCCAGAGCTGTCCACCAGCACCCTAAGATTTCACTCCTGAGCTGTCAGAGAAGTTCAGAACCCATTAGCCTATACATGAACTTTTGGTTTTTTGCCCCATTTTGCATTACTTTACACTTACTGACATTAAAACACACCTGCCATTTTGCGGCCCCTTCCTTCCAGTTTGAAGAGATCCCTCTGGAGCTCTTCACAATCCTTTCTGGTCTTTACCACTTGGAATAGTTTAGTGTCATTGACAAACTTGGCCACCTCGCTGTTTAACCCTTTCTCCAGGACATTTATGAACAGGTTGAAAAGCACCAGTCCCAGGAAAAATCCTTGAGGCACATAGATATATATTCCATGGATAAAAATTAAGGACTGGCATATACTGCTTTTCATTCCAACTAAGGTTTGTTTAAAAGCAGGGATAGAGGGAAAGCAGGGATAGAGGGAAAAGATGCATTACACCTTCCGGGCAGGAGGTCTGGTCTAGAGTGTAGAGCCTCCATTTGCCTGAGGATAATATCCGCAGGTCGCCAGTTAGAGGCCACCGGCACCGTGAATGGTGAGACCTTGAAGCAGCTGACAAGTTGAGCCAAGTTATTCCACCTGCTCTTCAGTGTGAGTGAAGAAGCGTCTTGGCTGCCCTCCATGTGAGAGATGAAGGAGCTGCTTGTCAGCTTGCGTGGGAGGAAATCGGAGGCCAGAATGTGATACCAGATCAAAAAGATCCACCTGAAATGTTGTGGTTCTTGAAAGATAGAACCTTTCTTAGATTGTAAAAATCCCTATGGGGATTTACAACAGCCTGCCCATGTAAACCGCCTTGAATAAAGTCTGAGGAGAAATCTGACGACCAAGAAAGGCGGTATATAAATACCCGTATTATTATTATTATTATTATTATTATTATTATCCTTCTTTATTCATATGCTGTCAATAGATAGCTCTGTTAATTTGGTATTCAGCATTTTCATATGCCATGAGTAATTTTGATAAAACCAATTTTTTTGGCTTTATGATGATTCTGCTTCTCCAGTAATTCTCCAATTAAGTCTATGCTAACTGAAAAAAGGGATGGAGGAAGATATTTCTCATTAGATATTAGCTTGATCTCTGGTAAGGATATATTGGGGAAGAAGAAAGAAGATAATTGAGTATCAATGAAGCCACTATAGATTAAATGAGTCCCTAAAAGGAAGAGATTCATCTGTTAGGGGAGTTTGACCAGCAGCTCCTCACACACCTCTAACGGTGCGGCAAAGAAAAGTTTACAATCTGGATGCTAGAGTGGTGAGGAAAACAGGAGAAGTATTTTAGAAAATTGTAATCTCAATATATTTGTAATTTAAATTACAGATGCAACTGAGAGTATATAAATCCTGTTCCATTAGTGTCGGTATCTGAAAACACAACACATTAAAAATTAACTTTTCAACATTATTCTGCTTTTAATTTGTGTAAAAAGTTTATGCACACAAAGAACAGAATCAGAACTTAAAATATTTACATCTAGAGATGTAAATCAATATCACGTGAGAAAGAACTTGAGATACACCTTTCAAAATTATATTAATTCCTTTTTTCTTGAAGTATACAGAATATAATCACACACAGAGCTGACTCTACCTACACTTCAAGTTACTCAATACTTAGTGACATCCTAGTAGTTTGGATATATACATATAAGGATTGCCTTTTACTAAAATGCTTTCCTACTTCACACTTAACAAGAAGTTCAAGTTTGATTTGCAACTATTGAGAGAGAGTGTTTTTAAAGTTGACATGCACATACAGCTTCCCCTGTAGACTAAAGATTTATGCTAATTTGGCATCTCTAGATAAAAGTTTATACAAGCAGCCACAAATCCAAACTGAATTCCTGATGTCCAATCTGGTGAAGAGCATCACACTGTATGTCAAGGCCTAGGTGTGCTGTCACATATTAAAGTGTGGAGGGTCTGTGAAATTTTACAGCAGTGCTCTCAAGTTAGCACACTCAAGAAATAAAAATGTTATGTGGACTCACAATTCTGGCCATGGTAGTCAGCCAAATTTTGTGGTTCCCACTGATCCTTTCCCTGGATAGAGAATTATCCTCCATGAGGTTTGATTGGTCCTAAAACCTTAGACGGGACCTTTCTGTTTTGTTTGGTCCTTTGTTAGTAGCTATCCAGCTTTTGTGCGTTTATGTTTTTGCCCTGCATTCGTTGCTGATATTTCACATTATATATTGTCATGTTATTTTTTAAATTGTCTGTTTTTGTGCTACTTCTTGTATCACTTTAATGGGATCGAAAAACAAATATTTCAGATAGACTGACAATGCTAAACACTAAACAAATAAAAATAAATGCTTCACAACAAAAAAGTGAATGGCACAGTTGAAGCAAGAGCATTTGCATGACATTAATGAGAACACATCTACCACCTATAGTTTCTGTACAAAGCATTTAAAGGGGTTCGACAGACCAAAGAGTGAGGTGTGCATGCAAGTGTTATGATCCACTTAAAAGATAATTTAGTTTTAAATGCTGCAGGCTTCTATATTCAAATAAGTTATTTTAATATAGATTAGTTTTCACAGAGGTAGATGTTTAAAGAATGCTCAAGACACGAACTTTTATTCCACTACCAAATAATTGAGCATAACTGACATGTTCTCCATTAGATAATCCAAAGTGAACCTGAACACTGGAGAGATAAAGTTAGGAGCGAGCAAAGGATCTGGACAATATACAAATGTATTAAAGCAGTGGTTCTCAAACGTTTCTGGCCCGCGGTTCCCCTGATCCTTGTGGCCATTGGCCACGGCTCCCCATTGCATCACTTCACCTCAGTTACCCCCAAAATGGGGATGAAGGTGTTATAATTATATACTAGAAACAAAAAACGAGAAGCCAAATCTTCAGCAGAGCTGCCAGCACTCTGAGGCTGCAATACTAACCACACTTACCTGAGAGTAAACCCCATTGAACAAAATAGAACTTACTTCTGAGTAGACCTAGTTAGGATTGTGCCCTTAGTTTGTTAGCTGCACACCTGGAGGGTTTTGGAAAGGGATGTTTTTTTCTTTCTTGTAAGGGGGGAAAAATGATGAAATTTGCTGGGGGAGGGGAAAAACAGAGATTCAGAGACTGTTTGGCTGCAATCCTAACCTCACTTTCCTGGGAGTAAGTCCCATTGAACACAACAGGACTTACTTCTGAGTAGACCTAGCTAGGATTGTGCCTTTTGTCTTACAATAGCCAACATGGAAATTCCCCCCCCCCCCTCAAAAGGAGGCAGGAGGAAAAAGGGGGATGGCTGAAAAGGAATGTGTATTTTTATTTTTTAATCAAATTTTGGTAACAAAGTTCAACTGATCAAGAGCAGCTTTTCTTTTCTTTTTTGAAGGGGGAGGAAAAAGGGAAAGGTGAAGATCCTTGGTTAAGCTGAGAGCCCAAGCCTATGTAGGTCTACTCAGAAGTAAGTCCCATTTGAGTCAATGGTTGGGCTTCCCAAGCAGAGGGAAGCACTGCACTGCCTGCACTTACTGGTGGTGCTCTCTCTAGGTCAGGCTTTCCTCCCAGTTTGAAGCCTACCAGGAGCGTGCCCTGCACTGATGACATGCAGCACCTCCATGGTTGCCCAGCCAGCCTCCTCTTGGTTTGGTTTCCTGTGCTTGCTGGTGGGTCCTCCCTGGAGCACAAGAGAAGCCAGAACCTAGAGAAGGCTGACTGGCAACGAGATTCAGCAGCGCTGCCTGCTTTCCAGCCGAGCCTTCTCTAGTGCCAGAGGATGCTCAGCTGGGAAGCACACACAGCACCCCTCGGCCAGCTTCTCCAGATGGAGAGGGAAGCCCAGGACAGTAGTCACACCCTGCATGGCACTCAGTGCAATAGCTGGCAAGCCTTCTCCAGATGGGGAGGGAAGCACAAGCGCACACAGCGCAGGAAGCTGGAATGGCTGGGCTGGTGACCTCTCTCACCGGAGGTAAGCCCGATGCCAATGCCAGGGAGGCTCCACCACCTCCCCCCACCATGTTTCACATGCCCTCCCCAACTCACACTGCCCCAACCCCCTCATTCACAGCCGCAGAAAAGTAGCAAGTAGGGAGGCAACAGGTGCAGCTGAGCAGCTATGGCCACCACTCTCTCCAAGATGCCTCACGACGCCCCTGGGGGCTTGCCCTGCCTCCCAAGCGAGTCCCGACACACAGATTGAATACCTCAGTATAAAAGGGACGTCAATTTTTCCTACAACTAGTCAAGCAACAACAGTCACCATGTTACCATAGTTGTTCTCAAGCAACCTGTGCATCAGCAAGATCAGGTCCTAACAGCAATTTTAAAGCCTTTTCATTTCACAGCACACTGACAAGGCATTAAAACTGTAAAGACACACCATCAGATTTTATTACAATTGACAAAGCAGACTGCACTGACAGCAGGGCCCCAGGGGCGTCGTGAGGCAGTGGCCTACTAACTAATTTTAGTTACTAACTAAACTACTAAACTAACTACTAACTAATTATTCTCCCCTAAACACCTGCAGCACACCAGTGTGCCAAGGCACAGTGGTTGAAAAGGGCTGTGCTAACACTATATTAATACAAAATTGGACAATGAGGTTGCATTCCCTTCCAGGCTCCTACAGGGTCACAATGTTTTGCCAAACTTCTGCCCTGCTTAGAAATATATAACCATCTTGTAGTACCTTAAGCACTAACCAATATATTTGAGCATCAGCTTCTGGGAACCAGAGCTCACAAAAGTATACATAGAAAAAAGTACTAAGAGCTGGTTTTTCTGTGACAAACTAACAAGAATACCCCTCTGGAAGTTGACCTACTTAATAAACTGCAAACTAACTATGAAGGCAAAACAAATGTATTTAACTAGTTCACTAAAGATTTATTCTGATATTTAGCAGATTATCCTCATGCAGTCATTATACAACTCCCTTCCCCCAGAGATTCCAGGCCAAAGCATTTCTGAACCACTGCCAGATTTTCCTATTCTTTTTAGAACATTAACGTATGGCATGCTTTACAGAATAAGCAAAGCAGGAGACAAGTCTCAACACCAATGACCTTGCAATCTCAGTTTCAACAGTGAGAAAGACATGAAGAAAAGAGAATGAAAAGAAAAAGAACAAGAAATGTATGTGAGCAAATTGAAAGTTAGTGGTTAAAGTTTACCAGCACTGAATAAAACCCATGCCTAATCTTTAGGCTCTAGAACAGTGGTTCCCAAACTTTTTAGAGGCCCTCGAGGCTGCAGCATGATTTATATGCCAAGGGGTGTGACTGTAACGGTGATTAGGCAGCAGTGCTTCCCCACTCCAAGTAGCAATTTGTTTAACCCTTGATACACATAGCCTAATCTGCCCTGTCAGTTTTGGGAACCACCAAAAACTGGTGGGTCCTGGACCCACAGTTTGGGAATTACTGCTCAAGAATATTTGCTGTTCTTTTAAAAAAGTAGATAAAACATAACATTTCTTTAAAAAAGAACTAAAAATAGCTTCAGCCTAAGCACCAAATTAAGAAAAGGAGGTCAAGGGGATGCAAGCTGCAGTCCAGAGCTCTAAAGGGTGCAACTAAAAATTTTGTCTAAGTAGGAAAGAATAAATTTTCTCAACTTTTTGACTTTCTCTCTATAAAAAGGTAGAACATACAGGGTCAAATTAATCTCAGGGATTTGGCAGAGCTCTAGAATATTCTACAGTTAAAGAATAGACACTGGAAACAGCCCTCTGACATTCACACTTTTGTTTTAATACAAAGGGAAAGCCTCACTAGTGTAGTGCCTAGAAATCATTCAGAATTTCACAGGTAAGAATCAGTACCATGACTTATGAACTACGGTCGTGTGCCTCTTAACAACAGGGATCAGGACCACGACCCCCATCCCCAGAAGCATCCACGCACTTCCTCTGTGGAGCTCCAACTGAGGGAAATCGTGTCTCTCTCCTGATTTCTGGTTTCCTCTGTGAAACCAGAAATTATGCAAGAGACGCAATTTCCCTCAGTCTGAGCCCTGCAGAGGCAGCATGCAGGCATGCACAGCCTCTGGGAGGCTCATAAAACCCTCCAAAGGGGGAGCATAGGGGCTTAATTTTGTATTATATATTTTTTGTTTTATATGTTTTTAGAGGTTGAGAGATGCCTTGGAGAGAAAGGTGGGATATAAATAATAAAATAAAAATGGATGAACTTGTGAACACTGATTAAGGTTCCCGATTCAGTATTACTAAGCACAACATTTCCACTTACCTGCTTGCCTTGGGCAAGCACCAACGGACCTCAGGCAAATGGATAAATGTCAGCACCTCCTCCTCCTCACTGAGGCATTTATCCCAGCTGGGGGAAAAAAAACACCATAGGCTAACCTTGGTGCTTTTCCAAGACGTTTCAAGCCTAGAGAGGTACCCAGAATAATTCTGTAGTACTGCTCCCATCTTTTGTTTTTAAACAAGAGAAGGTCTCTCCTATCAGTTTATCTACCTCCATAGCACAATACTCTACTTTTCCTTTCATGCTCCATAGCCACAGCGCATAGAAAGCTTCCTGTAGCCTCTTAACAGGCTTAAGATTCCCAACCAAAACCAACATATCTTTTGCATTCCAGTATCTGACATCTGGGAACATAACCTTCAACTTAACATGTTTCTGATCATGTATGGCAAGCAAAAACTGCCTCTAAGTAGTGAGGCATATCCCCACTGCTGCACTAAGCCAGGCCACTGTCCAGCTAACACAGGACTACAACAGCTACACATGGATCAACATAGTAGCATAAGCCATGCCTGATCACTTCTGGGTAACAGTTGCTTGCCACAGTTGATCATGAAATGTTAAGTTACAAGTCAATGTTCCCATGAATTAGCCAGTAGAAGACAAAATAAAACATTCTATCCCTATCTCTTAAAGAGCCCAAGAACAGAGATAATCAATTAGAAGTACCAGGGCCAAATCTATCTATCTATCCCCTGCAATAGCATCAAATAACCCTTCATCTGACGACACAGAGATAAAGCAAGCATGTTGAAGTAGTGGATACTTCAATGGAGTTCGATAGCAGCAGATGGAAGAGGTCTGCTCAGACTAACCTAAGATAAATAGTTATGCAAGGGGCCACAGACACTTCTGTGTAAGTGCTGTGACTACAACACAGTGCCTTTATCTCTAAAGCAGGGATACATTTGGTTGCATGAAAGTGATTGTTACCATCTGAGTATCAAGCTGTAACTCACCTAAAGTTGTGTGCATCAACATTCACCTGAGACAGCCCCACAGGAGAAAGATACAACCATGCAGCATAAAGTGGAGCAACAAGGGCTAAGAAAAAAAGAGAGCAGGAGACTAACCCTTGAGCAATTATTCAGGAGCCATACACACAGATTTGAGCCTTTCCTTGGCAAGTCCCCATCTAATGGGCTATACTTAGACTGAGCCCTTTGGGGATGAGATCCCATTCCATTTATACATGCTGTTATCCAGCCCCAAGCCTTTGGTTACACCTACATTCACATATTAGTATGGTGAAAGTCTGCACAAAAACTGCTTTCGAAACTTATTGGTTTGCATCTGATAAAGGTTCATACCAAACTACACCAATCTTAGAACACTAACAAATTCGCAAATATTTACTGCATTCCTGATCTCTAATACAAAAAATTATCTCCTTGACTCCAAAACACTGATGCAAGGTCTACATCCTCTTCCCCTAAATATGTAGACATACAAACACAATAGAAGTTCCCTGGCCAGAGTACACTGCCCTGAAGACTCAAAGCATTTTAAAATTTACAATTACCTTTTATCAATGATCTTGTGAGATAACACCTTGACTATCACTCAGCCTAACCAAAGCACTTCTCACAGTTCAACCAAAATGTAAACAACTTCTCTCCAACACATCAGAGATCTTATCTTTTATGATTCACCCTCAAATAAGACAGGATCTTATATAAATATACAAAATGTCATCCTTTAAGAAAATGTATACCATGTTCTTACTTTCCATGACTTCAATGCTTAATAGGCAACTATAATCTTTATACAAATTACAACAATAGGTCAGCCAACAAGTTCATCAACTAAGGCTGCAATTCTACCCACACTTACCTAGAAGTAAGTACAGTTAATGGGACTTGCTTCTGAGGAGATATGCATAGGATTGGGCTCTAAATCAGAATCTGAACCCCAGTGGCTCACCAACTGGGTCCCAGAGCCTGCCAACTGCAACATATGACACTACTAGCATCAAAACCCAAACTGAAAAAGAGTAGTTATATACATAAGAGATAATCAGTAGTCAGGAGTTTTGCCATCACAAGGCAAAACCCCTTGGCATCTCTATACAGCCGAGCAACCACAGCACATGAAAACTGAGCACTGCAGTCCATTTTTTTAAAAAGACCTATAGAAGTCCAAAGATTTCAAATGACTGGGAGACAAAACTGCTCCTGCTTCTAACAAAAAAGAGTGCAAGAGAACACAGTGCCTTGGCTTCTATTTTAAGTCAGACAGTCAGTAGTTTTGCACTGGGGCTGACAGCCCAATCCTAGCCACACTTTCCTGGGAGTAAACCCCACTGATTGTAATGGGATTTACTTCTGAGTAGACAAGCATAGGACTGGGCTCTGAGGCCGCCATCCTATCCACACTTTCCTGTGAGTAAGCCCCATTGACTCCGATGGGACTTACTTCTGAGTAGACAGGCATAGGCTTGGGCTCCAAGGACCAATCCACAAGACTCCGGTACTTATTTGGGAAGGGGGAGAGAGACAAATGCTATTGTGAGCAGCCCCATCCCCCTTCAGCCCCCAACCTAGACAATGGCCCGAGATCTGCCCCCAGCCAGCCCCCCCCAGCCTCTCCCCCCGCCGGCTCCACACCCAGCCCCACACCGCTCCTCTCACACGGAAGCCCCGAAGAGAAACCCCTCCGCGCACTCCCACTGGAGAGCCCGGGCGGAAAAGACGCGAGATGAGGAGCCGCCGCCGCCCATTCCTCCGCCAGTTCCCCCTCCCCGCCACCCGGCTCCTTCCGGCGTCAACACCAACCCGGCCTCCCCCTCCCCCTCCAACTACGCACTACGCAGAAGCCCCCGCCGCTGCGGCCGCCCGCAACGCCAGCGGACCCAGGCCCGAGCGCAGGCCGCCCGCCGCGCTGCTCGACGAGGCCTCGCCTCGCCGACGAGGCCTCGCCCCGCCGCCCGCCCTCCCTCTCGGAGGAGGCCGCGCGGGCCTGTACCTGACGCCGCAGGCTCCTCGCTCAAGCCGCGCCGCCCGCGCGGGCAGCCTCCTCTCTCCCGACGAGTGCGCCGGGTCGAGGGCCAGGCCGCCGCTCCCTCAGCCGCCGCCGCTCCTCACGCACTGGCCTCGCACCCCTCCGTCCCCTGCTCTCGCAGCCCCAGCACCGACATGTTGGGAGCCCCTTCCCAGCGGCCGCTACTGGGCCCTCCCTCCCCGCCGCGCAACGTCAGAATGCACCGGGCGGGAGGAAGGGAGAAGCGCCCCCTCCCCCACGCAAGCAAGTGCCTCACGCCTGCCGGCGCCGATGGTGCGCCGCTATTGGCCGCAGCGGCTGCCACTCAAAGTTCAACGGAACGTCCGCCTTCCTATTGGGCCTTCTACCCGTCAGCGACCTGATTCCTAAAGTCCATTGGCTACGCGGCTTGCCACTCACGCGCCAGTTCGTGTCCCCAAGTGCGCGTTGGGCACACGCCTCCGCCTCTAAGGGCCGTCCATTGGTCGCGGGTCTTGTCAGTCACGACCACTCAGCTCGTCCTCCTTTTCCTATGCGCAATATGAAGAAAAAAGGGCCCTGCAGTCTGAAAGCTCATTGGACAAAACAGATGTCAATCATATCATCTCTTCTCCCCCTCGCGACTATTTTTCCTTCACCAAACGCAATCTGACTTCCTCCTATTCCCCCCTCCAGCAGAGTTTTCTTGCCATTGGCTGTGGGCGCTGCCAATCTTAGCCGGCTTCCGCGTCCTTCATCACAGCTTCTCAAATAGCCAAGGACGCAGGCGTTAATGCTGCGCTTCGATTGGGGGGAGGGGACGGAGGGGGCGGAAGGAGGGAAGGAGGCGGTACTTGCTATACCCCCCTAAGGCCACAGAGGACTTAGAGTCCTGTGATTGGCTGGACGTTGGAGCAGCCTTCCCTCAAGTACTTACCAGGAACGGGGGGGGGAAAGCAGAGAGAAATGCCCGGATGTTTTGGCCATTACATCATCGCTAACCAATAGCCTGGCGTAAGACAGCCTCCGTTTGGTTATTCTTTCAGTTAAAGGAGCGTGCTGAGGGAGGCAGACGCCGCCTTGTCAGGGGAACGTTGGGAACGGTGGCCCCAAGCGTTTGAGAGCGTTAGTGCCCCAGATAGTTCAGACACCCACAGATGCGTTATGGCATAAGCAGAGGCCCTGGCGCCTGAGGCAGTGACGTCATGATGCCTCGCTCAAGTTCTCCCTGGAGGAGGAGGCACCTGCGGCTTCATGCCCCCCACTCCTCTGTTAATAAGCTTGGAACAACTTCATCACAGGGAGCATGTGATGGCTTCTGTTGACATAAGAACAGCCCCACTGGATCAGGCCATAGGCTCATCTAGTCCTGCTTCCTGCATCTCACAGTGGCCCACCAAATGCCCCAGGGAGCACACCAGATAACAAGAGACCTCATCCTGGTGCCCTCCCTTGCATCTGACATAGCCCATTTCTAAGAGACACACGTGCAGACCAGGCCCCTCCACGAGGCCATCTGAAGTAGTCACTTTCAGTCTGCTTCTTGGGTGTGAGGGAAACGCTCATTGCTGCCCACCTACATGGCTTCACTGCTCCTCCTCCTATTCTTTGGATTCAGAGAGGAAGAGGAAACATGGAGGGAGGAGAGTGCTGAGCCAGAACTCTGGAGATTGGGGGGAGCAGAGGCCGGCACATCATGTAAAGAGGGCAGCATTGGCAAGCTGCCTTAGGCATCAGAAGGTCTTGGCCAGTCCTGCATATGTGCACAGGGGAGCAGAAGGAAAAATGTTTAAACTTTTTCTGCCCAACATAATTGCATAAATGCAAAAGGGACCAAATGTGTGCCCCTGTGGGCCTGGCAGGAATGGGTTAATTCATTACTGAAATAGTTCTTGCCCTTCAATCCTTGGTTTCACAGAGTGACCTCTAACAATTTAAAATCAAACTCAAAACCAATATATAAAACAATTGACAAGATTGATTTTCTCTGTAAACTGCTTTGTGAACTTTCCAATGAAAAGCAGTATATAAATACTGTTAATAATTAATAATTAGTAAAACACAGCAGCAGTAAACCAGTAAAACAGAACTCAGATCATAAGGCCAGGGGAAGAAAAAAATGTGTCCACCTACTGTGAAAAGGATAACACTATTCAGCTCCAGCTGGTGCTAGTCCACCTCCAGCTGTTGCTGATGCAGGTCTCTTTATAGAGATAATTCTAAAGATGAGAGGACACCACAGAGAAGGCCCTTCCTCTAGTAATCGCTCACTTTGCTTCCAATAGCTGAGGGTCCAAATGTACAGCACATTTGTGTGGGTGCAGCCAGTACTGGAAAGGCTCAGATTCCAAGGTGTTTATGGTAGGGATCCCCAGAGTATGTCCCCTGGGCCATATCCAGCCATATCCAGCCCACCAACACATTTTGTCTGGTCGTCTGAACCCCTCTGAACCCAGCAATATTACAGTTATTGACAATGTGATCTTTGTGACTCACCTAAACAAGAGCATAGTCCTGACTGTGATCAGATTTATACTTCTGCCTGCCTCTCCTGCACTCACATTGTGCTTCTGTTTGCTCCTCAGTTCTGAACACTGAAGACAAAACCATGTCAAGACACAGACAGCTGGCACAAAATAAGTGGGTCTGCATAGATTCTCATAAACTTTGCTAACAACCCCATGCCAAGCAATAAGACCCAGATGAAGCAGAGGCACAGTGAAAAAGCACAGAGTACTCTGGGGTGCTCTTGTGTCACAGCCAAAAGGAGCAGCATGTGCAGGTTTACTTTCGTGTAGGCAAATGTGCCTTGGTCCACTTTCAAGGGCCTGACAAGGAAATATATTGAGCCCAATGGAAAGCAAAACTGAGCCACACATGCACATTTACTTGCAAGTCAGTGACCCTGGCTCTTCTCAAAGGCCAGGCAAAGGGGAACACAAAGCCCCCAGAATAGTCCTGATCTGATGAACATGGAGCTTGTCAGGTCAGCAGGGGAGGACAGCCCTTGCTTTTCTGGTAGCATAGTGGCACGGGAGATAGGGAGACAGCACAAGAAGCAGGTGATCCCAAACAGAGCCAAGAAAGCAGACACAGGCTTGTTTGTTGCAGTAGCATATATTGGTAAAAGGAGCAGGCGGAAGAGTAGACAGTCAAACGGTCCAGAAGTCACGGATACAGCAGGTCACAGTCACGATAAGGCAGTCCAAATCAATACACAAACCAGCAGCATGACATGCAGAAACTCCACCACAACAACCCACATTTGGTGTCTGTTCTTGCCCCCATATATACCAGGGCCAGCCAATCAGAATGGGGCAACCTCACCACCACAAGACTGTCTTGTGACCCTTTCTGATTGGCTGTCCAGTGGTGCATTGCACCACCATAGCCTAGGTGACTCTGCACACTTACTCTCTCCAGGTCACATGACTCCTACCTAACACAGGTGCATCTGATTACTAATCACACACATATACAGTGCAGCTGCTGCTCCTTTAAGTACATTTTATACCAGGCCTGGACATCAAGGCCCCTCCTGCCACATCCTGGTTTACAACAATTCAGGGCCTTGGATGCCAAAGGCCTGACAGAGTTCAACAAACATTCTAGAAGGTGGTTCTCCCCCCCCCCCTCCAAATAGTTAAAAGGATAAAACCAGAGCTTGAAAGTAAAGTAAAACATTTGTCAGTTTCATAAAGCTTGGTTGGTCCCAAGAGAGTGTTTTATAAAGTGTGTCCTGGTGCTAAAAAATTTGGGAACCACTGCCATAGGCTGTTCTCTTCATGTGCCCTGTTCATTCACCAACTCTGCATTTGCTCTGCTCCCAAACCCAGGAGTTTATCTGGTTTGCCTGGGCCAAAACTTATTCAGAAAAATCTGGAAAAGACTTGGGAATGTGCATTTTTCAAAAAGATGGTTCAAAACTAGGGCTGGGTGGTGCTACATTAACTGGTTTCAAAATGAGGATTAATGAACAATCTATGTAAAAATACAGAAGCAATTCAGCATTTTTCTGGGAAAGAAAAAAAATTTCCCCAGAGGGTTTTCTCTCAACAAGCAAAACAATTCAAACACACATATATCTTGAGCTGTAAAACTACAGGATCTACTGCTCCTTTTTAGTGAAGCAAGAATGCAACCCATTTGACACATGCAAGATAGATACATGTGCATCAACTGAACATTTTCAAAGCTCAAAAACCAAAGGTAAAAGGTGAGATAATAATGTGAAAGTGTTGTCACTCCAGTGTCTTCCTGCACTTACTGATGTTATTTTGTCAAGATGTATTTCACAGATCATTGACTTGAGCACAAAGCAGATGTAATCCAAGAAGAGATCCATCAGCTACTACCACTACAAATACAAATCTTTCCTTTTATAAAAGAACAAAAAAGGCTAGTTAGAAAATCTCATACAGATGCTTGTCAGCAATCCATTGATTGCATTTTAAATTTTTACTGAAATTCAAATGTTTGATGCCAAGCGGTGGTTCTAGTGGGCTTGTAGGAATTTTTTTTTAAATAATTACAGGTGTGTGTCACAGAAGGACAGGGATACCTTCTCCTATCTCTGTTGTTATGCGATTAGGTCGTTAAGCAAATATTCAACCCAATCTATTGCCTTTGGGCCCAATCCTATCCAATCCAATTTTCCAGTGCTGGTGCAGCTGTACCAGTGGGACATGCACTGCATCCTGTGATGGTCAGGCAGTCACAGAGGCCTCCTTAAGGTATGGGAACATTTGTTCCCTTACGTCCATTGTGCAGCACCAGTGCTGAAAAGTTGGATAGGATTGAGCCCTTTGTTGTGTGAACAGACACTCCCTGCCAGACACTTGCTGGCTGGACAGGTTACTGCAGACCAATTGCCTTTTCATTGCATTAACAGCCTCTTTGTTGTGTAAACAGACACTCTGTTGCAGGCTATGGGAGACCTGACTGCCTCATTAAGAGCCTCTTCGTTGTACTCCGACCACTGTCATATATGCAGTCCATCGTTCAGCAGAAGGTTGTTAAGCGACGCACACCTGTACTTGAATTGTATTTCCTCAACAGAATTTTGAATTTGCAATATATCCAGCTTGGAATTGTATCACTTGTACGCAAGTGTGCTTATCATTGGCTTATGTAAAATAATTCTCACAATCTAATTTAAAAAAAATTGCCTTTCTGGGTAGATAAAACCCTTTGCTGCACCGACTGACTGAGTGAAGCTGTTGCTGTTTTTATTTATGATACTGTACCACCAGTCATTATGGGTGGGGATACTATGAGAAACTAGGACTGAAATAGGTTGAGTACATACTTTGTTTGAGCTGGTCTATTCAGCACTTGTTTGTTTGATTGTAATATGATCACTCTGTTGAACAGTAAGATGTTGGAATGAATTACAGTATATACATTCAGGACAAAATTATACATTTAAAGTTCAAACAGTATCCTGACTCAATGGCCACCTTCAAGGGAGGGGGAAGAAGAAAATGCCAAATACTATCTAATGCAGTATCTTGCGTTCGGAATGAGACTTTAGAATAAACATTTTCTTTGTAAGTTCTTGCTTATTTTAAAGGGTTTAAATGTCAGACTGCAAATGTTTGATTTGTGCATGCACACACACAAATATTAATATACATACAAAGCTTTACGAGTTGGCGATCTGACCGTAGAGAAATGGATATTACACAGTGGCATCACTAGGGGGAGCAGACCACACTGGGTGACACCATGGGTGGGGGGAGACAAAATGAATATTCACCCCCTGCAAAGCCTCCCGAGTCACCCTCCCAACTCTGTGCTGTGTTCTGCACCACCTGACACAGAGCAGCTGGCTTCTTCAGCTAATTAGCACCCCAGCATGCCTTCTGCTATGCCAGTCAGCTTCATCATCTGGTTAATGCCCCAGCATGCCTTGAACTATGTCAGCTGGGGCACTAACCAGATGAGGAAACCAGCCAGCATAGCCAAGGCATGCTGAGGTGCTGCCCAGTAAGGTAGCTGGCCATGCTGCAGTCCCTGACATTTAATGGTGCAGAAGGTGGTGCATTGCTGAGCTCAGGGGCCTTCGCAAGAGGATGGGCCAGAAGTGACATTCTGGTGAGGCCAGAAGTGGCAAGGTCAACCACCACCAACACTGGGTGACACCAAACCTAGTGCCACCACTGATATTACATGAAGTGCAAGGTGTTGAGGCGGACTTTCAGATTCAGAGGGAAGTTGGGTATTGCTACATCTTGAATGTAATCAAGTGTGGTTTCTTAAGACTGGTGAGTAGGGATTTTCCATTAGGCTGGAGAGGTATTGCTTTGGACATCCCTCCCACACTCAAGAAAAGAATTTGATACCAAAGGTTACTTAAGGCTACCATTAGACAATGTGATCAAGATAAAGCATTGTGATTGTATTTACAGCTTGTCCTATTCCATGAGCTCAGTACTGGTATCAGCATTTCTAAAAAGATAGACATGGCTCCCATAAGGTTCACAAACCTATTGGTAGGTAAAGAAAACAAAATGAACATAAAACAAAGTAGTGTTTCACACAATGCATAATTAAGGCTGCAATCCTAACCACACTTTCCTGAGAGTAAGCCTCATTGAACAAAATAGGACTTACTTCTGAGTAGACCTGGTAAGGATTGTGCCCTAAGACATGGATCTGCCATAATATAGGAGGGAAGGTCTATTGGCAGCTGTAGGACTTAGGGATATGGAACCATGTTTAGAGGTAAAATGCCTCTGAATACCATAAGTGACTGATGTTAGGGAGGGAGCAACAGCAGGGGAAAACTTTCCCCTGGTTGTGGACTCTGGCTGGAACATCTGGCAGGTCACTGTAGAAAACAGGATGCTGGGTTAGACGGACCTTTGATCTGATGCAACAGAACTTTGTCAGCCTAACCCACTTCAGAAGATAGTCATAAAATGGGGATTATCATGAAAAGATCTGGTAGTCTGCCACTCTCTGCTCCTTGGAGAAAGGGCAGGATAAAAATATGATAAATAAATAAGGGGATGGAGGAAAATACAGAACAATGTTATAACATTCAAATATTGTATTTTGTATTATATAAGTATTACACAAAGTGGTTAAGAAGACAAATTCTTCCCCAGGTATTTTTGCTTCCTATTGTTATGACATTTACAATGGTTGGGGTCCCCACCCTGCACCCAGGACCCCGCCTTACCTCAGGAGAGGACTCTGGGACTGGGGAGCCAAGCAACATGAGAGAAGAGAAGCCAGAAGGACAGGCGAAAAGGTGAGGTGAAGCCAGTTTAGGGGAAGAAGGGAGGCTTTTAAGCCAAGGGAAGGGTGGTGCTTAGAGAACCGCCCTTTTTACCTCTCCTGAAAGGGAGGGGAGGAGGTATGGGGAGGGTAGCTGGCCCTACAAAAGCTGGGAGGCCAATGATGCAGGAGCTGGTTAGAAGCTGGGAGGTGGGTGGCTGTGCAGCCAACAGCCCCTGCCCAGGACCCAGAGAGCAAAAGCCCAGCCAGGGAAGAGGACTAGGGTGCTCCCTGAGCCAGTCTGAGGCCTTCTCAGGACTACCTTGAAGGGCCAGTCAGCTGGAGCAGGGGCTCTGCCCCAAGAGCCTCACAACAATCACACTTCTTTTTGCACAGGGGAGATTTTCCAGCTCCTCCTCCCATTCACATCTAACCCATAAACAGACAGATGGTAAAGGACAAAAATGTAGACAAGCCCAAACATCACCTATACAGCTCACAATAAGGCAACCGAGATCTCCAATCAGGGATTCTGTTAGCACAGGAGAGAACTGTGTTTCAAAAGGGAGAGACGGCTGTCACTATCTGAACAACCTTCAGAGCCGCTTTTCCTTATTTGCAGTTCCCATTTTGAGGAGCAGATACTTGGGCTGCCACAAGTCTGAGAGCAGCTGGGGGAAGACAGATCCTGCTGCTAAGGATGTAGTTTAGACTAGACCTCTCTACCCCATGGTTCTGGGAAAAATCTCGCTGTCTTTGTCATTGCTGATGTTGCTGAGACTGGACCTGCTCTAGCTTACCCCTCACTTTCATTTAAAGACCAGCTGCCCTGTGGGCAAATAATACCACAGAGCATCACAAAAAGAATGAGAACTACTTTTTAGGCCTGGTATATGTGGAAACCACTGTAGTGCCACTGCCACACCTTCCTGTCCCACCAGAATAATGTAAGATATGTGGTTGTCTAGAGAAAAATATGATCTGTGCAGTAAAAAGGTGTCAGGGAAAAAATGCCTGTCCAGGAGCAGCATTACCACCCTATCCTTGCACCCATCAAGCCCCCCAGGACAGGCTGCCACCCTCTATATGCAGCCAATGAGCCCCATGCTGAGGTCATCAAGACAACTGAGTAGTGCACATTGCTACTCCCCTTGCAATCATATCTGCTGTCTATTAAAGAAGAAAGTTTGGTGAAGCGACCTACATATTGGGATATGCCTAATAAGACCAGGGCTGGGGTGGGAGATACTTTGCTGATAAACTCTATAAAATAATAATACTAGTAGTAATGCCAGATATTCACATAAATAGCAGATCATTAAATGAACACGACTGTTCATAGTTTTCATCAAGAAATGATAATGTAAGAAATGATGAACATGCATGAAATGATTCCATGTGGCCTGTAAGCCTATTGTGGCCCAATGGATTCGATAGGACTTGTGCATAAACATGCATGGGGTTGAATTGCAGAATTTTTGGTTCAAGGAGAAAATAAATTCTTATGTGTTTTAATGCCACACAATTCAGAATGTTTCGCTAACTCCTTTTTCTTTCATAAATCCTAGCAACTCTTCATAGTTTTGGCTGCAATCCTGTACATGCACTCCTGGGATCAAACCCTACTGAACACAATGGGGCTTACTTTTGAGTAGACATACATAGGATTGCACTGTTTGCAAAGTTTTTTACCATTTTGATTCATACTGTGGCATGTTGTTACTTAGTACTTTGTTGAAGTTAAGCTTTAAAAAGTGCATTGGGAGGATTCTTTTCGCATCACTGATCTATTATATGTTCCCCACCTCCTCTCCCAAGTTGTACAGTACATCAGAATCTGATTGAAGGAGTTCTATGTCAGCCTTCCAGCTAATCAATGACCTACTTTATTATTACATCCCAAGCCCAGACTCAAAGAGAAGCTTTTTGCATTGAATGAAGTTCTGATCAATAACTGGCATGAAGGACACGGCAGGGAACAGGGCAATGGAACAGAGAATAGCTTTTACTAAATGTCATTTCATAACACCTTCCCTTGGTGGCCCAGTTTATTTTGGGTCTTACAGGAAGTCATAATTCAAACTACTTTTTTGAAGTACAGTACAAACTGCAGGTTGTGGAAATATACTGAGCAGCGAACAAAAAAAATCCCAACAACCTCCTTTTCAAATAAATATTAACACACAACAAAATAAAATGGTTCTGTTTGCTCTTAATTTAATTTTATGCATTGTTTTTGCATTGGTGAAATGTTCCAGGGATCCATTATTAGGATTCTGGTTTCTACTAGACATTTATGGTGTTTTCATAATATTTATTTACTAATATACAACTTGGGCATTAGAGGGCGGCAAACAGCAGAGCACTACTTCAAAGTAGCAACATGTGTCATCAATTCCCCCAGAGAGGCATTCTGCACCTGAAAAAGTGCTGCTAGGCTTCTACTCTCTCATTCAGTCTGTCCCACATACAGCTTGTTTGTTACTGCCATCTTGAATCAAGCTGCTTCAAGCTCTGATGGTTTTGCACCTTCCAAGGAGATCTCTTCTTAAGGACGCATTCCGGTCCATTAAAAAAGGTTAGGAAATAGCAACTGATTTCCTGAATTATAAGCCTAGCATGCAATGGCCATCCGTCATTCACGACTTGAAACTCACAACAGTATAATGGAACCATGCTTGGTCTATATGGCACCAACACTGAGGCTTGTGCTGGAATGTTGTTCATGTTCTACCACAGGAACTTTCCAAACTCTCCGCTGCTGAATAAAGAAGTATTATCCTAAACAATAGTGTGGGGAAAGGCCATGGGGACTAAGCAGCATATGCAGTGAAGGCGGATAAAGTTACTGCCTTCACTTGGAAAGCCTCCAATCACTTAGAGCAGTGTTTCCCAACCAGTGGTATGGGAATCACCAGTAGTACCTTAGGTGGTGTCTGGTGGTACTCGTGGGACCCTTGGACACCTGCCACCCAGCAGTGAGACCAGACCAGACACAACAAACAGCAGTAGGAGGTTCGGCTCTGTGGGCAGAGCTCCAAAGCATGCTTTTCCATGCTGAAAAAAGCCCTCCTGTCCACCCTGAGCCTGTTACTGGTGTTGCTTGCATTGCTTCTGGCTTCCCAACTCAGAAGTAACTGGCAATGATGTCATTGCCAGTTACTTCCAGTGGTACTTTGAATAGGTGGACCATACTAAATGGCACAGTTGGGGACAAACATTAAGAAACACTGACAGCCCAATCCTGTTCATGCTTTCCTGGGAGTAAGCCCCATTGATTCTAATGGGACTTACTTCTGAGTAGACATGCATAGGATTGGGCTGTTAGAGACTACGTCCACCACCATTAATAGCATGGTATCTATTAACAAACCCACACAGTCAATGTGAAAGCATGCCCACAGTTGTCCTGGCGATTCCTGGGGCATAAAGGGGCATCAGGTGGCACCTTCCTGAGTTGCTGATACTTATGAAGAAGGATTTCACCAAGTGCTCTACAGGAGCATCCATTTTGGGTTGCCACTTGTAAGACTATCTTGCAAGCAGCTTCCTTCATCCTGGTCACCCCAGAATGTGTCTCATGAAGTTGTTCAAAGAGTAAAGCGCAACCTTGAGAAGGTATTATAGCATGCCCTATAGTAGTGGTCTCGAAACTGGTGACTGTCGTGTGTCAGGAAAGGCTTCTCTGGCGCAAACAACATTTACTGTTCCACTGGAGAGCCTCCTGTGTGTGGCGCTGATCTCCCCCAAACTGTGCCCCAGCTTGCCACCTCTGTCTGGAAATCCAGGCGCGATGGCTACTGGGGCAATAGAACCTGCAAGCAGTTGGCCAGAGCAAAGTTCAGAGGAGATTGGCATCATTAACAGGAGGCTCCCCCTGTGGAATGGTAAGCTCCGTTCACTCAGGGGAGAGATTAGGCAGGGCACTGGATCCGGCCTGTAGGCTGGAGTCTAGAGAGTCCTGCCCTATAGTACTGCTCTGTATCTGACACCAAGTTTACTTCATCAGTTAAAATGTGGCTGCAAGTCTTTAGAATTTCTTTACTCAGCTTGTAGTTGATTTGTGGAACTCCTTGCCACAGCATGTGGTGATGGCATCTAGCCTAGACGCCTTTAAAAGGGGATTGGACAAGTTTCTGGAGGAAAAATCCATTACAGGTTACAAGCCATAATGGGGATTTGCAACCTCCTGATTTTAGAAATGGGCCACGTCAGAATGCCAGATGCAAGGGAGAGCACCAGGATGCAGGTCTCTTGTTGTCTTGTGTGCTCCCTGAGGCATTTGGTGGGCCATTGTGAGATATAGGAAGCTGGACCAGATGGGCTATGACCTGATCCAGCGGGGCTGTTCTTATGTTCTTAGAATGTGGGGCATCTGGCCAGCCATTTAACACCATTCCATTCGGATGATTCCTATAACTAGATTTATAGTTATGAATACCTATAACTAAACATGTGCTTATGTGTGACAGTGCTGAAGTACTTCACAATATATACACTTGAGCAAACCAAGCCCATTGTCTTTTTGCTGCATCTATAGTCATTTGGTCTTCCCTTATGCTTAGAAGAGATTTAGCTCTTAGAAATGGGAGGGGGAGTCATTCTGAAAAGCCATTCTGAACCAATTTCAAGCAGGTAATTAGCAACAGCCACTAATGTTATTTAATTATCCAGGCTGAACAAGTGATGCATTTGCCGACATTGACAAGCTGTGTCACAGCCTATGAAAGATGTCAAAAGGACTATACTAGCATCCTCCCTCAGTTCTCAAGTTCACAAAGGCAAAAACCAGTTAAGGATGGGGTGGAAAGGGAGAGACAGAAATGTAACTCTGACATATTGTCACATGTGATTTTTTTAAAATATTATTTTCTGTTGTATTATTTTGTCCTATTTAATCATGGACAGTATGAGGCCAGACAGCACCATTCAAGCCAACCCTGTCTTCCCATACCCACTGATGCCAATACAACATTATGGACTATTTTGCTGCAAACCCATACACATCAGATGAACAATATGAACTTTGGACACTGCTCTTCCTGAAACTGAGGTCAAGACTCGGACTCCATTTTGAACTCTGCCATCCCAGGCATGTCTCAATGTAACCCTATTTCAATTTATTATGTAATCTTTTAATATACCACCTGTTTGTCATCTCTGCATCCTGCCTGTATCTCCATATCTTGAAGCTACCCATTGAGCCCAGTGTGCACCTGCATTGTGGTTTTCCCTACTGAATGCAACCTTTCAATGTATCTGCTTGGAGACTTTCTGCATTTACATTTTGGCTATCCCTGTTACAGCATTTTGGAGCCATATGTGCATTTTGACTCTCTCCCTTGAGATATTTTGGATTAACCCATTGGGCAATATGCTCTGTGTACCTGCGTTATGGTTTTCCTCATGTAGAAATTTTCTCTTTTAATGGTACCCGCCCATTATCTGTACCAACCCAGACCCTATTCACTCACCAGCTTAAAGAATAACATATGAATACAGCAGCCTCTGCAGTCCTTTCAAACCACCCAGTAATTGGATTAAGACTGCAGTCCTATACATACTTACGAGGGAGTCAGTCCCATTGAGGTGAATAGGCCTTTCTTCCAAGTAGACATGGACAGGATTGTGCTGTTAGGCACCCATTCCCAGAACTGCATGTAAGCAGCCTCCCCAAGCCCCTTAAATCAGTGGTTTCCAAACCCCTACAGGGAGTTGGAAACCAGAGCAGTGTTTGCATGGGCAGGGAGGGAGGCAGCAATGGCACTGCAGCGATTGCAGTTCTGTTGCTACCAAGGGGCTTTTTGTTTACCTGAGGGGCAGAGTTAGCCTCTTGCAGGCTCCTGAAGGCTTGCAGCCCCCTCCAATGTCCTCTGAGGCTTCTGTAAACAATCCTTATCTCCGATCAGCAGCTACTTCCATTTTCAAAACCAGAAGTAACTGCTGATCAGAGATAAGGTTCTGTTTACACAGCCATGGAAGACATAGGAGGGGGCTGCAAGCCTCCAGGTCCCTGCAAGAGGCCAGCTCTGTCCCTCAGGTAAGCAACAAGCCTCTTGGTAATGACAGAGCTGATATCGGATCAGGGCCACTTCCCTTAAGCGAGAATGCCCTGCTTCCAGTTCCTGTGGTAGGTCACAACTCACCACTTTGGATACCCCTGCCTTAAATAGTTGACCATTTTGAACAGTAAGCAATAAGACAAGCTGTATTGGTGTAACAACAAGTTAAATTTTCTGCAGTGCTCAAAACCTCTGGATCAATGAAAATTCTCAGCCATGAGTTAAAGTTAATCTGCCATGAAAATTATGGACACAGAGGGTGTCTCCAGGATCAGCAATAAGCCCTCCTGTGGATCCTGGGTCTTTGGTAATTGTTAAGTGATGGCAACCTGATGCCAAGTTTTGCTGCTGTAGTAGAAATGTGGAACATATTGCAAAGAGATGTGGTGTTTGCAGTGGCCTCTTGCTCTGATGAATCTAGGAAACATAGGGTTAAAGCCTAGGCCTTAATAGCAAGTGTGCTGCAAGGCTGCAGCCACTAGAGGCAACAAGATCCTCAGGGATATAAGCAATACCTGGAGCAGGGAGAGTTTGCATGTAATAGAAAGAGCAGAGGGTTGCTGGCTATGTTTAATGGACTTGCTGACTGACTGGTTAGCTGGCTGACTGCTGAATGGACAACTGTGGAATACTGTGACAACTATGGAATACTGTAACTGTGATGGCTGGAAATTGCTGGTTGGTGGAGAACTGGGGGGAAGCTAATTAGCTTAAAAGTGGACCTAACTTCTCTGGAAAGTTTGCAGAGGGGACTTGGACAAAACAGCTGGTAGATACCTCTTGGTCTTTCCATGTATGTATGTGCCCAAATGACTCTGCACTCTTATTGCACTTTGCCTTAAAGGCTTCACTTCGGTTTTCTGTGTTTAACTTAGATTTTACATTGCAATTACCTAGGTTTGAAACTAATAAACTTGAACTTAACTTGACATAAAATGTCCTTGAAATATTCATTTATAAAACAAAATACATGAACACTTGACCTCATATAAAAGCAGGAACAACCTTAGTTGTTGGGTAGGCTATTGTGAGATTAAGGGAGCTAGAGCAGATGGGATTTTGGCCTGATCCAGCGGGGTTCTTATGTTCTAATTCTCAGAAGGACTGGAAAGACAGTTTTTCCACCAGGCTATCTACAGATCTGGCCTGGTGAATTTCCCTAGGGAGGGGATTCCATGATACAGGTGCCATCACCAAATAGCTCTGATTCTGGCTGTCTTACCTTAGATGCACCCAAAGCAACATCTCTCCTGCAGATCTTAACTCAGTCCATGAGGAGTCTGCAATCTTAGAGTGAAAATAAGCTGTTTATCTTTGAGGACATTCTGGAGCCAATGCACTTGAGATATGCCTGACAAAAGTAGCAAAGCTTTTTCCTGCACACTTTTAATTGCATTGTTCTGCAGAGATTAAATAAACTTTATAATTCCATCATATTGGGTAGCATTCTGCCTACTTGGTTTGCATTTTTGCGTCTTTTCTTCTCTTAGTTTTATATCAATAATCTTGAGAAGCCACGATTAACGTGCTTAGAAGAGAGGAAAATGAGACCCACTGAAAAGTCATAAATAATTTGTTTAGGCTATTAACACTGGCAGATAATTGGCTAATTCTGACCGCTCTTCAATCCAGTAATGGGCTTGGATCAGCTTTCCGCTAACAATCTGTGCTTGTAGGAGGGGAGTGGATAGAGCTGATACATGCATAGGATTGTGTTGTAAGCTTCAGGTAGCATAGAAGAGATGGAAAACTGTCTTATCTCCATCATATTCCTAGGGAAGCTGTCCCAGTTTTGTATGTATAGGGAATTTTTTTAATGGGATGCACTTGCCAAATTGGCATACTGCAGGGGGAGGCAGTTGTGGAGGTCCCCTATATGAGTGTTTTGCCATTGCAAACCCCCAATACGATTGGGCTGTCAATTATTTGATACCCTGCAGTCTGAAGTGGTGCAGTCAAGAAGCAGATGTATCACATAAATATGCTGATTATGTGTTCAATCTCCACAAGAATTACCTATCCACTTGTTACTGGAACCTACAGCACAATCCTTTTGCAAGTCTACTCAGAAGTAAGTCCCATTCAACTCAGACACTCATTTCTATGTAAGTGTGCATATGGTTCCAGCCTTACAGCCCAATCCTATGGGGACCTTTTGTAGGCGGACCTCGTGATCAGTCACTGTAAAGCCCTAGATTCTAGAGCAAAAGCTGCACTGCTGTTGAGCGCTTTGGGGCCACCAGTACAAATGGCCAAAGGCCCACACACACAACAGCAGCTCCCAGATGCCCTATTGCAGCAGGTAGGTAGGCAGTGGGTACAGTTCTGGGCAGGTAGCAGACTGGGAGGAGGGTCTTGGCAGCAGATGAGCATGCCGAGATTCTATCCCCCATTCCCTCCCTCCCTCCCCCCCCTCCAAAACACCCCATTTAGCAGTAGTAAATTAGCAGTCCCCATAGCATCACCACTGCCACCAGCAGTGGAGGGGTTAGAGTCAGCTCAGCCAGATGGGTCCTCGATTTCTTGTGGGCCCTCAGTCAGTGGGGAAACAGTAAAAATGCTTCCCCTTAGCTCAGGATTCTACCACATGATTTCACCTGAGCCTCCACTGTTGGTTTAGAAACTGCAGGTTCATCCCAAATCCCACTCTCACCTGAGCTGTATGAGTGACAACTACAATTGAAAAATATTTGCCAAAGCTTCTTAGGTTCATGGAGGATTTGTGATTGCTTCTGTTTTATTCTTTGATGCTGTAAACAAGAGAAGGACATTCTTCTAATATTTGTTTCCAGCCAAAGCCAAAATGACCTGTGACTAGACCTGAGGAAAATGGATGCATATGTCAAAGGGTGTTGTCAGTTCCATGAGATCTTTGTTGGTCAAACACAGCACTGCACTAGGACTGAATTTATGTGTGTATATTTGGTAGGTTGCAAACTGCAATACACAATTAGCAACACCAATTTTTTACTTATTACCTGTGTTCAGTTGTTGTTCTGAACACAGTTTGAAACACAAAACACCTAACATAATCACAATCAATTGTAAAACCTGTCTAAAATCAATAAAACTTTATGAGGAGAGGTTGAACATCAGTAGGTTAAAACTCATTCAGTGTGAGTTTACTCAAACAATAGCCTCAACTAAATGGCCTGCTGAAACAGAGACAAGAATTGGGGTTAAATAAGCTATTGGTTACATAGAGCTGTAGTCTCAAACCAGTTTGTTTCTCAGAAATCCTCCTTCCACATTTCCAGGCCTCCTCCTACTGTCCTTAGAAAGGGAGTGAAGAAGAGAAAAAGCACAATGGGAAAATGGAGAGAGAGAGAAGATTGAGAAAAGACTGAAATGCCATAAGGCCATCTGATAATTTTTTTAAAGTTTGTTGGTGATCCTGTCTTACTTGCTGCATCCTTCATTCCACGAACAAGATACAAACAATCTAGTGATGAGCTTTTGGACCCCCATGAGTTTACAGGCTCTCTTACTCAGTTGCAGACCTGCCATTGGGCTCTATTGGGCAAATGCCATGGGTACGAGCCTCTAGGACCCTGCAGAAGCCTCTCTGAGGCTCCTGACAAGGTTGGAAATGGTGCTTCCGGTTTTCCAGAAGCACAGTTTATAGTGTTGGGGAACCTCAAAGGCTTCCCCGACGCGGGCTAAGGTCATGCAAGTTTCCGTGAGCCTCAGGTGAGTGGGGGGGGGTTGGATTTTTGTACAGGGGTGGTGACAACCCACAGGGAGGTGCTATTACAGACCGTTGCCCAGGGCGGGGCTGGCGAGGTCTGCCACTGCTTTTACTCATCACCATCTCTGCTTCAAGTTGCTCCCCAGGGGAAAAATATTCCACAATATCAACTCACTACCGAAAAGACACTATCCAAGTAGTTGCTAATCAAGTTCCCACAAATGATTGCACACTGAGCAGAACCTCATTCACACTCTGGATCAGGGGTGTCAAACCCATTTCATATAGTGGGCTGAATAGCATTCATGGTGCCTGCTCAAGGTCAGAGGTGACATCACTAAGCAGGAAGTGATATCATTAAGCAGTTGATGGCCAGAAATAAGCACTTGGTTCTCACATAGAAACTCATTACAAGTGGAGCCTATTTATCCGCGTTAGTTCCATTCCTTGACTCTGCACAATTAACAAAAAACTCGTTGTGCTAAATTCCATAGAGTTACGCAAATACACTACAGCCTGACACTTCCAGATGGAAGGAAACTAAGGCAGCTGTTATCAATCCCCTCCCCTCCGTACTCAGCCTTCCCCATTGCCAGCTGCCCGACTTCTTTCACATGGGATGCTGATCTTTTAAGAGTCCAGCCCTATGTGTTTCTACTCAGAAGTATGCCTCATTCCAGTCAATCTGGCCCTTAGGCCTTATGTTTGACACCCTTGCTCTAGATCTTAAAGTATGGGGTAAAGGAAAGGAGAGTGTGTTCATATCAGAAAAGACATACCTTGAGATATTCTGGGGCCAGTACATTTAGGATTTTGTATCTGTTGTTGGACTGTACCACTTTAGACTGCAAATAGGGAACCAAATGTTAGAAAGCACCCTGCTTTCTGCACATACCAAGGTAGAGATTCCAGCTTTATCTTTATACTACTGTGCTAGCCTTAAATGTGGAAGGAGGATTTTTCAACAGGAAACAGTTTTCAAGCATTCAGTTGTGGTTCTTACAGCACAATCCTCACCAGGTCTACTCAGAAGTAAGTCCTATTTTGTTCAATGTGGCTTACTCTCAGGAAAGTGTGGTTAGGATTGCAGCCTTAGACTTGCATCTTGGAAGTAAAAAATACATTGGGAAGAAAGTCCCAGTAATAGATAGGCAAAATGTTTTTTGTCTGCCCAACTTTTGACATCTACCAGAGTACATTGTTTGGTTAATCAAGCAACCTTTGTTTACATCTTCAGATCGAGTCATCTGCTATGCTTCAGCTGTTGCAAGCTGGTGTCAAGCCTTCTTCTAAGTAGACCTGCATCAATCAGATTCAATCTAACGGTGTAGGTGACTGTTTTTTACAGATGGGTAAATTATCACTCCCACCCTACATTCACTTCCAGACCAGGAATATTGTCAACAGTATAGTGAAAAGCATTAGCACTTCTATCAATTACAATCTGTGCCACTGCAACTTTATTTTCTTTGCTGCTCTGAACTCTTTCTATTTGCATAACACACCAAATTCCATAAGGACATCAGTCAGAAAGCTGCTAGAGATGCACACGTGTCATTGTGTATCTTCTGACATCTTGCACAAAGATTGAAACCTGTTTTTTTCTGTGGAAGTTTCTGACATTTTTAGCCTGGTTGTTTGTCTAATCTTAGCACTTTAAATATTTAAGGGTGATTTTATAAACAAAGCATTCTGCCAGGAAACAGAAAAATACAATCTGCAACATTTTGGGGGGCAGAAAAATTAAAATGATGCTATGAATGAGAGGAGACATTATTCTGCAGACGGGAGATATACCAAAGGAGAGTTGGAGGGACAAGACAAAATTATACTTTTATTTTATGAAGCAATAATAGGGAGGTGACTAACCCATGTATTCAGCTATTATACACTTTTAACATTGAAGACTGAAAATAATCCTCATCCCAGCAATTGCTATAGCAAGATGTTAAACTACCACATTATGCCTATTCTTTGCTTCTGTCCAAATGATCCTTCCTAATAGATCAATAAGGAATTGTAGTCACTAGATGTGACTGTGGCATAACCCTTCTTGAATCATGCTAAATTCCTACAAGGAGTAGGGCAGGGACTAAGGGAAGGGACTAGATTTAGGGCAGGGACTAAGCATAGAGGAATCTCGGATGGGTGTGTGTTGATAGGGGATGTTTATTCGAGCGGCAGCTCCACACTATTCTATCCCCTGTCCCAGGTCTCAATTCACCCACTTGGATTTGTGTCAGCAATTGCTGGTGCAGGTCTGAGTAGGCCCATGAGGGCAGCAGAGGCTGACCTTGGAGCAAGGGAATACATGTTCCCTTACCTGGAGGATACCTCTGTGATTGTGTGTCCCCTCCCACCGGAAGAATGCACCATACACTCCAGTGGAATGGCGGCATGGGTAGTGGACAGCTCAATGAAAGTGTCAACCCAATGTGCGGCGGCGTTAAAGAAGGCCAATTCTATGCTTGGGAATTTTCATTAGAAAAGGTATTTCTCATTAGAAAAGGTATTGAGAACAAAACGGCTAATATTCTAATGCTGTTGTACAAATCGATGGTAAGGCCACACCTGGAGTATTGTGTCCAGTTCTGGTCACCAGATCTCAAAAAGGACATAGTTGAAATGGAAAAGGTGCAAAAGAGAGTGACTAAAATTATGACTGGGCTGGGGCACCTTCCTTATGAGGAAAGGCTATGGTGTTTGGGCCTCTACAGACTAGAAAAGAGGCGCCTGAGGGGGGACATGATTGAGACTTACAAAATTATGCAGGGGATGGACAGAGTGGATAGAGAGATTATCTTTACCTTCTCACACAACACCAGAACCAGGGGACATCCACTAAAACTGAGTGTTGGGAGAGTTAGGACAGACAAAAGAAAATATTTCTTTACTCAGCATGTAGTTGGTCTGTGGAACTCCTTGCTACAGCATGTGGTGATGGCATCTGGTCTGGATGCCTTTAAAAGGGGATTGGACAAGTTTCTGGAGGAAAAATCCATTACGGGTTACAAGCTATGATGTGTATGTGCAGCCTCCTGATTTTAGAAATGGGCTATGTCAGAATGCCAGATGCAAGGGAGGGCACCAGGATGAGGTCTCTTGTTATCTGGTGTGCTCCCTGGGGCATTTGGTGGGCCGCTGTGAGATACAGGAAGCTGGACTAGATGGGCCTATGGCCTGATCCAGTGAGGCTGTTCTTATGTTCTTAATTGTACCATGGACTTGGGCCGACGCAAGTCCCCTGTGCCAGCCTGGAGTGTTGCAAAAGTGCCATAAAGCACTCTTCTGGGAGTACTGCCCCAGGGATGAGGTGAGTTGCATCAGTCGAGCTCAGCCGACGCAAGGGTCTGGCGGTTGGGGAGGGCGAGAAGGAGGTGGGAGGGAGGCATTCTGGGGCAAGGGGAGGGTGGGGGTGGGCATTTCTGAGAGCGGGTGAGTGAGGAGTGGGAGGCAGGGCCAGGACCCAGTGGTTATGCAAGGTCTTGACCTCATTCCCGGGTGGCCCAGAGCAGTACCCAGGCTGCTCGAATTTGCATCACCTCTGGTGGTTCCCAGTTCCCAAAAGGACAGGGAATCACAAAATATTACATAATCTAAAATCTAAAACTGTCACAATCTTTAAAAAGATACTACAGGAAAATCTCCAAGGTAAGAATTTCCTTCTGCATCAAATGGTTCACTTCAAGCTTGTTGATAGCAAGTGTGTGAGCTGGGAAGTAAATCAAAGATACAGGAAGCTGGACTAGATGGGCCTATGGCCTGATCCAGCAGGGCTGTTCTTATGTTCTTAGGGGATTTTGATAGCTGGGCTGTCAGTGAAAGTAGGAGGGAGCAATCTAAGGCCTTAACCCAGGGGTCTCTAAACTTTTTGGCCGAAGGGCCACATCAAATATCTGGCACACTGTTGAGGGCCGGAAAGAAAAATTAAATATAAAAGTTAAATAAATACATGAGAGATGAAACTTAGATGGATGAATAAATGAATGGGTTCAAATGTCCAGGACTTCTCCAAGCATGAACATAGCCCAAGAAATAAAGCACACACATAAATGGACCCCCAATCCCTCACCCCACAAGCACAACTCTGGTTTTGTTTGATCAACTGGGTCATAGGCTCTCAGGGGATCAGCGGCTGGCCGTGGGCCAGATAGAGGCTTGCTGCGGGCCGCATCTGGCCCCCGGGCCGGGGTTTGGAGACCCCTGCCTTAAACAACAAACCTCCCCTACTGGAGGAACATTAACACACTTGCTTTGTGTATATACTGGTGTGGCTCAGCTCATATCCTGTCACTGTTCCAACAAGATGGCCATCTGAGTTTGGAGAAGTTGTCCCTATCCCAGCTGTGGGACAGGGTGAGGTGTGTGCATGTGAAGTAAAACAGCAGTTTGCAATTTGGAGCAAACACAAATGGGAGCGCACTGGCTAGCCACATCCCCTCAACACTTATTTACCTGCTGGGTGCACCTACACTAGCAATTGCACATTTGGCATTTGTGCAATGGAGAGTCAAACATGGAGAATGCACATGCGCAGCACTGCCTTCTTCAGATAAGGGCTGTGACAGGGCAAGGACAGACAGGTACTCTCTGGCAGACACCTTGTCATCAGGATGTGTAGCTACCAGCACATACCTGCTCCCCTCTCACATATGGACTGCAGCCACATGCCAATGTTCTAAAAAAGCTAGAGAGAATGTACTGTGAGTTAGCTCAAGATCTGATGTGGGATAGCTGATCTGCAGCCTGATAACAGCACCTGCCATTGGCCTCTGTTCCTGTTCTGCCTCTATATTTGTAAATGAACCAAATCTCCCCAAATCTCCATAATTTACTGGTATGCTTTCTTATCCAGAGGAAACCAAAGTTCAGTAGCACTACTCCAGGAATTTCACTCTACTCAGTGGGGTGTGCTCACACATTCCAGAAACAGTTTTTCAGATGTTTGCTCTATATTCAAAAGAAGCAACTGTCTGTACAATGTCCATGTTTCTGTTAGCAAGCAGAAGTTCACTATTTTGTGGAACTGATGGATGGGGTTCTCTTAAAAGTAAACTGTCCAAATATTTAGTTCTTGCATCATTATAAATAGAACAGCTAAAAACAAACAATGTGGTTGCTCTTCCACCACCCTCAGCTTTTAGGTGGACTGTGCCAGACACAAGAGTAGGAGGGTGTGATTCTTTGCCTGTGCAGCCTGGTCCTAAACAAATAGGACCATGTCCTTCATTTACATTCCTGTGACATGAATGGGGAGAAAATTTTAGAATGGAAAAATCCACAGGCTCGCTCCAGACCAATAATGCCCACTGACAAAACAGGAGAATTGAGGCCAACTGTTCCCATATCATTGTCTTCTAGAACAGGAAAGCAAAACAACAGATTCCAAGGGAGGTATAATTTGAGAGCGATCCAAACTTTAATCCCAGCTATTTTTCAGCGAGCACTCCCTGACTGCAAGGCTTCACTGGCAGCACATCCACACACAAACATTTCCTTTAGAAGTCTCCATCTAGACATAAAAGAGGCATTCTGCCAAAAAGGAGGAGAAAAATGTTGAAAGTCATTGGCCAAATTAGCATTGTGTGATCTTAGCTTTCAAATGACCCCGTTGCTGTATAAACAAGATTATGTAACTGTTCTGGTGGAATGTGAAGCTGTTCAGTAGTGCCATCTTGAGGTTGGTTAATAGAGGTTTGCAGAACGATTTAGAACACAACTCATTATTGTACTAGTAAGAAATCAGTCTCGGCAATAGAATTTCTGAAATATTGCAGCTCAGTCCTGTCCATGATCATTCAGAAGTAAGCTCCAATGAGTTGGATAGAGCTTGTTCCTGAGTAACATGTGCACAGGGCCTTTTCAGGTGTGGTGATCATTCTAGTGGAAAAACGCTCAGTTCTGACACTTTTGCTGCATTTGATTCAGATTTTTCCTCTCAACATAGTGCTTCTCTTGCAGAGTTTTCATATTTTCCTAGCACTCCAGATACAATACTTTGGGGCCAAGCTTACCTTGCCATGGAAGTTCAGTGATTCAAGTAATAGCAGCTTCAGTGAGGATGCATCAAGGAATAAGCACGGGATTAAAGGGTTAGAACTCTTCCTCTGTCAAAAAATGGTAACTAAATATTGTTAATTAACTTTATAAAAAAAAAACAACACCAGGAATTCCAGTCATGAGTCCTAACATGCTGAGCCCAAACTATCCTTTCCCTCCCTGCTGCTACAGCTGCACCAAAAAGGAGCACACTGTATCCAGTGTGTGTGTGGGGGGGGGGGGAATCAGGAGGCTTTGAAAAGGAAAAGGTAATGATTTCCCCTTACCCTTCCACAAGTCTTCCACTTCACAATCGGTCTCCTCGGATCTGCACCAGCTCTGTAGTTGGCACAAGACTACGGAGAAGAAAAGGCTGTGAAAAGAGGGGCTAGGATCTGGCGTGCTCCATCACCACAGGATCCACCCCTTCACGTAGCCTCCCCACCCCCATTCTTCCCCCTCCGTGCCCAGTTTTGCCCCCTCCTCCCACCCACTGCCCTGTTGCAGGGTCTGTAAGTAGATGTGGAGAGCTGATGCCTCTTGCGGCAGCCCTTGCAAAATGGCCACCAATGGAGCACTCTGTGTGCTGTTGGCAACCATGGGCTGGAGGTCTAACGAAGGCCTTTTATCTAGAGCAGTGTTTCTCTGTGGGTCGCGAGCCAATTTCAGGTGGGTCTCCATTCATGTCAATATTTTAATTTTAATATATCAGACTTGATGCTACCATGGTATGTGATTGCATTGGGGGAAATGTTACAGATAAGTACTTTTAACAGGCTACAATGTATATGCTTTTAACAATGATAGTAAATGCGACATACTCCTGGGTTATTTTGGGTAGGATTGCAGCCTAGGTTTGTTAAAAATTTTTCTGTTTGATGATGTCACTTCCGGTCATGACATCGCTTCCGGTGGGTCCTGACAGATTCTCATTCTAAAAAGTGGGTCCTGGTGCTAAAAGTTTGAGAACCACTGATCTAGAGCAAATGTGATTCCTCCCCCAGGGAGCATGACCATTGCTGTTTTGAATACTGTATGGCGTTCAATTGCATGTATTATTGTAGGCTTCTATCAGATGGTGCCTGTAACATCACAACAATCTCCTCAGCCTCCACTATTTTGTGAATTTTTCTTTTTTCTTTTTTAGTTATGACTTTGGCCTTACTGTGCATTCCTAAAACCACAATGCTGTAGAAATTACCCTGTCTATAGATTACAGGGTATATAGAAATGCATGTGTTGTCACCCACTCCTCAGACTCCTGTATTCTGATGGTGGATCCTCAGACAATGAACTTGTGTTGGGACAGTCTGCCCTGCGGATGTCACAGCCCTAGAATTCTCCAGAAACTTCTCTGTGGAGAAGATGGCAAGTGTTATCAGATCCTGGGACTAGCAGCTCCACTGTCTCAGATGAGAAGTCCAATTTGGCCCACCAACTATCCACAGCTATTCACTTTCCTGGAGAGTCAATGCTAGTTAAGGCAGTCATTTTCAACCACTGTGCCATGGCACGTTGGTACGCCGCGAGTGGTCTGCAGGTGTCCCACAGGAATTTGGGGGAAGGTGATTTATTAGTAGGGCCAATGGGGGATGTGAGCCTCCATTGGCAGGATGGTGTGCCTTGTCAATTGTCAAAAGACTGATGGTGTGCCTTGACATTTTAATGCCTTGTCAGTATGCCGTGAGATGCAAAAGTTTGAAAATCGCAAGGACACATCAAAGTTAAGTTAAGTTGAGTTAAGGCAAAGTTAAGTTGAGTTAAGGCAAGGACACATCAAAGGCTATTAAATGGAGATCCAGTGGATTAAAATCATTCTGCTCTGCTATGCTGTAGTATGGACAGATCTTGGTTCCATGGCAGGACACGTGCTTTGTGTGTATAAGATTACAGGTTTGGTTTCTAGCTGCCTCAAGTAGCAAAGAGTCCTTGGAAAGGCACCAGCCACAGTGGATGGCGCTGGCTATATGGACCCATAGCATGAATCAGTATCAGCCAGTTTCATCTGTTCTGATGTAAGACCAGACCATTGTTCTCTGCTCCAGCACCTCACAGGGTCTCA
The DNA here is from genome assembly GCF_035046505.1 of Tiliqua scincoides. Classification (NCBI taxonomy): domain Eukaryota; kingdom Metazoa; phylum Chordata; class Lepidosauria; order Squamata; family Scincidae; genus Tiliqua; species Tiliqua scincoides. Next base: position 260,864,263 of record NC_089821.1, on the reverse strand, counting down.
GCTTAGCTCTAAACCTAACTCACTTCTTTTGAAAGGGAATTTCATCCAATTGGCTTTGAAGCAATACATTGTGAGGGTGTTCCAGATGTAAGCCTGAATGATAACATTAATTGAGAGAGTGGGTCATCCTTTGGTCTCGGCCATCTTCACTGCCAATTGGATTAAGCCCAGGAAGATAAAGATGTGATACTTTTGATAACTGGCAGCTATGTCTTGGGAACCAACTTGCTTACCTAGCAACTAATCACTCACCTGTATCAAGACCCTTCAGGCTAAGAAAACCTCCTTCACTTTTCCTTCAAACACTAGAAAGATAAGTGGTTACATCCCAGTAGGTGATGTGGAGGAAAGAGAAAGGTGACAGAGGACAGTTCAATTATGGTGATAAAGCGATGAGCTGCAATTATAGTAGAGACAGATTCAAAGTGAGGTTTAAAGGGGGGTCAAACAGAAAAATAGGATTTACCCAGAAATAGGCCCCAGCATATAATAATCTGACTGCAGGTGCAATTTGGTGACTGCTACTTGTCAAATCAGACTCTCTCCCTGGATGGGAGATGCTAAGAAATGCTTCTACCTTATATCATGTGTACTACCTTACAAATGGGATGATGAGAAAGACAAAACTAAAATCTATAGAGATATTAGGCCTGCCGGGTCTTTCATGGAAAGAAGGTCTGTGCCTTTAGTGGCTGCATGTCAAGCAGATATCAACAGGTGAAGTTTTTCTTTGCATACACAGTGCTACAAAATGCTTTACAGCAGTTGAAGCATCAGGCTGTGGTAGGTAACAGAAGAAGCCAATAGGATTCCATCTGACCCAGTCAGGTGAGGTGGGTATTGGGTGGAAAACAAACACATGTATGCACACACCTGCAGTGGTTATAATCCAATGGCAAAAGATACAGCGGTAAGTAATGAAAATCAACCTGATGAAGATGAACCAATATGAAGAACAATCAGTAGTAAACATTGTCTAATCTACCACTAAAGAGAATACTTGCCATGCTGCTTTATAGTATTAAATTGGAAGTGAGAGTAAACTCCACCCCTCCTCCGCTAGATTGCTACACCAGTAGCTCACATTATGTTGTGTGGCTTGCAAATACTGAGTTCGTTCGATCTCTAGAAAATTTCCCGTTCAGATGGTCACCTGTACTGAGCAGATTGGACTAGATCAGTGTTTCTCAACCAGAGGTGCTCATAAATAATAATAATATAATAATAATAACTAGGTATTTATATACCACTGGTACTTGAGGTGGTGTCCAGTAGTACATGCAGGACCCCCAAACCCCTGCCATCTGGCAGCAAGACCAATGATGCATCATGACAAACAGCAGTAGGAAGCTCAACTTGGTGGGCAGAACTCCAGAATGTACTTTTTGCATACTCAAAGAAGCCCTCCTGTTTACCCTGAGCCTCTTACTAGTGTTTGTCACATCATATCTGGCCTCCCAACCCAGAAGTAACTGGCAATTATGTCATTGCCATTTACTTCTGGTGGTACTTCCAATTGGTGGACCATGTGAAGTGGTATGCCAGGGGACAAACATTGAGAAATGCTGGACTAGATGACCTGCAAAGTCCCTTCCAACTCTAACATTCTATGGTTCTTCACGTTAGGTGCTGTGACTTTTGGGTTTTATAGAGGACCAGGTTTAACTCAGGTACAAGAGGATTTAAGGGCTCTTTGGAGACCTGCGAGTCAGAATTCTGAAACCTATTCTATTTTTATATGATCCTAAATTGCATCATCTATGATCAGGGGTGTCCAAACTTTTTGTTAGGAGGGCCACATAATCTCTCTGACACTGTGTCGGGGGCCGGGGCAAAAAATGATTAATTTACATTTCAAATTTGAATAAATTTGCATAAATGAATATATTGGAGATGGGACTTATATGAATGAATGAAGGTCTTGCAATAACTCAAGGCCTATAAAAGGCCTTGCACAAAGCAAGGCTGGCCTTTCCTTCTCTGTCGCTGCTGCATTACAGATGTAAACAGCAAGCAGTGGAGGGAGCCCTCATCCCACAGCTCACACAAGAGGTTGAACAGTTGGCCGTCATGCTGAGAGCAGTTGTGTCGGGCCAGCGTGGGCTCCAGCAAGTCTCTGGAGGTCCAGAGGCTTATTGGAGACTGGGGGCCCCCTGCAGGCCAGATTGGGAGTCCTTGAGGGCCGCAGGTGGCCCCAGGGCCAAGGTTTGGGCACCCAGTCTATGATGGAAAGCTACACGCATTGAATTCAAGCCACTTTGAGTGTACAGGTTTTTGGAAAAGAGGACTTATGCTGGGAAATTAAGCAGAATCATATGGTGAGAGATCCTTTTTTTCATTGCTCCTCATCAACTTTGGCTAGTTTGCTGCTAACAATAAAATGGAAGCAGAGGCATTGAAGAGGTTTCAAAGAAAAATACTTGTATTTTTGTATCACATGTATCTTTCTCTCTGGTAGTACAGGTCATACACTTTGGAGTAGGGAAGTCTAGCATCTTTCCCTTTGCATGGGTGTGTAAGACCCCCTCGTATGGTGTGGTGACCAGCTCTTCCCCATCTGTTGTACTGTACCCATTTCAGGTTATGTTCAGTCAGTCCTTGTTCTAATGAAGCCCTCCCTGAAGCATATATCTGTCACAACACAATCCTTGGAACAAAGAAAACTATATTCTAACCCAGCCCTTTTGATGTGAACCTCCCCTACTCCAGCAAGTCTGGTAGATAAGGTAGAAATGGCTACACATGGTGAATGAAAAACAGTGGCAAATAAGCCATTGATTTCAACACTTCGAGAAAGAAACAGAGCTGTGGCTCTATCCAGGTGATATGGAAGATGGATCACAAGAAAGAAATACAGCACTGTAAAGTAAATAGTCATCACAATACAAAGAACTTTGTCATGATGAAACAGAATAGTCCGATGATGATCAGATTTTAAAAAATAAGACCGCGTAAAGGTTACCCATATTGGGGAAATATGCCTGATAAACTTTAATAAAGTGAGTGAAGGAGTGGAGATAAAAAGGCAAAGTGAAACAAATTCTGAATTTAAAAAAATCAGTCTTGTTAAAGTTTATCATAAGTGGGTCAAAATTTCATAAGAATCCTGTCATGAAAATAAAACATAAGCCATTAGTTTTTTCTTCATTCTGAGTCTTGTATTTTGTAAATTGTTAACTGAAAAAAAGGCCTTATCAATTGAAGATGGTTGCTGGGAAATTTTATTCCACACGGAGTGAAAATTCTGCATCACAGAGAAGAGCTCATGAAAACCTGAAGAACAATGAAGTTGACATCCTGAGATTCAGAATGGCAAAGAAGGCACAGTGGAGAAAATTAATTGGCTATGTGTCATCAGACTAAATTACTTTCCAGTAAGGGAAGAGATAGTACTTTTATATCTATCTGCCTTTTCCAGAGTTGTCCAGATCTGCACATTTCCAGTATGGTCAGTGAGAACCAGGAGAAAACTGGTGGAGACAGCCTATTGGCTAGCATCAGTGAGGTCACTAACGTATTCTTTCCCGAATCCCTTGAGCAATTTTGCAATTTTTTAAAGTTGTTGCAATGTATTTTTCTAGTAAGATAAAGTACAGTCATATAAAAAATAAACTTCTGTATGTGTTTGACTAGCCTGTCTGATATATGAAGGGAAGAATAAGACTGACAGTGTTTGCTTTGCTGGAATGTACTGCTGTAATACAAATTGCTAAGCTGGTTCAAGAACCTGCTGTGACTGCTTTTTAGCCATAAGCAAGCACAATTGCTACTTGCAATCTAATAGTAGCCCTGCTATCTTTTCAACATGAATAGTTATCTTGTTAGTTCTTTACCTGCATCTTTATTGCAGTCAACAATTTATATCAATACATATATAAAAGAAACTTTCATATGTAGGAACAGACTGTAAAAACCACCATAAAAGCATTCTTTTCTTCTACTTCCATTTATGTTACTTCACTTTAAGATACAAAATCGTGGGAGCTTGAGAGAAGATCAGCCTGATCTTCTTAATTAGCAAAATCATGGGAACCTGAAGGAAGAGCCAGAGAGTAAAATGAGCAAAAGCACTGCTATAAAACAGACTGGGAATTCAACACTTTAAGAGTTTGCCACCATCCAGGTCTCCAGAAGATCTTCAAGGAAGGTCAAGAGATAACCACGAGATCCATTCAGGGGCTAGTAAGTTCACCTAGGAAAACAAGCAAAAGAGCTGAAAATTAGGTTAGGAACACAATACAAACGAAAACATTCAGGTCACAGTACAAAGATGGGCCTAAGGCCTACAAGCAGCCAGCAGACTGCCCATTTGCACAAGCCAGGAAGATACACTATTTAGCAGTATAGTTACCATGCTTATGTGTAGTCACTTTCCACCTTCCTATGGCAATGTATGTTGGTAAACTGTTCATCAAACATATTTATTTTCAAAACTAATGACCCTCTAGGACAGGGGTCCACAACCTTTTCGGCAAACAGGTGGGGTATTCAGTGATAAGTCCAAACCTAACCAACTTTCCAGCACAGCTGCAATGCAGCCCTAAGGTAAGGAAACAAAACATTCCCTTTCCTTGAAGAGGCCTCCATGACTGCCCACCACGATCACTGCAGGATTCAACATGCGCCATGTTGGCACAGCATGGTTAGTAATGTCAGAAGAATCCAATCGGAATATAGAAATCTGCATTGTACTTCGTCCATTTAGCTCAGTATTTTCTATTGTACTGACTGGCAGTAGCTCTCCAGGTTTCAGGTACCAGCCCTATTTGGAGATACCAAGAATTGAACCTGGGAGTGGGACCCTGTACTACTGGGCTACAGCTGCCCCATCTATTAAAAAGTACTTTCACATTATACACTGCTCAACTTTCCCTTGCAAATTTCCCATCCGAACACTTGACCTGGTCTAACCCCACTTCAGTGAGTGAGAGGAGGATGAGATCATAGCCTTAGGTGATGGAGCTAAACAAATGAAAAAGTGATAACAAAACCAAGCTGGCATGATTGACATATCAGTGAGCAGAGTACAATAAACTTGTGGGGAGCTCTATGTGTGTGTTCTATTTTCTATTATACTATCTAGAGATAAGAAAAATAAGCTAAGTCCTGAGGCTAAGGCAGGAATGGGATGCGGGCTGTGTATGCACTACTTGATGACCACAATCAAAAAGTATATTATACAAAGACAGATTACAGCAATGGAAAGGATTTGGTTGCTTGTGAGATGTTCCCTCCAGGCCAGGCTGAAGCACAAACCATCCTGGACTTTTTTGTGGCTGGCAGTTATCTTTTTTTCTGAGCTTCTCTCTTTGGCTTCTCTCTTAACTCTGATCTGACCCTATGTAGCCCTGCCTTTCTTGTCCTCACTGTCAGGTTCAATGAGACTCTATAAAACCGTTTGACTTGAGAAAAAGAAAAGATATATGAACAAGGCACTGAGTGTATCTTCAGATAAAAGTAGTCATCTATGAGCGTCTTAAGATAGTTCCTTTTTGTGAGTAGAAAGCAGAATACTTTGGTAAAGGGAAGAATGGACTTAGAGTTATTTAAGAGCAACTTAGGCTTCCCAGCTGGTGAGTCAGTGGAATGTAATGATCTTAAACTGGCGTAACAGAACTTTGATCCTTGATTTCATGGTGATACAGAGTGTGATGCAGCACCCAGAGGCATACTTGGATGTAGAGCCAAATTTAGTTCCCATCTGAAAGCTTATGCACACGGTCAATTAAGCTCAAGCTAAATGCCCTTTAATTTGCTTTACACTTGCTGTTATTCACATGCTGAATTAACTGAAGCCAAAGAACAGTTTTAATTCCTAAAAATAGCCAAAATTAAACTCACAACCCCCAAACTATGATTCAGGAGCCATCAGTGGGGCCATGAGAATATTATTTGTAGCTCACCAAGTTCTAGCCTAGGCATCATTTGAGAGGGATGCAGTAAAAACTTGTAACACTTCTCCCCTCCCATGCATAAACCACAATCCGACATAAGTCATGAAAAAAGTTTTCTATTTTAATTCTGAAATTACCTTTTTCTCCCTACATTTCTGAAATTATACTATAGCTCAGGAATGGGCAAGTCAGGCATGGCTTGACTCAAGTTGAGTCATGAGTCTCAACCCTCTGAGACCCGACTTGAAAATGAGTCATAACAGGGGCACTTTCTGAGTTGCCCAGAGTGTTTTTGCGACTTGAAAAGACTTGAGTCATGAGTTGTTCCCTTTAAAAAGCCAGCCGTTGAAAAAAACAGGGCTGCTGCCAGGGTGTGTGTGTGTGTGGGGGGGGAATTCTCTTTAAACATTCCTCTGCTGTCCCCATCCCATCTATAAACAAGGTGGGAGGGGATGAGATAGACTGTGAGAGAGCAGGGATAGAAGAGGCAAGAGGGAGGGGTGTCATGCACAGCAGCTGTGAGGCTTACCAGGATGACCCAATCCTTTGCAGCTCTACTCAGAAGTAGTCCCATTTGCACTGGTCATTCAATGAGACTGTACCTGTAGGATGCAGCAGTAGCCATTTTGGCACCACTGCTCCTCTGGGCACTAGGCAGTTTAGGATTGGGCTACCCAGAATTCTTGCCCCATAATAGAACACCTGCAGCATTTGATGAATGCTTTTCCATCTTCCATCTTTTGGTCCCTACGAATGACTGTGGTAGAACATCTGTAGAGGTTTTCAAATTCCCACTTGACCATGCTCCGGATCGCCAGCAAAGTGTATCCTTTCCCCACTCTCATGCCATGCTTGGGCCCTGTGCCACATTGCAACAGTGGGTGCTATATGGATGACACACAAAAACAGGGCAGCTGCTGCACTCTTGTTAGTTTGTCAGAGGTTTGCCATTCAGTTGGTTTGCAAAGGAGCCAACTATTTCCTGGACAAAGATAATACTAAAGACACATTGGGAATATCAATAGAAGTAATACAAATTCCAATAGCTGTCCTCTCTTGAGTTCCTGTTGCTGTGATTGTCTTCCCATTTATTACTCATGATACCACATACATGCTATGAACCAGAAAACAATATTGCTTTTTATTCCTGAAATAACAGCCTGTGTGGATATGTGCAGTTTACTCTGGAGGAATTACCCTTTGGTTAACAATCCTATTTCAAAGCAAATCAAACATATGAATTGTTCTAGCCAGTAGGTTATAAGAACTGAATACAGAAATAGGACAATAGCAAGTGAATTAAATGCATATGATGATGTTCACTGGCTAAAGCTAAGCATGCAGTGATGGTAGGAACCAAAGTGTTTGTGCTATGAGAGAACTGCACTGGGAAACAGTTTGAGGGAACACTTACAGATATTTGAAAGCCGAGGACTTTTTCAGATCAAGTGTAGTAAGAGTTGCACAGTGCAAAGTAAAGTTTGTTTGCTCCATGCTCCTGTGACACCACTTTACAAAATTTGCAACAGGAAATATGTCATGGTGTTCAAAGAGAACCTGAAAGTGAAACAATGAAGCCAAAAATAAAAGTGGATCAGTTAACTGCATTCAGGAAAGTTATGACTGAGAGAAATACTCAGTTTTGGTTGACTGGTTTGCAGCCTGGAAGAGGTGGAAACAATGCTTTGCAATGGACCCGTTAAGAAAGGTGAGTGACTTTAGGTGTCAGATGCCTGATGCAAGCCTCAGAGGGGAAGCCGGCGTGGAGGCTTATGCCAGCCTCCGCAGGCTGGTGTTCCTCTGAGCGCTGGCCCAGCTTCCTCCCAAGGAGGCGCAAACATGCCTTATAGCACATTTGCGACCCTCCTGGGTGCCTCTGGATTGTTCCCTTAGTTGAATTAACAAACTCTGGGCTTATTATATTCAATATATCTTTAGGTAGGTGCAGATGGACAAATTATGATTATCTTCAGCTCCAGAACTGAACCAAATGGTTGTCCAACAGATATTTTAAGGGGCTTGATGGTGTTACATCTTCTGTAGATGATATTCTGGTTTGGGGAAAGACCAGGTAAGAACATAATGAGAGGGTGAAGTGAGTTTTAGGGAGCTATCAAGAGAGGAACCTGTAACTGAAAAGGAAAAGGCAAATTTGCCATGTCAGGAAAATAATACAGTCAGCAATCAGTGAGGTGCTATTCATCGCATATATGAACAAAGTGAAGGAGAAAGTTGTAAGGAAGCTGACGTTATTGTTACACGGGCAGCCCAATCCTAACTTGCACTGGAACAGGCAGGCCGGCAGGCCTGTGCTGAATCCAGCACAAGTTTCAGGCAGCCAGAAGCTCAGCCAGGGGCAAGCAGAAACTCCCCCCCCCCCGTACTCCAAGGAGAACCACTGCAGTTCCAAAGGGGCTACTCAGATCTGCGCCACTTCAGGAGGTGGCGCAAAATGAGCAACCTGGGACTGCCCTGGGCTGCCTGGAAATGGGGTTAGGATTCGACTTAAGTGCTAGATCAGGAGTGCCCAAACCCTGGCCCTGGGGCACTTGTGGCCCTCTACAACTCCCAATCTGGCCCTCAGGGAGTCCCCAGTCTCCAATGAACCTCTGGCCCTCTGGAGACTTGCTGGAGCCTGCACTGGCCTGATGCAACTGCTCTCAGCGTGACAGCCAACTGTTTGACCTCTTGCATGAGCTATGGAACGAGGGCTCCCTCCTCTGCTTGTTGTTTCATGTCTGTGATGCAGCAGCAGCAGTGAAGGAAAGGCTGGCCTTGCTTTGTGCAAGGCCTTTTATAGGCCTTGAGCTATTGCAAGACTTTCATTTATTCATTTAAGTTCCATGTCTAATAAATTCATTTATGTCAATTTATTCAAATTTGAAATGTAAAGTAATTCTTTTCTTTCCTGGCCCCCGACACAGTGTCAGAGAGATGATGTGGCCCTCCTGCCAAAAAGTTTGGACAGCCCTGTGCTAGATCTTGGTCCCACCTCCCACAACCCGCCCACTCCTGGGAACACCTGCTGTCTGCCCTCCCCCAAACCAAAATGCCTCCCCCCACCTCCTCCCCACACACCTCCCAGACCCCTGTGTCGACAGAGCTCAGCTGGCGCAAACTTACCTCTCCCCTGGTTAGACTGTCCATGCGCCAGTCTAAGTTCCCTCAGAGTGGCGCAAAAGTGCTTTACGCAACACTTTTGCAACACTCCTGGGCTGGCGCAATGGACTTGCACCAGCCCAGGGTGCAGTTTGGACTGTGCCCCAAGTGTTTCAAGCCACTTTTGCCAATGATTGAGTTTTTCATATCCTAGGAAATATTATTTTGCAGAGATGGTTTGTTAAAAAAATGGAAGTTATAGGTACTAATGCTGTTAGTAAATAAGTTTAGACATCTGAGTGCTACCAGTTTCCTTTAAAATCAATCAGAGAAGCAAATAATCATCAACATAAAAAACTAGGTTGTATGTCTATTGGAGTGGAACATTCCCGGGATGCTTGTCTACAATCTTCAGAATTTAGCCCCCTTGGTAGTAATTTAACCAATTGGCTTTTTCCCGTTTTCTTTGCTGAGGGAGATGAATTCCTTTGGAAAGCAACCAAGCAAATTTTCTGAATGCCTTTTTTTCCCCTCATGCCCAACACAAAAAAGTATCATTGTTTTACCTTCTAGATCAAACGAGATAAAATCTGAAATTCATTTAGTATTGTTATCTCAGTAGTGGCACAATATTGTATTCTGTCAAATTCACAGGCATAGCTTTGTAAGTATTGAGAAGTCACTCGCTCCCCATGAATGCAATCACCACGGCAGGGACACCTCCAATCTGGAACACACATCATTCTATAAAAGCAAAGTGGTCCAACCTCAAGTCTTTGTTACTAAATTCATGCATATGCTTTTCAGACTTTGGAGGCTACTGAGTGAGAAAGTTGATATTGGATAAATCCCTGATTAGACCCTTTGTAATGCGAACCATCCCCACTGTGCCAGAATTGATTACTCACATTTGGAGAAAGGCGATTTGGAGGTAAGTCACTTAGTCATATTCTCGTTTTCACACATCACTCAGCGTCCTGCCATCATCCTGCCCATTCTTTTCTCCTTTCTCACAACACTATGAGCAGCATGTCCCCGCATTGTGCAGCATAGTTTAAAATGGCATTCGGAGGAGAACGGCGAGGTAAACAGGTGGAAAGAGTTCCCACCGAAATGGTTAACGTCACCCCAGCACGCACACAGCTGCAGCACTTGTGTCTCTCCCACGCAGCAAGGAGAAAGAAAGAAATTAGCAGCACTTCAATCAAAGAGATGAACTAATTGCTACAAACAAGGTTAGGGCCCAAGTCTGAGCACCCTTCACTCAGCGAAGGGCTTTGTATGGAAGGGTACTTAGCACCTCGCAGAATATAGCTCTTAATGGGGTTTAAGTATTTTTAATAACAAGCAAACAAACATGTTTTGTGCTTGTTAAGAGAATTTGAAGCTGAGAATCCAATGGCAGGTTCAAGCTTCGGGAAATCAGAATGCCAAATGTGAACACTAGATTCAGATTCAGAATATTTATTCTTAATGCTATGAATTGTTGTATCCAGACCAGCAATGTTTTTTCTTTAATCTCTTGAGAACGGGAACTCTTTCCAGGGCTATGCATATTTAGTGTCATTGCATATGCTGTGCAGTGCAAAATGTAATACATAACTGAACAGGGATGTTTCGTGGGGGAGGGTGGGAGGACGGAAGGTTGGCGGGTGGACCAGGCCCAGGACTAGGGTGGGGCCAACCTCCGGCAGTTCTGCATTACCCAAGGCTGCTCGGATCTACACTAGTGGTTTAGCTGGTGCACATCCCAGTAGCCTCATTGCAGTGGCTAGGGCATTATAAGGGAACTTATTTGAGTTGTGCTCCATCCACCTCCAACCCTGCGCTGGATACAGTATAGGCTGGCCAGCCAGCCAGCCAGTTCCAGCGCAGGCTAGGTTGGGGCAGTTAGTAAAACCATACACAAATCTAAACAACAACAGAAACCAAAAAATAAATCACAACATAGCTGCAGCAGACATCTGTCATTCTTAGATCTTCAAAGCTGGGTGAAACAGATGGATTTTCAGCACCCACTGAAAAGCAGGGGGTTGGGGGGATCTCCCTCTCTTGTACAAATGGCTGTATGGCTCCGATACACCTGGCTGGAATGATCAGGCCACAGCCTGATCAGTTCTCCTACTTTTTTTTAAAGAATGGTAACTGAAACTGTATAAGGTGTGAACACACCATTCATCTGTCTGTTATGATCTGTATTGTTCTCTACTCCTTCCTAAATAGTGTCTTGATATAGTAGTTCTCTGTGTTGGTGATAGAAGCACAATGGAGTGATATTTTGAATAAGCCATGAATGGTCTTTGTGACAGCAGATTAATTAGGGCCCAGTCTTGTGCAGGTGCTTTAAGAGCTGGTATTGCATAGTCACTCAGAGACTAGGTGATGAATCAAAAAGTCCCCAGTTTGAATCTCCTCATTGTCATGAACTCACCAGGGGGGCCTTAGGCAAACCACTCTTTGGCAGACTTTCCTCCTTCTACAACAGTGATTTTCAACCTTTTCATCTCATGGCACACTGACAAGTACTAAAATTGTCAAGGTAAACCTTCAATTTTTTGACAATTGACAAGGCACACCATGTGGTTTGTGGGGAGCTCACATTCCCCAGTGGCCCTACTAATAAATGAACCTCCCCCAAACTCCCACGGCCCACCAGCAGACCATTCGTGGCATACCAGTGTGCCATGGCACAGTGGTTGAAAATGGCTGCTCTACAACATGGGGTAATAATACTTATCTTATAGTAGAGGTGACATTAGGGGTCAGTCATGTAGGCAAGCACCCTTGGCTGGCAGAGGACCTGCCTGACCAGCTATATTGGAATTGTGGAAGAACTGGCAAGGAGGTAGATGTGGTGTCAGCAGTGGCCCCTTTAAGGGTAAGGCCTGGGCATCCAGCAGAGTGTGCTGCACAGCTGCAGCCACTGGAAGGTAATAAGGCCCTCAGGGATATAAGGAGCACCTGAGGCAGAAAGGGTTGGTGGGTTGTAGGAGGAGTAAATGTGGAGAGACTAACTAACTAACTAACTGATTGAACTGACTGACTGACTGACTGACTTTGGATTCTGACTTGGCACCTTTGACTGATTGGACTGATTGGACTGACTGACTGACAAACTGACCTTGGACTGACTGACTTGGCTTACTGACTTTGGACTCTGACTTTTGTGTGCTGTACTGGTGAGTCAACCAAGGAAAACTAATCAGCCTTAAGCGGGCACAAGGCCCAGTGGGGAGGAGCTGTGACAAGACACCAGCCAGTCCCATGATCCTCAGTACCAGTGGCAATGGTGTAGTACCCAATGTTACATAAGGAGGCAAGCAAGGGATACAGTGGAGTACCCAGTGATACAGCTGGAGTACCCAGCTTTGGTCCAGGGCCTCCAATGACCTGATAGCACTGCTTATAGGGTTGTTGGGGCAGTTACAATACATATAAAGTACTTTGGATAGTCAAAGACTATATACAATTATCATTTTGTCTCTTGCATGTGCACATTTTTTGGGGGGAAAAAACAGGAAATAACTGAATTTCTTTTCTAGCTTGCCCATTCTTGCTCCCACTAAAGTCAACGGTGAATTTCCAGCTGGCTTTATTGTGGCTGGCCTTTAAGATCTGAAAGTGACTTTGCCTTTCCTTTGTCTCCAGGCAAAAGATAGCTCAAGCAAGCATTAGCACGTATCATTTACATACAGAGGGAACAAGCAAAACTGCTGCCAACTGCCCCTAGTGCCTGCCAAAAACAGGTGTTCGGTGTTCCTGCTGGTGTGCTGTCTTCTCCAGCTTGATGCGTGAGTTCTGCAATCTTTATTTAAACAGGAAATGGGAGTCGAAAGATGGCTGAAGACATGAGTTGGAACTCATGGCATATGGTTTGGAATAATTCCCATGCAGAAGAAAATTAGGGTGACGTTAAAAAAAATCTGCCATAAAATTCAGACACTGTAGTAGACTAGTAACCCAATCATACCCTTGTCCACCCCTCATGGTGCTGTGCTGCTGATGCAATGTCTGCTACATCCTGTGGGCTAGCTAGGGACCAGGTTGGCCGGGAGAGGTTAGTAGCAAAAATATTTACTTACCTCAGCTGCCATTCCTTGGTCCCCTATGGGATTCCTCAAAGTAATGCCAGCTCTTTTGTTGGCATAGCTCTGAGGACCCTTCTGGGGGAATGCCCAGATTGTGAAGGAGGTAGAGGGTTTGGCATGTGCAGGGATCTTCCTCCATCCCACCCCTGAAATGCTCCTGAACTTACCTGTCTGCTGCTGCTGTCCATGACATATGGCCTTCTGGGCCTTATGTCAGTGGAAGTGCTCTGCAGAACAGTGGAGAGGCTGCTATGCTAGTGGCCTGTGTGGTGCACTGGCAGATCTCACAGTCCCCCAGCACAACATGTAACTAGGGCCTGAAGGCTACAGTTCTATACACGTTCACCTGGGAGTAAGTTCCTTTAAATTAAATGGGTCTGACTTCTGAACAGACATCCATAGGATTGCCCTGTCGATGGAGCAAAGGAAAGATGGTTCGTTGACTGGATTTCCACAAATGAAGTAGTAGTAAGGTGAAAAAAGGGGGGCTTTCTGCTCTGGTCCAGCAACCCTCTGACTCCATCTCTGGTGTATTTGTAATTATTGTTGGATCAAAGCTGAAAGAACTTACATGTTAAAAACACTAAACAGTACTATTTTGCAGTCCAACTGCTACTGAAGCTATATATTACTTGTACATAGCATTCTTGGATGAAGGGTAGTACAGAAAATGGCCCAAGCCTACCATTGGATTTATGGCAGCGGGACAGTGTTCTGCTGTTGCAAATTGGCTGCTGATGACAGGTCAGCTACCAGAAACCATGGAAATTAGACATAATTTCCCTCTGAGCCCATTAAAACCAGCTTTCCTGAAATCCAGGGTATACAATGGCTTCCCTTCAGCTTTCCCTTTCCTTGATATTAAGAATTCCAAGATGGTGTGATCATTTTCAACCAAAGTCCCTGCCACTTTCACTTCCTCAACCATTTTTTCCCTGTTGCTAAGGATTCAATCCAGGATAGCTAATCCCCTTATTCCTTTCTTTACTTTCTGAAAAACGAAGTTATCAGCAAGGCAAGTTTATTGGACCTCCCATTCTTAGTTGGGTCAGAATTCCAGGAAATGTCAGGATAGTTAAACTCCCCACTACCAATATGACTTTCCTCTTGGAAATTTTGGTAATCTGTTTCATGAAGGCATTGTCCATGAGTTTTGCTTGGCCAGGTGGTCTATATTATTCTTAATAATAATGGCAAACCTCTTCTTGCTTTATGGATGAGATGGGAAGAGCTATAATGAAAGAAGTTGCATTCTCTGTCATATCAGGTAATCTGATATTTCTTTTGAATTGGGTTTGGCAGACATATATGCACTACAGATATTTATTTCCCACCTTTCCACCCCACTTAGGGGCCCTCATGGTGGCTTACAAAATATTTCAATATAATAGATAAGTATTTCTTTTGAGATCAAGGGGCCACCTTCGCATTTGAAAAATATAATTGGAGTCTCGTATCTCTTGTCGGCCCATCCTCATCTTGGAGGGCAACGAAAAGCAGGCTATTTTGAGTCTTTGAGAGCTCCTTCCACAATTTCAAGAGAGAAGTCTACAGGGTAGATGAAGTTTCCTATAATGCTGATTGTAGGGGTTGCCACAGCAATACCTACTCAGGCCCATGGTTTCCTAAGACAGGTCAATTGTACCTGCAAGGACCACCTTTTTCTGGGGGGAAATGTCCCAGAAAAAAGTGGTAGGAAGGGAACCTATAGTTACTTTCTAAAATTTCAATTTTATTTGATTCTCCAGAGAGGAGGAGAAACTTGATGTGTGTGTGTGGGGGGGGGGGGTGTTCACGGTCTCCCCAGAAAATCAAGGTTACATTTTACAATCAAAATATAGCTGTGATAGATTATGAGCAAGACATGTACATCTACTCCATAATGAACAGCGTTAAATATGGATAAAATGTATATTTAGTTTCTACAACTAGTTTTTATGATGATCTTATGATAAACTTATATCTGAAACACAGCAATTTGTATGAAGAAATTTTAAAAAATAGCAAAATAAACCCATTAAAACAACCTATGGCATTCGTATGTTGATTAGGCAGTGAAAGTCATTTAGGAAGCTTCTTTCAACAGCTAGACATGTCAATGATTTCAAACATGAGAAATTGACTGAACTCTCAAGAATCAGTCTAGAGCAGGGGTGCTCACACTTTTTTGGCTTGAGAGCTACTTTGAAACCCAGCAAGGCCCGGAGATCTACCAGAGTTTTTTTTACAATGTATGCGCCATCATAACATATAACATTTATGTGTACAATGTATGTTGGTGTACCTTGAGCCCCACTGAGTATAACAGGACTTACTCCTGAGTAGACATGCCTAGGATTAGGCTGTGAGGCTGCAATCCTAGCCACACTTACCTGGGAGTAAACCCCATTGAGTACAATGGGCCTTACTCCCGGCGTTTCCTCCCAGAGGCACCTGAAGGGGAGGTCGGCACTCCGCGATCTACTCATTTTGCCTCGCGATCTACTGGTAGATCGCGATCCACCTATTGAGCACCCCTGGTCTAGAGGTTAAGAAGAGCTCCTGCTTACCTAATCCATCTACTGGCCTCAACATTGCTACACACTAGTATTCCAATACTGGTAGAAAGATAAAAGAAGCTCACTCATTTTTTCCCCAGACGGTTTATGTAAATGTACTCTTTTGGACTTGAAAATAATCAAGGAGCTTCAGAACTACAACAAATTCACAGATCTGTAGAGCGGATGGGTAATTCTGGAAGAGGAAGAAAATGCTCTTTAAAATAAAAAAGTCAAGTTTTTAGGCAGTGGCGATCCTGACTTCAGTGCCGCCCAGGACCATGACTGCAAAGTGTGATTCCCCGCACCTCCCAGGTTGCCACTGCCCCTGATTGCACCCACTGCCTCCTGTCTGGAGGCCTTTGGAGGACCAGAAACACATATGTGGCCTCCCCACTCCTCAGAGGGCTTAAAAACAGCACCTCCAGTTTTCTGCCAAAAACAAGAAGTAATGTTCTTATGCCCTTAGAAGGCCTTCTGGGGGCTGGGGAGGAAAGGGCTCCCCTGTAAAGATCTATAGAAAATTCCCTGTGTTGTATATTTTACTTTTAAAAAATCTTAAATTCTCAAATTAAAAAAAAGTATTGAGAAAATTCTGCAACTTTGGAAATTGGGAAGAAGCTTTTATAGGGATCCAGTTATCAGCCTTGGTTCAGACCCTGGTAGCCCTTTTGTCCTGTGAAAATGTTCCAGGCTGGAACTCTGGCAGCCTGTGACAAAGGGCAGTCACTCACAGAGCTCAAGTAGCTCCTGACAAAAAAGGCCTCTGTTGAAAATCTTAATGAATGGGCAGGTTCAGGCGGCCCTTTAATTACCTGATTTAGATGAGCTAAAATAAATATTTCCCTATTCAATGCCACAACACCCTTCCTCCCATCTGAGATAGAAAGGCATTTTTATGTCACTTGTAAAAACACCCTTCCCATGCATTTGGTGCTGAAGCCAGGTAACAGGAGCCGACAAAGTGCTTTTGTGAACTAGAATAGATCATGGCCTAGAGCTAATGGATAGATCTGCTTCTTCTGGCAGAATAGTGCTCTGCTTAAGATATGCTCAGCTCTGCCTCCTGAGTGTTTTCTTATCCAGTGCATACCAGATATGTACTTCAAGGAAGGCCAACAGGCTAGGGCAGGGGTGCTCAAACTTTCAACTTTAGGGATGTTGGACCTTTAACAATTGTATAGAAGAGAGAATTTCAGCAGGTGCAACTTGTCATCCCACAGATGATAAGCTGCACCTGCTGAAATTCTCTCTTCTATACAATTGTTAAAGGTCCAGCATCCCTAAAGTTGAAAGTTTGAGCATCCCTGGGCTAGGGTATGAGCTGCTGTACCTGCAAGTAGCAGGAGACACCCCAGGAGGATCACATGGCCACAAACAGATGGAATACAAAGATCCTGTTATTTGCAACAGGATGCTGGTGTGATAAACAAGCAAGGAGATTGTCAAGATTCAGAAACCAAATCAAAGGTTGTGGTCAGGCTTAGTTGCAGGAAGGTAGCAGGACTAATGGGTTTCAAACTAGTTGAAATCCCTTCAAAGGGATTTGAAGAAAGTAAGAGGGGGTGTTTCACAGGTGATCCATGGGACAGTTCCAGGCATAAAAAGGAGCAGAGGAGAAGAGAGAGAGCCATTTAAGGGAGCAAAAAACTTCAGATGGCTGAGGGTGGTAGAGCCAGAACAGCAATGGTCTTGAACAGGAGTCTATTAGCAGGTAAGGAGTTGCAAGGCCATGGAGGGCTCTGAAGGTAAGGATCAGGAAGTGGTACTGGATCCAGCAGTGGACAGGAAGCCAATTAGAATGCACTGTTCACAGGTGACATGGAAAATATATGAAGGTTGAAAGGCCATCAGCTGCATGAAAACTGTGTTACAGGCACACATAAAACTGTTTTTCTGGCTTTCATGTGTGCACACTAACAACAGCAGCAGAGAGATTCAAAAGTGCTCAGAGGAACACGTGTGAAATCTGTCTTAATCTTTACGCACCATGCCCTCCAGACCTTTGTGAGCCCATGTAATCCCTGAGCACGTGTAACAAGTGCATCTTTGACCCCAGATGTGAACTGAAACACTAGATTTACCATTCACCCTAAAAAGGCCTAGCAAAAGGCTAGAAAGCTACAGCACATAAATCAGTAGTGTGAACTAAAACAAGAGG
This sequence comes from Tiliqua scincoides, assembly GCF_035046505.1. Lineage (NCBI taxonomy): Eukaryota > Metazoa > Chordata > Lepidosauria > Squamata > Scincidae > Tiliqua > Tiliqua scincoides. The sequence goes on along the minus strand of NC_089821.1, from coordinate 260,846,484 downwards.
CTGTAATTCTGAGGGCAAGCGTGCCATCTAGTGGTAATCATTGTTGAGCAAGCAAGATGAAGGAAGAAAGCCCTTGAGTTTCTATCTTAATCTTTGTTTGCTGTTTGATTGCAACCATTTTCCTATAAATGTGTCTTTGTATGTGGGCATGGTGTCGTAATTGGAATGTATATTTAAATATAGGTCTGGACTCATCATTGTTTCTTGTTTTAAATTTAATCTTCTTACTAACAAGAAGAATCTACCATAGATACTCAGGTATAGTATGTGAAATTTTTGCCAAGTAATCAAGCTCCAATTCTCACTTTGCCTTATCTCCGGGTCAATCAGAGGGCAGAGCCTTTCAACTCTGAACAGGTTCTTTCTCTGCTAAGCTTAGGCAGGCAGCTGGTTAGTTGCTATAGTTACTTTCCTGGGACATTTCAGCCAAAGTTAACCTTTTATTCCCCTCTGTTCCCTCTTGCTGTTGCAACCCAATTCCCTTTTGCAAAGGCTTTGCATTTGGCAGAGGTCAAGCAACAATTCCCAGGCTACAATTCAATGCAGCATTACTTAAGAATAACACCCATGGAAAGCAGTGGGTCTACTTCTGAGTAAAAAGGATTGCAAATATATGCAGCTGCATCTCTCTGCTGTGAATTGAATTGCACACTCTCAGTTTTGTGTTATGGGTTGTATGTTGTATGTAGAGCTTCTGGCTTAACACACCAGACACCTTAAAGGTGGATTTGATTCATGGTTCTCCTGCAGTGGTTGCCAACCTTTTTCACTTGCATATCCCTTGGCAATAATAAATTGTACCCTTCATATTAGCAAAATGTTTGTAATAATACAAGCCCTCATCTCCTCTCTATGAAAACCCAGACTTCATGTATTCATCACGGTGTTTTCTCTTTTTATCTGTTTGAGGAACAGAAGACTCTGCCTTTGCACTGTTTTGCAACAGAAGTGTGCTGAGAAATTCTGGGTGATTGAAAACCAGCACAGTAAAAAAGCTGAAACATAATATGTAAAGTGATCAATCACTGGTTCATACATGAATTGATGACCAAAAACTAGGGGGAAGGGTGAAACAGAGCAGGGGAGGGTGGTGATGGGTGAGCAGAATAGGGGCAGGAACAGGCAAAACAGGGTGGGGGAGGGTAGAGACAGCTGGAAAAGTCTGGAGCCCAGGTCTACTAACCCATGTGGCATCAGTAGTGTCCCCAGCATCCCCAGTCGTGGTGGTCATGTCCCCAGCATTCTGTGTGGGCAACCTCTGAGTAGATCAGAAAATGTCAGATCCCAGAAAATTTCTGGATCCCATCCTTTGGCTCCTGGGCCCCACTTTTGACCCTGGGCCAGGGTACAAATTACCCCTTTACCCCCCTCCTAGCCCCTGTCTGGCACAAAACCATGTGGGGGGGGGGTCGTCAGCATTTGGCACACAACCTCATCTGCCACAAGTTAACTCTGCTCCAAGGAGTTCAGGGTGGCCCATATGGTTGTTTTCCCTCTCTATTTTAACCTCTTCAGCAATCCCATAAGGTAATTCAAGCTGCAAGATCAGTCCTTTTCACAACTCTGCTACGTTTGGTGAATGCACAATGAGGAGTGGCTCAGTGCTCACCAGTGTTACATGCACCTGCTCCCTAGCAGCTATTCATTTGTCTAAAAGTGGCTTAGCTATACACATGGAGGGCTGGGTCTTGGGCAGCCACTGCAGGCAAGTCAAGCCAGGGCCGGAAAGCAAGCCAGGACAGGAGTCAGTCACCAGCGCCCAGGAGATCAAGGAAAGAGCAACAGTAACAATGTGCTCTCACATGCAGTTTCCAGGTTTATTCCTGAACATCTTCAGTGAAAGTGTTGGGAGAGGAAGCAGAGGGACCCAGAGAGTGGAGGATTCTGCCTGGTGTGCAGAAACAAACAAACAAAAATACCAGTGCTGGGTTTAAAAAATCTTATATTGCAATACAAGGACACAAGTTGGCAGGTGCCTAAAAAGCTTGCCTGCCACCTATCTCTTTCAACAGCTTTTCATACATTCAAAAGGTTCATGCAGCATATTCTTAATGTGTTGTTTGTACACAGTTACTTATTACTAGTAAATATATAATTAACTATTTTAGGGCACAATCCTAGCCGGGTCTACTCAGAAGTAAGTCCTATTTTGTTCAATGGGGCTTACACTCAGGAAAGTGTGGTTAGGATTGCAACCTTATTTCCTTCCAGGAAGAGGGATTATAGGTTATCTCTTGTTTTTTTTCCTTGGTAGGTTAATATTATCTCCATATTTCATTTACCTGGTGTCCTTCTGAGGTCTTCCAGGAATGATACCTAATCATCACTTAACAGTTTGATGGACTCAGTTCACATATTCCTGTAATTCAAGGCTCTTTCCTAAGTTTTCCATTGTTTACTCACTGTTTGTGTTTGCTCCTGAGGAAGCAGAAGTCATTCCTCAATTTACTTATTTACCCTTCTCTGGAAGACAAAGAAAGGGATTATCCTGCTGCTTCCCAGTGCTTTGCCCTTTTGGTAAAGTTTCAGCACATACTATAGTTCATGATGGGGTCTCTCTAAAACGTCTAATGACAGAATACATATCATTCAATTTGTTTTATTATATACTCTCACTTCAAAAGGTTCACATAGTAGATGATGAAAAGTTCCCTTTGAGACTCTGAACCTGATAATACTTTACAAGTAATGCCCTAGCATGTATGCACTGCTGAAACAGACGCCTGCGTTGGCTCAGTCATGTCATGAGAATGGACGATGGCCGGATCCCAAAGGATCTCCTCTATGGAGAACTCGTGCAAGGAAAGCGCCCTACAGGTAGACCACAGCTGCGATACAAGGACATCTGCAAGAGGGATCTGAAGGCCTTAGGAGTGGACCTCAACAGGTGGGAAACCCTGGCCTCTGAGCAGCCCGCTTGGAGGCAGGCTGTGTAGCATGGCCTTTCCCAGTTTGAAGAGACACTTGCCCAACTGACTGAGGCAAAGAGGCAAAGAAGGAAGGCCCATAGCCAGGGAGACAGACCAGGGACAGACTGCACTTGCTCCCAGTGTGGAAGGGATTGTCACTCCCGAATCGGGCTTTTTAGCCACACTAGACGCTGTTCCAGAACCACCATTCAGAGCGCGATACCATAGTCTTTCGAGACTGAAGGTTGCCAACTAATAATAATGGATTTAGAGCACAATCCAGACATGCCCTTGGGTTGGCTCAAGTCCCTTGTGCCAGCCTGGAGGTGTTTGCTCTAGTGTAGGGGTCTGGGGAGGGCAGGGAGAGGGCGGGATGGGGGCGGGATCCTAACCCCCCCCCCCCCCATGGCCCAGCCTTGCACCAGGCCACTTGAATCTGTGCCACCTTTTTAGGTGAATTCTCCTTACTCCAAGTTGTGCTGCAACCTGACCCAAACCTGCTCTGGATGCAACACAGGCCAACTGGCCTGCTTGCTCCAAGGCAGGTTAGGAATGGGCTGTTAGTTTAACAACTGTAAAGGGTTAGGAGACTCTGAGCACCAAGAAAGGCTGTTATGGCAAGAGAAAGCTATAACATGTTGATAGTAGTTAGCTTAATATTTTAAAGTGGGGAAGTAAAGGGACATACTCATCCCTAAAGTTACAGCCATTCTTCAAATAGGAAAAAAGCACAGCGGGAGAAGAAAAGAAGCCAGTGTGAATAAATATACTGTAAGTTCCCGAAGCAAAAAAAAAATCCTGTTACTTGTATTTTTAGCATCTTTGCAGTACTAGTATGATGTTAGCTTGATTTTTCTGTGTGAAAAGATTATCTCCAGGAAGCAGGATGGAAACCCAACAATCCCAAATGCAATTTTATATTTAAGATTATCCTAAACCACTCCTGAGATGGTATCTGGAGTCAAACATAATTGGAGGCTGCATGCAGTTTGCAATATGACTCTCTTGGTTCACAAAGTAACTGACAAAGACAACTATGCTAATTGAAATCTTAACCATTCCCTGATTGGAGTAGGCAGGGAACTCAGATGAGTTCCTGTGTAAACTGAAGTTTTGGATATTCATCTCTCAGCAGTTCTTGCTTTGTTCCAAGTTCAATCTTTTCAATAAGCCTGAATTCCATGGTCACATTGAAGTTTCAGAGCAATTGACAAACGGCTTGTGGCAAACCTAATTTCAGAGTGAGCTACAGCAGGATGGCTCCTAGAAGAGATATCCTGTAGGTAACAGGTTTGCAGACTTCAGTGTTCAGGGCTCATGAAACCCTGTAAATGCTATATTCTTGTCATCTTCCCACTGCTAATTATCAGAGTAATTCAAAGTACAAATTACATTTTCTTTCTTTCTTTCTTTCTTTCTTTTTTAATAGAAGATTCATTTGCATGGGATAATAATAGGGATGTAATAGATATGTACTGGCAAGAACAATTTTCTAAACAATATGGCCCCTGGAGAAAGATGTTTGAAATAAGCTAAATCTAACTGAACAGCTTCATTCAGTCTGCTGAGCAGGTGACTCAGTGCCTACCAGCTGCAACTTTGAAGAAAATCACTTTGAGAGCTGTTGCTTTTTCTTGTCACAATATCAGTTTGCAAATGTGAACAGATAGCACAGGCCAACACACATTTTGCTTCCTTAAACATTACACCAATTTCTGGGTATATTTGGGGTTCTGATTCCAAATATGGCATCTGTTTTACCCTATCACATCTAGTTTTGGAGATATAGTATGGCCTCATTCGTGAATGGTTCAAGCAGCTTCCTCATGAGGAAGCCTACACCATGGCTTCCTCATGGGGAAGCTGCTTGAACCATTCACGAATGAGGCCATACTATATCTCCAAAACTAGACGTGATAGGGTAAAACGGATGCCATTTTTGGAATCAGCACTCCAAATTCATATCAAACCACCACAAAGTTTGGGGAAAACTTTTCTGACCCTCAATTTTGTAGGCCTGTGTAGCCAGAAAAGCTCCATGTCTGTGGGCTGCTGTTTGGGGGATGAGCTACCCATTGGGGAGCTCCCTAAGTTATGAAGTGTTTCAAACCTCCAGAGTGACTAGGGCAGTGACTAGGGCACTAGGGTTTGCGTCACCCGGTACAGGATGCCAGCGCGTCATCCCCATGCAGTGGGCGAGCAACACCCCAGGTGGTGGGCATGCTGATGTACCATCACTCCACCCCACTGGTTTTTTGGCTGTACCTTTTGATAGAACAAAGATACAACACATGCTGCATGAAATCACACATTGATATAACATGATGGTATTATTCCTCCAAACTGTGATTTTAGTGATTTTGGTCACCTTGTCTCAAGTGGTGTCACACACCCCTGGGTGTCAACCTACTAACACCTTATTGTAGCAGTTCTCAAACGTTTAGCACTGGGACCCACTTTTTAGAATGACAATCGGTTCAAGACCCACCAGAAGTGATGTCATGGTGGAAGGGATATCATCAGGCAAATTAAAATAAATAAGTATAAATAATTAAAGTAAAACAAATAAGCAAATAAGCGAAAGCCAGCCCTGTTCCACCAAGTGAATTTCCTCTGTAGCCTGCCTGCAATAACACCCCCCCCCCAAACCAGTAAGGTTTTCAGCCCTACCCAGTGACCTGTTCAATTTAAGAACTTCTGTTTAAACCAGATCACTGGTTCAGGTCACTGGTTCAGGATCCACCTGGCTTTGCAGGTCTCAAAAATGTTCACCTTATCAGCTGAAGCCTCTGTTTTGATTCTCTTTGGGGGGGGGCTGCCTTCTGGAGTACTTGTACTTAAGGAACAGTACTTAGAGTACTGCAGGTGCATAGGATCAGGACCATTCTGGTAGCCCTGTACTCTGCTTCACCTGATCTTCCACACCAGCCAAGGCACATTTGCTTACTCATGAGTAAACGCGACCGTGAGGCTTAGTTTTGCTTTCCATAGGGCTCAATACATTCATCTGCTTGGAGGGAGGGACTTCCTTCTCAGGTGTTTTTTTGGGCTGCATTCATTGGATCAGGACCATTCTGGTGTCGTTGGATTCCTCTCAGCCTGCCCTTTCTGACGGACTGAGGCAAGTTCACTTACTCATGAGTAAACGTGCGATACGGCTCACTTTCACTTTCCATAGGGATCCATGCATTTTTTGTTCTCCAGTTTTTTGGCCATAACTTTCGATAGAAATGGGATATTTCACTCTGGTGCCACCTGGGGGGGGGGTTGACACCACTAGTGACGAAAATCACGGTTCAAATAATAACATCATGTTATATACTATTTGATGTATAATTTACAGTAGAATGAAATGAAACAAACCAGTGTGAAATACCTCAATTATGTCAACAGTTATGGCCAAAAAAACAGAAAACAAAAATACAACTGTCTTATGTAACAAAAAGTAGATTTCTTTCACTCAAAACAGACCAATGAGACTGATTATTCGAAGAGCCAACAAGATGTTATTATGACATATCATGGAACCAATAAGGGGTGAGTAAGGTGACACCCCTGGGGACGACGACAACACCGCTAATGACCAAAATTGTGGAAATGGTTTTTAGGAATAATACCATCATATTATATACCATTCGATATGTAATTTATGGCAAAATGCAATGAAACAAACCGCATTGAAATATCTGTGTTCTATCGAAAGCTATAGTCAGATAACTAGAAAAGGAAAAACACAATTGCCTTATGTCAAGAAAAGTGGATTTCTTTAACTCAAAACTGACCAATGAGCTTGAGTGTTCTGAGAGCTAATGAGATGTTATTATGACACAGCATGGAACCAAGAAGATGTTATGAGTCAGTTTCCATTTCCATGTATCAGAGCTAATACTTGAGCTCCTGTTCAGTTGTGTGAGTGTCATCAATTGACCACTTTTTTTTTTGCTGGATACTGATTGGTTGGATAACCTGTACTGTTCTGCAGTAAAATAAATAAATAAATAAATAAATAAATGGGGGTGACACCATGAGTTCCTAGACTGGATGACACCAACCCCAGTGATGCCAATGGAAGGTTGGGTGTTGTTGGTCATTGGCTTAGATGATTTTTAAAGTGGATTCTAAACATTCATGGTCAGGGTGACAAAATCGCATAACCACAAAAAATGACAAGGCATCCCAGAATGTAGGACATCTAAGAAAAATGTAGGACATGAAAAATAAAAAGCTAAAAACACTTGTCTGTTGATTTCGTGTGGTTAATTTAAACAGTATATTACTTTTTAAATTTAAAACTATATTACATATCATTTATTAATTACAAAAGGGTTATGCACTGCCTGCAGGAACCTGCTCACAGGGAAAAGGAGGGCAGACTTAAATGGTTATTAATCATGAAGGATAAATTGAACCTCCAGATGCAGGGGCAGTATGTCACTGAGACAGGTATGGATCCAGTGTTTGCACGGAGAAGGGTATGAGCACTCAACTCCAGAGCCCAGGTCAACCAGGCAGGTAGACCTGCGCTCCCGGTTGAACTTTGGCTATGTGGCCAGGGTTTGCTGAGCAGGTAGATCCGGGCTCCAGCCTGGACTTGGAGTCCAGATTAATTAATTTTGTTGTATGGGGTGTGTGCAAAACATATGGGCCTTGGGTGTCAAATGACCTAGCTTGAGACAGGTCAGCTTCAGACTGAGACCTGGGCATGGCTGAGAACCTTTAAATTCTGGCTTAGAGTCTACTATAATGGGGATCAGAACAGTTTGCTTTACTGCCTTTTGGAAGACAAGTCCCCTCTAGTGGGCTCTTCTAACTTTAAAAAAAAAAATCAGAATGATGGGTATTGAAATTGATTCCCTGGGATCTCTACAGCAGGTGGAAGCCTAATGGATTATCAAAAAAAGGCTTACAGATATTCAATGGCAGGGTTTAAGTGCAGCAAACAAGACTTGTTTGCTTCTAAATATCCAGATTTCATTCAAGGTTGGTCTGCCCGAAAGATATCTATACCTACTAGAACAGGGGTGCTCACACTTTTTTGGCTCAAGAGCTACTTTGAAACCCAGCAAGGCCCGGAGATCTACCAGTTTTTTTTACAATGTTCGTGCCATCATAACATATAACATTTATGTGTACAATGTATGTTGGTGTACCTTGAGCCCCACTGAGTAAAACAGGACTTACTCCTGAGTAGACATGCCTAGGATTAGGCTGTGAGGCTGCAATCCTAGCCACACTTACCTGGGAGTAAGCCCCATTGAGTACAATGGGGCTTTCTCCCGGCGTTTCCTCCCAGAGGCACCTGAAGGGGGGGGGGTCGGCACTCCGCGATCTACTCATTTTGCCTTGCGATCTACCGGTAGATCGCGATCCACCTATTGAGCACCCCTGTACTAGAATCTCCAAAGAGAGGAAGGGCCTTTTCTTTGGTAAGATGTAAAGTCATGCCCTCAGCTGTGAAGGGATGGGAATCCCTTATAATGATCAGTGCTGTGCGTGTGAGCTGGGAGAAGTTGAATCACTAGCCCATATGATCTTGTATTGTCCACTGCATTCTGAAGCTCTTTTGAAATGTTTAGATCCTGTGTGCTTAAAGAGGAAGGATGATTGCCAGGAGAGTGAGATTCTAAAATACATCCTGTCAGCTATGCCCCAGCCTTAGTGGAAAAGGTAGCTGCTTTCTTGGAATTAGTGGTGAAGAGCAGCAGATTAAGATCCAGAATTCAGGAGGAAAGTTAATTACTATCACTTTAATTTGTATTTGTATTTGAAACTGTAATTGCTATTTTATACATGCCAATAAAGGTATTGACTGACTGACCTAGCAATGCCACTGCCCTGAGGGATAGGCAGTTCCAAGCTAAGCCCTGGACCATTAGGTTCCCAGGTCAAGTCCCAGGATCTCTAATTCACTACAGTAAAACATTTAGTTTCTGGTGCTGTTCAGTTACCTGGTGGCCCTCTCAGTAAGGCTATCAGTGTCTTAAACCAATGTTTCCCAAAATGTGGGTCAGGACCTACCAGTGGGTCACAAGCCGATATTTGGTGAGTCGCAAAATGTTTTTGAAACATTAAAAAAAAACTAAAACTCTTTGCCAGCACCCTTGCCTGATTTGCAGAAGAAAATCATTAGCTGGAATGCTAACCTATAGTAGGAAGTTCATAACCGCGCATTAAAATGTCACATTTTCTGATTTTCTCTAGTAATTGGTGTGCCATACATAAGAACAGCCCCGCTGGATCAGGCCATAGGCCCATCTAGACCAACTTCCTGTATCTCACAGTGGCCCACCATAGATCATGTTTGAACCCAGTTTCAGCCTTTTGTCTGACCTGGAAGTCCCTAACTCCACATCTTGTACTTCAGTTATGCTTCTGAGTGCCCTGGAATGACTGCAAAGGTTTGTGGCAGAGGTTCCCAAACTGGAGCATTGCAATGTCCCACCAGGGAAAACCTGGCACTACCCCTTTAAGGGGCATGGTGACATCATGGTGACCACACCCAAACCACACCCAGGATCACACTGCCACTATGAAAAAGGATTTTATTTACTCACCAGAGGTGTTGTCAGCCCTCCAGAGGACCCATGGCCCCCTCTGTAGGCCTCCCTACACCTCAGAATGGCTCCCTAGTGTGATTGCTCCCACTTCTGATTTTCAGATATCTTGCGCTATTCATCTCTTCCTAAAGTACTGACTTAGCTCAGGAAGCCAAGTTTCTGGAGTCCAAGTTCAGGAAGGCAAGCAATACACTCCTCAGGCAGCAAAACTCTCACCTTTCTTTTGCTGCAATATGCCATTTGTGCTCTTTTTCTAAACAATTAAAATCCACATTAGTGTGTGGTACTCTGTCTGAGCAATTTTTCTTTCCTTCACTTATCCATTCATCTTGCTTACATAAAGAGAGCTTTGTGTCCTTTCCATTATCTCTTGCTTATTGGTCTCACAATGCAAAACACCAACACCTTACTGAATTAGGACCCATCTTAGCATCCCTCAGAGGCTGAGTTTCAGATCATTATTTCTGCTGACACTGTGCAGCTGTTGTCAAGTTCTTTGTGTGTGTGTGTGTGTGTCCCATCTTCTCCTTAGGAGCGACTTCGATTCTTTTAAAAAATTTCTCCCCCTCTGGTCACAGAAGGCTTTCGCAGGAACAGGAAGGCATGGCTTATTTGAGCTGTGATGTAATATCAGTTGACAGGTGGGTTTCAGGGAACTCTCTGGGGCCATGGCCTCTTTAGTGGTTTTACCACTCTAAACTCAATTACACTGGAGTTTCACGCTCCAAAGCAAACTCTGGTCCTTTTTTGATTAAAGAAAAAAAATCCTCTATGAAGTAAATAAGTCATGATGATGATATGGGTCTGCCATTTAATATTCATTGAAGTACATATGTTTGGAAATTGGAAACAGGATTTAATCCATTTTCATATTTATACCAACATGAAGTTTCAGAAGGGATCTCTTTTCTCAGAAAACCATGTCAAGTTCTGGTTTGTATGGGATAAACAGATGGTGTGTGAGCCCTCTGCTCAGGATAAGGGTGAGTCCGACCCACATTGCTCCAAAATAATGTGACAATCAATTAGGAGTTGTTTCAAGTGGGGAGCAGACTTTTGGCTTGTCATTCCCTTGCATAGAAAGGGCAGAATAAAAGGTGCACCCAGATAATAGTTGTTTGGGTTCTCCATTTGGTGTTTGCATTTTAAGCCTTCTAGAAGCACACAAAGCAGGAAGCGTTGGAAATAGATATACCTATCCCCTAAAGGCTCAGAGCGCTAGTTTGATGGAGCAGGCTACACTGTCTGTGATCTTGCAGTGTGAACCATCAAGAACAAGCAGGTGCACATTGTGAGATGATGTTGCTAGCATATGTGAATTGCAAGGATGGATGTGTACTAGGTGCACATCTGTCCCCCTTCAAAACAGATGTTCAAGTGTACCCTTAGAATAATCACCCCTTATGCTGAGTTTGATTAGACATCTATCAAACTCATTACATGATATAGCAGAAGGGAAATAAATGTGGCTGTGAGGTTTAAGAGTGAGTTCTCATTTGCATGTCTTGTTCAATAGTCACTGATTGCAATAGCAAATTATGACCTGCACGTATAAATCAGCACAGGGACCACACAGCCTGAGCTTTTGCATCTCCTCAAATACAATACTTTTCAGTAGGCTGTCAGGTGTGACCTACCAGATCTAACAAGTAAAAAGAAAAGCCCAAGGACCCAACAAGTAAAATGAAAGAAGTAGCTTGCCTTTCTGCACCGCTCCTTTCTTCTCCAGAACAGCCAATGAGTTAAACAGTACAGAAACACATATTACAATACACAGAGGCAGCTTGTAAAGCTGTATCAGTTGGTTAGGCTGCAGCCAAGGTTGGCTTCCAATGAAAAACAGGCAGGGCACCTGCATCAGCAGTTACTGGGGAGGAAGCAGGCAGAGTTGCCTCTGGTTCAAAGGAAGCCATGAAAACAGCAGGGACCAGCTCTCTAAAGCAGTAGTGGAGGCTAAGGGGGAGCTGTCACTGAGCTTTCTCTAGCTCTGTGTGGGGAAAGAAGAGGTGAATTAAATATATATATATATATTTCCAGAAGGGTGGACCTCAATGAACATGACACCACTGGTCAAAGCCCCACTCCCAACAAGTAGCTCCAATCTAAGTTAATGGCAAGTGCCATAAGAAGCCTGGCTCACACCTCATGCCACAGTATCAGTTCAGGGGGAAGGGTTACCAAGGGACACAATATTTGGCTTAGGGCTCCTCAATTTCTGGGTCCATAGCTGGTTTGGACTCCTCCAGAGAGGATAGCATTCTTCACACTTTCACACTTCACACTTTCACTGTATCCTTATAATTATGTGCTTCTGTTCCCCTCATCTGATCTGTTATTTGAACACAGCATCTCCCTTATCTTGGATATTGAACTTATTAGAGAACCTACTAGCATGTGAATCTTAGGCTATTTCAGATCTCACTGTGGACAGTAATGGCCTGACAGACGTATAATATGTTCAGGGTTGGGTTAATAATGGAGGGTGGTTTGGAATTACACAGCCATATAATTGATTTGAAGATCATTTATCACTGATCTAGGACATGTTAACTATCATCCTGGTCATGAGAGACCTTACCAAAGATCTAACTAGTCCAGTATCCTGATTCCCATGATTAGGAACCATTTGCCTCCAGGTAGCTCACAAGCACAGCATGAGGTCAATAGGTCTCTTCTGCTGTTGCACCCCAGCACCCATATTCAGTGACATCTGCCTCTGATGATAGGGGCTCCATGCAGTCATTATGGCCAACCTTATAGTCTGTACTCCATGCACTTGTCTTTTAAACACGTCAAAGCTAGTGGCTCTCACTGCCTCCTGTGGCAGCAAATTCAACTAATCATGAATAGTGTGAAGACGGGCTTTCTATGGTCCTGAATCTACTGTCAATCAGTACCATCAGGTGACCTTGGATTCAAGCATTATGTGTCTATGGGTGCAATCCTAACCCCTTATGTCAGTGCTTTCCAGCACTGACTTAAGGGCAATGCAGCTTTGAGGTAAGGGAACAAACATTCCCCTACTTTGAGGAGGCCTCCATGAGTGCCACCCAACTGCAGGATGCAGCACATGTCCCATTGGCACCACTATGCCAGTGCTGGAAAGCACTGACATAAGGGGGTAGGATTGCGCCCTATATGTCCTAGTATTAAGAAACTGTGCTTATTTTTCTTTTAAAAATTACTGGTACTTATGCAAACTGGCATAGCTAACCTCAGCCCATCCTCAAAAAATCACATTTACTTTTGTTGCTTAGTTAACCCATTTTTGCCCAGCCCACAGGTGCATACGTTTGGTCCCTGTTGCACATATGCAACATTGGGCAAAAATGGCTTAAAGGCAAGTCTCTCTCTCTCTCTCTCTCATTTGGGAAAAAACACACTTCTTCCATATCCTGCTATTTATTTGTCATTGCTTGTTTACACAAGCCTTTTCACATGTTGAACCAATGAATGTGTGGAGGTTGGTGCAGTGGCGTGGGGAACAGTGGGTGCTGTCCCACTCCCCCTGATCCCTCCATGCATTTATTCTATGTGTGATGCAAACTTGTGAAAAGGAATTTTGTTACATGGGTATCCTACCCTTCCTCCAAGGAGCTCATGTACAAAGATTTTTTGAAGGGGAAAGTTCTCCTTTGTCCCCAAGAGTTCTATTTCAGATCACTAAAAGATGAATGAATCAGATAAAAAAAGAGTTAACATAATGATGTAGTCTGTTATCTGACTGAATGTTTCTGCATGGTGGTATGGCTGATGGCACCCTGTTTAATAATGCAGCAACTAGATTCCTAAGGGGACAGGGCTTGATTTGAAAATGGAATATGGTGCACTTTAAATTCTCTTCCCTGAGGAAGGCTGACTAACTGATAAGTGCCATGAGCTAGTGTGGGGACTGATTCTGTCAAATCAAGCTCAAATGGAAAGCACAATGTAGAACCTTCTCAAGCTTCCATGAGGTAATGTGAGCAGACACTTGTGACATTAGACAGTACATCAGCTCTGGAATACTGTAAAAGTTCACTGTCTTACTACAAGGTGGTCTTTAGATGACAGGATAAGGAAATCAGTGCAAATTTGTTAATGTAACAACTTGGAAAAGCATGCTAAAAATGTCACTCTGTAGGGATATGTGATAAAACCTATAGGGATGTGACTGCCATTTGCGTACCCTTGTGAAACCTTTGGAAGAGTGTTATCTAACGGACATCCAAATACACAGCTTGGGCAAGAAACAGAAATTCTTAGCATGGAATCAAACCCCAATCATGGTTAGCCACACTGTTAGACCATCAGCAGATTTTTAAAAACACCACATTATCAGTGATTTATTATCAAAGTTTTCACTACCAACATGGTGGGCGGGTGGGGATTTTTTGGCTTCAGTGCCAAAATGGCTTGGGCTGACCAAATGTAACTTTTTTCTTGGAATTAGAAGCATCTCAGTCCAGATGGTTCCAGTATGGACTTTCAGGGCTAAGAGAAGAAGACATTTGGAAGTGAGGGAGGACATAACCCCCATGTAATAACAGCATTTCAGAAACAGCTTCAAGCTGAGCCTGAAAATCTTTATTATTTATATCCCATTTCTTCAGAGGAGCTCATATGATACTTCCAGCCCAGTGCTGGAGTGCCCTGGAAGAATGCCTAGTGCCATCTTGGGTCAACATTACCAAAACAAAAAACAAACAAAAAAACCTTTACCATGTTCCTCATGTACTGTCATCAGACCTGAGTTCACCACAAGTGAGCAGGAAACAAATCATTGTGGCCTGCATTTGCAACATGTTGGAGGGACGCTGTGGTGGAAGAAGGGAAGGCACTCTGAATCTGCCTTCTCCTCTTTGCAGTTTGCCTTCAGACCCTTTGCAGTTTGCTGCATCGGTTGACCTCATGGATGGGCAGGTCTTGTTTCCACCCAGGGCCCACGAGAGGGGGTGCAGTGGGTAAATTGTATCCAGGCCTGGGGACAAAAAGGATCCCAGTAGCCAAAGGAGGGGGCCCAAAAATTTCTTGGGATTTTACATTTTCCTTCTCATCAGGGCTCATGAGAGGGGGGTGCAGGAGGTACACCATACATGGATCTGTGGTCAAAAGTGTGTCCCAGGAGCCAAAGGAGGGGGCCTGAAAATTTCCTGGGATCTCAAAAAAAGGCTTACATAGATTGTGCATAGAAAACAAGCATTCATTTTGTGTAAGCCTACGTAGGTTTATATATCATAATTCATAGAAAAGATGATCCAGTGATCATAAGAAATTATGATCCAGTGGAGAAGAGAAAGTGGTCCCAAAGAAACTTTGTACCTCCTGATAAAATTCCTCTCAGAGGCCCTGTTCCCACCATAATTTTACCCTCAGTACAACCCTCTGAGGTAGGTTAGGCTGAGAGAGTGAGGGCACAATCCTAACCAGGTCTACTCAGAAGTAAGTCCTATTTTGTTCAATGGGGCTTACTCTCAGGAAAGTGTGGTTAGGATTGCAGCCTGAGTTGACCTCAGGACTGAGCAAGAATTTAAATCTGGGTCTCCAAGCACCGCACCGGCTCTGTCTCTCATGCCAGACTAGAAATACCTGACAACCCACTTTGGGGGTGATATTTGGGGGTCAGAATCATCTCAGACTGTAAGCAACATTTCTATGCACCTTGCCCTGCAAAACAACACCTACATGCTTTGTCTCATCTGCAGCAACCATGACAGATCAGCTTCAGGTCATGCAGCTAAGCAGATTTAGGT
Source organism: Tiliqua scincoides (assembly GCF_035046505.1). Taxonomy (NCBI): domain Eukaryota; kingdom Metazoa; phylum Chordata; class Lepidosauria; order Squamata; family Scincidae; genus Tiliqua; species Tiliqua scincoides. The sequence goes on along the minus strand of NC_089821.1, from coordinate 260,831,286 downwards.
CTGATCAGTGTTTGGAAAGGAGGCTGTCAAGACACTCTAGGTATACTGTCCTGCATTCCATAATGAAAGAGAGCAGGGAATAAATGTGACTTAAAAAAAAAAAAGATAAATCTATGTAACATCTGAGTCAAGCTCAAGCAAACTCCCATTTAGATTTGTCTGTCTATGAAAACCTTCTTTGGCCCTATGCAGAATCTAAGGCGTGGTGGGGGCAATGAGAAACAGGGCTGCTTTTGTCATGGTGCTTTGACTTTAGGACATCTTCCCAGCATCCAGTCCCAAAGTGCCCTCACTGACAGCTTTTAGGTGATAAGTAAAGACTTTTGCAAGCTTTCAACAATGCTTGATCTTAATGTGCCTTTACTTTTTATATGCCAAATTTCATCAATTTTTAAAGTTGCCCACTGATTTTATTCATTAGAGATTTCTACCCTGCCCTTCGACCGCCCCCCCCCCCGCCATCAGGATAGCTAAATCTCATATAAAAACATAAAACAGTGCAAACAAGTTAAAATAAATGTATAAAATAATACCATGCAATGCTAAGGGCACAATCCGACGAACGGACTTCCGACAAGCGGACTTCCCTCAAATAAGGAGGCTAGTTAGAAGGAGGTTGAAAGGGAAGGTAAAAAGAGTCCAATCTCTCCAGTGTGCATGGAGGCTGCTTAAAACAACAGTAATAGAGGCCCAGCAGAGGTGTATACCGCAAAGAAAGAAGGGTTCCACTAAATCCAGGAGAGTGCCTGCATGGCTAATGACCCAAGTTAGAGAGGCCTTAAAGGGCAAGGAAGCTTCCTTCTGTAAATGGAAGTCTTCGCCTAATGAGGAGAAAAAAAAGGAACATAAACTGTGGCAAAAGAAATGTAAGAAGATGAGACCAAGAGAGACTATGAGGAATACATGGCCAGCAACATTCAGGGTAATAATAAAAGCTTCTTCAAATATGTTAGAAGCAGGAAACCCGCCAGAGAAGCAGTTGGCCCTCTAGATGGTGAGGGAGGGAAAGGGGAGATAAAAGGAGACTTAGAGATGGCAGAGAAATTAAATGAGTTCTTTGCATCTGTCTTCACAGCAGAAGACCTCAGGCAGATACCACTGTCTGAACAGCCCCTCCTGACCAAGGAATTAAGTTGAACAGAGGTTAAAAGAGAAGATGTTTCAGACCTAATTGACAAATTAAAGATCAATAAGTTACCGGGCCCTGATGGCATCCACCCAAGGGTTATTAAGGAATTGAAGAATGAAGTTGCTGATCTCTTGACTAAAATATGCAACTTGTCCCTCAAAACGGCCAGGGTGCCAGAAGATTGGAGGATAGCAAATGTCACACTGATTTTTAAAAAGGGAAAGGGGGGGGGGACCCGGGAAAATATAGGCCGGTCAGCCTAACATTTATGGAGGTAAGATGGTGGGATGCCTCATCAAAGATAGAATCTCAAAACACATAGACGAACAAGCCTTGCTGAGGGAGAATCATTATATATCTGGACATTATATATCCTGACTTTAAGAAGGCGTTCGACATGGTCCCTCACCAAAAGCTGCTGAGAAAACTCCACAGTCAGGGAATTAGAGGACAGGTCCTCTCCTGGATTAGGAACTGATTGAGGTCCAGGAAGCAGAGAGTGGGTGTCAATGGGCGGTTTTCACAATTGAGAGAGGTAGAAAGTGGAGTACCCCAAGGATCTGTCCTGGGACCTATACTTTTCAACCTGTTCATAAATGACCTGGAGGCAGGGCTAAGCAGCGAGGTGGCCAATTTTGCAGATGACTTTGCAAACTTTTCTGAGTGGTGAAGACCAGAAGCAATTGTGAGGAGCTCCATAAGGATCTCTCCAAATTGAGAGACTGGGCAGCAAAATGGCAGATGCATTTCAATGTAAGTAAATGTAAAGTCATGCACATTGGGGCTAAGAATCAAAACTTCACATATAGGCTAATGGGTTCTGAGCTGTCTGTGACAGATCAGGAGAGAGATCTTGGGGTGGTGGTGGACAGGTCGATGAAAGTGTCGACCCAATGTGCGCCAGCAGTAAAGAAGGCCAATTCTATGCTTGGGATCATTAGGAAAGTATTGAGAACAAAACAGCTAATATTATAATGCTGTTGTACAAATCAATGGTAAGGCCACAGCTGGAGTATTGTGTCCAGTTCTGGTCACCACATCTCAAAAAGGACATAGTGGAAATGGAAAAGGTGCAAAAGAGAGTGACTAAGATGATTCACTAAGATGATTCACTAAGGTGCTGGGGCACCTTCCTTATGAGGAAAGGCTGCGGCGTTTGGGCCTCTTCAGCCTAGAAAAGAGGCACCTGAGGGGGGACATAATTGAGACATATAAAATTATGCATGGGAAGGATAGAGTGGATAGAAATGCTCTTTACACTCTCACATAACACCAGAACCAGGGGACATCCACTAAAATTGAGTGTTGGGAGAGTTAGGACAGACAAAAGAAAATATTTCTTTACTCAGCGTGTGGTCAGTCTGTGGAACTCCTTGCCACAGGATGTGGTGACGGCATCTGGCTTGGATGCCTTTAAAAGGGGATTGGACAAGTTTCTGGAGGAAAAATCCATTACGGGTTACAAGCCATGATGTGTATGTGCAACCTCCTGATTTTAGAAATGGGCTATGTCAGATGCAAGGGAGGGCACCAGGATGAGGTCTCTTGTTACCTGGTGTGCTCCCTGGGGCATTTGGTGGGCTGCTGTGAGATACAGAAAGCTGGACTAGATGGGCGTGAGACTGTTCTTATGTTCTTAATCGTACCACGGACCATGGTATGAAAGCTGGACTAAATGGGCGCGAGACTGTTCTTATGTTCTTAATCATACCATGGACCTGGGCTGACGGCACTCCCCTGTGCCGGCCTGGAGTGTTGCAAAAGTGCCGTAAAGCACTCTTCTGGGAGTACTGCCCCAGGGATGAGGTGAGTTGCATCAGTCAAGCTCAGCCAATGCAGGGGTCTGGGGGGGGAGGGTGAGAAGGAGGTGGGAGGGAGGCGTTCTGGGGCAAGGGGAGGGTGGGGGTGGGCATTTCTGGGAGCGTGTGAGTGAGGAGTGGGAGGCAGGGCCAGGACCCAGTGGTTATGCCAGATCTTGATCCCATTCCCGGGTGGCCCAGAGCAGTACCTGGGCTGCTCGGATTTGCATCACCTCTGGTGGTTCCCAGTTCCCAAAAGGACAGGGAATCACAAAATATTACATAATCTAAAATCTAAAACTGTCACAATCTTTAAAAAGATACTACAGGAAAATCTCCAAGGTAAGAATTTCCTTCTGCATCAAATGGTTCACTTCAAGCTTGTTGATAGCAAGTGTGTGAGCTGGGAAGTAAATCAAATGAGGATGGTATATGAATACCACTGGCCCATCTACTCCACTTTTATCATCTCAAACTGAGCTGACTGGGCAGGAAGTGTAGGATCTGGAGGTTTGAGCCGTCACCTTGCCTGTAAAAGCTAAGGAGGACCAGCTGTTGGATGGGAGACCAGGAGGAGTATCTGGGTGAAGAGCTGGAACCAGGAGATGGTAGGTTTGTGCTGGCCTGGATAGGCCTGTGCAGGGGATTGAAGAGGGTAACGGGAGGACATTCTGAGGGTGGGGAGGGGGATGGGCAGCAGTGAGTGGACCGGGAAGCGGGTTGAGCCCAGGGGGGTGAGGTCAGCTGTAGCACCTTAAGCTGAATCCTAAAGCCTGATAAGCCTTACACACGTTCAGATTTGCATCAATGATTTCACTGGCACAGATTCAAGTAGCCCCATAAATATCCTCTTGCTCTGAGTTGTGCTACAGCCACCTCCTCACCTGTGCTGGATACAGCGTAGGCTACTTGGCCTGCCTGTTCCAGCGCAGATTAGGATTGGGTTGTGAGTCTATCAAGAAAGGTGTTATATAAATACTATAATGAACAAACTGGCAGCAGTTTTTTCTTCTGAAGCTTCAGGCAGAGATGGTTCCCAACTCAGTTAACTCTCGTCTAACTGGAGATGTCAGGGATTGTAACTGGGAGCTTCTGCATGCAAAGCAGATGCATCATCAAAGCCTGATACGTTATGGGGTGCCTGATCCCTTCCAGCCATCCCTTAGCTCCCCAGCCCCCACTCCCAACTTGTCAGAGGTGGTTCTGACAGCTGGGATGAGAGTTGTTCCAGGCAAACAGATATTTGGAACTTCTAAATTTTGCCCAGATCCTAGGGACGGGCTAGGGCTTAAGAATTAGCATCCAGGAAATGTATGATTTGCCTGGATCACACCCCAAGGGGAAAAAAACCAACACTTGGGTGCTTCAAGAAAAATGCTGATTAGGGAAGGGTTGTCGTTCAGCAGTCAGGCACATGCGTTGCCTACGGAAGACCCTCGGTTCAATCCTTAGTATCTCCATATAGGACTGGGGGAGATCCATGTCTGAAATCCTGAAGAGTTCCTGATGAAAAGCAGGTACATAGCTATGACATTGACCTTATTTTTATTCACATATAAGGCACAAACACTTAGTATCTCGTCCTATCAAGATAGAAAACATGGATCTAAGTTAGGCTATTTGCAAACAGGTGCCTGTTCAATTGTTCCTTTTGCAATTCATAACCTTTGAATAAAGTAGGTGCTGATGTATGAGAAGGTCAATGCTAATAAAAAAAAAAGTAGAGTTAAACATGACCTTTAATGTACGTAATACTGATTTACAGCTTTCATGAAAACCAAGATGCATGGTACCTGGCAACTGCAGAAGGTGAGACAAATCATCTCATTACCTTTTCACAGAGCTTTCAGGATACATGGAGATGTGTGGAAACTCGCAATCCATAGCAGGCCAGTGATCGTGCTGGCATTCTACTTGTTATTTCTAAGTGTCGAGAAGATTCCTTGTCAGAAGAGTTCGATGCCAGTAGGCTATATAGAACCAGTGACCCTATAACAGCCATATAACATGAATTAATCTGTAAAGAAGCCAAGGCATCTACAAAGCACCCATTCAAATATAACTGATCATGCCATTGGACAAGATATTTTTGATCCAATATAGATAGCACAACAAGAGGCAAATATTATTGTTACAAGTTATTTAAGCAGTTTCCTTTGTTGATTTTGTAACAACATGCTAACTGTTCTCAATAACTTGGGCAGTCCAATCCTAACCTGCTCTGGAATGGGGAGGCTGGCTGGCCTGCCCCATACCCAATGTGGGGTTTGGGCTGGTTGCGGCTCAGTGCGGGGCAAGGGGAATTCATTCCTCTTACCCCAGGTAATGCTACAGCAGCCCTGATGGGATTACTTGGATCTGTGCCACTTCAGGTGGTGGCGCAGATCCGAGCAGCCCGGAGGTGCTCCAGGTCACCCAGGAGTAGGGTTAGGATTCTGGCCCCACTTCACCCCACCACAGCCTGACCATGGGCCCACCCACCACCTGCTCTCCCCCCACTCTGGTGCTCACAACACATTTTGTGTGTTGTCTGGCAGCCCAATCCTAACCTGTGCTGATGCAGCAGGGCCACATGGCCTCCACTGTACCCAGGGCAGCTTAGGAGCAAGCTGGAGGTCTTCTCAGGGTATTTTTCCCCTTACCTTGAATAACATCCCAGCAGATGCTGCCCCTCCCACACACGAATCCACTCCCCCCACTCACCATAACATTCTGGAGCCTCGCGTGACTCCAGAATGCATAGTGCCTCCTGAGGCCTCCCTGCACTCTTAAACTGTGCTTCTGGCAAACTGGAAGCACAGTTTTCCACCATGTCGGGAGCCTCAGTGAGGCTTCTGCGTGGTCCTAGAGGTGCATCAAGGTTCCGTGCCGGGGCATTTGCCCCTTTCACTAGATGGCAGGTCCACCGCTGTCCCAGTTTGCCCAATGGGGCTACTTGGATATGCAGCAGCTATTTAGCTGGTGCAAGTCGGAGCAGCCCCCCGAAGGTTGTTCAGGCCCAGGAGGGAGAATAGGATATGGTGAACGCTCCGCCGTTCGCACTCCCTCCCAGGTTTGATATGCCCCTATTCCACCCTCCCCCACCCAAAAAACCCCTCTATGCCTTTGTTCCACCCTCCTGCCACTCCCCATTGGCATTGCTTACTCTCTGGGTGTCGTAACATTCTTTATGGCACGTTTTGCGACACCTTTAGCTGATGTAGGGACTGCTGCAAGTGTTGACTGCACTGTCAGTTAAACTGCAGTAGGTATGCATTTTTGCACCTGTTCCTACCTTAGTCAAGTGATTCACAAACCTTTTCAACTGTTCCCTTGACCCACTGGGCCAACTGGGCCCAAGCAGTTCCCTTGACCTACTGGGCCATTGGCCATGGCTCTCCATTAGGGCAACAATCTTACATATTGTATAGGGCAGCAGGTTTTTTGCAAGGATTCGACAGCTCCCCTGGCTGGTTTCTGTGGCTCCCTAAAGAGCCATGGCTCACAGTTTGAGAACCACTGCCTTAGTCCTTTGGGTGTCTCTTTTCCTGCCAGACCTGCTATCTTCTGTTTTCTACTGCAGGTGCTAGTGGAGTGGATAAGAGAACAGGGAAAGAATGGGTATGAGAAGTCATGGGTTTTAGGTCTTGGGCTTATACAGTACTTTTAAAGGCACAAAGCAACCTGGCAGCCATAATGGAGTATCCTGGAAGTTGCAACATAAAAAGCCTTGCAGGTTTATTCTGAAGGGAGAAGTAGCAGCTAATGCAAAGGACAAGGTTTTTTCCCCCCATGAATGGAGTCCTCAGAGGTACAGGAGCTCTTCCAGGGCTTCTGTCGAGAAACAGGCTTCCATGAGCTTGGTGTGTGAAAAGTTTCATTCACCATCTGTGGTAGCAGTACAGTTTCAAAATACATTGAATTATGCTGCCATCATAGAAACATTGCCACAGAATTGCAGATACATCAGTGCAAATCATAATGCATTTCATGTTTTTACAGTAGACAAAGGCAGGCCCAGGAAAGTGGAAGCACTTCAGAAATGATGGGGTTTATATAAAACAAAAACCACTCTCAGTGCCTCAGTTTTCCTGCATAGAAACTATGGATAACACCGACTTCTCCAGAGCTTTGCAAAGTTCAACATGTGATCTTTTGTAAAGTGCCTGCAGCATTTCAAATGTGGGGTGTTACAGAAATGCAAAAACAGTTGCCTAAGAGATTCTTCATCTACCTATTATCTTCAGACATTTAGCTAGGACGCTTGATGTTTGGTTCTTAGATTTTATGTAAAAAGCAGCACAATGTCTTTCTTAAAAGAATGCTGCAAAGGAAACCATTTGAAGCTATTAATTTCTAAATAATATGATACTTTCACAAAATCCCAGTGTTTGTAAAACCAAACACTAAGGTCTGAATTTAAAGATTCACACAACTAGTTCTATGCACCCAAAGAAGCTTTGGACTAGTGATTTGCAAACAGCAACACCTGGTTTTGTTTTTGTTTTTTTTAAACCAACGGAGCATTCAGAAATGGTTTAATGACATGGGATGGAGACCTGTTCTTCAAAAGGAAAATGTCAAAATAATCCACTGAACACATTCCCAAGCCTTTGGATCTTTGGAACCAAGCCTCGGAACTAAAGTAGAAAACATTTATCAGATGACAGATGGACCCTCCTAAGAGCACTGTGCATGGTCATCACATTGGCATCTATGGTAATAGATGTCCACAGGTTGTCCTCATGGACTCTTAAAAGGAAAATACATGCAGATATATGCTTTTCAGGGCCAGCCTTAGGGCAATTTGACCAATTTGGCTAAATTGGGCCCCTCTCCTGGAGGGGACCCGTACTAGGGTGGCAGTGGAGAGCCCACAGCTACAGCTGGCACTTTGCTCCATCGCTGACGCTCTTGCATGAAATATTCCATGCAAGGTGTCATGAGGAGAGTGCGGTGAGCACTGTCCTATCACCAGTGCTTCCTTCCTCAGCATGCTAGTGACAAGGTAATCTTTTATTTGAATTTTCAGTACACTGAAGATATTTAGGACCATCTCACACATTCCGTTTTTAAGTGTGCACTAGGGCTGCCACATGTTAACTGGGCTCCTTTAACAGCATAAGCCACTCTTATAAGAAAGCACATAGAAACTCTTCACATGACAACTCAACAAGGGCGTTAGGAATCTGTCCAGATGCCTTTGAAGGTGGACAATTTTAATGGGTCCCTGTGAGCTCCCACAAGGCACCTCTGGGCAGGGAGAGGTGATCCTGCTGAATAGCTGGTTGGCAGGGCAATGGCCAGCAATGACACCAACCACTTCAAGTCATGCAGCAGGATGGGTGGACAAGCAACACCTAGTTGTTGGGGGGGGGGGTAAGCTAGGCCCATTAAAGGTCCTCCCTCAGTGTGAGAAGGGGGGCAGATGGGCCCAGAAAAACAGCAGGAGGGAGAGGAGAAGGACCAAGAGAGCCAGAAAAAAACCAAGGAAACTGGAGAAGAAAGGAGAAAATTAGAAGAGCAGGACAGAGAGAAGGGACTGAGAGAAGTGGGAAGACCTGAGAAAATACCTGGAGGAGGGTCAGGTTTTCCTGGGGGGAATCAGGCCCCTCTCGCAGACAGCCCAACTCCCTGGGCAGAAACTCACCATTGACACATTTGACCTAAAATCCAGCACAAACTTTCCTCTAAATGTAGGGCTTGAAGTAGTCTTCCTAGAAGATTCACAGGCTGCCTTGAGCTCCTGTAAAAGGGGTGTAAAAATGTTCTGAAACAAATAAATAAATGCCAAGAACTTCATTCATTATTGCCATCCAGAGGACCATGAGATACATATTCCTGCCCTTGTGACAAAAAGTCTCATTAAGATACAAATTTAGATTAATGCGCTCATATTATTTTTGAACATGTGGCTTCATGATTGTCCACATGTGATTGTGAGCATGTGTTTTATATGTGAGAAGTACATGCAAGGATTTTTTTTTTAACTGAGCCACCAGAAAGGTTTCAAAGTGATTTAACCTTTTCTGTTTCCTAGTCATTGATTTATGTGAAAATAAACATTTTAGTGGCTAAAGTGTTGTTAAAAATCATCTGGAACAGAATAGCCTCTAAGTGATTCATTTCTTTTATTCAAGCGAAACATACTCACACAGAGTATAATATTGAAAAAAGCACTCTTCCACACTAATTGTAAATGCATGTGATTTGCAAGTCTAAAAAGCTGGCGCTTTCCCTGCAGCTGCGCTGAGCTGCTTGCCCCTTTGGCAAAGATGCCACTCACAGAAAGCTCACAAGCTTGGTTGCAATTTGTCCCCTAGGTTTGCTCTCCATTGGGGGTGGGGGGGAGCATGGCCATTAGGCTTGCAAATGAGCCTTGCAAAGAAAAATAAAACAAACCTTCAGAATCATCACACTGGAAACTCAATATTATTTTTGCTGCAGTAGAGTCAGAATGATCCATGGGGGGAAATAGTCAGAGCCTCAAACTGACTCTGTTAAAGAAAACTGCAACAATGGACTAACAACTTCTGACTACTTCTGAATAAGAGGATAAAATGCTCAGTGAGAGAATGTGAAAACTTCTGCTGTTGTAAATTGCTAGCATTCTGCCTTGAGATACCCTTTTCTTAGGTCAATGGTAATGGCAGAATTTCAGCAGCCTTAGAATTTGAGTAGAAGTAGGGTTTTTTAGCATAAGTGCTCTGTTATATGTAGATTACTCTATGAATAAGTACAGAGGGTCAATGCACTTAGCTTGCGTTTCTGCTGATGCTTAGCAGGAATAACATGGGGCCAACAATGTATAGGTGAATGTTTGAATTCACAAACATGTGATTGCATTCATCCATCCATTTCAACTGATAACAATATTGAAATGTTTTCTAATAGGTATTCTGTGACTGGGCCCAACCAGAGAAGATTAGAGCTTGCTAGAATACAGGGTATAACTGCTAGATCCTTATCAGTGAAGACTCTGGGGACTAAACCAAGGTCATTGTGCATTCAAAGCACATGAGCTATGGCTTCTCTTTTGGCTTTCTGAAAATAAAACAGATAGCCCACTGAGCATTAGGGAAGCACCAAGTTCCAGGACTGGGAGAAAGGTTTACCTGAACTGGGCGTGGGTGACCAAACAGGAAGAGGTGGACAGAGGAGAGGACAATAAAACCAAAAATATGAGATGAGTCACCATACATACAGATGAGGAAATAGGAATTCTGGTTTTAATCATTTTCCATCTAGAAGTCAACCCCTTCCCCAATCAATGCACCAGAGTCTAGGCATAAAGAGGTGGGATTTAGAGAAAGAAATGGCAGCCTGATTTGCTACAGTAAATGTATTAACAACACAACCCCAACTCAAAAATAAACCTGATTAAGTTCAGTGGAATTTAATCCACTTACTCCCAGGTAAGTGTGTTTAGGATTGCAGCCTAAGAGAAGTAGAACCAGTATGATTACATAGTGACAGGGACAAACTTCATCTTTAGGATTACTAAACCAAAGATAAACAAATGCTACTTCACTCAATGTCAAGGGTGTATAGCACAATTCTTCCTAGTCTTTCGAGACTGAAGGTTGCCAACTACTACTGGGAGGGTTAGGACAGACAAAAGAAAATATTTATTTACTCAGCGTGTGCTGGGTCTGTGGAACTCCTTGCCGCAGGATGTGGTGATGGCATCTGGCCTGGATGCCTTTAAAAAGGGATTGGACAAATGGTTAATTGATTAAAAACACTTAATTGACTGGCAGCCTTACAAATCATCTGTGAATGGAGCTGGAAAAATGTATTTGGAAGTCTTGTGCATTTGCCTGTTTGGCCCTTGAACATATGCCAATTAAAAAACAAAACACCAAAGTCCAGTGTGTATCTGTAAGCTATGCTTTCTTGCTTGGAAATGGTTTAGATTTGATTCTGTTGCATTATATGATGCACCATTACTGGCTGAACCTCTCCAAGGTTTTCAGCTACTGTTTTATTTAGCTATACTGACTACACTGCCTACAGCAACTCTGGGCAATGATTCCCCCAGTGGCATGCATGAGCTGCCCTGTTCTACGGCAAAAATACATTATGGCTGAATTTGCCCTGAGAGTTTGGAAAGATCTAAGGTCTTTGGAGACGAAAAATGTGTTTTTTCTTTGTTTTAGCTGGCAGGATGAGCCGCTGGCATTTTAAAGCGCAAGTCATTAGCGTCCACAAGGGTGATGTTAATATGTCTGTGTTTCAATCTCAGGACATTTTCCAGTTGCTTCTGCCACAACAATCTCTGCCATCTCAGTGCCTTTCAAGCCCCTTGTGAATTAAAAGAAGCTTTGCCATGCCAGCAGGAATCACGGTAGACTTCAGCTCCGACCAGTTGCTATATCTGATTCACTCTTTGCAGCGGCTGGCACCAAAGGCTGAGAAGCACTGACATCCAGCTCTAGAGGAGGAAGGAAAAGGGGGGGGGGAGATGAGTTTTAGTCTTTAATAATGAATAATTATCTCGTCATAGTAGATCAAAAGAAAAAGACGTGGATGAATTTGGAAGTGATGTATTGTTGTGCTGAATAAGGATGTTTATACATCAGCACTAAGGACATCTTATATTCTGGGGCTGTATAACTGCAAGGAGGAGCAGGTGCAGGAAGTTTTGCTGCAAGGTCAGCCTTCTCCGTTACATGTTATCACCCCACTACTGGCACACTTCATATTGAAAGCAGATTGTTTCCATCTCCATCCCTGTGCTTCAGATGGGCCACTCACTTTTGTAGGTGTTGGGTGTTCTTCTTCATGCACCTGCAAGTATATTATTATTATTATTAACAACAACAACATATCCCTTTTGAAAACTGCTCTGAAATAGGGGGGAGGTTGTTTTATAACTGACAGAAGGGCCGAGAATCAGTGCTCTGCACAGCCATGCTCTGTGGAAAAAAAAGGAAAGTTTCTTCATGATTGACCCCAAGCCAGAGGATCAGTGCTGAATAAATATGGCTTTGACATGAGACCAAAAGAACATGTGGTCATCCCTAACCCCAGTCCAGGTGAGGTGGCAGCATGTTTTTCAGAAAAGCAGTGAGTGTGCTTTCATCACAGGAGTGTGCTTTCATATCACTGGTTGTTGGCAACCTTCAGTCTCGGAAGACTATGGTATTGCGCTCTGGATGGTGGTTCTGGCACAGCGTCTAGTGTGGCTGAAAAGGCCGATTCGGGAGTGACAATCCCTTCCACACTGGGAGCAAGTGTAGTGTGTCCCTGGTCTGTCTCCCTGGCTATGGGCCTTCCTTCTTTGCCTCTTTGCCTCAGACTGTTGGCCAAGTGTCTCTTCAAACTGGGAAAGGCCATGCTGCACAGCCTGCCTCCAAGCGGGCCACTCAGAGGCCAGGGTTTCCCACCTGTTGAGGTCCACTCCTAAGGCCTTCAGATCCCTCTTGCAGATGTCCTTGTATCGCAGCTGTGGTCTATCTGTAGGGTGCTTTCCTTGCACGAGTTCTCCATAGAGGAGATCCTTTGGGATCCGGCCATCATCCATTCTCACAACATGACCGAGCCAACGCAGGCGTCTCTGTTTCAGCAGTGCATACATGCTAGGGATTCCAGCTCGTTCCAGGACTGTGTTGTTTGGAACTTTGTCCTGCCAGGTGATGCCAAGGATGTGTCAGAGGCAACGCATGTGGAATGCGTTCAGTTTCCTCTCCTGTTGTGAGCAAAGGGTCCATGACTCGCTGCAGCACAGAAGTGTACTCAGGACACTTCTCTGAAAGTGAAATGAAATATTATATCACCATTATCATTATCATCATGATAATGAAATATCATGAAATGAAATATCATATCAGTGAAATGATAAATATCTGTTCCTATGGAAGGAACTGCTTCTAAACAATTTCCTGGTGGGCAGGACGTATGCTCCAGAGGTAGAGCTGCCTGCCTAAGTGGGGGCAGTTCAATTTGTGCCTGGAAGGGAGACCAAAAGTTGCTGACAAGTTGTCATGACCCTTGGTGAGAGAAAGAGGAGTTGCTGGCATGTCATGGTGAAACTGCGAACTGGAATGCTGAGAATGTCCATCGGCAAGAGTGATAACTTCAGATCCCCTGCATCGCATGACCTGTAGCTGTCTGCAGAAGCTCAAGGGCATGTGCTGTGCAGCTAAAGAGATGACTACACTGTGGAAGGGAAACATCTGGGAACTGAAAAGTTCTATATATAAAACAATATTGTAAAGACCCTTACTGGATTTAGGACAGCTTGCCTTTGTAAACTGCCTCAAGCAATGTCTGATGAGAAATCTGATGATGAGAAAGGCAGTAAATAGATATAGAAATAAATAAATAAAGGCAAGGACGTTAAAACATTAACAAAATAATGAGTGAGACATTGAATTCTGCAAAACTTCTTTCATCTGGATGTTTAAAAAAGGAAGAAAACTGGAGGGCACAGCAAGGGGTCCAATCAGTTGTTTGTCTCCACATGGTTACAGAGAAAACTCCCATCTTATTGTGGTCTAGATGATCTTTGGCGTGAGAAATCTCAGGTTGCACCCAGGCACAGTCTAAGCCCATTAGCCATTCTCCCTTTGAAAAGATGGATGCAGTTATCCAAATCTATCTCTGGTGCCAATCAGAACTCACAGGACCCTTGTGAGGCAGAAAGCAGAGTTTGGACTGCAATTAATGTGATACAGAGTGAAAGAGAACTCTTTTAATAACCTTGCAACCCTAGTTATACATACCACTTTTGAAAACAACTGGCATACTACATAGTAAGCTTACTACATAGTTGCAGTTTCCTAGATCTCAGGTCAGGACTTATAATTAATTTTCCCTTCTTTCCTGTTCAAAAAAACCATAATGATCCACAGGAGGCAAATAAAAGCAGTGACTGAGATAAAAGCGGGAATGGGGCAAGGGAACAAAACAAATAGGGGGTGAAATGGAAGGAGTCCAGATAGCAGCCTCAGGGACCAAATGACAGGCCTAACTGATGCAAGGGATGGAATCCGTCAAGGAAAAGGAATGCCATGTGGGAAAAGCCACAAGGCAACAATGTAGAAAGAGGTGGGGAGAGAGAGAGCAGAATCAAGGGCTTGGTCTTTCACCCCTCACGTAACAGCTGAAGATAGTTGTTCAGCATGTTTGGTCAATTGCTGCTTGCTTTAACTGGAAGGAATGTCATAAAGATTCCCCTTTCCTCTCTGGTGGCTATTCCCTACAGTTTCCAGCTCAGCCTCAAACTACATCCCCAAGACCAAGTGTAATGCAATCTAATCAGAAGAGGTAAGAGAGCAGGAAAGGGGATATGGGCATTCAACCGGGCAGAAATAAAATGAGGGTGGGGGGAGGTGGTATCTATAGTTTAGCTGTTCTTGGTAGATATGCCAGGCCTCTTATTTTGTCATCCAGAGGAAAAATCATCCCAGGTTCTTAAGTCTCAGTACACTGTCAGGTAAATTATTCAGCAATGAGAATCTGGGGTTATATCAATAATGGTTTCATTGTGTGCATCCATGCCATACAAAAATGAAAAGCTGAGATGGGCAGCTAGAATAAATAATGAAACCTATCCCAAAGGATGGTGCAGAGGTCCTATCCCAGAGTACCCACTGATATTTTTAAATTAATGTTTAAAATGTTCGCTTGCTTTGGGGTATAAATTATCTCACTATTTAGCTGTTTAATGAAGGTTGTCAAAGAGAAACCTGAGCATAATGCTGCTGAATCGGAATCCATGTTATATGGGAGTTTATTTCAAAAATGTGTATCTCCATTTTTCCACCCACTAGGGAGGTGCTTAAGTCGGCTAACAACATGAAGTTAAAAACAATAAAATCACCAAAATTCCATAACAATAAATTGCTTGCACCACAACAGATCAGAAAACAGCAAATAAAAACACTAACCAGTATCAAAATTAAGAAGAAAAGGCCAACTGAAGGCACCAAAAGTGAATTAGTGATGGCACTAACTTCACCTTCTGTGGGAGGGAGTTCCATAATTAGAGTTCCACCACAGACAAAACCCTTTCAGATAGACAGGTTTGCTAACCAATTAGCTGTTTTAAAGCAGACTAGCTGCCCCAGATAGTCCCTGAATCATCCAGCAAATGGCTGAGGAATAATGGAGTTTTCAAACAAAGAACAAAAATGCTGTGGGAGGATTTTCTAGCAATTTTTTGGCTCCTGAACCTGCATAGGAGCTCCTGGGGAGTTGAAAATGTCCCAAAACACAAAGAATAGGGGGGGAAATAGGTATTCATCACAGTGGCAATTATGTCAAACGCCTCCCCATGATTGAAAATTCATATGGCTTTTTTTGTATCTCAAAATACAGCTGCAGGGATGGGGAGGAGAATTAGAATTAGGGCTATGCCATGAAGGATGGCCCATTAATGAGGCTTGCTGAGGCTGTTGCCCCAGGCAGCAGATTGCTGGGGGTGCGCATCTCTATTCACCTGCTCACTTTCGTTGCTCCTCCTCTACCTCCCATTTCCAAAACTGAAAAAGGAAGAGGGAAATGGAGCAGAAGAGGAAGTACAGAGAAAAGAAGAGTGGTCTTTTTGTAAATAAGTTCCACTAAATTCAATGGCATTCCTCAGAGTAATGTGTAGGATTGTAGCCTATATACGTATAAGGGATTCTTACTCCAGTGTGCCTGAATATTTAGCTGCCAAGCAAATTTCCTGGCTTGTAAAAACATGCTACTTCAATGAATTACCAGGCCATAATGCAGCAATATTTTCTCAACAATTCATGCCAACATTGAAATAAAATCCAGTCCCAGTGGAATCACTGAGTAAAAAGATCCTCATCCACTGATTAGGAACAATTACATTTTATCTTGAGAAATGATGACTAACAAATTTCTTAATATATTCAGTGTTAATCTTATGTATCATGTTAATTTTTTAATCAGTGCTTAAGTGGCACTCAGTCAAATACTTCAGAGAACTCAAAAGGTGTAATCAACATCTCACTGAAATCAGTGGCAAAACTCATATTAATTGTAATAGTGCTCCATTGCATTCAAGCAGACTGACACTGCAATCCTATGCATGTCTGCTCAGAAGTAAGCCCCACTGGGTTCAATGGGGCTTGCAGCCACTCTGGGCTTGGATCCCTACCAATCTGAGGGTTGCCCTCTTCTCCTCCACTTTAAAGAAAGGGCAGGAGAAAAGGGCGGCCCTTAGATTGGCGCAGAACCGCACTGACAGTGGCTGTGAGAGCACAGTGGCTCCCACCCACACTGACAAACCACTGGTGGGAGGGAACGGGTTACAGTGCAGCTCCCCCCAGGCACCTAAATTCCTGGTGCCTGGAGCATTTGCACCCCTTGTCACTCCTGGGCATGTCATAAGAACATAAGAAGAGCCCTGCTGGATCAAGCCAAAGGCCCATCTAGTCCAGCTTCCTGTATCTCACAGTGGCCCACCAAATGCCCCAGTGAGCACACAAGACAACAGGCACAATCTGCGTCCCGGTGTCCTCCCCTGCATCTGGCAATCAGAGGCAGCCTGCCCCTAAAACCAAGAGCTTGCACATACCTACTATGACTTGTAACCCGTGATGAACTTTTCGGCCAGAAATTTGTCCAATCCCCTCTTAAAGGCATCCAGGCAAGATGCCACCACTATTTCCTGTGGCAAAGAGTTCCACAAACTACACGCTGGGTAAAGAAATATTTTCTTCTGTCTGTCCTAACTCTCCCAACACTCAATTTTAGTGGATGTCCCCTGGTGCTGGTGTTATGTGAGAGTGTAAAGAGCATCTCTCTATCCACTCTGTCCATCCCTTGCATGATTTTGTATGTTTCAATCATGTCCCCCCTCAGGCGCCTCTTTTCTAGACTGAAGAGGCCCAAACATCGTAGCCTTTCCTCATAGGGAAGATGCCCCAGCCCAGTAATCATTTTGGTTGCTCTCTTTTGCACCTTTTCCATTTCCACTATATCCTTTTTGAGATGTGGTGACCAGAACTGGATGCAATACTCCAGGTGTGGCCTTACCATCAATTTGTACAACGGCATTAAAATATTAGCTGTCTTATTCTCAATGCCTTTCCTAATGATCCCAAGCATGGAATTAGCCCTCTTCACTGACACCACACATTGGGTCGACACTTTCATCGAGCTGTCCACAAGGACCCCAAGATCTCTCTCCTGATCTGTCACAGACAGCTCAGAACCTATTAGCCTATATGTAAAGTTTTGATTCTTAGCCCCAATGTGCATGAATTTACACTTACTTACATTGAAATGCATCTGCCATTTTGCTGCCCAGTCTCCCAGTTCGGAGAGATCCTTCTGGAGCTCTTCAGTCTCTTCTGGTCTTCACCACTTGGAAAAGTTTGGTGTCATCTGCAGACTTGGCCACCTTGCTGCTTAGCCCTGCCTCCAGGTCATTTATGAACAGGTTGAAAAGTATAGGTCCCAGGGCAGATCCTTGGGGTACTCCACTTTCTACATCTCTCCATTGTGAAAATTGCCCATTGACACACACTCTCTGCTTCCTGGACCTCAATCAGTTCCTAATCCAGGAGAGGACCTGCCCTCTAATTCCCTGATTGTGGAGTTTTCTCAGCAGCCTTTGGTGAGGAACAGTGTCGAACGCCTTCTGAAAGTCCAGATATATAATGTCCACGGGTTCTCCCACATCCACATGCCAGCTGACCTTTTCAAAGAAATCTATAAGTTTCGTGAGGCAAGACTTACCCTTACAGAAGCCATGCTGATTCTCCCTCAGCAAGGCTTGTTCGTCTATGCGTTTTGAGATTCTATCTTTGATGAGGCATCCCACCTTCTTATCTCTATAGATGTTAGGCTGACTGGCCTATAGTTTCCCAGGTCCCCCCTCTTTCCCTTTTTAAAAATCACTGTGACATTTGCTATCCTTCAATCCTCTGGCACTGTGGCCGTTTTGAGGGACAAGTTGCATATTTTAGTCAAGGGCTCAGCAACTTCATTCTTCAATTCCTTAATAACTCTTGGGTGGATACCATCAGGGCCCGGTGACTTATTGATCTTTAATTTATTAATGAGATCTGAAACATCTTCTCTCTTAACCTCTATCTAATTTAATTCCTTGGTCGGGGGGGGGGGGCTGTTTGGGCAGCCGTATCTGCCCGAGGTCTTCTGCTGTGAAGACAGATGCAAACAACTCATTTAATTTCTCTGCCATCTCTAAGTCTCCTTTTATCTCCCCTTTCCCTCCCTCACCATCCAGAGGGCCAACCACTTCTCTGGCGGGTTTCCGGCTTCTAACATATTCGAAGAAGCTTTTATTCTTCCCCTTAATGCTGCTGGCCATGTGTTCCTCATAGTCTCTCTTGGCCTCCCATATCACCTTCTTACATTTCTTTTGCCACAGTTTATGTTCCTTTTTATTCTCCTCATTAGGGCAAGACTTCCATTTATATTACTGGTGTAATGCACTCTTTGGCTGATTGCAGTTTAGGTTTGACGCTTAAATTGATGTCACTTCCAGCCATTACATTGCTTCAGATTAATGACATCACTTCCAGTGGGTTCGGACAGATTGTCATTTTAAAAAATGGGTCCCAATGCTAAAAGGTTTGAGAACCACTGCGATAGGTGCTTACCTGAGAGAAAGACTCATTGAATTCCATGAGACTTACCTCTGAATAGAAATGCATAGGATTGAGCTTGAAGAGCCAAATCCTATCCAGTTTTCCAGTGCCGGTGCAACTGTGCCAATGGGGCGTGTGCTGCATCCTGTGTTGGGGAGGCAGTAACGGAAGCCTCCTCAAGGTATGGGAATATGTGTTCTCTTACCTCTGGGCTGCATTGCAGCTGCACCAGTGCTGGAAAGTTGGATAGGATTGGGCCGTAAGTCTGGTGAGGCCTGACTTCTTCAAACCCTCACTCAGCCATGCAGTTCACTGAGTGATGTTGGATCGGTTGTTATCTTTCAGCTGAGCCTACCTCGCAGGGTCGTTGTAAGCATAATGTAGCAGAGAAGGAAGGCATGAACTTTCAGCTCCCCAAAGGAAGGGTCATTTAATAGCAATTCCAAATGAAAGCCTTGGTATTGTCTGATAAAAAGTAGTGCAACTGGGGGAAAGTTCTGCTGCCCCTTGGAGTTGAAAGGCACGTGGGTGGTTGTCTTGTGCTGCTGCCGCTACAACACACACAGAGGCGGATGTAGCTGCCCATCCTATCTGTACCAGGTCCCAGGCAGCCCAATGCTAGAACCACCTAACTGTTCACAACACTGCATACCTACTAGAACTTTGGTCCTCCTGCGCAAGCGCAGTCAGGCACCACCACCAAGCTCTAGTGCGCACGCGCAGCCACTCTTCCCCACTAAGCTCTAGTGCGCAAGCGCAACTACACACCCCATCAAACTCTAGTGCGCATGCTCCAGTGGACGGCCTCGCGTTGACGCAAAAAAAGCATGGAGGCCGACCAAAATCTTTCCCGAAGTGACAGTATTTTTGCCTTCCGAGGAGCCCCCTTCGACTTCGTTTGTCGCTTTTATGTCTCTCAAATAACTGCTTGCAGAGCACTGCCTGCCCGTTCAGAACCCCTGCGCTTTCGTTTCGGAAATACTAAAGCAAATTAAAAAACTTCTGGTTCTTTTTCTGATTGGCCCAAAGTCGGCGCTCCGCTCACCCTCGAACTACGAGAATCCGTTTTGGACCGTTCCATTTGGTTAGGTGGCGGGGGGAGATTAGTCGTGACCAAGGGGTGTGTGAAGGCAGAGAGTGAAAGGAACGAGGGGCCTTGAGAACTGCGATAAGTAGCGGCTCTCTGGTCCTCTGCGGGCGGACACCTCCTTCAGCGGACGGTTCCATCTGGGAAAGTTGCAGCCGCCGAAGCTCCGCCCAGTCACCCCTCTCTGCTGACAGTGGTTGCGGCCGAAGCCAGTCACGTGCTCCTCCTGCACCGGTGCGTGCATGAGTGGAATCATGGCTGGGCTGCTCAGGTCGGCCGTGCGGCTCCGGACTTGCTTGCTGCCTTTGAGAGGGGGGCGCACGGTCCTCGCGTCCGTCGCCGCGCCCCCCTCCGCCTCGGTCGCAGCCTCACGCGCCGGCCACAGGTGAGCCTTCCAGGGTGGGCGGAGGGGCGCCTGGAGGGCGAGAGGGGAGGCTGGAGGTCATGCTGGCTCTGCAGCTGCTCCGGCTCCCCGCTTCTTCTCCGCCTATGCCTGGGAGCCCACAGTCCTATGCACACCTACCTGGGAGTAAGACCCATTGACTATAATAGGGCTTACTTCTGAGTAGACGTGCATAGGCTTGGGCTGGGTCAGCAAATGCAGAAGAGCCAGGGTGCTGCAGTGCTTCTGGGGTTGGACCTGGAAGACCTGGGTTCAAATCCCGGCCCAACCATAAAACGTCCTGGGAGACCTTGGTCCAGTCACTCTCCCAGCCTCACCTACCTCGCAGGGTTGTTGTGTGGACCGAAAGGAGGGAAGGAACCACGTGTGCCACCCTGAGCTCTGGAGCAAGAGTGGTATAGAAATAAGCAGGCAAGGCTCATAGTAATCAATGAGGAGAAGGTAAGTACCGGCAGCTCTACAGAATAAGTAGTTACTCTGTTAGGTTTAGGGGCCTGGAAAATCCTCCTGCAGTGATTTCTGACCTTTTCCATCTCACGGCACACTGACAAGGTACTTCAATGATCATAGCACACCATCATTTTGTTTTATCATTGACAAGGCACGCCATGCTGTTGGTGGGGGACTCATCCCCCCATGACTCTACTAATAAATGACCCTCCCCCCAATTACCATGGTACACCAGCAGACCATTCATGGGACATCAGTGTGCCATTGTACAGTGGTTGAAAATGGCTGCCCTAGTGTATGGTGAATTTGCAGATAACAAACCACTGATCCTGTGGGATCCTATGGGATCAGTGGGCTTAGGTGCAAGGGATACTTCTGGAGGGGAAGGGTACATTCATTCCCTGCTGTCAGAAGAATCCAGCAGAGACTCTCAGGGAGCCCACAGAGTGCAGTAGGAAGTGCCAAAAATATCTCTGAATGCTTCACAGACCTTCCAGAGGCTGCAGGGAGCTTCAGAATGGCACCTGAAACCAGCATAGACCCTTTTAAAATGACAGGTGGAAGCTTCCACTGGCTGCTTTAAAGGTGTCCATCCACACTGGTCACAGGCCAGAACCATTTTGAAGGTTCCTGCAGCCTCCAGAAGGTCTCTGCATGCAGCTAAAAACAGCTGGGTAGATAATGAGAGAAGGCAGGAATTCTGCTCCTTATAAGCGAATTCACAGATATCAAATTCAATTGTAAAAAGAACTGACTGCATTCACATGGTTGTGTCCATAGTTTCAGTGTATAAATGCAATACAATCAAGTGGTTAGTTGTAGTTGAACCACAGGGAAGCAGAGAGTGCCTGTCCCTTTGCCTCTGATGATGATTTCCCCTTGACCTTGCTCCATTCCCGGAACTTTTTCTGGAAAGCCATGATTTGTTGTTTAACCCATTTCTGCCCAGCCCACAGGTGCATGCATTTGATCCCTATTATGAATATGCAATGTTGGGCAGAAATGGCTTAAAATGTATCTAGTGTGCAGGCCTGTTTACACTTTCCTGGAAGTAAGCCCCATAGAACATAGTGGAACTTACTTTAGAGTATACATGCATAGGGTTTTTTCTGCAGAACTGCTTTTAAGAGTGCTCAGAGTGACTTAAAGGTAACAGCAAATCAAGTAAAAATGTACCGTAGTACATTTTAAAATAGCTAGAAAAATAACTCAGAAAACCAGCTGTGCAGAACACCAGCTGAGTGCAGTCCTTGAAGCTCTTGAACCCTTGATGATGATGATCAGTGGGCAGTGTGCTCCACACCTAGAGCAGTGGACAGCAGTAAAGCTGCCCAGTAGGCTGGGCAGCAGTAAAGGTCCTATTCTTAACTGTTGTTTTGAATTGATGCAGCAAAGGCCTACAGAGTATAGCAATATCTCAGTTTGGTATAGAGAGAGATCCCAGATATTTTGTTTCCAGGTAGTGCAGCACTTTTAAACTTTAAAACCAGTTTCTTGGTAGTGCAAGTATTTAGTGTAAATGCTTGGGAATTGGTTCTTGGCTGTATGTTGTTAGTCAACATACCTTCAAATTGGTGGTTGTACACTTGATGGTCATCAGCTACACTGTGTCAGTTGGCTCCATGGAAAAGCATTGCAGTTTGAGGTGATGTCAAAACTGCATATTCTGCTATTGTGTTTGTCATGGCTCCTTCACACATGCATCACTGGAAGCAGCAAATTATTGCTGAAATCGGTATATTATAACAGTTGCAATTTGTAGAATATGCAAAAGTTAACCAAATAAATTCCAGGTGCATAGTTTAAACCACAATAAATCAGTAAGTTAGCTGCTATAAAATTTATTGGGCTGCTTGTATTCTCTCTGTCCTATTTTGGGTTTACAGCTGCAGTTCGCCAGTTTACCTGCTAATTTTGGTGTATAGATGTATGTGGTTTTTAGGTCTTGTCAAGTGGAATTTGATGTAATCGTTGGAACTGTTAACTATGACTGCATTTCTAGGCATGCTTGCTGGATAGAAAGTCCCCTGCATCTGAGGCAGCTTAGCACTACACATTAGAACAAACTAGACCTAGTTTTGTTCTGGAACTTTACCCATGAAATGACGAAAATAATGCTAACTAGTTTTGGGTGCAATTTGCAGAAAACTGGGTAAAATAGAAAACATGAAATTTTCAAATAGATAAGCATGTGAATACATAGTGCAAGCCACCTGGAGGCCAGTTGGAGAAAATAGCCAAACTGTGTGCTGTTAACTTCAGGATGATAAAATTTGGTGGATTGATGCTTCAGTAAAAAAGATAGCTATTGATAAAGTGGTTTAAAACTTTGATACAAAGCAATACCTAAAGTTCAGCTGAGCTGAATCTTGTGTGCAATACACATAACTAAAATTCAAACAAAGAACAAGTAGTTTAAATACTGCCTGTGATTCTGTCCTGCCATTCTACTAAATTAATAAATGGATGTCCTGGAGGGAGCCCAAGATCTGAGAATTAAGCTGTGTGTTGTCATTTTTAAAGAGGCAGTACACATTTTCTTTGTGTTGGGGAATTTCAAGGCGTTTTGAGTACAGTAGATATGCAATTCTATGCCTACCACATTGAGTCTTTACTTGGATATCTATATCCAGGCACAAAAGAACTGTGAAACTGCATTTCATCAGGACATGATCTTTTATTACTATTTTGATTTATGTCCTTTTTACATGTTAGTAGAGATATGCGTCATTTAATGATGGGGATATGTTCCCTGAAGCCAGTAACTGATGGTGTTGTTAAGTAACAAATAAACCAAGTAAGCTCACTGAGGAGTGCTCTGAAACCACCCTGCTGCCATGGCTCACGCACCCAAAAGTGCTGGAAAAGTCTTCCCTGCTGCTCGCTGGCTAGAAATCTCCCCAGCAACATTGTGATGGGCTGGTAATAAGACAGAATAGCCCTATGCAATGCCTGCTGGCATATCAGCTGGCCCTAAACAATGCCTGCTGGGGCAATTTCCAACCAGCAAGTAGCAAGGAAGGCTTTTGAAGCACTTTTAGCAGCACTTGTCAATGAGGGAATTACAATCTTAAAGAAAAAAAGTATGATTTGGGGTGATTAAAAGAAACCAGATTAACTCAAAGTGACACTGACTGCCTTGAGCATAGAAAAGGTGTCATAAATCTTTTAAATAAATAAATGTAAGCATAAATAACATAAGAAAAAGGGGGAGGGAACATAGATGCAATGGAGGTTCTGGCCAGAAGGGAAGCCAATGTTGATTTCCAGGTTCTGGAATGTTCTACCCAGCAGCAGAATCGACCATTGGAAAGGTACTGCAAAATTTCAGTTTTTACAAAGTTCAGTCAAACACCTCTTATCTCCATCCCAACAGCTGGGGTATATCTGGTATGGAAGCAGTAAGTTAAATGTTTATTTAAATGGAAACCACAAAGGTTAAACATACTGTTGCTTGTATTTTTTTTAAAAGACATTCATGGAAAAGGCAATGAATACTGTAACTGACCATGGCTGAATAACTCAAAGTATACACATTTACTAACTAAGGAGTAGATGAAAGGTCATTTACGTATAGTTCACTTGAACTATTGCAAATTAACTGTGACATAAAGTTCAAGATCTTTAACTTGATCAACTCTTGATTTCTGGATGAGAAATGGGTAATCCTAATCTAGTCCCAGTGGAAACCAGTTCAGTTTTCCCTCTTGTATGCAGACAAGGATAATGCAATAAAAGCATGAAGAAGTGTGACTGGTGGATGATGGGTAGCCCATATGCAGTGTGGGGATCTGGCAACTACAGTTTATTTGTTACTCATGAACAGAGATGAATTAAGAGATTTTTGAAGATTGCTTAAAGATCCTTCAGATTGTTTTGCATTAAGTTCATAGTATGTAGTATGCTTACATTTTTACTAACCCACATCTCTTTATGTACATAGTTGATAACACAGGCCTACAAAATTGAGGGTCAGAAAAGTTTTCCCCAAACTTTATGGTGGTTTGATATGAATTTGGGGTGCTGATTCCAAAAATGGCATCCGTTTTGCCCTGTCATGTCTAGTTTTGGAGATATAGTATAGCCTCATTAGTGAATGGTTCAAGCAGCATCCTCACGAGGAAGCCATGGGGTAGGCTTATTAATTATTATTAACAGTATTTATATACCGCTTTTCAACTAAAAGTTCACAAAGCGGTTTACAGAGAAAAATCAAATAACTAAATGGCTCCCTGTCCCAAAAGGGCTCACAATCTAAAAGATGCAAAAGAACGCCAGCAGACAGCCACTAGAACAGACACTGATGGAGTGAGGTGGGCAGTTACTCTCACGAGGAAGCTGCCTGAACCATTCACTAAAGAGGCTATGCCGTGTCTCCAAAACTAGACGTGATAGGGCAAAACGGATGCCATTTTTGGAATCAGCACCCCAAATATACCCAGGAATTGGTGTAATGTTTAAGGAAGCAAAATGTGTGTTGGACTGTGCAATTTGTGGTGCATTAATGGCCTAACATTGGTAGTTGGCAGGAAAGAAATAACTCTTTATAATGTTACCCAGGCCATTGCTTAGAATTTATTCTTGCTTATTTATAGATGAACTGAGAGCTGGTGTTACAAGCTGCTAATAATGGATAAAAATCAGTGTTACAGTGGAGGTACTGGGTGATGATGGAAGAAAATAAAAAATAAATGTGCAGTTTTAAGAGTTCAGATTAGCTGGTTAGACAGGTATTGGCAACCTTCAGTCTCGAAAGACTATGGTATCGCGCTCTGAAAGGTGGTTCTGGCACAGCGTCTAGTGTGGCTGAAAAGGCCAATCCGGGAGTGATAATCCCTTCCACACCGGGAGCAAGTGCAGTCTGTCCCTGGTCTGTCTCCCTGGCTATGGGCCTTCCTTCTTTGCCTCTTAGCCTCAGACTGTTGGCAAAGTGTCTCTTCAAACTGGGAAAGGCCATGCTGCACAGCCTGCCTCCAAGCGGGCCGCTCAGAGGCCAGGGTTTCCCACTTGTTGAGCTGGTTAGACAATGGGATTGTTAAGTATTTAAGTCAGAACAGAATGTTCTCAAATAGTGCAGTGTACTAGGAAGAATTTATTAAGCCTTATCAGGGTTAATAAAGACATGAGCTACCTTCATGCAGATCTGTGAACAACCAGACTAAAATAAAAGAGCATGCCCACAGCAAACATTAAAGCCACTCAAGGAGGAAAGCAGGAAGCTTCTTATGAAGAGTGTGGCTGTTGGTAATACAGTTTCAAGAGTACCCAGTTCTTAGTTCAGTTACAATGAGATTTGCACCATCCCACCCATGAAAAGACACGAGCCAGTAACAGTCCACGTGTGTGCGCATTTTTGTGGAACCTGTAAGCAGGCCTGTTAAAGCTTGTGGCATTCTATCAAAGATTGTCTTTAGTGCCTGCTTATTGTGACACTATTGTAGCATGTAGTATGGGTAGAATGTCAGACTTAAAAGGTGAAAGATCTCTTGGCAGGTTTAGAAGCCTTACATGGTTTTATCAGTTAATCTTTGTCTTCATAGCATATAATGCAGTTGTGTTGCACTGAGCAGGGCTACCCTTTGAATGAAGCGTCTCCCTAGCTCATTGTATGCCTAAGGGCGCAATCCTAACCTGTGCTGGAACAGGCAAGCCAGGAGGCTTGCGCTGTATCCAGTGCAGGATTGTGGCCAGAAGCGGTTCAGCCAGAGGTAAGGGGAAATGCTTCCCCTTACCCCTGGGTAAGGGCAGCTGGCCACAATGGGTCTCCTCAAACTTGCACCACCTCTGGAGGTGACACAAGTTCGAGGAGAGCGAAGCAGCTTGAAGCCGCTCTGTTCTCCCTGGGAACTGCATACTGCATAGCTGCCAGATCCCAGCTCCGCCTCCTGCTCCCCACCCTCCCTCCCCCTGTCCAGAAATGCCTCCCTCCTTCCTCCACCCCGCCCCCTCACAGCTACCTTTTTCGCTTGTGTCAACAGAGGCAGGTCGACACAAGCGGCTGAGGGGAAGCCAGTGCGGAGGGTAATGTCAGCTTCTGCAGGCTGACACTTCTCGGAGCGCCAGCCTGGCTTCCCCTCGAGGAGGCGCAAATGCGCTTTATGGCACGTTTGTGACCTTCCTAGGCTGACCCAAGGGACTTGGGCTGGCATAGGGCGCAGTTTGGATTGCGCCCCGAGTCTCAGAATACCATGTTTTAGTGGTGAGGTATATGTTGTGTGTGTGTATTTTACTCTTGCTTGGACTCTGCTTTGTATTGAGTCACAGCCTTGTTCCGTCCAGCTCAGTATTGTGTATACTGATAAACAGCAGCTCTCCAGAGTTCCTGGAGATGCTAGGACATGGGATCTCCTGTATGAAAAGATATGCTTTATGATTTAGTAATGGCCTAACCCAGAGGTACTCACACATTTAGCACTGGGACCCACCGGGACAGAATGAGAATCTGTCAGGACCCACCAGAAGTGATGTCATGACCCGAAGTGACATCATCAGGTAGGAAAATTTTTAACTATCCTAGGCTGCAATCCTTCCCACATTTACCCAGGAGTAAGTTTCCTTTACTATCATTGTTAAAAGAATGTACATAGTAGTTTGTTAAAAGTGCAGGTCTATAACATTTCCCCAAATGCAGTCACATATCATGGTAGCATCAAGTCTAATATGTTAAAAATAAAATATTGAAATGAATGGTGACCCACCTGAAATTGTCTTGCGACCCACCTAGTGGGTCCCAACCCACAGTTTCAGAAACACTGGCCTAATTGATTTAGGAGAGAGCCAGAATGGTGCAGTGGTTTGAAAGTTGGAACAGGTTCAAATCCCTACTTGGCCATGATGCTTCCTGGGTGACCTTGGGCCAGTCACTATCTCTCTATCTCCTTTACCTCACAGGATTGTTGTGAGGACAAAAGGAAGGAGCTATGTACATGCCCTGAGCTCCTCAGAAGAAGGAAGGTATAGAAATTTGAAAAATAAGACTGAGATCCAATTGAGAATCGTGTAGTATCCCCTTAGCCTAGTTGTTCCCAAACTTATCATGGTCATGGTGTCCTTCTATTTCAGTAGCCTCTTCTTCCTAGCTCTCCTGGGCACCACCATCTTGGATCACATGAGATTTTGCTATCCAAGATGGTGGCTCTTGAGAGACCCAGAAAGAAGAGGCCACAGGGGACAATTCTTTGGTGCCCTCAGGTGTCACAGTGCACAGCTTGGAAACAACTGCCCAAACTGTATTACTTCAAATAAAGTAGCTTGTGTCCAGGTAAGCTTTGTCTAGAATAATGTTTCTCAAACTGTGGGTTGGGACCCACTAGGTGGGTCACGAGCCAATTTCAGATGGGTCCCCATTTATTTCATTTTCAATATATTAGACTTGATGCTACCATGATGTATGACTGCATCTGGGGAAATGTTACAGACCTGTACTTTTAGCAAGCTACTATGTATATTCTTTTAACAATGATAGTAAATGGGACTTACTCCTGGGTAACTGTGGGTAGGATTGTAGCGTAGGATTGTTAAAAATTTTCTTGCTTGATGATGACACTTCCAGTCATGACATCACTTCCGGTGGGTCCTGATAGATTCTCATTCTAAAAAGTGGGTCCTGGTGCTAAATGTGTGAGAACCACTGGTCTAGAAACTTAGGACCAAGGCTGCTTCAAACTGTCTTCAGCAGCAAGAATTATGGTGGCTGAATATCCTTGCTGTAAGGAGACAAAGTGGAAAATTGATTTTTGCATTCAACTCATGAGTGAGGCTGGTTATGGGATTTTCTGTAACATGAGCCATAAGGTCTGTAAGTATTGTAGCATTATAGGCATGGACACAGTCTTAAGAATAAGATGTTGCTTTTTATTTTACAGGTTGAGCCTCATTATTCACACAGGTTCCTTTCCAAGTACTCCAAAAAACGAAATGTAGCAAATCAATTTAAAAAACAAAGTTTCTTTGCTCCAGTGAGTTAAAAACAGTCTTGCTGACCTTTGTGATGTAAGATAAGAGTCATTAAGAAGACAATCCATCAGTCAGTCTCTGCTTCACTCAGTCCCTCCCTTCACCAATGCAAAGTGTTCACCTTTCTTTCACATGCTCAGGGGGAAGGGAGGGGTCCACCAGGGAGAGGAGGATTGATGGATTGTCAGCCAGCTGTCCTCTCCCTCTCTCATTAAGGAGGCTATTTTTAAAGGACTGTTCAGTTTTTTAAACTGATTTTAAATGAATGCATTTTTCCCCTTCTCCAGGAATCAGCACATTCCTTCTCATTTGCAGGGGCCATTCCTGTTGAGTCAAATCTGTGTATAAAAAATCTGTGTATAACAAGGGTTGGACCTGTATGTGACAACTGTCTTTTCTTTTTTTGGGTATGAAGCTGGTTCTTAGAACAAAAGTATGTGTGACAAGCAGGTTTTTTATGTTGATTTGAGTAACACACATTTCTGTCTAGTTAAGGTGTATGCTAAGGTATATGTTAAGGCAGTGGTTCTCAAAGTTTTTAGCATCCAGATCCACCTAAAAAAAGTTACAGTTTACCAGCCACTCAAGGCACTGTGGCTACTGTATAATGGTGAGTAGGCAACAGTGTTTTCCTCCCTAAGTAGCAGGTTGTTTAACCCTTGATGCACATAGCTTAATATATCAGTACAGGTCCAGCCTTGTTATACACGGATTTGACTCAACACGAATGGCCACTGCAAATGAGAAGGAATGTGCTGATCCCTGGAGAAAGGAAAAAATGCACCCCTTGAAAATCACAGTTTAAAAAACTGCTTTTTACTGTTTCAGAGAGATAGTCATACAAGTGATTACAGGTATAACCTATGGTAAGTATCCGCAAACTTTTCTATCTCAAAGCTGATGAGAAGGGCCCTTTAAATTAAAGGAAAACAGTTTAATAATGCCAGAGAGGGCAGCCGGCTGACAATCCCATCAGTCATTCTATCTCCAGCTTCACTCCTCCCTTCCCCCTGAGCCTGAAAGAAGGCTAAATGGCAGCGATTATCACCTTCCCCATTCTTTCCACTTTGCTGGGTCTCCTGTTGAAGGGAGGGATTGATGTCTCCTAGTGAAACCTAAGCTGGAGAGAGACTGATTGCCTCTGTGTGCATGACAAAGGTCAGCAAGGCTGTTTTTAAATCTAAGGAGGAAAGAGACTTTGTTTTTTAAACTGATTTGCTATAGTGCATTTCTTTTTCCATCCACATGAGTTCTTAGAACCTCAGAGAGAAATTTTATCAGGGTACAAAGTTTCTTTTGGGCCCCTTTGCAAAGGGGGAAGGGTGAAACAGAGCGAGGGAGGGTGGGTGACAAGTGAGCAGAATAGAGACAGGGAGGGGTGAAGCAGGGTGAGGGGAGGGTAGAGAGTCAGCTGGAAAAGTCTTTGGAGCCCAGGTCTAGCCACCCATGTGGCATCAGTAGTGTCCCCAGCATCCCCAGTCATAGTAATGTCCCCAGTCTGAGTAGATAGGAAAATGTCAGATCCCAGGACATTTCTGGATCCCCTCCTTTGGCTCCTGGACCCTTCTTTTGACCCTGGGTCCGGGTACAAATTACCCCCTTTCTCTTAGGCCCTGGGGCAAACTACCACATGCTGTACTGTGGAGTACCACTGGTTGCAAAGCATTGGTCTAGGACAGGGGTCTCCAAACCCTGGTCCAGGGGCCAAATGCGGCCCATGGCAAGCCTCTATCTGGCCTGCGGCCAGCCTCTTATCCCCTGAAAGCCCTTGGCCCACTTTGCCAAACATGACTGGAACTGTGCTCTGGTTGCATCTGGAGGGTGTTCTAAGGGCCAGAGAGGTTGAATGAATGAGCCCATTCATTCATTTATTCATACATCCATCTCTAATTTATTTATATAAATTTTATATTTATTTTTTTTCTGGCCCTCAAAACCAAGCCAGAGATTTGATGCAGCCCTATGGCCAAAAGGTTTGGAGACCCCTGATCTAGGAGACTGAATTGTATTATTCGATGTAGGGTCCAATCCTATCCAACTTTCCAGTACTGCTGCAGCCATGCCAACATGATGTGCACTGCTTCCTGCAGTGGAAGGCAGTCATGGAGGCCTCCTCAAAGTAAGAAGGCTCAGGGCTGCATTGCAGCTGCACTGGTGCTGGAAAGTTGGATAGGATTAGGCCAGGGGTACTCAAAACC
The DNA here is from genome assembly GCF_035046505.1 of Tiliqua scincoides. Classification (NCBI taxonomy): domain Eukaryota; kingdom Metazoa; phylum Chordata; class Lepidosauria; order Squamata; family Scincidae; genus Tiliqua; species Tiliqua scincoides. The sequence continues at coordinate 260,800,710 of NC_089821.1, read as the reverse complement.
TGGCCCTGGGGCCACTTACAGCCCTGGAGAACTCCCAATCTAGCCCTCAGGGAGCCCCCAGTCTCCAATGAGCCTCTGGCCCTCTGGAGACTTGCTGGAGCCTGTGCTGGCCTGATCCAACTGCTCTCAGCCAACTGTTTGACCTCTTGCGTGAGCTGTGGGACAAGGGCTCCCTTTACTGCTTGCTGTTTCACGTCTGTGATGCAGTAGCAGCAGCAGCAGCAAAGGAAAGGTTGGCCTTGCTTTGTGCAAGGCCTTTTATAGGCCTTGAGCTATCGCAAGACCTTCATTTGTTCATATAAGTTCCGTCTCTAATATATTCATTTATGTAAATTTATTCAAATTTGAAATGTAAATTAATTATTTTTCCCTGGCCCCTGACACAGTGCCAGAGAGATGATGTGGCCCTCCTGCCAAAAACTTTGGACACCCCTGGATTAGGCCTTTAGTGATTTCTAATTCTGTACCTTGTGGCATTAGTAATGATATGTGGTTGGCAGTGTGTTTCTCTACACTGGCACTGAGAGTCATTTGAGGTAATACTTATAAGGAAAAGGAAGATCTAAAAGGTAGAGGGAGGGATGAATTGTGAAATATAGTACTGAAAAGGTAATAGCTAGAGGTGTTCTTAAATGTTTTTATTTTTTTCACATATATCATTTTTTTCAAGTAGGAAAAGTGCAGACAACATTGTTTTTATTCCAAGATCACTTTTTGATAAATTACAATTATTAATTGTTATAGCTGTAAAAGTGTACTAGGTAGGTGGTATCATGTCAGCAGATGCAAACACAGTCATTACCCAATCCAGCCCATTCAGCCCATGGTGACCAATATATAGAGGTGTTTTATTTTTACAGATTTTTGTGGTGTTTTTTTTTTACAAAAATGAGAAGGCAGAAAGTAGTGTTATGTGTTCTTATTTTGTTATCACTGAAAATCAAACCTCTAACCTTAGCGAACAGACACCTTGTAGCTCAAGGGATGCACTGATGTCTGTCATTACTGAAGGAATAAATTGCAATTAGCTAAAACGTTAGAGTGGTACAAGAAAAATATTGCGATACCAGTTTCCCAAATTTGCTCTATACGGTATACCCAGGAAAAGAGTATAATATAATAGCGACTATTGCTAAAAATAGTAGTATAAAATTCTACTGCACTATTCTGCATAATGTACAGAATGGTTCTGACCAAAGAACAAGCCTCTCCTCTAAACTCTGATATATTGTTTTTAAATGTCTTATTTTATATACATATATTTCAGTGTTTTAAGTATGATTTTATTTGTGAGCCGCCTTGAGTGCCCTTTGTTGGGATAGAAAGGCGGAATATAAATTCTATAAATAAATAAATCACTAAGAGCCCAACTGTATCCAAGAGCTATCCTATCCAAAGTAAACCTGAACCACTTGGCCATGGCACTGAGTAGAAATCAGTAAAATGTGGCTTGTAGCTGAATAGCTATATGGGTGGCTCATTATAGCTGTGTCCTGGTTGTGCCCGGAGGGTCCAGGTGCCCCCGCATGGGTTTGAAACCTGCAGATGATGAAATCTGCAGGTACCAAAACAAGACACGGTCCCTCACCAAAGGCTACTGAAAAAACTCCACAATCAGGGAATTAGAGGACAGGTCCTCTCGTGGATTGAGAACTGGTTGGAGGCCAGGAAGCAGAGAGTGTGTGTCAATGGGCAATTTTCACAATGGAGAGAGGTGAAAAGCGGTGTGCCCCAAGGATCTGTCCTGGGACCGGTGCTTTTCAACCTCTTCATAAATGACCTGGAGACAGGGTTGAGCAGTGAAGTGGCTAAGTTTGCAGACGACACCAAACTTTTCCGAGTGGTAAAGACCAGAAGTGATTGTGAGGAGCTCCAGAAGGATCTCTCCAGACTGGCAGAATGGGCAGCAAAATGGCAGATGCGCTTCAATGTCAGTAAGTGTAAAGTCATGCACATTGGGGCAAAAAATCAAAACTTTAGATATAGGCTGATGGGTTCTGAGCTGTCTGTGACAGATCAGGAGAGAGATCTTGGGGTGGTGGTGGACAGGTCGATGAAAGTGTTGACCCAATGTGTGGCGGCAGTGAAGAAGGCCAATTCTATGCTTGGGATCATTAGGAAGGGTATTGAGAACAAAACGGCTAGTATTATAATGCCGTTGTACAAATCTATTGTAAGGCCACACCTGGAGTATTGTGTCCAGTTCTGGTCGCCGCATCTCAAAAAAGACATAGTGGAAATGGAAAAGGTGCAAAAGAGAGCGACTAAGATGATTACGGGGCTGGGGCACCTTCCTTATGAGGAAAGGCTACGGCGTTTGGGCCTCTTCAGCCTAGAAAAGAGACGCTTGAGGGGGGACATGATTGAGACATACAAAATTATGCAGGGAATGGACAGAGTGGATAGGGAGATGCTCTTTACACTCTCACATAATACCAGAACCAGGGGACATCCACTCAAATTGAGTGTTGGGCGGGTTAGGACAGACAAAAGAAAATATTTCTTTACTCAGCGTGTGGTCGGTCTGTGGAACTCCTTGCCACAGGATGTGGTGCTGGCGTCTAGCCTAGACACCTTTAAAAGGGGATTGGACGAGTTTCTGGAGGAAAAATCCATTATGGGGTACAAGCCATGATGTGTATGCGCAACCTCCTGATTTTAGGAATGGGTTAAGTCAGAATGCCAGATGTAGGGGAGGGCACCAGGATGAGGTCTCTTGTTATCTGGTGTGCTCCCTGGGGCATTTGGTGCGCTGCTGTGAGATCCAGGAAGCTGGACTAGATGGGCCTATGGCCTGATCCAGTGGGGCTGTTCTTATGTTCTTATGTTCTTAAGAGATAATGCTGGCCTCCGTGTATTCTGAAACATTGGTTTACAGAAGTCAGTCCCTTCCTTCCAAGTTCTTATTATTACTTGATGTAGAATAGCTTACTGTTGAATTATCTAATGGCAACTTAGCATGAGAGGAGTACTTCTCACCTACTTAGTTTGTTTCATCTCATTGCCACTATTGTAGACATAGTGCTTTTGTCCATTCCCAGGCACATTACATGAAATTCCCAAAGGGTATTACCCTTTCATGAAACCTTAAAAGAATTTTGTTTCTGCTCTGTGACGCATGCATGTCTTAAGCATCCCTGCTAGGTTGATTAAAGGCCCAGTCCTATCCAACTTTGCAGCACTGATGGAATCGCAAATGCAGCCCAAGGTAAGGGAACAAATATTACCTTTCCTTGAGAAGGCCTCTGTGACTGCTCCTCTGCTACAGGATGCAGTGCACGCCCTGTTGGCATGACTACATCAGTGATGGAAAGTTGGATTGGGCCCTAAAAGAGATACTAAGTTTTAGATGTTGGAGTCTGGGCCAGACCCAGATCCCCAACTTACCCTGCTGGGACCAGGCCCAGGGTAAAACCCATCTAAGCAGAGATGCACGCATCTCCCCTGCTGGCTCCCTCACCCTTCACGGAGCGCTGAGCAGGCCTGCTGCACCCACTGGTTCACTGGCTATCTCACATGGTGAGCATCTGCGCTGGCTCTCCTGTCCTTCGTGGAGTGTCAAGTGGGCTTGTTGCGCCTGCTGGCTCGCCAGATATCTCTTGGCTCTGAGAGTGTGCAACGAGCCTTGGCGCAGCTGCGGAGTGCCACTGCGCCGCTGCCAACTGGGTACGCCTCCCTGGCAGGGAACAAAGCAACCTGAGCCTGTGCACCAAGGTGGGGAGACTACCAGGTGTTGCCTCCACGTCCCCTCCTACCCCCGACTTCAGAAGCCAGTGATGGGGCTTAGCTGCACAGATTGTGGATAGGCTGCCATCAGGCCAGGGGAAGGTAGTAGCAAGCAGCATGGTGCCGCTGTTAGTCACAGGGGAGGCTGGAGGCTGGTTGAAAGGGACGCCCTTTTGAGCTGTCCCAGAGAACAGGGAGGAGCCAGGTAAGGAGGGCAGCCCAGATAAAAGGAAGAGAGGCCCATGATGACGGGCAGATGCGTAATGCAAGGCAGATGGCTGGAGTTGAAGCCACTCGTCTGTGAATCGAATCCTTCAGGCTACCACAGGGAGGACGACTCAGGTGATGTGAACCTCCTCCCCCTGACTTGGTTTGAGGCCTCTCTATCTGAGTGTCAACGGGGGAATGCCAGGAACCAGGAAAGAGGGGGCTGCAGGTAGTGCCAACTACTGGCCCCCTTTTAGGTGCAAACCACCCACAACCCCTGGTTGCGGCATTAGAATTGTTTAGTAAGGGAGGACTAGCTGTTCCAAACTTGTTCTGCTACTTTCAGCTTGCACAGGTTGTATAAAGTGGTTCTCAAACCTTTTAGAAGTCCTAGAGCAGTCATGTCCAACTTCGAACAGGTCGTGATCTACTTTTTCTGGCCAAAAGTGCCGGTGATCTACCACCATGAAAATTAAGTTTTAAATTAGTTTCAAATTAAATTTTAACCCAATAAAGTTGGAGGGTCCCCCCCCCCCCCATTTTTAATGAACCTTCTGTGATTTACTTGGATGTGATCAGCTGTTAAGCAAATTAAGCAAAAACAAAACAGACGAAGATCCAGTAAGAACTGCGAGGGGACATGGAAAGTACATTTTTTCTTAAAGTTTTATTGAGTAACAACTTTCTTTAACTTTTATTGAGTAATTTGTGTTAAATTTAGGTCGAGTATTGAGCCAGGCTGATCTTGCACATTCTTTAATATTTTACTCTTGCTCATTAGTGAGATGTCTGAGCCTGCATTTCATCCACCAGCTTTTTGAAGTTGGGTGAATATTGCGTGAGGGCCAGTCTCGGGGAATCCTTGAGATGTTCATCTGTCATGTTGGAACGTTGTGTACTCTTTGTCATTTTCAGATGGGAAAACGCAGATTCACACAAATAAGTTGAACCGAAACATGAGTGTACAGCTTCACTGCATCTTCTCAAGTTGGGAAATTTGTCTCTAGGCACTAGCTTCCAAAATGATTCTTGCTCAGCACGGGTCTTGAGAAAAATGTCATTTTTAAGGGTTAATATTTTGTTTTCAAGAGATGACTTGTTCAATGAGTAATTCTTACTGATAGCAGCTGCAGTTTCTTTAATGTCCACATCTACTTTGAATGGGTATGACAAGTATTCCACAACTGTTCCAATTTTTTTGGAAGGCACAGAATCTATTTTCGAATTCCTGGATAACAGAACAGATTTCTGTCACATACTTCTCGTTCTGAAAAACAAAATTTGGATATTGTCCCAGATGGTCCCTGCGTATTAGGAAAATGATCCAAAGTGTTGTTTGCAAGGTCAGTCATCATTAGCTCAAATTTGCTCTTGTAGGATGAAACTGTACTCATCATCTCGCCAATGCATTTGTTTTTACCTTGTAGTTCAAGGTCCATATCACTTAGTTCGCCTGTAAACTCAGCGAGAAATGCCAGATCACATAACCTCTCCTCATCTTCCAACTCTGCTTGGTCATCTCCCCTTTCCTTCAAAAAACTTCTTATTTCATTCAGCAGATCACAAAATCTTCGCAGAAATTTGTGCCTACTTAGCCACCATACATCTGTGTGCAAAATGATTTCTGCTGCCCCTTCATCAAGAGTAAGATTGAAAAGACGTCTTTGAAGTGATCTTCCGCAAACTGAATTTACAATTTTGAAAGTGATGATCATGACAGTCTTTGTATTGAGTCTCTTGCTTGCCAAAACTTGCTGGTGAATGATGCAGTGGTAAGAAAGGAAATCTGGGAAGTCAGCATGCTATCTACAGAGGGCTGTGAAACCGTTAACCTTACCTGTCATTGCTCTTGCTCCATCAGTAGTGATGGAAACAAGTCTATGCAATGGAAGATTACACTTTGTCACAAAAGAATGGAAAGAACTGAATATTTCCTGACCAGTAGTTCTCCCTTTTAAAGAAATCATTCCAAGTAGTTCTTCTTTAACACTGAAGTCCTCAAAAACCATCCGGATAAAGACTAGTAACTGGGCTATGTCTCTTATGTCTGTAGATTCATCCAGTTGGAGTGGGAAAGCAACACAATTTGAAACATCCTCCAACAATTGTTCAATTGTGTCTCCACACATCTTTTCTATTCGCTGCACAACAGTGTTTCTTGACAATTGTACATCTTGAATAGCAGCTATGATCTTTCTTATTTTTAAATCCTTCAAAAAGATTGTCAGCTGCTTCAAGAAAACAATCTTTTACAAATTCCCCTTCAGTGAAAGGTTTGCATTTCTTTGCGATCAGGTTGCTGACCTTGAAGGATGCTATGGTTGCATTGACCGAATGTGACCTTGGCTTCGCCATCAACTGTTGCTGAGTAACCAATTTCGATTTAAGTTCTTTGATTCAGTTTACGAATTTCACTTTTGGGTGGAAAATCAGCATCAAACTTATTGCTATGCAGAGCCTTATAATGACGTTCCAGATTACCCTTTTTGGGCAAGGATACTGGAGCGTTACAAATTAGACAACAACACTTGTCTTTCACCATGATGAGGAAGTAGTCCATTTCTCATTCATCATGAAAGTGGTAGGTTTTGCTCTTCTTTGAAACACTCTTCTTCGTTATACTGGGGTGGCTGGATGTAAGAAGGCCAAATCTGCTAAGTTAGTATAAACACTGGCTGAATCTGGTCCAAAACTGTCACTGCCCCAAAGTATTAAAGATCAACAGGAACTGAAGACCTCTGGATGATGTGCAATACAAGGACTGGAGATGCCAAAACCACACATGCAGTTCTAAAAGTAAAGTAAGAATTCATCATACTGGCACCAATAATCAAATACCACCAAACAATCATCAAAAAAACTCAAACACCTGTCCAGCAAACCAAATAAAATCAAATACTGCCAAACAAGTTCAAATACCACCACACGCGATTTAATAAATTCTGCACACAGTGTAGAATCAACGCAAAGGCAAGGCGAAATAAAATTGCAGTGTAGAATGAACACAAAGACTAGGCAAAATAAAATTGCAGAGGCAAGCAAAAGTCACAGTGGTTTGAACCAATTTGAAGGCAAGGCATAGGCAAGTTAGAACAAAATTGGAAAAGCCCGCTAAAATCACCAAATTCTTGACACTTTGTTGTGCCTGCCCAAAGACGTTTAATGAAAGCAAACTATAAAGCGACCAACGACCAGCACACAACACAACTAATACGGTAAGTGTATTCGGTTAAAGCCCGGGCGAATGGTTATCACCCGGTATATAACACACTTCTAAGGGGTGTTGGGGCGGGGGCAAGAATGGGTGATTCTGAGAGGCAGGAGACCAGGTGTGATGCCGGGCCTGTGGCATGTCGTTGCAGGGCGCGGGCAGCGGCCCCCTGAGATACCCACAAACTATTGGCATGAAAACAACAAGCGCTCCCAATACACCCGCAGGCAAGATTCCTACAGGCAGGGAAAAAAGACAGGCAAAGGATCAGCAGCGGCGGCAATCCCTCGGCAGACGACCTGCCGGCACGAGCGCTCTCCTAGTGATGGGGTGAGCTGCTGGAGAGATGGAGCCAAGTGGGGCTGGCGATCTATCTCTGACCCCACAGCGATCTAGATCTACCTGTTGGACATGCCTGCCCTAGAGGCTTCTACCTGATTTATGAATGCGAAGCAGTGTGGCTGTAATGGTGATTGGGCAGCAGTGCTCCTCCCTGTGGCAGCTTGTTTAACCCTTGATGCACATAACTTAATCTGCTCTGTCAGTTTCGCAAACCGCTAAAAATTGGGTAATGACCTACTGGTGGGTCCTGGACTCTCCGTTTCAGAACCACTGGATGGTTCATTGAATTCATGGAGACATAAATAATACTGATATTATGTGATTGTTTAGCAGTTCATTTATGCGTACATAAGAAGAATAGAGTTTTAGCACAGAAATTTCTATCAGTTTATTGAAGTCATGGGATACATATTTTGAATTCTTGGGTGTCTCCTGAAGAACCTTTAATTTATTTGTTAGGTTTGGTTGAGTAAATGGACTGGAGAGCCTTTGGCTGCAAAAAGTCATGGGAATTTATAAGTATAGGAACTTTCTTCTAAATGACCAACCCTGATCAAGAGAAGAAATCATGACCGGGCTCATAAATTGTTCTCCAACCTGATTGCAATACCTGCAAACACATAGTGTGGCTTTTCTTAAATAAGCTTGTGCGTATTTTGACTCTTCAACATATTGAATGGGAGATGTGTATTTTAAATAGAATGCTGGAGAGAAAAGAAGCACTTGCAATAAATTATCACTTTATTTGGTAGCATAAATGCTCCTGACTATTGTAGAATGGGATGAGATAGAAATTTAGGGTCTCAGCTAGGTTAACGGAAATGGAGCATAATACATAAAGAAATTAGATCTTCTGCCCCTGCTAACTGGGTAAGAGGCACTCTTTAAAGTGAGCGCTCCTCTTTTATTTAGTAGGGAGAGAGTAACTGGCCCTCTTTACCCCAGCAGTGTCTCTTCTAGTGCTGTCTGCTGGTGTTTTGCATCTTTTAGATCAGGGGTGTCCAAAGTTTTTGGCAGGAGGGCCATATCATCTCTCTGACACTGTGTCGGGGGCTGGGGAAAAAAAGAATTAATTTGCATTTAAAATTTGAATAAATTTACATATGTTTACATAAATGTATATATTAAAGATGAACTTATATGAATGAATGAAGGTCTTGCAATAGCTCAAGGCCTATAAAAGGCCTTGTACAAAACAAGGCTGGCCTTTCCTTTGCTGCTGCTACTGCATCACAAATGTGAAACAGCAAGCAGTGGAGGGAGCCCTCATCCCACAGCTCATGCAAGAGGTCAAATAATAATAATAATAATAATACAGGTATTTCTATACCGCCTTTCTTGGTCCTCAGATTTCTCCTTTGACTTTATTCAAGGCAGTTTACATAGGCAGGCAATTTTTAAATCCCCGTAGGGATTTTTACAATTTGAAAGAAGGTTTCTATCTTTCAAGAAACCACAACGTTCAGATGTTTCTTTCTTGATCTGGTCGCATATTCTGGCCTCCATCCTCCCGTGCTCAGAGCAGATGGAATAGCTCGGCTCAGCTTGTCAGCTGCTTCAAGGTCGAACGGTGCCGGTGGCCTTGAACTGGCGACCTTCGGATGTTATCTTCAGGCAAATGGAGGCTCAACCCTCTAGACCAGACCCTCCTGGTCAAACAGTCACACTCATGTTGACAGCAGTTGCGTTGGGCCAGTGTGGGCTCCAGCAAATCTCTGGAGGACCAGAGGCTTCTTGGAGACTGGGGGCTCCCTGAGGGCCACATTGGGAGTCCTTAAGGGCCGCAAGTGGCCCCAGGGCAGGGGTTTGGGCACCCCTGTTTTAGATTGTGAGCCCTTTTGGGAAAGGGAGCCATTTGTTATTTGATTTTTCTCTGTAAACTGCTTTGTGAACTTTTTGTGGAAAAGCAGTATCTAAATACTGTTAGTAATAATGTGTTCTATTAAATCTTTATTATTGGCATCCTTCAGTCTCGAAGACTATGGTATCGCGCTCTGAATAGTGTTCTGGAACAGAATGTCCTCTCCAGTGCGTGAAGCCTGGGTAAAGTAGATATGGAGGATAGACTGTTTCCCATGCAGCAAATCCCCCCTCTCCACGTCGCTGAAATGGTCCAATGGAAAGGCAGAAGCCAGTACAGTTGGTTCCAGCGGCGTCGCAGGAGTTGTTAGAACGTGACTGTGTCCAGCCATGAACTGCCTCAAGGACTCTGGCTCCGGATTTTGCCTTGAGGTTGACTCCTGAAGCCTTTTCCATAACTGGATGTAGCCACAAGGCAGTGGAGGTTTGGGATCAGAGTTTTCCTTCTCTCAGAAGAGCTGCCTTCCCAGGCTGATGAGTCCCATCAACCCAGTGGCTGTTTAGTCGCCTCTTACGACAAGTACAGCCAAACCGAGGGCCTATTCTTATCCCCAGCCCCCAGGGGAATCTATTAAATTCTATTTAATCAGAAACTTCTGATTACTTAAACTTCTATTAAATCAGCAAGATGCAAATCATAACGCAATCTGTCAATGGCATATAACTCCAACCTGGTTGAGTAGAATTTTTGACACAGATGTCTTTGTTGGAAATGTCACACATGCGGATTACACACATGCATGTAAAAAAAAAAAAGAACAAACTTAATGGAAATTAATAATGAGAAAGATTAAACAAATAATGGGTTTGCCTTTGATTTTTTTCTCTAGTATTTATCCTAATTTAAATAAATGTGAGGGTCCTCTGTGCTTTTGTGAAATATGCTTAGAGCCGCAAAAATTGTATTGATTAGGTACAGAGAAAAGTCGAAGATGTCAGCTGTAAATAAATGGCCATTGAAGGTTCCTGATATTATGGAGATGGATAAGTTGACTTAATGTGTTGAAAGAATGCGATGTTTAATACAGGGATGTATGAAAAATCAAAACCCTTTTAATATTGGTGTACCACCCATGATGAGTATTACTTGGAACATAATATTTTTTGGTATAGTGCATGTGGTGTTTCTCTTGCTCTTTTATGCAACATATCTTCTTTGTTTTGTTCTCTGATATGTTTTGTAAAAAAAAAAAAATTAGGGCATGTGAAATAATTTTTGATTATACACACCTACACTATTACACTTATTCTTTACTCTGGTCTCAAGCAATCCCTTTGTTTTTTTAAAGAGTAATTAGTGGCAATACTTTCTTTTATATAGCTGTGTTAGGATTCATTTCTCTCCTATGATGTTTGTGGGCTTGCCATGTCTTGATTCTGTATCTGTTTTGAACCAGGATCTCCCAGAAAAGATTTTAAAGAGTATGGTTTATAGTATGTCATTAAACTCCAATTTGATTAAAGATTTTTATTTAGTGCTTGAACATGGGACTTGCAAAATATGTGAATAAATGCTGCAGAAATTCTTTGTACATCCTTCCCTCATTATCCATATTTAATTCGTTCTTGAAAAAAAACCTATATATTGAAAATCCAGATGAGTATAATTGTTACATTAATTTCAATGGGAAAAATTTCTAACTCACCCCAAAGCCATTCCATGGTCACCCTAAATGCCTAGTATCATAAAGAAAAAAGTTGTATGGCATGATAAAATAAATTAAACAATAATTAATTACAGCATCAATACAGTCTTAAAGTCGATGAGTTCTAGAATGTTTCAGGTGTTCTAGCATCACATAATGAGGTTTAGCACTTCAAGGTTTCATTGCAAACTTCGAGCAACTCTCTTACGTTTCACCCAGTTTTCTACTTTTCCCATTGATGAGTTCATCTTTTCCTGTCCTTGAGGAGCCATGGTCACAGTAATTTGTAGAAAAACAGCTCAAAAACAGAGGTACCTTAAAAAGGAGTGTGTAATGCACATGCCTTGAAGCATGGGGTTGTGCTATCTATCAGGATGTTCAACTTCCAAGACATGCTCTGTTGTCCAAGGGTACAGAAGAGCGCTTTCTCTAAAGTCTGAAGCGTGCCCAAGAAAGGGGTCACTTTTGGACTTCTACTAGGGGAAGAAATCCAAAACTTTATCTGACCTCCTGGAACTCCTTCCTGGGTTAAAGGCAGATTAATCCCTTTCTCTGTTGCCAGAGAGAAGGTCTCCCCATTGGGTAAAATGAGAAGTAGATATTGATTCCTTATAGACCTTGCCCCCCCCCCTCGTTCCTGGACCAATATTGGTCTGGATGAAGATGGATGGTCTCAATATGCCCAGTATGGATAAATGAAAATCCTTACAGCAAATGAGGGAAGAGTGTATTTTCAGTTGGTTAAGTATCCTGTTCTCATAAATACCTTATTGAATGTCTCTTCCCAATTCTTAAGTGGCCAAGCTAAATGTCAAGATAATTTCTGTTCCTGGGGGTTGAGTAGTGCAAAGTCCCACTCTGTGTAGTTAAGATTTGGTGTCCATATAGAATAATTTTGAAAATGTTTTAACAGCTAAGCTTTTAGTCATTTAATATTTGCTAATACAGTCAATATTTTGAGTGTGAAATAAAGGCATGCAAGTTGAAACCTATGAAAAGTTGTTGTTTTTGTCAGTGGAAGAAGGCAGCACATTCATGAAATATGTTCTGCAGTCGTTATCAGACGTTGTTCAACCCATTATATCTTTGAGAGAACCCCTTCCCTCCTCACAAGGATCTGTGTAGTTTTTTCAAAACTTAGTAACGTAGCCTTTCTTCTATGTTTCTCCATATCCCCCTCAGAGGGCCACATTAGTTTGGGATAGTTTAAAGGTCCTAAGTACTTGTCATGGAAAAACAGGAAGTAAAAATGTTTAGCTTAGTTTTTAAGGTGTTGTAGCCTCAAGTATCCACTATAGTGGCTCTCCCCCATCCTGTGTTTCCTCTCCCTACTCCACAGCTGGGTAGCATCACTTGCTGCAATTTCAGGTACTACTTACTGCCTGTACTGGGTCTCCTTCAACTCTTCTTTCTTTATGTGGTGAGGTTTTTGTTTCTGGTGAGTAGGATTGTAGCCTAACTAAACACAATGGGCTTACTTCTGAGTAAAATAAATAACACTGTTTTCAAACACCTGAAGTTATGTTTCGGGTAGAGTGCCTGATGAGAGGGAAAAATACTGAACCCAGAATGTTACTATGAGGTTTTTTCTTCTTTTTCCTCAAATATTACTTTTCCACCCAGCTTCCACCACCTCTATACTGCCCAGCAGACAAATGTTGGCTCACATTCTATTCTTTTGAACTCTCCAGGTTTGTTTGAACAATGTGTGCTCAGTAAATTGAAACTAAGATTCTGACTGTAATTGGCCTTTAAGGAGGAATTTTTGGGTCACATGGAAGCAAGTCTTGGAATTGTTCATAGTTTGCTCTAATGACAGTGTTAAATACCTTAATGTTGCATCCATATGCTGTCTAGTAATATCGTCTTGTTGGATCTTGACTACCGATTTGGCATTTAGCAGTCATTTGTTTTAGAATTTCTTTTCATATGCTAACATGTTCAGTCTAAAAATTTAGTAAATTGCATTGATCTATGCTAGTTTATAGCTTATAAATAAGATTAATTATGAAGCCTTTATTCATTGACTTATGGTTATACTGTAATATTTGTTTTGCTTTGCAGATATCTGATCTACCAAGTAAGGCTCTTTACTGTTGCAACTCAAGAAAAGGGAGATGTTCAAGAACAACCAGCTTCAGCTATCCGGAGCAAGCAGGCACAGCATTTTGATTGGGCATTGAATAAACTGGATAGTTCTGTCAGAAGAACTGGGCGCATTACTAAATCCCTTCTATTAAGAATATTCCATGATGTGTGCAGAACAGGTATAGAGTTGTCTTCTTAATGAGTGTTACTTTGATCCAATTTTGGTTTTTACTAAACTCCAGTTTGTTTATACTTTTATTATTTTTCATTAATGTGTAATGTCTAAAACACATTAAGAAAGTTACTTTTTAAATATTTTATCTAATGGTTCAGAGACTGCAATTAGAACTTGAATCCCGTTTGTTAGAACTGCAGATGTAACTTGTAAAAATTTTATTTGGTTATAGGGTACGGACATGCTAAAAGCTTCCATGTAACATTAGGAGTGCAATTTGCATTGGAAGTAACTGAAACGTCTGCCTTAAAGTGCAGTTTTGCACTTCGTACTCATGGAACCTTATTGATAAAATCACCTCCTCCATCAGCTGTCCTTCAGACAATATGCTGTATATCTGCAGGGCAATTCAACTACATTCAAAGCCCCCTCCTGTCTTCAACATCAATATCTAGTAACTCGTTCTTCTCTGAGTGCTCCAATATATACTGAATATACTGAGACAAGAACAAAGCTGCATGTAGGTCTTAGGGATGAGCCAGCAACAGGATGCTGTTGTAAGGTGGCCTCAATTGCATTTGGCCTTGCCAAGCTGCAGTGTATTTGAGGTAGCAGCTGTACTCTGTACACAAGCCTGTCTGCCCTCTGCAAGTTCCATGCTACGTTTTTATTTACTCTTCATAGTTTACTGGTATTGAATCAAATTGAATGCTAGCCATGGATGTTTAGGGCACAATCCTATATTGCGCTAACAGGCAGGCCAGGAGGCCTGGACTGTGTACAGCACAAGATAGGGTCCCGAACTGGCTCAGCCAAAGGTAAGGAGCAACTCTTTTCCTTAGCCCTGGTTAAGTCACTGCAGTCCTAATGGGTCTCCTCAGACTTGTATCACCTCCTGAGATGGCATAAGTCTGAGGAGAGTGGAGTGGCTTGAAGCTGTTCAGCGCTGCTTGGGAATGGGGGTTGGGATTCAGCATAAGAGCTGGGTCCCAGCCCAGCCTCCTGCTCTCTGCCTGCCCGCTCCCGGGACAGCCCTCTGCCCGCCCTCCCCTTGCCCCAGATTCAGCCTCTGCGGGCTGGTGTGTGTCCCAGCCCAGTTGACTCATGAAGAGGCGCAAATGTGCATTATGGTCCAAGGGTGCCTTAGGATTGTGCCCTTAGTTGCATAAGAGGACTGGTTACCCTGCCTGGGCATGCACATCCCATGCACAAAGAAAAGTGCAGTCATCCGGTTCAGGAAGGCCTTTGTGAACATTCTGATGTCAGTGGGGATGTGGGTCCATATCTACCCTGATTACACCAACAGAAAGCCACTTGTATTAATGAATATGCTTTACTGGATTTGGGGCAAGTTGACTTTGGTACGTGTGTTGCTGTTTCTTAGTTTTTTCAAGAAGTCAAAAGGAAAAAAGGGATATGAAAAAGTCTTATAAAAATCAATATTGAATTTGTGGAGGTTTTTTCTAACCCATATTCGAAGCTTTTATTTTTAGTATGTAGTGAGCTACCGCCAGGTTATGGTAGTCCATTAGGATAACAGTTAGGATTACACCATTTCTGGAAGTTGAACATTTACTGCATAGGACTGCATGATCTATCAACAGGGTTAGCATTGGGTTGATATGGAGCAGCAAGGTATCTCCCCTTTTAAACAGATTGCACTTGGTATTCTTTTTTTCCTCATCTCTGACGCCGCTTCATCTATTATCTGTTTATAAACATGGAAATAATCTTCATATAGAGAGCTACATGTATGCTGTAATTTGCTGGGCAGCTGGAACCCATCTTTTATGAACTGGGCAAACTGTTTACTCACCTTGAATGGAGTTTCACTTTCTTGCCCTGGTGTGTTTTCATATCTATAGTGTGTGTACCAGAGTATAATATACTGGATTCAATTACTGTATGAGATTTTTTGCTCTATTTGCACTACTGATCCCATCATGTCATGTTACGTTGCTTAAAGCACAATTTTGTTGGCCTACCTGCTTAAATGAATCTGCTTGGTCAACCTTTCAAAATGGCTAATGTAATTTAAAACAGTGGTACACAAATGCAAAAGAAAGATGGTAAAATGGATGCTAAACAGTCACTAATTCACAGTATCGGCATAAACAAAAGTATGAAATGGCCTTATGTGGAGTCAGGCCATTGATCCATCTATCTCAGTATTGCCCTAGTGACTGGCAGTGGCTCTGCAGGGTTCTTTCCCAGCCCTACCTGAAGGTGTCAGAGATTGAACTGAAGACTTTCTGCATGCAGAGCAAGTGTTCTACTCCTGAGCAATTGGACTCCATTCCTTTCTAGAAGGTCTGGGTAAATAAAAGCTCTTTGGTTTGCATCGGGAAGACATCAAGATAAATTCCCTAAGTTCATCATACCTGCGCTCAAAATTTGTACAGTTATACTGGAAACCCCCTGTCACTCACAAACCATGGATCTGATGCAAAACAAGCTCAGCTACACGTTCTTATTACTATACATGTTTGGTTTTCAGTAGTGTTGGGGTTAAGCTAGATTTATGTTTGCTCGCATCTGTATCACAAATGAACACATACCTGCTCTGTTTGAACTACCTCCATACAGGTCACTGTACTGTGCCTGACCCATCTTCATATATTTTGCTTTGATGTTTTGGTTAGTGCAAGGCCTGTAACAAGCCACTAATGTATGCAAAAGAATTGATGCTTCTAGTTCTGAAATATCATGTTGAACATGTCCAATGCATAAATGTGTTAATGCTTTCTATCTGCCAGTTGGGACACTTAAGTACCTCTGTGTTACAAAGGTTGATCTACAGCGGTTTTTCTGTTATCAAGGGGAAAATGTGACTATTCCTATCTGAAATCTCTGAAAGCTAAGGTGAATCTTTATTGAGGTTTAAAAAACATCTGCTTGTCTTCTAGGACGGTGGTCTGCTTATATCACAGTTCTAAATATTGTACTTTTTCTGATTCAGGGTATCCAAGTAGCAACCAGGCCCTGCTGCTGCTGAGAAGCTGTGGTTCATTGTTGCCTGAGTTACCTCCACCTGAGAGGACAGAACTTTCCCATACCATATGGACCAGACTAAAAGATCTGGGTATGACTGTTCATTTAACTAAAATTATCATATAGGGATCTTTTTTAGTGTGTGCTATATTTTTCTTCTGAAGTAAGAGCTAATGGAATGTTAGAACTACATTATACTAAAAGCCAAGTGGGCATATTCA
The DNA here is from genome assembly GCF_035046505.1 of Tiliqua scincoides. Classification (NCBI taxonomy): domain Eukaryota; kingdom Metazoa; phylum Chordata; class Lepidosauria; order Squamata; family Scincidae; genus Tiliqua; species Tiliqua scincoides. Next base: position 260,784,243 of record NC_089821.1, on the reverse strand, counting down.
AAGAGATTCTGAGAGCTATACTGACATCTAGGGGTGGACGTGAATAATAAAATGAAACCTTACCTTTGTTTATATCTTTTAATGCCCTTCTTGCTACTATTAAGAGCAATACTCTTATTGTAATATTTTTTGTATTTACCTTTGTTAGTATTATATTATTATTATTAGATAAAATTTAAGTACAGTATCCAGGTGTCCCAGTTGATCTGGCTAGTAATAGTTCTTAAAGTTTTGTATTAGGATGTAGATATTAAATGATTATTGGAAACATTAATTTTGAATTTCTTAGGCTCAGATCAGATATGTAGGGGTGCCCCAGTATCCGCAAGGGTTCCGTTCAGTTTCTGAGCCCCCTGCAGTTACTCCAGAGGGTTCTTTGAGCCCAGTAGAGGCTACAGACATTGGTCTGACACAGAGCCTGAGAAGGCAAAAAATGCAACCTCTGGTTTTTTTGTAAAATTGGAAGTAACATTTTTAATGCCTTATGAGGCATTAGGATGGCTAGGGAAATGGGGGGAGGCAGGCTGCGGACCTGATCTGCAAATAGGTGATACTGCAGATACAGGATCCATGGATGGGGGGTCCTCTTGTAGTGCCAAAAAGTGGTTTTATATTAAGTGAACAAGATTGATGCTTGTGCGTTTTTCCTGGCCTTACTTCTAGTATAGCGGCTATTGTTTGTAATTAATCCAAATGAGGTGAACCAGAATTTGAAATTATGGATTGAATGTGGTTTGTAATTGTGGGTTGTGGCTAAGCAATGGTTTGTACAAACCATTGTTTGCCTAGTTTGGATGTAACCGACATGGTTTGCTGCTAACCTGCAATTAATAGTGTAAATCACTGCGTGGTTGATGAACACAAAGTATATTATTTATCTTGCAAGCTAGTTTGGAGGATCTTGAACTTTCTATTTATAAAACGTGTGCTTTCAGGCAGTGTTCAGCAAATCTACAGCTAACCTGCAGTTTGATGAGAACCCAGCACAGCAGATGTATTTGTGAAACACATGTTATTTTCAGGCTTTGAATTACATGGAAGTACACTGCACTAGTAGATGTAACTGTGTCAGTTTTCAGAAATGTGGAGGTCTTAATCACTGTGCTTATGCTTTGTTGAAACATTTGCAATGCTCATTTTAAGTGTTCAGTTAGATTATAATGCATTTTAATTGCTCTTTATAATCTCTTGTTTAGGTGTTGTTTATGATGTAAGCCATTATAATGCTTTGCTGAAGGTCTATCTTCAGAATGAACATACGTTTTCGCCAACTGAATTCTTAACAAAAATGGAGGATGCTAATGTTCAGCCCAATCGAGTAGGTAGTTCTAAATCCACTCCACCCCACACTCTACCCCACTGTCACCACTTGATTGAAAAACAATTTTAATTTTCACCCTCTGTTTTTCAGGTCACATATCAGCGACTGATTGCTGCCTATTGCAGCAAGGGAGATATTGATGGTGCCAGGTACTGTTTTTGCATACATGTGTTAAATACACCTAAAAATGTATCCTAAAAACACTAAATTTGAGTTCAAAAGTTAAAGAATTTTGAAAAAAACGGAAGTGCTGTTTTGCCTGGCACTTAGCATTATCAAATAGTTGTAGTTCCTCTGAAAAGAAAAGGTTGAAATTAGGTTGGTTCAAAATTAGCATTCAAAAACAGCAGTCTTGACCATTAGGTAATTCAGAAATAGTCTTGAAATTGTAACTGTCAGCATGGATGGGCAGTAGAATGAACATTACTACATGAAATGAAAAATTAAAGGCTTGGAAGTGTTACAGAACTGTTTAAGAGTATTATGGACCCTCCCTCTTCTTGTACGATACTACCCATTCCTTAAATCACCTACAAAAATCCTGCTCTGTGTTCCTTCTCCCCTTAAAGGGGTGAAGGGCAGTGACACAGAGCAAACCCGTTTTAGTGGCAGCAGTTGGGTTGTAAAGTTCTTCCTCCCTCCCCCCAGAAGACTTGTAGTGCCCTTTCTCTACTAGTTTTCAGGTGTTACAGAAACATGTGTGGGATTTGTTGAAATTTTTTTATTCTTATTAACTTTTGATTTATGACCATCCCCTTACTTGACTTGTATGGGTCAAAAACTCTAGAGAAATGCCCTAATTAATTAAAATTAACATTTGTTGGTAGTTTCCTATTAAATTGAAAGTGTGATTGTTGGACTGGGAGGAATAAAGTATTAAAAGTACATGTTTAGCAAAAACAGTATATTTCTTAAAACATTGTATTAAGCATGTTTGTATTTAAAATGGATAATCCACAGCTCCTATATAATATAGTACTGCAAATCATAGATGTTTGTCATGTCCAAAAATATGAGTTCAATAAATCTTCCTCCATTTCTCTTTAGAGTACATTGGTCAGTATATGATACAACATCTTTTCTGAAAAACAATATAACTGACTTTGTTTTTTGCCTTGCAGCAAGATCCTTGGTTTTATGAAAAGCAAAGAGCTCCCAATCACAGAGTCTGTATTCAGCGCCCTTGTGACCGGCCATGCCAAAGCTGGGTAATTTGCAGTCCAGTTTTTTATTCTTAAATTCCTGTTTCATCCAAATACATCTAGGAAATGTAATGTTTAAATTGTTACAGTAGTGCAGTTTTTGCTTTGGCTCCCAGTAATACTTAATCCACAATCCAGAATTTTGTGCATGCGTGTGAATAGGTTTCCTTGAGTTGCAAGGGTCCTCATTCAGTTCAGTGGAGGGGAGGGGAGTCTGTTTATATGATATGGTAGCATCTTATCTTGCTACCATATCATATAAACAGACTCCCCTCTGGACTCTGATAGGTCCTCGTAAGCTTCTTCGTAGTATCCTTATAGTTTGCCTGTAGTTGAACCACTCCTTGATTGGTTCTTCACTTCATTCATTTTGGCAAAATACTTGCCTTGGCTGTCATAATTTCTCTGTTCTTGCTCATCCATGTTTCATCCTCTTCTTTAGCTATTAGTTAAATAAGGAATTCATATTGGATACAATAATTTTGAATGACCTTTGAATTTGGCACAGCTTCATCCATAGGCTGGCACCAACTGCAACCCATGTATAATGCTTGTCACTATGTATAAAATTCACTAAAGTGTGTATGCTTGTTTTAAACACTTCAGAGATATGGAGAATGCGGAAAATATTCTTTCTGTGATGAGAGATGCTGGAATTGAACCTGGTCCAGACACTTATGTCACATTATTGAATGCATATGCTGAAAAAGGTGACATAAACAAAATAGAAGAGGTAATGCATATTGCTTGCATAACTTCAACTTTGTGTAGAATAGCTTTTTCTGCTATATACTTGTGACCCATATAACCGTTTTCACCAAAATGCTATACCCAATTCAGTAGAATATGTAAAAATTGTTAAAGTTCCAAGATCATCTGAGCCAAGAGTGGCTTGCATAAGGCTGCGCTGATTCTGTGAGGCAAAATATCAACCAAGTACTACTTACTTGACACTCGGTTACACCAACTTTAGGCTGCAGTCCTGTGCATAGTGACCTAGAAGTCAGCACTGTTGAATTTGGTGGGACTGGCTCCTGAGTAAAAGTGTTTAGGATTGCACTATCAATTTTTTCACGAGCTGTTGTCAGTCCAGTTGTTGAATGTTACAAACCGGTCTGCCCACACAGGTAGACTGTTTCCCAAAAGAGTACTATCAACTGTGTCTGTGTATCATGCAAGAGAACAAAACATTTGTTGTGATTAGTGTGTGGGAACAGTATTAAGGATGAGTGAATTGGGTTATAATTACTATGGGATAAATTGTGTAGTCTAGCAGCCCAAGCCACCACCCTGTAACTGATTCCTTTCCATTGAATTCTATTTTGTTCTGTGGCTTTAGCGGGGATACTGCATTAGGTTTTCCATTTATCAGAATGTGTAGATTAGCTGTTACTGGATCTTAACCTACAAAACACAGCACTTCTAAGAGAAATCATATAACTGACCAAAAGGGACCTGAATTGAGAATCTCTAAATAGCCCTGCTTTATGTAGAGCAGCTCCTTTTCAAACAAAGGGACAACAATACTAGTGTGGTATGATATCTTCCCAGCCCCCAACACTCATTTTACAACACCAGAGGGAGTGCACCACTATGGTATCTCTGTTTCAATAGCCTAGAACTCTTGGTCTAATAGAAATGATCATTGAAATCCTCTGGAAAAACTGAAGCCAACTGTCTCATGTATTTGATTTAAGAATGAATTCAGTGATCATCTTACAGGCCACTTGTATATAAAGGCAGTTCTAATGTAGCATGTTGCTTCTGTTGGGTGGAATAATCCTGTAGGCACATTCATGTGCATTATGTCAAAATATGTCTACTGGTACAGTTTGCTCAAGTATTCCCTGTGAATTAGATCTATGCTATACCCTATTCCTTTCTTCCTTGCATTTGGGTAATGCACCTGTGCATTTACAGTGAGTCAAAACTCATGTCATCTTGCAGTTGCTAAAAAGTTAATGTTATTTTTATAGCTATAATACAATGATGTAAGATGTAAATTTATCTCTGTTGTTTTCATATTGCATTTGTTTTGCTGTTGCAGACTCTGGGAAGAATTGAAAAGTCTGAAAGTTACCTTTTGGACAGAGATTTGATGGACATCATCTTTACTCTTGCTAAGGCTGGGTATCCTCAGTATGTACAAAATATTCTGGAGAAGATGAGATACGATAGGGGATACATTCCTGGTAATTTCAGAAAATTGTCCAGAATTCTGGCTCACATAACTAGTAGCTTCGCTTTAGTAGGAGAGTCATAAGATTGCTTTTTATTTTATTTATTAATGTACTTCATTTGGAATACTTAGTCTCGTAGCCATAGAACAGAAGTGTAGGTAAAATATATCTCTCAACTGCATTTTTAAAAGTGCATGACTGAGTTAATTCCTTTATGTTGCACCCTATTCTTTTGTTGAAATTGTCAAAAGGTATAGTATTTTTTTATAAACCTTGTCAAAATCTTGTCTCATTTATGGCTTGCAGAGCTAAGCATCATTATAACTTGACTTTTATGTAGTCTTGGCAATATTAAACTGCAGTAATCTAGACTTCTTCACCGACAGTTTACGACTTCACATTGTGGCAGATGAGTCTGAGTAGATTGAAGAGCAGTTAAGAAATGCAGGATGTTACTGCTGGCTATAATAATTGAGGGAGTTTGTGATTTTGACATATTTATACCTACCTGACAATATATTTTTCCAGCCTACTTATATTTCATTTGCAGCATTACTTATTTTTAAAGTCTACCAAAAAGTTGTGGTGGCTTTCAATTTTCACTGAATTAAAAGCTGTGATATACTTTCATATCTGCTGATTAATACTCCTCTGCAATCTTAACTATTTTTAATGCAATTTAGCCAGAGTTTCTTCCAGAACCTCATTGAAATGCGAATTATGCTTTCACAGGGTTTGGTGAATTGCACCAAGAGCTGATAATTTGGCAGTAAATGGTTATGCACAACTATTGGCCATAATATCCTTTGTGTCTGGGCCATGATTGTTTGCTGTTATTATTGTACTATGTTTTGTGAAAGGTCTTAAGTATATTTCCACTGCAATCCTGTGCACACTAGAAGTAGGCACCGATGAAAGTAGAACTTCCTTCTGAATAGACATGCACTGAAGTGCTTTAATTTAAATGGTTTTTTAAAAATCTGCATAGTGATTTAGAGGAGTTCTTCAGACTCATGTTTCATGCTTCTTCATGGTTGTTTTTTCCCCTCTGCATGAACATTTAGATGGGATGAATCTTTGCTTGAGTTTAATAACACAAGGGTTGGAAGATACAGCTTTTCAAGTTCTGAAGTCATTTCCCACATTATCATCAGATCCCCGGAACGGAAATGGCTTGGATCGTGGCAGCTTCTTTTTACGGCACTGTGTAAATATGGATAGGGTATGTGAAATTCTATAAACGGCATGATAGATTTAAAAGTGAGTGACTACCTTTGAGTTCACTGAATTTGTGAAATGAATGATGTCCAAATATATACTTGACTTCAAGGAATACTTTTTAAATGTATTGATATCTTCTCTTAAATAAAGTTGGACTTTGGTATCCATGGGGAATCCATTCCTGGACCACCTGCAGATACCAAAACCAGGGGATAATGAAATCCACGGGTTGTGGTTCAATAGGGTCTGCAGGTGCAGCTGCAACCTTACTCTGGTCACTACCAGAGCTGTTCTGAGGCCCGTAGAGACTGTGCGCAGTCTCTATGTGCCTCAGAAATACTCCTAGATGTGACTGGAGAATGCTTGGGTTTAGTTAAAACTATGGTCCTGAATCTGCGTTTACAGAGGCGGGACTTGTAGTTACTCAAAATGTCTTTTCATTTTGAGTCTGCTATTCTCCTCAGTTCACCATCTCCTCCTTTCTTAGCCTGGCAATGGAATAGTATTCTGCTGCTCACATCCTAGATGGGAGAAAACCTCTCTCTTGTCTTTTGATCTAAGCTAACCTTTTCACCCCTGTATGGAGTTCTAGTCTTGGGTCCCCATCTGCAAGCAAGTCAGTTCATCCTGCAGTTAGCCTGTCCAACCTATTACTCACTGGGTTCCTAGTGTTAACTTTGCCATTCTTATGTCTCTTTTTCTGGCAGCATGTCAGAGTTCATGTATCAATGAATCTCTGCCACTGGTTCTGCTGGCCAGGTGTGTTTTGGTGCACGTTATGCATAATAGCCCTCTTGATCAAAACCAACACAACCTTCTTCCCAAGAGTTTTTGAACTGCATGTTTGCTCCTTGTCAGATTAAATTTGCCAACTGTGTGCTGTGTTGTCCTTGAAAGTATTTTATCTTTCCTTGCAGCCAGCAAGTAAGTTGAAATATTTCTGTGATGAGATGAAAAGTGCCAACATACACACTGCACCCCTACAGTTGACTCTGCATTGTGCTTTGGAGTTAAAGAAAGCTGGTATTTATTATTATTTCTTAACATTGTTTGAGATTAGGCTTTTTTCCTTTGTTACAGTTCTGTTTGTTAATTCTTGCATTTCTGGGATTTTTCAGGTCTCGCCATTGACCTAATGAAGATAATGAAAGAAAACGGCTTACCTGTCAGACCTCACTACTTCTGGCCATTGCTGGTTGTGCACCAGAAAGAGAAAAACATTCAAGGTTAACTTTTTTGATTAAACCTTGGTTACTCTTACACGAACTTTAAAAAAACAGCAATGTAGTCAGACATAAAATTCTAATACACTACTGCAATACAAACAGCCTACTAAAATCACTATTTTCTTATCAGTGCAGAGATCTACTTTCCGTTATCACTTCCTTGGCAATGCTTTTTCATTTGTGTTTTATTATGTCACAGTATTAATACTCTTAATTTATAACTCTTTATAGAGTGATGATTCATTTAATTTTAGATGAACTTTTTGCTATGTTTCTATATCCTTAACTTTGTGTATCTTGATGATCTTCTGATCTTGAAAGACATTGACATCATAGGAAGCTTTTGTAAAAGTTCAGGTTACATAGTAAGCCTTTCTTAAAATGTAGGAAATCTGATTTTTTTTAGGTGAGATTCTCTTGCTCCTATGCAATAAGTTAAATGTGAGCTTAGTTACAATAATAAAAGCACAAAAACCTCTATTGTTCAATGAGCGATCATGACCTGACAGCACACTGATTGAGGGACTGAAATGTTCAATCTTTTGGATTCTTAAGTAGGTTTAAGCATTTAACACACACTTTCTCCTGTTACACATGGGGGTGTCTGTAAGGTATGAATAAGAATTGAACAAATATTAAATTTTAAAGTACAATATCTAATTCTTTGGTTTGCATTATTGGTAATTCAGAAAGAGTGGTCTGATAAAAAGATGCTTTTAACAGAAGTACTTGCCCCTTGGGGAAATTAAAAACTGTCTTTTTCATCTTATCTCACAGTATAATGTGCTTTGGAATGAGATGCAGAGTTGTTAGTATGACATTGGGTGACAAACAAAATGCACAAACAAAAAAAAAGTGCTTTTAGTAGGCTGTTCGTATTGCAATTTTATTTTAAATATACAGTCGCATTCCAGTTTAGAAGAAATGCTGAAACAAGTATTCCCTAATTGTTTCTGGCTATAAAAGTGTGTCAACCCCTTTTTTAAAAAGCCTTTATAAAACAATATTCTGTTCTTGTTAACTCTTTAGGTACTTGACAGTACTTAAGAGTACTTACCAAGTTGTATCCTAGCATAGTATTTGAATACCTTAATGTTGTTGATGCATTGCTAAAAGAATCAAAACCCAAATTACCTTCTAAAATGGACTTTGGCTTAGATTTGTTTCACAGAAGTTCTTTTCCATCCACAATCAACGGTTGGAAAGCTCTGGGTCTATATAGTTATATCTATCTGGTGTAATTTTTTAAATATTGCCTCCCTAAATATATACTCCACTTATGTGATGATCAGAAGAAGTAAGAGTTGTTCGTAAGTCTCTTACAAAGGACAAAAGAGGGCTGAGTGGACAGTAATTGTGGCATCAGTTGATGTTGGATCCTTACTTTAGAATTCTCAGTGGTGCACAACTCCACTAAACATCAACTAAAAATAGTGACAGTGAGAAATAGGAAATGTCTTTGCCTGCTTTAAAGGCTTTTCCCCCCAATTTAAAGTATAAAACATTTTTCTCATATAAAACTTCTACAGTGAACCCAGAAAAGCTTATTCTGCTTTGCAGCTGTCTAAATGTGTGTACTAGGGACAACCAATATTCTTTTAGCTATTCATTTTCCCTTTTAATGTCTTAGTTCATACATTGTCTTAGCAAAGAGTTATCAATGTAAATTTTCTTTCTTCAGACAGGTTTAATGCATATACTTGTGCATTTCTATTTTTGTGACATAATTCATCTATAAAAGTCTAAGGAAATTGTACAGTGACATCCATCTTTTAAAATGGGAAGTAGAATCATCTGGAAAAAAGAACATATACATACATTTTATCCACCATAAAGATAGTGGAAAAGAGCCCTGCTGAATTAACATTTGGGTTAATAGTGCCCGGAAGATTGGGAAACTTGCAGCACATAAAACATTGAGAATTTGAGATGATTATTTTGCTGGTTTGGTTAGCAGTGAGATTTTAGATTTCAGGATTAAGGATGCTGACTTCTTCTATTCACTTAATGATAAAATCCAACCACCTCTCCGGAATTCATTGGGATTTCTGGGTTCACATTAATGTTATCAAATACCGATTTTATAAAAAAGTTCATGTTTTGAATAGAAGCTAATTGTCTATCTTAGATAGAAGCCGGTTGCTGGTAGCTTTGGAAGGATCATTCTTATTTTGTGTGTGTGTTTGTTCCTAGCTGATAGGAAGTATTTCAGACAGATCCTTAGTTAAAGCTACATGATAGTTGTGTGTCTTGCCCAGAAATGTATCTAGTGTACCAGCATGTTCTAGAGAATTGTGGGATTCAAGCCTTATGCAACTCTGAGTACAGTTGGGCTGCCCTCAGGCTTGTATGCTCCCCTCTGCTCTATGTGTTCCAGTTTTCCCCTTTCTTGTTTTGTTAAAGTGTGTTAATTCATCCAAACTGACCAGTTCTGACCTTCAAGTCAGAATTGAAAGCCAGGGGTTGAAGCAAGTTTCTGGTTTTAGTTTGGAGGGTGAGCACAAACCATAATCTGAGTAAGCAAGTGGAAGGAGCTGAAGCTCAGTCCCCTAACCCACAGTGTGGCATTGGGCCTTTTGTATCCCTCACTCGCACTTCTTCAGGTGTAAATTGAACATATGATCTGCAACACAATTTTTGTGAGGTCAAGCAAATTAAAGAATATATAGTGTTCAAAGGGTCATTAACCAGCTAACTGATTACACAGGCCTACAAAATTGAGGGTCAGAAAGGTTTTCCCCGAACTTTGTGGTGGTTTGATATGAATTTGGGGTGCTGATTCCAAAAATGGCATCCGTTTTGCCCTATCACATCTAGTTTTGGAGATATAGTATAGCCTCATTAGTGAATGGTTCAAGCAGCTTCCTCATGAGGAAGCCATGGTGTAGGCTTCCTCACGAGGTAGTTGCTTGAACCATTCACTAAAGGAGGCTATGCCATGTCTCCAAAACTAGACGTGATAGGGTAAAACGGATGCCATTTTTGGAATCAGCACCCCAAATATACCCAAGAATTGGTGTAACATTTAAGGAAGCAAAATGTGTGTTGGCCTGTGTTATTCATCATATCTTGTCAAAGAGAGTTGCATAAGCACCTATGGTCCATAAGATCCAGTTATTTAACAGGGACTTTTGAAGCAGAGAGATTTTTTAAAAAAAATTTAAAACCTTTTTAAAAGGTAGGTATTTGCTTGAAAGGAGCAGATGCACTTTGTAGCCCAAGAATGTGTGCCAGCTTTTATCAGATACAGGAGCAGATAGATGGAAAGGAATGGGATGAGTTAGTGCAAGTGTTAGTGTTGATTATTCTCTTCTTCTTTGTCACTTAGAAATCTGTCTGGGAGTATGGTTTGGCATAGGAGAACAGTGCTTTCCTTGGTACTGTTTACACTCTTTGCATAGCATCAGTTATTGGGCAAATATTGGTGGCAGCAAAGCGCAAATACATATTTGTCAGAGTCTACCTTTGCAATTTGAAATGGTTCAGCAGGATGCTTCCAAAACATATATTCACAGTGCAGATGAACAGAACTGCTTGATTTTATCCTGAAAGAGGTTTGACTAAAATGTAGCTTCTTCCATACTTCCATGGAATTATATAATATATGGAATTCCATATGTTATAAAATATATGGAATTCTGGAATGGCTGTCCCAGACTGTGAAACAGATTCTAGAATGTTTACTAAGTATTGCTTTCCATGGGTCTGTCTTGGGGTACAATCCTGACCAACTTTCCAGCACTGACATAGCTGTGCCAGTGGGGGCATGTGCTGCATCCTGCAGTTGGGGGGCAGTCATGGAGGCCTCCTTAAGGTAAGGCAATGTTTGTTCCCGTACCTCAGAGTTGCATTACGCTTACATCAGTGCTGGAAAGTGAGTTAGGACTGCGCCCTTAGTTGGTCTATACCAGGGGTGCTCACACTTTTTTGGCTCGAGAGCTACTTTGAAACCCAGCAAGGCCCGGAGATCTACCAGGGGGGAAGGAAGCGTCTGACAGACACCCCCTTTAATGTATGGAGCCCCTGTTGGAGTCTAGTCAGTTTCGTCAGTTTTGTTGCTGCATGCCTGAAGAGCAGCTAAAGTGTCAGTTTCAGTGTCAGCTAAATATGTCAGTTTCATCTAGTCACTAGACGAAACTGACATATTAACAGTTTGGAGAGACAGGGCTCCGCGATCTACTCATTTTGCCTCGCGATCTACCAGTAGATCGCGATCCACCTATTGAGCACCCCTGGTCTATACTGTTTTCTGACACAGCCTAGTGAAACAAAGAGATATTCCAAAAGCTGTTGACCCCACCGACAGATCCTGGTACGTCTTGGGTCTGATTTACTGAGAATTCTGCCCAAATATTCCTATGTCATTTAAAAACATGCATTCTGATAAGAACATAAGAGCCCTGCTGGATCAGGCATAAAGTCCTTCTAGTCCAGCTTTCTGTATCACACTGTGGCCAGCCAGTTGCCTCAGGTAGCATACATGGCACATATATGTCAGTGGGAACTTGTATGCGTTCTGTCTACCCCAATCTTTGTGGTGAGACTTATTGGTTGAGACTGTTGCAGAGACAATTCAAGTCCTGGTATAAGGAAGCTTTCTTTATTTGGGACTCTGAATAGTCAGCATTACATTTAATCTGATTTTGTGTGCCCACACATGCAATATTTGCATACTAGGCAGCTGAGGCATGAAAGTATGCCACGTTGTTGTATGAATACTCCTTGTATAGTTACCAATTATCTGGTTTAAATACTGGTGATACTGATCAAGTAGAACCCCACAGTTGTGGGTGTCATTGTGTAGTTCTAATATACCCAGCATCACAACAAAGCCTCAGAAAGCTGTTTCCAAGTATGGATCAGAAAATGTCGGTTCTCTTTGTCTTAAATGTACAAAGTGAGTTGTAATGGTGTGGAAGTTAATAATGGTCCTCTTCCAGTTTCCCTGGTGGGTCACTAGTTTGGGAATTACTGATCTAAGATAATATTCTATGTTTCTCTTAGATATCACAATGGAGACATGGGGAGGAAGCAAGTTTCTATGGTAAAACTAAGTTTTTACGTGTCTGCATCAGCACCTTAGGCTGTGTTTACAGGGCAATCAGAAGAAAGTGCAAACCCTGGTATACATTTAAGGGCAAAAAGACATTCATTGAGCTTAAATACTATTTGCAGTTGTATTCTTCCAAGCTCTTTACATTCCCCCTTAAGGGGAGTGGCCCAGAAATGGGTGCCCCACCATAGCAATTGTGACATAGGCATGAGAAAGGAGATTTTAAACTTACATGGGGGGTTGTGCTGGCCTTGGGGGGGGGGGTCCTGGAGGCTTGCAACCCTCTCTATAGCCCTCCATGCTGCAGCAAATAGTTCCAATCAGAACCCACTTCTGGTTTTCACACGAAAACCAGAAGTGGGCTCTGATCAGTGATTTGGAGCTATTTGTTGCAGCACGCAGGCCTGCAAAGGGGGCTGTGAGCCTCCAACATCTTCCTGGAGGCCAGCATGACCCCCTAGGTAAGTTTTTTAATTGCCTTGTTCCTGGCAGTGGCGTGATCACTGTGGCGCCATCAGGGCCCACCCCTGTTCCTGCAACTACTTATCGCGGTTCCAAAGCCTGAATAGAACTTTGGGAACTGCTGTATTTGATAATGGGGGTGTTCATCATAATTAAGGTAAAACCCATTCTTTGGGGCCTTGCTTGTTAGACTTTGTAATCTGGAAGCTGCTGCAGTAACCCTTGGATTGTGTGTGTGGGAGTCTGCAAGACAGTTCTCCATTTTGTGTTGCTGTTCTCAATATAGCAGTTCAATATAGAGTGACGTTCTACATCTAACCTCTATTTGTATTTGTTTTAAAAAAATAAGACCATCTGGGATGGGTTTCTGACAGATGTCAGTTTGAGATTTAGAAGAACATAAGAATTTTCTGTTGTCATGGAGTGGGAATTTGAACGTATGTCTTCGGTATATCTTACTGTGTGCCTATTTTACTGTAGCAGCTATTTAAAAAACAAAACTGATGTTTTTCATAATGTGGGTCTAAACAGTTTTAATAATGGAAACACTGATGAAATGTAACTTTAGCTGAGCTTTCATTACAGTTTCTGACATCTTATAAATATAAAGCATAAGCTTGCTGTCAGAATTTGAAAGGTACTGAGTAAAATTATATTGTAATTAATTCTTTCTGGATAAATTTGCCAATTCTCGGCCAAAATCAGTCAATGTTCTGTTTTAAGGCAAACTTGAGCAGATGATGCGATTTTAATTTAGTGTGACTTGCCGGCATGTATTTTTAAGTGCTCAAAGGGAATTCACATTTGATTATTTGCACCGTAGTGCACTGCATAAAATATTCATGCAAGTGTCACTTTTCCATAGGTGGCACTCCAGGGCAGAGACAAGGACTTCAGGAAACTTTAGGTTTTTTTTTATAGTAACAAATATGCAAGGCAACTTGGAAAAGCAAAAAAACGAAAAAGCATATGCTACTTGGATCTGGTATCCTGCAGCGTCTGACAAATCATTTTTATGCTAAAAAAATTCTAGTACCTGCATAGGTTTTGACATGAACCCAGAGTTAGTTTGCTAGACCTGTTGTAATAAAAATTCAGCAAGTTATGTTTTGGATTTTAAGAACAGTTTATTCAAAGTGTCCTTGTGGTAACCTTTAAATGTGGATATGATTAGCAACACACAAAAAGCCACACAGTGATTTATTTTTTAGAGAGTGTTTATATTGTCCCCGATATGTGATATTCTCTATCAGAATGTAAATGTGATGCCAACTCTCGGCACTTGAAATCCCTCCTCAACCCTGACTTTTCTGCAAGGCCTGTCTTTCACACTCAGTCCTTGTTTATAATAACTGAGTAAGATCCTTCACTGAAGGATAATGTACTCCAAGAGTGCTGAATAAGGAGACCCATGAGAGTCAAAGCAGGCCAATGGACAGGTCATTACATTCCTGTTTACTGGCTCCCTTTTGATGACATTAAGAAAATTACAGTCTTTCAGATAAGAACATAAGAAAAGCCTCTTGGATCAGGCTAAAGGCCCATCTGGTCCAGCTTCCTGCATCTCACAGTGGCCCACCAAATGCTTCAGGAAGCACACAAGACACAACCAGTGTCCAGATGCTCTCCCCCGCATCTGGCACTCTGAGGTAGTCTACTTCTAAAACCAGGAGCTTGCCCATACCTGACTTGTAACCCATGATAGACTTTTCCTCCGGAAATTTGTCCAATTCCCTCTTAAAGGCATCTAGGCAAGATGCCAACACTACTTCCTGTGGCAAGGAGTTCCACAGACTAATTATACATGCTAGGTAAATAAATAATTTCTTTTGTCTGTCCTAACTCTCCCAAAACTCAATTTTAGTGGATGTCCCCTGGCTCTGGTGTTATGTGAGAGGCAAAAGAGCGTCCCTCCATCCCCTGCATAATTTAGTATGTCTCAATCATACCCCCCTCAAATGTGTCGTCCAGTCCTGTGCACATTTACTCATAACTGAACTGTGCACATAGTGAACAGCTCTGCTCTTCTGGAATGCTGAATGGCTTTTTCTAGAAGCCCTCCTTACAGACAGTGTTCCCGTTAAGGTGTGTGGTTGCACAGCTCTCAACCAAGCTCTGTACAGCTTGCTCAGTGTTCCTGGAAGTCAAGGGATGACATAGGATGTAATCGCCAAGCATCTGTGTATGCTGCCGTGCAGAGAGGGAAGGGGCCTGTGCAGTAGTGTGGACACTAGAGGAATATAACTTAACAGGGAGCAAAAGAGCTTGTCTGTTGTAGGCTGTGTTTTCTCTTACTGTTTATTTTGTGCAAGTCGCCATTCTCCCAAACTACAATATAGGGAAAAATTTGTTGTGCAACATAAGGAGAAAGGTCTGCTAGCCAACAGTTTCTTTCCTTTAGAACAGAGCATCTTTGTCAAGGGTAAGTTTGAGAATGACTCCCTCTTTCCCACAAGTGTAGAGATTGTGAGGGGCAAGCAAGTGTTCCCTGCCTATAGGAATAGCCTACAGAGGGGAATCTTCAGTGTTGTATACCAGCAAAAGAGATTGCTTGCCTCATGAGTAATATAACAAGTAGGAATGTTTTGAGCCCCTTTTCATTCAATGACAACTACAACCAAGTAACTGTGCTTAGGATAGCAACAGTAGTTTCCCACCTGTAAATAAGAATTATAATTAACTGCCTGGAAAGATCCTATGAAAGATAAACAAGTTAGAAATATCTGTTCTAATAATGAGGATTTAAAGTGATGCTCTTGATTGTTCAGTATGTTTTGCAATAAACTTTACAGTCCTGGAAGGATAGTTCAGACTGTGGGACAGTTGGTTTGTGGCTAAGACAGTGTTTCTCAAACTGTGGGTCAGGACCTGCTAGGTGGATTGTGAGCCAATTGCAGGTGGGTTCCCATTCATTTCAATATTTTATTTTTAATATGTTAGACTTGATGTTACTATGGTATGTGACTGCATTTGGGGAAATTACACATCTGTACTTTTAACAGGCTACTATGTATTTGCTCTTTACAATGTTAGTAAATGGGACTTACTCCTGGGTAAGTGTGGGTAGGACTGCAGCCTAGGATTGCTAAAAAATTTCCTGCTTGATGATGTCACTTTCAGTCATGATTGAGATATTAGGAATGGATTATTGGTATTTGTCTTCCTTCCCTCCCCATCTTAAGTTGCAAGTAACCTCTCACTTCTCTTGTTTGCATTAACTATGTTTTAGAATTTATCTGTACTGACACTGATCTTGGTTAACAGTAGCCAGTGACCAGCATGGGGGAAGGAGAAAGAATTAAAAAATTTCTTGAGGACAGCTTAGTGATTGGTGCAGTGTTTTTAGGCTTAAGACACTGGGCAGCCCAATCCTGAATGCTGTGGGGCGTGAGGTTTGCTCCCTTACCCCAGGTAATGCCGTGGCAGTGCCAATGGGTCTCCTTGGCTCTGCAGCTGTGTTTGTGTGGGCACAGAGCCAAGGAGACCTGTGTCAGGTTGCCCAGCTTGGGAGGGGGATTAGGATGCAGTGGCAGAGGCTGCCACTGTCTCCATCCCCCTTCCAGGTCCGATCCACCCCTCCCTCTGCCCCGTTCTGCTCATTCCCTGCTTCCCCCCCCCGCCCTGAGAAGTCTTAGTGCCAATCAGTGCTGGAGGAGTACCAGCTCGGCTGTCCATGCAGCACTGAGGCCCAGAACTGACAGCCCTTTCTCCCTGGGTTCTGCGGCACGTTTGTAACACCCAGCACTGGTGCTGGTGTTCGGCTATTTGGAACTGGGGCCTTTGTTGTTCTATTCACCTCTCCCACTCCAAATGTAAGATCCCTTTGTGGGGACATAAACAACCTGTATTTGCAGGCCAATAACCTTTTGTGAACAGATATATGACCATAATCCAGGGAAATCTTGGTACTCTCAGGTTCTTTTTCTTTGAATAGCAGCACTCCATGCTCTGTTGCAATTTTTTTTAATTGTTTCCCATTCCTGTGTCACCCAGAGCTGTTTGCCGTGCTATGTGGAAGGCTTCAGGGTTTTTAGAGGCTGTGATGTATTCATGTGCATTGCACGTGGAGAGCTGTTTATGTAGCTCTCTGGGTTTTGACCCTTCTCTTAATGTTGGATTAGTATTTGATTTTTGTGGTGCAAGCGCTTTTGATTTGATTTTTGTTTTTTTCATAAAGTTGTTACTCAACACTGTTGTACTGGGGAAAGTTTTTTCCAATTCTAGTAATTTTAGAGTGATTTATGGATTGCCAGTGTTTCTTGTGCATTGTGGAGCAAAATAGGCATGAATACTGCTGATTTCACAGTTTAGGACTTGGATTACTGAAAATGAGAAAGAAAAGCAGATGGAACAAAACAAAGCAAAAAGCCTAGTTTCAGCACAGCTGTAGCCAATTTTTTTAAAACCAATTTTCTCCCTAAAGAAGCACAGACTTGTTATATGTTTTCCTTTCTTAAAACTGAATTGACCTTCTAGACAATGAAGCTGTTCAACCTCCAGTTTCTTTTCCTTTAGGTACAATTGAAGTCCTAAAAGCAATGCATGAAATGCAGGTGGAGCCTGATGTGGAAACATATGCAAGCTATGTTTTGGCTAGTTTTGATGATGTCAGCTCTGCACGCCATCTGCTGCAGGTGAGTTAGACAATAGTTTTAAATACTCCATAATCCAATTCTGTAATCTCATCAAGTTTAATTTATGTGAGTAGTGGCTCTTTGCATGTCCTGGTCTTAGAATCATGCCTACTAAATTCAGTTTTTAAATTCTCAAACATTTTAATTTCCAGCATTGCTTTGTGTAGCAGATGCTATAGGACTTACCATAGTCACCTATAAGGAGAGAAATTTCTACCAATCTGTGGGTCACTCTGGGGTCAGGGCTGTTCAGGCATGTCTCGGAAGCCCAGAGGAGCTTTAATAGTGCCTGCAGAGGGTCTAAGGAACATTTTGAGTGATTGCAGGTAGCTTACAAACACATGACTTTGTTTACATTTTCTCAGGCTCTGTGGTAGAGTCTTCTGAGGAGGCTCTTTAACTCCAAACTCAGGAGTGCCTCTTAAAATGACAATGAACAATATAAAAAGTTTCCTGGCAGTAATTGAAGCAGGGTGTTGTGCTCAGATAAGCTGTTTCTGTTGCTTTATATGGGTGTTGCATTTGTTTTGGAAGGTTTTTAAAAGTGCAAATGCTTTTCTGCAGTTTCAAACTTGGATTTTTTTAAGCAATTCAGTGCAATGTTCAGTTCTGTTGCTTTAAGGGGGGGATGGCACACAGTACTACATAAGCTCCTTGTTAACATTTTCAAAAATAGTGCTGTGGCTCAGATTCTTTCCCTCTTTCAGTCAGGCTTCAGGGCAAGCTGCGGTTTCTCCTCACAAGCACCACTCCCCAAGTTTTACCCCCAACTTACCTGAGGATCATGGAACATTCTATGATTTTTAGCTGAAAACTTGCCCTCACCTTATCTGTGAGTGAGTGTCCACATAGATCAGTGTAGCATAAATCATTGGATAAAATCGGGTATCCTTCCCTTTACCTCCACCATCCCAGTGCCTCATTTTATGCTGCTGCCAAGGATCCCCTAACTTTCAGCAGTAGCTTTTTGGGGAGGGGATCAGGGCCTTCGGTAGGAAGCAGAAAAAGGGAAAGGTGACTTTGACTAGAGCATGCTGTACCAGCATAGTGTTCTGGGTGCCACCCTTTCATTTCAGTAGGTTTTGGTGCATAATTGTAACTCTGCTTGTGATTGGGCTGTAAAGAGGAAAATGCAAGCAGTAGGCCTTGGAATGGATCATCAGTTCAGACTTCTGATGAAGATGAATTGTCATTGAGTTGAATTTTGTTTTCCATCGACAAATTAATATTTCATATTTTCTCAGTATAATGGCCTGAGTAAAATTTTAGAAATGATTTAGCCAGCTTTAGGAAGAGTCTAAGCTTTATAATTTATTAGTGTTTTATCATGAATAGCTAGAAAGTTTGTTTTGTACTTTAATTTCCAGCAAATTGAATGAGATACAGGGGGGCCCCCGTATCCGTGGTTTTGTGTATCAGTGGGTGCGGGCCCCCAATCCCCCACCCTCTGGAGGCTCTTCTGAGCCCTGCAAAGGCCGCGTGCATCTGCCTGCAGCCTCTGCAGAGCTCAGAATGACTGATGGAAGTGAAAAATGATACTTCCAGTATTGCCAGAAACCGCAAGTGACTTTTTTTGCTTCCAGCAGTCGTTCTGAGCTCTGCAGAGGCCGTTGGTGAACACACACCTCCTTTGCGGAGCTCAGAAGAGCCAGACGGCGGGGGGGCATCCCTGGTATCCACTGTTTCAGGTAACCACTGGGAGTTCTGGAACAGAAGTCCCATGGATACCAGGGAGCACCTGTACTGTATTGCTATTTCAGATTGATAAAAATTCAATCCTGTGTGTGAGTTGTGTAAAGGGAGGAAATAGCTCAAAATTTTCCTAATATCCATAAAATACTTTGATATTTATTTTGGGAACAGCTGTTTAAATTTCAATACAACATTCAATAGCTGGTATCCAAAGAATTAGGTCATGCTCAGTTGAATCTTTGACTTCTTTGGTGGGCTGTGAGATACAGGAAGCTGGACTAGATGGGCCTATGGCCTGATCCAGTGGGGCTGTTCTTATGTTCTTATGTTCTTTATTTTGAGTGGGAGATGCCCTTGCTATATTGCAAATTGCTTGTTCAGACTTTTTTGGTTTCAGAAGAAGTCTACCATGCAGACCTGCTGTTCAAGTAATGCACATCCAAATCTCTCTTGAGTGCGCAAACCAATTGTGATTTTTTGGCTTCAGGTCTGTGTGCTAGGCAAATTGCAGAAGGTGCCAAGACTTGCTTAAGGCTTTTTAGTGACCTTCTACCTGAGCTGAAGTTTGAAACAGACTTTCAACCTACACTGTGATTCCCCTGGGCGTTAATGTAGTTGTTTATTGTATTATGGTATATCCGCAGGAAAAAGGCTGTCCTGTCGAAACGAATGCACTTGCTGCAGCAGAAATCAGACACGAAGCTGCAATTGGAAGACTGGATAATGTTGTAGCATTAAGTATGTATCCTTGATATTGTAATTGTACCAGAGCAGCTAATTAATTATTATGAGGAGCATTTTATTTATATATTTTATTTATGCTACAATTTATACTAAAACCAAGTTCTCAGTTACAACAAATCTCAATGGAACACAGTTAAAATATTAATCTAATTAGTAGAGCAACACAAATTACATAGTGCAAGTCTATGCATGTCTGCTTGGAGATGAACCCCATTGAGTGCAGTGAAACTTACTGCAGTTTGTGTGTATAGGATTGCAGCCTTAAATTAGCCTTCCTCAGGGGGAAGGGAGGGGTCCAAAGGAGAGAGAAGGATTGATGAATTGTTAGCCTGCTGCCCTATCTCTCTCATTAAGGAGGCTGTTGTTAAAGGACTGTTCAGTTTTTAAAACTGATTTTAAATGGATGCATTTTTTCCCCTTCTCAGCACATTCTTTCTCATTTGCAGGGGCCATTCATGTTGAGTCAAATCCTTGTAAAAAATCTGTATATAAATAGGCTGGACCTGTATATCTTAACTATTAAAAAAAATCAGTATGAAGTATACAGTGCACTATTTTTGATGTCCTGTGGTGCACATATTTAGTATAATATATTTTCTGTTTTATGGTGGGAAACTGCTTTGTGAAGTACATTTGTTGAAAAACAGTATATAAATAACCTTAATATTGTTCTTTCCTTTATTCTTTCTCCCATTTTTAAAAAATGATCATTCCCAAGGATTTAAGCTTATTGCTTAACTTGCATCAAATAAAATTAACTCTTTTTTTAGCCTCTTGCACTACTTGCTCCAGTTGACAATCTTTCACTGTGCAAACTATAAGGATGACTTTACTGGAAAGCATCACTATGTAATGCTTTCTTTGTAGAGCTTAACAGCAGCAACACAATTACATTCATCCTGATTCATAACTTCATACCTGGGATTGTTTATGCACACTTGTCCGAGAAACGTTTAGTGATTTTGGCTCCTCCCACCTTTGATTATGTTTTGAAGGCATGTTGATTCTAGACAACCCCCTGCAGGTAGTTGAACCTTAAAAAACTATTCCGTCTGTTCAGCTGGTGAGAGCCTGACATGCAGCAGAGCTCCTGCAATCCATGCTGAGTATACAGGTTTGGGGATCAGTGCCAGAGGCTTCTTTGCTTTTACAAGTGTAAAATGGACAGAATCTGCTGAATTGTCATAGTACAGTTATATAGGGTAGACACCCTGTTAAAGCTTACTGCTTTTGATCTGCTTCCAGTTTCCTGTAATGCTTAATTTCTGTTATGGACAGGATGAAAAACTGAGGCATCGGTTCAGGAGTCTGGGCACATAAGAGAGCATGCATAAGAGCTGCTGTTTCCCCTTTATCATACCATTCCATTCCACTTCATTGTCATCTGCTTTTGATTTTGCTCAGATTTCTTTGTTGCTAAGGTAACCAGGTTACCAACTATGTTCGGCAGCAGCTGAACATAAAGCTGTGGTTGATTTTTTAAAAAAGAACAAAAACTTTAAAATCTAGATAGCTTCTGTTTTTTTAAAAATGTGAAATGAACAGCACAGAGGTTTACTAATATACCACCAGAATAATATTTTACTGTAGAATTACAAAAACAAGCAAGGGAATTTTTGATGTTTTAAAAATGTTTTAATGTTAGCCCTCAATTAATCCAAGAATCACTTCCTTAATTCAAGAATTGAACAAGATCGTTCTCTACATCTGATCAACTAAAATGCCCTTTTACACATGACATTCTTACATAGTTATAGGAAGAGTAGCATACATTTGTGAACACAAAGTGTGAAAATTGTGTGACTATCTGGCTGCAAATATTCAATTTTTGGAGCTTTTATCTGGCACAAAATTAGTAATCAGTGCCACTAAGCTGCTATTGCTGGAGTGAATACATATGAGATAGACAGTGGCACAGACATTGCAGATGCTAGAAACTGGATAACTCTGATTTTTCCAGAGTTAAGTAACTCTGGAACTCTGTACTCCCAACTCTGTACTTGTTAAGTAACTATGCAATCCCAAATCATTGACAAAGACTCCAGGAAGACTATAATCCAAGGCCATTTAATTCCAGGTTATGGTGTATCTTTCTCTTTCTAACATGCACCAAGGTCAGTGTTCAGAAAAATTTAGATATATTGGAAGATCATGCTTTATGCATGCGTATGGTTTTATTAAATGAATTTATCTTAAACTACTGTCATTTGATACAGATGGTTTAATCAGTGCTTTTTAGAGGAACAAGGTTCAACATCACCTAACATATTGAATTTACCCTGCAGTGTCTTCAACAAATATGCCACCTATAGATCTCATGCAATTCAAAGGCAGCTTAATCCTTGGATTCAAAAGGTAAGAGTTTATAAGGTGAGAGATTTGAGCTGCTTCACAGGTGGGATAGAACCCAATTAAAAGCCCCACAACTCCTGGCAGTTGCATATTTTTTTCTTTGGTGAATCAAAAAATAGCATAAGAGTGATGAGAATTGTGCATAAACTCTCCAGCCATTATTTAGGAGGCAAGATGTATTCCTTTTTACAGATGAAGAACAGAGGTTCAGAGCTGAAGTGATTAGCGAATGTCTGTTACATGCCTGTTTTTGGGTTGTATAGTTTTAAGATGCATGTAGGGTATCATATGTTGAAATAGTAGCTCCATGTACATAGAAATGTAGCATGCCAGGAAGAAAGCTTACATTACATCAAAGCAACGGATGTGAAGAACTTGGCACACTCAAGATGCATTATCCAAATGCTTTGCATTAGTTTTTGTAAAACTCTTTTGAAAATGCTGTCTTTAGAAAAGGGCACAGGTGGTGGTGGTGGTGAAGATTTTCATACAGGCCTCAGCATGTTAATCCTTCCTGTTGTGCTTTCAGTTGTTGACTTTATAAACAGACTATATTGGTAAAATGT
Organism: Tiliqua scincoides; assembly: GCF_035046505.1. Taxonomy (NCBI): domain Eukaryota; kingdom Metazoa; phylum Chordata; class Lepidosauria; order Squamata; family Scincidae; genus Tiliqua; species Tiliqua scincoides. The sequence goes on along the minus strand of NC_089821.1, from coordinate 260,761,590 downwards.
GTTAGACTAGCAGGGGAGGAAAAAGGGAAGATTTGACAAGTTACCTTTCCACAATATTACCTGAAATACCTTTTTCCTTCTCATTTGCTTTGGTATGGGAAAGCCAGGATATGAACTTTTCTAATAATAATAATAATAATAATAATAATAATAATAATAATAATATAATATCTCTGTGTCCCATTGAAAATGAAACATTTCTAAGCAGACATAATTTTGTACTGCAGTTGCACTGCCAATCTCTTACTTTCTAAAAGTTTGTTTTAAATCATTGTAGGAATCAGACCTTGTGTGTGTTTCTAAATATTTTGTTTGCTGCAAGATGCTTCTCTGTTCCAAGAATAATCTTGAAAAGTGTTGAGAGCTGTTTTGTAAATGCAGAATGTCTCAACTCAAATGGATAAACATTGAAGAAGTGACAAGTACAGCTAACCATGCACATCTGAAACCTTCCATTGCCCTAAATGTGTAATTCTTTGCTTCAGGTAGTCTAGGGTGTCCTTCAGTGTTTGGTGGCACTATCAGTGTGCTGACTAGAAGATAAACTCAGTTTTCTCTTGAAAGAAAATTGCCATCCTGGTGTTTTTGTGGTCTTTCAAGAGCTTTTCCAGATAATAGTTCTTTATTCTGAAGATATCTTTTGTTCTCCACATACACAGTCAGAACAATATACATTGGTAGCCTACTGACTGTTTCAAAGATTACATGGAGACAGATCCTATTCACGTAGATGTAAATATTGGGAAGTGTACATTGCAGTTGTGGATAGTTTTCATACATCCTGCCAAAGATGAACCAGCTGGGATTCCATAGATGAACTCTCCCGCTCATTAATAGTGGGTGCCTCTCCCCTTTTGAGTGAGTACCCCTGTACTTTCCATTCATGGAAAGAACACCCTTTTCTTCTCTTCCTCCACGCTGAACTTTTGATGAAAGAGGCAGTAGTAGTAGAGAAGAAAAGGATAAATGGTTGATCTGTTCACATATTGGATCAAACTGTAGTTAATGTTCTTTCAGCACAGTTTGGCATGATGCCTGAATTGGGGTCTGCATATAAAGAAAACCTCTCCCTGCCCCCCCCCCCAAGACTGGGTCAAGATTGTAGAGAAAAACCTCTCACATTTCTGACTAAGCTGTTGTTTCAGACAGTTCTGAGTACATTTCAGCTAGCAAGAGAGAATGAGTTGGTTATGATATTCAGTGTGTTCAATTTGAAAAGTTCTTTGGCTAAAAAATGTATAACACAGAATAACTATGGGAGGGGGGAGAGAGAGACCTTTATTGGCATTAACTTGTCTGTTCCAACAAATAAATCATTAAATGAATAACTATGGTATTCTGGTTAATTAAAACAAACTACTTGTATAGCTATGATAAACTATAGTTTGAGTTTGTATCTAAAAGAGAACTGCAGTTTGTTCCCATTGGTGTCTAAAAATAGCAATGTAGGTATCTCACAAAGATACTTGGGGAAGGTGTTTCAAAGTCTGAGCATCACCACAGAAAGGCTCTGTCTTAGTAATCACCCAAGTCTGCTTCTCCCCTTAGGGCTTCTGGGGCAAAGCATCAATGAAAGATTGAAACAATGGCCAGGTTCAGGTGGGGGCTGGCAAATGAGATGCTCTAGTCCCAGACCATTTAGGGCAAGGGTATCAAACTTGTTTCATATGGCAAGCCAAATTGCATTCGTAGTTCCTGCTGAGGCCCGGAAGTGACATCATTAGACAAGAAGTGATTCAGTAAGCTGGTTATGACCAGCAATAAGCCCTTTTTTTCACATAGGAACTAATTAGCTGCAAATGAAAAGAGAAAATATGCAAATCTTGATCTTGTTTTCAAGATGTGAGAGAGGCTAGTTTCAACTTCACTGCTTCTGCTGAGGCGTCACTTTGCAGCAGAAATGTGCTCTGTGAAGTGGCATCTCTGTAGAAGCAGCACTGCTGAATGTGTGACCTGCATGACTTGGGCTCTTCTAGCATCTTGTCGGTATCTCCCTTTCTTCCCCCTCTTAGTATGCCCCTTCCCCTGTAGCCCCTTCTTTCTTCTCAGTCTGAGGCCTCCTTCTATCTCTTCCTCCCAGAACCTCCTTGGAAACACTGCTGCTCAAAGTGCAGTGCTGAGAGAGCCCAATTATCACATAGCCAGATAAAGAGGTTGAGAAGAAAATAGCAACTGCTGCTCTGCTATGTAAATTATTTATGTAGACCTGTTTAGAATATTATATGTGTTGGTCATTCCATCTCAAGAAGGGTATCAAAAGACCCCTAAAGAAAAAAATGTTGCTAAAATGGTTAAGGACCTGAAGCAGTTTACTGATGAGGGAAAGCTAAAGAGACAAGGAACTTCTGGTTTAGGAACAAAAGTACTGTGGGTTATGCATGGTCAAGTTTTAGAAAATGGCGAATAGTGTGGAGAAATGAATAGAGAGATTTCCAGTGAAATTGATTGGCAGTAGTCTCCTGTTAGAGATTATTCAGTCTGATGCCAGATGCTACAAATAGCAAGCCCAATCTGTGTATTTTGCTGGGTTCTGTTTTAGTAAGTTTGGAGCCCAGGTGAAAGACCCATTCAACAAAATATGCCTTAAGAATGCCAAAATGACTCAAGTCTTCCCAAGGTGTTCAGATCTTTCATGCAACCAATATGTTCACTGGGCATGTAAGCGGTATCTACCTATGCTGTGCCCCACCCCTTATTAAAACATTGCCCAGTGGAATGCTTTAATGAAGATTCCTTGACTTTATAGCATCACCATATGCAATAGAATTCTAGGCCTCCTGACGCATTTCAGTCTTTCTGGTTGAATTAATCCTTTTCTATCAGTTTGGCCTTACAGTGAAGCTGTGCAAGGCCTCTAGACCCTATAAGTCCTAGCCAATTGATGATTTTTGTATATTCATTAGACAACTTGACAATTCAGTATCCATCAATTAATTTCAAATTGGACTCTTATGTGTCTGCTTATCAGTATGTAAAAGAAAATAGTTTTTCACAACAGAGTACTAATAAGTTGTGCAAATTATTTTCTACAAGATGACTTAATGGCAACTAATTTAGGTTTTTTTAATGGATTGGACAAATTCATGGGCAGTAAGCCTAACGGCATTTGTTGCCATGTTAGCCAATTCTAAATCTTTATGTCTAGATTAGAGTACACGCTGTACACGCTGGGGGAGGGGAACGATGGTGACTGCTCTCATAATGCTCTTATTGTAAACATTCTGGCGCACCTTGCCAACCAATATTGGGAGCAGAATACGTGGTGTGACATAGTAACTAGATGATGGAGCTGCCAATTAGAACTTTGCCTGTTTGAATCTCACCTCTGCCATGAGCTCACTAGATGGCCTTAGACAAATCACTCCCCCTCAGTTGCTGTATGGGGAATCCCTTGCAGGATTGCTGCAAAGATTACGTTAGGATAACACATGTGAAACAGCTGTACACACTTGGAAAGGCACTAGGTAAATTATAAGATTTATTTATAGATTTATACTCTGCCTTCCAAGAAAGATGATCCCAAAGGAGCCTTGCAGTAACAATGCAAAACAACCCATGTGCCCCTTAGCCATCAGACTGATACCTCCACTCTCTTCTCCAGTACCAGAAAACTGGGAAGGAGGGAAGTGGTGAGCTGCTTGCAGTTGCTCCATTTTGTGGCCATAGGTTGGTTCCCTTTCAATGGTGTTCATCCTGAGAAGCAAAAGTTGCAACCTCTCAGGGCCCTTCATCCCTAATTAGAGATGTTTGTTCCCTGTAAGTAAGATAGGTTGACAGCCTTACTGAATACTAATGGGCTTATTTCTAACAAAAATAAATAACACAATTTCAAACTCCACTACCATGCTACAGGGCCCCCCCTCATATCCATGAATTCACTTATCCAAGGATCCAGGGGGGCCCCCTGCACCTCCAGTGAAGAAAGCCTTTGGAGGGTCAAGAGCCCCACAGAGGCCGCGTGCATTTGCCTGTGGCCTCTGCAGGCCTCAGAATGTCTGTTTAGGCAAAAAAAGTCACTTCTGGTTTTTTCATAAAACCAGAAGTGACATTTTTATACCTTTAACAGGCATTAAAGGCCCAGGAAGCCCCCCCCCCCCAAGGGCGGGGCATTCCTGGTATTTATGGTTTCAGCTTAAACAGATACTGGGACACACCTGTATTATCATTATGGTGATAGTAGCATGTGTTACTTTTTTCAGAAAGGGTGATTGCTATATCTTATTTTCACTCTGGCCACTTCAGAACAGCTAGCATTCCAGCAGTGGAATTCTAGCAGCAGTGAAGTAGAGGTTTAGTTCACATTTGTTAGTAGCCCGAAGTTTTTAATTCCATATGTAGCAGTGAATCAACAACTTTGTGACATAGTAAGTGTTCAAACTGGGAACCGTAACAGTTTTCCTGTTAGTTCCTGTTCCCTGTTTGTTAGACTGTTACCCCGCCTTTTAGAACTGTCCTTTCTCTTTCCCCATATGTGTATATCTACATATATAAAGTGGTGTATGAATGTTAATAGTAATATTATATTATATTTGTATAGTAATACATTAATAGTAAATTTTTGACTCTTTTGTAGTTTCTCTGTTAGACATGTGTATTTGGCTTCTGGTTTTTTATTTTCAGCTCAGGAATGAAATGATTAAGGGTTTTTAAATCTATTGTGTTGAGCAGTTAAAATTTGTACACTAGCACACCCTTTGCCTTTTTGTGAGAGGGCAACTAATATCTGGCAAAGCCGTATCTGCTTTGCAAAGGTTTAGTTTGATAAGATTCTCTGACAACCAGGTCTTGATAAAGCTGCCTAGAATTCTTTAAAAAACATTTGAAAAAAGAAGCTATGCACTTCACAAGCAAGGGATTGAAGAGAAGGTTTGTGTTACAGTGTTTCAGAACTGTATTTTGAAGAGCGTGATGTGAAGATAATTCTTAATATTAATAATACATATGTAGCATCTGTTATTTTAATTAAAAATGCTGTCTGAATTTATATATGTAGATAGGTTTCAGTGATGCCATCAACCCTGAAATCTGTTTAACGGGGGACAGGTGAAATCTGAATTTTGAACTCGCATTTAATCTATGATAATGAGTTGAATGGTTAATCACACATTAACAGATTAATCATGCAGATTAATAAGTGCTTTCAGCTTTACTTTTCAGGAAATAGCCTAACCATGTTGGAAAGCACAATGTGTTCTTCGGCATCAGATAGTTACTTAAGTTGTCTGGCAATCTTACCAGCTCCAAATTACAGTCATGGTTAGCCCTCTCTTAGAAATCATTGCCATATAATCATTAGCATTATAGATACTGTAGTTCCAGACTTTTCTTTGTAAAAATGAGTTAGAAACCTTTTGAAACAACTGTAGACATTACCAATCCTAGCATAACCATCCTGTACAATAAAATGTTTTGTAAAAATGAACCACTGATAAAAGATTTAAAATATTAGTGTCTCAAGCATTCTAACTCCAACAAATTCTCTGTATTTGTGCTGGCCTATTTAGTTGTACAGTATTCATTTGCAGGGAAGGACAAAATTAAACAAATCTTTCTTCTCTTTAATTATCCTCTGCTGCTCTCTACAGGTCTGATGATGTATATCTTTGGAGCAAGGTAAGTGAAGAGGGTAAAGTTGGTTTGAACATAAAATATAGCAAATGAATAACAGTAAAAAAGATAATGTTCTCAGACCAGACAGTAGCTGATTTGGTTCATTATTACTGCATCTGGTCCTAGAATTAACCACTTTTAAATTTCATTAGTCCCAGTAAGGAAACTTAACCACTTAAGCTTAAGCTAACTTTTCCACTCCCTCCCCAATTTAAAGTGCTTGCTCTTGGCTGAACCATACCCATAATCCCACCCTCCTAGAAAGAGGTTTTGTCTTTGTGTATGTGTACAAATAATGTCCAATAGTAGAAAATCAAATTGTTCCACTGACTCCAACCTGTGAATAAAAAACGCTTCCATTTGCATATGAAGGAGAGCTTCATACAGAGCTTTTCTTCCAATGGTAACCCCTTCTGGGTTGCAACTCTGAAGGGCCTTTTGATTCTGAAATGTGGGGTATCAGTGGGCTGTTACTTGAAGAGGGGTTTAAAAAACCTTGTGTAGAAACAGAATAGCTGTACCAATTTAGATCCCTGCCAGCATAAATTTTCTTGGTAGTATGGAGTACCCCTGTATCTGTAGATTCATTTTTTTGCAGATAGGGTCCATGGTTAACCCCTGCTAACTGGGTAAGAGGCACTCTTTCAAGTGGGTGCTCTTCTTCTTGGCAGGGGGAGAGTAACTAGCCCACCTCACCCCAGCAGCATCTTTTCTAGTGGCTGTCTGCTGGTGTTCTTTTGTATCTTTTTAGATTGTGAGCCCTTTTGGGTCAGGGAGCCATTACTTATTTGATTTTTTTCTCTGTAAACTGCTTTGTGAACTTTAGTTGAAAAGCGGTATATAAATACTGTTAATAATAATAATAATGGCCCCCTGTGTATTCCTTTGTCTCTGGAGGGTCCTCTGAGTCCAGCAAAGACTGCGAACATCCTGTCCGCAGCCTCTGCCAGGCTCAAACTGAGCCTTAAGTTAAAAAAAAGGCAACTTCAGTATCTCCATTTCTCTTTCTTCACGGAGAAACCTGGTTGCTTTTTTTTACCTTAAGGCTTAGTCTGAACCTGGCAAAGGCCATAGATGTCCATGGCCACGAATGTTCGCAGCCTTTGCTGGGCTCTGAGGACCCTCCATAGGTGAGGGAAACACAGCTCCCCTCAGCTCCAGAGAGAGGGGGGGAAGGCATTTGCCCTTACTTGTAATTTCAGTTAACTGCAGAGGGTTCTGGGACAGAATCCCTGCAGAGATGGGGGAAGTCTTTATTTAGTTTTCTGTAAATGGAAACAAAAATGGCTCATTTTGTTAAACTTAAGTAGAAAGCCCCAAATAATTAGTGTGTATTGTCATTTTATGGTCTGCGATAAACAACATGCAGGGCAAAAGCACACTCAAGAAAAGTTATTGAGTCACTTGTTGAAGTCAATAATAAAATGTTCAAAACACTTTGCAACATCATGAAATGTTTAGTGTATAAAAGGTGACGAAGTGAAATATTCATAATATTATTCACAAAAATAATATATCAAAATATTACATTAAAATATTTTTCATAAAAATAATATAAAAGGTAGTGATGAAATATTCCTAGACCGTTGCCTTTATGAGCACCAAATTAATATATTTGATTTTGAAAACATGTTTGTATGTACTAATATGTATTAGCAAACAGTGTGTTTGTTGTGTACTGGCAAACAATCACATATGTTGCAGCTTAGGCGGCTTGTGCACAACTGGACAGGCCACCAGTGGTGGCCATGGCTCTGCTGCCTATTGGTGGGGGGGGGGGGAACCCTCAGAATCAGGAGGCCTAGGTTTCTGGTGCAGTTCCTGTAGCCCTGCCCTGACTGGGTTGAACTGGACTGAACTGGAGGCTGGATGGGAGGTGAAGCTGGAGGAGGGAGGCAGGGCCAATCTCAAGAATCCCCAGGGAGCCAAGTATTAAAAGGCTGCAGAGACCAGAGACTGAGGGCTAAGGACAACAGAACCTCCTCCTACAGGAAGGAAACTTCCTAGTATACAGGGATGCCTTTCTCCTCAACCCCGCAGAGTAGGATGAGGGTGCTGTATACACCTTCCCTGTGGATACCTGGAGTCCCTACAGAGGCGATAAGGAAAGGGGCACAGTAGATTGGTTTTCCCAGGAACAGGCCCCTTCTCAGGACACAGTCAGCTGGCCCCTTCACCTCTCTCAACACCCAGGCAATGCAACTAAGGGGAGGGGTTAACAACCATATCATAACCAGTATTTATATAAGGGATTAAAGTCTGTTTTTAAAAAGAAACTAAAGAAAACAAAGTGTGTAAACACTATTGACTCAAAGCACTGGGATGGGAGTAGGAACCAGCTGCTTGTAGGAAGAAAATTATCTGGTACAACAATTTGTTGGGGAAAAAAGTTAAAAATTGGTTGCTTCAAATTTTCATATGCCATATGATCTGAAATTTTCACTTTCAGATTGGTTAGGTATTGAGAAGCTAATGGCGCAGTTCTAACCTTGCCTTGTGGCTCTTTCACCAGCTGAGTGTTACAAATGTGCTGTAAAGCACATTTGTGGCACCCAGAGAGTAAGCAGCACAGGTTGGGAGGCCTGTGCTGCCTCACCAATGCTTAATCCAGAAGACTGGGCACCAGCTATGAGTGAAGTGCTGGGCAGTGGGAGAGTGGAATGGAGGTGGGGAGGGGGTGTTTCTGGTCATGGAGAGGGCAGGTCAGGCCCAAGAGGGGCCATGTTTGGCAGAGCAGGCCTCTGCCATATCCTGTCCTTTCTTGCGGGTCTGAACGCCCTACATGGGGCTGCTCGGACATGCACCAGCTAAATAGCCCAGCTCCATTGGGCAGGGTGGCCGTTACTTGGGGCCAAGGGAATAATACCTCCTTACCCCGAGGAGACCTCCAGCCTGCTCCTAACGAGCTCTGGATACAGTGGAGGCTATGCGACCCTACTGCACCAATGCTAGTTAGGACTGGGCTGTAAGACTCATTTTAATGGCCGTCTGGAAGATTGCTCTGTATATAGTAGACACCTTCAGTATTGCACTGAAAGTTTGTCATTTTCTTTTGTGGCAGTGGGATACATAGGCGTTTTGGTGTCTATTTTGAAATACCTTTCAGGTTTAATATTGCAGGGTTTTTATGTACAGTTAGGAAGTGGATAGTAGAGAAACTGTATAACCATTTTTAGCCTCTAATTTTACCATGCTCCCCAATTGACAGTGTTAATGTTGTAGGCAGTTTCTTTATGATCATTAATGTGGATAAGATACATGAACAGCATCATGAAGATACTTTCTTATTGCTTCTATACACATTTTGATGTGCAACATACATATTTTTTTTAGAAACATATTTACCAAAAGGAAAAAAAACCTGAATTGCTATGATGTGGCATAGAATAATAGCTTAGTGGAGAGATGCTTTATTATTTGTAGAATTCAATTTCAGATACTATTTGCCCTTGCTTGCTTTTCTTGGCTGCAATGTACGATTATTCTGTCTTACCAGATAACAGAACTGTTGTACAAGGATGGACGTTATTGCCAGACGCCTCCAGGACCAACTGGTAGAGTTTCAATTTCTATGATTGTAACTTATCCACAAATCCGTTCTTCTGTGTAATGATGGGCTTGAGGGATTACAAGAGTAAACACTGATTACTTCTTTTTTGAAAGTGAAATTTGAAAACATGTTGGGCAAAATCTTTATCCAGATAATCACAGTATATTTTATAGAGTCCGTGAGATTTTATTAGGGTGGTTTTTTTGGCCTTTTTAATTAAAAATGTTTCCCAAACAAGGAAGTGCTTGTTTGTTAAGTATAGTAGAAAAGATCACATCATTGATCGTGTGATCAATGCTTTTAAATAGATGCAAGCAAATGTTTATTTTAATAGCCTTTTATTTTAATAGTCTCTTTAATAGAGTATAATGGTACTTGGTGTCACAAATATAGCACTTTCAGAACAAGCAGACTTATAAGATCTGCTGCACATTCTTAAAAGAATAATAAAAAGAATACAGTACATGTCACAATGTGGTTCCCTTATAGAAAGCTCATTAGTTCTTTTTGATGCTTCTATACATTTTATGCTTGAGTGCCAAAGAAAATTAGTGCTGTTAGCTATACGGCATCTTTTGTTAATCTTGATTTTCATTGGCTAATAAGCAGCTCTCCACAGGATTATTGGATCTGGTTGTTAAAAATCATTTAATACTCTTTATTGTATTCATGTTCACTCACTGGTTGCAGCAAGCATTGTAAATAATGTGAAGTACACAGAGCTGTGTACATGACGCTTTAGGAAGCTCTCTTTATTTCCTTTTGAATAAATGACAAAATATTTATGGCAACTATTTTGGGGTAGTGGGCAGGAGAGTGGGGGAGACGCCTTGGGCAGTACTGTTTCTGTCACACAACAGTGGAAAAAATAGATTGAAGAAAGATTCTGTACTGAAAAGCTGTCACCGGGTTTGAAAATAATTAATATTCCTTTCACTCACCAGTTAGATATGTGCTCCCAAACCACATAATCTCTATGCCTCAGTGATCATTGTTGCCATTTCAGAGCCTCTCATCAGGGTGACATCTCACACCAAAATGATTTCTTATAAATTAATCTTGATAACATGACAGTGTCAGTAATTTTAGTGGAATGCTTTCTCTTGTTTTTTTTCTCTCCGCAGAAGCTGTTGGCTATTTTCTTTATAGCTTGATTGACAGCCTGAGTGACTCAGAGGTACAGGCCAAGGAGGAGCGGTTGAGACAATACTTCCATCAGCTGAAGAAGATGGTACCATTTCATTTTTTGCTACATAATGCCTGTCCTTCCTGACATGTATCTATTAGATTTGAAATTGCAGCTTTTAAGTACAACCAGACCACTTCTCAGTGACATGCAAGTGCTAGAGACTTAAATTATGTCTGAAATTTGTCTAACAGAAATTATCTCAGTTTGCTTGTGTTTTTAAAACTCATGTAATTTTCTCCAACTCTTGGTACAGAATATAGTAATTCCTACAAACATCTTCAGAGGTATTCACAACCTACTAGACAACTGCTGCGTTCCGGAATTAATTAAGGTCTGTAGTGGTAAATAAAGCTTGTCTTGATGACTATAAAATGTGTATACTGCCCATGAATACAAGTCCCATAAAAAGTACATATTTCTGATAGGAGCATAAAAGAATCTTAATCTTACACTTGTATTTGAAAGCATATTTGTGTATCATGGAGATAATTGTAAATCTTTAAATTTAAGGATAAATGGGAGTATCTTGTGTCTTTATAGCATGCCTAGTGATTGATTGAATTCATGATTTATATATGTTTAAAAATATATTTATATATGTATATGTTATGCTGTATTTTAGGATGCAATTTTATTGACTGATAGAGAAAAGTTGTTCCAAGGAAGTACATCAAAAGTAAGTACACTAGCTAGGTTTCTTTGTTAGTAACCAAATTTTGTTGATATAAAAACAATGTTTTCTGGCTTCCAGTGTGTCTATTTCGTTATGTAGCTAACACTGACTTTGAGTTTTGAGTGTTGTTAATAACAGATGAAGCATACATCTGTCTTTGACAACACCTAGACCATTTCTTTATGTTCCCAGAATCTAACTTGAAGATCTTACTCACTTAGCTATCATGACATAGTATTGCTATTTCAAAAAATCTCTTCAAGCAGAATGGTTTATGTTTGTGCTGTATTTGACAAGAACAGGAGGATGTGCAAACCTCTCTGGCCTCAGTTCCAATTAGTGATTAATGTCTGCTGCTTGTGCACAGAGAGGGGGGCAAGATGGAGCATCTGCATTCCAATTAGAGAGCTTTTTTGTGAGGTTCTGGGATGTGGTTTAGGAAAAGTTACCACTCCCTCCCCCAAGCTCTTGCTCTTCAAAGCAATTGTTTGTGGTCCCCTTCTCATTCCACTTTCTACACAAATCCAAAGTGTAATCCAAATATCATCTTTCTGTATCTGATGTGCACACTGAAAATAGTAATATGTGGCAGTTATTTGTCACCTGACAAATTAGAGAATTTATATTCTTGCTTGCACACATCTTAATATATTTTATTGTATTTTGATTTCTTTCTATGAACTTGTCTTAGTACTCTGGACTTCAGGTGTCTGAGCTGGAAGCAAAACTTGAACAACTAAAAGCTGAGAACCAGCCTATTGGAGATGTGCTAAAACAGCTCATATTTGCTCTGTGTGCAGAAGAGGTAACTTTTGTGTGTTCAATTGCAAGTGTTCAATATAAGATTTAAATGCATGCTAATGATTTTATATAACCTCATCCATGTGCATGGTGCTTTACAGAGCAACAGAAACGAAGTACACATCTCTGCCCCAAGGCTCTCATTCAACTGGCAGTTCAGTGTAAGCAAGCAAGGCAAAATATACTATATTGTGAATTCCCGTTTTGGCCCTTGTAAATGAAACCAAATGCAGAGAAGCAATTAAAGCAAAAAGTCAACTCATTTCAGTTACGCCTTGAATGGCATGTTTTGGGATTGCTCTGGTCTGTTAATGGTAATCTGCAAACTGAATGATAATAACAACTGTGATAGGTTTATCATACATGCCAAATGTCCTTTCAAGCCATGACTCTGGTCTCTTATATCTAGATTGTCAAGCAACTGATACATGCAAAGTCATTTGCAAGTCAAATGTTACAAGGTGGTTAATGTAGGGATTGAAATTCCATTTTCCTGCTGGAGGAAAGCTTTCTGAGATAAAGAGGCTCTTGCCTTCATCAGCAGGCATCCAGCTGCAGTTCATATTTTTGTGTAGGTCTGAAATTTGCAGCATGTCTTCAGACTTTGGTCCAGTTTCTTATTTGTATGGGTTCACCCATAATGTCTCTAAATTGATCAGGAATGGGACTATAGTTGTATTCTTCAGTGCCAGAAATCTGGGCTATTAAGAAGTTTGACTTCTTTCTGTTATTAGATATATAAACAATGACGGCAGAAACTGTAATATGACCTCTTCATACATGTTAGACCCACTACAATGTTTTAAATATTTTTATATAGACCCATGCAGCATTCTTGAAAGGGGTGTAGAAATGCAATGTAGTTTCTGGAGGAAAAATCCATTATGGGGTACAAGCCATGATGTGTACGCGCAACCTCCTGATTTTAGAAATGGGTTATGTCAGAATGCCAGATGCAGGGGAGGGCACCAGGATGAGGTCTCTTGTTATCTGGTGTGCTCCCTGGGGCATTTGGTGGGCCGCTGTGAGATACAGGAAGCTGGTCTAGATGGGCCTATGGCCTGATCCAGTGGGGCTGTTCTTATGTTCTTATGCACACTTGATTTCAAAAGTTGGATGCGTTAAAAAATTTCCACCAACTTAAAACTGAACCATGAAAATGAACATTCACACACATTAGCAAAAATAATAATTTTAATATCCGTACCTACAGTGTGCACTAAAGCATACAAGCCATGTTGAAATTTGAGATCATTACATAAAATAACTAATTTGCCTTTGAAAATTTAAATCACTTGAACTTTTAACAAAACTCACTGAGGGGCCAATCCTTTCCCTTTTTCCAGCCCCAGGGTAAGGGAACAAATGTTTCCCATTCCTTGAGGACAGCCTCCCCATCACAGGATGCAGTGCATGTCCCATTGGCACAACTGCACCGGCACTGGAAAATTGGATAGGATTGGGCCCCGAGACTTTGCACACATTGATAAATGTATCTTCACAGGAAATGCTTGAATGCAAATCATGTGGACTTTTCTCTTTTGATTCATATCTTAATGCTCCTTCTAGAATATGCAGAAAGCCCTTGAAGTGAAAGCCAAATATGAACCGGACATGGTTGTTGGTGGCTATGCAGCTTTAATAAATTTGTGCTGTCGACATGATAATGCAGAGGAGGCAATGAACCTGAAAGAAGAACTGTAAGTACACCGGCACTGAAAGATGTCACAGAGATTTATGCTGATACACAGACCTTATTGAATTAAGTAGGTTGAGTATTTAAAAAAACCAAAACAAAACCTCATACATTTTTAATTAGTTTTTCCCCTGTGGAATTTTTTTTTGCTGAAATTCAAGATCTGTTATAACAAGTTGTCATGATTATATAATCCCATTTGAATGCACATGTTTGGTGGTGATCTATATAGTATTTTAATAAATCCATTTCTGATAGTGTTTTAGTAGCCACCTTGACATTCGGGTTCAGTTTCTGAGGTGTTCTGCAATACAGTGGATTGCAGTGCTTGTAAGTGACCTTTTAATACCTGTCAGCAAGCATTTGTTTTTTTTAAACCTCTTTCAGAGATAATACCTTGGTTGTGAGAATTAGCTCCCAGCTAAAACCTGTAATGCCCAGTTTATCAAGGAGCAATGTAATTTGCAGATCCTCATTTTGTTCCTTATAACAGTTTTACCACTTTGATTTTAATGTTAAGGTATATAATCAAATATTTCACAGGGATTGTGCTCTCTTCGCATAAGGTTGGCCCACTATAGGGATACAGTTAACCAGGATTTAATGAGCAGGAGTAATCTGCAGAATTTTATTCCTCTCCCCATTTTGTACACAATTCTCTGCCCTCCCCATGAGTTTAACATTATGTGCAACCATTGCTAACCTGGGTTAAAATGAAACTTCCTTTGAGAACTCCCTAAACCCTAGTTACATTGCGTATTTCCTTCTTGCTGTCATAGTAATGTCAATTTCAACATATCAGCCAAATGCAGGCCTTGGATGCACTTAGGCTGTTTTGGAAATGTTCAGAATAATTTGCAGCCTAGCAGGGTAGCACCTATCAATGTTTTCTAGAATGCTGTAGAAACCTGAACATATTTTTGGCAGTGTTTTTATGGAAGTTTTTATCATCTATTTAGCCTGTGATCCTGTGGATTACATCTGTTCAGCAGTCTGCCATTAGCTCCTAGCTTGTCTACAAGTGAATTTACCTAGACCAGTGGTTCTCAAACTTTTAGCACCGGGACCCTCTTTTTAGAATGAGAATCTGTAAGGACCACTGAAAGTGATGTCATGATGAGAGGTGACATCATCAAGCAGGAAAATTTTTAACAATCCTACCTACACTTACAAGTGTGGGTGGCTGCAATCCTACCCACACTTACCCAGGAGTAAGTCCTAGTTGCTATCATTGTTAAAAGCATATACATAGTAGCCTGTTAAAAGTACAGATGTGTAGCACTTCCCCAAAAGCAGTCACATACCATAGTAACATCAGGTCTGATATATTAAAAATAAAATATTGAAATGAATGGGAACCCACCTAGTCCAACCCACAGTTTGAGAAACACTGACCTAGTCAAGTCATTCAGCATTTTTACCAGGAAGAGTAACTCCAGATACTTTCTATAAAGAAGGGTAAAAGTTACATTGGAGCTGGCCCTTAGAGTAGCATAAAGAGTTGTATTTGCCAGCCCTTCCAAGAAGCTGTTCTGCATAGTTTAGCATCTTATTTCTTATAAGAAACACGCCCCCAGTGGAACAGCCCTTAATTACAACTAACAACATAATAATGAATATTTGAGTTTGAGACACATAGTGTAATTGAATAGGTACATAACACAAACTGCATTAAGATAAGCCAACCTATAAGTAATTTTTTGTGCAAAAACATGCTTTTCTTTAAGATCTTATGAACTGAGGAGACTAGGTTATTTCAAACGGAAAAAAATAGTATTAAAGGTGGCAGATGTTGATTACTTCTATGGGTAGGTGTGGTTTCATATTTGACTGAGTATCCATGTTGGTTGAAAACAGTATAAAATGCATTTACTTCAGTTTCTTTTACTTTGCTTGCCTGCAAATGGGGCCAAAATAACCCCAAAGTATTTTCTGCTATCTAATGAAGGGAGTAAATAAGTATTCATTTGGATGTTGTTTTCCCAAATTTGGTTAAATGTAACTTGAAGTGTTTGAAAATTTATCTTACTCAGAAGTAAATCCGTTGTGTTCCAGAACAGTAACGAACCTGAGGAGTCGGGCACGCTGCCTCCCAGTCCCTCTAGAGGCCTTCTAAAGTCCTCGGCCGAAAAACCCACTTCCAGTTTCACAGAGGAAACCAAAAGTGACGTTTTTAGGCCAGAAGGCCTACTGAGGGCTGGGGAAGACTTCCCCAGACTTCAGAATGCCTTCCAAGGGCATTTAAAAATCACTTCCTGTTTTGTCCATGAAACTGGAAATGGGTTTTTCAGGCCTCCAAGGCCTTTGGTAGGCCTTCAGGGGGTTGGGGAGGCAGCAAGCTGCCTCCTTGGGCTTCCAAAAGGGAGGCAGGGGCAGTGGCAACCCACTTGTGTGGGGGGGGCAGCTTGACGCGGGGTGGGGGGTGGCAACCTGCAGTCTTGGCCCCAGATGCTACTGGGGCCAGGATCACCACTGTTGGGTAAGACTTAGGGTGTAAACCTATCTTACTGGAAGCAAACACCTCTCAACGTAACACATGTATTCTAATTATATTGGAATTGATGTGTTTTAATAGGTTGGGGGAAACGAGAATAAATACATTCAAGCTGGATCTCTTTTGTCCTTTCATAATGCCAGTTTCTCAGTGATATAATAATTGAAGTTTATTTTTAAAATTTTTATTAAATTTTATTTTTAAAATATTTAAATAACAATGTTTAAATAACAAAAAAGGAGTTCATGCAGTTCTTTTTATGTGCTCTAGCTATCGTAAAGATTCATCTACAGCTCTTGATGCAAACAAGTACTTAGCGTTGGTGAAAGTTTTGGGGAAATATGGTAGACTGGAAGGTAAGCACTCTCCCTTTCAGTGTATATTCTGCTATATAATAAAGGTATCTTGCCACCAGAATAAAAATGTGAGTTGATATTAATGGTATATCATGTCCTGCAAAGTGCTTGAACATTTTGCATACAAATTTGCATGTGAATTCAACCAGAGATACTTGGACAGTATAGGCCATTAGTTTTAATGGATTGGCAAGCTTGTCATTTACATTTGCACAGCTCAGTGCTTTTTGCATTTCTGTAGCTAGTTTTTATTAGCATTGCTGTTTGGATTGAGTTTGAAGATCATGACTTATGGCACAAATTGCGTATGTGCCTAGACTAATGGTTTTGTTTTTGCTTAAGAAGGTCTGAAGTCTGAGCATAAAGCCTATAAACATAACCTCCTTCTGAAGGGTCTAAGCACTTCAGGAAAAAAAATCACAACCCTAACTTTTTAATAAATGTATAGTAATATTAAGATCTTAAATTTGTCTTCTTTGTTTCATATGTTAAAGCTACTAGCTGAACTTTACTGCTGAATTAAAAACTGATATTATTTTTAACCACTTTTGGCAATGGCTGATTTGCATTTAATACATTTTGCTTTGAATGGTATGGATTCCATAATAGATGAAGTTGGTAAACTGTAGGACATTGCCATCATTAATTAAAAACACATACCCCCCCCAAAAAAAAAATTCTGACAGTAACTAATTATAATTTGTTCTGTTAAATAGAAGATTTATACTGAATTAATTGAACTGAAAGGGTAAATTTCAAATTCAAATATAAATTTAAATTATTAGGGTAAGGTTTCCTCTCCGAAGATGGTAACATTAGATCATAGCTACCTATGAACTGAAAAGTTGGCATTGTGTTTATTTTCTGAAGCACACAGCAAGCTGCAGCAGGCAGTTTCAAGAGATGAGCCTGCTTTTATGTAAAGTGGTCAAAACATTTTGCCTGTGCAATAATTAAGAACATTACAAAAAATGCACTTATTTCATATACCAAAATGTTTGTTTCTGCCTTACTAATGAAGCTTAATGAACCTAATGTTTTAACATGCACTCTCTTAGAAAGCTTTCATTGGCTCTCCTTGGCTAATTAGTATCGACACAGCAAACAGGCCCTATCGGTATCAGACCATTAGTCTGGCTGCATATACAGTGTAAACACATCTTTATTATCTGGCCTCGTGACAAGCCATCTGCTGAAGAAACAATGGTGTGATTTAGCAGATGTTAGCACTGAACGATAAAAGCATCCATTTAGTAGGATCTTGTTGCTATAGGGCAGCCTCTACAGGGTTACATGGTGCAGAGTGGGCACACAGTTTCTATCTGTAATTTGTAGTCAAAGTTGCAGCAAAATGATAAAACCATGCTATTGTGGATTCATAATTGTAGTCTCGTTTAGAAATGCAAGTAGTAATTAACTTGAAATTGGCATTATACACCAGAATTTACATTCCTGCTGGTTTTTGAAATGCTGTTTTAATAGCAGTTTGTTTTCTCTGTACATGAAATTACCTAAGGGTCTTTTGTGGCATTTCATTGTAGACGCTATTAACATTTTAAAAGAGATGAAAGAGAAAGATATCCCTATTAAAGATACAACTGCCACATCCTTTTTCCACATCCTTAATGGCGCAGCCTTGCGAGGTGAAGTTGAAACTGTCAATCGGCTACATGAGTCCATTGTAGCCCTGGGTCTAGCAAAGCCTACTGGAAATCTGTGTGCTCCCCTCGTTGGTGTTCATGTTGAAAAGTAAGTTGATTGACGCCTGCCATTAAGTCAAGAAATGTGTACTTCAGTTTTCATGCTGCATCTATTTATCTGTACAATTAAAACAGTTACCCCAGTCTAGTGAGAGTGGTTCACACCTATGCTGGATGGGAGTGCAATGTCATTTGTTTGATTATATGTTGGGGGGAATTGTTCACCCAATAATCCACTTGCATACTTTGCCTTCATATATGTTCATGCATGGACTTGACACCTTCCATTTTATAGAGAGGATTGTGTTACCCGTACTCCCCTCCCCACTGCTTAAGCCATTTCTGCCCAACGTTGCATATACACAACAGGGACCAAATGTGTACGCCTGTGGGCTGGGCAGAAATGGGTTAATTAGCTGCTTCCTGGTTTGTTGCAAGCCATAGTTTGCCACTGCATCCAAGTGGGCAAACTACAGTTTGCACTTGCCCTCCAAACAATTTGCTGTTCTGGTGTGGACAGCAGAGAGCTTGGTTCCTAACATACATTCACAAATGCTCAGTAGGCTTTATTTGGGGGCACAGTTGCAATCCACTGAAAGGCCTGGTAGCACACTGGACACTAGATTATTTCTGTTCTCTAATTTTGAACTAGATTATTGCATGTTTGAGTATTAGGAATGGGCAGACCTCATTCATGCAGTTCTGGGACAATTCAAGAAAACTTGGACACTTTTCAGAATTGTGTTCAAGCATCCAGACTTTGTCAGTTCCTTCCCTAAAAATCTGTTAAGCATATAGGTGTAGACATGCGCATCCCTGTTCCCCATGTTTCTATGGAGTAAGCTGAGAGGCAGTGACAGTGCAGAGACCCTCAGTGCTTCAGTGGATGAACTGAAGCCTTAGGCTTGTGCAGCATCATGGGAACGAGTATCTTTAGGAACAAGAAGATTTCTCCTTATAAAAGACAGGTAAGTTACACCAGGAATCATGGAATAAACCTGGCCAGACACTCAAATCTGCCAGTAGATTTTCATTTTGGCTGGAACTTAGCAGTATCCCAAGTTATCTAGTGTTAGTGTTAAATATGTATCCCATAGTGCTTATGTAGATTTTGGGAAGTGTATGCTCCCTCTATAACTTTAGTTGAACTGCAAACAAGTAGAAGTCACACTCTGAATGACAGAGCTTGGTCATGCCTCCTCTTATATGTACCAAGTTTTTGGCTGATATGTCAAAGAAAAACATATGTGATATTAACTATAAAAACTGTGTTTGTAGCCCCATTACTGTGTGAAGCTGGAAGTGCACAAAAAACCTTGCTGTGTATGTGCCTACACCAATAGCATAATGTTAAAAGGGAGCTTTGAGGCCCAGCTGCCCAAAAAAGGGTAACTTCATTAAATTCTGTCCAGAGTGATAATGTGACACTACCTGAAGAAAATCCAAAGCAATGTTTTAAGTCAAGTGTGAAATAGTTCATAGAAATTGCACCCAGGAAAACAATGTTCCAGAAGTTCTGGGTCAAATTTACTGTATGTTCACATAAGCAAGCAGTAGAGTGGTTGGTTGTTTGTGAGTATATATGAGGGATTGAAAACCACTTTACGCTTTCAAAGTTGTATATAAAAAGTGTGTCTATAAAAAGGCCGTTTTTAGGGATCAGAGTGAAAATGTTCAGCAGGTACTCTTCCTTATTTACACATAATATAATTCTGTAAGGAAAGTGACTCTTTAACATAAGTGAGTGCAAATAGTTTCCAAAAGCCACAATGCGCTCTTTCTCCTGTCTTGTGTCAGTCCCATGTAATTTATTGGAGGAAAACAATCTTTGATGAAACTGCTATAGTGCAGTATTCTGCAAGACTAAATTTCTTCCTCATTGCTTTTCAAATAGTAAATGCTTTGGTTCTGCTGTGATTTTTATTTAATTTCACCGGTATTTTAGAAGCTTAAGTGTAAAATTAACTTAAGCATTTTCAATTTGATTTATGCTAAATTAATTTCAATGGGATGCTTCCATATAATGTATTTAGATTTGGGTACGAGTCTGGTGACATAGTCACAAATTTAAAATTGCAGCTTACTCAGATTGGATTCTTTGATTCCCCCCCCCCCCAGAAGTCAGTTGGGGGAATTAAACCTAAATATTTTGTACTGTCTAAATATGGGTTATACAGGGAGTAGCTGAGATAATAGCCCTACTGACACTACTTTCCTTGGCAAGAATATGTACCAACCAACATTCAGGGCTTTCAAAGGGTTTTGCAGGGTTTGCTCTTCCAGCAGGTCTACTTTTGTAATAGACTTGCATTGGAAACTTGAGACTTGATCTAGTGTAGTGATTACAGCATTGGTTTAGAAGTCGGGATAGCTAGGTTCACATTGCCACTGAGGCAAAAACTAGAATAATTGCGAACCACATGCAACCCCCACCCCCTGCCCACAACAATACAATTAAATTTGTGCTTCTCCATTAGATGTTTTGTAGATAAGATTTGTGGGCACTTCAGTATGGACTGAAGCTGCAGGTGATCCATTCTTCACCCTCTCTGGTGGTCTGTGGAGGAGTGCTCTTTTGGCAAGATGCTAGAAGTGATCGAAGGTGATCTTTTTTCTGAGACTTTGTGAACCATTTCTCAGGGTCTCAGGGACCACTTGTAGTCCACAGACCACAGGTTGGAAACCAGTACTTCTCACAAATTAGGGAGCCACTAGGTCCTTGCAAGCTGTGATGGGGTGGTGGTGACTTAGTGGTGAAGGCACTTCTGGGTTTGTGCTGCTACCAAAGTAAAAAAAAAAAAGGGTGGGTTTTCGACTTACCTGGTGGCTGTGACAACCCAGGCTTTGCGGTGTATCCAGCTGCTGCTGCCACTGCCTGATACAATTCAATCCAATAATGGAACAATTCACTATAGAGACATTTTCCCCACTATATTAGAGATTTGAGACTTGTATCTCTTTAATTTTGGAAAAAGGTGATCACTCAAATGCGTATCATTACTTAATGCTTTCAAAAAAATTTTCAAGGAGTACAAACCTATAAAATTGGAGAAAAAAAATATCCATTGTGATCAGATAGATTTTATCCTTGAATAGAAACTTTCCAATAAAATTAAACAATGATTAAACATTGTGATCCTTGCACAGGAATTGAGAATTTATGCTACTAACTTCAATTTTAGACTTGAAGAAGGTAATTGATAGGCTGGAAAAGCCTTTTCTTTTTTGTTAAACTACAAACATTTGATGAAGGGCAATCTTGTTAACTTGGTTAAGTTATTCTGTAACAACTAATACCAGAATATATGTGAACAGCTGCAATCAAACTCTCTCTCTTGACATAGAGGTTTTAGGGTCGTCCTTTGTCCTATTCACAAGAGTGTATATAGGGTGTTCATTTTAAGAATAGCGATTTAAAGGTTGTTTGTGTACTGAACATATGGACTTTAATAGATCCTGTATAACCAGGTCCAGCCCACCCATGTGGTGAACTGAAGCATCGCTTCACGTAACAGATAGGTGGAGAAATATGGGTGTCCTCCACCTATCTGTTCATCTTCTCCTTCCACTCCTTGGATTGGAAAAAGAAGAGAGGAATAGAGAAGAAGAAGAAATGTAGAGGGGAGGAGAGTGCTGAGGGTTAGCATATCATCCAGTAAGGGTGACCAGCATTTGGCATGCCACCATGGCCATCAGGAGCTCCTGTACCAACCCTGCATATAATTCATTTCAGCAATACTGGGATTTGATAAATATATATAATGAAGTCTCAAGAATAAAGTTAGAGTCAGAATTATTGGAATGATATGCAGGCTATAGATGAAATAATTGAGGTTTTAAGGTTTTAAGTATCATCTGGCAAGATATTCTCTAGCAAGATATTTTGGAATTACAATTACTTGTGGTACTTGATGAGCATTTGATGGAAGTATGGAGAACTTCAGGATGAATAAATCACATTGCTACAGACCTGGAAGTCCTTAAAAATACTTTGAGTGAGAAAAACAGTGTTAGTTATAAAATAATTCTTATCAAAGTTAATTTGGCTTTTCCAAAATCTGGCTTTTCTAGGTGATATTGTAGTGACCTAATGAGACAACCTCAGTCCACTGTGTGAGTATGAGGGAATAAGCAGGGTATATTATCTATGCCCCTGTCCTTTGGGTTCCTTTTGGGCTGACTGTTACAAATATGCCACCCTGACACAGAGAGTTCTGAAAGGGGTAGTTGCTAGGAACATGATCCAAAAATAGGCTTTCCTCCACATCTTTATTCTTGTCTTGAGGGAGCCCAATTATCAGTGTTCCCTCAACACAGAAGGTGGCTCCTTAAGGAGAAGTTTAGGAACCAACTGACTTGGCTAACCCCAACTCTTCTGCACCTATACTAACAATCTTTTAGCATTAGCCATGATTGATTAATAATAGAACCAAGGAACAATAGTTCTCTGGTCTCTCGACTGAAACAGGATGAAGAAATTCAAAAAATAGAAATAGTTAATTAAAATGGAGAAAGGAAAATTAAACAAGGTTGAAATATTCCAAAGCAGGAATTTGGCTGTAGACAAAATGATGTATTGAAATTAGACACAAATGAAATTAATTCATTTTACTGCCTTGATTTTTTCCCCTAGTTAGACTTGTATATTTAGTTGCAGTTTCTTTGTTCACCTCCAGGTTCTGGAGGAACGTGACAGCAACTCTGCAAGTGCTGAACAAAACATGCAACTTCTCAGTCTGACCCCTCTCCCTTCTATGGGGTTCAGGGAAATAGATATCCTATCTTCCCCATTGCTAAACCAGTGAACCTTAGCAGCCAGAGCTGTGACAGAACCCTCAGCTGTTGTCAAGTGGATTGACCTGACCAGTGGACAAGTGTGAGCAAAACCCAACTGGCTCCAGTGTTTTCTGCCTGGTTCATTGTTCTGACAGAACCAGGTGCCAGTCATACTGGTGCATTCAATCCACATCCAAGGTTAAGCCTTTCTTGTGGATATGCAGCTTACAGAGATCATAATGGCAGACCATTATGCTCACTGACTAAAGCAATCCAGCATCATGTTGCATACACATACAGACTTTTCTGTTAAGGTGAATCATTCCCATTCTCATTATTGATAAATTAGTGTTGGAAATATATTGTTTGGATAAATTTTTTGAAAACAACCCAGACTACTCTGATTAGACCAGAGATATCAAGCTCATTTCCTGTTGTGGGCCAAATAGCATTCATGTCACCTGCTGAGAGCCTGAAGTGACATCATTAAGCAGGAAGTGGTGTCATTAAGCAGATGATGGCCAGAAATAAACACTTTGTTCTCATGTAGAAACTCATTAGCTACGAATGACAGATGAGAAAACATACAAATCTTGATCTTGTTTTCAATATAGGAGAGAGCCTAATTGTTATGCTGGAGAGTCTGTTTATCATGTGAGCTGCCCTTTCACACTTCTACTGCAGCATTGCTTTGCAACTTAGCAGCTGAGGTGCTCTGCAAAGTGACATCTCAGCTGAAGCAGAACTGCTGGAAGGGTGGCCTGTGTGATTTGGGCTTTCTTGGCTCTGCAGCATCTCCCTCTTTCACCCCTCTTGATCTTCCCTCTTTCCCTGTAGTGTTCCTCACCATTTGAGGCCTCCTTTCATCTCTCTCCCCCAGAGCCTTGGCAGAAGCAGCACTGGTGAAAGTGCAATTCTGGGAGTGCAGTTCATGTGGGTCGTATAAAAGGTTCCGTGGCCCACACCTTGTCTGCAGACCTTATGTTTGACACCTCTGAGTTAGACCTTTGTTGGAAATAATGTGGAATTAAGATGAATACATGTGCTATGGCTGCCTGAGAATGAGAGAAGATTGGACAGAAATTCTGCTTGCTATTTATTATCTTAGATTATCTGATTCTATTGAAAACATGTTACTGAGGAAATTCAGACAATAGTCTCTGTTAAATATCTAACACTGGTACAGAATATGCTGGTTGTTGCAAAGTTTTTTTTAACACTGGTGTAGGATTGACTGCTAGGATGTTGAGATGTACAGTGATGGAAAAATAATACAAAGTGAGGGAAGCACTTGTAGTAATATTTCAAAGAAGATAGATGTGATTCATGCGTTTTGGTCACTACATGGAAAGGCATATGGGTGCTGCTGTAAAAATATTCAAACTTGTTTAGGTAAATGTTTTAAGTTATCTGGACACTTGTTAACTTCTGGATGTGACCCTGTTTTATGTTGATGCAACTTTTTCAGAGGAAGCATCCTTCCAAAGCCCCTCCCTGAAAAGCTGCTGCTTAGGATTGGGAGATCCACAGAAGCAGCATGGCAAGTGACACAGAAGGGGGCTGCAAGGGAAAGAGGTCTACTTAGAAACTACAAGGGGATCTGCAAGCAGAGTGTTCTACTTATGGTTCCTTCTCATTGTGAGTAAGGGGACTCTTGACAGTAGCATGGAAATGTGGTACAGGTGAACTGCAAGGAGAACCCTTCTTCCACATTTCAATGCTACTGTCAAGAGTCCCCTTACTCGCAACAGTGGCTGGGGGGGGGGTGGAGGTGGAGAGGGGAAGTAAGCTTCTGCCTGTATAGTTGCATGAGTGTAACCTCCAGAGCTCTCCCCATTATGGATTATCTGCTTGCTCAGTTGAAAAAAAGAATTTAGACGTAGTTATGATGATTATTTTTGGGTCAAGGCACCAGAATTTATCTACCATTTCTGTGTAGTGAATGTTTTCTTCGTAAGCTCCAGTGTGATTAGAACATCATAATTACTGTTCTGAAGCTAAGTCACATCTTACCTCACAAGGATATGTGGGTGATTGAAATTTACACTTAAGGGGAAAAATTAAAATGCTGCACTTTTGCCCCTTGTGATGGGGCAAAACCTGTCCACAATAATTTTGCTAAGTGGCCCAGCTTCTACCAATAGGGACTTGATGAAAGGGTATGCGTGTCCCTGGTCCTTGCAGGGATTCTGCCTGTCAACAAAGAGCATTGTGCTAGTCATATGGGATAAAAGAATATATTGCATTTTGACTCGCCATTGGGGTGAGACAAAACCTTGTGCAGTATTTTCTTATGCAAAAATTCAGTCTATTATTCAGTCCAGTGAGAAACAGGAAGCTACTGTATGTGAGGACACAGTTGCAGGAAAAAAGCTGCCTCTTATTGTGACATTGAAGAGCCCAACCCTCTAGGACAGGGGTGTCCAAACATTTTGGCAGGAGGGCCACATCATCTTTCTGACATTGTGTCGGGGGCCAGGGGAAAAAAAATTAAATTACATTTAAAATTTGAATAAATTTACATAAGTGAATATATTTGAGATGGAACTTATATGAATGAATGAGGGTCTTGCAATAGCTCAACGCCTATCAAAGTCCTTGCAGAAAGCAAGGTCAGCCTTTCCTTCACTGCCACTGCTGCATCACAGACATGAAATAGCAAGTAGCGGAGGGAGCCCTCATCCCACAGCTCAGGTGAGAGGCTGAACAGTTGTCCTCACACTGAGAGCAGTTGCGTTGGGCCTGTACGGGCTCCAGCAAGTCTCTGGAGGGCCAGAGGTTCATTGGAGACTGGTTGCTCCGTGTGGGTTGGACTGGGAATCCCTGAGGGCCGCAAGTGGCCCCCGGGGCAGGGTTTGGGCACCCCTGCTCTAGGGTACTTAAATCAGGTTCTTCAGGATGTTAACAGAATATGGGACCATTGCAGTCTGCTGCAGTCTGTCCTTATAACATTTTGTTAGTCATTCATAAATAACTAGATTCATAAATAACTAGATTCTAAATGGTTTTTAGAATTTATTTCAGACCAGAAATTGTGTGTTGTCAACATTGTCTGCTTTTTAAACATTTCAAGTACATTTTTATGCTGCTGGCATCTAATGCCATGACTTTATTTTTGAATTTGAGACTGTGTTAATAAATAAATTAAAATAAAACAACAACAACAACAACAACAAAAAAGCTATGCAGTCAGACAGCCAGCAGCAGGGTGGGGGCTATCCAGTGTTCTGCATCGAGTGCCACATGTATGATTATATGCCTCTGGGGCATAAGTCATGGGTGTGTCCTCGGTGCAAGGAGCTCCAGGCTCTCAGGGAACGCGTCCGTTCCCTTGAAGCCTTGGTGGCCGACCTGGAGAAGCGCAGGCAGCCAGAGGAGGACCGTGGGGAGACTTCCGGGGACGATCAGGCTTCGTCCCAACCTCAGGCGTGCAGCTCCTCGGCTGCCCGGGTGGGAAGTCTCGGGACTGGAGGACGTCATCCTGGAGAGGAGGGAAACAATCCCCTAGGGGGGATCCCTTCTCCAGGGGATGGGCCCGTATCCGAGCGCACTCGGGATACTCCTCGGCGGGAGGGGGGTCGGGGGCTTCTTGTAGTGGGGGATTCGATTATTAGAAACATAGAGAGGGGGGTTTGCGACGGATGTGAGGACCGCATGGTGACTTGCCTGCCTGGTGCGAAGGTTGCGGACATCACTTCTCGTCTAGACAGGCTAGTAGACAGTGCTGGGGGAGAGGTAGCGGCTGTGGTGCATGTCGGCACCAACGACGTGGGCAAGTGTAGCTGGGAGGTCCTGGAGGCCAAATTTAGGCTTTTAGGCAGGAAGCTGAAAGCCAGGACCTCAAAGGTAGCGTTCTCTGAAGTGCTACCTGTTCCACGCGCAGGGCCAGCTAGGCAGGCGGAGATCAGGGGTCTCAATGCGTGGATGAGACGGTGGTGTAGGGAGGAGGGGTTTAGATTTGTTAGGCACTGGGGAACGTTTTGGGACAAGCGGGGCCTGTACAAGAGGGACGGGCTCCATTTGAACCAGAATGGAACCAGACTGCTGGCGCATAACATTAAAAAGGTGGCAGAGCAGCTTTTAAACTGATCCCTGGGGGAAGGCCGACAGGAGCCGAGGGGCATCCGGTTCGGGACCCCTCATCCCTATGGGATGAGGATGGGGAGGTTAGAGAACAACAAGACAAAGGCAGGGTAGGAGAAGAAATTGGGAAAGGTAGGGTGATGGGAGGTGATAGATGGTTTGGCACAATGAGAGGATGCGGGGACAAAGGAGCGAATAAGCAGCCCATCCTGGGGCATTCCGTGTATAAATGCTTTTATGCGAATGCCCGAAGTCTACGAGCAAAGGTGGGAGAACTGGAATGTCTGGTGACAAGGGAAAATATTGACATAGTGGGCATAACGGAAACCTGGTGGAATGCGGAGAATCAGTGGGATACCGCAATCCCGGGCTATAAACTCTACAGGAGGGACAGGCAGGGGCGTGTTGGAGGTGGGGTGGCCCTTTATGTTAAGGAAGGGATAGAATCCAGCAAAGTAGAGATTGAAGGTGGGTCCGACTCCACCGTAGAATCTCTGTGGGTTAAATTACCAGGCTTGTGCAGCGATGTAATACTGGGGGCGTGCTATCGTCCTCCAGACCAGAAATCTGATGGGGACCTTGAAATGAGGAAACAGATCAGGGAGGTGACAAGGAAGGACAGGGTTGTAATCATGGGGGACTTCAATTATCCTCATATTGACTGGGTCAATTTGTGTTCTGGTCACGATAAGGAAACCGGATTTCTTGACGTGCTGAATGACTGTGGCTTAGATCAGCTAGTCAAGGAGCCCACCAGAGGACAGGTGACTCTGGATTTAATTTTGTGCGGTACGCAGGACCTGGTTAGAGATGTAAACGTTACTGAGCCATTGGGGAACAGTGATCATGCTGCGATCCGTTTTGATGTGCACGTTGGGGGAAGAATACCAAGCAAATCTCTAACAAAAACCCTTGACTTCCGACGGGCGGACTTCCCTCAAATGAGGAGGCTGGTTAGAAGGAGGTTGAAAGGGAGGGTAAAAAGAGTCCAGTCTCTCCAGAGTGCATGGAGGCTGCTTAAAACAACAGTAATAGAGGCCCAGCAGAGGTGTATACCGCAAAGAAAGAAGGGTTCCACTAAATCCAGGAGAGTGCCCGCATGGCTAACCAGCCAAGTTAGAGAGGCTGTGAAGGGCAAGGAAGCTTCCTTCCGTAAATGGAAGTCTTGCCCTAATGAAGAGAATAAAAAGGAACATAAACTGTGGCAAAAGAAATGTAAGAAGGTGATAGGGGAGGCCAAGCGAGACTATGAGGAACGCATGGCCAGCAACATTAAGGGGAATAATAAAAGCTTCTTCAAATATGTTAGAAGCAGGAAACCCGCCAGAGAAGCGGTTGGCCCTCTGGATGGTGAGGGAGGGAAAGGGGAGATAAAAGGAGACTTAGAGATGGCAGAGAAATTAAATGAGTTCTTTGCATCTGTCTTCACGGCAGAAGACCTCGGGCAGATACCGCTGCCCGAACGGCCCCTCCTAACTGAGGAGTTAAGTCAGATAGAGGTTAAAAGAGAAGATGTTTCAGACCTCATTGATAAATTAAAGATCAATAAGTCACCGGGCCCTGATGGCATACACCCAAGGGTTATTAAGGAATTGAAGAATGAAGTTGCAGATCTCTTGACTAAGGTATGCAACTTGTCCCTCAAAACGGCCACGGTGCCAGAAGATTGGAGGATAGCAAATGTCACGCCTATTTTTAAAAAGGGAAAGAGGGGGGACCCGGGAAACTATAGGCCGGTCAGCCTAACATCCATACCGGGTAAGATGGTGGAATGCCTCATCAAAGATAGGATCTCAAAACACATAGACGAACAGGCCTTGCTGAGGGAGAGTCAGCATGGCTTCTGTAAGGGTAAGTCTTGCCTCACGAACCTTATAGAATTCTTTGAAAAGGTCAACAGGCATGTGGATGCGGGAGAACCCGTGGACATTATATATCTGGACTTTCAGAAGGCGTTTGACACGGTCCCTCACCAAAGGCTACTGAAAAAACTCCACAGTCAGGGAATTAGAGGACAGGTCCTCTCGTGGATTGAGAACTGGTTGGAGG
This sequence comes from Tiliqua scincoides, assembly GCF_035046505.1. Classification (NCBI taxonomy): domain Eukaryota; kingdom Metazoa; phylum Chordata; class Lepidosauria; order Squamata; family Scincidae; genus Tiliqua; species Tiliqua scincoides. Next base: position 260,732,613 of record NC_089821.1, on the reverse strand, counting down.
CCAGGAAGCAGAGAGTGGGTGTCAATGGGCAATTTTCACAATGGAGAGAGGTGAAAAGCGGTGTGCCCCAAGGATCTGTCCTGGGACCGGTGCTTTTCAACCTCTTCATAAATGACCTGGAGACAGGGTTGAGCAGTGAAGTGGCTAAGTTTGCAGACGACACCAAACTTTTCCGAGTGGTAAAGACCAGAAGTGATTGTGAGGAGCTCCAGAAGGATCTCTCCAGACTGGCAGAATGGGCAGCAAAATGGCAGATGCGCTTCAATGTCAGTAAGTGTAAAGTCATGCACATTGGGGCAAAAAATCAAAACTTTAGATATAGGCTGATGGGTTCTGAGCTGTCTGTGACAGATCAGGAGAGAGATCTTGGGGTGGTGGTGGACAGGTCGATGAAAGTGTCGACCCAATGTGCGGCGGCAGTGAAGAAGGCCAATTCTATGCTTGGGATCATTAGGAAGGGTATTGAGAACAAAACGGCTAATATTATAATGCCGTTGTACAAATCGATGGTAAGGCCACACCTGGAGTATTGTGTCCAGTTCTGGTCGCCGCATCTCAAAAAAGACATAGTGGAAATGGAAAAGGTGCAAAAGAGAGCGACTAAGCTGATTACGGGGCTGGGGCACCTTCCTTATGAGGAAAGGCTACGGCGTTTGGGCCTCTTCAGCCTAGAAAAGAGACGCTTGAGGGGGGACATGATTGAGACATACAAAATTATGCAGGGGATGGACAGAGTGGATAGGGAGATGCTCTTTACACTCTCACATAATACCAGAACCAGGGGACATCCACTAAAATTGAGTGTTGGGCGGGTTAGGACAGACAAAAGAAAATATTTCTTTACTCAGCGCGTGGTCAGTCTGTGGAACTCCTTGCCACAGGATGTGGTGCTGGCGTCTAGCCTAGACGCCTTTAAAAGGGGATTGGACAAGTTTCTGGAGGAAAAATCCATTATGGGGTACAAGCCATGATGTGTATGTGCAACCTCCTGATTTTAGAAATGGGTTAAGTCAGAATGCCAGATGTAGGGGAGAGCACCAGGACGAGGTCTCTTGTTATCTGGTGTGCTCCCTGGGGCATTTGGTGGGCCGCTGTGAGATACAGGAAGCTGGACTAGATGGGCCTATGGCCTGATCCAGTGGGGCTGTTCTTATGTTCTTATGTTCTTATGTTCTTATGTGTTATCTCAAAAGTAGCATTAGATTATAAGAAATCTAGATCTGCACACTGGTATTTCTTTGTCAATATGCTTTGACTTCAGGAAGAGTTGAATGAGAGGCTTATTCATTGCAAAGGTTACTTTAAAATTTTCATCTTTGTAAACTTGTAAAAAATGGTTCAACTTTGTTAATTTTGAAACTGTCTCCTATTACTGGTAAATATAGTAGATTCTATGAAAAAATATGGAACTTTTCATTATGATTTTTTTCCTTTGTCCCTTTCATTAAAATTAAAATTAAACATAAACAAATATTTATTTGGCAAAAAAAAAATCTGTTTGCAGTTTTTCCTTCTAGTTAATTTATTTCTTACTAGATCAGTCACATGAGTGACCTCCTATGAATTATGATCATGTAATGATGGTGTCATTGCACTACGTAGGTAATCAGATTTAGCTGCATGATTATGTCACTGAGGAGCCCTTTGAGAGTAAGGGAAGTGCTTCCTGGATCAGTCATTAGTGATTCTAACCAATCAGGGATTGTCAAGTGAGTAAGATGGTGTCATAATAACTAGATAGCAAATCAGATTTGGTGACATGTTAGTGTCAATGTGATGGCCCATGAAACTAACTGAGAGAGACTGTGAAAGATAGCAATGTAAATTAGTGAACTTTTGTGTTTATTGTTAAACAATTTTAATGGAAAGGATAAAGTGGATAGAGAGATGCTCTTTACACTCTCACATAACACCAGAGCCAGGGGACATCCACTAAAGTTGAGTGTTGGGAGAGTTAGGAGACAAAAGAAAATATTTCTTTACTCAGCGTGTGGTTGGTCTGTGGAGCTCCTTGCCACAGGATGTGGTGACAGCATCTGGCCTGGATGCCTTTAAAAGGGGATTGGACAAGTTTCTGGAGGAAAAATCCATTACGGGTTACAAGCCATGATGTGTATGTGCAACCTCCTGATTTTAGAAATGGGCTATGTCAGATGCAAGGAAGGGCACCAGGATGAGGTCTCTTGTTACCTGGTGTGCTCCCCGGGGCATTTGGTGGGCTGCTGTGAGATACAGAAAGCTGGACTAGATGGGCCTATGGCCTGATCCAGTGGGGCTGTTCTTATGTTCAATTTTGAAAGAGAGGAGTTCTTTTCAGCTGTGAAAAATGCAGTAATTTCAGTTTAGCCCTTGTATAAGTATTTCTCGAGCATGGTTAAATATGGAGAAAAGCCTTAATACTGTCAAAATGTTAAACTTGTTTGTAGATGAGATAAATGAAAATGGCTGATTTAACTAGGTAAAGTCTGACTTGAAATGTATGCTCTAAATAGGTTGCATCTGCCAAAAATGATTATTGAATCATTAACTCTTGCTGTCGGTTGAAGAGGCTATGTGTTAATTTATGCTCCAGTCTGAACAGAAGCATGTCAGTGATCTCTCATTTTTCATGTGTGATAAATTTTAAACTTAGGTTGCTGTATATCTTATCGTGGTCTAAATATATCTAGTTATCTTGTTTCGCAATTTAGTCTTTTGCATGTTACTGCTTTCTATCCAACTAGCTGTAGTCCTATTTGTTTCTCCCCCCACCGCCTTTTTGTATCTTTATTTCTAGTGTCCACAGTGTTTCTGGATTGTTTTCCATTTCTCTACAAACTTTTTTCCTCTTTAAGTGAAGCAAAGAAGGTTTGTCTCTTACTCCATTATTGCAATTAGGAATTTTGCATCATCAGTGCCAAAGGACAAAAGTGGTTCATTTGCCCTAGGGGAACAGGATGGTGATAAGATGATTTTTCGTCAAGGATCATTGGGTCATAATTAAGTTACATTCATTGCTATTGCTTTTTGAAGGATGATTGGTAAATGACAGGCTTCATGTGTTCAGTACGGACAGTGTTCACCAGGATTTTTTTCTCTCTGTCAGAAAATCCTGTTGAGCCTGATAATGTAAATGTGGCATTTTATTCTGAACAAAAGAGCAGGGAAATGAGCTATCTTGTCTAATCATTCAGTTGTTTAACACCGACTTCCAGTTTAGACTCAATTGGCTGGAAAGCACTTGACATGTGAAGTTAGTGCTGTTCGGAACGCATGTTTGAGTAAATTTTAAAGTAAGTGACAGCTAAATTGTACCTAGGGAAATTACAAAGCCTTCAACACAGTTAATTTTTTGGGGAGGATTAGTTGTAATTGCAACACCAGTCTCCTTGAAGATTCCTCGTTATAGCTGATGAACGGGGGGGGGGCATTTAGCTCTTTCAAGAGCCCCGTTCTTTTAACTGAATAATTTTTTAAGCTGATTGTACCTTACTGAATTGATTTCCCTCCACACTAACATCTGCTTCAGATTTGTAGAGGGATTTGTTTGAGGCATTCTTTCTTTTCTTCCCAGAGTCCTTTTTTTTATTTCTTCCCCTCTAGTGATTTCAGGTTTGAGAGCTTTTCAATCAGTAAACCCCTTAGGTAAATTGCCACTTCACTAACACTTTATGTAGAACACTGAAGCACTTCATTCCAATTAAAATCAATATTTAGTCTTTTTTTTTATTTTATCAAGCAGACTCCTTGGTTTGGAAAGTTGTTTGTAACAAGTAAAAAGGTAACGTTGAGAGAACAGCAGCCTTTAAGGAAGAGAATTTATTGTAATTTAAAATTGAAATGAGTTCAAAAGAGAAGAACAGTTCAGGGTCAGAGTCTACAGATAATTTCTCTTTCATGCAATTTGATAAAAGCTCAAATAGTTTTGTGAATAGTCACATCTGATTCCTTCAAAGGTTGGGATCATTATCCAACACCTTATTATTGCACCCAACAAGTCCCAGATACTTTAGACTGCAACACCAAAGGACGTCCAAATTAAGGAATGCTGCTGAGTTTGGACTGTTGAGATATAATGTGAGGCTCAAGAGTGATAAGCATGCCAGAAGTTGATGTCTAAGTTGGAAAGGAATACTTAAAAAAAAAATTGAGGTGTATCTTTGAACAGTGAAAGGCACACACTGTTGTATAAATTACGTTAAGAATAGCTAGTTGCAGAAGCATCCCAGGGTGGGAAATGCAAGTAAGTCGATTGCAATGGGACGCAATCATCTGAAAGAGAAATGATACCATTTCCAAATTGCCATGAGTTTCACACAACATTTTGATTTGCTGTTTTGAACCTCAAGATTACATAGGAAATCGCCTCTATTTAAGGATGCTCAGTATACATTGGAGGACTCAACACATTTTAAAAAAATCATTGCTCCATATTGTACCTCCATTGTTCCTGTAAGTAAATTCAGTTGTCAGATATTTCTCATAAAGTAGAATTGCATGCACACACGCCTGCATGTGCACACACACACACACACGAATAATTTTAAGATTAGGCAGATTGACCCTTCAGAGGTTAGCATAGCTGCCTTCATTGCAAAAGCCAGATATAGTCATTCTAGGTGCAGTCCACTGTGGAGTTGTCCTGTGTAAGCCCTAGTGAAATGCCTGAATTGTTGTGCAAATCATACATTTGAGTAGACGTTCATAGAACAATTTCCCTGTTGGTGGTTTTCAACGGTCTTGTAGTTTGCTTTGTGCAGTCAAAAATTATTAACTACACACAAGCACATGGGGAACCCAGTTAACATGAATGGATTTCTATGTTGGGCAGTGGCTATGTAGTTGCTGTTTGCTCTTGTGTTGCTCTTCCGATTTCATGTGTTGCTCTTCTGATTTCATGTGTGAATTAAGCCTAAGGTTACTACATAAGGCCATATTTTTTTCATAGTGGGTGTAAGTCTGTGTGATTTTTGTTGATTAATTTGCTCAGAAGGAGTTGTTGCGCAGGATAACCAGTGTATAGTCACTAAGAGGCTAAGCTGTGAATTGGAAAGTTGCTAGTTTGAATCTCATTTCTGCTATGACTTACTAGGCTGCTTTAGGCAAGTCTACTCCTTCTCTGGCTCAGTCCATTACCTACTGTATGGGGCGAGTTTGTAGTGCTGAGTTGGCAAGCCTAAACACAAGTTTTGGAAAGCTTTTTATAAGAAAGAAGTGTCCCAAAAGCAGTCCTGAGCAAATGTGTGTATGCTGTATCCTAAATGGAATTTTGTATGCTGATTCAATGACTGTACTCAATTTTCACAGTAGTTTGTTAGAAATCTTGGCTTAGAATACAGTTTCCCATGTATAAGGGCTTTCTGCTTCCTCTTGGGGCAGTTGCCATTTTCTACAAAGTATTCCTCCGAATCTCTACCTCCAGCTGCAGCACACTTCCCACCCTACCCCACCCCACACCCCTGTGCATCACACACCACTTACAGAGATTCCCACACTCTTTTGGTATATCTTTAAGTGCTACCATTTCAGGGCTATAGTGCAAAAGAGGTCCAAAAAGCTGCAGAGTACATTGAGTTCTTTGGATCCAAGTCCTTCAGTGTCTTTGCTTGTGTAACTTTGATTAGTATCTTAAAATTGGGTTGTAAAATAGTATTATGGTATTCAAGTAATGTTTACTAATCGAATCCCAGTGTTAAAAGCCAAAGTGGTGTTCTAATATTCTCATAATATTTTGTCAAATAGTGAGTTTGAGTGGAGAAACACGTGCAGATGCTTATGTACTCAATCATGGCCACCTGTACGTTGTTTTAACCTGTTTGCCTTTCATGGATTGTTTATTTTACACACACAGTTTAAATATCTTCAGCAATGTATATATAGAGCCAGAGCACTATTAATGTGTCTGTTTGATTGGCATTCCAATTATTCATTCATTTATTGATAGCTTTGACCTAAACAGTCAATTTAGTGCTGAGAGAATACAGCTGAGACAATACTGTTGCTCTTTTGAAGAGGCCTCGTCAGAAACTAAACATAAAGACAACTTGAATGTATTTGATTGCACCCTAGGTGGAATCATTGGGAGTTGTCCCTGAGCTGTTTCTGTGGGTGTTAACTGAACTTGCATCCAGAGCAGAAGAAAGCACTGATTATGTATAGCTTTATATCCATCTGTGGTAGCTACCATAGTATTTCTTTTGTATGACAGTAATCTAGCCTGCATCATCCACTTGCAGTTTTGAAATTAACCTGTAATTTAGTCTTCACCCCAAATGACAATAATTCAAATGACTCTGTGGGGTGCCAGAAGATGCACTGTAAACAGGGCTCAGTAAAGGGGAGAAGGTAGAGATCCATCAAACTAGACTCATTTCTACGCAGTCATGGATTGCAGAAAAATTGTCATTTGTTTTTAATATATTTTTCTATTTTAAAATACTTTTAAAACTAGCAGTACAAAGCTATAAATAATGCCATTTTTATATTGTAGATTAAAAAAAACAATTCTATGTTTGAGATGGTATAAAAATATTTGTCTGTGGTAAAATACACCATACAATACCAGTTGTATGTTTAAAATTCTCTGTCTTGAGACTTTCTGTAGTGATCTGATACATGAGTACAAACTGTTTTTGAGAATATTATGGACTAATTCTAATTTTTTGTTTTTTACAACTTTTCAACTGGCTTAAAAATATATATTCAAAATATTTATAAACTGCTTTGTTACATCTTGCAAATACATAACTTAGGTCTATGGTTTTTCTGTTGGGATAAACAAACCTTTCGTAGACGGAGTTCATACCTCATCAGGAATACAGGTGAATGTTGTGCAGAGCTCAGAATGACTGAAATGGTTGAAAAGACAACCTCCAGTTTCCTTCCTCCAGGGGCTTCCCCAGGCTTCAGAATGCCTTATAAGGCAAAAAAAGTCACTTCCAGTTTTCCAAGGTTTCTTTTCTGCTATTCGGTGCACAGATGTGCATTGACTCTGCAGGGCTCACTCAGAAAAACCTCCAGAGGCAAGAGGAGCTCAGCTCCCCTCAGCTTTGGAGGCTTGGAAGAGGTGAGATTGATCAACATTGGTGTCACTTGACCTTTGTTAAATGATGCTCACCTTATACCAAATCTCCACAGCCCCTCACATTGGCCCGTTTAGAATGGAGTTCTTGTTTGTCACCAGTTTGGGTGCTGAAAAGGAACTTCTCTAATAAATGACTCTCTATCTGTTTACTTGAACCTGAGAATTCCTTCCCAGTAACAGTGTTCACTGTATAAATAATTACTTAATCTTTTAAGTTACTAATCAGCTAATTTTTAATTTTTTCAAATGTGTGCTATTAAAATCTCAAAATTAGGTTTTGTTTGGGTCACTGAAGAAAGTATCTGAAATTAAATTGGCTACAAAATACATTTTGTACAGAACCATGAAGTTGTAAGCTTGGAGTATGGTGATCAAAATGTTGATTTCGAATATTTGTGTTATAGGATACTTGCTTCCATCTGAAAATGAATGTATTATCTTTTTAGGGATGATTTAGCGGCTGCCCTGGAAGCTGTGTTTGACTGTTGTAAGAAGTATGGCAAACTCCCTAAACTGCATGATATCTTGTGCAGGTTAATAGAGAAGGGAGACACCGAACTCTTACAGAAAGGTTGGTTACCTCCATTTGTGATGGGATTTTCTTTGTCAATGTTGATGTACAGCAGTGAAGAGAGAAAAGGATGGAAGAAAGTCTTCCTGTTGCTTGTAAACACAATAACAAAAATAGGAAAAACAAGAAAATGAAAAATACATAACATAAAAATTACACAGAATATCTACATGTAAATGTCTAAAATAGACTTCCAGTTGTCCAAAAATTTATCCGTACATACTTGAACATATAGCTTATAGACAACGTGTTGATAAAGTTAAGCAGTCCTCAATCTATTGGGGAATGTTGGGGGAGTACTTATCCTTCCAGTGTTTTAGTTTATTTATTTAGAACAAATACTGGTATTCCCTGAATCACACTACAGGAACTTAAGAGTCTTTCTTAAACTTAAGAGGAAGATCATTCACATCTTCCAGCATCTTTCCTACATCTTCCTGTAAGTTGTCTTGGACTCCGTGGGGCTTACTTGAGAGTAAACACATCCTGAATCAAATGATTAGGCTGCAGGTGTTTAGTGGGAGACTTCTCTCTCTCTCTCCACCCCCCCCCCCAAATCTTCCTAGGTCATTTTTCACATCTTCCTGAAAGAAAGTCCCATGGGATTTTATGGTGCTTTCTTCAGAGTAAACATTTCTGGGTTTTACTGTTAGGCTTCAGCACACTCGTTCTCACTATATTGCCAATCTTCCTAGCTTTTTTTCTTTGCTCTCTGTTTCCAGTCTTTTCCCTTGCCTACTGCTTCTTTTCACAGTCAGCTTTCCAGAACACTATGTTATTTACACTGAATTTAATTCTTTCTCTCATCATGCCCAGCCCTAACCTGAACATCTGGAGTTCAGTAACTATACAGATACCCTCCATCTTTGTGGGTGCTCCCATTTTGGCTACAGTCCTATCTGCACTGGCATGGGGACTAGGAAATAGAAGAGTAGATTATATTACTTCTAAGCATTTATTGTGAATGTATGTGCTGTTCTGGCTATGGCAGCATTTTGTTCTGTCCACAACGGAGAATCAACTTTAGTGAAGTCCATGAATGTTCCCCATATGTTTTGGTCAGAAAAAGTTCTCACTTCCCACACTGTCCCAATATTTGCAAAAAAGAACCACAGTAACATTTAACTCTTCCAACAAGTGCAATGCAATGAGTGCCAAAGCAACTTCAGAAACCATTAGAATGAGTAGCTATAAACAATTACATAATTTATTCTATGGCATGGGTGCCTAGTGACACTGCTATCTTGTCTGTGGATGTATTTTTTCTGCTCTAAATAGGTAATAGGTAATCAAAACCCAATTCAAGGTGCTGGTTTTGACCTTTAAAGCCCTATACTGCTCTGGGCCAGGATATCTTAGAGACCGCCTACTCCCGTACAATCCGGCTCGCCATCTCAGGTCATCAGAGAAGGCCTTTTTGCAAGTGCCACCACCCAAGGAGGTCCAGGGGGCGGCTGCAAGAAATAGGGCCTTCTCGGTCGTGGCACCAACATTATGGAACTCTCTTCCCCTTGATTTGAGAATGGCTTCCTCTCTTGAGAGTTTTCGGCGAGGCCTGAAAACACTGTTGTTTAAACAAGCCTTCTGATTTCTGGCCTCAACATTTTTATACATCTTTTAGTTTTTTACAGGCTTGATTCCTCGGTGACTTGCTCTTTTATTCTGTCTTTTAATCTGACTACTCTTTTTATGGCCTCTGTAATGTGTTTTTTAAATGTTTTTATCTGCTATGTATTAATGTTTTTAAAATCTGTTTTTTTAAATATGTTAGCCGCCCTGGTCCCGTTAGGGAGAAGGGCGGGATAAAAATAAAGTTGTTTATTATTATTATTATTATTATTATTATTATTATTATTATTATTATTATTATTAATCTCATGGGCATTTTAAATTTCTGTAGCTATGGACTTTGTGACCCAGGAGAGAGGTGAGATGACGATGCTCTATGATCTCTTCTTTGCCTTCCTGCATACTGGAAAATACAAAGAAGCCAAGAAAATCATTGAGGTGAGACTGTAACTATAACACTCTAATCATGCAGCTATTTAGAGTTTTAATTAGAACGTATTTAAAGTTTTTAACCTTTAATTAGTCTTGTTCTGATTAATGTTAATAGAATCCAATCCTAGTAATGAAAAGGGGAGGGGTGTCTGATGGAGACTTAACCCCCTTTTTTCATTGTGGGAAGAAGTAAGACAGCCTGGTTGTATATTGAAATTGTTTTCTTACTTTGTCAATTTCACTATTAAATATCCAAGTGATATTTGCATATTAAATCTAGGATTGTGGAACAATTAAATTAAACTAGCATTCCTGGGTGTAAAGTTGCTAATCCTCTTTCCAACAAATTCTTTGTTCTTTAAAGCATTGGAATTTAATTTACTGCAGACCATGCTCCAATTTATTTGTAATGCTTGTCTACAAGTTAATCAGCGAAACAAGTGCTGTCTGCTACTGTTTGGCATTTAATTTAGCATTTTTTTCCCCAGTATGGTAAGCAGCTTATAGAAAGTGGTAGGTGACAAACTTGGTCTATTTAGGATTAGTATATTTTATCTAGGCTTGATTGAAATTTTGCTTACTGAAATTGATAAGTCAAAAGGGCAGCCTTAGAGCCTTTCCAGATTGTGATTATTTTTCTCTAATAGTTTGTGTGCGTGTGCAAATTTGCTTTCCCCTTCCAAATTTAATATTAGTTGACCGGTTTACATTAGTGGAAGGAATAAATCATCTTTTGAAAAGGTGAAACTAGACTTTTGAAATAGGAAAAAATCCCCAACGATCCCTTTCAATTAGTCATAAAGCAATTTAATAATAATTGCTTAATAAGAAAGAAAGTTGGAAAAGAAAACAGTGGAAGGTAGAGCAACCATGCCCAAGTTGCTTTTTCAATGGCAGTTTTACGCGAAGTGCACTATCTGATGAGACCATTTTTAACTTGAATTGCTGCTTTTATGTAGGCCAACATTTTGTTCCATATAAGTAACTTAGACCCCAATCTTATTGAACCCAGCACTGGTGGTATGTTTGTACCACCGACACTGGATGTCCTAAGACATTCTGCACCAGCAGAGAGGACAGTGCCAGTTGGCACTGAGCCTCAGCTCTGGGAAGACTGCTGGACTGGAGTGGCCAGCAGTAAGTTCTCCTGCTGGCCAGCAGTGAGACTTTTCAGATCAAGGGGAGGGTGTACTGAGGGGAGGTTCAGGCCCCGGCAGGGGGGGGCAGGGCAGACTCCGCTGCTGAAATCTATGTCCACTCCCGCTTGAAAGTTTGACATGGGCCTCCTTGGTTCTGTGCCTCCTATATAGCTGGCGCAGATCCAAGGGACCCATTGCCACAAATGGAGCTCACCATGGGGTCAGGGAACAAATCTTTCCTTACCCCAAGGAGACTCCGGTAGCTGCCCTGGCCCACAGGTTACAGAAGCATCCATTTGGCATCTCTGTACCTCACAGTGGTGTCAGAGCATAGAATTGAGCTGCCGAAGAGGTGAAAAGTTTGGAAAGAGAAACAAGTAAGCTATACACGAGTGCTTTTTGCTTGTATCATTCATACATTCCAACAATACTTACTGCACTGCCACCATCTGCATGCCCACCCTTCCTGTGGGTCTACCTAGCATCAATATTGTTTGCACATGCAGCAGTCTGTCCTGCAGTCTATTTACACTATAGGCTTAACATAACAACTTGTCTTTAGAAACTTTTGTAAACAGATACTTTAGTAAACAGATACCCAATTTCTTTGTATGTATTTCCATTGTTACTAAATAACCATTCATTTAACATTTTGTTTCATTTAAGAAATAGAATTCAATAGATTACAACTGGCTAAAAAGAAACTGAAAACATTAATTCCAGAAACTTTTGCTCCTCTTGGTTTATCAGGAGAGAAAGTAAACATCTGGCATTCTTGCATGTCCTTTTTCTGTTCATTGGATTAGGATTTCTTAGACTTGCTTAATCCTGGCAGAGTCTCATTTGAGATTTTTAATATGGATTATGCTGTTTCATTCACTCTTCAGCACTTTAATTTTCCTTGTTCTTCCAAGCAAATGAATAATATGTAGCAATTACAAAGCCTTGGCCTGTAATTTATTTAGAAAGGACAGGCAGCTAGAGTTGGGGGCCTGTGTGTGTCTGTGTGTTCACTAGTTCCTGCCATTGTGAGTTGATAGAATCAACTTTATTTTCAAACATAATTTGACTTAGTGTTTTGAGATGTGTGTATTTAAAACATTCATCCTTGGGGAATAGTGTTCCCAAATTCAGAAACATTGACCTGGAAAATTGAGTAATTCCTTGCCAACCAAGGTTTAGGTCAGAGACAGATAAACTATGTCCCACAAGCCAAATGTATCAAGAGGCTTCTTGTCAAGATGCCTCCTCCAACTCCTTCTTTCAGCCTTCCAGCTTGCCACAGTGGCACCTGTCTAGTGCACCCAACTACCTTCATGCACAGGCATACTGCTGCCAGCATACTACTATATTTGATGTCAGTGAGTATGAAAATGAGTATGCACCAACCAACCTTCTATGTGATTCCCACCACTGAATATCCTACACCCCCTTCTTTCAGTTTGTGCTGCATCAGCTGAGATGAGTCAACATGGCTCTTCCCGTCAGATACCCAACCTCAGCTCATCTTAGCTCATCTGCCTCTCTCATTCATTTCTCCATTTCTCAAGCTGAAGCTGACCTGTGCCCAGTGGCATGTGTCAGCAGCAGGGAAAGCTGCCAGTACCAAACATAAGAAGAGCTCCGCTGGATCAGGGCAAAGACCCTTCTAGTCCAGCTTCTTGTATCTCACAGTGGCCCACCAGATGTTTCAGGGAGCATACAAGACTATAAGATACAAGTTGAGTCTCAGTATCCATGGTATACCATGGATCCAGAACCTACGTGGATGGCAAAAATCATGTTAAAGCAAATCCATTTTTTTAAAAAAGTCCCTTTGCTCAGCAATTTAAAAACAGCCTTGCTTACTTTTGTAATGAAAGACAGTGGCATTAGGGAGACAATCCATCAGTCAGTTTCTGTCCAGGCACTTAGAAAGGCTTCACTCTGAGCCAGTGACCCCTCCCTTTACCTAGAGCACTGTGCAGGGAAAGAATGCAAAGTGATTATCATTCTTTCACATATTCGGGGGGGGGGGGAAGGAAAGGGTCACTTGCCTTAGAGTGAAACCTGGAGAGGGAATGATTGATGGGTTGTCAGCTGTCTGACCTCTCTCATATTAATGAGGCTATTGTTAAATGACTTTTTCCCCTTTCATTTAAAGAGCCCTTATCAAATTGAGATAAAATTACAGGTGAAAAATCTGTGGATAATTTGGTTATACCTGTACTTGCATCCTGTTGCCACTCCCTTTGATCTGGCATTCAGAGAGTGCCTACATCTAGAACCAGGAGGTATACCCATCACAGCTTCTAACCTGTGATGGATTTTTGCTCCATAAATTTATCCAATCCCCTTTTAAAGGGAATTGCCAAATCCTGTGGCAAGAAGTTCCACAGATTAATTATACGCTGGGTAAAGAAAATTTTCTTCAGTCTTCAACAGCTGTAAATGTGACACTATTCCCTGTGAATGGGATTGTACTGGTGCACATATATGGTTAGACTGGGGTCTGTTTGGGGAATAATACTTTCGGATTTATACTGCATATACTTAAAGTTGGAGGGCAGACACAAACTTCATTACTTGAAATTTGAATGTTGTGTTGGTGTGTTCTGAATAATTTATTACTAATTTGAAATAGCCTTGGTGAATCAATTAACTTTAAAAAAAATAATGGTGATATGTGTGAGACTAACTGGGGGTCTCTGGGGAGGTGATCATAGGTTTTTAAGGGGATGAAACCCTGTTTTGTGTCTGTGTGTAGATGCTAATACCGTGATCTGGGAAGAAAAACATCTGGAGAGGGGGGATAGGAGCTTCATGATTTTAACACAGAAATATGGGTGCTTAGTAATTGTGTATGCACCATACAGTGTGATAACTTTTTCTAATTCTTATTGATTTTTTAAATTGGCAGCTGATTTATTATTGTCAGCCACCCTGAGCACTGTCTTTTCAAGAGGGAAAGTTGAGTATTTTATTAGGTGTTCATTATGGACTCCATGCAATTCTCATACCTCCTTGTGGCCCACAGAGATAAAGATTTGTGCATCCCTAAATTAGATGGAAGTTGCACTTACCTGAGTAAAATATGTTGGCTTTGGAAATGAGTGATGTGTAATGAGATTGTCCTAGAGTTTGGATGAAATTGTACCTTATATTGATTTTACTGCATTCTGACTATTCTTGTTAATTTACAGTGCTTCAGTATTTTCTTTTGTTAAATGAATGTCGTACACTGTTCCTTAGACTATCTTGCAGTAAGGCACAGTGCAGTAATACTAGAAGGGAGGTGTAACATCTCAGAAGTCTGAATATAGTTTGTACTTGTCTTGACTTTATAAAAAGCTGATGATAGAAAATCCTCACTGGAGCCAAGATGTTTTGGTGCTCTATTCTAATTTTAAGTGATGCGATCCTCTCAGCTGGTTAATGTGTAACATAGCCTGGAAAATCTGAACCAATAAATGAATCCTTAGAAATGTTCTGACAATTTGAGACTACAAGCCAGTTTACATTAAATTTGTTTTGCTTCCTGTTTAAAGTAGTTAGATGAAAAAGCTTCCCTATCCCCGGTCAGGGGTCTTTGGACAGATAGGCCTAGTACTTGCATATTTCAAGCAGCATTTGCATGATAGCAAGTAGCCAAGCTGGCAACTGTAATTATGGAAATCCCTAGACATGCGTACCTTACATGTGAAGCAATATTAAACAATATCAGCTAAATTTAATACGACTTTCATTCCTCTGTATAACAGAGAAATCAGTTATTTATTTATTTTTACTGTTACCCACCTACACTTCTCTTAATAGTTAATTAGGTTTTTGCAAATCACTGCACTCCAGGATGTGTAATTTTGCTTTGGAGAATATAAGTTATCCCTTGCTTTCTAACCCATGAAGGTGATGATTCCAGGATAATAGATTCAAGGCAGTATACATTGGGAGGCTGGCCAGAAACCCCATTTTTTTTAATCAGAGCTTTTACAAGTACAGTTTGGGCACTAATTATCTGAAATTTCAAAATATGGAATATTCTGAAATATGGAACTTTTTTGAGCACCAACGTGCTTTTTTTACATTTTTGCCTAAAGAAATAAAATCACAAACTGTGTTTCATGCACAAACCTTGTTTTATGCACAAAATTATTAAAAGTATTGTTTAAAATTACCTTCAGGCTATGTGTATAAGGGGTATATGAAATATAAACAAATGTTGTGTTTAGATTTGGGATCTATTCCTAAGATCTCTCATTATGTATATGCAAGTATTCCAAAATAAGGAAAAATCCAATATCATTTTACCTATTATGTTTGTAGCACTGGCATCTGATATGTCTGTTGGTGCAAAATATTACCTATTCAGGACCCAATCCTATCCAACTTTCCAGCACCGATGCAGCCGCCATGCAACCCCAAGGTAAAGGAACAAACATTCCACTAAATTGAGGAGGCATCCATGACTTCCCCCACACAGCAGGATGCAGTGTGCGCCCCACTGGCATGGATGCATCAGTGCTGGAAAGTTGGATAGGATTGGGTCCTCAGTATAAGAGGATTTAAACGTTATCTAGTTCTTAAATATTCACTTGGTACATTTGTTCAGGTCATTCAAAAGATGCTTGAAAAGAAAAGCAGCTGATGACATTCAAACCTGATAAAGAAGCTATGAAGATGATAAAACATGATATCATGATTGGGATGATAAAAACATGTATCAAAAGATGTTTAGTAAATCTGTGGCAGTGCATTGATTTAAGTACATCATTGTGACATGTATTGCAATGTGAAATGTTTTCAAAAACCAATCACCATTGGTTTTGGATGCTTTTTAATCTACCATAGAAATATTTCTGGGCCCTGAGATTGAGAGATTACAGCACCCTTTCATCCAGATTGCTTTTTGCCCGAATCTGTATAAAATCAACATGACACTCAATTTTCTGGTAGAGATAAAACTATTGTAGCAAGATGTTACTTTATTTGTCGAGTGTGATTTGACTTCTGTAACATGGATGTTCGCAAGAAATTTAACTTCTTCAGTGGGATCTCCATGTCCATCTTAGTCCTAACAAGTGGGTAGTTCCTTCCTCTCAGGTAGGCAGACCAGAGCCTTTTGTTCCTCCTGAGGGGAGGGACTGCCTGGACTCCCCAGACTGGCCTAGCCTTTCAGCCAAGCAGGATGGAGTCGGTTCAGCTCTGCTGAACCCTCCACTGGAGAATTCAGGGAAGGACCTTTTCTTATTTCCCCCCTTCCCCCCCTTCCAGTTTCAGCAGACTATCTTGCCTGGTATTTCTTGCCTCACCTGTTCCTACAGCAGGCTACTGCCTGCACGGAGGCTCCCACGTGGCTGCCTGCTTTAAAGAGAGCAGTCACATCTAGATTTAAATTTGGTGCCCTTCCGCGGCCTAGCCCTTCCGGTGCCTAGCAGCCCGGGCTCCAGGGCTGCCCTCACCTGACCCCAAGGCAGCCCTCCTCAGCGGAGAGCCCGCGCAACTGGCTTGCCCTCACTTGACCCCAGGGCAGCCCTTCTTGTGCGGGCGCCATGGAACCAACAGGAGCGCTCAGGGCTGCCCTTACAGGACCCAGGGCAGCCCCCCCCCGGCAGTTGCAGCCACTTAACAAGCAGAGCGCTCCCGGGCAGCCTACACATGCAGCGGCAGCTGCGCCGACAGCAGAGCGCCCCAGCGTCTTCAGTCTTCCCCCCCCTGCTCTTGGCAGGGGCAAAGCAGGCTTGCCTACGAGTGCTCCAGCCACCGCCAGCCACCAGAGCAGCTTTCCCCCACCACTGCAGGGGCGCAGAGCTTCCCCTCTTCCTTCCGAGCACCACGCGGCGGGCACCATCTTGGATTAACGCACTGAAGAGCGCGAAGACTTGCCCCCCCAGCAGGGCAGTGGTGACAGAGGCAGGCTTGCGGCGGCATTGGGGATGCCCAGCTGCTTGAGCCGCCTCCATTGACAGCAGGAAGGCAGCAGAGCTCAGGACCACATGCGCAGCGCCATCTTAGCCATACGCCAGACCGAGTCCGAATCGAACCTTGGAGGAGCGGTGAGCCCCCTGAACTGGCAGAAGCCCCCCCTTCATCCATGGCCACCCCAGATGAGGCCCCTGAAGTGCCCACCCCCTGCGCAGGTCTCAGCGCCTTAGACTGGGGGGGGAGCTCTCAAGGGCCATCCAGGACATGGTCCATGCCATGCCATGAGGCCCAGCAGCAGCCACAGGGGGGCACCCTAGAGCACTCAATGGGGCTCCAGCTCCCACCCCAGAGGAGGATGAAGATGAGGGGGACCCCCTTCCACCCCTCTAAGAGGCACCGGATGCCCTCCACACGCAGTGCCACCCCTGAACACACCCACCTCCAGGATCAGGACCAGGGCGAGGGCAGCTCCCTCGTCTCATCTGCGGAGGAGGGGGAGATATCAGGGGAAGAGGTCGAGACCCACAAACCCCACCTCTTCTACGCTGAACAGTTTAACAAACAGATCTCAGGGGTGGTCCAGGTGCTAGACCTGCAGGCCGAGCACCCTGAGGACATGGGACCCAAGACCAAGTGGACATCCCCGACAGTCTTTCCTAACCAGCAGGAAATTCCCCAATGGTTTCCCTTCCCTTCCTTCTTCCAACAACTGGTGGACAAGGAGTGGAACAATCCAGCCAAGGCGAGGGGCTCCAGCAAGCCCTCTACCAGGTTCTATAACCTGCCCCCACAAGTCATGGCCCGCCTTAAATCACTCCTGGTGGACGCTCCACTAGCAGCAATGGGATCCCCAGCCATCCTTCCCGCGGACAGCAACTGCCTACCAAGTGACCCCACAGACGACAAGGTCGAACTGGCCACCAGGAGGGGATTTGAGGCTTTCTCTAATGTGCTGCAAGCCTCCAGGGCCAGATCGGATATCCGAAAGATGGCCTCAGCTGCCGCCTTCGCAACAGACGCCACAGCAGATGCCATGCAGTTCTCAGCCAGGGCTGCTGGAGTTGCCATGTGCTGCAGCACCTGGCTGCGCAACTGGGACGTGGACGTGGCATCACACGCCAGGGTCTCTAGCCTCCCCTTTCAGGGAGCCAAGTTGATCAGGGGTGCCCTGGATGCACTCCTTGTGGAATCCAGGGGCAAGAAGAGGGTCCTGCGCACTAGAGAGAGAAAACAAGGCCCGACCAGCGGTTCCAACACCGGCCCTTTTGTCCCCCAAGAAGCTCTCAGCCTGGCACCTCAACCTCTCCGGCCCCTTTCAGAAGCCAAAGACCCGTCTGGCACCCTAGACAGCCAGCCCACAAGCCCAGAAGACAACAACCCCAGCACTTTGGAGCAGAGGGTCCAAAGTAACAATGATGACCAGCCATCCGCGTCCCACATCATCGGCAGAAGGCTGCAACACTTCGCAGGCAGATAGAATGAGGTGACCACCGACCTCCTGCCAGGACATCATCCCATGGGTCAAGTACAGGGCACTGTCCTCCAGCACCTGCTGCTGCCCTTCCAGAACTTCATCGTCTCTCAAAGGCGCAAGCGTGTGAGACTGGACCCCCTCACTCTCAAGGAGCTTCGATGGTGGACACAGGTTGGACCAAGGCTTTCCCATCCAGATACACCACGGAGCCGTCCTGTTCACGGACACGAGTCTCCAGGGATGGGGGGTCCACACCCCCGAGGAGGTAGCCCAGGGCCGCTGGCCCCAAGCGAGAGGATGGCTCCCATCAACCTGTTAAGAGCTGAAGACCATTCGACTAGCCCTGCTGGCCCTCCCCCAACTCAGAGGTCAGGATGTACTAGTGTACACCGACAACATTGCAGCAAGGGCCTACGTAAACCGTCAAGGGGGTACCAGGTCAGCAGCCCTGCAGATGGAGGCATGCAGGCTGATGCTGTGGGCGGAAAAGAACCTCAGTTCCATCAGAGTCAAGCACATCGCCAGACTGGAAAACACAGCAGTGGACTGGCTGTGTCGCCAGGACCTCGACCATTCAGAATGGAAGCTTCATCCGCAGGTCTTTGCTTGGATCAACAATCAGTTCAGTCCGATGACCATAGATACGTTCGCCAGCAGCCACAACCACCAGCTGCCGAGGTTCTTCTCCCAAGGACACTGTATGGAGGCAGAGGGGATGGACACACTCCACCAATGGTGGCCCTGAGGGGTAACGTATGCCTTTCCCCCCACAAAGCTCCTTCAGAGGGTCCTCACAAAGGTCAGGCTAGAGCAGGCCAAGGTCCTCCTCATAGCACCGGACTGGCCCCAAAAGCCCTGGTACCCGGACCTGCGGGAGTTGGCCATCTCCCCACCCATTTCCCTTCCCCAGCGCCTGGACCTTCTTTCACAGGGCCCAATCCTTCACGCACAGATAGCCAAACTCCACCTAGATGCCTGGAGATTGAGCGGAAGAGACTAGCCAGGTCAGGCTACTACCCCGCCGTCCTGGCTAGTCTCCTCCGACCAGAGAGGATCCACCAACCGGGTCTACAACGGAACCTGGAGGGTCCTAACTGATTGGTGCCAATCTCTAAATCTTGACCCAGAGAGGATCAGGGCCAAGGACTTCCTGAGCTTCCTCCAGGCAGGCCTCGACAAGGGCCTAAGCACAGCCACCCTTAAGATGCAGGTCTCAGCCTCCATTCTGAGGTCCCCCAACGGAAGGGCCCTCGGGTGTTAGAAAATTCCTGCATGTTAGAAAATTCCTCAAGGGAGTGAGCCTCCTCATCCCGCCTCCCGTGACCAGTGCTCCCATGTGGGACCTGACACTGGTGCTGAGGCCGTTGATGAGGCCTCCTTTTGAACCGATGGCGACGTGCTCTCTAAAGCTACTATCGCAGAAGACCAACTTCCTGGTGGGTGTAACTTCTACCAGAAGGGTGTCAGAGCTGGCAGCCCTCTCGTAGCCAAGGAACTCTGCCAGATCCAGGAGGACAGGATTGTCCTCTGCACCGACCCTACCTTCCTACCCAAGGTGAACTCCCTGTTTCACCGCTCACAGGAGTTGGTGCTACCCACCTTCTGCCCCAACCCTTCTCATCCCATAGAGTGGGAATGGCATGCCCTCGACGTGCATCGGGCGGTGAGCTTTTATCTCTCCAGGACCTCAGCCCACCGGCATTCAGAGGCATTGTTCGTTTCATTCCGACCCAGTGACCAAGGCAGGAAGGTGTCTCCCTCCAGCGTTTCTAGATGGGTTAGAGAGGCCATAGCCGAGGCCTACAGGGCATCTGGCAAGGACCCCCCTAAGGGCATAGTGGCCCACTCCTCGTGGGGGGGCGCCACCTCAGCTGCATTCAGGGCTCATCCCTCCCTGGAGGCATTGTGAGCGCTGCTACCTGGAGCTCACCTAACACCTTCATCAGGCACTACAAGATCAACACCTTCACATCTGGGGATGCAGCCTTCGAAGGCGCGTCCTCCAGAGCGTGGCATTATAGGCTTACGGCAGCTCCCACCCTTGAGGAGCACTGCTTGGGCACAACCCACTTGTTAGTACTAAGACGGACATGGAGATCCCACTGGAGAATGGGGAGATTTGTACTTACCGTGAATCCCCCTTCTCAGTGGTCTCCATGTCCAGATTAGTCCGCCCGCCCTAACAGCCGTAACAACAAAAAAAAAGAGAAAAGAAACGGAGGAGAAGCAGATATATATTGAACACCAGAACCGTAAGGTCAGGGGGGTGCAGTACAGCGCAGAGTAGCAATAGAACTAGGGTAAGGCCTCGCACCACCTGGACCCATTCTGCACTCTTCCCCCGAGCTAACACGCAATGCAGCACGTGACATCAGATGTCCGCCACTACAGTGCATCTGGAGGGACACGAGACACCTGGCATCAGGGGTGGGGCTGTGCAAACATGGACAGTCTGGGGAGTTGAGGCAGCCCCTCCGCTCAGGAGGAACAAAAGACTCTGGCCTGCCTACCTGAGAGGGAGGAGCTACCCACTTGTTAGGACTAATCCGGACATGGATACAACTGAGAAGGGGGATTCACAGTAAGTACTAATCTCCCCGTTTCAGGATATTGATGGTGATATATTGGATAGAAATTTGCAACAAAGGAGATTGCTGGGACAAATAATTTTACGTGAGTGTGAGTGTGTTGGGGGGGGAGGGGGAGAGAGGTACCAAAAGATGTGTGTGTTCTAGTCTGTAAAGTATGTACTGGTAAGAAAGCATGCACAATATTAAATTAGGAGGAAAGATCACATGAAATTTAACAGGGATTTGTTCCAAGTCCTGCACTGATAATATTTTATTGACATTGAATAAAGGGTTACAGATATAGGCCGGCATTGTGTTGCATGCTAGTTCTATGTCCAATGCAACATGAGTTGTGCAAATTCAGAAAGAAATGCCAAAATAAGTGAACTGTGCTTGAAAAGGTGTTGCAGCCTCTGATGGAATTCATTTCCTGCATATTCTGAATTATATCTCATAGTAGTGTAAGGGAAGGAAATTTCAAACCCCTGGAAATAAAGCAAGGCTACATGAGAGAAATTAATAAGACTTTAGGGGTCTGATTAGTGTCTGTAGTAGTGCAAGTAGTTAATGGCATGGGACATCTGCAAAAAAAAAATGGAGTGTTTCTTCTATTTGTTATATTATCCTTTCATTAAGATAAACGGCTCCTTGTTGACAGACTTCTTGACTGACTTCCTGGAGTTTAATAAACATAAGTACTGCAGCTAAAACTGTCCTCTAGTTTGCCATGATGGGGATGTCAGGCAATATTGTGGAGGCTGCCGAATAACAATGCCCAAGATATTTGTTAAGAATTTTATATCCTGATTTTTGACCACACCAAAAATAAACCACGTAGAAATCAATTACTTGATTTCTTGAGCTAATGCACATTTAGTATTTTTGCTTGGAGTGGACTATAGAAAATCAAAATACTTTTAATATGATGCCACACAGGGATTTTTGTTTTTGGACAGTACTCTGTATTATAGATGTCTCAATTTCATACTAGGCACAAAGTTGAAAAATCAGTAAGATGGTTAGAGATAAGCCAACAAATATGGACTATCGTGCAAGCTCTAGAGATTTAGTTAATCTGACCTAGATGTTCTTTTGATGATTGAGAACCTACTAGATGTGAAAACACTTCTCAATTTCAAAATGAAAAACAAGAATGTCGACTGTATAACTCATTGTCCCTGTAGCGATGGGCACAGCAGTCATTTCTGAACAGAGGAGGATTTGCTATATAAAGTTTTCAGCTCTTGAAGCCGTTTAGATCATTGGCCCTTGGAGCAGCAATGATAATGAAAGTTGGAAGTGAATGCCACATTTGAGTTTTGTCATGTCACAAAGAGGATTATCTACAGATGCAAGTAACATACTTCTCTGCTTTTAATTTCAAGGGGTATTTTGTAAAAGATGTTAATTGTGTTTTACCTTCACCCCTTTTTCATAAAACTACGTGGGAAATGCTCAGCTTGGAAAAAGAAAAAGTTACAATTGCATATTAAACCAGCATGCAATACTCAATAATTTTTTTTTTGCCAGTGGCTTGCATACTATAAAATTATATATGTGGGAGCCAAATCCACATATCCCATATCCATGGATTCACTTATCTGCGGATTGGGTCCAGGGGGCCTCCGCGCCCCCCATGTGTGCTCCGTCCAGAGGCAAGGGGAGCTCTGCTTCTTCACCTCTGGAGGGCTATCTGAGTTCAGCAGAGGCCATGCATGCCCATCCATAGCTGGGCTGAGACTTAACCTTACAGTAGAAGAAAAGTGACTTCTGTCATGGGACCGCAGACGGACATGTGGACAGATGAGGTTCAGATGACCCTCCAGAGGTGAGGGGAATACTCCGGAGGCTGAAGGGCGACATTTACCTGTATCCGTGGTTTCACTTAATTGCAAGGGGTTCCGCAACAACCCCCATGCAGATAAGGGGTCACGTCTACAAGCAGCTGATTTAACATAAGAACATAAGAACAGCCCCACTGGATCAGGCCATAGGCCCATCTAGTCCAGCTTCCTGTATCTCACAGCGGCCCACCAAATGCCCCAGGAAGCACACCAGATAACAAGAGACCTCATCCTGGTGCTCTCCCCTACATCTGGCATTCTGACTTAACCCATTCCTAAAATCAGGAGGTTGCGCATACACATCATGGCTTGTACCCCATAATGGATTTTTCCTCCAGAAACTCGTCCAATCCCCTTTTAAAGGCGTCTAGGCTAGACGCCAGCACCACATCCTGTGGCAAGGAGTTCCACAGACCGACCACGCGCTGAGTAAAGAAATATTTTCTTTTGTCTGTCCTAACCCGCCCAACACTCAATTTGAGTGGATGTCCCCTGGTTCTGGTATTATGTGAGAGTGTAAAGAGCATCTCCCTATCCACTCTGTCCATCCCCTGCATAATTTTGTATGTCTCAATCATGCCCCCCTTGAATTTCCTTGATTTGAATTTCCTTGATAGTTATTTAATTTTTCAATACATATGGTCTAAAATCATTATTTCTGTAGTAGTGCAAATATAAAAAGCTACAAAACAGCATCCTAGTGAGGGGTTTTTCAAGCTATTTGTTAACTATGGTTGTTAGAGTAGCATGGGGTCGTGGTGGTGGCGGCCTGCTTCGGGACCAGTACAATTCTGAGGGAGGAAGTGCTAAGGACACTAGTGTCAGTCATGCATATCCTCCTCGTTGAAATGCACAGGCAGGCATTTTTGCTACTTAACTATTCCCCTCAGCGAACAAACATAAAGAGATCAAAGGCTTCTCATCCCAAGTCTTCTTTCAAACAAAAGGGAAAATAAAAAAATCGAGCGTATAACGCATAAATAAAGCTGTTTAAAGATCTCCAGAACATTTTCCCCTTAACATGGACATTGGAGCCCTTGTATTCATTTTAAGGAATGGGCAAGAAATTTTCCTTAGAAGGAGGCGGGATGGTGGAGAACCATGCTTTGTACCTTCTCTCAGCTATGCCAAATTATGTAGGTGGAACTGTCCAAAGAAGCAAGTGATTGTCTTCCAGTATCCCCTTCCTTCCCCTGGGACAAGGCCCTAGCTGATGAGACAGTGATTTGTCAGTAGCTGAGAAGAAACAAGTAGCTTGGTATTCATCCAGGCACCTCATGGTACTCTAGGCAGTATAAGTGGAGCCAGAACAAAGCAGAATGAGATGAAACAAGCCAGAATTTTGTGTGTGTCTGTAGTGCCAGTCCTGGCTCGCTAAACAAATCATGGTTAAAATAAACCATAGTACAGGTCAATCCTCGGTATCCACAGGAGTTCCATTCCCAGAGCCCCTGTGGATGCTGAAAACCATGGATAATCAAATCAGCTGTCCAACCTCTTTTCTGAGGCATGGGGAGGCCATATGCAGTTCCCCTGCACCTCAGAATGCCTGGTTTCTGCAAAAACCGGAAATGCCTGCCAGAAGACTGTGGTAGAAATTCTGAGTTGTAAGAAGACCCTGTGTGGCCTCCCCGCATTTCAGAACTTGCCCATGGTACTTGCTCATTCTGAACTTGCCCATGAAATGTCTGTAAATTCAAATAATTTGGCTTCATTTACATTTATATTCCACTGTATCAAGTTGGTTTGGCAACCTGTTTATTTTAACAGAAGGTTTAAACCAGAGGTGTCAAACTCATTTCATACGGAGGGCCACATAGCATTCATTATGCCTGCTGAGGGCCGGAAGTGATGTCATTAGGCAAGAAGTGATGTCATTAAACAAGTCATAACAAAAAAGCCCACTTTTTTCTCACTTAGGAACTCATTAGCTGCAAATGACAAAAGAGAAAATATACAAATCTTGATCATATTTCAAGCTATGGGAGAGCCCAATTTTCATGTGGGCTGCCCTTTCAGCAGTAACACCTCAGCACTACACAGCAGCTGAAAGCCTGAGGGCCGTATAAAAAGCTTCCATGGGCCACATCCGGCCCCCGAGCCTTATGTTTGACACCCCTGGTTCAAACCATAGAACTGTGTTTTTATTGAAACAGTTGTGGCATATTTGACACCCTTAAGAAGTTTTTGAAACTGTTCCATCCTATCTCTGACTGTTCTTAAAGTAAAAGTTAATTACTAAAATATACATTCTGTGGGCCTGTTCAGTTGTTGTTCCCCTACCAGTGACTTACAGTATAATAACATAACTCATTGCATTTAATGAAGTATCCTAAGTAAGCTAATGCTTGATGGTTTCTTTTGAAAATCTTGTATTATAGACACCTGGCTTAAGAGCTCGACCAGCCCGGTTACAGTGGTTTGCTGAGAAGTGTATTACAAATAATCAGGTATATGTATTGTAAAATGGCTTTATTTGTATTAACATGCCAAGAACTCTTCCAACTGCTGTTTTAAGTAATTCTTAGAAAAAAGACCTCTCACTTTCTGTGTATGGCTGGCCACTGACTGACTTTTAATCAGGTCGGTGATGTGTGTTTGTCAACAGCATGCTGCTGTGAGATGGGAGGTCAATTGCCACTACTTTTCTCTCTCCGAAATTCAAGGTTCACTAAATTCATTTGGCATTTTCTCTAGAAAGTGCTTCTAATACAAGCCCAGCTGCTGCCATCTCCTGCTGTAGAAGTCAGGCAAGAAGGGAGAGAAGCTGTTCTTTCTTTCCCCCTTGGAAAATTTGAGGGACTATAGTTTTCCTCTTTATTAGCTTAAATTCTCCAAGGTAGAAAGGTCCTTTTTTGCTCTTTTTGCAGCAGAAAATGGAAGCTAGTGAAATGCAACTGGCACTTTCTCCAAAAGCCCAGCATGCAGTAGGGAAGCCACCTTTCCTTTCCTCCATGGAAAACTTGGGAAAGGGGAGATGGTTTCTTTTCATTCCTGCTTGGCTTTGGCAGCATGGCAGGCAGTACTGCCTGCATCTCATTTCTCTGCACCTGCCTCCCAATTTGGAGGTTGAAGTAGTTGGATGAAGCCACGAACAATGATTTGGCAAATAACCCACTTAAAATTTATATACATGCACCACTTGCTTGACAGGGATGCAGAACAGCATCCCTGTCGTCAAGCAGGGCGTGATGCTATGCGTGCTACCTCTGCAAAACTCAGAATGCCTGAATCACATGAGAGACATGACTTCCTCTTTCCTTCGGGAAACCAGAAATCTTGTCTCTCATGCGATTGGGTCATTCTGAGCGTCGTGGATGCACATGGCCTCTGGGAGGCTTGGAAAAGCCTCTGGAGATGGGGAGCAAAGCTCCCCTCTGCCTCAGAGGCTTGGGGGGGGGGTGTCACTTCTGTCACATAGGTCATGTGACCTGCCACTGTCCAGAAGGTCATTAAGGGGCACACTCCTGTATTCATTTGGTCCTGTTAAAGGGACAAAGCATCAACCTTCCTCTGTACTGGTCACTGACAACCTTGTTTCACCATTTGGAGTGCTGTCTCTCCTCAGGGAGAAGGTGCATAACTGGTGCTTCCCTGTATTATGTACATTGAAATCATGGGGTGAATCACTGAAACAATATCGGGAAGAATTATTTACAAACTGCATACATCATGTATGCATACAAGATTTTCATTTTTAGATAGTTTGTGGCCAGTATTCTTATGACAACTTGTACACATGCAAATTATTATTAAAATGTTAGTTCAAACCTAGAGCATGCTGCCATTCTACTTCCCAAAGCCACATGTTCCTTAACTCTGTTTCTGCTTTTTCAGTCTACCTATTCATTGCCACTGTGCAACGTTTGTAGCTAGTGAGGAAATTGCATGATTGCCAGAAGATGCGTATGCACTAAATCTCCTAAAATAAACAGCATTTTGATCTAGCTTGCAAGTATTATAAATGTCATTTTTTTGTTTCATTTTTCCTTTTAAAGGTTGAAACCCTGGAAAACCTGGTAGAAATGACTCAAAAACTATTTGAATGTGATAGAGATGAAATGTATTACTACTTATTAAAATTGTGCAGTAAGTACATGTGTGATGTGTTGTGTTCCTGTTGTTATGAGTGGAGGAATGCTCAGTTGTTAAGTGCTTCTTCCTTCAGTCCTGAATAAAAATTTTTGAGCAGTTCCAAAGTAATAAGATGTCACTGTGCAACTGTTGACATCACTTGCTCACTTTTAAGAGAGATACTGAGAACTTGTTTTAATCAAACAAGAAAAAGGTATTGTTAACTTATTAAATCTTTATAATGTATTATTACAAGCAGAGTATGGAACTTATTAGGTTTTCCCATGCTGTGTTTACCCTAATCAAAACTCACAGGAAGTCTGAATTGCTATACATCTCTCATTTCATTTGAATATGAGTGGGGGTCTGCAGCAAATAATATAGGCACTACTTTTTTTCTTTCAGTCTCTACATTCTGCCCCCACCCTTTGCCACCCACCCATTTACTTTGCCACCCTTCTTTCTCTCTCTTTCTCTAACAGAGAGCAGACATAGGCAGTCAGTCCTTCACTGGTCCTTTTTAGAAAAGCCAAAAATATGCTCAACTTGCTTCAACTTGCTTTCCCTCCAATGTGCAAGGTCAGAGTAGAGAAGTAGACAGTCATGTGAAGCCGTAGTGCACATGCACAGTACCTATTTGAGGTGGGGTTATTTTGCCCCCCTTGGGTAGAGGCATCGCCAAAGTGCTCTCTGTTTAGGTTTAGAAGTTAATTTGTGGTGCTGTTCTTCCAAAGGAGGGACAGACTCCTAAAACGTGACTAATAAGCCAAAACTCCAAGAAGCTCAGTACTGCCTCACCACTGGCCTTCAATCCCCCAACATGCCCGTTCTTGCTGTTATCCACAATTGCTCTGGATGCAGCAGGTCAAAATTGTAATGTGCCACATGGGTTCCCTCCCCCCTCCAAAGAGGAAGACAGTAAGGCAAAGTGGCTGATAGGAGTTGTACATTTTTTAAAAAACAATTTTCAGTTTATTTAGAGGCAAACTTGAAGCAGTTCACCTGTCTTTGGTTTAGTTTTGTGCTACCTTCCCACCCCCACCCCCCACATCTGTGCAGCCTCAACCTTTTGCTTGTTTGTGGAACTTCTGTTTGGTCTACAATCCTATTTGTGTTCTGGGCATTTCATCTTCTGTAGGACAACCTGTGGAACAGACATTTGGTCTGATGCTATATTCTTCACTGCAATTTGGGCATGGGGGTGGGGTGTGGCTTTAAAAGACATAATTTCAGTAACTTTCAGCTAGAAGCGGCCACAGTCATCAAAGATTAGCTAAGGATGGCACTCTCAATCTCTGCCATATACCCTTTTTGCTTGATTCTTGCACAGTGGATAAGTTGGTCACTACTATGCCCCAAAGTCTTGTTTAAGATTACGGCTTCTACTTTCACCCAGCTATATGTATTGGGTTTTCCTTTTTCCTTGTCCTACTTTCAGGCTTAATTGAATCTTCAGTTTAAAGACACCTGTAACATGTTTCTTTTCCATCTGGAGGGCCTGTGGTCGGGCATTTCCACTGATAAAGCAGATGGGAAAGCACCTGTGCATTTAGTTCAGTGCTTTGTCCAAAGGTGAAATGTAGTTTGTGCATGAACTGTATTCTAATTTACCAGTTAGTTTTTCTTTCATTTTTAGAGTGTTAACTTGAACGGGGAAACATTCTGCAGTTGGCTTACTTTGGTTGAATGATAATTGAAGGTTTTTGTAAACCACCTGTTTGCCTCTGCATAGGTAGTATTTATCTCTTGAGGAGTTCTTTAAAGAAAGTTGCCATTTCCCATCATTGTGTAGTACTAAACCATGTCTCAGAAATTCAAGAATCATCTGTGTAATTTCTTCCTTTACTCTGAAGTGCTGTCTTGTTTTGCTGTCTACAAAAAAAATTGAAAAGATGTTCTTCTTCGCTATATACATAATTGCTTTCAATAGAAGATAGCCAAATGCTTTTGCAGACTCCCAAGGAATGTCTTCCACGTCTTTCATAATCTAACCAGTATGTGGGCATTTTTTAAGCAGGACAGTGTTGAGAGCCTCATAGGGCTGGGTGAATATATTGGGGCACAGGTGGGAAAGGAAATGTTGCAGTCGTATCAAACTAGTGCAACATTTTGTCATACTCTTTATTTTATGGATCGAGATATAAAATCCTTATAGCAGTGGTTCTCACACATTTAGCACTGGGGCCCACTTTTTAGAATAAGAATATGTCAGGACCCACTGGAAGTGATATAATGACCAGAAGTGACATCATCAAGCAGGAAAATTTTGAACAATCCTAGGCTGCAATCCCACCCACACATACCCAGAAGTAAGTCCAATTTACTAACATTGTTAAAAGAATTAACAGAGCAGCTTGTTGAAAGTACAGGTCTGTAACATTGCCCCAAATGCAGTCATATACCATGGTAGCCTCATCTAATATATTAAAAATAAAACATTGAAATGAATGGGGACCCACCTGAAATTGGCTTGCAACGCACCTAGTGCGTCCCGACCCACAGTTTGAAGAACACTACTTTATAGATATGGAACTCTAATGACCGCAAATTCCATGCTAATGAAGGAAAATAGAGGGTGCTCTCACTTGTCAAACCATAATTTGGGAATATAGCTAGAGGCCATTTTTTCAGTTATGAAATATTTTCCTTTGTTAGCAGATAGGTACACACAGATTCAAAACTGTAAAAGGCTACAAAACTCGGTTTGCCACATTTCTCTGCCAAGCCCACACTTGGCCTTCAACTCTGTGTATATATACACACACACACACACACACACCACAGACCTAATGGTTTCTCTTTTATTTCAAGTGTATATAGAGTTGTGTATTGTAGTGGTTCGAGGAACACTGTAAAAGTATTTTATGACTAAAGTGCAGGCTAGAGATTTAACAAATGTGCTGAGGGTAGCAGCTCATGCATCTGACAAAGTGGACTATAGTCCATCAACATTTATGCCACAGTAGATCTGTTAGTCTTAAAGAAGTGAAAAGATTCTCTGTTGTGTTTGCTGCAACAGAATAATTCCAGCTATCCCTCTGAAATTGTATTTCGGGTATCAGATTGGCTTGTTTTTATTAGCAACTTAGCAGCCTGGTGTTTTGGATTCCTTCACCTCGCCTTCTAATACAAGAACGTACAGTTTCTATCTGTCCCAGCAGTGTATTCATCTCTTACACTTGCAGAAAGAATGATCAACAGAGAAAAGGCCAAGAAGCTTGTTGTACACCTTACTCAGTTCTTCATTGCTTTTCATTTTCTCAGCAGCCACTAAAGTTTAAAAAAAAATGTAGTTAGAACTTCATTCTAGCTTTACAAATACAGTTTTACCATAATAAAGCAACTGGGCTTCAAAACACAATCTTCTGTCAATAGGGGGAAGTCATCATCCTTTCCAATAGCAGCCTGTCTCCCTCCAATTGGTTGATCACACTTACAGCATGTCTGCTGAGAGAAGAAATCTAAGAAGATAAATTTTATCAAACACTGTCACACAAACTCTTCAGTCAGCAAGAAAAGGCAGACTCAATTCCACCTACTCAAATGGAAAAATTTGCAGCTTTGTCATTTCCAAGACAAAAAAAATGCACTTACATGCTTCTAACCCTTTTAGGAGAGGGCGTGCAGGGCGGGGGCACAGATCCAATCCACATTTAACTGAAACCACAGATATGGGATCTGTGGATTTGGGTGGCCCCTTGTACAGAGAGTGCTTTTGCTTCTGTTACTGCCAGTTAGTGCTTGGGACCCTATGAAGAAAAATTTCATGCACCTGATGAAATGGCCTCTAGCCACAATAAATATTTTAGACCCATTCAGAGTTTAGGGCAGCAAGTTGATGAATCATACTTCCTTTTGCATTTTAAAATCCAAGAGGGTTTGACTTCGGGCAGTCCAATCCTGAGCTGCCAGGAGCTGCGGGACCTGGCGGCTCCAGAAAGGGCTCCCACCAGATCCAGAGCTTCCTGTGCTACTGCGGGAGCCTCCTCAGGAGATGGGGACATTTGTCCCCTTCCTCCGAGTAAGTGAAGCAGTCCCGCAATGGGACTACTCATTTCAACGGCAACTGTTTGGTCGCCGCTAAAGTGAAGGCGCTTGTGTAGGGCGAGCAGCCCTACCCGAGCGCCCTGGATCCGGTGGAGTTAGGCACTGTGGACCGCCTCTCCCCCGCCCTTGGGAACACCCCTGACCACGCCTCCCCCTTCCCTGAAACGCCTCCCCTATGCCCCTGGAACGTCCGCGTTCCGCAGCCCGGCGGTTGCAGGCACCGCTGAGCTGCGGAACGCGGGCACCTGCCAGGCGGTGGCTCAGCGCTGGCTGGAGCTGAGCCACCTCCGGCAGGAGCCCGGTGGTAAGCCCTGCAAGTGTGCCTTATGGCACGTTTGCAACTGGTCCGCACCACAGAGGCGCGGCGTGGACCACAGGATTAGTAATGCCATTTTAAAATCCAGATGTGTTTTATAAATTAGTAGGAACCATCTTCTAATCCAGATTCAATATTGTTTAAAAGTAGCTGACCCCAAAGGAAATATTTCAATAGTTAAAATATTTTTATTCAGTAATAGGTGGATCCACTTCAGGAATAGTTCAAATTCACCTTGTATCTAGAAACAAACCTGCAATCAGTCCACAACCTTAAGGAAATGTTGAGGTTACTTCACAACTGCATCTGGAAGAACAGCTAGAATAATCTTCCTTTAGAAAATAGAGTTCTGTGATATAGGAGGCTTTGACTATACAGATGATGTGCTTCCTGGAAACTGCAGTTTTCAGCATTCTGTAAGCCATTTCTGATAAGCTTCTGCTGGTTTTTAGGTCAGGCCATCCAAGTCAAAAGATCTTGTAAGCCTTTAATTGCAGATATAATATGAATATAGAGGGGATGGATATGATCTAGATCCATGATCAACCCATAGCTAAGGTTAGAAGAAGCTACCACTGCCCTTGCAATATTGCTTTTGACACCTAGCTCAAGTGATTGTTGCCCAAGTTACAGGGTTTCTGTGCATATCTGTATCCAACCCTATGTTTCCTAAACTTCTGAAAGTCGAGGCCCTTGTTTAATTGAGTTGAAACTGGAGTTCAAATAATAATAATAAATAATAAACTTTATTTATATCCTGCCCTTCTCCCTAAAAGGGACCCAGGGCAGCTAACAACATATAAAAACACATTTAAAAAACATAAATTAAAACAAATAGCAGATAAAAACATTAAAAACACATTAACAGCGACCTTAAAAAACAGTAATCAGATTAAAAGACAGAATAAAAAGAGTACAAAAGGGCAAGTTACAGAGGAATCAGACCTGTAAAAACTACAAAAAGTGTAAAAAATGTTTAAAAGGCCAAAGAATCAGAAGGCTTGTGTAAACAGCAGTGTCTTCAGGCCTCGCCGGAAACTCTCAAGAGAGGGAGCCATTCTCAAGTCAAGGGGAAGGGAGTTCCATAATGTTGGTGCCACTACTGAGAAGGCCCTATTTCTTGCCGCCGCCCCACGTACCTCCTTAGGCAGCGGCACTTGTAAAAAGGCCTTCTCTGATGACCTGAGAGGGCGAGCCGGATTGTACGGGAGTAGGCGGTCTCTAAGATATCCTGGCCCAGAGCAGTATAGGGCTTTAAAGGTCAAAACCAGCACCTTGAATTGGGCCCGGAAACGAATGGGCAGCCAATGTAGCCCCCGGAGAAGCGGACTGACAGTCAAACCGCCTAGCTCCAGTGACCACACGGGCTGCTGCATTCTGTACTAATTGCAGTTTCCGAACCGTCTTCAGGGGCAGCCCCACATAG
This sequence comes from Tiliqua scincoides, assembly GCF_035046505.1. Lineage (NCBI taxonomy): Eukaryota > Metazoa > Chordata > Lepidosauria > Squamata > Scincidae > Tiliqua > Tiliqua scincoides. Next base: position 260,700,187 of record NC_089821.1, on the reverse strand, counting down.
AGCGCGTTACAGTAATCTAACCTCGATGTCACCATGGCGTGGATCACAAATCTCTCTAACATCTGGAGTAGAATTGTATGAATTGTAGGAGCATGCCCCATATTTTTGCAATTTCCTTCTAGTTGGAAAGATGCAAGTTTAAAGCACTGACCCATTTAGAGACTACAATTGGCCATCTCCTATGGGTTGGGTCAGCCATTTAATTTCTATCTTTTGGCACACAGTTGGGATTACTAATCCATCCATTGAGTATTCTTGCTGACTGTATCAATGTTGAAACATCCATATAAAATAGTTTGTTTTATACGGTGGGTTGAATCCAAGGTTGCCTTTCTGTATGCAGAACAGCTTGTTGTTACAGTTGTACAGCTGAACAGCTGTAACATACTTTCTCCCTTTTTTAAATTCTTATTTTCACTCTTCAGGGGAAAACAATGATTGGCAAAAGGCTGACACCATTTGGACTAAAATGCAGGAAGAAAATACCATTCCCCGTGAAAGAACTTTGAAGTTACTAGCAGATATTCTTAAGACTAATAATCAGGAAGTACCATTTGATGTACCTGAGGTAATTTAGATTTGTTTTTTGTGGTGAAATACATGTTAGAATTCTCTCTTGTTACATTGGATAGCAAGTGGGTGTATACTGGGAAAATGTACATATAACTCTAATTCATTTCTTTTATAGAGTTGGTATGATGAGACTGTCGGTTCCATCCCTTCAAACTCTTTGTTGCCTGCTGTACAACCTAATCTTCAGAAGCAAATATTCATACTCTGCAAGAAGGGTAATGCTGAAGGTAAACGAATGCTACATTGTTGAAAGCTTTGAAGAAATATACTTGCTTCTTCATTACAAACCATGAAGTCTACCTTTGTTCCTCCAGAGGAGTACTGTACCCACTCTGTTACAAAGTTAATACTCCTGAAATAATAATACTCTGAAATAATACTGCAGAATCTCAATGCCAAAGTTTTGGCAGACTTGTATTTCTTTTAGAGCTGACTCCAGACTCACAATACATAACTGTTAGTACTACAGTTGTCACTTCCCATATTCATGGATTTGGTTTCCGCTATTTTAGTTATCCACAGTTCTCCTGTTGTGCTCATGACGCACCTCTCTGTGTTTGCAAACACTTGCAAAGCGATGCTAATGGGAAGTGTACAGCAAAGGCCCTTATGAACATGGCCCATGTGCCACCTGGGGCCAGGTTTGCAGAATGCGCCCCCCCCAAGAATTTCACTGCTGCCCTTTCATGTCTGAGGGGCTACCAGAGGACCACGGGAAGACCATGTAAGGCTTTTTCTGGCCCTCCAAGGCCTCTGGATGGCCTAAAACCCCACTTCTGTTTTTTTTTTGGGGGGGGGGGAACATTGTCCCGGCCCTACAAAGTCCTTCCAAGGGCCTAAAATGTCACTTCTGGTTTTTGGGTGAAAACCAGAAGTGGGGCTTAAGGCCTTCAGAGGCTGTGCACAGCCTCCCCCAATCCTCCCAGTACAGGGCCTCCATATAGGGAACTGCGGGAGAGTGGATGGTGGCACACCACTGCCCCCCTCCCTTGTGCTTAAATGCCTCGGGCATTTGCACTCCCCCCCCCCCACAGTACTCCAGTGACCAGAGGAAGCTTTTTGGAAAATGCAGCAGTCAGCAAGAACACTAGACTCATAGCCACTAGAGAAATGTTAAAAGGAGGCTACAGTAAGAACACTAAGCAGAGTCTAGCAATTGCACTTTCTATCCACATCCTCCACAGTACACTTCCTATTATCATTGCTTTGCAAACAATGAGAGGTGAGTCATGAGCACGATGGGGTTCACTACTATCTATGGTTCAGGTGTCTGCAGTAGCAGTATGTATGTGTCCTGCAGATACAGAGGGTCTGCTGTATTATTTCATAATTGTAAGGAGTAAGTTGTGGCTAACTTTAACACCTAAAGAAAAGCAATTCATTCTGTTCTGGGAAAGTTACCCCAGTCTAGAATTTATCACCAAATTCAATTGTATTTAGTTAAGGCTCACTGTAATCAAGATTGTAGGTATCTTGGTTCGGGCAGGCAGACTAAATTAAGAATATTGTTAACTATGATAATTCTTAGAATCCTCAAATTGCATGTTCAGGTTACCTTCAAGATCCAGTGAAAAAAGCTCATATTAAAATCATCTATAATGTTCCACCAGCCAAAATTATGATGGCTAAGACTTGGAAACAACAACATTTTCCATCCATGAATGTATGCTCAGGCATGTACAGCCTGCCACTTAACAAATAAAAATACTGTATATAAAATCCCTGTGGGAAAGACCACAATATGCTATTAGATTCAATGAACAATGGTCTTTATTTCTCAATGGAATAAAATTATGCCTTCAGAAATTGTCCAAGATGTTTTACCTTTGAATTTGAAAACAGGTTGTGATATGTTTGTGGTGTTCTGTGCTGGCATAGGTGTATAATACACTTTTTTCTTGGTTTTTTCCTGTATTGTTTATATAGTTGGCATGATTCAAACAGTTAGTGGTTATTTTCAGAGAACTAGTATTGATAGTTATAATTTTTTCCTATTGTGATGATATCCAATAGAAACAATACTATATAAAAAACTGGAAATAGCAATTATTCTCATCTTGTATATGCTGAGCTGGTGTAGCTTAGTGGCTGACAGTACAATCCTATGCATGCTCAGTGGTAAGTTCCACTGGATTCAGTGGAGCTTATTCCCAGGAAAATGTGCATAAGGTTGCAGCCTAAGAGACTGCCTTGGGATGAACCAAGTCTTTCCTGATTTGAATATCTCCTCTGCTACATACACTCATCAAATGACTTTGGGCAAGTCACAGCCTTTGCTATTTCAATAGCTGCATTCTGGAGGTAGTAATATGTATTTCACAAGGAGTGTTGTGAGGTCTGCATGAGAATAATACATGCGGCACACTTTGCTCATGTGTTACACAAATGTTGGTAATTGTTGATACACTGTTTGACTATGTATAAGAATGTCAAACAACCCACCATCTGTCACCAAATGATTATCCTCTGGTAAGAAGCGTAAAGGTATTGAGTCTGAACCCTCATTTCATTCCCAAAATGATGCTTTGAGCAGCAACCTGCTGCTATAGTAACTATGAGGGAAATAGTCACAACCTGAAATGGATAGGCTTGCAGGTACCACATGTCTGTGAACCATGGGGCAAGGGCAAGGCTCAAGCCAAGATGGAATCCTTTATTGATGCCTGAGTTATTCCTCAGAACAAACGTTCTGGTGTAGAATTACTAGTTGCCTAGTTGAAAACCGCACAAAGTAATTTATTTGGAAACAGCTTTGCAAAAAAGTAAATTATATCAGGTTGCTAGGCTCACTTGTTCCGTTGCTGGTTAGATGCTGAGTAGTTGCTCTTGAGGAAAAACATGGGTGTTCATAAGAACATCCCTGCTGGATCAGACCAAAGGCCCACCTAGTCCAGCTTCCTGTATCTCACAGTGGCCCACCAGATTCCTCAGGGAGCACGCAAGTCAACACGATACCTGCATCCCGTTACTGTTCTCTTGCACCTGGCCTTCTGAGTCAGCTAAAACCAGGAGGTTGCACATATCCATCGTGCCTTGTAACCTGCGATGGACTTTTTTCCAGAAATCTATCCAATCCTAAAGGTATCTAGGCCAGACACCATCACCGCTTCTTGTGGCAAGGGGTTCCACAGACTACACGCTGGGTAAAGAAAAATTTTCTTTTATCTGTTCTAATTCTCCCGACATTCAGTTTTAATGGATGTTCCCTTATTCTGGTATTGTGTGAGAGGGAAAAGAACATTCCTCTTTTCCCTCTCACACTCTATCCACCCTCTGCATAATTTTGTATGTCTCGATCATTTCCTCCTTCAGGCATTTTTTTCAGAGCCCCAAACACTGTAGCTTTTTCTCATAAGGGAGGTACCCCAGCCCAGTAATAATTTTGGTCACTGTTTGGGATTCTGCATCTTTTCTAGTTCCACTGTGTGCTTTTTGAGATGTCGTGACCAGAAAGGTACACAATACGTCAGATGTGGCTTTACTATGTATAATGGCATTAGAATATTTTATACTCCTTTTAAAAAGTATATTTATATTTTATTTTATTATATTTTATTAAATATATTTTATTTTATAGTTCCTTTTAAAATGATCCCAAGCATGGAATTAGCCTTCTTCACCGACACTTTCATTGAGCCGTCCCCCAGCACTCCAATATCTCTCTTTCACAAACAGCTCAGAACCCATTTGCCTCTGTGAAGTTTTGATTTTTCTGCCCCAATATGCATTACTTTACACTTACTTACATTGAAACGCATCTGCAATTTTGCTGCCCATTCTCCCAGTTTGAAAAGATCCTTCTGGAGCTCTTCACAATCCCTTCTGGTCTTCATCATGCAGAAAAGCTTAGTGTCATCTTAAAACTTGACCACCTCACTTCTTATCCGTGTTTTGAATAACAGCACAATCTACTCAGAAGTCTCACTGAGTATTGTGTTCAGTTCTGGTCGCCACATCTCAAAAAAGACCTAGGGGAAATGGAAAAGGTGCAAAAGAGAGCAACTAAGATGATTACTGGGCTGGGGCACCTTCCTTATGAGGAAAGGCTATGGCGTTTGGGTATCTTCAACCTAGAAAAGAGGCGCTTGAGGGGGGGCATGATTGAGACATACAAAATTATACAGGGAATGGACGGAGTGGATAGGGAGATGCTCTTTACACTCTCACATAACACCAGAACCAGGGGACATCCACTAAAGTTGAGTGTTGGGAGAGTTAGGACAGACAAATGAAAATATTTCTTTACTCAGCATGTGGTTGGTCTGTGGAACTCCTTGCTACAGGATGTGGTGATGGCATCTGGCCTGGATGCCTTTAAAAGGGGATTGGACAAGTTTCTGGAGGAAAAATCCATTACGGGTTACAAGCCATGATGTGTATGTGCAACCTCCTGATTTTAGAAATGGGCTGTGTCAGAATGCCAGATGCAAGGGAGTGCACCAGGATGCAGGTCTCTTGTTATCTGATGTGCTCCCTGGGGCATTTGGTGGGCTGCTGTACGATACAGGAAGCTGGACTAGATGGGCCTATGGCCTGATCCAGTGGGGCTTTTCTTATGTTCTTAGTTCAGTGAGACCTACTTTCAGGTAAGTATATAAAAGACTGTGGCCTAAATTTCCTTGGACCTCAGAGTTTCACCTTTTCTTTATCCTTTACTCTTTTCCTCACCTCTGGCTAGGTCACTAGTACTTTCCTTTTGCCTGCTGATTCAGTATGTCTGGTGGCATCCTGTATATTCACAGTACAGGAACTCCCCTACTTAAGAACAGGTTTAGGTTCCAGGGTTCTGTTTGTAAGTTATTTTGTTCTTAAGTGCAGCTTCACTGTTATTGGTAGCACACATGCTGTGAAATATGAAAAAAAATGCATTTACAGTATTCCAGATGGTATAGTACTATATATTGTTTGGTCATACCTTGAAAAGCAGGGCTAACAGGGCTTGCCGGAACTGGCTGGAATTAGGTGGGGAGGGGGTGCTAGGAGTGGGCAAACACAACTATGACATATGGCCAGGCTGATTTGTATCTTGAAAGTTCTTAAGCTAAATGTTGTCAAGTAGGGGAGCTTCTGCATAGGCTTCTTTTTAGAAGGTATATTCGATTTAAGTGTCTTGAACTGTCTGGAAGCAGCACATAACTCTCAAGCTACAGCTAGATCCTTGGTGTGAACCCCTGACAATCCCCCTCACTATAGTGTTGTTATTTGGCAGCATGGTCTTTAGCTAGAACATCAAAATAGCTATGACTTAAAACATCAAAATTGTGTAAATGTAAAATAGAAGTTAATATTTGCATGTATAGCTCTAAAACTATTAGGTAAATTTGCATTGGTGCAAACTTTCATGAATATATGCTGCCGTTTTTGAATAAGTGCCTATCTCATTTCTTGAGCAGCAGTTTTTTTTAGTTTTGAGTGTACTGTGGTTCAGGGATAGGAAACAGAACTTTCATTGCCACAATATATAGCCAGTGTGTGCATTAATTTTTTCAAGTTTCCTCTCATTTATTCTTGTTTTTAATGTGTAGGCAAATTTTCAAAGACAAGCTGACTTCTACCAGTATGCAAATAAAATGTCGGATTGTATGTATTGCAATGTATTTTAAATATTTATTATGACACTTCTTTGAGTGAAACTCATAAGCACAACATTTTTTCCCCAGATGTATAAAACTACTTTTTATAGAGTATGTTAGCGAATGGACTACAGTTTCAACAGAATGTTTACAGCTGTATAATCTCGTTTCAGAAAAGTAAATGACTGAAAAGTGTGCTTACCTTTTTTTCTTTTTTCATTCTTTTTTTTTTTTTGGTAATGTCTTTTCACTAACTGACAGTTATTGTGAATGTGTGAAATAAAACTGTTAATCAGTCAAATAAATGCAGCTTTAGTTTACTTGTTAAATATCTGTATATTTGTAAATTGTATGTTTTTATGTAAATCTTGTCGTAGCCAAATAATTTTGTCTCTCAATACTGAAAACACTGCCAATATTTGCTGAATGCTGCTATGATACAATATCAAACATTGTAACTCCCTACCGCAGAATTAGAGATTGCATTAAAATCATATGCAGTGTGTCTTCGATACAGCACAGTAGCAGCTTGTTAATGAACCTGAAAAGGGCAATTCTGAGGGTGGCTGAGGCATCACTTGTTAAAGTCATTGATGGCAGTATTTTTTCCTTCTCTGTGGGGGCAAACGCAAGTCACTATAAGTTTAAAAAAGATTTTGGTATTTTTAAAGACAATTACTCAGAGGAGCATTCAGAAAACAGACATTTTCTAAAATATAGCTATGGACTCAAAGATATATGAAGAAAAGAGGAATAGATTTGTTTCAAATGCTGTCATAGTCTTTTTTTAAATAGAAAAAAGATGTGAATGCTCATCTGTGGCACTTTAGAGCAAGTTGACACATCAATTGTTTTTTAATTCTCTTTGCAGAGGCATACAATATTTTACTAGAGGCAGAAAAGAAGGGTATTATTCTTCAATCCCTTGGTTATTCCCATCTTATAAAAGCATTGCTGGGCGAAGGTTGTCTTGAGAAAGCCATCAAAGTAAAAAACATGTAAGTTTGTGTGTGTGCATCTCTCTTTTATCCATGCATTTGTAACCTTGCATAAAAATTGTCAGTATGCTTTCAGGTGAAATTTCAATTTTCTTAATAGAAAAATGGTTGTGCTTGGGAGCAGCATAATGCATTGGTCTTTCCAGCGTGCCATATGTCATAAGAGGTTGGCAGTCTCAGGTCATTTTGTAGCTAATGGTGCATCACAGCACAGTTGCACACTTCGTACACTTAACAGTTTAACAAATGCACACATCACTGAAGCACCTTTCACCTTTTATGGCTGGATAACCCTGAAGGTCCCAAGACCAGACATGGAACTGCAAGTATGGCTTTTTAGCAAGTGCACTGACAGAATCATGTGAATAGGATGTGCCATTTAGTGAATTCGGCAGTTCTGCCTTGTGCATAAAATATGACTCATGTCATGTGTGGTAGTCGGTATTATACTCAATTAACCCATCTAGCAATGCAGTTATGCTAGAGTGGTTGGGTGAGATGTGTAACTTCCTGGTCATACAATTAGTTCCTGTTTTGCCTAATCTTGTTGTTGTTTTAAACCTTCCTAGTTGGCTAAATCTCTGGTTGAAAAATTGCTTTTTTGAGTAAGACAAGCACGCTTCACAATAGTATTTGTTAAAGGTAAAAAGTGAACCACAGCTGTAGTTTTGGTGCTTAATGTAGAAATATTTATATATAAAATATAAATCATAGCTGTGGTACAACTTGACAGCATAATCAATGACAAAAACATTATCAAGTCAGAGGTGGGCCAAACTGCAGTTCAGGAGCCATATGCCATGACATATAATGCACAGCTCTCAGAAATATGTTGGCTGAGCTCCTTTTTTTCTTCACAATCAGTATAAAAGGTAAATAAAAAATTTCAAGCTCTATTATTATTATTATTATTATTATTAGTAGTAGTAGTAGTAGTAGTAGTAATGGTATTTATATACCACTTTCAACTAAATGTTCACAAAGCAGTTTACAGAGAAAATCAAATAACTAATGGTTCCCTGTTCCAAAAGCACTCACAATCTAAAAAGATGTAAAAGGACAACAGCAGTCACTAGAAACTGCTGGGGTGAAGAGGGTCAGTTACTTTCCCCCTGCTAAATAAAAGAAGAGCACCCACTTGGAAAACTGCCTCTTACCCAGTTGGCAGGGGTTACCTGGGTTTTGGAAGGGTTTGAAGGGTTAAAAGTGGGTCCCAATGCTATAACAGGAACCACTGACAAGCTATATGTCAGAAAGTTCAAAGGCCAGTTTTGAGATATTTATGTTGGTAATATAAAATAATATTTTAAAAGCCTGAAAAGTTTGAAACCTTGATGTCATACATCATAGCTAATGCCAGAATAAAGATTTGAAGATGCACAAAAGGAGATAACCTTTCCTCTTGCTCAGAATGACCACTGTGGCAGTTATCAATAAGAAGGGGTTTGATACACAAAATAAAGGAAATTACTAAGTTTGCTGTGCTACAACTTAATTCTGATTTTTCAGTATATGAAGCATATTGGAAGAAAGGATATTTGGGTTTTTTGGCTCAACTGCAAGCAAAACTCTTTAGGACTATTACATATTCATAGATTATTCAGTAAACAGTTATTGGTTGGCATTGCTTGGAGTATCAGTTCCTGGTGACCAATAGAGATGGAATAGTGGTCAGTTTCATTTTGTCCTCTTAAGGAAAAGTAACTTTATTATTTTTAATCCATTTTATTTTGCATCAGGTTTGAAAAGAACTAAATTTAAATGTTTAAGATCTGACACTCTGGTGCTTTTGGTCAGCCCAGAATCCTACTTCTAGGATTCTGATGAATTTTAGGTATAGTTCCAAAATAGAAACACAGCATTGGAATGAGGGATTAGTTCTGTAATAGTGGCTAACATTTATTTAATCACACTGATGATGGGAAGATTGGAGAAAGTAAATCCTTTGTTATATGTAATTTACAGTCTCATGCATGAATTGTTGACTTAAGGGCTTTGACAGATGGGACAAAGAAAAAAAGCAGAACTGAGCAGTGGGTGCTTAGGCAGGGATTAAGAGGATTGGTTGGGAGAGTAAGAAAATCCTGAGTCCAATGACTGCATTTGCAGGCCGCAGAGGCTGAAAGTGACTGAGAGGATAGTCATATTGTGTACTCAATGAAGGATTTTCTTGGGATTGATGAGAATAATTTAGCAATGACCCTGCTTACCTCCCAATCTGCTCGGCTCATAAGTTCAAGTAGGTAGGCTGCTCAGTTGTTTGCCACAAGATGATCACTGTGGTTTATCTTGATTGCTGATATGGCAAATGGCTGTCCAACACACTTGCTGGCCAGTGGAGATTTTCTAACCTAGAAAATGAACCTTATAAAGTTATCCAGAGATTTTTTTTTTAGTCTAAATTTTGCTAGGGCAGTTGAGGGAATTTGGAGGTATGCACACAAAAATGGTAATAATTTTTCTAGTTAGTCTGTTCCAGGTGTTTGTCTCCTTAAATACTTAACCAACGTTATTAAAACCAAAGTTCTGTCTGCTGTTGCATACCTATAAAGTGTTGTGTGGTGAATTTTGGGATTTTTGCTTTGGTCTTGTAAAGGTTAATGAACCAATGGGTGAAATTTACTTTTAAAGCAGCAAGGCAGTGTGTTGAGTTTTTTTTAAAAAAACACTGTATGCATCTAGGTGACAGAAATTTGAAAATTAAATCAACCAAATGATATGGTGTTGGTTCATAATATCCCTTAGTTTATATTTAAAATATACAGTGCTGAAAATAAATCTTTCTTTTTTTTATTGCGGAAAGAATAGTTTTACATTTTATAATTATGGTGACTGTTTTAAAAAAGAAGAGAGAGTATCCCGCTTAGGATACAGCAGAACAATGCCGGGCATGCAGTTATTTCCGTCATCTAATATGTCAGCATTCAAGAATCTGAACCGATTGTTTAAAAAAAATCTTGTACTTTGTTTCTTTTGTTGCTCGTTTCCAACTTTGTCATCTGTCAGAATGCACAAAAAAATTATCCTTCTATAACCATTGACAGGATAACACAAAAGCTGTCTCCAGGTCGATATTTTGCAGCAATATTTTTAACATACGAACAGTAGTTTTTATAATTTCACCTTGGTGCTCAACCATTTATTATCGTATCAGAAGCATGTCAGTAATTCCTTTCTAAATGTCTGCTTCTTTTAGCGCTGAGACCCACATCAAGGGCTTCGTGCTGAACGATGCTGCCAGCAGCCTCCTCATCATAACGCAAGTTAGGCGGGATTATTTGAAAGGTATGTCACAATGCTTGACCTTTACGTCACATTAATGCCTCTGCAGATTTTTCTTGTAACGCCCTTCGAATACTTGGATAAAGGAGTCCATTTAGCAAATTACCTGCTTATCAAGCGCCTTTTGTGGTAGCTGAGAGACGTAAATTACTGTACATGCATTTATAATACAGCTTGAATATGAATGTACTTGTCATTTGACCACTTAGTCCAGTTTCCGTTCCATTTAACACAAGATGGGTTTTCTTAAGATGAATCACAGCTCTTCAGACATGCAAAATTTGTGCTCCAGAACGAGAGAAAGTACAGGCTTTCAAGTGTGTTAAAATTCACAGCACAAGTCATTTTGCTTTGGAAATTAACATGCTTTAGAGCATCTGAAACGATTCCCAGCAGTTTCTTCCTGCACATTGTGTTGGTAGTGCAAGATATCAAGTGAGTTAAATTGAGTGTTAAATGTGCATGGTTGTGCACTAAATGATTATAATATTGATTTTAAAAAACCTTAATCTAATACTTTTTAATAGTTTGCAATACCAACAGTAATGAAACATACATGGTGCTTTTGTGCTCCTTTTAATCTTAACATCGCATGGCAACAGAAATGTTGGCTGAGCAAAATAAATTCCTGGGAAAGCAGTGGTGGACAATTCCATTGTTAGACTGTATCCGTCTCTTCCACACATGTTGCTTGGCTTCAGAGAAGCAGGGCTGCTGAATCAAGGTCAGTAGGCTGAGCCTTCTGACCATTTAATATATGGGCTTTTATATAAAAAGAATTAGGAATAATGACTACTAAGTAAGTTTTGATATAATTGCTTAGATTCTTATGTAGACTTTGAAATTTTTGTTTTTATGTTTTGTTTTGGATTTCATTTTTAAAAAGTCATTGTTCTAGATGAGTATTGTTCAAACATTCAGCACCATTAATGCTCTGCTAGTGTATTGCCTTTTAAATTCTTCTTTGTTCTCTCATACTTGCAGGAAGGGATAACCTTTTAAAATATATAATAAAACACACATTTCAGAATTGTACCCACAGCTCTGAGGTGTCCAGCTGCTCAGGTTGCTTCTGGTTGTCATTCTCCTTTAGGGGGTATAAATTTATTTTAGGGGCCGGGAATGGTAAATCAAGGTTATATTGGGAGCCTGTACTTCAGATCTTGAGTGTTCATAAATTGAAGTCCTATCTTTTATGATTTAATTCTAATAATTAAAATCCTGAATTGAAACCCAAGAAGCCTACTGAAGATATGGCATTTTCACATGCTATTAAATAGTCATATTTGTTTGCAGGTTCCCTTTCCTTTTGTTCCTCTATCTGTCTGACAGCTCCTTTTGAATAGACCATCACCCAGGAACTTAAACACCTCCCCTTCTTTCATTCTTTTACTGTTGACAGCACCCCTCATTTTTCACTCACCCAGGCTTTGCCCTTATGTCATGTTTGACTTGCATCTCTTATTGCCCACTAGACTCAACGAAAGGTTGGATCAAGAGCACAGTTTTGTCATATTTCAATTTTTATTCCAAAAATGTTAAAAAACCAGTTTTGAAAACCCTAAGCACTTCAGAGTTCCCCAGTTCCAAGAGGCCATATAGTCAGGGATGAGCACCTCCTTTTCTCTTAAGCAGCTACCGCACTGTCAGACAAGGTATCCTAAAACTCAGAGCAGCTTTGAAAGTAGCTGTCAGGAATAGCTTTTCATTCTCACTCTGCCTTGGAGTACACATTTCCATGAGGTCTCTTGTGTATTTGTATTTTCTTCTGCTTTAGCCCTCCCAGAATCAACTGTAAAAGGAAGCAACAAGAAGCTGCTTTTGTAGGCTTCTGAGATCTTGGCTGTGCCTTGACACTTCTTGCTTACTGAATCCTTTGTCTTGATAATTTCTACAACTTTCATGAAACCTGCCATGTCTACCTATTTCTTCCCTTGGCTTCTCTCCAATACAGCTACATCACCCATATCCAGGGTTGCCCTCTGACATGCTGAGCAGGAAGAGCTTCTGCCAGAATAAGCCTCTGGACCATCTACTAGGCCTTTGCTGCTTTGATTTTATTAAAAGAAAGTCCTCACAATGCCCTTTTTGGTATCTGGAAAGGCATCATAAGAGACCTTGTCACGTGAAATGGCAAACCCATGTCCCTGATGGGTTTATAGAATCTTCTGTGCGCATGGTGCTCATGAACAGGGAGTCAAACTGTTTAAAATATAGTTTCAGTTCAGGTTCATCACTTTTTTAACTTTCCTATTTATACACTAACTTTTAAGACAGCAGTTCAGTAAGTAGATCAGACAATTAAACTTCATGCAGAATATCACACTCTTCTGTTTGCAATGAAACCCTGCAAAATAATGTGTTTGTAAGTAAGTAATAATTTGTTAGTTATTACTAAAGACAATTCTTGTATTTGATTTTCTCTATAAACTGCTTTGTAAACTTTTTTGTTGAAAAGCGGTATATATTCATCATAATAATAGTAATAAAACGTATGTGAAAATCTGAGAAAAGCATTATTTAATTGATTGCTATATTTGAAGCTTTTTACAAACAAAATTTTTTTTAAAGGAAGCAACCATACAATTGAAACTGAATTCCTAATTATTGAATCACTTACTTTGAACTGGTTACCACTTTCTGTGTTTAGGGATTTGATCCCTGTTCAGGTTCTGGTTCAAAGAAAGCAAGAAATGTTGGACTTGGGTTGAGTTCCAATTCACTGGGAATACACCTTCTGCGGGGAGAGGGGAACCTGTGTTTGTATATATCTTGAAGAGATTATTAAGGAGGAGAATAGAGGAACTGAGGGAAGCCAGCTTTATTCAGAATATCCCCATGAGCAATTGGAATGACTCTTACATGTCCTTTGGGTATGATATTAAAAATCGAGAAATGCAAGCAAAGAGGAGATAATTCAGTGGAGATGGGTGATCATTAGCATGAAACAAAATTAATTAAAATTGATGTACAGATTTGTTCTAGTTTCCCCCTGCAAAAATATTCAGGGGTAAGAAAAGGATGGTGTTGGATCTTTATGCTGTAATTGTTAGCTGCATGACTTAAATCAGAGAACACGCATGGGAAAGGGTCTTGCTGTAAGCAATCTTGACTTGGCCCCTGCATTCTAGCCACCTATGATTGTGTGCCAACCCCCAGTGTTAGTTTTGCTGTCTGTTGGGCTCAACAAATTTGAGTGACCTTCACAAGAAATATTTATAATATGATTTTTTTTTGTTCTTTTGGTATCTCCCTAAATTATGCAGGGGATGGACAGAGTGGATAGGGAGATGCTCTTTACACTCTCACATAATACCAGAACCAGGGGACATCCACTAAAATTGAGTGTTGGGCGGGTTAGGACAGACAAAAGAAAATATTTCTTTACTCAGCGCGTGGTCGGTCTGTGGAACTCCTTGCCACAGGATGTGGTGCTGGCGTCTAGCCTAGACGCCTTTAAAAGGGGATTGGACGAGTTTCTGGAGGAAAAATCCATTATGGGGTACAAGCCATGATGTGTATGCGCAACCTCCTGATTTTAGGAATGGGTTAAGTCAGAATGCCAGATGTAGGGGAGGGCACCAGGATGAGGTCTCTTGTTATCTGGTGTGCTCCCTGGGGCATTTGGTGGGCCGCTGTGAGATACAGGAAGCTGGACTAGATGGGCCTATGGCCTGATCCAGTGGGGCTGTTCTTATGTTCTTATGTTCTCCCCAAAAGAGCCATACCTGATTTAGGTCGATGAAGACAATTTAGGATATTTTTTTCCAATTGTTAATTAATTTTATAAATATGTACGTGCTTTATTTTTCTGTCTTCTCCTGAACAGATGCAATATCTACCCTCAAGACACTTCTTGAAAGTGACAAGGTGCCTGGCCCACTAGCAGTCACTCGACTTGTTCAGGCTTTGGCTCAGAAGGGGGATTTGGAGAGCATCTGTAAAGTGGAGAAGATGGTGGGAAATCTCAGCAGCTCTATCAAATTGTCACCTATGCTCTTCATCAACAACAAAGTATTGGCTCACATCATGAAGTAAGCAACACTGTGGTGGCTATTGCTTCTTTTGTATGAGCAGGAGAAATAGGCAACATGGTAACCTTATTTGCCTGGCATGTCAATAACCTCTCCTTTCATTATAGTTAAATAGATGCCAGAATTGGCTGCCATCGACATTTCTTGTCCAGGAAACAATGGAAGTTGGGGTGCATTTAAAGAAATGCAGAAGGTTGAAGGTTATTACTGCATAAGTGAACTCTGAGTAGGCTAATGATGTCAAATGTGTGCTTATCAAATCCTGCTTACCTAAGCAGAGGCTGATGTCTCTTGCTAGTGTTCTGATTCATAGCAAAAGGCAAACCTCATCTACAGGCTTGTGCATTTCTTCTCTTTCTGTGCACCTTAGGAGAAGAGTAAAAGTGTTCGTTTTTGCTTTGAACTAAAGGGTAGTTTTCCATTCCATATGAGGTAGCAAAGCAGTTTTGTTCCTGGTTTATTTAACTGTGTTCTGTAGTAAACCACAGTTTCCTAAGCTGATACCCAATGGGGTTTAGTTCCAAGCAAAGCTTTTGCTCTCAAGCAAGAAAGGAAGGGAATAGGGAGCATGGAACTTTATGGCTTTCCAGGCCTCATTCTTGTACTGAGGAACCATATTTTTCCCATTATGTCTGAACCAGGTGCCTGCTTGCTCTTTCAGAAATACACTGAATATATTTTAATAATCTTCTCAAAATGTCTCTAGTAGTAGTAATTAAATTATTAATTTTATACCAGATTTACAAGATAGACTCAATTGCTTTCTTTCATTCAGAAAAACTGTACCATTTTCATTGCATGGCTGGTATCCATGGGTGAGACACATAGGTCCAGTGAAAATGCCCATTCAGAAGAACTGCAGGATAATTTAAAACACAGTGATAGCAGTAGAGCAAGCCACGTATCACCAAAGTTGACTTGTTTCCAAAGCAGGCTAGGTTGCTTTCAGACCCTGTTGAGCAAATTTTCCAAAAAGAGATCACTTCCGCAAATATTTGAAGTGCTCAATAGTTCTGTGTTCAAATTTTATTAAAAGTGCTTTTCTTTATTGTGGTCACATTTGCAAGGTCAGTGTCTTGCTTATACATGGGATTCTGTAGATACTATCCCATGGGAGGGGAAATGCAAGGAACCTGCCCACATAGAGAAGCAAAATAATATAAGTAGAATTTGTTAGCGAGTATGGTGTTATCGTATTGGACAACTTCTTCAATTCAGTTTTTGTTAACAAATTCAACTGTGTTCTTTTTCCTTCTTGGGGAGAAAAATCCTGCACTGTTCAAAGTTTTGTATGTAGAACTTGTATGAAGGCACAAATACGCAGTTTATATTCCTTTTTACTTTAATACTTTCTCATACATTGTTGTGCTATATTGTGCTTTGAAGAGAAAGTGAACAAAGCTGTTAAACTTATTGCATTTAGTATCGCTGTGTTTGCATCCAAAAAGACAGCTATGAAAAATTCAAGAAAATATTTAATTTAATATTGTAAAAAATACTCTGGTTTCTAATGCATTAATTTTTCAGATGCGACTGCTGGATGTTTTATTTTTGCCCTTTTACTATTTCAGAAGTAACTAACCACAAATCATCTTTGTTCTGTTTTTATAAAAGGCTACATTTATGTCAAAGTTACTCAGCTGTAGAAAAGGGTCAGAGTTCATTTGCAAAGAAAGGGAGTTTAGCAACTTTATCCACTCAGCCATAAATTTGTTTCACTTTGTGTTGAGACAATATCTGCATGAATGGAGTCATAAGTTCTTTTAACGTTGCTACTCTGTGTAATATTAATGTAGTAATAAAATAAAACATTCATGCACCTGCTTTATTGGTTTAGGACTCACAACATTGGGAACTAAGCCAATGCAATTTTTTTCCCCCTCTTCCAGTAATAACCTTGATGGTGCTGTGGAATATATTGAGCCTATGTTCACCTCTAGAGCACTGGCGTCTGATTCTCCAAGTGCAAGCATCTCCTTTGTGTTTAGAAAGTTGATGGACAACAAACTTGAAGCTGGTTTGGAAAGATGTAAGTTAAAGAATGCAAATAAGTTAGAAAAATCCTTCAAAACCCTTCAAAAACTTTATCTAGCCTTCCTGTCTACATGTTCTGGTGTATTATTTGTGGCCTTAAATAAAAAAGAAATAACTTTTGTAAATCTCCCCTGCATGGTTGTCTGAAACCAGTTGTTCTGATGACCAAGTGTATGGCTGTTTTCAAGTTTAATGTAAATAAACGGACTGTGATCTGCCTCCTCCATGTTACCCTTCTATCAGAGTTGTGAAGAGTGTGAGAGGGCAGTTTAGGTGGTGTCATTTAAGTTCTGGAACTTAGTGCTATGGGATATGAATATGTTTGGTGAAAACAAATTGTTTTCAATTGGACACCAAGGCTGCAATCCTATACTGTACATCCTTTCTTGGGAGTAAGCCCTACTGAAATAAGACTTCTGAGTAGACATGCATAGGCTTGCCCTGTAAGTGGGGCTGCTCTTGAGATCACCTGGTAACTTGACTGGATACAGAATGCAGTTGCACAGGTCTCAACAGGACAGGATTTTATGACCCATGTCCCACCACTGTTGGCCTAGCTGTATTGGCTGACAGTTTCCAGGTACTAATTCAAAGTGCTAGTTAGTACCTTTAAAGCACTAGACAACTAAGGACCAGAATACCTGAAGGACCACCTCCTTTCTCCCCCCCCCCCTTGAGATGACAAGCTGCACTTGCTGAAATTCCCTGTTCTACACAATTGTTAAAGGGCCAAGAACCCTAAAGTTGAAAGGTTGGCCACCCCTGTCTTTGAAGCTGCCTTTTTCTTCATTCAGGTTGCCCCTCATGTAGCATTCTTTCAGGGCATTCTTTTGGAAACAAAGGCAACCATTTGTCACCAAGAAGAGTTCCACTACAAACACTGGTACTTAAAATCCTCAGACTCTGAAAATCTCACACACCCTCAACCCATGTTAAAGTTGTCAAAATCTTTCTTCCCATTTGCTACTGGCACACTGTTGTGGTCCTCTTGATTTGTTTTGGGTTTTGTTGTTTTAATTTGTTTTATTGTTTGATGTTAATGGTGTTTGATATTGGATGCAGTTCTTGTTTTGGGAAGGTATCTTGTTGGCCCATTTGGGTTTTTAAAAAGTGATTATGTCTTCAAATATCTGTGCTCATTTCAACAGAAACTTCACTTAGTAGCTTTAAAATCTTTACTAAATGAACAAGAAATTTTACTACCTAGTACAAGCAGTTACTTGTAAATCTTTTTACCTGTGTGTTTTTGTGTTGTTGTTTTTTGCAGTGAGTGCCATGGCTGAACGGTTGGCCAATCAGTTTGGGATGTATAGGCCTGTCACAGACCTTTTCCTTCAGTATATAAATGCAGGAAGAGTGGATGATGCCAGATTTTTACTAGAGGTAATAATATACCAGCAAAAGAGATATCAGTGCTCAGAGCCTGTCAAAAGTAAATTGAGAAATTATTAAATATAGGGGTGTGTTAAATGTTCCATGCACTGAATATGCTGAAGCTAGTGCTCTTAAAGTTGCCATGTGTTTTGTAGTGGTGTCACATGGGTTGATAATTGTAAATTATAGACAGATAGTTCAATGTGTGCCACAGTTTTTTGTTGGTTTTTGTTGTGACGTTTGAGGGCTCTTTTGACCTGAAATGGATAGCAACAGTGTTGGTCTTGTGAAATATCCTGAAACAAGAGAACGATGTCTTGTCGGGGTCATCCTAAGGTTTGTGTTATTGACACGTGTGTTGGTTTTACAACTGTCCATTTGGGTAATGTACCTTCCTCCACTTCCCCTCCAAACCTGAAGTGTACCTTTAATTTTTTGAAGGCAATAATTGCCCTAGTTCTAGTGTCTATACTTCTGTTCTGCCTACTAGAAGAACTAGGACTTGTATTTTGCTCCAGAGCAGACTGGAGAGGGAGAAAGTACGAGGGTGAGAGAAGCCACAACTGCATTTACTGTGATGGATTTTAATTGCTATAAACCACTGGAAGCCAATTCTTGGCTAAAAGCAGGGTATAAGAGAAACACAATCTATCTTTACCAGTAGCTACTTTCAAACCAACAGTAGGCATTTATTTAATTTCATCTAATAGTAGCATTTGGGGGGAGGGATAGACAAGTACCTCCCTTGACACTACTGTAATATCTTATTATAAGATGTGTTTGCTTTCTTTTTGGTTGTGTGTCACTGGCACAACATCAAAGGTCTCCCTTGGTCTGTGGTTGCTCCCTCCCCTCTCAAATTTTCTGTCTTCGGGGAATTAGTCAATGGCATTCATGCCACTTTAACAGTGCTAAATATAAAGCTGAGAAATATGCAGAATGAGCCATGGATGATAAGAACTGCCATTGGCAGTATACACAAACAGGCTCTGACAGGGAGCCTTTCCCAGCAGGTGGCAGTCAAACAATCACAGTGATCCTGCAGATTGCTGCTTTTGTGTAGACTCCCTGTGTCAAATTGAGGCCTGTTACTGATTTCTGATAGTAAATAGTGCTACGTTCACTTATGTTCTTGCTTAGCTGCTAAGTACTTGAACTGGTAAAAGGGAAGAAAAACCCTCTCTTTAGTCATCAGAAGGTTTTGTGGCATCTAGGGAGGTGGGGGGGAGTCGGTGGTGGTGAAATTTGATCAGTAGCTTTTGCTTATATAATTAAGCAAACTGTATATTTGGTGCTTAAGTCCTTGTCTTGCAGTCTGAGCATATGCATTATGTGCTTAATGGGCACCATAAATCATTTTATGATAAACAAAACCTGGCTTAGTAATGGTACTAGATTATTTGAAAGAATTGTTTTACTTTCTTTCTGATAGTGTGAATTACTTTATCTCTGTGTTTTAACAAGAAAAAACTATTGAATTGGTTGGAATGTCTCTTTGAAAAATAAGTTTTCTTTTGGAATATTTAAAATGCCATGGGCTATGTTACTGTTGTCTCTATGTGGAAGTTACAGCCAAAATACATGTTATGTTGACCGTGTAACAATGGAGATGCTTACTTTTACCTCTGTGTGATAATTGTATAGGACAGTTGTTTGGATCAGGGCCATGGCACAAAGGAAGAGGGTATTTAACCTTTAACTTTTGCATTTTCCCACCAAAATGGCATCCCTGAAGCAGCTGTTAATTTTTAATTGTCACTGGCTGCAGTGGAAGAGCTCTGAAACTATCCATTTTATTTATTACAGTGATATCCCTCCCTCCATTGAGCTGTATCTAATTTGTCTATCTCACTTTATGCTAATGTATGTGGTTTTTCTAGCCACTCTTTGATCTTTAACTACTCTCTGAACAAGTTAGACTGATAACTGGTGTCTGGCCTACTGTCACCCAGTGAGCTTAATGGCAGACTGTAGAATTGTATAATGGTCTCTCCATTTGTAGAGTGCAACGTTCTCTCTACTAGGCCACACTGGAGCATCCAGATTGTGATCCTTTGGGAGCCAAAGTAATTGATCAAATAGTTTTAAGCAAACCCCCCCCTGGAATGTTTGGGGTATAAACTTAGGCCAGGATCCAAAGAACTCTACAGCTAGTTTTGTGAGCATGGGGTGAACTGGGCTTGACCAGGAACCCTCCTTTGTTTCATAGCATCAATGCATTTACATCTTCAGGGGTTTTCAAAGCAGACTGTGATGTGGCATGTGGGTTCTCTAGTTAGTTCTGAGCTGGCTTTTCTTAAATATCAAACGTTCCACTGGGTATGTCTGAGTTCTTGAATATGTCTACAGTCTGTCTTAAAAAACATTTTTATACCATATCTACATCATAAGGTTAAGAGAATTTTGTATATTGAACTCTTAGAAATTCTGGTTCTTGAGCAGCCTGTATGAAACCTGTCTACAGTTTAAACAGTTTTGCATATCTTTTTGTTGCTTTCCTTGATTAACAGTGCAGTTGTAAGCATGTTTACTCAGAAGTAACTCAAACTTGAAATTTGAGCGGGTGGTGGCGGCCCAACTCCAGAGGGTCTTGGATGAAGCGGATTATCTGGATCCTTTTCAATCTGGTTTCAGGCTGGGCTTTGGGACGGAAACTGCCTTGGTCGTCTTGGTGGATGACCTATGACGGGGACTGGACAGGGGGAGTGCGTCCCTGTTGGTCCTGCTGGACCTCTCGGCGGCTTTCAATACCATCGACCATGGTATCCTTCTGGGCTGATTGGCCGAGTTGGGAGTTGGAGGCACTGTTTTGCGGTGGTTCCGCTCCTACTTGGAGGGTCGATCCCAGATGGTGGTGCTGGGGGATGCCTGTTCGACACCCTGGCCCTTGAGGTGCGGGGTGCCGCAGGGTTCAATTCTGTCCCCCATGCTATTTAATATCTACATGAAACCGCTGGGAGAGGTCATCCGGGGGTTTGGAGTGAGGTGTCATCAATATGCTGATGACACCCAGCTCTATCTCTCCTTTCCTCCAGACTCCAGGGTGGCGGTTGAGGGCCTGGAGCGCTGTCTGGAAGCAGTGAGGATCTGGATGGGGGCTAACAAGCTGAAATTAAATCCGGATAAGACAGAGGCTCTCCTGGTTCGGAAAACCTCGATGCAGGTGCTGGATTATCGACTTGCTCTGAATGGGGTTGCACTCCCTCTGAAGGAGCAGGTTCGCAGCTTGGGGGTCCTCCTGGACTCGCAGCTGCTCCTGGATTCCCAGGTGGCGGCTGTGGCTAGGGGGGCCTTTGCTCAGCTTCGGCTGGTGCGCCAGCTGCGACCGTACTTGGATCGTGCAGACCTGGCCACGGTGATCCATGCCACGGTGACATCGAGGTTGGATTACTGTAACGCGCTCTATGTGGGGCTGCCCCTGAAGACGGTTCGGAAACTACAATTAGTACAGAATGCGGCGGCCCGTGTGGTCACCGGAGCCAGGCGGTTTGACTCTGTCAGCCCGCTTCTCCGGGGGCTACATTGGCTGCCCATTCGTTTGTGGGCTCAATTCAAGGTGCTGGTTTTGACCTTTAAAGCCCTATACTGCTCTGGGCCAGGATATCTTAGAGAACGCCTACTCCCGTACAATCCGGCTCGTCCTCTCAGGTCATCAGAGAAGGCCTTTTTGCAAGTGCCGCCACCCAAGGAGGTCCAGGGGGCGGCTGCAAGAAATAGGGCCTTCTCGGTAGTGGCACCAACATTATGGAACTCCCTTCCCCTTGACTTGAGAATGGCTCCCTCTCTTGAGAGTTTTCGGTGAAGCCTGATTTCTTGTTGTTTAAACAAGCCTTCTGATTTCTGGCCTTCTTAACTTTTTTATACATCTTTTAGTTTTACAGGCTTGATTCCTCGGTGATCTGCTCTTTTAATCTTTTAATCTGACTACTGTTTTTATGGCCTCTGTAGTGTGTTTTTAAATGTTTTTATCTGCTTGTATTAATGTTTTTAAAAACTGTTTTTTTAATATGTTGTTAGCCGCCCTGGGTCCCGTTAGGGAGAAGGGCAGGATAAAAATAAAGTTTTTATTATTATTATTATTATTATTATTATTATTATTATTATTAAACTGAATTGATTAAAATTTGATTCCTACACTTAATTGTAAGTGTGTTTAGGATTTGCAACTTTATTCTGTTAGTCAAGTTGGAGGGGCAAGGAGCTATGGAGAGCACTGAAGTTCTGTTTTTCTTGGACGTAGTCTGTCAACACATGATGCAGACAACTTGCTGAAGTTGAGCAAGTCTACATCTGGTTGCTGAGCCCATGGGAACCTTATGCTTTGAGTTTCACCATGGAAATAAGGCAGGATGTCAGTGTGCTAAGTATTTTTCAGCTGTCACTATGTATTTCTCCATACATTTTAAAACTTCTCTTTCACAATCATTAGGAAGAGATATATTGTATTATGTATCCACTGCCCACTTCCGCTGTGCTTGCATAAAATCCTGTCTGGTCTGTTACACTGCTTGAGGTTATAGATATATAGCAATACCTTGACTTTCTTACTTGACATTCATCACTTTGCTGTTTCAGCTGCTTTCAGTTATAACCACATTTCACATTTCATCCACATGCTTTATTCTTTCATCCAGTTTCATCTAACCTTCCATGGCATTTGCCAATGTTCTTTCATTTTTTTTTTTCATTCCTGTTTAGGTAGGTTTCACATGCATTTGCATGTGCAATATAGTTATTTACATTTTTTACCCGCCAAAATAAATTTGCCAGCTAAATAAGGCTCTGCTTTGACATTGCTTCCATTCTGGACTTTCATCCATGCTCTGGTCCCTAACAAGACTAAAGTGCAAGGTTTTGCTGTATTTTATCAAAAAACTTTTATGCTAATATTTTATGACTTTGTATAATATTTTGGAGTGTAGGAACCTTTGAAGGGGGCTGTATATGCTCTTTCTCCATGTGTGATGAACCATTTCTTTGAAAGAATGGAATTAGAGCACTGGAAATACTTTTAGCAACCATGCTGTGTATTTTGTCGAAGACTCCATCAAAGAGCAGCTATTTGCATGGAGTTGTGGCATTTCTTGGAAGGATGAGGATTGAATTTTAAGAATGAATGAAAGATCTACAGGAATTTCAGCTGGCTTCCTTTTACTGTTCATTGGAAGAGTGATGTTTCTAGTGATAAACTTCATTTGGAGCCCCAAGAAGTTAACAAGGCAGCATTGTGTACATTGTATATTCTTAATGGGTTGTTGAATGAGTTCCTGTTCATGGATGTCTATGATATCTGCTTCAGAAATAACTCAGTGTGTATCTGTGTGTATACATACATGCTTGGCAAAGTGCAGTTAGTTTATACTGTGGGGTTAACATTGACAGTCTAAATCTAGGTGACATCTTTGAGCATAAACTAAAATATCTGATGGGGCGGGGTGGTGGCTACAGTTTCCAAGATCGGATAGACACTTGATTTATTGGGTCTGTCACAGAAACTTTTTTTGAGTTTAACTTTTGTCTCTTGAGCACTGGCTGTCTGTTGCAGAGAAAGCCTTTTATAAAATAGAGAGATTGAAATCAGTCCTTTTGTATGCATAAGTGTAGGTAATTATACTTTAAAGAGAACTTGCTTTGTACATTTTAATTTTTATAAAGAAACGAGCAGTTATCTCCCTGACACCTTATTAAATGTATAATTAACCTTATGATCCCTACCTCACTTGTGAATGCTTGGCAGAATAATTGGAGAGGAATAGTGGTTTTTCCCCCCTCTTTCTTTCTTTTACAGTCCTAAATCTCTTTTCTGTGGGATGTTGAAGCATTTGTTCATTTTCTCCCCCTTTTGAGCAAACCCAATGCTTTATTGTGCCAAGGACAGCATTTGCCAGAAAAAGGAGGGGGGAGGGAGGAATTGGCTTGGCATCTCATTTGTTTTCCTTTCTGCAGGTTTTTAATAAGTGGTCGACTATTGAGGCCTTTGGAGGTAAATGATATATTACTGGTTATTGTGAACCTTTCTAATTGGAAGTTTTCACCTTAGCTAGTTTTATTTATCAAAAGCCTACAGTTGCTTTTGCTCATTTAATTTTATCTCTCTCTATCCCCGCCCCTTTTCTCTTTCTAAAGAGATGCAGTGCAATAGGTGAACAAAAGGAAATTCTACTGGCTTTCGTTGCAAAGACAGCCCAGCAACCAGGACAGGTATATCAACTTTTTTCATGAATGTAATGCATATATTCTTTCCAGCATCTTCACTTAACTGCAGCACTGACACCTATTTAAAATTCAGAACACAGGTTTTAACACATTGCACTTTCTCAGTTCAAAAAGAAAGTTTTAAAGAGAAAAACATTCTAAATTAATCAGCAAAACATGTAGACTTGGGGCTTTTCTTGGGTGTGCTGAAGAGAACATGGAACCCATTATTAAGTGTTACATCGCAAACATTATGCTGTGGGTCTATATTTCATTCAAAATATTTTACAGTGCATAGTGCTTGGCAGAAAATGTTGATTCCCAAGGCCAGTTACTAGTTGGGATTTTTAATTTTTTCATTTATTGTAATATTGCTATTGGCCAAACAATGGCTACCCTGACACAATAAACAATAGTCCAGTTGTGGTCATATGAACATTCAGATTACTTGATTCTTTAATGAGAGAGGAGGTTCTTTAATTCTTTAATTAAGAATGAGGAGGTTCTCATTCTTTAATGAGAGAACAGGCCTTGCTGAAGGAGAGTCAGCATGGCTTCTGTAAGGGTAAGTCTTGCCTCACAAACCTTATAGAATTCTTTGAAAAGGTCAACAGGCATGTGGATGCGGGAGAACCCGTAGACATTATATATCTGGACTTTCAGAAGGCGTTTGACACGGTCCCTCACCAAAGGCTACTGAAAAAACTCCACAGTCAGGGAATTAGAGGACAGGTCCTCTCGTGGATTGAGAACTGGTTGGAGGCCAGGAAGCAGAGAGTGGGTGTCAGTGGGCAATTTTCACAATGGAGAGAGGTGAAAAGCGGTGTGCCCCAAGGATCTGTCCTGGGACCGGTGCTTTTCAACCTCTTCATAAATGACCTGGAGACAGGGTTGAGCAGTGAAGTGGCTAAGTTTGCAGACGACACCAAACTTTTCCGAGTGGTAAAGACCAGAAGTGATTGTGAGGAGCTCCAGAAGGATCTCTCCAGACTGGCAAAATGGGCAGCAAAATGGCAGATGCGCTTCAATGTCAGTAAGTGTAAAGTCATGCACATTGGGGCAAAAAAATCAAAACTTTAGATATAGGCTGATGGGTTCTGAGCTGTCTGTGACAGATCAGGAGAGAGATCTTGGGGGGGTGGTGGACAGGTCGATGAAAGTGTCAACCCAATGTGCGGCGGCAGTGAAGAAGGCCAATTCTATGCTTGGGATCATTAGGAAGGGTATTGAGAACAAAACGGCTAGTATTATAATGCCGTTGTACAAATCTATGGTAAGGCCACACCTGGAGTATTGTGTCCAGTTCTGGTCGCCGCATCTCAAAAAAGACATAGTGGAAATGGAAAAGGTGCAAAAGAGGGCGACTAAGATGATTACGGGGCTGGGGCACCTTCCTTATGAGGAAAGGCTACGGCGTTTGGGCCTCTTCAGCCTAGAAAAGAGACGCTTGAGGGGGGACATGATTGAGACTTACAAAATTATGCAGGGGATGGACAGAGTGGATAGGGAGATGCTCTTTACACTCTCACATAATACCAGAACCAGGGGACATCCACTAAAATTGAGTGTTGGGCGGGTTAGGACAGACAAAAGAAAATATTTCTTTACTCAGCGCGTGGTCGGTCTGTGGAACTCCTTGCCACAGGATGTGGTGCTGGCGTCTAGCCTAGATGCCTTTAAAAGGGGATTGGACGAGTTTCTGGAGGAAAAATCCATTATGGGGTACAAGCCATGATGTGTATGCGCAACCTCCTGATTTTAGGAATGGGTTAAGTCAGAATGCCAGATGTAGGGGAGGGCACCAGGATGAGGTCTCTTATTATCTGGTGTGCTCCCTGGGGCATTTGGTGGGCTGCTGTGAGATATAGGCAGCTGGACTAGATGGGCCTATGGCCTGATCCAGTGGGGCTGTTCTTATGTTCTTAGGTTCTTTTCAGCATGTGCATTTCTGTTATTTATAAGATCTGCATTTTAAAGCATAAAATATTTAGTTGGCAAATGATGTTCTCAGGTGATTGCCCAGTTTCAAGGTGATTCAAGGTGAAACTGGTGATTGCCCAGTTTCAGGGTGGAGATAAAACTTCTTCTTAAAAGTTTGACTTTAAAAAAATATCACACCTAGTTTCACTGATCCTATACAGGCCCATTAAAATGCCTGAGAGCTGTGCAAACCACCATAGTCTGTTTAGTTGTGTTAGAAGAGTCTCTGGCTTCCGTAATATTTGTTTATGGATATTTCAAAGGCGATAGTCTGAAATTCAGACCTCCTTGACGTTTTTTGACTTGCTTAGAAATGAGCCAGAGATGCACGTGCATTTATTAAAGGGGTTTTCTAATTAGCTGTTCTGATGCTCCAAGCAATATCTTCATCTCCCCCAAGTTCAGAAGTTGTTCAGAGGTTTAGAGAATCAGGGCCTCTGTTGTGATGATATTGGTACAGTAATAGTACTAATAATGCATGGTAATATAAGCACAGAAGTCAGACCCCTGCCCCGAGGAGCTACAGTCTCTGTCTTGATTCGCTAACTAGCCTTGCTAAATCCTGCATGCATTTCACTTCTGATCATGGCCATAGCTTATTGTGTTTCCTAGCCCCAGATCCAACTGAACAATATCTCTTTCAGTATTACGTAACTGAATTCTGTTTCTGTACATTTAATTTTTCTAGGTTAAAAAAATCAAGACATTGTTAGACCTTGTTCCTGATTTCATTGATACAAAAATAATCTATTCTTACCTCATGAAATGCTATGGTAAGTTATTGCACATTTAGATTGTGGAATTTGATAATTACATCTGGAGACATCAGAAAGCAAGGATGTCACTAGGATTGTTGATGTTGCACATGCTTCTGTGAAATCAAATCTCCAAATCTATGACAAGCTGACGATGATGCTGATGGAGTTTGCCTAGAAGCTCATGAGGATTTAGAGTGATCAGAAAAACAAACCTGCATGTTAACAAACGGGGGGAGGGGGGGAGTGCATAGTTTAGTGATAGAGCTCATACTTTGCATACAAAGGCCCCAGTCTTCAGTTAAAAGACCTGAGGTGGGAAAAGAGGGAGTGTCATTTCATGTGAAAGTATACATTGTCAATTGTAAGAGGAAACCATGGTTTAGAGCAGGGGTCTCCAAATCCTGGCCCGGGGGGCCAGATGCAGCCCGCAGCCAGCCTTTTTCCGGCCCACAGCCAACTTCTTATCCCCTGAAAGCCTCTGGCCCACTCAACTGAACATGACCAGAACTGTGCTCTGATTGCGTCTGGAGGGTGTTCTGAGGGCCAGAGAGGTTGAGCCCATTCATTCATTTATTCACTCATCTACGTTCCATCTCTAATTTATTTATTTAAATTTTATATTTAAATTTTATCTGGCCCTCCACACCACGCCAGATATTTGATGCGGCCCTCTGGCCAAAATGTTTGGAGACCCCTGGTTTAGAGTGATATTCTCGAATATAGTTAACAAACTATGGTTCCACAAGTTCATACTTAATACAATTTGCTCATAAAGTGAAAGTAGGAATTCAGGCATGAAGGAGGAGATGAAAGTGAAATGCTTGAAGTGGCAAACTGTAGTTTCTTATTACATCTGACCTCTGACACTGAGCTAAAGGTGCCCCCACCCACACAGTGGCAGGCAGAGGAACAGTACAGCCAATATTTGAATGCCTGTATGTCTTCCCAAGTAGCCATTTAGAGCAGAAGATGCGAACTTTTCCATGGAGGGAGAGAAAATACACAATGCCTTTGACATTGCATGAACTTCTCACATTGTAGGGCAAATAACTGGCATGTGTACATACCAGATTGTTTTCTTTTTAAACAGTTACCCAAGCCAAATCATTGTCCTTGATCCCAAAAGGAGGATGCATAAGCATTGCTAATGTGGCCTCTTGGTACATCAGTGACTAACAGCCCGATCCTGAGATGCCCAGTTTGCAGGGCTGCAGCGGCGCTGAAAATGGCTGCCGCTGCATCCTGCATGCTCCAGGCAACTGCCGGCGGTCCTCGGGAGAAGGGAACTTTTGTCCCCTTCTCCCGGGTAAAGCGAGTAGCCCTACAATGGGGCTACTCAATTCTATGGCAGCCCAAAGGTTGGCGTAGAATCAAGAGCCTCCATGTCAGGTGGTGACAAAGCTCCACCGGTCCCGTCTCCCTCCCACCCTGCCTGGAACACCTCCTCGCCACCCTCCCTCTGCCTCCCCCCACCCTGGAATGCCTCCTCCCCCCACGCCCCAATCTATATCTCCACTGCTCTGTGGTTTGTGTGACCGCCGAGTGGCGGAGTTCTGACACTAGGCCAGCACTGGCAGAGCACCGGCGCTAGGATGTTTGCTTTCCTTCTGCTTCACTGTCTTAGAGCCCAATCCTGAGCTCGGCACACTGGCTCACTGTAAGACAGGGAAGCAGAAGGAAGCCAAACTCTCACCTTAAGGCCTGCTTCATAGCTCTGATTGAGGCAAAAGCTTACCTTTCTGCCTCTTGTTTCTTTGCAGTGCCATCCAGTGAAATGAGTTGAAAGGATGAAATTCTTGTGGCACAACTCTTGATGCTCACGGCTAACCCTGACTTCAGATATCTTATTGAATTTAGCAATGAAGTGTTGCTTCATCATAAAATTCTGTAATTAACTGATATTATTGTGCACAATTTGCAGTTTATATTCCTGGGCACTCTTTCTCCTCATTCTATGAAAATCACAATAATATTGGCTTACTGCATTTATTTGAATGCCATGTCTTCCTGACCCACCCAGTATCTCTCTTTGGAAAGAATAGTGTGATGTTTTAAATATTAAATGGCCAGGAGATGCCGTATATCACAACCTTGTTGACTCCTTTCGTTCTTCTGCACAGAAGGGTACATGAGAGCCTGTGGGCACTTGCCCTGGAAACAGGCAGACTAGCGGAACTGTGCTGCATCCAGTTTTGGGCAGTTTGTAGCTCACCCCAAGGCAAGGGGAAACTTTTCCCCTTAGCCCGGAAAGAGCCACTGCAGCCCCAATGGGGCTACTTGGATCTGTTCCACCTAAATCAGCATCACAAATCCAAGCAGCCTGGGACTGCTCCAGGCTACCTGGGAAAGGGGTCAGGATCCAGCATAACTGCTGGATCCTGGCCCCACCTCCTGCTTGCTGCCTGCCCACCCATGGTCCCGCCTACCGCCAACCCTCCTTGCCCCAAAACACCTCCCTCCCACTCTCAAAAATGGTACGTTTTCTCCCTCCCTGAACTAGTGAATATGCAGGTGTTGATTCTGTTCCTGATCAGAGAGATAATCTTCTGGGACTGTGTCCAGGAGGGTGGAAAGAGGAGGAGAAGAAAATCCCTTCAAATAGTTAGTCTTCCAAGAATAAAGAATTACTAAGAAAACGTCTCAATTGTGCGGTCCATTAAACATAATCTCAGTGTTAGATCTTCCTTTTTTTGTTTTTTATACAATAGATACTTCTATTTTAAAGAAATGGGAAGTTAACAATTTCTATTATACCTTCATTAAACCATCACTTTGTGCAGGTTCTGAAACCTCCCACAGTTAGAAAGAAACTCATCCACTTGCAGCTGTGAGTGGGAAGTTTTTCCTTGACAAATGCAAGGGTTTGAAACATACATCTCTATAGAATATAAGCTTTTATGGGAAAAAATTCTTATGAAAAGCATTAAGTAACTTCCGTTATGGAGACAGATACCAAAAAGGTGAATGAAAAATAAATCTGTCAGCCTAGTTTTCCTGCAGAAAGACTTATTTAGTGTTGTTGCTGATCTTTGGAAGTCAAAGCAGGCCAAGAGCAACAAGACACGTTTTGCTGCCACTTGAGCTGAATAGAAAAATGGGAACAACAGATCCTTTTTTTCCTTCTGCATGTTACTTTTAGTGCTTCATTGGTAGAAAAGCAACTGGCAATGTGATAGATAAGAAGACCAATACAAATGCCAAGTATTTAAGTATGCAAACAGCCTTGTGAGGTGCCTAAGTACTGTATTATTCCCATATTGCAACAGGGGAGCTAAAGCTAAGAAGGATAACCTGCCTAAGGCCATCTTTTGAATTCATGGCAAAGGCAAGGTTTGAACATAGGAAAGCCCTGATTTGCAACTCTGCTTTAGTCACTATATTTGTGCCAAACCAAATCCCATTTTCATTTCAGCAATAAAATGCATTCTGTATCTGATTGTTTCAGCAGTTTGCATCTTCTTTTTGCACAATTTTAAAATGAATAGCCCAACAAGGAGCTCTGTGGCCTAAAAGGAGAAGCTTTATTAGGAATCTGCAGCTTCCTGAAATCATATGCAAATCACATAAACCAGAATTTCTGGCGTTGGTATAATGGCTTCATCATGTTCTTGGAATAATAGGTTGTGCTACTTTAAAACTGTCAGGATATAAATTTACAAGCCTGAACAGAACAGAACAAAGTGCATTACAGGTCAACCTGACCAGGTGTCTGTAATTAAGCTGAAAGTGCAAGTCATGCTGAGTCATCAAAAGCTGACACGTTGGGTTGCTGTAATGTAAAATCTGATTGGCTAAATGAAATATAAATATGGAGGACCAGGAGCTAGCTTCTGGGGCTGTTTTCTTCCTCCTTCGGTCTGTAACATTTTGGACTGAACTGCTAAGAGACTGCTATGGACTTTTTTGGCTGCTGTGTGTGTGTATATACAATACATTTGGTAATGGGAGCTACTGTGTCTGCATCTTATTTCAACTACAAGGACCAGTGACCTGAAGTACTGGTATTTTCTTTCTAATCTGTGCACTCTGACAAAAACATGGGTTTCTGACCTGACTTTCAAAGCAAACAACATTAAAACTGTATGAGCAGTTAACTGCTTTAAAACCTAGAAATCAAAAGGTGCCACGTTTCATATCTGATGTTTGGGGGTCATCACTTTTTGAGAGGTTCCATTCCTCACCAGCAAACGTGTCCTTTTTTTTTAGTGGTATTTCCTCTATTTTTAAATTGTTTTTCTGTCAGTGGCTATGAACTTGACAATGCACAGATTTTAAAGAATTTAGAGTCAGTTGCCTTTTTAAAATGTCCTTTAACGCCTAAGCGGAAGTGCATTTTTGAAGAGCCTGCAAGAATTGGGACATTTGTTCCTCGAAACTTTGGAATGTAGAGCCTTCATACAGTAATTCACCAGAGCCAGAATGGTTTCTTAAAAAAAACAAGTTCAAGACCTATCTGTATTCTGGAAACCCCTGATTTAAAAGATGCATTGTCATTGATCTCAGGTGAACCTTGCCTGTTTTTTTTTACTAGAAGGAATGTCACAGTAGTTACTCTGAAAAGCAAAATGTCTGCTACCTTAGGATAAAATGAAGGGAAATATCACCATCTTTTCTCAAACTTGGCACAGACACAACGAGACAGCTTATCTCTGCGGCAGGAGCCTCAAGAGCCCCAAGACTTGGCATGTCTGCTTGTCAGCTCCAGTAATTCATCAAGAAGCAAATTTAATCTGCAGTTAAAGCCTTAGTTTATTTAATCTCACTAATTAATCGATTAAAGCTTGCAGCACCACTTCAGATGTACTTAAGTGTGGAATTCTTTCACTGACATTGCTGGGATTACTATAGAGTAATGTGCTTGAGCCTCTTGGCTACCTGGAAGCCAGGCATTTTTGAAAGGGGGTGAAATGAGAAATTTCCGGCATAGTTCATTCTCATTTATAATATAAACTGTTCAGCTTTTCCTACAATGTTTAAATTTGTGGTTTTTTCCTTCTGTTTCTCTTCTTAGCATCAGATGAGGACGTGGCTTCAGCAAAAGCTCTGTATGATAAAATGAAAGCAGAGAAACTGCACCCAGATGAGTTGTGTCTGAAACGTTTGGCGGTTCTCCTGAAGAAAGCAGGAGAGCCAGTTCCTTTTATAGAACCTCCTGTGAGTGTTTACCAGTTTTCAAAAGAAACACCTCTGCGTGTGTGTACTTACGCAAATATGCACAAGTCTTAATAAAACAAGTGGCAGACTTAATTACGCTGGGATTAAACCTTCACAGAAACCCTCAGAGGAGTCTGCAAATCAAGTGCTGAGTGTGTTGTAGGCATTGTATTAATCTGGCATTAGACCTGACTGAAGGGAGAAGGAAATCTTCTGGGGCTATTGTGTTTAAAGTATAAGGACATTATTGGGCATTCATGTTCAGGTGTGAGTTTATCAAGCATCCTTGGAGTGTTTTATCTCCCGTATTTAAACTTTAAATGATTTCTGCATGCTTTATTTCAGAACAGGTTTATATGTCAGTTAATTACTAGTTTTTTAAACATAAAGTATTTTCTTCTCCAAATAGCATTTGTAGCATGGAAATGTAAAACATAAGAACTAATTTTCTCGGCCTGACTTATCTTTACTTATTTTGCCAACAAAACCACATACTTGGCCCCTCTGTAAATCTGCTTAATTGAGGGGAACAAATTAATACAGAACTGTGGAGACCGCTTGAAATAGCTTCATCAGTACATTACTTTAGGCTGAGACTCTACAAAAGCAGGTACTGAAGAGTTAATGTAGCTGTAATTAGTAGCATTTTGTGCTTAGAGATAGGATTATCCCTAAGTCCTGTTTTGGAAGTTCATTGCATTCCGTGGTAATAGGAAATCCTAGCTCTTCATTTATATGCATAAATAGACTGAACTAGAGTTCAGATCAACTTGGTGCATGATGTGTTCTTTTTTTTTTTTTCTTCAAATACCACTTTTGCAAGTACCTCCTTTACCACCAGATATAGCAGCTATACACAGTAATGGACAGCTTGCCCCACGGTTGGAGCATTAATTCTGTGCCCTCCTTCTACAACCTGTTCTGCTTTTGAGGACCTAGGCTGCTGCACAGCCACCTTTTGCTTGCCACTTCCATTTTGTGTATCATTTCAGTTCACAAGGAAACTTACTTCAGAGTCAAACTAGATAAGATGTTAAACATGTCTTAAACTCTCTCCCCTTTCTTCCCCCTATTTAATTAATTAATTTTTACATTTTTATACATTTTTTTCACATTTTATTTTTTTATTTTTAAGTTGTGGGGGTCCAATTCGGATTGGAACAGTAGAGGAGTCAGGTGAATCCTTTCCTTCTGCACTATTTTCTCAATGATAATCACACGTACATACCCTCTGAAGTTAATCACCCCAAGTAGCAGCTTCAGGGGTGTGACTTCTAGCAAGAAGTGACTTGAGAGACTTAGAACCCAGTCCTGTGGATTCTTAGCACCAGGTCTGAGCTCCAGCTCCGGCACTGGGTGTTACAAACATACTGTAAATCACATTTGCGGCACCCAGAGAGAAGGGGTCGCTGGTGCTGGACCAGCACTAGTCAGTGCAGAGTCTCAGCGCTGTATGGAGGGTGGGGTGGGAGGAGAAACTGGCCCAGGAAGGGGGTGGGACAGGCATAGCATGTTGGGCAGCAAATCCCAACACAGAGGCTCTAAAGTCTGCGCTGGCAAAATAGCCGGTGTAGACTTGAGAAGCCCCATTGCAGGGCAAGGGGATGAAAGTCCCCTTCCCTTGAGGAAATCTCTGACAGCCTCAGTGGTGCCACTGGATGGAGCGGTAGCCATTTTGGTGCTGCTGCACCCGGTGGAGTCACCAGGAACAGGTTTGTGCTGTTAAGCCCCACTCCAACACTGTAGTCTTGATCTATATCAGTAGCTGCCCTTGAGTGGGGGGGGGGGAGTGCCAAGCAAAGCCTTTGAGTACTTGTTGAAAGTAGCATATAATTGATAAATACTTATGAGGAGACTGTCATTGTTCTTTGGAGCAGTAGTTGTCAGTGACTATGGTGGACTTTTTTCAGGATGTGTGGACTTTTGGCATTCCAGGAGATATGAAGATACCAATTTTAGTCAGATTTAGTACAGCAGATTTAGTACTATGGAATTTGATCAAATTTTTTAAAGCATAGTTACAGTAAGAAATAATAGTTTCCTTTCCTACTCATCACTGTTTTTCATTTTTCATCTACTGTAGGAGAGCTTCAAATTCTACGCAGACAAACTAAGAAATGAAAGACAGGGAGATTCATCTGATGAAGATTAACATTTTTATACTTTAATTGCTGTTAGTAATATTATGACTGTGAAAAACTGTTTTCAATGTATTAATGTCATGAAGAAATAAAATGGAAAATAGGACTCCTTGGAGTAACACATGTTGGCTTATACACAACTTCTACATAAAACTTGTTTTGAAGCAGTTTGAATGACTTCTTTCTGAAGCCACTGTACAGGGTCTTGCCAGATCAGGTAATGTAAAAATAAAGTTATATTTGCTACTTATTGGACTATGTGCAGTCTGTGTACATCTTTGCCACAATCTCTGTTCCTGCACACATTTGCCCCTAAACAGTTCTGTTTCTGTGCAAAGAAAAATCCAGTTTCTGTAATTGAAGAATAAATTTATGCAAAGCATACTTGCATATATTAATTTAATTTGTGGTTTTTGCTTCAAAAGTCCATAATTTCTTTGACAATAAAATGGATTATCTAAACAAAGTGGGAGATAAGCAAGGTGGTTATGGGAAGTCAATATGAGGTTACGGTGGCAAATAACTGTAGCCCTGGAGCAAAGATTCAGAGCTATTCAATGTGTTATATCACCCCATAAAAGCTTCTGATCACTAAAACCTACCCCTTTTCCAGGATGATATGTGATGAGTTTCCTGTTTTTCCCCCTGCAACCATAAGGCAGGGCTGGCCCTTCTATGAGAACAACTGTAGCAGGTCATGAGGCCTCAGGCAGCAGGTTGGTGAGGAGCACCATCTCTGTCTACCACTTGCCTCAACTGCACCTCCTCCTTCCATTTCTTGCAATGGTAAAGGAAAAGAGGGGCTGAAAGGAAGAGGAAATGTAGAGGGGAGGGGACTGCTGAGCTAGAACATGGAAAGTCGAGGCTGGCACATGAGTCAGTATTTGGCATGCTGCCTCAAGTATCATGCCCAATGGCATGCTCATTGGGTATGAGTCAGTATTTGGCATGCTGCCTCAAGTATCAGGAAGACTTGGGATAGCCCTGCTATAAGGGATATGAAAAACATTGATGATATTCAAAACTTCACACTTCTCTTGCTCAGATGTTCCTACAGAGGTGCAGGACTTGTATATCATCAGACTATATTACCTTTCTCAGATACTTCATTTGAAGTAGATCTGGCTGCATTCTGATATTTTTATGTATGTATGTATCTATACATTAAGAGTCTTATGCCAAAAGATTGAGTTCTTATGATTGCTTTTCAGCAAACCCATAATATTCATAACAGTACACTGAAGCTCTCCTTTGCAGGTTTTTTTTACTTGTAAATACACCCTAGATACTGGGGAAAGAATTGAAGCTGATGGATAGTTTTGGTTTACGTTTGCTTTTTCTTTCCTTGTCGAATCTCTGGGCAATGGATGTTTTAGTGATCAATGTTAAGTTTGTTTACAACTAATTTATGCCTGTCATATGCAAATGAATAAACTGGCTAATGTTCCATTGATTTTTCTCTGTGTATAGAATATACTCATTTTCCTTAATTTTTTTTTCTTTCACAAATGAGAAGGGGAAGGGGTCAGTCAAAGCTGTTTCAGGAAGGGGGTATTGCAAATAGTTCAGGGCTGAACAACCTAGCTGCTAGAGGATTCCCAAAATTGTCCTCAACTTAAATGCTGACTGTGTTTAACCTGTGAAAAAGGTTCAAGCAGATGTGTTGAACTTTTGATGACTTCCCTAGCACACTTTTTTGGAAAGTGTATAGAGACTATGTAATGAGTGGAATGTTGGATTTGGAACATTGAGCATATAAAGCTTCCTTTTGCTGAATGCATCCAGTCTTATACTGGCAGCAGGTTTTCCAAGGTTTTTCCATTCCTATCATGTGAGATCACATAGCTCAAGATGCATGAGATGATTGGCATTTTTATCCAACCCTTTCCCCAAAGAGGTTGTATCAACAGATAATTCAACCCCCTTTTCACGATAGCCCTGTGGGGGGGGTTAGACCAAAAAATAATTGAGTTAATAAATTGGGTTAGTCACTTATAAGCCATTTTTCAGTACAAGACTTCCCAAGTGGCATACAATCTCAAATAAAAGCAAATATAATAAATTCCAGGTAGGGAATAACAAAATCACAAAAGCAGCCCTAGCATCAATAGTAAAATCAGTGATATGCTGGAATGCCTAGACAGTGTTTGTTTTGTTCACAGTCTGCCTGGTGCTGTACAGGCATCATAAGCTTCATATACATGGACATTCCGTATATGACAAAACATGATGGGTATGTGGATGGTCACCCAAAAGGCTTTTGTTCCAGGTCCACTGCTAAACATTATGCCACACTAGCTCTAAACTTGGATTAACCTGGTGCCTTATACATGCCCCTTCCCCTTATTTCATTTCTCCACATTTCATTTCAGCCATGAAGCTATTTCAACCCAAGTTGCCACTCAGACTTCTTGTGATGGTAACATGAAAACATCATGAATGCCATCCTGAGCAATTTGGAAGAAGGAAAGGAAACAGATATGAGAAATAAGCCTTTGAGCGCTGCAAAATTGTTCTACTTTGACAGGAAAGGGGCTGACTTTCAAATTATAAATGCACTAGTTTATAGGAAGAGCCATGAAACTGAGTTAACATTTTAAATAAGTTGATACCATAATAATTTCGGTGGTTGGTGCATTGAGAACCAATGTAAAATTCTAAAAAACTGGCTGTCTGAAAGTTGCTACAAATCTTGTTCAGAGGAGACCACCTTGATTTCATAGCTATCATATAATGTTTTAGGTCTATTTACATGCTGCTTGTTCTGTTGGTTCTCCATATTATTTGCACTGTAGAATTATAAAGTGACCCAGACTGTACTTCATAACTCTGAATGGCACAAGTTATATGCTAATGGACCCAAAAGACATATTGGAAATCCTTTCCGTAACGCCACAGCTCTTGTTTCTAACAATCACCTGGTCGATCTCTTCCCTAGAAATCTGCTGCAGAAATTGAGGTGCATTAAACTAAATTCAAAAGAGACCTTGTGTACTTGAAAAGCCAAGATGGGTGCGCCAAATATTTGCATGCTATCTTTTACAACAGGGTTGAGCAAACCATGGCCCAGGGGCCATTTGCAGCCCTCAGGGACCCCCAGTTGTCCCACAGGGAGTCCCCAGTTTCCAAGGAGCTTTTGGCCCATCAGAGACTGTTAGAGACCACCCTGGCCCGCAACTGTGGTTTATGTTGGAGGTGTGCACTCAAGAGTTATTTATAACCCCCCTTCACTTTTCTGGTTTGGTCTGCATGTCTGTTGAAAGCACATCCATAATTGTCCCAAGTGCATCAATTTATGTTCTCCATGTGTTTTCTGCTTTTCCCTGGGTGTTATTTTAACCCCCCGCCATCGCCTCTGAACAACTTATGTCTCCAAGTGTTTTTGGCATGGTCTGTAAGTTTTCACTATGCAAGAGGCGTGTGTGGCAAACAGTTCATAGTTCTCATGTGGTTCTATATACCTGCATTATCTTTCTCGTGTATTATAAATAAGCTCAGTAAAATTCATTCATTCATATAAGTTCTGTCTCGAATGTATTCATTTATGTAAATTTATTCAAATTTGAAATGTAAATTTTTGCCCTGCCCCCAACACAGTGTCAGAGAGATGATGTGGCCCTCCTGCCAAAATGTCTGCCCACCTGTTTTACAAGACAAAGCTAGGGAAGAGAATGGGCTACCCAGGCATGTTCAAGCAAAAAAAATGAAGGATGCATTTCCCTCAATTCTGACACTATATTTGCATTTTTTAAAGTAAGTGCAGTCAACATGTAGCAGAAGAGGTAAATCACAAAAGTTGGAAAGAGGTGGTTTCTCATGCCCTCCCCCCAATTCTATAACTCTAGGACATGAAGAAGCTGGCAATTGATGCAGGACAGACCACAGTACTTGTTACACGATGCATAATTTTATTTTATTACAATATTTATATACCTCCTTTCTCAAGACAAGGCAGTTTGCATATGCAGGCTGAACATAAAACCATTTTTCAAAGAAATTTTTACAAGTATGTCTCATGGAATAAATCTCATAAAACCTGCGTTTCTCCTGGTTTTTCCCTACACGATGCAGCTGTCATCTTGACTGCCAGCTCTTAAACTTTCCAAGCTATTGCAAGCACCAGCAAATCAGGCTTCTCAAGGATGTTATCCATTTTTTTTGGCAGCTGACTTCTCCACAGTCCACTTCTCTGCACAGATAGTGGCCTTGGTCTTCTATCCAAGCAACTGATCCTTCTTAACTTTTCCGGCAAGGTGACAGCTCGCACACCACTTTATGGAATTTTCTGCCACAAGATGACAAAATTGCGTGCACTGCCATCAGCCATTGTACAGCAGCGGAAGGACTTTCCGCTGCCCTAAATGGCTCAGTGTGCCAGCCCAAGCCTAGTTAGGTTCAGGTCATAGCTCTATGGATGGCACCATTAGCTGCAAGTCTTGCATGTAGCAGCTGCTGACTCCACTGCCACTGCTGTCTCTCTTACAGGCTAATCTCAACCTGGCGGTGAAAAGACAAATGGCTATAGCAGCCACCACAGTTCATAATCTGAGCAGTCAGATAATGGAAAATGGCAGAGCGCGAAGAAGAGGGGCATGCTTGGTGCTCTGTCTCAGGCAACAAAATGCCTTGGACAGTTATTAAATGTCTGTACTTGCTATTGTGGAATGCTAGTTATGGCCTATTCTACCACTTCTCAAACTGGGTTGCAACCCGTCAGTGGGTTGCGAGGCTGACAAGCTGATGGCTAACAAGGAAAATGGACAGGATGGACAAGGATAGCTGACAAGGAAAGTGAAATGGAGCCACTCACGCATGTTTATTTGTGAGTAGGCAGTCATGCCTCAGTCCACTTCAAAGGGCAAGCTGAGTGGAACACAAGGCCACCAGGATGGTCCAGTTCTGATGAATGTTCAGCTCAACAAATACTCCAGAAGGCAGCCCCCCACCGTATTCTTGTATTGGCAACCTTCAGTCTCGAAAGACTATGGTATCGCGCTCTGAAAGGTGGTTCTGGAACAGCGTCTAGTGTGGCTGAAAAGGCCAATCCGGGAGTGACAATCCCTTCCACACCGGGAGCAAGTGCAGTCTGTCCCTGGTCTGTCTCCCTGGCTATGGGCCTTCCTTCTTTGCCTCTTTGCCTCAGTCTGTTGGCAAAGTGTCTCTTCAAACTGGGAAAGGCCATGCTGCACAGCCTGCCTCCAAGCGGGCCGCTCAGAGGCCAGGGTTTCCCACTTGTTGAGGTCCATTCCTAAGGCCTTCAGATCCCTCTCGCAGATGTCCTTGTATCACAGCTGTGGTCTACCTGTAGGGGGCTTTCCTTGCACGAGTTCACCATAGAGGAGATCCTTTGGGATCCGGCCATCATCCATTCTCACGTCATGACCGAGCCAGTGCAGGCGTCTCTGTTTCAGCAGTGCATACATGCTAGGGATTCCAGCACGTTCCAGGACTGTGTTGTTAGGAACTTTGTCCTGCCAGGTGATGCCGAGAATGCATCAGAGGCAGCGCATGTGGAAAGCGTTCAGTTTCCTCTCCTGTTGTGAGCAGAGAGTCCATGACTCGCTGCAGTACAGAAGTGTATTCAGGACGCAAGCTCTGTAGACCTGGATCTTGGAATGTGGACAAAAACAGGCTTGTAGGACTGGTGGAGTGAAACCTTTTTTTGAGTTTTAGAAAGCTAGGTGAGTTCTGTTAATGTCGTTTTAAAATTTGAGTGCCAGTGTTAAAAAGTATGGAAACCACTGACCTATTCACTTGTATGGCTTGAAAGTTCACCCCCCAAAATTACAAGACCTAGATGTACCATGGGTACACCATGGGTTTTCCTATCTAACTGAATATCTAACCATTGTTGAGATGCCCGATTCCAGTAAACAGTGACACCCAGTTTGCCTGTTACTTTCTCCCTGAGCTGAGGGCACATGAATTTTATTCTTGCCGTGAGTGAAAAGATGTCTTAAGTGTTTTGCTGTAGCAATTTTTAAATGGGTCCAACGCAAGGAAAAAAACTGCACACTGAAGAGACTGTAAAGGAGACTTTGGTTTTTGTAAAGGAGACTGAGGCCTGTGCCAAAGTGTATGCAGTGCAATGATTACTCACTCTAAATCTGAAGAACTTGACTCCGAGGACTCACTGAAGGCTGTTAGGCATATTATGCAGGCAGATCCTGATCTGTCATTGAACTGCCTAATCCCCAGTCCCTGAAAAATGTACCTGCATCATACATGTGTGTGTAACAGTCACCACTGCCACTGTGGATGCACACTGTCTTTGCCCAGCTCACACATCCATTAGAGTTGTGCTTTTTTCACATGATGGAATGAAAAGTAGTGGCACCCTCCTTCACAATGCAGCCATGTCTGAGTTGGGTGCTTCAGCTGGCTGTTTGATTTCTCTCCCCAAGATAGGGGAAGGGATGACAAATCACTGCACTCCCCTCTGTACAAATGGGCTGCATCATGAATTACCTGGCACTTATACATTATAGCATCTGCAGGGTGGAAGGGCAGAGGGTATGCCAGCTCCACTGCGTTTTTGATTTGGCAAAAAAGTGAGTTTGTCCAGACATGGAATGCAATAATGTAGTTTTGTGAGTCTTGTGAGAGCATGTGGTGCTGAAAATACAATGTGCACAGTCAGCATCCTCAGAACCACTACTGCTACTGCACAGATCATTTCCATTTATTCATTGTTCCTTCCTGTACAACACCCAGCAGTGAGGCATTCCATCATTATGTTCTGGTGTGGAGGACTTTGAGCAATAGTCCTCCGCTGAAGAAATATATTCAGGGTTAGTCAACCATGAGACTGGTTAACAGCTCAATCCTGAGCTGCTCAGTGCACGGGGCTGCGGTGATGCCAAATGGCTGCCATGGCAACCTGGACACAGCCAGGTAGCCACCGGCAGCTCCTGGGGGAAGGGGACTTTTGTCCCCTTCCTCTGGGTAAGGGAAGCAGCCCCGCAGTGGGGCTACTCGATTCTGCAGCAGCTCTGAAGCTGCTGCAAAACTGGAGAGACCTATGTCAGACCGTGTGGACCCATGTGGGGCTCAGCCCCGCCCCCCTCACGCCCTGCTCTCTCCCCCACCACACCTCCTCCCCACCCTCTGCCTGCCTTTCTCCCACCTCCCCCAATCACCTCTCCACCACCAAGCAGTCCAGAAGACCACCAGGCGGTGGAACATGGGCCCAATTGGGCCTGTGGTAAGGGCTCACAAACGTGCCTTATGGCACATTTGCAACAGTGTGCACCAGCAGTGAGAATGATACAGGCTAATGGAAGCCAGCCATTCATGTTAAAACAAGTCATTAAAACAGAGCAAATGTTTAGCAGCTTAATAGAGAAATGTTCAAATGTTAATAATGTTAAAGCTATGTTATGAGTGTTTATAGCCATTTAGTTTAAAACAAATAATGCTTAAGAAATAGGGAAAA
This sequence comes from Tiliqua scincoides, assembly GCF_035046505.1. NCBI lineage: Eukaryota > Metazoa > Chordata > Lepidosauria > Squamata > Scincidae > Tiliqua > Tiliqua scincoides. Next base: position 260,658,656 of record NC_089821.1, on the reverse strand, counting down.
TGTTTTGTTTAAATTCAGAACAAAAGCCTTTCACTGGTTTTCAGTCTGATGTAAAAAGTGCAAACTGCAACCAGACAGGCAGTATAAATCAACAAAGGAATGTGCCTTTGACAGCCTGCTAGAAAGAAGTTCTTTTGAAGCCACTCTCTGATAAGAAAGTTTGGGAGTGAATGCTCCCTTCTGCTGGTTTTTATAACACCCAAGACCTCTGAGCTCAGACTGCTTGTAAGACAGAGAACAATGAACAGATGAATACCATGGCAAGAGAAGGCTTTTGAATTCTAAGTAATGTTTATTTAGGCTTCTCTTTAAATCAGAAAATGTCTTGTATATGCATTTTACCAAAGCAACACCATGGTGTGTGACTGCATTTGAGAAGGTGTTGCAGATCTGTACTGTTGACAGGCTACTGTGTATGTGCTTTTAATGTTTAATGAGTAGTGTCTCTAAGGGTGTAAATTAACAAGACTCTTAGCAAAAGCATCAGATAAGGATGAGACTGGAATTTACCAGCTGTCAGGCTAATTGGTAGAATGATGGATGAAGCTAGGCTGAACAGAGTAGGTTCGTTTTAAAAGACACTTCCAAACTTGAATGTCTGCTTCTGAACAGAGAACAATTTAGATTTAAACAGGCTTTCTTTAGAACCAAAATATGCACTGGGAGAGCTGTTTAAGGCTAATTATACAAAGGCAACACTCCAGAGCATCATGGGAGTGTCAAAGGATCACACAGTTAGCATGCAAGCCAAATAATTTAATGCTTAATAGTTATTGCTTAAAATGTTAGTAGCAATGTTAGTAGTATCAGAAGTGAATTTTAGCTGTTAAAAATAGTTTGATCAAAGCATGGAATATACAGAATAGTGGAAGCTAAACTGAAAAGACTTAAGTCTCAGATGTGTCTCAAAGTAACCTTGAAAAGCAGATGTAGCACAGTTAATTAAGAGAATCAGACAGCTCAGACCTGGAATGTGGTATAAGGTTACTCCTCAGGTTGGAATTCTTATCTTAAGCAAAGGCATTACAGCTCTATATCATGCCTGTGACCTTAATTGGAACCAGATAAGATACAACATACGGAGAACTAGGGAGTAATCAGGAAATTTATATCTCTCTTGGCACCAAGAGCAGATAATTGAGGGTTATACATAGGTCAGAAGCAGTTTAATGAAAAGACAGTTTATCTTGTTTGACAGACAGAGTTTGGCAGATACAAACACCTGCAAATCAGCTAGACAAGAACAGATAAGCAAAGAACATTCCTAAGAGGGTCCCCTGATTTGGAAAACATAATTAGAGGCTCTAAGTTAACAAAGAAAGCAGGATTTAACAAAGAGAAAAGTCTCTTGAAATCCTTGTTTGCAGTAAGAATTCAGTTTGTTTTGTATTAAATTAAGTTTATATACACATTGAGAATTACAGAGGACCAAAAGTTTAGTTTATAGAAAGTCCACATTGTTTGATAGAAAGGAATTTAGACTAGTTCTGTAATAAATGGGTAAACAGTGCCATCTAGTGGTTGTTGGAAACCATGTTTTCTATGTACACCTAGCCTTATAAGGAATCTGAAACTTGAAACTGACCAATCAGATGCTTGTAAACCTGTAACCAATCCTAAGAGAGCCTCCATCTCTGATGTCATGATCCCCAACCAATGACAGTGTGAGATTTTCAGACAAAGAAGCCAGAATCCTATGTAACTCAAGGGTTCACACTAGAACAGGGGTGTCCAAAGTTTTTGGCAGGAGGGCCACATCAGCTCTCTGATACTGTGTCGGGGGCCGGGAAAAAAAAAGAATTAATTTACATTTAAAATTTGAATAAATTTACATAAGTTTACATAAATGAATATATTAAAGATGAACTTATATGAACGAATGAAGGTCTTGCAATAGCTCAATGCCTATAAAAGGCCTTGCAGAAAGCAAGGCTGGCCTTTCCTTTGCTACCGCTGCTGCATCACAGATGTGAAAGAGCAAGCAGTGGAGGAAGCCCTCATCCCACAGCTCACATGAGAGGTCAAACAGTCGCTGTCACGCTGAGAGAAGTTGCGGTTGGGCCAGTGCGGGCTTCAACAAATCTCTGGAGGGCCAGAGGCTCATTGGAGACTGGGGGTTCCCTGAGGGCTGCATTAAGAGACCCCGAGGGCCGCAAGTGGCCCCCGGGCCGGGGTTTGGGCACCCCTGCACTAGAACATTACTATTCTCTGGAGGCACTGAGAGTTCCCACATAGGTCTCATTGCTCTCCACTTTGGACAAGGAGTCCCTGAGAGGCCCATTGCTGGCAACGAATAAAAGCTTGCAGACGATCACCACTCTTGCCTACTGAGTTTGCTTTTGAACTTTGCTGTGACCCTGCAACAAGCTGGTGCACAGGACTCTCAATTGGGCCCTAATTCCCCTTGCCACAGGCAGCAGGGTGGGGGGGGGGGAGGCAGGTAGATTCAACCACCGTTTCCCAGCCTGCCTCCTGTGTGGCTGATCCACCCAGCTGTCTCATCTCCTCATGCATGGGGGGGGGGGGGGAGGTGGAATTCCTCCCTGTTGCTCTAAATCTGCCATAGCTTCTTGTTAAGTGGTTAACAGAATAATGGGACTGGAGAGGGTTCCAGAATTCTTCTGACTTGGCCACTTTGCAAAATGTAGTGGTGGAGCAGGAAGATGAATGAAAATGGTGAGGAGGTAATTGGTGTGAGAAAGGAATGTGTTTTCTGCTCCTCAGTGGCTAGGAGAACCAGATTGCCAATCACTGAGCGGAGCGCCTCTTGCAAGCTCAAGGATGAGCTTATCAAGAGAGATTTCTTACAGCTGTGCAGTTTCTGGTTGGTAGGAACAGTGTCCAACAGTAGCCTGCTAGACAGCCTTTCTAGAAGTTTCTGACTATTCTGCATCTTGGTTGGTTGCTACAAGTCTAATCACCATAAAAGGGTTTAAAAGGGACTTTCAGAGGGTGGGGTGTGCTCCTCTTGGGCAGTGCTTCTTAAGTGGCACCTTGCTGGCTGCTCATCTGGGTCAGTGCTGGTTCAATCATGGGTTTCTGGCTGGACAGTTTTGTTCTCTGATGACTGAAGGAGCCAGGTGAGAGGTACTTAGTTTAGGAAGCTAGTTTCGTTATTTTAGAACCGATGTATTCCTAGAAGTCTGTACTCTTGCAATTGCTGCCTTGATATTTTTGTGTAACCTTAACTTTCTATAATAAACCCAAATATATTTTACAGGCCTGAGTTTAGTCTCGCACACTAGGAATGGGAGTCACCTGTCCAGCCTAGTTGGTTTGTTGATCTAAGTTGTAAGTTACAGTCCTGAACCCTGAGGTCTGGGTCTCTGAGTGAGAGAGAGCCCAGGGCCTGCAAGGAGTGGTGTAAGTTCATAGGGCCTCAGAGTCCCTGAACTGAGGCAGTGTTGTGTTCAGGGTGGTGGCAGTGCTACTAAGATTTGATACTCTGGGAATTAGTTTAATTGGCTAAGAACTGTGCCTTGCTGTCTTAAAGTATGTTGTGCCCCCTTGAGGTACCATAACCAAGAACTGTAGGCCTGACATTTAAACTGAGATTTGGACCCCTAAAGTGCCTGACCTACCCATGGGCTTAAAGTGGGCACAGTAACCGCCACCACACCCCTGGACTGCTGGGAATTGGGACAGCAGGGCCAGGGGTTGTGTGAAGTGATGAAGGCTGGGTGCTTGAGTTGAGGGCCTGATCCTTATTCATAGTGGGTTACAAAATTTGGGGTTCAGGTGGTAGATCAACTTGAGTCATGCTTGCATATGTCCCACCCTGCCATTCTTTTTCCAGAAAGGAAAATGGACTATTTCTGAAAAAAATAGTTCGATGGGAGAGGGAAGAACCTGCGAATACCCCCATATTTCACGTACATCAGTCACAAGGGATGTAGCACTGCAGACCATGAGCAGAAGACTGACAGTCTGAAAGCTCCATTACATCAAAGAAAGCTGACATCTACTACAAAAAACAATACAGAGAAACACTTCAACACATGCTAGTGTGGTTGTATTTCTGGATCTTCAACCCGTTTGGCTCAAAGGCAAGTGTTTACAGAGAGGGGTAATGGGTAGCTACTTCATCTGAAATGTCACTGCAGGCAATTCTATACCGTTATGAAATGTAATCTGTTCACTCTAAATCAACATTGCATGAGGGAAGGATTTCCTACCATCAGCACTTGTGCCACTTCTCCTTTGGTACACTGTAAATGACAGCTTTGAAATGGAGTCTGCCTTGGAATACCGCTTCTTAAGCACAAAGACAGTGAAACAAATTTTAAAAGTTTCTTGCTTAATCAGCTAGCATTTTAGTTGATTATACTATACATTCGTTCTCACCCCAAATATGTGTGGTGTATGACAACCTTGCAAACACGCTATGACAGGTTGTTAGCCTGGCACATACACCTAGCACTCAAATGCCAAGATAACTAGCATGTCATGTAAAGACTGATGTGTGTATTTTGTATGTGGATGGAGTATTATATGTGGAGACTACATCACAGCTTAAAAGAATAATTCTATGTGTACTCTATTGTGCAAATGGAAAACCCAATGGAAAAATGGTGAAAGTATAGATGCCTCCACTAGAGGCTATGAGGAGCAAACATGTAGAGCAGCGATTTTCAACATTTTTCTTCTTGCAGTGTATTGAACTCTATGGTCTTTGCCTCTTGTGATCTCACTTCTGGCTTCCAGGAGACTCTTCCAGGTTCTGTGGCTCTGATTCTAGGGCAGGGGTCAAATCTGGCATTCGTGCGGATCCGTCTGCCTAGTGAGCATACTTTTTGGTTCCACTGGGGCGCCACATGACATCCTCCTCCTTCAGAGGACAGGGACGCTCTGGGCAGTCACATCTGCCCAGATGTCTTGTCACGCAGTCTTCTGGGATGCTGGGCAGACAACATGACTGCACAGTGTCCCTGTCCTCTGAAAGAGGAGGACATCGCGTGACGCCCCAGTAGAATGTTCAGATAAGGTCTGGATGAGGACCACATTCCAGGTGTGCAGTGGGTGCAAGTTTGAGCACTGCTGTTCTCGAGCAACTACCTGTAGTAACAAATTGTTTGTCCCTCTTCCTCCACTAGCTCAGCCCTCTCAGGAAGAGGAGCAGACAATTCTTTACTATAAATAAGGGGTGTCAACTCTTTGGCAGGAGGGCCATATCATCTCTCTGACACTGTGTCAGGGGCTGGGGAAAAAAAGGAAAAAATTTATATTTCAAATTTGAATAAATTTGGCCCAAGTTCACATGAGAGATCGAATAGTCACCCTCATGCTGAAAGCAGTTGCGTCAGGCCAGTGTGGGCTCTAGCAAATCTCCAGAGGCTCTGATTTTGTAGCCCCCCCACGACAAAATCAAATTTAATTAAGTAAATAAATAAAAAGTGTGCCCCTTATTGGTTAGAGACACTGTGCTGGGGTGAAGAGAGATGCTTCACCCTGCTAAATATAAGAGGAGCACCACTTGAAAAGGTGCCTCTTTTCCAGTTAGCAGGAGTAACTATATTATGATACATGGAAATGAAAGCTGACTCATATTAACACCTTATTGGTTCCATGCTGTATCATAACAACATCTCATTGACTCAAATAACAATCAGTCTCATGGGTCAGTTTTGAGTTAAGAAAATCCACCTTTTGTTCCATAAGGCAGTTGTGTTTTTGTTTTCTGGTTAATTGGCCATAACTTTTGATAGAATACAGATATTCTAATGGGGTTTGTTTCCTTGCATTCCACATTAAATTACCTTTCCAATGATATATAACATGAAGGTATTATTTGTACATACCAATTTTTTTCACAATTTTGGTTACTAGAGTCAAGCTCAGCTTGTTGCCCCTCTAAAGCTTGTTGCCCGGTGCGACTGCTACCCCTTAGCTACGCCACTGATTGAGAGTCCCAGAGTTTGAGAGTCCCAGAGTTTGGGTGCCCCTGCTATAGACAATTGCCCTTGAAACAGTTGCAGAACTAGGAAGTGTTTTTCAGCAATTTTCAACAGCTGTGCTGCAAACTCCCAAAGCACACTAGTTGAAAACCACTAGTCCAGTCACAGACTCAGATGTACACAAGTATGTAGGATGGATGTGAGGTTTGTGTTCATCACAGACCACCAGTTCCAAAAATGAAGACAGAAAGTATGTCTCAGGCAGAAGTACAGTTTGGGACCAGCATATTTGAGAGACTGCCTCTTTCTGTATAATCAGTCCTTGGTCATATGAGAGGGCCTTCTGGCTGCCATTTAGAAAGGTTAGGGGGATGGCAACCAAAAACAGGGCCGCCTTAGTAGTGGCACCTGTTTATGGATTCCCTCCCCTCTGAGCCGAGATCTGCTCCTTCATTAGAAGCTTTCCGGCGAGACCTGAAAACCTTCTTATTCCAAAAAACCTTTGGAAACCAGTAGGGTTTTTTAAGAGTACGCTTACTGATTGCAGACTGGTGCTTGTTGATTTTTATTAATTATTTAATGTTTTTACAACTGAAGGTTTTATTGCTGCTATTTGCCACTAGTTGGCTTTTATTGTGGTACTTTTAAGGTTTTATATAGTTTCATGTATTTTTAATGTGTTATGAGAGGCCTTGAGTGCCCTTTGGGAAGAAAGGTGGGATATAAATAAATAGCATATTTTAAGAATATCCTTCAAAGGGAGATGCCAGTAAATACATGAGATCTTCTGTAGGCGAAGCATGTGCTCTACCACTGAATTGCAGTCCCTCTCCTCTGTGAGGGGGAGAGGCTCACAAACCCTCTCAGTATCTCTACAGCAGCACCCTCCGGCAACTTCCAGCCAAGCTGGTGCTGACCCAGAAGGGCACTCTCCCTAAGGTCCTCTCAAATCTGGAACTAGCCCAATCTATACTCATTTTACCACAGTGTATCATTATGGTAGTTCTGCTGAAAAAAAACTGAAGTTGAGGAACTACGAGTCTTGTTTAGGCCTTTACTGACATTACTGATGTGGGCATAACATTAGGCAAAGAAAATAGCTTCTGTGTTATGAAGTGGCAAACCTAATTATCAAGCAAATGATATGCAATGATTCTATTATGGGAGAAAAGTCTCCTCGGCTAGCGATCGGGGAAAAGGTTTTAGGCCAACCAGGCACGGCAACAAAATGTTTATCAGACCTGTTAGAAGGGCCAAACACAGAAACACTTTGTGAAACTGAGCTTCCTTTGCTCTCCACATTAATCTCACAGCCTGCCATCATTTAAAAAAATATTTCTTATTTGCATCAAGCAACTGAGCTACAACTGACTTATCTAAACTGTGCTTATTTTTTTTAAGACTGAGAAACTGCACAGCAGTTACAGTCGGCCCACATCTTACGTGAGGATTATGTTCCAGTGCGTTAAGCTAAAATTGTGTATATTCAAAATTATCCTGAACATCCCTTACACCCAAAAAATACATACTGCCTCTTTAAAAATTACAGGAGGCAGGCAGGAACTGAGACTGACTAAGGGCACAGCAGCTTCATTCTCCAATCTTGCATTACTGAGGCATATATTTACTGAGTGGAGGGTGGAATCACCTGCACTGTTTAAGCTGTTGTTTTTCTTTCTCTCTTTCATGTGTGTGTTTGTGCTCGCCAAGCATGTGTAATTGAATTTGCATGACTAAAATGGGCCTAAGACACAGGTTGACTGTACTCAAAAGCTTTTTCTAGGACCTACCCAGAGCTCCTTGCCCTTCTTCCTATTTCCTATGGACAACATGGTAGATGTATATTTGGCTCCTCTTCCTGTCTGAGCTGAGACTGGAATGTGCCTACCAGTTGGGTAGCATCCCTGTCTATCTTGATCAAAGGGATGGGATAGAATGACCTGGTAGTTTCCACTCCTTCAATCAGGTAATGTGATGACATCATTACAGCAAAGTTATAAAACTTCCAGGCCTTCAGGAAGGGGGGTTGTTCTCTATTAGTTGTCTGAGCGGCCCATCTGTTGGAAGTTCAAAGAGGAGCACCCCCTTGCTCAACTGCAAGTTAAGAGGACTGGGAATTTCTTGCTATGTTGGAAGCATAAGCTAGGGCTGTAATTCTCAAACTTTTTAGCACTGGGTCCCACTTTTTAGAATAACATCTGTCAGTAGCTACCAGAAGTGATGTCTTAACCTGGAAGTAATGTCATGGCCAGAGTTGACATCACCAATTTAGGCTTAGTACTCTGTATTTTCAATGGCAGCTAAGGTAGGTGTTATATGACCCACCTGAAATTGGCTCATGACCCACCTAGTGGATTCTGACCCTAATCTAAGGTGCATAAATTTCGTTGTGCTGTAGCACAATGACAATAAAGTTACTGCTACTACTACTGACCCACAGTTTGAGAAACACCAACCTAGGGCCTGTCTAAATAGCAACTCAGTAAGATTTATTTCCCTTCCTGTTATTCCAGATGATTGCACTTACAATTAAAAGTGTGGCCGTTCTCCTGGACTGTGAATCCAAGGCCCTTTGCTCCCAGTCCTGCTTCGGACACTATACTACTCACCTGGGTCATGCTCTCTTCGCAGGTACCCAGCACCATGTACATGTGAATGCATGTGTCTCCCTTTGCATGCTGAAAATAAAACGGCCTATCAGTTAACACCAAGGTGAAAATGTACTTTGCATTAGAAATTCAGTGTAGCGGAAAAACAAATTCAATTTTAGACCAGAAGTGCCAATAAGGGCCTTGATGGTGTGTGACTCTAACCCAGTGATTTTCAACCTTTTTTGTCTCACAGCACACTGGCAAGGTACTAGGCACACCACCAGTTTCTGACAAAAGACAAGGCACACCATACTGTTGGTGGGGGGGGGGCTCACATTCCCCAATGGCCCTACTAATAAATGACCCTCCCCCAAATTCCTGCGACACACCTGCAGACCATTGGCACACCAGTGTGCCATGGCACAGTGGTTGAAAATGGCTGCTCTAACCTTTTACTCTCTACATAGATTAAGGAAACCAAGCCAGAACTTTGGGGTTACGCACACAGTTTTCTTCCAGAATCTCAGTATAAGTGGTGGAGGCTAGCTGTTTATAGGGTTGCATTACAATTGTTTTGCATTAATAAAGGTGCTTGTGTGCAAACAAAAATCATAACTACACTTCTCCTTTCCTTTATCTTCTTTTCAGCTAACGTAAACTTCAAGTATCTACAGAATGAATAGTTCCAAAAACACTGAATCTTATGTATCTGGGAATGCAAGGTGAATTTTTTTTCTCCTCTATTTTTCCATTTGTGTGAATGTCTTTTTAAAGCTGCACCAATAACATTATGAATTTGACTAAATGCAGGATGTGAAAACAACCCTGAAAAAGTGTATGTTGTACCACTAACTGCAGGGGGCAGAAAAATTATGATAATTTGTAGCTATGCTATTGTTACTCATGCACATGAGTGTGTTCGGTGGAAATTTATCAGGCTTCTGGCATTGAACACATTACAAAGCAGCTATAATGTACTTTTTATTATATGGAAGCACTGATGAGTTCTCCATGAAACACACAAAGCTAAATATTCATACACTCTTCTTTCTTCTTTGTTAAAAGGAGCAAATCAGAGATATGCACATCCCAAACAGTTGACTGTATTAGGACCTATTGTAACCAGGGGGGGAAAAGCCTTTCTGAATAAAGATAATACTTAGCCAAATTATCACTGTAAATGATTACTGGCAGTGAAGGCTTTGTTCATTCAGAGAAAACAGCAAAACCGTTATATGGTTAGACTTAAAAAGCCACGGCTGCTTCAGTCAGAATAAAATGAATGGTGTGCCGGTACAGGCTTCTTTATTGTTGCAAAAGGACCTCGCAAATGCTGTTGCAGACCAAGTTCCAGGAAAAACTAAGTTCTGGCCGTGTCTTTGCAGGAATTTAAAAATCTGATGCAAAATATGGCCAAAATTGTTGAGGTAGATGTGCAGTATCAATTAGGAAAGGTAAGAAATTACTGCAAGTTAGATGGGGGAAAACCAATACAACAAATATGCCTTTGTCACTGAGTCAGTCTTCCAGGATTGTACCATAGATACTTGCCTATAAGTTGATCTCCCAGATAAGTCGAGGGCAGGTTTTGGGGAAAAATCATGGAATGTTCTATGACTCTTGGATGAGTAGGGGGGTGTCTGACTATAGTTTTGTCTAATTTTATCTGAGGCCAGATCCTGAAAAATAACCTACCATTAATTGTTACCTAAGAACTGTACAGTCTCTAACTTATTAAAAATATAGTAAGAGATCATAAGATACGTTTTTATGCTTTAACTTTTTAAATTCTGGTCGTCACAACCTTTTTGTGAACACAATCAGAGTAAGTGCACTGTAAACAACATACCAATAGAAAAGTGGTTCCCAACCTGGGGTACATGTACCCGCAGGGCACTCGACAAGACCTTTAGGGGTACTTGAAAAAGAATTGAATAATGGTAGAAAAAGTAGGTAGTGTTCCAGAATGCCTTGCAGGGCCAGCAAGGCAGGAAGGGAGATAGTTAGTTGGCTGTGAAAGCCTCACCAGTAGCTAGTTTTTGGTCATCAATTCATGGATGAATCAGTGACTGAAAACCAGCACAGTAAAAATAATATGGAAAGTGATCAATCACCAAGAATTTCTCAGGACACTTCTGGTGCAAAACAGTGCAAAGGCATACTCTTCAGTTCTTCAAACAGATAAAAAGAGAAAATACTGTGATGAATACATGTAGTATGGGTTTTCACATAGAGGAGATGAGGGCTTACCGGTATATTATTCATATTAATTACAAACATTTTGCTAATATGAGGGGTACAATTTATGGAATGGGCTGCCAAGGGGTATGCAAGTGAAAAAAAGGTTGGGAACCACTGCAGGAAAACCATTATAACCAAACCCTTCTTTAAGGTTCCTGGTGTGTTAAGCCAGAGGCTCTACATATTACACATAACTTAAAGCACATAACTGGGAGTTTGTAATTCAATTTACAACACAGAGACAAGCAACAAGGAGCTGCACATAGTTGCAGCCCTATTTACACAGAAGTAGACCCATTCCTTTCCATGGGTGTTGTTCTTAAGTAACACTGTGCCTTAAGTGTACTGAATTATAGCCTGGGACTTTGTTTCAAATGGAAATGAGGATTGCATCCTGGTGTTTAAAAAAAAAAAAAAAGACCTCTGCCAAGTATTTGCAAAATGGAAGGAGGCTACAGTTTGCTAAAGAGAATGAGGCGTGCTTGATTTAAATGGAAGACTTTAGCCCTTTTCTCAGGAGGAGAACAAAAGGCTAACTTTGGCTATAGCTTGTCAGGGAGGTTACATAGCCTCCCTGGAGATTATGGATTAATAGCCTTATCTCTACATCGGAGATTAATAGCCTTATCACTACATTGCTTCTCTGTTGCCCCACCTTGCTGGAAAAGCCCTGAACCCGCCCCCCGCAAGCAGCCTAAGTGAGCAGATAAGACAAGGTGATGATCTAAGTTTGATTTATTGGCAGAAATTTCTAGCCCTATAGGCGAGTATCTATGGTACATCTATATATATAGAACTTTTGCTTTGTGAATCTTATTAAACCTCAATTGCTTGTTAAGAGGAGGAACTGAAATTGTGCTCCAAGGACGTGCAAGTCAAATCATTTCAAGCTGAAATGTCAGTTCTAGAAAATATGTAAGATCTGGATGTAGCAACGAATCAACAAAGATAAATAGCTTTCGAGTGCCTCCTCCGCATCATTATTCCAAGAGACCCCACCACCACCTCTCAAAAAAGCCCAGGGGAGGCCTAAGTAAGTTGTCTCTTTATGATAGAGCAGAGGTGGCCAACCTTTCAACTTTAGGACTCCTGAATCTTTAACAATTTTGTGAAGAAGGAGGATTGCAGTAGGTGCAGCATCCTCCTCTATATAATTTTTAAAGGTCCAGGAACCCTAAAGTTGAAAGGTTGGCCACCTCTGCTCTATCATAAAGAGACAACTTACTTAGGTTACTGCCTTACAGTGAGTTATAACCCTTGAAAGGGTTAAACAGCTTTTGAAGAATATCTCAACCCACTGCTTAAACATTGTCTCCTTAATTAATAGTTGCTAACGCAGCATGAACAGTTGTTGTTCATCTTTGGTTCCCAGGTATGTTTTTAAAAGCCACGCATCAAAGAAACGCATTAACATTATTGTGCCTTGGATACCACAGACTCAAAGAGAGCCAGTTTAGCTGAAGATTCTGACATTTGTAGCCTCCAGGACAAAGGAATATGGTTTTTGGTTCCATTGTACCATTCAAAATAATGAATGAAGAATTCTGGAGAACTTGATTAGTTAAAAGAGATTTCCTGAAAAATCAGATTACTCATTTTTTATGAACCTCTCTTATATTGAGCCAGACCACCACCACACAGCCCAGTATTGTCTACTACTGTGACAGTCAGCAGCTCTCCAGGTATCTGGCAGATCTTTTTCCATTGGTGCTATTTGCTGTTTGGGATTGAACCTGTAACATATGCAAAGTATGTGCTCTGCAACAGATATACTGTGTGTATTTTTATTGCACTGGTTTTAGCACTAGGACACCAAGCATCAGGCCAATCATGCAGCAACTTTCCATACTGAAGTTCCACCCTCCGTAGAGCTGCTAGTGCATGAATGGAGAATTTTCATGCAACAGAGCTCCTTATAAATAGTGTAGTTTGGGGTGGCAACTTATGAAGCAACCTTTAAACTAAGATTCCTCAACATGGCCCACCATATTGGTCTATTTGTCAAATGCTGTTCCGTAATTCTCGGTAAAACCAAATGGAAAATAATTCAGCTCCTGTTACTAAATTCCTGATCCTCACTAGCAAGAAATTGCTGCTAATTTTCAAAAGTTGTCATTGTTGAGTTTTGCACATGTCCAAGTCACTTTGCATTGATCATGTCCAGTGTCTCTCTTCTTGCTACAGGAAAACTTAAGGAACTGGATTGAGTTACAACATTACCATTGTATATCTCCAAACACATACCTCCATTTAACTTATGGCCCAATTCTATGGGTGCCGAAAGCATGTTCTGCCATCATAATACGCTCTGTAGCTATTGCAATCGCAACACCGCCAAGCGGCAAGCAGTCAGGTCCACACAAAGATAGACCAAGGGTGCCCAAGCCTGTGCAGGGGTTGGGATGCAGGGAAGGGGTGGAGTGAGGTGGGGGTGGGTGGAACAGAGAGATCAGTGGGGAAGGGCGAATCAGGACTGGGAGAGGACGGGTTTGGTGACTGTGTTGCCTGCCAAATTGTAACCCCTTTCCTGGGCCCAACCTACCTTCACAAGTCAACATGGACTTGGGCCAGCAATATCGCTGGCACAGGTCCAGGTTGATCCCTGGTGGCACCCCAGGGAAGGGAACAAATATTCCCTTCACCTGAGAAGACCCCAATGTGCCAAAACTTGGGGGATACAGTGGGTACCCTGTTGGCGCCACTACATCACCACATAGAGAGTTACAATGGATTGGGCTGTTAAGGGTTGGTAAATCCATGCTTTGGTGCTTTATGCACAACACGCTACAAATGGAGATTGCTGTAAATCAACCTGCATACCGTTCAACATTATGCGTCTTTTCAGAAATCAATTGACCTGAAAATATGACTAGGAGCGCAACAGGATCAAATACCTCTGACTGTAACTTATGAATGGATTTTTTTTTTATTATTAAGTTCAAACCCTGATGTATATTAAGTATGAAGTCTGAGAAAATGGGAAAAGTATTCTAGACACACAGAATGAACAAACTGTCAGTGTTCTATAATCCACAAGTGATCTTGCCTTTGGAAAAGATTGTGTTTTTACTTGCTCAGATAAAAATATAGTGAAGTTCATGTACCTTGAAATAGAAACAGGATGTTGATGCACAGGACATTGGCGAAATAAACCTTGTTCTAAAAGCAAGTGTAAAGCATCCAATAGCATTCTCCTTTGTTTGGCTGTATACATTTGCTGCAGTATTTTTATTTCATACACAGAAATACAGAAAACGGAATACATATGCATTCTAGCCAAATATTTTCAATGATATTTTGAGTTTTGCTATCCTAGTACAGAAAGTTCTTTTAACCTTCTGGTAAGTTAGTGTATGTTTAAGACTGGCATATTGAGTAGTTTTTGGATTTGCTTGCTTTTGCAAACATCAGTTTTCTTTTGCATATTCAAAGTATGAAAACTGTACTGCCTAGAAATGTGACAGTTCTGTTATTAGTGCTCGCTCATTTTTCAGCAGAGCATGACTGGGATTCCATATGGCACAGGAGTAAAAACTTTTCAGTGAGTTGAAACTGGTTTGACTACACGAAGTGGCAGCCTATGCAAGATCTGCATTCTCAAATACGGATCTGTCCTATTCATACCTAAAGTGAGGGAAGTGCAATCTAAAGCTGAACTTTTGCCCCATTCATCATCTTTTCTGCAGATCCTTTTCCCCTTGTGCTTTACTCCCAGTGAAGCCCACTATTGGACCTTTTTAGGTCTGGTCTAGAGGGTTGAGCCTCCGTTTGCCTGAAGATAACATCCAAAGGTCGCCAGTTCAAGGCCATCGGCACAGTGAATGGCGAGACCTTGAAGCAGCTGACAAACCCAGCCGAGTTATTCCACCTGCTCTTGGAGAGATGAAGGAGCTGCTTGTCAGCCTTCTTGGGAGGAATCTGGAGGCCAGAAAGTGATAACAGACCATAAGAGATCCATCTGAAATGTTGTGGTTCTTGAAAGATAGAACCTTTCTTCAAGTGTAAAAATCCCTACGGGGATTTAGAACAGCCTGCCCATGTAAACCGCCTTCAATTAAAGTCTGAGGAGAAATCTGACGACCAAGAAAGGCGGTATATAAATGCCTGTATTAATAATAATAATAACCCCTGCTAATTGGGTAAGAGGCACTTTTTCAAGTGGGTGCTCCTTTTTTAGCAGGGGGAGAGTAACTGGCCCACCTCACCCCAGCACTGTCTGTTCTAGTGGCTGTCTGCTGGTATTCATTTGCATCTTTTTAGATTGTGAGCCCTTTTGGGACAGGGAGCCATTTAGTTATTTGATTTTTCTCTGTAAACCGCTTTGTGAACTTTTAGTTGAAAAGCGGTATATAAATACTGTTAATAATAATAATAATAATAATTTAATAATAATTAATAATATTTAGGGAGGTGTTTTATGCTGACACTTAGGGGGCATGGCACTTTTTGAATGGATTTTAATTTGGGATCCAGGCTTTTATTGTGTTTTATTGTTTTTAACGTTTTTATATGTATATCATGTTTTTAATTGTGAGCTGCCTTGAGTGTCCTCACCGGATAGAAAGGCAGGATATAAATCTCTTAAATAAATAAATAAATAAATAAATAAAATATTGGAATCCAGCTAGAGAGAGAGAGAGAGAGAGAGAGAGTTCTCATTAGATGCCTATGTGATTTAATTTTCCAAGAGAAGATCACACTCACTTTTTTGATTGAGAGGACGATAGCATTTCCCCAGTACCAGGTTATTATTTGTGGATTTCCATCCACAATGATTCTGAGGAGTCCATTCCTCCTGTTATCTAGCTTATTGATCTACATCCTCTGACATACAAAGCTACACCACCTGCTTTCTATACCTTGAAATAACCATATCCCGGTAGTTTTCTACATTCTACCAGGTTTCCCTTATGCCCATTGTATATATGTTTTCCTTTGATCTAAGCACTCCAACTCCCCCGTCTTGGTTTGGAGGAGTCTGGCATTTGCATATAAACACCTTTACATTGTGTCTCCTTCCTTTTCCCTTGTAGCCTTTCATTCTATTTGACCTGCTGTCCTTCACCATCATACACTAATTTTGAAACTGTGCCCTTTTACTTCTGGATGATCTACAACCCACTCTTATCTCCCACCATGTATGACAAGTGCAGCTGTGCTGATGTATCATGTACTGCATCTAATGGTGGAATGGGACAACCATAAGGCCACCCAGAGGTAAGTAGAAAATGTTTTTACTCATCTCTGGGTAGGCCTCCTAGCTGCTTATGTGTCTCCTTGGACTCTACATAGCTGGCGTATGTCTAAGGAGAGGAAGGGGAGGGGACAGGCTAGAAAATGGACGATAGTGTCTGCCTTTGCCACTGAGATCCACCCCCTCCAGCCCACTGCCACCACCTTCCCTCCCTCCCTTGAAATGCCCCACACACCCCTCCACGCCCTTGCTGCCAACTTAGCAACACCAACTCAACAGGGCCTCCCAGAGCTACTGGAATACATGCTGCAACTCTGGCCATTTGCGGAAGCAGCCTAGAAGGACGCAACAGCATCCCAGCTTTTTGTGCTGCCATGAAGGGCCCTGCACTGCTGGAACACAAGTTCCAGCACCATAAGGCACAGGTAGGATTATTGGGCCATTAGAACAAATGCTGTGCAGCTCTTCCCAAAGAAGCCAGTTTAAAAGCTGTTGCCTTCTTAATGTTAAACACCTGCAGTTTATAGAGCCTTTTTGTACAGACTCAGTTTAACCCAAAACATTCTTAGCACTTAACAAATCCAAACCACTCCTCCTGACACCACCATCTTATCTACACATTGAGACTCCTCAGCATTGTCTGTCTAGCTGACCCTGCACATTGAACAGGTAGCATTTCTGAAATGCTGACCTGCAGATTCTGGCCTTCAGCATCCTATGTAGCAAACTAAATTTTGGCTTTCAGGACCACGCAACATATTTTTCATCATTAGTATTACTATGCACCACAGCTTTGGGTTCCTTCCCAGCGTTATCTACCATCCTATCTAGGCAACTCATTATGGCCACAACATTTGCACCCAGCAGGCAAGTCGCCATGCAGCCTACACACGTCACAAATCCCTCCCTGAGATTCTCTGTGATAGCTTTGGGTGTGATTTTTTTCAGAGGAAAAATGGCACAAATGGAAAGAATTGACCTCCCTTTCCTTATGAGTGACAGACCCACCTGGGATCACCTGTTTCTTGCAGGTTTTTTCAGCTGCAGCTGCTTTTTGAGAAATACTGGCACTTCTGGTTCAAACCACACCTCTACAGGATGCTTTCCCAATGAATGACTAGTTGTCTCTTAAAATGAAGCGGGGTTTAGGAGATAAAATAGTACATATGCCCTGCTCGTCTGTTTCTTAGAATGCTCAGAACTCCTGAAATGAGCCACCTTCTGGTCTCCAACCCAAACATTTATCTGGTCCACACCCATGTAGTTTCAACTGTGCTTCTTTGTTGATTTCCCCCTAATATTCATTGGACTCTTTTTTTTTTTCCCCCCTGATACCTTGGCCTTGAAAATCCTTGGGCTGCTACATCCAGGGTAATTTTCCACCTGTGTCGGAATAAATATGTACTTTGTAATGGCAGGCTGGTCAAGTACTACTTCTGCAAAATGTGTGTGGATTGGGGTATTGTTGCACGTACCTGACTCCTGATCTATGTGCTAACAAAGATCATGTCTTTTTCTGCACACAAGGACAGAGAGGAAGATAATAGGAAACCGGGCACGTTTTTAATGGAACTGTGTGTGCGTGGTTGCCTCCTGTGAAACTCCTCTGTTCTAAAGCGCCATAAAGCTGTTGTAGCTTTGCTCTCCCCGAGTCCTATTGTACGTACATCTCTTCTTGTCATAACACCACCTCTGAAACACTCACACTGCCTTAGTCCCTTTTGCAGAACGTTTAGAGGGTGGAATTTTAAAATGCTAAAAAGACTGTTTAAGCAATGTCAACTGCCTGACTCATTTCACAAAAGGAAGGAAGCTCTCAAGAACGAAGTAAAGGCTAAGCATATATATATATTCCTTATCTTTTGCCCCTCAAATTCAGAGTGGTCCATATGGCTTTAAATTTCCCCTATTGTCTCGCCTCTTCCCTATGTGGCTCCCCTTTTTTAAAAAGTAGAAAAACCATCAAGTTGCATTCACAACAGAGAGTCAGCCTAGAATTTAATTCTTAAAAATAGGTGGTGGGTTAAAAAAAAAACTGAGTTGCCAATACATAGTCTGGAAACTACAGCACAGTCGAAAAGAGATCCTAATCACAACAGATCATTATGCAGAAGAATAAATCATTTTTAAAAAATTAAGTGTCTTAAATATAATAAAAAGGAATAATTAAGAATCAAACAGGAGCCCACCATCTTGACAGTTTAATGATGCTACATAGGAGCAAAAAAGTGTGGCTTTGAGAAAGAAAATGAAGTCAGGCAATTTCAAAACTATTGAACGATTAGTTCTGTTCATGTTTTTTTTTAACATGTATATGATTGAAAAATGTTGGAAAGAGTACAAAATTTGACAGCAAGGATGCATCTACAGGAGACTTACTTTTGGGGGATCAATTACGCTCATTCATTGACAAGCCAAAAACCTGGACTCAATTCTGTCTTTCATTAACCAGGTTTTATATCACCTGAGTTTGTGGTTTTCCTGCATCACTACCCTATCTAGAGCCCACCAAAGGCTTCAACTACACATTGAAGGTGCTGTCAAATATAGCCAGGTGGATAGTTGTCACTGGAGCTTTAAAAGCATTGGTCCTAGTGCCTGGTTGGTTGGTTGGCAACCTTCAGTCTTGAAAGACTACAACTGTTTCCCTGCACATGCCCGATCTCATCTGACCTCGGAAGCTAAGCAGGGTCAGGCCTGGTTAGTACTTGGATGGGAGACCGCGTGGGAATACCGGGTGCTGTAGGCTTATACCATAGTCTTTCGAGACTGAAGGTTGCCAACCATCCTAGTGCCTGCATTGCTGAAAAAAGCAGGAAACATGTTTGCCAAACTGCTATCTGTGACACAATATCATCTCCTTCTCTGATGGCCCAGTCCTATCCTGGGCAAGTGTATCGTGTGCAGGGCCACCAATGCAGTGCACCGGTCAGGCACCAGGTTGGTCAGGAAAAGTAACAAATGAAAACTTTACTTACCTTTGCGGCCACCACGTGGTCCCCAATGAAACTCCTCAGATTAGATCTTTTACTGACATAGCTCAAGGACAGTGTTTCTTAACCAATGGTATGGGTACCACCAGTGGTACTTGAGGTGACGTTTGATGGTACTCAGGGGAACCCCTGGATACCTGCCGCCTGGTAGCAAGACCAGGAAAGTGACACAAACAGTAGAAGGAGGCTTGGCCGGCAGAGCTCCAAAGCATGCTTTTCCACACTTGGAAACCCCCCCCCCCATCCACCCTGAACCTCTTACTGGTATTGGTTGCATCACATCTGGCCTTCCAACCCTGAAGTAACTGGCCATGAAATCATCACCAGTTATGTCTGGTGGTACTTTGAATAGGTGGACCATGTGAAGTGGTATGGTGGAGGACAAATGTTGAGAAACACTGCTTGCGGGCCTGCCAGGGGCATGTCTGGCCCAAGAAAAGAGTTTGAAATGTGTCAGATGCAACCTGCCCTGGTCTGCCCCAGCCCGACTTACCCTGAGTTCCATCCCAATCTTCCCCAGTAGCGGCACCTATCCATCCTTTTGCCCGCAGAAGCCCACCAGTGACCAGCCTGCACTGCACTTCATTGCCAAAGGTGCATGGCTTTCCGGCTGCTTCAGTGGTGGTCATGCAGCAGCTGCTGGCTGTGAGAGTGGGACCTTGTTGCACAAGAATACCTGGCAGTATCCTGGTGCAACCAGATGATAGGATTGGGCCTTTACTTTCTTAGTTCCAAACTGTACACACACTGGAATAAGGGCTTCTGAGTAAGAGGCTATGATTTCCAGGTAGCTCAATCCCCCTGAATATCTCAGCAAACCACTGCCTGAAAGAAATGTGACTGGGAGAAATAAATCAGTACACCCAAGAATAGGATTTATCTCCTCATTTATGTATTCAGATCTCCCTCCTTCCAAGTCCACTGTTTGAAAATCTGGCTATTTCTTTACGTTGGCGTATGTGCATACAATTGCTCTGATTTCAATGCTTTGGCAGGGCCTCTGAGAGGAATTTTATCAGGGGGTACAAAGTTTCTTTTGGGCCACTAACCAAAGGGGGAGAGAGGCAATGGGAACAGGCAGAATGGGAGACAAAATAAGGCAGGGGGAGGTTGCTGACAGCCAGAATAGCCTTGAAGCCCAGGTCTACCAGGCTTCTTGATGCAGAGCCCAGGTCTACCCAGCCATGTGGCATTGGCAGCTAGATAAAGTAATAAGGAAAACCAAACACACTCCTGTCAGCCCAATCCTATGCCTGTCTACTCAGAAGTAAATCCCATTAGAGTCAATGGGGCTTACTTCCAGGAAAGTGTGGATAGGATTGGGCTGTCAGTCTCTCAAATCTTTGAGGTATAGCAAATCATTGCAGAAAATTAGCATCTTTGTAGTTAGAGTCACACTAGAATGGACAGTGACCAGTGTGCACCAAAATAAACTTCTGCAGCAGTTGTAGCCCCACAGCTGTGTCCCTGAGCTCCTATACAGTCCTTCACAGTTTTTGGATTCGCAAGGCAAAGAGCTACTGTAGCAGGCCAGTTTCCTCCCAGATGTGATACGGTGTTAAGGAGGGTCATGGATGCATTCCTGGGCCCAGTGTGCATGGCTTGCAGTAAGTAGCAGTTGCCTCTGCATGCCCGCAGTTGTGTTCAGGTGAGATAGGAAAATGTCAGATCCCAGGAACTTTCTAGGCCCCCTCCTTTGGCTCCTGGACCCCTTTTCGGACCCTGGGCCTGGGTACAAATTACCTCCTTCTCCTAGGCCCTGTGCACTGGTGTTCACTTTTAAAACTGTACATGGCTTGAGAACTGGTTATCTGATGGAACCACAGAGTGTCCTGTGCACTTGATGAATGCTGGTTATTCCAGGTTTGTGCTTCATTAATTTTGCATTTGCTGGTGTCATTCAGGCATTTGATTGGTATCTGGAATCCTTTGTTTCCTTTCTTTTTTTAATTGGAGAAGCTTTTCTATCCAAGTGAAGACCATTTATTTAAGGCATGTTTGATAGCAGCTGCAATGCAAATACCATTGTTTTGCTTCACAGACCCCATTTTAAGAACTGAAAGCTGAGCAGAACATTATTGGTCCTGTGCATGTGGTTCTTCCAAATTTAAGAACCACATATGCAAAACATAAGACATTTCTGACAACCCTGACCTACTCTTGTGTGTGGCACAGCCAGGGCAAAGGGAACTTACGGCTGAGCTAGGGCCAGTTTCCTACTGTTACTTCATTCCAAACAGTAGGTCTGCATTTTGAAATTCTCCTGAGTGCCCTTACAGTGTTAGGAAGGGGATGCTTGGGCTCCAAGCCAAAATCTTTTCCTGCTGCTTCTTTCCATCCAGCAACTGATCTGTGCTGTGCAAATCTTCACATAGCATATTCTCAGTGCTCATATTCTACTAGGAATAAGACTATGACTCCTCACCACATGATGGTATACGTGTTGCATTAAAAACTCAGAATTAGTTATTACTAGTTCCAACTAGTAAAAACAAGAAACTCTGAACTGTCTGCAGAGATGTTAGTTCCAATCAGTCAAAACTAGAAATAGTAGTGTTTTCATACAGTAGGATCTCCTGTGATGGTTAGGAGCTTCTAAAGAGTACTTGTCAGAACTAGAATCTCTAGACTCCATGGAGCTTTTATTTTTTACTAGCTGGAACTTGTAATTTGGGTTTTTCCTGTAATATATGCATTGCTGCAATAAAAATGATTAACCATCATGGTTCCACTTCTCCTCTAGTTCTGTCCATTTATATTTTACTTTACTGTTTTTATTTTAATAATATGTCTCCTGTTCTTTTTTTTTTTAAGCCTGTGGTGAAATGCAAAGCAGCTTACAATTAAAACAATAATAGTTTAGGTGCATCCAATAACTAATGGTCACAGGTAGATAAGTACATTGCATCAAAAAAATTATCCAGCCAGTTCAGGGAACCCCAGATGAGTACCACGATACAGATGTTGGAACCAGATGCCAGCTGTATGCAAGGAAGTCTTTTTCCACATGTTTTATATTGCTGTATAAGGGTTTTTCTGTATCCTGTGTTTTTTCTGGTACTGTCCTATTCACAATGACTACACCATAACAAACTGCTGACAGACTAATTAATTATAAACAACAAAAAGTATTCTTTGTTGTAGTTCCAAATCTCATTTTATGAATGTTTCAAAAAAGAGACCACGATTATCTTTAACAATGGATATTTCATTTAACAATGATTGTACACCATGTATTTTGTGTGCATCGGAAATAAATAAAAAATACATTCATATGATTTAAAAGATGAATCACTTCTGAAGGTATATATTTTTTTAGAAAGTAGTTAATGGCAATTAAAGGACATTTATCCCCAGTTTTTTTTATAGATTCATTTAGTTCCAGCAGTAAAGTTATGAGTCACAACATAATTTTACCCTGTTACTCAACATTTTACCATGTTACTGTTTTACCCTGTGGCTGATAAACACTCTGCTTTTTTTTGCTGGTTTGCCAGCAGCACTTTAATATTTTTATAGCACCTTTTACCAAATACTTCTACAGAACACCCATTGTATTGAATTTACTTCATCCTGCATTTATCAAAGTTCTATTTTATATTGAACTTCAGTCTTCTCCTCCCTACATTATTAAAAATAAGAGGGCAGTAAATACATTATTCAAAAAATGATTGGTACAAAGCTATATAAATTCAACCTATGCATTTAAAGTTTCAGGTTCACTATAACTTGCAGGAAATCCAAGGATCTTTGCTTACAGTGTAACTCCCCATAAGGCCAGTAGCTCTGTTTAACCACCATATTATTTGAAAGGCATACAAATAATAAGAATATTACTTAGATACTCTGCTAGTATTCGGTGTTACAGTTGATCTATGCAGCATTTGCTGGCAGCTTATTGGAAAGATCTTAGAATTATACCCCGTTCTCTGAAGTAGCTTTCTATATGCAGGTTGCAAGGATCTAATCACTGATATAACTATGTAATATAATCCTGAAGTCTTGGCTTGATACCTAGTTTCTTTCATTAACTACAAGAATAATCCAAATACATACCTTGAGCCTTCAACCAGCTGTATTTTGCTGCCATCTGGTGGTTGATCCAAATCACTATGTTTCAGAAGATGTACAAATGTTCCTGTGCTTGTACAGTATTTTCATAAAATGTAATCAGGTTTATGAAACATTAAATATCTTTTATAGTGAGGGTTGGGTCTGGACACATTCAAGCTCTCTCTCCCACTTCTCACCATTTTTAATTATGTCAAGCTATTACCAGTCTTGACTTGATTTCTGTTTGATGAATCGGAGAGATAAATAGTATAAAATCAAGAAACCACAGCTGATGCCGAACATGATGAGGTAAATTTCGTAGAGAGGATGAGAACCTAGACCCATTGACTGGAGAATCTGTAAGCACAGATATCACATCTTAATTTAAAGTACTGCTGACATTTATTAGAGAACTGTGCATCAATTGCTCATATATGTATTTCTGTTTATTTTTTATTAAATCTGCATAAAGATTTATACAACAAAACAAAGGCATGTGTGTAGACATTTCTACAGACAAAGGCATTCTGTCTTTGTTTTCAGACGATGCACACATGGGTCACAGCAGGAAGCATCTTAGAAGAGGCATTCCCTCCTGTGTGAAAGAATGCCTCTTCTAAGATAGCACCTGCCACTGATGTACTTTTATTGGTATTAAGATGCGTTTTTTAAACATCTACTTCCTGATTCATTTGTGACTCTTTTGTAAATTTATTTACCTAACCTATTAATAGACATCATTACAGCTACTTAAAAAAAATTTTAATTTTCTCCAACCTGTTGTTCTAGAACAGGGGTGTCAAACTCGTTTCATACTGAGGGCCGAACAGTATTCATGATGCCTGCCGAGGGCCAGAAGTGATGTCATTAGCCAGGAAGTGATGTCATTAAACAGTTCATAATCAAAAATAAGCATTTTTTCTCACTTAGGCACTCATTAGCTGCAAATTGCAGAACAGAAAATACACAAACCTTGATCATATTTCAAGATATGAGAGCCCAATTTTCACGTGGGCTGCCATTGCAGCAGTAACACCTCAGCACTGCTCAGCAGCTGAGAGCCTGAGGGCCAGATAAAAAGCTTTCGTGGGCCGCATCCGGCCCCCGGACCTTATGTTTGACACCCCTGTTCTAGAAAGAAGCCCACTGATTTGCCTTTTGGTTATACTGTCTTCCTTTTTCTTGTCCAAGATTTATGGAAGCTATCTATAACTTCCAGATAAGAGACTCTTCAGTTATGACTGACAGTCATAGCAAGAACTGTGACATTTCTCTTGACGAATGCATCATTTGGGAGGTGCACAGCACAATTTCTAAACACTGTTTTCCAGTAAATTCACAGCTGAGGTGTGGTGAAGGGAATTATTGTTTCTTTAACAAAACAAAAGATGCTGTGCTTCTACTTTTGACAGGGATGGTAACAGTGAAGCAGAATCAGGATCAGCTAACAGGAATAGGTGTAGGTTAGGAATCAGCAACCAGAAGCCTCTGGGTGAAGGCTGGAATTCCTCCTCAGACACAGTTGCCAGTAGAGAATGTGCAGAGAAATGTTGGCTGTGGAAACAGGGCTTGTTAGCACTCCTCTTTGAAGAAGTGTTGGGACTCCATTGCCTTTCATTCCCCTCCTCTTAGTGGCTTTCCTGTAAAACTATTTACTGACTGAGGGTCCAATCCTATCCAACTTTCCAGCACTGGTGTAGCCGCAATGTAATCCCGAGGTAAGGGAACAAATGTTCCCATACCTTGAGGAAGCCTCTGTGACTACCTTCCTACTGCAGGATGGAGCACACGCCCCGTTGACACAGCTGCACAGGCACTGGAAATTTAGATAGGATTTGGCCCTAAGACTGTAGATTCATCAGTGACCCAGGGGAGAGTTCAGCCCTGAATTGTTGCAGAGATAAGTCATTTCAATGACTGCTCATGAGCACAAAGGCCTGGTTCACACTAGACTAGGGCGTGTGTGATGAGCCCCAGTAGTAGATACAGTGGGGCTCAGGAGCAAGTCTTAGACATTACATTTACCACTTCAAAGCAGCTCCCTGTGTGAGAAGAACTCTGCCAGTGGAGAATTCTGCCTCACCAACAGGCAAACAAAGAAAACTGGAATAAGGAATAACACCAAGAAGAAAGTGGGTGGCTGCAATTCTCCCTCTGTTTGTAAAACTATTCGTCTTTCTAAAAATTTTCCTATGAATTGGGATGGGGAGGAACACATGGAAAGTGTACTTATGAGCCAAAGACTTGTGCCCACCCCACCCCCACCCCCAATAAAATGCTTCCATATCTGCGGACTGTGTGAAAAGATTTTAGATGAATTCATGCCAGTATGTCTGTCAGTGCTGAATGCCAAAAATGTAGTATCCGGGTTCAGATGCAGAATATCTCCACAATATTATTTCTTGGGCAAGAATGGTAATTAATGCCACATATGGTGATGATTCCTCCACTGAAACCTCCTATGCCCTCTGAAAAGCCTTTCCTGAGAATCTGGGAGTTTGTGTGAAGTTGTAGGGGTATAAATACCAATTGCAAGGGGAAGCAACAGTATTGGAGGTGCATGTGAGTGACTCCTGCTTGTGGGTTTCCCAGGGGCACCTAGCGACCACTGTGAGAATGAGGATGTTGGACTAGATGGCCTTGAGTGATCTTCTAACTCTCTAGAAGGGCGTGGGATGGAGCTTAAGAGGCAAAGGGGGAGAATCCCAAAAATAGAGATTTGGAGGCATGAGCATCAACATTATGAAGTGGATTTGGCAATCTGTCAGTTGATGTTCCCCAGAGCTGACCTGCCAGTTCAGCGGCCTAACAACAGTTTTTAGGGCAGTACTCCAGCCTCCAATTACAGATTCTTCCATCATTTGGAAATTACACCTCATGGTTGAGAGAGATTAGAGTAGGAACAAAGAAGATTTGAGGGGAAATTTTAGTACTCTTTTCCAGTCATCTTTCAGGCCATAGATGACATTCTTGGAATACCTCTAGATCAGTGGTTCTCACACATTTAGCACCGGCACCCACTTTTTAGAATGAGAATCTGTCAGGACCCACTGGACCTGATGCCTTCTGGAGGTGACATCATCAAGCAGGACAATTTTTAACAATCCTAGGCTGCAATCCTACCCACACTTACGCAGATGTAAGTCCCATTCACTATCATTGTTTAAAGAATATACACAGTAGCCTGTTACAAGTATGGGTCTGTAACATTTCCCCAAATGCAGTCACATCCCATGGTAGCATCAAGGCTAATATATTAAAAATAAAATATTGAAATGAATGGGGACCTACCTTAAATTGGCTCGTGACCCACCTAGTGGCTCCCGACCCACAGTTTGAGAAACACTGCTCTAGATTCTTTGCTATTGTTCAGTCACTGAATACAGTATACGCTTCCTCTAAAAAAAAACTTACCACTCTTGATAATTGTTATCTTTATTTTGCTAATACTGAGTTCTGATTGGAACAGCACAGTAATGCTAGCAAACGTGCTGTATATTACAATGAAACATCAATATGGTCCCTGTTCAGTAACTAATTATGTTCTTAGCTTGCAAATAGATTAATGTCCAATAGGTTTCTATAAGTCTGATTTCATTTTTTTTTAAATTTAGGCATATTAAACCAACTATCAACCCAATCCTAATCTTAGCTGGCCCACAGCATGTAGCAGCCCTGGCAAGGCCTCTGCTGAATACTTTGGCCTAACAGGAGACTATGCCACATAAAAAATGTTTACTTACATACTCCATTGCATCATGGTCTCCAATGGGTCTTCTTGGAACTGTGCCAGCCCAAGTGGGCCCTCATGTTGAGACCAAAAAGGGGGCACAGAAAATCATTGTAGCTGCTGCCCCAATATTAACTCTCTCCCCACCCCCGACATACCCCTGATTTCTGCTCCAATCCTCCCTGCCCTGATTCTCCCTCTGCCCATGGCTCATCCCTGCCACCAACTTATGAGCATCAGTGATAGATGGGCGCTCCAGTGATGCATGTGCTGACGGAATATTTCTGTCAGCAGAAGGCCTGGATAGGATTCAGGATTCATATTGATTAAATATATCTAATTACAGTATCTATCTAGAAAAATGTGACTTACAAAATTTCCAGGAATTGGAAAGGTAATATTCCCAGAAGTCATAGGATAAGTGAGTCCTTTAAACTGAACTTGCATGAAACCATCAAAGCCCCATCTGATAAAAGAGAGTTTAGAAATCCAGGAGGGAACTGAAAAGAAAAAGGAGGCAGAAGGATTCATTATAAACAAATGACATAACCTAGAAACATCAAACACACAAAGCTGTATTTAATAGCAAACAATCAATATCATTTTTTCAGGTCAGGAATTATTAGCCTTTCCGTATCTGATATAGTCATCAGGTAGGACTTAATTTTGGGAGTTCAGAGCTTTGAAACAGTAGAATCATAGAATGTCAGAGCTAGGCCTGTCCGTTTAGGTAAAGGGGTGGGATGGAGTGGCCAGCATATACAAAGCAGTGGCCCAACAGAATCAAATCACTAAGCCCCAGTAATCGCATGAGGTGCTACATTCTGAACCAACTGCAATTTCCAAACCATCTTCTAGGTTAAGCCCATACTCCCCACACACCATGAACCATGGTGGAGCCAATCTAGCTGCTATACACTGAATGAAAAACAAGCATGCTAACTCCAGTCACATGTGTAAAGTAATGGCTAATTTGTCCTTAAAAGACACCTGACAGATACATAACCTAAACCAAATATTGTATCCTGGACTGACAGTCTTCAACTGCTTACAAACCAGAAGACTAGTTGGACAGATCATCTTCTGCTTGCAGGCACGTTTGCTTTTTGCATGCATGATATTTCCAACTCACCTGTCCACAGATTTTCCAAGCTTATCAAGAAACCACCACTCAAGAAAAATGTTGTATACAGCATATTGTTGAAGAAGGCTGAGATCTGCAAGGTTGGCAGCAGGGCAGACATCCACAGTGACATGGTTCGGGCACAGTAAATCACAAGCATAAGGAACAGCAAGTTAAGGAAGAAATGTTCCACTTCAGGTCTGAGATTTGTCAGCCAGTAGATGGGAATCCCATAAACAATGACCAGGAAGCACTGGTCTGGAAATTCCCCTAAAACCTGTTGAGAAAGGAAGCATAATTAGCATTCTCTTAGCAATAAAACACAAAGGAAGGCATCTGCTCTGGCGAGAAAGGAAACCAATTACCTTGGCACAGAAATAGGGGCTAACAGGGTACAGCCCATCTTCAAAATCCTGATGCAATACTGCTCTTTCAGAATGACCTATAGCATAAAACAGCAATAAAGCACTGTGCTTTTTTTGTTAGAATATGTTAGAATAGCCCACTGATAATTTTTCATTAATTTTGCTATTTTTAAAAAAAAAATTTCTAAGCTTTTAAATGTCTTTAAAGAAGAATTACAGCCCAATCCTAACTAACTTCCCGCATGGCAATGCAGCTCTGCTGCATCCCACAGAGGAATTTTGGCTGCTGGAGGTCTCCTCTGGGTACACCCCAGCAGCTGCAGTGGGTCAACTCTGACTGCGCCAGCTCTATAGCTGGCACAGGTCCGCGTTGATCCATGCACAGAGATCAGATCCAAGGAAGAGGTTAGGATATGGTGCATGGTGGCTCCACTGATCCGGTCCCTCTCCCAGACCCGATTCTTCCACCTCTGTCCTATCACCTCTCCATTCTGCCCTCTTTGTGCCCTCCCCCTGCCCCAACGCTGGACTTACCTGGTCCGGCAGGTGTCCCTGTGACCACCAGTGCATGCAGGAAGGCTCTGGCCTTTGCACTAGCATGCTAGATAGTAACACTGATGCAAAGTGCTTTTGCGACAGCATGCGCCAGAACACACATTCCTCTGGTGCAGCGTTTCATTAGGATTGAGCTATTAGATAAGTTCATAGAGAATCGGTATTTTAATGGCTGTTATGATGGCTACAAAGACAATCAAGTTCTAGGCCTCTGAATGTCATTTGCTAGGTAGTGACAGTGGAATAGGGCTAGTGCTTTCTTGCCTTGCTTGTATGTTTTGCAAGAAACATCTAGTTGACCACTGTGAGAAACAGGAAGCTGCATTTGATGGTCTGGTTCAGAATGTCTCTAACTCTTGAAAGCGTTTGTAGTTATAACACTGGAAACTTACATTTCAGAGCAGTTTCAAAAACGACAGTGAAAGGGATCAGGGCTCCTATCATATACAGGAGGGCTGACGTGTCCTGAATAGACAACTTGGTTTTCCCGTGACCATAATAAAGGAATCCAATTAACAACGACATTAGGAGGGCCTCAAATCCATGGATTAACATTGCTGAGAGATCTCGGAAATCATTGGAGAGCTGGCGCCTACAAAAGAAGTTATAAGAACATAAGAACATAAGAACAGCCCCACTGGATCAGGCCATAGGCCCATCTAGTCCAGCTTCCTGTATCTCACAGCGGCCCACCAAATGCCCCAGGGAGCACACCAGATAACAAGAGACCTCATCCTGGTGCTCTCCCCTACATCTGGCATTCTGACTTAACCCATTCCTAAAATCAGGAGGTTGCGCATACACATCATGGCTTGTACCCCATAATGGATTTTTCCTCCAGAAACTCGTCCAATCCCCTTTTAAAGGCGTCTAGGCTAGACGCCAGCACCACATCCTGTGGCAAGGAGTTCCACAGACCGACCACGCGCTGAGTAAAGAAATATTTTCTTTTGTCTGTCCTAACCCGCCCAACACTCAATTTGAGTGGATGTCCCCTGGTTCTGGTATTATGTGAGAGTGTAAAGAGCATCTCCCTATCCACTCTGTCCATCCCCTGCATAATTTTGTATGTCTCAATCATGTCCCCCCTCAAGCGTCTCTTTTCTAGGCTGAAGAGGCCCAAACGCCGTAGCCTTTCCTCATAAGGAAGGTGCCCCAGCCCCGTAATCATCTTAGTCGCTCTCTTTTGCACCTTTTCCATTTCCACTATGTCTTTTTTGAGATGCGGCGACCAGAACTGGACACAATTACTCCAGGTGTGGCCTTACCATCGATTTGTACAACGGCATTATAATACTAACCGTTTTGTTCTCAATACCCTTCCTAATGATCCCAAGCATAGAATTGGCCTTCTTCACTGCCGCCGCACATTGGGTCGACACTTTCATCGACCTGTCCACCACCACCCCAAGATCTCTCTCCTGATCTGTCACAGACAGCTCAGAACCCATCAGCCTATATCTAAAGTTTTGATTTTTTGCCCCAATGTGCATGACTTTACACTTACTGACATTGAAGCGCATCTGCCATTTTGCTGCCCATTCTGCCAGTCTGGAGAGATCCTTCTGGAGCTCCTCACAATCACTTCTGGTCTTTACCACTCGGAAAAGTTTGGTGTCGTCTGCAAACTTAGCCACTTCACTGCTCAACCCTGTCTCCAGGTCATTTATGAAGAGGTTGAAAAGCACCGGTCCCAGGACAGATCCTTGGGGCACACCGCTTTTCACCTCTCTCCATTGTGAAAATTGCCCATTGACACCCACTCTCTGCTTCCTGGCCTCCAACCAGTTCTCAATCCACGAGAGGACCTGTCCTCTAATTCCCTGACTGTGGAGTTTTTTCAGTAGCCTTTGGTGAGGGACCATGTCAAACGCCTTCTGAAAGTCCAGATATATAATGTCCACGGGTTCTCCCGCATCCACATGCCTGTTGACCTTTTCAAAGAATTCTATAAGGTTCGTGAGGCAAGACTTACCCTTACAGAAGCCATGCTGACTCTCCCTCAGCAAGGCCTGTTCGTCTATGTGTTTTGAGATCCTATCTTTGATGAGGCATTCCACCATCTTACCCGGTATGGATGTTAGGCTGACCGGCCTATAGTTTCCCGGGTCCCCCCTCTTTCCCTTTTTAAAAATAGGCGTGACATTTGCTATCCTCCAATCTTCTGGCACTGTGGTCGTTTTGAGGGACAAGTTGCATACCTTAGTCAAGAGATCTGCAACTTCATTCTTCAATTCCTTAATAACCCTTGGGTGTATGCCATCAGGGCCCGGTGACTTATTGATCTTTAATTTATCAATGAGGTCTGAAACATCTTCTCTTTTAACCTCTATCTGACTTAACTCCTCGGTTAGGAGGGGCCGTTCGGGCAGCGGTATCTGCCCGAGGTCTTCTGCCGTGAAGACAGATGCAAAGAACTCATTTAATTTCTCTGCCATCTCTAAGTCTCCTTTTATCTCCCCTTTCCCTCCCTCACCATCCAGAGGGCCAACCGCTTCTCTGGCGGGTTTCCTGCTTCTAACATATTTGAAGAAGCTTTTATTATTCCCCTTAATGTTGCTGGCCATGCGTTCCTCATAGTCTCGCTTGGCCTCCCCTATCACCTTCTTACATTTCTTTTGCCACAGTTTATGTTCCTTTTTATTCTCTTCATTAGGGCAAGACTTCCATTTACGGAAGGAAGCTTCCTTGCCCTTCACAGCCTCTCTAAGTTGCAGCAGTGAGACATGTCAGCCTAAATGTTCTCCTCACCAAGGAATGGACAGTACATGATTTATGAGTGATGCCCATCACTATTGCTGGAAGGACTCTCTCTGCCCTTTTTCACTTGCTCTCCCTTATGTTTGGAACTGCCTCTTAAATGCTACCTGTCTGATTTCATTCGGATACTTCCTCAAAGCAACCTTTTCCATTAAGCCTGCAGCACAACCCACGAGTCCCAATTTCATAATGTAACTGGCATGTCTTCACGGGGCGATGCACAGAAGTCTCTTCTTCAGTGGCCTTCTTCACTAATGTCCAACACCACATTCTCAGTTTACGGCCACCACAGACTCATGCAAATAACATTTGTAACACCAACAAGATTTCAGTGGTTACTATTCCTGCTCACATACGTGAGGTCTAAGGCTGAAATCTAAGCAACGTACTTGCTTAGAAGTTCCATTTACCTCAGTGGAACTTTCTGCCAGGTAAGACTCAGGCTATAGGACAGAAATCACTAAAATTCAATGACAGAAAACAAAACTGTCTGTAACAATTTAAGGTAGGGGTGGGCAAACCCCAGCCCGCGGGTCATTCGCAGCCCTCCAGAACTCCCAGTCTGACCCGCAGGGAGCTCCCAGTCTCCAATGAACCTCTGGCCTGTTGTAGCCCGCGCTGGCCTGCGACTGCTGGTTGCGACCGCCAGATGTGAGCTGCAGGCCAAGTTAGAGCAAAGTCTAGTCTCCATGTGTTTTCTGCTTTCCCTGGGCATAATTTTAATCCCTCCCCAATTGCGTCTGAACAACTTATGTGTTTCTGGCTTGGACTGTATGTTTTCACTGTGCAAAAGGTTTGTGTCAAACAGTTCATAGTTCTCATGTGGTTCTACATGCCTGTATTATCGTTCTCATGTATTTTATAAATAAGCTCCATAAGAGCGCAATCCTAAGTACTCATTGGGCCAGCATAAGCCCCTTGCGATGGCCCAGGAGGGTCACAAACATGCACATCTCTCTCTGAGTAAGCTGTGCCAGCACAGACAGGTGCGCTGGCCCACGGAGGCCAGATCCAGCTACTGCAGTGGCAGCAGCAGGTGAGTTTGTGCCAGCAGAGCTTGGCCAGCGCAGGTATCTGCGGGGAGGGGGGGCAGGAAGAGGGCAGGGAAGAGGCATTTTGGGGTGGGGGAGGGCAGGTGGTGGGCAGGCTCATAGGCGAGTGCACAGGGAGCAGGAGGTGGGGCCAGAACCCAGCCGTTATGCCAGATCCTAGCCCCCCGTTCCCAGGCAAGGTGGAGCAGTTCCTGACTGCTCTGTTCTGCTTGGATCTGCCCCACCTCTTCAGGTGGGGCAGATCTGAGTAGATGCATTGGGGCTGCTGCAACTCTCCCTGGAGTAAGAGGAAAAGTTTCGCCTTGCCTCAGGCCAAGCCTCAGACAGTTCCAAACTTCCAGCACAAGTTAGTGGTGTTAAATTCATTCATTCATATAAGTTTTGTCTAATGTATTAGAGATTGTCTAATTAGAGGGGCAGGAGGTCTGGTCTAGAGGTTAGAGCCTCCATTTGTCTGAAGATAACATTCAAAGGTTGCCAGTTTGAAGCCACCAGCAGCTCCATGAACGGCAAGACCTTGAAGCAGCTGACAAGCCAAGCCGAGTTATTCCACCTGCTCTTTGGTGTGAGCGAAGAAGTGTCTTGGCCGCCCTTCAAGTGAGAGATGAAGGAGCTGCTGTCAGTCTGCGTGGGAGGCAACTGGAGGCCAGAAGTGATACCAGACCAGAAAAGATCCATCTGAAATGTTGTGCGGTTCTTGAAAGATAGAACCTTTCTTTAATTGTAAAAATCTCTATGGGGGTTTAGAACAGCCTGCCCATGTAAACCACCTTGAATTAAAGTCTAAGGAGAAATCTGACGACCAAGAAAGGTGATATATAAGTACCTGTATTATTATTATTTTTGTTTATGTAAATTTATGTAAATTTGAAATGTAAATTAATTTTTTTCCCCAGCCCCCAACACAGTGTCAGAGAGATGATGTGGCTATCCTGCCAAAAAGTTTGCCCACCCCTGATTTTAGGGCCAACCTGCATGTGCTGCAGTAGATCCTTGATCAGAATTGTCCTCTCAAGATCAGTGCTAGAGGAAGGGATATATAACCTTTTCTCCTATACCAGGGGTCGGCAACCTTAAACACTCCCTTTCCTGGGAGCAAGCTTCATCCACTGTAATGGGGCTTACGACTGAGTAGACACACAGGATGTCTCCTCTGCTGTGGAGGAAAAGCCTCTCCTTGCACTGAGTGGGGACCTGCTCAGGGAAAGGCGGGCTGCAAGGCTGAGGAAGAAGGTGGCTCAGGATTGGCTGGTGGTCAGCCAGTGAAGGGCCCTGAGCCATTCCAACAGAAAAAGCCAGGAGCCTGCTGGATGTTGATTGGCTGAGCCTGCTGGAGAGTTGGGGAAGGAAAAAACAGGGACCTTAAGCCTGCAGAGCCGGCAAAATTGAAAAGGGAAACCAATGCGGGGCAGGTGGGGGTGAAGGGAGAGGAGGGCAGTGAGCTCAGGGGGCGGAGGGAAGCAGCCTGCACTCCCAACACAGGTGCCTCCTGTTACCCCCTTTGCCACTTTCACCGGGAGGAGCCGCAGCAGACAGCTGAAAGAGCAACATGCGGCTCTAGAGCCGCAGGTTGCCGACCCCTGTCCTATACTGTTTCTTGATTGAAATCCCTTTTCTAAGCTGTTATTATTAATCCTCCTGAAACACAAAGATAGTCATGGATCTTCCACATCAGTGGTTCTCACACATTTAGCACCAGGACCTACTTTTTAGAATGAGAATCTGTCAGAACCCACCGTAAGTGATGTCATGACCAGAAGTGACATCATCAAGCAAGAAAATTTTTAACAATCCTAGGCTGCAATCCTACCCACACCCAAGAATAAGTCTCATTTACTATCATTGTTAAAATAATATACATAGTAGCCTGTTAAAAGTACAGGTTTGTAACATTTCCCCAAATGCAGTCATATACCATGGTAGCATCAAGTCTATTAAAAATAAAATACACATGGAAATGAATGGGGACCCACCTGAAATTGACTCGTGACCCACCTATTGGGTTCCAACCCACAGTTTGAGAAACACTGTTTCACATCATATGCAGTTTACCCAAAGATGTTTGATGAAGACCATTCACACCAAAAATCAAAAATCAAAATTTTTTTAAAAAAATGTGTGTTAGGTCAATAATTATATCATCTTGGAATTGAGACTGCATCACACTTGCAACTCAACCACTACCAAATCCAATTATTATTCAGATCTTATTTTTTCAAGGTGTCATATTGATACTCAAGAGAGCATTACCTTAATAAAATAGAAAACTGCTGCAACCACCCTGGCAACTGATCGATTGATTGGGAGTTCATATGAGTTGTCTCCTCCAAAAGGAGCATGGAGCTATCAAAAAAAGGGAAGAGAAAATCTGTAAGTTCACATAGTAATTCTGGAATAGCATAAGAAATCTTGAGACTAACTAAGCAGTTGGTTTCAAATAAGCATATACTGCTCTCTGTGTTTCACCTGGGTCCTCTGGAAACACATGCTATGTTGTCTCTTGAGTTGCTTTTCCATAAGAAGTCATCAAAATGTTTGATGTTTTCACGGAACAAAGTGGCAAGCAAGTTAACTCGTTGTTTGCTTTCCATCTCCTTTTCTTCATTCTGTCTCTCAATGCTGGTCAGATCAACTGTAAAACAGTGGCCAAAATTTCAGTCAATAAATAAATATTAAGCCTCTCCAAATCTAGAGAATGAAATTTGGCCCACTGTATGATACACCTGGTCTAAAACAAGGATAACTGAGGAGGAAATTCATTATTATTACGAGATTTTTGCAGTCAGGTAGGTGTTATTGACTGGTTTGTTTTCTCCAGACATTGAGTCCTTCCCAAGTACCTGGCTTTTATCCTATTATTATTATTATTATTATTATTATTATTATTATTATTATTATTATTATTATTATTTTATTAAGCAACAGGAACTTCCCTTGCAGGGCAAACAGATTGTCTGGTCACCCCTTTTGCAGTTTGCTATTTCCATTTTTAAAAACCCAGCATGTATGACGGGCAGCGCAATCCTAACCTGTGCAGGAACAGGCAGGCCAGTGGGTCTGAGCTATATCCAGTGCAGGCTTGGAGCTGTCTGTGGCTCAGCCAGGGGCAAGGGGAAACTTTTCCCCTTACCGTGGGGAGAGCTGCAGCAGTCCCAATGGGTCTACTTGGATCTATGCCACCTCAGAAGGTGGCACAGAGCTGAGCAGAACAGAGCTGCCTGGAGCCATTCCATGCTGTCCAGGGAACAGGGTTAGGATTTAGCATAATTGCTGGGTTCTGGCCCCGCAACCTGCTCTCTGCCTGCCTGCCCCCAGGAACACCTACCACCCGCCCTCTCCCTGCCCCAAAATGCCTCCCTCCTGCCTCCTCCCAGCCCCCCCAGACCCTTGCATCAGCTGAGCTCAGCTGAGCAGGTATACTCACCTGCTGCTGCCACCGCGGAGGTTGGATCTGGCCTCTGTGGGCCAGCACACCTCTATGCACTGGTGCAGCTTACTTGTACGGAGGGGCAAACATGCTTTATGGCATGTTTGTGACCCTCCCAGACTGGTGCAAGGGACTTGCACCGGCCCAGGGCACAGTTAGGAGTTTGCCCTCAGTCACACAATCTATGTAGCTATTTTGGCCCTGAAAGAGTGAGAGAGAAATTCAAGAGGAATGGGAAGTATACTTCTTAATGATACAGGCATATACTGTATATTACAGCTCCGTCTGCAGAAAACGAAGCCTGCAATGATTCGCTAAAGATGGCAACTATCCCCACTGAACTTTCTTTAGGCTAACTCATATCTCTCCATCTTACATGCATGCACACACTGCATCAACATTGCCTCTGTGCCCTTGTCACTAGCTTGAGTGTCACCTTCAAAGTATTCCCCCCCCCCCTGAAATTTTCCAGCCACTACGGGTCCTATTCTGGAAAAATCAACCAACTGTCTGTGACTATCAGCAGGTAACCACTAAGCGTTACAAGTGCTACCAGCTGCATTACCAACCATAGTAATCTGCAGGGTTGCTGAATGTTGGGCAAGGGTATCCCATTTGCGTGAAATATCCAACCATGTCCTGTGCGGCTCCAGAATAGATGGTGATGCCAGATGACATGAAGAGAACTAAATCAAAGAGCCGGAAGATATCTGATCGTGGCTGGTGAACCGAAAGAAGGACCAGTCTGTTTCCTCTTGCCAGCCTGGACAGTGTTATTACTAGGTTGTGGGCAGTAAAACTGTCCAATCCAGATGTAGGATCATCAAATATCAAAATCCCTGCCAAACAGAAAAATATAGTTGTGATGATGTTGATAAAGCTAAGCATTTTGTTAATGCACAGAGCAGCTGCATGGCAGATACAGTTGAGAACTATACATTTGGCACATATATTTGGAACACTAAATGGAATGAAAGGTTGCAGAGGGAAGCTGCGGATGTGAGTGAAGAGAAAAACATCCTTTTGACAGGTGAGTGAAGGGAAAAACATCTTTTACGCCCACGTTTCTGAAGTGAGAAGTTCCAAGAGCAGTGCTGCCTGGGTTTTGGATCACTGGAGGCTTATGATGTTTCTGTAATAATAATTACTTTACTTACTGTACAAGTATGTAGGTTGACAATCAGGTGGAAGCAAGTAGTATGTTCAATCCTACAAGGCAGCAGATCCACTACTTCACTTCCCAGAGAAGGCACTGCACCCCAATGTGCCTCCCAGCCTTCGGCCAACTTTCAGCTCTCTCTCTGTTTCAGTCTCCCCAAACCTCCAAACTTTTGTCTGACACCTTCCATCAGCACTGGGGGAGGGCAATCAAAGTTTTGGTGACTTTTCACACTGCAGTAATCTCTGGATATTTTCCAACCAATTCTCATTGAGAGTTTACTGGCCATAAAAGAATATTAATGAGGCACCCTAGGCTGTTTAATCAATTATCTAACAAAAGACATAACTAGCCAGCAGCAGCCCATAATGTGCATTCTTCCCTCCCCCCGCAAATTTCTCCTTCCCAGTACTGCTCTGCCACAGTGAGAGTTTCCAAATCTGAGTTGACTACAAAAATATAATCCCAGCCACAATGACAATTTACAATATGGTA
This sequence comes from Tiliqua scincoides, assembly GCF_035046505.1. Taxonomy (NCBI): domain Eukaryota; kingdom Metazoa; phylum Chordata; class Lepidosauria; order Squamata; family Scincidae; genus Tiliqua; species Tiliqua scincoides. The sequence goes on along the minus strand of NC_089821.1, from coordinate 260,621,024 downwards.
ACCGTTTGCAAATTTAAGTACCCACTTGAAATCTGGTTGCGTATACATATCTCTGCAATCAACTAAAAGTGCATGGAGAAAAGTTCCTTTCTTGTAGCCAAATGCCGTAGATCTATGCACTGTGGTGGTGGTAGTTGTAAATAATATTTATATACTGCAAGAGACCTGTGTGTTAGATGGTAATTCATGTCTTCCCAAATGAATTGGGGAGCAGCACCCTTGTTACTGCACACATTATTCAGTGCTAAACATCAAATCGGAGAACCAGGCAAGTCACTTGTGGAGATATAGGCCTGGAATAAGCACCAGCATTTTACATTGCATTTGTACTTTCAAAAATCTCTTGACAAAGCCCCTCACCAACAACTCTTGAGTGAACTTAAAAGTCATTTGAAAATTTTCACAATGGAAGGAGCTAAGAAAAGGGAAGCTTCCCAAAGAACAATACTGGGGCCAGTGCTTTTTAACGTTCCTGATTTGGAGTTAGGGATAAGCAGTAAGATAGCCAAGTTTGCAGATGACACCAAACTATTCAGGAAGGTGAAAAACAAAACAGATTGTGAAGGGCTCCAAAAGAATTGCTCCAAACATTTAGGAAACAGATGGCTAAAGAGGAACATGGCCGAGGCTTGTAAAACTATAAATTTTATAATTACAATCATGTGCTGCTTAATGACAGGGATTGGGACCATGATCCCTGATGTCAAGCAGGGCTTGATGCAGTCCGGACCCTCTGCAGGGAAAGGGATGCTCTGCTCCCCTCCCCTCCCCTCCCCTTCAGAGGGTCATCTGAGCTTCCCAGAGGCAGCTCACATTTGCATGCTGCCTCTGTGGAGGTCAGACTGAGGGAAATCACATCTCTCATGCGACTTCCAGTTTCACAGAGGAAACCGAAAATTGCGTGAGAGACATTGTTTCCTTCAGTCTGAGCCTTGCAGAGGCACCACGCAGGCGTGCACTGGCTCTAGACAACTCTCCAGAGGGAAGGGGAGCAGCGCTCCCCTCGCTTTCGGAGGATTGGGGTGTGCGCCCCCCAACAACCACGTGACCACATGTGGTTGTCAGTTATGCAATCCCACCATAAGCTGGAAGGTCGCAAAGCGGTGCACACCTGTATATTTGATATAATTTTATAATTTATAACAATTATAAATAATTATATGTTATAATTCATAATATTATAAATCTCACAACAATAGAACTTTGGGGTCATCCAATGAAACTGATTGTTTCATTGAAGTATATCACACACACCACACAAATAAGGCATGGAATTCACTACCACAAGATACAGTGATGGCTACTTGCTTTGATGGCTTTAAAAAGGGATTAGCCTTGTGGTTCTCAAACTATGCACTGTGGCACCCTGGGGTGCCACACAGCAAACCCGCAGCGGCACTGTGGGATATATTTTAAATTTTTGAGGAAACATATGTATATGGTATTTCTTTTGGCCTAAGGGCACTCTGACAAAATTACTAAGGGCGCAATCCAGAGTCGCCCTTGGGCTGGCCCAGGAAGGCACAAACATGCCATAAAGTGGAGCGAGAGAAGGGGCTGGGACCTGGCTCTTACGCTGGATCCCAACCCTGCTACCTCTGGAGGTAGTGCAAGTCTGAGGAGACCCATTAGAGCTGCAGTGGCTTACCCGGGGGTAAGGAGAAGAGTTTCCCCTTACCTCTGGCTAAGTCACTTTGTGGCCCTACCTTGTGCTGGGTACAGCGCAGGCCTCCTGGACTGCCTGTTCCAGTGCAAGATAGGATTGCACTGTAAAACACTAAGGGTACCATGAACCAGGAAAGTTTGAAAAACTCTGGATTAGCCATATTTAGGGCTGGGGGATGGGGGGAAAATGGTATCACTGGCTACTAGTCATGGTGGCTATGAACTCCCTCCAGGATCAGAGACAGTGTGCCTCTGAAAACCAGTTGTCTTCATCTCCTACTTGTAATCTTCCCAGAGACAGCTTGGAAACAGGAGGCTAAACTAGATGGGCCTGTGGCCTGAGCCAGCAGGGCTTTTCTTATCTGTGTATGGCTGCCTCTTTGTTCTTACCAGGATTCCACAACAGCTGAACCCCAATGCTTACTCTTCTCCGCTCTCCTCCAGAAACACCACGGATATATTCATTTCCTACCCTTGTATTTGCACACTGTCGCAGTCTCAATTCTGCTATAACATCTTCTACCTGCAGAATTAATAAAGGACAACTCAGGGTGGTCTTTTTTCTTTTTTTTAACAGTAATTCAGAGATGACATGTAATTCAGCAATATAATTGAGTTAATTCTTTTAGAAGCAGCCCTATCATGAGGCAAGGTGCAGCAGTTGCTACAGGTTTGGTGGCAGATTTTGGATGTCATTATAGGTATGATGTTCTTCTGCAGCTTCTGTTAATTTGAGTAATGCTAGCGCATGAGGGCTTTCCTATGGCTTGTAGATATTGTTAAGATGAGGAACCCGATTTAGATGGGGGCTGCAGGTGCCATTAAAGATACATTGCTTTTGTGCAGCTCTCTTTCACTTCAGTGGGACTTGCACATGAGTCTGAATGGATTGCACTCCATTTAAATAGAAGGGATCAATGTTGAATTACAATGGGGAAGAGGGGTTTATTGCCAAACAGCACCATTTTACTTTTCCTCTGGCATGGATTGCTATGAAGCAAGCAGAGTCAAACCTTGGTCAAAAACAGTGGTTAAGAGGGAATCTGGAAAGGAGATCACAGCTTTTTCATCTCTGATGCAAATAGACTCATTTGCTTTCTGCCTAGAACATAACCAAGCACACATAATTCTTTGATTGCTTTGCCTGAAAGATAGAATAGGTGCCATTTGCCCCAACCCAAAGTGAGCGCATCAAAGGTGACTTTACTCAATCAAACAAGTTGCCTTTGCTGAAGAGCTACTTCTCTTTTATTCTGTAACTCACACCCTAGTCTTGCCAAACACACACCCTAGTCCTTTCCTAGCACCTAAGAGTAGCTCTCTTGTTAGGTCCTGGGACCCATCTCTGCCCCAGACAGAACAAACTTCTTACTTGAACAAACTGTTATCAAGACTGACCTCAACTGAGTACCAGCCATTCATTCCAGGAAATCTTTCATTTTATGTTCGTCTGACAAGTATAATTACAGCAGTCAACACACTTGAATTTTGCACCATATGTAAATCCTGCTACATGCCAGGAACCCCTAATTCCCAGTTGCCTCACTTCAGGTGCCTCCTTCTTGGAATGAACCCTCTGCTTTTGGCTTGGCGGCCAAAATCTAATGGAGCTTGGCTTGCCTAACCTGGAGATCTCCTGTACACTCCCAACGTCCTTGAATGTCTACTCAGCAGACCAACAGGTCTGTCTCCCTATGTTTCCTACCTACCTAGTTGGGACCCTCATTAGGGATCCCTTTTTCAGCAGCTTTCCCTTCCCCTCAGTCCTATCTCCTTGACTGAAACAACAAGTTTACAAGTTCTCCAGTTAGGTTTTCAGTCACCCCCGCCTCTTAATTCAGATGTGATCTTTGTGAGATCTACATCCCATTCTGGGACACTAGAATCTCTGTCAAGAAGTCTAAAAAGTCAGTAGGAAACCCTCCTGCCTGGAAAGCTATCTGAGTTCTAGCTAACCGAAACATCTGATTTGCTCGCCTTTCCATTACATTTAACTTGTTGCATGTGTGCTGGGTCACTGAAACAGTATCGTCTTACTGAATTTCCTGTATGCCCTGTGCTTCACCTTCTCCTAGTTTCAAGGAAGTAGCAGTTAGAGAATGTCAGTCCCTTTTTCTCCTCTCTGGTACCAGGTTAGGAGGTGGGAGCATCAATGCCAACATTGTGTTAAGGTCCCTTAACACACTTGCCCTGGGATGCATATGTGTATGCTTTAATACAAGTGTCCCAGAGCAGTGATGGTAACAGGTCAGCCTCCTGTCCTTTTGTGGTAGCTGCCTTAGCGATTGCTTTTAGAAGACTATAGGAGAGGCCATAGCTAAAATTGGGGGGGTTGATTTTCATTAAGGGCCTATTACCTTCCCTGCTGTAATTCAAGCTTTGAGTGGGAGGTGGGGAAAGTCATTGGTATTTTCTATCTCAGGCACCAAAATGTCTTGGACCTGTCCTTCTAAGCTGCCTAGACTGCAGTCATTTAAAAATTTCAACATCCCCTTTTATGTCAAAGCACTTTTTAAAATGCCCATCATTCATTTTTTCTTTGCCTTCCTTTCAGAAGTTAGACAAGCACTTGCAATGACAACCAGCCAATTCATATTTTTCTGTCTGAGAGCAAAAAACCCCAAGCAAAACTCAATAGGAATCCAGGCTAAAACAAGTATTAGAGAAAGCATGCTTTATCATTGATAAAAAAGACAAATAATTACATTCAGAGGAGCTTTTCTTTTATACAACTCCTCACACAGTCACTTAGTTAATGTTATTAAATACCTTCTTGACAACTTAATTTTCATTCTAATTACCCTTTTTTCTCTCTGTGAATCAGAAAACATCTTTGGAAGACGCAGTTTCGCAATGAACAATAACGTTTCTCTGACTGTCAGGTTAGGTAACAGTCTGTCGTCGTGCCGAACATGGGCAATGCATTTCTTCACCAGCTGGCGAGTGCTAGGTTTTCCATTGATCATGATTTGACCTGAGGTAATTTTGGCTCCATGGTCCCTGCATGTTATCACATCAAACAAAGCTGTCTTTCCACAAGCTGGAAATATAACAGATTAAGAAGTTAAGTGTCTATAGGCAAACAGCCCCATTAGGTTCCTCAACCCCCAAAAGAATAATTTTGTAAGAAATAGCATTAATCTATGAGCCTAAGTAGATTTGATAGGGACAGCCATGTTTGCACATGCTTATGTCTTTTCTGTTCTCATATAAAGCTAGATATGGGTACAGGTCCAGCCTTTTTATACACGTATTTTTTATACACAGATTTGACTCAACTCGAATGGCCACTGTAAATGAGAAGGAATGTGCTGATCCCTGGAGAAGGGGAAAAATGCACCCCTTTAAAATTAGTTTAAAAAACTGAACAGTCCTTTAACAAAAGCCTCCTAAATGAGAGGGGGGGGGCAGCTGGCTGACAATCCATCAGTTCTTCTCTCTCCAGGCGACCCCTCCCTTCCCCCTGAGCAGTGAGTGAACTGAGGACTAAGTGAAGCAGAGACTGATTGATGGATTGTCTTCTTAATGACTCTTATCTTACATCACAAAGGTCAGCAAGGCTGTTTTTAAATCACTGGAGCAAAGAAACTTTTAAATTGATTTGCTATAGTGAGTTTTTTGCCATGAGTGCTTGGAACCCACAATGAGTGCTTGGACCCCACTTGAGTGCTTGGAACCCAGGCGAATAATGAGGCTCAACCTGTATAATGTTTTTTGTTAGTTACACAAAAAGGAGTGTGTAGGTGAGGGAAAGTAAGAGCCCAATCCTATCCTTCCCCCCCCCACCTGTAAGCTGCACCGGAAGTTGTGTGCTATATCCAGCCGGGGGGGGGGGGATTGGGTGCCTTGGAAGCCTCCTGCTCACCAATGGGTCTCTTTGGATCTGTGCCAGCTCTGTATCTGGTGCAAGTCTGAGGAGGAGAAAGGGGCAGGGGGCCTCTAAATGGAGGGGATAGGACCCAGCAAATGAGTGGTATCCACAACAAGTGGTTTGCTTGGTGATGACAAACCAGTATTTAAAACAGTTTGAAACTCACACTTTGTGCTAGCTGTGGTTTCCTATTATGGCTAAATTAACTGACCATCGACAAATGGCAGTGTGGGTCTCTGCTCCACCTCAAGAGGCTGCTGCACCATGGAGAAAGGAGTAAATTTAGGAAACCAAGTCCTAAGTTTTGAGGAAAGTAGTCTGGCAGTTCTAAGCAATGCTTTTCCTATCTGAAAGCTCAAACCATGATGTGGATACTTAACAACTGTTAGCATAAACCAGCAGTCGCCAAACTCGTGACCTCTGCGTTACGAGAAAGATGTCCCCATGCAGAGCAGCTCTTATCATTCCTCTGTGCTGCTCACAATCTGTCCACTTGATCTGTACATTCTGGGCAGTTGCATCTGTAGCCCACTATCCCAGCAGACTTTGTGCCCAGACAAAACTATGCAGAGGGTCACACTGTATAGATCGGGTGGGTAAATTGTGAGCAGTGCAGTGAATGGGAAGGGTTGTAGCATTTCACTGGATCTGACCCGTGGGCCAAAGTTTGGCAAATGCTGTCATAAATCATAGTTGATTTTTGCATCCTAAACCAACCATTAATTTGATGTCCTAGAGGGTTTAAATCTTACCAGAACTCTCTATGAGAGCCAGCATTTGCCCACTTCTGACTGTAAAGCTCAGGTTTTGGATGGCTGCCACATGGGAATCAGAGTCTGTGCCGCATGCCCAAGGCATTTTCAGCTGTGCTAATTTCTCATACCAGGGAACCTGTGAGACTGCATTAACCTAGTGAAACACAAAAGAGTGCTTTTATAAAGCAGAAACCAAGACAACGCATCTTTCCTGAGTTTGCCTGGAAAAGGACAAGTCAATGTAATTTCTATCAGAACAAGAGCTGTGGATTAGTCTATTTGAATAATATCTTGACCCTGGACCTGGAATTTCAAATTTCCTCTGTGTTTTTCAGGAGAGAGCTCAGATGTATTGCCCAGGGCCATGTAGCCACAGTATGATAGCCAGCCTGTGCAAGTTTGGCCACCCTCAAGGATACTCCATCTAGGCTCTTCTTTGAAAGTTCAGTTTTTATTCTAAAAAAAGTATCTCACCCATTTACCTGGGAAATACAAGCAGCTTCAGGGGTGATTTTCAGTGGGAAAATGATAGAAGAGAAAGAGTTAATATCTTCCTCCCCATGTACTATGATCCTGATCTGAATTGGGTCCCCAGCATCTGCTTCTATTAAAAGAGGTGTTTTCAGTTTAAGCACACTTGCTGGGTGTGCTCTAAGGTGTAACATGCACACATGGGGAGAATGAACTATGTGTGCAGTAACGGAGTACAGTGGCTCATAGTGCAACTCAGAGGACTTGCATGATATGAAAAAGAGGGAAACTTAAAAGCCCAAAATGTTCCAGCCATGGCAAGAGACCTTGGCTTGGGTCTGTGCTCTCTGTAACCTGGAACTATGGCTGCAGGCATGGAGCGAGCCCCTCGACAGGCCATATAGCACATAACTTTCTTACTGTGGAGAAGCAGTTTTTCTTAACTGATGTCCCAAGCTGCTGAGAAAGATGTCAGTTGGAAGTATTAATCCTTGTCCTTGGAGTCCCTGATATTCTAACCCACACAACAGTAACATCAAATGAAAGGAGGAAGGGATAAAAACACTAACTCAATCCTATGTAACTTCCCCCCTGCCAATGCAGCAATACCACCAGAGCATGTGCTGCATTCTGCAGGGGGAGAACAGCCCTGGAGGTCTTCTCCAGGTAAGGGAGTATTTGTTCCCTTGCCCTAGGGTAAGACTTTGATGTTGAGATGGGTCCACTCAGACCTGTGCCAGCAATGTTGCTGGTGCAAGTCTGAGTGGACCAGCGAAGGCAGATCAAGGCCGGGAAGGGGGATAGGATATCGGTGGAACTGATACCACCCTCTTCCCAGTCTCAACAAACACTGCCCTGGTCTCCTCCCCGTTCCTCCCTTTCGCGTCCCTTTCCACCCACTCACCCATGACCTGCTCCATGCACCGATTTATTGGTGCCAGGGTTTCTTCACAGGCTGCTGGCACATGACCATAGCCACAGATGTGGCTGCTCACTACTTGCAGCAGCAGCCTGGCTGCATGGAATGGCGGATCGCCTTTTGCAACCACTGGAAAGCATGTTGCAGTGACAGAACGCAAGTTGTAACCTATAGGTAGGACCCTAAGCAAATGTCTAGTTTGGCCTAAAGTTTGCACATACTGTATTATTTCTTCTGACCCCCATACACTTCCTTCCTTCCTTCTACACCCAGCATACTTGTACAAATAAAATTATCTAAAACTGGAACGACTGACCCATCGCCAGTGGTCTAGTTATTCTTTATTTTAGCCCATATGCTTGTCTTTTTGAGCAGCTAGAAAAATTACTAAGCACAATAAAATAAAATGAATAGAAACAAAAGCTGTCTTTTACCTGGTAGTTAAGGTCTTTGACCTCTAAGACATTTGAGTTGCCACTGTATGTGAAATATAGGCTGTTATCCTCCTCTGAGCAAAAAATACTCTCTTCGAATTTCATCTGTGGAAATCATCATTACAATGTCATGTGTTTAAGATTTGTACCAATTTTAAAAACAAGTAATGGAGAGGTGACAAATGTAAACACACATTAGAGTTGCTTCACATTTCGCATAGCTATGCAGATGAACCAGTGTTTTCTACAGTTAACATATATCATGAAGTGCATGTGCACATCCTTAATCATGATGTCAAGAGGGGACATGAGCCAGAAAATCATGATTGGCTCCGACTGCAGTTTTCAAACTCTCCGGGAGTTTGAAACCCGCAGTAAGTCTTTGCGGGGGGGGGGGAGGCAGCAGGGGCAGGGGGAAGGCAGCGACGCAATCCCCAGGATTGTGTTGCTCAGGGGGCTGCAGGGACTGGGGTGCACCCTCCAGTCCCTGCAGTAGCCGTCCCTGTGTGCGTGGAGTCCTGCATGAGTGCCTGCAGGGTGCCCCAGGTCAGGGAAAGGGAGAGTGGAGCAATCTGCTCTGCCTCTGCAAAAGCGGAAGCAGAGCGCGATCGCCCCACTCTCTCCTTCCCTGACCTGGGGTGCCCTGCAGGCGCTCGCACAGGGCTCCCTGCACATAGGGACGGCTGCTGCAGGGACTGGAGGGTGCACCCCAGTCCCTGCAGCCCCGTCAGAAGGGAAAGCGGAGTGATCGTGCTCCGCTTCCAGTTTTGTGGAGTGGGGCGCAATCGATCTGCTTTCCCTTTCCCTGACCTGGGGAGCCCTGCCAAAGGTTGCAAGTACACCCAAGCCCCTGCAGCCCCTCTGAGCGGCGCGATCCGCTGCCTTGCCCCTGTCTCCTGGCTGCCCCTGCCCTTTAAGGGGGCAGAGGCCAGGACCCACAGGCTGGGGCGTTGCGACGCCCCAGTTTGAATACCACTGGGCTACAATGATTCCTTAAAGTGTACTCACTGTTGTTTTAGGAATGAGTCTCGCCTTTCACATGTTATCCATTTATTGTAGGAATCACCACAGCAGGTAAAGCTTGACTGATTACAGGAAAACTCAACCAGAAATCAAACAAATTAGAAACATAAAGAGACCCTGAACAATTGAACTGAACTCTCTGATTGACACCCAAACTTCAGCACAGTGCATTGCACCGGTCTAGTTGGGCATCAGCATACAGGAGATTCAAAAGAAACCAGTCAAATTGCCGTTGTGCTCATGCCAATATCTAGTGCAGAGAAGTACTTAAGAATGTACCAAACCATACAAAAAAATACTTTGTCCGCCTCTTTACCTGTATACTTTTCCCAAGCATTAGACCTGACCAGGCACTTGCGTCCTGCCTTATGTAACTGCTAACTTACAAACTTGCTAAAGTACCAGCAGCAGAAATCATGATTACCAGAGTGTTTGTTTTTTATTTATATGGCACAACCAATGTGAAGCACACTTTTCTGAGCAACATAGCCACTGAGTCAGGTCTCTTGAGCTTACTGTCTAAATGTCAGTAGTGTTGCACATGTTGCACAAGAAGGAGACAATCTGTACTCTGCTTGATGATATAATTAATATTAGTGGCTCCTTTATGCTGGGTCACCATAATGGATTCTGTATCAGCATTAATTCAATTATGAATTTGTCAGTGAAAATATGAAAATTACTGATTATGTTTGATTTCCTGACTTGTTCACATTTTATTCATGTTCACATTTTATTCTCAATTACAGTGACTTCTGTTTGCTGGGTTTTAGGATTTCTCTTTTAAATTTCACTCACCTTTTCGGTCTCTTCCTTCTTCAAGGTGCGTCCCAGTGAAAAGTGATCAATCATTTCCTTCTCCATTGTGGTTATTGTTATGATCTTCCTGCTTGCAAACTGATTATTGGTCTTTCTGCTCTTTTGTTTTGAAACCTACTGATCATCTCTCTTAACAGACTGGTTTTCCTCTGTGCCTTTATGCCAGGACCACACCTACTTCTGTAGCTGGTGAAAAATTGTTCCTATGATAACAGAACATGATAATAAAAATTCAGGCTAAAGTTTCATCAGATAATGATTATGGTTGACCTATCGACTGCCACGGGATTTTTTTTTTAAATGAAAAGCAACAGACCAGGATCACAGGAGCTGCTTTTTATACAGATATCACTGAGAAAGCTTTCCTGTTGCTTGGCCTCACATTAAAGGGATGGCAAAGAGTAACCTGGACTCCCAAACAGAAGACAGGCAGAGGGTTTTGATGCCTCACAACAACAGTGTTAGTGTCCTGAATGTCTCTTATTCGGTCAGGTAAGTAAATGGCAGCCTGCTGAACTCTGCAACAGGTTCATGGACCATTCCAGTCATTCCATAAAGCCATCCTGTAATGTTACAAATAAAGTCAAAACAGTATTTCATTGATTTGATTCCATCAATCAGTTAAAACAAAGATTTAGACCTATTTAATCCTTCAAAATGGCTTAGAATTTTCTCTTTTAAAAATTACTAGCTATGTAATTTAAGTGCCTGATTATGTTCCTATATACAGTAAATCATATTATGTTCCTATATAACTCTTCACTCAAAGTCTGCTGATTGCAATGAGAAAATCCTGACATAGCATTTCTCATTATTCTTAGGGAGAAAATAAGGCATATGAAAGATTCTCAGTACAACTTTTTATCAGGGAGCCAAGCTAAACCCTAATCCAAACCTAAGAACTGGTTCAGAGAGGGATTTTTTCCCCCCTTAATGAACTGAAATAGAATCTGACCCTAAAATCTTATGGTTGCTTTGATCTGGAACCAGAACCCAACCCATAAACATAACAGTGGTAACCAATTCAAAATAAGTGTTCAAACATCAGATGTTTAAATTTCCACTGTATATTTTTTTTTTAAATCATCTTTTTTATCCTATTGTATGTAGTCAAGTCAAGTCAACCTTTATTAGGCATAAACATTTGGTAGGTGCTCTGTACGGAAACCGTAGAGAAAATATAAACCTAAGTAGAACACAAATATATGTATATGTGCACACCTACGTGTACACACAGATACAAACGTACAATACATTTTACATACAAACATGTATTATTTAAAAAACAAAACAATCAGTTACTCTGCAGATAATGCCAAAGATGTAATGTACTCAGTGATTACCTATTGTATGTATATTTTTGTAAATACAAGGTAGTTGTATTTTTAGAGGCAATAGACCTTTTAAAAATTCACAAATAAAGTTAATTTTTCCCACAAGTTAAATACTTATTATTGTACTCATTTTTATTAAGTCACACCCAAGTGAACCCTTGATACTATTCTACGTGAAATGTGTCTAAAGCCAGTTCAAAGTGCCTGAACTGTTTAACAGACCATTTTTAAAACTTTGTATCAGAATCAAAACTGTCCTAGAGAATTTAAAAGTACTGATGAAACCTGAACTAGAATGGAACTTAAATGTTTATTAGTTCAACCCCCTGGTTTTCTTTTCAGAACGAAAACAGAAATTCTTGGATCACTTTTAAAAAACGCCTTTAATATTTGCAGTCCTGTGCACATTTTCTAGTAAGAAAATCCTACTATGCTCTGTAGAACATATTTGCAAGAAAGTGTGCATAGGATTGCGGACTCATTCTTCCAAAAGCACTTCATACATTTTTGTTTTCTGCTTTTCCCTAAAGGGAACGTGTGGGTCCATGGTGGGATATTCCATCATACCGTAAAAAGTGGACGAGGCAGATTCTCAAAGATGTTTCGTTTCATACAGAAAGTGGCCAGATTATGGGTATTTTAGGCAATTCTGGTAAGTAGTATAGCTACATTTCTGCAGTGAAAGCTAGAATTTCTATATTAAATATTGTATCTACTTTCAAATCTACTGAACAAATTTATTTCCCAAATAGGTTGTTTTGTTTTCTTTAATGTCAGGATGCCAGATACTTTCAAGGTCCAGTTACTACAAATAACATACCAGAGAGTAGCAATGTCAACATGGATGGTACAAACCAAAAAATTGTTGCATGGACCTCTAACTAGTGTTACAAATGCTCCATTAATCAGTCAGTCTACTTCCTAGCTGGGCTCTGTTTTGGGTCAGTTTCAGATGAAAACACAATATTGCACACTAATGTCACAATTTCAGCCCATAGGCTGAGACCATTGATCTGCTACCCAGCAGTACAGCAGCAGCCGCCAGCAGCCATTAATTCAACACTTAATTCTTTGCCACATAAATAAATGCTTTATTCATTACGGAAGCAGCTGACAAATATGCTCTTCCGTGTTAACTAGAGTGTAACAATGTTTTTACAGATAATCACTTACTGGCTTTATAATGTGAAGCATGCTTTAGAGTTAGACTTGCTGCATGTTTAATGCTTGTTTAATGCTTTCTGCATGTTTAATGCTTTAGCCACTGAAAGATGGAAGTGGTACAAGCCATCAACAAAGAAGAACCACTGACTGACAGTGCCACCTCCTTCCTCTCCTTCTAGGTTGAGTCCAAACATTTTAGAAAATAAAAACCTATGTAGAGTGTTTTTGCCTGTTCAGAACTCAGTCATCCTTATAATAGCCCTGTACAGCCTGTCACTAGCCCTCTTCTCATGCATGCTCCATGTATGGAATGGAATTGGCTCTTGCCTCTGTCCTCTTTTCAAGGGCTGGCTGACCTTCATGCCGAGAGGGAAATGTAAAAATCAGGTTTCTTCACATGTACAAATGCACAGACTCTACAGTAGACACACAAATAGACTCTCCACAATATTGGAAATTCAGTTGTACAACCCTAATTATCACCTTCCTTTCAACAAGCAAAGACTGAGTGGTAGAGTCAGCTGGCACAATTCAACTCCACCCTCTGCATGCAAAACAAACACATTGGTCTTTCATGAGAAGAGAGCTTGTAGTATTTCCTTATACCGCAGATGTAGGACTGAGGCTGAAGAGATACTCACTTGCCTAAAAACCAGACCAGGAGTTCAACAGAAGACTCAAGTGTGGGAATTCGGGTCTCTGCAAAACTGAAAGACAATTGGAGAAAGACACAATTGGAAGGAAGCAGCGACATAAGTGCGGGGGAGAAGTCTATTTCATCCAAAGCTTCCTAATGAATTTGTAGCAGAAAGGTGGTTTTTAAAGCGAAGACTTTCTGTGTCATAACTCACCTTTGTAACTGCTGCTCTACACTGTAGCTGCCATGGGAGAAGATGTTTTATCTTGAAATGTCCTTGTGTATATTATATTGTATGAACCAGGATTCTTTTACATTTTGAAACTAATTTTGACTATGGTTTTGTGCAAGAAAAAATCATTTCATAAGAATATTGCATTTGTCTTCATTCCAGTTTTGATGCTTTTAAAAAAATGACTCAGACTTGACTGGATGGGGATGCAAGGCAATCTGTGTATAGACTGATCTGTGTTGTCCTTTTCATGGAGATTTGATATGCAGAGATCAGCAAGTGAAACCTTCTGTGGTTTGGAGATCAATTGTTATGTCACCCACTAATTGCTACAAACTGCTGTTCTAGAGACAGTTACAGGGTTCTTGAAATGTTGGCAGCTCTACCTGAGTACTTTCATAACTTAAACCAAATGTGTTTTTTTCAATTTAATATATGCTGTTATTCAATTTCTAAATTTACATTAGGATCTGGTAAAACAACGCTACTGGATGCCATAGCTGGAAGACTGAGCAACAAAAAAAACTTCACTGGGCAGGTTTATGTCAATGGGCGTGAGCTGAGGCAGGAGCAATTTCAGGATTGCTTTTCCTATGTTCTCCAGGTTTGTTTTTCAGTTACATGTCTATAAGAAGTGTTTACTGTTAGTGTAGAACCCTAGATCTTATCTACCCCCTTCCCCAAACTTTTGCACAGAATTTCTTCCATAAATGTCAGTCAATGCATGTGCTTAGACAGCCAACACATTACTAAAATGGCCACTTTTTTTTTTTCTCTTTCAGAATGGTACCTTGTTAAACTACCTCACCATAGAAGAATGTTTAACTTACACGGCCTTGTTAGCACTTCAGAAGCATTCCTGTGACTTTATAAAAAAGAAGGTTTGTACATTGACTGTTGTAATAGACACCCAATGAAATAATATGCATAGAGATGTTAAGTTCACAAACTATTAACCTGATCTTGATCAACTTTCCAGCACCAAAGCAGCCACAATATGGCCCCAAGGTAAGAGAAAAATGTTCCCTTACTTGAAGGAAACTTCTGTCACTGCCCCTCCCACCTCAGGATGCAGCATGGCATGCGAACCCATTGGCATGGCTGTATCAGTGCTGGAAAGTTAGGATTGAACTGTAAGGCTGCAACCCTTCACAGAGGTTGCTTAAATCCTATGGAAGCCATTTGCAGGATTGTAGAGAACCTGGATCAAGGATTTTGCTTTTAAAATGAAGTGATCTTCATGATGCTGAATTCTGCATGCAGTTTATGCAATGCAGGGCGCAATCCTAACCCCTTATGTCAGTGCTTTCCAGCACTGACATAAGGGCAATGCAGCTCTGAGGTAAGGGAACAAACATTCCCTTACTTTGAGGAGGCCTCTGTGAGTGACACCCAACTGCAGGATGCAGCACATGTCCCATTGGCACCTCCATGCCAGTGCTGGAAAGCACTGACATAAGGGGTTAGGATTGCCCCCGCAGTCACTGAATTGTGTCATGCACTGAGTCCTAATTGTGGATTATGGTAAAATGAACCTAAAAGGGATGAAGATGTTTTTCCTTTCAATTTTGATGGGCAAATCATGGGTGCTGAAGGAAACCTGCTGGAGAAATAAGGCTTACTGTAAGGTTACGGGTAGCTGCAAACATATATTTTCTACATGAGAATGTTCATTTCTTCTGAAGTGTACACTTTCAGTGATTCTAACACTCCTGTACTTAAAAACTTAACACACTACTGAAAAAGATGTCTACAGAATACATAAACCTTCCAATTTCTGGTATGCTAAAAGTATAAACATACCCACTGGAGTCTGAGAAAATGCTTTGCTTTCTATAGCAGGCACCTGGAAATAGTTTGCAAATTGCTGTTTTGCACCATAACAGTGATGATAGACGCATGTCTCCAATGTGAAACATGAAGCAATGCACAAATTCTAGGTACATGAAGGCCCTTAGAGAAGCCAGAATAACAGGTATACAATCTGCCATCTCCCATTCAGAATATGTATAGATTTGTCATTCTTGGATGTCACATTAAAACCACCTGTTTTCCTAACTTGGCATCTTTATACCAATTTGCACTGAACATTGTTATAATCTCCCCTTCCCCCCACACACACACCCCACTAACCAAGAGGTGGAAAATTCCTGGCAACTTTTTATGGCATCAGTTTCCTTATAGAGGAGAGAGAGAGCACACACTGGAGATTAATGGTGATTTTGTAAATTTGTAGGAATTTCTTTTTTAACAAATTGACAAGTTGAGCAGGTAGCGAGCGAGCATACAGCAGGCAGCATTACAGTCCAATATTACCTATCTTCCTACACAGCAATGCGGTGACACTAGCATGGTGTCTGCTGCATTGGGGGGGGGGGATTTGGCCCCTGAAGGCCTCCTCAGGGGAATAGGAGATTTGTTATCTTCCCCAGGGGTAAGTCCCCACTGCCCTCATGAATCAACTTGAACCTACACCAGCAATGTCACTGGTGCAAGTCCACACAGACTGTGAAAGGAGATTGGCCCTGGGAAGAGAGTTAAGAGTCGATGGGTGCCACTGCTGCCAAACCTGCATCCTTCTCAGGCCTGCTACTTCCTCCTCCCTGCTCCATTGCCACTCCATTCTGCCCACCCTCTCCCTCCCCTGTGTAGCCTTACCTGTGGCAGTGGGCATCCACAGTTTGTTGGCATACAGACCCAGCCACTTGCCACTTCCAGCAGCAGCCAGGCTGCTCTCTTCAGCAGCATTAACGCGCATTAAACATGCATTAAAGCATGTTATGGTGCCGGAACCAGTGTTCTGGAGGCTTAATGAACGAATAAGATAGGACTGTTAGTTTCAAAGTATTTGGCCCAGAACAACAGAAGTCTTGAATGTTAAAAAAAAAAATGCATTGTTGGCTAATGTCAGAAACTCCAGACTGTATCTATCAAAATGCTACACCCCCGTATCTGACCAGTTCTTAAACTCTTAGGTAGAGTTTGAACTAGTGAGAACCCAAAAAAACCCAGTCCAAGCATATAGTGGGCTGTGATACCACAATAATAATAAATACTTACCAAGACTACCTTAATCTAGTGAATTCATAGCTGATGTGAAATTTGAGTGTGGACCTTCCTCACAGACACTACACCAGCTTTTGCACCCTAAAATCAGGCCATATTCGGGTAATAGCTCAGTGTTCCACCCACATCAAAGGTGTTTTTCTGTTTCAAAGACTTTCTAGGTAGCCTGAGTTAATTCTGAATTATGAACAATATGAACGTAGTCATATTGGGCAGGAAGTCTGGTCTAGAGGGTAGAGCCTCAATTTGCCTGAAGATAACATCCACAGGTCGCCAGTTTGAGGCCACCGGCACCGTGCAACCTTGAAGCAGCTGACAAGCTGAGCCGAGTTATTCCATCTGCTCTGAGCGTGGGAGGATGGAGGCCAGAATGTGAAACCAGATCAGAGTGAAACATCTGGACTGTTGTGGTTCTTGAAAGATAGAACCTTCTTTCAATTGTAAAAATCCCTACAGGGATTTAATCAGCCTGCCTATGTAAACCGCCTTGAATAAAGTCTGAGGAGAAATCTGACGACCAAGAAAGGTGGTATATAAATACCTGTATTATTATTATTTTATTAGTCTAGTTTTCTGATTCAAAGCTCAAAGGATGCTTATGCCTTTGGGCAGAAAATCTCCACCTCAGCTTCCTTCTGAACTGTCACTATTTTTGCAGGTTGATGCTGTTATGGCTGAGCTGAGTCTCAGTCATGTTGCTAACAGTGTAATTGGAAGCCGTATTTTTCAGGGAATTTCTGATGGTGAAAGGCGCCGTGTTTCAATCGCAGCACAGCTATTACAAGATCCCAGTGAGTACAGTTACTAGCTTTTCAGAACAAAACAAATACTCTGTCCTTTTTTATTAGACTGTCACTTGGTACACACACCTACCACCCACCTCTACCTAACATTTTTCAATAGAACTTTTCATCTGTCACAGAGGCTCAATTTAGAGATGCTCATTAACTTGAAGAGAAGCCCAATGTGCCCACCCCTACCTGGCAGAGATTTAGCACAGGCTGAGTTGCAATCTCTGCTTGAGAGCTGATAAGATTTGCAATTGCAAAGTTTTGACAAATTGCTTACAACAACCCAATCTTCTGAGTAGGATGGGCCGCTTGTGCTAGTGGATATAAGAAGCTGCTGTACTCTGCAGTGGTCCATCCCGTATTGGCGCTGGGCTTCCAGAGTCTCAAGCAGTGTCCAATTCTTATATCACATTTTATGGTGTAGTTAGTACCACAAAACTATGCCCCTATGATCAGCAATCATATTACACTGGTTATGGATTTTTCTGATCATATGAATAACTTAGTTTGCTTTGTCCACACTTGTGTTCCCCATTTGTTGGGACTGCTAAGCAGGGTACCATGTGATATATATGCAACCCAAGTGACACAACTGGAATTGGGAAATACTGACAGCCCAAAGCACCTGCCAGTGAGTAAGCTGGTACTTGCATGGAAATATACAGTGAGGTTAGGTATAGTACACAAAGCTTATTCTGTGGAGTATACTCCAGAATAATTCTAGAATGTTAATTCTAAAAGTGAACAGTATTGTTACAGCTTTTTAACATAATCAAGTACATACTAAAAATGTTCTATTCCAAATTCTGAAAGAAGTACATTTTAACACATTAGTTCTGACGTACAGTTGCAGCTGAAAGAATGAATGAGCAAATGAATGAATGAATGAATGAAAGCTACTACTGGCAGAATTATCCATTCATTCAGTGAACACATTTTCCAAGCATGTTTTTCAGTTAATGATAATGCAGATCCAAGAAGACATCAGAGGGCAGGGGAGAATCAGTGTGTATGCAGGTGCTAGCGTCTTCTTCTCAGTGATAATTCCCAGAGGCATCACTAGGTTTCATGTCACCCAGTGTGAGAGCTCACTGAAGGCCCAATCCTATCCAATTTTCCAGTACCGGTGCAGCTGTGCCAATTGTGTGTGCACTGAAACTTGTGGTGGGGGAGGCAGTCACACAGGCCTCCTCAAGGTATGGGAACATTTGTTCCCTTAACTTGGGGCTGCATTGTGGCTGCACCGGGGCTGGAAAGTTGGATAGGATTGGGCCCTGAGTCACCCCCATGGCAGACCTCCTCCAGTACCAGGACATACAGAATAAATTACAATATAGCATGCACAGCCTCAATGCAGTGGCATTACTAGGGTAGGTGTAACTCCCATTAAGTTTATTTATTTAAATATAGAACACTATAGGTTACCCAAAAAATCAGTAACTAAGAAAAAACCAGTGACCAACTTGAACCAATGACACAACTGAATAAGAATTCCAGTATTACGAGCTCGTAGCTCTGTTATATGGAAATGAGAGCTGATTCATACTACACCTTATTAGTTTCCTGTTGTGTCATAACTCTTCATTGGCTCTCAGAACAATCAGTGTCATTGGTTAGTTGTCAGCTAAGAAAATTAACTTTTTGCTACATAAGACAGTTGTGTTTTCATTTTCTGGTCATTTGGTGTAACTTTTGATAGAATACAGATATTTGTGTGGTTTATTTCATTACATTCTACATTACATTCCTCATCGAATGAGGAATGTAATGCAGAATGTAATGAAATAAACCACAATCCTTTTCAATTTGCCAATGTATTTGCTATTAAAATTGCATGGGAGGGAAACATAAGAAACATAAGAACAGCCCCACTGGATCAGGCCATAGGCCCATCTAGTCTAGCTTCCTGTATCTCACAGCGGCCCACCAAGTGCCCTAGGGAGCACACCAGATAACAAGAGACCTGCATCCTGGTGCCCTCCCTTGCATCTGGCATTCTGACATAGCCCATTTCTAAAATCAGGAGGTTGCACATACACATCATGGTTTGTAACCCATAATGGATTTTTCCTCCAGAAACTTGTCCAATCCCCCTTTAAAGGCATCCAGGCCATGATGGTAGTTTTTGAAAATAACAAGATTTCACAGTTTTGGTCAATAGTGGTGTCACTCCCCCTGAGTATGTCATCTAGTACAGCTTGCACCACCCACACCCCTTGCATACCTAGCCACTGATCATACCTGGCCCCCACCAGGCCATTTTTTCCCCTTTCAGCTGGGCTAATTTCTAGTCTCAGAGCTGTCAGGGAGGGGAAAAACAAACAAACAGTTGAACAGGAAAGGTTGCAGGAGAGAGGAGTTATGCACCATTTCCAGTGATCTCTCCCTTTGCAAATGCGCCCTTCCACCAACCTTACATTAGCATAATATAAAAGGACCCCCCTCCTTTTTTATTTTTTTTTATTTTTTGCCAAAGTGATGTACAGTTCCACCCTTAGCAAGCTTTCAAGACTTGTTCTGCTGTTTTCTCAGAGATCATGTTGCTAGATGAACCAACCACAGGTCTGGACTGCATGACGGCCAATCAGATTGTGTCGCTGCTTTCGGAACTTGCTCGGAAAGGCAGGATAGTGATTATTACAATCCATCAGCCACGCTCAGAACTCTTTCAGGCAAGTTATTTTTTAAATTGCACCCATTAGCATTACTGCAGGAACACAGCTCTGGAATTTGAGGCACATGATACCAGATTTCTTTGAAACCTTCACTTTAAGCTAGTAACTTGATATGCATGCAAAGGTCTCTTCATATACACATTGACTGCTACATGCACAGAGGCTGCGAGTAGTGCGATGCAAGGACTACTCCGCACATGACAAACTCCTAAACTTTTTATGACAAACTCCAAAACACACTTATTCGGAAAGAAGGTGATGATATTATGTAGTCTTGCCTTTTTGTTCTTATTATTTTGTTCTTATTACGCTCAGCATTTGTGCATTAATGCTCTTGTTGTTTTCCACCAAGGTGTTTGATAAAATCTGCATCATGAGTTTTGGAGAGCTGATTTTCTGTGGAGGCCCATCAGACATGATTACATTTTTTAGTGACTGTGGATACACATGCCCTGAACATTCTAGCCCCTTTGATTTTTATGGTAAGCTTTTTTAATAGCATCCAAATACATCTTTGCTCAACATTTTGAAGGGAACTCTGGGTTTGGTTGCCTGCACAGAAATCATTTCTGAACAACTTCAATTATGTCAGGGTACTGTCAGGGGCGGCTCAAAGCAAGACAACACCTGCACTCCCAACCCAGTTCTGCCACCCATCTCCCTACCCTACGACTGCAGTGCATACCATATTGTTCATGTGCATTCCCTCCAGTACACCCCATATCACATACACACATGTACCGCCCCCACATGCACACCATCAATGGTGGACACCTGGGTGATGGGGTCACAGCTCAGAGCTAGAGCACCTTCCTTGCAGTCAGAAGGTCCTAAATTCAATCCCCAGGTTGTGCTGGGAAAGACCTGTGTCTGAAGCCCTGGAGAGCTGCTACTGGCAGTACAGACAATAGTAAGCTAGATGAACCATTCAGGCAGCACACACATTGCCTTGACAAAGTATTTATATAACCTTCTGTATAATACTGAGTAGCAAGAAGACAAAAGAGGGCTGTAACAGCCGAGATTTAGTTTACCTAGTTTATATGTTTTCACAAGCAACAGTGTATCAGCAGTTGGGCTTTTAAGTGTGCTTGTACAATAGAGAGATACATGAATTGGAGTGTAAAGTGCACACATACTACCCAGAAGCCAACATGTGGACTTATACAATGCTTTTGGGTGCATTTTGCAGTGGATCTCACATCAGTAGACACTCGAAGCAAGGAGCGGGAAATGGAAACCTACAGCAGAGTTCAAACCATTTGTTCTGCCTATAAAAATTCAGGAATCTTTCACAGAACTCTGGAAGCCATTGAAGAAACAAAATGCAATGTGAAAGGGCTGCCATCTATACCCTTTAAATGCAAGGAGTCCCCCAGTGCCCATTCCAAAGTATGGATTCTTTTAAGGTCAGTGTTGACTGAAAAAGTGACTGCTCATGTAAGCAAGGCCTAAGATTTGTCCTTTTATTTACCTTTTAGAAATGTTTGAATTATAGGGGCAAGGTAAGGTGGCCTCAATGAAATTTTCAAGCCCTACCCCAACTTTTATCAATCTTAGCCAAATCCTGAAATCAGCAGCCAAGGGAACATTATAAAAAAGTAACCATCAGTCCCTCTTGACCAAGGAATTAAGTCAGATAGAGGTTGAAAGAGAAGATGCTTCAGACCTCATTGATAAATTAAAGATCAATAAGTCACCGGGCCCTGATGGCATCCACCCAAGAGTTATTAAGGAATTAAAGAATGAAGTTGCTGATCTCTTGACTAAAATATGCAACTTGTCCACCCCAAGGTGCCAGAGGATTGGAGGACAGCAAATGTCACGCCTATCTTTAAAAAGGGAAAGAGGGGGGACCCGGGAAACTATAGGCCAGTCAGCCTAACATCTATACCGGGTAAGATGGTGGAATGCCTCATCAAAGATAGAATCTCAAAACACATAGACGAACAGGCCTTGCTGAGGGAGAATCAGCATGGCTTCTGTAAGGGTAAATCTTGCCTCACAAACCTTTTAGAATTCTTTGAAAAGGTCAACAGGCATGTGGATGTGGGAGAACTTGTGGACATTATATATCTGGACTTTCAGAAGGTGTTTGACACAGTCCCTCACCAAAGGCTACTGAAAAAACTCCACAGTAAGGGAATAAGAGGGCAGGTCCTCTCCTGGATTGAGACCTGGTTGAAGACCAGGAAACAGAGAGTGGGTGTCAATGGGCAATTTTCACAATGGAGAGAGGTGAAAAGCGGTGTGCCCCAAGGATCTGTCCTGGGACCGGTGCTTTCCAACCTCTTCATGAATGACCTGGAGACAGGTATGAGCAGTGAGGTGGCTATGTTTGCAAATGACACCAAACTTTTCTGAGTGGTGAAGACCAGAAGTGATTGTGAGGAGCTCCAGAAGGATCTCTCCAAACTGGCAGAATGGACAGCAAAATGGCAGATGTGTTTCAATGTAAGTAAGTGTACAGTCATGCACATTGGGGCAAAAAATCAAAACTTCACATATAGGCTAATGGGTTTTGAGCTGTCTGTGACAGATCAGGAGAGAGATCTTGGGGTGGTGGTGGACAGCTCAATGAAAGTGTTGACCCAATGTGCGGCAGCAGTAAAGAAGGCCAATTCTATGCTTGGGATCATTAGAAAACGTATTGAGAACAAAATGGCTAATATTATAATGCCGTTGTACAAATCGATGGTAAGGCCACACCTGGAGTGTTGTGTCCAGTTCTGGTTGCCACATCTCAAAAAGGACATGGTGGAAATGGAAAAGGTGCAAAAGAGAGCGACTAAGATGATTACTGGGCTGGGGCACCTTCCTTATGAGGAAAGGCTATGGCGTTTGGGCTTCTTCAGCCTGGAAAAGATATGCCTGAGGGGGGACATGATTGAGACATACAAAATTATGCATGGGAAGGATAAAGTGAATAGACAGATGCTCTTTACACTCTCACATAATACCAGAACCAGCAGTCATCCACTAAAATTGAGTGTTGGGAGGGTTAGGACAGACAAAAGAAAATATTTCTTTACTCAGTGTGTGGTCAGTCTGTGGAACTCCTTGCCACAGGATGTGGTGACGGTATCTGGCCTGGATGCCTTTAAAAGGAGATTGGACAAGTTTCTGGAGGAAAAATCCATTATGGGTTACAAACCATGATGTGTATGTGCAACCTCCTGATTTTAGAAATGGGCTATGTCAGAATGCCAGATGCAAGGGAGGGCACCAGGATGCAGGTCTCTTGTTATCTGGTGTGCTCCCTGGAGCATTTGGTGGGCTGCTGTGAGATACAGGAAGCTGGACTAGATGGGCCTATGGTTGAGTGTTGGGAGAGTTAGAACAGACAAAAGAAAATATTTCTTTATTCAGCGTATGCTTGGTCTGTGGAACTCCTTGCCACGGGATGTGGTGCTGGTGTCTTGCCTGGACGCCTTTAAAAGGGGATTGGACAAGTTTCTGGAGGAAAAATCCATTATGGGGTACAAGCCATGATGTGTATGCGCAACCTCCTGATTTTAGAAATGGGTTATGTCAGAATGCCAGATGCAAGGGAGGGCATCAGGATGAGGTCTCTTGTTATCTGGTGTGCTCCCTGGGACATTTGGTGGGCCGCTGTGAGATACAGGAAGCTGGACTAGATCGGCCTATGGCCTGATCCTGTGGGGCTGTTCTTATGTTCTTATGGCTTTTCTTATGTTTCTTATGTTTCCCTCCCATGCAATTTTAATAGCAAATACATTGGCAAATTGAAACGGATTGTAATAATTATCCTTTATTTTCAGGAGGACAACTAGAAATTTATCCAGAGACAAGACTGGTGTAATCATGCGACTTTCCCAAAACCTATTGTTTGGCCTGTTTGTGGCATTCTTCCTTCTGAGGTTGAATAATGATCTTCTTAAAGGAGCCATTCAAGATCGTGTAGGACTCTTTTACCAATGTGTGAGCGCTGTGCCATATACAGGACTTCTCAATGCTCTGGCCTTGTGTAAGTGTCTATGTTCCCGTGAGTTGCACAAGTGCATCAGGAATGGTTATTAATATAACAACAAGAATAGTATGTAGTTTTTAGAGCAGGTGCAGGCAGACTTCAGGCTTGTGCAATTTACTTTCTGTTTTTAACAGAACTCTGAGATCCACTGACTTAAGTCACAACAATGGGTTAGGTGTGGAGCCAAATGCAAAATTGTTGCTTTGCGGTTAGAGCCACTTAGCTACTGCACCCTGTAAGGTGTACACCAGGATGACCAGCACATAGAAATACAAAGCGCCATGTGAGTTATAACAAATCCTGTGACTTTTGACAACCTAATTTGGGGGGTGGGGGAGGTCTTTTTGTCATTCCGATTTTTTAAACAAGTAAGAGTCAGAAGTACTTGCTCATTTACTGTGCATCATTCAACAATCTACCTTCCAACATACCTTCTGGTTGCTTTTGCTTTAGAACAGTGGTTCTCAATCTTTTTAGCATCAGGACCCACTTTTTAGAATGCCAATCTGTCAGGACCCACTGGAAATGATGTCATTAACCTGGAAGTGATGTCATGACTGGGAGTGATATCATCAAGCTGGGAAATTTTTAACACCCTATATGACAAATCAAATCAAATTAAGTAAGTAAATTAAAAGTTTATAACTTCAAAATTTATTTAAAATAAAGAACCCTCCTAACTCTCCCAAGTCATTGCTGATCTGTTTAAAAAAAGTTCCCCAAACATCCCAAAGACTGCAATCCTATCTCCACTTACCAAGGAGTAAACCCCATTGACTATCATTGATAAAAGCATATACATATTAGCCTGTTAAAAGTACAGATCTCTCACATTTTCCCAAATGTAGTCACATACCATGGTAGCATCAAGTCTAATATAGTAAAAAAAAATACAAATGGAAATGAATGGGGACCCACCTGAACTTGGCTCTCGACCCACCTAGTGGGTCCTGACCTGCAGTTTGAGAAACATTGCTTTAGAGGCCCTAGAGGCTGCTGCCTGATTTATAAATGCCAAGGGGTGTAGCTATAATGGTGATTGGGCAGCAGTGCTCTCCCAAATAGCAATTCTTACAACTCTGTAAGGTTGATCAAGATTATTAATCCCATATTGTGGATCAGGGAGCCAAGCTGAGTAAAGAGATAATGATGAAACTAAGACTACCTAGTGAGTTAATTAGCCTGACCATGAGATTTAAATCAAAGATTTTCGGACTCACAGATACAGTCCATGAGCACCAGAAGCTGTAAAATGGCACTTTTGGCCTGCTATGGGTAGGTGATATGGGGAACATGGAATCTAATGTCTGACTACTAGCACTGTTGCTGCCTTGTTGTATGAAAATTGCTTTCACGTGGTCAGGGCATTGAGGGAAGGGGCCTCAGCAACAGAGCACCTGCTTTGTATGCAGATGGTCCCAAGTTCACTCTTGCATTTCCAGGTAGGGCTGGGAAAGACCTTTTCTGAAATCCTGAGAACTTTCTCAGTGCAGTGAGTGCAGATTAGTTAATGAGTGAAGATTAGTTAATGCTAGTGAGTGCAGTGAATTCAGATTAGTTAATGCTAATCTAGATGGACCAATGATCTGATTCAATATAAAACGGCCATAATCTATGCCAGTGGCAATCGTATAAATTAGGTGGATTATGCTGCAGTCAGACCATTGGTTCTCCTAAGGCATCCAGTTGACCTGGTTGGGTACTGCTTATCTATGTATTGATTCTGATAGGAAACATTGTCTGTGTTAAAATACTTTTGCTACGGTAATCAAGTTGCCATAGTTACTGTTTTTGAGGCCTAGTGAGGAGTTGGTGAAGGCACAGGACTGCAGCTTTCTGTTTAAAGAAGATGGGCACATTTATGCAAACTTTACAGCTGTTCTCCTTCCCAGTGTGCCCCTGCTTATCTCTGGAGAATTTGGGAATCCATACAGAAGTAGAGGCAAGTTCAGTTCTGAGATATCTTCTCATGACTTGAGTGCAATTTTCCTAAGCAGGAGTCATGTACTTCTTTGTCTTTATATAGTGCCAGGCTTTACAGAGAATGAGAGGGCAGGTCCCTGCCTTAAGGAGCTTACAATGTAGAAAAGAGAAACAATAGAGATTGTTGCAGAGAGGAGGGAGACCTCCTCTTCAGAGCCCACTTTCCCAGGATGGCACACAGAAATAATGCTAAGTTGAAACGTGGAATGGCAAGGATTAGCGGTTTTATTTCTTTGAGCTCAAAGGAAGCTCGTCCAGTGGCAAGCAATGCCTCCGAGCAACTCATAAGGGCATACAAATAGCCAATTTTTATATCATTCTGAAACACATTGTCTTCAACCTTGCAAGCAGCCCCCTCTGCCCGACATTTCACCCACCTGGTTACACTTCCTCTGCAAGCTGCTATGAAGCTGGCTATCAGCTTGTTCTGCCGTTTGACCTATATTATCTTGCTCTGCGGTTTGGCCTACACCAGCTTGTTTACCCTTAAGCAGTACAGCTCTTAGACAGAATTGAGAGTGTGCTCACAAAGGTCACCCTTCAGTCATCATGGAAGCTATGAATCAAAATGGAGTCGCTCTCGCTAACAGAGATGACAGAAAAAAGGGAGGGAAATGGAGGCAAGGGTGAATGGGGGGAAGAATATGTTACAATTATAGCAGCTACAAGTAGTTACTTTAGATTTAGGCCCAGACCAAACATGCAGTTCTTTGGTGGCAAAATGCATCTGTGAATGATATGTGTGAGAGTCAAGCCATGCAAGATTTGCAGCCATATATTCACTGCAATATGGGGGTTTCTTTGTGGCAAAAGGCAAAATAATAATAATAATAATAATAAAACTTTATTTTTATCCCGCCCTTCTCCCTAACGGGACCCAGGGCGGCTAACAACATATTAAAAAACAATAGAATTTAAAAAACATTAATACAAACAGATAAAAACATTTAAAAACACACTACAGGGCCATAAAAACAGTAGTCAGATTAAAAGAGTAAAAGAGCAGATCACCGAGGAATCAAGCCTGTAAAACTAAAAGATGTATAAAAAGTTAAGAAGGCCAGAAATCAGAAGGCTTGTTTAAACAACAGTGTTTTCAGGCCTCGCCGAAAGCTCTCAAGAGAGGGAGCCATTCTCAAAAGCCATTGCTCGTCTTGTGCTGTCGATCTTTCTTTGGCTTGTTTCCTATAACTGCAAGTATCCCCGCAGCACTTGCCAGCTGAAAGGGATAGGAGCTTTCCCTGAGGGTTTGCCCTTCTCAAAGGGCAGTAAATGATTTTTCCTATTATACGTTTAAAACCCATGTGAAAGATTAGGAACTCGCAGAATAAAAAAATGAAAAGAGTATATGTATATTCTGAAGCAAAAAACTCATGGATGTCTCACAAACGAGGAAATGATGTGGGTTTTGTTTCCAAATATGTCGACTGTATTCTGTGGCAAATGCTCACTTCCATGTGGGCATTTATTTATTAATTAAAATTTTTATATCCCCTCTTTCCCATGTCGGGTGAAGTGTCCAAGATGGCTTACAAAATTCCAACAATAAAATGCACAATATATAAAAACAATACATTAAAAAAAATTAATAAAAACAATAAAATCATTGGGGGACACAACTATTTAGACCAGAGAAAAGCAGCAGAATGAAACCACTTTTTTTGCACATTTGGTCTGGGCTTTAGAATAGGATAAAGAGATCAGGGAAAAGATGTGTTTTGCGGAGAGGTTTGAGTGAAATGAGAGAGGTAGCGTCATAGGGGTATTTTGAGAGGCTGTTTCATGTACAAGGGGTAGCAGTGGAGAAGAAGGAGGAGGCCTTCATGTAGCCGAGAGCTATTATTATTATTATTATTATTATTATTATTATTATTATTATTAATAATAATAATAATAATAATAATAATAATAATAATAATAATAAAAACAAACAGTATTTAATAGGGGAGCTAGGGGAGCAAAGGTCCCGGGCAGTGATATCTTGGTATACTGTATAAGAATGGAGAGATAAGGAAGAGATAAGGCCACAAGGTTTTGAAGCATTTCTTAAAATATGTATGAAAACCTTGCACAAGAACCAGTTATGTCATGCAAAATATACATAATGACAAAGTGAACAATTCACTGGGGAGTTCTTTTGTGTAAACCCCATGGGGGGCTACACAAAAGCACTGTAGATATGGAGCTTTTGTTCACGATTTCTGCTCTGATGCTTTAGTGAAATATGATTGTGTTTCTCTTTCACAATTTTCAGTTCCTCCACTGAGGGTTGTCGGAGACCAAGAAAGTAGAGACGGTTTATATCAGAAGTGGCAAATGCTGCTCGCATACATACTGCATTTCCTACCCTTCAGTGTCATCAGTATAGCACTTTTCAGTACTTTTATGTACTGGTGAGTGAAATTTTCTGCGTATAAATTGCTACCTGTCAGGTTTAAGACACATTCTGTTGGCATATGACTCTCAGATTTCCCAGAAAAGCCAAAAGTAAAGATATTGTGGGTTTCATTCTATCACACTTTCTTATGTTGCAAATCACAGCAACTTCTCAATCCAAAGGCCATTATTAACAGAACAGAGCTTTACATTAAGCAAAATCACATAGTAATCTCTTTTGAGTGGTGTACCAATTTGGACAGGCAAGAGAATAACATTTTAAAACCCTTATGTAAAAGCTCCCCAATTGTAGAAATGTAGCACATCAGGGAGAGAAGTTCTGCCCTTGCCTGCATTCTTAGTGTCATTTCTTTCAAAGCAATTTTTTGTAGAGAAGATCTGAAAGCAGAAATCTATTTCCACTCATGCTTTTACTTTTCTGTTATGCACTGAGAGTGAAAAGATAGAATATTAAACAAGCTGGCTTCTTTATAAAGAAAATTGTCTTTTATTTGTGCAGGACTGTTGGATTATACCCAGAGATTTCGAACTTTGGATATTTCTGTGCTGCTGTCTTAGTACCTCACATATTAGGTGAACTGCTTACACTTGCTTTTCTTGGAGTTGTTCAAAATCCCAATGTGGTTAGTGGAGCAGTGGCACTACTTAATATAGCAGGAGTCCTGGCTGGAAGTGGACTTGTAAGGTAAGATGAATCATGTCACATGATGAATATCTCTATGTTACAAACAATAGGGTAATAGACACTGGGCTGCCATTTATAGCAGCTGGCAGGTGAAATCTAGTGCCTGTGCCAGAGCACAGTTTCTGGAGCACAGAGTTCAATAGTAGATCAGTCTATTGATTGAAGAGTTATGCTTAGCCCTGTAATTGGAATCAGTGGAACTTGGAAGCACTTGGCTGGAGATCACAGTAAGACACAGATAAACTGGACATTATTATCTGTCTTCTGGTTCATCCATCTTGCAATACATTGTATGTGAGGGTCTATAGCATGATCTAGCAGAGCTTTTCTTATGTTATGTTCTTATGTCTTGAAGGAGCTTGGAGGAAATGCCAACAGCTATTAAAATGCTAAGTTACCTTACATTCCAAAAGTATAACTCTGAGATACTTGTCGTGAATGAATTTTCCAGATTAAAATTTACATGTGGTAAGTACTAAACAAACAAGCATAAATATATTCAACATACATCTGTGTGTGTGTGTTTACATTCTGAAATAACACATCCAGGACCAAATACTTCAATTCAATACTTCAATACTTATAACAGCTGAAGAGCATGGGGTGGAGATGGTGTGATTTTGCAGAAACGAGAAAGTGGATGGAGGAGAAATGCTGGACCCTTCTCTCATCGGCCACTTCCCCCCCACCCCCAGCTGGTTCTTACATTCATATCTGTTGTGTTTGGAGAGGGAAGTAGCTGCAGGGAAAGTTGAAAATTACAAAGTTCTTACACAGTTCTTCATTTAAGCTTAACAAACATTATAATTCATGTTCTTTAATCAGAATTTAATATAGAATTAGTAATACAGCATCCTAATCTAAATGTTCTTTTGGCAGGTCACTCCAATGATTCTGCTGGCGTTCAGTCTCTCTGTCAGTTCTCTCAAGGGATTCAGTTCATTGAGACAACATTCCCGGGTGCAACATCCCGGTTCACAACAGACTTTTTAGTGTTATATGCCTTCTTCCCTGTATTTGTAATTCTAACAATTTTAAGTTTTAAAATAAGAGATATCATCATCATCAGGCAATAAATGTGCCACTAAAGGATTGTATGCTATTTTACTCTTGTGGTGTCACAAAGTCCAATTTGAAATACAAAACCTATTTTTTCTTATAGAATGACAAAAGCTTAGCACTTATTTTTTCACTGAATGCATTCACCCTAAATGCATTCACTCTAACACAATTAGGATCCAGATTTCCACAAAGTGCTGTTAGCTGGCATGTCCAATATCTCATCCTGATCCAGCTGCTGAGGCTACATGCAAGAAGTCTTCTTACCTGGAAACTACTTTTCTTCCTCCTGCCCCATACACACATTATATGTTAACTGTATTTTAAAAGGCATTGCAACATTTAAAATGGTCTTTGGCAAGACCGAAGCAAAAAAACAACCAATTCCCTTACTTGTGTATTTCCTTTTTTCCTCTGCCAGGGAACCATTTTATATTGTTAGCTAAGGCAGAAGTATTTATTTTTTTCTTAAGTCAATTTCCCTGCCATAGAGCCCAATCTTAAGGACCTGCATTTTCTGCCAGCACAGTGTGCTTTCTTGCTGTTGCAAATGCAACTCCACTGGAAAGCTCATCTTGACCACTACTGGAAATGGTGAGAAGCTGGGTCTGAGCAGCAACACACTGTGGATGCCTGTGGCCTCAGGTAAGGTCATGGGCAGGGCTGGAGAGGTTAGACAGGGTGGCAACAGGGGCAAGGAGACAGGTTCAGCGGCAGTGATGCCCACTGAATCCTGGCCCCCTTCACAGGCCTGATCCACCTTCATGAGTCAACACTGATATCACTGATGCAGGACCCACTGGGCCCACAGGGGCTTATCTTGAGGCAAGGGGGCAAATATTCCCATACCCTGAGGAGGCTTCTGAGAGTAACCACCCCATCAGCGGACACCATGTTGGTGCCACTGCATTGCCTTGCTGGAAGCTGTGGTGGATTGGGCTGTTTGTTTTTGACTATGTACTAGGGTAGCAATTTTCAACCTTTTTCATCTCATGGCACACTAACAAAGTAAAATTGTCAATGCACACCATTAGTTTTTTTAAAACTGACCATGCTACTGGCAGGAGGCTCATATCCCCCCAATAGCACTAAAAATAAATGATGCTCCCAAACCCCTGCCGCACACCTGTGGACCATCTGCAGCACACCAATGTGCCATTGCACAGTGGCTGAAAATTGCTAGACTAGGGGAATAAGAAACATACCTGTACAGTTCTCAGAAAGTAAGATTTGATTTGAGAATCTACTGGTTGATCACTGATTGTGATGATTCTTCCTTTCACTATCATGTATGCTTGTATTTGTACATATAACTTTGCTTGTCTTTCCAGATTGTGTTGGAAGGAAAAGTTGAGTCATCACAAATGAAAATGAACTGTGATTTTTTTTTTTAACATTAGCTTAGTTTCAAAACTATCAAGCTCAGTGTTTATTTGTGTTTTTAAAAATAAATTTCCAGTCATGTTTAATATGTTCAAAATAAATGTACATAAGATTGAATTTTTCTGTGATTATAATTTTGCCAAGATCAGTAAAGATGTAGGACTATAAAACACAAAACATTCTCTATAAAGGGTTAGTGGAAATGAAAAGGTATCATCCAGAAACCAAAATTAGTAGTCATTGTTTTCTAATAGCTAAATGTCCAAATGAGACATTATGCTGAGTCTGTCTTTAACAGATGGCCTTAAAGGTAGTAGTGGTCCTTTGAAGCTGTTGCATGGAATGGCAATGAGGAGACCAGATTAAGCAGAGAAGCACGTCACCCTGTGAGAGGGACTTAATACTTTTCCCCTTCACCATCTTCTCAGTGAAATCCTCCTCCCCAAAGTGGTATTTGTTCCAAATTTTGAGAATGTGACGCTTTGAGTGCAAATTGTTGCTCAGAGGGACAAATTTTTTGCTGCAAAAAATGGTGATGGGGGAAAGGATTAAGGCTTTCCTCATGGCATGCTAGGCTTCTACACTGAACTGCTCCCCTCCCAGCCACTGCAGCTATCCAGCAAAGGCCTACTACTACTCCATTTCTGCCTTAAAACGGATGGTTAAAGATGTGTTCTTAGTAATGTCCGGTTTGGCCTAATATGTCTTTTATATAATATGCTCATATCTGCCTATACAATGGATATATTTACAGGGTGGCCCTCATTATACGCAGGGGTTCCGCTCCCAAAACCGCCACAGATACCGAAATCTGTGGATGTTTTAATCCATGGATTTGGGGGGCTCCAAGGCCTCTGAACCTGGAGGCCTTTCTGAAGGCTGATTTCTGGTTTTTAGCCAAAAACCAAAAGTCATGGGTTTCAGCCCGGTGAAGACTTCAGAAGGCCTTCAGAGTTGGGGAGCCTGCATGCGGCTTCCTGGTGCTCAGAAGAGCCTCCAGAGCCGGTGAGGTTCAGAGAGTTATAGGTGGCCCACCTCACAGTTTTGGAACCTGTAGACATTCAAGTTTGCAGCTATTGAACTCATGAATACTGAGTGCTGCCTGTACACCAACTGGAAAAATGGATGTGTATATAACAACTGGAAAAATATCCTACCACTATTCTCTAAAGCAGGGGTGCCCAAACCCAGCTCGGGGACCACTTGTGGCCCTCAGAGACTCCCAATCTGACCTGTGGGGAGCCCCTAGTCTCCAATGAGCCTCTGGCCCTCCGAATACTTTCTGGAACCTTTGCTGACCCGACGCAACTGCTCTCAGCGTGAGGGTAACTGTTCAACCTCTTGCATGAGTTGTGTGCTGAGGGCTCCGAGGGTGAAAGGAAAGGCTAGCCTTGCTTTGTGCAAGGCCTTTTATAGGCCTTGAGGTATGGCAAGACCTTCATTCATTCATATAAGTTCCATCTCTATTCATTTGTCCAGTATTCATTTGTCTCTATTCATGCTTGTCCAGTATTGTGGGATTCTTTTCAGCTTGTGCAGCCTGAGGATTTGGACAGACTCCTTTGGAGTGTGAGGCCGTCTGCCTGCCTGCTTGACCCTTGCCCAGCTTGGCTGATTAGAGCGGCCCGGGGGGGTCTGGCTGAGTGGACGGGGAGGGTGGTCAACTCTTCTTTGATGGAGGGGACATTGCCGCTCGCCTTGAAGCAGGCAGTGGTTCGCCCCCTCCTGAAGAAGCCCTCCCTGGATTCCACTGTGTTGAATAACTATCGGCCAGTCTCCAACATCCCGTTTCTGGGCAAGGTAATTGAGCGGGTAGTGGCGTCCCAACTCCAGAGGGTCTTGGATGAAGCGGATTATCTGGATCCTTTTCAATCTGGTTTCAGACCGGGCTTTGGGACGGAAACTGCCTTGGTCGCCTTGGTGGATGACCTACGCCGGGGACTGGACAGGGGGAGTGCGTCCCTGTTGGTCCTGCTGGACCTCTCGGCGGCTTTCGATACCATCGACCATGGTATCCTTCTGGGCCGATTGGCCGAGTTGGGAGTTGGAGGCACTGTTTTGCGGTGGTTCCGCTCCTACTTGGAGGGTCGGTCCCAGATGGTGGTGCTGGGGGATGCCTGTTCGACACCCTGGCCCTTGAGGTGCGGGGTGCCGCAGGGTTCAATTCTGTCCCCCATGCTATTTAATATCTACATGAAACCGCTGGGAGAGGTCATCCGGGGGTTTGGAGTGAGGTGTCATCAATATGCTGATGACACCCAGCTCTATCTCTCCTTTCCTCCAGACTCCAAGGTGGCGGTTGAGGGCCTGGAGCGCTGTCTGGAAGCAGTGAGGATCTGGATGGGGGCTAACAAGCTGAAATTAAATCCGGATAAGACAGAGGCTCTCCTGGTTCGGAAATCCTCGATGCAGGTGCTGGATTATCAACTTGCTCTGAATGGGGTTGCACTCCCTCTGAAGGAGCAGGTTCGCAGCTTGGGGGTCCTCCTGGATTCGCAGCTGCTCCTGGATTCCCAGGTGGCGGCTGTGGCTAGGGGGGCCTTTGCTCAGCTTCGGCTGGTGCGCCAGCTGCGACCGTACTTGGATCGTGCAGACCTGGCCACGGTGATCCATGCCACGGTGACATCGAGGTTAGATTACTGTAACGCGCTCTATGTGGGGCTGCCCCTGAAGACGGTTCGGAAACTACAATTAGTACAGAATGCGGCGGCCCGTGTGGTCACCGGAGCCAGGCGGTTTGACTCTGTCAGCCCGCTTCTCCGGGGGCTGCATTGGCTGCCCATTCGTTTCCGGGCCCAATTCAAGGTGCTGGTTTTGACCTTTAAAGCCCTATACTGCTCTGGGCCAGGATATCTTAGAGACCACCTACTCCCGTACAATCCGGCTCGCCATCTCAGGTCATCAGAGAAGGCCTTTTTGCAAGTGCCGCCACCCAAGGAGGTCTGGGGGGTGGCTGCAAGAAATAGGGCCTTCTCGGTAGTGGCACCAACATTATGGAACTCCCTTCCCCTTGACTTGAGAATGGCTCCCTCTCTTGAGAGCTTTCGGCGAGGCCTGAAAACACTGTTGTTTAAACAAGCCTTCTGATTTCTGGCCTTCTTAACTTTTTATACATCTTTTAGTTTTACAGGCTTGATTCCTCGGTGATCTGCTCTTTTACTCTTTTAATCTGACTACTGTTTTTATGGCCCTGTAGTGTGTTTTTAAATGTTTTTATCTGTTTGTATTAATGTTTTTTAAATTCTATTGTTTTTAATATGTTGTTAGCCGCCCTGGGTCCCGTTAGGGAGAAGGGCGGGATAAAAATAAAGTTTTATTATTATTATTATTATTATTATTATTATTATTATTATTATTTATGTAAATTTATGTAAAGTTCTTCAAATTTGAAATGTAAATTGATTCTTTTTTTCCAGGCCCTGGACACAGTGTCAAAGAGATGATGATGATGATGATTAACAACAATATTTATATACTGCTTTTCAACTAAAAGTTCACAAAGCGGTTTACAGAAAAAAATCAAACTAATGGCTCCCTGTCCCAAAAGGGCTCACAATCTAAAAGATGCAAAAAGAACACCAGTAGACAGCCACTAGAACAGACACTGCTGGGGTTAGGTGGGCCAGTTACTCTTCCCCTGCTAAAAAAAAAAGGAGCACCCACATGAAAAAGTGCCTCTTACCCAATTACCAAGAGAAGTGCCAAAAAGTTTGGACACCCCTGCTTTAAAGGAAGAGAAGTTCCAAAGCACACATTCTACTATTCATTGTAATGTAGGGAGCACATATCTATATTTACTTTTCTTTACACTAACTTCTCTGAAATTAAAGGGACAGCCTATGTGTATAACAGCTGTGCAAGTGCATCACTGCACAAGTAAAGTTATGGCTCAGTTCATCAAACTCTTATTCATATTATTTTTCAGAATATTCTCTGAACTCCGCCAAAATTTCTTACCAGTTATCCAATGTTCAAATGACATGATTTGTATCAGTTTTTCTATCTCAGATGTTTTGGCAACATATTAGTTTCTTCTCAGTAAGTCCAACTAAGTTAAGTGATTCAAACATAATCCACCGTATTTGTCATTAAACAAGCACAGTAATAATGAACTCTTTATTATACACTTTTCCAACTGTACAAAACTTACATGAATCAATTTACTTGTACAAGATACAGCATTTCAAAGCTGAAATCCGATGGAGGATATTCTTCTCTGTCAAGAATCAAATTTTATTTCTTTCCAAGTTTTAGAGGCGTTCCTTTTGTACTGTTCTAGTTCCTAAAATGTAAACATATATATTGAACATTAACACTTATAACACAGCTTTTTAATCTGAGAAGATTGTGTTCTATTCTGTATGACACCACAAACACTGGATCCAATTCTCCCCTATGCACACCATTAGGAATGTGCAACCTTCTTGAATTCCGTCTACGCTCTCTCTGAATGTAGAAGAAATGCCAGCAGGGGATGGGGCTTGATTGTAGGGGACTCCTGCTTAGGGTGCAGGGTGTGCAAGAGGGAAGAACTGTGGCAGGGGGACTGGAATATTGTGGCAGTGCTCTTTGAGCTCATAATGTTCCTAACTGAACTGTGTATATGAAATTTTTCTTGGAAAAAGCTATTGAACAAACTTCCTTTCTGCATTCAGCCAAAGTAATGTATCTGAGATCAGATACTAGAAGTGGCTCCTCTGATTCCAACTACCATGACTCATGATTTGCCTTGAGGATTCTAGTCCTCTAGCAACAGTCCTTGCAAACTAAGGTATACAAATATTAAAAATAAATTAAACTTGCCAAAAAAGAATCAGAAAATAGGTTTGATACATAATGCATCTTTTATTATTATTTTGTTGCCTATTCAGTCTGTGGTACATTATCCATATGAATGGTATGTTGCACATACAATGACCAGAATCTACCACATAGAGCTTTCAAGTCCACAGGAATCAACTGATTGTAGCCAACAACTAGTATGTACATCACAGTATGGTTTGTCAACCAGTGAACGTAAGAATGAACTGGAGAACATAAACCACGGCATTTTAGAAATAGCATATGCACGATAAATCCAAAAGCCTAGCGGAAAACCATTGCCTGGAGTGTATCAGCAATATCTTCAAATCTAAATTAGCAATGTGATGTAAAAGAAGTCCAGGCTGCAACAACACACACCATTAGCTATCATATATGCCTTTTATAATACCAAACAGTAGTTGTTGTTTTTAATTTCATTCTGTAAGTGTACTGTATGACATTCTAATACTAAGATTTACTGCTTTAGATATTTGGCTTTATATGCTCAAGAAACAAGATTTCAAAATTACTGAGTTATTCAAACCATATTCATATCTGTTATCTACAACCTGTAGTTTCAAAGACCAATTACCAAGATCCTATTGTATGAAGAAAACAGGTTAACATGCTTTCAAGTATAGTACAGAACTGTAACTAGTCCAAGTCATCAGCCAATACAATCTGCTAAATGGAACTTCACTGTACAGGGGCAGTATGTCTGTAAACACCAAGCTACTCAGAGCTGCTGCTGTTTGAAACATTCACAGGAGACAACCTGTGTATCGCAGTACCCAGCCCAACTTCTAGGCTGGGAGAGACATGAAAGTGAAGAACCTGCAATGATGTAAATGCTTCTAGGAAAGGTTATGTCAAGATAGTGACACCTTGACTTGATTGTTTTCATATGTCTTAACTCTAAGACCTGTTTTTATCCATTTGCATGTATTTTACCATTTCTATTTTTAATAGATTTACCTCCCCCTTTCCATAAAAGCTTATTTTAAATAAACTCGTTATATTTACATCCTGTGTGCCCAGTTTGTCTGTTCAGGACCCATCTCCCTCTGTCCCTGAAGACCAGGGCAAGTGTGGGCGCAGAGGGGTAAGGATTAGCCTCGTCAGTTGGCTTGCTCCTTTAGAATCCAACTTCCACGCTAAGAGAACTCTGTCTCTTGGGATTTACCTTAGATGAGAGTTGGGGCGAGGAAGCTTACCCTAGATTTGGGGTGCAAATTTCCTTCCTGGTGGCAGCATTCTACAGAGGTTTTAGGGTCCAAAAGTTATTTCTCTCTGCAGTGAAGAAATAACTTGGTGTGGAATGAGGCTGTACTACATCAATACTCAGTGAAAAAAGAATGCTGAAGGACTTTAAAACGTGTAGCTTTTAAGTTAGCAAAAGTAAACATCAGTTGCCATGAGTTTGATGATGGCACAAATAAGTCAATAAACACTCCAGTCAATGAGTGTGTATTGTTGTCTATAAGGTATATGATATTAATCTGGAAGGTTTATTCTGTCAGAGTTCCTGTATTAAACTCAGCACCATATACTCCCAGTTAATGTACTTTCATTTCATTAAAATGAGGAATGGAAAGTAATAGAGCAGGGGTGTCAAACATAAGGCCCGGGGGCTGGATGCGGCCCGCGGAAGCTTTTTATCTGGCCCTCAGGCTCTCATCTGCTGAGTAGTGCTGAGGTGTTACTTCTGAAAGGGCAGCCCATGTGAAAATTGGGCTCTCCCATATTTTGAAATATGATTTGCATATTTTCTCTTCTGTCATTTGCAGCTAATGAGTTCCTAAGTAAGAAAAAGTGCTTATTTTTTGGTTATGACCTGTTTAATGACATCACTTCCGGCCCTCAGCAGGCATCATGAATGCTATTTAGCCCTTGGTTTGAAACAAGTTTTACACCCCTGTAATATAGCATGTAACAGTGTGCTGAGATTTTTCACTACTTCATTAGCAGGAAGTCTATGACACTGGTTAGAAAAGGTTCTCTGGAAGAAAAAATGTGGATTGGAACCGGCAGGGGCTCTCCTTTAAATGCCATTTTTATCCTAAGTTAGAGGGATAGTGGCAAGAGGGTGAGTCTTCTCTGCAGTAGCACCGTAACTACAGAATTCCCTTTCAGGGCAATTAAGAACTACCCCTTCCCTCATGACTTTTTGGCAAGGGCTCAAAACATTTGTTTAGTCGTGTGTGTGTGTGTGTGTGTGTTATGTGTCCTTTGTCTGCCCCCTGTGACTCTGTATGCCCTTATTTTGTTTTTATTCATTTTCTTACTATTGTTGATTATATCAAGGCTCTCCAAACCCTGGCCCGCAGGTTGGATCCAGTGTTTGGAAAAAGCCCCCACTCCCCGTGAATTGTGCTTACCATTCTACAGCCCCGTGCCCACATCAGCTTGAACAAAACAGAGCTCTGCGGCAGAATGGCAGAAGCGCCACTCATGACAGGGAGGGCTTTTCGGGACAGAGTGGTTTCCAGTCTGAAGACTGCTGGTATGTATTGTTGTATTTTTGTTTAAAGTCTTAAATTGTAAGTCGCCTTGGGCATCTGCTCCGGCAGAGGAAAGGCGGGGTATATATGTATGTTTAAATAAATGATGACAGAGAGAACATTTTAAAGACAAGAAAAATCCCAGGTGGGAGAAGACTCAAGAAAGAAAGATGACCAAGCAGGAATTATAGATTTTCTTAAAGATTTTCGTGAAGAGACAAGGCAGATGCAGACCCAGATTTCTGATTTAGATAAGATCAATTATCAATTAAATTGAAAGAGATGGATGAGACGGAAAAAGAGACATGTAAAAAGGTCAATAGAAATCAGAAAGAGGTGAACAGGATAAAAGAACAAGTAAAAAGTGACCAGGTAAAGACTGAGCAACTCACCCAACGGGTTGAAGCTGCAGTGCAAAGAAACCATGCTAGACCCCCTCCTTGGGGGAAGGAAACATTTGTTTCCTTACCCCAGGGTAAGTCTA
Organism: Tiliqua scincoides; assembly: GCF_035046505.1. Taxonomy (NCBI): domain Eukaryota; kingdom Metazoa; phylum Chordata; class Lepidosauria; order Squamata; family Scincidae; genus Tiliqua; species Tiliqua scincoides. The sequence goes on along the minus strand of NC_089821.1, from coordinate 260,581,882 downwards.
AACAGCCGCCATGGGTCAACTTGGACTTATAGAGCTGGTCCAAGTCTGTGTTGGTTTGGGAAGATAGATCAAGCCCAGGAACAGGACTAGGATTTGACAGGTGCTGCTGCCGCTGAAGCAGCTCCCTTCTTTGGACCGATCCACTCTCCTCTCCATCCCCGTTGCTTCCCCTTTCTGCCTTCCCCCCGCCCTATTCCACCCCCTTCCTACCTCCCTCCCTACCCCTGTGCAAACTTACCAGTGGCAGTGGGAGTCCACTGTCCATCATCATGCAGACCCAGCCACTCACTGCCTGGAGTGGCAGCCAGACCATGCTTGTTGACACTGTAGTGTGTGCAACAGCCATAAAGCTGTTTAAATTGCTGGAACACTCATTCCAGCAGCATAAATGGCCTTTAGGATTGGGCTGTAATTAAAAACGGGCAGCCCAATCCTACAGATATTTCCTTGGAGATCCACTCAGTTGAAAAGGACTTAAACTCAATTCAGTATGGGCAGGATTGGACATGGGATGTCCTAATATTCAATGTTAAGTATTAATTTCAGCAAAAGAATATCCAATTCACTGTGCTATGTAGATGACCAATTTCAGTAGTTTTCATAATGCCATACTGATTGGGTGAAAAAGAAAGACAAGCAGCACATTTAGGAGACAATCCATTGTGTGCCCTTGCCCAACACAAGTCCCTTGCACCAGCTGAAGAGAGTCGCAAAAGTACCACAATGCACTTTTGCGCCACCTTCTGAGGAGGGAGGCCAGTCCAGGCCCTGTTGGGGCGTTGGATCAGATAAGCCTGTGCCAGCCAAGTCAGGCCAGTAGAAGGGTTTGGGGAGGCGCGTGGGAGAGCAGGTAGGAGGTGTTTCAAGGAGGGTGGGCAGTGGGTGGGCAGCAGGTGAGGGGGCGGGGCCAGGATCTTAACCCTGGTCCTGGTCAACCTGGGACAGCTCTGGGCTGCTCAGAGCTGCACTGCTCAGATCTGCGTCACGTCTTCAGGTGGTACAGATCCGAGTAGCCCCATTGGGGCTGGTGCCACTTTACTCAGGGTAAGGGGAAGCAGTTCTCCTTGCCCCAGGCTGAGCCGTTTTCAGCCTGCCTGCTTCAGTGCAAGTTAGGATTGAGCTGCTCGAAACACAGGACACGATCCACCTAGGTAAGACTTTTAAATTTCAAGTGATTACAATGGAAGGTAGCTAAGCACACAGACTTCAAAGTGTGTACTTTGGCCTTTACTATGCCTGGTATCCGACTTCATAATGTATAGTTATTAACCCCAACAATGGAATTACAGTGTCTTTAGGTCTTCATAGCTTTTGTACTAAAATGAAGCAGTAAATTAAATTCCTTTCCCTTTCTCACACTGAACCCAAGTCACACACAGGGCAGGAAAATTATATCAGTGGGCAACCAGACAATGGAACTCAGATAAATTAAGTAAGGGCACAATCCTAACACGCCCTTCTGCCAGCACAAGTCCCTTCTGCCAGCGCAAGAGGGTTGCAAATGTGCCTTAAAGCAAGTCTGCACCTCCTCAAGAGTTGGCTAGGCCAGCATGCAGAGTTGCGCCAGGCCACAGAGGCTAATTCAGCCTCTGTGCCGACGGAGGGAGCGAGGCTTGCATCAGCTGAGCTCGGCCGACGCAAGGCTCTGGGGTGGATGGGGAGGAGGCGGGAAGGAGGCATTCCGGGGTAGGGAGAGCAGTCCCAGGAGTGGGTGGGGAGCAGGAGGTGGGGCTGGGATCTGGCTGTTATGCCAGATCCTAGCTCCCATATGCAAGGCGCACGGAGCAGCTTCAAGCTGCTCCACTCTCCTCGGACTTGTGCCACCTTAGGAAAGGGCGAAAGTCTGAGGAGACCCATGGGGTTGTGGTGGCTTACCCAGGGATAAAGGGAAGAGTTTCCCCTTATCTTCAGCAGAGCCACTTTGCAGCCCTATCTTGTGTTGGATACATCACAAGCCTCTTGGCTTGCCTGTAACAGCGCAAGATAGGATTGCCCTGCACATGCAATAAACTATAAAAAGTAGATTGGATGGTGGATATAGTGCACAAATAAATTTCTCCTACAAAGCTAATAGTAAATTCCATTATGTGGCCAGCTAATTTTATTTAAACAGTAGAGAGATATACAGTTGGCCTCCAAGTTGAAGATGGCGGTGCTAGTTTTATGGAATGATTCTACATGACACTGTATTACGCTTTTAATATAGTATTAAAGAATTGTTACTGCTTATGATACATACACTGTAATTTACCTTAGTTTCTATCTTTTTGCTCTTACTGGAATATTGATTGATATATTATATGGGGGGGGGGGCGTACCTGCAGATCCTGTATCTGCAGTTTCACTTATTTGTGGATGTGCCTCCTGCGTACCCATTAGCTTATTTTGGGACCTAAGTAAAAAAGTCTTACTTCGCAAGGTCACTATAAGCTTATAAGATCATAGAGACCTTCAGGTTGCTTTCCGACAGCCTGGATGTTTGGGGGGGGGGGGAACTAAAGCAAGTTTAACAGGAAGTTGAAGCTAACAGTTTCCTGTTAACCTCCATCTAGAACCTCCATCTAATTGTTTTGTTTCAAGTGATCAGCTGCTGGGAGGCAGCCTGAAGGTCACCATGAGCTTGTAAGCTTATATTGACCTGGTGAAGCAAGGCATTTTTGTTTAGGTAAGTCCCTAAACAAGTTAGTGGGTGGGAGGAGCGGCTGTGGAGGCAGGTATACCCCGTATCCCTGGTTTCCTTTATTCATAGGGGGAGAGAAACCTATCCCTGCAGATACTGTGGCATGCCTGTACTATATATTTTATGTTATTTATGTGAGTGCTGAAAGGTGGGGTTAGTTAACGAATAAATTACATTCCGTCACCCCAATCTCTGGATGATCAAGTTTTGAATACTGTAAAAACATAGAAAGCAGCATGATAGTGGCTTCAAGTGCCTGAGGATTATCACTGCAGTATGAGTCAGTTGTTGGGTCCAGAGAAATACATACAGTAGACAGATTATAGCCTTTGGTATATTCTAGGAGTGATGATAAAAGAGTAAAAGACCTTGAGGAAATGAGCTATTCATCTGTTGCAGTTTACTAGAAATGGTATAAAATAAACACTGATGTACAAACTCATGCCAGGGAGGCATTTCTTTTATGAGCTACACTTAAGTGTAGCTTTTATGAGCTACACTTGGCTAAAAATTGAGTATCTTCTTACTGTTTCCTGATGTATGGGTCCCTCATGTCAGCAGCAATATCACAAAAGTCATGAGAAGTGTATGAAAGACTACAGATAGTCATTCGGAGTCCAAAGAGCAACATAAAATTATCAGCAAAAAATGTGCAAAGTCTACTTTTCAACTGGAATAAAAAGCTGCCATGCATGAATACCTCTGAGAAACAGAAATACAAAGCATTATGTCTGATGCTGTACCTTTTAATATAAATGTTCCTCTCTATATAAATGCTTTATCTTTAGAAGAATGTAGGCAACAAAGGACTACAAAAAAAGAAAGATTAGCCTTCATAAGCATGTAATATTTATTCTTAAGATAGGGAATGTTTCACTCTCCATTTTCATATAATTATGGGAAATCCTAATGCAGTTAAAAAAACAAATCTAGCCAGGGAATTGTTTTCTCATAGATGCATGTAGGGTTATCTTACAGTTCTTAAGATCAAATGAAATACAAAAATCCCAAAATGTTTTCACAAAAGCAGGTTCAAATGTTACAATAATCTCATAATAACTTCAAGATGGAAATTTTAGGGAAATAGCTGCAGATAATTTTCCTTCAACAGCAACTCGTCTATTATCAAGTTTTTCCCCCCACTAATACTACCAGCAACAAAAGCTATACCAACTTCCAATGGCATCAATAGAGATAAAAATCATTATAAAAAAAAAAGCACCGAAACAAGACAAACCTGAGAAAAGATTAATTTTCAATATGATTTAATCAACTCTTCCCAGTAGCCTAGTTCGGTTAATAAAAATGCCATCCACAATCACAAGCTTAGCAGAACAGTAAAGCAAAAATGTATGCAGCAGGCAATTAAAAAGAACATTCTATTTTGAGACATGCATTAAAATAAATCCAATAAAATCTGAGGACTGCATTAGTCATTAATTATATGCCACGAGGAAGTTTGTGTAGTCCATAAGAAATAATTTAAACTCAGATTAATTTTACATTCATGATTTAAAAGGAAAATACTTGGTGAGATGACTATAGATCGATGACCTGGAATAAACCTGTCATCTTAAGTAAATTGACCTCCAATTGGAAGTAGTCTTGTGTGTATATATGTTTAACTGTAGATTATTTTATGCCCGTAAATAAATACTATAAAACTATGACATCAATAAGATAATAATTTGGCTTGGTATTACATGGCATGGTTACTGAACTGTGCTTCAACAGAACTGAAGTAACCCTCAGTGTACAGCATCTAGCTGGTGAAGTATGTTTGGGGTTACTTTAGTTTAGAACTGCACTGTGGCATTTTACCAAGCTACCCTCTTTGCTCTTAAGAAGAACAAATCCAATACATTTTCCTAGACTTTGCTTGCCATGGTCATGTTTAATCAGAAGTCCTTCATGTCTACAATTTTAAACCATTGTTGACTCAGCCTGGCTGGAACAGTTTGCTTTACAAAATAGGCCTCAGCAGTTCTAATTGCTTTGAGAGTTAAAGTATGGTATTAATTATGAAACATAATGGATTCTTACAATAAAATATGCATTTTTGTCTTTTTTAAAAAATTACTCTTCAGGCTTATAAACCTGATTAAAGGCAACAATAAATAAGCAGGTCACATGGCAATAACCAGAATTTGTGACTACTTCTAGCTAGTCTCCCAAAAAGAAAATTACTGCAAAGTCCTAGGCATGTCTACTCCGAAGTAAATCCCTTCCAGGCCAATTCGATTTGGATGCTGTGCTAATGGCACACAGCTGCCAGTACAACTTCCAGCATATCTTGGCAATGCCACACTTGTGCTGGAGCAAGACGGGCCAAATGCCAAGCCGGTCCTAAAGCAATGCTGGCACAGTCCTTCCTAGTAATACCCCCAGTGCCCATGGAGGCAATAACACAGCCCATTATCCATGATGCAGCATCCAGACATCAGCGCATCATCAGCATGATGTTGGCGCATCATCACTGCAACATCAGTGCATTGCTATGACATTGGTGCATTTCACCATGACATCCAGCTCACCAAGCAGCGGCTGGGTTCACATTGGTTACACACTGAGAGGCACACACAACCAACACCATGAGCTATGCTTCTTGCTAAATATGTTGCCTCTTGCTGGATTGGAGGTACTCACAAGTGTGTGTTCATGACATGCACACACACACACACAGTTACTTTGAACAGAACCAAATAACTGGAGATTGGGGATGATTTCCCACATTAAAATGGCAAGAAGAGAATAGCACTGTAATCAGTGTCCCTGTAAGCAGTGCGGCCTTGTGGCCGCACAGCTCCAAGCAGCACAGAGCTCAGTGACTTGAACTTCAGCAATAATGCATGCCATAATCGCCAAATGTCCAGAGATGGTGTTGAGATATAGTCGCAAAACTACACAGCTGAAGGAGGAGTCCACGCAACAGTAGAGATGAACATAGACTGTAATACAAGGGATGCCTGCTCAACTCGTAGTCTGCTTCCAATTTGGTGAGTTATAAGCCAAATATTTACCATTGTGGTCTACTAAGTCCTGGATTCCTGTACTTTCAGTTACAAGTATGCATCAAACACAGAAGGTTTCCTAAAACCAGGGGTGGCTATCATGATTTAATGGCTTGCAAGCCGTGTTAAAAGAAGGAAATAATTTATTTCTCCACAATGAACATTGATCATTTTCATTGAGCATTTTGCAGCATACAGAGGACTTTGCTGTACTTATCTGATTTATGTCTGGAATAACCTTGTACATCATGGTTAGACTGAAAGATGATTATTTGTCCAAGGCCACTGAGTGAACTTTATGGCTGAAAGGCGCTTGGTCACAGAAAGGCTCAAAGGTTCATTGTTTGAACACCTCTGCAGTAGTTGAGAAATATTTATAAGGTTCTCAAGTTTTATGACAAGCAATATACATGAAAGGAAGACAGTGACATACCTGATTCTTCTGAGTTCGCATTGCATCAACTTCATATTCAGCATATTGTGGATCCTGAGCTGGGTCCTTGACTTCTCTGAAGACACCAATATTCTGAATTTAGAGAAGATACAATATAAATTGTCATTTTTTATTTTTCTTAACAGTGAAAGCCTATACATGTTTACTCCGAAGTTCCATTATGTTCAGTTGAACTTACTCTCCTGTAGCTGTGCTTGGGATTGTAGAGTTAGACCTGTCTTACAATATCTCTTTAGTTTTACTATATTTACACTTCTTCCTTACAATACTTTCAAGACATCAACCTGTGTTGGTCACAGAGGCTGGTTCATACTGCTTCCCCCATTTACTTAGAAACAACTGGTGAGCCTGCAACTCAGCTGAGATTACACAAAGGTGCTCGGTATTGGAATAGTTGCATCCACGGGTGAAGATACTAACGCACATCCTCACCTCACACAATCCTGGTCACATCACAAGTCCACCAGCATGCCCTCATGTTTTTTAGAGGCAACAGTATGGCATCACCACATGGTCCCTTCATTTCACAAAGGTTCTCTCAGTTTGGGTTTGACCTACCAAACCAAAAATTAGTCTAAGAGATTGTATGAACTGCCTATTTGTCTGCCTTAATTGCCTCTAACGGTGGTTCTCAAACTTTTAGCACCAGGACCCACTTTTCAGAATGACAATCTGTCTGAGACTGGAAGGGAGGCCATTTACCTTGAAGTGATGTTACGGCCATAAGAGACACCATCAAGTAGAAAGTGCTTTCCTGAGAATGCAGCAAGCATTGAAATTGCCCATGGCAAGCACTAAAATTGTACCATTTTCCCTAGATCGGTGAGTTATAAATAATTATATAAATTAAAATGGATAATTAAAAATAAAGTAAAACAATAAAGGGGGATGAGATGAGGAAGTTAGCCACCAAGTGAATTATCTCTGTAGACTGACTGCAAAAACCTCAAGCCCCCCCCCCAAAAGAAATCAGTAAGTTTTAAGCCCTACACAGTGCTCAGTTCAATTTTCTTATATTTAAGCCAGTTTAGCGTGATCTGAGACAAAATCAATTTTAAATCCAACATACAATATATTTTGTTTTGGGCTGGATTGAGATTCAAAGCTTCCCTCTAAACAGCATTAAAACCACAGAATGATGAGGAGAGGAAATGAGGCTTCACTGGGGGAGGGGGTCTGTAAAAGAAAATAAAGCAGAGGTTCCTAAATCTTTTAGCACTGGAACCCTCTTTTTAAAATTACACACCACCAGGACTGACCTAGCTATAAAAAAAAAAAGTGTTACCAGCTTTTGCCTAATCTTCATCAGGAGCTGGCACAGTTGCTTACTTGTGAGTAAACACGACTGTGTAGCTTAGGCTGCAATCCTATCCACACTTTCCTGGGATTAAGTCCCATTGAACACAATAGGACTTACTTCTGAGTAGGCACGCATAGGATTGTGCCCTTAGTTATGCTTTCCATAGGGCTCAATACATTCAAGAGTTTGGAGGGAGGGACTTCCTCCTTGGGTGTTTTTGGGGGGCTGTGTTCATCGGATCAAGACCATTCTGGTGGTGTTGGATTCCTCTCAGCCTGGCCTTTGCAATGAACCAGAGCCTACTCGTGAGTAAACACATGGTGTGACTCGGTTTCACTTTCCATAGGGCTCAATACATTTTGCTCGTTTCCTATCAGTTTGTCAGTTTCAGCTATGCGAGCCACCAACAATAAGGCCACAACCCACCAAGTGGGTCATAACCCACAGTTTGAGAAACGCTGCCCTATAACACAGTAACTTTGTGCAAGATAACATGAAAATACTGGCAAAAGAAAACAGCAGATGATATTTTTATAAGGTTGCACAAACACTTTAGGCCCAGTCCTACTGGGCCATGTTGGCAGCAGAATGTATAAAGCAGCTGTGAAGGATGCTCTGGCAGTGTACAGGGTAGCACACTACCCGAGCATTGGTATGAAGGCCAGAGCCTTCCCATGTGGTTGGGGAATAACTGGCTATCCATTGGAACAGGTAAGAAAGTGGAGGAGGAGGAGGGCAGATTGGGGCAGGGAGGCTGCAAGAAGGGATGCATTCAGCAGCAATGGCACATGTCAGATTCTGTCCCCTCCAGCAGCAGCCTCCCTGCCCTTTTCTCTCCTCAGACTTGTGCCAGAGAAATAGCTGGTGCAAATCCGAGGAGATCCATTGTGTAGTGGGAAGCTTACAGAAGGATAATGGGATTTAAATCTCTTTGGAAGCCTCCCAATCTGCCCTCACTGCTGCTGGATATACTGCATCCATTTTTGGTATGGCTGTGCCAGTGGGAGGTTAAAGATGAGATCGGTCTGTTAGTTCAGTCTCACAGAAAAAAAGAAAACTTAAACCACTGATGTAATTGTAAACAATTGTATACAAAAGAATAGCTATGGCTATAGCAACATAAGACTGCATCAAAGCATATCTGGATATGCAGATGATACCACTGTAATGGCAGAAAGTGAGGAGAACCTCTTGATGACGGTGAAAGAGGAAAGTGCAAAATATGGCTTGAAACTTAACATTAAAAAAACTAAGATCATGGCATCCGGTCCCATCCTCTCACGGCAAATAGAAGGGGAAGAAATGGAAACCATGACAGAGTTTATCTTCTTGGGCTCCAAGATCAATGCAGACAGATATTGCAACCATGAAATTAAAAGGTGCTTGCTTCTTGGGAGGAAAGCTATGGTAAACCTAGACAACTTAATGAAAAGCTGAGACATCACCTTGTTGGCAAAGGCCCGTATAGTCAAAGCTATGGTTTTCCCAGTAGTAATATATGGCTGTGAAAGCTAGACCATAAGGAGGACTGAGCGCTGAAGAATAGATGCTTTCAAATTATGGTGTTGAAGAAGACTTTTGAGAGTCTCCTGGACTGCAAGGAGATCAAATCAGTCAAACTCTGAAGGACAGGTGCTGAAGCTTAAAATTTTTTGTCATCTCATGAAAAGGGAGGACTCTTTAGAAAAGACCCTGATGCTGGGAAAAATTGAAGGCAAAAGGAGAAGGGGAAAGCAGAGGATGAGATGGTTAGATAGTGTCACGGAGGCAACAAACATGAATTTGGACAAGCTCTATTAGTGGTAGATAAGGGACCTGGCGTGCTGTGGTCCATGGAGTCACAAAGAGTCGGACACAACTTAACCACTGAACAACAAGAATGAGCAGTTGCAAAGGAACAGAAGTCTATGCATACCTTTGGTGGAAAAGCTTTCTGAAATACCTTTTTCCACAGTTCCATAGGTGTCTGTGCATGCAATTTTCCAATGTCACTTTCAGCAGCAGGGGGAGGCCCTAGTAATTTTCAAAATTGTCAACATATTTCCATCACAATATAGAGGTTAATTTAATAATGTTAAATAGTTCAACAATTTAACCAATGTGATTGTCGGGGTTCCCCTCCTCCTATACGTCCCCAGCTTACCCAGGGAGAAGACTTCTGGGCCAGAGGATCAGGGAGGGAGCCTGTGGAACATGGGGCCACCTCCCCATACGCTGCCTGGGCACTCCTGTGGGTAGCAAAGCACAGCGGAGGAACACTGCACGCCGAACCCCCCGCTTCCCCCTCCGCCTTGGAGGAGGGAGGGGGGAGACAGATCGCAGGCCGTTCAGCTGCTGGGCAGCCACCCCTCCCCCATCTTGGGGGAGAAGGGGAGCACTCCCCCGCCTAGCCAGCCAGGACCTGCCTTGCTAGGCAGGGCACCTGGCTATGACGTCGGGAGCCCACAGCTGGACCTCCCGATGTTGCCTGCAGAGCTACAGGACCCAGGTGGGCAGGGCAAGCCCACCCCCCAAAGGTAGAGACCAGAGCAGAGGCAGCAGCCTCCCCAGCCATCTCAGGAACAACCCTGGCAGCTCCAGGTGAGAGGGGGTGGGAGGGAGACAGAGAGAAGAAGGGGAGGGCAGTCCCAGAGACACACCCTTTTTGTACCATCTCTGTGAGGGAAGGGGAGGGGCCGAAGGGGAGGGGCCTGCCCTCCATAAACCCAGAGGCCAGGGATGACAAAGCAGTTGGGAGTTGCGAGAGGAGGCAGTAGGATCTGCTGACAGCAGCCCCTGCTCCTGACTCTGGCAAATGCTGCCAACCCAAAGAGGGGGAGCCGGGTGACACAACCCCCCTTTCTTCTGGTGAACTATTCTGAGGCCTCCACAAGGGGGTCCACCTCAGAAAGGCCAGGTGGGCCAGTCCCCTCCCCTCCCCCCCCCCGCAGGGAGGCCTCATAGTGATTAAAAAAATGGTTTTCATTGAGTTAAGAACATGGAAGCAAAGATTCCTGAACTGAAGCAAGGCATCAGTTAAAGCACAAAACTTGTTATACAAATTTGCATAATTAGAATTTTGCAAAATTAAATGCAATTAGAATGCAAATTAGAATGCAAAATTTTCTGATCAGTTTTGCCTGACTATTATAACATGCAGAGAAGTTTTGTAGATGTGTCAGAACCTGGAGTTCCATTTTTTCCCCTCACTTAAAAACACTGCATTCTCAAATTTATAAAAGTGATCTAAGCAATAACTATATATTGTACAAGTAAATCACTGACCTATTTGACTAAGAGAGTCCAATCCTGCTGGGATAAAGAGTGGTTTATTTTGATCCACTGACATGGATTTGCTTCAAAAATACAGACATAATAAAATAAATTAATGAAATACCAACTTTGACCAAGGACACAATCCAAGATAGCAAAACACAATTATGCCCCACCAACATCAGTGCACAGTAAGAGCTCAAATCTGTTAGCTAAATAGTGGGAACAAATTAACTCAGAAAATTTTTTTTTAAAAAAGATAAATTTTGATTTCAATCTTCTCAATTCATATCATCTGTATTCTTCAGTCTTGACAATGTCAACAGCCCTGTAGTATTTCACCATTCTTTCGCTTTTAATTTTTATAAATAGAAGTGTATGCTCTGACTGTGACAGGGTCATTTTATACACTGATTGAATTGACTGGGAAACTGAAACTGGCTATTATCTGTTATACAGAAGTATTGGTACATACACAAATATTACTATTTTCATTCCGATTGTTGTTGTTTGTCATCTTCACCTCTTCCTCCTGGATGGGTGGGGAAGTTGTAGCACCAGGGGATTTCTGAATGTTGTGAACAAATGAGTTGTAGGAAGGCACTTTCAGTCTTTATATTGACCCACTGAACAATATACAGTTCAGAAAAGGAAAGGGTTGTGCCTCTTCTCGTGGAGTTAATTCCACCCTTTTCCCACTCTGCCCTTTTAGGGAATATGACTGGTGGCTTTAAGTGGAGGCTCTTCATCAGAAGGAAAGCCCTGGGTAAGGCCTTCAGGGATACCTGAAGCTCCACAACACCTTTTGGCTTATTATTGTCCCCAGGTCTTGGTGAGCATAGGTTTTGGAACCCCTTCAGTTCTGCTCATCACTTGCTCCTGGGTAGAATGGTGTCTGGCCAGAATGGGGTCTGTCTCCCATTACTTCCCCAGCTGGCTGCCAGGTTTCGGCAGCAATTTTCTCTTTCTTCTCCCAGGCTCCTCTGCCTCTCTTCTAGGCTGGGATCGGTTTTTCTCATCCCCTTTCCTCCTTCCACCCTCCTTCCTCCATGTTTGGGGATTCCCTTGTCTCCTCCCTTTCCTTCTTACCCTCCTCCAGCATCCAGTATTGGCCTTTTGCATCTGTTATCCCAAATCTGTCTCTCTTTTTTCCCCATCTCTGTCATTTACTTTTTGATGTCTCCAAATCTATCTTCCTCTCACTTTCCTCTTTCAGCCCTTGCTTCCTAGACCCATTTACTCTGATGCAGGGAGCTTCTAAAAGGCTGAAACCAGCCCCAGCCTTCTTTGGAAAGGTGCAGCTTGTCAGTCAGTCCTGCTGACAGCTGAGAACGGGCAACAGTTGATGACACCAGTGGCCATCACTTTGCCACACAGCCTTGCTTCCTTGCCCACCAACTCACTGTACCAGTCTGCAGCTCACACTATTCCTTCCTGGTCCTGCCAAAGGAAAATTCTTAATGAAGAGCTGGTTTTTCTCTTTGCAGCTGGTGACAAGGCTAGCTCTCATTTGTCTTTTATTGTATCATTGTTACTTTTGTGATGTTTACCACCTTGTGATTTTAGCTTTAAAGGTAGGATGGAAATAAGAAATAAACAGATATATAAATTACTTTGGGTATATTTAATACCAGATTAGTAAATACAGATGAAGGTTAATTCTCATGGGGGCTAAAGCAATAGCAAAATCTTATCCAGGATTTAACACCTTGCATCCAAAGTGAAAATCATATACCCTGACCAACAAAGCGTCTTTTGCCATTCAAAACTTTAACCAAGTGAAGAGTTTCACTACTGTAGTATCCAAAAGTAAGCTGACATACTTTCTGGAATTACCTATGCTTGCTACTCAGAGGACTCAAAGAGAAGCTGTCAGTGGGAAATGCGGGAGCTTACCTTCTATCAAAACCAAATGCTAAGTGGTTAATGAAAGCACGTGCCTTCAGCAGTAGAGCTTCAGATTTGCTGGTGAACTAGGAAATAAAACGACACAAAAAAACTACTTTTAGCTCTTCCATTGTAAACCATTACCAAGTAATTCCTAACACAAAACTCTGAAGCATTATGTCTGGTTCTGACTTTCCCAGTTGAAGTGATCAGGTACTTCTCTGTAGTTAAAGGTGAAATTATACGTTATTTGCAACCGCATGTAAGAAAAAATCCAATGGTTCAGCTCTTTGCTGAGAAGTATGCAGATTTTCAGTACAGACATGACAGAGAAGAAACTATCCCTGTTGACAATTTTTCTCTACAACTCCCATTTTCCTAAACTGCTCTCCTCCACTCCTTCAAAGGGACTGGAGGTAGGTATCTAAAGGCTGACTAGAAGATGACAACCAAGTCAAAAGTAGGAGATTCTACCATATTGTTGAATCTAACAACAACAACAACAACAAGGAATTTATATGCTGCCTTTCTGGTCATCGGATTACTCCTCTGACTTTATTCAAGGCGGTTTACACAGGCAGGCGTTCCTAAATCCCTCAAGGGGATTTTTACAATCATAGAGGTTCTCTCTTTCAAGAACCAACAACATTTCAGAATGGATCTTCCTGGTTTGGTCTCATTTCTGGCCTCCAGTTCTCCCACGCAGGCTGACAAGCAGCTCCATCTCTCACATGGAGGGCAGCCAAGACGCTTCTTGCTCACACCAAAAGCAGGTGGAATCACTCAGCTTGGCTTGTCAGCTGCTTCAAGGTCTCGCCATTTGAGGTGCTGGTAGTCTCAAACTGGCAACCTTCAGATGTTATCTTTGGGTTAACGGAGGCTCTACCCTCTAGACCAGGGGCGCCCAAACCCCAGCCTGGGGCCACTTGTGGCCCTCGGGGACTCCTAATGCGGCCCGCGGGGAGCCCCCAGTCTCCAATGAGACTCTGTCCCTCCAGAGACTTGCTGGAGCCCATGCTTGCCCAACGCAAGTGCTCTCAGCATGAGGGTGACTGTTCAACTGCTCACATGAGCTGTGGGATGAGGGTTCCTTCCACTACTTGCTGTTTCTCATTTGTGATGCAGCAGTGGAAGCAAAGGAAAGACCAGCCTTGCTTTGTGCAAGGCCTTTTATAGGCCTTGAGCTATTGCAAGACCATTCATTCATTCATAAAAGTTCCATCTCTAATATATTCATTTACGTAAATTTATTCAAATTTGAAATGTTAATTAATTATTTTTTCCCCGGCCCCTGACATAGTGTCAGAGAGATGATGTGGCCCTCCTGCCAAAAAGTTTGGACACCCCTGCTCTAGACCAGACCTCCTGCACAACAAATTATGGTATGTTGTAAGAACAAAAGTCAACAAGCCTCAACTTGCATGCTCCTACATCCCTCTTCCTTTGTGTGTAAGGAGAGATTAGAAGCTTTGTTTCTTGCTTGTAGTGAACCATGGTTTGCATTTTCTCCATATAAGGCAAACTGACTTGCACAAATTAATTTGCCTTCAAACCAGAAACAAGCCTTCAGAGCAACATTAAAAATAATCCAAAAAGATGAAACTATAAAGTAGCAAAAATATATATATAAATGTGTTATCTTCAAATTTTAATTGAAGCAATATGTTAAAATGCAGCTGTCGTGTCAGGAGCAGAAAAGTCTAAAGGTACAAGGTACAAATGAAAAATACAATCACTGAGTTTTTAAAAAATAATGTCACATTGTAGTGACAATTGCACAAAAGTATAAGCCATACAAAACAGATCAAAAAACAGAACCCCCCCTCCCCAAAACAATGCTCCTATGTTGATTTATGTGACATCTATTGAAATTTTTTTCCCTCATGCACAGTACTTCCAGAATGGAGACTTATACATAATCTACACATTTACAGTGTTCTTTTATATGATTATCCAGGCTAAATTGTTTTTCATGCCTTTCTTAGCCTCTCCCTGTTTAGCCACCATACAGCAGCCCTTTATATACAGGTTATGCATACATTGCATATGAAAAGCGAGTGCTGAGAAATGGCTACAGCTAGGATACTTTTCAAGAGTGCACATTATATTGGCATGTCAGAAACAGGATTACTCTGCTCATATCCTTTATTGCCCCTTTTGAATGAGTCACCTTGGAGATGTCTGTTCACAGTGAATCATTAAGGTGACAACATTGCTCTGAATACAAATCCCCAATTTCTGTCATGCCCAAGTGGCTGGATGCATTGAACCAATTCTCCTGCAACAGCTAGCTATTACCCATTCGAATCATAACAGATATAACAGTATAAATAGTATCTATATGCTTTGTTCAAAAACTAGATAAATTGAAAAAAAAAATTTACGAAGTTCTTCAGGTGATAAATCTGAGGTTTACATACCATACAGGGTTGTTTATTCACTCACAATACTTGTTGGCAACCTTCAGTCTCGGAAGACTATGGTATCACGCTCTGAATGGTGGTTCTGGAACAGCGTCTAGTGTGGCCGAAAAGGCCGATTCGGGAGTGACAATCCTTTCCACAATGGGAGCAAGTATAGTGTGTCCCTGGTCTGTCTCCCTGGCTATGGGCCTTCCTTCTTTGCCTCTTTGCCTCAGTCTGTTGGCAAAGTGTCTCTTCAAACTGGGAAAGGCCATGCTGCACAGCCTGCCTCCAAGCAGAACTCACAATACTAAAAGCACTTTTTCCTATTCCCACATTTCTGTACTGCATACATTAAAAATGCTCTGTCTAGAAAGAGCCAGTGCGGTGTAGATAAAAGTGCTGAACCTGAAGCAAAGAGAACTGGGTTCCAGTTCTCACTGATCTATAAAGATCACTGACGTTGGATTACCTCTCAGTCTAAGCAAGGGGTCTCCAGACTACAGTCTGCAGGCTGGTTTATCTGTCCTATGGCTGACTGTTTGCTCAGTGCAATGGAAAAGAGCAAAGCCAACTCAGCTGTTCTGACTGAAAGGAGGGGCAGAAATATGCACCTGAAATGCGAAAGGCTGCACACAGACAAGGAGGCAAATGATGGAAGGAATATGGAACAAAGCAAAGACAAGCTAAAGAACTGAGGAGGGGAGAGGAAGCTGAGAAGAAGCAAGTAAAAGAGAAAAGGGGGAAACAGGATGAGGAACAAAAAAAGAAACAACTTTTCTCATGCCCTCCTTTGGTGTCTTTTTTTTTACTGTATAAACAAAAGCAACCCAAATATTTCATCATGCTTTTGTAGGAGAGTTGCTCCAGTCCCTTGATAATTTTGCTTGACCTTTCCTTAATGTTCTTCTACAATATCTCTTGAGACTGAGCAACCAGAACAGTATTCCAAACGTAGCCACACCACTGTTTTATACAAAAGCGTTATGACATCGTCCTGGACAGCGTTCCAGTCCTGGAACGTGCTGGAATCCCTAGCATGTATTCACTGCTGAAACAGAGACGCCTGCGTTGGCTTGGTCATGTCGTGAGAATGGATGATGGTCGGATCCCAAAGGATCTCCTCTATGGAGAACTCGTGCAAGGAAAGCGCCCTACAGGTAGACCACAGCTGCGATACAAGGACATCTGCAAGAGGGATCTGAAGGCCTTAGGGATGGACCTCAACAAGTGGGAAACCCTGGCCTCTGAGCGGCCCGCTTGGAGGCAGGCTGTGCAGCATGGCCTTTCCCAGTTTGAAGAGACACTTTGCCAACAGTCTGAGGCTAAGAGGCAAAGAAGGAAGGCCCATAGCCAGGGAGACAGACCAGGGACAGACTGCACTTCCTGCCGGTGTGGAAGGGATTGTCACTCCCGGATTGGCCTTTTCAGCCACACTAGACGCTGTGCCAGAACCACCTTTCAGAGCGCGATACCATAGTCTTTCGAGACTGAAGGTTGCCAATACCAATATGACATCGACAGTGTAATCCTATCTTGGCGAAACGCTGGTGCAGACGTTGCGATGCTGTCATATAACCACTATAAAGTATTAAAAGACAAGGAGATGATCTACGCTTGATTTATTGGTAGAAATTTCTCTCCTTATAGTATCTACAGTAGCTGGCAGAGATCCAAGTAGCACCAAAGGATAGGCTAGGGTGTTACTAACAATAAGGGGAAAAATATCCCCTTACTCTGAAGAGCCACAGATTAGGAATGGTTTGCAGGTATTTTATTATCAAACCCTTTCGTAATGAGGAATTTTTCTTTCACTCCTGCTGCAGATTGAGCTGACATTTTCAGTGAAATCAATTGTGCTTCAAAATGCTGAACTCTGATGTGCCTATTGGGTTATAATAATATACATACCACTAAGGATGCTCCATAATAATGAGAAACAAATCGAAGTGTCTTATATATTACTTTTTTAATCTCAGAGTCAAATTCCTAAAAAAAGGAAAGGAAAGTTCTTTTAATTAATAATTTTCTAGTTTTTCCACAATGTAACATAATATATACCCAAGAACTCAAACGTATCTAATATACACTGCTCAAAACAATAAAGGGAACACTCAAACAACACATCCGAGATCTGAATGAACGAAATATGCCTATTAAATACTTTGTTCCTGACATAGTTGAATGTGCTGACAACAAAATCACACAACAATCATCAATGGAAATCACATTTATCAACCCATGGAGGTCTGGGTTTGGTGTCATACTCAAAATTGAAGTGGAAAAACACACTACAGGCTGATCCAACTTCGATGTAATGTCCATAAAGCAAGTCAAAATGAGGCTCAGTAGTGTGTGTGGCCTCCACGTGCCTGTATGACCTCCCTACAATGCCTGGGCATGCTCCTGATGAGATGGCGGATAGTCTCCTGAGGGATCGCCTCCCAGACCTGGACTAAAGCATCTGCCAAGTCCTGGGCAGTCTGTGGTGCAACGTGGCGCTGGTGGATGGAGCGAGACATGATGTTCCAGATGTGCTCAATTGGATTCAGGTCTGGGGAACGGGCGGGCCAGTCCATAGCATCAATGCCTTCATCTTGCAGGAACTGCTGACACACTCCAGCCACATGAGGTCTAGCATTGTCCTGCATTAGGAGGAACCCAGGGCCAACCGCGCCAGCATACGGTCTCACAAGGGGTCCGAGGATCTCATCTCGGTACCTAGTGGCAGTCAGGCTACCTCTGGCGAGCACATGGAGGGCTGTGCAGCCCCCCAAAGAAATGCCACCCCACACCATTACTGACCCACTGCCAAACCGGTCATGCTGGAGGATGTTGCAGGCAGCAGAACGTTCTCCCTGCCGTCTCCAGACTCTGTCATGTCTGTCACATGTGCTCAGTGTGAACCTGCTTTCATCTGTGAAGAGCACAAGGCGCCAGTGGTGAGGCTGCCAATCTTGGTGTTCTCTGGCAAATGCCAAACGTCCTGCACGGTGTCGGGCTGTCAGCACAACCCCCACCTGTGGACGTCGGGCCCTCATACCACCCTCATGGAGTCTGTTTCTGACTGTTTGAGCAGACACATGCACATTTGTGGCCTGCTGGAGGTCATTTTGCAGGGCTCTGGCAGTGCTCCTCCTGTTCCTCCTAGCACGAAGGCGGAGGTAGCGGTCCTGATGCTGGGTTGTTGCCCTCCTACGGCCTCCTCCATGTCTCCTGGTGTACTGGCCTGTCTCCTGGTACTGCCTCCATGCTCTGGACACTACACTGACAGACACAGCAAACCTTCTTGCCACAGCTCGCATTGATGTGCCATCCTGGATGAGCTGCACTACCTGACCCACTTGTGTGGGTTGCAGACTCCGCCTCATGCTGCCATTAGAGTGACAGCACTGCCAGCATTCAAAGGTCACCCAAACATCAGCCCGAAAGCATAGGGACTGCAAAGTGGTCTGTGGTCACCACCTGCAGAACCACTCCTTTATTGGGGGTGTCTTGTTACTTGCCTATGATTTCCACCTGTTGTCTACTCCATTTGTGCAACAGCATGTGAACTTGATTGTCAATCCGTGTGGCTTCCTAGGTGGACAGTTTGATTTCACAGAAGTGTGATTGACTTGGAGTGACATTGTGTTGTTTAAGTGTTCCCTTTATTGTTTTGAGCAGTGTACTATTTGAACTACTCATATGTACCCCCTTTGCCTCCTCTGTTCACGTACCCAACTAAAAGAAAAGTTTCTTTGTTTGCTAAACCACAGGTTTCTGTGATGTGCAACTAAGAAGCTGTGATTTAAGCTACAAACCAGAATATTAAATGATGGTTTGACCCTTTCTACCATGTATGCAGTGTTGGCACCAGGTTACTGGGGGCTCTGGGCAAAGCCATGCACTAGGCTACACAATGACTCCCTTGCTCACCCTGGGCACTATTACCGCTTGCTGTACTGAGGATCTGGGGCTGGCCTGGCCTAGTGAGCCCTTGGCTAGTGCCCAATTTAGTCAATCCCTGATACTACACCTGCATGTATACACATGTTTTCTAAAGAGAAACATTTCCTGATTCACAAATGACCATTTATTCTACTTTATACTAATGTGACTGCACTCTCTTGGAAAAGTCAATTAAAAACAACAAAAAGTTTGTCTACTTTATAATGTAAGCCAGGAGTGTCCAAAGTTTCTGACACTGTGTCGGGGGCCGGGGAAATAAATAATTAATTTACATTTCAAATTTGAATAAATTTACATAAGTTTACATAAATGAATATATTGAAGATGAACTTATATAAATGAATCAAGGTCTTGCAATAGCTCAATGCCTATAAGAGGCCTTGCAAAAAGCAAGGCTGACCTTTCCTTAGCTGCCGCTGCTGCATCACAGTTGTGAAAGAGCAAGCAGTGGAGGGAGCTCTCATCCCACAGCTCACACGAGAGGTCAAACAGTCGCCCTCACACTGAGAGAAGTTGCGTTGGGCCAGTGTGGGCTTCAACAAATCTCCGGAGGGCCAGAGGCTCATTGGAGACTGGGGGCTCCCTGAGGGCCGCATTGAGAGGCCTTGAGGGCCGCAAGTGGCCCCCGGGCCGGGGTTTGGGCACCCCTGATGTAAGCAAACAAATTGTAATCCTAGGCTTGCACTAGGAGAAATTATGCATTACTGACTGCTGACTTGGCAGTAATGTACTTTGCTGCCACCTAGGGGATCAAGAATGAAAACTTCCCTGAAAAGATACTCTATTCTGCCTGTGGGTTCTCTAGCACTGTATGGAACTTAAGATGACATTTTGTTTTTATAATAATAATAATAATAATAATAATAATAATAATAATAATAATAATAATAATAATAATAAAAAGGACTCGTTTGACAGGCATTTTAAATCATATCATAGAAATACATTTACATCCAACTCGGAAAGAAATCAGTATGTCTGTGGCTTTATCAATGCATGCAACAAAATGAAGTGATAGAATGGACTATGCCACTTCAGACTGTAGGTCAAGGAGAATTCTTGTATTAAAATTCCTCATGTTTAAAAAAAACAAAAAACAAAACTCCATGCAAATACATTAGGGAGAATGATTCTGCTGCATCTGTGTCTTTTCTGTGCTACTTTTCTACTTACAGGATTTTTTTTTTCTTTTTACACAAATGGGAACATTCAGAAATATGAGCTTCACATGCAGTTTGAGATGGCAAAGGCATGTCCCGGCATCCACAGGGATTCCATTTTGGAACCCCCCCCCCCCCCCCACAGTTAATTGAAACCACAGATAACAGAGAGAAGAAAGGAGCTTAACAAAAGTACATATTACTTACATGAAATGTATCATATTTGCTTCCAATTATAACCAGTGGAACAGGAAATGGGTCAATCATCTCACGATCCTGTTAATTAAGTGGCAATACTTATAATATTTTTGTAGGCCACAAAATTATGCTGCTAAAAGACAACATGCTAAGCAGGTTAAATGCACAAAATATTCAATATGAATTAGCAAAACCATAGAAGAATTTGGTATTTAGAATTATACAGCAGTGAAACTGTTACAAGTAGGTGGAAAGCACAAGAAACTCACCATGTCATAAACAGGTTGAACTGACATTTCTCCGACCCAAGTCCCACCTACAGCTGGGTGGGCACAGCTGAAATGTAACTGGGCCAGAGAAGTGGATTTCAGACTGGGGTGTCGTGGCACCCCAGCCTGAAGGCCCTGGCCTCTTTCCCCTTAAGGGGCAGGGGAAGGGGCAGGGGGGAGGCAGGGGGGAGGCAGTGATGCGATCCCCAGGATTGTGCCGCTCAGGAGGGCTGCAGTGACTGGGATGCATGCACTAGTTCCTGCAGCAGCATGTCAGGAGTGCGGGGAGCCCTGTGCGAACGCCTGCAAGGCACCCTAGCTCGTTAGAAGTGAAAGTGGAGCGATCGCACTCTGCTTCCGGTTTTGCGGAAGTGGAGCGCGATCACTCCACTTTCTGCAGGCTGGGGAGCCCTTCAGGCGCTCGTGCAGGGCTCCCCACACCCCCAACAGGCTGCTTCAGGGACTGGTGAGTGCATCCCAGTCCCGGCAGCCCTCCTGAGCAGTGCAATCCTGGGGATCATGTCGCTGCCTCCCCCTGCCCCACAAGGACTTACAGCGGTGCAAACTCTCCTAGAGAGTTTGAAAACCGCTGGGTCAGAGGAATAAGAAGATACATTGGCTACACTGATGGTTTACTATGTTAATTTTGCCTTGTGCAAAGAAGCAGTCTGAGTCAGTGGACCCTGCAGTATGAACTCCTTTCACATGTATGTGAACAGCTTTCACAAACCAGGCAGTGTGTATACAAAAGCAGCTACGTTTAGGTGCAGCATGGGGGGGGGGGAGTTTCCCATTTATCCATCAACCAGAAAAGCCCAACTGAAGTGGTGGCCCTAAGAATGTGAAGAGCAGCAGGCTCTGCATCTGCAGAGGCTGCAATAATGAGAACTTGAGCAAGTTGCCCAGTGTGGAGAAGTAAACAATCTCATTCAAGCCAAGGCACCAAGCCACCCATTCATAATGCGTAGCCAGAACAGTGCTTTCTCCCAGCCCAGAGAGTAATAGGTGGACTGGCATTCATATGAAAAGTCAAGTCAATCTTGGGAAAGGTGGGAAGGATCTCTGTTAAACACTGACAGTCTTCAATTAGTATACAATGAATTGGCCTACAGAAATACAGACAGCAAGACAACATGCACAGTGCTTCTTCACTTTCATTTTTTTGCTAATTTAACATGTACTTTATAGTATGATTTTACATCCTTGGATTGTGCACTATAGAATATATATACGTTGTTTAGACATTGCATATGCACAACATTTGTACAAGATGAATGCATGATGCCAGGCCCCTTTTCAAATTGCATCTTCTGCAATCTATTTTACTTCTTTCCAGAGAGCACATTAGCAATTGAATTTCAAGGGCTGATGTTAACATCCCTGAAATTTTATAATTTAATTAGTTGTCACATTATCAAAAGGCACTGAGTTTGTGATAGACACTTGAATAAATGCAAAGTATAGAGTTGTGCTGGAGGCTGTTATAACTACACCCTTTCCTTAAATCTGTAGCTTCATCGAGTTGCTTTGCCAGATGACTTCTGTACGTTCTAGTTTTCACCTTCATTTCAAAAGAAGATTATAAAATCAATATCAAATCGCTTCTCTAAAACTCTGTTTCTTTTGATTGTTGTAACATGCCATAACAATCACATTAGATGTCTAACAAGAATATATAAGAAACCTTCTTTCCTTGTTTCTGCTCCTACTAAATTTTCATTAAATTGCTATAATTTTCCACTGCACAAGCTCTTCGACATCAAATTTTCAGTCATGCATAAAAATCCAAAGGAGTTGTTTATGATTTTTACAACGATTATCTTTAACTGTGTCTGAGCCTGTGGCATCTGGAGAAAATACTAGTTCTTACCGGATGATCCTTTGGCAAACTATTCCATATTTTCTGTTTCATTTCAGTCGCTACTTTAGGGTTGGTTTGTCCCAGTTTTGTTATAACTTTGTCTACGTGCTTCCTGGTGACTTGCAGAAGACTCTCCATGGTTGGCCAGAGTTCATTTGGTTTTGAAAGATCCAAAACAAGTACAACAGCAAATGTCCTATAAAAAGATGAAAAGACCCTTAAATTTTTTAATATCTAAGATGCTTTATGCACATAATATAGGTCACATATACAGGAAATTCAAGTGTGTGTTGCTTAACGACGAGGATGTATTCTCCATCCCTTTTAAGTGATTCCATAGTTATATAGACATTCAGTCCCATCTAGTGGCTGAATGTGGTAGAGCATCTGTAGCTTACATAGCCTGTAAGTGAATGAACTGAATGAAATTTACTCGCATGTAATACACAATCTGTAGTGTCATATAGGTGGTTGGTCATTAGGCAGAATGTTGCTAAGCGACAGACACCTGTATAGATACTGCTCTTTCAGATACCAAAGACTTTGCTGTAGATGTATCAAACTCTCTTTTCTGACTGAATTCTTAGCCTGTACCAGCAGAATAGCAGTGGGTGATTGATCTGAGATAACACTAGGAATGTTGTGTATCTCTGGTGAGATATTTCTCTAGATTCTAGACTACAACTGCTAAAAAATTTTCAGGCTGGAAACAGCATCAATTCAGCTGAGAGTCTATTGTTTGCTCAACAACGCAGAAAGAAGACTTCTGCTATGCAGAAGGAAGAAAGATCCTTATGGTTCAATCCTAACAAGAGAATGATGTGAACTGCTTCTGTTGGAAAAACATTGTGTTTGAAGTGGTGTGGAAGTTTGGTCTGTGTTATTTGGATGGCTGTTCCATACATGCAAACCTTTACTTCAGATAGCACTTTTAGTGAGTGATAAACAAAGTTGTCTGAAGCAGCCTTTCCTTAGTGTTTTAACAGACAGGGGGAAAGGGAGCTTTAGGGACATTGGAAGATGATATTGCAAATAAACCACAACGCTGCTGGAAGAGGCAGCTCCCTATTTGCCTCCTCTGTGAGGAGTGATAGCCCTATTGTTTGGTTAACAGAACTGAGAGAACCTGAGTTTTTGTTGTTTTTTTAATCTTACTGCTGGATAAGTTAGAGGTGGATTTAGTGCTTACATAGGGTGACCAGATACAATGGAGGACAGAGTGCTTATACCTTTAACTATTGTATAGATGAGAGAATTTTGACAGGCATAGCTTTTTAAACCCTTCCATGTTGAGTTGCACCTGTCAAAATTCCCTCTGAATTTTGAACCTCTGAATAAAGTGAACCTGAAAAGCTGTGTCAGCTGCAAGCAGAATTGACTATTTGCCAGTGACGCTTCCACTGACTAAATCAATCACCACTATTCAATTCCAGATGCCAAATGTATAGGAAAAATCTTTACAGTACAACTTTCACAAAGCAGATGTTCAAAAGACAAGTGGAAGGAAAGACTAGTGGACATTTCAAAACTCAGAAAGATTCTCCACAGTGGAAAGGACTTAGTTTTTATACAAAGAAACTGATTTTTAAACTGCCAAGTTCTTCATTTATTACCTTATGTTAGCTGAAGTTATTGGTATAGGAATCAAGTCCAGTAATGAAGTTCCACCACCCAGTTCCCAAAAATGAGCAATGTCTTTAGGCTGTAAAACAGTGTTTTTTTGACATTAGTAATTTGTACAGTACTCTGATGCACCAAAAACACATCCTCTCATTGACAAGGTCAATATGCATTTTAGATGAGAGATAACAGACTACTAGAGAAGCTCAGGAGTTTTAGTAGTCGCTGATAAAGATGTGAACAACAGACTTTGCTTAGTGGGAGATGGAAATTAGGACTTTCAGGAGAAGCCTGAGTAAGTATAAAAGTTTGCCCATAAGTCTTCTGAAGGTCATTTCATACTTTATGTGGCACTGTGCAGGCACACCAGCATTGGTTGCAATAAAAAAACAAGGAAAATAAAAATGGGAGACTCATGTATCCAAACACAGTACACCTATGCTGGACAAAAACCAAGAAATTTCCCTATTTTATGTTGACTATGTGTGTGGAGAAACATCCCTCTTCTTCACACTTGTGTTCCTGAGCTGCCAAATAAAGGGTGAAGCAGTTTAGTAGAAAAATGCAAAATCCATCATTACTAGTTCTGACTAGCAAAAATGTGAAGCTCCTGGTGATGCTGGAGGTTTCTAGTATTGCACTGTCAAAATTTAGAACCCACTGTGCCTGGCACAGTTTTTCCTGGCAGGAAAAACTTGTTCTTACAAAGAAAACTAGAAGCTCTGAGTGGTGCTTGCAATTTCCAATACTGACCAGTAAAAAAAATTATATAATATAATAAGAAAATAACCCTTCTTCTACAAGTCTTCACAGACAAATTGATTTATTCCACAACAGTTCCCAGCACTCAAAGTATAATGCAATATTAAATAATCTAAGGGCCTGATAATATCAGCGCTGGCCCAGTGCCAGCGCTGAGCATCACAAACGTGCTGTAAAGGACGTCATGATGCTTACTACTAGATCAGCATGGGCACTGGCTCAGCTTGAGCCCATGCTGAGCAAGTGCCAGGCAGAGAAGCGACAACCACCGGGCAGTGGACGGGTAAGTCGACGACCACCGGATGGCGGGTGGGTAAGTTGGGATGAGGGAGTAGGGAGAAGGTGTGGTGGGGGGAGAGAGTTGGGTGGGTGAAAGGTGGAACCAGCAGTGCTCTGCTCCACCAGGTCTATAGCCCCACGTCAGGTTTCCTGGCCTGACACAGGGCTGCTTTACTCTTTGCTGGCTAAATAGTGGGGCTTTTTACCTTACCTGGGAGAAGGAGATGAATGTTTCCTTCCCCTGAGGAGACGTTGGGAGCTGCTGCCAGCTGCCCGGCATCCACGGGGTGCAGTGGCAGCCATTTTGGCGCCATTGCAGCCCTGGGTGCCAGGCAGCTCAGGATTGGGCTGGTCGTGAGTTACTGCAGATTGAAGTGCTGTTTGGAATGTGACTGAATAAGTTTCATAGGCATGGACTGATAGTGCCCCTCATATCTCTGATAATATCCTAATACCACAAATGATCTACAAGGTACATATTATAATTATCTGTCAACATACTTACAGTATTGTGCCCTTTTGCTCTTCTTCCAAAAGTATACTCCAAAGCCAATGTTGGTTTTGGAATTTCATCCCTAATAAATGAAGATCCACAAAAAAGAAATGTGTCAAATTATATTGTAATGATTTGGAGTAAAATTACTCTTGACCCAATATCAAATTATTTATTATCTAAAAAGAGGGATAAACTAGACCAAAAACGTTTCTGTACTGGACCTTTTTCAAACGTGCTGACATGAGAGCAAAACTGAAAAAGGAGCAAGTTTCATGAATCTTAGTGGCCATTTCTGAGAATCAAACTGTAATTAGAATCTGGTAATGCAGAACAGAGATCTAAGCCCAGAAAAAAGGTTCAACATGCATACTGATGTCTCTTATCTGGGCCTTCAAAGAGGGGCAAATCTAGCAAAGTGACCCTAGAGTACCAAAGGCAGAGAAGAGTAGAAAATTATTTGCTTGCATGTAATGTAGACACATTGAAAATTCCACCAATTACTGGAAATCTTTTTAATACCTGCATATTTACTGACAGACACTTAGGGCCCAATGCTAACCAGCCCTAGGGCCAGCACTGAGCCGCTGTGCTGGTGCTGGATGTCACAAACATACCGTAAGGCATGTTTGCAGCACCTGGAGAGGAGGGCTTGTTGGTGCTGGGCCTCAATGCCATGTGGACGGATGGATGGCACTTCTCCAGCACTGGCCAGCAGTGAGACTTCTTGGGGCACGGGGGAGGTGGGGAGGGTGGGATTGGGCCCAGGAGGGGGCAGAGATGGTGGCAGCCTTTGCTGCAGAATCCTAACTCCCTCCTGGTCTGGGCAGCCCAACTCGGGCTCCCTCAGGTCTGTGACTCCTCAAAAGCAGGCACAGGTCCATGGAGACCCACTGGCGCCATGGCTGTGTTACCCAGGGTAAGCAAATGCTCCTTTACCCTGAGACGACTCACGGCGCTAATATAGCACCCATAGGATTCAGTGGTAGCCATTCTAGCACCCCTGGAGCCCTAGGTGCTGCCAGGCTTAGTATTGGGCTGCCCTTAATTTGCCTGAATTTTTAATTTGCCTCAGAATACATTGCATGCACCAATGCTTTAAATAAAAGCCATACACAAACTTCCTCGAATATAAAGTGTTGTGCTAAACTACCCTTCAATTGTTACAGTCCAAGGCACATAAGTGTTATAAGTTGTCAAGAGATTTTATAGAAAGAAATTTCATAATTTAGCTACCAGAAATGTCTCTTTATACAGAAGATGTCTGTGCACTGCAATCCTACACATTTATTCAGAAATAATTTCCACTGTATTCAATAGGACTTACTTCCAGGTAAGTATGTATAAGATTTCAGCCCTAGTTACCTAAATTGTTAATATACATTATTAAGAGACCTATGAGGGGGAAAAGCAATCTGTATGCCAGGGTCAGAGGGGAAGCACATGGTGACTCTGATCACCATGTGGTGATAAAAATGAAAAAAAAAATAAATCTAAAATTGGAAGGCAGTTTTCAGAGGGGTACAATTTTTCAATCTCAGTGTATCAAAATAAGCCTCAGATCAGACCAGAGCAGAGGGGGAAAAAAGAGATCACTTTGGGTTTTCATTTCAGATGTGAAAATGTCTACAATCAACACCGTGATGCTTTTAATCTGTTGTCCTAACAAGGATCCTGGATCATAGGTTTCGGCTGCAATCCTGTACACACTTTCCTCAGAGTAATTCCCATGGAACACAACATAACTTATTTCTGAGTAGACATGCACAGGATTGGGCTGCTAGTATACCACTGTAATTAGGGGACAGGTTATCAAACTCTGCATCAGTGATCGCAGCTGATAAGCCACCCAAAAGAGCTCACAAAGACAGTACTATTACAACATTGGCATTAACATGTCATTGTTAGTAGTGTTTTGGTACAAGTTTTTCAGATAACACATTTCTGCTATTTGAAGACACAGCTAATCCTAACTCCCCATGCAGCAATGCAGCAGCATCAACCCGGTGCCACTGTATTCCATGATGTGGGGGGGGGGGGTGTCAGCTTCTGGAGGCCTCTGGGATAAGGGAACATTTGTTCCTTTGCCCCAAGATAAGTAAACCCATGCTGGACCACCAGATCCACTCAGACTTGTGCCAGGTCTAAAGCTGGCACAAGTCTGGGTGGACCAGGTTCTGGAGATCAAGACTGGGCTTTGGATTTAGTGGATGCTGTCACTGCCAAACCCACCCCCACCCTGGATCCACTCTCCTCCCTGCCCCCATCACTGCCCTGTTCCACCACTACCCTGCCTCCCAGCCTCTACATATATTCACTGGAACTGGTGAGCATCCGGAGTCCGCTGGCATATGGAGCTGGCTGCTCGTCATTTGCGGCGGCCACTAGGCTGCATGGTCCAGTATGTAGCCTTTTGCGGTGCTAGGCACCAACAGGACCAGGCTGTTAGTTTCTACATTGCTATAGAAACACTGATTAGAATTGTGAATTTTGAGTACCCAGAAACTATAAAATACCTCTTAAAACTTAAACACATACCTGTCAAGACACCTCAGTATAATAGTAGTCTTTCCCTAGCAATTAAAACAAAGAACACATTGTAATGTCATGTAATGTACATGTCATGTACATGTAATGTAATTGTAATGTCATTAAAGCATAAATATTATATTATTCTTAATATTGTAATAAATTCTAATCATTTCTCCCAAAATATCTGAAAATTACAAACAGGCAGCCTAATCCTGAGCTGCCCGGGGTGTGCAGCTGCAGCAGCGCTGAGAACAGCTCCTGCCACATCCTGCACACCTCAGTCTGCTGCAGGTGGCACCTTGGGAAAAGGGGACTTTTGTCCCTTTCTCCCAGGTAAGGGAAGCAGCCCTGCAATGGGGCTAATCACTTTACCACCGAAAAGGCATTCATGTAAGGCGCCGAGCCCCACACAAACGTCTTGCATCTGGTGGAGCAGAGCTCCATGGGACCCGCCTCCCTCCCTACACCTGGCATGCCTCCCGCCCACCCTCTCTCCGCCCTCCGCCTGCATCCCCCCTCCCTGGAACGCTCCTCCCTGCCTCTGCTTACTGTGCTGCAGCTCAGCAGTCCGCGAGACCGCCAAGCAGTGGAGAATGGGCGCCCACCCAGCACTAGCCCAGTGCTGGGCTAGCATGGGCGCTGGCCCAGTGGTAAGCCTCACAGACGTGCCTTTAGGCACAGTTTGCGACAGTGTGCTTCAGCAGAAAGCCGGAGTGCCAAGCTCAGGACTGGGCTCTTAGGCAATTATTTGTAATCTAATTACTGGAAAGTTAGCTGCCAACTTTCTATCAGGGTGTAACTACACTGCTATTATTGTTATAAAAATAAACTATTAGAGGTAACATAGAAATAGCAACAGTGTACCCAAAAATACAGACAACACAAGCAAGCTAGCTGTATTCATCTAGGAACTCACTGGTAATTGTAAATAACAGATTAATCTAATGAATTGCTTCTACTGGAATTGCTTTAATGAAATGGAACTAAAAAGACTGCATGAAATATACAGACCATACAATATACAAATTAATACTGGTATGCATAAAGATTCAGGTGCCAAGCAAGGCAGCTTACTAAGAAAAAATGTATTTAAAAATTAAAATTAATGGCCGCTGTTGTTACCAAGAGAAAACTAACAGCTCAATCTTAACCAACTTTCCAGTGCTGACGCAGCCACAATGCAACCCCGAGGAAAGGAAACAAACATTCCCATACCTTGAGGAGGTCTGCATGACTGCACCACCACCAGAGGATGCAACTCACGCCCTGTTGGTACAGCTCCATTGGTGCTGGAATATTGGTTAGGATTGGGCTGTAAGACATTTCCTTAATCTTACTATGGCCTATAGGTGGATACAATTTTTTAGAACATGAATTATCAACATTTCTAACACAGCAACCCTAGGTACATGAATAATTTCAATTCTATGCATGTTTCCCCCCCCCCCCCGGGGGCTGGGGATAAGAATAGGCCCTCAGTTTGGCTGTACTTGTCGTAAGAGGTGACTAAACAGCCATTGGGTAGATGGGACCTGTCAGCCTGGGAAGGCAGCTCATCTGAGAGAAGGAAAACTCTGATCCCAAACCTCCACTGCCTTGTGGTTACATCCAGTTATGGAAAAGGCTTCAGGAGTCAACCTCGAGGCAAAATCTGGAGCCGGAGTCCCTGAGGCAGTTCATGGCTGAATACAGTCACGTTCTGGCAACTCCTGCGACGCCGCTGGAACCAACCGTATTGGCCTCTGCCTTTCCATTGGACCATTTCAGCGACGTGGAGAGGGGGGATTTGCTGCATGGGTAACAGCCTATCCTCCATACCTACTTTACCCAGGCTTCGCGCACTGGAGAGGACACTCTGTTCCAGAACCACCATTCAGAGCGTGACACCATAGTCTTCCGAGACTGAAGGATGCCAACACTGATGCATGTTTTGTTCAGAAATAAATCCAAGAGGGTTCAAGAGGACTTACTCCCAGATTATAGGGTAACAGCCTTATTTAAGCAAAAAATTCCTTAATTAAGCAGAATTGGAATGCCAATCAGAGCTTTGCAGGCTGACATTCTCTATCCATACTGAGGTATAGAGATGTTTGTTTCCAGTGAGTAAGATGATTGGCAACCTTCAGTCTCGAAAGACTATGGTATAAGCCTACAGCACCTGGTATTCCCAAGTGGTCTCCCATCCAAGTACTAACCAGGTCTGACCCTGCTTAGCTTCTGAGATCAGATGAGATCAGGCATGTGCAAGGTAACAGTTGCTGGGAGTGAGTAAGATAGGATTACAGTTTAAGCCTTAATGAACACAATGGACTTACTTTTGAGTAAAAAAAATACTTTCAAACACTTCTAGGTACAGATAAATATGTCAGTTTCTGTTATATAGGTGCACTGTTCAAGGAGCCCTTACCAGTTGTTTCTTTCTGGTGGGTATCAGATGCCTGGAGTCTTAATTTTCCTTCTGCTACTATTTGCCAAACCCAAAGCATGTATATTTCAGATCCACTGAGCACACAGAATCAGTTCTTATAAAAACCACTAGTGAATAATTATTTTAAAATTAAATGGAGAAAATCTATCTTGTATATCAATAAGCCATATTACATGATAACAGCAATTCATAGTAATGTGGTAGGTAATTAAGCAACTTAACAGTCACTTTCCAATTTAAATCTCTCCAACAGTTCAATCTTTGTGCTCTCTCCCAATTGATGAGGTACAGTATGTTCACACATACATGCTTGGAAAGTAGGCTCTTTTCAAATTCCAGTAAAATTCCAGGTAATTAACTGGTTTCCTATGAGTCTTGAAACTTAAGTGGGTTGCCTGGTAATTAAAACAAAATATTTGCCTGGTGAGTTTTGATAAACGAAATTACACACCTGACCACCACTCAAGTTAGAGAAAGCCTGATTTAAGGTTTGGCTGTTTTAGACAATATTATGAATATTACACTTAGAAATAAATATCACACTTCTACACATGCGCAGGATAGGAAAGATCTAGGGAAACAAAGCAGTTAAATACTTTTAAGTTAAATACTTAAAAAAATAAATATTTCATTTTATCAGCAAGAACATTGCGTAATAAAACAGTGATTTTTTACCCCATTTTTGTTTCCTATAAAAAACAGTGATCTTTCCCAACATTCGAGTCCGTCTCTGTCACCTTCATGGTTTTCTCTTTTTTCAACTTCAGCCTTAGCAATATCCCATAAGGTGTCACTAGCAGAGAAACAAAACAAAAACGTCCTCATACAATATTACCAGTTAAGAGTATGTGCATCTGTGTTCACTGAAAATAATTGTGCTTGGTGATGGTAAGTCACAGCAGGCTAATCGGAAGGATACTGTATAGCAGACAAAGCTAGTGAACTCCACTTGCAACATTTTTTCTAAGCATTCTTTTCACACCAACTAGAGATAAATATTGGGTTGAATGATTGACTTCTCATCATTTGCAAATGTGCTCATTAAGTGCAAAGAAAATAACTGTGTGGGCAGGAACAGATAGAGGCTTGGATCTGGGAAACTTGAAGTAAATCTAGGGCAGCACTCACTTCTCTCTTTTTTCCACAGGAGATACTAGTTCACACCTTATTGGAACATGGTGACATGTATGGTTGTTTTCCTCTTATCCTCACAGTACGCTTGGGGGTAGATCGAGTAGAGAGAAAGCAACTTGCTCAGCTTTGAACTTCATGACATGCAGGGACCTGAACCCAGATCTTTTTGGCTAAAATAAAATCTTTTAGTTGCCAGGTAGAGGGAAAACAGGAATGCACCAAATATGCGTAACTACATCCCTCCATACTGCCATGCTCCATGTCCAGGCTTCCTGCTCCTGCTATGTCCTGAGCTGATTTGCAGAAGCCCTCAGGGTTCCAGAACGTGGTAAAAAGTCTGGTTCAGTGTTTATCTCTGCAGACAAGCATGGCCCCACAGCATATTCTGGGGCTCTCTAGCCCATGAATTTTCAACCACTGTACCCTGGAACACTGGGGTGCCACTAATGGTCTGCAGGTGTGCCATGGGAGTTTGGGGGAGGGTCATATATTAAGAGTCATTGGGGATGTGAGCCACTAACAGGCAGTACAGTATGCCTTGTCAATTGTCAAAAAGTGATGGTGTGCCTTGATCATTTTAGCACCTTCTGATGGCACACTGATGGTGTGCCCTGAGATGAAAAAAGATTGAAAACCACTGCTGTGGCCATGGCAAACTGATGCAGTCCCATTCTCTTCCTATGTGAGTAACCAGAATCATATTGTTTGAACAGAACTTTGTGTGCATGGAATTTAGGTTCTTATAAACAATAGAAGCACACTGACCTTGCTTTGTGTGATTGGAAAAAGCTCCCAGCGTTCCTGATTGTGAGGAGCTGGCCCAATGCATATAGATTCTATGCAGACGTTCAAATGAACACAATGATCTTCTTAACCTTCCCACCACAGCTCTGTTGTGAGACTACATATCGCACAGTAAGGAGTTCAATTTTGGGACTTTCCAGTTAGAAATAGAGAGGGGGGGCCATGAATAGTGAGCCTTCAGCTTGACATCCAGAAAGCCACAGATGTGCCAGTTTGGAACCAGGGAGGACGCCTTAAAATGGTCCCCTGGCATTAGCACTTCAGGGCACAAACCAGGGCAATCCCTGGTCAGAGGCAACTACTTGAGAGCCCAATCCTATGCATGGCTACTCAGAAGTAAGTCCCATTATAGTCAATAGGACTTACTCCCAGGTAAGTGTGGATACGATGGCAGCCTAACAGCCTGATCTTATCCACACTTACCTGGGAGTATTGCCCATTGGCTACAATGGGATTTACTTCTGAGTAGACATGCATAGGCTGTGAGGTTGCAACCCTGGCCACACTTACCTGGGAGTAATGCCCATTGACTGCAATGGGATTTACTTTTGAGTAGACATGCCTAGGATTGGGCTATGAGGCTGCAATCCTGTCCACATTTACCTGGGAGTAATCCCCATTGGCTACAGTGGGACTTACTTCTGAGTAGACATGCCTAGACTTGGGCTCTGAGTCAGCCCATACTTTATATGGGATCGTCCATGCAGGGGGAGACAGACCTCTTTATCCCTCCCCCAGCAAACGGCCACTGAAGGCGTGGACGGCACAGCCAACGTAGTGGCGGTGAGCACTTGGAGCCCCCGGTACCTGCTTCCAGGCATGGCTCCTCTGCCGCTCCAAACCGACGCTCTGGTTCTAGGCCTTGGGCGATTCCCGGTTACCATAGCAACAACGCCCACGCCATCACAGGGCGGAGAGGAGCACCCTGGGAACTGTAGTTCTTTAACGATGGAGCACAGTACTGTGCAGGGCATCAGGCTTTGCCTTCAAGTTCCAGCGAAGGGAGCGCGCGGCGCTTGTGCTTCACCACCTGGGGGACCTCCTCAGCTGCAGCTGCGCGTGCAGACCTTCCTGGCTGGCAGAACAATCCTACCCACACTTTCCTGGGAGTAAGCCCCATTGACTGCAATGGGGTTTACCTCTGAGTAGACATGCTTAGGCTTGGGCTCTGGGAGTGCTGGTGCTAAGGTGCCTTTTTACCTCAAGGGGGGCTGGAAAAGCACTTCCCCCCCAACTGGACTGAGGCTGCCATCCTTGCACAGAGGTGTTTGAATGTTACCTTACTCAGGAGTAGGCCCATTGTGTTTGTTGCGGCTTCTCAGGCAGGGATGTGCGGTGGGTGGTGTATTGGAATTGCCCCAGATATTAAGAGGAGATAGGGTGTGGTGTCCACAGTGCCCCTTGCTCTAAGTAAATGCAGGGTTAAAGCCCAGATGGTAGCTGGAGGGGTGCTGCACACCTGCAGCCATTAGAGGCTAAAGTGAACCTGGGAGCATATAAACAGCACCTGGAGAAACTAGTGGGGTGGGTTGTAGAAGGAGTGCAGGTTGGAGAGGAGACTGACTGGGCTTATTAACTTTGAATTGGACTGTGACTTGGATACCCTGACTGACTTACCTGGAACCTGACCTCAGACTCTAACTCGGCTTATTGGCTCTGGACTGATTTGGCAACTCTCATTGATTGGACTGGTTTACTTGGAATCTGTGGATTGGAAATGGACTCTGACTTTTGCTTGCTGCACTGGTGAGTTTCACAAGGGTAACTAATCAGCCTTAAGTGGACACAAGGCCCAGTGGATTGGGATTTGGCAGAACAGGTGGGGAGGCAGGTGAGGCAAAGCCTCCCCACTGGAGTCCTTCAGAAAGTGTCACCACTGTGTGAGGTGCCCAAGCACCTACAACCCACATGCAGAGCGAGCCACTCTCTGAAGTGGTGCCACTTTCCCAAGGACTCCACTGGGGAGGTTCTGCCTCGCCTGCCTCCCCACCCACCACACATCCCTTCTCTTGAGAAAGTGTGGATAAGATTGCAGCCTTAACATTTTGGTGCTTTAGCAGGTAATCCTTTCTCCTCATCCTGAGACTTCTTAGACCTGGTCCAGGGTGTCAAACATAAGGCCTGGGGGCCAAATGTGGCTGTGGAAGCTTTTTTCCAGCCCTCAGGCTCTCAGCTGCTGAGTAGTGTTGAAGTATTACTGCTGAAAGGGTGGCCCACCTGATAATTGGGCTCTCCCATATCTTGAAATATGATCAAGATTTTTTTGTCATTTACAGCTAATGTGTTCCTAAGTGAGAAAAAGTGCTTATTTCTGGTTATGACCTGTTTAATGACATGACTTCTGGCCCTCAGCAGGCCTCATAAATGCCATTCAGCTGCATTTATGAAAGAGTTTGACACCCCTGACCTGGTCTTTTCAGCTTCAAGGGAGACAATCAAGACCTGATTGTTTAAGTTGGGCATTGGAGGTGGCTGCCTTAGGGTCCAATCCTATCCAACTTTCCAGCACCAGTGTAGCTGCAATGCAGCCCCCAAGGAAAGGGACCAAACGTTCCCTTATCTTGAGGAGGCCTCTGTGACTGCCTCCCCACCACAGGATACAGCGCATGCCCCATTGGCATGCCTGCACAGGCACTGGAAAATTGGATAGGATTGGGCCCTTAATTGGTTCAACTGGAATTGCAGTTTGTTTAAATAAAGACGCAAATCCTAACCAACTTTCCATCCCTAACACAGCTGTGCCAATAGGGCATGTGCTGCATCCTGCAGTTGAGTGGCAGTCATGGAGGCCTCCTCAAGGTAATAGAATGTTTGCTCCCTTACCTTGGAGCTGCATTCCTCTTACCTTGGCGCTGGAAAGTTGGTTAGGATTGAGCCCTAATTTATATAGCACCATCAGTGGACATGGCACTTTTAACACTATGTGAGAAGACAGGTCCCTGCCCTCATGTATTATGCTCATTCTAGATAACACAAAGGAGAGAAGGGAAGAGGAAACAGCTGCAGGGACAAATAAGAAATATTTGTTAACAAAAATAACACCAGAACCAGGGAACATCCACTAAAATTGAGTGTTGGGAGGGTTAGGACAGACAAAAGAAAATGTTTCTTTACTCAGCGTGTGGGTGGTCTGTGGAACAGGATGTGGTGATGGCATCTGGCCTGGATGCCTTTAAAAGGGGATTGGACAAGTTTCTGGAGGAAAAATCCATTACAGGTTACAAGCCATGATGTGTATGTGCAACCTTCTGATTTTAGAAATGGGCTATGTCAGAATGCCAATGCAAGGGAGGACACCAGGATGCAAGTCTCTTGTTATCTGGTGTGCTCCCAGGGGCATTTGGTGGGGCTACTGTGAGATACAGGAAGCTGGACTAGATGGGCCTATGGTCTGATCCAGTGGGGCTGTTCTTTTGTTTTTAAGAGAAGCATGAATGATTGTTTCAGTTACATGTACTTGAGCTTAGTGTGGGGATAAGCACTGAAGTCATAAGAACATAGGAACATGTTCTCAATCCTATCCAGCTTTCCAGCACTGATACAGCCCCAAACGGAACAAATGTTCCCTTACCTTGAGGAAGCCTCTTTGCCTGCCTGACCCCCCACCCCACAGGAAGCAGTGCATGCTCCATTGGCATGACAGCCCACCCAATTCTGTGCATGTCTACTCAGAAGTAAGTCCTATTATAGTCAATGGGGCTTACTCCCAGATAAGTGTGGATAGGATTATGGCCTGCATCAGTGCTGGAGAGCTGGATAGGACTAGGCCCTGCAACATGATGCCAAAGGATTCATGGAAAGATGAGTTTTAAGACAGGATTTGAAGGAGTTGAGAAAACATCCTGCAGGATTTCAGAAAGTGGTTCCAAGGGAGTGGCAGCAAGGAAGAAAGAACTGAGTTGAGAGAGATGATGGAAGGTGGTGGAGCTGGAAGCGCAAAAGGTCACAGACAGGAGTGTAGTAAGATATGATAGGTTGGGAGTGAGATATAATAAGTTGTGGTGAAGCCTGTTCTGTTTTGTCAAGACTCTTATTTTATTAAAATATTCTACATTAATATGTATACTGGAAGCATGTGTTTATTGGACACAAAAAGAGAGGTATAAGCTGACTACAATAATGCTGTGAAATGTTAGATGCCTTCATATAGCTGAATGTTTTGTGACGCAATCTACAGCCTTTTAAAATAATGTCTTTATTTGTTAGAATGTTTTACAGTAAATAAAAATACTTTATACAAAAATTTGCTAAATATCCACAAAATAAATACAAATTCTCTATACATAAATTAATGTCCTATACTTAATATTTTTGAAGTACAGATTCCATTAATTAAGTTTATTAAACAAGCTGCAATTATTTTTCAGAGATTTATCATTTTTAGATTACACAGATTCAGACCCATACAACTTAACAGTTCTCCTGTCATCATTATTATCCTACATTCTTAGTCAATACAGACCTCCCTATCCAGGTCCAGTTGTATGTAAAGATATTCACATGTGACTAGTCATACCAGAATGTAGATGGGGTGTGCATCCATAAGAACAGCTGGATCAGGCCATAGGCCCATCTAGTCCAGCTTCCTGGCCCATCAAATGCTTCAGGGAGCACACAAGACAACAAGAGACCTGCATCCTGGTGCCCTCCATTAAAAGCAAGGGCAGTATCTGCATATTTGGATATGTATTCAATTGACATTCAATTGGCTCTTGCAGTTCCTAATCCAGTAAGTGATGTGTGCACGGATGTCCTTTGCTGGATGAAGGTAAGAGTATTTATGGTTGAGGTCATGTATGATAGAATAACCTACTACTGTAAGTTAAAATGGTACCATAAATGAATATTAATTCCACGTTATGGACTCTTAAGG
This sequence comes from Tiliqua scincoides, assembly GCF_035046505.1. Taxonomy (NCBI): domain Eukaryota; kingdom Metazoa; phylum Chordata; class Lepidosauria; order Squamata; family Scincidae; genus Tiliqua; species Tiliqua scincoides. The sequence goes on along the minus strand of NC_089821.1, from coordinate 260,544,532 downwards.
TTAAAATTCTAATACAGAACACCACCACTTATATAGCATTTTTTGAGTGTGTGAAGTGCTTCAAATGTTTCACTCCTGTTTTTACCACCCTGCAAAGATTCAATTTTTATCCTCATTTTGCAGCTGAGGCTGAAAAGCAGAGTCTTGCCCAAGGCCACCGAGTGACAATTCATGGAAGAGGCAAAATTCCAAACCAGGGAAGTTGTGATTTGCAGTTGAGTTTCTTAGCCACAACACAAGCGCTGTATGTATGTATGTATGTATTTATTTATTACAGTATTTATATTTTGCCTTTCTCATAGAGTCAACAGTTTACATAGCAGGCTGATCATAAAATCCATTTTTCAATGGGTTTTTTAACAAATATTGTTCCACAAGAGAGACTCATAGAACACTCCATTTCGTCAAATGTATGGGAGTAAATACATCTTGGTCCCTTCAGGGAGAAACTCAGGGTAAAAATACTGTAATAATAAAATAAATCATATTGAACCCGGTGGGACATACAGTGGGACCCCGGTATTCACCGATTCAGCATCTTTGGATTCTGCAGTCACATATTTGACTTACCATGGAAACCAGTGGATACTGGGATCCCAGTGTAAATGTATTTAAAAACAAACTACCAAAATCAGTGTTCCTACCTTGGAGCAGTGAAACCAGGCCATTTCCAAGGCTCTCAGGGCTAAAAATAGCTCTAAAGACCCACTTCTGGCCACACACAGGTTCCTCTCTCCCAGCATTGCTATAATGCAGTGGTTCTCACATTTTTAGCATTGGGACCCACTTTTTAGAATGAGAATCTGTAAGGACCCACCGGAAGTGATGTCATGACCAGAATTGACATCATAAAGCACTTAAATTTTTAACAATTGTAGGCTGCGATCCTACCCACACATACCCAGGAGTAAGTCCCATTGATTATCATTGTTAAAAGCATATACATAGAACCCTGTTAAAAGTACAGATCAGTAACATTTCCCCAAATACAGTCTCATATAATGGTAGCATCAAGTCTAATATATTAAAAATAAAATATTGAAATGAATGGGGACCCACCTGAAATTGGTTTGCAACCCATTTAGTGGGTCCTGACCCACAGTTTGAGAAACACTGATCTAATGGAATGAAATTACAGTATTCAACTACATTCAGCCCCATCTAGGGGCTGAATGTGGTATAGCGCTGCTGGGAAGAACCTCCACAGGACCAGTAGTGGGTCTTTAGAACTATTTTTAGCCCTGAGTGTCTTGGAAATAGCAGTTTTGCTGCACCAAGGTAGGAACACTGGTTTTGGAGCTTTTTGTTCTGAAATATATTAACACTGGGAACTCTACATCCACAGATTTTGGTATCCATGCTGGGTTCTGGAACAGAACTGTTTGGATGCCAAGATCACACTGTACTTCCAAGTAAATATGCATAGAATTGCACTTTAGAGATGTAAAACAGTGTAAAAGAGTACACTCAGACACATGGCAAACAATATGACTGAACCTGAATTATGCATGTTGAAAAACATACCTTTTATATATACAGATTAAAAAAATCTAAGATACTATACCTACAGGTTTACATTATCCAGCATTAAAAAGTACACAGGCCTGCCAAGTCAATCTTGGGGTTACCAATGATCCTGTAAATGCTGATCCATTTTTTTGTACCACGTCAATAATATTCCTAGTATCTTATTGTTTGCTTTTAATCTAACCAATATTTTTAGAAAGGTTGTCAAGCTTTGCCTTATCAGCAGTATAAATTGGGAAGATTTACATGTTTATTTTTAAGGTGGGAAAAGGTTGCTAATGCAGATTTACCCCATTTCAAACTGCCCTCCCTGAAAAAACGGCAGATATTATGTCAGAAGAACAGATCATTTTAAAATTATAGGTTGCAGTTACAATATGAGGAAAAAAAAACAGGCTCTACGTATAGATTTTACGACTTCAGAAAAAGAAAGTAAATTCTTCCTCACCCTCTTCCTCATAAAATCTGAGAACTTCTTTTACATGAAATTGGTTACAGCATCAACAAACTATATGGTGCCAAGTAAGTTGCAAAAGTGGTAGGTGGGCCAGTCTGCAATTACAGGAAGTTAGAATCTCATCCCAAAAAGAACAGTTGTTGGGCCTGGTTCTTTTTAATGTGTAGCTAAGCGTGTTTTTAGTACCTATGACATTCTCTGCCCTTCCAAGTTATTTATGAAATATCTGTAATTCTTTGCTTTGTGCACATGGTGCACTCATAATTTAATTGTCATATTGCAGTAACTTCATAATACAAGGAAAAACTTATGTTCACCACAGAAAAGTGTTTGACAGCTAATAGCATTAGTGAGAAAGGAAATTATAAATACAGGAACATAGATCTGTGGGTTATCCCAAAACATTATATATGAATCAATGATTTAAACTACTAGCAACTACCAGTGTTCTTTTCTATCCCAAGAAGTATCTTTATTGTAGATGAACTGACCAAGGAGAAGTGCCTTTTGTGTAAAGAACATTGCTACTGATAAATGCATCTATGTGAAAGTAAGGCTGAGATTCACAAATGCATGTTCTCTAATATATTACTACAGCATGAAATAATAAAAACCTTTTTAACAGCAGCTCAAACAACATTCTTCATAAAAAAACAATAGGCTGTGCCCTTACAATCTAGCAGATTGGAAATAAAAAGGAAGTGGAGTGCAGGGAAAAGACAGGAGAAGGAGGTGATATGCTTGAAATGCCAGAGTGAAGAAGTGAGATTTACTAGTCAGTTAAAACGCAAAGCGGAATTTTCAGTGTGGCAGTTCACATTCAGCTGGATGTAATATAGGTCAGATTCATACATGATAGCACATCACCATATATCAACACTGATGACATCAAAGTGATTTTTAGGCAAAGTGTGGAAAATTAAGCAACTATACATGCACTGGAGCTGTAAGATTTGTGGTTTCTGGGAAGAATCATGACTTATTGGACACCTTTCTGGAATGATTTGATTATAAAAAATATTCCCCATAGTAGTTATGACCTACTATGCTCTGAGTCCTTGACCAACTGCTACATGCTACAAATTAAATTGACATATGTACATATATAAAAAATCTTTAACTGTTTTTCACTTTTATATATACATTTTTCCAGAAATCAATAAATGGATGCCACATGTTGGTAATGTTTTCTAAAAGAAAACACATCTTGCTCAGAAATTGCCTTTAGAAATAGAGTACTTTCAGGAACAAGTGAACATTAAAAACATCACAAAATAGGGCCTAGGGAGGGGAAAGTATTCTTATTTGAATCCAAAGAATTACTACCCCAGGTTCAACAGCAGTATGCCTCTGAATGCCAGTTGCAGGAGAGCAATGGTGGAAAAAAGGTATGGCCTTCTCTCTAGCTTGTGGACTTCCTAAAGGCAGCTGGTGGGTCACGGTGTGAAACAGGATGCTGGAGTAGAGGGGTTTTGACCTGTTCCAGTAGGACTCTTCTTTTTAAAAAAATTTATTTTTATAACCAAAATTCACAACATTTCTTCTTCCTTTACAGACCAATGCATATACAAAAACCAATCTAACCTATTGGTTATTGTAATACTTTGGGTGTCACAGGAATCATTCAGATAAAGAAGGGCATACTATGCATCACTCATTCTGGTTGGGAACAGAACTGGCTCATGGGATGCTCCACCAATATGTCACTGAAATTAAATCAGATTATTTCATTCCAATCCAATATACATGTATATGGTAGTTACATGTATGTGTACCATACATATGTATGGTAGTTTCATAACAAAGTAGGTCCTTTGGTTGGTCTATTCTTTAACAAAAATGGATGACATCCTACATCCTTGGGTTTTTGTCTTCCTGCCTCTGGAGTCAGTAAGGCTGGAGCAGAGAGATGAGAAGCAGCTGCCTTTTGTTGATGAAAATGGTTGATGTAGCTGGCAACCAGTAGAGTCATCTCAAGAATCTGAAACAAAAAAAATGCCATTGGTAGAAAATAGAGGTGTACATCCTCAGTTCTTAAATCAGATAATCTGCAAGCAAATATAGGATTATATTACCTACAGAATATACTGACAACCTGATTCTGTTCCTCAAGTTCAATGTAACTTATTGGTCCTATCCTATCAGGCCAGCACTGGTGCTCATTGATGCAAATATGCAGTAAGGCACACCTGTGACACTCTGTGCCAGTTTGGCACTGACTCAACTCCCTTAGCTCGAGTAGTCCAGTGCTGCTTCCCAGCCCCATGAGATGCAGTAGTAGCGGGGGCGGAGCTAACTTTCAGCGAAGCTGCAGTGAACTTTGGGGGTTGCCGAAGAGACTGCGAAATAGATATGTTTTCATGTGCCTAAACAACTAAGGCACGCTTTGGTGCCAGGAAGACGGTACGAAGAGCTGAGAGCTTGAATGGGGGGGGGGTCCTTAGAAACAGGCAATTTCAAGGATTTCTCTCTGTTTTGCTCTGTGCTGAAGCATATCTATCCCAGGCGCCATTTTTGAGAAGCTCGGAAAGCTGAAAATCCGTCCTCCCACGGCCTAGATACAACATCATCGCAGCGAGAAAAGCTATTAAGAGTGAGTGAACTTGGCTCGTTAAAACGTTTTACTGAGAACTAAGTAAGAAGTCTGGAGGAGGAGGAGATAATTCAAGATTATTCACGCTAGCCGTTAGCCACCCAGGGGGGGAATAGGTGAATTGGTATTTCCCCTGCTGGAGTAAGTGCAAGATTTTTTTTTAATAGTATGTACCGAAGAGAAATAAATAAGTAATCTTTAACAAAGGAAATAAAGTTTACCTTCATTTTCCCAGCAAAAAGCCTTTATTTAAGCCTGGACACTGCTACTTTCGGTTACGGTTTCTCAGCAAGAGGCTTGAATTTTTTTCTTCTTTTGGTCATTTAAAGGCATACTAACCTAATTTGATTGTGGATTTGATTGACTTTTTTTGGATATAAAAATCTGGAAAGTAGCCCTGGATACAAAATTAGAAAGTAGTCCTGCAGGAAGTGGCTCGAGTTGGTGTTGATAAAATGGCTTTTGAAAATCTAAAAGATGATCATGAAAGCCAGGCCTTGTTGGTGGACTTTCTGATGGATTTTAGAAGAGAAATGGAGCAACAAGTCAGAGAACTCTCTGAACAAATTGGGCAAATAAGCTCCTCTCTTGTAAACTTGCGGGAACAGATTATAAACAATAGAGAAGAAAAAAGAATGGATCAGATGTCGGGTGAAGTTAAAGAAGTGGAGTATTTTGAAATGGGACATGAGATGGAAGAAGCAATTATCATAATAACTGAGAATCTTAAGGAAGAAAAAAGACGAAATGTCCAGAGAGCAAGCTGTCTCAAGAAGAGGAAGAATTTATGGATTGAATTCAAGAATAACAGAATGAAAAAGAAGAAAGAAAAACAGAGGGGGGGACTTAAGAAGTGGAAGAACCAGTAGGAGGACTAAGAGGGAACACCAATAAGAGAGTACAAAGTAAACAAGAAGGGCAAAATGGTTGAATAATAAATAGAATTTTTTTTTTAATATATTAAATTAAGAGATGCAAATGAAAATTTGAAATATAAATTGTGGAAATTAAGTGGTATTAAGATAAATATTTTATTTATTAGATTAAATTAAAGTGGATGAAAAGGGAATGTGGAATATAAGTATCGTGAAAATTAAAGTGGTAAATATATGAAATAAATTAGATGGAATTGTAATTTTGGAATATAAGTATGGTGTAAATTATAGTGGTATTAAGACAAATAAAAGGGTTATTTTATAAAAAAGGTAAATAAAATAAGTTATAGATGTCAATTTATTTTAGAGAAAATATTAAACCTGTATTTTGGGTTAATAAATATGTGGTGGATAAGCGAAGTATAATATTGTAATTGGAGATATTTGTTTTTTAGATGTGATATTAGAAATTAAGAATCAGATAAGAGATTGTATTTTAGAGGTTAGTTTAGTGGTAAGAGTCTATAAGTAAAAATTTGAAGCCTTTTTTGATTGGTTAGTTATGGAAAATGATGTATAACATGTTATAAGAGATATTGAAGGAGGTAATACCATTGTAATCGGAGACTTCTTTTTTAGATGTCATAGTAGAAATTAAGAATTAGATAAGAGATTTTATTTTAGATATTAGTTTAGTGGTAAGAAGAGTGTATAAGTAAAAGTCTGAAGTGTTTTTTTATGATGGGATAGATAATGTTAGAGGAAAAATATGGAATGTTAAAGTACTAACCAGTTGGGTTAAAGAATGATAATTTTTGTATTGATTATTAATTTTCTGTGGATTAATGTTTGTTGTAATTGATGGCCACCACCCGCGTGTGTAACCTATGTAGTCCTAGCCCTAAGTCTATCCAATTTTCCTTACCTGTATCTGTAATAAATAAATAAAGCATTATTTAAAAAAAAAGAGATGCAGTAGTAGCCATTTTGGCGCCACTGCAGCTCTGAGAGTTGGGAAGCACAGGATTGGGTTGTTACAGGGAAGCAGCACCAGGGCTACTCAGGGTAAAGGAGCCTTACCCTGTGTAAGGGCCAGGTGGCCCTGATGGGTCTCCTTGGATCTGTGCCTGCTATTGAGTGGGCACAGATTCGAGGAGACCCATGTCAGGTATCCCGGGTCTGGAGGGGATTTAGGATATGGCGACAGAGCCTGGGCAGGGATTTGAATATTCGTAAACGTTGAGCCCACAGCCCAAGAGCCTCAGAGGTCCTCCTAGACTCAACAAGAAGGCATTTCTGCTTTGTCGGAAAAACTAAATGTGCCTTTCATTTCCTTATCTGCGAAATTCGGTATCTGCAGGGGGTCCTGGAACAATTCCCTATGATACCAAAGGCCCACTGTAAAGCCTGTTGACAAGTAATGGGGAAAGAAACCATATTGTAAGATACAAGAACAGAGCCAGTGCAAGTTAAACATCCTGTCAACCAGTTCCAAGTGGGCAAAGGGGAAAGTAGGGTGCTGAATCTAAATCCTATTCACTTTCCCAAACAACTGACCAATGGAATTACAGCCTTTCTGAAAATGCTCCACAGCTATAGGATAGGTGATGGCAAGAGTGCAGTGGGAAAAAAATGCAGGGTAAGCAATGTACAAAAGATGGGCTTCACCAATTATCTCAGGAATTTACCACAAAAATGAATCAGTAGCTCTTTTCCAGACCACATATGAAAGGCCGAAACTACAATTATGCTGAAAGTTGGAAACATTGCCACATACAGGTCCAGCCTATTTATATATGGATTTTTTATACACGAATTTGACTCAACACGAATGGCCCCTGCAGTTGAGAAAAAGTGTGCTGATCCCTGGAGAAGGGGAAAATACACCCCTTTAAAATCAGTTTTAAAAACTGAACAGTCCTTTAACAACAGCGAGAGAGGGCAGCAGGCTAACAATCCATCAATCCTTCTCTCTCCTGCAGACCCCTCCCTTCCCCCAGCAGGTGAAAGAAAGGGATCATTTTGCATTGGTGAAGGGAGGGGCTGAGTGAAGTGCTGATGGATTGTCTTCTTAATTACTCTTATCTTAGAGTCAAAAGGTCAGCAAGGCTGTTTTTCAATCACTGGAGCAAAGAAACTTTGTTTTTTAAATTGATTTGCTGTAGTGTTTGTGTTTTTATGCTTGGAAGGGAACCCAAGCGAATAATTAGTCTCAACCTGTATAATGAAAAACATTGGAATGCAACATTATCTGGAGTCTTCAGAATTGCTGAGTAATGTTAGTTCTAGAGAAAATGGTTAGTTTGGAAGTACAGACTGCATAGTTGTAGCATGAGTATCTTTAGTACCTCTTGTTCTTTTTGAAACACTTTAAACATACTAAGTATATGTATTCTCATGAGAGAAAATGTCATTGTTGCCTTGCATAGTAACATGGTTTCTGCATAATATCAGGTAGTAATATGGTGGACAGTCCACAACTGCAATTCACAACTACACTGTTCAATTTGCTCCAATTTGTAGGTTGACTCTTCTACGAGTCTCTCAAAAGTAGTCCATCATAATCTCAGCCAAGTAATATTTGCTAAAGTTCTTTCCTAGCCATGTACTATCTCTACTTCCTCAGATACTTCCTTAACTGTGATAATTTCTTGAAACTGCAAAAGAAGAGGTTGGAATCTTTTTCTAAGGCATATTCTAAGGCAGGAGGTCTGGTCTAGAGGGTTGAGCTTCCATTTGCCTGAAGATAACATCCAAAGGTCGCCAGTTCGAGGCCACCGGCACTGTGCAACCTTGAAGCAGCTGACAAGCTGAGCCGAGCTATTCCATCTGCTCTGAGCGTGGGAGGATGGAGGCCAGAATGTGCAACCAGATCAAGAAAGAAACATCTGAATGTTGTGGTTTCTTTAAAGATAGAAACCTTCTTTCAAATTGTAAAAATCCCTACGGGGATTTAATTTGCCTGCCTATGTAAACCGCCTTGAATAAAGTCTAAAGAGAAATCTGAGGACCAAGGAAGGCGGTATAGAAATAGCTGTATCATCATCATCATCATCTGTACAGTAGATTACTACATTCTCCATGTTGGCACTCAAGAGTCAAAGTATAGAAAACATTTCTGGAAAAGAATGATTCTTTTCTTCCAAGGCAATCCCACACTGACACCACAATCAAGTATAGCAGACTGCGTGGCCTGTTCAGGTCCTACATACTCAATACAATTTTCTTCATTCTTTTCAAGTTTAGGAAAGTCAACAGCTTTCCTAAGACTCTCGGAGACTCCCAGTTCTGCAGTAGACATGCTACTGACAAGTTTTCTGTATTCATTCTGTTACCAGAGATTGGGGACAGACACATATCATTTCCTGCTTGTGAACTTCCCAAATGCATTTAGTTGGCCACTATTGACTATATACACCAAAATCAGCACTCATGAAAAACTGGGAACAAGGTGGGTATTGGCTACTTCTTGCAAGTTAAAAAGGGACTTTCCAATGGCTAGCTACAGTCAATATGTATCAATGAACATACTAACCTTTGGTTTGGCCATAGCAAACAGGAGTTTTTCAGTTGGTCTGTCTTGTGTATGCACATTGTTAACCACCAGCATAAAGTCATCTTGATACCCTCCAAAGGTCATCAGGTTCTTATATAAATAAGTCACTATTAATCGCTTGAAAAAAGAAAAGATGTTTCATATGAGCAGAAAAGAAAACAAAAGTTAAACATCATTGTTTCCTAGCTTACTTAGAATTAACCCCATTAAACACAGCAGAACATACCTGTAAGTCAAATGGCTAGGGCTGGGCTATATAAAAACCAGAGAGATCTGGACTTGGTTTGGTTGTGACAGCTTAAAACTAAACTATGCACAAAATCTCTATCTAAAGGCTATTTAGAAATATTACACTGGAGAAACACTGCTTGTATATTTACCCCATTTCATTTAAATGTTAAAAACTAACATTGCTAAAAGATGCTCCAACATTTATCTCCTAATATTTATAAATTTTCAGGAGCTTTTTGGAGGGCAGTTAGAAGCTATATAATTTTTGAAAAGCCTTGGGGCAGTAAGTTATCTGATCCTTCCATCACTTGTGATTTTGTTGGAAGCTCTGCTTGGCTACCATAGGACCCACCAAACTCAGGTCATGACCCACCAGTGGGCTCCAACTCACATTTTAGGAACCACTGTTCTAAACATTTCAGAGCACTTTTATGAATGACATATTTGGCAAAGATCCAACTTCAAGTGCATGAACAGGAAGTATGAAGGCATGTATGAGATATTTTAGAAAAAAAGAAAATATATTTTTCAGTAACAGCTTATTAAGAGTTATACGGTGCTCTCCAGAGCCCTCACCCCTACACAATGTTAGGGAGTGCCTAGAAAGGTCTCCATATGAAAAAAAACACCAGCATAAGAGGCACTTTGACTCCTGCGCATTATTTATGGCGCAAAATTACTAGACATAATTTCCACACTGGTAATGACTAAAATGGAAATCTTTTAGAGCCCAATCCTGAGCTCGGTGCGCTGGCTCACTGCCGGTGTGCACTGCCACTAATGTGGTAGCCCAGCACTGGTCACACAGACCGCCAAGCAGTGGTGTGGTAGGTGGAGATGTGGGGGGAGGTAGGGAGGAGGTGTTCTGGCATGGGGGGAGGCGGAGGGAGGGCAGGGAGAGGGCAAGGAGGAGGTGTGCCAGGGGGAGGGAGCAGTGGGAGGGAGATGGGGCTGGTGGAGTGAAGCCCGACAATGGAGGCTCAAAATTCTACACTGACGTTGGCATGGAATCAAATAGTCCCATTGTGGGGCTACTTGGCTTACCCAGGAGAAGGGGATGAAAGTTCTCATCCCCTTCTTCTTTGAGAAGCTGTTAGCAGTGCCTGCAAAATGTGCAGGATGAAGTAGCAGCCATTTTCAGCCCCATGCACCAGGCAGCTCAGGATTGAAGCGTTTGTTTTAATAGCTAAATAGTGAACCAAACAACTACCTATACAGGACAGATTAAATTCACAGTATAAGTTTTCTAAAGACTAACGTACAACCTGTATTGATTAATATAATTCATTGATTCTGTACTACCTCTTTCTTAACACAACTGTTTTTTCTTTACCATAGAGCTGTATTCCAGAACATTTACACCATCTTCATAAACAGCAAGCCATACCAAAGTATTCCCCAGTGCAGACACTGTCAGAGTCTGGAAGAAAAATATAGTGATGATTAAACTGAATGAAATATGCTGGTCTGTACCTTGTTTTTAATGACTGGTCTAGGTTGCAGCCCTATACACTTACACGGGAGTAAATTCCACTGAACTCAATAGGGCTATCAATTAAGCAGGTCTGCATGTAACATTTAGATTGTAGTTACATATACAGTATCAGTATGCAATATGTACTTATTCCTTATTAACCCTGCAGACCTAAAGCACTTTCTTAGAAGTAGGCTCCATTATAACCTGAAGTATAAGGCAATCCAAATCAAAATGTTTCTCATCTCTCAGTAGTTTTAAGTTCACAGAACTAGCATAATTAAAACACATCAATCTTATGCTTTTATGAGGAAGTGATATAGTCAACACTATTTCTGATAGCGTTCCATATCTCGAATCCAGAGATGTCACCCATTTACAATGGCATTGATTGAATTTATCATCCTAAAACCTAGTGATAGCCAAATTATGTGGGCATTGTGCAGTATATATTATTGATAATAAGTGAATAAACAAACAAATGCTTACTTTAGCTGCAAACAATTTGGCACCGAAGAAAGGCCACTTTCGAGCAACAGCAAGGTAAATACGCACACAATCTGCTGTGCTGTGACCACGGAGAGCCATCCATTTGGTTGACAGTCGCTGGCAAAGCTGCCTGTTGATATTAAGCATAAAATGTTTGAATATAATGAAAAAACCAAACTAAAATAGCCATCCAAAACAAGAGAAAACATGAGATAAAGTATTTAGGAGCTCTCTTTGATAAGAATTGCTAGTATGCTTATTTTATCCATTTTGTTTTTACATATATGTTGACTGCTTTGATATTTTTAATGTAAAAGTGTGGTTTTAGAAAAGGATAAAATACATGATCCATCCTGTACATCACAATAGCCTAGTGCAGTGATTTTCAACCTTTTTCATCTCGCGACACACTGGCAAGGTACTAAAATGATCAAGGCACACCATCAGCTTTTTGACAACTGACAAGGTACATTGTGCTGTCAATGGGGGCTCACATCCCCAATGGTCCTACTGATAAATGACCCTCTCCCAAATTCCCACAGCATATCTGGGGACCATTTGCGGTACACTAGTGTGCCACGGCACAGTGGTTGAAAATGGCTGGGCTAGTGGTTCCCAAAACTTGCAGTCCTGGCAGCCTCTTCTTCCCAGTTCAGCTAAGTGCCAACATCTTGGATCAGGCAAAATCTTGTACGATCCAAGATGGCGGCACCCAAATCTTGTTAGATCTCTTATGATCTGAGATGGTGACATCCAAATTTCAAGAGATTTCACACTATTCAAGATGGTGGTGCCTGGGAGAGCCAGTAAGAAGAGACACCAGGGACATCTTGCAGTACCCTCATGAGCACACTGCAGCACCCAAGAGTACCTCAATGCACACTTTGGGAACCTCTGTAAACCTCTGAAGAGAAAGGAACAAATAAAGCACAACTCTAGTGAATACTAGAGTTGTGCTTTATATATTCCTTACTCTTCCCATAAAAGACAATGTCTACCATAAGCAGTTTTCAATTTCTGCAAAATTTCTGTTCTTGCTTTGGGAGAAGGCATTAACAAAGTGTTAACAGTGACTAGAGTTAGTGACAATTGGTAACAGTGCTAGAGTTATGAGGATGGGCAGACAGTTATACAGACACAGAAGTTCTGCCTCCTGCTAGAACTTTTACAGTTACAGACTGTATTTTCAAATATCTCAGCAACCACAAGACTCGAAATTTTATTTTAACAAATAAAGGCAACCAACAAACTAAGAGTTCAGATTCTCTAAGATGCTGCAGTAGGCACTAAATTTCAGATGCGCCAAACAGAAGGCTGCCAGCTACCAGAACAATGGAGTTATCTGGCCTGCCAGCCAAAGTCATCAGCACCTAACATCAGCCCCTTTTAAAAAAGGTTGCCAACCCCTGTTAATAGGAAGGGCTGTCAAGTTCTGACAAGCTATAGAGAGATTTAGGCCCAAATCCTAGCCAACTTTCCAGCATTGGCATAGCAGTGCAATGAAACGTGTGCTACATCCTGCAGCTGGGTGGCACTTACGAAGTCCTCCTCAAAGTAAGGGAATGTTTGTTCCCTTACCCCAGAGTTGCATTGCCCTTATGTCCGTGCTGGAAAGCACGGACATAAGGGGTTAGGATTGTGCTCTATGTATGTCTGGCAGTAGCAGTATTATTAAAACCCATTCAGTATGCATCTAAAAGATGTAAAAATAATGAACATTTCCTATGAAAAACAGATCAGATATTAATAACAGTCCATCCAGTTTATCCAGTAACTGCATGCAGAATCTAATTTTAACAGTATCAAATGAAATCATTACTGAACATGGTTTGTACCTTGCAAAAAAAAATTAAAGCCTTTAGCAGCTCACCTCAATTGTTCCTCAGAAAGGCCATCCTTATATCTTTTTGGGTAAAACTTCTCCACAACTTGTTTTAAGGTTTGATTATATTTAGACTGGGAAGTGACTTGTCCAGCTGGAGTTGAGAAAGGCCGTTCAAAGTCTCCAATCTCCACCTAGTGGATAGATGAAAGAAAATAAAAATTGTTTTTATTGAAGTATTTTAGTGCTTAATATATTTCAGTATTTACAGCCTAACCGTGTAGCAATTCTCATGAATCTCTCAAATTATATGTATTCAACAAATATAATTGTTATAATGGTAGGTGAAGAATCTATGAATTATTCAGATTTTAACAGTTGAAGTTTTTGATGTAGCCATCTCAAGTGCCAGGAGAATTCAATTATGCACACACATGGTATTGTATGGAAGACTCTATTATGTACCGCTTTATTTGATGTATATGAGGTTAATGTTGTATTCGTTTAAAATGAGTTAAATTAATTAAAATTTAATTAATTAAGATTAAAATTCATAATGGGGTAGAGGGCCGCCAAAATTTGCTATCACAATGTGATACTCTTTCCCACAGTAAAGAGGGAAAACCATGTAAGGATACGATCTCTAATGCTTCTGGACAACCCAGGACAAAAGTGTTATCTATTTCCTCCAAGGCTGCAAAATCAAATTCAAAAATCTTATACTAATAGCAGATGTTGCTAATGTTCTGCTGGAATTCAAATTCAAAAGACCTACAACCAGACAGCAGCTAAAAAGTACAAGCTGTTTTGAGTTTTCATAATGTTTAATACCTTTTCATTCTCTCTCTGATCGAACTATCATTTCCCCATCCACATGAAAGGGAATTAGGAGCTAGTAGTAATGAATAAGGAGAGGAAAAGGAAAAGTAGAAATATTGTTCAATCACTAATGGGTGAGAAAGTCAAAATTAATTAGGATACAAGGGGGAATAGACAAATGTGATGATAGACATTTAAAAAAGTAGAAGTTAGGCTTATGTAGGCTTTAAAAACTGGAAATCATATCTTATAAAAGCTATCCAATTCAGCATAACCCATGCTTTCATGCAACTGACAAGTGAGTTTGGACATAATGACCAGCTCCCCAATTTTATCTATCTAGTTTCTCTATGTTTCTCTTTCCTAATTTATCCAGAGGCCATTAGTTCATCAAAATGACATGTGAAGATACTTTTTAAATGCTAATTTTCCCAGTGGGGTAGAGCATTCAGAACTCAGACCAACACTCATCATTACTCCCTAGACAAAATTTAACAGAAGGTATGTACTGCAGTTGAGAACCAGGGTAGGATAGTAAATAAACTAATTTGAGAATAAAATAAGATGAGCCCATGTATGCTGCCCAAGGTCTCAGGATACAAAATGTAACAGAAATCTATCAATAATTTACTGGACATTTTATGTAACAAAAAAAATTGTATAATGGGTAATCCTAAACATATAAAACTGGCAATTACTATAAACTCAAATTACCTGAGCCAGAAGTGCTGCCAATTCTAGTGCCAGCTCCTTGTTTACAGGAAAGAGCCCATTTACAATTTGATCATTTGTCTGATACATTAACAACAACTTTTCCCTTTCTGTTTCTCCACGGACTTGAACTGAAAAATAAAGCCTGCAAAAGAAACCAGAGAGATAATGTTAAGAAGTAGAAATTGCACAGTGGGTATACACTTGTGATAAGTAACAAGGTACAGGCTCTGTAACTTCCTTAAAGCTTGTGTGAAGTCTAGTAAGGAAATGTAGTCTGTATCCGATGTTTCGTGGTGGGGAGATGGGCAGGACAGAGGTGTAGGAGATAAGATTTCCAGTTGTTCTTCCTCATTTTTCCCTGTAGATTTACTCCTTCCTGCACCAGGTCTGTCTTTGGAGAAGTGTTTTTGTTTTGAGTCTGGGAGTGTCCATCTTCCAAAGGGAGTTGGGATATGGCATATGTCAACTCTACCTCATCCCACCCATGGCCTTCCTCAATCTTGTCCCTGTTTTGGACTCTCCGTCAGCAGCATTGCACCAGCATGCAAACTAAAACAGAGTTGCATTGGTGCAGCATTTTTCAATTGCTGTGTCAGAATTGGTGGTGTGTCTGTTGGCAGATGAACTTCTACACTAGCAGGACTGTCATTGGGTTGGGGTAGGTGAAAATACGCTGGCGTCTCTTAAGGATAGGATTGGGCTATAAGACTGCAATCCTGTACACACTTACATGGAAGTAAGTCCCATTGAACTCAATAGGGCTTACTTTCAAATGGTTAGACTTGCACTGCAAGTGGTAAGAAAAAATAGGATACACTTAAATAATTAGCTGGATCCCACTGATTAATTTCTCATAGAAAAGTGTTAAGACTTAAACGTTTAGCTCCTTTATCTCAAATACATCACTACTGCTGTCGTTCCCCAGTGATGTGGAGTAGAATACTGTACTTAAAGTCACTCTCTTCTTTATTACTGTTAACCTACAGGTTTCCTTGTCTGAGTTCTAACACCAAAACAATTTCCAGGACTGATCTCTAGCTACAATTAAACTACAAATTTTTAGAGTAAGAGAAATTATTCCTAGGGATATTACTTAACCTCAGTATTACCTATACCTGTTTTTATAAGTAAGTCGCACTGTTCTTGTGCCTTCACATTTCCCAGGATGCTGCTCTTTTGAGGCTTGTTCCCATCTAGAAATAATGTCACAGATCTAAAAGGAAAACCACATTTATTCAGAAACATGCAGAAAAAAAATTTCTACACTTTTACTAGGATTGATTTGGCTGTAATAACCACTGAAAGTCTGTGAAGGTATTCCTGTGCACACTTAATTTGAGAGTAAGCCTCAACAAAATTAGTGGAACTTACAAGTAACAGGCATAGGCTGTTAAGCTGGAGGCTTAGGGGCAAACTATCAAATATATGCCTGCATGGAAATTACCACATGGATTTGCACTATTATGTGGGAAATCTCAGCACCAGCATGTCATTCTCCTTTGGGGGGGGGGGTACAGTTGGATTCATTTCAAACTTTATATTTAGCAATAAAGTTAAAAATCATGTGGGAATCAGCTATCTGGATAATTCCTAATGACACTATAGTGTACAAAAAAAAGACTGACAGTAGACTCTAAAAGATATCTTTCAGTTTCTCAGTATTTCCAGATTCTATTAAATGACCCTGCATGCCCCCCAAATTCCAGCAATTGATTTCCTCTCTTCTCTTCACGTGCATAAAGAAAAAAAGTGAAACACATTCAAATAAAGTTTTTTAAAGTACTTCAGTCCCTGTAAAATGAAGATTTTTTTATTGTGAATATGTTAAGCATTTGATTTTTACCTTGATGCTTCCTTGAAGGCAGTGTTCTATATCCTTGCCAGAAGGATCATCGGTAAACAAAGCAAAACCTGACTGGACTGGTTTTCTCATTCCTGTGTCTTGATTAAGAGTGTTCAGAAATTCTTCCACTGTGGTGGAAGAATCAAATCCAACAACCTAGACAGAAGCCAATGAAACATGAAATGACGTAACATAAAGGTCTGAGCATTTGACGTTGAAAAAAGTAATCTGAAAAGTATGCTAAAAATATGTGTACACAGATGTAAAGATATTTCTTTGCTCTGGAAGCACATTCACGGTATTATTGACAGATGTAGTTATTCTCTTCCAAGATCTTCCTCAGGAAAAAAATCAACTGTGCAGTAGAGTTGGCTGTGCTCAATGCTGAACAACCATCAGCTTTGACATCACAACTCCTCTCCCCAAATCACTTTTACAACGTTTTTAAGTTGAATGCAATGTAACACACATGCACACACATACTTTATTC
The DNA here is from genome assembly GCF_035046505.1 of Tiliqua scincoides. Taxonomy (NCBI): domain Eukaryota; kingdom Metazoa; phylum Chordata; class Lepidosauria; order Squamata; family Scincidae; genus Tiliqua; species Tiliqua scincoides. The sequence continues at coordinate 260,527,642 of NC_089821.1, read as the reverse complement.
AAAAAACACTTCTATAATTTTCTATGTACACAGGGGTTTACAACAATAACAAAACAAAGCAAAATACAGGTTGAGACTAGTGGGTTCCCTTCCAAACACTCAGGTGGATTAAAAAAAACTATAGCAAATAGCACTATAGCAAATCAATTTAAAAAACAAAGTTTCTTTGCTCCAGTGATTGAAGAACAGCCTTGCTGACCTTTTGACTCTAAGATAAGAGTCATTAAGAAGACAATCCATCAGCACTTCATTCAGCCCCTCCCTTCACCAATGCAAAATGATCACCTTTCTTTCACATGCTGGAGGGGGGGGATCTGCAGGAGAGAGAAGGATTGATGGATTGTTAGCCTGCTGCCCTCTCTCTCTCTCATTAAGGAGGCTGTTGTTAAAGGACTGTTCAGTTCTTAAAACTGATTTTAAAGGGATGCATTTTTCCCCTTCTCCAGGGATCAGCACATTCTTTCTCATCTGCAGGGGCCATTCCTGTTGAGTCAAATCCGTGTATAAAAAATCCATGTATAAATAGGCTGGACCTGTAATAATAATAAAGTGAGGGAGATTTAAAAACTTTATAGTTGGCAACCTTCAGTCTCGAAAGACTATGGTATCGCGCTCTGAAAGGTGGTTCTGGAACAGCGTCTAGTGTGGCTGAAAAGGCCAATTCGGGAGTGACAATCCCTTCCACACTGGGAGCAAGTGCAGTCTGTCCCTGGCCTGTCTCCCTGGCTATGGGCCTTCCTTCTTTGCCTCTTAGCCTCAGACTGTTGGCCAAGTGTCTCTTCAAACTGGGAAAGGCCATGTTGCACAGCCTGCCTCCAAGCGGGCCGCTCAGAGGCCAGGGTTTCCCACTTGTTGAGGTCCACTCCTAAGGCCTTCAGATCCCTCTTGCAGATGTCCTTGTATCGCAGCTGTGGTCTACCTGTAGGGCGCTTTCCTTGCACGAGTTCTCCATAGAGGAGATCCTTTGGGATCCGGCCATCATCCATTCTCACGACATGACCGAGCCAACGCAGGCGTCTCTGTTTCAGTAGTGCATACATGCTAGGGATTCCAGCACGTTCCAGGACTGTGTTGTTTGGAACTTTGTCCTGCCAGGTGATGCCGAGAATACATCGGAGGCAGCGCATGTGGAAAGCATTCCGTTTCCTCTCCTGTTGTGAGTGAAGAGTCCATGACTCGCTGCAGTACAGAAGTGTACTCAGGACGCAAGCTCTGTAGACCTGGATCTTGGTATGTTCCGTCAGCTTCTTGTTGGACCAGACTCTCTTTGTGAGTCTGGAAAACGTGGTAGCTGCTTTACCGATGCGTTTGTTTAGCTCGGTATCGAGAGAAAGAGTGTCGGAGATCGTTGAGCCAAGGTACACAAAGTCATGGACAACCTCCAGTTCATGTGCAGAGATTGTAATGCAGGGAGATGAGTCCACATCCTGAACCATGACCTGTGTTTTCTTCAGGCTGATTGTCAGTCCAAAATCTTGGCAGGCCTTGCTAAAACGATCCATGAGCTGCTGGAGATCTTTGGCAGAGTGGGTAGTGATAGCTGCATCGTCGGCAAAGAGGAAGTCACGCAGACATTTCAGCTGGACTTTGGACTTTGCTGTCAGTCTGGAGAGGTTGAAGAGCTTTCCATCTGATCTGGTCCGGAGATAGATGCCTTCTGTTGTAGTTCCAAAGGCCTGCTTCAGCAGGACAGCGAAGAAGATCCCAAACAAGGTTGGTGCAAGAACACAGCCCTGCTTCAGATTTAAAAACTATTAGTTCTAAAAACCTCCAGAGATCTCAGGGGAGATTAAAAACTGGTTTGTTTTTTTTAATGTCTTCAGGCAGCAACAGAAGCATTGTATAGAGGGGGCCAGGCAGCTCTCTTATGGAATACTACAGCCTGGGCACTGCCATGGAGAAGGCCATCTCCCACAAGCCTACCAATCACACTTCAGATATTAGGGGAAAATGTAGGACAGCCTCTCTATATGACCTCAGAGAGAGAGCGAGAGAGAGAGAGAGCGCAGGTCTTTGGGTCAAAACTATATAGGTGATAATTAGTACCTGAATTGAGCCCAGAAACAAAGTGGCAATCAGTACCAGTAAAACAGTCTTGGTATTTCTTAGCACATTTCAATTGCAGCCCCACATAAAGCACAACGTAGTAGTAGTATATATGTGGGGGGGGGTGTACACACTCACTCACTCTTACACCATGTGTCATCATTGGAATGGCTAGGAAGTATATTTGTCTTAACTAAGCAAAGATGGGAGGAAGCTTCAATTTGCTTTAAAAAAAAAAAAGTACTATTTTTAAGACCAACCTGGTATATGCCATTCATGAAATGCACTGGAATACTAAAAGGTAAGGAATGGTGATAAGGATTTCTTAAAAGTGTTGAAAGAATTTCCATTCTTGATGGTCGAGCTTCTCTATCACCATTTTGCTGTGTTCTTTCTACACATCGCTGACAGTAAATTGCATATTTTCCAAATTCAGTCCTGTGAAAACAATACCTCAAGATGACTTCTGCTAAAAGTATGGATTTCAACAAGGCATTTTAACACATAACTAAACTGATAAAATTTCACAAAAAGCTTCACTTCATCTCAATTCAAACGAATTTTGCATCTTTCCTCTTAAACATGCCCTTAGCCAACACTGTAATATGAAACATGGAATGATGTTGTGAATTTGCATACCAACTTTCATGCCAATAGCGATATCTCATTGAAACGTCTTTTGCATCTTTTCCGGGACCCTTAACAATGGGTGCGATCAAACTGGGGTTTATACTTGAAATCTAGAATGGTGTAGCAGTAGCAATAGTATTGAGTATGTCTACAAATTTTTGTTCACTATCTCAACCCCACACTGTGGCATGTTTTACATCTCTTCTGGAATACAGAGGGTTAAAACTGGAATTGAAACTCGAATAGCAGGATGATTTTGGAGCTGAGCTCATATCCAAGCTTGAAATGTAGTATTGTCCCATGTATACATGCATCACAGTTCGACATTTCAGTGTATCGCGTTACAAATTTAATTTAAATGTACACATTTAAAGCAAGTTAAATAAAAGATCTCACATCACTTGGCCAATGAATTATCATGAAGTATATATGTACAACTTAACAGCACGTGGAGGAGTCTGCAGTGAGTTTGAACATTATAGAGAAGTAACAATGCTGCATTATTATTTTTTTTCCCATTCTTAGGTTTAGAACAATAAAGAGAGATGATTCTAAACACTGTGCAAACTGTCCCATTTTTACTTTAGAACAGGGGTGTCAAACTCATTTCATACAGCGGGCCAAACAACATTCATGATGCCTGCTGAGGGCTGGAAGTGATGTCATTAGGCAGGAAGTGATGTCATTAAACAGGTCAATACCAGAAATAAGCACTCTTCTTGTGTAGGAACACATTAGCTGCAAATGACAGAAGAGACAAATCATCATCATATTTCAGATGATGATGACAGAAGAGACAAATCATCATATTTCAAGATATGGAAGAGCCCAATTATCATGCAGGCTGTCCTTTTAGCAGTCCCACCACTGCACTACCCAGCAGCTGAGAGCCCGAGGGCCAGATAGAAAACTTCTGTGGGCCACATCCGGCCCCTGGGCCTTATGTTTGACACCCCTGCTTTAGAATATATAAGATGCAACAAAATGTTGCAACTTTCCTTGCCTAATGCTCATCTGGCTCCAGCAGGCCAATTCCCTCTCCTTGTCCCTCTCCCCAAAGTCTACTGTTTTTTTTTCCCCAATTGATACCTCATCATTCCGCAGCTCTTGAGGGTCACTGGGCAAGCTCAGTCCTCAACACACTGGTTTTCTTTCCTTTTCATTTAAATGTACAAATGTATGTATTTACAAGCTTATATAATGCATAGGGAGAACTAGGGAGCCTGCCCTAAGTATGTAGAAATTACCTTGTCTGTGGATGTTCTTGTTTCATGACAGGTACACAACCACTTGAGTTGGGTAACAGCACATTAACTTCTGGATAACACGTTAAATTCTACTGGCTCATTAAACAAAGGAATTTGTAACCTTAAATGGTCTGATATCATTACCTGGAATCTGCATTTTTCTTCAAGTGAAGTTTGATGAACCAAAGGAATGGGTGCTGGGGAAGAAAGAGTCCAAGGCAGAGGGCTAAAAGCTGCCAGGCCTGGACAAGAAAGAAAAGCAACATCATTGTCTGACCTTTCTTCCAGAATCAAATAGTATGCTGAACACACAGTCTGTGGGAACAGCAGACATTGAGCAACTAGGGCATGGGAAGCAAAGGTAGTCATAGTTGGGAGCTGCTGCAGTCTGAGTAGAATAAATGAAACCATGCAGATGAGTCTGGGGAGCAGAGTATTTATTTATATTACTGGATGTATCCCTGTGGGGGCTGACAGGTTTGGGGTAATGAGAACAAGACAGTCCAAATCTAAGAAAGAATAAAGAATGATTAACCCAGAAGGGAAGGGTTGAGATGTAGACCTCAAATGACACAGAACAAGCACCACAGAGCAGTCACAAGCTCCTGATCAATAACATGCTTTGCATTTCCCTAAGGGGGTAGTAGAAGAAGCTCTAACTGTATTTTATTGTAAGCCAGCTTTGGGATTCCTTCTGGATTGAAACATAGGATTAAAAAATTAAATAAGTAAATTTATGTATTATTTATACTACTAATAAAAATCTTTTTAAATGTATGTGTTTGCAGGTATATTATATATCTATGTATACACACATACACGGTATGTGTTCAAAACTCAACTCAACTCAACTTAAAATGTTATAGCTTAATTGTATTGTACTGCTAGAATATTATGCAAATAAATCAATGGATTACAGTTGGTCCACACCTTACAGACCTTTTACTTATGCAAATTCAAGTATACACACTTGATCAAAAAACAAAAAAAGAGAAACAACAGTTTAAATAGTGCAGGCGATTCTGCCCACCATTCCATTTACTAAATTCATGTTTCAGAGTGAGCATGAGATTGGAAAAGGAAGTTTTTCATTCTAAATAAAAAATTGTTATTTAATTCTTCAGTTTCATAGCATTGTACAAAATGGAGTAGGGTCAACCCACAGAAATTAAGAAATTTGGCTATTTCCATTTTAAATTTTCAGACAAACATTACTACAAGGAAATAAATTTCTCTGTATATGGCTTTAAGCAGAAATACTTTGAACAAGAAAGGTAACATGATTAAGGACTATGATGGCTGTAACCAACTGTGCATGTGCTTCTGTGTTCAGGTTTAAGCTTCTTGCAGGTCACTTCAAACCTATAGTATGGTGTATTTATGATGGCAAACAGAAAGGATAACTTTGTGCACAGCCATGACTCCTAGGCAGGAACCAACATACATAACAACTATTCCATATGAATACCACAAGTCTTGTTGTTGGCAACCATCAGTCTCGAAAGACAATGGTATCGCGCTCTGAATGGTGGTTCTGGAACAGTGTCTAGTGTGGCTGAAATCACTCCCGAATCGGCCTTTTCAGCCACCACAAGTCTAATGGCCCTCAATCTAATTGTCAAGAACAATATAGTATTCGCACTCTCCTTTTCTGATTTCCCACAGTACACACTACTGCTTTACCAGTCCCTCAGTACAGGTGTAACAGATTCTCTGCTATCAGTGTCAAGTACCTGGACTGGTCCTATCTGATTTGGTGGCTGCCTTCTTCTTGTCTGCTTAATCAATTGGCAACAGATTTCATTTTGAAGCTCTGGGTGCGTCAGACAGACTTGCAAAGCACTTTGGGCCAAAGACACATGGTAATCAATGGCAGGAGAGTCCACAGCCGCATTTATAAACAACTGGCAGGTCTGCACAAAAGGACAATAAAAATGTACTTCAGTTTAGCATTTAAAGTGATGTAAAGTGAATCACATTTTGAAGGAGCTGCATACCAATTTAAGACAAATTATGAATCTTATCAAGAAACTAATTTAGACTTGTAAGATAACATCATGTGATTATCTTGGATGATGGATGATGGCCACACAGTTTCATAGCCTTCAGGAAACACTCTGATGCTTGCCCTTCATTTTCACTGCTGGTTGGCAGCTGCTGCTACCATTTCTACTGCCCCCTGTGTTTCAAGCATGGAGAAAGAGCAAGTCCCTAATCCTCACATCAGCAAATAGCTGGGACCAACTGCTATTTGGCTCCCCGCCCCAGAATTTATCTCTTATAATTCCATTATGCAATAACATTATATAATATTTTATTTAAAAGTTTTTTTAAACTTCAATCCCACCTTTTCCCCTTTATGAACACAAGGTAGCTTCTGACAAAAATAAGCCAATTTAATATCATTGTAAAACTACTGGGGCAATTAAAACAAACTGAAGGGGACAAACAATAAAACATAAGAGAGTAACAGATCATTAAAAAAATCAGAACACATTTGTGATCTTCAACCTCCAACAAAACATTGGCAGGGAGGGAGACAGATACATCAGACAGGGCAGAGAATTTCACATCATGGCCCCCCCAAAAAAAGATTCTCTTATATGTTGCCACCAATCAAATTTCAAAAGACAAGACACACAAGAAAGCCCCGTCCCAGATTTTCCATACAAGTCTACGTGCTTGTTGTTAAGAAGGTAGGCTTTTTTTGTACCATGACATTAAGTTATTTGTTATTACTGGGATTATTTATACACTGTTTTTCAGCAAAAAATGTTCCCAAAGCAATTCTGGTCCCAAAAGGGCTCACAATCTAAAAAGATACAGAACAAATATCAGCAAACAGCTATTAGAAAAGTAACTATTCTGGGGTGAACACAGATAGTTGCTCTCCCCCTGCTAAATATACGAGGACCACGACTTTTAAAAGTGTCTCTTTGCCCAGTTAGGTCTTTAAGGGTGCAATCCAAACCCATGCAGGACCAGGCAAGTCAGGAGGCTTGCGCTGCATCCAATGCGGGTTACTGGCCAGCAGCGGCTCAGCCAGAGGCAAGGGGAAGCTCTTCCCCTTACCCCGGGGTAAGGGCTGCTGGCCCCAATGGGTCTCCTCAGACCTGCGCCACCTCTGGAGGTGGCGCAAGTCTGAGGAGAGCAGAGCGGCTTGGGATCTGTCTTAACTGCTGGGTCCCAGCCCCGCCCCTGGCTCCCCACGTGCCTGCCCCCAGGACCGTCCGTCACCTGCACTCCCCCCGCCCAGAAACACCACCTCCCGCCTCCCATGCCTACCTTCACGACTTGTGTCGGCGTGAGTGCACTGGCACAAGTGGTGGGAAGCCTCCGTGGAGGCTTCTGCCAGCCTCCTTGCGTCGGCGCATCTAGATGTGCCGATGCAGCTTCCTCCCACGGAGGCACAAACATGCTTTACGGCACGTTTGCGACCCTCCCGGGGCTCCTATACAGGCATAAGTACCGGTTAGGATTGCGCCCTAACTTGTTTATCACGAACACCTTGAACAGCACCAATAAACACAATGGTAGACAATGTAATTGGAACAAAAGCGAGACATGATTATATTGACTCAGGCTGGTCAACTCCCGAGTAGCTGCATTTTGCAGTAGCTGAACTTTTCCAAGGGTCTCAACAGCACCTCCTCATAAACTGGGAGTCTTTCATAAAACCTATTGAAAGAACAAAAATCATCCTGTTGAAAAAATCATAACACTCTTTCTTAAAGTTTCAAAAATTTTACCTTAAATAATTTTATAGCTTCTGTTTGCAAAGCCTCAGATGGAAGAGTAGTAAGAGGAGAAGTAATCCCGTCTTTGCTGTGACAAAGAGTAGGATGCCTCCAAATCTGAGAGGCTGAGAGAAAGAAAAAGAAAAGGATATTATTTATTTTAATTTAAACCATTTATACCCCATCTTTCCCCATAATAAAGAAATGCCAAGGTGCCTAAAAATATATAAAACACAATATTAAAATACAATATCAACAATGAATAAAAACAATAAGTAATCAAACAATCACAGCCCAACCATAAAAAATTGACTCCTGGCTTCATAAGAGATCCAAAAAAGCAAAAGGAACAATAGAATACTGATAGAGAGGGAAGTCAATCTCAGTTCAACAGGCAGGGAAGTCCACAACTATGGCCCCTCTATGGAAAAGATCCTTGGCTATAACACCCCCAACAAGCTTCAGCCAGCTTGGCAGCACCCACCGGAGAGCCCCTCCAAGTCATCTTAAGTGGTGAGCGGGCATACCCTGGCCCTAAGGTCCCCTAACCCTAAGTTGCGTAGGGCTTTGAAGGTCAATACCAGTACCTAAATTGCCACCAGAAATAGACAAGGGGCCAGTGCAGTGGGAAAACAGGGTTCCAACAAGAGTGTCAAACCACTTGGCCCTGGTCACCATTGCATTTTGCACTGCCTGTAGTTTCCCGATGGTCATCAAAGGCATCAGTCTCACACAGTTTGTTACAGTCGTCTAGTCTTGATGTTACCAACATGTGCATCACTATGGTGAGGTCTGACTGGCTCATATGTAAACACAGTTGGTGCACCAGCCTAAGCTGGGCAAAAGCAACCCTGGCTACTGCCACCACCTGGTGATCCAGAAGCAAAATGAGATACTAGTTTAGCCATTTACTAAGAGAGAGAATACCCTCCTCATAGAATTCAGAAGAAAAATTTAGAATTTTCATGTTACACCTACAACACAGAATTAATCTGTAAAGGCGTCCAGGCCAGATGCCATCACCACATCCTGTGGCAAGGAGTTCCACAGACCAACCACATGCTGACTAAAGAAATACTTTCTTCTGTCTGTCCTAACCCTCCCAACACTCAATTTTAGTGGATGTCCCCTGCTTCTGGTGTTATATGAGAGTGTAAAGAGTATCTCTCTATCCACTCTGTCCATCCCCTGCATAATTTTGTGTGTCTCAATCATGTCCCTCCTCAGGCGCTTCTTTTCTAGGCTGAAGAGGCCCAAACGCTGTAGCCTTTCCTCATAAGGAAGGTGCCCCAGCCCAGTAATCATCTTAGTCGCTCTCTTTTACACCTTTTCCATTTCCACTATGTCTTTTTTGAGATGCGGTGACCAGAACTGGACGCAATACTGCAGGTGTGGCCTTACCATCGATTTGTACAACAACATTATAATATTAGCTGTTTTTTTCTCAATACCTTTTCTAATAATCCCAAGCATAGAATTGGCCTTCTTTACTGCCACCGCGCATTGGGTCGACACTTTCATTGAGCTGTCCACCACCACCCCAAGATCTCTCTCCTGATCTGTCACAGACAGCTCAGAACCCATTAGCCTATATGTGAAGTTTTGATTTTTTGCCCCAATGTGCATGACCTTACACTTACTGACATTGAAGCGCATGTACCATTTTGCTGCCCATTCTGCCAGTCTGGATAGATCCTTCTGGAGCTCCTCACAATCACTTCTGGTCTTCACCACTCAGAAAAGTTTGGTGTCGTCTGCAAACTTTGCAACCTCACTGCTCAACCCTGTATCCAGGGCATTTATGAAGAGGTTGAAAAGCACCGGACCCAGGACAGAACCTTGGGGCACATCGCTTTTCACTTTTCTCCATTGGTGCTGTAGGCTTATACCATGATCTCAGAAGCTAAGCAGGGTCAGGCCTGGTTAGTACTTGGATGGGAGACCGCCTGGGAATACCAGGTGCTGTAGGCTTATACCATAGTCTTTCGAGACTGAAGGTTGCCAACCAATCAATTGTGAAAATTGCCCATTGATACCCACTCTCTGTTTCCTAGTCTTCAACCAGTTCTCAATCCAGGAGAGGATCTGTCCTCTAATTCCCTGACTGTGGAGTTTTTTAGTAGCCTTTGGTGAGGGACCGTGTCGAACGCCTTCTGAAAGTCCAGATATATAATGTCCACGGGTTCTCCCGCACCCACATGCCTGTTGACCTTTTCAAAGAATTCTATAAGGTTCGTGAGACAAGACTTACCCTTACAGAAGCCATGCTGATTCTCCCTCAGCAAGGCCTGTTCGTCTATGTGTTTTGAGATTCTATCTTTGATGAGGCATTCCACCATCTTACCCGGTATAGATGTTAGGTTGACCGGCCTATAGTTTCCCGGGTCCCCCCTCTTTCCCTTTTTAAAGGTCGGTGTGACATTTGCTATCCTCCAATCTTCTAGCACCGTGGCCATTTTGAGGAACAAGTTGCATATTTTAGTCAAGAGATCAGCAACTTCATTCTTCAATTCCTTAATAACTCTTGGGTGGATGCCATCAGGGCCTGGTGACTTATTGATCTTTAACTTCAGATCAACTATAGCTTGTACCCAAAATGTTCGCTCCATCCATGGAAGGAGAGCTATTTGCTGTGAGCAGAAGCTCCTTCAGTTTAGAAAGCAAAAGCTTCCACAGTAACCCTATATATTCAAACAGGCAGGAAAACAGTATACAGGCAATAAAAAGAGATTTACTTACTGGGCTCTCCTTCAATATTTAACAGTTTGGAGACAAATTGTTCAAATTCTGTCCCAACGCTTATATTTGTGCTTCCAGCAGCAACTGTCAGGTAGTACAGCCAAGTATCCTGAGAAAGAAAAAGTTTTCTAATTTAACTGGAATATTCTGGTTTAAACAAAGTTTATATACACAGCAATAGGTCAATACGGATCATTCTATTTAAGAAGTAAATATAACAATTTTAAAAATGGTAAAGTAAATAGCAATTTCCAATTGCACTTAAAACAAATAGAACAATGCTTCATGCCTGCATGGGAATTTGCATTCATGGCTTTACAAAATTTGATGTCCTAGAACAGCAGTCTCCAAACTGCGGCCCAAGGTGTGCCAGAATATTCAGTCCGTGTGCAGCATGGTGGCAAAGCCTTACTGTTTTGCCTCACAGTCTGCATGCTAGAAAGAACCTCACGCCGGGGAGCTGCTTCTGCTATTTATTGCCCTAGAAGGCTTTGCACTCAGATTTTTCAGGGACACGGCTCCCTGGCATGAGGCTCTGAAACAATCCAGGGCAAATACTGGTGGTTGCAAAGCAGAACAGTAAGGTTTTGCCACAATCATGCCTGGACTGAATATTCCAGTGCACTGAATCCAGCCCGCAGGCTGGACTTTGGAGGCCCCTGTCCTAGAACCTTACACACAATCTTTCAGGCTACGTAAGAAGTGTTATATAAATTACAGCCCAGTATTATACTTGAGATATGCCAGTGTATCTCCACATATGCCGGTGCAATAATAGCCATGCCAATGCAGAAGCCCACCTGCCAATGGATACACCATGAATGCTGGTTCAATGCTGGAAAAACACTGTACCAACATAGCTTGGGTGTTACTCAGATATCAGTACAACTCTGTAAGTGGAGAGATCAAAACAGGGAGGAGATTGGGGCATGATGAGGAAAGGACATAGGAGGCATGCAAAAATGAACAGGAGAATCCTCAGACAAAGGACATGCCCCTGCTACAAGAAGGTGACAGGTTTCAGATTACGAGGCTCGTATAAGGCTCTGCCTGATGCCATCTTGGGACAAGCTGCATCCTTTCTCTACCATACAGGAAAGCAGCTCATTAGCATACTGAGAGAATTGAAGCAACTGGTGCAGTCAGACCTCACAGGCACTTCTGACTGCGCTGTCACTTGGATAACTTGCAATGGAACAACAGCCCTGCTAAAACGAGATGGTTGGGATCACTTCTATCACCTTATTTGTTCCTTATTTCAGCTGGCTTAGGGTGGGACTCTGTAGGGGGCCTGGGCTTCTCTGTTCTCAGGGTCTGCAGCACCCTCACTCTGTGACCTCTTGGGCACCAGGGAGGGGGGAACACTCCTGAGTGATAATCTGAGGGACCAACTTCTCTTGTATATTCCAGCCCATCCTCTTATGTCATCTTATGTGGTTCTCCTGCAAGTGCCAGCTCTGATCAGGTTAGGGGGATAGTGGCATGAGGGCAAGCTTTCTCTGTAGTGGCACCACAGTTATGGAACTCTCTTCAAGGAGACTTAAGAATTATCCCTTCCATTGCAGCTTTTTGGCAAGGGCAAAAAATATTTTTGTCAAGTTTTTAACTGATTTTTTAATAGTTGGGCCTCTTGTACCTGTATACTGTGTATCATTTGCTTCTCTTCTTGCTTTTCCAATGATGCTATTTGTTTTTGCTCCTGTTTATATTATTTATTTAATTTCCCTATGAACTCAGTTTCTTAAAATATATTGTATGCATGTTATTGCAGAGTTTAGGCAACAATTAAATTAAATGTTGAAAAAGTTTCAAGATACTCAAAGATTACTTTACCAAGATTGCACATCCCTTCCACAATTATTTTTGTCCCCGTCAACAGGCAAAAAACCAAGAAGAATTGAAGCAACCATAGCTTCAGTGTAAAAACTTGACACACAAGGTATATTTGCTACCTTCTCATGCTTTGATCCTATTAGAAGATAGGTTGGCCCTTGTTCTTTAGGATGAATGACAATAGTATAATGCGTTGATAATAAACTACGGCCACTGGCTTCGTAATCTTCATCTGAGTCACAGGACCGGTCAACTTCTTCAACTTTAGCCTCCCAAAGTTTTATCTGGCCCAAAGGAAACTAAAACGAATGATATTTGCCAAATGAGGAAAACATGCAAGTTGGCCGACATCAAGAAAAACCGACAAAACACAGCATCGTTTAAATCTGGAAGGAGCAAGCAGTATGACTTTAATCATTACCTTAAGTCAAATCAAAAGAATAAACTTCCATGAAATACATTTTTAGAATCTTGTGGTTTTTAATGTGTGGCTCATGGAAATATGCTGGCTAAGCTCTTTATCGCATCACAATTAATATAAAAGGTAAATAAAAAATGTTCAAATTTTATAATTAATGACCAGATAGAAGCTGAGACTTCACTGGTTAAAATGTATGTTTAATGTTCATGATGTGTAAATATATTTAAGAATTTAAATGCTTCTTAAATATTGCGGTTCTCAAATATCTGAACTTTATCGTATGTGGCTCTTAGGGTTTGGCTATCCCTGGTATATGCCTCAGATATTTATTTCTATCTTGCATGGTCAAGAAGGAAAAGCATGCTTGAACTAAAAGAAGCAGTTAAAAGTCTTCTGAGGCACAGCCTGCAGGAAATATATACAAGACTACTTAAAGAATCCCAGGTGTATGTGTGAGCATATACACATGGATTTGTATAAGTCCTGGAAAATGGTATTCCTTTCAACCTTTATGAGGCATTCAGCCTCAGCTTGCACCTGTTGAATATTCTCACATAGATACAACCCACTGGAGGATTCCAGTCCCCATTCTCAGAAGGAAAATAAACTGAGATGCGATATCAGAATTTCCCACCACATAGTGACAAACTGACTAGAAATAAATTTCAATTCCTTAATAAGTTAAAAAAACACAAACCTTATCTTCTTGGCTGCGAAAGTAATACAAAGTTTTACCAACCAACATACACCACACTCTCTTGGAGTATCCATGCTTTACCTGCAAGAGCAGAAATTAGAACTTTGCATTTTAGATACAAAAGAATTCTCTTTTAATGACAGAAATGTTCAATAATACCACAGTTTGTATCCCCAGGGTATTGTGGAACACTGACCCATCATCAGAAACTCCTTCTGTTTCCAGAAGAAGAGTACTGCTTGCAAAAGAACCTTTGTGTGAGCAGAAGTAAGTCCCTGCAACACCAAAATAGTATTTCCATTCCCAGAAGGAACATTCAGTGATGAAGTAATGTTCCAGAAATCCTTAGAAAACAAGTTTAAAAATTAAGGCATTAAACTGATATTAGATGTGCTTTATTAATATAAATACATTATACGCTAAAACATCAACACGATTTCATGTTCGCAACACTTGTGCTGGATTTCTGTGAGTTAAACTGAGATAAATGAGAACAAACAGGCAGATAATTGTGCAGCCCAGATAAGCTGCTTTCTAATTAAAATTCTCTCTCTCTCTCTTTCTCTCTCTCACACCCCCCCCCCCCCCCCGGAGCTTAACTGGGAGCATATAAGCAGAATGTGTCAGAAGGTTAATCAAATCAGGGTATAGAATGACAAAAACATGTATTGCAGGAAAGGAGCTCAGGTCATAAATTGGTGGATATTAAACATGGCAAATTAACATAGGTTTTAATGCTTTATATTTGTAGGACAAGATACAGTGTGCCCTCCTTATCTGCAGGCTCGGCATTCTCAAAGATAGATGGGGGAAGGTTTCCCATTGAGGAAATCAGGCTGAAATCTCTTCAGTCAGGCTTGTTTCTCTTGAGTTGTATCCAAAGAACGTTAGTCATGCCTAAGGCTGCAATCCTATACACAAATATTTGGGAGTAAGCCCCACTGATTTAAATGAGACATCTAAGTAGACATGCATAGGCTTGCACTTGTAAATTCCATTGAAATTAATGGGATTTAAGTAACAGTCCAATCCTATGCACATTCACTCAGAATTAAGTTCCATTGTGTTCAATGCTTACACTGAGTAAATAACCACACAACTGTAACCTTAGTCGTGACTAACTTGACATATTTATATCAATGGCGCTTAATTATGGCTAACTTTCTTTGGATACCAACCTATATGCTTCACAACTTCAGCCTTCAATAACACTTTTTATCAATTTACCTAAGACCTCATATTACACTGATAGGAGGTTTGTAAAGAACAAGTCCTAACCTGGGCCTTTTCCAAAAATCTGCATCAGATCCCTTCCAAGGAAGATTTTTTTGGTGGTACAGTACATATTGTCAAAAGATCAAGAATTACACATTTGTATATTTCAATAACTCTCAGATGAACACTCAGAAAAAAACAAAGCTTTAGGGAGTTTGCTTCAGCCCACACTGCCTGAACAGCTCCCTTTCCAAGTAAACTCATCCTTCCTAAAGTTATCTATGTGAGAAAGACTTGCTGGAAACCAAAAAGACTTTGTAGGCTGCAACCTTACAACCTTTACAAGCGTAGATTTCAAAAAGAAGGGGGTAGAGAACTGATAAGGGAAGGATAACTGGCAGAGGCAAATTCGTTAAGAGCCAGACTTAACTTAGAGGAAGTTTGAGTTTGGTGTAGTTGGGGAATTGGTATTATCAATTTCCCATTTCTAAAGTTTACCACCATCTCCAATACCATTTGCTAAAACAGAATGGCTAATTTACAGACACAGGACAATGTAAACAAAACAGAATAATATACAAGAGGAGGATTCCTACCTTGGTAAGCAAGCCTTTCATGGCTGGTTTGACATCTGGCTGAATAAAAAGTGGACTTGCAGCCTGTACTTTAAGAACGTTCTGCAGCACTTTAATCCACTCTTCTAAAATATTTGGGGAATCTGCAGTCAAGTAATATGTCCGCTTTTCAGTGGTCAGCTGGGAAGAGATACAAGAAATAACATTGAATTGTATGAAGACAGACTCTTCCAGCCATATATTATTGTACTTTATCCCTATGCAGATGTTCCAAAAGTATAATATGTGGTTGGGGGGACACACACACTGAAAGCACACAAGTAAGCACTATCCCCATTCAACACCCATAATTAATCAGAGGATCTCTCCTCAAATTGTGAATGCAAATACTGTATTTGTGGGGGTATTTAGAGCACACATGGAGCAGGGCTTGCTGGCACTTTCTCACTGTCCTGCTGATCATATGTTGTTCTACCTACTGTTAGGGACAAACTAGACATGCATATAAAATGTACAACATGGCCTGATCATTTTTTTTTAAATAAGTACCAGGGGTGGGGGGATACTTTGCTGTCACTGTGGTTTTGATCCAACTGCAGCACTCCCAATATGCTATTATTAGTTGTTGTTTTTTAAACTAACAAGCTTTCACTTAAATTTGAAAATGTAAATAAATACAGTGTAAAGTGCAGCTCATTCCACTGAAAAATTTTTAAATTTCTTCAAAATTCCCACTGATTCTTCACCTGAACAGAAGCCTCACAATTTAGGAAAATGTGAGGAAAAATGGAAAAATGTGAAGAAAAATATAGGAGGAGACTGTGTACTGCCCTGTTTGCCTTTGTATTCTCCTAAACCAACAGTTCCCAAAGTCCTACTTGTGGGGAGTGGGGAGGCGCGCAGTCCCCTCTGTGGGTCTCCCCGATGCTAGTAATCGTTCAGTTTGGAGATCGAAGCACACTTCCAGTTTTCCCCTTGAGAATGGCCCAGTTTTGGTTCCCTATGGTGGGTCACAAGTGTCGACCCAATGTGTGGCGGCAGTGAAGAAGGCCAATTCTATGCTTGGGATCATTAGAAAAGGTATTAAGAACAAAACGGCTAATATTATAATGCTGTTGTACAAATCTATGGTAAGGCCACACTTGGAGTATTGTGTCCAGTTCTGGTCGCCGCATCTCAAAAAAGACATAGTGGAAATGGAAAAGGTGCAAAAGAGAGCTTGACTAAGACTAAGATGATTACTGGGCTGGGGCACCTTCCTTATGAGGAAAGGCTACGGCGTTTGGGCCTCTTCAGCCTAGAAAAAAGGCGCCTCAGGGGGGACATGATTGAGACATACAAAATTATGCAGGGGATGGACAGAGTGGATAGAGTGATGCTCTTTACACTCTCACATAACACCAGAACCAGGGGACATCCGCTAAAATTGAGTGTTGGGAGGGTTAGGACAGAGAAAAAAAAATTTCTTTACTCAGCGTGTGGTTGGTCTGTGGCACTCCTTGCCGCAGGATGTGGTGACAGCATCTGGCCTGGATGCCTTTAAAAGGGGATTGGACAAGTTTCTGGAGGAAAAATCCATTACGGGTTACAAGCCATGATGTGTATGTGCAACCTCCTGATTTTAGAAATGGGCTATGTCAGAATGCCATATGCAAGGGAGGGCACCAGGATGCAGGTCTCTTGTTATATGGTGTGCTCCCTGGGGCATTTGGTGGGTGGCTGTGAGATATAGGAAGCTGGACTAGATGGGCCTATGGCCTGATCCAGTGGGGCTGTTCTTATGTTAAGTAAATGCATGAGTCTGATTTCCCTTTTTCTATTCATTTATTGTGAAGTCATTGAATGAACCAAAAGGGCTTTCTTTGTAATAAAGTCTCCTCCCATGCCCAACATACACAGAGAAGACCAACTTATAAGTTAGTTAAGGAAGTACCTGAACTGTTTGTTTTCCATCACCTCTTACAATACGGCTGGATGCATATAGTTCAATTTGACCTTGGGGTTTTCGTATTACATCACTCTGTAGGGAAAAGTGAGACAAAAAAATTAATACACAGCAACAAGAATAAACAGAAGGGTTACACCAGCAGTTCCCAAACTCCTACAGGGGAGCTGGGAAACAGGTAAATATTTGCATGGGTGGGGAGGGAGGCAGGGAGGGGGGCAGCAATAGCGCCACAGCGAATGCAGTGATGCTGCTGCCATGGGGCTTATTTTTTTTACCTTGGTGGCAGAGTTGGCCTCCTTCTGGGTCCTGGAGGCTTTCAGCCCCCTCCAAAATTGCTTCAGTAAACAATCCCTATTTTCTATCAGCAGCTTACTTTTCGAAAACTGGAAGTAACTGCTTATCAGAGATAAGGACTGTTTACAGAAGCCTTAGAGGACATTGGAGGGGGCTGCAAGCCTCTAGGACCATGCAGGAAGCCAGCACTTTCCCAAGGTAAAAAATGAGCAGCAGTAATCTCTGCAGCACTGTCACTGTCATCAGAGCAGGGCCACTCCCCTTAAGGGGAATGCCCTGCTTCCAGTCCCCTGGTGGGTCACAACCCATCAGTTTGGGAACCACTGGGTTACACATTTACAGCCCAATCCTATCTAACCTTCCAGTGCCAATGCAGCAGCAGTGGAGCCCTAAGGTAAGGGAACAAACATTCCCTTACCTTGAGGAAGCCTCTGCGACTGCCCCTCCACAGCAGGGTGCAGCGCAGGCCCTGTTGACATGCTACATTGGTACTGGAAATTGGATAGGATTGGGCACTTAGAAACCCAATGTCCAAGAGATGACACCCATCTTTATGTTTCTGAGCACCCTCACATCCAAAATTACAAAAGGTATCGAAGCTGATGAATGACGTTGGTTGATTCACTTGTATTTCAATATAATCCATTGACTATATTTATTGTTAATGTAATATTTTAAAGATATTTACTTGGAGACAATTATATAACAATGAGTTTCCTTACTACCACTAGCTGAAGACTGCCACTGTCCAAAGTCAGGGAAGACAGATTTCAAGGAACATTACTGATCTTCTATCTTCAAACATCTGGACATTCCCCAGCGATAAGAGTCAAAGTGATAAGCAGCCCAATTCTAACTAGCACTGGCACAGCCAGGCCTGCACTGTATTCAGCACTAGTTTGGAGCTGGCTGGAGGTATCTTTAAGGTAAGGGGATATTTTCCCCTTACCTCCAGTAACAACCTAGCCTGCTCCATGGAACTATTCAGATCTCTGTCAGCTATATAGCTGGCAGAAGACCGAGCAGCCCAGAGTAAAGCCAACTGGCCCAGGAGAGGGGTTAAGATTTAGCAGAGGAGGCCTCCGCTATTCCCACCCCTCATGGGTCTGATCTACCCTTGTTCTGCCCATTCCTGCTCAGGAATGCCCCCTCTCTGCTTCAGAATGCCCTCCCACCACCCTCTTTCAGTCCCTGAGCAGCTTGGTGGCAGACTTATCTTCATTGGCAGCCCTGCGACAGGATGTAGAACTGGCAGACCAGTGCAGACTGTCCCACTAGTGCAGCCGACCCCCAACTAGTTGCAAATGTGCTTTATAGCACACTTGCGACACTCTAGGCCAGCTGAGTGGTGGATGCACCAGCGGAAGGGTAAGTTTGGATGGTGATCTGAGACAGCCAAACACAACAACATGATAAAAGAAAAAGATTGAACTTGCTTACTGGAGATTTGTAGTAAAGCAATTCACCCCCTTTAAGCACAAACCATCGTCGTTTCCAGGTCTTCACTTTACCACCCATTTTTAACAAATATCCAGATTTTTCCAGAGGTTCCTGTTCAAAAAAAAAAGGAAAAGAAAAGAAAAACAAAAAAGGAGGAAAAAAGATGTTAAATGGTAAATATAGGTGGCCTCTCCTTAGGATGGAGAACTGTAATACAGAATTTTGAAACTAGATTTAATTGGTAAATTGATGAGATAATGTGAGTTGGCAAGAACACAGCAGCATCTCTCTTTGTGCCTCCTACCTTTTTTGATCATTTTTGCCTTTCTCCCTCTTTTTATTTAGCTGCCTCTTGGAAACTACAGCTAAAGACGCCAGCAGATTAGGTGCCTTTTTTGTGACTGAGGAGGAGAGTAGCTGGACTTAACATATATGCACCCATCTCTCGCTAGTTCCCCCATGTATAAATTTACCTAATCTCCAATCTCTACTTTGCTCCGATTAGCCTTTTTTCCCTGACCTTGTAACACTTCCAGCTAGATTGTAATCCTACTTATATATTCTCTCTTCTTCATCCTTACACACACCTCTTTTGCAAAATTTCTGGATAGTTTAGCAAATTTAGTGTCAGCAGCAAGAGGGTAGGTTTGCAAAACACAGGCCCAAATCCTAACCGACTTTCCAGCTCAAACATAGCTCTGCCAATGGGGCATGTTCTGCATCCTTCGGTTGGGGGGCAGTCAAGGAGGCCTCCTCAAGGTAAGGGAATGTTTGTTCCCTTACCTTGGAGCTGTATTGCCCTTAGGTCTGTGCTGGAAAGTCAGTCAGGATTGTGCCCACAGTCTTAAACTTACTTTTGAAAGAACCAATGCAGGCAAAACCGATATAGAAACAGCCTAGGAGCTTTTGTGTAACTTAGGATCTTTGCAACATACTCACATTTTTCCCATTATCACTAGATAAGGAGCAGGTTTTAGGCAATTTCTGTTCTGGTTCCGAATAGTCTGTATCAGTTGAGTAGGCGTCGGGAGGAATGGCATAATCACCTTCTGAGGCCATTGAAGACAAAGACACACCTGAATGGAAAAGCAAGTAATAGACACTAATATACACTTATTTGTCAAGTGTTCATTCCAAAAAAAAAAAAAAAAAACCAACCTTGGTTAGAGTGAAGGGAATTCCTACATTTTTACATACATTAAAAACATGGAACATAATCAAGTTAGGCAAATATCAAATGTGAGCAGTGTGAATATATGCTATTTCTCCAACAGTACAGTATTTGCGGGGGTTCCACAACGGAACCCCCTGAGATTAATTGAAACCGTGGATACCAGGGAACGCCCTGCCCACCCTTCGGAGGGTCCTCAGTGGCTTCCCTGGTCCTCCTAATGCCTTACAAAGCATTAAAAACATCACTTCCGATTTTACAAAAAAAACAGAAGTGTTTTTTCTACTCTGTGGCTTAGTGGATTCTCTGGAGATGAGGGTGCGGGGGGGCCTGCAGACCTGATCCATGGATAAGTGAATCCACAGATACGGGATCCATGGATATGGGGTCCTCCTATATTTTTTTTCCCATTCAGAAAGGAAGTGCTCCAGCAAGTCAAAGAATATAAGGAACGTTGCTTGGCATTCGCCACATCTCCTAGCTCTCTAGAAACTGGACACTGTAGTGGTCACATTTCAAAATGCCTCTGAATGACTGCATCCTAATACTTGCTTTTGATCTTTAGCCTTGACATGAATGTACTATATATTTTTTTTAGTTATCTGTATGAATCAGTGGTGACACAACTTTAGATAGAATGTTGTTTGTTGTGAAAACAAAATTTCCTCTGAATGACTCACTGAAAAGATTAAGCTTACACTGGACATTCCCCCCCTCCCAGGTCAGACAGGGTTTATGCTTTCATCTTATATGTGTGGCTTGGCTTTTCTTTCTTTTTTTTTAGCAGTCAGGAGAGATTTGTTGGAAATTTCATTTCTGCACACCTGCCTCTGCTTGGAATAAATAGGATGGTCTGTGTGGAACTGGAGACTGTCATTGCAAGAAGGGGCTGGACTGGATAGCATTTCTGTTCCTTCCAATTCAATGATCTGACGCAATTCTTCTCTGGCCCTCACTTGTGTGTTGCTATCCACCAGAATGTGTTCCACTGCTCCTATTAATTCTGTCTGGATTTTCAAAACCAAGTCAGGCTATTTTCTCCTAGCCATTAGTATTGAAAATTCAACAAAATTAGGTGTTTTATTCCATCTACAAGAGCCTTCTTGGTGTTCAAGGGTGTCATCCCTTCAAAAATGGTATTACTTGACAGTCTGAACATCCTATTAGGAGCAACATAAACATTTCAACTATAAGAATTCTTTACTCCTTTCTGAAATTCACTGTTACATTATAAGAGCTAATTATTTATCCTCCTTGTATATCAGTTTGGAGAATATGACACATGGTCAGACTTGGAACTATCATAGAATTATAGAGTTGGAAGGTACCTACAAGGTCACCCAGTTCAACCCTCTGCCTGCAGCAGGACATTCTCCTAGAGCATCACTAGCAGGTGCTTATCAAGCCTCTGCTTGATGATTTCCAGTGAGGGAGAATCCACCACCTCCCACAGCAATACTTTACAGCTGTCTGAAATAAAGAGACAAACACTACTGTTCCCTTTACAGTGATTTCTAGAAGAACACCATGATCTTTTAGATTTAGTAATTTCAATTTCTAATTCCTCCCTGCTTCTGAAATTAAAATGCTCTAGGATTCCAGAAGATATGGTTGATCCTGTCACAATGACAATATCTTTCTTTGCAACTGTGAAGAAAGGCTACTGAACATGAAATGACAGGGCAATTAGCAGACCTCCCAGAAATGTTTTAGAAATTTACAAGGTAATTATTTTAAGGAAAAACTCCTTTTGCCAAATAGTTCCATAATATGTGACTTAAGTCTAAATCTGTGTTCTCTTTAAATATCCTTTGAAGAATGAAAATTAATTTTTGCTTCCCCACCAGCCCTGGATGAAACAGGCTACCTATCCTTCATACACACTTGGAGGGATAACTTATTATGCTTTTATTACTTCTGCTCACCTCGTTTCATAGCCCTCGGACTGCCTGGGCCACCTTTGCTTCGAGAATCCGATTCAGACGTCCGTGAACTGGACTGGGAACTGTCTTCCTCTTCAGATCCCGAGGAATCATCCAAGAATGGGTTGCTGCTTATCTGTGTTGCTTTCTGAAGAAAGTAGCAAAGCATTCTTTTAACCTTGCATAAAGCATATCTATTAAAATGACATATTTATTCTGGTTTCTAAATTATTAAGGGCCCAATCCTATCCAATTTTTCAGTGCTGGTGCATTTGTGCCAGTGGGGTGTGTGCTGCATCCTGTGGTGAAGGATCAGTCACTGGGGCCTTCTTAAGGTATGGGAACATGTGTTCCCTCACCACGGGGCTGCACTATGGCTACACTGGAGCTGGAAAGTTGGATAGGATTGGGCCCTAAACCACGGACACAATCAGAAAAAATGTCAAGAATTTCACCAAAATAGTGACTAGAGAAGACCTTGGGGGGGGGGGGGAGAGACTTCTGAAGAAGATAATAGGCCACATAGCTCGATTTGAACTTCATCTATTTAATGTTCTGATAATAGTAATAGTTAGAGAATTAGACGTGCTGTCCAGTTGAAAAGACAGAGCATTAAGTGATCAAAAATTCAGTTTACAAGATAGTCCTTGAAGAAATTCATAGAGGATTCTACAGAAGTCAATCTATAGGAGTAAAGGATATGATTCAGCATTCTTTCTGTTATGAATGCATGCCATAGATGCTACTACAGTGGTGCCTCGCATAACGAAATTAATCCGTTCTGCGAGTCCTTTCGTTATGCGAGTTTTTCGTTTTGCGAAGCGCGTTTTCCCATAGGAATGCATTGAAATTTAATTAATGCATTCCTATGGGCAAGAAAAGTCCGAACAAAGTCAAATTTGGTTTACAAAGTGTTTATTAAGTGCTCTTTAAAGGCATACATACTGTACAGAGGATTTCAAAAACGGGGGGATGCTGAGTGGGGAGCTTGTAGGCTGTAATCCTGTGCACACTTTCCTGGGAGTAAGCACAATGGGACTTACTTCTGAGGAGACACGCACAGGATTGTGCTCTAAGCTGGGGAGGACAGAGCAGCTGCACTCAATTGCTTGCTTTTGCCATGATCATGGGGGGGAAATGTGAAGGAAATGGGGCAGTGAGAGGGTGAATGAGCGATGGGGGATGCTGAGTGGGGAGTTTGAAGGCTGTAATCCTGTGCAAACTTTTCTGGGAGCAAGCACAATGGGACTTACTTACATAAAGATCCGCCCCTTACTAGGGTGGACGGGATCATAAACTGACATGAAGATCCGCCCCTTACTAGGGTGAACGGGATCATAAACTGACATGAAGATCCTCCCCTTACTAGGGTGAACGGAATCATAAACTGACATGAAGATCCTCCCCTTAAGTCAAACCAAAACAAAACAAAAAAAATTCGTCTTGCGAAGCACGGGTCATAAAAATTCGTTGTGCGAGTTACCAAACTTCGCAAAACGCTTTCGTTCTGTGAGTTTTTCGCTGCGTGGGGCATTCGTTATGCGAGGTACCACTGTACACATATTTGTGACAGGAAGTTCGGCTACTAAGTCCTGTGTCTCTGGCCAACCAAGCCACATGATTCCGTTTAGATGCAATACAAATCAGTTCATGTTTGTCTCTTCACATACCACAAGATATTCTGCTGTAGCTTATATACTGAAGACTGGGATCCAATAATTGGCTCTCTGAATTCAAATTTTTCCATCAATATTTATGTCTTGAATACTATGATTACATTCAGACTTCACGTTTGGCATATAAATAATTCTATATCATTGGAAATTCCAACCTCTTTAAGTATTTCACAATTTTGATTTCACAACGGAAAATTTTTCATATTACAAAAAATTGCCAAAAATGCCTAAAATTGTGATTAGATATTGCAGGTATTGCAAAATAAAGATAAAAATAATGCCCTGTTAGTAATTTAGATTTAGAATATTTTGCCCATGTGGCATCACAACCTATGTTTACACAATCATACCAGCACATTATTTCAACTGTAAGATACCCACTTGTAACGTTTGGCAGAAACAATTCCTTTTCCAGCATTTGTTTTTTAAACTTGGAAGCACAGTTTTATGGCACATTGGACAACATACATGTAATGTTACATTTCAGCTTGACAGTATACACACCCTGCCCAAATAGCCTGTTTTTAAACATGATTACCCCTTTAAGAGTAGTATAAACAGGAGTAGTAATATTCTTGTATATCAATGATGTGTAGAGTCCCGATGGGGGATAGGAAGTTGAAGGAGTGGAACCTGAAATACAATAATATTTCTTCAAAATAACTTCTGAAAAATTTTGGGCAGATATAAGTAGTTCATAAAATTAAGACTTTATTAATTAATAAAGAGTTAATCCTCAAGACAGATTTACAAAAATCTAAGGGTTCCTAAGTGCTTTTCTATTCACAGAAGAATCTCCATTTGCATGCAGGGGAGGTAGGAGTGACTTTCACCAATTTCCTCTTCCTTTTATAGCACTTTGAACCTCCAAAAAACTGGAGCCCCCAGGAGTGGATATTTTGGGGTGCAAGGGGCTGCAGAGGGAAGGTGAGGCTGCAAAAGTCGTCTCCACTCCTTTGCAGAGATTTATCCACAAACATATAAAGAAAATATATTCATGTATAATTTTTCTTTTATATAACACATGTATTTTCTCTGCACAAGAATATTTAGCTAGAATTAAGGCAGCAATCCCATACACAACTGTCTGGAAATAAACCACACTGAATACAATGGGACATACTTCTGAGTATACATGCCTAGGATTGTACTGTATGTAGATAACCATTGCAAATACAAAGAAGCCGGTAGAAACTGTGAAACAATTATGAATATAAAAACCAACATGCTCTGTCAGGAGAGGGATCCATTCTAATCCTCTGCACCATGTCTCCTTCTGTGACTATTTATTTATTAGAAAAGCAAAGATGTCTTTAGAAGAAAGCAGTTAAAAGATCTGTAACCTCACCTGTAATGATCCCAAGCATGCTTACTCAGAGAAATTCCATTGAGTTCAAAGGGACATAGTTATAACCTAATTATCTACGGAAAAACAATGTGATGAGAAGGGCCCTTTAAATTGAAGGAAAAAAGTTATTTAACAATAGCCTCATCAATGTGAGAGGGGGCAGCCCACTGACAATCCATCAATCATTTTCCAGGCATATAGAACAGCTTCACTCCAAGGCAAGCCACCCTTGCCTTCCTCCTGAGAGTGAAATAATAATCACTTTGCTTTCTTTCCCAGTGCTGTGCTCTGGGTGAAGGGAGAGGTTGCTGGCTCAGAGGTCGCTGGCTTCAGCATTTCTAAGTGCTTGGAGAGAGTCTGATTGATGGATTGTCTGCCTAATGACTCTGTCTTACATCACAAAGGTGAGCAAGGCTGTTTTTAAATTGTCTGGCAAAGGGACATTGTTTTTAAATGGATTTGCTTTAATGTGAGGATTAGAACAGACCCCTCTCCTGACAGATTTTTGCCATCCACATGAGTTCTGGTAATGGAACCCTCACGCATACCAAGACTCAACCTGTACTTTCTTCTAAGTAGACTTACTTTTATTGAAGGAGTCCATGTTGAAGGCCTCAGAAAAACGTAAACCTGACTTGGCTACTGCATAAATTCTGCTTTCCTGACATAAAAACAAAAAATTTTAAAATATGTTTCAATATGCTTTCCAATAATTATAAGACTGTTTCCATATAGAGATAATTTAATTGAAATGCAGAGAAATAAATCCTCCAAATAACTGCACCTAGAGTTTATTCCCATTCAGTTCAAATGGGAGGAATGGAAGTAGATGAACGGCTTCTCGTTAAAGCAGAAATGAAATTCTGCTGTTCCTTGGTTGCCTGTAGCCATTCTACATTATGCAATTCATCTTTTGCAGTATTTCTTAGCAAATGAGAAGCAATACCTTACCAAAACATTTCTGTCATTAGATATCAGTTTTCAAATTTCACATTCTAATATTCTTCCATGACATTTAACCATAGTTGTGAAACATACCTATTACTTCCAAGCATTCATATTTGTGCTCTTCGTTTCAGGAACTTTTTTAAATATTGCCAACAGAATTCAGAGTCTCATTTCTTAAGCATACTTCCCTTATTATGCTTGATATTAGCTGCTTTTATCTATAGTTCTTGATGTTGATAGACTTTATTTTATAAAACAAATTTAGGGCAGAAATATACATGGATTTCCTAAGACACTGTAAAAACAGATCAACAGCACAATCCCATGAATGCCTACTCAGAGTTGGTCCCACTGACTTCAGTGAGACTACAACCCTATATATATATTTACATGACAGTAAGTGTGCCATTTAACACAGTGGAATTTATTTCTGAGTAAACATGAACAGTATTGAACTGTCAGTCTCAAGTAAACAGGTACAGGATTGGAGTCCTATAGCATTTTTCCATGGGAGGGGGGTTAGCTGCATTATGAAGCAGGGTCACAAAGTGCAGTAGCTACAGTCATCTGCAAGATGGAAGCAGTCAGTTGTCACCCTTATGTCAGTACAGAATCCCCACCCCCCCAGCACTGACACATGCCCTTCCTAGCAGCCAGCTGTTCGCTTCTGGCCATAATGGGTTTGAGGGCGCAGAAATTTGGCAATGATACTGATAAAGAGTCCCTGTACACTGTTGGTAGCCTGGGTTGCAGACATGTACAGAAGATCTGGATCTGGGCCCTGACTCAGGGTTCCTGCTATGTTAGGCCTCAGGGGGCCTTCTCTGAGACCATTGCTGTGACAATCAGTGGACGGGGTTTGCCACACACAGCTGATGGACACTCTGGGCCCTCTCCAGGATGTTCAGGATTTAATGGGCACTGACCCTGAACTACAACAATGCTGTCTCTCAAGTCCTCAAGACAGAGAAAGGGACTCAGGCACTCCTCCACACAGACCTCATCCAAGGCTGTGGCCTGGATATGTAAGCAGGAGCGTGGTAGACCTATTATTGGCTGCCTGGGAGTGGGGCAATGCTCCGATCTGCTCCCAGCTTACCCTGCTCTGCACCTCACATGCACACCATGAGAGCTGGCCTCCAGCAGGACCTCAGCCTCCCCCCAGCCCACCAGCACAGGCTGCATCCCAATTGGGGACCAGCCAGGGTGTTTACGTGGCCACCTCCCACATATGGACTGTCCATGGCTGGCTGGCATGGATACCCTCCCCTGGTGAGTATGCTTGAGGAGGGTCATATACCTAGAGAACTCCATGTCCTATGTGTTCTTCCTATCCCTTTGTCCTGCTGAGACTTTGGACTCTAGCACTGACAATGAGGAGCTCCAGTTATTCCTGATTGAGGGCCTGATACAGATCTGTGCATGCTGGCTTACTGCTGGCAGGCACTGTCGCAAACATGCCATAAGGCAAGAGACTTACCTGCGGTCCCAGTGCTGGAGTTAGCACAACGTGAGCCCACGCTGGGCCAGTTCCAGCACTGGGCCCACGTTCTGCCACCTGGCAGTCACCCAGACAACCTGGTGGTGGAGAGGTGAGTGAGGGTGCGAGAGGAGGCAGTATTCTGAGGTGGGGAGAAGGTAGGGGGGAAGGTGGGGAGAGGAGGAAAGGCGTGGTGGGGGAGGGAGTCGGGCAGGAGGAGGGGCGGGACTGGTGAAGCTCTCCTCCACCAGATCCTGAGTCCTGTGTTGGGTTGCGTGGCCCAACACAGGAGTCTCCGATTCTGTGCTGGCTCCAGAGCCCTTGCAGAATCAAGTAGTCCCATTGCAGAGCTACTTCCCTTACCTGGGAGAAGGGGATGAAAGCCCCCTTCCTCTGAGGAGCTACAGCAGGCTGCCCAGTTGCGCTCAGAGTACCGCAATAGACATTTTGGTGCCACAGTAGCCCAGCGCTCTAGGCAGCTCCCAACTGGGCTGTGAGTGGCTTGAGGCGACAGTGCTGCCTCAATGGAAGCTGGTGCCCCACACCTCTGTCCCTTCAGTAATTGGCTACCCCAGTTGACTAGAGGCTCATACTGGCCACCATGCCTATCCAAGGGATTTACTAGAGGGGCAGTGGTGGCTGTGCTGGCCAAGGTTTTGGTGTTGGCGCACCATATTGCCACTTGGGGAGCCCAAGGGCTCCTAAAAGCAAACTCTGAGAAACAATGGGACAATCCGGAACTTAGGTTCACATGTAACATATAGAGTCACATATAATGGACAAATGGTTAAATTACCAAGTGAATGATTGTTATATATAATTGAATTTACCCAAGAGGGAAATCGATGTAGTGGGGGAGTAGGTGGCTTATTGCTACTAGTCTTCTTTGCATCACAGGAGTCCAGGGCTTCAGCATAGGGACTTTCACAGGAGTCGTAAGTAAACAATTCATCATTGCAGCTAACCTCCATCTTCTCTAACACATCTGTACCATCCCCATCCACCTGATCAATGTCTGTTTCCTGAGGTTTGAGAGGCCGTATCATGCTTATAGCATTTCTGTTTCTGCCAAACATTTTGTCTGAACATAAAGGAGGTTGGCTAAAGTGCTTCTTGGTCAGTGCTGAACTTATAGTGAAGACGCTGGGGGTCCTCAGCTTTGGTGGTGGCAGATTAGCTGGAGAATTCAGTTGCCTGCCAGACTGAGCGCCTACTGTCATCACTAGTGCTGGATGTTTAGGTGCTAGAGCTGGAGTCAAAATTGGACTTGGAGTATTTGCTTCACTAGAGGAGGATGAATAATCTAGTCTTTGAGACTGAAATCTCTTATTTAGTTCATCGGAAAAGCTACTGTGATCTTTCTTTTCAGTGAAGGATTCCAAGTTGCTCTTTCCAACTAGATGGTTCTGGTTTTTCCATGGAGACCCTTGTTGCCAAGAATATAGCTTTTTGTGTACTTTCCCTGGAGCTCCAAAGCTCTCTTCTTCCAGTAAAGAACTGCTGTCATCTGATGCTGTCAAATACATTTCACTCCCGATTCTGCTGTAGCCTGTGCCTTCTTCAGACGTGTGACTTGAAAGGGTAGATACACATCTGGATTTTGATCTACCTCTGTCTCCTTCCTCTTCATCAGAGCTCCAGTCACTTACTGTAATGCAAGAGTTCTTTGATATATTAGAGTCTAGATCTAGAGCCTTTACTGTCTGTCTTTGCTCTGGTCCATAGGAGCTTTGTTGAAGTTGCTTCAGGCATTTTCTATTCCCATATATTGGGCCAGCAACAGATGTTTCTTGGATTTCTTTCTCTAGAAAAGTAGTAGATAATGTTTGGTTAAATTACTTTAGATGAAGCAGATACAGAAGAACAATTTAGGGCACAATCCAGACTGCTGGAAAGCTAGTTTGCGCCTCCTCGAGGGGAAGCCAGGCTGGTACTCCGAGAAACGTCGGCCTGCGGAGGCTGACATAAGCCTCCGCCCAGATTCCCCTCAGCCTCTTGTGTTGGCCCGCCTGCGCCAACACAAGCGGAAAAGGTAGGCGTGGGGAGGCGGGGAGGAGGAGGGAGGGAGGGAGATGTTCCTGGGTGGGGGGAGGGCGGGCGATGGATGGCCCTGGGGGTGGGCAGGCAGGGAGCGGGAGGAGGGGCTGTGATCCGGCAGTTAGCTGGATCCCAACCCCTGTTCCCGGGGAGAACGGAGCGGCTTCAAGCCACCCCACTCTCCTTGAACTTGTGCCACCTCCAGAAGTGGGGCAAGTCTAAGGAGACCCATTGTGGCCAGCAGCCCTTACCCAGGGCTAAGGGGAAAAGTTTCCCCTTACCTCTGGCTGAGCCGCTTCTGGCCACAATCCTACACTGGATACAATGCAAGCCTCCTGGCTTGCCTGTTCTAGCGCAGGTTAGGATTACGCCCTTAAACTCACTTATGTCTTCTCTCAAGAAAACATCAGTAATTCATGAGAAGAGCAGGCAGGATCATGCAAGATACTGGCAACTTCATTCTAAAAATCTATGGTTTGATTGAAACATGTGACAGAATGAGGTGGTTGAGTGGACTGTACCATTTCAGACAGATGGGCATGTCTTGTTAAAAAAAAAACTCCTGCAAAATTTTACTACACCACGAAATTTTTACACCAGCACAACTAAATGCAAACCCAGCCAAACATCCCTCCTGTGACATTCTGTGATGGTGAGTAGATCTCATCCTAAGCTTTTATTTGCAGATACAAGACGTTTTGGGATCATGATGTTAACTCATTTAAAAGCAAATAGATTACACTGATTTAAATGCAAGGACTCCAAGTTAGCTAGTCTGAAATGTGAGCAAGAGACCACTTCCAGCCCTATCTAGAAATTAAAAAAAAGATCGCCATATTAAGAAAGAACACTAAGATATCCTAGATTTGTAAAAGAAGACAAAATTTTATGACTGAAGATCTTTCAGAACTTTAGAAAGTCTTAGGATGATTACAAGGTGTATAAAAGACATACAAGGTGTATGTCAGTAAGTGTAAAGTCATGCACATTGGGGCAAAAAAAATCAAAACTTCACATATAGGCTGATGGGTTCTGAGCTGTGTGTGACAGATCAGGAGAGAGATCTTGGGGTGGTGGTGGACAGGTCGATGAAAGTGTCGACCCAATGTGCAGTGGCAGTGAAGAAGGCCAATTCTATGCTTGGGATCATTAGGAAAGGTATTGAGAACAAAACGGCTAATATTATAATGCCGTTGTACAAATCGATGGTAAGGCCACACTTGGAGTATTGTGTCCAGTTCTGGTCGCCGCATCTCAAAAAAGACATAGTGGAAATGGAAAAGGTGCAAAAGAGAGTGACTAAGATGATTACTGGGCTGGGGCACCTTCCTTATGAGGAAAGGCTATGGCGTTTGGGCCTCTTCAGCCTAGAAAAAAGGTGCCTGAGGGGGGACATGATTGAGACATACAAAATTATGCAGGGGATGGACAGAGTGGATAGGGAGATGCTCTTTACACTCTCACATAACACCAGAACCAGGGGACATCCACTAAAATTGAGAGTTGGGAGGGTTAAGACAGAGAAAAGAAAATATTTCTTTACTCAGCGTGTGGTCGGTCTGTGGCACTCCTTGCCACAGGATGTGGCCTGGATGCCTTTAAAAGGGGATTGGACAAGTTTCTGGAGGAAAAATCCATTATGGGGTACAAGCCATGATGTGTATGTGCAACCTCCTGATTTTAGAGATGGGCTATGTCAGAATGGCAATGCAAGGGAGGGCGCCAGAATGAGGTCTCTTGTTATCTGGTGTGCTCCCTGGGGCATTTGGTGGGCCGCTGTGAGATACAGGAAGCTGGTCTAGATGGGCCTATGGCCTGATCCAGTGGGGCTGTTCTTATGTTCTCCTTCCTACCCTAATTGCAGATAAGCATTACATTGGCAGAGACATCAACGGAAGATGACTAGGATACCTGCTTAACCAGGATAGAGAAAACTAGAAAATAAGAACTAGTTCTACAAAACAATATAGCTACATGTAAGTCATACAACATTTTTGTCACTGTTTTTAATACAAAGATTTTGATCCCAATCAAAAATATTGGATCCAGTGTAACAGTAGCACGTCATCGTGCTGCTACTCTGCTCTTAACATATATCAGCCTAAACACTCATGAGCCCACGTAGCAGGATCAGAATATTGGAATCCTGAACCCATTTTTAGATTTTAGGATAAGAACCTTGTCTTAGGATTTTCAGACTAAGCACCTAAGGAGAGAGAGCGAGAGAGAGCATCAAGAGCTATGCTAGTGTAATATCACAAAATATTATAGTTAAGTAGTATTGCTATACCAACACCAGACACTGTTGGGGCAATGTACTAACCCAAACAAATTGTCTTGAGGGTTTAACTATAAGTAATCTAGGGTCTCTACATCACAACTGAAAATAAAAATAATTCTTTCTTGTCTTACTCAAAACTTTGCTAGAAGCTCCTATGGAAGCAAGTTTCATTAAAATAACTGGAACTTAACTTTAAGTAATTCTTTTTAGGGTTGATTCGCCGGTCACATTAAAAAATCTATATCCAAAATACCTATAATGCCAGTGCCTTCACTAAATTTGGTTTCCTTTGATATGGAATTGCTTGTATCTTCAGGCTGAGCAACCTGTTGAGGACTTCTTGCTCTGTTTAAGAAGCATCCAAAAGTTAGACTGCTCAGGCGCTGGCCTTCTCCAGGTTTTTGTGCTGAAGGAACAGATTTCTTCCCCTGAATCTCTGTGCAGTAATAAATAAGGAATCAAGGTTTAATATATTCAGTATATATATTTAATATATTCAGTATAAAGCATTATTGAAAACAAAGAAGCAGCAATTTATGAGATCCACATGGGATAGGATAATCCCATGTGGCAGCCAATGAGGTCTGGTATATCTCTTTGGCGACTAATTACTCCAATGCTGAAGCCAAAAAGTGTTGTTGGATCATCTGTATCTGTGGCAAATTGGGAAAAACATTTTAAAAATCTTTACAACAAGCATGAACATGAACCAGATCTGAACTTTGAGATCCATCTTGCACAGTTTACTGAATGGGAACCTGTTACTTGCAAGGAAGTCATAACGCTGATCAACAGGCTTAAATTGAGGAAATCTCCTGGGATAGATGCTATTCCTGCTGAACTTTTTAAGATAGACCCAATCTGGTGGGCACAGGTACTCGCACCCTTCTTTACGCTGATTAATAAGGACGGAATTATCCCAAGTGCTTGGAAAGTATCCTTAGTAGTGCCCATATAAAAGAAAGGGAACAGGACAGACCCAAGTAATTATCAACCAATCAGCCTTTTAACAGTGATTGGCAAGATGTATGCATCTCTATTGCAAGAGAAACTGCTTGATTGGATAGAACAGGAGAAGAACTAGGAGACAAGCAAGCGGGGTTCAGGAAAGGCTATGCTTGTATCGATCATTGCTTTACTTTGGCATCATTGATAAGTAAATATGCATTAAATGTTCCTGGCATCTCATATGCAGCATTTATAGATCTAAGAGCTGCCTCTGCAGACGCGTGTGGCCTCTGGGAACCAAGTGCCTCTGGGAACTAAGTGCCTCTGGGAACTAAGTGCCAGGTAAGGCACAAGAGTTTAGCATCTGGGCGAGGAGAAGGCAAGGAGACCTCTGAGTTTTGGAGAAGGAGAGGAGGAGGAGCAGCAGGAGGAGGAGGTAAGTGTGCTCATTCTAACGCTTTGTCTTTCTAACTCCCTGTCTTCTAACCTTAACCTTACCTTTAAAGCAACCTTAAATCAAAATTGAAAGTTAGCACCTAAGGGAGGTACATAGGGCTACTCGTGAGTAGGAGCAGAGTCCTACTCGTGAGTAAGAGCAGAGTCCTACTCGTGAGTAAGTGCCCAAGGGTCAGGCATTTAAATCAAAATTGAAAGTTAGCTGCACCTAAGGTAGCACTTAATCGAAGAAAGGGAGGAGGATAAAGTGAAAAGCAGGTTTTCTACTTGCTTAAATTAAACCTATACTTAACCCAGGTTAAACCTAATCTAAGTTAGAACATAACCTAAACAGGTCAGTGAATTGGGACACAGGATCTAGAGAGCAATAAATAATTAAACAAACCCAAATAAAAACTAGCTTGAGGTTACAAAAACAGTCCAGCCTAAGAGAACAGAACTAGGAGGGAAAGGACCTAGGAAGGGCCAATTCCCAACCCATTAAGAGCCCCACTAGGCTAATCCAAGCAGTCCATTCAGGAGCCTGCAGAGTAGGTCACGCCCATCAGCAGCCATTTGCCTTCCTGAGCTTTTGTAAACTCACCTGGGAAGGCCAGCCCCCTTTCAATCAGGAAGGAAGGAGGGGGGAGGAGCCAGCCAGGAGTATAAAGCTAGGCAGGCCATCGCGTGAGGCTCTCTGCAGACGCGTGTGGCCTCTGGGAACCTGGTGCCTGGGGAACTAAGTGCCAGGTAAGGCACAAGAGTTTAGCATCTGGGCGAGTTCAGCAGCAGGGCGAGGAGGCCAGGGCCCCATACTCTGCCCTTCCTCTTCCCTTGAGAAGAGGGCTGCTATCCAGTGTACGGTTTTTAAAAGGACCCCTAAATAAAACAACAACAACAACAAAAAAGCTATGCAGTCAGACAGCCAGCAGCAGGGTGGGGGCTATCCAGTGTTCTGCATCAAGTGCCACATGTATGATTATATGCCACTGGGGCATAAGTCATGGGTGTGTCCTCGGTGCAAGGAGCTCCAGGCTCTCAGGGAACGCGTCCGCTCCCTTGAAGCCTTGGTGGCTGACCTGGAGAAGCGCAGGCAGCCAGAGGAGGACCGTGGGGAGACTTCTGGGGACGATCAGGCTTCGTCCCAACCTCAGGCGTGCAGCTCCTCGGCTGCCCGGGTGGGAAGTCTCGGGACTGGAGGACGTCATCCTGGAGAGGAGGGAAACAATCCCCTAGGGGGGATCCCTTCTCCAGGGGATGGGCCCGTATCCGAGCGCACTCGGGACACTCCTCGGCGGGAGGGGGGTCGGGGGCTTCTTGTAGTGGGGGATTCGATTATTAGAAACATAGAGAGGGGGGTTTGCGACGGATGTGAGGACCGCATGGTGACTTGCCTGCCTGGTGCGAAGGTTGCGGACATCACTTCTCGTCTAGACAGGCTGGTAGACAGTGCTGGGGGAGAGGTAGCGGCTGTGGTGCATGTCGGCACCAACGACGTGGGCAAGTGTAGCTGGGAGGTCCTGGAAGCCAAATTTAGGCTTTTAGGCAGGAAGCTGAAAGCCAGGACCTCAAAGGTAGCGTTCTCTGAAGTGCTACCTGTTCCACGCGCAGGGCCAGCTAGGCAGGCGGAGATCAGGGATCTCAATGCGTGGATGAGACGGTGGTGTAGGGAGGAGGGGTTTAGATTCGTTAGGCACTGGGGAACGTTTTGGGACAAGCGGGGCCTGTACAAGAGGGACGGGCTCCATTTGAACCAGAATGGAACCAGACTGCTGGCGCATAACATTAAAAAGGTGGCAGAGCAGCTTTTAAACTGATCCCTGGGGGAAGGCCGACAGGAGCCGAGGGGCATCCGGTTCGGGACTCCTCATCCCTATGGGATGAGGATGGGGAGGTTAGAGAACAAGACAAAGGCAGGGTAGGAGAAGAAATTGGGAAAGGTAGGGAGATGGGATGTGATAGACGGTTTGGCAAAATGAGAGGATGCGGGGACAAAGGAGCGAATAAGCAGCCCATCCTGGGGCATTCCGTGTATAAATGCTTTTATGCGAATGCCCGAAGTCTACGAGCAAAGGTGGGAGAACTGGAATGTCTGGTGACAAGGGAAAATATTGACATAGTG
This sequence comes from Tiliqua scincoides, assembly GCF_035046505.1. NCBI lineage: Eukaryota > Metazoa > Chordata > Lepidosauria > Squamata > Scincidae > Tiliqua > Tiliqua scincoides. The sequence continues at coordinate 260,492,452 of NC_089821.1, read as the reverse complement.
GGCATAACGGAAACCTGGTGGAATGCGGAGAATCAGTGGGATACCGCAATCCCGGGCTATAAACTCTACAGGAGGGACAGGCAGGGGCGTGTTGGAGGTGGGGTGGCCCTTTATGTTAAGGAAGGGATAGAATCCAGCAAAGTAGAGATTGAAGGTGGGTCCGACTCCACCGTAGAATCTCTGTGGGTTAAATTACCAGGCTTGTGCAGCGATGTAATACTGGGGGCGTGCTATCGTCCTCCAGACCAGAAATCTGATGGGGACCTTGAAATGAGGAAACAGATCAGGGAGGTGACAAGGAAGGACAGGGTTGTAATCATGGGGGACTTCAATTATCCTCATATTGACTGGGTCAATTTGTGTTCTGGTCACGATAAAGAAACCGGATTTCTTGACGTGCTAAATGACTGTGGCTTAGATCAGCTAGTCACGGAGCCCACCAGAGGACTGGTGACTCTGGATTTAATTTTGTGCGGTACGCAGGACCTGGTTAGAGATGTAAACGTTACTGAGCCATTGGGGAACAGTGATCATGCTGCGATCCGTTTTGACGTGCACGTTGGGGGAAGAATACCAGGCAAATCTCTAACAAAAACCCTTGACTTCCGACGGGCGGACTTCCCTCAAATGAGGAGGCTGGTTAGAAGGAGGTTGAAAGGGAGGGTAAAAAGAGTCCAGTCTCTCCAGAGTGCATGGAGGCTGCTTAAAACAACAGTAATAGAGGCCCAGCAGAGGTGTATACCGCAAAGAAAGAAGGGTTCCACTAAATCCAGGAGAGTGCCCGCATGGCTAACCAGCCAAGTTAGAGAGGCTGTGAAGGGCAAGGAAGCTTCCTTCCGTAAATGGAAGTCTTGCCCTAATGAAGAGAATAAAAAGGAACATAAACTGTGGCAAAAGAAATGTAAGAAGGTGATAGGGGAGGCCAAGCGAGACTATGAGGAACGCATGGCCAGCAACATTAAGGGGAATAATAAAAGCTTCTTCAAATATGTTAGAAGCAGGAAACCCGCCAGAGAAGCGGTTGGCCCTCTGGATGGTGAGGGAGGGAAAGGGGAGATAAAAGGAGACTTAGAGATGGCAGAGAAATTAAATGAGTTCTTTGCATCTGTCTTCACGGCAGAAGACCTCGGGCAGATACCGCTGCCCGAACGGCCCCTCCTAACCGAGGAGTTAAGTCAGATAGAGGTTAAAAGAGAAGATGTTTCAGACCTCATTGATAAATTAAAGATCAATAAGTCACCGGGCCCTGATGGCATACACCCAAGGGTTATTAAGGAATTGAAGAATGAAGTTGCAGATCTCTTGACTAAGGTATGCAACTTGTCCCTCAAAACGGCCACGGTGCCAGAAGATTGGAGGATAGCAAATGTCACGCCTATTTTTAAAAAGGGAAAGAGGGGGGACCCGGGAAACTATAGGCCGGTCAGCCTAACATCCATACCGGGTAAGATGGTGGAATGCCTCATCAAAGATAGGATCTCAAAACACATAGACGAACAGGCCTTGCTGAGGGAGAGTCAGCATGGCTTCTGTAAGGGTAAGTCTTGCCTCACAAACGTTATAGAATTCTTTGAAAAGGTCAACAGGCATGTGGATGCTGGAGAACCCGTGGACATTATATATCTGGACTTTCAGAAGGCGTTTGACACGGTCCCTCACCAAAGGCTACTGAAAAAACTCCACAGTCAGGGAATTAGAGGACAGGTCCTCTCATGGATTGAGAACTGGTTGGAGGCCAGGAAGCAGAGAGTGGGTGTCAATGGGCAATTTTCACAATGGAGAGAGGTGAAAAGCGGTGTGCCCCAAGGATCTGTCCTGGGACCGGTGCTTTTCAACCTCTTCATAAATGACCTGGAGACAGGGTTGAGCAGTGAAGTGGCAAAGTTTGCAGACGACACCAAACTTTTCCGAGTGGTAAAGACCAGAAGTGATTGTGAGGAGCTCCAGAAGGATCTCTCCAGACTGGCAGAATGGGCAGCAAAATGGCAGATGCGCTTCAATGTCAGTAAGTGTAAAGTCATGCACATTGGGGCAAAAAATCAAAACTTTAGATATAGGCTGATGGGTTCTGAGCTGTCTGTGACAGATCAGGAGAGAGATCTTGGGGTGGTGGTGGACAGGTCGATGAAAGTGTCGACCCAATGTGCGGCGGCAGTGAAGAAGGCCAATTCTATGCTTGGGATCATTAGGAAGGGTATTGAGAACAAAACGGTTAGTATTATAATGCCGTTGTACAAATCGATGGTAAGGCCACACCTGGAGTATTGTGTCCAGTTCTGGTCGCCGCATCTCAAAAAAGACATAGTGGAAATGGAAAAGGTGCAAAAGAGAGCGACTAAGATGATTACAGGGCTGGGGCACCTTCCTTATGAGGAAAGGCTACGGCGTTTGGGCCTCTTCAGCCTAGAAAAGAGACGCTTGAGGGGGGACATGATTGAGACATACAAAATTATGCAGGGGATGGACAGAGTGGATAGGGAGATGCTCTTTACACTCTCACATAATACCAGAACCAGGGGACATCCACTAAAATTGAGTGTTGGGCGGGTTAGGACAGACAAAAGAAAATATTTCTTTACTCAGCGCGTGGTCGGTCTGTGGAACTCCTTGCCACAGGATGTGGTGCTGGCGTCTAGCCTAGACGCCTTTAAAAGGGGATTGGACGAGTTTCTGGAGGAAAAATCCATTATGGGGTACAAGCCATGATGTGTATGCGCAACCTCCTGATTTTAGGAATGGGTTAAGTCAGAATGCCAGATGCAAGGGAGCGCACCAGGATGAGGTCTCTTGTTATCTGGTGTGCTCCCTGGGGCATTTGGTGGGCCGCTGTGAGATACAGGAAGCTGGACTAGATGGGCCTATGGCCTGATCCAGTGGGGCTGTTCTTATGTTCTTATGTTCTTATGCCTTTGACTCAGTGTCTCATGCAAGACTTTGGAATAAATTGAATTCTACATCTATGCCTAAAAGATTGTTAAAATTAATAATGAATTTATATACTGGAAACTCGTTATATGTTAAACTAAACAAAGATGGAGCTATTTCTCGCCCCATATCTGTTGAAAGAGGGGTTAGGCAGGGAAAATCTGAACATTTGTTTTATATCTGTGACTGTAGGTTTCTCTTAATGAACAAATTATAGGCCTCATTTCTCCAATTGGAAAGGCTAAAAACTTTCCAACTCAAATTTGCATTTGAATTAATTTTCTCAAATTTGTGTAGTGCTATTAAAACCATCAAAGAGTCTTGTGGCACCTTATAGACTAATACACTAATAGTGGTACAATATAGGTTTTTGTGGACCAGAGTTTACTTCATCAAATAAATGTCTGCTTAGAAACATTGTGATTGTAATCATTTATGATCTGCTGTTTTTAATGTTAGTTTTCTGTGTCATTGTATGGAGTATTTACAGTGCTGCTGTTTACCAATTAGTCTATATTGCAATATTGATTTTACTATTTACAATAAAATCAGGTTTTGTTTTATGTTGCATGTTACCTCAGGTGCCTTTGGGCAGAGGTGGAACTCATGAAAAAAAAATACTTATCCATGTTAAAGGTACTTCTGTTAGAGTAAAAATATCACACTTGTTTTCAAAGAACTCACACCATTTACCTTGCAATTTAATCTGCAAGATCCTTATGTCTTCAATCTGGTTTTGATTGATCATGCGAAGGTTCTGATTTTCTACTTCCAGCTGAAAGCGTACAGACATAAGCAGAGCATTGAAAGTACTATATCCAAAAGAAAGTTGTAATTTTCTCTCAGCTTATGTGATATAAATATGTTGGGAATATTTCTTACTACACTTTATATCTTTGCAATGTCTAAGTGCAATACAATGTAAATGCTTCTCTGAATCCCAGTTGTTGAACTCAATGATCTTGAATGCTATTTCGGTTTTAAAAATTCTGCATAGTATGGCTACCATAAAAGCTTAAAATATAAACTATTCTATGAAAAAAAAACCCACACAAAAATTGCCCATAGAAAAAAATCCCCTAAACCTAACTCCAACCTTTACCCTAACGCTAGCCCAGTGAATCCCCCCACCCTAAACTAGTGGGCAAATTTTGTGTGGTCTTTTCTCATGTGGGATATTTTTCTGGTTACCTGTATAAACATTCAGAGTCTACTCGATTTCCAAGAGCAGGGAATTCAGGAACTGACGTAGTCTCCCCACACCTGTACTCAATCCCACTGGTGAGATCCCAGGCTATAAAAAGCAGGATCACACACATCCTTTGCACATTTGCCATTATCAGAATCACCTGATGCTTCATGTGGATCTTGCCTAAACAACTTGATCCCAGGGTGGGTGTCAGGACCAGGAATAGCATGACCAAACAAGGTAGGGATCATATCTAGTTGACTATGTCAGGTTTTCTGTATAGTTTCCACTCACTCTTAGCCACCTATCCAACCTTCCCCCTCCACTTTTTGTCCTTTTGCTAATTGATCAGAATCTTGGTTTTACCTGTTGCATTTTTTCCCCCCACTATCGGTTTTATTCTTTCAAACTTCTTTCACTTTTATGGTTTTCTACCTGGTCTTAGTTCACTCAGGAGGGAGTGGTTGCCCCATCTCCCAGACTGCCTATGTTTCGCTAATGGTTGGTTTTGCAGAAGGAACCCTCCAGGATCTTGGGGCTCTCTGTTTACATAGGAGGAAGACAGTCCAGCCTTCTTCTGAATGAACTTTCTAGCTTTTGGAGGTGGCAGTGAAGGTTACATTTTTTCAGTTCAACCCCAGTTTACCCAGTAGAACGCAGACATGCACAAACTGTAAAAGAAGGCACTTTAATGCAGCTTCAGCTTCAGCCTTGCAAACAGATCGGCAAAAGCGATTAACCAATAAAATTTTTTATTGATAACTAAACAACATCGGAAATGGAGCTGCATCCTAACAGAAAATTCACCATTTCATTGAGGCTTTCACCTGTGTGTGGTTTTGCACTGACCTATTACTAGAGTATCTATTTCTTTAAAGATGAAGAAATCCCTACCCACGTAAGAGCCCAATCCTGAGCTTGGTGTTCCAACTTTCCGCTGCAGCGCACTGTCGCTAATGTGCCATAAGGCATGTCTGCAAGGCTTACCGCTGGGCCAGCATCCGTGCTAGCCCAGCGCAGCCCGGCGCTGGGCTAGCACCAGGCGGGCACCTCTCCTCTGCTGCTCGGCAGTCTCACAGACCACTGAGCTGCAGCACGGTAAGCAGGGACGGGGAGGAGGCATTCTGGGGAGGAGGAGAGATGGGGAGGGCAGAGAGAGGCTGGGTGGGAGGTGTGCCGGGGGAGGGAGCAGGGACAGCTGAACTCCACTGGATCCTGTCCGTTCGTGCAGGGCTCGGCTCTCTACACAAATGCCTTTACTATACTGCCAACCTTTTGGTTGGCAGTAAAGTGAGTAGCCCCATTGTGGGGTTGCTTCCCTTACCCAGGAGAAGGGGACGAAAGTCCCCTTCTCTCGAGGTGCTGCCCGCAGCAAGCTGAGGTATGCAGGATGCAGCGGCAGCCGTTCTTGGCGCTGCTGCAGCCGCGCGCCCCAGGCAGCTCAGGATTGGGCTGTTACTCTTTTAGGTTACTGCAGAAATGCTTAACCAAGTATTTCATGTACTGTATTGCCTACTTATAATGGAACCAATTGATTTCAAGTTAATTTTCTACACCTTTTACTCACTTGGCACAAGACTCACCTCATGGAACTTGATAGTCACCCATTCTTTTATCTTAACCGCTTTCTCTTCTATAATTTTTGCTTCTTGTATTCTTATTTGTTTCTGAAACAAGAATATTTTAAAGAACGAACATTCTTAACAATTATCATTTTAAAAAAACAAACTCAGTCTTTTTGCCACTTGCATCCCTGAATTCAAAAACCCTACTTCGGTGACTTGACAGTAAGCCAGATTTTAGGCCTCAATAACTAAGAGCGCAATCCTAACCGGCAGTTATGCTGGCATAGGAGGCCCTGGAGGGTCGCAAATGTGCCGTAAAACATGTTTGCACCTCTGTGGGACGAAGCTGTGAGGGCACATCCAGATGCACCAATGCACGGAGGCTGATGGAGGCCTCCGCAGCGGCTTCCTCCCTGCCACTTGTGCCAGAGCACCCGTGCCAACACAAGAGGTGAAGGTAGGCGGGGAGGAGGCAGGAGGGAGCGTTTTGGGGCGGGGAGGGCAGGTGATGGGCGGTCCTGGGGGCAGGCGTGTGGGGAGCCGGGGCGGGGCTGGGACCCGGCCGTTATGCCAGATCCCAACCCCCGTCCCTGGGGAGAAGGGAGCGGCTTGAAGTCGCTCTGCTCTCCGCGGAATTGCGCCACCTCCAGAGGTGGCGCAGGTCTGAGGAGACCCATTGGGGCGCACAGCCCTTACCCAGGGGTAAAGGGAAGAGCTTCCCCTTGCCCCTGGCTGAGCCACTGCACCCAACGAACCTGCGTTGGATGCAGCGCAAGCCCCCTGGCTTGCCTGCTCCAGCACAGGTTTGGATTGCGCCCTAAAGCAGTAAGCTTACTATGACCATCCAGTTATAATGAAATTATAAAGAGTATCCTTATAAAAAAGTAACACAAAAATAGGTCCACACTTTCAGTAAAAGCTAACCTGCTGGACACCCAATCCTATCACAAAAATACATCAGTGCAATGACAAGTCTGACAGCATAGAAGTCCCTACACCAACTGCTGCATCATGAGCATCAGCATAATAGCAAGAAAAAGCCATGCTGGAGTTATCTCCAACACAGCCTGGAGATTGGTGCAACCCCACCAGTAGAGAGGCCAGAATGGGGAGGAAAGCAGGGTAAGATGCAGGACGGAAGTAGGCTAGCTGAAGAGGAGTTGGCAGATGCCAGGTCCCAAATGCCCATCAGGTGACGGACACACCCCTGATGCCAGGAAAATGCTCTGCCAACAACACACCTGGTGTAGGTTAGAGGAACCCCATAGAGACCAATGGGAAAGAGAGGAAAAGCACAGAACCTCTCATCTCTCTGTAATATATCACTTTAAAGGCTGTATACAGGAGGAAAGGTGCAATAAAATGCCTTAAATAAATAAATAAAATGTAAATAACCAAGTGACAGTCCTATCATTTCCAACCTGTTGTACAAGCTGTTGCTCCAAGTTCTGCATTATATCATCTTTCTCCTGCACCAGAGTCTCCAGATCTTGACACCTTTTGTACAACTTCATCTCTGACTCACTGGTTTGAATATTTGCAGTTTTTAATTTCTCCTCCATAATCTGCACCTGAAAGTTAAAATACCACACAGAGTGCCATAGGAGATCTACTTAAAAAAAACAGGCGTAATTTACTACATATTTCAGAATCAAAGATACAGAAAGCAATGAAATTTATAAGCAATTATGTTGCTGAAAGAGTAAGTCCTTAAGATGAGATGGGTGATATAAACTGACCATAACCAGGACCTTTTGCTCTTCTATTTTCCCACCAGGTCCAAACTCTATATGTTCCGTTACATCCAACTACACTTAGCTACTCATTCTGTATGAGCATAAGTTGACGAACAGTACCCACACTAACTTGCACAGCCTTGCAGTTTAGGAATTCATGAATTTAATTGCAACAAACTACAACAAAAGCAACATTCCTTATGCCAAAATGCACAGGACAGTATGCTTTATTACATAGGAGTAGGGTCTTGAGAACTCTCTGGAAACTCCCTGAACCCACCACTCTTTAATGGAACCCTTCTTACGGCTCAATCCTATCATGGTGGCTGGCATGTGGAGGACTGTACAACAGCAGAACATAGTAACACTGTTGTAAAATAGCCTCCAGCACTGGCCATTTTAGGTGTGCTGCTGCACTAGGCGGCAGGGCTGGAGGCGCATCACTAGACCTCACTGGCATACCTGGGGGGGGCAGACGGGGCAAATATTACTCCAGGTGTGGCCTTACCATCGATTTGTACAACAGCATTATAATATTAGCCGTTTTGTTCTCAATACCCTTCCTAATGATCCCTAGCATAGAATTGGCCTTCTTCACTGTCACATTGGGTCGACACTTTCATCGACCGGTCCACCACCACCCCAAGATCTCTCTCCTGATCTGTCACAGACAGCTCAGAACCCATCAGCCTATATCTAAAGTTTTGATTTTTTGCCCCAATGTGCATGACTTTACACTTACTGACATTGAAGCGCATCTGCCATTTTGCTGCCCATTCTGCCAGTCTGGAGAGATCCTTCTGGAGCTCCTCACAATCACTTCTGGTCTTCACCACTCGGAAAAGTTTGGTGTCGTCCGCAAACTTTGCAACCTCACTGCTCACCCGTCTCCAGGTCATTTATGAAGAGGTTGAAAAGCACCAGTCCAAGGACAGATCCTTGGGGCACACCGCTTTTCACCTCTCTCCATTGTGAAAATTGCCCATTGACACCCACTCTCTGCTTCCTGGCCTCCAACCAGGTCTCAATCCAGGAGAGGACCTGTCCTCTAATTCCCTGACTGTGGAGTTTTTTCAGTAGCCTTTGGTGAGGGACCGTGTCAAACGCCTTCTGAAAGTCCAGATATATAATGTCCACGGGTTCTCCCACATCCACATGCCTGTTGACCTTTTCAAAGAATTCTATAACGTTTGTGAGGCAAGACTTACCCTTACAGAAGCCATGCTGATTCTCCCTCAGCAAGGCCTGTTCGTCTATGTGTTTTAAGATCCTATTTTGATGAGGCATTCCACCATCTTACCCGGTATAGATGTTAGGCTGACCGGCCTATAGTTTCCCGGGTCCCCCCTCTTTCCCTTTTTAAAGATCGGCGTGACATTTGCTATCCTCCAATCTTCTGGCACCGTGGCCGTTTTGAGGGACGAGTTGCATATCTTAGTCAAGAGATCTGCAACTTCATTCTTCAATTCCTTAATAACTCTTGGGTGGATGCCATCAGGGCCCGGTGACTTATTGATCTTTAATTTATCAATGAGGTCTGAAACATCTTCTCTTTTAACCTCTGACTTAACTCCTCGGTTAGGAGAGGCCGTTCGGGCAGCGTTATCTGCCCGAGGTCTTCTACCGTGAAGACAGATGCAAAGAACTCATTTAATTTCTCTGCCATCTCTAAGTCTCCTTTTATCTCCCCTTTCCCTCCCTCACCATCCAGAGGGCCAACCGCCTCTCTGGCGGGTTTCCTGCTTCTAACATATTTGTAGAAGCTTTTATTATTCCCCTTAATGTTGCTGGCCATGCGTTCCTCATAGTCTCGCTTGGCCTCCCATATACCTTCTTACATTTCTTTTGCCACAATTTATGTTCCTTTTTATTCTCCTCATTAGGGCAAGACTTCCATTTGCGGAAGGAAGCTTCCTTGCCCTTCACAGCCTCTCTAACTTGGCTCGTTAGCCATGCGGGCACCCTCCTGGATATCATTTTTCCATAGGAAACTACATACATCATCGTGTACAATGAAGCACTACTGTTCATTCTGCTACATGTGTGTATGCAACAAGAACATACTGTCAGGTAGGACTCTGTGGTCGCAATCCTAACCAGCTTTCCAGCACCAAAGTAGGCAACTGCACTCTGAGGTAAGGGAACAAACATTGCCTTACCTTGAGGAGACCTCCATGACTGGCCCCCAACTGCAGGATGCAGCACATGCCCCACTGGCACATCTATGCCAGTGCTGGAAAGTTGGTTAGGATTGCACCCTGTAACACATCTAAATCTGGTGAAATATATTTGCACGTTCACTGCAATGGTGTGGTAAAGAAAATGGCTCGCATGGGTACGTCATCCAAATGGCTTGTCACATGGAGCAGCCTCCATGCTACTGCTTGCTTCTATGAGCTGGCCTTCATACACCTGACAATTAATTGTAAAGTATACATGGCTGCTTTAGTCCCAGTAGAACCAACCAGACTTCAATTGCCTGCATCAATTTTCGTGATTTAAATTAATCGATTCTGTTCTAGTCATAGACAATAACAACAACAATAACCACCAGTATTTATATATAGCCTTTCTGGTCATTGGATTACTCCTTTGACTTTATTCATGGTGGTTCACGTAGGTAGGCAGATGAAATCAACCAAACACAAGGATATTCTGTATATTTAGGTATAATTTTTCTTTAGCTTTGTTTATGTTGTAGGATGTTGAAACTAGATACCTATACTACTATGTTTGCTTAGTGTGACATTCTCTAACACTGGTTTAACTTTACAACTATAGTGCATATTTCTGCATTATGAACATACCTGCTGAAAAGCTTTCTCTGCTTGACGATCTGCATCAATGACTTGTTTTTCAAGCTGCTGCATCTGTATAGAGACATATATATATATCAATATATTTTTAAAAAGAGATAGAAGGATGGATTAATTTGGTAGCTATTAAACAAATTAGCAAACATAAATGCGTAGTGCTTCTAATGAATCAAAGAGATTCACATACATTATCTCAATAATTTTGAGATTTGAGATTAATTATCTCAATAATTATCTCAATAATAATCTGCCAAGATTTTGGACTGACGATCAGCCTTAAGAAAACACAGGTCATGGTTCAGGATGTGGATTCACCTCCCTGCATTACAATCTCTGCGCATGAACTGGAGGTTGTCAATGACTTTGTGTACCTTGGCTCAACAATCTCCGACACTCTTTCTCTCGATACCGAGCTAAACAAGCGCATCGGTAAAGCAGCTACCACGTTTTCCAGACTCACAAAGAGAGTCTGGTCCAACAAGAAGCTGACGGAACATACCAAGATCCAGGTCTACAGAGCTTGTGTCCTGTGTACACTTCTGTACTGCAGCGAGTCATGGACTCTTCGCTCACAACAGGAGAGGAAACTGAACACTTTCCACATGCGCTGCCTCCGATGCATTCTCGGCATCACCTGGCAGGACAAAGTTCCAAACACAGTCCTGGAACGAGCTGGAATCCCTAGCATGTACGCACTGCTGAAACAGAGACACCTGCGTTGGCTCGGTCATGTTGTGAGAATGGATGATGGCCGGATCCCAAAGGATCTCCACTATGGAGAATTCGTGCAAGGAAAGCGCCCTACAGGTAGACCACAGCTGCGATACAAGGACATCTGCAAGAGGGATCTGAAGGCCTTAGGAGTGGACCTCAACAGGTGGGAAACCCTGGCCTCTGAGCATCCCGCTTGGAGGCAGGCTGTGCAGCATGGCCTCTCCCAGTTTGAAGAGACACTTGGCCAACAGTCTGAGGCAAAGAGGCAAAGAAGGAAGGCCCATAGCCAGGGAGACAGACCAGGGACAGACTGCACTTCCTGCCGGTGTGGAAGGGATTGTCACTCCCGAATCGGCCTTTTCAGCCACACTAGACGCTGTTCCAGAACCACCATTCAGAGCGCGATACCATAGTCTTTCGAGACTGAAGGTTGCCAACAGAAATCTCAATAATCCTTCATTCATTGGCATCCTTCAGTTTCGGAAGACTATGGTATCGCGCTCTGAATGGTGGTTCTGGAACAGCGTCTAGTGTGGTTGAAAAGGCCTATTCAGGAGTGACAATTCCTTCCACACTGGGAGCAAGTATAGTGTGCCCCTGGTCTGTCTCCCTGGCTATGGGCCTTCCTTCTTTGCCTCTTTGCCTCAGTTTGTTGGCAAAGTGTCTCTTCAAACTGGGAGAGGCCATGCTGCACAGCCTGCCTCCAAGCAGGCCGCTCAGAGGCCAGGGTTTCCCTCCTGTTGAGGTTCATTCCTAAGGCTTTCAGATCCCTCTTGCAGATATCCTTGCAGATATCGCAGCTGTGGTCTACCTGTAGGGCGCTTTCCCTGCACAAGTTCTCCATAGAGGAGATCCTTTGGGATCTGGCCATCGCCCATTCTCACGACATGACCAAGCCAAAGCAGTCATTTCTGTTTCAGCAGTGCGTACATGCTAGGGATTCCAGCTTGTTCCAGGACTGTGTTGTTTGGAACTTTGTCCTGCCAGGTGATGCCGAGGATGCGTCGGAGGCAGCGCATGTGGAAAGTGTTCAGTTTCCTCTCCTGTTGTGAGTGAAGAGTCCATGACTCGCTGCAGTACAGAAGTGTACTCAAGACGCAAGCTCTGTAGACCTGGATCTTGGTATGTTCCGTCAGCTTCTTGTTGGACCATATTCTCTTTGTGAGTCTGGAAAACGTGGTAGCTGCTTTACCGATGCGTTTGCTTAGCTCGGTATCCAGAGAAAGAGTGTCAGAGATTGTTGAGCCAAGGTACACAAAGTCATGGACAACCTCCAGTTCATGCGCAGAGATTGTAATGCAGGGAGGTGAGTCCACATCCTGAACCATGACCTGTGTTTTCTTAAGGCTGATCGTCAGTCCAAAATCTTGGCAGGCCTTGCTAAAATGATTCATGAGCTGCGGAAGATCTTTGGCAGAGTGGGAGGTGACAGCTGCATCGTCGGCAAAGAGGAAGTCACGCAGACATTTCAGTTGGACTTTGGACTTTGCTCTCAGTCTGGAAAGGTTGAAGAGCTTTTGGTCTGATCTGGTCCAGAGATAGATGCCTTCTGTTGCAATTCCAAAGGCATGCTTCAGCAGGACAGCGAAGAAAAGTCCAAACAAGGTTGGTGCAAGAACACAGCCTGCCCTTCATGTCCTCGTGGAAAGACCTGATGATGAGCCTGGGTGGACATCCGATCTTGGGGAGAATCTTGAAGAGGCCGTCCCTGCTGACGAGGTCAAAAGCCTTTGTGAGATCTATGAAGGCTATAAAGAGTGGCTGTTGTTGTTCCCTGCATTTCTCCTGCAGCTGTCTAAGGGAGAAGACCATATCAGTGGTGGACCTGTTGGCTCGGAATCTGCACTGCGATTCTGGATAGATGCTCTCTGCAAGTACCTGGAGCCTCTTTAGTGCAACTCGGGCAAACAGCTTTCCTACAACGCTAAGGGGAAAGATGCCACGGTAGTTATTGCAGTCACCCCATCGCCTTTGTTCTTGTACAGCGTGACGATGTTTGCATCCCTCATGTCCTGTGGTACTCCACCTTCTCTCCAGCAGAGACAGAGGATTTCATGCAGCTCAGTGGCGATGATCTCTTTGCAGCACTTTAGGACCTCAGCAGGGATGCTGTCTTTCCCAGATGCCTTGCCAGAGGCAAGGGAGTCCAGGGCCACGTTAAACAATCCTTACGATGTTGTAAGGTAGACTAATACTATTCTCCCTCCATTAAAGACTGGAATTGATGGAATCAAGAATCAATGGCTCATTTAAGATCACTTTTATGAAGTAGTTCATGGCTATTCCACCTGGGGTTAATACCCCATATTTCCCAATCTACTATAAATGTGAGTGAAATTGGTCAAATAACTTCAAAAAAACAAAACTCCAAGTCAGAATCAGGTGTGTTATAGTGCAAGAGAGAAACTCACTTGATATTTAGCGTAAAAGCAATAGTAGAAACCCAAATTTGACTACTTCCCAAGAAATTAAAACCATCACTATCTTGCAGAGTTTACACTCCCCCAACACTAGCAATAGTTAGCAAGTAGGAGCGAGACACAGGGTAGTGTGCCCCCTTTCCTTCTCATGCTAGAATTCCTTCACTTCCCTTAATCATAGTTCAGAGTTACAGCTGATCAAAGTAGCTAACAACGCAATTTAAAACACATAATTAAAATACATTGAGTTAATATTGCTCCTAAACCATAGTCCAAAAGCCAGCAAAACAAACAAGCCATCCAGTCCTACATCTGCTTGGGCAACAAACAACAACAAACGACCCAACTAAATGCATGCTTATGATGCAGAAAAGAATAATGTTTTCTCAGCTAAATGGAGTGTGCACTCAGAAAATAGATCTTAGTTAATTAAGTAATGCCAAGATTGACTGTAGCTTCTTGTAAAGCTGACTGTGTTAAGAAAATATTTTAAGTAGTTTTGCATGAGCTCACAGAATGGATAAATTAGTCTGTTTTCTGGCAGCAAACTTTGATCTTGTAATTTGGAAATTTCCTTCAGTACACTTGTGTTCATGTAGATCTGCTGCTATGAAAATAACAGAGCGTACAAGTTGTTCAAACAGAGTGCCCAGAAATTAGCAATGTTTTATTATAGCCAGAATCTTGACATGGGAATTGGCTAATGCTTTAGAGTCAGGAATTTTTTTGCTGACAAACTACCAAAATTCAAAAGGGATAACTAAGGGTTCCAAGGTGGAAAACTGACTGAATTACTACAGAGTTTCCTTAACCAGCACCACCCAGGAGAATTAAACTTTAGATGTCTAAAGTCATCAGGCTTGCTCTGCTCACTGTTTCCTAGTTGGTGGCTAATAATACAAGCTCGTGTTGGGTGTATTCCTTGTTAGCAGAGCTGTGGAGGAAACAACTCATTCACAGCAGAGGTGAGTTACACAAAGCACTTATACATACTGCAAAATAAGAGCAAGAGAAGCAACTGGTCATGGCCACTTAGGAAGACATGAAATAAGTCAGGGAGATGCTACTGAGAAGTCTAATCAAAGTAGGAGAGAGGAACCCACAAGCCCTTAAACAAGGAACTGAATAGGTACCACATCCCCCTACTTGTGGTATGAATATACCGTATTTTTTGCTCCATAAGATGCACCTGACCATAAGACGCACCTAGTTTTTAGAGGAGGAAAACACCAAATAGTGTAATAAAATAATAAATTATAACAGAACAACATTTGAACCATGTAAAGTGAACAGCAGTCAACAGTGGCATTAAGAATCATTATCACTGTCATTAACAAATGGAGAGACTTAAAGGTTTGAGTACTCTAGTTTTCTGGAAACCCCAAGAACTCATCATCGCTAGAGTCAGAATTTATGAAACTCACAAAAGCAGGTGCACACAAATAGGGGATCACATTATCTTTCTGCTACAATGATGTTCTGCCAAAGTCCAATCCACTGGGCCTTGTGCCCGCTTAAGGCTGATCAGTCCCCCTTGTGCAACTCACCAGTGCAGCAAGGAAAAGTGAGTCCAGTTCCAGTCCACAGATGCCAAGTAAATCAGTCCCATCAATCAGAGTTGCCAAATCAGAGTCCAGAGCCAATAAGCCAAATTACAGTCCTAGGTCAGATTCCAGGTAGGTCAGTCAAATCCGTCAGGGTATCCAAGCCCAGTCACAATCCACAGTCAGATTCCAAATTCAATAAACCCAGTCAGTCTCCTCTCCTACCTCCAACCTGCTCTTCTCCTACAACCCACAAACCCTTCCTGCCTCAGGTACTCCTTATATCCCTGAGGGCCCTATTGCCTTCCAGTGGCTGCAGCTGTGCAGCACACTCTGCTGGATGCCCAGGCCTTACCCTTAAAGGGGCCACTGCTGACACCACATCTATCTCCTCACCAGTTCTTCTGTGATTCCAATACAAATGAACAAGTGGAAAGTCCAACCACAACTTGAATTCTCAAGACACAACAAACCTCTGGATTTATGGTGAGAACCGAGCCTTACCTGGGGCTTGTGCAATAAGCAAACACTGGCATTCTGACCAAGGAGACAGTTTTTTCTTTGTGATGGGGGAGGGGCTTACATTCAGATGCTGGATGAGGTGAGTGAAAGCGCCCCTCCCCTGCTGTGTGAGTGTGTGTGGGGGGGCAGAGCATCTGTGTGTGTAAGAGAAGGGGGCAGCCTGTGTGTGTGAGAGAGGGGGGGAAGTGTTTGTGTTGCAGAGAAGTTGTGATGCTCCAGGCTTGGGGTGGGGGGGAAAGAGAGGCTTTCCTGGGAGTAAGCCCCCCTGACTCTAATGGGACTTACTTCAGAGTAGGCATGCACAGGATTGGGCAGTGAGACTACCACCCCACCCACGCTTTCCTGGGAGTGAGCCCCAGTGACTCTGAGACTTACTTCTGAGTAGACACCCGGGCTTGGACAGCGAGACTGCCGCCCCACCCATGCAGAGCGAGCGGGCAGGGGGCAGGGCCGGGGCGGAGAGGGTTTTGTTGTTGTTGTTTTGTTTTTTGCAGTATTCGCTCCATAAGACACACACACTTTTCCCCCCACTTTTTGGGGGGGAAAAGTGCATCTTATGGAGGAAAAATACGGTACATACAGTTATCATGCAGTGTATGTGCACTGTTATGAACTGACATCCATTGCTCTTCCAACATTCCTTAGGTCATGTAATTCATTTCCTTTGATGGTACAGGTTCCCACTTCTAGCCTGCCCAACTGACCTGAAAATGGTTTTAAATTTATCTCCTAACTAACTTGAAGACTCTATTCAACTTACAGGGCAATCAATCTTGCGTAGGAACAGGCAGGCCAGGAGGCCTGCGCTGTATCCAGTGCAACAATGGGGCAAGAAGTGGCTCAGCCGAAGGCAAAGGGAAACTCTTCCCCTTACCCCTGGGTAAACCACCACAGGTCCAATGGGTCTCCTCAAACTTGCACCACTTCAGTAGGTGGCACAAGTCCGAGGAGAACGGAGCAGCTTCAAGCCGGGTCCCAGCATGGGTCTCAGCCCCGTCTTCCTCTGGGGGAGGGAGGGCTCACCTGCCCCCGGGACCGCCCTCTGCCGGCCCTCACCCCACTCTGGAATGGCCGACACAACCCTCTCTACCCAAGTCAGCACGGAGGCTGGATGCAGCCTCTATGGGCCAGCATGTGTCCCTACGCCGGCCCAGTCAACTCCTGAGGAGTCGCAAATGTGCTTTACGGCATGTCTGTAATCCTCCAGGGCCAATGCAAGGGACTTGCGCTGGCCTAGGGTGCAGTTAGGATTGCGCCCTTAAAATCAGCATAATCATGACATCCAACAATTGATATGCACTTCTGCTTAGGAAATATCTGCTAAACTCCTGAATCCACACAAAGTTGGAAACTTCAGTGACTGTGTTGCAAGGTCAAAGCAAAGTTCAAAAGCAAACTCAGTAGGCAAGAGTGGTGATAATCTGCAAGCTTTATTTCGTTGCCAGCAACGGGCTTCTCAGGGACTCCTATCCAAAGTGAAGAGAGCAATGAGAGCCATGTGGGAACTCTCAGAGCCCTCAGAGAAAAGCAATTTTCCAGTGTGAGCCTCTCCCTTATATTTGATTCTGGCTCCTTTGTCTGAGGAGTCTTACATTTCGCATTGGCTGGTGTGTGACATCAGAAATGGGGGCCTTCTCAGGGTTGGCCAGAGATAGCTTTACAAATATTTGATTGGTTGGTTTTAAGTTAGATTCCTAAAAAGGCAAATACATACATTTGAGACATTGTTTCCAACAACCACTAGATGGCACTCTTTACTCATTTACTCAGCATGTTACGAGCTCAGCATTAGCTCAGCATGTTACGAGCTGCTTTGCACAGCTGTTTGATGTTTCTGTGCCTCACGGCCGAACCACAATCACCCCCGGCGACAAGGAAGACTCAGAGGCAGAAGTCATCCACCACACTCCTCCTTTACTGTATGTACAGATATTTACAAGTCCAAGTAGTACAACGGTACATGATCCACTCTTCCAACCAACGTAGCCTCCGGCTCACAATGCTCTGCTTCTCCCACACACTTGCTTGCCTCTGCTGGACATTTATATTTCTTGCAGCCAATCACAGCATTGGGAATTACTGCACAGTCATGCTGACTGTGCAGCTGCTGCCACACACACACACACACACACACACACACACACACACACACACACACACATGAGATCACCTGATGCAATATCACCAGATATTGCATCAGCATGAAGCTCCCAGGATGCTGTGCACTCCTGGTTTGGCCAAGGCTTCAGGCCTGATATTGTGCAGCCAGTAAATTACCAGTCAGGCCGGGGTTCAACCCGTGACAGGCCTTTACTATGTCTTGTGCTTATTTCTGACTTTGACAGAGTTACTAGTGTTATCTTTCCAAATTCCTTTCTGTCTGGTCTCATCAATCACTGGGCTTTCTATCAACCTCTGTTTAAACTACGCCTTTGGTTTTTCCCTCTATTCTATGTGTGATTCTCTATATGTGATTTGTACAGTGGTATAAACTTATATTTAATACAAGACAAACCAACCTCTTATTGTAAATAAGAATTTTAAGAACTCTTTTATTCATTTTAACTAAATCCAACTTCTTTTGTCAACTTAGAGGCTCTCATTATGTTATGCTGATCAGGGGACCTTTTCTGGAATGTTATTTCTGCTTATCTGTTCCTGTCTATCTGGTGTCTGTATCTTAGAAAACTCTATCTCTGTCTGTCAAACAAGACAAACTGTCTGCTTAGATCTCCTCATTAAAAATGTTTCTAACCTGTGTATAACCTTTAGTTCTTGCTTCTTGGTGCCAAGAGATATTGGCTTCCTGGCTACTCCCTAGTTCCTTTGTATGTTGTATCTAATCTCACTTTAAGTTGTAACTCTCTAGGTCCAATTAAAAGTATCTAAATCTGTCACTTTGAGTCTACAGAGATATACAGAGTTCTTATCTTGTGAGGAGTAACTTTTCTTAGAGTCTCCTTGTTAGACTCTCTTAATTAACTTTGCCAGACATCTGCCTCCTTAAGGTTACATTTGAATTACATTTTCAGACTTGTGGCTTTAAGCCTCTTTAATAGTTTTCCCCTTTCTGTGTATTTCATGCTTTGATCTAACTATTCTGACAGCTAAAATTCACTACTATGCCTTTATATATTGATTACATTTTAAAAAACAACCCCTATAATTATTGAGGCATTAAAGAACTATTGGCATGCAAGCATGCTAACTTAGTAATTTATTTGGCACTTCTATGATGCTCTGGTGTAAATAACTCAGTTTTCATTTAAAATGGCAAAACTGTTTTTGTTTTCCTTTTTGATTTAAGGAAACTAATAGAATAATAGGTTTAAAAGGGAAAGCCTGTTTGAATTACATTTTAAAATCCAAAAAGCCTTTTTTTGCCATGGGTTTCATCTGTTCAGTTTAGTTTTCATTTATCATACTACCAATTAAGCTTGACAGATGGAAATTCCAGCTTCTTACTCCCTTTTTTCATGAAGCGGTTCACCTTATCTGATGTCCTTGACAGTTTACCAAAAACATTCCTTGAGACTAATTTATAGCCTGTCACTGTTTGCAGACCAAAAATGCTTTCTTTGTTCCAAACATAAGCATGCAGAACATAACATTTTTCCCTATTTCTTAAACATAGAAACTAATAACTAATTTAGCTATAAACACCCATAACAGCATAAACATTTGCTTTCATTAAACTTGTAAACATTTAAACATTTTCCTTCTTAAACTGCTAAGTATTTGCTCTGTTTAAATGATTTGTTTTGACATAAATGGCTGGCTTTCATTAGCCTGTATCAACTGTACATCATGATTACATGCACTGCATGAACTGCAGATATAAGCCACAATACTAGACCCTATATGTAGTGAGTTTTAATATTTACCATACTCTGATGATCATCCTTTATATGTATTTTTGACTTGAAAACAGAGTTGATGACACAGTCAGTTCTCTTTAAACACAAATTTGCTACATACAAATTCGCTTATTTGTGAACAGCAGAGCTGCCTTCTATTTCTTATTATCTGTGACTCTGTTCTCATTATCTGCAAATACTGTGCCAATACAAGCTGAAAGTTGTCAGGATTCAGTCAATTTTCCACATCAAGTGGATATTGGTATTGGCCCATGGAGAATCATCAGACACATCTATGTCTGCTTCCAGTCTTGCCCTACCATCTTGGGCACCCTCTCAGGGACTCCAGCTGAACCTTCACAACCCTAGTGATGATGAAAGGCCAATAACGAGAGGTCTCTGGAATGCTACCTGAGGGCTGCTCTGGGGATGAGACAAATCCAAGGAAGGAGCCAAGAGACAGCTGGAGGAGGATAATGGGTAAGGCAACCTCTTCCGCACTGCTGAACTCTGAGGCCTCGTTGTTGGGCCAGCAACCCAACAATGAGAGTTAGCCAGCTAGGAGAAGTTAAGGATAGCCAGCATGGAGAAATCACCACCGCCACAACCTTCAATGCATCAAGAGCTATCCAGTATGAAGGAGGAAGTATCAGATGTTCGAGATATTGATGAGCCCTCGCTATCACCCAGCCCTATAGACTTCAAGATTCAGGTTCATAAAGTGCATAGAGTGTATGATGAAGAGGGTTCCTTTACCCCATTTTTCTCGGCTCAATGATTCCGTATCCACTAGATCAGCGGTTGCCAAACTTGTGACAGCTGTGTAGCAAAAAAGTGGTCCCCATTTGAACTAGCACCTACTGTTCCACCGAAATGCTGACAATCAACTCACCTGATCTCGTCAGCACAATGCTCTGGGCAGTTCTATCTGTAGCCCACTGCCTCAGTAGGCTTTGCACCCACACTTCCAGGCAGACACAACTGCATAGAATATCACGTTGAAGAGATTGGGTGGGCAGATTGTGAGCAACGCAGTGGAATAGTAAGCACTGCTCACAATGGGGAGGGATTCGGCACTGCGCCGGATCTATGCTGCACTAGATATTTTCCAGGAACCTAACCCTAGCAGATAATGAGAACTGACAGTATTTTAATCTTTATAATCCTTTTGGAGTTTGCTCTCAACAACCACCTAGTAAGGTAAATCACTATTATTCCCGTTTTACAGACTGGGAACTAATGCCAAGAGATTATGACAAGGGGTTTATAGCAGAGGGGAACCCAGGCACCTTGAATTTATGTTCATCTCTCTTTCCATTGGACTACTTTTACAATGAGACTACAAATAAAGGCACAATGAAGTTAGCACTGCTACATGCCACTCTGTGGAAAACAGGCCAGTTTATTTTTTACTATGTGAGTTGTGTAGCTCATTATAATAGGGTTAAAAGCAAGAGAGATCAGGGATCTATAAAAATGGGGCTGTGGCTCTCTGGGAGAGCACATGCTTTGCCTATGGAAGGTCCCTCATTCAATCCCTGGCAATGCCAGATAGTATTGAAAAAAGTCCCCTATCTGAAATCCTAGAGACCTCATGTATGCACTATTTTCAGTGTAGAAAATGATGAGCTAGACAAATAAACAGTCTGATTTACAGAACACTGTGACCAGTGCAGTGTCTAGATTAAATGCGGGGGTACAGAGATATGTTGAACAGAGTTTTAGCAATGTGGTGATTGTATATGTAGTCTGCCTGACTTTGTTGTATTGTTGTTTTGTTTTGGTCTTGTTTTACCTTGCGAAAGCACCTAATTTCGTTGTACTTGTGTATACGGGTACAATGACAAAAATTTTCTATTCTATTCTATAAGTTCTCATCTAGTCGTTCCCATCCAGCTCACTACTCTGTATGAGGCAGCTATGTTCACAAGAGTCCCAAGAGTCCGTATGTTCACAAGAGTCATGATCACATGATCAGACTTCCAACGAAGCCAATCAAACATTTTCAGAAAGAAACATATTATAAATACCTAATTTGCCTATCAATTAGAATTTATAGTAAGGGAACTGAATTCCCCAATAAGATATTCTTCAGAATTTCAAAACTACCAATTCTATGCAGATTTGTTTGAAAGTAGGTCCCAATCTGCATGACATGGCAGCCATTTGATTACAGCTAAATTGCTGAAGATCCTGTACTCAAAACAAAACACAATGTTCTGCTTGTTAAATGCATGCATTTGGATAGTGTGCACCAGATATTTGGCAATACTATTCACTTATTCATTCATTCAGTCATTCAATTTGTATCCCACTTTTCTCCTCGAAGGGCATTCAAAGCGGCTAATACTCAAGACAGCTGGTCACATGTTATTCTATCCCCATGTGCACAATGCCTGTACACATTTCTATCTGAATGATTGTAGCTGTTAATTTATACAGATCATATATACAGATCAGCAATTACGTATACTGTACACAGATTGTACCAGCATTGGATGAACACATGAATAACTATACCCATATACAAGCCAACAATAACTATACCTGGATACACAGATGTACACAGGTACAGTTTAACATATGAACATCCTGACTGTGGAAAAATAATGTGTTACTTATTCAATAATCATAGCAAGTTGGTATGTAGCAAAACAGAGTACTATTCAGACAAATTCTTCCTGAGCCAAACAATTTAATCTAGATAATAAATTCTGATCTTGGTCATAGATTCACTGCAACTTCAAGCCTAACACTTCCCTAGAAAGAGTTCTACCTGTGATTTTACTCATTTTATTGCTATTTTTAAGTATATTATTGTGAGCCACCCGAAATACTTGTATTAAAGGGCAAGATACAAATCTATTAAACAATGCCATAATTTTGAAGATACATTGAAATTATCCTAATTAATGGGTATTATATGTAGACTATTGCACCCTCATTATTTGGATAATAAATAACGAGTATTGGCATATTCAGTCACCTATCAGTATAATAACATCTCTATTTATCTGATCTTCGACTTAAGTATGGCTCCTGGAACTTAACCCTTAAGAAGGGTACTTAGTATACATGGAATGTTTGAAGTAAAACCTTCACTGAGGAAGAAACAAAAATGAACCAGATTTTTTAGCATATACCAGACAAAGTACTAAACTAAAAGGAAATTACAACTCTGCATGCATACGAATCTAATCAAATTACTCTCCTTGAGCTATTTTGGTTCCAACAATGAACAGAGAAAAGCCACATGTGAATAAATATCCAATCCCTTCAGGAAAAATAGTTGAAATATAAAAAGCAACAGCAATCTGATGCCCTGCAGGTCTCTTCGGTTATAACACTATAACAGTCTTTTAATAGAAAAATGAGTCTTATGTTTGAAACTAGTTTGCAGAACTCAAATGAAAGCTACATCAAGCATTTTAATTTCCACTTAGTCCACAACTATTGCAAACAATTACATTTATGTGTTTTTTAAGATTTAAATTCTATCAGGTGCACTAATACAGTGGTTCCCAAATGGCCCCAATAATGGGTCGTGACCCAATTTCCCGTGGGTTTCAAAGCCCCAAGCAGAGCCTCCAATGAAAACACTGGGGATAGAAAGATCAGATAACTAATTGCATCAAGCCCTGATGCTATTCAAATAGCTGCTAATTGCCCTGCTAAGAGTTCAACTCCTGCAGTTTGCAAGTTTGTGTAAATATAGAGAGATAAAATGTTTGAGCATCATTTTTCTGGTTATTATTACTTGCAAATAAAAATATTATTTCTTTATGGATCTCTTTTTTTAAGTCTTTTAAAGCTAGGTGGGTCCCAATAGAATGTCATTTTTAGAAGTGAGCCTTGATGCTAAAACGTTTGGAACCACTGCATTAATACATAGTGCTAAAAAGCCCCAAATAAAAGACAGTTTTCATTAACTTACAACAAAAAGATAAAGAAGCACCAAAATATTGCAAACAACATGACAACAGCCAATAGACTGGCTGTTATATTTTAAGTAAAGCAGTCAATACAACAAAGTCAATTGTGGGTATTTAGACAACTCTCTGATCTCTCAATACTTAATATGACAGATAGGTCTTATCAAAGAGCCATGTGTGACAATTTACTATGCCATGAAAACAATCCTTGTCAGGGCAGAGTGACTTCCAGTCTTACTAAATGGGATAACACTTGTGATGTGGTTCAAGAGATCTTGGGGGGAAAGCAAATAACAGGCAAGTATTATCTCTCTCCTCCTCCCCCCGCCCATTTCTCTCCTCTTCCAGGTTCCTGTATATGTGCAGACTTGGTAGAGTAGGCACAACTCAGGTTAGCAGTTCTCAAGGAACTACTAGAGAAGTTGAAGCTTTAGAGTTATAACCCAGGTTCCCCAAACAATTACTGTACTTTCATTTCATCCTTCCTGGACCATCAGACATAGCCAAGACATACCACCCAATTCAGCAGATACTCTCAGAACCAGTAGCAGTGGTAGCCAGAGGAGCCCAGAAAACTAGTATGAACACTGCACAATGAAGAAATGATGGGTGGGAATGATTTTCTTTCCCTTCCTTCAATCCTTCCTGCATCTCTGCAAGTTTCCTCTGGAGCCAGCAGGCACTGTTAGCATCATTTGCAGTGACTCTCTCCAGCTCAGTCTGACCACACCCACACCAAGTCTTCATAAGTGAGCCACATTTGCTAATAGAATAGAGCTAGTTTTCACAATTAATCACAAAAACTTAGCCAATGATGAGAAAGACGTCCATACTGCAATCTGATGAACACTTACTTACATGGGAGTGAACACTGCTAAACAATGCAGAAATTACTTCTGATTAAACATTCATAGGGTTGGGCCACCGATCTTAATGTTTTCCCATTCACTTGCTCAGATTCCAACAGGAGGATTAACTGAAATTATCTTCAGAAGACCTCCTATGTTGGGTTGGGTTGGTCAATATATCATACACTTTTTTTAACTGTGATATTGGCACAAATATTCTCCAACAACTGCTGTTGTCAGCAGTGGCGTCACTAGGATTCATGTCACGTGGTGAGGGAGGCCTGCGCATCACCCCATGCAGTGGGCGGGGCAATGCCCCAGGTGATGGGTGTGGTGATGGGCCATCGCCCCGCCCCCATTGGTTTTTTGGCTGTACCTTTTGTTAGAACACAGATATTTCAATGTGGTTTGTTTCATTGCATTCTGCAGAAATTACACATTGATTGATATATAACATGATGGTGTTATTCCTCCAAATTCTGATTTTAGTGATTTTGAAAACTTGTAGAGTCTCACACACACCCCCAGTGTCAACTTACTAACACCTTATTGCAGCAGTTCTCAAACTTTTAGCGCTGGGACCCACTTTTTAGAATAATAGTCTGTCCAGGACCCATTGGGAGTGATGTCATGGCCAGAAGTGACATCATCAAGCAAATTAAAATAAATAATTATAAATAATTAAATTAAAAGAAATAATTAAATAAGGGGGAGCCAGTCCTGTTCCACCAAGTGAATCTACTCTGAAGTATGTCCCATAGTGGTCAATGGGGCTTACTCTCAGGAAAGTGTGGGTAGGATTGCAGCCTGTGAGCCCAATACTATGCATGTCTACTCAGAAGTAAGTCCCATAGTGGTCAATGGAGTTTACTCTGTAGTCCGCCTGCAATAACAACCCCCCAAAAAGAATCAGTGAGATTTCCAGCTCTCCCAGTGCCCAGTTTAAAGTTCTTCTATTTCAGGCACATCAGAATAAAGACTCTCCTGGCTTTGCAAGTGCAAAATAGAAAACTTTCCCCTTACCATTCAAGCCTCTTTTTTTGTCCTTTATAGTGGGGGGGGGGGGGGAGAGGAAGAGGCTTCCTTCTGGAACATATGTTGAGCTTCAGTTCCATCGAATCGGAACCATTCTGGTGTCCTCACATTCCCCTTTGCCTCGCCTGACCACCAGTCAAGGCTCATCTGCCTATTCGTGAGTAAACGCAACTGTGAGGCTGCTTCGCTTTCCATAGGGCTGGGAGGGAGAGACCTCCTTCTCCCTTTTGTGTTTTTGGGGGCTGCATTCACTGGATCAGGACCATTCTGACGCCCTTGGAGTCCTCTCAGCCTGCCCTGGGTCCTCTCAGTCCTTGCCTGGACTAAGGCAAGTTCACCTACTTGCGAGTAAACACGGCCACGTGGCTTTGTTTGGGGCTCAACACACACAGCTGGGAGGGAGGCAGGGACAGCTCACTTTCACTTTCCATAGGGCTCTATGCATTTTTGCTTTCTGGTTTTTTGGCCATAACATTTGAAGGAAAGGAGTTGTTTCAATTCTGTTTTTTGCACTGCACTCTGCTGGACATTCTGCACCCAATGGTGTATGGTACGATAGAGTAGCTCCGAAAGCCACGAAGTTAGCGCGTCCTCCCCCCAGGGCACGTCACCCCCCCGCACCCCCTAGCGATGCCAGTGGTTGTCAGTCTACATATACACCTGCTCCATGTAAATCTCAACCTGGGATCTGCACCAATGCCAACTGTACAGTGGCATGGAGCAGCTGTAAACCAACAACATTAGTACAGTTATGTCTTCCTGTCTTTTAGCTAATTACCCTAGTAAAAAGACTGTAAATCCTGTGGACATACTTCATGTGCTATGCTGAACTGTATTAATTACCACTGTACACCAAATACAACGTATTCAAATTCAGCAGAAAATATTCAGACACCCCACTGTATTTCACAAGACCATATTTGTTCTCTCTGCCAATATTGTTTAAAAAAAACACTTCCCTTCAAACTTGATTCTACATACAGGACACTAGGGCTCTATGTTTATTCAATTGCAATGATTTTCAGATCAAGTTTACTTTAAAAGAATGCTTTCTAACAGCTGGATTTAAACTTAGCAGTTCTGAAAGTAAAGTATTATTTCTTCTCTAATCATTAGCTATATCAACAAAAGTTCTGTAGGGCTCCATAGTTCCAAAAATAGCTCTGCCACCCTGCAATGTGTTCAATTTCTTCCTTTATTTTGCATCAGTGGAAAAAAAAACCATATCTGATATCCTAGTGGAAAGAAAGGAATTATATTCAATATAACATCTGTCACTGTAAGAATCTAAACAAAGACAAATTTGGCACTTCCAACATACTGAGCGGTGAGAAATCTAGAGGCTATGCTGCAGGAATTCATTTTGGTGGGATAAGGGTGAGCACTGGAGACTGATGGTGTCTTACAGAAAAAAATCCCAAGAACACAGTCCAGCAATAACTTTTATTAGACCCAAAGAAAAGCTCTCTTGTGACCTTGTGTCATTTTGATTGGTTTAATAATGCTATGTCTCTGTAATATTTGTTTATTTACAAATATATACTAGCGGAGCATAGCAGAATCATACAGATAAATGCAGCTGGCAGTATAACTACTAATCTGGCACCAAAATTCCTCAAGAGCAGAGGCACTAAAAGACTGCCTCTGTTTTAACCACCTCCAGCTACATATTCACAGTTCTCTCTACCCGACTGTCTCTGTCCCCAAATTTTAAACCTCATGTAGTTTTTGCTGTTTTTCTGGGCCAAATTACACTTATATAAGCATCATTAGCCCTGGTAGGCTTACGTTTTCTTAGTGAACAGATTCAGATCACCCTTCCCAACCAATAAGTCCTACAGTGCAGAGACTTAGGAATGCTTTAAACCTACCCCCACTATGGTTCTAATCCCATCTGGTTGCAATTTACAAGAGGAACAAGCATTGTATGTGACTGCATTTAGGGAAATGTTAGAGACCTGTACTTTTTACAGGCTATTGTGTATACGATAGTAAATGGAACTTACTCCTGGGTAGGATTGCAGCCTAGGATTGTTTAAAATGTTCCTGCTTGATGATGTCACTTCCAGTCATGACACCACTTCTGGTGGGTCCTGACAGATTCTCATTCTAAAAAGTGGGTCCTGGTGCTAAATGTGTGAGAACCACTGCATTATACGTGAAGTTTTGATTCTTTGTCCCAATGTACATTACATTACACTTACTTACACTGAAACGCATCAGCCATTTTGCGCCCATTCTCCCAGCTTGGAGAGATCCTTCTGAAGCTCCTCACAATCGCTTCTGGTCTTTACCACTTGGAAAAGTTTAGTGTTGTCTGCAAACTTGGCTACCTCGCTGCTTAACCCTGTCTCCAGGTCATTTATGAACAGGTTGAAAAGCACTGGTCCCAGGACAGATCCTTGGCGCACACTGCTTTTCACCTCTCTTCACTCTGAAAATTGCCCATTAATACCCACTCTCTGTTTCCTGGTCCTCAACCAGTTCCTAATCCAGGAGAGGACCTGCCCTCTAATTCCCTGACTGTGGAGTTTTCTCAGAAGGGACCATGTCCAACACTTTCTGAAAATTCAGATATATAGCAAGTCGGACAGTTATGACCCACCTGCCAGGGACAGGATGCCCTTTTCAGTTGTTGTGCATGCAAACACTTGATGTCACAGCAATTAAATTGAAGACCAGAAGTAGACTCAGAGGTATTTAAGTATATGAACAAAAATGATACAAAATAGATTGCCAAAAGGAGTCTGAACTTCAACTGCACCAACACTTTAACTAATTATTGAGCATTTTTAATCAAACTTAGTCACAAGACTTTCCTATAGCTAAGCATATAATTTTGTCTGTACTCTCTTCACCAGTCATTTTTTTCTTGTCTGTTCAGGAGTGTGTGTGTGCACACGTGTTTTTTTTGTTAATTCAAATGTTTTTATTAATACAAATGCCAAATAAAGCCCTCACCATTTCCTGTTTTTATATTCAACTTCTAGTAAACAACTGCCACTGCCAGATGCTAAAACCTCAGAAGTAGCTAACTACACCCTTCTAAACATTCAAAAATGGATCTTCTAATCACACTTATCAACAAATGAAGCGCCCTCAAACCTGCAAACTGTCCCCAGTGAAATAAGGATCACCTGAATGCTAGATGAAACAATCAGGAGAGGGGGAAGTATGGAGAATTCTTGTCAGCTGCAGCAGGGGGAAGCTGAGGAAGCTTTTATATTATGCCACCCAAATCTATTTAGAGACTGTAAGTTCCTTGAGGATGGAGACCTGCCTTTTTATTTTTAATTTAAAATATTTTATAGGTGTTTTTGACTAAGATAGACCAACAAACTCTCTGAAGAATTCAATTGCATAGATACAACTGTATTTAAAAAACATAGAATTGTCTTCCAAGATCACACAGTAAAGTATCTTATAGTTCCCTCAAAAATGCTTGGGGCAAAAAGTAGTCTGTAGGATGTAAAAGCTTCTTAATGGTCTTTCAGCCCAAACCAGTACAAATTCCCCCACACCAATGTAGCAGTGCCAACACTGCTTGCACTACATGCTGCAATCACATACACAAGAAATGTTGATTTCTTGCCCAAATGGGCATTACTTTACACTAATTTTCATTGAGACACACCTGCCATTTTGCTGCCCATTCCCCCAGTTTAGAGAGATCCTTTTGGAGCTCTTCACAATCTCTTCTGGACTTTACCACCTGAAAAAATGTATTGTCAACCACAAGTTTGGCCATCTCCTCACTGCTTATCCTGAACTCCAGATAGCCCATCTCATAGCGTTGTTACCAGTATAAAATGGGGAAGGAGTTATGTAAGCCATTCTGAGCATCTTGGAGGAAGGGTGGAATACAAATACAGTAATAAACAATAATAAACAAGAGGGAGCAACATAGACAGAGCCACTCTGCTCAAATTCAGATTCAAATTCAACCTTGGCTGTTCTCAAGTTAAAATATCTGGTGATTCAATCAGATACCCTGTGTACCATGGCATTTGGACTTTCATTCCCTTAGACCAACCATTTTCAACCACTGTGCCCATTTTCAACCACTGTGTACACTGCTTGGGAGTTTGGGGAGGATCATTTGTTAGTAGGGCCATTGGGGGATGCAAGCCCCTGCTGTCAGTGCAGTGTGCCTTGTCAATTGCCAAAAAGCTGATGGCATGCCTTGACCTTTTTACTGCCTTGTCAGTGTACCATGAGATGAAAAAGATTGAAAATTGTTGCCTTTTTCAGGACATTTTCATACAACCCTTAAGATTTGCTTTTTGTGCCACACAGTTTTTTTAAATAAAAATTTGTTTCCCACTTTCTCCTGATCTTGAGACAACTTAATAATTAGCCAACCAAGAAGTTCTAAAATAATTAAACAGTTAAAATATAAAATATTGCTAATGTGGGAAGAAATTCAACAACAAAAAAATTCAAACCTGAATACACTTACCAGCTAATGTAGTTCTTACATTTCTGTTCAGATTTGAAACAAAGCTGATTTAAGCATCACATGTGAAAACAATGTTAATCTCTAGCTATGATCTAAGGGCTTCTAAGGGCGATTTCCAGTGAACCAGAGCAAATCTGTAGATTCTCATTGGCCTCATCTCTTCTCTAGTGCCCCAGATAATAATAAGATCCCCAAAGGAAGATGATCTGTCTGTGTAATGCTATAGCTATAAATTTGAGTACTATACTTGATCACCAATTTTTATTTTATAGATATAAAG
The DNA here is from genome assembly GCF_035046505.1 of Tiliqua scincoides. NCBI lineage: Eukaryota > Metazoa > Chordata > Lepidosauria > Squamata > Scincidae > Tiliqua > Tiliqua scincoides. The sequence goes on along the minus strand of NC_089821.1, from coordinate 260,462,610 downwards.
ATGTAGGACGCAATCCTATCCTGCACTGGAACAGGCAAGCCAAGAGGCTTGTGCTGTATCCAGCACAGGACAGGAGCCTGAAGTAACTCAGCCAGAGGTAAGGGGAAACTTTTCCCCTTACTTCCGGGTAAGCCACCCTGGCCCCTATGGGTCTTCTCGGACTTGCGCCACCTCCTGAGGTGGCACAAGTCTGAGTAGAGCGGAACAGCTTGAAACTGCTCCAAGCTCCCCGGGAATGGGGGTTGGGATCCAGAATAACTGCCGGGTTCCAATTCCGCCTCCTGCTCCTCACCCGCCCGCCCTCGTGGCCGCCCACCTCCTGCCCTTCCCCAGAACACCTCTCTCACGCCTCCCCCCCGCCCACCCCAGAGTCTTGGGTCGGCCAAGCCCAGCCGATGCAAGCCTCTGTGCCTCTGTTGGCGCAGAGGCTTGCGTTAGCCTCTGTAGGCGGTGCACCTCCACACGCCGGCCTTGCCAACTCACGAGGAGGCACAAATGTGCCTTATGGCACGTTTGTGACCCTCCTAGGCTGGCGCAAGAGACTTGTGCCAGCCTAATTCCATCTCAGGATTGTGCTGGTATACTCTGCCCTTCTGTCCTAGAAATTGGGTCTTCAGGCCAGCTAATAACCACAATAAAAGTATAATAAAACAACATTTTAAAAATCAATCAGAACAAAAACTTTACAATAAAAATCAAGCAGCTGAACAGCACCAAAAATCAAGCATGCATCAAATCTGAAAGCAGAAATTGTTGCAAAAACAGCATCTTTCCTTAGCCAGGGGAAGGAGGAAAGATTCAACTTGATTTCCAGGGACAAAATGTTCCAGAACTCAGGTGCTACTTCCTGGTCTGCTCTTGTATATTCATCTCATGTTTACTGGGGATCAGACACAGAGCACGGTCCCCTACAGTGGTTGCAGTGCAGGAGTTGACCAGTGCCAGCCCATCCATGTGGTCACCTGAAGCTTGTTGCATCAGTAGCACATTGCAAGGGGGTGGTGGACTCAGGGTGCCTTTTAACCCAAGTCTTCTGCCATCTCCCTTCAACTTGTCACTGATTCTAGCTGCACCAATCTGCCTAGCACCAATCTCACTCAAGCATAAAGCACATCATTTCCCTCCTTACCACATTCCTTGAATGCTGCGGTGAAAACTGGAAGAGTAGAACTTTTGGTTTCATTTATAAGAGTTTTCAAGAGATTGTAAATGAAACTGGAAGGTCCACACTACCAGGTTTTACAGCAGTGTGCAAGGAGCATAGTAAGGGTTTTTTTAATTTAGTGTAGATGCCCAGATGCCAGTAGATGCCAGCATAAGGTGTTCCAGGTTGTGCCACCCTTGGAGTAGACTCGTATGGAAATAGGTCTGTTTATAAGATTAAAATCAGCAATTGGACCAAAAATGCACTGGGAGCAAGTGAAGAGGCTACAAGATTGGTAAAACATGATCAAGAGCCCTGGTTCACACTAGGTGCTGTATTTTGTATTAACTGATATTTTAACACTTTTCAAAAGGCAGCTTCACATACAGCATGTTCAATGTTGTATAAAGGGGTGCAAACTGAGACCAAAAAAAGCCACAGCTGCACATGTATGATGAAAGGATATGAATTGTGATTATCCAAGAAAAAGATACTGTACCGTAGTACAGTAGATTTTTGGTGTATGGGGTATGAAATGTTACTGTGTGGTGGCAATTAAAAATGCAAATATCATGCTCACCTACCTTCCCAAGAACGGCTCAAGAACTGCATGACCTCAGGGGAAGAAAGAAGAAGCTGTGCCCAGACCAGAAGGAGCTTGTAACACTGGCTCCTATGGAAAGGAGCATTGGCTGGAGAATTCTATTACAGGTGGAGCCTCTTTACCTGCAGGGATTCCATTCTCCTATCCCCGGCAGATACCAAAAACTATGGATAACAAAATTCGTAGTTTTCAGAGCCCACCTGAAATGGCAGCTGTGCTCAGGTTGCTTCCACAGGCTCTTCTGAGGCCCGCAGAGGCCGCGCATGTACTTTCAGAGTCTCAGAATGGCTTCCAGAGCTCCTAGAAGGGCACTTCTGGTTTTAGCCAAAAACCAGAAGTGCCCTTCAAGGACCTTCAGAGGCCTTTCTGAGGCCTACAGGAGAGTCAGTGGAGGTGACCAGAGCACAGCTCTGGTTGCCTTTGGAGGCTTCAGGTTGGGCCAAATGTGGTTCAGCGTGGGTCCAGGGAACCCATGTTGAGCCAAATCCATGGATATAAAATCCACTGATAAATAGGCTCAACCTGTACTGTACTTTTTCAAATGCCGTAGACCACCTTGGGAGACTCTTCAGAGGAAGAGAAGCAGGCTGGATAAATAAATATCTTTATATGCATCCATGATGTGGTCACATTTGGAGCACTGCGTAATGTTTTGATTGCCTCTAGTCATTAAAATGGTCGAACTGAAAAAGTTGCAGAAAATAGCAATCAAAATTATCAAAGGGTTGAAGTACCTCCACTATGAGAAAAGGCTAAAGGGGTGGGGCCTTTTGTTCAGAAAGAAAAGTTGACTAAAGAACGATATGTAAAGATTCAAGAATGTATGCAACGTTCTGGAACAAGCAGATAGAGAGAGAGCAACTTCTCTACCATTGCATCAGACCTTTATGGGTCATTCAATAAGACTGTCAGACAGTAGATTCAGGGCCAACACAACCAAGTATTTCTTCACATCAGAAGTAACCAAGTTATGGAATTCATTGCCACAAGATGTAATAGTAGCTACTGACCTAGAAGGCATTTAAAAGGGGGTGAGACATATTTATAGGCTTATCATCGATCAGTGACCAGCCCAGCAGGGAAGTGCTGATCTTTCTTGAGGCCAGTCAGATACTTGCAGGAAACCCAATCCTGGCAACAAGATGTTGGACTAAAATGGAACCTTGGTCTGATCCATCAGAATTCCTACACTCTCCCTGCATCATTAACTGTTTCCTGGATTCTCAGACATCCCTGCAATGCAAATATTTTCTCCATGGTATTTTCTCCAATATCTTTCTCCTTAGCACTTGATTACCTGCCTATACTTGCTAGACTTGATTCCACCAAGACTATCTATGCCCCATCTCTGAAGGACAGAAACACTATCATTTTGGTACATTGTGTATTATGCAAAGGAAAAACCATAACTGTAGAAAAGGCAATTGTAAAAGTTGTGGAAAAGGCAAAGTATTTTCCATTGTTAAGTGCCAACTGCAATCTTGTGTCCATAAAAATACTCTTAACATTTCCTTAAAGAGCGTGTTTTTGATTATTTTTAATTACTTTACTAGTTCAGAAAACTCAACAGTAATAAAATAAATTCCACTGGACAGCCTGAGTGTGTTATAGTATGACCACTTTCTACATCATTCCTTAAATTCTTTCTAAGACCCCTCCCACTTGCAGTAAAATCTGCAGCTGCTGAGATCTCCAACAAAACCTCTTTCTTTGCATCTAAATTTTTATAATACTCACTATGACTCGGCACAATGGAACAAAAAAGACACAGTTTTCACTAGTCTCTATTCCCTTGTCTGAGCCCACGTTCTGTATTATCTCACATAAATGCTGAAATAGTCATGGTATTAAACACTCATGCAAGTGAAATTCAGAAAGAAACTCAAAACTGAATCTGTCAAGGGAGAGAGCACCCTTGCATTCCCTCCAAAGGGGGACTCTGGAACAACCTCTCAGATTATAGACACACCTTCCACCTGTCACCAACTATTTCTCCATACTCATCCCCAATAATCCAGGGAGACTTAAAGTCACTTTGGGTCATTTGTTAACAATGTCAAACAACAATCTTTATTTCTTAATATCTGCATTTAAAGGTTGTGTCATTATGCTCTTACTAGTAAACATCAGTAATTGAACAAGGTTTCCTGTGGTTATTTTCAAATAACATCTGCTTCCAATGCCCATCAGGCAGATAAAGTGGGACTAGGAGGCAGAAAGAGAGAGAAAGAGATTTATATCTATCTGTCTATCTTATCTATATATTTTTTTATTCTTTTCTGGTTGTTTTTGAGGAAAGCTAAACCAATCACTTCTCACATTCACCTGCCTTGAATTAAGAACAATGATTAAACATTCTCAGTAATAATTTTGCCTTCAGTCAGTGTTCTAAAAGCAATACCACAGTTGATCTATTTCTCCCAATGAATAGGTCTGGGAGTAGATTCATTAGAGCCCAATCCTATGCATGTCTACTCAGAAGTCCTATTAAAGTCAATGGGGTTGACTCCCAAGGAAATAGGATTTAGTTGAACAACCCAATCTTATGGGCTATCTGCAGCTATCTGCGGTGCCCATAAGAACTCATATTCTGGCAGTGCAATCTGCTTTATGGTAGTTTGCAAACAAATGCATTTGCTATGGTCATAAACTGCAAGCAGTTGCAGCTCTGGGAGCTGCACCGTAACTGGTAAGATGGTGAGAAATGGATGCCTTGGGCAGGGAGATGAAGGGCAGGAGGTGACAGATACTGGCAGATGTCAGATCCTATCCTCCCAAATTCAGCTCATGTTGCCTCTTTACTCTCCTTAGACCTACATCAGCTATAAAGTTGGTGTGGGTCTGAGAAGGCTCATAGGCCATCAAGAGTCCTTCCTGGAGGTAAGGGAACAAAAGTACTTTGAAGAGACCTCCTGATTTACCTCCCTCTCTGTCATAGCATGCCACACACGCCTTCATGGGACGGCGGCATTGTGTAAACTGGGGGGGGGGGGGAATCAAATTTAGTTTTATGGTCTCAGCCAAAAGAATTGGATGCATTTTCCAAAACACTTTTTTTTTTAAATTTCTTCTGTCTGTATGAAGAATGGGAAAGGGCATTAGTACAACATGTGAACTTATGAACCCTCTCCATCCTCCTTATAAGGAGACCTTATTTCAAACATTATTTCAGGTCTTGCAGGAGCTTAATGATTAATCAGCACTTCCCTGATTTTGTGTTGTTACAGCACCAACTTTTCCCTTTAACCCTGGCTGGCTGAAACAGCAACAGACCACCCCCACAATCCAAATGGCTGTATGAAAATCTATGTGTTAAGCAGGAAGTACTATACAAATCATAATTCATGAATTACTAAACTATTCCAAACTCCTCTTAGCTTCAAAAGCAACACGTTTACTATGAAATGCTATTGCTTAGAACAACAAAAACTGGTCAGAATAACTTAAGCAGGAAGAGAGGATAAAACTGTGAGAAATAAAAGTTCCTTTCAGATGATCAGTCAATAATTGCGTATCTTTCAGGATACATTCTTGTGCTACTGATCTTCATTAAAAAAAATTTGCACATGGTATAATAAATTATTTTATTGTTAATTTATTAACTGCTTTTTACAAAACAAACTAAAATTATGTAAACACTAGATCCAGAAAATGCAAATGCAAACTGGATAAGAAACACAAAGTTGGGTGGGCCCTCTGAGGATTTCTTTTAAGGTAAGAATGAAGCTGAGGAGAAAGGGCAAGCTTATCACCTAAACCAGTGGTTCTCAAACTGGTGGTCGTGACTCACCAGTTTATGAAAAGGTTCCCCCGTCCCTTTAAGGGGCATGGGAAGGGGAGAGGACAACAACAGCAATGTTCAGGATTGTGTCACTAAGGGGGGTCAGGGGGGCGCTTGTACTTATGTTTACTAATGTAGGGATGCTGCAGGCTCCAGGAAGTCCGGGGAGCCCCACACAGCCCTCTGCAGGGCTCCCCAAGGCTTGGAACATTGAGACATAAATGCACCCAAAGACTTCCTCTTTGTGACACAATGAGAAAGTGCTTTGCGAGCACTTTTGATCAATGTTCCAAGCCCCAGGGAGGGCTGCACAGGGCTCCCAGCACCTCCTGGAGCTGGTAGCAGCCCTACGTTAGTGAACATAAGTATAAACACCCCACTCGTCCCCTGTAGCAATGCAATCCTGTGGACTGTGTCGCTGCCCTTGCCCCTTCCCTGCAAAGACTTACTTAGGAAGTAAATCTTCCTAAAAGTTTGACAACCACTGACTAAACATTCCACCTACAACATTATCCAAATCTTTATTCAGTGTTCGTTCTGATGTGAATTTGCACCAAATTTAGTTCAACAATTCCTAATCCAGCAAGTGAAATGCATACAAAAGACTGTTTGTGCACACAGATCTCCTCTGATGGGTTGTAGCAGCAGGCCACAAACCAGCATCTTTTACAGAGTAATAGAACTTCTTTAAAAATATGTATATTTTCCTTTGAACAGTGTTTATCAGTGTTTGTCCTTCGATGCACTTCACATGGTCCATGTAGTCAAAGTACCACTGGAAGTATCTGGCGATTACATCATTGCCAGTTACTTCTGGGTTGGAAGGTCAGATTCTATGAGACAAATAAGAGGCTCAGGGTGGACAGGAGGGCTTTTCAAGTGCAGAAAAGCATGCTTCGGAGCTCCAAGCCAAGCCTCCCACCTCTGCTGCATTGCTGGTCTCACTGTCACATGGCAGGGGTCCAGGGGTCCTGCAAGTACCACCAGAACACCACCTCAAGTACCACTGGTGGTACCTAGACCACTGGTTGAGAAACATTGCCTTAGAACATATGAATGAATGAAGGTAACAATTCAAGAAATCACTGTGGCCAAATTAATCAGGTAACACATTAGGCCAGTAGCCTAGTAGTAGTTGCGACACTCCAACCAGAGAGCCCTGGCTTTTGTCTGGCCTCTGGCCTTAAGGGGAGGAGGGAGGCGGCAACGCAATCGCCGGAATCGAGTTGCTGTCGAGGGGTGCAGGGGCTTGCCTGGACTCACCACAGCCTGCAGCAGCCTTCTGGGGGTGCGGGGAGCCCCACACTAGCCTCCGCAGGGCTTCCCAAAATGCGGAGACAGTGCAGATAATGATCGCAACCCACTTCCGGTTTGCAATCGCGAAACCAGAAGTGGGTTATGATCATTATTTTGACTCTCTCCACATATTAGGGAGCCCTGCAGAGACTGACGCGAGTCTCCCCACACCCCGGAAGGCTGCTGCAGGCTGTGGTGAATCCAGGTAAGCCCCTGCGAATCTGGTGATCATGTTGTTGCCTCCCCCTTCCCCCACAAGAACTTACAGCAGGCTCAAACTCCCTGCAAGTTTGAGAACCACTGCATTAGTCCATTAAAATAAACAGGATCTACAATTAAACTAATTACACATCTTAGTTGGCAACCTTCAGTCTCGAAAGACTATGGTATCGCGCTCTGAATGGTGGTTCTGGAACAGCGTCTAGTGTGGCTGAAAAGTCCAATTCGGGAGTAACAATCCCTTCCACACTGGGAGGAAGTGCAGTCTGTCCCTGGTCTGTCTCCCTGGCTATGGGCCTTCCTTCTTTGCCTCTTTGCCTCAGTCTGTTGGGCAAGTGCCTCTTCAAACTGGGAGAGGCCATGCTGCACAGCCTGCCTCCAAGCAGGCTGCTCAGAGGCAAGGGATACCCACCTGTTGAGGTCCACTCCTAAGGCCTTCAGATCCCTCTTGCAGATGTCCTTGTATACAGATAGGCCTGGTACCTGCGGATCAGGTGTCCGCTGTTTCAATGATCCATGGATCCAGAGGGTACCGGGGCATCTTTTAAAAAAGTAGAGAAAGTGAAGAGGAGAGTTTAAAGTAGTTTCTTTTACTTTAGTGCAGCACAACAGCTGTGCTTTCAGGGCTACAGACAGCCTTCCAAGCTACCTGTTGCATCTTCCGCGTTACTCTGAGTGTCCTCCTTTCTCTCAATGTTGCCCCCAGAATGCATCACAACCAAGAAGAGAATGCACTGTGATGCATTCTGGGACAAATGAGGAGCCTTAAAGCAACATGGAAGAGGCTGTCTGCAACCCTGAAAATACAGCGGTTGCACAGCACTAAGGTAAAGGAAGTTATTTTTAACCTTCCTCTTCACTTTCTCTAGCTTTCAAAAAAGGTGTCCCCGGTATCCATGGATTCCCAGTATCCACAGACTAGGGGGTTAAGAATGGAAGCCCTGCAGATATCAGGGCTAATAAATATTTTCTTAGACAATTTAAAACTCACCTTCTCTGCTAACAGCTCTCTGATTTTACTTGCTTGAAGGCGAAACTTCATCAGCTGAGACTCCAGGGCTATACATCTTTCTTTCCAGTTTATTGTTCCTTCTTCCTCTAGCAATTCTGCCATATTTATGCTGTAGAAGAAAGATTTGTTCAGAAAATATGTAATATAATTGTGCCTTCTCCTTCAATGTATGCACACAAGATGTTCCTGCATATGTTAATGCAATAAGTTCAAAAAAACCAGAATGTTTGGTTTGGTTGTACTGTATTCACAAATATACACCTAATTTGGGCTTCAAAGTAACCTTTTTTCCAGGACTATTAAACAGAAAAACATATATCTAAACATATTTGTTTTTGTATGCTATTTATAGACTGTATATGAACTACACACAGTTATCGTATAAGTGCTTGATGTCAATCAAAATAGCAAAACTTGAACAATTGTTTCCCAGGGGATTAAAGTTTCCGAAGAGATACTAGGGCATTACATATTCAAAACAGTACTGTAAACTCTTTTAACTAATAATGGATAGACAGTCAAATGTGATGATCACACATTATTCTTGTTTATTCTAACCCAGGGGGCCGGATGCGGCCCCCAAAAGCTTTTTATCCGGCCCTCAGGCTCTCAGCTGCTGAGGTGTTACATCTGAAATGACAGCCCACATGAAAATTGGGCTTTCCCAAATCTTTCTTTCAAATAACTGGCTACAATCTGTCAGTGACAGTCCAAGTCCCATGCAATGGCAGGATGCTCAAGAGGCAGTTAGGATCTGACCTCAGTGCCAGAGGACAGTCCCACATCCCTCCCAGGATGCGCCAGCACTTCAGCCCATTTGCCTGCCCTCACTCACCCCAAAACACCCCTCAAACACCCTCCCCAACCCCCGAGCTGACTTCCACAGGCCAGCACAACCTTTCCTGCTCGGGCCAGTGCTGAGGCTGGATCCAGCCTCTGCAGGGCGGCACATGTCCTCACATCAGCCCAGTCAAATCTCCTAGAGGCACAAACATGCCTTATGGCACTTTTGCAACACTCCTCCCTCAAGCAAGAGGAGTCCTCCCTCAAGCACTCCTCCCTCAAGCAAGTTGAGCTGGCCCAACGTGAGGTTGGGATTGTGTTCTAAGTCACAGAAACAAGCACCACAGCAACTACTGAAGAAAAGCAACTTAATCACAGGAATGATTCTGGTCACGTGGGTTAAAATACAGTAAGACAAAATTCCATTGCTGCACCACACTTAAAAAGCAGTTTGGAACCTGATGGCCAATCCTAATAATTGGCTACGCTGGAGCAGCAGCAGCTGCAACAGAATAGGGTGCTGCAAACATGCCATAAAGCATGTTTGTGGCATCCCATGAGTAAGCAGCACCAGCAAGAAGGCCTATGCTATCCTGCCAATGCTGAATCCTGGAGCAATGCTTGACAGAGCAGGTATTCTCCAGCACAGGGACAAGGGGAAGCCGGAATGGGGGTGAGGTGCGGTAGAACATGGCAGGGAAATGGCAGAGACAGGGTGGTTTTCAGGCCCAGGAGGGGGCGGGATTGGTGGCGCTGGCCTATGCTACATCCTATTCCCTATTCCCCCTCCCAGGCTGGGAAGCCCTACATGGGGCTTCTTGGACTTGTGCCAACAATTTCACTGGCACAGATTCGAGTAGTCCCGTTAAGCAGGCTGGGTTCCAATGTTCCTTTACCCCAAGGAGACTTCCAGCCTGCTCAATCCCCATGCTGGATACAGTGTGGGTCATGCAGCCCCTCTGTACCAGTGCTGGATAGGATTGGGCTGTGAGCCTAATGCTAACTTCTTCTTCTTTTTTTTAATATTTTATTTGATTTAAGGCATGGGTACAGGGAAAATCACAGATACATATATTCAGGGTAATACAGAGGGAAAAACACTAGGGAATCACAGAACTGCAGCCAATACTATCTTATTTCTATAATTATCATCTCTTCAATCAATATTTCATAATTGTTTATCTAACCATTCATATAATGGGTTCCACAATCTCTGTATTCTCTCCATCTCGGCATCCCTCAATCTTTCCGTCAACACATCCATTTTGACAATCTCGTACAGCCTAATGCTAACTTCTCAAGTGGCTGTAACAGCAACTTAGGTTGCAATCCTATACATGCATTCCTGAGCTTAAGTCCCACTGATCTCAGCTGGACCATTTCTGAATAGATATGCATAGGATTGGGCTGTCATATCTACCTTATAACGTTTCAGATGCAACTTAAGGGCAATTACGTCTATGAAACAGTAACTTTTTTTAACTGACACGTGATCACCAGTATTTTTGGCTTCTTTGTGGTGCAAAACTGAGGTTTGTGGGGAAAGATTTTCTGTAAACATGACAGTGAATAATCAGGATGATAAACTGGATGATGCGTTTCAGTTTTCCTGCAACTTAACATTCAGCTGAGACACAAATATAAATTAACTCATATAAAGCATAAGATTTATCAAAATAATTGTGAGGGCTTTGTTAGTTATAATAGCAACAAATTATTTGCTTTGGTTTTTCCAGAAGGCAAAGGGCTATGGAAATATTTGCTGGCACAATACATGTTGTTTACAATAGCACACTGAATGATCTTACTTATGAGTCAATGACTTCCCGTCTCTTGTTCAATTCCTCGAGGGAACATAAATGAGTTCATCACTTTGGCTTGCCTAAGTGTTCTGATTCAGCATTGTGGACCCACAAACCTTTCCCATTCTGTGTGGATTTTCTTTTTCAAAGTAAAGAATTTTATAAACCAAGTTGGTTGGTTAAAATATCAAGTTATAATAACAGCATGAACAACTAATTCAGAAAAGTGTGATAAGATTTTTATATACCACATTGATATAACAGAATCAAAGACTTTCTTCTTGTTGAGATGCTTTAACTTTTCTGCCTTATTTAAACAAAAGGATTTGTTCCCTGTATTATTAATTTCATTTTAACATCTTACTTTTAAGTACATAGCTTTGTCACAGTGAAACAGAGTGGAAAAGAAAGGAAGCAGAACTAAAGACCTGAACTTAAACATTCTGAAGCAGTATTGGACTGTGTAATGAAAGTTAATAAACAGAAGTGAGTGGGGAAAAAAATTCCTATTTAAAATGCAGCAAAAACGCCCAATGACTTCAGTCAGGTCAGGGTTTTGCCCAAAATACTTTCCCAACACAGAATGTAAGCAAATATAAAGTAGAAGAACTCTGTTACTTTTCACGATATTAGATCTTTTACCCCCCCCCCATTTAGTAGTAGCAATGTCCTTTCAAAATGAGAGAACATAAACAATGTTGATTTCAAACTAATATGCTTCTCAAAAATAAAAATGAACTGTTGGTTGTGTTTTAAGTTTGGGAATAAGGAGCCCCATTTTCTACCACCAGTAAGCCAGTTGAGGACAGAAGGTAGCAAATGATGTGTTGTAATGCATCAATTCAGTGACTGATTTTTTTAGTAAGGTAACACAATGCCACTGAAGCTTAAGACAAAGATATTAGGGGTTTGTTCCCACAGACACTTTCAATATGACAAAAACTATGTTCCTTATAGTCCCTGGAGCACCCTGACATCCATGTGCAAATGGAATAAAGATAGGAATGATCACCTACTTCCACAGTAAGTTAAGAGGACTGTCTTTTGCTATGTGTTCTGTACAATACCACCATTTGTATTTGTAGATACAGTAAACAATGGCATCAGAATTGCCCGGGTTCCTTCCTTCACCAACATGCTATAGTAAGCTTACACAAGAATGCAGGAACATATCTCCCTCCAAGACATGATCTGATAGTAGCAACACTTCTACAGTATTTGTGAATACATCTACATGTTGGTAAGATAGTCTGTAGTATCATTAAAATGCGTTTCAAAGTAAGTAAGTGTAAAGTCATTCACATTGGAGCAAAAAATCAAAACTTCACATATAGGCTAATGGGTTCTGAGCTGTCTGTGACAGATCAGGAGAGAGATCTTGGGGTGGTGGTGGACAGCTCAATGAAAGTGTCGACCCAATGTGCGGCGGCAGTGAAGAAGGCCAATTCTATGATTGGAATCATTAGAAAAGGTATTGAGAACAAAACAGCTAATATTATAATGCTGTTGTACAAATCGAAGGTAAGGCCACACCTGGAGTATTGCATCCAGTCCTGGTCACCACAACTCAAAAAGGACATAGTGGAAATGGAAAAGGTGCAAAAGAGAGCGACTAAAATGATTACTGGGCTGGGCACCTTCCTTATGAGGAAAGACTATGGCATTTGGGCCTCTTCAGCCTAGAAAAGAGACGCCTGAGAGGGGACATGATTGAGACGTACAAAATTATGCATGGGAAGGATAGAGTGGATAGAGAGATGCTCTTTACACTCTCACATAACACCAGAACCAGGGGACATCCTCTAAAATTGAGTGTTGGGAGAGTGAGGACAGACAAAAGAAAATATTTATTTACTCAGCATGTGGTTAGTCTGTGAAACTGCTTGCCACAGGATGTGGTGATGGCATCTGGCCTAGAGGACTTTAAAAAGGGATTGGACAAGTTTCTGGAGGAAAAATCCATTACGGGTTACAAGCCATGATGTGTATGTGCAACCTCCTGATTTTAGAAATGGGCTATGTCAGATTGCAAGGGAGGGCACCAGGATACAGGTCTCTTGTTGCCTTGTGTGCTCCCTGAGGCATTTGGTGGGCCACTGTGAAATACAGGAAGCTGGACTAAATGGGCCTATGGCCTGATCCAGCAGGGCTGTTCTAATGTACAGTATACTACCCAGTAGCAACTAAACCAAGGAGAGGTAGTTATTTCAAGACTTTTCTTGATGTAAAGGCTGTGCCATTTCCCTGCAACTCAAGGCTGTTTCCTTATCACAAGGCAAAAGAGCACTGACCACGTTCCCAGCTTGAGAACGGTTTAGAAATCAGGGATGCATGCCAGCATGAGGAGCAAAAGAATCTCAGGGGAGGGTTTTCAGGGTGAAGAGGATGTTGTTATGGGCTTTCAATGCGCTCCATTTAGCCCGCTCTACTCTGTGTCTAGATGAATTATGGCAGATTTAAAAAATAATGGGTTCCAGAATAGCACTGGAGCTAAATCTGTGTGGGGGCTTACAAACACTGGGCCCTGGAATTTGTTCTAAACTGTAGGGCTTGGCTCTGGAATATGTGGATCATATGACTATATGGATCATGCAGATACCATTGTGCATGTACAGAGTGGTCAGTCTTAACACTTCTGCAACTGAGAAGCAGTATTTCCAGGGCAGATGGTATGGCTTCCAGGTGGAATTCCCTAGAACTGTTTCTTTTCAAGCTCTGGCTTCCTTTGATCTAGCTCAGGATAGCTCACATAACTTCAAGGCACGCAATTCATGAAACTTGACATGCAGGCAAGCAACTATCACACACATCCATTTTTCTATCAGACAATGCTGGTGGCGTCTAAAATGAGAGCCCAGAAGACCTGAAAGCCCCTTCGCTCAAATCCCAGATATTTGGAAACTAGGGTTGCAATCCTATCCACACTTTCCTGAGAGAAAGCCTCATTGACTATAATGGGACTTACTTCTGAGTAGGCTTGGATGCCAACTGAGTTGCCTCAATGAAAAGGAAGGGCACTCTTCACAAGCTCAGAAATGCTGTTCTCTTTAACTCATTCACATACCCCTACAGGGGTGTCCCAGCTTGGAGAACATACCTGCACTGCTCAGATTTGGTTAACCTGAGCCCTGCCATCAGGATCTGCATTTTAACGTCAGTCAGAGACACAGGTTGCAATCCTATCCACACTTACCTGGGAGTAAGTCCCATTGACTACAACGGGATTTACTTCTGAGCAGACAAGCACAGACTTGAGCTCCAACTTCTCTTCCCACTACCCTTTGACCTAACTAGAAAAAGATGAAAGTCCTAATTCAATCTCGGCTTTTAGGGGAACTAGAGTCCCATCCTATGCATGTCTACTCAGAAATAAGTCCCATTATAGTTAATGGGGCTTACTACAAGAAAGTGTGGATAGGATCGTCGCCTTAGAGCCCACTCCTAGGTATATCTACTCAAGAGTAAATTCCTTTATAGTCAACGGGGCTTACTCCCAGATGTGGATAGGATGGCAGCCTTACAGCCCAATCCTCTGCATATCTACTCAGGAGTACGTCCCATAATAGTCAATGCGGCTTACTCTCAGGAAAGCGTGGATAGGATGGCAGCCTTAGAGCCCAATGCTCTAAATATCTACTCAGGAGTAAGTCCCTTTATAGTCAGTGGGGCTTACTCCAAGAAAGTGTGGATAGGATGGCAGCCTCAGAGCCCAATCCTCTGCATATCTACTCAGAAGCAAGTTCCTTGATGGTCAGTGGGGCTTACTCCCAAGTAAGTTGATAGGATGGCAGCCTTACTTTCTAAAGAAGAAGAAGCAGCAGCTTCTCAGGCTGCCATCCTATCCACCCTTTCCTGGGAGTAAGCCCCATTGACTACAATGGGGTTGACTTCTGAGTAGACCTGGCTGGGCTTGGGCTGTGCCTCTCTCCCTCCAGCTCCGGGGGGGAGGGGAGAAGCGGGGCAGAAGGCAGGGCTCCGGAGGCGCCTGCTCTCCCGAGGAGGAGAAAGGGGGCAAGAGAAAGTTACCTCCAGGGGCGAGGCGGGCGCCGTTCCTCGGAGACCCCGCCGCCGCCGCCGCCGCCGCTCGGGCCGCGCCTCCCCTCACAGGGCAGCCCCTGCCTCCCGGGCTCCAGCGAGCTTCCGCAGCGGCAGCCCCTGTCCCAGCCGCAGCACCATCCCCGCGGGGCTCGGGGCAGGCAGCGAGGGGCCTGGGCTGAGCGGCAGCCACGCCGGCCACTCAGCAGCCGCCGAGGCGGGACTTGGGAGTCCTCTCCGGCCTCTCAGCGAGGGGGCGGCTTCGGCGGGGCCAGGGTGGGCTGGGGGCGCGGCGCCCAGGGAGCGGGAGCGGGCATCCCCTCGCCCGAAGCGTGGCACGTGCAGCCCGCGCTCCCTGGCAGAGTTAGGCCCGCCTGAGTCGGTGGGCGTCAGGACGCGGGCTTAGGCGCGCCTGACTCTGCCCGTTTTCCCGAAGGGAGCACAACTGCCTGCGCTCCAGTCTCTGTGGAAGCCGCTGCTCAGGCCGGCGGACTACAGTAGCTGCTTGTGGGTTGGTTGCGGCTAGTCAGTGGAGAAAGACGAGTGTGATCTGCACATGCTCAAGAGCAGTGTTGCTCAACTTGTGTCCTCCGCCCTACCACTTCATGCGGTCCACCTGTCTGAAGTACCACCAGAAGTAACTGGTGATGACATCCTCACCAGTTATTTCTGGGTTGGGAAGCCAGGCTGAGACTGTTAATAATACCAGCCTGATCCAGCACTTGGTCCTGGAGGAGGATATTGACCTGCCACGTATTACTCAGTTGAACAAACGAAGGGGAGGGGGATTGGTCCCTCCCAGTTTTGTCTGCCAGGGCAGGAAGGCAAGGCTGTAATAGTTTATCATTATATGATCCCCCTTACCAGATACTCAGTCCATTAGGTTTGAATGTCTTTGTGTGATGCTGAATGAGTGTGACAGGATTGGGATTATGTTTGTGTCTTGCCCACCTTGCTGCCCAATGTTCTCCCTGCCTGAGCTGACTGAGGTAGTCTCTGGAATGGTGTTGGAGTTCCCCTGACTGTTGGTGTTTAGGGGCTTCAATATCCAAGCTAGGGCCTCTGGTATAAGTGCAGCTGTGGGTTTCATGACCCTATCTTAGGTAAGTTCAGCACCCATGACCCTATCTTAGGTAAGTTCTGTCCTAATACATATGCTGGACCTGGTGTTTACTATTGGACAAATGGATGGTGATCTGGATGTGAAGGAGATTAAGGGCCCAATTCTACCCAAATTTCCAGTGCTGGTGCAGACACAGTGCAGTCTCAAGGTAAAGGAACAAGCTCATGCCCCATTGGCACCGCTACATCTGTGCTAGAAAGTTGGATAGGATTGGGGCCTACGTTCACTCCTTTGTCATGGACAAATCACTCCTTGGTGGGCTTTAGTCTGACCATGGCCCCTTACCACCTCAAGGCCAGGGGACCAAATTTTATGGTATGTCCCTGGAGGCTGATGGGTCCTAATGGTTTCCAGAGGGCTCTGGGGGATTTCCCCGGCTGCTAGGGTCAGTGACTCATTTGAAAAATTCATTGACCTCTGGAATGAGGAAATAGCTAGGACAGTGGATCAGATTGTTCCCATACAATCTCTGCCTTGTAGAGCCAAGGCAGCAACCTAGTTTTCCAAGGAGCTGTGAGCAATAAAGTGACTTGGCAGATGTCTTGAGTGACAGTGGCAAAAAACTCATGAGTCCAGTCAAACATGGAGTAGAGCCTATTCCATGACAGTGATGGCAGAGTAGTTTTTCCCTCCACGATTGCACCTGTGGAGAATTGTCCAGCTGAGCTATTTCAAGTTGTTCAGAATCTGTTCTGTCTGGTTCCACAGGGGAGTGAAGAAGACAACTTGATCTCTCACTCTGACCAGCTTGCTAATTAATCTGCAGATAAAATTGCTGTATTCATCATGACTTACAGCCCAATCCTATCCAATGCTGGCGCAATGGGGCTGCTGGGCCCGCACTGTATCCGACACTGGATTACAGCAGGTGGGGAGGTCTCCTTTGTAGAGCCTCAGCCTGCTCAATTGGGGCTACTTGGATCTGAACCAGCTAAAAAGCTGGTGAAGAACCAAGTAGCCCCATGTAGTACCAGCAGGCAAGGGATGGGGGTTAAGATGCAGTGGAGGCTTGCTGCTCCATCCCTGGCATCCTCCTGGATTCACCTTATTCTGCCCTCCTCCCACCCAGAAACACCCCCTTTGGAACAGCTTCCCACCGACTTCCTCCTGTCCATGCCCAGTGCGTCCTGCCTGCCCCACAGACTATTTGGTAGAATGAGGTGCCTGCAGGAGTGTGCAAGCCTTCCCACCAGTGCAGCTTACTCATTGGTTGCTAAGAAGCGCTTTAGGTGCTTCTACAACAACCAATATCCACCATAAGGATCCAGCTCTTAGGTTCTACATTGATTCTGTCAGTTGATGTTCCCTTGACTCCTGTTGGTCTTGTTATTTTGAATTCTTTCACCTTGTACATCCTGAGGGTGTGGATAGGATCCTTCAGAGTGTCTGCCCACTTGGTTAGTCACCTAGGGGAACACAAATTTTTCCATCTCTCAACCGTTAGTTCAGCTGATTCACAAGCACATTTTCTTGGTTTTGAAAAAAGCCTGGGCCAGAAACTCACAGCTCAGAATGCTGCTTGTTCTGCTCTATCTGTGTGTCTGATTGGCTTCAGCAAATCTTGCAGGATCCAGACACAGGGAAATAAGTTTCCATAAATACCTTCAAGCCTGAGCTAGTTTGCTTTCCTTTTTTCCAATTAAATGCCTCAAATCACCCAATTTTAAATCAAGTATACATGTGTAACTAATGTGGGTTTTCTACAAGTCTCGCCTTGTTATACACAGATTTTTTATACACGGATTTGACTCAGCACAAATGGCCACTGCAAATGAGAAGGCATGTACTGATCCCTGGAGAAGGGAAAAAATGCACTCCTTGAAAATCATAGTTTAAAAAACTGCTTTTTACTGTTGCAGAGAGACAGTCATACAAGTGATTACAGGTATAACCTAATTATCCACAGATTTTTCTATGAGCTGATGAGAAGGGCCCTTTAAATTAAAGGAAAACAATTCTTTAACAATGCCAGAGAGGGCAGCTGGCTGACAATCCATCAATCATTCTCTCTGCAGGCTTCCTTCCCCCTGAGCACGTGAAAGAAGGCTAAATGGCAGCTATTATCACCTTTTCCATTCTTTCCCCCTTGCTGGGGCTCCAGGTGAAGGGAGGGATTGCTACTTCTAGTGAAGCCTAAGCTCCTGGAGAAAGATTACAAAGGTCAGCAAGGCTGTTTTTAAATCCCCAGAGCAAAGAAACTTTGTTTTTTAAATTGATTTGCTATAGTGCATTTATTAATGCTTGCAAGAATGCAAGAGAAAATGAAAGTACACTGTAGTGAGTGAGGGTTTTACATTGGTGTTATAGGCTAATTTAAGCTACTACTTGCTAAACTATATAATGGAGAAACAGGTCCAGCCTATTTATACATGAATTTTTTATACATGGATTTGACTCAACACGAATCGCCCCTGCAAATTAGAAGGAATGTGCTGATCCCTGGAGAAGGGGGAAAATGTATCCCTTTTAGAAAAACTGTTCAGTTTAAAAAACTGAACAGTCCTTTAACAATAGCCTCCTAAATGAGAGAGAGAGAGAGGGCAGCTGGCTGACAATCCATCAATCCTTCTCTCTCCAGGCAATCCATCCCTTCCCCCTGAGCAGGTGAAAGAAAGGTGATCACTTTGCATTATTGAAGGGAGGGGCTGACTGAAGTGCCTTTCTTTCTAAGCCCTTGGAGGAGGACTGATTGATGGATTGTCTTCTTAATGACTCTTATCTTACCTCACAAAGGTCAGCAAGGCTGTTTTTAAAATCACCGGAGCAAAGAAACTTTGTTTTTTAAATTTATTTGCTATAGTGCATTTTTTGCCATCCACGTGAGTGCTTGGAACAGAACCCATGCAAATAATGAATTCAAAATTGCTGGCACAGGTCTATGTGGGCCCAGGCCATGGGATTGGGTCCAGGAAGGGGGTTTGGATTCAGTGGCTGCTGCAGCTGCTGAACCTGCCCCCTTCCAGGACCCAATCCACTCTACTCTGCTGCCTTGTTCCACCCTCCCCATCCCTGCTCTGTCCTCACATTGTTCTGCCTCCTCTGCTGACTTACCTGGGTTGGTAGATAGGTCCCAAACCATTGCCGTGTGCAAAGGCACTGTGACCTTCCTGCTGGCGCTCATGCAGTGTATGACTTTGCATGCTGTCAGAGGCTCTTTTACAGCTGCCATAAGGCAATCTCCACTGGCAGAATGCTCATTTCACCAGCGGATTGGATTTAATTTTAATCTTCCTGCTTTAAATTTCCTGTTTCCTGTTAATGTTCTCTTATTCTCTCTCCTATAGCATTCTGGCTGACTGCTTCTTGCATTCTTCCGCAAGCATTCTATAACAGATTGCAACAGAAGAGAGATGTGCTTGGCACCACAGTAGGGTACCCTATATTACCACAGGTATAGGGTACCCTTTTACAGGTAAGTAAACAGCATGTGGGGGTGGAGAACCACAGATAAGTAAATCTGTGGATACAGGATCCACGGATACTGGCCTGTACTTTGTTTGCCTACTAGTCCATGATAACAGGTAATTCAGTGGGTTGTCATGTCACTTTACCCTGCAGATGCTAGTGTCATTTTGATTTTTAATAAGAAGTATGTTTCTCACCACATATATCTTTACATCTTACACCTCCATTTTACATGTATTCAAATGTATACAAACATTGACAATCAAGTTTAATGCATGTGATTTAAGATTAGACTCTCGTATATTAGCACATCTTTATTTTTACCATAAACATAATGTTTTTCATAAACACTTCAGGGGAAACAGTCAGTACTGAAGATAGGAACATTGAGAGCTTGGTTCTTCAGAAATGGACATACTTTCATCTCTGATATCCCAAATATTGTGAAAATGTTTCTCCAAAAAGAAGGCAAAATTACTAGCATTATGTATAACATGCACATGTACATGCAAATGCTTAGTTTACAACACTTACTTTAGACTGTAATTAGGAAATATGTGTACATCATTATAAGAGTACATCTTCAAGAACAAATATGATGTTCGTCTTGGTACAAAATACATCTTTACAGCAAATCATTCTATATGATTATTTACCTTCAGCAAAGATATATAGAAATTATTGTATGTACTACTACCACCCAATTGGCCTCTTGTCAACTAAAATGTCTCTCTCTTGTTTTCAGAGAAAACTGCTTAAAAAAATCATTGCTATCTCAGTTTTTCCTATTATTATCTGAACAGCCACCAGTTTTTCCACCCACTTATATCAAATGAAGTATCCAAGCAACTTAAATTTAAACAGATGTATCTGTCTGTGCTTCTCTTGCCTTCTTTCCTCTTTTATACTGTACAGAATTTTTATTAACCAGTAGTGACTGAAAAAAAGAAATAACTTTGAGATCACAGCCTTATTTGAACTACAGGAAATTAGATGGATTATTTTTTTACTGCTTAAGGGTACAATCCTACCCTGTGCTAGAACAGGCAAGCCAAAAGGTTTGCACTGTATCCAGCACAGGATAGGGGCCAGAATTGGCTCTGTCAGAGGCAAGGGAAAACTTTTCCCCTTACACCTGGGTAAGGCGCCCTGGCCCCTATGGGTCTCCTCAGACCTGTGTCACCTCTGGAGGTAGCGTAAGTCTGAGGAGAGCGGAGCAGCTTCAAGCAAGTCTGAACACCCCGGGAATGGGGGTTGGGTTCTGACATAACTGCTGGATTCCAGCCCCAACTCCTGCTCCCCACTTGCCCCTGGGACCGCCCAGTGCCCACCCTTCCCTACTCAGCAACGCTTCCTCCCCGCGCACCCTAGAGCCTTGCATCGGCCCAGCTGGGCTGACACAAGGCTTGCTGTGCAAGCCACCAGAGAGCCTGGATTCAGCCTCCATGTGCCAGCGCACCTCTGTGCTGGCATGGCTTGCTGGTGAGGAGGCGCAAACGTGCTTTACAGCATGTTTGCAACTCTCCTGGGCTAGTGCAAGGGACTTTCACTGGCCCAAGTGCAGCTTAGGATTGCACTGTAAAATTCTCACACACACCCCAAAAGCATCAGAAAGAACAGCTACTTTATTAATGTTTGATGTGTGTTTCTGAATACATGTATATGACTTGTTCCACAGCTGCAAGTTCAGTTTCTATAAGAGATAGCAAAAACAGATTCTCAGACTACTACTGTAAGTAGAGTAAGACTCTATGCACATTAACAGCCCGACCCTAACTTTATGTGCTGGGATGCAGAGGTGAGGGATGTCTTTTTATTGTATAATTTTATTTTTTATAATTTTGCTCTGTTTTTCTGTCTTTGGGGGGCTCAAAGTGCCTTTGGACCAGGGTGAGGGATGTCTTTTTATTGTACGTATAATTATTTTATTTTTAAAAATTTGGCAGTTTTTTTTCTCTTTGGGGGCTCAAAGTGGCATACAATACCAACTAAATGTTGTTTATAAATTGTTGTTTAGCTGCAGTCCTGCAGTACTGGATAGGAGTCATTTCCACTGCCAGCCCATCCATGAGACGGACCAAAACATTCACTTCAGACAGTAGATGGGGGGGGCATCCACCATCTCCCTGCTTATCTCCACCACTGGAAGTGTGGTGGAAAGAAGAGTAGTGGGCTAGTTACATCATCTCCTCCATACTTCCTCTTCTGCTGCATCCTTATTATGCTTTTCAAATTCAAGAAGTGGGAAGAAGAGAGGCTTGTAAGGGTGGGGGCAGCATTTAACACACTGCCTCAGGTCTTGGAACAGTCCTGATTGTTCAGTTGTTCAGTTTGAGAGTTTGTTATGGCGTAAAGATTATAGTTGTGAATGAGTGAATATCAAAATATAAGTGTGCATATGAAAGCAGTGCTAGTGTAACATTTGCTACAACCTATCTGTCAAGCAGTCCTTAGGAAAGTCAATGGCCTAATATCGGGTGACCAGCTTTTTTGAGTGTATGCCCAAATTGGCAAAAATCTTTCTTAATTTAACATTTGCACACTCTCATCCTTTTACTTACCTACCAGGAGCATGATTTGTAGCCTGCCTGGTTCATGCCACTTCTGTGTGAATTGAAAGTGGTGCATTTTGGGTTCACAGTACTCACCGATTTTGTTCCTATTGCACAGACGTGGAGTGGACGAGGCAGGCTGCAGTTCACACTTCTTGTAAATAAACTAAAGCAGTGTTTCTCAAACTGTGGGTCAGGACCTACTAAGTGAGTCACAAGCCAATTTCAGGTGGATTCCCATTCATTTCAATATATTTTTTTTAATTTGTTAGTCTTGATGCTACCGTGGTATGTGACTGCATTTGGGATAATGTTACACATCAGTACTTTTAACAAGCTACTATGTATA
Source organism: Tiliqua scincoides (assembly GCF_035046505.1). Classification (NCBI taxonomy): domain Eukaryota; kingdom Metazoa; phylum Chordata; class Lepidosauria; order Squamata; family Scincidae; genus Tiliqua; species Tiliqua scincoides. The sequence goes on along the minus strand of NC_089821.1, from coordinate 260,440,505 downwards.
TAGTTTGAACAATGATAGTAAATGGGACTTACTCCTGGGTGTGTATGGGTAGGTTTGCAGCCTAGGATTTTTAAAAATTTTCCTGCTTGATGATGTCACTTCCTGTCATGGCATCACTTCCAGTGTGTCCTGACAGATTCTCATTCTAAAAAGTGGGTCCTGGTGCTAAAAGTCTGAGAATCACTGAACTAAAGGGAAGAGGAGCAGGCTCCAAAATGCCTGTTCCTGCCTACTTGAAGGTGGGGAAATGCGATCTGAGCATGGCAGTCTTTTTTTCCATCCCTCCTTCTTGCAGCACTGGAAGAAGAAGGGGGGGGGGAAACCTGCATATCTCTTCACTATGTTCTGTCCTCCTGTGGGATTTAAAGTTCAAAGGGAACACATCCTTTTAAAGTTCAGAAGCCATGCGAGTATGGAAGCCATGCAAATATGGAATGCCAAGAAGGCTAGTGAGGTGCCTCTTACTTGTGCAGCATATTTAAAGGATTTTGTTCCTTTTAAACTTTAAGCTGTGTGAAAATGGAGTGTAGAGATGGAAGGGGATGATCCAATAACCTCTTGCATTTAGGGAGTGGCACTGCATGCCATTTGCTAACAAAAGTTTTTTGTGTGCCACCCTGTATACGCATGCCATAGGTTCACCACCCCTGGCCTAAGCATGTACTTATACCTATAAGCAAATTTATCACTTTGCCTTCTCATGAGCCAGATGCTTCTTCATTAAGATCGTTTTGAACAGAGGTTCAAGTGCAGCACCTGCTGTAAGAGAAGTCCAGAGCTCTGCTCAGTCTCTGCACCACTAAGGCAAGGTGACCTTTGAACCTAAACCTAGATGGCTCAGTAGAATATGAACAAGAGTTCTGAAGATTTACAATAACAAAGAGATGTCTGATTTCTAAAAATAAAATGCTTATTTAGCAGGGAAAAACCGAATTGCCAACTGCATATTTCAAGTGGGTGCTCCTCTTTTATTTAGCAGGGGAAGAGTAACTGGTCCACCTCACCCCAGCAGTGTCTTTTCTAGTGGCTGTCTGCTGGTGTTGCATCTTTTTAGATTGTGAGCCCTTTTGGGACAGGGAGCCATTAGATATTTGATTTTCTCTGTAAACCGCTTTGTGAACTTTTTGTTGAAAAGCGGTATATAAATACTGTTGTTGTTGTTGTTGATATTAAAAGCAGAAAAAACATCACAAGCCAGTCTCATAAAGATAGTCTGAGGCCAGTTTCACAAAAGATACATTTCTGAGTGAGACAGGCAACATTGGCAAAAGATAACATTCTTGTCTTAAAAGCAGAAAGTAGTACTAAGAAGTGCTGCATCGCAACATTAAAAGGACAGAGAGTAATTTGTTGGCAAGCTAAAATAAGATTTTCTAAACGAACACCTGCAAAAGCCAGTTAGAAAAACAGATAAGACAAAATATTCAAGAAAGCCTCTGTCTGGCAGAAGGAGCTGAAATTAGGTTAAAGGTGTTTCTTATTAGGAAAGGAGTCCTTTCTATAATAAAGTTTAAATTGTTTTGAATTAAAATACAAAACTATACATCCCTCAAAAGAATACATCTATGAAAAGTGTAAAGTCCCATAGTGTGTGATAAGAACAGAAAGAGTTTAGTAAGCAAGTACCGAGAGCAGTTTAGGGTTATAAAGGAAAAAACAGTTAGTATGATGCAAAGTAATGTGCAGAGTACAATGTTGAAATGTAGGAAAGTCACAAAACCTTATTTTAGCTCTAAAATACAACATGTAAAGATGTAAAATACAAGGTGTAAACAAGATGTAAAAGAGTGTTAGAAGAAGTTTAAAAGGATCGGTTCACACAATTTAGTAAAGAACTCTTAAAACATGTTAAACCCATGAAAGAAGATGTAAATAATCAAAAGAGTTTAGAGAATAACAATCAATACATGGGTTAAGAGTTCTACCAAATTAGGGCCTACACACTAAGTGTTTGTATGTACTCTTTAATAAAGATGGTATGAAAAATTTGTTTTTTCCTAAGAAGTCCATAATAAATTAATAAATGTGAGTAAGGGTCAGTTCTGAATAAAGAGAGAGAGAGACAGTGAACCCTACTGGTTTTAAGAATTGTTGGAAATTGTACGATTTTGGCAAAGTTAGAAGATGAAACCCCACCTGTATGTAAATAAGAACCAATCAATGGTTGTGCTCACTTGTTGCCCACCTCTCCTCCGTCTTGTCTGTAAATGTATCATATCTCTGTCCTATTAAAGTTGTGCCACCATTTATGATGTCAAACCTTCAGTGGATAATAAGTCTGAATGTTCAAATAAAGAACTATAAAAAAATTATAAAAGTTAAAAGACAATGGTCAGTCCTGTCCATGCTCTGGATGTGAGTCCCGTGGACCAATTGTATACAATTCAAATAAAGCCTGTGAACCTTCACCCTGTGTACTGAGCTGCTCATTTAGGTGGCCCTTTGGCCTTGCAACACTGCTGCTCCTAACTTCCAGGTTAAGCATATGTATGTATGAAACATACATATATGTTTCAAAGACTTTTTGCGACCCACCAAAAATTGGCTCAGGGCCCACTGGTGGGTCCTGACCCACAGACTGGAAATACAATGAGAAATGCTTTCTCTTGCTCCGTTCACTGGAACCCACCGGCTGCCCTTTGTGACATTTCTGGTCTTTTTGTCTGCTGGCTGTTTTTGACCTCTCTCAACAGTGTCTATACAGGTGCACACCGCAGACCAGAGAACTCACAGCCTGCACCTGCACTGTGGGTGGGAACGAGCACAAGGACCTCCTAGTGTTCACACTACAGAAAACACTGCACAAGTATTTTCACTAGTGTTCACACTTCCTCTGTTCACACTTCCCAAGTGCTCCTTCTGGCTGCAGTCCTAGAACATAAGGACTTCCACTTGAGTTTTAGGGGACAAGCCTATGCATGTCTACTCAGAAGTAAGCCCTATTGTGTTCAGTGGGACTTACTCCCAGGAAAGTGTGGCTAGGATTGCAGCCTTGACTGGGCCGCCTCCCAAGGAAGAGCGCACTGACTTGCAGCCACTCAGCCCCCCCACTGCACTAACTCGACTCACTTCCAGAGGCGCCAGGAAAGAATTCTACTACTCAGCTCTATTTGAAAGTGTTAGCAGTATGCCCCGCCTCCACACGCCACTGATAGGGCCGCTCTTTCCTGCTTTCTGATTGGAGAACTGAGCTGTCAATCTCTCCTCTGCGAACCCCTGTTAGAACGTCTGCGCTTTACAGCATTGGCTGGACCGCGCTCCTTTCCATTCGGTAGAACGACGTAGCTCGCTGGGCGGGGCAACGCCTCGTTGTTGCTGCGCCCCGCCTCCTCCTTGCAGTAAGAAGGCGGTCTTAGGAACTCGCGGGAGAGAGCGCGTGAGACCAGCTGGGCCTGTCTTTGGGGGGTAAGCGAGGGGGGGAGGAGGAAGAGGAGACAAGACAAGACAAGGCTGAGGCGCGCAGAGCGTCTCCCACAGGCGCCTCAAGGAATGGAGGTCTTCATGCTCTCCCCACCTCTCTGCTGTGGGGCTTCTTGTATCATTGGGGCGCCTGGCTCCTTCCTGTCCTGGCTCCTTCCTGTCCAGCCCCAAACAGTGTAGGAGGGGCAGAGCTGTTATTGGTCCCCAGGAAGGTGCCTTTGCTCTTCTCAGGCAGGGACTCCTAGCAAACCCCCTGTGAAAGGGAGCTGAGAAGGGGTGCCTTATGCCATGTGGGGTCAGGGATGCTGAAGTCCCACAATGAGTCAGCCTGAGTCTCCTGGAAGACTCTTAAAGCAGAGGCTCTGGGTGGGTGAGGGAAAGGTACTCTGTGCATGCTCTGAGGCATGCTAGACTTGACTTCACTTGTCTTTCAGGGTTTGATCCAAGGCAGCGTTTCTCAACGACTGTCCCACACTGGATCACTTTGCATGGTCCACCTATTGGAAGTGCTACCTGGAGTAACTGGTGATGGTGCCATCGCTAGTTACTTCCAGTTTAGAAGTCCAGACCCAACATGCAAACACCAGTAAGAGGCACAGGTTGGATGTGAGGGCTTTTTCAAGCCCTGCACGCTGAGCAGAGCCTCCTACTGCTCCATATTGCAATGCATTGCTGGTCTTGCTGCTAGGCCTGGGGGGGGGGCGGACGGGTTTGGGGGTTCTGTGAGTAACACCAGACATCACTTCAAGTACCACTGGTTGAGAAACGCTGATCCAAGGTCTAGAAACATAAATCTAGCATGCCAGGAAAGGTGGTTCAGTCTTGTTCTCCCAGGCATCTATTTTTACTGTATGTGCAGGGAATTTGAATGTTCTCACACAAAAATAAAACAGTCCCTCACTACCTCCAACTGGAAGTGGTACAGTTCAGGTAAAGCTATACTACTTGATTCTGTTGAACCTATAGACTAAATTTTGGAGGTCAATGCTGCCACAAATTAAACCTAAGCAAGTAGTGGGGGTGAAATAGCCTGTGGTTTTTCTTAAGGGACGAAAGGTACCATGTCCTTGCATGTTTCACTCATGTCAAAGGTCTTAAAAGGATGGGGGATGGATACTAAGAGACATTGACATTATTTGGAGCTAAGATTTCATTTCCAAATCAGGAGCAGAACAGAAAAATTAGCTTTCCCAGAAACAGATCAATTGATTTCTATTAAGAAATCTGAGGTTACAGCGTAATGTGCACTTTTCGGGTGTAAACCCAGTTGAACCCAGTGGTACTTGAATAAGCATGCATTGGATTGTGCTGTAAGATGGTCAACAGATTGGTTTAAGGACAGAAATATGCAGTCTTCTTATGGAAACTGCTGCAAACAGCATCTGTGTGGCTACTTCTATTCAGAGATGCTCTAGGTTATGGCATAATGTACAACAAGATGAAAATTAAGTTTATAAGAGAAATTAGTATGAACCACAGCCTTAGCTCTTCCTCCTCTCCCCAATCGCCTTTATCATGAGAATTTCTGCTTCATTGTGCACACTTTAAACTGCTTGAGAGAAGTACCTAGAAAAAAGAGCAAAGGTGCACCTTTTTGATCACATGCATGTCTGTAACATCTACACTGGGGGTGTCAAACATAAGGCCCATGGGCATATTGGGCCTGCAGAAGCCCATGTGATAATTTGGTACCGTCCTTTTAGCACCGCTCATTCTGCTGACTGAGGCTCTGGGAGGAAGAGACAGAAGAAGGCATGTAATGGCTAAGAATGAGTGACAGAGGAAGATACTGCTGAGGCAGTAGAAGAGTCCAGTTATCATGTGGGCTGGTCTTTTAGCAGCACTACTTCTTTAGTGAGACATCACTTTATGAAGCAACAGAGCTGCAAAATGATGCCTCAGCAGAAGTGGTGCAACTGAAAATGTGGCCGACATGATAACTGGGCTCTCCCATATCTTGAAAATATGTTCAAGATTTTACTATTTTCCTCTTTTGTTGTTTGCAACTAATGAGATGTGATGTGAGATTTAAGACTAATGAGATGTGAGGTGGCCTTGTTTCTTGCTATCATCCGCTTAAATCATTTCTGCCCAATATGCAACAGAGACCAAATGTGTACACCTGTGGAATGGGCAGAAATGAGTAATGTTGTCACATCTGGTCCTCAGGAGGCACTATGACTGCTGTTCGGCCCACTGTATGAAACGAGTTTAACACCCTTGGTCTAAACCATGCTCTGGAAAGCTTTGCAAGACACAAGTCTCACAGCCCAATCCTGAGCACCTGTGGCATGCAGCTTCAGCGGCACTGAAATTGGCTGCCGCTGCAGCCTATACATCAAGGGCTACTGCAGGTGGCACCTCAGGAGAAGAGGACTTTTGTCCTCTTCTCCCAGGTAAGGAAGTAGCCCTGCAATGGGGCTACTTAATTCACCATTGAGGTGAAGGCATTTGTGTAGGGCACCAAGCCCCACACAAATGGACAGGATCCAGTGGGGCAGAGTTCCACTGAACCCACCTCCCTCGCTGCTCCCTCCCCCGGCACGCCTCCCGCCCACCCTCTCCCCTCTTCCCACCTCCCCATCACGCCTCTTCCCTACCCTCCCTCCGCTCACCTCCCACCTCCCCAGAATGCTTCCTCCTTGCCTCTCCCCATGCCCCCACTTTCTTTACCGTGAATTGGCGGTCCGTGCAACCTCCCGGCACTAGCCCAGCGCCAGCGCTGGCCCAGCATTAGGGCTCACAGTGCGATGCAATGCAACTGTGCCGACGTGTCAAGGTCAGATTGGGCTCTCTGTTTTGTATCTGGGATTCAACTTTTCATCCCCTTGCTGTTTTCATGGAAGGATCAATTTTACTGTATGAAAGCATCCTTATATTTCAACAAAAACTTTCTAGAGAAATATAAATTGAATCATGGAGACAAGCTTGGAATTTTGTTCTAGATTCATGCCCCATTAACCTGTACCCAGTGAGTTCTCAACGGAGCTTGTCCATAGAATCTAGTTTTGTGGTACTGCTGGTAGATATTAGCATTCTAATGCTTGTTCTTTTTTCCTCATCTAACTTTTTAATAGTGTAGATTTGTATCCTGCTTTTCAAGCCTCTAAAGAGGCTGGCTACATTCTTAAAATAGATTCATTAAAATCTGTACACTTTCAATTAACAGGTTTCTAGCTTATTTGTGCCTGTTGCATATACGCAACAGGGAACAAATGTGTACACTTGTGGGTCAGGCAAAAATGGGTTAAACATAGTGGAGGAAGCAGCAAAAGGGGCAATTCTGATCCTAGCCAGGAGCAGACATGTGTTAGTGTCATCACTTTTTGAAGTGACATAATTGCCAGTTACTTCCGGGTTGGGAGACCAGATGCGACAAAACAAACACCAAGAAGAGGCTCAAGGAGGTTCCGGACAGAATGGCTTTTATGATCATGAAGAAGCATGCTTTGGGGCTCTGCCTGCTGAACTGAGCCTCCTACTGCTGTTTGTTGCACTGCGTTTCTGGTCTTGCCTCTGGGCAGCAGATACCCAGCGGTCCTGCAAGTATCACCAGACACCACCTCAGATGCCACAGTACCCATACCACTGGTTGAGAAATACTAGTATAGTCTTAGGTAAGAAACAATCCAGTTGCTCAAAGAGTGACTGGTGTGAGGAAGGGCAGCAAGCTGGAGCCCAGATTTGCAGAATCTTCTCTTGGGATGATGTTGCTCAGATGAGGCCATGGGGATGAGAGCCAGGTGGAGCTATTTTGCTTCTCTGGGTTACTTGATCTTTACCTTTCACCTTGTGGGTTTAAAATCCTGCCTAACACAATTCAGCCCTGCAATTCCAGTGACAGACTTTCAGTGCAGTCCTGACAGTACAATAGGACTTGTTACCTGGTCGGTGAACTTTGAATTTTAGCCTGACAGCCCAATCCTATGCATGTCTACTCAGAAGTCAGTTTCATTTGAGTCAGTGGGGCTTACTCCCAGGAAAGTGTGGATAGGATTAGGCTGCTGGTGGTACAGGAAGAGACATGCTGGAGCATTGTTGCCAGGAGCCTTGCGTCAAGCTTCCTAGTGTCCTATTCTTTTGCTAGAGTTAAGTAGTATGAGTGCTTCATGTACCTTATTGACCCACAGTGAATTATCAGTGAAAATCTTAGAACAGCTCATACCGTCTGTATATCTTTTCTAAACTTTTTGAGTTCAAATGAGCTGGAACAAACTTTTTTGTAAAATGTAAAGGTGAACTTAAATTGAACAGTCATTGCTTTTAAATTGGGCATTGTTGGTACCAAGTATCAACACGTAATTTTTGTTTTTCAGCAGGCATCTCTTTAATCTATCAAAATGGTTCTAAAGAAGAAGAAAGTGATTCAGGTTGATGCCTTTGTTCTTGATCATCAACTGCTTGAAAGACTTCACTGTAAGTGTAATTAAGTTGTTTAGTTTGCTCTGTAGATATATTTCAGTGGTGCGATAATGGCTTTTTAAATGTTTCCCTTGATTATACCTTTTAAGTTAAAAGAAAAATTAGCTCTTTTATATACTGTGCTTTATGTGCTCTTTTCACCCCATTTTGAAAGGAGAGTTTCTGCATTGAGGAACGAAGCCTAGAGAAACATTACAGGAGTGTTTGATTTTGTTCTATCATAATACCTCTAAAAGAAAATTTTAAATATACCCTTGAGAACTTTCCTAATTTTTTGTGTTTTTGTAAAATATAGTTTGTCTTGTTGTTGAGGGATTATATCTCTAAATATTACAAGCAAAAAGTCTGATCTTGTGCTGTGCAGTACAAAGAAGCAGTAGAGGCCCTAAGGGCTTACTGGGGCTGAGCAGCGCTGGTACATGAAGGCCACTCCCCTTTCTCTTACCCTAGGAACTGTCCCGCCACCCTGTCTTAATGCAGCAAAGTCCATTGGTGCTACTAATATCAAATAGGGGAGAAGCTCCTGTGCAGTGTATCAGCAGTGCACAAGGTGAAGGTATTTCTCCTCAGCTGCTTCCTGCACCTGACTTAAAAGTCTATAGTTTGAGCTAGTGTCTCCGTTTGTGAGCAATATGTTTTCCTATAGTGGGAAGCAGACTAGAGCCAAAACATCTTGTTTTGTTCAGTTGTCAAATACAAATATAGCCGAGGACAGATTGGGTTTTATTTACTACAGTGTCCAAAGAACTCTTAAGTTATCAGTTGTTTCATTTCTGTCAACTAAAATTGTAGGTTTTTACATTTGAGTAATTTTTGTGTCCTGGGGGCTGGGGATAAAAATAGCCCCTCAGTTTGGCTGTACTTGTCGTAAGAGGCGACTAAACAGCCACCGGATAGATGGGACTCGTTAGCCTGGGAAGGCAGCTCATCTGAGAGAAGGACAACTTTGATCCCAAACCTCCACTGCCTTGTGGCTACATCCAGTTATGGAAAAAGCTTCAGGAGTCAACCTCGAGGCAAAATCCGGAGCCGGAGTCCCTGACGCAGTTTGTGGCTGAACACAGTCACGTTCTGGCAACTCCTGCGACGCCGCTGGAACCAACCCATATTGGCCTCTGCCTTTCCATTGGACCATTTCAGTGATGTGGAGCGGGGGGATTTGCTGCATGCTTAACAGTCTATCCTCCATATCTATCTTACCCAGGCTTCGCGCACTAGAGATGACACTCTGTTCCAGAACCACCATTCAGAGCGCGATACCATAGTCTTCCGAGACTGAAGGATGCTAACAACAATTTTTGTGGGTAGGGATTAAAGTCCCTGAATTAGTTTTGACAATTTTAGTAGTGCAGATACCTTGTAAGCCTCTAATAATGTCACTGAAATCAGAATGTTAACAGGTGCCTTCTTTTCTTTCACAGGGGTAAGGTACTAGAATAATTTTTAAAAAATTTTGTGGACTTTTTAGAGGACAGGAGCCATTTTACCCTGTTTATCTTGCAATTCTATGACTGAAATATTATGAATAGGGCTCTGAGTCAGGCAGTAAAGTCCCACCAACTCAGTCACGTCCCATAGAACTCAGTGAGAGTGAACCACCACAAGTCTCCGTAGCCTTCACCAACTGCATAACCTTGTGCCCTAGTCATGTTATAAAAGCCACATCCCAGATTATGTTGGTTATTTTATATGTGCATGATCACCTAGCATTCAAAGCCATTTTTCCTCAATGTACAGTTTTTGCAGATGCTGAAGGACAGAACCTAGCTTCTCACCTGTTGCAGTGCATGCAGTTGTCTGATGGCATTCAGCAAATCCATTGCATCAAACAGGTTTGATTTGAGTAGTATTAAAAACAGTACTGTTGAAATTTTGTTAAAGGAAGACAGTAGGTTATTTTACTAAAGAAGGCTGAATTCTCATTAAGAATAGTTGGAGCCCAAGTAAAAAATAAACATTCTTGGGTAAAAATGATCTGAATCTTTTGCTCTTACTGTACTTTCCGCAGTTGAATTCACTTTCCTCCCTGATCTTTGACTATTTTGTTTTTTATCTGCTGCTTCTTGACACTCAAAATAGTTGGGCTTCATTCTCTCATTCCTTACATTCTCTCATTCCTATGTGACATGGCAACATTTGTTTTATTTGATGTTGTCATTTACCTAAGGCAAAGTAATAAAATTAGAGGCTGCACTTACATTTTTGTATTTGTGCTTGCTAAAAAGTTAATGTTTTAAATTATGTGGTTCCTATTTTTCTGTTTTTTATTAAAAAATATGGCATTTCTTTCCACAGAAATAAACAGCCCCATGCTTGGTTTCATATACACACTGATTTTGAGAGATTCCCAAGGGAAACAGTAACTAGTCCTTGAAGTAGGGCTTCAGCAGTACCTCTTCCTTAACTTTATTAAATACCACATGCTTTGCCCTTGCTGATTTTATACTATTCACTAAGTACCTGTTTTACCAGACATTTTGGGACAGTTATTTATTTGTATTTTAGGAAAGACGTACCATAATGTAAACATAACAAAATAAGATGAACATTTTTTTTTAATGTATAGATTGTGCCTTTACTGGAGAAGATGCATACAAACAATCTGTGTGATCCCATGGTCAAAAATTGTTTAGATATATTGGCAGTGATGTTCTTATCTCTGGATATAAAGAACCCCTTGAAAAAGGTGTTGGCAAGGTAACAGTGCATAATTAATTGTTGTAATTTGCTCTTGCAAGATCTGTTGATGACCACCAGCTTCGATGGATTTAAAAGGGTGTTAGATAAGTGAACAGAGAAGAGTTCTTTCATTGGCTGTACGGAACCTTTGTGGTGTAAAGGCTATATGCCACTGAATACTAGTGGCCAAGAGCCAAAAAGGGACTTCTGTCTTCATGCCCTGCTTTCAGATTGTTCCGAGACATAAGGAACATAAGGAATTCCATTGTGGAAAGCAGAATGCTAGATTAGATGGACTTTTTCTTCAGTGTTTGGGATGTGCCTGTCATCTGAAGGATGACATTAATTACCATCCAGTTGGTAGTTTAAACATTGTAAGTGTAGAACAATATTGGCGATAACTGTCCTCTCTCCTCATATTAAAGATACAAAAGAATGATATACACTACCAAAGTTTAGTTATCATAATAGACAATAATAAAGTGCTTACTCTTTGCTTCCTTGAATTTCAGAAATAAAATTTAATTTTTGCCTCCAAACTGCAGTGATGATCATGGACCTGATTGGGACCCTGTGGAGCCATGGTTTAGTCATGGTTCTGTGTGACCACACAAGCTTCATGTTTGCACACTTTTCCTCCTCTTTATGTGCAAGTGAACGAAGTTTGAACAAACTAAGATACTGGAGCCACAGAAGTGTTATGGTCCATGTATAGATCCAGGTGCATATGTTGACACATCTTGAATTTGTTTAGTATTTAGGTAACCCAGCAATGCTCTCTTCAATTGCAGCTGCCTGAATGGCCTTCCTGAGCCTCTTATGGCAGAAGCTACAGTCAGTCTTGCTGGCTGCCTTAGGGAAGAATTAAAATCTACTGACCTCTCTCATTATAGAAATATTATGGACAATCTTGCTTCCTGTATGGAGGATACCAGTGTAGGTATGATTCATTTTTTTAATGTATTTGGATTTCCAATGTTGAAGGTTATATATATATATATATATATATATATATATATATATATAAAAGACAGAACTTATGCTGATGTTGCACTGGCTACTAAAATATACTGAATATACTTTGTTTCTTTCTAGGTAAATCTAGTGTGCATATCCTGTTCAAAGAAGGTAAAATCATATTTCTGTGTTAGAATATTTTGATAGCATCATGTGAATTAGAGATTCCTGATCCTTTATGGAAATTAGAGAGAGACATTTTTCTCATTTGAGTAGCTATATAGATGGTAGAAAGTGGCAGCCTGGCACTACTCCCTAGTCCCAATTTTCTACTGTAACTAAGCTTAACAGCCCAGTCCTAATTAACTTCCCGTGTGGCAGTGCAGCAGCACTAATGTGGCTACCGCTGTATCCCACAGGGGTTTTTGGCCTCTAGTGGCTTCCTCAGGATAAGAGAACATTTGTTCCCTTACGCAGGGGTAAGCCCCAGGAACCATTATGGGTCAACTTGGACCTGTGCCAGCTTGATAGTTGGTGCAAATCTGTGTTGATCCATGTAGATGGAGGCTCAGGAAGGGGGTTACTGAACTGCTGCTGCTACTGAACCCACCCCATTCCTGGACCCAATCCACCCTCCTCCCTGCCCCTTTCACCTTCCCCCGTTCTCCTCTACTCCCTGCCCCACCTCCCCCGTTAGCTTACCTTATGTACTGGATCTTTTGCCATCCACCAGCACCCAGGAGGTTGTACCAGCCTATCTGCCTGCTTGGCAGCATGTGCCATCTGCAGTTGCTTTTTGGCTGTCGTAAATCAGTTACTACCGGCGCAGTGTGTGTTCCACCAATGGCCAGGCACCATAAGATTGGAACTTAAGTACACGTAACTGAAACAATAGTGTATTTTCTGAAGAGTTTGCCATCATGCCTGGTGGCCATAATTGGGGACATTGCCGGTTCCCCAGTTCTCTCTTAGGTTGCAAAGTAGAAAAACTGTGAGAGAGAATCTGCTGTCTCTAGTGATCTGCAGTTCTGTCACTTTGGAAAGTGCTCTTAAATCTATATTATAGTTCTGACAATTCATTTTAGTGATGTTTCTGTAATTTGGTTTTTTTCTTTGTTTTGTTTATTTGAGGAGCTAGTTTGTTGTATCAGATAATCAGAATTTAATATATTTTCTATTACATAGCTCTTCAATTTCTACAGAAATCTATACATGAAATAGAGGAAGAAAACCGGTGAGTATCACTGCTCAGCATAAAATGAAGGAAAATGTGAAAAGCATAGATAGGGACATAAGAAGTATTAAGAAGATTACTTTCTTGTGTCTCTTAAGAATTGTCTAAGAGGGGAGAAACAGTATCTATCTGTAATTCCTAGAATTCCTAACTACTTTGTGGAAAAGAAATTGTTCTTTGTGTTTTATCAAAACCAGGGGTGCTCACACTTTTTTGGCTCAAGAGCTACTTTGAAACCCTGCAAGGCCCAGAGATCTACCAGGGGGGAAGGAAGCGTCTGACAGACACCCCCTTTAATGTATGGAGCCCCTGCTGTAGTCTAGTCAGTTTCGACAGTTTTGTTGCTGCATGCCTGAAGAGCAGCTAAAGTGTCAGTTTCAGTGTCAGTTTAGTGTCAGCTAAATATGTCAGTTTTGTCTAGTCACTAGACGAAACTGACATATTAACAGTTTGGAGAGACAGGGCTCGGCGATCTACTCATTTTGCCTCGTGATCTACCGGTATATCGCGATCCACCTATTGAGCACCCCTGATCAAAACAGTTTTGAAATCATTTTAAGTGGACCATCCAAGAACTTAAAATTTCTTGTCAAATTATATTATTTATTGCTCTGGACTTTGTGGTAAGACAATGGGCAAATCCTTCCCAGTTTTTTCCCCTCAGTGTTCTGACTTTTAATTCTAGAGGGGGGGGGGAAGATCCTTACCTTAGAGCAGTGGGAGTGTACTATTTTGTAGTTCAACCCCATGCTGAATGTGAGAGCTGACTGAAGAGCCTTTGCCAACAATGGAATGTTCTCCTTGGAATGGAGAATACTTAGTTATACTGTACTCTGGGCACTGTTTAATAGGCACTTCCAGTGACACAAGTTGTTCTGAATGAAAAGTTCTCTTATGAAATTTGGTCATCCTCAGAACAACAACATGGTCATTTTATTAGATGTTACTTCTGAGTAAAATTGTCTTTGTTTGCATGATATAACATGACTGCTCATTTTGAATTTGTTTTTTGAAGGAAACTGAGTAGAAATCGCATTACTCAAACTCGACTGATGCATGATTTGTTGATGGGTGTTAAAGTTTCAATGTCCTTAATCCAAAAAATACAAGAAAATCTGCAAGAGAATCTTTGGAAGAAAGTGGATGCTCCTATTTGGCAAAGTATGTGTGGGCTGCTAAATACTTTTACGTGCTTCTTAATAAATGGTAAGTAATGCAGTACTAAATTTTAAGATTCTATTAAGGTATTAATAAATGCCCTTTTGTTCTTATCTTTATCAATGCTCATTTATAACAGAATGATAGAGCCTCTTGGTGATTTGATCTGTTTTGCATTCTAGCATTGCATGTCTTGGAAGAAAATTCTCAGTGTTGTATAACTTCACAGAGTTGAGAGAAATAAAGCATATATGTGGGATGAAAATACTCATAGTGCTTCACTCTTGCTATATTTTTTGGCAAATGATACTCTCCCTAGTGAAGCCATGCCCCAAGCTTTTGTTGACAGAAATTCTTTCTATAAGATTTCTTTCTAGGTGCTGCAGTATGATGTTCTTAATGGCTAGAAGATTAAACAATCTGCTCCTTGGGTTCATAACAGGGACCTGAATTTTAACCTGCTGAGCAGGTTGCTTGAGCTGGGTCTAATTCCTAGATTTTCATTTGAGCTTATCCTGACTGTCACTGTATCTTGTTCTAGGAATTCTCAATTTTTCTGTTGATATTCTTGCCTGCCTTTTGGTATGATTATGAAGTTTAATGTGATGGGTGCAGCAATTATATCTTTTCTATAAAATAAGAAAAATAAATGTTGACAAATAGAATTTAGAAAAAATTATATTTATCTAGAAAAATGTTGCTAAAGGAAATTTTTTCTCTTCTTTTATACAGAAGACCTCTTACAGGCTGTCCATATGACAGCAGGATTGGCTGTTGTTCTCTTTCTTAAGACTATGTTTGAACCAGTTGAAAAACTACCTTGTTTGGTAATGTTATTTCCTTTATTTAAAAAAGTTCAACTAAGGGAGCAATCCAAACATGCACTGGAGCAGGCAAGCCTGGAGGCTTGCGCTGCATCCAAGGCAGGTTTGTGGGCAGCAGTGGCTCAGACAGAGGCAAGAGGAAACTCTTTCCCTTACCCCTGGGTAAGGGCTGCTGGCCCCAGTGGGTCTCCTTGGACCTGCACCACCTCTGGAGGTAGCACAAGTCAGAGGAGAGCAGAGCGGCTTGAAGCTGCTCCGTTCTCTGCGGGGATGGGTGTTGGGATCCGAAATAACTGCTGGTTCCCAGCCCTGCCTCCGGCTCCCCATATGCCCGCCCCTGGGGCCACCCATCGCCCACCTTCTCCCCGCCCAGAAACGCCTCCTTCCCTCCTCCTCCCTGCCCCCCCATGCCTACCTTTGCTGCTTGTGCCAGCGTGAGCGTGCTGACACAAGCGGCTGCAGGGAAGCCGCGGCGGAGGCTTATGCCAGCCTCCGCAGGCTGGTGCTTCTTGGAGCGCCAGGCTGGCTTCCCCGTGAGGAGATACAAACGTGCTTTACGGCACATTTGCGACTCTCTTATGCTGCCCCAAGGGACTGCGCCCCAAGTGCAGTCCATGTGTTAAGGTGATACTTGAAAAAAGAAAATGGACTAAAAATACAGTAATTTTAGTGTTTTCAGGATCCCAAATGAAGCGCAAAAACATATCTCCTGTTATAGCAGATTTTTTTTTCTTAGCGTTTCATAACTTTTTCTATGCTCAAGAATCGTGAACTGCAATCTTGTGCATGTGCACTTATGGGGCATATTTAATTCATAAAATTTCATAAAATTTAGTAACTAGAACAGGAGTCTCCAAACCCCGGCCTGGGGGCCAGATGCAGCCTACAACAAGCCTCTGGTCCCCTACAAGCCTCTGGCCCACTCAACTGAATGTGATCAGAAATGTGCTCCAGTTGCATCTGGAGGGTGTTCTGAGGGCCAGGGAGGCCATGCACCTCCCCTAAGAATGTCTTCTAAAGGCCTGCAAAACCAGAAGTGACGTTTTTGGACCATCTGAAGGCCTTAGGCTTTCTAATGTATTTATTTAAATTTTATATTTAAAATTTATTTATTTTTCTGGCCCTTAACACCATGCCAAATAGTTTAGAGATCCCTGAACTAGAAGGAGGGGTGTGCTAGCACATAACATGGAGGAGTGGGTGATAGAGTGGGGAGTGTTTTACATAGAGACATCAGTATCTAGAAAAATGAGGGAAATTTAACCAGGGCTTGTGGAGTATTGGAGGAAGTAGGGGATGGGGAGAAAACTGGGGGAGGAAGGGGAAGGAAATTAGAAAGAACCAAGCATTCCAGTTGTGCTGCAAGATTGTTCCTTAGATTAGTGTTGTTTGTAACCTGGAACAGTAGCTACAGGCAAGGAGCAAACCTTTCAATAGGCCATTGAGCACTTTGCTCACTTGCAGGGTAGGGAAGAAACTTTCCTCTCTAACCATGCAGTTCTTGACTGGCACTACAGGTGCTCTAAGGTACACTACTGGGCATCCAAGTTGTTTGAAGAGCTGTTTTGTTAGTGAATCCACCTTGAAAAGGAGACCTGGAGCTATGCTCTGGGTCTCTGCCCACAATGGTACAAAGATAGATCAAGAGTCCTAGACTTCTTCACACGTTCTCAACAGAGGAGCGAATAAGAGCACTGTGTGTCATCAATTTGATTGCACATGAGTCACAGAAGACTGTTCATATTGGGGCCAATGTTCATGGGGCCATTGTTCATATTGAGATGCAGTTGGCCAAGATTACCAATCTATATGTGCTCTATATGTGTTGAAGCTTGGGGTTAATACAGGAGTCTCTGGGCTACCTAGCCAAGATGCAGCAATCTCCTGTTTTAAAGGAACAATTTCAAAAGTAAAGAGGCAATAGAGGGTTTGATAAATTCGAAGGGTGCTAGATAGTAGCCTTAGCTGACTTTGAACAGGGAAGCAGACAAGAATGTTTTTCAGGGGAAGATTCTTTTCTTGGAAGGATTGTTGTACTTAGAGAGAAGAAGGCATGGAAAGGACAGAAAGCAAGCAAGCAGCCCAATACCTGTCCTGGGTACCACTTGGCACAGCAGTTCTTGAGTTTTTGAAGGGAGTGGAGGTGTTTGATGTGTAGCACCACCTGATAACTCGCAGATATTAGAAGGAAGGCGAGTGTGGACACTAGGGGTCTGTAACCAGACTTTTGTAAGGACTTTTTCCATAGACCACCATAGAATCTGTTGTGGGATGAGCTCTTTTATTCTGATGGTCCGTCTCCATCCCCAGTGAAGATGGCCATTTCCTGTTGTCCTGCGCTCTGAGGCATGCGCTACCAGAAATTTCTCAATTGCTCAGGAGATCCGAGTTCAATTACAAGTGTCCCATTCTCCTGACTTGCACTTAGAACCTGTACATGTGCACAGTAAGGGTAAGATGGGACATTAAACAAGGTTCCGGTGGCTTATTCTGCAATGAGAATCGCCTGGAAAAAAGAATTGGGAGAGGTGTTAGAGAAGGCGACAATAGATTTGCTGATTAGCTTTTTTGAATGATTAACATGTTCTGAAAATAATGTTTACAGCAGGGTGGTCCAACACAAGGCCCACAGGTTGCATGTGGCCCATGAGGCCCTTTTTAGCAGCCCTTGAAAAGCCCCACTGCAGCCACCACCCACTGCCTGCTTTCCCTTCAGTGGCTTTTTGATCTCCCTGCCGTGCTGTTCTGAATTCTCCTTCTCCAAAAGAGAAGCTGGAACAGTGTGACAGAGAGATCGAAAAGCCCTGCCGCACCCACCTCTTCTTCCTGCCATCTGAGCCTGCCAAGTGACTTTGGGAGCTGAGAACCTGAAAAAATTACTTTTGGGTCTTATGTTCTTGGGGGGGGGGGGGTGACACCAGAGTCATGTGGTCCCCCCAGCTGTTAAAAATTGGACTGCCCTGGTTTAGAGGAAGTATCCATCTTTTCAAAGTATAGCATTGATCAGCAGTAGAATTTAATTTTGATTAACCTTAGGGCATCAGTGTCAGGGCTCCCTGTATCATTACAATTGATAAAAGTTCTTAAAACTACAAAGTGCTGTACAAAAGCTTGTCCCAGTCTGAAAGCTTACAATCTAAGGTTCAAGGCAAGACATAAGGGAGGAATGAAGGAAAAGCATCTCATTATATTTCTAGATCAAACAGGCAAAATATTGAAAGAAAATTGTTTTTGTGTTTATCAGACATATTGGACTTCCTTGCAATTGTGTAATGGCATAGATATCTGTGGTTTATTTTTTCCTGCAGTAGTAATGTGCTTGTTTTGCAGATTAGTGACTTGCTTCTTGGCTCGCGGACTTCAGACATACCAGAGTGGTTTATGGATAGCTGTGGGAATCTTTGCACTGTGGACCTTTCTGACTCAGTTCTCCTTTTCCTTTCTCATGGAGCACTTGCCATGTTGGAATGGAAAAACAGCAGCATGGGTCCAAGTGGAGAGAAACTGCTCTTGGATATTGCCTTGGCTTTGTTGAGCTTGAGTAAACGGTAAACATGTAGTTTTTATGTATTTAATTGTAACTCTGATTCACCAATTTCTAGGAATTGTTGGGACTAGTGTGTTATAGATGAACAGACTAAATATTCATATATAAATCACACATTATTAAATTAAATTTACTGTGCTAAAACAGTATCCTGTTAAAATTGTAATACAACAATACAATACTGCATGCCAACCCCAGCAGGACAGCCTTGCAGTGCTGTGGAAAGACGTTTGGATGTGCAGCGCAATCCTATCTTGCACTGGAACAGGCAAGCCAGGGGACTTGTGCTGTATCCAGCACAAGTTAGGGCTACAAAGTGGCTCAGCTGCAGGTAAGGGGAAACTCTTCCCCTTATTCCCAGTTAAGCCACTGAAGCCCCTATGGGTCTCCTTGGACTTGTGCCACCTCCTGAGGAGCGCATGTCCGAGGAGAAGCTGCTCCATGTTGCTTGGGTATTGGGGCTAGGATCCGGCATAACAGCCCGCCCGCCCCCTGGGACTGCCCTCCCCATCCCGGAATGCCTGCCTCTCGCTTCCTCCCCGCCCTCCGCAGAGCCGACACAAGGCTCACTCCCTCCATCAGTGTGGAGGCTGGATTCAGCCTCTGCAGGCCGGCACGCCTCCACATGCCAGCCCAGT
Source organism: Tiliqua scincoides (assembly GCF_035046505.1). NCBI lineage: Eukaryota > Metazoa > Chordata > Lepidosauria > Squamata > Scincidae > Tiliqua > Tiliqua scincoides. The sequence continues at coordinate 260,421,626 of NC_089821.1, read as the reverse complement.
TGACTCTCGAGGAGGTGCAAATGTGCCTTATGGCATATTTGCGACCCTCCTGGGCTGACACAAGGGACTTGCACCGGCCCAAGTGCAAGTTAGGATTGCACCCTTAGGCACATTAAAATAAAAGCAGAGTGTAACTGTTTTGTGTCAGCCACCAAGAGTGGCACTTTGTGATCTTGTTTTTTTGAGCTGAGAATGTACTAGCATGAACTGCTGGCTCATGTGTGCCCCTTTTTTCTCTGCACAAGAGGAAGTAATTGAAAGCTTCCTCTCACAGTTTTAAACAAACATGGTTTCCTGTCATGTTCAAATACAGGGAACTCCGAAGGGAAAAAATTCCTGTATTTCCTTTATATAGGAAACTCTGGAGAGCCATCTTTGGGAACCCTTAGCAGTTGGGGAGGATCAGATTTTTGGTGAAAATAGCACAGAATGAAGGGGTTAAACATTCTCTTCTTCCAAGCTCTCTTCCTCCTGTGCAGTCTCCTGAGCAGCACAGCTGAGTTCATATGGTTTGGGGAAATTTGTGCTGGTATTTCTTGCAGCTAGGATAGATAACAGAGCGGTGCGAGTCATGAGTGAAGGGCAAGGATTCATCTCAAATTATTTTGTTCTACAACTACTGTACTTTTTGTCACAGTAAAATGCTGTGCTGTGATACATTTGCAAGCATAAACAACTTAAATTAGAATGTAACCTGTTCAGTGTCAAGTGCAGTAGTAATTGTTGCTTAGTAATGCTGTGAAACTTGGCAGACATTTTGGGATAAAAAATAGTGCCAATTTTAAAAGAATGCCATTATCTCATTGCTGTATTTGTTTCTTAAAGGCTAAAAGAATCTTCCATGGCAGCATCCTTGTCCAGAATTTTAACTATTTGGACGAATTCAGCATTGGATACTCTTCAGTCAAGTTCTGAAAACCTGAAGCTCAGTCTCAATGGAAACTCGAACATAGTTGAAAAAATGCTGGATTATGTATATGCGCATTGGGAACATCCTTTGGATGCTGTGAGGCACCAGACCAAACTGATATTCAAAAATCTACTCCAAATACATCATGCTTCTGTGAAAGAATCTGTTGTAAAACTAGACCCTTTCTTTTCCATGTTGACCAAGAATTTGCTAAGTTTAGAGTGGCATGTAAAAGGCAAATACTCATCACTTGGCTGCCTTGTAGAGTGTGTTGGCATTGAGAATATTCTGGAAATGGACAGGACAATTCCTTCACAGATCTTGGATGTAATGAATGATCAGTCTTTTGCACCATATGCAAGTGATCTATTGGAAACCATGTTTACGAATCACAAGAAGCATCTTACTTCTGTATTAGAAGGAAATGGCTGGATTGACAAGTGGCATGAGACATGGGTGTCTCCCCTGCTTCTCATTTTGTGTGACGGGAATCCAGAGCAAGCCACCTATGTAACAGATTATTACCTACCCAAATTGCTAAAATGCAGCCCTGAAAGCTTGAACTACATGATTAAAATCCTTCAGACATCAGCTGAAACTAATGTTGGTGAGATCAGACTTAGTTGTGTTTAAATAGTTTGGGTGGGAGTGGAATAGTGCTATTTAACTTGTTTTAGCAGGTGTTTGTTGGCAAAATATGCTCATGAGAAACTCTGGGATCTGGAGTGCTCAAATCACAAATGAGAGGGATGCACTTCACTGTAACACACTTCCCCTAGGAGGGAATTTCAGAATTAAAATCTGAGAGGTGGTAAGAGACAGCTATAAAAAGACAAAAGTAACACTAGAGATGTCACTTTTCACAAGTGACATTAAGAATGCACTCCAAAATGCACCTGGACCAACATAGTGTTAATCTTAATGTTCTACAGAAAGCAGAAGAGGGCCACTTTTTAAACTGAATGTACACAGTCATTGTATCCTTTCATTTGTTTAGCAGTCTTTGGAAAACAGCATAATTGGTTTTCAAGTATCCCCTAAGAAAATTATCCAAAAGTATTGCTATGGAATTTTAAATGTTAACGGCCTAGATCTTTTATAGGTGGGGATCTGCTTCATTAGGGATGTGTACTTGTGAGCACCACAGGAAATTAGTTAACTTTTAGGTTGCCAGTTTTGCTTTTTGGTATTTTTATTGTTATCTGAATCCTTTCTGTGTTTCAGACAAAAGACGAATTATGAAAACGTTTTGGCTTCACAAGGAAATCAGGACATATTCATCAGAACTGCAGAAAGCTTGATGCCTTAAATATGTGTTTAACAAGTCTTAAATTGTTTTATTTAGGAACTTGCAATACCAGAGGTGCACTTGGGGCTTTGATGGCATGCCTGAGGACTGCCAGAGCCCTTGGACATCTACAGTTTACAGATATGATGCATGGTAGCCTTGTATCCATTGGATGTATAAAACAAGGTTTAGTTCATCAACATGATCAGGTATAGGCTTTAGCACCTTAGTGTTTCTCTTTGAAATGGTACATATAGGTCCACCCAAGTTACAGACGTCTGACCTATGGGCAACTGCATTAGCACTTTCACACAGGCACAGTCTGTGGCCTTGTGGTTTTGTGCCTGTTCAAAAGTACTGGGTGAGCACTAGCCGGCTGGATGGCCGCATTGGCACTTTTAAGCAGGTGCACTCTCTCCAGCTTTGTACTTTCATGCAGGCATAGTAGCACTTTTCCAACTTACTTTGGTTCCAACTTCCAGACAAACATCTGGAACAGAAGTAGGATGTATGTTGGGGACTTGCTGTATACATTTTTTAATTGCTGATGTTTGAGAGAGCTTAAATTTAAATATTGTTATGTCTTTAGTATGCTTTTCTGAGTATTGTAATGTTATCTATTTGTATTTATGTGTTGTTATACTTCTGAGATAATTAGAATATGTTTTACTGCTAAGATAAAATTTATTTACTGAAATAATTATTAAAAATTTAATTCTGACTCTTTCTGAAGGTGCGAATAGATGCTTTAGGTTTGCTTTGTGAAAGTCACCGCAGCACAGAAATTACTTCTGCAGAAGAGATGGAGCTGATTTCGTTCTTTCTTAGATACAACTTGAGCAACCAGTCTCCAGCAGTGAGGCAACAGATCTGTTCCCTACTTAAAAAGGTAATCATGAGAAATGAGCTTGGAACTCCATATCTCAGCCCCTCTGGTGGTGCTGTACCCATTACACCAAAATGGACCAAATTTTACTCTTGTTCTTGCTTTGTGTGTTCTTTAAACATGAGATGTAGTATGATTACATAATCGCTGTTTCTAATGGACTGGTGTTTTGTTCCTTTTTGAAAAGTTGTTCTGCCGGATCTGTGAAAGCTCTCAAACTGTTCATAAAATGCAGCAAATGAAATCCAAGCAAGATCCAGTTAACCAGGTTGCTACTTGGGATCCTTTAACAACTTTGCAGAGTTACAAGGTATGTTTTGTTACTTATTCTGAGAATTAACCTAGTAACTGTGTGGCACTTTTAAAAGCAATCCAGTAGCCACAGAAGAGGAGCATAGAGACTGCAGTCAGTCTGAGTGATGGTAAAGAACAGTCAGGTGTGTGGTAGGGATGAATTCCTACAAAGTTGACTCAGGACACAATCCTAACCAGGTCTACTCAAAAGTAAGTCCTATTTTGTTCAATGGGGCTTACTCTCAGGAAAGTGTGGTTAGAATTGCAGCGTTATAGTGAGTCTGAACACTGTTGTGTGCTATGACTGGCACTTCAAAACCTTTAATTGGAGACTCCAGGATTGAACGTTACACAGCCTTAGCAAAATCCCCTGTGCTGGGCTGCCTCCCACCCCACAAGTGTATGCTTGCATACTGACCACTACTAAGAAGTTTATGGGGGGCAGGTGGATGCTTCTTTCTCAGCACTGCAGAAGTTAAGAGATGATTGGATGAGCCTTGCTTAGCACCTCAGTGTGCTGAGGATAGGAGGCAGCTAGAGGCACAGCCTTCTCAGGCAGCCAAAAGGGAAAAGGCAGCAATCTTTCTGGCTGCTCATTCCCCAGTGGCTGAAGGACAGAAGCACCCAGGGGAAAGGTAATGTAATTACTCTTGTCTTCACCTGCATTCATCTACAGAGGCTGCTGCATTCACCTGCAGAGGCTTCTGAGAAAGCCCAGTTGTGAATGTAGAGAATGGGAAAAAGTAGTAGTACTGCAACTTACTATGCTGAGCAAGTCACTCTGTTGCTGCCTAACTACTTTTGCCAACTGGGAAGGGGGTTCAGTTGGGGGGGTTCTCAGAGGCCTTGAACCTTCAGCCGGTACCTGACCTGGGTGAGCCCTGGAACTTATGACCCTTTGCATGCAACACATGTGATCTAACCCTCCCCAACAATGGCACTCTTCATAAGTTATACCCTACTATTTAGACCAGGGTGTAAAACAAGAACAGCCCCACTGGATCAGGCCATAGGCCCATCTAGTCCAGCTTCCTGTATCTTACAGCGGCCCACCAAATGCCCCAAGGAGCACACCAGATAACAGGAGACCTCATCCTGGTGCCCTCCCTTGCATCTGGCATTCTGACATAGCCCATTTCAAAAATCAGGAGGTTGCGCATACACATCATGGCTTGTAACCCCGTAATGGATTTTCCCTCCAGAAACTTGTCCAATCCCCTTTTAAAGGCATCCAGGCCAGTTGCCATCACCACATCCTGTGGCAAGCAGTTCCACAGACCAACCACATGCTGAGTAAAGAAATATTTTCTTTTGTCTGTCCTAACTCTCCCAACCCTTAATTTTAGTGGATGTCCCCTGGTTCTGGTGTTATGTGAGAGTGTAAAGAGCATCTCCCTATCCACTCTGTCCATCCTCTGCATAATTTTGTATGTCTCAATCATGTCCCCCCTCAGGCATCTCTTTTCTAGGCTGAAGAGGCCCAAACGCCGTAGCCTTTCCTCATATGGAAGGTGCCCCAACCCCGTAATCATCTTAGTCGCTCTCTTTTGCACCTTTTCCATTTCCACTATGTCTTTTTTGAGATGTGGCGACCAGAACTGGACACAATACTCCAGGTGTGGCCTTACCATCGATTTTTACAATGGCATTATAATATTAGCCGTTTTGTTCTCAATACCTTTCCTAATGATCCCAAGCATAGAATTGGCCTTCTTAACTGCCGCCGCACATTGGGTCGACACTTTCATCGACCTGTCCACCACCACCCCAAGATCTCTCTCCCGTGACATGGTTATGGCCCACAGAAGCCCATGACATGGTTATGGCCCACAGAAGCTCTTTATCTGACCCCCATGATAATTGAGCTCTCCCAGCTTAACCCTTTCAGCAGTGCTGCTGAAGCTCTGGGAAACAGAAGGGGACCTCAGTAGGCAATTATTGCTATGGGGGAAGACACAGACCAGGAGGGGTAAGAGAGGATGATGCTGCTGAGGCACAGGGAGAGTCGAATTATCACACTGGCTACCCCTTCAGCAGCCCCAGTTCTGCTAAGGTGTCACTTATTAGAGCACCTCTTGGCTGCAGAGCTGGCGCTGCCAAAAGGCTGGCCTTCGTGATAATTGGATTTGCCCATATCTTGAAAATATGATCAAGATTTATGTAAGAAAAAAGTTTTCTGTCCATTACCTGCTTCATGACATTGCTTCCTTCTTAATGTTATCACTTCCAACCCTCAGCTGGCACCATGAATGCTATTCAGCCTGCTGTATGAAACAAGTTTGAAACCCTTGGTCTAGACCACGGGTGTTCAGACTTTTTGGCAGGAGAGCCACATCATCTCTCTGACACTGGAGGGGCTGGGGAAAAAAAAGGAATTAATTTACATTCAAATTTGAATAAATTTACATAAATGAATATATTATAGAAGGAACTTATATGAATGAATGAAGGTCTTGCAATAGCTCAAGGCCTATAAAAGACCTTGCACAAAGAAAGGCCAGCCTTTCTTTTGCTGTCACTGCTGCATCACAGATGTGAAACAGCAAGCAATGGAGGGAGCCCTCATCCCACAGCTCATGTGAAAGGTCAAACAGTTGGCCATCACACTGAGAGTAGTTGCATCAGGCCAGCATGGGCTCCAGCAAGTCTCTGGAGGGCCAGGGGCTCATTGGAGACTGGGGGCTCCCTGAAGGCCAGATTGGAAGTCCTCGAGGGCCACAAGTGGCCCCTGGGCCGGGGTTTGTGCATCCCTGGTCTAGACAAATATCAGTCTGGCACTGCTGTCAGTGGAAATTCACTCTTACATACAGGCCCAAACAAACCACTTGGCTTTCCAGCCAGCCTTTTCACCTAGAACCCTGGTGAAACTGTCTGCAGTCAACTAACAGAGGGCATTAGCTTCTTGAATTTTGTAGAGGTTGTAACATATGACTCATAAGACACAAAGAAACACAGGGAAAAGGGGAGAACTGAAAGGATAGAAGTGTAGAGAGATTTGAGAATTATTAAAGTATTTTGGCTCACAAAAGTTTGGTTTCAAGCATGTGTTCTTGCGAAGGAATGGTTTTTTTTGTCATTACTAGCAATGTGGTTATTTCCAAGTGTATCTTTTTGTAGGAATAATTTTCAAAAGTTCTCCTTTTGGAGAAAAATATTACATTGGTGAAGCTAATATTGGAGAGTGGGAGCTGTAAGCACCAAAGTAGACAAAACAGGCATGGACTGAATGTAGTATTTTCCGGTCTTTGTTGATATCCTTTCAGGAGTATGCACAACGTTTCTGTGTAACAGGAGAGGATAGCTAGATGGTGGGTCTATCTCATATTCTGTTTCAAATGTGTTTAATACACAAACTACAAGCAAGGCTGCTGTTCTGATCTTTAGGATTTCATGTCTGCTGTCTGCGGTATACTATTTGAAGCCCTTTTTCCTGGTTCATCTCATCCGACCAGATTTACTGTGCTAACACTTTTGGGAATTATAACTGAAATATTTCCTATTTCAGAAGGTAAGATATCTTGATTGTGCAGTAGGGAAGGATATCAGTAGAGGTCTTTTCCAGATTATATTGTAAGTTAAAACTGTGGCCTTGCTCCTAAACTTCAGTTACAAAAACTTCATCTTACAGAGATCAGGTTCTCTTTACTTTTTCTACCTGTACTGTGGTGAAACAGTCAGAGTAAACACAATTTATTTCTGAACACCAGTGCTTGGAATACTTGCAAGGTGAAGCAGTAAATGGTGAAAAAAATTGAGTAGAATATTTGTTTGTGGCATTAATGGGTAGAACTCAGTACATTCAGATAGAACCGGACTTTTTTCTGTATCTTCAGCCAAGCTGGAGCTAACTCCCAATGGAGTTAGGAAATAGAAGGCTTATGTTGACTCAGGCAATTTTATAGTCTTGCCATGTGGAGAATACCCACTTCCTAGTGTAATTATAGGCAGTCCATACATTTAGTATGAAATATATGTATCAGATTTATGCCTGTCTCGTGTTCTTCTGAGCCGAGCGGAGACTGCACACATTTGCCAGGCTCAGAATGACGATTATAGGCCGAAAAATATTACTTCCCTCTGGGGTTTCCCCGGCCCTCCTAAGGCATAGGCACAAAAACATCACTTCTGGGTGGATGAATGTTTCCTCTGCTGGGCTCAGAAGACCCTCTAGAGTAGTGATTTTCAACCTTTTTCGTCTCATGGCACACTGACAAGCTACAAAAATTGTCAAGGCACACCATCAGTTTTGTTACAAGGCATACCAGGCTGTTGATGGGGTGCTCACATCCCCATTGGCCCTATTAACAAATGACCTTCCCCCAAACTTTTGCGGCACACCTGCAGACCATTCACGGCACAGTGGTTGAAAATGGCTGCTCTAGAGGCACCACTGGAGGCTGGAGGGGTGTTCCCTTGTATCCGTGGTTTCACAAAACCAGGATCTTTACTTGCTAGGATCCGTTCCAGATCCCTTGCGGATATGGGGGCATGCCTGCAGTGCAATTTAAAGTGTCAATAACTTGCAGCCTGTTGGTGTTTAGTTACGCTCCACCATTCTTTCCTTCTAGTCAGAGCAGATCACACCTGCTTTTGTAAACAGTACCTTTTCAGCATGCCCTCCACTGTTTACATCTTATAAATTTAAGATTAAAAGAAGCAAGTACTGTATTCTAAAATAATTCTATAGCATTAACACTGAATGTTGGAGTAATTTTGCCTTCATATAATCAAGTACTAATTGTCTGTAACTTAGAATAGAATCCAAATTGTTATGTTCCTGTCTTGTAAGAAAATACTGAAAAGTGGGTTGGGGATTGGTTTTCTTTTAACAGGACAGAGCCAAAAATTATTTCAGCTAGCCCAAGAGGTTGATCCTACTCGTGTTCAAACTCTGCTTCACTGTTTTGCCAGCACTTTTGAGGAAGTAAAGATCCTAGCATTTGAACTTCTGATGAGACTACATTCTGCAGTACCGTATTTCCAGGTATAGAAAGAATATACAAATGTGATTTGTTATTTTGCAAATGGGAAACATCAGTAAGCATATAAGGTGGAAAAGTTATAGTCTTGTGCACCCAAAGATCTGTCTAATTTGCAATTCAATAAGCATAATATTTCTTGGTCAATACATCAAACATTGGATTGAGGATTCCTGAACACACAACAGCAAAAGATGAGTGTTTACCACTGTCCACCTTTTAATGTGTTCTGGTCGGTAACTACTTTTCCTGATGGGCCAATTGGAGGAAGGGCTGAAAAGCAGTGCACCAAGGCCCACTGATCCACCATTCCCCAGAGTGGGTCCACTGGCACATCACATGGCCACTGATGCTGTTGCTTTCATTCAGCTTTGCACTCATATGAACATACAGAGCTGCGTTATACTGAGTCAGACTACTGATCCCTCTCTCTCTCGCTCTCTTTCTGTATTGTCAACACCACCTAGCAGCTGCTGTCCAGAATTTCATACAGGGTTGTTAGCAGCTATACATAGGGTTTCCCGTGATTGAAACTATTGCCGAACTGCCACACCTTCCCATCCTCTGAACTATGCCTCCCCCTTTTGAACCTAGATTGATAATTGGTTGGTGATAATTGGTTGGTGATAATTGGGTTGGTCCTGGGGATTCTAGGTGCTGATTCCTTTTCTGAGCTAGTGCAGCTCAGTTTTTGAAGATCCCTGTATGAAGTCTTATTTTTTTTTAGATCCCATAGTGGTTCCTAGTGACTAGTTCGGAAAGTTCTTTTTCTAGTAGATTGTTTCTTTTCTTCTGATCTAATACTTTTAAATCTAATCTAATTCTAATTCTAATCGAATCTAATACTTGTAATTTCAACCTACTATTTATCAACAAAAAGTTTAGAGCATAAAGCAGTAGTCGACTTTTGACATTTTGTATCAAAAACTGCTGAACCTTTTACTTTATATTTCAGGATGTTGAAAAACTGCATCAGTTGTTTCAAGTAGCAATGCAACTTAGTACAAGTACCAAGCCCTATGACTGTGTGACTGCTTCCTATCTGTTGAAGTTCTTAATATTTCAGAAAGGCCTGCTGAAGGTTTGCTTGAAAAAGCACCTACATTTGAACATATTTCAACCAGATGAGGATGTGCCTGCTGATCCAGTGGAAGAGAATACATTAGCTGGTGTGTGTGTGTGTGTGTGTGTAAATAAATTTTCAATTCATTTGTATCAATTTATAATTAATAAGTAACTGATAATAATTATTATTCATTTTTAATCCCCCATTATAGCTTTACGTTTGCCTTTATGGCCATAGTAATAAAAAAGAGATAATACATTATTTTGACATTCCAGATTCCTTATATAGCTGATATCAAAACCTAATCCAGAATTCGCATGTCAATCTGAAGCTTGTCATTTGGGCTTCCAGTCTTGTGTGTCATTTCTGGACAATTAATTTCTTCATATACACAGGGTTGGATCCAAACTTGCACACGGTCTCTGTTTACAGAAGGAGAACTGTGCTCACGGAAAGACTCTTTCCATGAGTGCAGCTATCTGTTCACCGAAGAAGATTCTGAAAGTATAGTACTAATTTGAATCAAGTCTGTGGTCTCCCTTTTTTTACTTCTTTATTTCAGGAATATTTAATTTAAAAAGGAAAATTATACCCTGTCTTTCTTTAAAGGTGATTCAGGGTGGCTTGTAATGTGAAGATTAAAAAAATCAAAAATATCAAAAAACCACAATAATTAATAGCGACCCAAATGACGAACAAAGATACAGACTTGCAAGCTAAGATGGATAGTTTTGCATATTTTTTGCAAGATTTTCAACCTATTCAGTACATCTAGTTACAAATACTGATGGTAACAATGGAATGTCATACCCTCCTGTCGTGGAGATCATTTCATTACCTCTTTCCAAAGTTTGTCGCATCAGTAGATACTAGCAAATTTTAAAATTTCTTTCTTTTATGAACTGATCCTTCATTGCATGTTCAGCGGTATTATTAATGCTCCTTCACTCAAATTATTTATGTCCTGATATAACACCTAGAGAGTCAAATGCTATTTTTCATTGTTGGCTATAGAAAAAAATCTTCAAAAAGTGTATTTCATAATGGAGCTCATTGACACTAATGGGGATACTGCAGTGCTGTTCAGACATGCATGTGTGCTATCTTCTTTTCCTTTTTTGTGTCTTTTGTCTTTTCATAGCAGTGAGCAATCTCCATAAGTCACTATTGTCAGCAAATTGCTTTCCTAGGACCAATATCTAATTTTGTGATTATCATTTTACTGAGATTTTCACTATCACTTCATTTTTATTAACTCACAGTTATCAGGTACTTGTTAGAAAACGTTGAAGGAGAAATACTACAAGCTGAGAAATCTTTGCTGCAAGCAGCTGCTTCATTTCCAATGTATGGCCGAGTACATTGTATAACTGAAGTTTTGCATCAGTTACCTCTTAAGTGAGTAACTTTTAGTATTGGGTAATATTCTGAGTTTAATTGAATCTTTTGATGTTTTGCAAAGGCACAAATACAGAAGACAGAATTGCATATTAACTTTGAATTTCTGTTATAATCTTTCAGAAATTTGACTCTGTTCTCCGAATGGAAAAAGATGATAGCAAAACTTATTGGGATGTCCTATAAGCTTTCTGCTGTAGTATCTCCAGTAGTTCAGAGTTCATCACCAGAAGGCCTTATTCCAATGGACGCTGACACAGGTAATCCTAATTGCGCCAATAGAGTTCAGAATTTCAAGATGTGAAAGTCAGCTTTATTTTATTTATTTAGAAGATTTCTATACCGCCTCATCAAAGATAGAATATTATAATGCCGTTGTACAAATCGATGGTAAGGCCGCACCTGCAGTATTGTGTCCAGTTCTGGTCGCCACATGTCAAAAAGGACATAGTGGAAATGGAAAAGGTGCAAAAGAGAGCGACTAAGATGATTGCTGGGCTGGGGCAACTTCCTTATGAGGAAAGGCTTTGGCATTTGGGCCTCTTCAGCCTAGAAAAGAGACGCCTGAGGGGGGACATGATTGAGACATACAAAATTATGCATGGGAAGGATAAAGTGGATAGAGTGATGCTCTTTACGCTCTCACATAACACCAGAACCAGGGGACATCCACTAAAATTGAGTGTTGGGAGAGTTAGGACAGACAAAAGAAAATATTTTTTTACTCAGCGTGTGGTCGGTCTGTGGAACTCCTTGCTGCAGGATGTGGTGACGGTATCTGGCCTAGATACCTTTAAAAGGGGATTGGACAAGTTTCTGGAGGAAAAATCCATGACGGGTTACAGGCCATGATGTGTATGTGCAGCCTCCTGATTTTAGAAATGGGCTATGTCAGATGCAAGGGAGGGCACCAGGATGCAGGTCTCTTGTTATCTGCTGTGCTCCTTGGGGCATTTGGTGGGGCCACTGTGAGATATAGGAAGCTGGACTAGATGGGCCTATGGCCTGATCCACTGGGGCTGTTCTTATGTTCTCCCCAGACTGAAAACCTGGCCCTCAAGGCAGTTTATGTAACTAAGGGTGCAATCCTAACCCCTTACGTCAGTGGTTTCCAGCACTTTCCAGCTCTGACATAAGGGCAATGCAGCTCTGAGGTAAGGGAACAAACATTCCCTTACCTTGAGGAGGCTTCCATGAGTGACACCCAACTGCAGGATGCAGCACATTGGCACCGCTATGCCAGTGCTGGAAAATACTGACATAAGAGGTTAGGATTGTGCCCTTGTTCATTACAGAAGTACTCTCTTTTTGAGAGAGGTAATATATAAAGAAAAAAAAATCTACCTGTTTCACTACTTGGGTGCTCACAATATCTTGTTTTAAGTCCTACCTGGATATACCAGGGGTTGATCCTGGAACCTTCTATGTGCAAAACAAGTGCTCTGTCATTGAGCCATGGCCTTTCACTTAAGGGTAGTAGGAATGGACAGAGGAGCAGGAGACTTTCAGTTGGTTGAGGCTGATAGCACTGAGGGTGATGGAACAGGAGCAGCAAAAGTTACAGCAGGAATCTGTACAGTTAGAATATGAGACTAGAGCTGGTGTCCAAACTTTTTGGCAGGAGAGCCACATCATTTCTCTGTCACTGTGTTGGGGACTGGGGAAAAAAGAACCGATTTATATTTAAAATTTGACTAAATTTACATAAATGAATATATTAGAGATGGAACTTATATGAATGAATGTTCTTGCGATAGCTCAAAGTCTATGAAAGACCTTGCACAAAGCAAGGTCGGCCTTTCCTTTGCTGCCACTGCTGCTTCACTGACGTGAAACAGTGAGCAGCAGAGGGAACCCTTGGCCTGCAGCTCATGCAAGAGGTTAAACAGTTGCCCCTCACACTGAGAGTAGTCGCGTTGGGCCAGCACGGGCTCCAGCAATCCTCTGGAGGACCAGAGGCTCATGGAGATTGGGGGCACCCCGCAGGCCAAATTGGGGGTCTCTGAGGGCCACAAATGGCCCCCGGGCCGGGGTTTGGGCAGCCCTGGACTAGAGACAGGGGATGACAGGGCCATTGAGGGCTTTGAAGACACAACCTGAAAGCTTGTGCTGAACACAGGACTGAATAAATGTCTGTGAAAGAAAAGAGGATTTTGCTTAGTTTGAGTGTTGAGAATTAGCGCTTAGGAAAGTATTTGTGTTTCAAGACAACTTTCTGTTTGCTCATAGACACTTCAGAGCGTTTGCAGTTGATTCTGTGTGAAATACAGCCATGTGATACAAATGATTATTTCACAGAAGCAAAATTATTGAAAGAACATTGCAGGCTAGACTGTGCCAATGAGAGAGCTGAAAGTATTGCTACAGAAGACAAAGGTAATTGAGGGTGAAATCTGTGTGTGTAGGGAGGGGTGGTGGTGGTGGTGATGGTAGAGGTTACAAGTTGTCCTGAAGTCAGAACATTTTTAAATTCTACTGCTTTTATCTATCTTACGCAGGGCTGTTATTCTTTCTTGTACAGTTGATGCAGTGACATAACAAACTTTAAAGCTACAATGTTATGCAAACTTACCTAAGACTAAGTCCTTGAATTCAGTGGGGCTTACTTCTGAATAGACATACTTAAGATTGCACTGTATGAGAATCTAGTCTTTGCCATCATCTCATTTCTCATAACTATCCCAACCAGATGTCACTTTTGTATGGTCTTGCTGCTGCAGTCCTTGGCTCATATGGGTGCTAAATGTGTTTGGATCCATTTTCTGTGTTTCAGTACCTTTCAAATTAGCATAAATTAAACACTATTCTCACTGCAGGGTATTAGTACGAGTAAATAGGCAGCATACTGTGTCCAGTGTATAGTGGATTATTAAAATTTTCTTAATGAACTCCAACATAAGAAAACAGTAATATATAACTCAAAATACAGAGGATGCTGTAACATTTTCAAAATGTATACATATGTAAACTTATCCCTTTCTCCCCTCCCCCCTTATGTATAAGGGAAGGTTTAATTTTAAAAATTGCACCTACTGCAACATTAGGTACCTTAGAAATCAATATTGTAAAGAACAAGGGGAATGGGAAACAGTTTAGTTCAGTAGATATGCAACCAAAAACGTTACGCAGCTTGCCATTGAGATGCTGGTGACACAGCTGTAAAATCTGAGACAGTAGAAATGCTAAACAAGTGTTTGGGACTAGAAGGGAGCAAACAAACTTAATTTAAATTTTACCAAGATGCTATTGGTCAGGAACATGGTTCACCTGTTTTTGATGAAGTTGCAGTCCCTCTGAGGGCATACAGCTTAGGCATACTCCTGAGTAGTGAGATGGCTGGAAACACTTTAACAGCTTGTTGACAGGAGTTTTGAAAAGCATGTTAGTCCCATTTTGAAAAACCTTCACTGTCTTTCATTTAGTTCTGAGGTTCAGTGTAAAGTACTGATTCATGACAATCGTTGTTGAAAGCTTAAACATAAAGCAAATTAGTTCTTGTTTTAATAAACCATTCTGAAGAATTTTAACAGTGGTTTAGTATTGCATGACTGATCCTCAGAGACATGTAGGCTTGTGCCCAAGAGATGGAACGTGAAAGCTTCTAGTTTCACTTTAGAATAAATTACAGTTTTGTATTATATACAGTGTAGTTTATATAGAAACTTAGTGTTTTTTTTTTCCTAGCTCTAGTTTGTTAACAAACCAGGATATCAGGCCGAGAGATAAAATTTTTTGCTGCTTTTTAAAATCAGCTAGAGTTAAAACAGCAATTCCCTAAGTGTGTATTACAGCATGGAACTCTTGTTTGTTGTAAACTAGAAGCTTTCAGTCTACTCTTGCATATGCACATAGATGGGAGAGTAGAGATCATGGATCTTCATCCCTCACTCATATAGCACTAAACTATGGTTCAGTGTAACATCTAAATGGAGCCATATGTTAGCCAAAGTAATGATTGTAAGGTGTAAAGATGTACTTTATGCAGATTTAAAATTAATGCAATTTTGCCTTTAAAGTTCTCTTTACATCACTGTTTGTTACATACTCCTTAGGACAGAATAAGTGATATTACCTATTATATTTATTTGAAATGTTATGATGTATTTATTCCTGGAATAGCACACAACAAATGCATATGTGGTATTGAAAGGTTTTGTGGCAGTCCAGCAGAAAGATGAGAGGCATCCTGGTTTAATGTTAGGAAATGGGACGGTGACATTTACTTGGGTTTTGCTTTAATGGGTCTGGATAACTGTCTGCAACTTTTAAATCTGTTTTGCAATCTATTGTATACAAAGGCCACTAGATGGAGTGGTTGACAGTCTTGTAAATGACCTTAACACAGGCCTGCGAAATTGAGTGTTAGGAAAAAATTTTTTTTTTTTAATTTTTGGTGGTTTTATATCAATCTGGGGTGCTGATTTCAAAAATGGCATTAGTTTTGCCCTATCATATCTATGTAGTTACAGAGATGAGGCATAGCCTTGTTAGTGAATGGTTCAAGCAGTTTCCTCATGAGGAAGCCATGGGGTAGGTCTGGCTCTCTGAAAACATTATATCTGAGGATTCTAAGGATTTAACAAGACCATCTGTGTGCACTTTCTCACTTAACTAAAGGTAGTGTTCAGCCATCTTAATGGGTGAATCACTCTCCTCCCATCCTCAGAGCAGCTCCCTACATCTCCTAAAAAGTCTCTCCTGAGAGGGGAGGAGGGATCTTCAATAGGCACAGGAGACTACTGCAGGAAGGACATGGTGGTGATCTATTGTATCACCTTTGCTCTGCTTGTACAGGTTAGGTTTCAATCCAGTGTATTGATTCTTGGACCGTATGTTTGCATCCAGGTTAATGTTACTTCATTATTGTTATCCAAGATTTTGTTTTTCAAACTTGTGTTTTTGTAAAAGCATTTTTTGGTTAATAATTTTGAATAGAACAGCTAATAGTAAAAACAAATCTTAAAGCCTTACCTGTCCAACGTTACACATTGTGCTTTTCTTGTTTTGACTTCTAAGGTGAGGAACAACAGACATGTGATGTAACAGCTCAGATGGTGCTTGTATGTTGCTGGCGAAGTATGAAGGCGATATCCTTGCTTTTAGGGAAGTTGTGTCAACTACTGCCTTTACAGTTCCCCATTTGTTCTGATGCTTTGATAACAGTGGAACAGGTAGGAAAATTTAGTCTTCTATGCTTTGAAATTATCGGGGTTTGGGACAGGATTTTTTAAAGTAATGCATAAAATTATTGCAGTCCTTTTTGCCTTTATCGGTTTTTGCTTCCCTGCTTGTGTTGTGTTGAGAGTTGCTGTAGTATGATGTAGTGGTTAAAGAGACTGATGGCACAATCCTAACTCAAAGCTCTGCCAATGCCATAGTCTCTGTACAGGCGGAAGGTGTTGCCAATGTGTTATGAGTAGAGGTCGGTGAAAATAGTTATTTTTTTGGGAAATTTCATTGTTTTCCAAAGTTAGAAGTGCAGAAAGTGGTGTTATGTGTTTTTACTCCAAGAGCACATTTTTATAAATTACAATAACTTTAAAAGTGTACTAGGTAGGTGATATAACTGGTATAGTGTCAGCAGATGTGGCCATATGCATGTAAAAGTGTTAGTGAAAGGGTAGAAGTGTTTGAGAATGGTTTTATTTTTTCACAGATTTTGTAGATTTTGGGTTCTCGTGTGTGTACAAAAATGAGATGTGCAGAAAGTGATATGTGTTTTTATTTCGTCCTCACAAAAAAAACCCACTTCTTAGCCATAATGCATGTTGCAACACCCGGTGAATAAGCTGCGCTGGTGAAGCGTCCTGCACCACCCAGCTGACACTGCATCTAGCCCGCCATCCACTGCTGGAGATAAAATTTGGACAGGCCTGGGGAGAGGGTGAGATCCGCAGAGGCCTTCTCCATGTTCTAACCCCCATCCCAGGTCTCCTGACTTTACATTGGGCTGCTTGAGCTTTTGCCAGGTAAATAGCTGGCAGAGATCTGAATAGTCCCATAGGGCAGGCTGGGGCATTATTCGGAGTAAGGGGGAAAATATCCCCTTATTCCGAGGACACCTCCAGTATGCTGCCAACTAGACCTGGATTCAGCAGAGGCCATGTGACCCTGCTGCACCAGCGCGAATTAGGATTGGATTGTGAGCTGTGGATCAGCATGTCCCTGGTCCAAAACTCCCCTCTCTCATTTCAGGCTAGCCGCTCCCTCTCAGCAATGTGGAGATGATACTTATCTCATAGGGTGGTTGTAAGGATTCCATCAAGATAGGACATCTTGTGTTTTGCACACTCAGAAAGTATATCATGCCTATTTAGGTTCTCAGATTATCATAGCCTCATAGTTAAAATCTCTGGGTATATAGGCCATAAAATTCCAAAACAACTAGTTTCATTTGATGAATTAAATAAAAGCAATGTTTGTCCTACAATTGATGTAGACATCATCAGGCATCCAAAGGGAATGGTGGAGTTTTGCCTTTGGATGCCTGATGATGTCTACAGCGATTGTATGACGAAACGTTGCTTTTAATTCATCAAGCAAAACTAGTTGTTTTGGAATTTTATGACCAGTATACCCAGAGATTTTAACTATGAGTGATAACGCCTATTATTATATGTTGGTATTTCATTGGCAGACAAATGAAAAAGATATCTGCTAGATCAGTGATTTTCAACTGGTGTACTGTGGCACATTGGTGAGCCTCAAATTGTCCACAGGTATGCCATGGGAGTTTAAACTGATGGTGTGCCCTGAAAATTTTAGGGTCTTGTCAGTGTAAGATGAAATATGTTGAGAATCACTGTGCTAGATAACAGCAGCTTTGCTTGCTTTTTTTTGGGATTCTTCTAACTGACTTGCTTCTTTGTAATTTGACCTTCTTAAGTAGGTCAAAAGATTGTTGTAACAAAGTATTTAGAAAGATCATAGGCTATTTCCTCTAGGATATTACTGTTGAATTAGACACTACTGCTTTAATGCAGTACTGCTTTAATTCTACTGCTTTAATTCTGCAAATTCTGAATTTTCCATTTAGATGCATTAAAAAACAATGTACCCTAATTACCAGATAGGTATTCGCTTGGAAGAACTTTTTGTAGTTATTGTCTGATAAAGGCCTATGTCATGTATAATCTGCTGTTGGTATCCATGCTATTCACAAATAGGTACTGCTTTAATGGAGGGTGATTATCTTACTGACAGGCTTCACTTTTACTTTCTTATTTTTCATTTGTTAGTTGGCAAGGTGAAATCTGATGAAATTGATTGAAATTTGGACAGCAAACTCATTGATTGATTTGGAGGTATTATGTTCACTACAAGCTGAATGACAGAATTATGCTCATTCAGGGCTGCTTTTTTAAAAAAATTTTTTAAAAAAGGTTGAAGACCAGCACACCATCTGGGACTGTTCAAGAAACAGACTGCAGTGTTTACAAGAAATTAGCTTACCACAAGTATTTCATTTGGAAATATTTTGGATTTATTAGATTTCTGCTTTTAATTGATGACCTTTTCTCTTTTCCATATGGTTTCAACCAAACCAGTTTACAGCCTGGGAGACTGACATACACAGCATGCATTTTTTTTTTTTACATTATTCAGAAGAGTGGGAGATGGGAAGTGGAAGTTGGGGGAGGTCCGGAAACAAAATTGAGCTTCTACAAAGGCACTGTAACATTTTAATCTGAAACAAGCAACTTGGAAGTATACTAATGATCAGCCACTTAATGCTGTCCTATGTGCAGTGTCATGGAAACAGTGCTAATATGTATTTTTATTGCACGTTGTCTCTAGCAGATGTTTTCATCTGGCTGTGCTTGTATTCTTGCAATGCACTGTAGAGTGACCAGCAATATACCTCTGCAATTAAAGTTTTTTGTTCCCTTTCCAAGTCAAACAGGAATTGGTTGAAAAGTTACTTTAACCTTTTTGATGTGAATGACATGAGCTTCACATGCAAACATGACTATAAATATTGAGTATTTAGTCATTAGCAGGTTTTTAGAAATCTCTCACTTAGTGTGTTTGTTAACTTTGCTTATTAAAGGGAAAGAACAAATTCTTTCAGGAAAACAATTACATATTCAAATTCTTAGTGGTTACAAATGAACACATGGTGGCTGACTTTTTTACCTGCACGTTTTCTGACTGAAGTTGTCCACCGAGTTACAGTGCCCTTAGTTTAATGATAAATTGTGTAGAAGACTCCCCTCCCCCCCATGTCAACTTTTCTGAAACTAAACTTTTGACCCAACTCTGGCTGCACTTAAAACTTTGATTCTTCATTCCATTTGAACATAAGAACAGCCCCACTGGATCAGGCCATAGGCCCATCTAGTCCAGCTTCCTGTATCTCACAGCCGCCCACCAAATACCCCAGGGAGCACAGCAGATAACAAGAGACCTGCATCCTGGTGCCCTCCCTTGCATTGGCATTCTGACATAGCCCATTTCTAAAATCAGGAGGTTGCACATACACATCATGGCTTGTAACCCATAATGGATTTTTCCTCCAGAAACTTGTCCAATCCCCTTTTAAAGGCATCCAGGCCAGATGCCATCACCACATCCTGTGGCAAGTAGTTCCACAGACTGACCACAAGCTGACTAAAGAAATACTTTCTTCTGTCTGTCCTAACCCTCCCAACACTCAATTTTAGTGGATGTCCCCTGGTTCTGGTGTTATGTGAGAGTGTAAAGAGCATCTCGCTATCCACTTTATCCTTCCCATGCATAATTTTGTATGTCTCAATCATGTCCCCCCTCAGGCATCTCTTTTCTAGGCTGAAGAGGCCCAAACGCCATAGCCTTTCCTCATAAGGAAGGTGCCCCAGCCCAGTAATCATCTTAGTCGCTCTCTTTTGCACCTTTACCATGTCCTTTTTGACATGTGGCGACCAGAACTGGATACAATACTCCAGGTGCGGCCTTACCATAGATTTGTGCAATGGCATTATAATATTAGCCGTTTTGTTCTCAATACCTTTTTCTAATGATCCCAAGCATAGAATTGGCCTTCTTTACTGCTGCCGCACATTGGGTCGACAGTTTCATCGACCTGTCCACCACCACCCCAAGATCTCTCTCCTGATCTGTCACAGACAGCTCAGAACCCACTAGCCTATATGTGAAGTTTTGATTTTTTGTACTATGTGCATGACTTTACACTTACTTACACTGAAATGCATCTGCCATGTAGGCTCCTGAATGGGGTGCTTGGATTGCCTAATGGGGCTCTAATCACCTCCTAAAGGACTATGATTAAGCTAATTTGCCAAATTGCTAAGTTTATGACTATGCTAAGCTAAATTGCCCTGGCTGGCTGGGAATGGGCCCTTCCTAGGTTCTTACCCTCCTAATTCAGTTCTCTTAGGCTGGACTGTTTTTTAACCTCAAGCTGCTTTTTATTTGAGTTTAAACTGCACTGGTTTAAGAGTTTTTTGGGCTTGGCAGAACTTACACGCTAAAGGTTTAAATCCTGTTTTGCCCTGTTTATAAAATAGACACCAAGTGTACTTTCTCCCCCTATTACCCTCTTCTTTGTTTAGTTTGGGCTCTAGCTTCCTATCTAAATTATACCTCCTGCTTTTATTAGGTGTGCACCTTTATTTAAATTTATTTATTTATTTATTTATTTTATTGCTCTCACCTAGATCCTGTGTCCCAATTTACTGAACCTTTAGATTATGTTCTAACTTGGATTAAGTTTAACTTGGGTTAAGTATAGGGTTAATTTAAACAAAGTAGAAAAATTTGCTTTCTACTTTATCCTCCTATGTTTTATTTACTTTTCCAAGTGCCTGTACCTTGGACCCTTACTCACGAGTAGGACTCTGCTCCTGCTCAGATTAGACCTATGTACTCACTCATGTGTATATTTTTATTGCCCTCACCTAGCTCCTGTGCCCCAACTTGCTGGACCTTAAACTCCCTCCCTCTGGTTAGAGTAGGTGCTAACTTAGGTAAAGCTTAGGTAAAGCTAAGCTAAAGGTAAGCTAAATTTCAATGTTGATTTAAGGTTAGAAGACAAGAGTTAGAAAGATAAAGAGTTAGAAAGAGTACACTTACCTTCTCCTCTCGTCGTCCTCCTCCTCCTCTCCTCTTCACAACTCTGAGTCCTCCCTCTCCTTCTCCAAAAACTCAGAGGTCAACTTGCCTTCTCCATCGCTTCACGCTGAGGTTAAACTTGCGGTGTCTTACCTGGCACTTTGTTCCCGAGGCACTTTGTATCCCAGAGAGCACGCACATTTGACTGTGCCTATTTGAAGCTTGCCTTTGTCTTGGCACTTTATACCTGAGAAACCTCCCGCGAAGGTATGACTAAGCCTGCCCTTTTCATGTTAGAAATCACTTTGGAAAGGAGATTTTAGATGTAGACCTGATCAGTTAACTGTTTCCCTTCAAAATTCACAACACCATAATTGTAAATTGTAAATAGCATATCTATAAATGGCATATCTATCAGCAGAACCACTAAGAACATAAGAAGAGCTCGCTGGATCTAGTCCAGCTTCCTTTATTTCTCAGTGGCCCACCAGATGCCTCAGGGAGCACACAAGACAACAAGAGATCTGCATTCTGGTGCAGTTCCTTGCATCTGGCATTCTGAGGTAGCCTACTTTTAAAATCAGAACGTTGCACCTATCCAGCATGGCTTGTAAGCTGTGATGGACATTTCCTCCAGAAATTTGTCCAATCCCCTTTTAAAGGCATCCAGGCCAGGTGTCATCACCACATCCTATGGCAAAGAGTTCCACAGACTAATTTTATGCTGGTTAAATAAATATTTTCTTTTGTCTATCCTAACGCTCCCAACAGTCAATTTTAGTGGATGTCCCCTGGTTCTGCTGTTGTGTGAGAGGAAAAAGAACTGTAGGGTCCTGAACTGTTAGCAAAATACTGTCTTGCAAATGCATCATAATGTTGCATATATGTAGGAAATTTCAGCTATAGTTCTAAAGTTTCAACTGGGAGTTTCAAATTGGACTTTTTCTTTGTAGTCTCTGTATAGTCGCACATAATGACATTGTACAGGGCTGGTATCAGAAACTTCTAGAACTTTGTCAGATGTACTGTCCCTGTTCTCGAGTGGGAAGATCCCATGTACACTGAGTGCCTCAGTCATGGGGGAAAAACAGCCAAAACCTCAATTCCTTTGAAAAGCCCCCAAACCAGTTTAAATAATTTTGGATATAGACTTAGAGAGAGAAGGCGTGGGGGAGGGAGGGGTCATGTGTCTGTACAGATGATTATTGAAAAATTCAGTTATAGGTTAGTAACCTGTCTTTGATTTGCCAAAGGAATAATATAAAATAGCACTGTTTTTGAATAAGAGCAAAAACAGGCAAGGTGAAGCTTAACATAAAATATCTGCGGGTGCAAGGATACAACCAAACATTTAATCACTTCCCTGTGTGATAACTCTATATTAACATGACAAGGAAAAGATTCTAGACTAGAAGCTTCTTCTGATGTGCTAGTTTTATGTTACAGGGTGGAATTTGTTCTGTGTGCTTTCCCACATTGAAAGCAGGCATTTGATTTGCCTACCTATATAGCCTGCTGTGGTACACCCCAGCTATAGACACTTCATGAGGCATGTCTATTAGTCTGTCTTAGTTGTCAGTGCCTGCTATCTGTTTTATGGTTTAAAAACATGTCTGCATTTGAATATCTATAAAAACCTAAATATCTTGACAAGAATAATACCAGCCTTCTTACTCTTTCGCCCAAAGAATAATTACTTTTTATCTTATCTCCCCTTATTTGAACTTCTTCCATTTTCTGCATTCATAACTGCTAAATCTGTCAAAAATGTTTGTGTATAAACTTTTATATTTTTTGTTTAAAAAAAAAATACCACAACCTTCTTCTAGGTGGAAGAAATCGGAGAATATTTCAAGCATCATCTTCTTAAGTCCAGGCACAGAGGAGCATTTGAGCTAGCATATGCTGGCTTCGTAAAGCTCACAGACATTCTCTCAAGGTAAGTAGTACCAACAGGCATTGTTTTTTTTAAACTTTTTTTTCCTGCTCACAAACAGGAATTAACTTATCTGGATGTCATGGTACTCTTTCCTAGAGGCTGGGTCAGCTTCCAGAATTGTACTCATCTGCCCCAGTATCATTGTGGTTACTCAGTATCCCAGTGTGTTCTCAACTCTCTCTTCTTCCTTATACCTTTCTGTCAACTGACAAGCCCCCCAAAGCAAGTGGCCTTGAGTATTTTCAAATGGTCAAAATTTTCTCCTTGGAACAGAAAACATGATTCACTAGTTTGGTAAATGTTGTGTATGGTGTGGACAAACATTTCCCAAGATACCATAAGAGCTTGTAGGCAGAGCTGATGTTATGCTGTAGCTAATATTGTGAGCAAAGTATTCCCTGTTTCAAATTTTAGCTCAGCCATTTATTAACTAGGTGACCAAACATGTTCTGTCAGCCTCAGCTGCCCATCTGCTTCTCAGACTTAACCCAGTTTTTGGAAGCAGCAGGGAACTAAAAGTGCAAAGAACTAAAAGTGCAAAAGAATTGTTGATAAAATTATTGTTTTCTATGGTTCTCTATATGTTTCATAGAAGACATTAAATACTACTAAAACTTGTTCTTCTATGAGACTTCCGGGTAGATGGGACTCATTAGCCTGGGAAGGCAGCTCATCTGAGAGAAGGAAAACTCTGATCCCAAACCTCCACTGCCTTGTGGCTACATCCAGTTATGGAAAAGGCTTCAGGAGTCAACCTCGAGGCAAAATCTGGAGCCGGAGTCCCTGAGGCAGTTCATGGCTGAACACAGTCACGTTCTGGCAACTCCTGCGACGCCGCTGGAACCAACCGTATTGGCTTCTGCCTTTCCATTGGACCATTTCAGCGATGTGGAGAGGGGTGATTTGCTGCATGGGTAACAGCCTATCCTCCATATCTACTTTACCCAGGCTTCGCGCACTGGAGAGGACACTGTTCCAGAACGACTATTCAGAGCGCGATACCATAGTCTTCCGAGACTGAAGGATGCCAACAACATAACCAGAAGAACTGTGTTTTTATAGAAGCAGTGTATGAAGAAACCTGTTAGTTGTAACTGAATTTGTGTCTGAAATAATGTTCTTTTGAGAAACTCAGCAGAAAACCTGACAAAAATCACCTCCTTTTAAACACATTATTTTTTATTTTATTTGATGAAATAGGCGACTCATAGGAGTCTGATAGATGACTCTCTGCATTTTGTTAGCGTGAATTTAAGCCTATTGTGAATTTTAAAACTGCAATGGATCATTAGAAAATAGCAAAAGGCTTTTTTAAAATTGAAGAATAGAACTGGGCATTTATTTTTCTCTGTTTATCCTCAGACAGAATGCCTTCAGTTATGTTAGGATTTTGCTGCAAATCTAGAACAAAATTCTAGTCTAAGGACACTGCTACATTATTTTTAGCCCATACTATGTTTGGGGAGCAACAGAGGGTACAGCTACATGAAGTGTAGCTAAAGGTGCAGATTGTGTGGCATGCTTGTGGTATTCATTGAAAATGATCAAAGTAGCTATTAGGGCTATGTTGGAGATTGTTTTAACTGGCTAGAGGAAAAGTAAATCCAAAAAACCACAAAAACCATTTGCAGAATTGGAACTCAAGCAACTTTCACATTGGCTAACTGTATGATGTTTTAATTAGAAGTTTTGCAGATTAAGTACAATAAAATTAGTCCCTCATGCCATTTGATCTGGATCAGGAGTCTTAACTTGGGCTGGAACATGCTTGACTTTGTGACTGCCGCTCTTGTGTTGTAAGGCTCAATTTCCCTCTTTAAATTGTAGGGCCACCTGCTTCTCATGGAAATAACTTTTCAGGCAGCTGGTAGTATTGTGTTGTTGCCAAGCTAAAGGGTGTAGGCTCCTCCATTTTCAAAGTCAATAGCTCTTAATGTTTTTATTTCTTCAGGACAACCAAAGTTTTGCTTGCACAAAAATGTGGGATTTAGTTGGTGACTGAGCAAGATTGTATTAGTTCTGGCATCATCAAAGCAGCACAATGTTGTGGTGTCAGGAATTCATCAGATTGCATTTCAATATATTTTTCTCTTTCTGCTGGTCCCAGCAGGAGAAAAAAATTGTTTAATGATAAGTGCAATAGCTATTCCTTTCAGCTCTATTGTAGCTCAGAGACATTTGTGCTTATTTTCTTTGTGAATTCCAGCTGTTGCCAGACATTAGCATACCATATATACAAGTGTATAAATTGACAAATTTACGCTGCAAATCAACCCTGAAAATCTGGGTCGACTTATATACGGGTCAATATAGTGAATAAAGTGGGGGCTTCTGGGAAGCTTAGCAGCTGTCTGGTGAAGTGGGGGGTGGGACTGGGCTGAGAAGCAGAACTCAGGGTGGAGGAAAAAGAATTTTTGCTAGTAATTATGGTATGCACAGGAAGCGATTTTAGCTTCTTTAAACAGGAAGAAGTGAAGGTACTTAGGGGAATTGTAGTCTGTATGAGGGTTGCTGCTATGGAAATGTAGCACAGTACTCCTCACAACGCCTACATCTCCCACAAGCCCCTTCCTGTTTGTCCTTGTTGTTTGTCGCTCCACTGTGAATTGAATTGCACACTCCCAGTTATGTGTTATATGTTGTATGTTATATATAAAGCCTCTGGCTTAACACACCAGGCACTTTAAAGAAGGATGTGATTAATGGTTCTTCTGGTATGTTACTTACAGTGCACTTACTCTGATAGTGTTTACAAAAAGGTTGCAAAGACCAGGATTTTAAAAAGTTAATAATAATAATAATAATAATAATAATACAGGTATTTATATACCACCTTTCTTGGTCCTCAGATTTCTCCTCAGACTTTAATTCAAGGCGGTTTACATAGGCAGGCAATACTAAATCCCAGTAGGGATTTTTACAATTGAAGAAGGTTCTATCTTTCAAGAACCACAACAATAAAAATGTATCTTAGGACCTTTTACTATATTTTTAATGAATTAGAGACTGTACAGTTCTTAGGTAGTAATTACTGGTAGGATATTTTTCAGGATCTGACCATGAGTAAAATCAGACAAAATTATAGTCAGACCCCCCCCCCCCCAAGTTTAACCTTAGACATAGAAAATTGCATGATTTTGGCTCAAAACCTGCCCTTGACTTGTTGACTGTAAGGTCAACTTATAGCTGAGTATCTGTGGTACTTAAAACTCATCCATATGGTGTTTATAAATAATGGCTCAAAGTGAAAGTCTTGAGATACAAAGTTTGTGACCTGCAACTGATGAGGTGGACTCTAGTCCATGCTGTGATGTAGCTGAAAGGAGTGCCTCCCTGGGGCACACCTTGCCTGAGCCCACCCCACACCCCCGCTTGCCCCGTGCCCCTTCCACACATGACCAGAAAAATGTCACTTCTGGTTTTCCCCTCCCAAAGGCTCAGAACGCTCTCCAGTCATGTTCAGAGGAGACATGGGGAACAGGGCTGCCCCTGGAAGAGTACTAGCTGGGGTCCTGTGACCCCTGTGACTGCACCTCAGCTATGCAACTGAATCCATGAAAGCTTGCAGAAATAAATTTGTTCATCTTTAAGGGGCTACAAGGCTGGGGCTTTTTCCCTTAACATGTGGAGTAAAACACACTAGGAATGTTGCCAGAGGGAATGGTTTCTTTGCATGACTCTGATTTGCATAAAATACAAGGGAGTTTCTTGTCATGCTTAGTCATGCTTTTTAGTTTGAGTCTCTGGCAGGTGCTGCTGACTGGAGTTTAGCTTTTCTTAAAGATTAGATGAAAGACACATACATGGTAGATAATCATATGAAAGCTGATTTGAAGAATAGTGTGACCTGTTATAACGATTAATGGTGTGAATGGATATTCAGGATACATGTTTCCTGAATGCTGTTTTATATTTGAAAAATGACTGCTGAGAATAAAGATTGCATTCTACATTGATTGTGACCATTGGAAAAGAGATTTGTGGACATAGTGTTGTGAGTTACAAAGAAACTACTTGTCAGAGCTGGCAGTGTAATAAGAAAACAATGGATTTGGATAGCGTGCTGGTGCAACTTTAAACCAAAATTGTTTCCTTATGACTTTAACTCATTGTAGTATTTTTATTTTAATTAGCATAGTTAATTCTAGTTGACTTGGTGGCGAAATCATTACTTTTCATCATGGACAGACTAATTTTGAGAGCTCTAATGAAGGTTCTGTAGTCCTAACCAGGTATGTTACCACATAAGAAGCTTCACAGTATTTTTCAAATAGAAAGCATCATGACACTGGAAAGCATCATGGGGGACAGAAAACACTGTTTTCTTAAATATCCTCCTTTTTTTAGCATTCACATTTTGAAGCCACTGTTAGCTTGAGGGAAAGGAGTTGGTTTAACTAAAGTGAATCTTACATAAATAAATGAAGCTTTTTTTGTACTGATTGAGACCATTGGTCCATTTTGCTCAATATTGACTGCACTGACTGGCAGTTGGAATTTCTCAGTCTTTCTGGAAGATGCCAGGGATTTATACTTTGTGCATTTAGTCGCTAAGGAACAGTCTTGACGCAGCTATTGGTAACATGCTATTGGTAACACGTTAACCCTTAAAAAAAAAAGTTATGTGTCTCCTGCAGCTACCTAAAAGTGTTTAGAGCCTTTTTTCATGTTACCAACTTTATATTTTTGAAATGATGTGACATGGTTAAATACTTCAGGCAAACCAGTCCGGCTAAGCTGTGTTTTGGCAACACCTGGTATCAAAGTAGATCTGAGGTTTTACTCCTGAACAAAAGTCCTTTGCTCGAGGCTATTCCTGTAATTTGGACTGAAATATTTATTTTTAAGACCATTTGCTATGCATGAAAGTTTTATAGGCAGTACAAAATGGTAAAACTGCAGAGGAAAAATACTTCATGATAAGAGTGTGTTTCTGACACTTGATAAAGCAAAGTTGTAATCAACTGTACCCTTGTGTTCCTTTTTGTTTGTGCTGTTTACAGATGAGATGCTAACTTTTTTGAAGTACTGACTATATAACATTTTAATCAAGATTTAAATATTTAACTATTGTTCAAGGATTCTAGTTTTGTGGGAACTTCTTATTACTTTTTTTTGGAAACCTACACTCATCAATGTACAATCCTTCAAATTACTGAACTAAAAATATTAATTCACAAAAGTCTGGATTTAAGAAATGTCCAAGATAATTTCAAGTTATTAAAATAAGCCTCATGGTGACCATAAATTACTGAGTTGCCTCACTGTGGGTCTCCATTATTTGCACATGATCATCATAGGCATTTTCCTGGAAATTTCTTGATCAAAAGCTAGTCAGTAACCTTTTTTTTTTTTACAGTGCAGTTCTATACATTTTTACCCAAATATAAGTCTCACTTAAGTTCAGTGGGACTTACCCTGTAGCTAGGCAGATTAGTATTGCACCCTTAATAACATCTGTTCTATTCTGAAGGCATTGATTCTGATTGAATTCAATTCTAGGGTCTGTGAAGAGATTTATTTTGGTTTAATTTTGACTTTTTAATGTAAAGTTAACTTGGAGAAACATCTCAAGGGATCAACAGACAGCAACTTCATTTACATTATGAGAAAGAAATGGGAAGCTGGATTTGCTTTATTGTTTCCAGGGATGGGCACTCAGTTTGGGATGATTCAACTCAGGTGGTGCAAAAATGCTGTTTTTGATTACTTGAGTTATGGATGCCACAGACACCAACTCGACTTGCAACTTAGGGCCAGTGACTCTAAAAAAGAGTTGGTACTCAAAATGGCTCAAGTTCTCTCCTTTGTGTGTGTTTTCTTGTTTACTTTTTTTTTGGCTGCTTTTGCATCACGAAGACCTTGTGAACGATTCAGGGGCAGGCATTCTGAAGAACTGCAGCAGCCATGGTGGGAGGGTTGGTTCCAGGAAGTGGGAGTTAAGAGGAGGAAGAAGGCTTAAGTTTTTGTGTTTTTTTTGCCATCCTCGATTCAGTTAGTTTCTTGAAATGGCTTGTGACCTGAAATGACTCTACGTTTCTTGTGGGTCGAGTCATGATGGCCGTGTGCTATGACTTACGAGTTGAGTTGTGGGGTCGCTGACTTGAGACTTGACTCTTGGGCTCCGTGCCTTGAGAACATCCATGATTGACTGTATCATTTATTTTCTTGGGATGTATCCAGAGCAAACTGATTGGGGGACAGGGTCATAGATGATGGCAGAGATAATGTTTTGCATGGAGAAGTTCTCAGGTTCAATCTCTAGCATTCGAGATAGAACTGGAAAAGATTCCAGTCTGAAACCCTAGAAAGCTGTGATCAGTCAGTGTAGACATTACTGAACAAGATGGACCTATGGCCTGATTTGTTATAAAGCCTTAATATGTTCAAATGATACGCCTTGATTCCCTCCTATGTTAGCTACTATTTCTAGAAGGCTATGGGAGCCTTAATGTTGTTACATTATACACTTTTTGCTGGTGTGAGTGGTGCATCTCATGCATTTTGAGTCTCAAGTACTCTTTCTGGTATGAACACACGTTATCAGGAAACTTTGCATGTTGCTTTGCACATTAATACTTGTATAAGAAAAGTAATTTGTGGATCAGCCTATTGTGAGAACTTGGGAAGGACAATGTTAAATGATTCATAAGCACAGCATTGACATTGGTCTATGAAGCCCCTTTTAGTTGGTCTGCCACACATGCCGTAAATGTGTGCAGGTGGGAGTGGGAACATTCCCCGTCTGTATGCCCCGCGCTTTAGTTAGAATGGGGGTGTCAAACATAAGGCCTGTGGACTGGATGCGGCCCCTGGAAGCAATTTATCCTCTTTGCCTCATTATAATTGGGCTCTCCCAGTGTGCTTTCTCATATCTTGAAATTATGAACAAGATCTGCACACTTTCTCTTCTGTCATTTGCTGCAGCTGAGTTTCTATGTGAGAACAAAGTGCTTATTTCTGACCATCATCTGCTTAATGGATGTCACTTCTGGCCCTCAGCAGGCACCATAAATGCTATTCGGTCCACTATGTGAAATGACACCTCTGCACTAGAAAGTTTTAAAGGAGAGTACCTACACGCATACAGCTGTATGTGTCCCTCTCAGTCATTCCAGCTTACATATGGGGATGCGGGATGCCTATACTCCTTCTGTCTCCCATAAAGGGAATGACTGAAAGAATTAGTGTCTTGGGACTTGGCTTCATCTATGGGGCTTTTATGCCTGTTAGTCAGATTAATTTGAACTATGCTTGCATTTATCAAAGAAACTCAAATCAAATATTGACTCTGATCTTCTTCCTTCCCCACCACATATCTGGTGTGCTCCCTGGGGCATTTGGTGGGCCGCTGTGAGATACAGGAAGCTGGACTAGATGGGCCTATGGCCTGATCTAGTGGGGCTGTTCTTATGTTCTCAAATTCTTCCAAATTTTCCTACACTTGCTTTTTGTTACTTCCTTTACATCAAGTATATTTTCTGAAGATGATGCATCTTAGGGTCATGAAATGTTTTGCCCTACAATTCCTCAGTTTTCAGTTGTAGTGTTCCCTTGTTTTCATATGCTTATGTCTGTATCATAGGTGTAATGATGAGAGACTACACAAGCTGCCACAGCAGTGGCTCTGCAATGTACTGGAGGAGATTAAATCTAGTGATCCTTCATCTAAACTATGTGCTACTAGACGCAGTGCTGGGATTCCATTCTATATTCAGGTACCTTTCATAAATATGTTTCTGATTTTAATACTGCTGATCTTAATACTGATCTTAATACTGCTGTAGTTTCTTCATATTTGGGATTATTGCTGGGATTGTTACTGTCACTGCTATGAGTGCCATTAACGAATTTCTCTTTGCCACATGCTCCGAAACTATGAGGGCAGTTTAAGATGGAATACTGGGAGGAAATTCAAAATACAGAAGCCAGATTTATTTATTTGTAAAATAGTTTTGTTTTTTTTAAAATTCTAGGCTTTGCTAGCTTCAGAACCAAAGAAAGGTAAAACAAGCTTATTGAAAATGACAATGGAAGAGTTGATAACTTTGGCTTCACCTTCAGATGTTCAACCAAGTACAATCCCACAGGTGAGAAGTTTTCAATGTATATTAGGAGTCTAATTCTGTAAAGTTATCAGTTTTAAAATTTGTTTATGATGTTGCTTTTGTACAATAAATGGTGCAATTTAGGGCCCAATTCTATGATGCAGCTGTGCCGACTGAGTGTGTGCTGCATCCTGTGGTGGAGGTCACAGAGGCCTCAAGGTGAGAGAATGTTTATTCCTTTACCTCGGGGTTGTGTTGCGGCAGCCACAATGCAACCCTGAGGTAAGAGAATAAATGTTACTTGCCTCAGTGGTTCCCAGCCTGGAGGTCATGAACCTTTAGGTTTCACATTTTTAAAAACCTCACCGTTTAAGGGAGTGATAACTGGCAGAGACCCATAGGTGATGGCACCTGTTACTTCTGGCTTCTCCCCATTGTCACTGCTGCTGATGACAGGATGGTAAGAACTTTTTTTGTGGGACTTCTTATCTGCCTGTAGTCAGTGTCAACACGGGAGTGATGGGTGCTGTCTTCTACAGGTCCTCAGTAGGTTCCCAACCTTATCATAAAGGGGCAGGAGGTTGGGAACCACTGTCTAGCCTTGATGAGGCCTCTGTGACTGACACCCCCCCATCTCCCGCACAGGATGCAGTGCATGATCTATTGGCATGGCTGCATCAGTGCTGGAAAGTTGGATAGGATAGGAACTTGAATTTTGGCTCTTGGTGTTCTCTTGCATCAACTAACTTTTTAAAAAATGTAACAAATCAAGGACTTTCGAGTTAGAGGTCCTGGACTCTTTTGGTGTAGTGATGGTGAGGTGTATAGTGCATACTTTAATGAGAATCTATTAATGAGAATAGATTTATACAAATCACACTTTAATGAGATTCTGCCCTTTCTTGTAAGCTTTGCTGTTGGTTTTGTGTTTTATTGCAATTGTTTTAAGGTTATTTTAATGTTTTAGGATATATAAAAATTGTTTTAATTGTGATTTTATTATTTTCAGTATATTTTGTGATTGATGACTTTCTGTAAGCTATGGGGCTCCTTATGGGGAGAAAAGCGGGATAAAAATTTAGTAAGTCTTGCCTAAGGGGAACTTTGTTCATTTCTGAAAGTGCCTCCTATGTATTTCCCTAAACTGGTTCCAGTCAAAATTGTCCAGGCACTTGATTTTTGAAAGTGTCAATTCTGAAAAAGCTGGTTCCTAATCAGTGCTTCTAGAATCAAAGTGAAATACATAATTTTGAGGTTATTTCCAACAATTAATCAGCCTGTTTTGACTTTCCCCCAGGTTCATGCTTTAAATATCTTGAGGGCTTTATTCAAGGATACCCGCTTAGGAGAAAACATCATTCCTTACGTGGCAGATGGAATGCGAGCAGCAATATTAGGTTTTACATCTTCTGTCTGGGCAGTAAGTTGATCCGTTACTTTTAGTATATTAAATTGAAGAGCCACATGTTAGTGATGGTAACCAGAGCATTGATTATGTTTCTCAATCAATCAGACATCACTGATCAATTCAATCAATCGCTATGATGTCTGATTGAATTTTTATGAATTTTTTTATAGAGTTGTGTGGAATGTGTGCTGATTGGACAGCATGCTACTATGGGGAAAAATGCTATAAAACAGCCTATGGAGAACCTGAACCTTGGCTCTTAGTGTTCTCTTGCATCAACTAACTTGTTAAAAATTTGGTTTTATTTGGTTTCTTACCATGAAGGTTCAATGTCTTTCTGACTTAAATGTGTGCTTTTTTCTTCTGACATAGAAAGCAGCTTCTAATTGATTAAAATCACTGATCATAATAGTGTAAATTCTAGATATATTAATATAACTGTATATTCCACATCACGTTCAGCTTGAGGTCTGGCACTCATGGGCTTCCTTCCACTCCCCCCGCTTGCCAGACAGCTGCGACAGGCCAGACACTTGTGGTGCTGCATGCGAAGCATGGCACCGGAAAATAGTTGGTGGTGACATTATGTCACTGCCAACTACTTCCATGAGGCCTATTTCAGGCTAAACAGTCCCAAGGGAGGGCGAGCAACCCCATACTCACCATGCTGCCCTTCCAAGCTGCCAGATGCTGGCTGCAGCAGTTGGAGATCTGCCTGCTGCCTCAGTGCGCCCCTCTAGAGAGCGAGGCCCAGTGTCATGACATAGGCCACGTTGCCCTAAGACCAGCCCTGGTCCACATAACATCACAGATTATCCATATTTTCTTTTCCACCTGGGTGCTCTGATTTCTGAAAATGCTTATGTAGTTAAATTTTTACATTTTAAATTAATAACATTTCCTTAATAATTAGGATACTGAATATGTAGGAATATTCTTTTTCCAAAGTCCACATAGTTCCTCATTTAGAAGGATGTAATATATAGTATGTAAACATACTAAAAAGTCTAAAACCCAGATCTTTATTTTGCTGAACATATTAGGTGAGAAATTCATCTACACTTCTTTTTAGTACCCTGATTACAAGAATATTTGGAGTTAAGAGAGGAAAGGATGAGAACTCCAAAAAAAACAGGTAAGCTCCTTTTATGATAACAAGAAGTATACTCTGTGAAATAACCATGGTCAAGAACAGTCTGAAAAATTGGGCTTTGTAGGTATGGATTTAAATGAAGCATAATGTTAGTAAAGAATTTCTGGACTCATTTCAGATTTGATGCCTGTGATTTAAAAAATGACTCCTGTGATCAAGTGACAATTTTAGTTTAAAATGGAACTCTGGATAGCTGCCAAGTGTGGCTTAGCCTATGTTTTCTTGGATAATTTCTCAGGGAATGTTTGCATATAGCTGGTGATACCCATAAATGATAGAAATCTACTATATGATAGTAAATCTATGATTTCTTTTTCTGTAAACTGCTTTGTGAACTTTTTTGTTGAAAAGTGATATATAAAAATTGTTGTTAATAATAGAGGGTAAATGTTACATCTTGAGATAGGTTTTATCATCTTACCTATGATTAGAAGCTTGGAACATCTCTAGATTTAACCTATTGTGGAACTGTTGATTTATGCTTTGATGCCTGGCCCTTATGATGTTAGTGAACTTTCATAATACTTACTGAAAGCAAACAGCTGTATTGCATTGTTTAACCTTTGACCTGCCACTGAGCCAGTTTTTCTTTTTTTCCCCTTCTGTAAGGTCATTAGGATCCCAGACATTCATTCATTTTGTAATCCCTGTGCAGTCATATATAGTGAAGTTGTGCATATATGCAAGCTGACTTCAGAAGCTTCTAGAGCTTTGCTGAGTGTTCATCCCCTGCTATCATGTGGGAAAAACCCCCACATACATCATGTGCCTCAACATTCAGTCTTTTTGGCTACTTCCTCAGCAGTATCATCAAGAGAACACTTCTAGTTTATCCTACTTTTCTTCACCTTATTCCGTGGGTGGGTGGGAGGGGGAAACAGGATCCTTACCTCAGTTTGTACTTTTATTCACACTATTAGTATTAGTTTTATTTTGATAAAAGTGTATGTATGTTCAATTGTTTCATAAGGAGAAATTGCTGTCCATACTTTCCTTCTGTGTTCATTCCGTGTAATTCTGGGTAGACAACTGACTATTCAGCTACTACTAGGGGCTCCACCATGGGCAGAAATGTTTCTAACCAAGTTCTAGCTCTCTGTTTTCCAGTTATTTACTAGTAGATTTATGAGGGCCACCAGGTTCCTTGAAAGAATGGTCTACCAGAGCGGTTTCATCATCCACCACAGGCCTGAGAGGTGTTCTCCTCCCAGAGCTCTGTGGAATAGCAGCATGGTCTCTATGCCATCAAGCAAGCACTGTGTCCTAGACATGAGATCAAGAGCTGATGCCTCATTTGGACATGCTGTTCTGCAGAACATCTGATTGCACCCACCTCCGCAAAGAAGGAAGCTAACCAGTTTCTACTATGTGTGATTGCACCAAGACCATGAAGGAAAAAGATGGGTTTCTCACCTGTATCTATAGTCTTTGAATGGTTATCTGTGCATACGCATGGAACTCTTTGTATGCAGGGGCTGCTCCATTTTATGTTAGGAAAAAGCATTATGCTCATTTTTCTATACCTTAGATTTCTGTGTATTATCTCATGTACAATGGTATTCCCAGATTAGAGTTCAATAAAATAGTTAATGAAAATAACTAAAAGAATAACTAGGGAAATAACCTTTTAAAAGATTTACATTTTTAAAACTAGTACTTACTGATTGGAAAAAAAACATGCAATCAGCACATACTGCTAGTTGTACAAATTTAGGCTACAAATTTACAGTGAAATAATTCACTTGGTGCTTTTGTGTTGACCCATTGATCGGTTGTGTAGGAAAAACACTGGTCATTTGAGAAAATGAAAATTAAAGTATAAAAACTTGCTTTAGGAGCACAAGTAATATTAGAAACAGCTTATAGTTAGACTTTTAAAAATTAAATAAGTTATAATTTCTTAGTAAGGCTCATTTCTCCAGAGGTACTAGTGACTAGATATGGTTATACACAGGAACAATTTGACTTTCATGACTGGTTCTTCAGTGCAAGATAAAGTGCCTCTTGGGCAGGCTCTGGGTCTGAACAGGCTGGGTCCTTGATATATTCAATTGCAGAATTTCTGAGCTAAACCTGCAAATCAGGGAGTAAGAACATGGCTGAATTTTATAATCAGTCAAAATAAATATCCTAGTGAGAGCAAGCTTCCATTCTGGTTCCCTGAAGAAACCTGGCTTGAGATCACCTCTGGTTAGTAAACCTGACCATCGCCAATTTCCAATTATGGAATTTTTGAGAAATGAATAGCATGTATGGGCACCAAGCAAGATTCGTACTATTTAAGAATTAATTTGGGACATAATGCCAACTTGAGAATCTTGGTTTAGGGAAATGTTTGCAGTTTATATATTCCAATTCTAGCAGTTGTTATTTTTTAGCAACTTCTTTGCATATGGTGCTTTACATTAAGTGAAATAAACAGGTATATATCTCTGTTCCAAAGGCTCACAATCTAAAGCAACTGAGTCACGTTTAAAGTAATCCACTAGATGTCTCTCTTGATACATGGTTTTGGTATAGAATAATTATTATATACCTAGGAGCAATATGTAATGTGCCTTTACTTCTGGAATCCTTTGTTTTCAATATGTGTGTTCTTGTGTTTTGGATTGGTCAGATATATTTTATGTAACTTTTAAAGTCATTTTAAGTGAACCGACATTTTCAAATTGAGAAGTCTGAAGGTAGGAACCTTTTCCTAAAAGTGGATCTCATTTACCCTAGATGTTGTGTTGAAAAGGTATTCCATTCCTTTTGTCTTCATTGGCAGCAATAGGCACCTCTCAAAAATTAAGCCTCATGGGCAGGTATGAATAGAAATCAGAAATGGAAGGGAGGTTGTAGGGAAGTATTTTAGGGGTCCCTGCTCTGCCAATCCCAGCTGCTAACTAAAGATGAAGAGAGAAGGGGAGAAAAAGGAGGGGGAAGAAGGAAAAGAGTTCCAGGCGCAAGATAGTTACCTTCCTGTAGAGCAGTTGGAGGGGGGGAGAGTCCTGTGGAGAGGACCCTCTGACACAACACAGATGTGTTGGTCCTTGGAGAGAGAGTTACCAAAAGGGCTGTTTTGTTTAGGGAAATTATTATACTGCCCTTATTGGAACCTTAGAATCGCAGGCTGGATAACAAGACAGCATAATGCAGAGAAATTCCCTTTTGCTTAAAGAGGAGACTGAGAGAAAGATAACTTTTAATAAAAGATTATAGTTTTATTACAGAAGCACAAAGGTAAACATAATGCACATGGAAAAATAGTAAGTATATGTTTCTTGGTCCTAGTACTTGAATCCAGTGTACCTAGCTTTCATGGTGGTTGCGTGTGGAGAGTATTTGGTGCATCCAAGGAAATTAGAAAAAGGAAAGGTTGTAGGGAAGGGTTTTAGGGGTCCCTAGTCTGCCAAACCCAGTTGCTGACTAAAGATGGGGAGAAAAAAAGGGAGTGGGGAAGAAGGGAAAAGTTCCAGATGCCAGATAGTTACCTACCGTAGAGCAGTTGGATGGGGGGGGGGGGGGAGAGAGTCCTGTGTGGAGGACCCTCTGACACAACACAGATGTGTTGGTCCTTGGAGAGGGAGCCAGAGAGAGCATGTGAGGGGAAGCCCTCTCTTAAAAAGGGTTTCAGAGGGTGCTGAGCTGGATGGTAGCTTGCTTACTACCACACAGCAGGGTAAACATTGAAAAGATCAGGATGTCCCTTATCAGCAAAATTCAGTGGGGTCTAATGGCTGGCTTCCTAGCTGGGGGGACTTAAACAATACAATGAGTCAGCAACACACAGAAGGCAGTTCAAGTTTGCATACAGTACTTAAGCAATGATTGGGTTAAAACAATACAATGAATACAGTAATGTAGGAGACACTTAAACTATGTAGGAGACACTCCTACATAGTGTAGGAGACACTTAAACATTTACTATGCCAGACTTCTTCATAGGGAGGTGGATTTAAGATGCCTATATGTGTAACCACAGGGAGGTGGAGGTTGTGTAAGCTTGTGATTTGACCTGATTGTTGAATGTAGGAGACACTTAGTCCATAGTGCATAACCAGATAGAGAGAAAGTCACAACTAAAACGCAAAAGGGGATTTTCACGTAACAAGAGCATGTAAGAGGACACTCTCACTTAAAAGGGGTTGGGAGACAGTGCTGAGCTGGATGGTAGCTTG
Organism: Tiliqua scincoides; assembly: GCF_035046505.1. Taxonomy (NCBI): domain Eukaryota; kingdom Metazoa; phylum Chordata; class Lepidosauria; order Squamata; family Scincidae; genus Tiliqua; species Tiliqua scincoides. Next base: position 260,384,044 of record NC_089821.1, on the reverse strand, counting down.
ATTGCTAACACAAAACTGGGTGCTTGGAATATGTAAACATTTGAATGGGGATCAGGATGTCAGTTATCAGCAAAATTCAATGGGGTCTATGGCTGGCTTCCTAGACAAAGACTGAGTGGAAACAATACAATGAATCAGAAACAGAATTTCAACACCAAAATCATGGAAGGCAGTTCAAGTCTGCATGCAGTAATGTAAGAGATGCTTAAACAGTGTTTGGATTAAAACACAAGACTTCCTCCTTCAATGTGTGACTGTGGGGAGGGGGGTTGTGTAATCATGAGCTTCTGTGTAGGTACAATGAATCAGTAACACCAAAATCATTTGCATAGGAGACACTTAAACAGTGATTGGATTAAGACACAAGACTTCCTCCCATAATGTGTGACTATGGGGAGGGGGGTGGTTATGTAACCCTGAGCTTGTGGCTTGACCAGAGTTCTGGAAATGTGGCCTGTATGCTGGGAGAACAGTTTAGCTTGCATGATATTATAACCAGATATATAGAAAATCACAGCTAAAAGGCAAAAGGGGATTTTCACGTAACATAGAACTCTAGGGATAGAAGACGCCTCATTCAAGTAGATGCGATTTTTGGTGGAATGTTACTTTGAGTATCATTCCAGTAAGATTCTGATTTTCATATCCAAGGTTAAAGATTTATAGGAGAAAGATGCAGAATGTTTTGAAAAAAATTTACTGTATTTCTACCCTGACTTTCTTGCCAAAGGGACCCACGGCGGCTTGGGGTGAAGCAGTTTAAGACACTTGTCCTACAAGAACTTGTACTGAAGTTCATATTGATGTAAAGAATAATGAAAGCATTTTCCCTAACCAATTCAAAATCACAAATTTTGTATTCTGTTTTATTATTTTACGTTTCATTACATTTACATTATATTATCTGTTGAGCAGATATCTCTTGCTCCCTTATCCCAACTCATTTTATGTGTGTGAAGTTTTGAAGTTATCTTTTGAAGATAACTTCTAAACTTCCCCACCCCATTATTTTTGCAGAAAGGATTCCCACTGTCTTCACCCTTACTCAAAGGGTTTGTTTGTTTGCTTGCTTGCGTGTAATTTGAAAAATTTATACCCTGCCTTTCTCAGGCCGAAGCAAATGCCCAACATGGCTTACAAAGCTCCATAATAAATGTACAATTATTATACGCCATCCTAAATATTCTATTCGGACTCATTACTCCTGCTCTCTTCTAAATCTCAGTCATTTCACACCTTTGCCTAGAACAGGGGTGTCAAACTTGTTTCATACCAAGTGCGGAACAGCATTCATGTTGCATGCTGAGGGCCGGAAGTCATGTCATTAGGCAGGAAATGATGTCATTAAACAGATCATAACCAAAAATAAAAGCACTTTTTCTTACTTAGGAACTCATTAACTGCAAATGACAGAAGAGAAAATTCACAAAATCTCAGCACTGCTCAGCAGCTGAGAGCCTGAGGGCCAGATAAAAAGCTTCCGTGGGCCACATCTGGCCCCCAGGCTGTATGTTTGACACCCCTGGCTTAGAATGACCTTATCTTAAATCAAAACCTAATTCCTCCTCCACCTTGTTCTGTAGAACATGATAGAGGAGTGGACTGAATCCACACACCGGTGCACAGCAAAATGTGTATTTTCCTTTGTTTCAAAGTATGCAGGAGACACACACCTATACCTATGTACTTGGTGCTGAGTGTCTGCCAGTACAGCATGAGCCAGACCAGTAACATGACTATTTGCTGGACTGATGGCAAAAAGCCTCAGAACCACAGGCCAGGAAGGCCATACTTTTGACTCAACCAGATAATCACCTCTTGGCACTGATTTAATGGAATGTTCATGGAGACCTGCTTCCTCCTTAAATTCGGTTTTCATAGCTCCAAGATCCAAATGGAGCATACAGATCGTGCTGGAACACTTTTGACCACTTTTGCTCCTTTCTAATATCCTCCAGCTAGGGCTCTGTAATAAGTGAATGGTAGATATAGCTTTTCCCTTGTCTAGGTCTAGGTTAAAGTGTGAACAAGTAAATTCAGCATGGTCTCAGTCCAAAAGGTTTGTCACTAAAATAAATCTTTCTGTTGCACATTTCACGCTCCACCCTTGTCTCCATTGTCCCTTCTCTGCCAAATTATACAGCTTTGCCATTGGCCACTACACAGGATCCCTTCACATGACGGTTTTTCCCTATGTGCACATGATAGGACTCATTAATGACCTTGTGACTGTATTTTGTACTAGTTGGAAGATTCTGAAGGGTCTTCAAGGCAGCGCCAGATCACTGGAAGAGTGTGGGAAGTGCAGAATGGATTGGGTGACACCACTGGGGGATGACACCAAAATAACTTGCGGGGCAAGCTGGCCAGTCCAGAAGTGCCACAGTGGATAGCTGACCTGGGACCACCACAGTGAGTTCATTGTGTACTGCAAATCAGGGGCTGCTGCTGGCACTGCCCCTCTTTGCTCACAAACTTCTTGCTATGAGAACTGAAGCCAGTACAGTAAGGGCAGAGCAGTTGGATGGAACTGAGATCCACCCATCCTCAATTCCAACAGGCGAGCTCCAGCCTCCGGAGCCAAGGTTGCAATTCTAGGCTTGACATCCAACTTGGATGGGAAGTTTGGAGGAAAGAGAAGGGGGGGAGTGAGATGGAAGTGGGAGGGAAGGTGGTGGAGACCAGCCAGGAAAGGGAAGACGAAGAGACACAAGGAGGAATGGGGGTGTGTCAGTCTCTATGTCGAACCAACCCTGCACATGCCCGATTTCGTCTGATCTCGGAAGCTAAGCAGGGTCAGGCCTGGTTAGTACTTGGATGGGAGACTGCCTGGGAATACTGGGTGCTGTAGGCTTATACCATAGTCTTTCGAGACTGAAGGTTGTCAACCATACTGCAATTTATTCATTGACCTGTTCACACAACAACAAATTTGCCTAATGATGTATTTTGTGGAACGTATCCCCGTTGTTAAGTGATACATACCTGTATAATATTTTTAGGTGTACCATGTGCTTGCAAGAAGCTAGTTCTTAATGAGTTGTTTCATATACACAGAACAACTTTGCTATGGTTCCCTACTGGTGGCAAACGCAAATTTGTTACTGTGTATTGTAGAATTGTCCTTATAATATTTTAATACAGGTTATTGAATGGTATTTGTAAAATAAAAGGAAAAATCTCTGCTTATGGGCAATTGTTTAAAGATACCTGTTGAGGAATGAGGACTTTTGGGGGGGGAGTGTTCTTAACTATTGAACTGTGCAATCAGGATTTGCCTGTAATTTCCCAAAATACACTTACCTTTACAGCTTTTTTGACAATGAGTAATGATTGTTCTTTTATTGGCGTGTTGAAGGCAGACTCTTGTGAATTTCTATTAATTTTTTTTTTACTGATCAGGAAGGCATTCTGGCATTGACCTGAATGTTTCTCCTCTTGGTGAGGCAGGTTATCCAGGACTCTGACACCTGTTGTGTAGTAGTATGCCTTCAGGGATTCTGAACTAGGTCTATAGAGAAAGCCATGTGATGGTTCTTTGTGTATTTTGATTGGTGCTCATTTGGAAGAAATATTAGAAAGTGTGTGGCAGAAAGAGAATAAACTAAAAGAAATAAATTAAGTTAATTTGGAGGATAAAATAGTTATTTTATTGTTCATTGAAAAGTGTACCATACTAAGGAAAGGCATAGATCACTGGTAGAATACATTCTCTGCTAAAAGAAGTTCACAGTTATGAAAGGATAATATGTATAAAGGGCTGTCTCTATAATCAGATCTGATAGTACTGTGAATCTGGGGGAACCCATTGTAGGGAATGGTTGGGCTTCTCACCCTAACAGGTTTCTGCAGATCCATGGCTACCACTGGAGCACCACTGCTTTAGGTGGCAAGTCTTTGCTCTTCTTCATTTCCTCCATCCTTTCCTGCCCTTCTTGCCTTTTGAAAGGGTAACAGACAGCTGAAGAGAAGGATCTGCCACTGATGATTGCCCGAGAAAGCAGATGAAAAGTCAAAGGTCAGTGGGATGTGGTTCCTACTGATCTGTGCCACAGCTGGACCATTCTCTTGGGTCCAGGTGATGCTTATGGAAACTCTGTTGGTGACCTTGGATAGGAAATCTGGGGATGGGGGCAGAATTTGAACAGTGAACATTGCTCATCTCAAGGTGGGAGGGTGACACCAGATTTTTTCTGTGTGTTTGTTGAAGTGAGAAGCAGCGCCAAATTCTCACACAAGCAATCCAAAAACAGTATAAGTAATAGAAATAGCAGAGTAGATCCCACCTGTAACGAGCAGGAGAAATTAGGTCTCTGGAGCTAAACAGAACAAAAGCGTCTGCAGATGTTTCTAGAGCAGTGGCAGAGATGGAGACAATTTCACATCCATAGGCTAAGAGTTCCTCAAACTTTGTTCCATTATGGAGAAGACCCTCTCGCATGTTATTACCAAGAATGCCTCTGTTTGTGGTGGGATGCTTAAAAAGGCCATTAGTTGGTTGACAATTTTGTATGAGGTAGTGGGGAGATGGTGTGTATTTTGTTTGCGTCAGGCTTATGTTTTCAGGACTCATGCCCAGATTTTTACAGTTAGCCTATCCTAACTGGGTTTTCTGCTGGCAGATCATTTGTTCAGTGAGCAGTACTTCCAGTGGCACATATGACAAGTCCGCCAGCCCACATTGCTGGCAGCCACATGCGCAGCCTGGTGAAGATGCCTCCCAGTGTCAGTAAGTTGATGCAGGGGTACCGGCTGTGGGTGGAACTGGGGAGTGTCTGGACAGACAAAAGGGCAGGAGGTAGAACAGTGAGGGAAAGAGCGGTTACCAGTGGCACTTGTGTATCCTAACCCTGTTTCTTACCCCATTCCCTCTCATTCTTCTAGGTTCTGCACCAGCAAAATAGCTGATGCAGATCCAAGGAAACCCATTGGGCATAACAGAGACTTACCCAAGGTAAGACCTCTGGGCTCCTCAACCCTGCTGTATGCAGCACAAGCTCTACGAGCATTGGGGGGGGGGATTTAGTCAAGATTAGGCTGTAAGATACACAGATCCTTTATCTGTAGTTTCACTTTTCAGGAACTTTACCACTTCGTGTTGAAGCTATCTCGTTATTTTCAAGTGACCAGGCTGCTGGGAGACAACCTGAAGGTTGTTATGAGTTTCTAAGCTTAGAGACCTGAGAATAATTTTTGCTATTAGAATTGCACTAATGGGTGTGCTGGGGAGGGGGGCAGGGGCACAGAGACAAGCGTCCCCCATATCTGCAATTTCCTGTGTTGGGGGGGTCAGGAACCTGCCCTCCACAGATGCTGGACCTCACCTGTCCTGTACTTTTCATAATATGATTATTTGAATTACTAAGGCTGATGCTCTCCTGTACATTGATTAGAATTTCCAAAAGTTCTATAGAGGCCGCATTATCTTCTTACTTGTGAGTAATGAATTTGTGGTGAACTTCTGCACAGAGCTATACTGATCCACTACACCTGTCCCAAGGTGTCTCTCTCCAATAGACAAGAAGCCACCGCCCATCCTGACCTGTGAAGTCGAGAAAGCCATTCATTCGCTGAAGAAGGGAACAGTGCCGGGACCCGACGGAATCTCTGTGGACCTCCTCAGAGCAGGAGGTGAAAGCATCTACAAACTGCTGGCCTTTCACTTTAACTCTTACCTTGAGACTGGGAATATCCCCAACCAATGGAAAAACTCAAAGACGGTCCTGATCCACAAGAAGGATGACAAAGAAGACATCGGCAACTACTGGCCAATCGCTTTGCTGTCAATGCCCTGCAAAAACTTTACCAAGATCATCCTGAACTGACTGGAGTCAACATTGGACACATACCAGCCAGTGGAACAAGCTGGCTTCCGAAAGGGCTTCTGCTGCATGGATCATATCCACACCGTTACCCAGCTTTCTGCTTTCGAGCAATGCCGAAATATGCTGCTTATACTGACATTCGTGGACTACAAAAAGGCCTTTGACTCGGTAGAAGTCAACGCCGTCCTCAACTCTCTCCTCCACATCGGAGTGGACCTGTCGTACATCAACATCCTAGAACAATGCAACACCGGGACATCAACAACCATCTAATTGTTTGACCTCAAACTGCGCATCCCCATTGAAAAAGGAGTCTGACAGGGTGACACCATCTCCCCAAAGCTCTTCACCTCAGCCCTTCAGTATGCCATGAGCCAACTTGATTGGGACCATAAGGGTCTGCTGATCATGGAAAGAAGCTCTCAAACCTATGGTTTGCAGATGACATCATGCTTATCAGCAGCAGTACAACGGAGATTAACGAGATGCTGAACGAGCTGCATAAAGTAGGCAGAGCTATGGGCTTGGAGATGATTATGAAGAAAACTCAGACGATGACCAACCAATGGTGCGACAACGGCAACATGCAACTCTGTGGTGCCACCCTGGATAAATTTGACAGCTACATCTACTTGGGACATGAAGTGAATATGGTCAATGACCTAACGATTGAGATCGGGAGACGAAGGAAAGCTACTTGGGCTGCCAAGGGATCAATCCGAGAAGTCACCAGCCAGATCCAGGTTCTAAAGCTGAGAGCCCAACTGTTTGACTCCATAGTACTTCTGGCTTTTTGCTATGCCACAGAAACATGGGCTGATAACAAGACCGTAGTTACTGCCATGCAAACCGCCCACCGGGCACTTGAGAGATGCCTCCTTGGGACGAACTGCCGAAAGCAATGGCAACATGGTCTCAGAAGTCGAGTCCTGTGGCAAGAATCCAAGATCTGCGACCCGCAGATGTACCTGTTCGTACATGGCTTCTTCAAAGCATAGATGGGCAGGACATGCCATCCGCCAAACAGACAACCGATGGGGCACCAGAATCATGCACTGAATCCCATATCACGTCAAAAGAATCGTTGGCCGACTGGCTACTTATTGGTCAGATACCTTTTTCAGATCATTTAAAGAACAGGGACTGCCGCACTGGACAACAGTTGCAGTAGACCAAAAAACATGGAGCGAGTGTGGGTCACATTGGAAAGATTGCCAATGAGGATGGACCATCAATGTATGTATGTATTATAGAGGCATCCCCTAATATTTTTTACTTAAACTGACAGACCACTTTCACAGATCACATCTTTGTTTGAAAGTTCCTACAGTTTGTCATTGCTGCATGATATGGTAAAAAAATTCTTTACTGGTAAAGTAACACAAGTTCACGGTTTCTTTGGATATTCTGAACTAATCTCACGTTTCTACCCTGGACATTGTTTCCATCATCATCTTTATTTAACTAGATTTTCTTTGTGAACTCCGTGTAATCCCACATGTACAGGACTATTTTTGAACTACTCCACACAGTGGTGTCGCTAGGGGGGTGCAGGTCACACCAGGTGATGCGCATGGGGGGGTGACGCACACTGGGGGGTGACACGCTAAAATCGCGGTGGTTAGGAGTAATCCCATCATATTATATACAGTCGGATGTGGAATTTTGAGCGGAATGCAATGCAAAAACCAGAGTGAAATATCTCCTTTCTATCAAAAGTTATGGCCAAAAAACCGGAGAATAAAAAAATGCATGGATCCCTATGGAAAGTGAAACTGAGCTGTATCGCGTGTTTACTCGTGAGTAGGAGAACTTGCCTTAGGCCGTCGGAAAGGGCAGGCTGAGAAGAATCTAACGACACCAGACTGGTCCTGATCCAGTGAATGCAGCCCCCAAAAACATCTGAGAAGGAAGTGCCTCCCTCCAAGCAGATGAATGTATTGAGCCCTATGGAAAGCTAAATTAAGCCTCATGGTCGTGTTTATTTGTGAGTAAGCAACCATGCTGGGGTGGAAGAGCAGGTGAAGGAGAGTGCAAGGCTACCAGAATGGTCCTGATCCTATGCAAGTGCAGCTAAACAAGTGTTCCAGAAGGCAGCCCCCCCCCCACTAAAAAGGATCAAAACAGAGGCTTCAGCTGATAAGGTGAACTTTTTTGAGACTTCTGAAGCCAGGTGGATCCTGACAGTGATCTGGTTTGGGGAAAAAAAACTGAACATGGAAAAACAAATTTATTTTCACTGCCAGTGCTCCCAAAAACATGAAAATACATGTTTATTGGTCCTGATGGTGATCACTGCATTGTTGAGTGTGCTTGCTAGGACATGTCCGGACATGTTCTTTCCTCCACAATCTTGTATTTCATTTTAGTCGTCATCCTGCTATTGTCTGTGTGGTTCAAAATTAGTGCAGTGCCTCCAAAAAAGTGTGTAAATTTGCCTGACAGTTTTTGTTTCATATGTGGACAGTTCATGGTGAAAAAGCAGCAGTTGAATATTATGGATTTTGTTAAATTAAAACTTCGTGACCAAGATAAAGTTTGGGCTCCTCATAAAGTATGTAAGCGGTGCGTCGAGGATCTTCGTAATTGGTCAAAAGGCAAGATAAAAGCTTTTCGATTTGGAATTCCTATGATGTGGCACGAGCCAAAGAATCATAGTGATGATTGTTATTTCTGTTCCTGTGATGTGAAGGGGTACAATTCAAAGTGGAAGTGCACCATCACGTATCCCAATCTTCCTTCTGCTATTCATCCCATTCCCCATGGTCCAGACATCTCTGTGCCCGACCCTCCTACAAACCTGGATGAAGTCAATTGTCCTGACGAGAATGGAACTGTACCTCAGCCTGAAGATGGATCAAGTTCTTCAGATGTTGAAGTTGACGAACCAAAACTTTTCTCGCAAGAGGAACTCAATGATTTGGTGAGAGACCTAGATCTACCTAAGCAATCTGCTGAATTACTTGGTTCTAGACTTAAAAGCAAAAATTTGTTGATGGAAGGTACATCTTTTGCATGGTACAGACATCGGGAAAAAGACTTTCTGTCTTACTTTTTTCATGAGGGCAATTTGGTGTTTTGCTCTGATTTAGAGGGGTTGATGGCTCAGTTCCACATTCAGTATGATTCTTCTGAATGGAGGCTTTTCATTGACTCTTCCATAAGAAGCTTAAAAGTAGTTTTACTTCACAGTGGTGGCCGTTATGTGTCCATTCCTGTTGCTCATTCGGTGTACTTGAAGGAGACTTATGAGAACTTGGAGTTGGTACTCAAGAAAGTGGGTTATCAAAACCAAAACTGGTTGGTATGTGGGGATTTAAAAGTATTGTGTATGCTGCTGGGACAACAGGCTGGGTACACCAAATACCCTTGTTTTCTATGTTTATGGGACAGTAGAGACCGACAAAATCACTGGAAGCAAAAAAATTGGCCACCAAGAAGTCTAGTTGTTGGTGAAAAGAATGTTCTCAGAGATACATTGGTACCCCCTGAGAAGGTTTTATTACCACCACTCCATATAAAATTAGGATTAATGAAGCAATTTGTTAAGGCACTTCCCAAAGATAGTGAATGCTTCAAGTACTTGGGATCCAAGTTTCCAGGTTTAACGGAGGCAAAACTGAAAGAGGGGTTTTTTGTTGGCCCGGATATTAGAAAACTCATATCCAACAAAGACTTCATCAGTTCAATGACTCCAACTCAAAAAGAAGCGTGGGTTGCCTTTACTGTGGTCATAAATAACTTTTTGGGAAACCAAAAGGACCCAAATTACAAGGAAATGGTGGAAACAATGTTGAAAGCGTTCCACAAGCTTGGTTGCTCCATGAGCTTAAAAGTCCATTTTCTCAACTCACACCTTGACTATTTTCCTGAAAATTTGGGAGCAGTGAATGAAGAGCAGGGAGAACGTTTCCATCAAGATATAAAAGAAATGGAAAGAAGGTATCAAGGGAAATGGAGTGTAACGATGATGGCTGACAACTACTGGATGTTGTATAGGGATCTTCCGGAAGCCACCTACAAGAGGAAAAGCTCAAAAAGAAGTTTAGAGTTTAAAAAAAGATGATTTCACAAGCAATCTACTTGAGTGTGGTGTTAATTTTGTTGTCACCTGTGCAAATGAGTTAATATTTTTCATGTAAATAAAATATTTGCGTTAAGAGATTTTTTAAAATGATGACCACCCATTTGTTCGAAAACCTGACATCCCAGGACAAAACTGCTATTGTTTTTGGATTCAGCGCACCAAAAAACGTAAGAATCAGTCAACAAAACCAAAACAGCTGTCCAAAAATTTTTTTTGCAGACCTGTGTTATTCTAAAAAGTGGGTCCCAGTGCTGCAATTGAGAACTGCTGCAATAAGGTTTTAGTAGGTTGACCCTCCGAGGGTGTGTGTGACACCACTAGTGACCAAAATCACTAAAATCATAATTTGGAAGTATAGTACCATCATGTTATATATCAATCAATGTGTAATTTCATGCAGAATGTGTTCTATCTTTGTTCTCTCAAAAGGTACGGCCAAAAAACCAGTGGGGGCGGAGTGATGGTACATCACCACACCCCACCACCTAGGGTGTTTCCCTGCCCACTGCATGGGGGGTGATGCGCTGGCATCCCGCACTGGGTGACACGAACCCTAGTGATACCACTGACTTCACACCTGTTGGAAGGGAACTGATGCTTCCCCCTGAAGGGGAGTCTTTAGGATGTGCACATGCCTTGGAGGAGGGTTGGGGCAAGGCACTTTTTTGTTATGTTTTAGCTACCCTATTGGAAACATCCGGGGTCATTCTCTGGTTTCCCACTGCTTTTGACAATTTGTTTCTAAAAAGGTCTGCTGGGTTTGTTCCATAAGGCTGTGCCTTGAGGTTGGGAAGGCCCTTGTTGCAGTTCTGTTTCAGAATGTTAGAAACTGTATCGCTTTAAGAGTGCTATATTTGGTGGTAGAGTTGTGGTATTACCTTAAAAGTAGTAAATTGCCTGAGATTAGTTTGGTATGTGCTGGAAACTTCATAAATGGTAAATTATAGTGTGAGTATTGCTTATGCACTACGAGGCTGGTATATTCGTAACACTTTTGAGTTTGCTTTAAAAAAATACAGTTTTCAGTCCCTTTGCATTCATAAATAACTTTATTTTGAAACTTAAAAAAAGTTCCTGTCCACCATCTGATGCATTTTTACTCAGTCACTGATTTTCTTAAGAAGTTCTGGGTCTCCACAGCTGCTCTTCTCATGCCTAAATACACAAAGGTATCATAAATAGCAAACTAACAGGTATTGAGAGACTGGAACATTAAAGAGATCAAAGCAAACAGACCATGCAGTCATTCAAAATCTTGGCTGGCTGCTCTTGTAAATAAGAGTGCTTCTAAAGCAGAAAGCATTCAACTACTGTATTTATATAGGCCTTGATTGACAGTTCAGTTATTAACTTCATAAAAACACAGGCAACGTAAACTAGTAGGAATGTTTGCTCTAGCAGTTTCTGTCTGAAAGAAAATGAAAACCAGGGTAGAATGGCTTGTTCTCTGTTTCTCTAAAGTATTTATTTTAGAACGATGTAGTATAAAAGAATGTTTTCCCAAGCCAATGAACTTAAACTATGTTACTTGCTTTCTGGTATTTAAGGTTGTTGTTTTAATTCCTTGGAAAACAAATGCCACATTTATCAATCCTTTTGCATTTCACTGATGCTTAATCATCCTTCTAGTCCCCCTCCTTTCCTTTTCTCAGTACTATAAATCTAAATTGTTCTTCAAACTTGCATAAAGAGGGGATGGGAGTGTAGCTTCTGAAGTATTTTCTACTAAGAAGTATTCCATGTTTAAATTCAGCAGAATCTGAACCATGTTTACTTAGAAACAAGTTCCACAGGTTCTAAGTTTGTTGCCATTCCTTGCAGCCCAGTTTCCATCTCGATAAAGCTGAAGTGGTTAACTTTGTTGATTTTTAGTCCTGGGATAGTCAACAGGGAGTAGACCTCTTCCCCAAATGCTCTTGCATAAATGCAACTGATTTCAAAGAGAATAAAATGCCCTTTTAGTACTGGTAAATATCATGATTTTTCTTTTTTTACAATAATTACTTCAGAATGGAACACTGAGTAGTGCACAAATCCATTTTAAGCGTGTCACCTGACCACTCTCTAATTTGATATTTGACCCTTATTGTCCCAAATCTTCACATTGTTCTAGTATCACTTCTGTCCAGAATTGTAGGGTCTCTTTATTAATAAAGAGAATGAAAACAGAAGTTTTTGTGCAGTTGTGTTCACACTCTCACTACATCTAAAGCCTGCTGGAAGAAAATTGGAGAAGTTTCAAGATGAGGCCCCATGGATTCAATCATTCTGTCCTCCTTGAGAAATATGTGAATTGATTCATGGATGTCTGAATTGTAAGGTTCTGAGGATTTATTTTTGATCCACGATATTAATATACAAAAGCAATATTTGCTTTTTGTGCACTTGTTTAAATATGCATGTTTATCACTTGTTGGTGTGATGATTTAAGGGTTTTGTTCAGCCATCTCATGTTAACCAAAGGCAGAACTTCCATGTTGCTTGATGTAAACGCAAACAATATATATATTGTTTATAAACAATATATAAACTCAAACAGTGTGTGTGTGTGTGTGTGTGTGTGTGTGTGTGTGTGTGCGCGCGCGCGCGCGCGCACACACCCCTGGAGTTTCATGTTCAGTGGTCGCGGAGTGGCACCCCTCCCCAGTCAAATAAAGGTGTTACCAATAATTCTTGCCAGAAGTTTTTTTCTTCATTCTTGGATTAAAACAGTATTTCAACTACATCTCAAGAGGTTCATTCTCTTTAGTGGAAGGTATTCTTTTACTGAAACATCAGTAGGTAATGGCCTGCAGATGCTGTAGGGAATAATGAATGTTCCGTTAAGAAAGCAAAGATCATTTTCGTAATAAGCATTCCAAACTTATTGGAATGCTTCTTCTTTTTCAAAGATGATGTTTAACACTCTGATTTCAAGCTGGACAGAACTGGATTTCAAGTTTTGACAGAACTCTGCTTTCTGAACTTCTTGCATCACATTTTGGTGCATCCTTAACAGGTAATGAATGTTTTGCCAGGAAATGCCACTCCTATTTTGATAAGATTAAAGCAATGTCAACATGTTTGGTGCTGGCACAAGAAAATGGCCAAGTTGGTAGGACATATTTAAAGCTGGCTTTAAATTTGTCTAAATGCATTTAAAATCCAGTTAATCAACCTTGCTTCTATCAGTTACGTTAACTATCATGATATTTTGTATGCACATATTTCACAATGTCATGTAAATATCATTTGATGAAAATCTCCCCTTAAGGTCTATGCAGAGTTCAGTGGTCTTCCACGATGGCTTACCTGATGGGAGCAAGGGGGGCAAATACCCTGAGTGCCAGACTTGGGGGTGCCGCCGTGCTCTCATCCACTCCCCTGCAGTGCCCCCAATGGCACTTAGTTGGCCACTGATAGTATCAGTACATCGATCTGAGGGCCTTGCTGCAGAGCTGTTCTGAGGGCAAGCCGCAGAAGGCCTTATAAGACCTTCTGGAGGCTGCTAATCATTCCAGTTTTCAGCTAAAAATCAGAAGTGACGATTTTTGGCCTCCGGATGGCTTTACAAGGCCTTCTGAGAGCCAGGGAGGCAGCACACAGCCTCCTTTGCCCTCAGAATTCCTGTGGGGGAGGCAGTGGACGTGGGGGAAAGGCACCATCAGAGGTAGCAACAGCCGTGGGGGTATGACCTGGTCAGCAGAGTGGCCAGGAATGCCACTGGTCTTTCATTTAAACCTAATTTAAAATTCTTTGCTCTTTTTACTTAGTCATCCTAAGGCTACTTAGTGGTAATGAAAATTAATGTGTCATTAATGTTACATTTAATATGCTCTAGGAAACTAACCCTGACGCACTGCTGCAACATGCTTTATGGTGCAAGTTGGGGTAGGATTGGGTCAATGTTGTGGAATCTCCTTTTTTACCTTGAAAAATATGAAAGATAAATTGTTGAGGCTGATTACCTGTTGCATGACATTGTGAAATATGTGTATACAAAATATCATAACTAATGGTTTTCTGCTGGACACTGTGATCATTTAATGGAAAACAGTTTAAAGAAACAGTGCTGTTCTTAATTCATTGAAGTCATTTAAATCTATATTGCATGCATGGAAAAGTAAGTAGTATAGACTAAAAGAAAGCACAGCATAAAATAATTTCTTATTAAGTTTTACTTCCTGGTAAAGTAGGATATGCTACTCCTGTGAATCATCAGAGAATTTTGCGCACAATAGCAGAAACTATTGAAATTTGTCTTTTTAGGTATAACAAATATCCCCTACTTTGGTCCAGCCCACAACCCGTTTTTAATGATTGGAGGAAAGGAGTACACCAAGCTCAAGTCAAGTGCAGGAATCTTTTTTTTATTCCCAGTGCACAAAGTAAACAGGCATAAAGTGCACAGATAAAATAGGCAGAATAAAATGAAACTTATGGACTTCGTGGAATGATGCAGGGGTATGGAGAAGATTGAGGGTTGAGCAAATGTTGGGTTAGAGTAGGGAGGTTATATCTGGAGCATGGGGTGCTAATTGGCCAAGATGTGTCAAACATCCGCCAGTGGAGGGGCACCCCCAGCCTGTTGCCGAAGTTTGCAGCTGGTGATAATCAGCCTGGCAGAGAGATACCTTCTCACTGCAGGGATAGCATAATCGAGATGGCAGAAGATGGGCCTAGCCTTTTTGTCTTGACTTGGGCCCAAGTTCTCACCATGGAGGGCAGGTACTGCAGTGCCTTGGCTGTTACACCCCTACTAAAACTGTGAAAGGTGAAGGCTAGCATTCAAGAGGATGAGAACTAAACTTTCAGTCCTCATTAAATTATATCCCAAATTACCCTTCTGTTTATATAGGCATGCTTTTGCAGCAGGAAGTGATTAGATGAGCTGGAACACAGAAATCCAAATGAAATCCTGCCTTGGCTTTGCACAAGTTGTCATATATAAAATTGTCAGTGCATATATAAAATGTTTGTGCAATTTCTTCTGCATGCAGTTGTGCAATTGCACGCCAAACAGTGCAAAATGCCACTTTTCCCACATGTGCCTCCTTGGATACAATCCATTGTGTTTTTTCTCTTTTCTTCTTTCTGCCCCTTCAAAAAAATTCATTCATTCATTCCACCTTTATTGGCATAAACAATCCAACAAGAAAACAAAATTAAAACATTCAGGGTGGCCACCAATCATTGATCAGGCAAAGAAATACTGAGGAATTTATGCCTTGACAGTGCCTTAAATATATATTTTGCTACATTTGATGAGCAGCACTCATTTCTCCTGTCTAACAAGTACCGGACCAAGTCTGTATCTGAACCATGAAAGCTTTCTAGGAATAGATATAGAAATAGGTGGTGTAAATCAATATAGTGGATACAATACAAAAGTACATGGGTCAAGGACTCTTTTGAGGTCAGGTTGCAAGGAAATGACTGGGGACTTTCCAATGGTCTATTAAATCTTGCTCTTAGTACATTTGTAGGTAAGATATTAAACCTACCCAGTATAAAGGCTCTATGGATCTGAGGTGAACACATGAACGATAGATAGCTTGAACCCAAATCAGAGAACCCAAATCAATGAATGAATGAATGAAAAAAAATCTTGTTTGTACTCTGGTAGCATGTAGGCTTGGCTACTGAAACCCTTCTAACTGGTCTATTGTTGGCCTTTACTTCTTTACTGTAAACACTTTACTTCTGTCCAGCACTCTGCTAAGATTATTTATCTGTCTCACTACATCAGCCACACCAAGCCTCTTGCTGAAATCCCTTTACTTCTTCCCTCTCTGAGTCACCCCAGGGCTATGTATTTGAGGGAAAAAAATCAGTGAATGAAAGTTAGAGGAATATTTTTCTCATTAGTAATTTATGAAAAGAATTGTTGTCCTTTTGAGATAAAATTAGTCTGTTTCACTTTTGTGGAAGGAACATTTGAGTGCTCTTTGCAGTGTCAATGTTAAATGCACTCAGCTGTCTGAATTGAAGTTGGCTTATTTACTCTTTCATGTTTGTCAGATATGGAAGGCTGGGAACAAGATTTGGAATGGTGTACAGGTATTTTGTGATATTTGGATATTGTTACTAGAAAGTTGGGCCAGCTGGAAATTTTCATTCTCATTCCCTAATGGTAGCTAGTTTTAGTTAAGAGGTTTTTTTGTTGCTAGAATGTGTGGCAGTTGTAACAGTTGTGCGGTTCTGCATATAGTGTGTTGTGGATAAATCTGGTATAAACCAGACTACGTATAGGAATGACCTGCATCCATTTCTGTGGTTGTGATAGCTACTTTTGTACCACAGGTGGAGTTGGAGAAACAACCAATTCATCTAGCTGAGTTTACTTAACTAATGGGGGTGGGGTTGGTTTCTGAATGGTCTTACTTCTGGCTGTATAATAATCATTGACTTACTTAAGTAACACAAAAAACTATAGTGAACAAAACTCTGAACAGACCTGCTGTCATGGCACTGTTATATAGAACCCTTTAAGATTACTAATTTTCTGTGCACTTATGAAAAGCTTCCTGTACTTGCTTCATTTAAAAGATTTGTTTTGATCTGTTTTGCAATGTTTGCATAGTGGTTTGTGGTTAAGACATGTTGTGTTAGCTGAGTGCCGAAAGAATCTTTGCTAGTATTTGCCATGCAGTATTTTACTCTTGTTTTAAAAACTCACGTATTTTTATTGACATCCATTTAAGGAAACTGCAAGAACAAGACTGCCTGGAGTCTAACGTATCTCAATCCTAAATATGCAGTGTATTTTGAATAGGTATTTGAGGTTTATATTGATGACCCATTTTCAGAAGAGTTAATGGTTTGTGTTAGTTTAATTTCCCTAGGCTTCAATTTTTTTCATTTTCATCATAGTAAACCATGGCTGCCAGGAGCGGTCCACACATGAAGTGGGCTAGAGAAGATACTGAACTGTCAGCTGTCCTGCTTGCTGCCCCATTCTCTTCTCACACGCCTCCTTTTGTAGAGCCATGTGAGACTGGGAGGGGGGTTGTTTCCTTCAGAACCAGTGCTGAAGAATGTGGTGATGGAGCTGGAGGAAGAGATAGGGGTGGCTGCCTTCTTCTCTGTGTCTTCACTGTCTGAGCAGGGAAGATCCTTTCCATCTGGCGAGCTTGGAAGATGTGGTGGTGGGAGGGGCAATGGCAGCATGCACCCACAAAATCATGGGGAGAGGGACTGTGTGTCAGAATTTGGTATCGTTTTAGTTCAGGGTAATCATACATGTTTTCTGTAATATAGAGAATGGTTTTATGTTGTGTGTTTTTTTAAAGTCTGGTTATGAGCCCCCGCCATGCACTAGCTTCAGGCTGGATGTAAAAAGGGCACCATCTCAATAGCACTTTTCCTCACACTGATTGTTATAGCTTAATATTGTGATTAGTTTGTACAAATGACCATAACTGTTCCTAGACTATACTGTGTGTGGAGAGTGATTTCACAGTAGAAAAAATTGCAGCCACATACATCAGGGAATAACTGAGGCTCAATCTCTCTGTGATAGGCCCAGCATCAGTATATGGTACCCTCAGGCCAAAATTTATGTGCATATTAAGGCATTTATGCATTTCCTTTACAGAAATTGCATCTAAGTAGGAGAATCATAATCTGATAGTGAGTACTTCAAAGTCTAAGAAATGATTTTTTTACCTTTATGACCATTTTTCATGATGTGCCTTTCCTGACCTTTAAATGGAATGGAAATGAAATTGCTAGATTTCTATCTAATTGCACAGAAGGTTCCCATGCAGCCTTGAAACTAGCTTGGCATAGTGTGCCACTACATCTTTTCCCCTTTTTTTACAGAATGACAGGGAGAGAGTTCTTCACTCGTTTTCCAAATCTGTATCCATTCTTACTCAGTCAGTTGGAAGTTGTAGCCAACGCAGTGAACAGGTACAATAAATTTATTGTTATCCATAAAATGTTGAGACCCCAATTTCAGGGGAGGATGACTTGAAAAGATATTTGCTGTGTATATAACTATCAGCCGTTGTCATTTTAGCAGTAAGCTTTTTAGTAATATTTTATAAAGCTTATATCCTACCTTTCTCATATTAGAACTACAGCAGCTAACAAATATTAATACCTAATCAATAAAATTACTGTTAAAAAAATTAGCAATTACAACAAAAGTCAGCAAAGCATAACTTTTGCATAACAAACCCATAATATCAGTTGGCCTTTTCAGTGATCCAAGTAAAAATATTTTCTGGTTCACTTTTATTTTTTATTTTAAAGAAAAGAGCACTTAGAAGCAAAATAGAGCCGTCTGTATTTATCTGAAGAAACTAGGGTGTTTATTCATTCATTCAGTTTTTATTCTGCTTTTCCCTCAAAGGGCACCCAAAGCAGCTTTGAAATGTAAAAATATAATGCATTAATTCTTTGTTCTTGGCTTTCATGTTTTTTTCCAGAACAAATCTTGAAAATTATTAAACAAATTATAGTGAAACAATTATAGAGAATGATGGGCATCTTCATTATATACATGAGAAAGATTAATAAAGCCATCAAATAGACCAGGGGTGCCCAAACCCCTGCACTGGGGCCACTTGCGGCCTTTGAGGCCTCTCAATGCAGCCCTCAGGGAGCCCCCAGTGAGCCCCCAGTGAGCCTCTGGGCCTCTGGAGATTTGTTGGAGCCCACACTGGCCCAACACAACTGCTCTCAGCGTGAGGGCAACTGTTTGACATCTCACATGAGCTGTGGATGAGGGCTCCCTCCACTGCTTGTTGTTTCACATTTATGATTCAGTAGTGGCAGCAAAGGAAAGGCCAGCCTTGCTTTGTGCAAGGCCTTTTATAGGCCTTGAGCTGTTACAAGACCTTAATTCATTCATATAAGTTCCATCTTTAATATATTCATTTATGTAAACTTATGTAAATTTATTCAAATTTTAAATGTAAATTAATTCTTTTTTCCCCCGTCCCCCCGACACAGTGTCAGAGAGACGATGTGGCCCTCCTGCCAAAAACTTTGGACACCCCTGAAATAGACTAATGCAGCAGAGCATTTTATTAATATTCTTTAGTGTATAATAGGGTAGTTTCCTATTAAAGGTACCTATAGAAATGTCTGCTGAAACCTGCATCTCTACTACTTTTTCTTTATAGTGAAACTGGTGAATCGAAGCTGCACCCAAGTTCATTTCTCTTGCTTTTGATCTTGGGAAAACTGTATCTTTCACCGATGGATGGTACATATTCTGCCCTCACCATGGCACCCTTTGTCCCCTTTATTTTGAGGTGAGTTTTATATTTAATCTCAAGCATATTTAGTCTGGTTGGAAATATTCTTAGTTGTTTTATAGTATAATCCTATTCATGTCTAAGTAAATTCCACTGTGTTTAGTGGCCTTAGTAATAAAGATAATATTCATTAAAAGATATTTTAGTTCATTCAGGATATTAGTTTTTCCATGATTGAGAAGCAAATGCAATATAGTATGTAAATTTATGTATGCATGTAATGTTGCGTTTGCACTAGAAAAAACAAAGTACAATCCAGGATTAAAACCCAACCCTAACCTGTAGTGGAAGAGGCAGACTGACTGGCCTGTGCTTTATCCAGCACAGGTTAGGAGGTGGTTGGAGGGCAACGTGGGATAAGGAGGTATTTTCCCTCTTACCCTGTGTCATTTCTCAGCCATCCATACTTGGATCTGCGGGACTTCACTGGCGCAAACCTGAGTAGCCTGTATAAGGCTGCTTGGGCCTGGGACAGAGATTAGGATTCATTGTAGGCTGCTGCAGCCAGTCCCGGGCCCAATCCACGTCCTGGACTACCTTCCCTTTGCCCAAATATGCTCCCTCCCTACCTATGTAACCCCCCTCTCCCATCCCCTGTGCTGGCCTGCACAGTAATTCCTAAACTGTGAGCTGTGGCTCCCCCAGGATCTGTAGAAACCAGTCAGGAAAGCCATGGAACTCTTGCAAAAAAAACCTGCCATCCTATACAATGTTTATGATTGTAGCCGTAATGGGGAGCCGTGGCTAATGACCCAGTGAGTCAAAGGAGCCACCAGTTGAAAAGGTTTGGGAATCACTGCCTTAAAGGTGGTTGTAAGGACTGCATCAATGAAATACATGTAAAGTGCTAACCATGTTCAAAAAGCACTATATAAATGTCAAGTGGCAGATCATATGCTTGCATTCATGAAGTTCCAGACTTAATCCTTGGCTTCTCTAGCTAGAAGGATCTTGGGTAGCAAGGCTGGCAAAGATCTCTGTCTGAAATGGACTAGCTGTCTGACTATATAAGATAGCTTCATATGTCCATGTAGTCACTGAGGACTCTCTTGTGTAAACATAACATTATTTTGCCACCTTTTCTATGTTGTTTGTTTGACGTATGCTATTTGTGCTTTAAATTAATGCTTTGAAGGGTGCCAAAGGTATTATAGAATCTTCTTACCCAGATTACTGGCATTCATTATACATGGAACACTGCCCACTCTAGTTGATTTGTGCAAGATGTAAATATTTGTAAAGGGTGGCTGAAGCAGCAGAAATGAATTGGAAGCCATTTCACAAGTTATGGATCCAAATTTAGTGACCTTTGTTCTTGGTCATGAACTGTGGAAAGTAAATGTTTTATTCAGTTGTTCTCATTCAAAGAGAAATGGTATGGAATGTTATTTAGACAGAGTGTTTATTTTCTTTCTAATCTACGAGAATGGAAATAGTCTAGAACAGTGTTTCTTAAAGTGTGGGTCAGGACCCACTAGGTGGGTCATGAGCCAATTTCGGGTGGTTTCCCATTCATTTCAATATTTTATTTTGAATATATTAAACAATGCTACCATGGTATGTGACTGCATTTGGGGAAATGTTACAGACCTGTACTTTTAACAAGCTACTATGTATATTCTTTTAACAATGATGGTCAATGGGACTTACTCCTGGATAATTGTGGGTTGGATTGGAGCCCAGGATTGTTAAAAAATTTTCTACTTAATGATTTCACTTCCAGTGGGTCCTGACAGATTCTCATTCTAAAAAGTGGGTCCCGATGCCAAAGGTGTGAGAACCACTGGTCTAGAAACATGGTTTCTATGTATCACCTAATCCAGTTATGGAGACACCCTGGCCCTTTACTCCTTGAAGATAAACTTTGAAAGATCAAGTACTCTGGCATCGCTCCCAGTATGCTTAGCATTTCCTACTTAGTTTAAAGAGCCTGCACAGAGGAAAGAGAGATCTTGATCTGTCCTCCACTGCATTCTTGAATCATTGCAGAAAATGGAAAGCATACTGGGAGCAGTCCCTGCTTGCTTGACAATTCCTGTTTAGTATCAAGAGCCCGTGTAGAGGAAGGAGCCAGGTAAGCAGGCACGTTTGCTTTTAAAGAGCCTGTGGAGGAAAGAGCAAGGTGAGGGAGCCAGGTTGCTGTGCTCTGAGAACTGAAATACAGAGTTCTCACTCCTTCCTCTGCGCAGGATCTTTACACAAAGCAGGAAATGTGGAACATGCTATTCATTTCCTGCTTTCATTAAAGAGCTACACAGAAGAAGGGGCCAGAAAGGAGGCTTGCACTGTCTGCAGCAGCAGTGTGGGCGGAAGTTGCAACCATGTCTTCTCTAGCCCCAATCCACTGTCTGATGCAAATGGGCTTGTTTGCCTCATGGATGGACTTTCCCTGGTGGAGTGGTTCTTTGAAAACCCCTTATACTAGAAGTTAGTTGCACAGCTATTTGAATCCTAACTTAACTCTGTCTCCTTTGAAATAACTTCAATGATAAATTTTCAATATGGTGAATTATGAATGGTTTATTCTCTGGCTTCTTTCTCTGGATGACAAATATTTAATCTATATGTTAAACACATATTGTTAAATTGCCTATTATCCTGTGAGGCAGGAACTACCAGAGCCACTGCTAACATTCATGAAGGAAGCAGGCAGGCAACTGCATCAAACTCTGTGAGACTATTACTATTATAGACAGACTATCCCTTACTATAATAGAAGGTATTAGCAGGTTTTGAGAGTGCATTGGATTTTATTGATGGCTCAATCATAACCCTTACTAGTACTGGCCAAACACACATTCTGTTGGTGCAGGCTGCTGCAAGGCAGCCATAAGGCACTTTGCAGCAGCGCAAGCTGTTGGCACACTGGCATGTAGAGCCTTTCCGTGTGCAGCAGCAGATGTTGGGAGACCTGCTGGAGTAGGTAGGCCTGGTGCGGGGGGCAGAACAGGGTGGAATGGGGAGGAGATGGGGCAGGGAATGTGTGGATTGAGCCTGGGAGGGGGGTGGGATTGGTGGCAGTGGCTCACGCCAAATCCCAAGCCCCTTCCTGAGCCTGCTATGCCTGCCTGGTGCAACCCGGACTTGCTCCTTCAATTAAGCTTGCGCAGGTCTAATTTGCCCCACAAACAACTGCTAGGGCTTAACCCGCAGAGACCTCCAACAGCTAAAAATCTCCAGGATACAGCAGAATCTGTGTTGGCACTGCTGTATCACCACATGGGGATTTAGCTAGGATTGGGTTGTGAATCACTTTATAACAGTGCTTATCAAAGTGTGGTCCATGGACCAGTTGCAGGATTAAAATGAAATCTCCTGTCTCCTGGAGCTTCCTCCATCTGGTTTCTCAGTCTCCTGAAGCTTACCTCACAACCTGGACACATTCCAAGCCTCATGAGAGACTCTGAGAAGCCAGAAGGATCCAGGAAAGACCATGTTAACCTATGTACCACAGATTAGCACTATATACAATATATATAGTGCCAGTCCATGGTACATTGGTAAAATAATTGCTAGTTTGCGACAGTGGACCCTTTGAGTGGCACCGACTTATAAGATTCCCTGTCTGTTTCTGAATTAGCTTCTTGACCATTGCAAAAAGGAGGTACAAAGGTGGGGAAAAAAGCAAACTTTTTCTACTCCAACAAAAACAATATTTAATCTTGCTACAGTTTCTGAAAAACTTTTGCTAGATAGACTTCTATAACAGTTAGGCATGCCATGGTTTTAAAGTTCAGTCTGACTATGCAAAGGTTAACACATAGAGTCCAAACACTAAGAGCACTTATTTGAATAATAAAATATATGATATCTTTCCAAGATTTTCCAGCTGTTGCATGATACAGCTTGTATATTTTGCTTTGTTTATACTCCATCAAAAAGCAAATCCCTTTAGATTAATCTGTAGGGAAAAACCCCCACTAGTCCAATTCAAGTGAGAAGAAAGATCACAGAGAGATTTCATTTTAATCCTGCTTGTTAAATGCAGACTCATTGCTGGTGCACTGTTTATTTTTTAACTTGAAGGATCTATGTTTCATTTTAGAATGTGTGCAAACATAGTTAGCTTGATTTGCCACCAGCACTTTTTAATCTTTTGAGACTTTATTTGACAAGTCAAACGATTTCCCATGTTTATTGCAAACTGCCAGGAGGAAACGGTACTTTTTATAGACAGGAACTCCAGGATCAGATACAGTATTGTTGAAGGCTGCTTTTGTGATTGCAATAACAAGGAAGCAAGAATTGGCACCCCAACCTGGAGTTTTATGACATGTTTACATCTACCATGCAATTGTGTTTCGGTGCCTTTCTCTTTCTACTTTCTTCAATAAATCTGTGCTGGGTAAACTTACTGACAACAGGTAATGGTTGAGTGACATACAGTGGCAATCAAAAGATGAAATTCTTTGAAAGGAAGGAAATTGGATTTTTTTCCACACTTCATTGGAACCTAAATTTTAGTTTTGTATCACACAGTGGGTCAAAACAGTGTTCTTTTTTTGTTGATTGCTTTGAAAGAAGCTGTATCAGGCCAATTTGAGCTTTGATGAGCCCTTCCTGTAACTTGCGTATGAAGAATTTCTGTAAATCTGTAGAATCATGTTCTAACAACCAGTCAAGATGTTC
Source organism: Tiliqua scincoides (assembly GCF_035046505.1). Taxonomy (NCBI): domain Eukaryota; kingdom Metazoa; phylum Chordata; class Lepidosauria; order Squamata; family Scincidae; genus Tiliqua; species Tiliqua scincoides. The sequence continues at coordinate 260,360,255 of NC_089821.1, read as the reverse complement.
ATCAATAAGTTGCTGAAATAAATCATGTTATAATACTGTGTCTCCATACTGGGACTGATTTTCCTTAAAATTCTGTTCCAGTTCCTTTGTTGGTCAGGCAGCCCTATACTAGTTTGTTCAGTCAGATCCACCCAAGTATCTCAGAGATGTTTGTTTGTATCCTACCTATCTAGCTTACTTCTTCCTAGTCGTTTTTGTATCTCCTGTTTGCTTACACCGCTGGTTAGTTGCAAACAGAAATCTAAAACGCTTTATCAGGGGTGGCCAACATGAAGCACACCATTTGCCACTTTTTATGCAGAAAATTTTCAACATGCCACTCCACTGTAATGTCTTTTAGCTTTTAGCTATTTGCTCCTACAAATTCATGGGTAATATATGAGTGCCCAGAAGGTTGATGGCTACAAATCGATGGTAAGGCCACACCTGGAGTATTGCGTCCAGTTCTGGTTGCAAAATATCAAAAATGATATAGGGGAAATGGAAAAGGTGCAGAAGAGAGCATCCAAAATTATTACTGGGCTGGGGCACCTTCCTCATGAAGAAAGGCTACGGCGTTTGGGCGTCTTCAGCCTAGAAAAGAGACGCCTGAGGGGGGTTATGATTGAGACATACAAAATTATGCATGGGAAGGATAAAGTGGACAGAGAGATGCTCTTTACACTCTCACATAACACCAGAACCAGGGAACATCCACTAAAGTTGAGTGTTGGGAGAGTTAGGACAGACAAAAGAAAATATTTCTTTACCCAGTGTGTAATTAGTCTGTGGAACTCTTTGCCACAGGAAGTAGTGATGGAATCTTGTCTAGATGCCTTTAAGAGGGGATTGGACAAATTTCAGGAGGAAAAGTTCATCACAGGTTACAAGTCATGGGAAGTATGTGCAAGGTAGAGGTAGGCTACCTCTGATTGCCAGATGCAGGGGAGGGCACCAGGACGCAGTTTGTCTCCTGTGTGCTCCTTGAAGCAGTGGTTCTCAAACTGATGGGTCATGTCCTACCAGTTTGTGTAAAGGTTCCCCTGTCCCTTTAAGGGGCGGGGGAAGGGGAGAAGCAGGGAAGCAATCCCCAGGATCCTGTTCATATGGGGGGAGAGGGGGTTGCTTTCACTTACTTTTAAGTAGGTAGGGCTGCTGGATGTTGCAGAAGGTGCGGGGAGTCTTGTGCAGCCCCCCACAGTGATCTCTGAGGCTTGGAATCTTCAGCAAAAGGGGCACAAAGCACCTCCATTTTGCAGGAGGTGCTTTGCGGCTACTTTTACTGAACGTTCCAAGCCTTGGAGTGCTGCACAGGGCTCTGCGCACCTCCTGCAACATCCAGCATCCCCTACCTACATAAAAGTAAGTGGAAAGCACCCCTTGCCCCCCCCCTTAGGCCTTCGCCCACAAAGACTTACTGAGGGATTACTGACCTTTTAGAATTCTTTGAAAAGGTCAACAGGCATGTGGATGCGGGAGAACCCATGGACATTATATATCTGGACATTCAGAAGGCGTTCAACACGGTCCCTCACCAAAGGCTGCTGAAAAAACTCCACAGTCAGGGAATTAGAGGGCAGGTTCTCTCCTGGATTGAGACCTGGTTGAAGACCAGGAAACAGAGAGTGGGTGTCAATGGGCAATTTTCACAATGGAGAGAGGTGAAAAGCGGTGTGAACATAAGAACGAAAGAACAGCCCCACTGGATCAGGCCATAGGTCCATCTAGTCCAGCTTCCTGTATCTCACAGCGGCCCACCAAATGCCCCAGGGAGCACACCAGATAACAAGAGACCTCATCCTGGTGCCCTCCCTTGCATCTGGCATTCTGACATAGCCCATTTCTAAAATCAGGAGGTTGCACTGTATATGTATATTCATGGCTTGTAACCCGTAATGGATTTTTCCTCCAGAAACTTGTCCAATCCCCTTTTAAAGGCGTCCAGGCCAGACGCCATCACCACATCCTGCGGCAAGGAGTTCCACAGACCAACCACACGCTGAGTAAAGAAGTATTTTCTTTTGTCTGTCCTAACTCTCCCAAAACTCAATTTTAGTGGATGTCCAGTGGTTCTGGTGTTATGTGAGAGTGTAAAGAGCATCTCTCTGTCCAGTCTGTCCATCCCCTGCATAATTTTGTATGTCTCAATCATGTCCCCCCTGAGGCGCCTCTTTTCTAGGCTGAAGAGGCCCAAACACCGTAGCCTTTCCTCATAAGGAAGGTGCCCCAGCCCAGTAATCATCTCAGTCGCTCTCTTTTGCACCTTTTCCATTTCCACTATGTCCTTTTTGAGATGCGGCGACCAGAACTGGACACAATACTCCAGGTGTGGCCTTACCATCAATTTGGACAATGGCATTATAATATTAGCCGTTTTGTTCTCAATACCTTTTCTAATGATCCCAAGCATAAAATTGGCCTTCTTTACTGCCGCCGCACATTGAGTCGACACTTTCATCGACCTGTCCACCACCACCCCAAGATCTCTCTCCTTGGGGTCACAGACAGCTCAGAACCCATCAGCCTATATGTAAAGTGTTGATTTTTTGCCCCAATGTGCATGACCTTACACTTACTGACATTGAAGTGCATCTGCCATTTTGCTGCCCATTCTGCCAGTCTGGAGAGATCGTTCTTGAGCTCCTCACAATCACTTCTGGTCTTCAGCACGCAGAAATGTTTGGTGTCGTCTGCAAACTTTGCCACCTCACTGCTCACCCCTCTCTCCAGGTCATTTATGAAGAGGTTGAAGAGCACCGGTCCCAGGACAGATCCTTGGGGCACACCGCTTTTCACTTCTCTCCATTGTGAAAATTGCCCATTGACACCCACTCTCTGTTTCCTGGTCTTCAACCAGGTCTCAATCCAGGAGAGGACCTGTCCTCTAATTCCCTGACTGTGGAGTTTTTTCAGTAGCCTTTGGTGAGGGACCGTGTCAAACGCCTTCTGAAAGTCCAGATATATAATGTCCACGGGTTCTCCCGCATCCACATGCCTGTTGACCTTTTCAAAGAATTCTATAAGGTTTGTGAGGCAAGACTTACCCTTTCAGAAGCCGTGCTGATTCTCCCTCAGCAAGGCCTGTTCTTCTATGTGTTTTGAGATTTTGATGAGGCATTCCACCATCTAACCCAGTATAGATGTTAGGCTGACCGGCCTATAGTTTCCCGGGTTCCCCCTCTTTCCCCTTTTAAAGATAGGTGTGACATTTGCTATCCTCCAATCTTCTGGCACCATGGCCATATTGAGGGACAAGTTGCATATCTTAGTCAAGCGATCAGCAACTTCATTCTTTAATTCCTTAATAACTCTTGGGTGGATGCCATCAGGGCCTGGTGACTTATTGATCTTTAATTTATCAATGAGGTCTGAAATATCTTCTCTTTTAACCTCTATCTGACTTGGTTTATCTATTTGACTCTATCTCTTTTAACCTCTATCTAACTCCTTGGTCAGGAGGGGCTGTTCGGGCAGCGGTATCTGCCCGAGGTCTTCTGCTGTGAAGACAGATGCAAAGAACTCATTTAATTTCTCTGCCATCTCTAAGTCTCCTTTTATCTCCCCTTTCCCTCCCTCACCATCCAGAGGGCCAAGCGCTTCTCTGGCGGGTTTCCTGCTTCTAACATATTTGAAGAAACTTTTATTATTCCCCTTAATGTTGCTGGCCATGCGTTCCTCATAGTCTTGCTTGGCCTCCCATATCACCTTCTTACATTTCTTTTGCCACAGTTTATGTTCCTTTTTATTCTCCTCATTAGGGCAAGACTTCTATTTACGGAAGGAAGCTTCCTTGCCCTTTACAGCCTCTCTAACTTGGCTGGTTAGCCATGCGGGCACCCTCCTGGATTTAGTGGAACCCTTCTTTCTATGTGGTGTACACCTCTGCTGGGCATCTATTACTGTTGTTTTTAGCAGCCTCCATGCACTCTGGAGAGATTGGACTTTTTACCTTCCCTTTCAACCTCCTTCTAACCAGCCTCCTCATTTGAGGAAAGTCTGCTCGTCGGAAGTCAAGGGATTTTGTGAGAGATTTGCCTGGTATTCTTCCCCCGATGTGCATGTCAAAACGGATCGCAGCATGATCACTGTTCCCCAACGGCACTGTTCCCCAACGGCTCTGTAACATTGACATCTCTAACCAGGTCCTGTGTACCGCATAATATTAAATCCAGAGTCACTTGGTGTGACACATTAAATCCTGATCCTTGGTGTGACCCAAGGATCTGTCCTGGGACCAGTGCTTTCAACCTCTTCATAAATGACCTGGAGACAGGGTGAGCAGTGAGGTGGCTAAGTTTGCAGTTCATACCGAACTTTTCTGAGTGGTGAAGACCAGATGTGATTGTGAGGAGCTCCAGAAGGATCTCTCCAAACTGGCAGAATGGGCAGCAAAATGGCAGATGCGTTTCAATGTAAGTAAGTGTAAAGTCATGAACATGGGGCAAAAAATCAAAACTTCACATATAAGCTAATGGGTTCTGAGCTGTCTCTGACAGATCAGGAGAGATCTTGGGGTGGTGGTGGACAGCTCAATGTAAGTGTTGACCCAATGTGCGGCAGCAGTGAAGAAGGCCAATTCTATGCTTGGGATCATTAGAAAAGGTATTGAGAACAAAACGGCTAATATTATAATGCCGTTGTACAAATTGATAGTAAGGCCGCACCTGGAGTATTGTGTCCAGTTCTGGTTGTCACATTTCAAAAAGGAAATAGTGGAAATGGAAAAGGTGCAAAAGAGAGCGACTAAGATGATTACTGGGCTGGGGCACCTTCCTTATGAGGAAAGGCTACGGTGTTTGGGCCTCTTCAGCCTAGAAAAGAGGCGCCTGAGGGGGGACATGACTGAGACATACAAAATTATGCATGGGAAGGATAAAGTGGATAGAGAGATGCTCTTTACACTCTCACATAACACCAGAACCAGGGGACTTTCACTAAAATTGAATGTTGGGAAGGTTAGGATAGACAAAAGAAAATATTTCTTTACTCAGCGTGTGGTTGGTCTGTGGAACTCCTTGCCACAGGATGTGGTGATGGCATCTGGTCTGGATGCCTTTAAAAGGGGATTGGACAGGTTTTAGGAGGAAAAATCCATTATGGGTTACAAGCCATGATGTGTATGCGCAACCTCCTGATTTTAGAAATGGGCTATGTCAGAATGCCAGTGCAAGGGAGGGCACCAGGATGCAGGTCTCTTGTTATCTGGTGTGCTCCCTGGGGCATTTGGTGTGCCGCTGTGAGATACAGGAAGCTGGACTAGATGGACCTATGGCCTGATCCAGTGGGGCTGTTCTTATGTTCTTAGGGAGTAAAGCTCTCTGAAAGTTTGAGAACCACTGCCTTGAAGCATTTGGCGGGCCACTGTGAGATACAAGAAACTGGACTAGATGGGCCTTTGTCGTGATCCAGCAGGGCTCTTCTTTTGTTCTTAAGGTACAAAACAAGAAACATGGTAGTGCTGTTACCTATTTGGGGCTTTCCAAAGAGATCTAGCTGGCTGCTGATGAGACCAGAAAGATGGCCTGCATGTGCCTTTAGTCCAGCCCAGTAGGACTTGTTCCAAGGTGTGTTCATTGCTCTTCAGCACAGCACAGCCCCCCCCCCCGCCTGCCCACCTTCTCATCCTTCCGATCCCTAGGATCTCTTTGTGGATGATTTTCTTGAAGATGGTATCTATGCCGAATGGGGCTTTGCTGTTCTCATTGGACATCTCTGCACTGCCGTGTTCAGCCCCTACCACTTGCTACAGCCCACTCCTTATCTCTTCAGTGCTCCATCAATACTGGCTTTCTTGGGTAAGCAAGTGACCTGCCAGTTTGTGGAATGCAGTTCACAAGAATCTGGCCTATTGTTTTTCTTTCCTGTCCATCATTGTTTTTCCTGACTTTCCCCATTTTCCAACTAGAGCAAATCAAGCAGTGAATTATTATTAACAGTATTTATATACTGCTTTTCAGCTAAAAGTTCACAAAGTGGTTTACAGAGAAAAATCAAGTAACAAATGGCTCCCTGTCCCAAAAGGGCTCACAATCTAAAAATCACAGTGTAGGCATGGCTGCCCTGAATGCACCATTAGTGCTGGAAACTTGGGGGCATGCTGTGTAAGGCGTTGCAACAAACAAAATAAGCAAACGATAAACTGCTGTAGTGCTTTATTTTTATTATTTAAATGTTTTTGTGGGTGCCACTTAGAAATTGTCCACGTGCCACAGGTTGGCCACCCCTGCCCTACAAGGAGAAGGAAGAGCAGTGATTTTATGTGAGAAAACAGCTGCTAGAAAGTTCAGTAACTCTTCTGTGCCTTTTGTTCACAAGATTTGTCTCCCCAGGTGCATTGTCTTTTTTTTTTTTTTTTAAATATCAAGCTTCATTTCTTGTATTTGCATGTAATGTACACTGTGGCCTATCAAGTAGTGTGTCATACATATACTACTTTTATTTAAAATATAACTTGGTGCACACAGATTGGTCATATTCCATCTATCACACTTCTTTCAAGAACTAGAACAGAATTTTTAATTATGTATGCCTAATAATATATGTAGACAGTGGTAATCCCAGTTTACCTACCAACAGAATCATTGCCCTCTTTAAAATATGTTGATGCTTGGAGCAACTATCAGAGCTGTGATTTCTTTCAAAAAGATTTACCCATATTTGTTACCACTATCCTAATGCATCTTGCCACAAGCCATGGATAAGGAAAAAAAATCAAAAAGCCATTGACAATTTTGTAAAATGCTTGCAATGCGTCTTACAAATTGGGCAGTATCAAACTTATAACGGAATGTTTGTAGGTAGTTTGTCAATCTAAGTCACAAAACAGAGTACTAAATATAGCTCATAAATCTTGTTGCAAATCAAAATGCTTGGTTGGCTTTGTTAGCTAATTAGAATTGCACAGTTTTTAGGCAACAATGCTGTATATTTAAGTGGAGATGGGTTGTAATTAAGCCAATTTAAACAGAGGATTTCTCTCCCAGGAGTACAGAGATCAGTCTCTATATCTGGAATAGCACTTTCTCCTAGAAGGAAAACAAGGTCACCCATTGACCTCATCATAGGCAGGACCTCCCTGCCCTTGTACTGGAAGCAGTTTTCACCGAGCTCCTAAGAACTCAGCATTCCTTTCAGACCTCTTTTTGCTTTTTCCTTTTTTAAAAGTTGCTTCCCTTCCTTCCACTCCTGGTAGCAATCAGGAAGGGGGCATAGGTAAAGAACTGTGGAGGGACAGGCCTAGCTCCACATGAAGGAAAGTCTTTTATCCTTCTGCTTTTCCCTGTGGATTAAGGCTGCTTTTCCCTGTGGATTAAGGCTGCAATGATCCATGTAGACCCCAAAATATCAATGTTGCTTGCTGCAGTGGAGAGATGACTGACAAATGACTACAACGGCTCTCAGTTTGTCTCAGCTCAATCTCCTGGGAAACAACCAGAGGAGCTCTGGGGAACAAAGATTCTTGAAGCCTTGTTTTTCCTCAAGGTTCCTATGAATCACTCAGCAGACACCCCCTGATCTCATTTGCCAGCAGTCTTAACTGTGGGATGGATAAGGCAAGTAGTGGTCAAGAAAACCATCTAATACATTTCTTGCAAACTATCCAAATTGAACTAAGGGTCATCCTTAAAGAGAATGAAAGAAGTAACATTACATAAATCCAAGATTAGCAATGAACCTACAAGTGAAACACAGAATGCCCTTCCGCTTGCATCAATTCAGGTTCTAGTTCCCTGTGCTACAGCTCTTTGCACTCTGCATCTAGATTCCATTCTAGAAATGGTGGCAGACATATTAAATATAGAAAGAATCCTATGCATCCCCTACAATAATAAAGTGGGATCCTCCTACACACCAGAAAACATTCTGGGTTTGATTGAATTCTTCCCAAGAGGTCTTGCACTATTTTCTTCGATCTAGAGGGGAGTAGCAGGACTCATAGCCTTCTAAAGAGTTCATCTGTGTATTTTGACAGATCCTTTGATTTACTTCACAAGGAAGAGTGTGATGCCCAGTCTGAACCAGACGTGGTAGTCCTGTTCTCGGGGCGGGGGGAGAGAAGGAACGACCCCTTTTCCGTTTCTATGAAGACACAAAGGAAGTGCTGTTAACAGTCCTTTAAGCCTTCCAGATCATTCTAACAGTGGTATAGTGGTAAACTTTGAAGTGATTATACATGTCAACACTCATAGCCCCCTAAGACTACAACAAACAAACAAAAATTGTTTTTTTCAGTTATTTATTTTATTCCATAAGTGGTGTTCTCCTGCCACTTATTTCTATTTTCTTTTCTGGCCAGTTATTCTCCCCCCCCCCCATACCAGATAGGAGGTAATTGTCAACATTTTGTACCCAGATGTGTCAAGTTCACATCAAATGCCTATGTAGGGGAAGTACATAGGGATGGCCTATATCTACAATTAAGTTATTTTTGCTTTGTTATTGATTCTTGAGTATGATTATGGTTTTCTCCCCAAGTATCCATATTTGTTTCTGATTAGGAAACATGTTTGCAGCTCTGTTTTGTCTAGGACAGGAGAGGGCTGCTGTTTCTTGTGAGCTCAGAGGTTGACCTTGGCTTTGTAACAGGAGGAGATGCTTTCCTAATTGTAGAGGCTGTATACCTAGAAGAAATAGAATTTGACAAGTAAAACATTTCTCTTCATGGTTTGTCAATTAAAATTGCTGCTAAACATCAATCCTTTAAATGAGTTCACTGTGAAGGAAAAATCTACAGAGGAAAAATGGAGCCATGCAGCCCAGTCCTATTCAGACACCATAACAATGTTATATGGATGCCAGCATGACATCCGTCATTATCCTAGCCCCATCCTGGTGATGCTGCACTCTTGCAGGCTTAACAAGGGCCAAGTGCCAAGCCTGTTCTGGCAAAGCAAAGCTGACCCAGTGCTTCCCAGTAAAATCTCCAGCATCCACGGAAATGGCAACATAGCCAGTTGCAGTGTCCTGTTGATAGCATGTCATCAGTGCATCATCTGTGTGACATTTGTGCTTCATTGGTGATGTCCAAGGAGCCAACTGCTGCATCCAGTTAGCCTTAATATTGTCACCCAGTGAAGTTTCACCAGGGTGAATTGAGCAGGGGGTAGGTTGGCTGGTGCAAGGCCAATGAGCAGCCAGTGATGGGAAGACACCCCTGTTCTTCGCAAGGAACTAATAATACAACCACAGGCACCATGAACTATGAGGGTGTACTCCAAGGACACCGCACACAAACACAAGGTGGCATAAGGATGTCACAGTACCCTTCTGCCCCAGGAGTCACAATGACATCAGCAGCATTGAAGTATCAGCAAAAGCAAAGAACTGTTTATTTATTTATTTGATTTATATTCCGCCTTTGTCCCCGAAGGGCACCCAAGGCAGCTAACAATCAATACAGTAAAATGCAATATAAAATACAAATAAAAATGAACTTTTTACCCAGGGTTTATGTCCCCTCATCCTACCCATATAAATGTATGTATACATCCAAAGAATACCTTTGGAGCAGAGCACAATTAGAAAGGTAAGTTCCCTAGAACAGGGGTGTCCAAACTTTTTGGCAGGAGGGCCATATCTCTCTGACACTGTGTTGGGGGCTGGGGAAAAAATTATTTTACAATTCAAATTTGAATAACTTTACATACATGAATATATTAGAGATGGAACTTATATGAATGAATGAAAGTCTTGCAATAACTCAAGGCCTGTAAAAGGCCTTGCACAAAGCAAGACCTACCTTTCCTTCGTTGCTGGTGCTGCATCACAAATGTGAAACAGCAAGCAGTGGAGGGAGCTCTCATCCTACCAATCACACAAGAGATCAAACAGTTGCAGTTACGTTGGGCCAGTGCGGGATCCAGCAACTCTCTTGAGGGCCAGAGGCTCATTGGAGACTAGGAGCTCCCCACGGGCCAGATTGGGGATCTCCGAGGGCTGCAAATGGCCCCCAGGCCAGGGTTTGGGCACCCCTGCCCTAGAAGAAGGCACAAAACATAGGATGTAGTTCACATGTGACAGGCTCAAACCCAGCCAAGGGACTTGCTGTTACAGGCAAGGCAGTAAGCTTTTGCATGACTAGCCAGAAATACTCATGGCAGGGACAAAAGAAGAGAGGGAAGTGGATCTAGAGCACACATCAGCTGCTCCATAAAGGTGCTTACAAACCACTTGCCCTCAGCAGGACACAAGCAAAGAGCTCTCCATCTGGCAATTAACACCTCCATCACCTCAAAGAGTCACAACTGACTGGCAGGCTACAACCACTGGCTCAGTAAGTAAGAGCACCATATAGGCCAATCAGTGAGGTAACATAGGACACGGCATCTACTGCAGTGGTCCTTTCAGCTAGCCACATCCACACACCATGCCCTTTGCTGCATCACTAGCACCTGCCAACATGGTGTGCATGCTGGCATGCACCTGCCAGTAGGCTGCCCCTGGTCCCCTTGCCACTGCCCACCACATACCATGGCAGCAGAAAACAGGGGGCTCATGAGTACTGAAATGTTTCTCCCTCTTGGAGACCAAGAATTCAAAGTGAGGATGTTGCAATCCCTGGAAACGGAGAGGCCTCTCCCCCTTGCAGAGCCTCATCCTGAGGTGAGGCGAGGCAAAGAACAACTAGGTTGGGTAGAAGGAATCCTTCTCAGCTAATAAAGAAACAACAAGGGTGATCCAGCCACAGATTTTAATGAACTGCATCAGTGACAGCAGCGTCTGAAATGTGCAGGTGGGGTTGCCAATCATCTCTTCTTTAGCAGGGCTGTTGTGTCATTGCAAGTTAACAGGTGTCAGTGAGTTCTGGCTGCACCAGTTCGTTTACTGTCTGCTGTGGAATTTGCAAAGCCACAGGGATATGGTGAGAATAAATAGATCAGCAACTTCTCCAAGTAGCAGCAATCACTGCAAGCAGGTCACCCTTGGGATCCATACTATGTCTTCACCTGTGGGAATCAAGGTGGACAGAGAGAGTAGGAAGGACTTGACAATGGTGTCTGTCACACTTGATCTCTAACTTGAAATGTGTTCTCAGTGTTCATGGGGGAGAGTGGTACTACCGGTGATGATAGCAGGAGCTGCAGAGGAACATTGTTCTACTCCCTAAGCCAGTGGTTCTCGAACTTTTCCGGCCCAAGGCTTCTCTGATCCTTGTTGCCATTGGCCATGGCTCCCCATTACATCACCTCAGCTGTTACCCCCAAAATGGGGATGAAGGTGTTATAATTATGCACTAGAAACAAAAAAAACAGCTGCCAGCACTCTGAGGCTGCAATCCTAACCACACTTATCTTAGAGTAAGCCCCATTGAACAAAGTAGGACTTACTTCTGAGTAGACCTGGTTAGGATTGTGTCCTGAGTTTGTTAGCAGCACACCTGGAGGGTTTTGGAAAGGGAGGGAGGGAGAGAGAGAAGTGATGAATTTGATGAAGGGAGGGAGTGGGAGAGGAAGACTTTGTTTTGTGTGTATCTGCTAATTGCGAACTGATGTGAAACTGAAACCCAGAGACAGTTTGGCTGCAATCCTAACCTCACCTTCCTGGGAGTGAGTTCCATTGAACACAGTAGGAATTACTTCTGAGTAGACGTAGCTAGGATTGTGCCATTTGTTTTATAATAGCAGCCAGCATGGGAAGTACCCCTCCCCCCAGGAGGCAGGAGCAAAAAGGGAGTTCGCTGAAAAGGAATGGGAATTTTTATTTTTTAATCAATTTTTTGAGACAAAGCTTGATTGATCAAGAGCAGCTTTTTTTCTTTTTTGAAGGGGGAGGAAAAAGAGAAAGGTGAAGATCCTTGGTTAAGCTGACACAGACCCCATGCCTATGCAGGTCTACTCAGAAGTAAATCCCATTTGATTCAATGGGGCTTACTCCCAGGAAAGTGTGGATAGGATTGCAGCCACACAGAGCAAGATTACAACTCACCCCCAAAGTAGAAGGGGGCATGCTCCCCCCAGGCAAGACAGAGGAATGTAGGCTGTGGACACCCCCCCCCCCAAGCAGGCTGGGCTCCTTCCCAAGTGGAGGAAAGTGCTGCACTGCCTGTACTTACTGGTCAGGTTTCCCTCCCAGTTTGAAGCTACCAGGAGTGTGCCCTGTGCTGATGAGATGCAGCAGCTTCACAGCTGCCCAGCCAGCTGTCTCTCCTTTTGGCAGGATGGCTCCACCGCTTCCCCCCAACATGTTTCACAAGCCCCCCCACCTCGTTTACAGCTCCAGAAAAGCAGCAAGAAGGGAGGCAACACGTGCTGCTGAGCAGAGCAGCTGTGGCCACCCCTCTCCCCAAGATGCCTTACGATGCCCCTGGGCGCTAGCTGTGTCTCCCTGCTGAAGCACAGATTGAATACCTCAGCCCTAAGCAATGGTACAGTCCGGAAAAATGGGATTCTAATGGCTGTTTAGCAGTAGCAACTTTTGGTCCCCTGGCATGTGAAAAAAGGAGCAGGTACCTCCTACTCTTAGCTGTTTCAAAAGAACAGGAAGGTTAGGCAACACAGTTGATAGCAGGCACACATGTATAATTCAGGCGGGCAGGGAGTAAATACATGAGGGGGAGATACAACATCAGTACATTGTGACATGGAATTACCTCCTCCCCTTTGTTTACTTGTGTGAAGTGCACTATACTTGCTTCCCTGTTTGAGTAGTAGAGGTTCCAGCGGAGTTGTCTGTTCTCCGGAGGCAAAATATCTGCAATTAGAATTCTGAGGAGATAAATGTTGACAAACTGTCTTGCCATACATGTGAAGGTCAAGAGACTGTTTGTGCAGAGTGTGCATCAAGTGCTCTTTCACTATGGTCCCCATCACCAAGGTTCCCTTTGAGAGACCAAGGAAGTATAATCTCTGCTTCACATGTTCTCATCTGAGATGTAGTCTTCCTGGCAAATCTACTCTGGCATTGACTTTCTAAATCTGATGTTTGAGAGATACAGTATATGTCAAGCATGAGGGTAGAGAGGCACCTGCTTCTACATAATTCCTCTGTGTTTAACATCAGCTATTTAGTATAGAATGATTTTATTTTAACCTTAATATGTTATGTTATGTTTATCCACACATATCCATGTACAGGTGTACCCCATTATCCCCTGGGCTTCTGTTTTGGAACCCCTGTGGTTAACCGAAACTGCCAATACCAGGAAAAACACCCCCACCTCCCGGAGACGAGGAAAGCTCCACTCCTCTCACTTTGGGAGCATCTTCTGAGCCCAGCTGAGGCTGCCAACATCTGTCCATGGCCTCTGCCAGGCTCAGATGGAACCTTAAAAAAACACCTTCTGGTTTCTCTATAAAACTGGAAGTGCCGTTTTTAATGCCTTATAAGGATATGGCAGCCCCCCCCCGTATTATCTGCCATTGGGTAATAAAGAGTTATAAGTTTCTAAATGCTTGTATGTTTAAAATTAACCAGGTAAGGCACCGAATGCATATAGTGTTTGATTTATAATCTGTACAGCATTTACTGACTAGAATGAAACTAATGCAATTAAATAGAATGGAATGCAGTTTTAGAGTTGGAGGTGAAAAAAGCCCTCTGAATCATGTTTTTGGAAAGTACCTTTGCACAAAATATCTGGCAGTCACAAACCTTGACAGTGTTCCCATTTTCCATTCTTTGTCTTGAATTGAGGCCAGATTCCTTTGAGAAATCGTCATTTGTAAAAGGTTTTGAACAGAAAAGGGGGGCATTTTGAGTGTACAGTTACTGCTAATCAGATACCAAACATCTGCAGTATTGTCAGGGTTAATTGTATTTGAAAATAAACACTTTTATACACATGAGTTTGTTCAGTTTACATAAAGCACAAATTTGAATGCATGTGCAGACAAATTATTTTGTGCTGTATTGTGGTCATTATCTAAGTAGAAGTACTGTACATTATTCTCATTTATTTAAGTTCTTCTTACCAAGAAATTACTTATCTTCCTCTTCCTAGAAATAGTTGTCAGGGTCTTGAAAAAAATCACACGGGAGATTGGGGCTAGACTACAAGGTTGCTATGTTTTGTGCATGACTTCCTATAAGGTGTATCTGACTCTTTAGTTCACTGACCTTGGTTCCAGCAAGGGATACTCAGTTTCACTATTTAGGAGCACAGTTTGGTTTAATGTTTAATTATTTTGTTTTGTATATTGTTATTCACTTTCGTTTTATGGTAAGAAGAGTTGGAAAGAAATCTTTAAAAAATAAATGTTCATGGTGACATGCGTGAGTTTCAGATGGGAAGAGAGCTCATGCATTTCAGCAGTCAAAGTTTTTATGCTATGCAAATCTGCCCTTGTAATACTCATCTTGGGAAAGGTTTATTATGAGCAAACCATTCATACTTTTTGCAAGTCATCTACAGTGCATAGTGTACAGTTTCATAAAGATTACAGCACTATTTTCTCAATGATCTGTTTATTTTCAAATTTGCGGGATCTGAAGGCCTTAGGAGTGGACCTCAACAAGTGGGAAACCCTGGCCTCTGAGCAGCCCTCTTGGAGGCAGGCTGTGCAGCATGGCCTTTCCCAGTTTGAAGAGACACTTGGCCAACAGTCTGAGGCAAAGAGGCAAAGAAGGAAGGCCCATAGCCAGGGAGACAGACCAGGGACAGACTGCACTTGCTCCCAGTGTGGAAGGGATTGTCACTCCCAAATTGGCCTTTTCAGCCACACTAGATGCTGTTCCAGAACCACCTTTCAGAGTGCGATACCATAGTCTTTCGAGACTGAAGGTTGCCAACAACAAAAATGTATGTGAATTTGTATATGAACTATATGTGTATGAACTAATACATTTTTTTCCTTGTTTCTGTCGTTCCCCTCCTTTCTCCAGATGTGGTCACTCTCCTGTGTATCGTACACGTGAGATGAGTGGTCGAGCCCTTGTTCCCTTTATTATGATAAGCCAGGTGCCCCAGACAGTGTCATCTTTGTTGGCTGGGCTTCCAGATTGCACTGATCCTTTTGTGCGACAAAATGCTGTTCATGGAACATTACTACAAGTAAGTTTGCTCTTTGCATAGCACTGCATAACTTCATAGTTTAGTAGCAGTTGAGGAAAAGTGTATTTAAAAGTTCACAAAGTAACTCTTCCCAAAATAATGGGCACAAGAAGTCAAAACTATATTTTTGTTTTAACACCATTTACATTGTAACCACCCATTTTGAGTCACAAGATGTTCTTCATTATCAACACACTAGCAAAATGTCCATTAAATGTGAATTTGTATGGATTCAGTTTTGGTTACTCACTATTGAATGGTGAAGGAAGAGCTAGAGAAACTGATATGTGCAAAGTAAGTTTATTTACAAGTTAGTTTCCAAATTTTCCTGTGAGTTCTGAATGTAAATGTTCTTCTACAGGGGAAACTAATATTTAAATTAAGCGATGAATATACTGATAAAATCCAGCTTACTGCAAAATAAATTATCTAGTACAACAGCTGTAAGTTCCATTCAGATTTACTGCTTATGGAAAAACGGTGTTCTTCCCATTTGTCTTTCATAAATAGGAATTCACTATTGATTTTGCTGTCTCTTCATTCTGTCATGGGCTTCAGCCCTTCTTCTGGTTTCACTTCGGAATGCCTTCTGAATGCTTTGCTTCATAGACCTAGAAGCATAGCAATCTTTGTCCTTTGTGTGATGAGTGGTTTATGGATATGCAGGTAGGCATAGATCTGAGATGGAGGATGTGGGATTTCAATGGTTGCTGATGTCTCCCTGAAGGAGGTGAAAGCATTGATGTTACTTTATGCCATTTCTAGGGGAAGGGGCATTCCATGGCTGGAAGCATCTTTCTCTCTGTGAAAGGTACAGGTTCCTCAAACATTGTGTTCACTTCCCCCCCCCCCCCAAGTTTTCTAATGATGTCACTTTCTTCTGTGTTGGCAAACCAGCAAAAGAAGATATATTTCCCAACTTCTAAAGTGCCATTATTTAAAAATAATATATAAATAATGGCATTTATGTGTTGCAAATATTTCTCTGCTGCCTACTTTGACCTTGCATAAATGCTGTATCATTATACAGTTGGACCTTGATAACCTTGGGGAATCTGTTCCCCCTGTAGATACCAAAACCCTCAGATAATGAATCTGTATGTTGGATCCAAGAGGACCTCTGGAAGCGCCTTCCTGTCACATCTGTACACAGCCTCTGGTCTTCAGAACACCTCCCTGGGTGTTGGAAAGGCACCTCCAATATTTCGTAGGAAAGGCCTTTCCGACACCTCCAGAAGGTGTTCTGAAGCCCAGAGAGGCCACACATAGCCTCCCCAGGCCTCAGCCTCCTGGACACAACCAGAAGGCACTTCCAGCTGCAACTAGGAGGTCAGGTGAGGCCCTCCAGTGTGGGTTCAGAACCTGTGCTGAGTCAAATATGCAGGTTCCAAACCCACAGATTAAAAGGGCCCACTTGTACCGGATGTACCTCTTTATCCTTCCTACTGCTTCTTCCTAGCCATAGGAAACTGTTTGGTGCTTTTCTAAATGATTTTGTGTTTGATCCTTTTTTGTCATGACATGTTTTGATTATTTGATTCCTTTTTGTGAAAAGTGATGATGTTAGTGCAGTCAGAATTTGATTAAAAAAAACTTAAGGGAACATAAGTGGAAGATAACATCACTCAAATCGAACAGGACAAATTCTTCTGCACTGTTAAAAAATTCATTAGTTGATTATATTATGGGTTAATGCCTTTCTGCATAAAGGTGATTCAAACTGAAAGAATGAGTTGTATATTCAGGACCGAAATGGTGAATGGCAGAAGGAGGCCTGTGACAGTTTGTCAATTGTATTACAGAAAGTGTTGGTGAATGCTTTTTTAAGCGCTGTAGGAAATCTGACGCTGTATGATAGCTTCTCTTTCACTCCCTCAAGAAAATTTTTTATTTAAATATCTTCAGTAACCTAAGTGATGGCAGGAGTTCACAATTTGTTGATGGTGCCCAAATCAGCTTTTTCTTAATGAGATCCCTTGGGTCTCACTGTGCCATGCTTTTCAGTACTAATTTGTGTGAGATAATGACTTTTTCAGACAGATTGAGGTGTGCCTTAGTATAGAATTGAATCTTCTGACTTGGTGTATTCTTTCAAGCAGTGGGGCATAGTGATACTCAGGAGACCATGTGAAATTTTAATATTCCAGCCTGTTGTTCTGATTTTTGTGTACCTAAGAGGTAGACATAGAAAATGGGAACTCCCGGATTTCTTGCCCGGTCCCCACTATAGCCCCTTTACTAGTGTTTTCAGGTGTTTTCTCCTATGTCACAGGCAAAGGATTCTTTGGCCATCTTCTGCCCAGAAAAACTTTGTAACATTTCCTCCTTATGCATGTTAGCCACACATTCTTGTGCACCATCTCCCTTACAGTAGCCATAAAAACACCAGTTTTTATTATTGCATTATTTTTGTATGTTGATATAAAATAATAATAATTGCTATAAGCTGCCCTGGTAGCCCCTATGGAGGTGGAAGGGCAGGATGGACATCTGTTAAATAAAGGGAAGTCTCTGCCAAAGCAATTACCATAGATACTCGCCTATAAGGTGAAAATTTCTTCCCAGAAAGGCAGCCTGAATCATTGCCCCGCCTTATCTCTGGGGCAGGCAAGGGGTGAGGGTGGTGGGAGGCGAGTGAGCCAGCCAGCCAGTCACTATTGTGGGAGGGAGGGACGGACGGAGTGAGCTGGGACGAGAAAGAAAGTGGTCTGTGGAGAGGAGGGGTTGTGTAGGCTGGGGCTGCTGCTGAGTGGTCACAGCTGCCTGCGGGGCGAGCTCCACGTGCTCCTTCAGGCTGTTGCCCAGCTGCAGGAGCTTGATGCACTGGGCTGGGCTGCGCAGGGCAGGGCAGGAGCATCTGCCACTGCAGCCATCAGCAGCCCCCCCCCCCCCGCTCAGCACCAGCGCCCACAGAGGCATCGCTGGAGCAGCACCCAAGACAGAGTAGGATGTGCAGGAGGCAATGAACTGTGTGTGTGTGTGTGGGAGGGAGAAGCAGTCATTTGAAACAGCTGAGTCCATTTCCTCTTTCCTTCTTGTTCCCCCCTTCCTACTGTATATAAACTTCAAGCACTCAGTTGGAAAACCCAACTTACTAACCCCCTTCCCATGGCCCCACAGATGAAGCTGGACAGGGTGGGGGAATGGGGAGAGTGATCTTTTAAAAAAAATAGAAGAAGAGAGAGGCAGCCTGCAGAAGGCTGCACCTTTGTTTCTCAAGCCATTGAAAGGGTTAAGTCCATCTCCTCTTTCCTTCTTGTTTCTGCCCCCTCCCCCCCTTATAGAATCCAAACTTTAAATTCTCTGTTGCAAAGCTGAGGCTTGCTAACCCCTCTCCCCATAATCATTCACCACTGATGAAGTTGTACTGGGGGGTGGGGAGGAAGAGTTAACTTTTATAAAAGGAAAAGTGTGTGTGTGTGTGTGTGTGTGTGTGTGTGAGAGAGAGAGAGAGAGAGAGAGAGAGAGAGAGAGAGAGAGCACTTAAAACAGTTAAGGCTACTATCCTATCCTCACTTTCATGGGAGTAAGCCCCATTGACTATTAAGGGACTTGCTTCTGAGTAGGCATGCCTAGGATTGGGCTCCCAGTCTATTCCCCCTTCTTGTTTTCCTCTCCACCTCCCCGCCTTACTGTATACAGTCACACTTCAATCTCTCCCTTGCTAAGCTTTTTGCAAAGTTCCTTGCTAACCTCATTTCCCCCTATCCTCACCAATGAAGTTGGACTGGAGGGGAAAAGTTCCTGCATTTGTGTATGTGGGGTGGGGGGAGCATCTGTGAAAGAGAGAGAGAGAAAAAAACAATCTCCCTGTGGGTCTGTCCTTTTCAGTGGAAGAGTCCTGGAGACCTTGCAAAGATGAAAAACACAGGAAAAGCAGAGTAGAATTTAAAGTAGAATTATTCTGCAGCAACAGGTATTTTAGCAAGAGACACATGGTGCAGCAACTGTTACCCTGCACATGCCTGGGATCTCGGAAGCTAAGCAGGGTCAGGCCTGGTTAGTACTTGGGTGGGAGACCACCTGGGAATACCGGGTGCTGTAGGCTTATACCATAGTCTTTCGAGACTGAAGGTTGCCAACCATTTTGCTGTATGCTGGCAGGAGCTCTGAAGCACTTGCAACTGCTGCTTACGTTTTGAGGATAGCATGCTTGCTTCTGTAGTATCCCCAGGCAATCAGGCATTTCTGCAGCAAAGTTTAGCTGCCTCTGAGATCCTATTGCAATGTTCTGTGCCCATGCAGGAGCCATTGAAACCCTCCTGGGGGAGAAGTAAGGGATTAATTGCCATCCCTGAGGTCCCCACCCCCCACTTGGGGTTGAGTGTGAATAATCTTATTGGCTTGCTCTATTGTACTTCACACTTTGGCTTTTTACTAGTTGTGTTCTTGCAGCCTTGCTAGTTGTCCTGTTTATTATAATATGGATATTTTAAATTAAATTCTTGTATATGTGTTCCTAGAGGCTTTCGATAAATAAACTTAATAATAATAAACTTTATTTATACTCCGCCCTTCTCCCTAAAGGGGAGCATGTTGATGCTACATTATCAACTGGGGGGGGGGGGAAATAATCTTATGCTTGAGAAATTATCTCTGAGTATTTTCTTGATCCTTACTAGTAATACATTAAATTTTGAAAGGGTTAGGAGAGAGAATATGTGGAATATGTGCTTTGATGGCGGCTAATTCTTGCCTTATTTCCAGTGGTCTTCCTTCACCTCACCCTCTTTCAGTAATCAAGAGATAAATTGTGAGGTCAGAGTATGCTGAATTTCATAGCAAGAGATTGACAGTGTATTAATGCTTCTTAATAATATATTTGAATTAATTATAGAATATATTATTTAATTTTTATTTCATTGTATGGGACATGCCAAAAATTTATGGACCCCGGGTACCAAATGACCTTCGCATGCCACTGAGTCAGACACCCCCCTAAGTTTAGCCCCCGACTTATCCGAGGGTCATAGAAAATTTCATGATTTATGGCTCAAAACCTGCAAGATTGAGTCCAGCACCTACCAAAGCAGACTGTCCACAGCTAAATATTGTTGATAGGTGACTATTCAACTTCTGCTTAAACACCTTCAGTAGTGGAGAATTTCCCAGCTTCCAGACAGTCTGTTCTGCTGCTGAACCATTTGTGCCATCAGGAAGTTCTGACATATCAGTTCAAAAGTTTATTTAAAAAAATAGTTGTCAGTGAATTAAAAAAAATCTAATGAAAAAGTATATTAGCGCTATATAATGAAGATATTTGAATCGCCGTATCTGTTTCTAAATAAGTAGGGATTACGCAAGGTTTAACATTGTCTTAACAGTGAATATGATCTACTTTTCTTTCCATCCCAATACAACTATTCTAAGTACAGTCTTTAATTAATCATGTAACCTTCGATGATACTGCTTCATGAAACGTGTGAGTCCACATGTTTAGGAAGCCATTCTTATACATTTGCAGATCAGAAAATTCCTTGCTTCATTTAATTTAATGTAAACAATTTTTTATTTCCTTTTTAAAATTGTTTTTCTGGTCCTTTGTCATGCTTAAGAAAATTCTAAAAAAAACATTATGGTTCACATCTATTTTTACTACTTTGAAACTGTCCATGGCTTTCATCATACACTGGTACACTTGGTTGTGAACTTATTGTGTCTTTCCCATAGCTATATATGTCTTGAATTTTCCTTTTAAGTTAGCAGTTTTAGGCTTACGAGGGATGAAGTCCCTAGACAGTGGACTTCATCAATTCCTTTTCCACATGGTGTAGAAGATGCAGTATCTCTCTTCTGACATTAATGTACAGTACATAACCACTCGTGCTGCAACCACTGAGTTGCAGATCGCATCAATAAAATCAGTAGTATGGATCGAGTAGCAGTTCCTTCACTATGTTTTAGGAGAGTAAGTTTTCAATGTAAGTAAGTGTAAAGTCATGCAAAGAATCAATACAGATAGGCTAATGCAGTGGTTCTCACACATTTAGCACTGGGACCCACTTTTTAGAGTGAGAATCTGTCAGTACCCACTGAAAGTGATGTCATAACTGGAAGTGACATAATCAAGCAGGAAAACTTTTACCAATCCTAGGCTGCAATCCTACCCACACTTACTCAGGAGTAAGTCCCATTGACTGTCATTGTTAAAAGCATATACCTAGTAGCCTGTTAATAGTACAGCTCTGTAATATTTCCCCAAATGCAGTCACAGACCATGGTAGCATCAAGTCTAATATATTAAAAATAAATCATTGAAATTAATGGGGACCCATCTGAAATTGACTCGTGACCCACCTAATGGGTCCTGACCCACAGTTTGAGAAACACTAGGCTAATGGGTTCTGAGCTGTCTGAGACAGATCAGGAGAGAGATCTTGGGGTCCTTGTGGACAGCTCGATGAAAGTGTCGAACCAATGTATGGCGGCAGTGAAGAGGGCTAATTCCATGCTTGGGATCATTAGGAAAGACATTGAGAATAAGACAGCTAATATTGTAATGCTGTTGTACAAATTGATGGTAAGACTACACGTGGAGTATTGCGTCCAGTTCTTTTTGCCACATCTCAAAAAGGATATAGTGGAGATGGAAAAGGTGCAAAAGAGAGCAACCAAAATGATTACTAGGCTGGGGCACCTTCCCTATGAGGAAAATCTACAGTGTTTGGGCCTCTTCAGTCTAGAAAAGAATCGCCTGAGGGGGGAAATGATTGAAACATACAAAATCATGCAGGGGATGAACAGAGTAGATGGAGAGATGCTCTTTTCCCTCTCACATAACACCAGAACCAGGAGACATCCACAAAAGTTGTTGGGAGAGTTAGGACAGACAGAAGAAAATATTTCTTTACCCAGCATGTAAGTAGTTTGTGGAACTCTTTGTCACAGGCAGTAGTGACGGCATCTTGCCTGGATGCCTTTAAAAGGGGACTGGACAAATTTCTGGAGGAAAAGTTCATTATGGGTTACAAGTCATAGTAGGTATGTGCAAGCTCTTGGTTTTAGAGGCAGGCTGCCTCTGATTGCCAGATGCAGGGGAGGGCACCGGGCTGCATGTTGTCTCTGTTGTCTTGTGTGCTCCCTGGGGCATTTGGTGGGCCACTATGAGATACAGGAAGCTGGACTAGATGGACCTTTGTCCTGATCCAGCTGGGCTTTTCTTATGTTCTTATGAGAATGCTTAGAAAGATAATAGTACAGATAAGGTGAATTAATTGAAACTGATATCTCATCTCTTTTATGCTGACTTATATGAAGAGCTGGAGTTTTTGAAATAATGACCTTTTTTATGAAAGATACACAAGTTTCCTTACTATTACTAGTAATTAAACCTGTGTCAGTATTGAGAAGCTTTCAAGGAAAAGAAACTAACATAAATGTTCAGCATTGAAATACTTAAGTATCAATGCAGAGGAGTAACGGAGTGAGATTCAACTAGATTAAAAATTTTTCATCTACTTTGTAAGTAATTAGAATAAGGATGGATAATTTCTTCAGTCCTTGGGGTGATATCAAATATGCTTGAAGAGCTAGAGCAGGGTTGTCAAACACAAGGCCCATGGCCAGATGCACTCCCCAGAAGCCCCCCCCTCCACAATAACTGGGCTCTTTCTTATCTTGAAATTATAAACAGAATTTGCTCGTTTTCTCTTCTGTCATTTGCAGCTAATGAGTTTCTATGTGAGATCAAAGTGCTTATTTCTATCATCTGTTTAATGATGTTTAACTTCCTGCTTAATGATGTCACTTCCAGCCCTCAAAGAGGTGCCATGAATGCTATTTGGCCCTCAATATGAAATAAATTTGACACCCCTGAGCTATAGTGTGGCATCACATTTAAAATGCATAAGATCAGTGTAATTTACTTATCCATAAGCAAACATTTTGTCTAGGGATGGGGTATAAGTATACAAAGAGTCATTGCAGAAAGCTAAAACATATAAACAGATTAATACGAGCGTTGCCCAGAAAGTAATGCACCACATTTTTTTTTCTTCAACAATTATTTATTGAACACAATGAAACTTACACACAAGAAAGAATGATGTTTCTCCTACACTCCGTATTTTTCCACGTAATCTCCGTCCAGTTCTATGGCCTTCCTCCAGCGAGACACAAGGGCATGTATGCCCTGTCGGTACCACTCCTTGTTCTGGTCACGAAGCCATTTCTGCACTGTGCAAATCACCTTTTAGTCATCCTCAAAATGTCTTCCGCGAATGGCATCTTTTAATGGCCCAAACAAGTGGAAGTCTGAGGGAGCTAGGTCAGGGCTGTAGGGTGGATGGGGTAACACAGTCCAACCCTGTTTAGTGATGTGTTCCGAAGTCCTCGAACTTGTGTGAGGCCGAGCGTTACCATGTTGAATCAAACATTCACCTGGGTTGTTATGACGCCGAAGTCGCTGGAAGCGCTTCTTGAGTTTGGTTAATGTCTTCACATAAGTTTCAGAATTAATGGTGCTGCCTCTTGGCATCACATCAATGAGTATGTCCCAAAACACAGTGATCATGACCTTACCGGTGGAAGCAGTTGCTTTGAATTTTTTCTTCTGTGGAGATTGAGGATGACGCCATTCCATCGACTGTCGTTTTGTTTCGGGCTCAAAATGGTGAACCCAGGTTTCATCACCTGTCACAATCCTGGACAAGAACGCTTCCCTCTCATCTTCAAAACGTTTCAGCAACTCAGAAGAAATGTTTTTTCTGAGAGATTTGTGGTCCACCGTAAGACAGCGCGGAACCCATCGTGCACACACTTTTGAGTAATCAGGAGCACGGATGATTGCATCCACACTTCCTTTGCTGATTGACAGCTTCAGCGCCAACTGCCTAGTCGTTATGCGTCAGTCTTCGCGAATGAGCACATCAGCAAGCTGCATCTTGTCAGGTGTGACAGCTGTGGATGGCCGCCCTGAACGCTGCAAATCTTGGAGCTCTCCCGAACCGCCTTCTAATGGCCTCACCCTCTGTGCCCAGCGACTAACTATACTTCTGTCGACTGCAGATTCTCCATAAACTGTACACAAACGTTTGTGAATGTTCCCAACAGTTTCTTTCTCCGCAGTGAGAAATTCAATGATGACACGCTGCTTGTAACGTACATCACTTACAGACGCCATTTTGAAACACTGCTGCTGCTATGCTATCTGTCTGAAGAAACCAAAAATTTGTGTGTGCGCTCCTGAAAATTCAAATAATGTATATCTAAAGTTTCGCATTCGTACCATTACTGTAGACTGAGAAAAAAAATGTGGTGCATTACTTTCTGGGCGACCCTCGTATGTGTTAAAATTATTTATTTTATAAATTAGGGCCAAGTGCTTGTCAGTGTTACCCTGCACATGCCCGATCTCATCTGATCTCGGAAGCTAAGCAGGGTCAGGTCTGGTTAGTACTTGGATGGGAGACCACCTGGGAATACTGGGTGCTGTAGGCTTATACCATAGTCTTTCGAGACTGAAGGTTGCCAACCATTGTATACTTTGACCAGAATGCTGAAAGTCAGAAGCAATTGGGGAGGGGGACGACGACCTGGAATTTAATGGAGGTGGCCAAGTTCTTCACAGTGCTGCCTGACTGTGGTTCTAGTAATTTGGATACTGTTTTCATATACATTGGTAGATTCGGAAGTACAGTAGTCGATCTTGCCTTTCTTCCACACTTTTGGAAGTGTGAAAAGTTGAGGATAACCTTTAACAATGTTGAGTTTCAAAACTTTTATAACTAGGGATCATAGTAGCTGAGGGACCACCTCTTCCTGTATGAGTTGGCCCAACCCCTGTGGTCAGCTTGCCTTCCTACATGTGTCACCATTGGCTGAGACTAGGCTGGCAGCAACAAGGGGTAGGACTTTATCTGTGGTGATGCCAGTACTGGTCATGCCTCGCTATCCACTAGGGGTTCTGTTTCAGAAACCCTACTGGATAAAAATCATCAGTGGAAAAATAGCTTTAAAGACCCTCTTCCAGGTTTCTTGCTCCTCTGTTGTCGTCCCAGAATGCATTGGTATATAGAAACCATACTGCATTCAGCCACTAGATGGGACTGATTCACAATGAAATCTAAAGGAATGAAACTATAATTATTTAACAGTGCAAAGGTAGGAAATTGGGTTTTGGTGCTTTTTTCCTTGTTACAAGGCATTTAAAGGTGGACCTTGGTATCAGATTTAAGTCAAATCAGTGGATACCAAGGTCCTACCTGTGTTTTGAATTCCCTCCCTTTGGAATTAGGAATGCTACTTTCCCTAGTAACCTTACAGCAGGGATTAAATACCTTTTTATTTCACCTTGTCTTTTCACTAGTTTTCCTTCTTCTCTGTTTTATAGACTCTACTCCTTCTTATTAATATTTTATTGTAGTTCTTTGTGTTTTTTATTATTTGTTTTTATTTTATCATATTTTATGCTTTTAACTGACTACTGAAAGCCACCTTGGTAGCAAGGGGAAAGGGAGGATATAAATAACAAAATAAAAAAAATCTGTGGAAAAACCTCAATCAACATCTATGGTCAGGCAAAGGCAATTTCCCACAATCATTTGTTACAGACATGTGAACTGCTTTGAGTCTGTAGGACTCTCATTCTTTGTGAGAGTCAGTGGGAAAGGTGATATATAAATACTGTATAAGAATATGTCTCATACTGTGTTCTAGGGAAACCTGGAATTCTTTTAGAAGCTGTTGGGGTTCTTCAGTTACAATAATATAGGGTTCATATATTTTATATTAGGAGGTGGACTTCGGTGAGCACAAGGACAGCAGCTCCAAGGAGGAGGAGTCTAAGAGCTCCTTCATCTCTTAGGAGGGCGATGGCTCCAGTGGAGGAAGGGGCAGGAAGGGGTTACTGCCTCATTGGATGGGTGTGAAAGAAACGGGCCTTATGTTTTTTTTTACATTTAAGCTCAAATCCTAACCAACTTTCCAGGGCTGACATGACTGTGCCAAGGGGACATGTGCTGCATCTGGCAGTTTGGTGGCAGTCATGGAGGTTTCCTCAAGGTATGCGAATGTTTGTTCCCTTACCTCGGAGCTGCATTGCCCTTACCTCAGCGCTGGAAAGTTGGTTAGGATTGCGCCCTTAAGAACATAAGAAGAGCCCACTGGATCAGGCCAGAGGCCCATCTAGTCCAACATCCTGAATCTCACAGCGACCCACCAAATGCCTCAGGGAGCACACAACAGGAGACCTGCATCCTGGTGCCCTCCATTGCATCTGGCATTGTGAGGTAACAGAAGTCACTAGCTTGCACATAAATTGCTGCTTGTGCTGCTGCAACTACTACTGCTAATACTGTAGACACATGCCTATGTTGATCTCACAGATAAGTTGAGGAGAGCTGCTGAGCCAAAAATCATGGAATTTTTATGACCCTTGGATAAGTCAGGGCGAAACGGAGGGATGTGTGAAATTCTTTGAAAATGACTTACCAGGAATTGTTCAGAGGCAGCAGAAAAAAGCCAAAAAGAAGAAAAACCATCTTTTACCTTCTTTTCCAAGCAGGAAGGGAGAGGAAGGTGCTTACGGGAGTTGTAGACTTTGTGAGGAGTACAATGCTGCACTTCCATAGCAGCGACACTCATTCCTGTAAGTGCCTTCACTTATCTTCCTATTTGGAGAAGAAGCTAAAATGGCTACCTTTTTTGTTGTTGCTGCCTCTGAATAATTACTGTTAAGTCAAATTACTCCTTTTTGCTCTATCCCCCTTTGTCCTGCTTCTCAACCCAGTTCCACCCCCCACCTCACCAGACAGCGGCTCTCAGAAGCTTCATGTACTGTACTGTACCATGTTTAAGTTAACCCAGGTTTTCAGGATTAATTTTTAGGTGTAAATTTTTCAGCTTGTACACAAGTATATACGGGGATGCAAATATTTATATACCACCTTTTAACAAAAAAAAATAAGTTCTCAAAATGGTTCAGAGAGCAGAAATGGATAAGGCCTGCAGTCCTATACCCACTTTCCTAGAAGTAAGCCTCACTGAATACAATGGTACTTACTTTTGAATGGACATGTATAAGGATTGTGCTTTCAGTTTAATGTATAGGACCATCCTTACCATGTTTCCATTCTCTTTCTCTCTGTTGCTAATGTTGATTTCTATGGAAGACAATACAGAGATCATTCTGTAATCTTGTGGTTGCTTTGGTTGCAAGAATAAAACAGAGGATTATCCACTAGCAAGCCTTCTGGCAGCCTACAAAGTGTCATTCAGATGCATCATGCTAAATCCCAACATAGTTTTGCTGGGAGCTGACCTGGGATAGTTTTTTACTCTGATTTGAATCCTGTGTTTTGAGATTCAGTAAGATTCTATGTATAAAAAGCAATTTATTTTGTTTCATTTGGCTAGCTGTGAAAAAAAATTAAAGGTTACTTTAAAAATGAAAAGCCATTTGTACCAAATCCATCTTCTCATCTTACTTGACACAACAGTGCTAAACAGGCTTTTTGAGAGAGATGCCTGGTCTAGCTAGCAGTATAGATAGAACTTGCATTTCATTAACAAACAGCCCAATCCTAACCAACTTTCCAGCACTGATTCAACTGAAATGCAGCCCCAAGGTAAGGGAACAAATCTTGGGGCTGCATTGCAGTTGCATCAATACTGGAAAATTGGTTAGGATTGAACTTTTTTAAAAAAAGGAAATGCAAATTCTATCTATACAGTGTTCCTTTACCTTGATGAACCCTGCATGACTGCTCTTGCACCACATAATGCAGTGTGCACCTTGTTGGCATGGCTGTATCAGAGCTGGAATGTTGGTTAGAATTGGGCTGTAAATCAAACATATCCAGCAAAAAATAGTATTCAGTTTTTGATACGAAATCAATGAGGCACAATCCACAAGGAAATCCATTTCAAAACTGTAGGATATGGTAGCGATACACAGTGTACAACCAGTTTTCTTTGCAGCTTGCATGTTGTTTGTAAATCTTGATGAACCTGTGCATAGTTGTATGCCACGAAAAAGCTATCTGTTTGGGAGCTGAAGATGACCAGACTTTTATGGAACCTCCATAACGATATGCATTCCATTGCATAATTTGTATAGCAGAGTTTTCTGTTAACTGCCTTGGCCCTTTGGAATAGAAATTATTGCTGATTACGTATGACTTTTCTTATTTGACTTGGCAGCAGCGTTTAAAGTGTACTAGTTCATAGCTGATTTATAAAGGCTGATACTGTGAATGAATGTTATAATGCCTAGAGATCAAAGCAGTAAAACCACTATAATTAAATGTTTTTCATTGCAACTTCCTTGCAGCTGCTCCTCTTCTTAGTTCAGTTTTTATTGTCCAAGATAAGCTTTTCTTTGAAGTTGGAAAGGAGGAATATTGGTGTCAAGTAGGGAGGAAAACATTCATCTAAATAAAAATAATAGTGACTGTGTATCTATCCTTTGCCTTTTCTGATTAAATTAATATATGTCTTTATATGGTCCTGTGCATATACCTGATTCCAAGTGACCATGTAGCAGGAAGCTAATGTTTTAACCAGGGACTGCACACATAAATATGGCTAAACTGCCCAGTTTAGAAATAAGTTTAAACTGGAATAGATTTACATTGTTGGTGATGCTGAATTAATACTGGCACAACGCTCCCTTTCCATAGAGCCTTCACACTCATCAGCTCTTTGGAGACTGTGCTGCTGCTGTGTTGGCACATGACTTCTCATCAGGCCCTTGATGCATTAGTTCCTTGTGAAAATTGCCAGGGTACAAGGGAGAAGAATGGGCAAGTGGACACCTGCATGTGTATTGAAGGACTCCCCATTATCAGTAATGGTCTGGTTCATTGCTATATATGCTCAGCACAGTGGCTGCACGCCCAGCAGGATGGGAGACGGTGTCATTCTGACCTGTGTGTGTGGGAGGAGTGTGCTTGTGCAAATACAGTCGGCTTGCATCGTACTCAAGGGTTAGGGCCCAGAGTCAGCGCCTAAAGTCAAAGTCGTGTACAGTTAAAATTACCTTGAAAATAATGTACAGCCAAAAAATGTGTACTGACCCTTTAAAAACTAGGCAAGACAAACAGGAACTGGTGTCATGGCAATAACAATGCTGCTCCTTTCGATGTTTCCATGGCCGCTGGCATGTTACTAGGTAGGACTGCATCCAGCATTGCTTTGCAAAGGCAGACTTGGTATCTGTCCCTTGTGCTGGTGTTGGTATGGCTTTCCCAGTATGTGCTTAGGGTATGAGGACCATTGCACTAATGTTCAAATAGGATTGGACTGTAACCTTCATAATGCAGTCCACAAATGTTGTTCCTAATGCAGTCCACAAATGCTGTAGTTTTGGTTCTGGGGTCTGTCTGCTCATGACAAGGACAAAGGTGCTTTAAAACCTGACTTTCTTGCTAGGCGGCATATAAATATTCTAAATCTATTTTTACAGTATTCAGATAGCAAGAATAGTACATGAAGTAGCTTTTAATTCAGAGTTGTATCAATCCATTTACCCCAAATCTCTAGTTTAGAAACTTTGACATAAGTTTCTCTTAGGCTGCAATCCTAACCACATTTTCCTGAGAGTAAGCCCCATTGAACAAAATAGGACATTTCTGAGTAGACCTGGTTAGGATTGTGCCCTTAGACCTGGTTAGGATTGTGCAAACTTTGGAACCTTTCTTTGTGCTTCATGCATCGTATAATGAAATGCACAGAAATCACAGGTCATTTAAAAATGTTCTAAAAGTTTGTAATTACTAATCACGTGAATTCATTTTTGGCTACTTATTGAAGAGAAACATCCTAGTAATTTCACTAATGTTGCAGTGCATACACAGAAACCCAGCATAATATATTGCTGGTAGTCTTAATGTTTATTTCACAGCATAAATGCAACACTCATTAAGGTTGTTCTTTTGATTATGCAGTTAGGCCTCAGATTGCCCCATGTTTACCTTGGCTTGGGAGAAAATTGCTGGAGAACATTAACATGTTATTGTAAGCTGACATGCTGAGCCTGATGGGAAGTAAAATTTATAAATAGCCCCATCTGTATGCATGGATTGCAAATCTGCAGAGTTTTAGCAACTGCTATTATTACTTGGCTCATTTGTTAAGGCTTGCATTTCTTTTGGGTTCACTCTCGCTTTATGCTTGAGTTCATGATTTTTGAAGAAACATAGTAATATCAGAAGCAGGCAGCAATTTTTGTTGTGTCTAGTATTGATTTGCTCACACAGACTGCATACCTGTCTGTTGAAGCAGTATTCCCTCAAACACTAACAATCTAGTAAGATTGGATTTTTCATAGAGAGACCAAAAGAGTTTCAACTGACTGCAGGAGCAAGAAACACATCCCTATATGCAATTCAAATTGCAGTCTGCTATAATCAGGCAGGAGATGTGCTCCATAATTTCCCCAAACCAGGTGTACAGGTATAATCTAATTATCCATGGATTTTTCACCCATGGTTTTATTTCAACACGTTGAGAAGGGCCCTTTAAAGAGAAAAATGTTGTTTAACAATAGCCACATTAATGCGAGAGAGGGGAACCGGCTGACAGTTCATTAATCACTTTCTCTCCAGGCACTTAGAACAGCTTCACTCTGAAGCAAGCGATCCCTCTCCTCCCTCTGAGTGTGTGAAAGAAAATCACTCTGCATTCATTCCCAGCACTCTGCACTCTGGGTGAAGGGAGTGATCGATACCTTGGAGTGAAACCTTTCTAAGCACCTGGAGAGAGACTGATTGTCTGCATGATGCATTACAAAGGTCAGCAAGCCTGTTTTTAAATCGCCTAGCAAGAGGAAATTGTTTTTTAAATGGATTTGCTTTAAATACAGTGTTTCTCAAACTGTGCGTTGGGATCCAGTAGGTGGGTCATGAACCAATTTCAGGTGGGTCCCCATTCATTTCATTCATAAGGGAACACAGTGGCTCAGTGGGTTAAACTGATGAGCCTGTTGACCACAAGGTTGGCAGTTCGAATCCACATGGTGGGGTGAGCTCCTGTTACTCGTCCCAGCTCCTGCCAACCTAGCAGTTCGAAAGCATGTAAAAATGTAAGTAGATAAAATAGGTACCACCTCGGTGGGAAGGTAACAGTGTTCCGTTTGCTTAGTCGTTTAGTCATGCTGGTCACATGACCATGGAAACTGTCTATGGACAATGCTGGCTCTTCGACTTAGAAACGGAGATGACCACCGCCCTTAGAGTCGGGAACGACTAGGCTTAACATGGGGGGAGGAACCTTTACCTTACCCATTCATTTCATTACCCATTCATTTCAAATAAAAATATTTTATTTTGACTATATTAGACTAGTATGTGTTTGCAGTTGAGAAAATGTTATACATCTATACTTTTAACAGGCTACTATGTATAAGCTTTTAACAATGATAGTAAATGGGACTTACTCCTGGATAAGTGTGTGTAGGACTGCAATCTAGGGTTGTTAAAATTTTTCCTGCTTGATGATGTCATTTCCGGTCATGACATCATTTCCGGTGGGTCCTGACAGATTCTCATTCCATAAAGTGGGTTCCAGTACTGAAAGTTTGAGAACCACTGCTTTAATGCAATTTGTGCCATCCACGTGAGTTCTGGGAATGGAACCCTCGTGAATAACAAGACTCAACCTGTAATAGGCAATCTTGTTTTGGTAAAATGTCTTCCTAAAACCACATACTGTACTATATTCATTCTATACTATATACTATACTAAACAGTAGTATAGTACTATACTATATATACTATACAGTACTGTACTATATTCTTAATGAACACAAATCAAACCAGGCCATTGAGATTTTTTATAGGAAATGTTATTAGGTCTATGCTTATGCTACCCAATTTCTGGCCTGATTGTTTCAGTTCTTGATACTTATTGAGAAAGGGAACATCCTTTGCCTCAGGCCATAGGAATTCAAAAAAACTTCCTGACTCCAATGAGTCACAAATGAGTCATCAGAATGAAGCCTAAGATTCATTACATTTCATTCAGTCTAAATAACCACCCAAACAAATATATTTTCCTAACTACTCACGTCTCCTTTAGTTCTTAAATTAATATTCCAGATTATTGTGAAAAATTAAATTACATAGTAGCTCAAAAATTAAGGACAGAGAAAACCAGTAAGACACAAATGGTTTTCATTATGGCATATGAGTGTTTCCTGAGTAACCATTGGATACCAGATACTGCAGTTAAGAGTTGAGCTCTGCTGGTTTAGCCATTGTGGCTTAATAGCATTGATAGACCTATATTACATGAATTTAATTCCTTTCTAGGAACATAGTAATCTGCTATTCAACATTTTAGACATTTTATAGACTCAGTGTGGGACAGCTTCATATGTATACTTTCTCCTCCAAAGAGTAGCTAGGTAAAATACCAAAGTGGTTTCAATTGCGGATGTCTTGTCATCCACTGTCAGTTATTTACAATAGTTGCCCCTAGGCTGCACTTGCAGAGCACAGATGATGTGTTTATCCCACTCCCTGAACATATCATGGGAGCCTTGAGGCCCAATCCTAAGCAGTGCATGCCAGCTCACTGCCAGCGCGCACTGTAGCAAACATGCTGTAAGGCACATTTGCAGGCCCTAGTGCTAGTGGAGCGCCGCTGCTAGCCCAACACTGGCCGGCACTGGGCTAGTACCAATGGAGCACCAGAGCTCCGCTGTTCATCAGAGATATAATTGGGGACATGGGGGAGGCGGAGGCAGGACAGGGGGCAGGGAGGAGGTGTGCTGGGGGAGGGAGTGGAGCCAGGGCAGGAGAGAAGTAGACCAGTGGAGCTTCACTCCACTGGAGCCTGAGCCTCCATGTCGGGATGTCCACCCGACATGGAGGCTCTGAATTCTATGCTGACCCTTGGACTGTCGTAGAATTTAGTAACTCCATTGTGGGGGTACTTGCTTTACCCGGGGAAAGGGGACGAAAGTCCCCATCTCCTGAGGTGGCGACGGCTGCCTGGGGCGCGCTGGATGCAGCAGCAGCCATTTTCTGTGTCACTGCAGCCCCGCATGCAGGGCAGCTCAGGCTTGGGCTGCCCATTGGCTTGTGACAGGGAAGAGTGGGTGGTGTTCCACACTGTAACGTATCTAATTTTCTTCCTCTGCAGCATAACATGTACAAGCTGCAGCAAGGGATTCCCAAGAACAGAACTGTAATACTTTATTTGTCAAGGGGAAAACATGTTTGTTAGGGGAGTCAAAAGTACTACTGATTATCCCTACACATCTAATCCCTACACATTAATTAATATGATTGATTTCTAATATTAAATTATTGGCATCATTGTATCTTGTCAAGACAGAAAAGGTCTTTCTTTCTTTCTTTCACTGGATTAATGTTGCTGTGAATTTTAACAGATATGTAAGATATTACCTCTGAATTCTGTTTTTGCTCATCACAAACTTGGTAGGAGCTGCACATTAATTTAAACAGTTTAATTCTATCCCCTCTAACATGCATACAACGTGCTACATTGTTCTGTTTCAATCCAGGTTCCAGCTCTCTCACTTTTTTCCAGAGTGGGTCACTCTGGAGACTGCAAGGAAACTCCTCCTCTTGGTAGCCAAGTCAGGGTCATGTAAAGAAGAATACTCAAGGGCAGGGGCTCCCCCACCCCAACTTCCAGAACAGCCCCATCTGAATAGCAATGCCATAGTCTTTGCTTTGCCCCTGCCAGGCACCAGCATCTCCTTTTCCCCATCTTAGCTAGGGATGGTGAGGGAGAGAACTTCAGCCACTGTTTTCTGGAAGATAGCTCACCTTACTCAGGTGAGCTCAGCCCAATTCCAGTGCTCTTCCCTAGGTGAATTCCCTAGAAGAGACAGAAGGATAGCAGACATTCTGGCATTAGTGTGGTGGGGTTGGCTTGGTAGCACCTTGATCCCTAACAGCAGAGGTAAAAAACAAAAGTATCCTCAGAGTTTGTGGCAGCATTTGGAGCCATGGGTGGTGGCACCCAACTTGTTTGAGCTCTGGGACACCTGTGTGCTCCTCCCCCCTTAATTGGGAGATGGCACCAGTCTCCTGGTTTTCCTGCTCCTACCCTCTGTCACTTGCTCCCTCTCTTTCCCATATGTAGATATGAGCAGGAGTTGCCAGCAAACCACATTCCAAAGCAGCATCAAAGAGTGAGTCCTGCCTTTTAAGAACAACAACAAAAACAAACAAACATGAGGATTATGGCATCCAGAGACGCTGCTGCCGCCTCTCTCAGAGTCCAGTGATGTTGAGGAAGGAATCAGAGGAGCAGTCCTCTCCCATCAATGGTCTTCCTCATCTCCTGCCTCTGAGGGTTCAGAGTAGTTTCAGAGGCAAAACAGGTGTGAATGCTTTCCCTATGCTAGCAGTTCTTTCATGAAATAAGACTAACAGCGTTAATTTTTCACCTGAGTCCAACAACTTTGTTTTGTTGGGGAAGTGAAAAGGAGCAGGGGTGCATGGAATAGGGAAGAGATGGGGTGGAGTGGAGGGTGGATTAGGCCCAAGAAGGACCCGGCACAAGTTTGAGTTGACCCATGATGGTTGCTAAGGCTTATCCCAGGGCAAGGGAACAAATGTTTCCCTTCCCTGAGGAGGCCTCAACATGTTGAAGTTCCCCTGCAAGCTCTAGCAGACCTTACATTGGTGCCGCTGCATCACTCTGCAGGTAGTTGTGGTGGCTTGGGCTGCCCGTCTCACATTTGTAGGCTCTGATTCTTCAGTGTAAATGAAGAGAGGACATTTTTTACTCCCTCGCTAATTAGAAAGGAAGCTCTTTCCTACTGCAGCTCCTGGCACCCCTCTCCCAAACCTTCTTCTAGTCAGTGTTTGGGGACTTTCCAGAAAAGCATGCAGTGCGCTGCACGGAGCTGCAAGACAGGGAAATTACAAATTACTTCTGCTTGTTCCTGGGGCCCTCTGGAATCTGTTCAGTCAGTGTGGGATATTTTATGTTCAGTACAAATATTGTATTACTTCTGACGGAAAGAGCATTTCATAAATCAGTGATGTTTGTTCTGCATAGAATAAAATATTTGGCTAAACAGCAACCTTCAGTCTTAACCAGTTGATGACGGGCCTTTTAGACCTAAATGAATTTTGTAAAGCAAGTTCTTTTCTGTATTGATGGAAAGTTGTGCATTCTTGTCATATTTTTTGCTAAACCCAACAATAGGGCTGCATCCCAGCCCATTAAATTGTAACCACCATGTTTGTGGATGTATACAAGTTTGTTAGGTACAAATTCCCATGCATTTTGGACTAAATTGAATTCATCTGGGGAAATGCTATCCTGTGAGAAAACAGTATGAACTTGTTATTTCTACTCAGAAAAGTTTGGCTGGCTGCATTCATAGCGCTTTCTTGCTGAATAGCATTTCCCTGAAGAACAGGTCATTTGTTTTGCCAAATTCCCTTTCCAAAATTGGCCTAGAGAACTTATGCCCACTTTAAGCTAATTAGTTCCCCACTTCACTCAAAATAACCCTAATTCTGCAGAAAGCACTACTGGACACTGTCCGAAGTCAGTCTTCCTTTCCTTTCCCATCAGCAGCTTCTCTGGCCACCGCAGCAGCAGCTTGGTCCTCAGCAGTTCTTGGGTGTAGCAACCACACACTAGTCTCCAGCAGTCTCTGTTTGGTCCATCTGTCAGGCTGCAATCCTAACCACACTTTCCTGAGAATTAGCCCCATTCAACAAAATAGGACGTACTTCTGAGTAGACCTGGTTAGTATTGTGCCCTCAGTCAGTTATCCTGTCTGTCTGTCCCCTTTCCTTCAAGCTCCTTCCTCTTGCTCTCTCAGGGCCCAATCCTATCCAGTTTTCCAGTGCTGCTGCTGCTGCTGTGAATATGGGGTGTGTACTGCTTCCTGGGTTGGGGAAGCAGTCTTGGTGGCCGCCTCCAGGTATGAGAACATTTGTTCTCTTACCACAGGGCTGCATTGTGGCTATCCCAGTGCTGGAAAGTTGATTGGGCCCTCAGTCTCTCCAAGCTCCTTCCTTCTACACCGACACCCGTTTCCTTCCTCCAGGTGCTGCTTTTATCCCTGTGGGCCTTTTTGCCTCCAAGTGGCTGCAGCTGTGCAGCACACTCATTGCAATCTAAGGCCCTGGTGTTAACTCCATGCTTGTCTGCCAGACAATGTTGATACCACACCCTATCTCCTTGAGCGATCTTGCACATTTCCATTACACCATCTGAGGAAATGTGTTGGGAACCTTGTACTTAATGCACATGCATGAACCATATGGTTGACATATTTTTGCTAAGTGTGCATGCATCATTGCCCTCATTTGGAAACCCTCCATCTATCCCTATTCTTGCTTCAGTCTTTCCCTTTGTGCTGCATTTTTTTGAAGCTTAGTATTTGCACAATGTTTTGTGTCCAGTGTTGAAACATCTGCATTTGTTCAGGAACTTAAATAAATTGTCTATGCTGAAAATGTGCAGTATAGGATGATGTCAGTTTGCTTTTTCTTCTTCAAGAATCACTGAACTAAACAGTTGGCGTAATGTTTCATCCTTCAGCTAGGAATGTGAATATTTATATTTTATACATGATGCTCACAAGCAGGCTAAGTGCACATAAGCAGATGTTTTGTGGTTTCAGGTTGGCCTAGGAAGAGAGTGGGACTAGCCTCCTAACCCCCTCCTGAGCAGCCTGGCATTATACCGGGCTGCTTGGATCTGTGCTAGTGATTTAACTGGTGCCGTTGCAAGTAACCCCATTGAGGTGGCTGCCACACATCACAGGGTAAGGAGAAATAAATCCCCTTACTCCCAGCTGCGCCAGATCCACCTCCTACTCTGTACAGGACACAGCACAGGCTACACCTGCCTGCCTGTTCCAGTGCAGCATAGGATTGGGCTGTCTTTCTTTTTGCAAATTTGCTTAAGGTGGATCACAACAATAAAATCACAAACATAATCAAGTGCAATTTTTAAAAAATAGAAGAAGATAAAGGGTAGAAATCAAACCAACAAATCAAGCACCACTAGACTCAAAGATACACTCGAAAACATTGATCAAAGACCTGCCTAAATAGCCATGTCTTGAGTAAATGACAACAAAGCAGGCATACAGATAAGTTTATTGATATTGTCTGCAGAACCAGATAGAAAAGAACCAGTGCTGCAGAACCAGGTAGAAAAGAAAGGTTTGAGCTGCAGGAATGGCAGTGCTGGTGTGAGAAAAGATGTTAACATGTCCCTGTTTTCACATGTGAATTTTGGGGCAGAATGTCCTTATGATGTAGAAAAGGGAAGAGAGATAAATTCAAAAATGCTTCCTTCTACGCAGATCATATTGTTTAGATATTTATCTGTGTTTTTTTGAAAAATCTATACAGATTTTCAGTTCCAGGGTAAATGCATTTTCTAGGTTTCTTAGAACTGTCCTAGTATTAGGTTGTTGCTAACTGTGCTTTAATGTAGCTGAAACTAATGTTCTTTTACTCAGTACACATCCTGAAACTAAACTTAGAAACTTCTTAATGTTCTGGTGCTTGGACTTGTGAGGGTCATGGCTACTGAGGAAAGGGCTGAAGTATAAAATGCAGATATGCACATGGTTGTTCAGCTTATCCTTTGGCAAGTATGTGTATGGTTATCAGATACGTGGATAATGTGGAGGTGCCAAAGTAGAGTCTGACTCACCTGATAAAGCATCTTACAAAGGCCTATAGGCCATTTTAGTATTCAAAATCAGTGATGGACCTCCCCAGCTCTGCGCCTGGCGGCAAAGGTTCACAATGGCGCCCCCGTGGGATGTCACTGCCCCCCATGTGCAAATCTGCCCCCTCACTTACCTGGAGCACACGGAGTCTCATGCAACTCCAGAACGCATTGGAGAAACCCACTGAAGCTTCCCCTGGCTCTTAAACTGTGCTTCTGGCAAACTGGAAGCACAGTTTCCGACTGTGTCGGGAGCCTCAGTGAAGCTTCTGTGTGGTCCTGGAGGTGCGTGAGGTTTCGTGCCCAGGGCATTTGCCCTTTTCACTGAATGGCAGGTTCGCCATTGTACAAAATATAGAAAGGTTGGCACCTTTCTCTGATTGGCAAATAATAACTAGGGTTTCTAGATATTGACTTAAGCTTGACCTAGACCAAGATATGGAAAGAAGACAGATGAACAGCAAAAATTAGCTTGTGATGACAAAAGAAGTATAAAGAGAACACTGATTCTTGAAAGGCTTTACTGCATACCAGTAAGTAGGTTTTGAGAAGGGATTTGTAGGTTGTAAACGTTATGCAAAGGTAGTGGTGTGTTTGAAGCAGAACCATGGTATCTGACAGTAGAGCAAAATAAACAGTTTGCTTTTGAAGCTAAAGCCGTTCCATGATGTAGTTACATAGACAAAACAAATCTTCAGAACAAGAACATTGTGTGGTTTGTTTCCTTTTCTGACTAAATATTAAGTGAACTAGGAAACCTAGTTTTGTATGTTAGAGTGGGTCTTTTGTTATTTAAAGCTATGCTTATTCCTGGTAGCTAATAATGTAAAAATACAATCATTCTAGAGTTCCAACTTTTGATAAGGAAAGCGCAAATCTCATTTTCCGAATGATCTTGTTAGCGCTTTCAGAAAATGATGCTGTCTGGACACAATTGAAAGGAGACACTGTTATTTTCAAAAGTCAAATTGAAACTTACGATTCACAAAAATATACATATTCTTTTATTAAGCAAACTGAGAAAAAATGGATCTGGTTTACACATGCATCTACAGATCGTCATTTTAGTTATATTATTTTTTAATTGGAGTTTGGAAAAGTTTTACTGTTATCGGAAGGCTATTTGAAGCTTTTAATTTTGAACAATTTTTTAAACCTACAGATTGAGCCTTGTTCAGACTAGATAGTAATCAGGGATTAGGAAGGGCCTTGGGATTGTTTCAATTTCCATTTCAAAAACCTTTATTAGGCATAAAGTTGGGATTGTTTGCACCCCTCCTGCTCTTCCTCTTTCACTCTCAAATTCCCACATACCCCTATATTCAGGTTTAGTGTTTCATGCAAGTATTGCCAATCCAAGTTAAAATGAAAGAGGGCATGCTCCTAAACTCACTTTGAGAATCTGGGAAAGGGACAGGCTTCTGAAATTCTGTGAACTGTGATCAGTTCCTACCACCAAGTTATATTGTATGTCTGCATTGAACCTTGATAAATGTTGATGAATTGATAATGTTTTCAGTGTAGAAAACCAGGAATAGAATATCTGTCTCCTGAGGTTACCTGTTGTTTGTAGATTCAGTACAAGTGTGGGATGGAGTATTTCCTTCAAAGGATACTATAATGTGTGTCTGATGTTGCAGCACACACTATCTTCATTGATCTAGAGTCCCCATAGTTTGCCTGATCTAAACAAATGCCTCTATTTTTGCTGCATCATTTTTAGTACCTCAAAAACTTCTTACTATTCCAACAGTTGTTTGTGTGTGTTGGTAACTTAATGGTCCATAATTGGGCTATTATCTTTAAGACATATTCATAAATGTTGAGAAACTGAATCCAGATGCTTCTTCAAGACAATGTGCCCCAGCAAATAATATCCGGGCAAAACCAGATGTTATGTGAGAGAGATGATAATCAAACGCCTGACTTAAAAATTAAAATGAAACACAGTCCCCCAGAGTTGGCCTGTCCATGAGGCAGATTGAGGCAGTAACCAAATGGCAAGGAGCAGGAGCCACTGCGCACCACCTCTCTTCTAACTGCTCCTGTCTTTTTCTTACCGACCTTCTAATTATTTAGGGCCCAGTCCTATCCAACTTTACAGCACCGGTGCAAACACAATGCAACCCCGGGATAACAGAACAAACATTTCCTTACCTTGAGGAGGCTTCTGTGACTGCCTCCCCACCGCAGGAAGCAGTGCACGCCCCATTGGCATGCCTGGAAAATTGGATAGGATTGGGCCCTTGGTCCACTACTTTCTTCTCTCTGAACCTTCCACTCTGTTCCACTCTTCCTTTTTATACAGGGAACATAAAAAATTATGGGTGGCAGGGGATAACTGCTCTTCAAAACTTTGCACATCACAGAATAAGGGATGAAAGCATTTGGCACCAGGACTTGCAGCCTCTGAAGCTTCAATTAGAGCAGAGAAGGGATGGTAACGAGGAGAGTTCTGAATGCTTTTCTTTCCTGCTGTGGGTCCACTCAAAATTGCCTTGTATCTTTCCTCTGATAGGAAATGCAGGGAGAATTTGGGCAGACAAACAGTAAAGAATGATGGGGCTAATCAGCATATCCTTTTCTCTTAGCTTTTGCTTGTGGCCTTCGAGGTGGCTTTTCATGTTAAAGTCATTCGGAAGTTGATTCCCAAGTTCCTCATGTAATGTTTAGTTAGCCTTTACTGGTAAATGATGGAAATGTGCATAAACTTTTGGGTTTTAGCCAAAGGCACTTGGCTATCTTTGCTCTTTATTGTACTTGTAGATTCAGAACTCAAAAATTCAAAATTTCTCCCTGGCCTCCTAAGATCTTAGGAATGAAAAGTCACGTATGAATCCATACAGTTCTAAAGGTGTATTATTGAAACTGAAGAGCATTCTTTAGGTGCTGAGTATTATTCTTTCTTGTAACTCAGTTATGCACATCTTTAAAATGCATTTGAGGGGAGGCCTGAGTGTCTTTTTAAAGCAGAGTGTGACCGAAAACATACACCAGCATGTATTATTATTATTATTATTCATCAACAACAACAACAACAACTACTACTACTACTACAACTACTACTACAACTACAACAACTACTACTACTACAACTACAACAACATCTACTACTACTACAACAACAACTACTACTACTACTACTACTACTACAACATTTATATACTGCTTTTCAACAAAAAGTTCACAAAGCGGTTTACAGAAAAAATCAAATAACTAAATGTCTCCCTGTCCCAAAAGGGCTCACAATCTAAAAGCTGCAACACCATCGGACAGCCACTAGAAAAGACACTGCTGGGGGTGAGGAGGGCCAGTTACTCTTCCCCTACTAAATAAAGGAAGAACGCCCACTTGAAAAAGTGCCTCATACCTGGTTAGCAGTTAACCAGTTAGCAGAATGTATGCATTCTTCATTCTTGTTAGGGTGTGTATATATATATATATATATATATATATATATATATATATAATATTATATTATATTATATTATATTTGGGGGTGAATTCCCAAATACAAAAATCAATTAAAACGCCTCTTTCTAAGCTGTAGAAAAGTTCTAATATACCTACGTATGCTTCTGAAAATTTTAATTTGTGAAAAACTGTTTCAGTTACAAAAAATGGTAGAAATGGTCCAAAGTAACTTCATACATTTTATGAATAATGGCCCCCGGGATTACTTATTTTGCACACATATATATTTAGCGTAGTTAATATAGCAGATACTGTTTTTCTTTTGTAAACTACCTTGCTGCTGTTGTGATATAAGCCACTTTTGGTGTCCAGTAGGGAGAAAAGCAGGGTATAAATTGAATGAATGAATGAATATATAAGACCACCTTTATGTTATGGAAGTGCAAGCTGAAGAAAAGTAGGCAAGCAACTCAGTAGAGTGTGCACTAACTGAGAACTGGGTACATTCTGAAAGGATGCATCTTTAGAGAGAACCCTGAGCGAACAAGTTCTTTCTGTACATATGGTAGGGGGTCATTCCACAGGTGGCTAGGTTTTTTCCCTGCAGACTTATTTTTGAGCAAAGCCAAAAGCTGAGGAACTGAGTATTTGAAAAAATATTTTCATAGCAGGCTGTAACCCTTTTTAAACTTTTATTTTAATGTAGGTTTTTCACTTGCTGCAGTCCTACTTGGAATCCAAACACAGGGCTAATTCAGACTTTCTGCAAGGGCTGAACAGCATCATCACTTGTATTGAAACCAAGCTGTGGTTGGCTAAGAGGTAAGTTAAAAACTATTTCAATGAAAGAGTTTATCATAGATTTTATAATAGATTGCATGGTTGAAATTTTAGGCTTCTGATAATTTAGCCAGTATTATGAGAACTTTGATTCCTATTAGTGCACCATTACTGCTTATTTCAACCCTTTTCAGAAAGTGAAGAGAAATGTGTTATGGAAATGTGTTACTCTGCTGATGTCAATTTTAAAATACTTCTCTAATAACATGTCGAATAGCTGATTCTTGTGTTTGTGAATAATAAAAAGAGTCATTCAAATATAAAAG
This sequence comes from Tiliqua scincoides, assembly GCF_035046505.1. Taxonomy (NCBI): domain Eukaryota; kingdom Metazoa; phylum Chordata; class Lepidosauria; order Squamata; family Scincidae; genus Tiliqua; species Tiliqua scincoides. The sequence goes on along the minus strand of NC_089821.1, from coordinate 260,318,138 downwards.
ATAATGTCTGCTTCAGGAGTTAAATTTCAAAGATGGTATCCCAATACACAGAAGAGCATAGTGTATGTGCACATAGTACAATGACAATTAACAGACATGATGCATTCAGTATTGCATGCAAATTTTTCTCAGTTAATAAAATATGCCCTTTACAAGGTGAGGGTCAGTGTCTCGAAGGGCCCATTGGGCTCAGCTGAGGGACTAGCCTGCTGGGGCTGGAGCCTACAAGCCTGCAGACTTGCCGGGGACTGATTGACTGATTGTTCTCCTCCTCCCCATTGGCAGTTGTGTGCTATTTCACCGCAAGGCTTGCCAGAGGCGCGAGCCTTTGGCGCATGCCAAAGGGCAAGAGCCAAAGGGCGCTTTGCCCGTGGCTCTTAGCCCAGGGGCTCATGCCACTCTTCCCAGTCTCTGACAAGGCTCCCAAGACGGTCAGCAGCTGTCTCCTGAGTTCCCCTCATCACTTCGCATCCAAGGCTCTGGAGGAAGCCCTCAAAACTTGTCCCTCAAAACGGCCATGGTGCCAGAAGATTGGAGGATAGCAAATGTCACGCCTACCTTTAAAAAGGGAAAGAGGGGGGACCCGGGAAACTATAGGCTAGTCAGCCTAATATCTATACCGGGTAAGATGGTGGAATGCCTCATCAAAGATAGAATCTCAAAACACATAGATGAACAGGCCTTGCTGAGGGAGAATCAGCATGGCTTCTGTAAGGGTAAGTCTTGCCTCACAAACCTTATAGAATTCTTTGAAAAGGTCAACAGGCATGTGGATGCGGGAGAACCCGTAGACATTATATATCTGGACTTGCAGAGGGTGTTCGACACGGTCCCCCACCAAAGGCTAAGAAAACTCCACAGTCAGGGAATTAGAGGGCAGGTCCTCTCATGGATTGAGAACTGGTTGAAGACCAGGAAACAGAGTGGGGGTCAATGGGCAATTTTCACAATGGAGAGAAGTGAAAAGCGGTGTGCCCCAAGGATCTGTCCTGGGACCAGTGCTCTTCAACCTCTTCATAAATGACCTGGAGACAGGGTTGAGCAGTGAGGTGGCAAAGTTTGCAGACGACACTAAACTTTTCCGAGTGGTGAAGACCAGAAGTGATTGTGAGAAGCTCCAGAAGGATCTCTCTAGACTGGCAGAATGGGCAGCAAAATGGCAGATGCGTTTCAATGTCAGTAAGTGTCAAGTCATGCACATTGGGGCAAAAAATCAAAACTTCACATATAGGCTGATGAGTTCTGAACTGTCTGTGACAGATCAGGAGAGAGATCTTGGGGTGGTGGTGGACAGGTTGATGAAAGTGTCAACCCAATTTGCGGCGGCAGTAATGAAGTCCAATTCTATGCTTGGGATCATTAGAAAAGGTTTTGAGAACAAAACGGCAAATATTATAATGCTGTCGTACAAATCGATGGTAAGGCTACACCTGGAGTATTGTGTCCAGTTCTGGTCGCCACGTCTCAAAAAGGACATAGTGGAAATGGAAAAGGTGCAAAAGAGAGCGACTAAGATGATTACTGGGCTGGGGCACCTTCCTTATGAGGAAAGGCTACGGCGTTTTGGCCTCTTCAGCCTGGAAAAGAAGTGCCTGAGGAGGGACATGATTGAGACACATAAAATTATGCAGGGGATGGACAGAGTGGATAGAGAGATGCTCTTTACACTCTCATATAACACCAGAAGCAGGGGACATCCACTAAAATTGAGTGTTGGGAGAGTTAGAACAGACAAAAGAAAATATTTCTTTACTGAGCGTGTGGTTGGTCTGTGGAACTTCTTGCCGCAGGATGTGGTGATGGCGTCTGGCCTGGACGCCTTTAAAAGGGGATTGGACAGGTTTCTGGAGGAAAAATCCATTATGGGTTACAAGCCATGATGTGTATGTGCAACCTCCTGATTTTAGAAATGGGCTATGTCAGAATGCCATATGCAAGGGAGGGCACCAGGATGAGGTCTCTTGTTATCTGGTGTGCTCCCTGGGGCATTTGGTGGGCCGCTGTGAGATACAGGAAGCTGGACTAGATGGGCCTATGGCCTGATCCAGTGGGGCTGTTCTTATGTTCTTAGGAAGATGACTGCCAGCTAACATTTCCACAATAGAAAAGTGTCTTAATGCTCCCCCAGTTTGCAATCGTTAGGATGTGGGTCTCCGCAATTTTTATGTCCTTTTTCGACAAGTATTCCTTATCAAGGTTCTGCTGCTTTTATTGACCTTTATGTCCTACAGACCGAGGACTTTAGATTTAATTGTTTATAGTCCTTGTGGCACATGCCTGATTCCAGCAAGTTATTTCTCCAATTGAAAACAAAGAGAAAAATTATTATGGGATGGAAAAGGTCTCACTCCTTTGAGAGTGTGGAGGGAGAAAAGTTATCTCCGGCAACTAAGCAATCCAAGATTGAAGATTTCTTTGCATTAACAAAGATGCCATTAAAGGAGCAGAGCAATCCAGATTATTTGGAGGCTGTGTGTGCAAATGAGAACCCTTTAAGGCAACCCTCTCCTAAAGTTACACAGGAGGGTAGCTGCTTATTATGTGTGAGAAATGCTAATAATCTGAAGGGAAATACAGATACTGAATTAATAATAATAATAATATACAGTATTTATATACCGCCTTTCTTGGTCTTTATTCAAGACTTTATTCAAGGCGGTTTACATAGGCAGGCTTATTAAATCCACGCAGGGATTTTTACAAACTGAAAGAAGGTTCTTTCTTTCAAGAACCACTACATTCAAGGTGTCATACTCCGATCTGGTTTAACATTCTGGCCTCCATCCTCCCACGCTCCGAGCAGATGGAACAGCTCAGCTGCAGCTTGCCAGCTGCTTCAAGGTCGCACGATGCCAGTGGCCTCGAACTGGCGACCTTGTGGATGTTAATCTTCAGGCAAATGGAGGCTCTACCCTCTAGACCAGACCTGCAACCAGATCAGGTTGATTGAATTATTAATCAACCTGAATTTCCTCATGGCTGAGATACTTCAAGTAATATCTACCTAGCTTGATTGCATCACCAATCTGCTTCAGGACAGGGTCAAAAATTTACAACCAGAGAATCAGGTGAATGCCCAGACAAGTACGAGTAGTAGGGAAACTGGATTTATAAATAGAAGAGCTACCCCTACGACACAGCCTGGTGGTCATTTTACACAGACAACCTTTGAGAAAGATTCTTTTGCCCTTAAGTTGGATATAAACAGTTTAGTTAGTATCTCCCCTTTCCGGGGGAGACGTATAGACTGGTCTTCCAAATTGAAGGCCAGACAGCATCTTGCGTTCCTTCTCAGGAAGACCCCTGCTGCGATGGATCTTTATAAGCTGGAAAGATTGCCCAATATGAGACATCAGGAGCATTTTCTTCTTCATTTTTGGACAACCAATATCCCAAGGCAGCTTCTTGCACAGGCCTCCGAGTTTTCCAGCTTTGGGATTAAGGTGCATCATCCACACTGGGAGCAAGTGCAGTCTATCCCTGGTCTGTCTCCCTGGCTATGGGCCTTCCTTCTTTGCCTCTTTGCCTCAGTCTGTTGGCCAAGTGTCTCTTCAAACTGGGAAAGGCCATGTTGCACAGCCTGCCTCCAAGCAGGCCGCTCAGAGGCCAGGGATTCCCACCTGTTGAGGTCCACTCCTAAGGCCTTCAGATCCCTCTTGCAGATGTCCTTGTATCGCAGCTGTGGTCTACCTGTAGGGCGCTTTCCTTGCACGAGTTCTCCATAGAGGAGATCCTTTGGGATCCGGCCATCATCCATTCTCACGACATGACCGAGCCAACGCAGGCGTCTCTGTTTCAGCAGTGCATACATGCTAGGGATTCCAGCACGTTCCAGGACTGTGTTGTTTGGAACTTTGTCCTGCCAGGTGATGCCGAGGATGTGCCGGAGGCAGCGCATGTGGAAAGCGTTCAGTTTCCTCTCCTGTTGTTAGCGAAGAGTCCATGACTCGCTGCAGTACAGAAGTGTACTAAGGACGCAAGCTCTGTAGACCTTAGATTTTAAGCTCTGTAGACCTTAAAATCTGTAGACCTTAGACCTCTGTAGACCTGTGATTTAATTTTTATATAAATTCACTGATTACCTCCTTTGATGATCTGGCCTTACATCCTCCAAAGCTTGCTGATCATCACGTCCCTGTTCTGGCATATGCTGATGATGTACTTATATTATCAAGAACACAGGTCGGCATGAGGAGGGCCGTTCGCCATTTAGCCCTGGTTAGCTCACAGGAGAAATTGATAATTAATTCTGATAAAACAAAGGTGTTGGTTTTTGCCAGACGCTATAAGGCCCATCGATGGCTCCTAAATGGGAAACCCATCGAGCAGGTTAAATTAATAAAATACTTGGGGTGATTTTTCACTATCAGGGTGGCCATTTGGCCCATAAAAATTATGTCGGTCAATCAGCACAGAAAACATCTGGTGCCATTTATCGTTTTTATTCATCCAAAGGCGCCAAATTTCTCCCTGCAACTCTAAGGCTGCATAATGCTAAAACTAGGGCTCAATTGCTTTATGGTTCTGAGATCGCCCCATATTTAAACACCAGGTCTTTAGATGTGATCCAGACCAAATTTTTGCGTCAACTGATGTATGTCCCCCGATGTGTGCCGAATACTGTGGTTAGGCTGGAATCTGGTACCCCAAGTATAGAGATGTCAATGTGGCTAAATGCCTTGCATTATTTCTTGAAGATTCTCTCGAGACAGGATAGTTTTACTCATTTGATCTTTTTGGATCCCTTTATAGGCTCCTGGGAAAAGAGGTGCCTGGACTACTTTAATTTTTGCGATCTTTCCCCTGAGTCTTTAACAGTGATGAGCCTGGGAGATGCAAAAGAAATTTTGCGTCAGAGGTTGGGGGATCTTGAAATGAGATCTGCGAGAGCCAGACTTTCTACATATGTTTTTCTTGGGGATCAAGCTCTTATGCTTTCTCCTGCCAGATATTTTTATAACATCATTATTCCAAAATTCAGGATTGCCTTTACTAAAGCCAGGTGCAATGCACTCCTATCAGCAGTTCTTTTGGGACGTTACGCAAGGCGTCCTTATTCAGAGAGACTGTGCCCCTGCCATAATAATGTGGTGGAGACAAGTGCCCACATTATTCTGCAGTGTCCAAAGTATGATGATTTGCGATCGAAATTTATTTTCCTGATCTTTGGCGCTGTAACGGGGATGCAGGTGGAGGTGGAGGAGCAGCTTGCTTTTTTGTTATCTGATGTAAATCCTGATATATCGCTCAGGGTGGCCCGTTTCTGCCATGCTGCACAGGTGATAAGAAAGAAAATTGAGAGTTTAAATTGATGATTTTATATATGTGTAAAGGGATGTTGGTTTTAATTTTGTGTATTTTGTTGTGTTTTGCGTCTAGCTGGTCGGATGACCATTAATAAAGTATCTATCTATCTGTAGACCTGGATCTTGGTATGTTCCGTCAGCTTCTTGTTGGACCAGACTCTCTTTGTGAGTCTGGAAAACGTGGTAGCTGCTTTACCGATGCGTTTGTTTAGCTTGGTATCGAGAGAAAGAGTGTCGGAGATCGTTAAGCCAAGGTGCACAAAGTCATGGACAACCTCCAGTTCATGCGCAGAGATTGTAATGCAGGGAGGTGAGTCCACAACCCAAACCATGACCTGTGTTTTCTTCAGGCTGATTGTCAGTCCAAAATTTTGGCAGGCCTTGCTAAAACGATCCATGAGCTGCTGGAGAACTTTGGCAGAGTGGGTAGTGACAGCTGCATCGTCGGCAAAGAGGAAGTCACGCAGACATTTCAGCTGGACTTTGGACTTTGGTCTCAGTCTGGAGAGGCTGAAGAGCTTTTGGTCTGATCTGGTCCGGAAATGGATGCCTTCTGTTGCAGTTCCAAAGGCATGCTTCAGCAAGATATCTGTCCTACTGTACGTGGACGATTCAGTTATCCTTTCAAGGACCCCAGTGGGACTTAGAAGGGCCCTTAATGGTTTTAGTCTTTTCTGTGAAGAAAACCAGCTGGTCATTAATTACCAGAAAACCAAGATTGTATCCTTTGGCAAGAGACCTAAGTGCTGGCCCTGGAGTATTAATGGCCATAAGATAGAGCAGGTGAGTTCCTATAAATATCTGGATGTAATGCTGCACTCCTCTGGAACTAGAACCACTCATCACGAATCTGTGGCTGCAGCTGACTAGAAGTCTGCAAGTGCAATAACCAAGTTCTTTCGTGTTTAAGGTGGCCATTATATTCCGGCAGCAATTAGGTTATATCTTGCAAAGGTCTTGCCCCAACTTTTGTATGGAACAATTCTTGGTCCTTCCTCTTTGTCTCACTTGAACGTGTCCAATCCAAATTTTTAAGATCTGTATTTCAAGTGTCCAGCTATGTGTCTAACACAAGCTTACATCTTGATTCCGGCCTGTTAAAGGTAGAGGCCAGGATTGCCTTAGCATCCATTTATTTGTGGCTCAATCTAAATTTTAAAACCCAAGGCCTAACATCTTTGGTTTTAATTAATAATTTTCAGTCTACCTGGCTCAAGGCGGTACACACAAAGCTGAGACACTTGGGGTTTTCACCAGAGATTGTTCTGGCAATGGATTTGATTCAGACAAGAGTGACTATAAAACAGAGACTGAGCTTCATTTCAGCTTCCATGGCATTGGCTTCCTCACAAGGAAGCTGTTTGAATTGGCATATAAGGTGGCTATGCTGTATCCCCACATCCAGAGCCAATTGGGCTAAACTGGTGCCATTTTTTGATTCAGCACCACAAATATACCCAAGAATAGGTCTAATTTTTATGACAGCAAAATGTGTGTATGCCTGTATTAGAGTCTTGAAGTCTGATAAGAGTCTAACTGAAGGGTTGGAATAGGAATGGGATGAAATATGGATAAGAGAGGGAGGGGAAAAATGGATTATGGGGTTTAATAATGTTGTAACCCAATGTTGTTAATATTGTAAGATTATTATAAATCTTACAGTTGGTTGGATGTTGTGAGCTTTTTCATTTTTCATAAGAACAGTACAACCAAACGTTCATGATTTTGATCAGTAATTGTTGGCCTCTTTCAAGCCAATATGTATTTACCTTAAACAAACGTTATTGGCTTCACTTCTTAATGTTGTTCTCCATTTATGTGCTGTGTATGGTGGCAGTGTTTCTGGTTTGATCCACTTGGGACAGGTTGAAAGTTATAGGTTCCCATCAGTTATTGACAAAGGGTTTAATTGGAGCATTCTAATCAGCTTGTGTTCTTTCATTAACAGTGAAATCATAGTAAACATTTTGGTGGGTTCTACTTTGTCAAATGTGTTCATTGTGGCACAAAGTGTATGAATGTATTTGGTATGACACAGCATTAACAGGGACCTGCTCTCTCCTACTTTTGGCACAATTCTATTATGGCTCTGTGCTGGCAGAGCAACCATAAGGAAACTGACCATGTTACTATAAGGAAACTGTCGGTTTATTTTTAATGGGATTTGCCATGAGCATGAAAAACAGCTTCTTTTTCTCTTTGTGTGAAGTCAGTTAGAGTTCAAACTACAGATTTTCTTCCAAAACCACTTAATTTAAGGGGGAAAAATGTGTGGAAAGGGGAGTTTGGTTTGAAATTCCCTCCCAAATAGTCAAATAATAGGAAGTGTATGTGAAACAAACTCCTAGCCCTTAGGTGTGAGATTTTAGAGCTGAAGAAGCTGAGTTGTATCACTGCTGAATCACTTCATTGAATTATTTGAGAGAGACATTGCTATCATTGTAAATGAACCCAATTTAAAATTGGAAGAACTGCATCGAGTCTGCTTTCGTCCTGCCTGGCAGAGCACTGGGTTACAAGAGGGTGAGCCAGACTCTGATTGGAAACTCAGAAGGGAGCGTCCCTAAATTTTCAAGGCCTTTCAGAGAGTGATAACCTGCCAAGCTAGGGAACTGGTGACATCAGAAGAACGACTGGGATGGGTCAGCATCAGGTGTCTCAGGGTCCTGGGTCAGGAGCTGTGGGACTGCCACGCATCCCAATCTTAGTTTTCCTTTCTAGAGAGAGGTTGCAACAACTGAGATTTCCATTGATCTCAGAAACTACCACCACTATAGTCAAATACAGCTACAGGTTTAGCCTCATTATTCGCGTGGGTTCCGTTCTAAGCACTCACTGGATGGCAAAAAATGCACTATAGCAAATAAATTTAAAAAACAAAGTTTCTTTGCTTTGGTGATTTAAAAACAGCCTTGCTGACCGTCCTGATGTAAGATAAGAGTCATTAATAAGACTCATGTAGGAAGAGTCATCAATCAGTCCTCCTCCAAGAGCTTAGAAAGCTTGACTCAGCCCCTCCCTTCACCAATGCAAAGTGATCACCTTTCTTTCACATGCTCAGGGGGAAGGGAGGGGTCCCCTGGAGAGAGAAGGATTGATGGATTGTCAGCCAGCTGCCCCCCCCCCTCATTAAGGAGGCTATTGTTAAAGGACTGTTCAGTTTTTAAAACTGATTTTAAAGGGATGCATTTTTCCCCTTCTCCGTGGATCAGCACATTCCTTCTCATTTGCAGGGGCCATTCATATTGAGTCAAATCTGTGTATAAAAAATCAGTGTATAAATAGGCTGGACCTGTACATGAAACTTGGGCAAACCCTTCATTTCCTTGGCAGAAGAGTACATAGTCTACGTAAAAGATTCCAAATATAGAAATATTCCTGAAATGTATGTTAGGTTCAGGGCTTCCTAGTATATATTTTAATGAGCAGATTCATGTAATTTTTAATGGAAAGAGTGCAGTGGGCATATAAAAGAAACTAAAATAAAATGAACACCTCATTACCTTGACTCTGTTGCAATGTTATATTCTAAATTGGCATGTATTTGTCAGAGTAGTATATGTTTTCACTGCTGAGTTTCCATTTAGTTCTATGATATTAGCTGTGATATATACTGATGGCTGCTTTCTTGTTAATAACTGGACAGAATTCATGAAAACTGCCAAAGTAGTGGTTGTTTATTTGTGTTTTTTTTCCAATTAGTCCTTGTAGTGAATTTTCACGAATGTACATAGTTGGAGCTATCAGTGGTTAAAATTTCTCCACAGAGATGTCAAGCAAAAGTGAAGGAATATATCAATCAGATCATGCCTCTGATTGATATTGCCTGTATATGAGAAATAGCTGAAAGAAATTATGTGTAATTGACTGTGTTATATCTTCCACAATATTCCTGCCACATATCTCCCTTCCCCATAGCTTCCACAAAATTTCCACAATAGCCTTGGGAGAAAAAATGGCGTTCAAAAGCAAATGTATGATTTGATGATTGAAATGCAAATACAAAATTGCAACTCAATATATTAAAAGATTATATAGTTGACTTGCAGAAAGGAACTTTCTAAATAGTCTGTGTAGAATTTGATAGTGAGAAGTCATTGAGTGCATAGATTTTATTATGCTTTGATTTTTAAAATTTAATTGTAGTTTGTGCGTCAATATCCAATACACCCTTATGTGGGAATAGGTTCCATTGAATGTAATGAGACTTCTGTGTAGACGTAGGATTGTGCTGTTGAAGTCTGGGTGATGGTGTATTAAGGAACATTTTAAAAAGTTAAACAATATAACTTCCACCAGTGACTTTGTTTCTAGGCAAAATCTTTGTTTGGTGACCAGAGCAGCCTATCTTGATGTCCTTGTTCTGCTGAGTAATTACCTTGGGAAATCAAGAATAAAAGGTAAGCCTGAGTTAATGTATCACTTTCCTATCAGATGAGGGAACTTTTCAGAGCCGTACTCTGAGTGGTGAAACAGATTCTACTAGGCCAGGGGTTCTGAAATGCTTTCCATGTAAGCTTCTGTAAGTTTTGAAAAGCCAGTCTTATCCAATTTAGAGATGACAAAGCAATGGTGAGCTCATACTAAGACTCAAATTATCGTTCAAGGTATCATGATTTTAATGTTAGGATAGCAGGGCGTCATGATTTTAATGTCTTTGAAGGTGGAACTGAGGATAACAAAAAGACAATGAAACCCAGTGCATCACTCCCATCCCCCAACACTATCAGTCAGTGAACACAGCAAGTGAAAAGCATAGTCTGTGCCAGCCCACTTCTTGATTCATTTGGTGTACACATGAAAACAGAGTTTGAGGAAGAATTAATGCTTCCTGAGCCTCTTTAAAGAGGCCAGCCTTATACTTTCTGAACTACTACCTCAATTGCAGGACCTTCTAACAGATGCTGTTTTCTGATAGTTTAATGTGATGCTAAACAGTCACAATCATCTCAGGCTCTCGTAATTGTTTTCAATATTTGTCTGATGTAGATGCTGAACCCTTTGAACAAGGGCAACATTGTTCTGGAGTATTGTACTCCAGTGTACATTGCTGTGAAGCTATATAAATGTTAAATAAATAACAGTGATAATCATCCTATAATAATAATAAATAATATACAGTATTTATATACCGCCTTTCTAGGTCTTTATTCAAGACTTTATTCAAGGCGGTTTACATAGGCAGGCTTATTAAATCCACGCAGGGATTTTTACAAATTGAAAGAAGGTTCTTTCTTTCAAGAACCACTACATTCAAGGTGTCACACTCCGATCTGGTTTAACATTCTGGCCTCCATCCTCCCACGCTCCGAGCAGATGGAACAGCTCAGCTGCAGCTTGCCAGCTGCTTCAAGGTCGCACGGTGCCAGTGGCCTCGAACTGGCGACCTTGTGGATGTTAATCTTCAGGCAAATGGAGGCTCTACCCTCTAGACCAGACCTCCTGCCCTCCTATGTGAACTGTTGTAACGTTCTACTGCCTTAAAACACTCTGTTTCTGAGATCACTGTAACACAATGGTTTCCAGGCTGTCAGAACCCACAAAGCCCCCCCCCCCCCACTTTGAACACCGTGCGCAGCTCCTGGTAGTGACTGGCAATGAGATCATCACCAGTAACTTCTGGGTTCAGAAGCCCAAAATGCCGCTACAAGCAGAGGTCAGGGCAACTGGATGGGCTTTTCCCAATGCATGAAAATAGTGCACTGAAGCTCTTCCCACTGTGCTAAGCCTCTAACCCAGCCATTTTCAACCACTGTGCCGTGGCGCACTAGTGTGCCGCGAGTGGTCCACGGATGTGCCCCAGGAATTTGGAATTTGGGGGAAGATCATTTATTAGTCAGGCCAATGGGGATGTGAGCCCCCCCACAGACAGCATGGTTTGCCTTGTCAGTTGTCAAAAACCTGATGGTGTGCCTTGACAATTTTATTGCCTTGTCAGTGTGCCACGAGAGGAAAAAGGTTGACAATCACTGCTCTAACCACTGTTTGGAGTAGCATAGTGCAGTCTCCTTGCCAGACAGTGAGCATCCTATAACACCCCAGGGCATTGTGATACACAGTTTGGGAACCATTGCTTTAACACAATAATGGCATCTGTTAATAATATCTGATATTCATTTAGCTGGAGACCTGTCGTGTTTGAGAGTCCTAAGAGGAATTGAAAATCCTTCCAATCCTCAATCCCTCTCCCTATTGCCCATTGATCTGTCCATTGTGGAGTCAGTGGCCAAGGACTGGCCAGGAGTTTTCCATCATGGCCCTGCTTCCTCTGACAAGTATATAGGTCGTGCCTCTTTATCCACAGATTTGGGACCTGCAGTTTTACCTCACCACTGGTCCTGAACCCACAGATCTGCCCCATGTGTTGTCCTCTGGTCGCATTCGGAGGTGCTTCTGAGGGGCAGGGAGGTTGTGTGCAGTCTCCCTGATCCTCATGAGGCTTTCTCAGGCCTTTGGAAGACCAAAAATTGGCACTTCCAGTTTTCTACCAAAAACCAGATATGCTGATTTTTGGCCTTTCAGAGGCCACAGAAGGGCCTCCAAACTTGACCAGAGCACAGTTCCGGAGGACACAATCTGTGGATTTTGGTATCTACTGGGGTTGGGGGTTTAGAAATGGATCCCCTGCTGATACTGAGGCACCACCTGTACATGGTTCTGAGCCTTGAGAATGATAAGTCTTCCATCTTCCCAGCTCAGAAGTTATGCTCATTGTACTCACTTTGGCTTCTTGGATAGAGATAACCTGACAATTTCAGTAGGTCTGTCTCCAGGTTTAGTCTTATTTTCTTTTTAATTCATAGTTTGACTAGTATACTCCTTCAGGTGTATTTCCAGGCAAAGACTAAGAATTGTGTATTTTGTAGCACTAAGTGTTTGGCAGGAGGAATATTCATGTGAGAACAAATAAGACCATTTCTTAAAGTTTTTGTGAGACACTCTGGAAAATACTGTCTCCTGGAAAAGACCACTAAGTGAGTTTCACCAGCCCAAAGTTGAATCCAGCTTAATGAGCATTTAGCTGGTTAAACAGGGACCAAATTAATTATTTCTGGCTTTAAAGAAACTATAATTAAAACAAAAAGTTTTCAGAATTTGATGTCTAGTGAACATAAGAGCCCTGCTTGATCAGACCAGGAGCCCATCTAGTCCAGTTTCCTGTATCTCCAGATGCCTCTGGGACCACACAAGATAAGATGTGTCTTGTGGTCACTCCCTTGCATCTGCCATTCAGAGATAGGCTACCTCTGCAGTCCAGAAGATGCATACAGTCATCATGATATGTAACCTGTGCTCTCTTATTCTACCATTGTTTCTGTCACTGATGTGTTTATCTTCAACAATGAATACTCTCAGTTTACCTAGTCCATGTGAAATTTGCTGTGAATAGTTAAATTGGAGTGGAAATCAATTGTAGGAAAGCAATGAAAGCCCAAATTATTTGGGTATCACTTCTCTGTTTGTGGTGTCCAGTGGCAGTCATGCCATCGCTATGATGTACAATTATTTTTCTGGAATTGCCTCACTGATTACAGATAATTCAGAAAACATCACTGCCAGACCACTGCATTCAAATGTTTTCTGTTATCTGCCCATTTTTTCGAAAATTCCTCTTGGTGGCAATTTTTCTGAATTATGGAGTACCATCCTTTCATGTCTGGATGGGCAAAGGGCTGTTAAAACACCTGGCATAAAGAGTGGGGTGTGAAGACAGTTGGTGACTTAATTGGTGAAGCCATTCATCCTCCTGTGGGACTTCTTTTTTTGGAAAAACTTCAACCACTGAGATGATTATGTCTATCTACAGTGGGGGGGATCAATTTCAGTTGCTCCCAAAGATATTGAATTCTGCAGATAATGAAATCCATGGGGCAGGGGCATGTGCACCGCCACAATTTCTTACCTGGGGGCTACACCCACCCTGACAGCAGAAAGACATCAAATAGGGTTTTAGCTGATTACCTCAGGGTGCAATTCTAACCCCTTATGTCAGTGCTTTCCAGCACTGCTCCAAGGTAAAGGAACAAACATTCCCTTACTTTGAGGAGGCCTCCATGAGTGACACCCAACTGCAGGATGCTTCACATGTCCCATTAGCATCACTATACCAATGCTGGAAAACACTGACATAAGGGGTTAGGATTGTGCCCTCAGTGAAGGAGCAGTATTATGTAGGAAAAAGTGGTTTTTTAAAAAAATCTTAATCCCAAACCATTTAGAATATTTTTATTTGTGTACAGATACAGACTAGAAACCACTGAAGGATGAATAATATTGGAGTTGCATTCTCCAGGGAGCAGGCACTGGCAGCTGCATTTTGCACCAGATGAAGTTTAATAAGCACTTTATAAAGGCAGCTCCATATTAACTGGGTTTCAGTAATCTAATCTGGATGTGACTGTGATGTGTGACAAAAGCCAGATTTTCTTTTCTAAGAAAGAACCACCACTGATTCACAAGCAGAAGTTGTGCAAAGTTACTTCTAATCATAGCCACTCCATGACTATCTAGGAGCACCCTAACTTGAGCTGCTAACTTGATCCTTTAAGGGAGAAATCTCAGATCAGATCTCCTGCTGGTCTATTTTGTCAGGATTAAATCTCAGTTTGTTAACCCATATCCAATCCATCGCTGAGTTCAAAGATGGATTCAGTACTTCCCTAGAAGAAAATGTCTCTGGCTCTGTTTTCTGATGTCCTCCCATCCAACTAGAATGTCATGGCCATCCTTTCAAATGTCATGTGCCTCTACAGGAGGAGGGACCCTGTTTGTACTTTGAGAACCACTACTATATCTTGTCATCTATCTCAGGGAATTTTTTCATCTTGGATCCTCTTTAAAGAAAACCAAACACATTTAGAAACTCCTATCTAAATGGCAGTTTTATGTTCTCTGGTCTCATTTTTAAACCCCTTCTGGCTTCAAAGTACAGATTTGGAAGAGGATATGGAGAATATTCTGTTCAAAACACCCACCCACTGTTGGCTAATAAACAAAAGGACAACCAAAGTATATGTTTCATCCCTTTCATAAATGCCCTCATTTTTGCATTGTAATTTTAATCATTAGCACTAAAACATTGTTAAGCTTATACGTTTAAATAATGTTAGAAGGACTGGCAGCAGGTAGCTTCATATAAATGCAGTTAGGCAAAATTGCCTGTTGGTCCTTAGATTATAATTTAATTTATGCTGAACATAGCAAGTACACATATTTTACATTGTAGTGTTGTTTTTTAAAGTGTGTTTCAAAGATAGTGACATGATTAAAACTACGCGACTTTTTACACCATTGACCATGGTGTCCTTCTGGGATGGTTGACTGAGCTGGGGATTGGGGGGACTGTTTTGTGGTGGTTCCGCTCCTTCTTGGCCTGACAGATCCCAGATGGTGGTACCGGGAGACTCTTGTTTGGCACCTTAGCCCTTACGGTGTGGGGTACCACAGGGTTCTATACTGCCCCCATGTTGTTTAATATCTAATAATAAATTATTATTACAATTCTAATAATAAATAAAATAACATAAAATATGTGCTATTAATTTGGCATCACAAAATTCAACAGGTGTATGGTGACAATTTACTTGTCAATTTGAACCTTTTCTTTCTAATACCAAGCATTGTTTGCATTAATGATGTTGCATTGATTCTTCTGGTGCTGGTCTGTTTTGGGTCGGTAATGCATGTTAGCAAGTGAGTGGTCAGCCTCTGCCATAGGTAGCAGTCTTTCTAATTGGAAGCGAGAAGGGGCCCTTGGACACGGCTGTGGAATAGAGTCAAGAGCTTTCTACCTCTTCCATTCTGCAGTTTTTTCCTGCGTCTCATATGTTGGCTGCTTCCTTGCTTAGTAGACAGAGGCAAAACCATTGCAAGGCATAGGGGGCTGTAAACTAACAATTTTTTTTAGGTTTTTCCTTTAGAAATAAGTCACTTTTAATTAGAACCAGTACCAGTGCACCTATTAGTCAACTCTAAATTAACTGGGTGTGTATTTTTACTTCCTGTTCTTGTTGCATCTTTCTTCATCTTAGTATAGGGGAACTTTTTAGTGGCTGATGCTTCTAACAGCATAGTTTTGTCTGTAAATAGAAGTGCCTCGTTAATGCATTTTAAGAACGAAGCCAGACATTTACTTTGGAAATGAATGTTTGTATTGGTTTAATAAAAAATTATGACATTGGCCAAGGAAAAGAGTTTGTTTAAGTTAGGTAGAAAAATAAATATGTAAATGGAAGTTTGGGAAGGATTTTTCTTCAAAGGTAAAAACACGAATACTTTTTCACTCATTTGAGTTTAGATTTTTGTTTTTCTGGGAAAGAAAATGTGTTTAAAATGTAGAGCAGAAGGGAAAGTAAGAAACATTTGACTGTGGCTTGAAATGATACACATGTGTAAATAGCAATCCAGAGATGTGAGAGAACATTTGGGTTTACTTAATCTCCTCCAACCCAACAGATGACCACTAAAAGGGGGAAAGGGGGAGCTATTTGCTCTGTTTTACCAAGAAGAAGGTAGCTGCAGTACTCCACAAGTGCAGGTGCTGTCTGAATCGGAAGCAAAACTAGCCGTGTGATCTATTGGGTGCCCTCCCACAAGGCACATCTGAACTTCTGTGAATTTCTACGCTATCCCCAAATCAACCTCCTGGCCGTACGATGCAGGCACTTTCTGCTAGGCACCTGTTTCCAAGTATGAATTTATCCTGGATGAATTTGAATAATGCTTTTACCATTTGATCTTATGGCTATGTTTAATTGTTGACATTTCTAACATTTGCTTTAAATATAAAAATTAGGTTCAAATAAGCATTCACAGATATAGTCTCTGAACACCACCCTCCTCCAAGAAATGCAGTTCTGTTGAAAAGAAGGTGAAAATGTTAATCTTGCTTAATGGAGTTCCTTTTTTTTTTCTTTTTCCTATACAGTTTTTGAGCAACAACTTTTTAAATTCTCTCTGTCCCTAAAGGAACCATGTGACCCTTCCATTTCTGCAGATGTGGCAAGGGGAAGGGTTCCAGCATCTACCTATTAATATCTTGGCCAGCAATCATGTGAATGGTTCAGTATTTAAATATCCAGAACAAATTTGAGATTTCAAACATGTAATTCTGAAAAAAACAATCATTTGTGAGCATTGGTAAAATTGTTTATTTGAACTTATAAAATCCCCTTGTTCATAAGAAGTATATATTCAATTCTCAATTGAGAATTGAAATCATTAGAACTTAAGTGTACTAAAGTTTGGCTGGAATGTTTATATACAATAACCAAATATAATCTTTCCTTTTTCTTCCTCATCCCACTCCACCATCCCATTTCTATGGCATTTCAGGAACAGAGTTGCTTGGATTTTGGGAGCAAACAGGCACAATTATCTATGATTCTGAGCTGGCAACAGGTGTTAGCTACTCTCCTGCAGTACCAGGATTTGCACAGTATCTCCAAAGCATCACCAAACTCTTTGTATCTATGTCCTCCATCACTGCTTATCCTGAATTTGAAAACTGCCTTTTACGTGCCTCTGAGAAAACAGTAGGGCCTTCTTTGTCAGTTGCACATCTGCTACATTCTGACTTCCACGAAGTGCGCTTATTGGTCTTGGAAGCAACTCTTCTGTGGTTGAAGCAAGTGAATTCTAAACATGTGATTGAAGGCAGAAGAAGAAACCTGTTGTGTCTACTGTCTGGTTTAGAGGCGATTCTTCTTAAGAGAGCAATAATGGAGAAGCATCCAGAGTGTTTTTGCAAGGTGATTTTATGATCAATATATTCCCCATAATAATGGAGGAAAATTTCAGATCAAAGAGATTCAGTTAGGTCTAGAATAAATTTTTCTTTGTCTGACAGAATTTGATATTTTTTTAATCCCAATAGGTATTAGAAGTTCTACACTGTATGGATCTCGGAAATATGCTTTCAAAGACAGAAGATGCCATAAAAATGAATCAAAGAGACTTCTTGCGTTGGATTCTGGATATTGTAGACATTTCTGACAGGTATGGTCTCATCTTTGTTTTATCGAGCTATAAACGTTCACAGTCCACTTACTGAGAGTAAGTAATTAATAAAGAGAAAAAAATCTCTATGCTCTCTGTGTCTTATTAAGCCTCAAACATAATAGGCATACCTTTGATATTGAACATAATATGATTTGTATTCAGACTCAGAGGTAGGTCACTGTTAGTCCCATTTTACAGACAAGGAACCTGAGGCTGAAATATGATGGCTTGCCTAAATGAATACCAGGTTGATCTGATACCTGAATAGAACAGTGTAACTCTTCTTTTCATTCACGTTTTAAGGTTTTGAACTCTAAATTGTTGTTTCAGAGGAGTGACTATTGTTGAAGCATAGTACAGGTCCAACCTTGTTATACACTGATTTGTTATACACAGATTTGACTCAATACGAATGGCCAAATGAGAAGGAATGTGCTGATCCCTGGAGAAGGGGAAAAATGCACCCCTTTAAAATCACAGTTTAAAAAACTGCTTTTTACTGTTGTAGAGAGAGAGTCATGCAAGTGATTATACGTATAACCTAATTATCCACAGTTTTTTCCTATCTCAACAGTTATGAGAAGTACCCTTAAATTAAAGGAAAATAGTCCTTTAACAATAGTCTCATTAATGCAAGAGAGGGCAGGCAGCTGACAATCCATCAATCATTCTCTCTCCAGGCACAAGGTAAACCCCTCACTTCCCCCTGAGCTTATGACGGAAGGCTAAATGGCAGTGATTATCACCAATTCTTTCCCCCTTGCTGGGGCTCCTGGTGAAAGGAGAAATTGCTGTCTCCTAGTGAAGCCTAAGTGCCTGGAGAGAGACTGATTGCCTCTGTGTGCATTTCCAAAGGTCAGCAAGGCTGTTTTTCAGTCACTGGAGCACAGAGACTTTGTTCTTTAAATTGATTTGTTTTAGTGCGTTTTTTGCCATCCACATGAGTTCTGGGAATGGAATCCTCGCAGATAATGAAACACAACCTGTAGTTGGTAATGCATGAAGAACATTTTGAAGATATCTATTTAAAAATTATTTAATAATTACCTAGATTTCAGTGCTGTGAGCACTTTGCAAATGATGTGTTACCAACAAACTGAGCATTGAACTGGCCACAAGGTGAAGCAATTTATTACTGGCATTTTTGTGCAGATGTTTTGGTCACTGTAGGCTGCCTTTCTGACAGCTGTCTCCTGCTTCAGCTGACTGTCTCTTGCTTCAGCTGAAAAATTTGAGAGTATATATCTATCCCACGTATTTCAAATGCTTTAATAATAGTGTCCTCTCCCCCAAGGACTCTTGATCTAGGAGTGGGGTTAGAGCTCTCTGTCAGAGAATTCTCAGCACTTCTGCCAAACTTTGGTTCCCAAAATTCTTTAGGGAGAGCCATAACAGTTTTCTGACCTTTAAGAAGTTGCAGTTTGAAGAACCTGAAAAGAGAACTGTCTTCATGTCTGGAATACCTCAAAGGATTCTGGCTAACCCTTCTGCTAAGATTGGCATGAGCCCACCAATTGGGCAGCCAAACCCACCTGGTGGGATTAGATACCCGGGTAGACTGAACTCATCCAGTTGGACGAACCTCTAGCATCAGCAAACCTAGTTTGTTTTAAGTCCCTACATAGCAATACTCTTCTTGATTGTTGTCTCTAATTTGTTTGTTGATACTCTTGAACCAAACATTAATGAAAGGCTCACCCACTGTCGTAAACATAGGGGGGTTTGGGGTACTCAGGGTTCTTGGTTTTCGAACCCTAAAGCCCTCAAGGCCCCTTTGCTCAGTAGTACTGCCACCACCCTGTATGTGCCAGTGCCTCAGTCCAGGGACACCGAGACCCTCTCGGCTTAATTTTATCCCTTGCAGGCACTGAGCTCTTTCTCCAATAAAAGCCTCAGTCCTCAAGTTACTAGACCTCAGTGAGCACTTGGTAGCTTGCTGAACGGCTAGGCAGGATTCTGAACCTTTGTCCCCAACAGACAATGAAAATATCTTAGTAAAAGATATTTTAGTTTATTAAGTACATAAGGTTACACACTCTAAAATAAGGCAGCAAATGCTAGAGGCATAAACATCTAGGAAACATGTCAGCAATAAAATAATAAAGCTAGCTTGCTGTCTCTATTAATCCCTAACTCTCACCTGGGTCAGTTACTCTTGTAGATCTCTTAGCTCCAGGGCTACCTATGAGGCCAGGTGCCCATGATGGACAATGGAGCTCACACGCGTGCAGAATGTTGCACCCAAAACTCTGTCCAAGAAGGAAGCACCCACACCCTTTGGGCACTCATTATTATCTTCTTATGCTAATAGTACTGAGGTGACCTCATACTTATTTAGACTGTCTAATCAGACCCTTGCGGAACAGAACCTTCTCGAAGTTGACCTGGCTGCTAACTCCTCCTAGTTCTTACCCCTCCCAACTGGAGATCCACAGCTGCACTCAGTCACGCTTGATAAGGCACCTCTCTGTCTGCTAAGGTGCTAAACATTCCAATGGGTTGTAATTCTTGTTATCTGTTCTTTCTGGCCAGCAAAGGAGAGACAACAATTCTTTTGTTTATTTACTCACATTCTTGCAGCTGGGAACTGCTAGCAACTTCCCCGTTACGCTGTCTTAGTTAGGTTCAGGCTTCACCTGCTAACCTAGGCCTAACATGTACTTATTCATGACACCCACCATCATAGGGAACTGGATCCATCCCTTCTACCTGACAGTGTGAGGAGCTCAGATTAGGAAATTATCCAGCATTATGCATTTAGGAATGATTCCCCCCCCCCCGCCAGTTTCACTTTTTAAGTGCTGTGCCCAGTTTTTGCCAACCTTCCATTCCGGTCAGTCTTGTTCTGATGTGTCTTGATTTTTGATCTACTGGATCCCCTCCCTGTTTCCTTCCTTTTGTCTTTAAGAAATGCCTTCTCATTTTTTTGATTATCATACTGATTATTATTCATAGTGATATTACAAGTTCACAAATGACTGTGGCCTAAATGATTTGAGAGTGCTCTGTTGCTCAGTCCTTTTGGAAAATGTCATTGACAAAATTAATTTAGTTTTTAATTTAAAGCTAAGCTTAGTTATAAAAGCCTTTTTTCCTGTTACATATTCCTGCCATCTTGAAGCACCCAAAACACATTATTTTATCATTCTGGAAATCACATTCTGAACCTATAATTGCAATTTGGAGCCTTTTTAAGGATTTGTTTGCTAATATTTTTCTCATTATGTTAAAACTTGGGTTCGTTTTTCCCAAAGTTGATTGTATTCTACTGAAAAATGTTGACTGTATAAAATAATCAATAGTGAGGGCAGAGGGCGGATTGCCTCTGGGAACCGGGAACCGGGAACCAGCAGAGCTACTGTTTTCTCCAATCTCTGATTTAACAAAAATTATCTGTTTTAGCAGTAGTAAGTACCGACATTTATCATGAGAATTCACAACACATTTTTAATATGTATTTGTTGCACATATTTTAATGATTAAATAAGGACAAAGCAGCAGCAGGAGAAACAATACCCCCAAAATGCAACCATCCGTTTAATCTTAACTCCACAAAAATCAAGAATTCAGAATTTGTGTGACTGATTTACAAACAAATCTTTATAAACTATTTGAATATGATCAGGATTTGATGTACCTTAATCAGTTTTATATTCATAAAGTACAACCTCCTCCTTGTGCTTTAACACAATAATTTTTCATGTGGTTGTATATTCAGGTGCAGAGCAGCCATAATAGATAGATTGGCTTGGGTTAGATTTCATCCTGACTTTAACTAACTGAGCATAATTCATGTAACATGTGAGAAAAGATGTTTTCATACTTGCTGTTGAATGTCTTAAATGTCAAAGCTACTGCAGTATGCATTTCCCATTTAATTTTGAGTGATTGTGCTTAATCTTTATTTTTGCAGCATTGAAATTCAAAGTGTATCCCTTAAGTTTGCCTCAAAGTTGATTGTCCATCTGACACAAAATTGGCAGGAGGTAAGGGAACTTAGTTTAACAGAGCTAAAGGCATCTTAAAACACTTGTCTAGATTTGCTGTGATGAAAGAAATTGAAAGCATCCTTCATAATGAATGATCTTTAAGTACTTGCTCCATTTTGTAAAGTTAGTTGCTTCTTAAAGGCAACTTCTTATGTTAACTGCTTCTTATAAGATTAAGACTGCAGCGCACAAGCAAATATTACACTGAAATTTATAGAACTGCAGGATTGCTACAGTGTCTGTCCTTGCAGGAGTGTAAATCCCCATTCATTTCAGTATTTAAATTTTAATATATTAGACTTGATGCTACCATGGTATGTGCCTGCATTTGGGGAAATGTTACAGATCTGCACTTATAACAAGCTACTATGTATGCCTTTAACAATGATAGTCAATGGGACTTACTCCTGGGTAAGTGTGGGTAGGATTCCAAAGTAGGATTGTTGAAAAATATTCCTGCTTGATATTGTCACTTCTGGTAATGACCATTTCCAGTGGGTCCTGACGGATTCTCATTCTAAAAAGTGGGTCCCAGTGCTAAAAGTTTGAGAACCACTGCATTATGGTGTGTGTACAGTGGTGCCTCGCAAGACGAAATTAATTCGTTCCGCGAGTCGTATCGTAATGCGAAAATTTCGTCTTGCGAGGCACCACTGCAAACTGCAAACAAACCAAAAAAAAAAGGGGGGGGGAATTCGTCTTGCGAAGCACGGCCATAGAAAAATTCATCTTGCGAGTCACCAAAAAAATAGCAAAACGCTTTCGTCTTGCAAGTTTATCGTTGTGCGAGGCATTCGTCTTGCGAGGCACCACTGTATTTTTTTCCTTTAAAATATTTATAACCCACAGTGTTTTTGGTTTCCTCTTCTGTTTTGAATGAATTTCTGATCCTATGAAAGCCAGGGCTGAAGGTCATATGCTGAGTTTAGGTGCCACAGAAAAACAAATTTCAGAGTAGCGATTGGCTCTTCTTGTTAACTTTAATTTTACAAGTTTACAAGTCAATTAAGCTGGATGTCAGAGCATAATTAGAATTTATTTAATTCCATTATTCTAAGAGGTCATTGCTATTGTACCTGAAAGTTTCTAATGTCAGTGTTTTCTTATAGGAGGTGAAATCAGAAGTGAAACAGTGGATTGAAATAGTCACTTATTCTTGTGAAAGTGAACAACAAATAGATCTCAGGTTGGCCGTTGCAGAGATTCTTGTGAGCATTACACCATTCTTCCTGACCAGTCAGAAGCTTCTGTTGGGTATGTAAAATAGGCAAAATGAAGCACTATGAATGCAAATAAGTCAAAGTTGCACTTTTTACATTTCTGTGCTTCCTCTGTGGATCCTTCTGTGGTGCTAGTCCTCCCTCCTTTCTTCTTCAGGAGGACTCTCTAGGAATAGTCGCATTCCTTCCTCACAAGGCCCTTGTGAGGAAGGAAATGTTATGTCTCCATTCCTGAAGAGCCCTTGTGAAGCAGTACTAGAGGAGGAGCCCTGTCAGATAAAGGGAGGGAAGTAGCTAGGAGCCTTGCTTAAACATTGCTTTGTTAAGCAGTGCACTCATTGAACTTGCATCTCTGCCTGCCTGAAGCCAGCAGGTAAAGACTTCTGTTAATGAAGTTTACTGTTTAACCAAGGATCATATAATACAACTTTCCTCTACTTTTGGCTAGTTTTACGTATGGTTTTAAGTCTTTAG
The DNA here is from genome assembly GCF_035046505.1 of Tiliqua scincoides. NCBI lineage: Eukaryota > Metazoa > Chordata > Lepidosauria > Squamata > Scincidae > Tiliqua > Tiliqua scincoides. Next base: position 260,295,149 of record NC_089821.1, on the reverse strand, counting down.
AAGCAGAAAGGCATGTCATTGTGAGTGATCTGAAGAGTGTGTACATATGTTATATATAAAGACTATCAAATTTATTTCAGTACCTCTGTGGTAGAGCACCTGTTCTCAGTGCCAAAATCCTAGTGGTATAGTCCTCTGCACATGCCTATCTATTCTCTCTGTTGAATGGGTTCATCCAGGAGTGGCAAACTCACCTCAGCTGGGTGGCCACCTCAGATTCATGGCACCTGCTAATGGCTGGTGGTCCACAGTCTAGAGTTCCAGGCTGCCCAGGAGCTGTGCTCTGGTCGTGTATGGATGGTGTTCCGAGTGCTGGGGAGGCCATGCACTGCCTCCTCGGCCCTAAGAATGATATTCTGAGGCCTTGCAAGGCCTTAAAACATCACTTCTGGTTTTTTTAAAAAAACAACCAGAAGTGACGTTTCAGGTCTTATGAAGCCTTTGGGGGGGGGGGTGGCCCCGGAACTCTGCCGGCCACCTGAAGAGGTTCATTGGGCCTTTTGTTTGACACTCCTTAGTCTGTGGGTAGACATCTGTATACACACTATTGTTTGCTTGGAGGATAATGAATATAGGCCTCTTTTTAACGAGTACAGTACATTTTGAACTGCACTAGCATTGACATGAAAAGGAGAGCACACACCAGACTGCATTCTAAGAAACATAATGTCTAGAAAATCTTCTACTGGATATTACTGAGATCTCTATTCTAGTTTTAAAAAGAAGATTGCAATCTTATACACACTTTCCTGGGGTAAACCCCATTGAATAGAATGGTACTTACTTCTGAATAGACATTCTTCAATTTACCCTGTAAATGTAATTGTTTACAGTTTGTAAACTATGTTTATTTTGCAAGCATATTTTAAAACATCACAGCTAACATCTCTTTCTGTAAATGTTCAGGTCTCTCTGATACGCTACTCCTCTGGAAGTGTGTTGTTCAGCTGCTGCAGTGTGAAGAGCAGATAGTAAGGGATGCAGCTGCTAATGTCATAAGAGTGGCACAGTCTCAAGAAAATATCTTTAGAAAAACAGGTATAAAATTATGGTTCTTATCCATTAATGATTGATGAAGCATATTGATGAAGAGAGGAGGGCTCAGTGCAAATGCCAGTATGTTCGAATTTGTTTCTAATCTGTGCTAGCTAAAGGTTTTTCTTTATTCCTCCTCAGTTGCTTTGATGCAAGCATGGCAACATACTTTTTTTGTTGGTTTAGAGTGGTTATACAGTTCCCCTGTGGGTTCACACCATTTTATGAACCTTTTAAAATTGTTCTACTGTCAAGACTTTTTCAAACTTCTTAGAAGTTATGTACTTGTTGAACTCAAGTACAGTTGCACACAGGCTAAAATGTGGCTGGGCAGACTTTGATTAGGCAGAAAAACCCTCCAAAATTATATACTTCAGAAGGTCTTAATAGGAAATCCTTGTAGTTCTTTCTGCACTTCTTGTCAAGCTGTCTTGGAGCAACAGACCATTTGAGTGTTTGTGAGAGAGAAATTGCCAGCATACATTTTTGAGTATGGAACCTGTAGGTTCAGTGTAGACATAGCATTACCTGGGATAAAGGACTTGGGTGAGGACCATAGGATTGCTCACTTCTTCACATGGCAGTTCCTCCTGGCATGTTCCTATGTCTGGATTTATTGCATCTGACTGTTAGAGATATGAAATCAAAGCAGAATTTACCTGTCTTGCATATTATGCAAAACCTTTGAAAAATCAGTGTATTTGGAGTTCATGGTCTCCCTTAGTGTAGCCCAGTTCTAAGTAGTATCCAGAACCAATTTGTTCAACATGGGCTTCTTCTGTATTACTCCTGTTTTAAAATTCAGTTCTTACACATTTTGGAACTTAGTTTGACAGAATGTACTGAATTATATTCACTTTCATGTGTTGTGTTACATGTCCTTAAAATCTTTTTTGTCACCTTGTCTGTTGCTTTACCCAGTCGGTTGATCTAAATCTTGATGCAAAATCAGCATCCGCTTTTTGTTGTTCATTTCTCAAGGGTCAGATATATTTTATTGAACTCGAAGTTTATTTTCCCCTCTTTCTTTTGATGAATTACAGTTGTTGTGACAAGACCATTCACTTAACCCATGTGTATTGTTACAGACAGATGCTTATTTCAAACAAAGAGAAGTATCAGCTTGTTGTAACTGTATATATCTAGGGCCTAGTTCTCACTGAGATTTGTTTTTGAATTGTATGAATTCATACAGATGTGAGCTCACATAACTGAATACTCTGTTACACCAGAAAAATTATCTGCATGTAGATCAACATCAGAAGATCAGTCTAGAACACGGGTGTCCAAACTTTTTGACAGGAGGGCCACATCATTTCTCTGACACTGTGTTGGGGGCTGGGGGAAAAAATTAATTTACATTTAAAATTTGAATAAATTTACATAAATTTACATGAATATATTAGATATTGAGTTTATACGATTGAATGAAGGTCTTGTGATAGCTCAAGGCCTATAAAAGACCTTGCACAAAGCAAGGCCAGCCTTTCCTTTGCTGCCGCTGCTGCTTCACAGACGTGAAACAGCAGGCAGTGGAGGGAGCCCTTGGTCCGCAGCTCACGCAAGAGGTCAAACAATCAGCCCTCACACTGAGAGTAGTTGCGTCAGGCCAGTGTGGGCTCCAGCAAGTCTCCAGAGGCTCATTGGAGACTGGGGGTTCCCTGCAGGCCAGATTGGGGGTCCTTGAGGGCCATAAATGGCTCCTGGGCCTGGGTTTGGGCAGCCCTGGTCTAGAACAGTGGTTCTCACACATTTAGCATCGGGACCCACTTTCTAGAATGAGAATCTGTCAGGATCCACTGGAAGTGATGACATGACCAGAAGTGACATCATCAAGCAGGAAAAGTTTTAACAATCCTAAGCTGCAATCCCACATTTACCCAGGTGTAAGTTCCATTTACTATTATTGTTAAAAGAATATACATAGTAGCTTGTTAAAAGTTCAGGTCTGTTACATTTCCCCAAATGCAGTCACATACCAGTCTAATATATTAAAAATAAAATATTGAAATGAATGGGGACCCACCTGAAATTGGTTCGTGACCCACCTAGTGGGTCCTGACCCACAGTTTGAAAAACACTGGTCTTGAACCCTTCTCCCTAATTTTCCTTGTGTAGGGGAGTTTTTGTATGTGCGACCCAACTTGAAATCTGAAATGGTACACTACAAATACAAGTTAATCATGCCAGTGAGAGCTAGGCCTAAGACCTACAAGTTGCCCAGTACTGTTTGACCAAGTAAATACTGTTTGACCATGATTTTTTTTTTTACCAATATACGCACTGTGTTTTGGAGAGCAGCCTATCTGTATAGATCAAATATCTATTTCCAATTGTGAGAAAAGTTGTATGTAACTTGACTTTTAACACAACTTAATCACAATGTTTTTTCCTACTTTTCATTTCTCTGTCCAAATTAATGTGACTTTTGAGAACCTAGTTTGCAATAGATCATTAACATGCTGGGCTTTGCTCAGTAGCCATAGGCAGAAGGATTGGGTGTTAGTGTGTGTGTGTGTGTGTGTGTGTGTGTGTAAAAGTGTTGGAGGTGTAAACATAATCTGTAATAAAGATAAGTCACTAGAAGTCTGATAAAACAGGAGGAGATATATGTCTCGTGGCATGTTGGTTCATCTTTCTCCAGTGCAGATGGCAGTCGTTAGCTAGAAGAGAGCAGATAATTCACTGGGCTCCCCTGTATCATATCCTAATTAAAGATAATATAAGACCATAAGAAGAGCCCTACTGGATCAGGCCAAAGGCCCATGTAGTCCAGCTTCCTGAATGTCACAGTGGCCCACCAAATGCTTCAGGGAGCACACAAGACAACAAGAAACAACCTGCGTCCTGGTGCCCTCCCCTGCATCTGGCAATCTGAGATAGCCTACCTCTAAAACCAGGAGCTTGCACATACCTACCATGACTTGTAACCCGTGGTGAACTTTTCCTCCAGAAATTTGTGCAATCCCCTCTTAAAGGCATCTAGGCAAGATGCCTTCACTACTTCCAGTGGAATTCCAGTGAATTCCAGAGTTCAGAATTTACATGGGGCACAGCAACATGACATGAGTCCTGCTTACCTTGGCTCTATACCACTTTAAGTAAAGAAGATAAAACTGTGAATAGGACTGAACAGTTTAACCCTTAAATTTCACAGTGATGTTTTATCTTGTCATAGTGGATATGTTGAAATGTTGTCCCTCGCTAAACATTAGCGAGTGCATAGGGCATTACAAAATTAAAATGAAAATAATGTCTTTTTAAAACCTATCCAGTTTCATGGAGGTGTAGCTAAGTAGATTGGATTATTTACATAAAAATACACAAATGCTGTTTTCAAGCATTGTGATATTTAGGTTTATTGTTGTTACTAATAAGGTATTTATATACCACTTTTTGAAAAAGAGGTTTACAGAGAAAATTGAATAACTGAGTGGTTGTTCCCTAACCCCAAAGAGCTCGCAATTTAAAAAGATACAAAAGAAACACCAAACAGCCACTAGAAATGAGGCTGTGTTGGGGTGGATATATGGTGTCTACCTTGTTGAAAATGTTAGTTTAATTTGGATGAAAAACAATATAGATGTGGTTTGTTGCTGTCATTTTTCTATTTTAGTCATGCCAGAATTCTAATCCACATAGAATCAAACTGTCTAATTAGGAGCAAGATTAATTATTGTTTTGTTTGCCTTTGAACAATAACCTGTCATGTATTTCAGATCTTACTAATGACCTTTGCAGTACAAGCCAAGATGGTGTGACAAGTTTATTGCTTTCTTATTCATTGAGGTGTAAATGTCTGTGAAATTCTTTTTTATTTATTTTAGTTTGAGGGAATGCACTTGGAAGTATTGTGTTTAATGTAAATGCTAATTAGTTTCTTTGAAAACCAATTATATTAGAGATTCATGGTTCTGCAAAATGCAAACTATTTCAAAGCAAAAAATTTTGTTCCAGAATTCACTCTTGAAAAGATTGCAAACCTAAGAAGTAATAGTTCTCCCTTATTGTTACTTCCCACTAGTTCAAATACACAGTGTTCTACACAATGCTCCTCCCATGTCCTTCCTAAACCCAAGTCTTTCCCCTCTCATAGAGAAGATTGCAGATTCTAGTATCTGGTCTGTCTCATGGTTTTAGGGCTGGAGAGAGGGTGGGGGTCTCAGGCCTGAAAGAAGAGAAGAACTTTTCCGAGTGGTGAAGACCAGAAGTGATTGTGAGGAGCTCCAGAAAGATCTCTCCAGACTGGCAGAATGGGCAGCAAAATGGCAGATGCGCTTCAATGTCAGTAAGTGTAAAGTCATGCACATTGGGGCAAAAAATCAAAACTTTAGATATAGGCTGATGGGTTCTGAGCTGTCTGTGACAGATCAGGAGAGAGATCTTGGGGTGGTGGTGGACAGGTCGATGAAAGTGTCGACCCAATGTGCGGCGGCAGTGAAGAAGGCCAATTCTATGCTTGGGATCATTAGGAAGGGTATTGAGAACAAAACGGCTAGTATTATAATGCCGTTGTACAAATCGATGGTAAGGCCACACCTGGAGTATTGTGTCCAGTTCTGGTCGCCGCATCTCAAAAAAGACATAGTGGAAATGGAAAAGGTGCAAAAGAGAGCGACTAAGATGATTACGGGGCTGGGGCACCTTCCTTATGAGGAAAGGCTACGGCGTTTGGGCCTCTTCAGCCTAGAAAAGAGATGCCTGAGGGGGGACATGACTGAGACATACAAAATTATGCAGGGGATGGACAGAGTGGATAGGGAGATGCTCTTTACACTCTCACATAATACCAGAACCAGGGGACATTCACTAAAATTGAGTGTTGGGCAGGTTAGGACAGACAAAAGAAAATATTTCTTTACTCAGCGTGTGGTCGGTCTGTGGAACTCCTTGCCACAGGATGTGGTGCTGGCGTCTAGCCTAGACACCTTTAAAAGGGGATTGGACAAGTTTCTGGAGGAAAAATCCATTATGGGGTACAAGCCATGATGTGTATGCGCAACCTCCTGATTTTAGAAATGGGTTATGTCAGAATGCCAGATGCAAGGGAGGGCATCAGGATGAGGTCTCTTGTTATCTGGTGCGCTCCCTGGGGCATTTGGTGGGCCGCTGTGAGATACAGGAAGCTGGACTAGATGGGCCTATGGCCTGATCCAGCGGGGCTGTTCTTATGTTCTTAAGAAAAGAACAAAAGAAAAGAAGAATTTGATCTGCAATAAGCCTTTTCTCACCCACATTGCCAGAATATTTCTGCCTCCATGGCCCTGTTTAGGTTTGTCAGAACATCTGGTTGGCTACTGTTGGACACAGGAACTTAGGCCAAATGGACACATAGGGCGCAATCCTAACCAACTTTCCAGCACTGACCTAGCCGCAATGCAAGATCAAGGGAGGAGCTCAGGTCACAAGTTCAGTCTCTGGCTTGTATAGGAACTGGGAGAGACTAGTGTCTAAAACCCTGAAGAGCTACTGTCAGTCATTTTAGAGAGTACAGAACTATATTATACAGATAGTCAATCTCAGTAGGTGGTAGGTAACTTCTTATGTTCCTATGACCAAAGCCTTCTGAACAACCATTACCTGACTGAAATAAGAATCATGTTTTGAAGAGCACATTGCCCTATTGTACATATCCTTTGATGCAGTGTTTAATATAAATGATCGCTCTTTAATTCTCTGTGTTACATCAGGATAGGCATGGAATTACCTAGGGATCAGTTTCGCTATGATATGGTTGAAGTATCTGTTGAAAAGATTGGTGCTTGGCACTAACAAGGTACATAGGCTATGTGAGGGAACCTAGCCACATCACCTGAAATCTCTCAGGTGATATTTTGAATTCCAGATTACATCTAGGAAGGAATATACAGCAGGTTCCTGATGCTGTTACTATGACTCATCTGCTTCACTGGGTTTAATGATTCAGAAGCATTATGGTCTGCTCTGTGTTGACTACCCTTCAGATGCAACTTGTCCCTCTTGACTTCAGGAGCTAAGTCAGGCACCTCCTGGAGCCTGCATACCTTTCCTTCAGGGTGCAAAGTTTTCTCTTTCCTTTTGAGATTCAAGACCTTCTGCCCTGTAATACCAATACAGAAGGTCCCCAACTCACAAACATTTAAGTTATGAACACCTGACTTGCAAACAGGCTTTATTGGGGCATTGAAGCAGGTGCAGCTGTGAACATATTGGCCAAAAAACCATGGAAGCCTCTTGGAAACAACCTGAGCAGCTCAATAACTTTGAAAATACCAACCTGGTACTGTGGCAATAGGGAAAAAACAATCCCTCAATAACATTAGATAAACATTGAAAATCTGAGAATTCCTGGAGCAGGAGGAAGAGAACAAAGGAAGCAGTCGGCGTGATCAAGGCTGATTGGGCATAGGGAGAGCTGATATATTGAAAAGTTCAAGGAAGCAGTAATACTGTATGAGAAAAAGTGGGCCTTGAATGGAGGTGACTCCAACGACAGAATAACAAACCATGGCCACCTTTTACCACTACCAAGCAGGTAAAGAGTAGTAAGAGAGTAGGCAAAGGTCCAAGCTGAGTTTGTTCTATGGACTGTAAGGAAAAAAATGTAATTACGCTTATTAATAATAAATCATAGTATTATTAGCATGTGTGCCAAGGCATTAGCATGTGTGCTGGGCACAAAGCTCTCTAGATTGGGTTTGTCTATGAACAAATTATGGGGAGGCATGTTGTCAAAAGATTTCAGTAATGCATGAAAAACAGTTCTATAATATCTCTGTCAATTGATGCTGACTGTGGTATGTTTAGAAAAGGGGGAAAGCATGTGTGTTTTACCAGTATTGAGCAGTATTACTTGATTGGGCTGATGGGAATTTTAGCTTCATTTGCTGCAGTAAACAGTCCATGTTTTGGTTAAGGGACTGCGTGTTAAAGAAGTCAACTTTGGCTTAGGGTGCAATCCTGAAAAGTACTTGGGCCAGCGCAAGTCCTTTGCGCCGTCCAGGAGGGTTGCAAACGTTCCATAAGGCATGTTTGCACTTCCTCATGAGTCAGCTAGGCCGGTGTGCGGAGGCTGATGCAAGCCTCCGCACCAATGGAGGCACTGAGTCTTGTGTCGGCCTATGGAAGACTCTGGGGTGGTGGTGGGGGGAGGCAGGAGGGAGATGTTCTGGGGTGAGGGGATGGTGGGCAGTGGGTGGCCCTGAGGGTGGGATGGTGGGGAGCGGGAGATGCGGTTGGAATCCAGTGGTTATGCTGGATCCCAACCCCTCTTTCCAGGGAGCTTGTAGCAACTTCAGGCCGTTTCGGTCTCCTCAGACTTGTGCTACCTCAGGAAGTGGCACAATTCTGAGGAGACCCATGGGGCCAGTGTGCCTTACCCTGAGGTAAGGGGAAAAGTTCCCCTTGCCTCTGGCTGAGCCGCTTTGGACTCCTATCCTGCACTGGATACAGCACAAGCCTCTTGGCTTGCCTATTCCAGCACAGGATAGGATTGTGTCCTTAATGTAATACAAGAGGTTTTACCGTAGATACTCGCCTATAAGTCGAAAAATTTCTTCCCAGAAAAGCAGCCTGAATCAAGCCTTATCTCCGGGACAGGCAAGCAGTGAGGGTGGGGGGGAGGCGAGTGAGCCAGCCAATCACTATTGTGGGAGGGAGAGAGAAGGAGCAAGTGATCTTCTGCTGAGAGGAGGCTGTGCAGGCGTTTGCAGCTGCCTTCGGGTGTGGTGCAGGTGTGCTCCATGTGCTCCTTCAGGCTGTTGCCCAGCTGCAGAAGCTCCAAGGGCAAGGCAGGGCAGGGCAGGGCAATTGCCACCGCAGCCATCAGCAGACCCCCTCACTCAGCACCAGCTCCCAAGGAGGCATCTCTGGAGCAGCACCCAAGACAGAGCAGGAGACAATGAGCTGTGTGTGAGAGGGGGCGTCTGAGCGAGGGAGAAGCAGTCATTTGAAACAGCTGAGTCCATCTCCTCTTTCCTTCTTGTTCCCCCTTCCTACTGTATTTAAACTTCAAGCACTCCATTGGAAAGCCCAGCTTGCTAACCCCCTTCCTATCTCCCCACAGATGAAGTTGGACAGGGTGGGGAAGGGGGGAGAGTGATCTTTTTAAAGAGAGATAGGGGAGAGAGGCAGCCTGCAGAAGCCTGTACCTTTGTTTCTCAAGCCATTGATGAAAGGGTTAAGTCCATCTCCTCTTTTCTTCTTGTTTTTGCCCCCTCCCCCTTATTGAATCCAAACTTTAAACTCTCTGTTGCTAAGCTGAGGCTTGCTAGCCCCTCTCCCCATAAGCTGAGGCTTGCTAGCCCCTCTCCCCATAATTATTCACCACTGATGTTGTACTGGGGGGGAGAGGAAGAGTTAACTTTTATAAAAGGAAAAGTTTGTGTGTGTGAGAGAGAGAGCACTTAAAACAGTTAAGGCTACAATCCTAGCCTCACTTTCATGGGAGTAAGCCCCACTGACTATTAAGGGACTTGCTTCTGAGTAGGCATGCCTAGGATTGGGCTCCCAGTCTATTCCCTCCTCTTGCTTTCCTCTCCACCTCTTCCCTACTCTATACGGTCACACTTCAGTCTCTCCTTTGCAAAATGTTTTGCAAACCTCATTTCCCCCTATCCTCACCAATGAAGTGGGACTGGAGGGGAAAAGTCCCTGCATTTGTGTATGTGGGGGGAGGGAGCATCTGTGTGTGAGAGAGAAGCAATCTCCCTGTGTGTGTGTGTGTGTCCTTTTCACTGGAAGAGTCCTGGAGACCTTGCAAAGATGCAAAACACAGGAAAAGCAGAGAGTAGAATTTAAAGTAGAATTATTCTGCAGCAACAGGTATTTTAGCCAGAGATCTTAGCTGCATGCTGGCAGGAGCGAGGAAGCACTTGCAACAGCTGCTTATGTAGTAAGCTTTTAGGAGAGCATGCTTGCTTCTGCATTATCCCCAAGGCAATCCAGGCATTCCTCCTCCTCCGCCTCTACTAGTCTTCAAAAGGACAGGAAAGGGGAGCAGGAGCCTGGAGCACATCCCATGCATGTCGTCAATGGGGCTTACTTTCAGGAAAGTGTGCATAGGATGGTAGCCTTTGAGCCCAAGCCAGTGCATGCCTACTCAGAAGAAAGTTCCATTATTGTCAATGGGGCTTACTCCCAGGAAAAGATGGCAGTGAAGCTAAGCCAGCAGTGGGGTGTGGGGGTGAGTGGAAAAGGGCATAATCACCCCACTTCTTTAAGAGTGAAACTCCTCTGATAGCCTTGATCCTGCTGTAAATCAAGAGGAGGAAACAGCCCTCAGACCAGGTGAGGGTGGGCTTGTTGCAGCTGCAGGATGCACCTTCCCTGAAAGTGGAAACACTCCCATCAAATGTCTCACAAACTACAATTCAGAGCACCATTACTTAGGAATAACACCCAGGGAAAGCAATGGGTTTGCTTCTGAGTAAATAGGGTTTCAGCTATGTGCAGCTGCACTTGGTCACAGCCATTTGCTTTGCTTGTCTCTGCTGTGAATTGAATTGCACGCTCCCAGTTGTGTTCTAAGTTGTATGTTATATGTAGAGCTTCTGGCTTAAGATCAGAAGACTCTGCCTTTGCACTGTTTTGCACCAGATATGTCCTGAGAAATTCTGAGTGATAGATCACTTTTTTATGTTTTAGTTTTTTTCCTGTGCTGGTCTTCAATCACTGGTTCAAACATGAATTGATCGCCAAAAATTAGCTATTGGTTGGGCTTTCACAGTCAACTAGCTACCTCCCTTACTGCATTGCTGGCCTGCAAGGCATTCTGGAGCACTGCCATTATTCCATTCTCTTTCAAGTACCCCTAAAGGTCCTGTTGAGTGCCCCTGGGGGTACATGAACCCCAGGTTGGGAACCACTGTTCTATTAGTATGTTGTTTACAGTGCACTTAATACTCTGACAGTGTTTACAAAAAGGTTGTAGAGACCAGAATTTAAAAAGCTATACTGAATACAAATGTATTTTATGATATTTTACTTTATTTTTAATAAATTAAATGGTACAGTTCTTAGATAACAATTACTGGACATTTTTCAGGATCTGGCCTCGGGTAAAATCAGATAAAATTATAGTCAGACACCTCCCTAAGTTAAACCCCTGACTTATCCAAGTGTCATAGCAAATTCCATGATTTTGGGCTCAAAACCTGCCCTTGTCTTATCTGTGAGATCGACTTATAGGCGAGTATCTGCCGTAATTTTCTGCGAAATAGAAAACATGTTTGTGCATTCATTCCTGAAGCCCAGAAATTGCTATACTGTACTGGTCTCTGACTTATAATACCTCAGATCTGCTTTTGTCAACCAAAGTGGACATTTTAGTGCATTTTAGAACTGCAACATTTACATGTAAGACAGAATTTAAAACAATATAGTAGGCGTAAAATGTTGATAGGTTGGGTATGTAGGAGGAATACTTTAGAGTACAATTGGGAGAGTAGAGTTCACTTACTTCTGCGGAAATTAAACAAAAAAAATCAGTGCCAAAGGACAGCTGAATGTTTGCAAATCTAACTTACTAATCATGACTTGACAACATCTTCTATGTGTCAAGGATGAGTTCCAGCTCCACTATCTAATTTTGCAAAGACTGTCCTGTCTGATATCATTCCTTCAAGTGATTTACTAGATCCTCCATTGGTGTCTAAGTGTGAAAACCCACTCAGATAAAGACTTGAGCAGTGTTTGAGAAGGGAGGTGTGTAACCTGGGGTTGAGGAAGTTGAAAAGGTGATCAGTCATGTTTCTGGCTCTTCCTTCTTTGGTTGTCAGAGACTGTAGAAACTGACATGTGTTAACCATACTGGTCCAATAGGCCAAATGCATTAGGAGAAGACTTTGACCTAAGGAAAAGATTCTGTACATTTTTGTCATCAAGCTCTGGAAATGCACATACTGTAATCATAATAAATTATGAAAATTAAGACAGTCATCTGGACTTACCTGTTAAAAATCTGACATCTCAAAAGATGAACAACTTATTGGGCATACTTCATCAATTGTGTGGTTATATCTTTTGTTGACAGAAACACTAGCCTATGCACATGCAGCATATAAAGGGAAAAAATGATTCAAGGTGAAATGCAAGAGGTATTCCCAGTCCTATATCTATGCAAAGTGCAAATGTATCTAAAATAAGCTCAATTACCATACTTTTGAGCTTTTCATACAAGTGTCACACTCCACATCATGTATTTCATGAGCTTTCAGACCCACCATTGAGAATTTTTTCTTCATTGTTGATTATACCCATCTATGATTATATTTGCAAATTTAGGAAAAAGATTTATGCTATTTTCAAAGTGAGCAGTAATCCATGAAAGCTAATCCATACAGTGAAATCTGTTGGCCTTTAATGTACCACAAGGTTTGTTGTTTTTGCTGCAACAAACTAACACACTTACCCTTCTAGAATTTGTCATGTAAGATAGATTTTTTTCCTCATACCTTCTGTGCTTATCTCTGTGAAAGAAAATGCTTTTTAATATGGGATAACAGTCTGGTAACTTAACAGGCCAAAAATTTTAAAATAGTTGAGTACACTGTGTACACAGTGGAGTAGATTCAAGGTACCCTAATAGAATCTAAAGTTATTCTTAAATCTTTTCTTTATCGCATGAATGTACCAAGAATTACCTAGTGTGCATTAAGTGCCATAGTCCAGATCCTTATGTGAAGTAGCTTTCAATATTGCAGCGAACAATGGCAGATGCAAACTCCTAACCAAATTGGAATAAGTATTTTGTTGTCTTTTAAAATACTAATACAAGATTTCCATGCATAAGAGACACTGAAGTGTTGAAAGCTCTCTTGGATACTTCAGATAAGAAAGTTTGAGGACTATAAAAACCTGTATGGTTATTTTTAGTAACACTTCAGAGTGTAATTAAAATCAGCTTTCTACAGAGAAATGACAACTGATTATATGAGAATCGTGGAGGAGGCTTTTCCCAGCTGAAGCAGAATGCCTTCTCTGAAACAAAAAAAGTCTGCTATCCTGAAAAAAGAGCAGCACAGAAAAGCCAAGCTGCCTCTTGGTTCTTTCATTGTTTGAAAAACAGGTTTCCATTGGCAAACAAAAATTTAAATTCACTCTACTGAAACACCCAGTATATGAATGTACATTATATTTCTCCATGATTAGATCCAGTCAATTTCTGCATTTACCTGCAATAAACAGTGTTCATGTTATCTCACAACAATACTAAACACCTTCAGTATTAATAGTATTTATTATACATTCATATAATATCATGTATACATTAATATAAATCTCACAATTGAATGTCGTCACAGAATACTTTGTGAACCATGCAGGTTTTTCCATCTTAACATATTAGATAGCTCCATGGATGTGCTTGTACAAAAACGTTGTAAATCATCCAGTTTTAATTTTTGATGTCTTGTGCTTCTTCCATCAGTATATTTTAGAATAAAACAATTCTCACTCCTTGTAGTTTCTGTCTTTAGCTGTGTAACTGTGTTGTTTGTTTGTTGGTCTATATGTGGCCAAAATGTGGTACATCTGTAGTAGAACTTTTTAGTGTAGTTCAACAGTTGAAGGGCATACGTAGAAAACATATATGCATTAGAACAGTTTTTGATCATCATTTGGAACGTAGGACAGTTAGCTTTATGGTGCCATCTGCTGGGAAGCCACATTTAACACTGAAAATGCCAGTGAATCGCTGGATTCCTTCCAGTTCTTCTGCCTCTGCATTGGAAGTCTAGAGATTTTGTAATGCCATAGACTAAAACTGCCATCCTGTTCACACTTTCCTGGGAGTAAGCACCACTGAACACAGTGGGACTTACTTCTGTGATGACACGCACGATTGTGCTGTAATTGTGGTTCTCTGTAAGGCAAAAATTTTCAAGCCAAGTTTTCAAGTCTCACGGCTATAACTGTGATCTCATGTTTTAGCAGTTTATTAATAATTTCATAGGTACATTGTAAATTAGGGTCCATTTTCACATTATTTTCTGGTGGTCCTATTAGTACAGGTTGAGCCTCATTATTCGCCTGGGTTCCTTTTCCAAGCACTCACATGGATGGCAAAGAACACACTATAGCAAATCAATTTAAAAGTTTCTTTGCTCAGCCTTGCTGACCTTTGATGATGTAAGATAAGTCATTAAGAAGACAATCCATCAATCAGTCATCCTCCAAGCACTTAGAAAGAAAGGCGATTCACTCAACCCCTCCCTTCACCAATGCAAAGTGATCACCTTTCTTTCACATGCTCGGGGAAAGGGAGGGGTCCCCTGGAGAGAGGAGGATTGATGGATTGTCAGCCAGCTGCCCTCTTTCTCTCTCTCATTAAGGAGGCTATTGTTAAAGGACTGTTCAGTTTTTAAAACTGATTTTAAAGGGATGCATTTTTCCCCTTCTCCAGGGATAAGAACATAAGAACAGCCCCACTGGATCAGGCCATCGGCCCATCTAGTCCAGCTTCCTGTTTCTCACAGCGGCCCACCAAATGCCCCAGGGAGCACATCAGATAACAAGAGACCTCATTCTGGTGCCCTCCCTTGCATCTGGCATTCAGCACATTCCTTCTCATTTGCAGGGGCCATTCATGTTGAGTCAAATCCATGTATAAAAAATGTGTGTATAAATAGGCTGGACCTATATGTAACTTTTCACTTGATGGAGAGTTTGTAATGATTGAGAGAATGGGAAAGAGCCCTAACCATGAAACGAGAAACATACTAGTGAACATGTCGGAGACATGTCTTTTATGAACAAGCATTGTTTTTCTTATATTTTTTATTTTTCCACTCCCCCATTTGAAAATGGTGTGCTATCACCAAACCATAAGGACTTCATAGTATCCAAAATTATGTGTGAATTGGCTTTAATGACTAGGCTTGTGGCCCACTTTTCTGTGTTCAAATGCTTTCTGCTTAGCAAGTGTGTATGTGTGTTGTGGAGTGTTTCAGCCACCTTCAAAGCACTGGAACAAATGGAGTCAGTCTTCTGTTCAGAGTTCCATAACCTGGGCACCACTGCAGAGAAAGCCCTTGCTTGCATCTCTGCCAGGTGTACCTTTGCCAAAAGCAAGACATTCAAGAATGCCCTATCAGTTGGGTGGGTGCTTTCATATTGGGGTAGGCAGTCCTTCAAGTACTCTGGTAGATAGAAGCTGAGCACTCTGCAGTCTGACCTGCAGGAAGAGCTTTGGCAGAGGCATCTGGAATTTTTCACTCTTTCACCACCACCACTCTTCCATCCCAATGGCTGTTTCACACAATCCAAGTTCCATTCAGATAATTCATTTTTTATAGAAAACTTTGTGAGACCTGTGTATGACACACTCACATCTGTTTTGTAGCATCGTGCATGCAGCAAGAAGCGCTGGTTGACAGTGGATTCTCACAACTGACACATTGCACATACTGCTATGGTGGTATAGCTTTTTAGATTGTTTAAAGTCCAGCATCTGCATAGGTGCACCCTTTTTGTGCTCCTGCTGCTTTCACAGAACTGTGTTGTTCCTTAATTAATTCTAGATAGTCTGCAGAAGCCATCCTGGTGTGGAGCACTGTGACCTGTTGCAGCAGCAACAAAGAGATTATTCTATTTTTCCTGCATAGTGACAAACTCCCATTGTAAAATCTTATCACTTAGAACTTAATAATACTCTGAGGGATGAGGAATCAATCTAGAGATGATGTGGCCCTCCTGCCAAAAAGTTTGGACACCCCTGGCCTAGAGTCTGAAAAGGAACTACCCAGTTGGGCAATTGTAATTCAATTTAACATTCAGGCAGGACTTGTTCTTGCTAGCTATCCTTTGTCAGACCTCAAGCACCCAGATTTAATCAACCATAGAGGGGCCTTTCCTTGGGAGCCAGCAAAAGGGTCTTGGGCAGGAGGTCTGGCTCAGTTGGTAGAACTGCCACCTTGTATGCCTGAAGATCTGAGGCTGCCAGTTCGAAACAACGGAGAACCAAGACACACTGATATACTGATGAGCTGACCCTAGGTGGCAGAGAGGAGTTGCCATCAAGTGGAGCATGGGAGGCGAAGGGCCAGAGAGAGACCAGACCGGGAAGGAATCCAGCCTGGACAAGGAGTTCTATGAAAGACTAGAACAATTGTAAAAATCTCTACAGGGGTTTAGAACAGCCTGTCTATGTAAACCGCCTTGGATTAAAGTCTGAGGAGAAATCAGACGACCAAAGAAAGGCGGTATATAAATACCTGTATAAATAAAATCTCATCCCTATTTACTTCAGGGAGGCCTGCCCAACTCTGAAATCAAGATGGACACATGTTTGGGGAAAGAGGGTGTTTGTACACACTCCAGTGGCACAGCTGCATCAGTGCTGCAGCATTTCTCCATCTCCTTATTGTGAATCCTGAAGCCTTTTCCAGAACTGGATGTAGCCACAAGGCAGTGGAGGTTTGAGGTCAGAGTTTCCTTCTCTTAGATGAGCTGCCTTCCTAGGCTGACGAGTCCCATCAGGAGCCGGAGTCCCTCAGGCAGTTCATGGCTGAACACAGTCACGTTCTGGCAACTCCTGCGACGCCGCTGGAACCAACCGTATTGGCTTCTGCCTTTCCATTGGACCATTCCAGCGACGTGGAGAGGGGGGATTTGCTGCATGGGTAACAGCCTATCCTCCATACCTTCTTTACCCAGGCTTCGCGCACTGGAGAGGAACCACCATTCAGAGCGCGATACCATAGTCTTTCGAGACTGAAGGTTGCCAATACAATATTGTGAATCCTGAAAGGACATGTTCCTGTGCTCCTGAGGTTTCCACTGCCTTCACCTCATCTACCAGTTCCTCCCCACTGGTGAGGATGAGATCTAAGATAGCAGGTCCCAGGGTTCCGCTTCTACTTTCTCAAACATAAAATTATCAGCAAGACTTGCCAAGAATTTATTAGAGTGCTCATTCTTGGCGGAGTACGTTTTCCAACAGATGTCTGGGTAGTTGAAGTATCCCATTACAACCACATCTCTCTTCTTTGAACATTTGGTCATTTGCTCTAGGAAGACATTGTCCAGGCCTTTCTTCTGGCTAGGTGGCCTATAGCAGATTCCCAGACTTATGTCACCACTGCTTTGTTCCCCTTTTATTTTTATCCAAACACCCTCACCCAGCCTTTCCCTCTCATCTTCACAGATGTAGATTTCCTTAATATATAGTGCTACTCCCCCAGCCTTCTGTTTGTTTTTCTAGAATAAGATATACACCTCAATTACAGCATTCCACTTTTGCATCTCATCCCACCAAGTTACAGTAGTGTGCACTAGATTGTACTCACCTTCCTGTAGCAACAGTTCTAGCTCATCTTGTTTGTTCCCATGCTTTGCACATTGGTTATGGGTAAAAACACCTACTTCTCCATTTTATCACTCACTTTTGCATTTCCTGTCACCATATTCCCAGTGGCCTGTACATACACCTGTGCTCCTTTTTACCAGCCTTCAGCATCACATTGATCATGGAATCACTGCCTTCCCCCATGCAGCTTAGTTTAAAGCCCTTCCAATCATCTTTGTAAGCTTCTTCGCAAATGCATTTTCCCCAACCATTGTGAAGAGCAGCCCCATCTCTTGCCAGTAGATGTTCATCCTGGAAGCATATGCCATAAACAAGGAAACCAAACTCTTCTCGTTGACACCGTCTTCATAGGCGTTCATTCTCTTCCAGTATTTTTCATTCCCTGCATGCCATAACCCTCCTCCAGAAGTATCAATGGAAAAAACAACCTGCACACCAAATCTTTTCACCTCCCAGCCAAGCACCCAAAGTGTCTATTTTTAGAATGAGCCACTGCATGAGTTTAGATTTTAAAAGCAGACTTTTGGGCTGATGTAAGTTCTGCAGCAACCAATGTCCTTTTCTAAAGGGCCCTGGAGGACTCCTCAGAACCCCTATAGGCTTCTGGGGAGGGGAGGAGGTAGCCCAGGTGTATTGCACTGTAACAAACAGCTTCTACATGCCATGTAGAGCCTGCCACCCACCCAGCCCCCAGGTGGGAAGAGAAGGGCAGATGGGAAGAGAAGGGCAAACCTAGGCCAGTCTGGGTTGGGGTGAGCAAAGAGACTTAAGCTGGGGAGGAGAAGAAGAAAACTGAGCAAGAGACCCAGAACTGGGCTGTGTCCGAGGGTATAATGGACCTTAGTGTCAACATGAAGAAGCTGAGCCTGAGCGTGGCTTGTTTAAGACTACCACTGAGTTCACAGCAGAGATGAGATTCAAACTAGGGAAATTCTGATTTGCATCTTATAGCCCAATCCTTTACATGTCTACTCAGAAGGAAGTCAATGGGGCTTCCTCCCAGCTAAGTGTGGATAGAATTGCAGCCTTCAGCAGGGCCTCTGAGAGGAATTTTATCAGGGGGTACAAAGTTTCTTTTGGGCCCCTTGTTTTGGAAGGGAGTGAAACAGAGTGGGGGGATGTCAGTGGGGGTGGGCAGAATGGGAGCAAAACAGGCAGGGGGGAAAGTGGCAACATACGGAATAGCCTTTGGAGCCCAGGTCTATCAATCTTCCCAATTCTTCAGGTCTACCTGCCTTGCCTGCCTGTTGTTGGCAGCTAGATACAGTAATACGGAAAACCAAACACACACCTAAGTCTCTCTAAAATCTTTCAAATATAGAAAATCATTGCAGAAAATTAGCATCATCATATTTAGGCTCACACTAGAATGGCAAGTATCCTGTGTATACCAAAACTGAATTCTGCAGCAGCTGTAGTCCCACAGCTGTGTCCCTGATCTCTTATGCACTCCTTCATGGAAAGCAAATCCACAAGCCCAAGAGTGACTGTAGCAGATCAGTTTCCTCCCAGATATTAAGGACTGTTAAGGAATGTATGCATTCTGGGCCTGGTGTGTATGGCTTGGGTAGTAGTTGCCACCATGTGCCCACAGTAATGCCCCCAGCATCCCATGTGGGCAGGAAGTATGGGTGAGATTGGAAAATGGAAGATCCCAGGAAATTTCTGGGCCCCGTCCTTTGGCTCCTGGGCCCCCTTTCTGACCCTGGACGGGGTTCAAATTACCGCCTTTACCCCCCCTCTCGTAGACCTTGGCCTTCAGGTTCAATCCTATCAAACTTTCCAGTGCCAATGCAGTCTCAATGCAGCCCTGAAGTAGGAGAACAAACATTGCTTTACCTTGAGGGGATGTTCGCGACTGCCCTCCCCCACCACAGGATGCAGCACACGCCCTGTTGGTGCAGCTGCACCAGTGCTGGAAAGTTGGATAGGATTGGGCCCTAGCTATCTTGGCTGTAGTGCAGTAATGATATTGTAATGCAGCCTCCCTTCCTGCATCTTCAGGTAGACCTAACAAAAGCAGGCGGTGTCTCAGGAGAAGGGGACTTTCGTCCCCTTCCCCCGGGAAAGGGAAGCAGTCCTGCAATGGGGCAACTCACTTCACCGCTGACCAAGAGGTTGGCGGTAAAGTAGAGGCATTCGTATAGGGCGCCGAGCCCTGCACAAACGGTTAGGATTCGGTGGAGCTGAGCTCCACTGGACCCACCTCCTGCCTCCCTGCTTGCTCCTCCTGGCACGCCTCCCACCCGCTCTCCCCCCACCCCTGCCTCCCCATCACGCCTCCTGCCCGCCCTCCCCATACCTCATCATCCTCTTCCCCCGAGTAAGGGAAGTAACCCTGCAATGGGGCTACTCAATTCTGCGGTGGCTCTTGAGCCGGAGCACAATCAATAAGTCCCATATCAGACTGCATGGCCCAACATGGGGCTTAGGATCTGGTGGAGCCAAGCTTCACCAGTCCTGCCCTCCTCCCACTCCTTACCCTACCACACCTCCTTCCGCCCTCCCCATCTGTCCCTGCCCCAGAACATCTCTCCTCCACCTTCCCCCCATGCCCTCACTCACCTCTCTGCCACTCAGCAGTCCAGGCGATTGCTCGACGGCAGAACATGGACCCAGTACTGGAGCTGGTCCAGTGCAGGCTTGCACCGGGCTAGCTCCAGCACTGGGCCTGCAGTAAGGGCTTGCAAACGTGCCTTACAGTTCATTTGCGACAGTGCACACCAGTGCACACTGTTCAAGATTGGTTCTTTAATCCTGTTAACTTCAGTAGAATTAACCTGGCTCAAATTCAAGAAATAAGGCTTAAATGAATTTGTATCATGTGAGATATGCATTAATGCTTGCCGTTCATTCACATACACACAGTGGGGCAATGACCATGAGTGTAATCTGCAAAAATGAGCTTCACTCGTTGAAATTAACAGAATCTAGTGGTACCCAACTTTTTATTCCTGGATTGTGCCCCATTTAATTATCTTAGTATAATATCTGGCCCTTAAAATACTGGTCTGCTTGGCTTGCTACATTCTCATCAGCTCATATTACTCTCATAGTTTTGGAGAAAGTATTATTTCAGAGATACAATGCTTTTTTAAAAAAAAGTTTTCCCCAAAATTCTATGAGTTGAGCTCAATATTTATATTTGCATTAAATACAAGATGTTCTTCTGCCATGAATGCTGTTCTTTGTGCTAAGTTTAAATTATTGTTTGACAGTTCCTCAGATATAAGCTAACAGAAAAGTGATTAGTAAACACAGAACTGCAGAATTTCTTTGTTCTCGTTCACTATATCCCATTTTCAAAACAGCGGTTATGATATTTGGCTCTTTGGTAAGTTGAAAATAGCCTGTTCTTACAATTCTCCTTAGGGGGGAAAAATTAAAAGAAAAGGGCTGTATATTTTAAAGGCATGTAACAGTCTACTAAGAGAAATGTTTACATCTGGCATGATCAAAAGTCTTGTGGTGTATGCATGTGTGTGTGTGGGAGGTCTTGTTCTACATTAAATGGATTAACAAAGAAGACTCAAAATACTGTAGTTCCTATATTTATTTATTTTTTTAAAAAGTTCTTCCTGAAGCTTAAAATACCTGTGCATTTTTTTTTCTTTTTTGAAGTCTATTATTTATATTTGATGTGTGTGGAATGCATTCTTAAATTTTTCTTGTAATTGCTGGTTGAGAGACAAAAGATGCCCTGTATTTTAACCAGTTACAAAGCTTGATTTATGTAAGTTACTTATCCTACATCTAACATACATTTTTTCCCCACAATAGATCTCACACTTTTTACAACTCTGGAAAACTGATTATATTACAAATAAACTATAATTTCTTCTTTAATAAGACCACTGAATTTTGGACTGCTTTTAGAGTTTTCTGTATTGTCTGCTTGTCATTTTCTCTTGTATGTGTTTCCACAAAAGCAACTGATTTTTGTTTTTACTGAATTGCTTTGAAAAACCAGTATGCTGTAGTAGAATAAATGCAGATGTAACAGCAATAGGCCAGGACCTGAAGAAAGTCTTGAGGTGTGCCCAAGGACTTGAGAATAGGCTGCTGCTGCTGTAGGCTTCTTTCTGTGTCCTGGGAAACCTTGCCTTTGGGTCCTGGGTAGTTTACCAGGACATAATGGAGCAGCAGCAGCAGCAAACCTTTCTCTTCCCCCACGACTATTTAAAAAATGCCAGATTTCCTGTGTCCCACCACCTCTGTAGTTGTAGCAGCTAGTGAGCACAATGAGAAAGAGGGTGGTCTGCAGCCACTGTCACAAATTAGGATGTTTAGTCCACACATGGGGCTACCACTGATCAGACCACCAGGCCCACGGCCATTCAGTAACTAGGGATATTAGGGGAGGAGTGCAGAGACCACTACTAGAGTAGTGGGAAATTTGATTTATTAAACAAATATAGCAGCAAATGTACATTGAATTAAAAATAAAATTCCAGTCAAAACTTGACTTTTCCAATATTCTAAAAAGGTAGGCAGGTTCAGCTAAGAACCAATATAGGCATTCCCCAGCTTACATAAGGGCTCTGATGTGAACACCCTTATGTAAATTGAAACCAGACAGTGCAAAAGAAGACTCGCATGCCTTCTGCTCTGTAAAGCTTGCCAATTGCTTTGCTCTGTAAGATTGCTCAAGACTTCCTTCCTTTACATGGTAACATTCCCCCAAGTTACACAACTCTAAGGTAGCAATCCTATCCCCACTTACCTGGGAGTAAATCCCATTGACTATAATGGGACTTAATTCTGAGTAGTGCATAGGATTGGGCTCTGTGAGAGGGCTTCTTGTCCCATCCCGTGTCAAAAGATTAATCTGGGTTTAAAAAAATAATCTACTAAAATGATTGGCCACGTTATTTGGTACCAGTAAGTTCTGAAAATAGTTCAAAATGTCAAGAATAGAAGCAAAGTAAATAAGCAAATCTGGTAAATACTTGCATATTTAATTTGCCTAACTTAGTAATTGCAGTGTGTGGCCATTAATTATTTTGAAGAATATCAATACACTTGTGCAGTGTATTTGCAACGATTAAGTTTCAACATCCATCTTTCTTCTTTCTCTGCAGAGCTTGACTTCCATGTAGTAAATGAATCAATGGCTTTGGACCTAACATTTTCCATAATGTGTGACCTGCTACAGCAATGGGAGCAGACAAGTGCTGGAGTCTTAGTCCTACTAGAGTGGTTGCTAGGAAAAGAAGATGTTAAAGATTTAGAGTCTACAGCCTTGGTAATGCTACTTACCAGTGTTTGTCTACTGTTAGGAGTGCTTGGGTTCTCAGTGATGGATTTCACTACAGGATTTATATCACATCCCATAGACCCATGTCTTTTAGAATAATTCTCAACATTAAAGAGTAATGTTTTGCATTTTTAAACGAGCTTTCAAACTTAACATGATAATTTTGTACAGATTCACTGTATCATTCACCTACAAATGTCAGTAATATCCAATTGTGGACTTTCAGGCTGGGTAGATACTGGTGAAAGAGTGAATGCAACCTGAGCTTGTATGCTTCCTCCCTCTTTTTAGCTCCTACCTCTGTTGCTGGGCTGCAGTGTCAACATTTTGAAATGTTTAAACTGCAGCTCCTCATGTGGTTGTGAGCAATTTTGGGGTCACTAGTGCTAGTACAATTCCCTCTGTACTGGGATTGTGGTGAATGCATCATCACTCAGCCACTCATTTGTATTCATTCAGTAGGGCTGTGAGTATACCTGAAGGTTAACAATATCTTTGTCAAAGGCAAACATGTGCCTTTTGAGTTAGCTTGGTTTTAAATGGCCCAGCATTGCTATGACATATACTGGTGGTAGTTTTGCAATAATTCATAAATCTCTGGTCTAGCATCTCTTGGATGCTCTACTCCTGTTTTGTTGACAGATTTTGTGTGCATTTTTTAAAATTCCAAACATTTAGTGATATACTAAATTACTATGCTAATTGCATACAATTGTAAAATAAGTATTATAGTAATATAACCTGAGTCTGTGCATCTCCAGTAGACACATCTTCATGTTTTGAGCCACTGTTGCCTTACAAGATTCAGAAAAAATAAAGCAGAGTGTAGCATTTTCAGGGATAAAAATTTTATTTGAATATGAAAAACCTGAGAGTAAAAGAAGGGGATTTTCAGAATTAGAACTCAATATCTTTAGGGAGTATTTCTGCATGTACACCTCTCATTGACAGTGATGAAAAAAACTTTTTTTTTAGTTACAGGCACTAAAATAATGCAAAAGAATAAACCTATTGTTTTAAAACATTATGCAGCAACTTTCACTTATTCAGTCTTCACACACATACGTAAGACATAGATTTCATCAAGGTAGTCCAAAGCTATATCCTACAAAATCAAAATGTATCTGAAAGTGGAGAAGTAAAACTACTGGTATATTTTCCATCAGTATTATTTTCCCTGTTGAAAATAGTTATGGCTAGTTGCTTTCTGATTTTCCATTTATATGGAATTTGATGCCTAGAAAAGAATTCTGATAATCTAACCAGAACATTGCTTTTTTTAAAAAAAACACAAACAAAACCTCCCCCTCAGTGGCACAGAACTAAATGTTACAATTTTCAAATGATAAAACTGTGACCAGGGGGTGAGCATCTCCGTGTTGCCAAGCTACATGTCCCCCTCTCAGGGCTGCACACATTATTCTTTTTCCATACATATTTCTTCACTGCAATAAAAAGCATGCACATTGTATTGTCTAAAGAATCTATGTTGATCTATTCTGCTCACATATGCATGCACAGTGGGAACATATAAGCATCCCTGCTGAACCACTCAGTAAGAATTCTGTTTTCAACAGCAGCCAGTCAAGTTACCTCTAGGAAGCTCACAACCAGGGAGTTAAAGCAATATCCCTCTCTGTCGTTTGTTCCCATCTCCTGGTGCTTGAGATATACTGCCTTGAAATATGGAGGGTTCCACGCAGCTCTTTGAATCTTCCTCAATAGCTATATGGAACTTCCAGGACTAGAAGCTGTATACTTTTGGCTTTCTCTCCATGTATTTGGCGAATCCTTTTATAAATGTATCAGATTTGATGTTCCACATCACAACCAGTATCATTATTGCTGTGGCTACGTGTGCCTTTAGTGGTGTGCATGTACTTCACATATGCTGCATACAGGAGGAAAAGCTTAATTCATTATCCGCTTGCCAAATGCTATTCTAGGATTCTTTCTTACACAAAAACTGGAGTTTGCAAATTTTCACAAAAGTTCCACTCATTTTGATCAAGTTGCCCAAAACAAATGCCCCCCCCCCCCCAAATCAGGGATCCAGTATCTGCTAATTCAGTTTCCAGGATAGGGGGCTCCCATGCCCATTACAGTAGTTTTGTTTAGTAGTTCTGGAAGCACTGGTGTTTCTTGCTTTAAGAAGGCAAGGTTCTTGAGCTGAAGACGCAACGTGCAGACAAGCGTCCTGCACGTTAGAGGGAGACTAACTGAACGTTAACAGGAAGTGCTTGCCAGCATGTCACTCATCAGCGAAGCAAGAACGTTGCTTTGTTAAAGCAAGAAATACCAGCATTTCCAGAACTACTAAACAAAAACGAAGGTAATGGTGCAGGGCTGCTTTTTGAATAGGGTTCCCTCATATATGTGGTTCCTGTATCCACAGTAGGGGGGGGGGGTGGAACTGGAACAGAACTCCCAGGAATACAGAGGAATGCCTACATCTGCATAGTATTATTTGCCTGACAAGCAGTCCAATCCTAATCAACTTTCCTCTCCCACAGAATGCAGCTCATGTCCCATTCGCACAGCTGCATCAGCACTGAAAATTGGTGAGAACTGGGCTGTTAGTCTGGACATTTTTGTTGCTGGTGCATCTTGTGACTAGTCTTGTGTGTCCCATACCATTGTCAATATATTGAGAGTTAACTGCTCTTTTATTTTATCAAGGTGGAAAACGACTATCTGTTTGATAAAGGACAAACCAATTTTTGGGCTGAGACGTTAATGAAGGTGAGACAGCTCGGTAGACACCTCCTCCTGCTCATACCAATGACACGTGTCAATCCATGCGATCAAGAAAAACTCCACCAGTTGGCAAGATTAGCATCTGATCAAGCCCAGCTTGTGGCCCAGCTTCTTAAAGATATGCCTCCAACTCCAGAATTTTCCAGAACTGTAGAATTCACCAAATTAGCTATTCAAAGTGAAAGAATATCCATTGTAAGGCAAATATTAGGTTTGCTTAACAGTGAAATTGAAGCTTGTGGAGAACAAGGAAAGGTTGGAAACATGACTACTGATAGTTTATGTGCTGTTGATCACAGCTTAACTACATTGGGAACAAAGGACTAGTTCATTTATTTTGTATGTCACAGACAAGTGAGGATGGTAGCAATACATGTTAATGCGCTCCTTCATACTTGAATTCATTGGGCCTTCATCAGAATTTCTGTAGAACTATCCTCCTGTTGTATTTCATTTTATATATATAAAAATATATATACTTTGTATTCTTTTTCTCATCATGTTCCAGAGCGATTCATGCACAAGCAAATGCAATTGTGTGTTAAAGTTTTAATGATTCCTAATATAATGTTTTATCCATGTAAAACAAGACTGACAGTTCATAGCTTATATTTTTAACCATGCTTGAATATAAGGGTTGATTTTTTTGTAAGTATTCTTTCTCTATGTAGCCTCAAATACCTGCTTTTCCATATGTAACTACTTGATTATCCTTGCAAATTAAGACTGCAAGTTGACATTGTAATTGTGCAAGTGAAAATCAGAATAAAACTTGTAGTTTCTTTTTCAGAACAATCCTGCTTTGTATGTATATATGGTCCTAATTCCACAAAAATGTGGATGCATGCTTTCCTTTTTTATAAGAACTACATTCAGCATGCAACATTCACCACTTCAGAGATTTGTTGGGCAAAGTCAGTCCTTATTTGTTAGACATTTCCGTTAGACATGGACCAAGGCTGACTGCAACTTCTTAATTATTTTCCTTATTTTTAATGTACTTTGCTCTTATTTTTACTTTAAATGGTGTGTTGTCTATGATTAAGAAATGTGTATTGCAGCAAACACTGGATTATTTCTTTTTCCCCTAGTAGCTCAGAAGTATGGAATGAAAAACAGACTTTTTTTCTTCTTTAACAAGAGTTGACGTGTATATGTACAGCATGTGGTAACAAATATTAAGATACCAGTTTCAGGTTTTGCAAGTTGGTTGGTTGGTTATGATCATGTATCAATTTTACAAACAAGTTGATTTGGAAAGGTAATTCGTTTGTCAAGAATGAGCTTGTTCTATTAGCGTTTTGTGTGAATTATCTGAAATGTAGATATGTCTCTGTTTGGGTTTTATGTTAACTATTCAAAATGATCCAGTAGGTGGCACCATAATACATGTTTTGCTACAGAGCCATTAAATTGACCAGTGTTTCCTTATATTCAAGATTGCAAAGTTGCATATACAAAATACCAGGAGTAATGGCTCTCTAGTGGATTGGGAAAACTAAAATGAAAGCAAATTGATATACTATTTGCTTTCATTTTAATTGTTCAAGTTCTGCTTAAGTTGCAGTTTACGTATACTTTAAATTAAAATATTGTGTACATTAAACCATTGCCTGCTGGTTCACAGTGAATTTCCCATCAAAAAAGAAATGGTTGTAACATGGCACAGATATGGTACCAGCCCCTGGCACATTGGAAAGACACTGCCAGTCCACCGTATCAGATTGTTTGAGAGGGTCTGCATTAAACTGTTCTGGTTGAGGGGATTTGTTTATTTATGGTGACACCAACTACACAGTCAACTGCCATATTAACATGTCACTGAGGGCAAATAAAGCCCTCCCATAAATCTGAAATTGGGGAGGTGGAATGTATCAGGCACCATAAACGCATTCCTTTAGCCACCTATCTGCTTGCTCCTTCACAATGGATCATCGATCTGCCTCTCCCAGTTGCTGAAAGGAAGGCTCAAGGTGGTCAAAAAGTCTTTGTGGATCACCACTCTTTAAAAAATGGCTCTCCAAGTTACAGATTTTTGGTCATAGGTGGTTTTTGCACAGGCGTAGTATGTCCTATGCTGGTTCTTTTGCACACATGCAATAGTAGTGGGCCAGTAAGAACCAGATGTTTTGATTTCAGTATATTTCAAGTACAGAGCCCAGGAACCTAATCTGTACCTAAGTAGGGGACTTGGTGTATAATGTTTTCTAAGGGTTCACTATTCAATAAAAGATCTGTTGTGTCATGCTGTTTCCTTAAAAATGAGTCTGCTTGCCTTCAGTCTCTTTCCTGACATGGAACTATAATTAGTAAGAAAACTAATTTTATCCATTTTAAATTATATTCATTTAATGATTTCACATACCTTTTATTGGCTTTCACATAAAATGAGTAATTGGTTCAACAAAAGAAAGTATTGCTGAGCCATTTCACTGTGTTGCTTCTTTAACATCATGTAGCTTCTTACTTTGATAACTTAAAATGCCCAGCTTAGTGGGTGTGGGTGCAGGTAGGTGAAAGTGTGAGCTGGAGCGCCCACCTTAACTTTCATAACTGGCAAACCCTGCTTGTACTTGGCATTGTAAGATGTGTGATAGCTGAGTGGGCAGAATTTAGAAATAATAGTAAACAAAAATGCTTTAAGAAAAAAAGCAGGCTTAGTGGTGTTAAAGTCTAGCTTTAAAGTGTGTCATATCCTTTGCTTTACTGACAGCAAATAATTGTACGTCATCTTGTATGCATTTCGTCACATTGCGAGTTACTGTATAACTTCCCAATCAGAAACCTTTAAACCTTAAACAGCAGCTGTAAAAGAACAAAAGTCTCAGAGTGAGTAGCAGTTTGTAGTGTGTTTATCAGTGGGTTATCTTAAGTATTGGTTGTCTTGCCTGTTGACTATAGATTGATCTTTGCTTGCCTGCCCGGACTGTTTTGTAGGGCGCCCAGCGCTTAGGCCTGGTTTGCTGAAGGAGGGGGATGGAGTGGCTGAGAACCAGGAAGTGGCATCTCAGTGTTTGCAAAGTGTTGCAAAAAAAGGCTGGACGGGGGACAAAGGCGGAGTTGGAGGGGTGCGAATAAAAATAGTCACCCTCCGTTTTAGGGAGGCTGTTCTCAGGGAAGGCCAGGCCTGTGCAAGCAAACCCCCCCCCCCCCGCCTTACAGTCCACGTGAAGCCAGCGGTCCCCTTCAAACCGCTGGGGGAGGTAGCGCTACTTTGCCGGGAGGCAGCGCTAGGGGGTCCCGTCTCCGAGGAGCGCCTGGCCCGCGTGTCACGTCCGCCTCTCAGCCAGCAGTGCAACTTCGCAGACACGGCCCGAAAGCGCTGCCAAGCGGACGAGCTGCAGTTCTAATTGCTCCAATGACCGCGTTGGGACCGCGGAAGGCGCGGCTTCCCCCCCCCCTCGAGTGCAGCCGTGCCCTGCCTTGCATCGCCTCCCTGGTAGGGCGCCTTCCCTGCGAGCGCTTCGCAACGGAACGCGCGGCCGGGGCTCGCTCTCCTCTCGCTGGATCCGGTGCCACCGGGGGCAGGCAGCAAAGGGGCGTCGGAGTCGCTCCGGTGTGAAAGCCCGGGCTCCGGCTCGCCCAGAAGAGTGCCTTGAAGCCGGCGCGGGGGGTGTCGCTTGCTCTGCAGCGCCTCCCCAGCCAGTGCCCCCCTAGTAAACCCCTTCACACGGATGTTCCCCTGGGACCAGTCCAGAGTCAGCGGGCCAGGGGCACCTCGGCTGCCTTTCCCTAAATCGCTTCCCCCCCCCCAGCCCCGCACTATTGTAGCCCGCGTTGACCCAACTCCATTATTCTTGCGCTCCAACAAGGAAGGGGAGCGGGCTGGAGCAGACCTCGACTTCCCCTTGGCAGCCCCCTCAGAAGTAAGTGCCATTGAGTTCAATTGGGCTTACTCCCAGGAAAGTGCATAGGATTGCAGCCTAAGGCTACATTCCCATCCACACTTTCCTGGGAGTAAGCCCCATTGATTATAATGGGACTTACTTCTGAGTAGACATGGATAGGATTGGGCTCAGAGCCCGCAATTCTATGCACGCTTACTCAGGAGAAAGCCCCACTGAATTTAAGACTGAGGCTGCAATCCTATCCACATTTTCCCGAGAGTAAGTCCCATCAAACACAATAGGACTTACTTATGAATAGTCATGCATCGGATTGTGCACTGAGAGCCCAATCCTAGGCACTTCTACTCAGATGTAAGTCTCACTATAGTCAATGGGGCTTACTCCCACCCCCGCCTCCACTAGCAGCATAAAATCGGATTGGTGTGTCCCAGGAGCGGACTTGGAAAACTTTCTCCCTGCTGCAGCAAACACCCCGGAGAAAGGCTGGCACGTCTCTCTGGCTTCGGTGGGACTTACTCCCGAGTAGGTGCACCTGGGACTGCGGTGTGACGGCGCACACGATGGGAGTGGGGCAATGGTGGCATGCACACACACATATAGGGTGCAGACTGAATCCTACGGTCGCAGCGGGCGTCACCGCCAAGTGCCCGTGCACAGGATCGGGCTGCGCTGCGCGGCTTCCTGGCTACCAATGCCAAGCTTCTGCGCCAACCTGGAGAGCGGAGGAGAAGAGGCTTTGGGGAAGGCAAAAACCGCCGGGGTATTTATGCAGGGCGGCCAAAATCTCTCCCTCGCCTTGGCTGGCGCGCGTCCAGGCGCAGGAGGGGCGGAGCTGGCGAAGGGCAGAGCCCAACGCAGGCTCGCAGCTGCGCCGCGGCAGCCCCGACGCCCCCCTTGCGAGGCGCAGGCGCTGAGCTCGGCGGCCCGGGCGGGGAGGGAGCCGTTTGCTTTGGGGCTGTGTGTCAAAGGACAAGTCGCTGGCTGGCCCGATCGCATCACAAGACCTTGAGCGGCTGCCAAATCTGGGAACTAGTCAGCAGCGCCCGCGCGGGGTGGGGAGGGGGAAGCCCTTCTGGGCGGCGAGCCCGGAGGCTGGGGAGTTAACTCTGCCTTCCTCCCCCCGTCCCCGCGCTCTCTCGGCTTTACCAACTTAGCGCTCCCCGACGCCAGTTGCACGAGAAGCGGCGAAGCTCGCCAGCCAGCCTTTGTTTCTGAAACCTGTTGCGTGGCACAAAGTCCTGGGAGGGAGGGAGGAAGAGGAGGAGTTGCAGGGCGTCCTATTTCACTCTTTGATGCCTTCACTGCGAGCTTCCCAAACGACTCAGCAGGAGTGTGAAACCGGCAGGGAAGCCCGGTGCCAGCCTGTGATGACTTGAGACTTCCGAGCTGTGCAAGGAGCTGGGCGGGCTTCGTGCAAACAAGGCGCTGAGCGGCTACACCCAGTCTGGCCAGAGGATCGCCAGGGGCTCTCGGTGCGCTTCCTAATGGTGCATTCGTGTGTCTTCATAACACCCTTCCTAGACTGCATGCAGCAGCACAAAAAATCGCCTGAGAACACTTGGAGTGAAGGCGTGAACAGCCCAATCCTATTCAGTTTCCTAGGAGTAAGCCCTATTGACTCTAATGGAA
The DNA here is from genome assembly GCF_035046505.1 of Tiliqua scincoides. NCBI lineage: Eukaryota > Metazoa > Chordata > Lepidosauria > Squamata > Scincidae > Tiliqua > Tiliqua scincoides. Next base: position 260,264,338 of record NC_089821.1, on the reverse strand, counting down.
CTTACTTCTGAGTAAATATGCATAGGATTGGGCTGTAAGGCCACACTCCTATGCACTTTCCTGGGAGCAAGCCCCATTGAACAGAATGGGACTTTTGAGTAGACCTGCTTAGGATTGGGCTGTAAGCCAACATGCATTCCTGGTGAAAAACCTTTCTTGTAAATTAGCAACTGTTTTACAGCCCAATCCTCAGAAGTAAGTCCCATTAGAGTCAAAGGGGCTTTTTCCCAGGAAAGTGTGGATAGGATTGGGCTGTTAGTTCACACGCGTGCACACGAGACCCTCAGTACTTTGCATGCTTGCTCGGGAAGCAGATGCCACTAGTGGGGCTTGCTCCCGAAAAAGTGCCCTCTTAAGAGTGCAGCCTCAGCAAGTCTGCAGCTTTTTCTGCGCGCCACGTAGTTCAGCAGGTGCAGCAGCCACGCTGCATTCTTGAGCAAACCTCGTTGTTGCTTTCCCAGTGATTAACCTCATGGGAGTTTCCTGCACACATGGCGTTATTACAAGCATGTGGAAACTGGCCCGCCCATTACACGCAGCGCGTACTGAGCTGCAAGTAAACAGGACCTGGTAGGATGTTTTCCCTGGAGCCCCGTTCTGCCCTGCAAAGTACAGTAACCCCACACAGGCCGAGAAGGCGTGTGTAGAGGGAACAGTGCCTTCTCTATGCAGGGATCAAGGCTGCAGCGCGTGCCTAGCACAGCCCGGACTGGGGGGTCTGCCTCTCCTGTGAACATGGCCCAGCCACAACTCGCAGCCTCGCCACACCTCCCCGCACTCTGGGCCGCGGAAGAAAATTGGCGGCGCCCAATGAGAAGGAGCGCAGCCGAAAGGGGGCAGGGCTGGGTGGGAGGAGAAGCTCTGGGTGGTGTTGCTGGGAGACCCCGGCCGGGTCAGTGTTCGGTCCCTCCCCGATGCTGCCCGGGCATTTATATATGGGGCGTGTGCAGCCCTCGCGGAGTTCCAGCAGCCAGACAGCCACGACAGCCGCCGCCTCTTGGGCTGGGCACCCCCGCGCCCGACTCTGCTGGGCAGACCATTTCAGCTCTCAAGACATCGACCCTCCCCTGCCCAGTCGTGGCTCACCCAAAGCTCCCGAGGAAAGTGGGATCCTTCGGTCCTTCCTGCATTTCCGACCATTACAGGATCTAGAAATGTCTACGACGCTTCTCTCTGCCTTCTACGACATCGACTTCTTGTGCAAGGTAAGAAGGCTGCTGCTCTCTGGAGACGCTTCTGGAGCACAACTGCTTGCAGAGGGCAGCTTCACCTCTTTTTGAAAAAAAGCTGCCATCCTGTGCACGCTTGCTGGGGAGGGAGCGCGCTCTCTTGGGCCCCGTGGGGCTCGAGGAAGCGTGCATTGGAACGAGCTGTGCAGCCTGCTTTGTTCTGCAACAAGTTGTGGGACGCGAGTCAGACTTTGCGAGGGTTTCCACTTTTCCAAGTGGAGCTGCTTTCTTTTCCTTGTTGGAGGAGAGCTGTTGCTTTTCCTGCAGGATGTGACCTTATGGGATTTGGCTTCCTAACCAAGGGCAGCTCCCTGCTGAAGAGGAGAGTTTTGAAGGAGTTGGAGGCTGTAGTCCTATCCACCCTTTCCTGGGAGTAAACTCTATTGACCATAATAGGACTTACTTCTGAGTAGATGTGCCTAGGGTTGGGCTCACACAGCAGAATCCTATGCACACTTTCCTGGGAGTAAGCTCCATTGACTAGAATGGGGCTTACTTCTGAGTAGATGTGCCTAGGGTTGGGCTCACACAGCAGAATCCTATGCACACTTTCCTGGGAGTAAGCCCCATTGACTAGAATGGGGCTTACTTCTGAGTAGACGTGCCTAGGGTTGGGCACACAGCACAATCCTAGCCACCCTTTCCTGGGAGTAAGCTCCATTGACTAGAATGGGGCTTACTTCTGAGTAGATGTGCCTAGGGTTGGGCTCACACATCAGAATCCTATACACACTTTCCTGGGAGCAAGCCCCATTGACTAGAATTGGACTTGCTTCTGAATAGACGTGCCTAGGGTTGGCAACACACACAGCACAATCCTATGCACACTTTCCTGGGACTAAACTCCACTGACTAGAATGGGGCTTGCTTCTGAGTAGACGTGCCTAGGGTTGGGCTCACACAGCCCAGTGTGTCCACCCTTTCCTGGGACTAAGTCCCATGGACTAGAATGGGGCTTCCTTCTGAGTAGGATTGGGCTGCGAGGCAGTTGTTGCTGGTGGGTGCGTGTGTGGTTTGCTTCTTCCTGTATGCGGTGGGTGTGTGTTGAGGCTAAGCTGCTGCCCCGGCTCCAGCTGTGGAGCTGGAGAGCTTCAGCCCGGTCCCCACTGGCTCGAGTGGGAGGGGCTCCGGACCACCCCTCACAACTTTTTAAGTGGCACCTGAGTTACTGGGAGCGGGAGGGAGCCTTGGCAGGCAGCTGGCTGGGGGCGCTGCCCTTCCTGGAGAGCGGCAGCCTCCCCCTTCCTGGCAGTCACGGTGCCCCTTTTTCTCCCTCTTCTCTCCCTCTGCCCTCGCGGCTCCCAGAACGAGAAGTCCCTGAGCAGCCTGAGCAGCATGCTGGACAAGAAGGCGGTGGGGAGCCCCGTGGGCGCCTCTCCCGGCTCCAGCTTCGCGCCGGGCTTCCTGCGGAGGCACTCGACCAGCAACCTGCAGGCTCTGGCCAACGGCGGCGCCAAGTTCCCGGGCGGCTCGTCGTCCTCGCCCTCGTCCTTCGGCGGCCTCAAGGAGCCGGGCGGCGGCGGAGGGGGCGGCGGCGGCAGCAGCCCCACCGCCCTGCTGAACAAGGAGAACAAGTTCCGCGACCGCTCCTTCAGCGAGAACGGCGAGCGCAGCCAGCACCTCGTGCAGCAGCTGCAGCAGCAGCAGGTGGTGGTGGTGTCGGCGGCGGGGAAGGGCGGCGGCGGCGGCGGGGCGCCCATCAACTCGACGCGCTACAAGACGGAGCTGTGCCGGCCCTTCGAGGAGAGCGGCGCCTGCAAGTACGGCGAGAAGTGCCAGTTCGCGCACGGCTTCCACGAGCTGCGCAGCCTCACGCGCCACCCCAAGTACAAGACGGAGCTGTGCCGCACCTTCCACACCATCGGCTTCTGCCCCTACGGCCCGCGCTGCCACTTCATCCACAACGCCGACGAGCGCCGCCCCGCGCCCGCCGCCGGCAGCTCCGCCGCGCCCTCGCAGCCGCCGCCGCAGGCCGGCCCCCCGCAGCCGCCGGCCCCGCACGGCGGCAGCGGTCACCACCACCCGCTGCACCCCCCGCACGCCGGCAGCACCGGCGACCTGCGCGCCTTCGCCCGCGACCACCCGCTGGGAGGCGCCTTCGGGCTGGCGCACCCGCGCGCGGGCGGGGACAGGCCCAAGCTGCACCACAGCCTCAGCTTCTCCGGCTTCCCCGCCCACCACCAGCACGGCGGCGCGGCGGCGGCGCAGGGCGGGCTGGAGGCGGCGGCCGCGCTGCTGCTGGAGAGCCCCGGTGGCTCGCGCACCCCGCCGCCCGCCTCCTACTGCGAGGAGCCGGTGGCCTCGCCGCCCTGCGCCAACAACGCCTTCGCCTTCTCGGCCGGGCAGGAGCTGGGCAGCCTCATCGCGCCCCTCGCCCTGGCCCCGCCGCCGCAGGCCGGCTGCTTCGGCGCCGCCGCCGCCTTCTACGCCCGCTGCCACCAGCAGCACCCGCCCCCCGGCCCGCCCGCCTCGCCGCCCTTCAGCTTCCAGCCCCTGCGCCGCCTCTCCGAGTCGCCCGTCTTCGACGCGCCCCCGAGCCCTCCGGATTCGCTCTCCGACCGCGAGAGCTACCTGAGCGGCTCCCTCAGCTCCGGCAGCCTCAGCGGGTCGGAGTCGCCCAGCCTGGACTCGGGCAGGCGCCTGCCCATCTTCAGCCGCCTCTCCATCTCCGACGACTAGGAGGCAGCAGAGGAAGTGGGGCTGGAGGGGAGGGGGAGTCGCTGTCGGGGGTGAGCCCTCAGTGGGGCAGTTGCCCGCCTTCTTCCTTGCCTCTTCCCCTGGCTCTACCCCAGGGGCAGCTCCCCCGCCTCTCTCCCCCAGGAGCAGAGACTGCAGCAGCCTCCAGAAACTAGCCAAGCTCGCACAGATCCTTCCTTCTGTTTTGTGTTTTCCTTTTTAATGTATGCTTTTTTTAAGTGGAAAAAAGTCCTTTGATTGCTGAGCAAATTAAGACAGGGAAGAAGGCAAAAGAAACTTTTTTTTTCTCATCAAGATGAACAAAAGAGAGTTTGCAGAAAGGCAGATGATGTTTGTCATCAACAGAACAATCTTATTTTTGTATCTAAAGACCTTGGAAGGAGAGAGTTTTTCTTTTTTTTCTTTTTGGAGACAACTTTAATATGCACCAGCAGCAGCAGCAGCAGCAGCCATTCCATCTTCAAGTGTGAATGTCAGGAGGGGAGGAGGCAAAGGGTGGATGGAGAGTTTGCAAACAAAAAAAAAATCTCTCCAGTCCTCCCCCAGGAATCAACAATCAATCTGGAGGCCCATGAACTCTGCATTCCAGGTCCCTCCAGATCTATGTACAACCACAAGAATTTAAGGAGTGTGGGGTTTTTTTGCCTTTCAATCAAATTTAAAAATATACTAAATGTATAAGCTTTTAAAAGAAAAATCCAACATCCTGCCAAGAATATGCCTTGATAACAACACTCTAGTTTTTTATATATCTATATATATATATTATAACATGCTAAAACTTCCATTCCAAAGTTTAATATTGGTTCCATTGCCACCACTTAGTGGATGTTTGGCTTAGAACAATTTTTGTTGCTTTATTTGGAAGCATTCAACTGAATTTAGTTCGTAATTGTTGGCGAATAACTGCTGATTTTTTAATTTTTTTAGCTGTCCGAGTTGATTGCGCAAGTCACTGCACAACTCAATATGAAACTATTTAACTTATTTATTATCTTGTGAAAAGTATACATTGGTAATTTGTTCATACTGTATTTATCGGGTATGATGAAAAGCAATAGATATATATTCTTTTATTATGTTTAAATTATGATTGCCATTATTAATCGGCAAAATGTGGAGTGTGTTCTTTTCACAGTAATATATGCCTTTTGTAACTTCACTTGGTTATTTTATTGTAAATGAGTAAAATTCTTAATTTAAGAGATTGTATGTAATATTTATTTCATTAATTTCTTTCCTTGTTTACGTAAATTTGAAAGATTGCATTGGCTTTTTATAGAAATCTGACTCAATGCTGTGGAAGTAGTATGAGAAATTTCAATGGGTTTTAGAATGTACAATGGTTGTAACCCGTCCAAGCTTAAAGGAAACCTACTTTGCAATCAGAATTTAAAGTGGCAAACCTAATTCAAACTTAAAATTAACCAAAAAGTATTCGTGTTGCCTAACTTCACCAATCACACTGTGATAGTCTCAAAATATGTAGCAATAAGGGGGAGGGGGGAGGGATCCCAGTATTATCTCTCACAGTGCCTTCATAAGGGTCCATGCTTGCCTTAAATCTTCCTCAACCAAATAAGTATTTTTCTTAATGCTTGAGAATTTGAATGTAGGGCTGGGGTTTTTTTTAAATACAAGAAATTGTGCCACTTATTTTATAAGAAAGGAGGCCACCTTTTTGGAACTGAACACATTTTGCATACATAATCATATCTTTAATAAAATTCCAAAACAGGTAACTTTTTCTTGTTAGTGAATTCTCCAAAACTTTACTGGAAGGTGGATGAATGAGCAGTACCTTTAAGGGGTGTGGTTTTTTCTAATGTACATAGGTACAGGTTCAGCACTATGTACTCTTTGGACTACTTTAACAGAAGTATGTTTTGAATGTAACTAGAGGATAAGTCAACTTGAGTTGTAATATATTTTGGAGAGTCAGTTCACTACAAATTTGGAGTGTGAGACTGTAAACTTTGTACTGTAAATGTTTTGTAGTTCTCCCAATAAAACTTTGAGGGGAAAAAATCCCAAGCTATTAAAGCCATGTCTGTAAGGTGGTACTTCTTTATTAGCTTTCCCCTATCAGAATGCTGTCTAGGTACAGATTAACCTGGTTTTGAACTGCAGAATTGCTCCATTCCTGCAGAAAAGCTGGGAGACTGCCAAAACCAATAACTCTGCTCCAGAAGGTTCCAAAGTACTGTTGCAAACCACATGCTATCCTGTATACATTGACTGAGGAGGGAAAGGCAAGTAACCTTGTTTAGTGAGATCTACAGGTACTGACTTTAGAAGGGCGGGGGAGGGGGAATTGCATACCCTTAGTATAAAGGAAGTTGACACTGGCTTGACAAAGGAAATGGTAGGAAGGGATGATGTTGCAAGAACAGAAATAGTTCATCCTTGACTGCTCCAAATGCAAGGGCTATAACTTGAAGTAACTGAAGTTCCACCATACAGAGGTCTCTGGCGGTGGTGGTTTCTTAATTGACACTAAAGTGATTTTTTTTTTCTCTTCCAGCAAGGGCCTAACAATGGTGACTTTTCTCCTTGACAAATCCACATTCCCCCACAGCACTCCCTCCCACTTTACCCCTCAGATTGGTCCAGGGAGGGTGTGTTTCACAAATACAGTTTTCCTACCTTTCTCTGGAGTCCACTATAGAGCTGCTTCAAATTGGATGACCCCTTTTACGAGGAAGTAGTTCTGCAGGTGAAGAGAGCATACACTGACTGATGTGATGCATAGGACTGGATAAACTTCATACTGTTTCTGGAAGTGTTTTTCTATATATTTTGGTGTTGCAGTATGGGGGGAAATAAACTTGTTTGAAGTCTTTAAGAATATCTCCTCTACTGTTTGAGAGCTCAGAGGGAAAAGGCCTTCATTAAAGGTTTTTCCTTTAAAAAATACACTGTATATCCACATAAGAAACTTGCATATTAGGGAGAAAGCTCAGCTACAGTATTGATTACATAGTCTTCTATGTGCAAGTAACTTCCTTTGTATGGAAGAGCCTTCATTATGAACTCTCATGTCAGGTGGTAGTTTCAGATCAAGTTTATTTTGTCATCTGGCCTTGAGGATTAGGCCCAAGTGGTAGTTCATTGACACTTTTTTGTCACCTGTTTCAAAGCTTGACTTGTACTGTAACATGGGCCTTCAAAGGCTCATCAACTTACACATTAAGCCTCCTGCATGTATTGGTTTCTGTGGTCCCATGATCATACATGTTTATTTTTATTAGCCCTGGAACTAAAGCTAACATAGCCTATCTCTGCTGCCAGGGTGACTTCTATAAATAACAGCTAGAATGCATGCTCTGTAGCTTAACAAAGTTTGGCTGGACTTGTAATATTGAAATTAACATTAGCACCACAATAACAGTGTTGGCAGGAATGCCATCAAATGGTCATGGTACTGATCTCATTATTGCAGGTATCTCTATTGTAGTTTCTGTAGTTCAGACTTTGGTGGCTGGTACTTAGCAAACAGTAACTTCTATAATATAACTTGCTGACATGTTTTAAGGCTTTGCTAAGAAAGCAAAGAACAAACTATTAAATATAACTTGAGTTATACTTAGGTTTAAAAATTGTCATTCTGGTTTGAAACAGCACTCATAGACATTTGGGATGTTAACTGCAGTTAGAGCTAACAGCAATGCAAGCCTACTTAATAGAGTGTTATTAGAGGTGTTTGAAATGGCTCTTTTACTGAGACGTAATCCCACTGTATTCAATAAGACTTGGTCTGCATTTATTGTCCCCCCTCCCTGCTTGAATGCATAGTCACCTGCAAGGTACTTGATGAGTCTCTTGCCCGCCCACCCCCATTCTTACTGGAGGCTTATCAAGCAACCCTGATGGGCTGTTTATATAGGCACAGTGGCCTGTACTCACTCAGTGAGTCACAAGTTGTGTTAGGTTTGATCTACTTGGAGAATGCAATAGGTTATTAAGAATGCTGGTCATTTTTCATCCTAATGCTGCTACTTGTCATTTGTACTGCTATTTAGAGTGATAAATACTTTGCATATATTGTTTTGTAATTATTACAACATCCCTCTAAGGTAGGTTGGTTTTTGCCTGAAGCCTGTTGGTGAGTTCATGGCAGAAGCACAACCTTAACTTGGGACTTCTTGATTCACAATCACCATGCTAGACTTTTTTCTTTTTTTTAAGTATTAAAATATTTTGGCTACAATCCTAAACAGACTTACAGCCCAATCTTATACAGGCTTACTCAGAAGTAAGTCCTGTTCTGTTCAAGGAGGCCTACTCCCAGGGAAATGTGCATCGGATTGTAGCTTTACTCAGGTGTAAGCATCACTGCACTCCATGGAACTTACCTTTGATTAAACCTGCACAGAATTGTACTATTAGTGCCCTAAAAAGTAGGTAGAGCAAAAATTATTTTTTAGTATCTTAGCTGGAGGAGCTTTATCCTCTATTTTTCCAGCTGCTAATTCGCAATCATTTCACCCTTCATTCATTAATAGGCTTTGGGTGTGAGTCATAGCAGCATGGTTTGGTGTTTTCTGATTGGGGTTTAAAGCTTGAAAAATGGTTGTTTCTTATAATACCCATTTGTTCTTGTATCCAGCTATTTTTGTGGTGCATGTGCTAAAAAGATTAGTATTTGATCATCAGATGCCAGTCTCTACTACCAAGTTATTTCAGAACCAAATAAGTTTTGAAACAATGCTTATATTGCATGATATTTGCACGAACAACTAGCTTTAGTCCCAGAATTTTAGGTGAAGCAGGCTAAGTGTATTGGATGTTTCTTGTTGCCCTACAGGTAACCTATGGAATAGCACCCTCTTTTCTTGCAGGAAATGTGGATCAAATGCGCATTTTTGTGGTGAAAGAATACTGTGAAGTTACAGTAGGGTAGGACCTTCATTTTTTTTTCCTTTTGAATATTCAGTTCATGAGGGAAATTATATTGGAAGAAATCTGAGGGATATCTGAGACAGCCATTTTCAAGTCACATGCAGTAATAATAATTTCATCCACTTTAAAAGGATCCAATTCTATCCAACTTTCCAGTGCCAATGCAGCTGCAATGCAACCATGAGATAAGCAAACAAATACTCCCTTACCTGAAGGAGGCCTCCATGACTGTCACCTGCCAGTGGAGAATGCAGCATATTCCCTGTAGGCATGACTACATCAGCACTGGAAAGTTGGATAGGATTGGGCTCTTCGAAAACCATAGCTAAGTAAGGGCCCAATTCTATCTAGTTTTCCAGCACTGGTGCTGCTGTGCCAATGGAATATGCACTCCATCCTGTGTTGGGGATACAGTCACAGAGGCCTCCTCAAGGTGTGGGAACATTTGTTCCCTTACCTCGGGGCTACACTGTGGCTGCACCAGTGCTGGAAAGTTGGTTAGGATTGGGCCCTAAGTGGTTTTGAACATTGTGCCTATATTTGGAAATGTGGTCTCACATCTCAGTGCATGGCTAGGAACTACAAGTATATCCCTCACATTGGATTATTAGCAGGATTCATATGTTACAAAACAGTCAACTGGAGAAAATGATTGCAGCAATCCTTAAGAGAACATCCAGGTCTCTAAGGCAGTGTTTCTCAAGCTGTGGGTCAGCCCAATTTCAGGTGGGTGTCCATTCCAATATTTTAATATATTAGACTTGATGCTGCCATGGTATGTGACTGCATTTGGGGAAATGTTCCAGATCTGTATTTTGAACAGGCTACTATGTATACTCTTAACAACGATAGTATATGGGACTTACTCCTGGGAAAGTGTGGGTAGGAGTGCAGCCTAGGATTGTTAAATATTTCCCTGCTTGTTGATGCCACTTCTGGTGGGTCCTGACAGATTTTCATTCTAAAAAGTGGGTCCCAGTGCTAAAAGTGTGAGAACCACTGCTCTAAGGGATTCAAATTAAGGGAATATTTGTTCCCTAACCTTTCCAGCTGCATTGCTGGAAAGCACTGACCTAAGGGGTTAGGATTGCACCATCAGATGTTTTGTTTAAATTGAATAATTCAGCTTGCATTTTAACAGCTTTATAGCTGGGAGGTGTTTTCTGCATACTGGAGAGCAGCTCCCTCAGACTCCCCAAACCATGAGGATATAAAGGCAAAGGTTGACAACACAAGGGCAATGTGTAAGTAGAAGTAGTTGGGGAGAGGCACATCTCAGTGCTAATGCATCTGTTTTGCATGCAAATCCAAGTGTTTTTGCCCAAGTTGGGGCAAGAAAAAAAATTCCAATTTCACATATGCACAGGTGGGGTCTGAGCTATCTGAGATGAACCAGGAGAGAGATCTTGGGGGTCATGATGCATAGTTCAGTGTAACATTAACCCAGTGTGTGACAACTGCAAAAAAGATAAATTTTGTGCCAAGGTCTAATGCTGGGGTCATTAGAAAAGAGATTGAAAATATTACTAATATTATAATGCTCTTATACCAATTGTGTTGTGACCACATCTGGAACATCTGTACTGTTTTGGTTGTCAGGTCTCAAAAGACATTGGAGAGTTGGAAAAGGTCGAATAGAGGGCAACAAAAATTAGGGGACTAAAGCTCCTTCCTTATGAGAAAGGGCTACATATAACATTTGCAGCTTTTATATTTAGAAAAAATGTGCCTGAAGGAGGGCATAATTGAGATATAGAAATGTATGTATAGTGTGGATAGGGAAAAGTTCTTCTCCCTCTCACCTAGGACTGGATGTTGTCCAATGAAACCAATTGGTGGGAGGCTTAAAATGGACAAAGGAAGTATTTTTCACATAGTACATAATTAATCTGTGAAATGAACTGTCACAAAATGGGGTGATGGGCTTTTGCTTGGATGGTTTTAAAGGGGGATTAGAAAAGCTAATAGAGGACAAGTCTATCACTGGCTTACCTTGTCAGTGTGGTTGTGTAACCTATCTTGAGGACTGTTGTAAGAGCACTGTTGCAAGGGGAGTATGCCTTCATCTCCTGGGGAACTAAACAGAATGCTGGACTCTTCCTATCTCCAGGACAGTAAATGATCTCTGTTAGTCAGATACGGACCTGCTGTGTTGCGCCCGGCCACAGGTCTGTGATGCTGCTCCCCGCCTGGATACCTACCGAGCATAACAGCCTCATGCAGTGTCAGGGACAAATCACAAAGCCTTATGAAGTTTCCCGCGTTGTCTTAAACAGTACTTCCAGGAAACCAAGAGTACTGCTTAGGACCACATCAGAAGCCTCAGAAGGCTTTCTGAGCAGTCTGCAATACCACGCAGGCATGGTGCTTGGGATTTTGTCCCCTCTGCCACTGCTGCCTGCAGACCTGGGAACCACCATTAGTCATTATTGACAGTTCTGGGCTAGATGGACTGATGGCTTGACTCAGTACAATATAAGGCAACTTCCTATGTGGTGCTTATTGGAAGTGAGGTAGAAGCACAAGGCTTGCTTCCCTTTAGCCTGGGGCCTAAGGGAAAATTGGGTTCTAGGTACACGCACCATCAGGCATGCCTGACCTTGGCCCAATTTATTTTAAGAGGTAAAAGCTGCTGTCTGCTCACTCTTATGAGGAAAAAAAGCAAAGTATTGCTGTTAAGACTATAGGCCTGGTGCCACTCACTCTCTCTCTGAAGTCTGTTCACTGTTTACACCTCCCTCCTTTTATATATCCTACTAATTGTAATGACAGGCATTTTGCTAGTCCATAATAAATATGGGCTGCTGCTTGTGCCAGAAGAGTTTCATGATTGTTTTGTTCTCCAAAATATAGCTAGTCAGACACCACGGGGAATTGTGCCCCTAAGAAAGGAGTCACAAAGTATGGAGCAAATATTCAAGCAGGAGTAGTCCATAGGTCTGTGTGCAATATAAGAGATTTCAGATACGTTATCCAGATAGTTAGAAGGCTGCCTCACAACTGCAGGGAGCAGTTGTTTGCTGTTGCATCAAATTGTGTGAGTACTTTGCTATTTGGCTATTATGAGGACTAAGACAATGCTCAACAGGAGCACATGCTTTGCAAGGGAAACTGGTTTTTGAACTCGGATCACTGGTAAGCTTTTCATGGATCTCTCAAAAGATCAGTTATAGAGGGTGAACTTCCCTGAAAGATAGCATGCTCACCACTACTGATCACCCAAAATGCACAACTACTAGCATTGTGTGTGCTCTGGAGCTAATAATGACGTTCCTGAGGCCTGCCAGCCATCTGCATAGATCGTGTACGCTCCTGAGAAAACTTCCAGTGTCATTAGCAGTGTGCAAGGGTTCCATAGCAAACATTAAGAGGCTCATCAGCACACAAGTCAGTGTGAAAAGGGTGCTTTGAAGCTAGCATGTTTAAAAACCACTGAATGGACCAATTTCTCAATTCAGTTGGTCAATTCCTAGCACTGCTGGTTAAAGGATGTTGGATATCAGGGTGAGGAGATGCCTCCACCTGGCACTCTGGAGAGCTGCTTGCAATCAAAGTAGGGGCTGTGGGCCAATGATATGATTTAGTGTGAGGCATCAATTTACCAGGATGGGTGCCTACAGGGAGTTGAGAAAGAGTTAAGGAAAGGAGCCAGAGCTTTGGTGAGCAGCTGGAGTCTTGCAGAGCCATGAAGGCAGGACTAGTGGAAAGGGAGAGAGTTTGTAGTGACCCTTTTAGGCAGTGGGTTTTGTTCCCACAGGAACTAAAGCAGTCAAGTATTTGTGTGTGGTTTGCAGTGTCCTTTCGATAGGAATTAAAATGATGGCTGCTCATCTGTGCCTTGTTCTGTTGTCCACATCGCAGCCTTTCCACACTGCGCTGCACTTCGTCTGCCAATAAGGCACAGTGAAGGATGCAGTCCTCGGAAAACTTGCTAGGCTTCTCTCCTTGAAGCAAGCATGCAGAGGCAACAGAGCTGCAGTCAGGCATACTGCTTAGCTCCCCTTGAACTTAAAAATACCCACTTGTATCCACAGCCAAACCTTACAAAAAATGGCTTGCTTTGTGTTTGGCTGATCACACAGACCTTGAACCGAAGTTGTATTGATGTGTTCTGTCATAAGTGCTGAAAGCCTGGAATGTGGCAGTGGTGTCAGATCTTGCTGAACGATTTGTTAGTTGCAGAACTGGCCCAGAAAGCCATGAAACCTCTGTTTGCCTTAAGAAACTGCCAGGCATAGTGCTCTAGTTTTCTGCCATTGCTGGGTGGCACCAGTTTCTAATAGGATTCTTGGAGAGCTGCAGTTGGAGAAGCAAATGGTCTTGAATTTTAAAATGGTTAAAACTTTTATCTTAGTGACTCCAAACGGTGAACTTACACTTTGATTTTGAAACATTGGTTTAGTTAGTTGCAATTCTAGCCTTGACTCCAAAGGGTTTGGGGTTGAATAGCAATAGTTCCATCCACCACTACCAACCAACCCCCCCATGAACCTTATTAAAACACAAAATATTACAGCTTGGATCCTGAAGTTGCCTTCTGTCAGTGGAAAAGTTCTTACACCCACAGTAGAGGGGCACAATGCTCACTGGCTCTCCCTCTGTTGGCCCCTTGCACCATATGTCCCCACAACTCACACAGCCTTTCCAGAAATGCTCGGGGCTGTAGCGCAGAAAATAGGGTGCAAAAGTCCTATTCCATTAGCAAAACACCAAGTCTATGCTAAAATCTGCCTTGTAGCTCCATCTGCTCAGAGATTGTGCGAGTGTGTATTTGAGTCGGATTGATCATAAAGTATTTAGAGTGTTCAGCTCTGCTTTATTATCTCAGTAATCTTTACAACCGCTCTGTAAAGTAGATAAATCAGCATTGTTTGCCTAATGTTGCAGATTGGAAGACTGAGGCTAAAAGCAGCCCTGGCCCATGCGAATATTGAGTTTGAGGCAAAAAGGGGTTTGCTGCCTTCCTTTGGGAAATGATAAGCATTAGCTTGCGCCTCACCCTTCAGCATCTTCATTGTGCTATCATACCACTGTCTTCTCCTTCAGCGCAGGCCCAGTTGCCACAAAGAACTTGTCTTCCCTTCCTGCTGTCTTCCCTTTCAGAGAGGCTGGGGTGGGCAGAAAGTAGAAATCCTCTTCCGCACTAGGTCCACCCCAGCCTTTTTGTCAGGGGAAACAGCAGCATCAGGTATCTTGGCAGCAGCTGGGCCTGTACTGGAAGAAGAGGTGACCTCACCATCTTCCTGCTAGTTCCCCTTTCAAAAGCAAGTGAGGGGTGAGAAGACCCAGGATGGTACTTCAAGGCCAAGGTGATAATTGTCCAAATTGGCAAGGCGGCAGGCTGGTGATTGTGCCAACCTTCATAGCAATTGTTTCACCTGTCACCATGAGCAGGTCCGCCTTGGCTGAATCTCATTTTGGAAGAAAGGTTTCAAGCAGGACATCTTTGCTCACAGCCTGGTCTCTTAGCAGCTGCTCTACCATAGTTTTCAAGTCACAGAAAGAAATGTAAATGCTAGAGCAGAACTTTTCCCACCCAATTAGGTAAACCCTGAAGGCCTCAGCAGTTTCCATAGGCAGAATGTTACACAAGTGAAGTTTCAAGGTTACAGTCCACTGCTCTCTTACAATTGTGCTAGAATCCTGTTGCATTATCATTCTGTTCATGTTTGGTTCCTGGACTCCAGGAATCTTGTCATGTATAGCTTTTCACCTCCCAAGAGATGACTTTTCACCTCCATACTGACAGTGTCATGGGATTTCCAGAGGGCATGGGCAGGTTTCCTTTTTGCTTGTACAACAGGAATGGTTGTGCAAGACCAGCAGATGGCCAGCAGTAACATTCTTCTACAGATGTGAAATATTTAGCACTTGTGATGTTATGCAAGCTGCACTGTTCTCCAGCTCAGTATTTTGGGAACTGGGATTTCTTAAGCCTTTGTGCAGAGGGCTCGCTATCCAGAAATGCACTCACATGGTATGTTTCAGACAGACATGGTCATTTTTGCAGTTCAAGCTTGCAGGCTTGAAGGGAGCACAGTTTTAAGGGTGTTGAGCTTAGTCCCATGTGTTAGATTTCTGAAAGAGAAATAATATATTTTGCATTAATACTTCCAATTTAGTAGCTCAAGAACTATCTCAGAAATTCACCTTGGATTAATTTATATATTTTCCCTGATTGTCAGAATTCATTGCCATTAAAAGTCATGATGGCCCTTAAGGGTCAAATTAGACAATATGCAGATTGCATGATTGAGGCATGCATATTTGTAAACAGCAACTGCAAAGCTCAGATTTCTTCTACACAAATTTGTGGAGGACAGATCTATATTGACTTAAAAATGAACATATATCTCCTGAAGAAGTTCTGATAAGCTTTGGGCTAGTATTTTCCTCCTCACCAAAGAAAGGGAAAAACTTTTTGAGATTTTTCCCCCTTTGTTGTGAAAACCATTCTGATTGAAATTAACATTGGGCCTAAAGTAACCAATACTAGTACAGAGGTAATATGACACAGCATAAACTAAGCAAAATAACTCTTGAGACAGAGATGCTTCTGAGATTGTTTTGCTCATATGGGCTTTATTCTAGTGTCTCCCTCTTTACACACAGCCCATGTGCCAGAAAGATGAGAAGGAACTTTCCAGTTTGCAAGAGTTTCTCTCCTTGGCTGTGAAGATCATCCAGACACCAATCATCATTTGTCCCTTCTGTACATAATGGTTACTTTAAGGCAAATTATGATATCAGGGTGGTTTTCACAGTAAAGGGAGAAAAATTTGCAACCTAGAACACCACATTGCATAACTAGGGCTTCTATGATTGCCTATGGGAAGGAAGAAATTTGGAGCATGTAAAATTCACTAAATACATTATCCACTGTGCCACACTTTTAATAAGTTTGGTATTGAATCTTCAGACCAGTTGGAGGAGCAGTTTCAATAAAATGTATTGCATCATGCTACAACCGTATAACTCTTTACTGGGAGTAAGCCCCACTCAACACAATGGAATTTACTTTTGAGTAGCCATGCATAGAATTATGTTGTTACTTACTCTCTTTTTTCACTCTGTTTCCCACTGAATAACATGACCATTTGGGCTTCAAAAAGAGCAGATGAAATGGTAAGCTAGTTTTGGACCGTATGACTTCAAGATTACAAGTAGGAACTCACATGACTGAATGCTTCTCTGTAAGAAAATAATTCCCTGCGTGCAGAAAGCTTGACATCAAAAGAAGAGTTCTAGCCAAAGATGTCTTCTTGACCTTCCAGTTTTCTATGAGCAAGGAAATGACCAGCCCAAGCTGTGATATCTCTGAGTATTTGGTAGATGTTTGCACCAGTCCTATTTCTGTGAGAGAAATGAAAGATCTGTTTGGCTGGGATTGAGTAAGCCCCTCATGTAGGCCCTAAGGACAGAAGAAGCTCTGTGGACGTGGCCCTCAAGTAGGCTCCAGGGTCAGGAGGAGCCATGAAGTCATAATTAAAGCAGACTGGCAGTAACAAAGATTCCCACATCATTTTCTCCAAGGCCCTTGTAATAACCTTAGGTAGAAATGGAAATCTACCCCCAGCATAAATAGTGTGTCTCCCTAGTTGGGGCAGGCAGATCTAGCCAGAAATTCTCCCTTGTCTTCCTTTAAATTATCCCTCCATGTGCCAGTTCCTGAGAGTTTAACCACATGCTTCAAGAAGACAAGTGTAGTTGTGCCATCCTAACACCTTCACCATAAGACAGGTTTTCCCTCTGAGTCTGAGAGGTTTACATTGCAAGAAACCTGATGCTTTTGCCATTCAGAGGCAGCCTCCCCTTCCACATTTCCCTGTCCAAGTTGCTCTGTCTTTGTTCTTCTTCCATGCTTTTAGCAGAGGCAGGACACTGTGGCACCTCATTGATCAGTAAATATTTGCACAGTGCTTTGACCTTGTACAGTCCAGTTTAACTACTTAGGATTAGTCAGCAGCTGAACTCCATCCCAACTGTGGTGTTAGATCCAAATATTTTTAAATATTTATAGGAAGAAGAATTCAGGGCTTGACTGGAGAATAAATCACAAGCTACTGCCTCCCCCACCCCTTCTTCCAGCTTCCTGCTTTTATCAGATTTTTCTCCTTCTCCACCCTGGTTGATTCTTAGTATTACTACGTCAGGCGTGATTGCAGAGATCTTGGAGCCCTCACAAAATTATTCTGTTTATGAAAAAAATGAATAGTTTGCAACTCTTTTAATTAAAAATGTGCTAGAGCGTGTTTGCATGTGTCTTATATATGTATCTGACATATCTGTAATTCAATTGCTACCCTTCAGTGGAGTTCAGGACAGCTTACAAGGAGAAGTCACATTTATCCCACAACAATGCTGTGAAATAAGCAAGTCTGAAAGAGAGCAGCTTGCTGCAACTACCCAGAAAGTTTCAAGGTACAGACCTTATAACTTGTAGCCACAGTCTCCCTTGGCAAACTCCAGTGGTTGACCCAGTTCCCATGATCTAACAAACCATGGTTTCTTGACTGGAAACGAGCAATAAGTCTGAGTGCCCTTTTCCTGCACTCCTTGTGCACATAACTGAATTGAAACTGTGCCCCCATCCTGGGAACCTCAGCATTCTAGTAACCCCTATGCTTGTCTTTAGCACATGTGGATTGCAAATTATTGAGCAACACATAAATCTACTAGGACAGTGGTTCCCAAAATTTTTGACTAGTGGCTGTCTTGACTTACTGTGCCATTGGCCACGGCTCCCCATTAAGGCTACAATCCTATACATTGTATAGGGTGGTGAGTTTTTTGCAAGGATTCTGCAGCTCCCCAGGGAGCTGCAGCTCACAGTTTCGAAACCACTGTACTAGGATAAGGGGAGATGAATTTGCTCTATTTCAGAAATAAGTTAGGGAAAGTTGGTGTGGGCACTGCCTAAGGATCATCTTAAGAATCTGGCCTTGTTAAGTATCAGATCCTTATTCTGGAAAATAAACTTTTTGATTTATTTTTTTAAAGAGTGATTTCAAGGGACAAGGCAGCAAATTTAAGAGTTCTGTAACAACAGGCAAGTTCCAGTGTGTGTCCAGCTGCTTTAAAAAATACCATTCAACATGGCATTATCATGCTACCCTCAGGAAACTCCTCTTGTGGAAAGAGTTTTTGCTGGCTGATTTTAGCATTCCAGAGGCCTGAGTTCATGCTGAAGAATCTTCTGAGAGTTCTGCTGGTTTCAAAGGAAACACTCTTGGCAGCCACAAAAAGAGCAAAGAAAACAAAATACTCAACAGGATGTCTTGAAGGATATCTCACTTCTGCTCTAAGCTTGTTCTTCAGGAAAATTGGGTGCCATTGGATAGTTGTTTAATTTACAGCAATGCATTTGGAAAATGTCATGGGATGATCATAACTTGAACTTTTTTCCCTCTTGAAGTCACTCCCTTTTTCCCTCCAGGGATACTGTCTAAGTAATTACTCCACACTTTTATTTTCTCCACATTTCAAAACTGAATGCTGCTTCTGCATCCCCTTAGGTTGGCCCTATCATCAGGTAGGTGGCAGATTGGGTGTACTGCTAGAGGGCAGCACACTGCCAGTTGTGTACTTGATTATATTTTTACCACTGTGAGGGATGCCTTTTGTATATTCTACCAGACACCACGATAATAATGGCCCATCTCTGTGTATCCCTACTGGACGCTGCCATTTTTGCACTGTCTTCTTCTCTCACATTGATCCCCTTTCTGTGGCTTAAATCCAGAAATGTTTGAGCAGAATTCTTCTTTTGCAGCAGGGATTTCCCATGACCTCCTCTCCATTGCAGCCTCCCGAAAATGTGCTACTGAGAGTCAAAAAACCCTGTGGAATGGCACTGGAAGCTATAGCAAGAGAGGAGAATCCAGGGAGTCCACTTGCACAAGTGGAAGTGTCTTCACCTTTGGATCCAAGTCTATGTTTCAGTCAGTCAGATGTAGATTGTGTTAATCAACTGGACTGAGTCTCATGGGTAAACTTATGAGTAGAAGTGGAATAAAACAGTGAGTACTGTATAGTCTATGAGTATAGTGTTAGATTATATTGAGTATGAGTATAGTGTGAGTATGAGTATAACACAATGAGTATAGTGTTAGATCTATATATAGGAGTATAGATTCTCCTGGACATTTATTGTATAATACAGGGTGTCTAAAAATGTACACACATTTTAATGAGCTCTAATTCATACATACATACTTTATTGTAGGACATCTGCAACACTCTAAGGCAGTGTTTCTTAAACTGTGGGTCGGGACCCACTAGGTGGGTTGCCAGCCCGTTTCAGGTGGGTCCCCATTCATTTCAGTATTTTATTTTTAATATATTAGACTTGATGCTACCATAGTATGTGACTGCATTTGGGAAAATGTTACAGACCTGTACTTTTAACAAGCTACTATGTATATGCTTTTAACAATGATAGTCAATGGGACTTACTCCTGGGTAAGTGTGGGTAGGATTACAGCCTAGGATTGTTAAAAACTTTCCTGCTTGATGATGACTTCCAGTCATGACATCACTTTTGGTGGGTCCTGACAGATTCTTATTCTAAAAAGTGGGTCCTGATGCTAAATGTGTGAGAACCGCTGCTCTAAGGGAAGAAATTGAAGTGATGTGTGGAACCATCCCAGCACACATGGTGGATTGTGTGGATTCCTGTAGATGGTGGATTCCTGCAGATCCCTTAGTCAGCGACATCAGTGGTCTTCAGACCAGGTGTGCCCAAACCCCAGCCTTTTGCGGCCCTTGGGGACTTCAATCCAGCCCACAGAGAGCTCCCAGTCTCCAATGAGCCTCTGGCCGACCAGACACTTGCTGGAACCCACACTGAAGCGACATGATTGCTCTCAGCATGAGGGCTGACTGTCCGACCTCTTGCACGAGCTGCGGGCCAAGGACTCCCTCCATTGCTTACTGTTTCACATCTGTGAAGCAGCAGCGGCTGCGAAGGAAAATCCGGCCTTGCTTTGTGCAAGGCCTTTTATAGGGGTTTTTATAGGGCCTTTTAAGCCCTGCTAGTGTTCCAGGTTGCTAATCATTTTCAGGGGCGTTCTGAAGAACAAGCATGATGACCGGTGGCAGCAGCTGGCGGCCTGGAACACTAGCTGCCCTTGAAGCTCTGCTGAAGCTGCCTGTCTGTAGATGCATGTCAAAGAACAAGAAAAAAAAAACCCCACTGAGAACATTATCAATGCTTGAAGTGCTGATAAAAACCACTGCTGTTGCAGAGGCTCAGCAGAAAAAAAGTTTTTAAAAATCCTCACCAGTTAAGCGTTTCCCACACTGCCAGAATTTTTGTGAATGGGTAGGTCAGCTTAAGAACAAGGCTGGCATAGGTTCTTGTGTCACATCTCTTTTATTAAATGCAGATTACTGTATTTTAAGGGGTAAAAAAATCTCTGTTGCTTAAATATAAAGATATTTATACCTTTTGAGTCAAGTCAGCCAAATAGCATTAATATTTGTTTTTTTAAAGAATTTCTAATTTGGTTTTGTTTTCTTTTATTAGTTGATTTATATGTGTGGAAGACATGGAGCAGTGTACAAGAATGATGGAACAATACCTGATATTTTATCCATCACCTTGACTCAGGGACGGATCCAGTGTTTGTATGGGGGGACCATGAGCACTACCAACTCCAGAGCCCAGGTCAACCAGGCAGTTGACCTGGACTCTGGGTTGAACTTGTTGGCCTCCATGGCCAAGGTTTGCTGGGTGGGTATACCTGGACTTCCACCTGGACTTGAAGCCTAGGTCTACCGGCTGGGTAGACCTGGGCTCCCGCCTATTCTTGAAACCCAGGTCTACCAGGCTCCCATTCCAGCCAATCTCACCAGTGCCCATCCAGTAGACATTCCTCTTGTGCCCAATTTTGCTCCCCAAACCAGCAGTTGCCCTTGCCTGTTAGCAGGCAGTTGGGGGAAGGGGAATCTTAGACCCATGCCCCCCCCCATCCACCCCTGCCTTGACTGTAATATACTAAATCTGAAAAGCTTCAGTGGATGGTTATCTTTCAATCAGAGCTAAGTCCTGTAGTCTTTCAGTAATTAAAGTGTTTCCTAGAAAAAAATATAGGTAACACACAGAAAATATAATAAAGAAATGAAAAAGAATAAAGGTTTTCTTGTTGCTCCTTTAGAACTGGTCCCTACTTAAATTTTCCTGCATTTACTAGAGAGCTAATGCCAATTTTTTCTTGTTGACTAACTTATAACTATTTTACGACCTAATTTAAGGTTTGTACAACCTTTACTATAAATCTAGTACCAATGCACTCTTGGAACCCCCATCTATATGAGAGTAGAAATAGTAATACTATGAAGATGTATCCCATAATTTCTTATGTAGATCCTACGAATAATTATTTTGGATTAAGTTCCATTTCCCCTTGAGCACTGTCTACTTTTAATACTACATTTTTATCCCACCCTACCAAGAAGGAGTTTGGAGAGATTCGTCCCTTTTCTCACATTTTTCTTCACAACGATCTTGTGAGGTAGGTCTCAAGGCTTCATCACTGTCAGCTCTCACGGTGGAGTCAGAAACCAGAAGAACAAACTAAAACACACCAAAGCCAGCAATGCTGTTGCTGCCCAGGCAAAATCCCAGCCCAGAAGAATATCTTGTCTGACCTACAAGATCAGTTTAGGTGGCTGGGACCAGCTCACAATCTGCAAATTTTATTGCCCAGGGCAACCTACAAGCTCTGCTGGTGACTCTCTACTTGGCTGCAGTTGTACACATTGCCAAGACTCCCCATTCTAGCCCCACTGTCTCCTGACAGTCAGGCTGATAGAGCATGACTAGCTAAAAGCCACTAGAGAGTTCCATGGCTACGGAGACTGGAATTTGGGTCTCCCAAACCGTTAGACCAGTGATTTTCAAACTGGTGGGTCACAACCCACCAGTTTGTGTAAAGGTCCCCCAGTCCCTTTAAGGGGGCAGGGGAAGAGGTAAAAGCAGTGATGCAACCCCCAGGATCACATCGCTAAGGGGAGGGTGAAAGGGGTGCTGGAAACTGGAAGTGCTTTGTGATCACATCTTTTGAAGATTCTAAGCTTCGGGGAGTCCTGCAGAGCGCTGCACAGGGCTCCCCACACCTCCTGGAGCCTGCAGCAGCCCGCAGTGAATGAAAGTAAGTGAAAGCAGCCCCTTCACCCCCCCTTTTGCAATGCAATCCTGGAGATGGCTTTGCTGCCCTCACCTCTCCCCTGCAAAGACTTACTTAGGGAATAAAGCTCCCTAAAAGTTTGAGAACCACTGCATTAGACCATTCTGGCTGTTTTTCCTGACAGTCGCCTCTTCGTAGCATAAGTGTGGAAGAGGATCCTTTTGTCCACGTTGGAAAGGTCACAATAGGTTCTGGGCTCAGGAAATGAAGATGCCCCCTCTTTTGTTTCTGTACTATCTTGTAATATGGTTCGCAAATATTTTAGAGGCCCCTAGAGGCTGCTGCCAGATAAACGCCATGGGATATGACTATAATGGTGATTGGGCAGCAAGTAGCTGCCTTTTCCACGTAGCAGCTTGTTTAACCTTTGATGCGCATAGCCTTGTCTGCCCTGTCAGTTTCATGAACCACCATATATTGGGTCATGACCCACTGGTGGATCGTGGACCCAGTTTGAGAACTGTTGACTTAGGATATATACCAAATTCTTTGCCTGTGCAGAATATCCTACAAGGAATCCTCAGACACTAGTTCCAAGACAGATCCTATTGCCCATGTCTTCATATCCACTTTCTTATCATGCCTTAAATCTAGCAAGCAACACTTCTTGTTTTATCTATGAAAAATAAATCCAGCCACAAGCCATCCTGGTCTGTCCAACTCCCTACTCTCACAGCTGTATCAGCATCAACTTCAAAGTGATTAAAATATACAGATTTTTCTGGTTTTCCCTCCTCAGCACAGCTCTTAAAGCTCAAGCAGTCACACCAGGCCCTTTATTGCTTAAAGATAAGAGTTGACATGTCTTCTAATCGCCATCTAGCACAGTGGAATCCTGAGTGCTAGTTAGTACTCCTAATATATTATTACAATTTACGCAAAACCTCTGGAAACACATTTTTGTCATCAGCTTTTTTTTAAGAATCACTTTCACTTTTTATTTAGTTTTTATTATTCGATTTTTTAAATCTGTAAACTGCTTTGTGAATTTTTTAGTTGAAAAGTGTTAATAATAAACACTGTTAATAATAATTTTTAACATTTACAATTGACCACTTCCAGTGGGCAGTTTTGCTAATCCGTTGCAGTGAAAACAACAGTCTTGTGGCATCTTAAATGTTAATGCATTTATCATAACACCAGATTTTGGATGTTTATTGTAACGTGCAAATAACACACACTTTTCATTTGAGAGAAGAAAACCCCTTTGCTTACCTCTTCTCCAAAGCAGTCAATCACTGTCTTTTGTCCATTGAGATGGTTTGCTTTTAGTTCATCTTGGCTTGGCATTTGCACTTTCTCTTGCTTTTTCAGATGAGCCAATGGCATGAGTTGCTCGCAGACTCAGCTTGCTGGTTTTGAATTAACTGGAGGAACCATTTGCAGTAGAATAGGTGGGAGTGGGGACAGTGCCTCTTTCTTTATTCTATTTGAGCCACTCAGATAATGGGCATTGATTCGATTAAGTACAGGCAATGGCAGACTAGAAGGAAGACATACTAGAGATTAACTTCTGCCCAAACTGTTCCAATTTGTCCTCAGTGGGTTCATTGTAAATAGACAAGGTCTAGCTAAAATCATAACATCTCCTGTAAATTTGTGTGAAACTTAAAAAAAAAACATAATCTGAAGGATGGCTTCCTAATCGCACCTTCTTGGACTGCAATCTCATGCACATGACTGAACTCCACGGGGCTTGCTACTGATTGTACTGTTGGAGGGATCTCTTTAAGAGATGTAACTCCAGGAGGAAAGCTAAGCCTCTCCCTCCCCACCATCTTGTTCAGAAGGGCTACCATTAGCTTGTTAATGAACTGAAGCTCCTTACTCCAGTCCAGTGATTTGTTACACATGTGCAAGGGTGTCACAACCCACCCTCAGTCCTGTAGGGGCTGTCAAGTCTGTAGACAAGCAGTCCTGTAACAAATCTGTAGGCAAACTATGTTTTAAGAACATTGGAGGTAGTCTGATAGAGCAACTTGGAGATATGGAAAACAATTGCTTAGAAAACATTGGTTATATATGTACTATCCATTTACACTCTTATAGGCATCATTTCCATTCATATTGGGCAAGCAAGCGTCTATTCCCACAGGTTCACCTGACAGACGGCCTTGGGACGTACCACCCCTGAGGCAAAACATGGTGAATGCCCTGGGCGCCATTGAGGAGGGTGCCAGAGCATGTGCTCCCATTGCTTCCCCCTTAGGAAGCAGTTGGAGCACATGCACCCTGTCGGCAGCCAGTTGGGCAAAATCACCCAGCTGGTTGCCAAGTGCACAATTGCGCTCCAACTGCTTCCCCAACAGGAAGTAGTTGGAGTGCATGCACCCTCTCGGCAGCCGATCAGATGAAATCACTCAGCTGGCTGCCAAGTGCGTGCTCACGTTGCAACTGCTTCCTCGTCATGAAGCAGTTGGAGCGCGACCTCGCTGATGATGTCATGACACTGCAAGGCATCATGACACCAGGCACTGCCCTGGGCACCAGAAGCCCTGAGTAGGCCACTGAGAGGGCCACAGTCAATCCTGTCTCTGACAAGCACAACTGCATGATTTCCTTGTTTGCAAACACGGTTGGTTGCATTCTTATTTTGCATTGTGGCTGTTCATTTAAAACATTTAACACAGGGGTTTTCAAACCTCTCCCTGTGCAACTCACCTGTTCTGTGGCAGAGGGCACTGCAACCCACCTCCTTCTCTGGCACCAGACCTCAGAAGGCCTCATCAGGTATCTGGAAGCAACCGGAGGCCACTTTCACAAACCTGGAAGTAAACCAGAAGTAACTTTCTGGCTGCTTCTGGAGGCCTACAGAGGCCCAATGCAAGCTCCAATTTGGGCTCCAATTTGAAGGCAACTGGACGCAAAGGTGAGTGGGACGGGCCAACCCAGGACCCACCAATATCGGAGCACAACCCACCAAGTGGATCATGACGCACAGTTTGAAAAGCCCTCCTCTAACATGTGTCTAAATTCGGACTGCGTGAAGAGCCCCTCCTATACTAATCACCTTGGGTACAAGCCTGCTCCACTAGAATCTGTGACTGTTTTGCCATTACATGTATTTTATGTGTACATGGATAATATCTCTTATTTTTAGTAGAGTGTCTGAGATACTGTTACTCAAACTAATCCGCTTCCATGAAAAGGAAAAAGAAAAGAATAAGATTTCTGTGTCCATTATGTTTCAGGCTGAAACAAGCTTGTGGAGCCTATTTTTAACAAAAACCAATTGAAAACAAAATGGTATGTGAAGAAATACTGAGGTTATAGACCAGAAGCGCTCACTTGACGCTTAGTTTAGTGGCACTACAAGGAGTGGTTTTGATCATGGCTTCTCTCCAATCTAAACGAGGTTAGCAACCATCTTATTTCCCACTTCCCCTGCACCGCCACCTCTTTTCCCTCCCACCTCCCCAAAAGTGGTCTGGGAACCCAGACTGTGTTGGATCAATGCAGACACCATGAAAAATATCCAAGACAGGCCTTTTGATGTAGCTGTGACTCTCTTGAAGCGAACAGATGCAAATGGGAACTGCCAGCTCTCCGGCCCCTCTTCCAAGACCAACAAACCTGCCTGCTGCCTGGCAGCTGATCCTACCCCCATGTCAGTGGCTCATTTGTATATAAACTACCCCAGTGAACAAAACTGCATTTCTTTCCGTCTGCTTGTGAAAATACCTACTCATAAATAAAGAAAATAAAGCCAATATTAATGGAAATCACCTACAGATTTAGGAAGTCGAGAAGGATTTCTGAAAAACTTTTTATTCAATGTTACACACACGCCCACACAGATGAAGGAAGAGAGCAGAAGATTGCTGGGGACGGCCAATGCGGTGGAGGGTTCTGTGAGTGAATTTCACTTTATTACTGAAGCAACCAGTCACTCTTTGGTTGTAAGTCTTCAGTTTGAGTCTCTGCTCAGCCACCAAGTTCAATGTTGAGACCTTGGGCAAGTCTCTGCCTCTCAGCCTAGTTTATATTACACAGTTATTGTTAGATAATATATGCCACCCTGAGCTCCTTGGAGGAAGGGTGAGGTAGTGAGATAAAACATTAAAAAACAGGACCTTCTATGCCAACAGTATCTATAAAGCAATTCTGTTCCCTCCCAAATTGTTATTAGCTACACAAGATTTACAGCTGTATGGCGGAAGCTGAGGGAAAATTATTTGTACTAGGGGAAAAAAAAAACCCTAAACTTTTGCTGTTAAAAGTCTTAGGTGTTGAAAGACTATCATTGTTTTTCCTTCTCATGTGGTTTTATTTGACCAGTGTAAATGGTTCTGACAGGATATTGATGCTAAATTTATTAATTCCCTCACCAGTTTTGACAATCTGGGAACAGGCTTACCGATACCACTTTAAAAAATAAAATAAAATTCTGATACTTCTTTTCCTGCTCCTTTAGGTCTTGACTAGATTTTAGTCAGTCTTTTTAATATTTTAACTGCTAAAGTGGCGTGAAGTTCCTGATTAATTACAACCGAACTAGGGCTCTACAATTCCATATGGCCAAGAGACCATAATTCAGCTGCTCCCTGAAGGCTGCACTCCTTCAAAATGTCCTCCTTGCCTTTCTGAAGTCAGTGGAAATACAGAGTAAGAGTGTTCACACAAATGGGTGTTTAGGGGATGGCTGCTCTCTGAATCACTCACCTGCAGATGCACATGTTCAGGACATGTGGTGATCCTGACGATGATCAGCACAAGAGAGGAGCTACTACTGCAATAAATAAAGAATTGCTGGAATTAATGGGGGACTCCCTTTTTGACATTAGTGTGTCACTGTGTAGAAGGCAATTTGTGGCTGTGCAATATCTCCTGGGTAGGCCTAAAGAAGTCAGACAGTGTGGCTTGCTTTGAACTGTGGGGTTGGAGAAGAGCACGAGGGGGCAAGAAGGGAGCAAGAAATCCCAGCTCACTACTTGCCTGGATCCGAAAGTTGGATCTGGTCTCCACCACTTCAGGGACACCATGCAGCACAGTTCAAATAGCTGACCACATAGTAAGGGCTAAACTAGATGAGAAATGCATTGTTGCCTCTGTGTCTTTTTGAACTTAAACATGAAAAAGCAACTGCAGGGACTCTATTCTCGGTCATTACCATGGTATGGGGGTACCTCAGCCAACTTTTCTTTGTTGTGTCACTTCCCTTCCAAAGCTGCTCTTTCCTATTTGGAAAAGATATTGTGGTCATTTGTTTTAAGTCTGAGATTTTTTCCCCACATTCAAAGCTCTGTCCACTGTACTTACTGACTTGAGAGCACATATCATGTTTGGATAACCAGGAAAGTTAGATATAGCTGGTAAAATCCAGTTTGGAACTCCTCATCCCTATGGGACGAGGATGGGGAGGTTAGAGAATAACAAGGTAAAGGCAGATGGTGAGGGAGGAAAAGGGGAGATAAAAGGAGACTTAGAGATGGCAGAGAAATTAAATCAGTTCTTTGCATCAGTCTTCACGGCAGAAGACCTCCGGCAAATACTGCTGCCCAAACGGCCCCTCCTGACCAAGGAATTAAGTCAGATAGAGGTTGAAAGGGAAGATGTTTCAGACCTCATTGATAAATGAAAGATCAATAAGTCACCGGGCCTGGATGGCATCCATCTAAGAGTTATTAAGGAATTAAAAAATGAAGTTGCTGATCGCTTGACTAAAATATACAACTTGTCCCTCAAAATGGCCATGGTGCCAGAGGATTGGAGGATAGCAAATGTCACACCGATCTTTAAAAAGGGAAAGAGGGGAGACCCGGGAAACTATAGGCCGGTCAGCCTAACATCCATACCGGGTAAGATGGTGGAATGCCATCAAAGATAGGATCTCAAAACACATAGACGAACAGGCCTTGCTGAGGGAGAGTCAGCATGGCTTCTGTAAGGGTAAGTCTTGTGTCACGAACCTTATAGAATTCTTTGAAAAGGTCAACAGGCATCGTGGATGCGGGAGAACCCATAGACATTATATATCTGGACTTTCAGAAGGCGTTTGACACGGTCCCTCACCAAAGGCTACTGAAAAAACTCCACTATCAGGGAATTAGAGGGCAGGTCCTCTCCTGGATTGAGAACTGGTTGAAGGCCAGGAAACAGAGAGTGGGTGTCAATGGGCAATTTTCACAATGGAGAGATGTGAAAATCGGTGTGCCCCAAGGATATGTCCTGGGATCGGTACTCTTCAACCTTCATAAACGACCTGGAGACAGGGGTGAGCAGTGAGGTGGCTAAGTTTGCAGACCACACCAAACTTTTCTGAGTGGTGAAGACCAGATGTGATTGTGAGGAGCTCCAGAAGGATCTCTCCAAACTGGCAGAATGGGCAGCAAAATGGCAGATGCGTTTCAATGTAAGTAAGTGTCAAGTCATGCACATTGGGGCAAAAAATCAAAACTTTACATATAGGCTAATGGGTTCTGAGCTGTCTGTGACAGATCAGGAGAGAGATCTTGGGGTGGTGGTGGACAGGTCGATGAAAGTGTCGACCCAATGTGCAGCACACTGTTCTGCACACGGTATTCAGCTTTGCACATGGTATTTACCTCTATGGTAATGTGGGGTAATGTCTATATATGGTTACTGTTTGGTATAAAAGCTTGGTGCCTCTGTCTCAGGGCAGAGCAGCTTGACACAAGTGTTTGGCTGAGTTCACTGTATCTCACTTTCTGAAGTTTTGTCTGAAGTCAACCTGTTGTGTTATTGGATTGCACACCAGGAGCGAATTGCACACTAGATGCAGGCCAGATTACACTATCACCTGTATTATTTTTTATAGCCCAATCCTATGCTGGGCGAGGGTCAGTGTTGAAGCACCACTGCTAGTGCTGGGTGTCATAAAAGTTCCAAAAAGTGCTATTTGATACCCAGGGAGTAAGCAGCATGGCGGGAATGCCTGCGCCACCCCACAGGCACCGCATCCCAGGGCCTAGGAGAGGGGGGTAAAGGGGGTAATTTGTATCTGGGCCCAGGGTCAAAAAGGGGGCCCAGGAGCCTAAGGAGGGGGCCCAGAAATTTCTGGAATCTTACATTTTTCTATCTATTCAGACTTGTTGCCTGCATGGGATGCTGGGGACACTACCATGAGTGTGCAGCTGCAGCTACTGCAGCTACTGGCAAGCCATATATACTGGACCAAGGAATGCATACATGACACTCCAGTTTTAAATCTGGGAGGAAACTGACCTGTTACATTAGCTCTTTGGTTTGTGGATCTGCTTACCATGAAGGAGTGTATAGGAGCCCAGGGACACAGCGGTGGGGTTATAGTTGCTACAGAAGCATGTTTTGGTACACATAGGACACTTTCCATTCTAGTGTGAGCCTAAATATGATGATGCTAATTTTCTGCATGCTTTTCTATTTTTAAAAGATTTTAGAGAGACTTAGAAGTGCATTTGCTTTTCTGTATTACTGTACCTAGCTACCAATGCCACATGGGTGGGTAGACCTGGGCTCCAAAGACTTTTCCAGCTGTCTCCACCTTCCCCCCACCCTGTTTTGCCCCTCCCTGCCTCCATTCTCCTCGCCCGTCTCCACCCTCCCCCACTCTGTTTCACTCCCTTCGCAAAGGGCTGCCCAAAAAACTTTGTACCCTGATAAAATTCCTCTCAGAGGCTCTGCTGCATCCCACCCAGTGGCTGTCGGGGCAGTTACGTGCTCTGCAGAGCAGTGCATGGGGAAGGCAAAACGTAGGCGAAGGAGGGGTGTTTCAGGCTGGGGGAGGGTGAAGAGGGGCAGTTCAGGCCCAGAAGGTGGGGCAGGGCAGCTGAGGAGGTTTCCACCATATCCTAACCTGCATCCTGGGCCTGTCAGCCTTACACTGGACTACTCAGTTCTGCAAAAGCAACTTAGCTGGCACAGACTCAAGTAGCTCCATTGAGCAGACTGGGGCTCAACATGGGGTAAGGGAACAAATGTACCCTTACCCCAAGAAGACCTCCTGCCTGTTCAGTTCCTGTACTGGATACAGGCCCAGCAGCCTCGATGCACCAGTTTCGGATAGGATTGGGCTGTTAATGACTTCATAATTCTGTTTTTTAATGAAAAGTTTTGAAAGTGAACTTGTTCCTTCATTTGGTTTATATACCTGAGTTGCTTTCAGATCAGATTTCAGGATCAGTAAGGCAAGTTTGGTGGTCTCAAGTGAAGTTCCAACTGGATGTTTTTGCACATCTCAAAACCACCACATGATCTGGCAGAATAAACCTGGTCTAAAACCTTAGTTTGTGCCAAGGAGAGGATTAGGACTGGTAAACAAGCAGGTCAGGAGAGAAGCACAGGGGAAACAGCCGAACAGTGCCTGCCTATACTGTGCTTTCAGACTTTCTTGACATTAGTAGCCTCTTTCAGAAACTGTGTACACTCAGGCTGGAGAAAGACGTGACTTTCTTCAAGAGTGTGGAAGGTGCTATGACAGAGACATCGTTGCCCTAGCAGTTCGTGCTCATCCCAGTACCATCTCTGTTTACAGGTTCTGCAGCTTTCTGTAGTCTTCAAAACCATAACCAGTTAGACAGGGCCATAGCTAAGACATTTTGAGGTGAAGGAGCCTAAGGCTACAAGAAGATAGGTGGGGTAGGGGAGGGAGAAAATCAATTCAGAACTTAAAATTCAGGTAGTCTAATCTACTTGAAGTTGTGTAATTGTATTAAATATTAATAAAATACATTTAAATTTTTGTAATTTTTCTTTAGCACCTAGTGCTATGTCAGTTACCCTAATGCCTTTGTGCACACTGGACCAGAACACTGCAGGGTGGGTGCAAATTTGTTTCTAAGTGAGCAGTCGGGCAAAATCCTGCCTTCATGTTTTCCCTTATATTTTTGACAGGTTAAAGCAGGGGTCTCCAAACTTTTCAGGATGAGGGCCACATCGTATATTCTACACATTTTTGTGGACCGAAAACAAAATCGGTTTTATAAATGAATGAACGAAACTTAAATGAATGAATAAGTTTTACTTGGATCTTTTTTGTAATCAACATTATCTGATTCAGAATAAAAGAGAAATGTGACAATAACAAAGAAACAATGCTGTGCTTAAACCGAGAAATGATATATAATGAGTAAAAATGTCAAACATTAGCAAATGCTCTGACAAAAAAAAGGTTGCTACAGGCCAGATAAAATCTTGTGGCGGGCTGGATATGGCCCCCGGACCATAGCTGGGAGACCACTGGGTTAAAGGGTTAAAGACTTAGGCTTAAAACAAAAGAATAAATATGAACTGGGTGAGGTCTTTCTGGAATATTCTTGAGGGGACTGGCCAAGCAGATGCCCCTATACTATGGCTCTTTAACAAGTGGAAGTGGGATGGGGGGAAGGTGTTTGCCGCAGGTGTTTGCCACAGGTGACATTAACACAGTCACACCTTCCTCATCTCTTTTTTAAAAAGGGCTTGCTTTTCTCCAGACTCCAGGCCACTTCCAGACAACACTTACCTCACAGCATATTTAGCACTGTTGTGATATAATGAATGGTATCTTAACCCATTTCTGCCCAGCCCACAGGTGTACACATTTGATCCCGGTTGCGTATATGCAACATTGGGCAGAAATGGCTTAAAAAGAGGTAACAAGTAGCACAGGCTTCAGTTCCTGTGTTGATGGGCAGTCCAGTCATAATGAGTGCCAATGTAGCTGGGTCAGCATGGCCATGCTGTATGGCCTGTGTAGGAATTGAGCAGGCTGGAAGTTTCCTTGAGATAAGGGGACATTTGTCCCCTTGCTCTAGGGAAAGCCCCACCCGCAGCAATGTTTTCACTCAGGCCTGTGCTTGCTAATTTGCTGGCGCAAGTCTGAGTGGACCTGTGTCAGCAGATCTGACCTGGGAAAGGGGATAGGATATGGCATGCACCAATGCCCCCAATCCTACCCCCTCCCTTTGAATCAATACGATTCAAAGTTAGAATAATTCTAACTTCCTAATCACTGATATGCATTCAAGCATGCTCAATTAGTCCTGGAACGTGCTCAACACAGTCCTGGAACGTGCTGGAATCCCTAGCATGTATTCACTGCTGAAACAGAGACGCCTGCGTTGGCTTGGTCATGTTGTGAGAATGGATGATGGCCGGATCCCAAAGGATCTCCTCTATGGAGAACTCGTGCAAGGAAAGCGCCCTACAGGTAGACCACAGCTGCGATACAAGGACATCTGCAAGAGGGATCTGAAGGCCTTAGGGATGGACCTCAACAAGTGGGAAACCCTGGCCTCTGAGCGGCCCGCTTGGAGGCAGGCTGTGCAGCATGGCCTTTCCCAGTTTGAAGAGACACTTTGCCAACAGTCTGAGGCTAAGAGGCAAAGAAGGAAGGCCCATAGCCAGGGAGACAGACCAGGGACAGACTGCACTTGCTCCCGGTGTGGAAGGGATTGTCACTCCCGGATTGGCCTTTTCAGCCACACTAGACGCTGTGCCAGAACCACCTTTCAGAGCGCGATACCATAGTCTTTCGAGACTGAAGGTTGCCAATATATATGCTCAATTAGGTTTTCAACTCAATAGGTAGCTGGGAGGCCAGCTACCAGAGATCTGGTGGTGCATGCAGTGCCTCAAATCCTATCCTGTTGACGCGCCATCAAAGTGGAGCTTTTTCCTTAATGCTTAAGGCTGCAATCCTAACCACACTTTCCTGAGAGTAAGCCCCATTGAACAAAATAGGACACTTTTGAGTAGACCTGGTCATGTTAATTTCATATCTAAGGCCATTCAGTCTTGCCCATTCATGCCCATGCTGACCAGTCTTTACGTGCACTGTACTATGATTACAAATGGTTCTTGCCCTTTTGTCAGGTTAGACTAACCTTGAACATATTAGCAAAGTCTTAGCACTTCTGGTCCCCAGGATGCCAAGCTCCAGCCTCCCCATTCTTCAGCCATTTCTCAGAAAAAGAAAGAGCAGCACCCACACAACAATCACACTTCAATCAACAAGCTTTAGCAAAACTGCAAAATACAGTGAGGTATGTTAGTTAATGAGATACATTGTTGGCAACCTTCAGTCTCGAGAGACTATGGTATCACGCTCTGAAAGGTGGTTTTGGAACATCGTCTAGTGTGGCTGAAAAGGCCAATTCGGGAGTGACAATCCCTTCCACACTGGGAGCAAGTGCAGTCTGTCCCTGGTCTGTCTCCCTGGCTATGGGCCTTCCTTCTTTGCCTCTTAGCCTCAGACTGTTGGCCAAGTGTCTCTTCAAACTGGGAAAGGCCATGCTGCACAGCCTGCCTCCAAGCGGGCCGCTCAGAGGCCAGGGTTTCCCACTTGTTGAGGTCCACTCCTAAGGCCTTCAGATCCCTCTTGCAGATGTCCTTGTATCGCAGCTGTGGTCTACCTGTAGGGCGCTTTCCTTGCATGAGTTCTCCATAGAGGAGATCCTTTGGGATCCGGCCATCATCCATTCTCACGACATGACCGAGCCAACGCAGGCATCTCTGTTTCAGCAGTGCATACATGCTAGGGATTCCAGCACGTTCCAGGACTGTGTTGTTTGGAACTTTGTCCTGCCAGGTGATGCCGAGAATGCGTCGGAGGCAGCGCATGTGGAAAGCGTTCAGTTTCCTCTCCTGTTGTGAGCGAAGAGTCCATGATTTGCTGCAGTACAGAAGTGTACTCAGGACGCAAGCTCTGTAGACCTGGATCTTGGTATGTTCTGTCAGCTTCTTGTTGGACCAGACTCTCTTTGTGAGTCTGGAAAACGTGGTAGCTGCTTTACCGATGCGTTTGTTTAGTTCGGTATCGAGAGAAAGAGTGTCGGAGATCGTTGACATAATATCTCATAATAATGAGATACATTATTAGTTATTGAATAGCCATTATCAAAATACTTTGCTCAGAATCATAACACCACACTGGCCATCAATGGCTAGCCACTGTGCATAGACTGGGAACTACAGTACAAACTACTCTCACCTATAATGGGTTTTTAAAGACAACTTTGTTTGCTTTAGGGAAAATTAATTGGGGTTATGCTTCAAATTTGACCAAGAACTCCCTATGAACCTAGTACTATTCCTCAGGTTAGGATAACTCATATATTTTGCCTCCCTAACTTTATTGGAATCAGCATAAAGAAGACACTCAAGTTGCTCCATGCAAGAGACATTCTACCTATTAAAATCAAGTTATCATAAATCAGCATGTGCTTCTAACGCTAAGTTACCAAACACATTGAACTCAAAGAGGCCATTCAGAACTGTGTCCTTGTAAAGCCGTGGTAATGTACGTTTCCCAGGACCTTGTTTACTGGTGAATTCCATTTCCCCAGATGTGTGTGAGTTTCGAGGATATGAAATCCCAAACAGGGGAGGATAAAAAGAATAACTTGTTTGTCCAACCTGCTGAGGGCTGTTCAGTAAGACCAGGCTGAGACATTTGGCCAGGTGAGTGAAGGGTCTATGGCTGTCTGCTCATCTCTGAGCAAATAACATGGGACACGAATGGAAAAATTTGAAAGTAAATTCGGTCCCTTGCATCTCCTTTGCCTCTCAGACCCTTACAGAGATATGTCAATTGGAGCATCCTAGTTAAACATGCTCTGAGTATTCATTAAGTTGGGTAGACGGACCACAGAGTGCAGCAGCTGGCATCAGTATAAATAATATGAAAGCACACCTGCCCTTCAGCATATACTAGGATTGAATCAGAGTTTTGCCACAGCTTTCCAGTGGGGCAAAACAGCGCCTGGCCAAGACCTCCTGACTCCTGAAGCTGCATGCCAAATGCTGCCCCCTTATCCAAGGATATTCCAGCCTCAGCTCCTCCTTCAATGTTCTAGCCCGGCACTCTTTTCCCCTTCACATTTCCTCTGCCTCTCCTTCTTCCTTCCTTCTCCAATCCAGGGAGTGGAAGGAGAAAGAGGAGCAGTGGAGACAAGCAGGTGACAGAGATGGGCATCTCCACCAATATGCTGCCTGAGGTGGGCCTCATGGGTGGGCTGGCCCCTGGAGCAGAAGTATTTCCAGGATGTCTTTAGGTGGCTTCCAGGCCTGTTCTGAAACTATATGAGAAACAAACAAAGCACAGCTCAGAATAGTGCCTGAAGTGCCACGCCTATGAATAGAAGCTTCCAGGAGCAGTATTGCTTCCATCTTCTTACACACAGGGGTCCACAACTAGGCAAGCACAGCACAGCCCAAAAGACATTCCTCAAAACACTCTAGACCTCCCATTGCCCACTTTTAGACCTCCAGTACTCTGAGCAGGTACCAATATCACTCAGCAGGCGGAGGCCTCAGTGGCTGGTTGGGAATTCCTGCAGTTCAGTATGCCATCCCCAAAGTGGCTGGGCTTGCTCTGTGCAGAAACACTGCAGGTTGCATGTTTGTTGCTTAGTAAGAGCAGCCATTTTTTCAGAACTGTTGGTTTCTGAAAAAATCCTGGTCTAAATCTATACCACATTTAGCTTTCATCTGCTGGGGAAGTAGCCTAAGGCTACAATCCTATGCACCTGTGGTTGGCAACCTTCAGTCTTGAAAGACTATGGTATAAGCCTACAGCACCCGGTATTCCCAGGCAGTCTCCCATCCAAGTACTAACCAGGCCTGACCCTGCTTAGCTTCCAAGATCAGACGAGATTGGGCATGTGCAGGGTAACAGTTTCTGTCTATGCACCAGTGGTTCTCAAACTGTGGGTTCGTGGCCCACCAATGGGTCACAACCCAGGTTTTGGTGGGTCATGAAACTGATAGGTAGATTAGCCTATGTGCATTAAGGGTTAAACAACCTGCTACTGGGGGCAGGCTGCTGCCCAATCACCATTATAATCACAGAGGCTTGAGCACCTGGTAAAGTGAAACATTTTTTTTAGGTGGATCCCGATGCTAAAAAGTTTGAGAATCACTGCAATACACATTTTCCAAGGAGTAAGCCCCACTGGACACATTAGGACTTACTTCTGAGTAGACATGCATAGGCTTGTGCTGTAACAATTTTAATATCCACACCATCACTGAGTGAGTTAATGAGGCCCAAGTTTATACATGTACATACCAGGCAACAAAGAATGGCCAGCTTTACGGCAGTGTTGAAAGGTTTCTGGGGTTCTGTGGCCTATCAGTCATACTTCTCATGTGAAAAAGGTGGGAGAAGGGCAATTATATGCTCTCCCTTGAGATGCCCAGCTCTTGTTTGGATCATCCAAATGTCCATCTTCATCAACATATAAAAAAATTACCCTGCACTAACAAGGCCCCGTCCCCCAGAGGAAGCTATTTAACAGCCTGGTTATTTCAGCGATGACCTTGTGTTGATTACAAGTTGCTATATTAGTAAATCCTTTCTGAAAGGCAGCTGTTGTTTTGGCATTAACTCCTTGACTCCTAATCAGCTGCTTGTTTACTAAATCCCAAGGCAATTAAAAAAAAGATTCCTGTATCAAGTCCATACTGTTAGGTGAGCTCTTCCTCTACAGATGTATATTCACTATGCCCAAGAAAGCATGGAAGTGGTGTTTGCCGAACCAGAAATAAGGAACTGGCAAAAAGAATGGCAACCAGTGGGTAATTACTTTCCCTCCCTTATAAACAGTAATTTTAGAGATGATCTGTGATGTGCATATCCTCTATATGCCCTCTTCTCTACATAAGATTTCCTGTATACAGATCTCTTGCGAAGCCACAGTGAGATCCCCAGTGAAATGCCTAGAAGATAGGCAAAATAAGCTGTATAGCATCAGTGGTGTTTGCTCATAATTGCTCTTGTACAGTACATGCAATTCTAGAGGAGTAAATTGGGGGAGTTCCAGACTAGCTTCACACTGCATGTAGTCAGGGTGTCATTGCCAAAATCTTATTAACAACCAGGGATATTGGCTTTGATGCTGTTTCCATGTATACACCATTTGATGTCACCTACCCATTACACAGGCCTATGCACATTTTGTTGGATTTACTTCTGAGTAAATACAGTATGCATAGCTTTGTGCTGTAAGATGATCATTCACTAAGGATTATAGTCATTTTGCTAACACCATAGGTAGAAACTAACAACCTTGCATGCGGTTTGTTTTGGGAGGACTAATGCCCTCCAGGCACCATCACTGAATTGGTTAGAATCTTCCATCTGGACATCAGCATGAACACTGTTCTTATTTAGAATATTTATATATAACTTTTCAACAGCAACAATGTTCTCAAAAGCGGTTTAAAAAGAAAAAGGAACGAGAATGTGGTTTCCTATAAACCCCAAAGAGGTTTATAATCTTTAAAAAGAGGAGGAGGATACCAGCAGTGGCCCCTGGAAGTGATACTCTTCTGGGATGCATAGAGACAGTTGATGATACTGTCCCCCAGCTAACTATAAGAAAACCAAAACTTTAAAAGGTGCTCCCTAGTTCAGCTAGCAGAATTACCCTTTAAGGGTTACTTCACATACAATCTTCTCTGACACTGGCAGAATGGGCGGAACAGGCTTGAAATAATACACTGCTCAAAACAATAAAGGGAACACTTAAACAACACAATGTCACTCCAAGTCAATCACACTTCTGTGAAATCAAACTGTCCACCTAGGAAGCCATACCGATTGACAATCAAGTTCACATGCTGTTGCACAAATGGAGTAGACAACAGGTGGAAATCATAGGCAAGTAACAAGACACCCCCAATAAAGGAGTGGTTCTGCAGGTGGTGACCACAGACCACTTTGAAGTCCCTATGCTTTCTGGCTGATGTTTGGGTGACCTTTGAATGCTAGCGGTGCTGTCACTCTAGTGGCAGCATGAGGCGGAGTCTGCAACCCACACAAGTGGCTCAGGTAGTGCAGCTCATCCAGGATGGCACATCAATGAGAGCTGTGGCAAGAAGGTTTGCTGTGTCTGTCAGTGTAGTGTCCAGAGCACGGAGGCGCTACCAGGAGACAGGCCAGTACACCAGGAGACATGGAGGAGGCCGTAGGAGGGCAACAACCCAGCATCAGGACCGCTACCTCCGCCTTCGTGCCAGGAGGAACAGGAGGAGCACTGCCAGAGCCCTGCAAAATGACCTTCAGCAGGCCACAAATGTGCATGTGTCTGCTCAAACAGTCAGAAACAGACTCCATGAGGGTGGTATGAGGGCCCGACGTCCACAGGTGGGGGTTGTGCTGACAGCCCGACACCGTGCAGGACGTTTGGCATTTGCCAGAGAACACCAAGATTGGCAACCTCGCCACTGGCGCCCTGTGCTCTTCACAGATGAAAGCAGGTTCACACTGAGCACATGTGACAGACGTGACAGAGTCTGGAGACGGCAGGGAGAACGTTCTGCTGCCTGCAACATCCTCCAGCATGACCGGTTTGGCAGTGGGTCAGTAATGGTGTGGGGTGGCATTTCTTTGGGGGGCTGCACAGCCCTCCATGTGCTCGCCAGAGGTAGCCTGACTGCCATTAGGTACCGAGATGAGATCCTCAGACCCCTTGTGAGACCATATGCTGGTGCGGTTGGCCCTGGGTTCCTCCTAATGCAGGACAATGCTAGACCTCATGTGGCTGGAGTGTGTCAGCAGTTCCTGCAAGATGAAGGCATTGATGCTATGGACTGGCCCGCCCGTTCCCCAGACCTGAATCCAATTGTGCACATCTGGGACATCATGTCTCGCTCCATCCACCAGCGCCATGTTGCACCACAGACTGTCCAGGATTTGGAGGATGCTTTAGTCCAGGTCTGGGAGGCGATCCCTCAGGATACTATCCGCCACCTCATCAGGAGCATGCCCAGGCATTGTAGGGAGGTCATACAGGCACGTGGAGGCCACACACACTACTGAGCCTCATTTTGACTTGCTTTATGGACATTACATCGAAGTTGGATCAGCCTGTAGTGTGTTTTTCCACTTCAATTTTGAGTATGACACCAAACCCAGACCTCCATGGGTTGATAAATGTGATTTCCATTGATGATTGTTGTGTGATTTTGTTGTCAGCACCTTCAACTATGTCAGGAACAAAGTATTTAATAGGAATATTTCGTTCATTCAGATCTCGGATGTGTTGTTTAAGTGTTCCCTTTATTGTTTTGAGCAGTGTATTATAATTAGTTCCCTGATCCTATTGGTGGGTTCCACTGGCGCCATAAAGTGCTTTTCAGCACCCAGCAAGTAAGTGGTGCCAGCAGGACAGCCTGCGCGTCAGCAGGCAGGTTCTGCGCAGGGCTGTGGAGGGCACGGGAAGGTGGCAAGAGGGCATTCTAGAGGCGAGGAGGGGGAGTTCTAAGCCAGGGGAGGGTGGACTGGGGCAGATTGGGCCCAAGAGGGGGAGGTCATGACGGAGCAGGCCTCCACCACATCCGAACCCCAATCCTGGGCCTGCTAGAGTTACTCAGGGCTACCTGTTCTGCGCCAGCTAAATAGCTGAGTAGCCCCATTGAGCAGGCTGGGTACTACACAAAAGTTCAAAAGTTCCCTTATCCTGAGGAGACCTCCCACCTGTGGCCCGGTGGCCCCACTGAGCCAGCATTGGATAGGATTGGGCTGCCCGTGTATATACTTTGCTATGTGCACACAAAAAGGATGTTAAAGGCATAACTAATTTACATTAGGTGGTCATGTAATGTGTATGCTTTTAAAAGGTGACAGGAACAACACTGGTGATATACCAAGAGTAAGAACGGCTAGCTTGCAACCCAGACACTGAATGTAGTGCTTAAATTTCCTGCTGTAGCAAGAGACATGGCAGCCATGCTCCTTCCCTCTTCCCTGACTTGCAAGCAGGACTCCAGGTGTGCTGCGCAGCAAATAAGAGAAGAGAGTGGATGACAGAAATGAGAAACAAAGGACTGGATAAGCCATGGCTGGGAGGAAAAAAGGAAGGAGGTGTGTGTGTCTGTGTGTGTGTGTGTGTGTGTGTGTGAGAGAGAGAGAGAGCCCTTTTATTTACTTCCTTGGATTACAGAAAAATTGCACCCCATTTGCTTGGGAACTACAATAGGCCACTGTGTGTTGCTGTCACATGTTTAATGTGTCAAAGATGCATTCAGTCACACAATGATTCTCGGAGGCATATAGCTATTCTTGCTGTTTTGCATAGGGATAGGGCTAGGGCCACCCAAAAAGTGCAAGGATGGGGTGGGATTAAACAGCAGTGTTAACATACTATCTGAAGGACCACCCTGGCTATGATGTTTATAATGCCAGTGTATGATTATGTTAAATATATAGCTTTAAATGTACACAGTTCTTGTAAGCAGTTCTTGTAAGAAATACAACTTCCCATAGCCTGATTTATGTCTATTTACAATTGTTGCATCTGCACTTCTGTGCGTTAACGTACAGAGCTGCTGGTTGTGGTTAAAACCAAGAGAAACACATCTGTAGCAGGGAGATTTGCTCAGAAGAGCCTCTTGCAGAACAGTGCCCTCTCCTCTTTTGGATGATGTGCAGCAAAGAACTTCAGGGAGGGAGTCCACTTACCGTGCAGGCATAGCCTCCTTACCCAAGTCTTAATGACCAGGACTGGAGCTCTTTCATGGGCAGTTTCCCCACAACAGTTCCTTGTCTACTCCAGCCCTTTCTCTTCCAGAGCCTACCCCCCACCCATCCTTCCTTAACTTAGCTGTGTCACATGATGTTTCTGCAAGTCATCTGCTCCTAAGGTTGCATCAGAACTATAAGACAGCTTTGGGCTATTTCAGAGGATTCCTTCCCAGTTCAGTAAATACAGTAATGTACTTGATGCTCATGTCTGGCCATAGGGAAATCAAATGTCTGAGCTTGCTTGTAGTGGGGCTTCACCTAGTGGAAGACCTTTGTTCCTCTCCAATCCTAACCCCACACAGAAACTATCTGGGTAGCTTTGGGGGTTTCATACTCTGAACCCTGCCGTCAAATGAAATGTCTATTTAATGTCTTTATAAAAACTTCTGATCACCCTTTTCAGCCCACACAGATTGTTTAGCAACCTACCAGATAGAATTATTGAGAGGATGAGATTTTTCCTTGAAGTACAGTACATTACTCGTTATAAAAATGACACAATAATGATGGTAATAATGGCTATGATCAGACCTTGAGTAGTATGTAGTGCTGTGTCTAAAAATCTCACCTCTGCTTTGAATTCATTTGGCTACACAGACTCACATCTCAAGCCTATTAGATGATTTTATTTAAGACAAAACTTTACATCTTAAAGCATAAACAACAAACTGTGGCATTTTTGGTGGGTGCCATTTCCCCCACCACCCACCTTAAGTTCTGAGGGTGGTTTACAGTTTCTCTGCTCAAATTACTGTTGCCTCATGTGTGAGGCCAACCATGGAGGTGTTGGATTTCTGTTAGCTGCCATTCAACACATCTCCAGCCATCCTATCTTCCACAGAGTTTTTAGAGGCCTGAAGGTGCCCCATGGAATTTTTGGAGAGGGGATTCACCCTTGGGCAGTCTCATTTTTGTAAAGAACAGAACTTCAGCTGGTGAAAAGATGGGAATGAAGAGATTCCAGCCCTGGATCTGCTATTACAGGGTTTGGAAAGCGGGGGTGGGGGTGGAGTGGGGGGTGGGGTTTAGTCCTATCAGGAAAAGGCAAATACTATCTATGTGGTGAACTGTATCACCTTCCAGCAATCCTGTAAGGATTTACTTTTGGCTCATTAGCCCTTGCCCACCCCATATTTCACTCAGGCATTATTAATTCAGGAAGTTCACTGCCACATCTGGATCAAATGGAAAGGAGCAAATGAACTAGGTGTCAACCATGCACTGTGGTCCAAACCTCTGCACAACCTCTTCCGGGTATTTCATACAGATGTCAAATGACATGGGAGACCAGATAGAACTCTGCAACATCTCCTCCAAGAGAATATCCATTTTCTCCTTGGGTTGTCCCTTACAAAAAATCTTCGAGCTCCCATAGCAATGTGCAGAAAAATGGAACCATAAATCCATAATGCAAGGACAACTGCTCAGAGCACA
Source organism: Tiliqua scincoides (assembly GCF_035046505.1). Lineage (NCBI taxonomy): Eukaryota > Metazoa > Chordata > Lepidosauria > Squamata > Scincidae > Tiliqua > Tiliqua scincoides. Next base: position 260,222,438 of record NC_089821.1, on the reverse strand, counting down.
TGTGCTCCAGGGTGCTCATATCTCCTCCCTTTTCTAAACTTAAAGGGCAATTCACCAGGGTAACATACGCAACCTAAGAGTGGTAAGATCACTTCTAGTAAGTGCTTCCAGAATGAATTCTACTGGTTAACCAGCTAGATGACACACAGGCAGTCCAATCCTAACCTGTGCTGGCCCAGTTGGGCCACATGGCCTCTGCTGTATCCAGCTCAGCTTAGAGTCAGGCTGGCGGTCTCCTCAGAGTAAGGTGATTTTTCCCCCCTTACCCCGATTAATGCCTCAGCCTGCCCAATGGAGCTACTTGGATCTGTGCCAGCTATGCTCACCTCCTGGGTTCAATCTGCCCCTGTTCTGCACTCCCCCTGCCCAAAAATGCTCCCCTCCTCACCTTCATTCCACACTCCCGTCGCCCCTCCACCACCTGGTACTTCTCTTACCTCTGCCGGCAGCCAATCTCCTGAATGTGGTGTTTGCAGGGTGGCACAGGCCTCCATGCCGGTGTGCTTACTCTCTGGGTGTTGCAATGTGCTTTACAGCACATTTGTGACACCGTCCACTGGCGCAGGAACCACTGTGCTTGCAAATCTGCAGGTTTGGATTGCGCTGTCAGTGTTGGAATGTTGAGGTGAATATGGGACTTGGGCTAGTTCCTCTGTTCCTAGAACTGAACGTGTAAACCTTTCTTAGAAAAGAACAGAGAAAATATTGTCCAGAAAAAAGACAGATAGAACAGGTTCCCAATTTCTGGGTAGATCAGAGCTACTGATAGAAGCAGCATCAGAAAATAAGCATCATTCCTTGAAAAGTTTGAGGAATAACTGATGCTGATTAGCATGACCAAAACTTCAGTGACAATTTGACCATGCATCACATCCTCACTGTTTGGTAGGTCAGCTGATTGCCATGCTTCTCAGTGCCACATAAGCTATAACATAAGCTATAACAGTGTTCTATCTGTGTGTGAGAGCGACCTTTGGCTAATCCCACACCACCTCTTTCTCCCTCTGTTTCCCAGATTGTCTTTGGAAAGAAGAACCAAAGATATACAAGAACAGCCTTTATCTTACAGATAATTACCCCTTGATGTTTGTCAAAGATTGCAGTGTCTAGCACTGAATGCAATGAATGAACGAGGACAGTTGTGTTTTTAAAAAATAAAAAGCTTATGTCTTGGGGCTTTGCATATTTCAGATGTTGCTGCTGAAGAGAGCTTTTATGCCAAAGACAGAAATCCTCTTCAGTCCCTGACCTCTGACCACCATTCCTGCCCTTTTCATTTAATGGAAGGAACCACATCACTGCTATGGTCTTGTTTTGTACATCTCCAAGCACAGCAAGTGTGCTAAATACATGTTTAGCCATTGTTGCAGTGGCAGAAGAACTTGAATGTAAATACTTCTCTGGTAGGGTGGTCTTCTTCAAAACCGAAATTGTAAGTGACCTTTCCTTGTATTTTGTTACCAGCATGCCACAGGAAGCTGTCTTCCCCCAAGTCTGACCCTTGGTCCACGTGTCTCCGGTGGCCTTTCCCAGCTTGAGTTGGTGTTGCCAAGGATTGAACTCAGACCCTTCTGCAAGCATATTAGCTGCTCTGCCCCAGCGGAGGTCTAATCAAAGATTTGATCCACTTCCATATCCAACAGAAACTATCTATGCCCTTATTTTTAAAGCTATCCATAGACTTACTGCAGCATACCTTTTGGCCCTTGTTTTCTCCAATTTTTATTTGTCATCTAGACAAACCATCCAGAAAGAAACCTACATCTTAAGGCAGTGGTTCCCAAACTTCCCCTTCGAAGTTGGGAACCACGCACGTCTTTGTGGGGGCAGGGGGATGACAGCAATGCAGTCTTTGCAGGGAGCCCCACGGATGCCTCCATTGGGCTCCCCAAGCCTCAGAATGTCTATCAGAACTCACTTCCGGTTTTGGGACTGAAAATCAGAAGTGGGTTCCGATTGCTATTTGTAGTCATTCTGAGGCTTGGGGAATCCTGTGGAAGCAGTCACAGGGCTCCCCCAGCTCTCGGAGGCCAGCGCTGGCTTAGGTAAGGAAAAAAAATCCCTTCTGCTGCTGACTGACAAGCTGACTTGCTTGTTTTTGACTGTTAAAAGCTGAATAGTTTACTCCACCCCCGACCCCCATTGGGAATACAGAAGGAAGTGGCGGGTCAGGGATTTTTAGTCCTATCCCTGTCATGATCCCAGTCTGGATGAGACCCTGGCTGCTGCCTAACAAGGGGAAAATCTTTAATTGCTGCCAATGGAAACTTGTTCTCCTTGTTAAATAGCAGCTGAGGGTGGAATCTAAATGTTGCTGTTATTCCATTTCAACAAGACTTAAAATAATTTATATATTATTTTTCAACTGTTTTATGACATGCCTGAAATTGTTAGCTGCCCCGATAGTCTCTTTGAGGATGGAGGGTGTGAGGGATGAATGTTTTTAACATATAAATAGCAAAAGATATTGAAGGCCATTCCTGGTCCCAAAGGACTTGAATTCTTAAAAGAGGACAAAAAAGAGCCACCAGGAAAGAGTCACTGCAAAAGATGCCATGCTGGGGTGAAGAAGTAGGTCTCTTTTTGCTACATATACGAGAACTTTGCCACTTCAAAGTTGCCACCTAGCCCAGTTGCCAGGTGTAGAATTGGGAATAAGGAAGGATTGGGTTAAAACTCCTTCTGCCACAGTCCTGATCCATTGGGGGGGGGGGGAGTGTCCCAATTCAGCTACCTATACTAGGGCCTAGCAGCACTAGAAATGAGCTTGTGGCCCAATCCTATCCTCTCCCTGGAGGAGAGGACCCTGGGAATTGGCACTGCCACCCCTTTCCGCCAACATTGTGGCTTATGCAGGATACTCCCTGTTTCTCAACGTTCCCAGATAAATCAAGAAGCTTGAAAGGAATCCTTCTAATTAATGAGCCATCATTTTTTGTAGCATTATGCTACTTTCAAATCAGCTGTCAACTGAGGAAGTGTGTGAATGAATTTGTGTGTGAACAGAGCGTGTGTGTGTGTATCCAGTTGTGCCAGTATGCAAAAATAGCCATGCCGCGGACTCTGCAGCATGTTGGCTAAGGAACTGTCTTGTAAACGGAAATATTCCAACATCATACAAACTTGTACTTCCAGCCCATCAGCAGTCAAGCCCCGTTGCCCTGGAAAAGGATGGTTTTTGTTTAAATGCACTTGCCCTCCACTGAAGCTATGGTCATATTTTCCACTAACAGTGATTAACCACAGAGCCGTATGTGATGGCATGTACTTGAAATAAAACTGAGAGACAAGCTGATGAAATATTTTCTCAGGCTTGAGTGTGTGTGTCTGCATATTCTGCTATTTATTACGCACACATTGCGCAGTGGGTTCAAGCTGGATTTTTTTTTTTCACTTTCTGGTTCAAATTCTTTCACAATCACTTGGAGAGTGCTGGTGAGCCTTTTAGTACAGCATAATGAATGCTGCAACTTGGAGAGACAGAACAAGAAAAGTACAACTAAAACAAATGGGGATTGGAACACCTTTCTTGAACCACCAGGGTTAAAGCATGTGGGGCGTTTTAGTACAGAAAGAAGGCCAGCAAGGGGTGGGACAATAGATATAATTATGCATGGAGTAGAGAATATGTTTTTCTCCTTGTAACTCTACAACTTCACACAACACAAACTTAATTTATGGAATTTGCTGGAATGGTTATTTTGTCTACGTTATCATGAGCAGGTGTCGCTAAACATGTTTAAAACAATATTTGAATTAACCTTGGAGAGTCTGGTCCTGGAATTCTAAAATTGGAAACCTGCTGTTCTCAACATCAAACTTTCCCATACTCAGTAGCGTGGCTGGGGGGGGGGGGTGTTTGGGCAAAATGGTAAGTACTGCAGGTGCTGCAATGCATCATGTAAGCTGTCCCTCCCCACTCACTGTCAGAGCCATTCTGGGTAGTGACAGCAAAGTTCAGGCACTAGTTGAACCGAATGACGTCTCCTATTTGTTGCTGTCACTGCCTGGAATGGCTCCAATATCAAGTGGGAGGGGCCGCTTACACAGCTTACTGTGGCACCTGCAATACTTACTGTTTTGCCCCTCCCCAGCTACACTACTGCCCACACTGCTTTGAAGAGTTAAAGTCCTGGCCTGTGACAAAGACCTATTTCAACATGCAGGGCTGGCTCTACGAGGGTGAAAAAAGACTGCTTCAAGTGGTAGACTATGGGTTCTGAGGTGCATCAGGGCCCATGTCCCACCCCATCCCCTGCAAGGTGGATGGCTTGCAGAGACAGGTAGGTGAAATGGCACCATGCCGATACCTTATAGAAAAGGATGTGGGCAGATTTGAAAGATGGAATAGAAAAGGATAGGGAGGGAAGAGAAGGGAAGTAGTTTGTTACTCTGCTTCAAACAGCAAACTGTCGTGGCCAGCACTGTTGACATGGTTAAGAATGAACCAACCCAGCTAGCAACTGTTCATTACTCATTTTGCCACCTTAGTTTCTCTGGTGCTGGAAGGTGATCTGAATAGGCTATATCAGTAATTTTCAACCTTTTTCATCACATGGCACAGAGACAAAGTACTAAAATTATCAAGGCACACCATCAGTTTTTTGACAATTGACAAGGCACACCACACTGTTGATGGGGGGCTCACATCCCTCAATTGCCCTACTAATAAATGACCCTCCACCAAACTCCCATGGCACAACTGCCGACCATTCGTGGCACACCAGTGTGCCATGGCACAGTGGTTGAAAATGGCTGGGCTATATTCTGCAAGCAATATTGTTTTGCTCTGTCATTCTGAGATCCACTCTTGGATCTTGAGAATTGAAGAAGCTGAGTTGCTAGATCAGTGCAAGTGTCCACTCTTTACAAAACTGATGCCTTTCAGATGATTTTTATTTAGAATCCACACTTCCTATAGAAAACTTCAGAGACTTTATGTGGGACTTGCAGTGGTCTCTTGTCTCACAGATAAGGCCCACAACCTTTTAGCTAAAGCAACAAGGCAGCAATAGGGACCCCAAGACATTTCACTCAAATAAGTTAATCAGATCTTAGTCCTCGGGCAGCCCTTCAGGGATGGGCTGTAACACAGTGGTAGCATGAATGCATAGCATGCAGAAGGTCCGAACCCTGGTCTTTCCTGAAATCATGAAGAGCAGCCTGCCAATCAGTGTAGACCAGTGATTTTCAACTGTTTTCTTGTCATGGCACACTGACCTCTATGGTCTTCTCTATGGTCTTTGCCTCTTGTGATGTCATATCCGGCTTCTGGGAGGCTCTGCTTCTAGGGCAACTGTTTGTAATAATGAATTTTCTGGCCCTCTTCCTCCAGCCCTTCCCATACTTCATGTTGTTAATTCAAATGTTCAGAAAGTTTGTTTCCTTAAATGAATTATTAGATATGATACGTCACTTGAATCTAGGCTTGGTTCACGCAATGGAAAGGGAAAGGGATAGGATTTGGTCATATCCTCATGCCATCAAGTCCACCCCACCACTTCTGCCAGTGGAGACTGGGCTTGGGCTGCCAGCAAATTAAAAATGTTAAACAATTGATTTAACCTGGAAACTGATTAAAGGTTGCAGCTCTCATTTAAAGCCTACTGTAGACACAACCAAAGGATATTCCGTGTAATGATTTAGCTGCTGTCAATGAAATCAGCACATCTACGTGCGGGTGGAACTTTACATGAATGGCGTCCTAGCACAGATAATGTCTTACAACAGCCAGAACAACTGAACAAAATTTCCAGCAAATTGTTACATGTGGCATCCATGCAGCAAATTGACAGCTACACTGAAATACCAGTTTAAAAGTTCTTAGGGAAAAAAGTATCTTCTATATGCCTGGATTTCCACGTTTTCCACATGGAGCACTATTGAGAAATGAATGCACTGTGCACATACTGCTCTGTCCTGCTGCTCAAGCCCTATAGAATGCAGCCACAACACCAAGGAGAAGGGAATCCTTGCCAATTTCCATGTACTTGCTTACTCCCAGCACACCCATGTCTGCCAACCCAAACAAAGTGGGTAGGTTTAATTTTAGAGCTGCCAACCTTGACCGTGTTCCCAAATCATTGTGCTTGGGTACAACAGACATTTTTGTTTGTGCAATATTATGTGCCCTAGCACTGGCAAAAAAAAAAAAATACAAAACACCCACTCACCCATTGTGTACAAGTTAAGGTCATTCATGTGAATCTTTGCTCAAAATGAGATTGTCCTTGTCAGATCATCCCTCAAAACACGAGCACAGTATGATTCAAACATGGTTCATGCAGCACAGTGCCTTCCACTAACTCACTTCCTCCTGCCTATCCCTCCATCACTGCACTTGCAAAGTGCCAGCATCATTTTAACTAGTGTTAAGATGCTTTGGGTAATGGGGATAGGATCCTGGTATAAGTTGCTGGCGCTGGACCAACCCCTCCCTTCCCTGACACACACCCACTTCCTCCCCTACATGCTCCATTACTCTCCTTCCCCCTCCCCACCTATGGCCCACCACCACTGACAACTTACTGGTTCTGAAAGAGACTTTCAGAGCCACTGCTGCATGTGCCATGCCTCTTGCCATTTGTGGCAGTGGCCCAGCAGTACAAGACAACGGCCCAGTTTTTGCACCACCCTGCGCTGCTTGAATGCTAGTTCTGGAACAGTAGTCCCAGCAGCACAGAGACTCCATAGGACTCAGCTGTGAGTTCTAATCCAAGTTCTGCATCAGGAAACAGTGTCTTTTGGAATATATATAAATTATGCATATTTGGCATAAGTGTTCGCTTCAAGTCACTCATTGGGAGAAACAAGAAGCTATGCCAGATAGTGAACTCCTATGCTTCTGCTGACTAGAAATTTAAGGTTAATTTACACATGAAGAAGAATGACTGACAGAACTCTGAGGTGGAAGAATGGATGGCACCATTTCAGATGGTAGGTGATGGGTATCATTTTTGAATTTCCCCCCATGTAAACAAAACTAACAGAACAATCAGAAGTCGGGCTACACTCTTGCTGGCTCAACTCTCTGCTGTGGCACCCTGTGGATACTGCTGTTGCTGTGGCTTTCTTGCCAGCCTGGCTGCTCAAGCAAACATTTGGACAACTAAGGGGAGGGGAAGGGGAGTGGAAAGAAAAGGAGTGCAGCATGCTCTGCCCACCCTCTTTGTTTGAATGTGACAGGCAGGGGGCTCCACTTCCTTCTACTTCTTGTCAGCCTGGCCTTCATGCTGGTCAGGCCAGAAGAAGGTGGAGTGTGCGGCTGTTGCTGCCGTGAGACTGCTGGCACAAACAGCTGGAGTCCCCACATGTGCGTGTGTGCAGATGGCCCACCCAAGCTGCAATGGAGTAGGTAAGGTGGAGACGGGAGCAGGTCCATGGGCAATTCAGGGCAGGATCAGGGTGGGGAGCATACCAGATGTTCAGGGGTGGGAGAGGATGAATGTCAGTGGCAGCAGCACACATTGGGATTCTATCCTGTCCAGGACCAGCCCCCTAAAGTTTCTTGGCCTTACACCAGCTAAATAGCTGGTGTAGGTTAGAAAAGACCCATTGGTGGTCTAGCAGCCTACTTGGAAAGATTTTGGTCACAAAATGCAGGAATGAGGTGAGACGGCTGAGGTGACACAATGAGAGGAAAGAGAAGAAGAGGTTACAATAGTCAAAGCAAGAAATGACCGAAATATGAACTAGAGTTTTGCTAAGGGAACAGAAAGGAAGGGCAGTAGTTTTGCAATGTTGTGGAGGGAGAAGCAACATGATTTGGCAACAGACAGAATGGGGGAAATGAAGGAGTGAGAGAGGTCAAAGATAAAACCAAGGATTCAAACCTGCTCAACAGAGTGAATGGGGGCATTATCAATGGAAAGGAAGAGAAAATACAAGAAGGCTCAGGAGAAAAGATGAGAAGTGTTGTCTTGGACACATTCAGTTTGAGACAGCAATGAAGCATCCAGTCAGAAATGTGAGGCAGAGGAACAGAGATGTGGGGTTGGAGAATGTCCCATGCAGGAGAGGTATATCAGCAGACAGATTGTCACTGCTGGCCCAACCTCGAAGCCACCTGACTTGGGATCATCTAGCCAAACTCCTCTACTTTTAAATCCCATTAAATTCCCATGGATTGAAAGTGCATCTACTTCTTTTTAATATGTAGAAGAATTGCATGGCTTAAGAAAGAGCATACCCAATTTAACTGGGAAAGGTGGAATAGACATTTTTCAAATAATCAATAAATAAATAATCACTGAATGGTACCTGTGAAATCAAATGGAGAAATTTGACTTTGGAGGACATATTGAAGAAAGTGGTGGCATGTTGGACATTATTCCGCTCATCAGGTTGCTTCAGCTGGAGTGAAACACGATCTTTGTGAATTTCAAAAAGTGAGTAAAGTGCTCCCTTTATGGTTATTGCTGTTGCCTTATGATGCTGTGTAAAAGCCACTCTCAGCCCAGCATATATAGTGTTAGCAATAAGACCAAGTCACAGTTTACTTGCTCATGTGAAACATCACACTTCACTAAGTTGTTAACTCACTGATATATCTTTCACAGGTTCTTGTTGCTGTCATATAGAACAGAAGGGAACAGCAATTTGCCAAGACAAGACCTCTCATGTTATAGCCAAACTCCCTGGGCAGTTGAAACATCTTCCCAAATGTTTGATCTTGGGATGCAAAGAAAGGTTCTCAGACAGCCTCTTGCTCCTCACAGGAATGGACCAACATCTGGAGGTTTCACCTCCCGTTCGTGTTTATTTTTTCATCTCTGATGAAAGGCAAGAAAAAGCAAAAATGGTTATGGATGGCCGGATGCAAACATTGCTTTTCTCCCCAAGTGTTTTAGTTTTTGATGGCAAAGTATTCTCAATAATGGGAGGAAAACATGTGTTTAGGTAGCCTGGTTCTATGCACCAGTTTAACTGCAAAATCTGTGTTATGCCAGCTCAAGTTGGTAGTGTGTGGAAATTAACAGAATATTTTTTAATGTGTTCTGGTTTAGCCCCCTCCTTCCTTCCCTCCCTCCTCTGCCATGAAAAATATTTCCATGAAAAATGTAATCTGGAGACAAAATGCAGCAGAATACATGAGAAGTTGCATCCTTCCTTTCTTTTTAAATTTCTTGCTCCAATTCAAATAGCTGGATGTTTTAGAGCATTACCAACAGTCATTGGATTTAGTTTTTAAAATGGTGTTTCATCAGAAGTGAGTTGGACATGCAGTACTTCAAGTTTATTTATATGAGGTAATTTTATATACTGTTTTGCAGTCTCATATATAACATATCACAGAGGTCTAACCTCAAGGTTACCAACTCATGGGTCACCACTGTCAGACTATTCCTGTCCAGGAGTAGTCTCAGATGATGTACACGCCTGAAATGGTGCAAAAATATGTCTGTTGCAATCATATGGATGTCTGGCATACACATAACTTGGCTAGTTGGTTCAAAACACAGCAGATGCAAAATTCACCGATCAAATATTTGGAGCAGAATACAGCAGCAGCAGCAGGCAAGATGCACCATGAATTCTGGGAACTTCTATGCTGGGAAAAAAAATGTTTGGCAATGGTTGGCAACCTTCAGTCTTGAAAGACTATGGTATAAGCCTACAGCACCCAGTATTCCTAGGCGGTCTCCCATCCAAGTACTAACCAGGCCTGACCCTGCTTAGCTTCCAAGATCAGATGAGATTGGGCATGTGCAGGGTAACAGTTGCTGTCGGGGGAAAAAAAAGAAGATTTATTTATTTTATGTCAATGATTTAGAACCAACTTTTAAATTCTTCAGTAAAAGTTTGAAAGCAGCCTACAAGAACAATGGCTAGATGGATCCTCCATTTTGAGACAGTAGCCAAACAACTGAAGCTGCTTTATACTAAGAATATTGGCCTATTTACCTCAGTAATGTCTGCACTGTCCAGCAGAGGCTCTGTCTCAGACAGAGGTCTTTCCCTGTCCTCCTTGGCATCTCCTGCATGGAGAACAGGGGGTCTAGCAGTGAGCTACAGCCTCATCGCAAGCTAGGAAGGGAGAGTGAACCAAGTATGGGGCAGTTGCCTGGGTCACTGAGAGCTGGCATTGGGCCCAGGGCAAGACACCTGATTGGGTGCCCCCTTCCTAAATATTCCCACAAACAAGATGTTATTACATTTTTCAAACACGCCAAGAGCGGCTGCATTCCTGCAACCACCCTCCGCACAGTTCTTGGTGAACCCCGAGGCAGGTCGCAGTGCCATCTCCCCCAGTGCAGCACCTTTGCACCCCTTGTCCTTCCTGGGTACTGTCTGGAAATTCTGTGAACTGAACTGGGGGGAGGGTCCTAGTACTGAGCCTATTAGTTCTGTTCTGAAGGTGTCAGTTGCACCTTCCCATACTTGAATAGTACTAACACATGTTTGTGGTGATGGAAAAGACCTCAGCTGCATTTCCACTGTAACATGAATTCACTTTCAGTGCACTTTTATTTCCCCAATGCATTCTGGGGGGACTGTAGTTTGTTAAATAATCTGAGAGTTGCCAGAGCTACCTTAACAAACTAGTCTCCAGAATGCATTGGGGTAATAGAAATGCATTGAATGTGGATTAAAACTGTAGTGGAAGTGCAGCTCTGATAGGCTGAGACTGAGGTATCCACATTTACTTTGTAATTACAGGTGGAGCCTATTTATCCGAGTTAGTTCCGTTCTGTGACTCGGCACGATTAACAAAAAACTCATTGTGCTAAATTCCATAGAGTTACGCAAATACACTGCAGCCTGACACTTCCAGATGGAAGGAAACTAAGGCAGCTGTTATCAATCCCCTCTGCTCCGTACTCAGCCTTCCCCTTTGCCAGCTGCCCGGCTTCTTTCACATGGGATGCTGATCTTTTAAGAGTCCAGCCATATGCATTTCTACTCAGAAGTAAGCCCCATTGTAGTCAATGGGGCTTACTCCCAGGAAAGTGTCGAGAGGATTGTAGGCTATATCCCATGCTTTGCTTGGTGAGAAGGCTTGTGTCTGTGATAGCCTGCAAGGGGGGGCAGTTGCTTGTGTCCTGGTTGCCTGCACCATCTCAATGGGGGGGGGGGGAATTTGGCAAACACTCCCTGGGTTTTTTAAAGCAATCTCCTCTGTTGCTACCACACCTGCCCCTGTGTGAGTGAAAGTGAGGGGGGGGAGAGAGAGAGCTCCACCTTGCTGCACGTGTTCTGGCTACAGAGATATTTGGCCCCCCCCTTCCCCTCTTCAGCCTCTTTGCTGGCTCAGGGGCTCCAGGAGTGTTACTGTTCCTTTGCAAGGGGAACCTCTTCCAGGGCTCCAGCGCTATTTCCCTGCCTGGGTTAGGCAGAGCCTTTTTGCAGTGTTTTGGGCTGCCTGGAAATGGATCGAGATGCCAGCACAGGGCAAAGGAGGCAAAGGTGTGTGTGACTTTTGGGTCCCCCACCCCATTCGTGTTGAGACAAATCCACAGATAAAAAAATTGTTGGATGAATAGGCTGCACCTGTAATTTGTTTTGTTCTGTATAGATTACTTTGTCATGGCCTGGGCCCTGGATATCCCCCCCATCCCCCCCATCATAAGAACATACTATACTTAACCCAAGTTAAACTTAACCCAAGTTAAACTTAATCTAAGTTAGAACATAGCCTAAACAGTTCAGTAAATTGGGACACAGGATCTAGACAGCAGTAAATAATTAAAAACTCAAATAAAAACTAGCTTGAGGTTACAAAACAGTCCAGCCTAACAGAACAGAACTAGGAGGCAAAGAACCTAGTAAGGGGCAATTCCCATTCAGGAGCCTGCAGAGTAGGTTACGCCCATCAGCAGCCTTTTGTCTTCCTGAGCTTTTGTAAACTCACCTGGGAAGACCAGCCCCCCTTTCAATCAGGAAGGAAGGAGGGAGGAGGAGCCAGCCAGGAGCATAAAGCTAGGCCTGCCATCGCATGAGGCTCTCTAGACACGTGTGGTCTCTGGGAACCCCAAGTGCCTCTGGGACCCCAAGTGCCAGGTAAACTGAGAGTTTAGCATCTGGGCGAGGAGAAGGCAAGTGAGTTTTGGAGAAGGAGAGGAGGAAGACGACGAGAGGGTAAGTGTACTCTTTCTAACTCTTTGTCTTTCTAACTCCCTGTCTCCTTGCCACAGGATGTGGTGCTGGCGTCTACCCTAGACGCCTTTAAAAGGGGATTGGACAGGTTTCTGGAGGAAAAATCCATTATGGGGTACAAGCCATGATGTGTATGCGCAACCTCCTGATTTTAGAAATGGGTTATGTCAGAATGCCAGATGCAAGGGAGGGCACCAGGATGAGGTCTCTTGTTATCTGGTGTGCTCCCTGGGGCATTTGGTGGGCCGCTGTGAGATACAGGAAGCTGGACTAGATGGGCCTATGGCCTGATCCAGTGGGGCTGTTATGTTCTTATTTGTATTGGCAACCTTCAGTCTCGAAAGACTATGGTATCGCGCTCTGAAAGGTGGTTCTGGCACAGCGTCTAGTGTGGCTGAAAAGGCCAATCCGGGAGTGACAATCCCTTCCACACCGGAAGCAAGTGTAGTCTGTCCCTGGTCTGTCTCCCTGGCTATGGGCCTTCCTTCTTTGCCTCTTAGCCTCAGACTGTTGGCAAAGTGTCTCTTCAAACTGGGAAAGGCCATGCTGCACAGCCTGCCTCCAAGCGGGCCGCTCAGAGGCCAGGGTTTCCCACTTGTTGAGGTCCATCCCTAAGGCCTTCAGATCCCTCTTGCAGATGTCCTTGTATCGCAGCTGTGGTCTACCTGTAGGGCGCTTTCCTTGCACGAGTTCTCCATAGAGGAGATCCTTTGGGATCCGGCCATCATCCATTCTCACAACATGACCAAGCCAACGCAGGCGTCTCTGTTTCAGCAGTGAATACATGCTAGGGATTCCAGCACGTTCCAGGACTGTGTTGTTTGGAACTTTGTCCTGCCAGGTGATGCCGAGGATGCGTCGGAGGCAGCGCATGTGGAAAGCGCTCAGTTTCCTCTCCTGTTGTGAGCGAAGAGTCCATGACTCGCTGCAGTACAGAAGTGTACTCAGGACGCAAGCTCTGTAGACCTGGATCTTGGTATGTTCCCTCAGCTTCTTGTTGGACCAGACTCTCTTTGTGAGTCTGGAAAACGTGGTAGCTGCTTTACCGATGCGCTTGTTTAGCTCGGTATCGAGAGAATGAGTGTCGGAGATCGTTGAGCCAAGGTACACAAAGTCATGGACAACCTCCAGTTCATGCTCAGAGATTGTAATGCAGGGAGGTGAGTCCACATCCTGAACCATGACCTGTGTTTTCTTCAGGCTGATTGTCAGTCCAAAATCTTGGCAGGCCTTGCTAAAACGATCCATGAGCTGCTGGAGATCTTTGGCAGAGTGGGTAGTGACAGCTGCATCGTCGGCAAAGAGGAAGTCACGCAGACATTTCAGCTGGACTTTGGATTTTGCTCATGTTCTGGACTTTGGATTTTGCTTATGTTCTTATAAGAACATAAGAATAGCCTGGCTGGATCAGGCCATAGGCCCATCTAGTCCAGCTTCCTGTATCTCACAGCAGCCCACCAAATACCTCAGGGAGCATGCCAGATAACAAGAGACCTGCATCCTGGTGCCTTCCCTTGCATCTGACATAGCCCATTTCTAAAATCAGGAGCTTGCACATACACATTATGGCTTGTAACCCCTGATGGATTTTTCCTCCAGAAATGTGTCCAATCTCCTTTTTAAAGGCATCTAGGCCGGATGCCGTCACCACATGCTGTGGCAAGGAGTTCCACAGACCAACCACACGCTGAGTAAAGAAATATTTTCTTTTGTCAGTCCTAATTCTCCCAACACTCAATTTTAGTGGATGTCCCCTGGTTCTGGTGTTATGTGAGAGTGTAAAGAGCATCTCTCTATCCACTCTGTCCAACCCCTGCATAATTTTGTATGTCTCAATCATGTCCCCCCCCAGGCGCCTCTTTTCTAGGTTGAAGAGGCCCAAAAGCCATAGCCTTTCCTCATAAGGAAGGTGTCCCAGCCCAGTAACCATCCCCTCTCTTCAGGCCTAGCGGTTCCCTGCTTGTGAATGGCTTATGGATGTCCTGGTTGGTAAGTGTGGGAAACAGGACGCTGATTTAGATTGATCTTTGATCCAGGAGCACCCTTCCTTTTGTGATGGTGCACATGAATCTATCTGTTCCTATTTTCAGTATGGAAGCCCTCTCTCTTAGCACAAGGCCAAGCTAGGGAAGCAGAGCTGTGTGCCTAACTGCTTGTGTTGCCTATGTACACGCCCACATATGTGCATCTGCAGGCTTCTTGTGTACTGCTTTGGCCTTTGGGTAGGGTGTTGGCTGATTAGATAAATACAGAAAAAAACCCTATTCCTGAGGCAGAAAACTGCTTTAGTCTTCCATGAAAAGATTGATGTAACCAAACTGGGGGAGGTGAGGGACTAATTCACACTATTATAGCAAAAGGAGGCTTCATTTCTTTCTCTCAATTAGAGTCTACTTGAAAATAAAGTGGGAGGTTTTGGCAGAGAAGAAAAGGGAAGAGGCAAGGACAATCATGAGAGGGGAAAAAATAACGCAGTCAGAGCAACAGCAGACCTGTTGCTTTAACTCTCTTATCGGTGTCATCTTGCTATCGCCAGTTCTGCTGCCTGTTATTCATACAAATAAGGAAGGGAGATAGCACTTGGTGCTAAAGGCAAGGTGGAAGTGAACAAGCACCAAAGGATGAGGTAATTTTGCATAAGGCTCAAAACACCAGGCTGAAGCTGATGTTACCAAAAAACCTGACTCGGTTCATTAGAATGTAGCCTAATAACTGAAATGAAGCTTTCTGATGCTTTTGGCCCTTCTGAGGTCATGCATGTTCCTCACAGCCCTGTAACTTGAGAGACCTGGATCTGTTGGCATGGTGATGCATGCTAATCGTTCTACCATCACGGTTCCACAGAACTCAAGGTGCGCCATCACCTATGGTGCAGTGAAATTTGGCCAAAGAGAGAGTAAATCCCCGAATGCTTCTAATCCACGAATGTCAAGAAAATTAAGCATAGGTCATAAATCATTTATGTTTAGATAGGAACACTGAGATAATTTTCTTTTCTGTATTGCAAACCATTAAATGCAGCCGCGGTTTCATCCAGTTTTTCTCTGCTACTGCTATTAAAGACATGGGGCACGTACTTAAATTTCTCCCACTGGTATCAGCAGGTCTTAACAAATGTTTAATTTTGGCAAGCTTGGTTCCAGGGCCTGAGGGCACATGGTACCTCTATTTTGCTGTAGCAAAGCATGTTTGCTTCTGCCAGTGTGTCTCAAATTTATCTGGAATAAGGGTCCAATTGTATCCAACTTTCCAGTGCTGATGCAGCCGCAATGCTGCCCCAAGGAAAGCGAACCTCTTTGACTACACTCACCACCACAGGATGCAGCGTATGCCCTGTTGGCTGCATCAATGCTGGAAAGTTGGGTAGGATTTGGCCCTAAGTAAATGAAACAAATTGAAATGGACACATCTCTTGGAAATGTATGATTTGCAGCCCAGTCCTATGATGGCCTTATATTAATGGATCTCAGGATCTGTCAAGGGCTTGGCTACCAGCACATGAACCACGGCTTGCTAACCACAGTGCAGAAGCAGGGAAGCCCCACGCCAACAGTGGAGCAGATAGGTTGGCAGCAGGGGTGGTTTGAGTGAGAAACGAGGGCAGTTCAAGGTGGGGACCAGGTTAGACCAGAGATGATTCAAGCATGGGTGGATCTTGGCAGCAGCAGCACATGCTGAGATCCAATCTTTTTCCCGGCTTGACATGCCCCCTGACTCTCCTAGGACTGAAACCAGTTAAATAGTTGGCATGGGTCCAAGAAGACCCATTGGAGGCAAAATTTTTACTTACCTCTCCTGGGCTGCCTAGTCACCCCCCACCATAGCATGCAGTGCATGCTTTAGCTCATCTTGCTATGGACTGGTGCGGGATAGGATTGGACTGTAAGAGGGAAGCATTTGGGAGAAAGTTGGTAATACAAAGGTGCCAAAGAAGACTATGAGTTATTACTGAAGTCCTATTCAGTGCTGAAATCATTTGCCTGTCTAATGTATTTAAAGCTTCCGGTTTCCAGCTTAAGCCAATATTTATATATGAAACTAAAATATTCCTCCCTGAAAATATTAATCCATAAAACGTACTCACTTGCCAAGCATTCAGGCAGCTGAACTTATGCAGTGACAAAGAAGGGGAGATTTAGAAGGAGCCGGAGATTTAAAACCTAAGGATTTTTATTTTACAAAATTTGTTTAGATTGCTATCTAGCAGGCAGCCCACTGAAAGTAAAGGAAGACCTTTAAATAGATGCTGTGCCCCCAAAACTCACATGCGTTACATTGTTCACAGATGACATACGGGTAGCACCTTGATTTTTAATCATGTGACCTCTGCATGCAAGCAAAGGAAAGCATGGGTTAACTTGTGGCCCCATCCTAATGGGCCAGTGTGTCAGTGAAAACTCACGTTCTGCTGACACTGACTGCCGTAAAGCAGTCAGTACCAGCTGAATAGGGCACTCAGACAGCGCTCTGAGTGGCATGCTGCCTGGGTGCTGGTTTGAAGGCCGGAGCCTTTCTGCCCCTGCGAGTGGATCCCCAGCCACACTCCAGGGAAGGGAAGGTGGCAAGGGAGGTGGGGAGGGGCAGGAAAGGGCAGAATGGGGGCAAGGAGGGGGCAAATCTGGGCAGGAAGAAATGGGGACAGTAAGGCTGTGGAAGGACTGGATCTGGTGGCAACAGCTCGCGCTGGATCTTATCCCCCTTTTCTTGGGCCTCCCCGACTCCTTTTTTCCCTCAGATGTGTGCTATCGAAATTACTAGCACAGGTCTGAGCAGACCTATCACAGAGCAGGAGACTTACAGAGGTGTAAGGGGATTTAAATCCCCTTTTGCCTTCAAAGCCTCCTGATCCCCCCCCCCCCGCCCCTGCTGGATGCAATGTGTCCATTTTTGATGCAGCTGCACCAGTGTGTGTGTGTGTGGGGGGGGGGGAACTAATTGGGCTGCTAGTTTGCTCAAGTCAGTTGGTTAGGGGGGATACAGTATAAATATACTGAAGCAATAAATATATCAAAATATTGCTTCACTATGGGCATAAAAAGAAATAGCTATTTCTTACTGATTCATTGGCGTCATGAACTCATGAATTATTATTCGTAAGAATGGGTTGTAGCTCAGTGGTAAAGAGCATGCTTGCCATGCAGAAGGCCCCATGTTCACTCTTTGGCTGCACATCTTGGACAGCCACTGTTTTATATAGAATATTGAGTGAGATGGACCAAAGGTCTGAAATAGTTTAAGGTGGATTCCCCCCCCCCAATTGCTTCTGTTTTAATCCATCCCCCTAGCCTGATTGTCAAACTGAGGCCCACTCCTCCCTTGTTTTTATGCCGACTACCATCTCTAATATCCCCAGCAAGTATTGGTGGGGATTTGGGCCTCTTCAGCCTAGAAAAGAGACGCTTGAGGGGGGACATGACATGATTGAGACATACAAAATTATGCAGGGAATGGACAGAGTGGATAGGGAGATGCTCTTTACACTCTCACATAATACCAGAACCAGGGGACATCCACTAAAATTGAGTGTTGGGCGGGTTAGGACAGACAAAAGAAAATATTTCTTTACTCAGCGTGTGGTCGGTCTGTGGAACTCCTTGCCGCAGGATGTGGTGCTAGCGTCTACCCTAGGCGCCTTTAAAAGGGTATTGGACAAGTTTCTGGAGGAAAAATCCATTATGGGGTACAAGCCATGATGTGTATGCGCAACCTCCTGATTTTAGAAATGGGTTAAGTCAGAATGCCAGATGTAGGGGAGGGCACCAGGATGAGGTCTCTTGTTATCTGGTGTGCTCCCTGGGGCATTTGGTGGGCCGCTGTGAGATACAGGAAGCTGGACTAGATGGGCCTATGGCCTGATCCAGTGGGGCTGTTCTTATGTTCTTATGTAAGTATAATGGTTGAATGAATGGTTTGAAGTTGAGTGGTCAAACCAAGATGCTTGACAAAACGTTTTCCACACCAAATTATCTTCAAGATGTCTTGGGAAGTCTTGACAGTGACTCTCATGTTCCACTATTTATGGGTATGCTAATTAGAATTAGATGTAGCATCTTCCTACCAGCGCTTCTCTTTTTATTAAAGCATTCATTAAGTTTATCAAATCCTTTTCTGTGCGAAATTAATATCAAGGAAACTGATGGACTTGTTGAAAGTGGAGCTGGTTCTAGTAACATATGTCCCAGGAGGATAGCAGTGGTTGCTTCTTGACCACAACCACAACCTCATAAATACACTTTTCCATTTTAGGATATGTACGTGGTGCACTGCCCTTTTTACTTTATTATGATCCTCATTAGGGTGCTGAGTAGATATAATTGCATTGAAGAACGTCATCTTTGAGCAAATGAGACTCCCTGCAGAATGTGTACGCTGAAGACAAAGGAGCATAGAAAATCCAAAGGCAGGAATGCTACACAACTGTACTTCCAGTACAGGAAACTAGCTGATTTTAGCAAAGGTTGCCCTAATAGGAGGTGATAGAATTACATTGTAGCAGAATATACTGTCTGTGAAGCATCTCAGGCTTCGGAGCAAATTGAGGATTTGAAATGGGATAAGGTCATTCCATGAATTTTGACAAGCCAGAACATTTCCTTCTTACCTAATCTACATTTCACTGTTGGACTTTCTTGCAAAAGGAAGCTGACCTTGTAAAGGCTGCTTTGGCCTTCTCGTTGAGAGAAGAGGCAAGCATGAAACCATACATTCCTGAATAAATTGCAAGTAGCTGTTGCAAGTACTATGCCTCCCATGACTTGTCCCAGATCAGTGCTCCTCTTCAGAGTTCCTTTATATGAAAGAAGAGATCGTAAAGTATCAGCAGAGATTCTGGACAAATATCCTTGTGTCCACTGTAAACATCGGTTATTCACAATTAGCTATTTCTTCTGTGGCACCCACTGCATCCTGTGGAGGAGTTTTGACCTCTGGGGGCCTCCTTGGGGGAAGGAAACATTTGTTCCCTTTCCATAGGTTGAGGCCCTGCCAGCCTGGTGGGTCAATGTGGACCTGTGCCAGCAATATTGCTGGTGCAAGTGTGCGTGGACCTGTGAAGATGGATTGGACCAGAAAGGGGGTTAGGATTCAGTGAGCGCTGCTGCTACTGAACTAGCTTCCTTCCTGGGTTCAATCTGCCCTCCTCCTTACTTCATCACATCTGTGTTCTGCCCACCCCAGCTCTTTTCCAACCTTCCCAGCCTCCCTCCCACTCCCTGCACTTTCCTACCTGGGATGGCGGGTGTCCGGTACCCACTGCGTCATGGAGCTGGTCTCTAACCACGTCTAGCAGCACCCAGTCTATATGCTCCAGTGTGTCACCCTTCAGACAGCCAGAAAGCATGTTACACTGCCAGAACAGCAGTGTAACTTGCCGCTCCATATTGGGATATGGTAAGGTATGTCAAAGATCACCTTCCGACACATGACTCTGCCAATCCCTTAAAATCTCTTGCGCATACCTCTGCTGTCTGAGGTGCAAAAGGGGTTTTCTCCATGGTGGTTCTTACCACATAGAATTCCCTGCAGTGTGGCGTCTATCTGGACCTCTCCCTATCTGCTTTAATAAATGTTCAAGACTTTCCTGTTTCTAGCAACAGTTTTCTCGTTTTCTTTGAATATGCCTTTGCTCTTTCTGTGTTTTTCTCCTCTTTTATTCTTTGATTTTGTTTGTGTTTCAATTATGTTTCATGGCTGTTTTTCAATCTGCTTATTGTAAACCACTTTAGGGTCCTGGTAGAGAAAAGATGGATACAGTGTTTTTAAATAAATAAAAATAATGCACATGGTGAACTGACTGGGCCAGATCATGCTTGTTCCCTTTCATCTATATGATTTTATACTAACATCAAATTAATTTGAAGACTTAGAATAAATACATAGTAATGCTAGATAACAGAATTTGACCTGTACACCCATGTGCATAATGTCTGTCTGTCTGTGTCTGTCTGTCTGTATTGTCTAGCAAGCAAGAATAATACTTCTGGTTCCCAGTACAGTTGTTTGCTGACCCACCAAGACTTTTGAGGGTGCTGTATGACTGTAGAATTTGCAGATACATTTTGGTTTTGTGATGTATGGTTGGAAACTACTGTCTAGAACAGGGGTGTCCAAACCCTGGCCTGGGGGCCAGTTGTGGCCCTCTGGGGCTCCCAGTCCAGCCTGTGGGAAGCCCTCAGTCTCCAATGAGCCGCTGGCCCTCCAGAGACTTGCTGGAGCCTGTGCTGGCCCGACACAACTGCTTTCAGTGTGAGGACGACTACTCGACCTCTCACCTGAGTTGTGGGATAAGGGCTCCGTCCACTACTTGCCGTTTCACATCTGTGGTGCAGCAGTGGCAGCAAAGGAAAGGCTGGCCTTGCTTTGTGCAAGGCCTTTTATAGGTCTTGAGCTTCTGCAAGACCTTTATTCTTTCATATAAGTTCCATCTCTAATAAATTCATTTATGTAAATTTATTCAAATTTTAGATGTAAATTAATTTTTTTCCCCAGCCCCCGACACAGTGTCAAAGCAATGATTTGGCTCTCCTGTCAAAATGTTTGGACACCCCTGGTCTAGAACACTGGTTCTCAAAGTTTTAGCCACTTTTTAGAATGTTTTACCCACATTTTAGAATGTGAATCTGTCAGGACCCACTGGAAGTGAGGTCATGACCAAAAGTGACATCATCAAGCAGGAAAATTTTTAACAATCCTAGGCCGCAATCTTATCCACACTTACCCAGGAGTAAGTCCCACGTAGTAGCCTGTTAAAAGTACAGGTCTGTAACATTTCCCCAAAGGCAGTCACATACCATGGTAGCATCAAATCTAACATATTAAAAATAAAATATTGAAATGAATGGGGACCCACCTGAAATTGGCTCGTGACCCACCTAGGGATTCTGACCCACAGTTTGAGAAACACTGGTCTAGAAGCATGTGGATAGCCTAGAGAATAAAGGTGGATATGTGTGAATGATGTCACTATGTACCATAAGCAGAATGTTTGTGCTGTTTTGCCTCAAACTTGATTTGAAATTCAGATACTTTGTATGAAGCAATTTTAGGAACAATTCTTTGGCACAAGAAGACAGCTTGGAAGACCTTCCAGGAGACAAAAAAGAATTGAGGGCTATTGAAAAGTTCCAGTCAGTGTTAATCCTGTCAGAATCATGTTTCACGAACATGTATTAATGACTAGACAAATGGGTTTGTTTGTTTAACTGTGCTGTGCTTTCAAGCCTTTATATGTGAATCATTCCTCCGTGGACAAATGTGAACTCTGAAGGACTAACTGGGTGACTGACGACTGACTGACTGCTCGGAGGAAGGGAAGGCTTGGCCGAGTGGCAGACATGCGTGAACAGGAGACATTAAACACACCCAGCTGTGAAACCATCCTTAGCCCAACACAGTGCAGTCATTTGTAATCTGTGTACAGAACACTTTGTGCAGTTTCGTAAACTTTAGCCTCTTCATGGTTTGGATTCGGATGCCATTTGCTTTGATTTGGAAGCCTGAAGCTTTCTCCTGGCCGGGCTTTGGACAAGCGTTACTCCTTGTATTTGTCTAATTTAGACTTCTTTTTTTCATTTTTATATAAACACCTTCCGCAATGAGTTAAGTCCAAACAGAGTGAAGACATCAGAAGAAAAATAACAGGAGGAAGGAATAATATCATTTACTGTCAAACAGTCTGCTTCCCTCTGTACTTAGGACTCAGCAGTAAACAACATCTTGCTTTTGACAGGAGCTGGCTGGGGAAACTGTGGCAGTGCCCCCTTCATCACTCAGTGCTTGGGGGGGGGGGGAGTGTGCGAGAATATCAACATTAAGCTGTAGTTTGTTGCCTGGCTAAATATTTAAATACATATTGGGCAGACTTGACATCAAAGTCAGAATTTGCTGCTATATCCCTTTTTGGATGTACAAACTCACACATGAAGGGGAAAAGAAGCTGGCAGGGTGACACTAGAATCAGTGTGAATAAATGGTAATGTAGACATTAGCACTATTTGCAAGGTTAAGCAAGGCCAAGGTGTCCTGGCCTTTCAGTGGTCTTTACTGTCTGTCACAAATTAGCTCCTACACTCAGCCCTTGTACCCCACATTGGCTGCTTGTGGCTGAGTCCACACATGCAGTAGAATGACATGGGCCTCAGGAGGTAGACTATGGAGGTGGTAGATGGAATGTATGTACCACTTCAGACTATAGGAGGGAGTCTGATACCACTTTTGAATTTTCCCTCCCACTGCCAATAAAAAAAAAGGCCCCGCAAAAGAAAAAGTAGCACATCAGGAAGAAAGATTCTAGCCAGACCTGCTCCAATTTTCTGCTTACAGAGTTTTTAACATAGGGGACCATTCAAAAGTGATATCTCTCACCTGTTGTTGAAGTGATAAGAGAGAGCTAGGGTGGTGCAGTGGTTCAGGAGTTGGACTTAGACCTAGAAGATCCAGATTCAAACCCCTGCTCGGCCATGACGCTTCCTGGGTGTCCTTGGGCCAGTTACGATCTCTCACCTACCTCACAGGGTTGTTGTGAGGACAAAAGGAGTGGAGGAACTATGTACACTACTTCTTGGAGGACGGGTGGTTTAAAAATGGGAAAAATAAATAAAATAAGGCCTGCAATCCTTTACTGTACACACTTATCTAGGAGTAAATTCAACTGAATACAGTGTGGCTGTATTACACTGTGTAAACATTAATGCTCCTTTCGTGGATGTCTCCTGAATACTCTGTTCACTTGCAGGGGTTGAATCTGATGCCAAGTCAGAAAATAAGTGTAAGTTTGCAATTCTGAATGGGTAGAGAAAAAATGTTGCAAGTTGAAGTTAGCTGAAATTCGACAGGCAGTGTTGGTGTGTGTGTTGTAGGCACACAAACTGCTTTTGGAGGATCTGCTGCCTGCTGGAGGAGTGTCTGTTTGAGCCCACAATGCTTTGGTTGTAAGAGAGTATTATGATGACACCTTAAGGCTGCAATCCTATTATCCATTTCTGGGAGTCAATCAGAATACCATGGATCTTACAATGGAATCCTGTAGTCAAGTTTGGAAGTCCATCTCTAGTGCTCTCTTCTTCAAAGGAAAGTAAACTCAGTTGTACTGTCCTTAGAATGTCTTAGCACCCATTCTGAGAGTTTCGTGTAGCCTCCCAGCACAGCAAGGCAATATAAAACCGTATTATCTGGTCGTAGCTTTGTAGCGGTAATAAAAAGAGGGGATATCTCATAAAGGTATAATGTTTGATGCAGGCTGCTGGAATGAGGCGGTTTGCCACACTAAACCATATCTTCAGACAGCTGCAAGTGTTCTCATGTGTGAGAACTGGAAGAAGAAAAAAGGAGAAAGATCAGCAATAAAACTATGGCCACAATGCTCTTTTGTTTTTCCTTCCAGGGGGTAGCCTGGTTTTTCCTTCCAGGTTTTTCCTTCCAGGGGGTAGCCCTTGCATGCTGTGGAATTTAGACACCTTTCTGCTTGTATCGTATCTGCGAATCTCAGGTTGAAACTCAAACTGCACCCTCCCTCCGCTGCCTTCTCCTCAGTCAACTGACCTATCATGTCACACGCCTTCTGCATTATGTCTCACGTGAGGTGAGGCACCACTGCCACCTTAAGACTGGAGACAATCAGTCAACTCTTAAAAGAGTTGAAGGTGGCATGACAGAGCTATTGTTGCCCATGGCACGCACGCTCATGTCTTTTGCCCCATTGCCATCTCTCTTTGGCAGGTTTTCAGAAGCATTGCAAAAACTTGCAAAGCCTGTTGGCACACCGCAAACAATGAGGTCATTACAACCTTCAACGCTCTGAAAAAAACACACCACCCTGTTATCTGTCCCCAGCCACAAGTCGTTGCTTCATGTGATGAGTGCCTGTGCAAAAGCATTTTGCTCATAATAAAGCTTCCCCCCAACATGTTTTAAAATACCCACCTTGTAAAAATGTACTGATTTAGTACCTTTCCAGGCACATGGTTACATTTACTAATGACCAGGAGAATAGAGAAAAATGAGATGAGTGGGTGCACATAGACTGCCTTTTCCTAAGGCCCATCCAGACATTATTGGAAAGGCTTGTGAACTGCTTTTATCTGTTCCAGCTATATTGTACTTCAGGAACATCTTCAATCAACAAAATATAATTTTAACTTAAAAAAAATGAAAATAGCAGATAACATCAGTACAGTGTTAGTATTTCACTATAAAACGCAACTGCAAGGAGAAAGTCTTGCTGAGTGTATTTTTAATAGGGCGTATTGTTATTTTCTTATAATGATATCCTTCTTCCAAGGAGCTTAAGGGCCCAGTCCTAGCCAACTTTCCAGTGCTACAGTGCAGCCCCAAGGCAAGGGAACAATGCTATGCAGGCCTCCATATAAGTACCCTCCCCCCCCCCCAAGATACAGTGCACAGTGCAAGATTGGTATCGCTATACTAGAGTTGGATAGGGTTTGGCCTTAAGGTAGTGTATAAAGATCTCCATTTGCTCTTTAATACTTACAACAGCCCTACAAAGTAGGTTATGCCGCAAGAAGGTGACTGACCCAAGTTCAGTGAGCTCCATGATTAAGAACATAAGAACAGCCCCACTGGATCAGGCCATAGGCCCATCTAGTCCAGCTTCCTGTATCTCACAGTGGCCAACCAAATGCCCCAGGGAGCACACCAGATAACAAGAGACCTGGATCCTGGTGCCCACCCTTGCATCTGACATTCTGACCCAGCCCATTTCTAAAATCAGGAGGTTGCACATGCACATCATGGCTTGTAACCCATAATGGATTTTCCCTCCAGAAACGTGTCCAATTTCCTTTTAAAGGCGTCCAGGCCAGATGCCGTCACCACATCCTGTGGCAAGGAGTTCCACAGAGATTGAGCAGGGATTGGGACCTGACTCTTTTCTGTCCTATTCTAACACACTAACCAAACTACATCATACTTCATACTAGTTAGAGTTCTAGTCAACCCTGCATTAGGGACTCAGAGTGAGCACCCATGTGAACACAAATTTGATTCTCTTTAGGCCCATTCATAAGTATAAGCTGAGGTTGTATGCATTTTAGTTACAGCTTAGGGTGCTGGGCAGGTAGAAATAAATAGAACAGTTTTCACTACACAACAGCATTTTTTATTCCTACATGCACACATAAACTCAAGTATCAGTCAAGCTCAACAGCAAGACAATATGTGCAACTCCCCTCTCCCCCAGTAAGGTCTTGAACGGTTGCTATAAAACAAGGTTTTTGTAAGAGCTTTTTGCAACCACAAACGTCATGAAAGGAATCTCGTTTACATATTTCCAGGCTGCACTCAAGCTAACTAAACAGGCAGAAAGGCTAAGGAAGCTTATGGAGGACACGAAACATCACTTTACTGTGTGGTTGAAACTCTTTACCTCCTCAAAAAGAATATTTACTAACAGATAGACTTGCTTATGAAATTCCAGGCTACTTCTCTTAACAAATTTTGAGTTCAATTTTCACCTTGCCACCCGATGGCAGCTAGGCTCCTATGATGGGGGTTGACTGCTGTAAGGCAGTCAGGGTCTATTACAAAACATGCTCCGACAGCACGCAAGTTAGTGCGCTGCCGAGAGTGCTGGTGGGAAAGCCTGCGCTTTGCTGCACCCACCATCACCCTCGCTCGCTGAAGCAGCTAAGATGACAGGAGAGGTGGGAATGGGTGGCAGGAGGGTGGAATGGAGGTGGGGAGGAGTTGAAACTGGGCAGGAAGGGGGTGTAATGGGTGGAGGCCATGGGAGGGGGAGGATCTGTCATGGACAGCCTGTGCTTGATCTTCTCCCCTCCTAGCAGCAGCCTCCCCACTCCCTTTCTCTCCTTGGACTTACGCTGGCAAACTTGCTAGTACAGGTTCAAGAAAACCCACTTGGGTCAGGAAGCTTATGCAGTAGTAAGGGGATTTAAAATCCCTTTAGCCTGCTGAAGTCTCCTGGCCTGACCTCCCCCCCCGCCTCGGAACACAGGGTTCACCAGATTGGTGTGGCTGCTATGGGGAGGGGGAAGAATAAGACTGGGCTGTTTGAAGGGTAGGACAGATTCTTTTTGGATCTGCCAAACTTATTTTCTGGATAGGTGTTATGTCTACATGATGGGTTGATAATGATGATGATTTTATTCACACAGTGTCCACCATTACAGTACATAGTGCTCTGTGGAACTTTCAATATCTATTTCAACAGTTGGGAGGACTACAAAGAGACAGGACAGAAAGGAATTATAGAGATTCTTGATGTCACTGATATTCATCATTATGTCCTTTGGAATATGAATGTGAGCAGTTTGCAATGCAAGATTTGTATGAATTGAGCATCATTTTTCTCCAAAAGTTCTTCTCCAGCTTGGACTGTAAAACAATATATAGCACATGTACACTTGATACTCAATGGCTCAAGCCTTAAAAACCAGAGGTTTTGTAGGCACAAGTGCAGAAGCTTTTTAATGTTATTTCTTCCATTTTTATTCTACATTTACTTTCCACTTGCTCCAAGATCTCACAGAGTCTTTTATTCAGGCGCCGTGGAGGTGGATCATGTACCTTCAACTCTCCTCTGCATTACTGCGTAGCAGTCAACATGTGTTTGCTATTGGGTAGGTCCAACTTTGCGTGAAGCTAATCTGTATAATGATGAAAAATGGTATACTTCTTGTGCTGTCCATCCCAAGTATGCAGTGCTTCAGGGATATCTCCATGACATGGGCCTGCATTTCAGATTACTTTTTGTTTAGTCTCCATGGCGTGGTTTAATCAAAGATGACAAAATGTTTGTAAATACAAATTCAGAAAATCTTTCATGTGTTTGGTTTATCCCTGATGGAAAACAGAATGAACGTCACCCAAGAATTTTCAAAATCAAGTGTTCCCCTGATCTTTTGTTCCTATGCTTCAGTCACATTCTATGAAGTTTGAACTCTTCCAGTTTCTTGTATTTATTTACACTGCTGGTCCAGGTACAAACAGACCATACACAAACTGGGAGTCAGACTGCAAATTCTCCTAGATGTGATGTCACAGGAATCTTCATTCTTCCGATACTGCAGTTACCTACTTTGGTCCCAGGTTATACTGGCCAAACTTCAAAGTTCAAGACAAAGGTTGGTTCTTCCATGGTCTAAATTTCTACAGAGAACCAGTGCAATTGGTATACAATCAGTGTGACAGAGGCCTCTTGTTCCACACCCTTCAACACTTTAGCGGCAGCATTTTGCACTAACTGAAACTCCCAAACATCTTCAAAGGCAGTCCCACAGAGAATGCACAGCCTAGTCGGAGTTCCCTGTGATGATGGGACTGTGAAGTAGCAAGTGGTTTTCTACGAGGCAGCTGAATTATTTCCTATGTTGTTGTTGGCAACCTTCAGTCTCGAGAGTCTATGGTATCGTGCTCTGAGTGGTGGTTCTGGAACAGCATCTAGTGTGGCTGAAAAGGCCGATTCGGGAGTGACAATCCCTTCCACACTGGGAGCAAGTACAGTCTGTCCCTGGTCTCTCCGCCTGGCCATGGGCCTTCCTTCTTTGCCTCTTTGCCTCAGACTGTTGGCCAAGTGTCTCTTCAAACTGGGAGAGGCCATGCTGCACAGTCTGCCTCCAAGCGGGCCGCTCAGAGGCCAGGGTTTCCCACCTGTTGGGGTCCACTCCTAAGGCCTTCAGATCCCTCTTGCAGATGTCCTTGTATTGCAGCTGTGGTCTACCTGTAGGGCGCTTTCCTTGCATGAGTTCTCCAAAGAGGAGATCCTTTGGGATCCGGCCATCATCCAATCTCACGACATGACCGAGCCAACGCTGGCGTTTCTGTTTCAGCATAGTTTCTCCTATGAACAAAGAACATTTAAACATACATCTGGTTGCAAAGACAATAACAGCCCAGTCCTATTCTGGGAAGGTCCAAAGCATACAGCAGTGCTGGTGCAGCCTCTGCTAAATGCAATGGACTATCTGAGGACCAGGCAGCAACGGACATAAGAACAGCCCCACTGGATCAGGCCATAGGCCCATCTAGTCCAGCTTCCTGTATCTCACAGCGGCCCACCAAATGCCCCAGGGAGCACACCAGGTAACAAGAGACCTGCATCCTGGTGCCCTCCCTTGCATCTGACATAGCCCATTTCTAAAATCAGGAGGTTGCACATACACATCGTGGCTTGTAACCCGTAATGGATTTTTCCTCCAGAAACTTGTCCAATCCCTTTTTAAAGGCGTCTAGGCTAGACGCCAGCACCACATCCTGTGGCAAGGAGTTCCACAGACCGACCACACGCTGAGTAAAGAAATATTTTCTTTTGTCTGTCCTAACCCGCCCAACACTCAATTTTAGTGGATGTCCTCTGGTTCTGGTATTATGTGAGAGTGTAAAGAGCATCTCCCTATCCACTCTGTCCGTCCCCTGCATAATTTTGTATGTCTCAATCATGTCCCCCCTCAGGCATCTCTTTTCTAGGCTGAAGAGGCCCAAACGCCGTAGCCTTTCCTCATAAGGAAGGTGTCCCAGCCCAGTAATCATCTTAGTCGCTCTCTTTTGCACCTTTTCCATTTCCACTATGTCTTTTTTGAGATGCGGCGACCAGAACTGGACACAATACACAATACTTTATAATATTAAGGAATTGAAGAATGAAGTTGCAGATCTCTTGACTAAGGTATGCAACTTGTCCCTCAAAACGGCCATGGTGCCAGAAGATTGGAGGATAGCAAATGTCACGCCTATTTTTAAAAAGGGAAAGAGGGGGGACCCGGGAAACTATAGGCCGGTCAGCCTAACATCCATACCGGGTAAGATGGTGGAATGCCTCATCAAAGATAGGATCTCAAAACACATAGACTAACAAGCCTTGCTGAGGGAGAGTCAGCATGGCTTCTGTAAGGGTAAGTCTTGCCTCACCAACCTTATAGAATTCTTTGAAAAGGTCAACAGGCATGTGGATGCGGGAGAACCCGTGGACATTATGTATCTGGACTTTCAGAAGGCGTTTGACACGGTCCCTCACCAAAGGCTACTGAAAAAACTCCACAGTCAGGGAATTAGAGGACAGGTCCTCTCCTGGATTGAGAACTGGTTGGAGGCCAGGAAGCAGAGAGTTGGTGTCAATGGGCAATTTTCACAATAGAGAGAGGTGAAAAGCGGTGTGCCCCAAGGATCTGTCCTGGGACCGGTGCTTTTCAACCTCTTCATAAATGACCTGGAGACAGGGGTGAGGAGTGAGGTGGCTAAGTTTGCAGACGACACCAAACTTTTCCTCATGGTAAAGACCAGAAGTGATTGTGAGGAGCTCCAGAAGGATCTCTCCAGACTGGCAGAATGGGCAGCAAAATGGCAGATGCGCTTCAATGTCAGTAAGTGTAAAGTCATGCACATTGGGGCAAAAAATCAAAACTTTAGATATAGGCTGATGGGTTCTGAGCTGTCTGTGACAGATCAGGAGAGAGATCTTGGGGTGGTGGTGGACAGGTCGATGAAAGTGTCGACCCAATGTGCGGCGGCAGTGAAGAAGGCCAATTCTATGCTTGGGATCATTAGGAAGGGTATTGAGAACAAAACGGCTAGTATTATAATGCCGTTGTACAAATCTATGGTAAGGCCGCACCTGGAGTATTGTGTCCAGTTCTGGTCGCCGCATCTCAAAAAAGACATAGTGGAAATGGAAAAGGTGCAAAAGAGAGCGACTAAGATGATTACTGGGCTGGGGCACCTTCCTTATGAGGAAAGGCTACGGCGTTTGGGCCTCTTCAGCCTAGAAAAGAGATGCCTGAGGGGGGACATGATTGAGACATACAAAATTATGCAGGGGACGGACAGAGTGGATAGGGAGATGCTCTTTACACTCTCACATAATACCAGAACCAGCGGACATCCACTAAAATTGAGTGTTGGGCGGGTTAGCACAGACAAAAGGAAATATTTCTTTACTCAGCGTGTGGTCGGTCTGTGGAACTACTTGCCACAGGATGTGGTGCTGGCGTCTAGCCTAGACACCTTTAAAAGGGGATTGGACAAGTTTCTGGAGGAAAAATCCATTATGGGGTACAAGCCATGATGTGTATGCGCAACCTCCTGATTTTAGAAATGGGTTATGTCAGAATGCCAGATGCAGGGGAGGGCACCAGGATGAGGTCTCTTGTTACCTGGTGTGCTCCCTGGGGCATTTGGTGGGCCGCTGTGAGATACAGGAAGCTGGACTAGACGGGCCTATGGCCTGATCCAGTGGGGCTGTTCTTATGTTCTTATGTAATATTCCAGGTGTGGCCTTACCATAGATTTGTACAACGGCATTATAATATTGACGGAAAGCAGCTACTCTGCTCTATGTTGTCCCCAATGGGCCTAATCAGATTTGAAACAGCTGTTTTGGTGGTGTAAATTCAAGTGTTTTGAAAGGGACATGTTATGTCTGGGCTGGGGGCATAAGATATTGGTAGTTCCACTGCTGCTGATATCTGCCCAAAGCCTGCCCTCAACATGCCCACTGCCAGTTCTGATCCCTATCCTGATCCTCCCTCTACCAACTGATTCTGATCCCCACCCTGATTACCCCCTCTGCCAACTTACCTGCTTTGGTGGGGGTTCTAGAGGTAATTCAAACATGCCCATGGCTGCCAGCCAATTGCCCCGGTGCCTTGGCCTGCACACCATTGCAGTGACTGCTGTGCCAGTGGCCAGGCCTTGCAGTGACAGAAAGCGAGTTCTGTCAGTGCAAGGCCCAGAAAGGATTGGGTTGTAAATCACATACAGTTTCACACAAAAATTGTAGCTTGCTATTTTGGTCCATTAGACACCTCCCCCCCCCCCCAAAGTGTAAACAAGACTTCCAATTTACAAGGAGATAAATGTTTCCATCTTTGAGGCAACACCTTATCTCAAAGGATATGACAACCTGAGCAGCTATGTTTTCTTGATATCCCATCTGTGAATTGATTCCCATTAGGCAAAGATGAAGATAAGACTATGTGTTTTCAGGAGGTAACTTCATCAATCACCATATAAGCCACTCTGTCAACTGTTTTATGAAATTCTTTAAAAGTACAATAGCAAAATGAGTAGGCTGGGCTATGACTCTGTGTAAAGTGTTGTCGTTCATGGAATCTGGAGGTTTCTCCCTGACATAAACATGCAATATCATCTGTTTTCAATTAGAGCGCATGCCAGTGTGCTGGGCCGTGGCTTACTCCTTTGCATCCTGGGAAAATCTCACCAAGGAGTTGACATTTCAAAGCCCGTGCACAACAGATTAGGTCCTATAGCTTCACAGACGTTGTGCAGAATTCAGATACTAAGATCTCAAATGTTCCGCTAAGCAAACAGATGGTTCCTAAGGTTACCTTATAATGACATCAGGTAAGTCAATAGTAGCAAAGATCACAAATCTGTGTAACCTGGCTGCTGTATCATTACAGCATAACCGCCATCAAGACAGAGACAAGACAAAGACAGGACAGGTAGGTAGGAAGTGGACAGTGTAAGAAGGCAGGAGATCGCCCCGCACACTGAGGCTCTTAGCAACAACAAATGAACAGAAGATAGAGTTTTGTTCTACAACAGTGGTTCCCCAATTTTTTTTCACTTGCATACCACCTGGCAGCCCATTTCCATAAAATGTACCCCTCGTATTAGCAAAATGTTTATAATTAATATGTTTTTTTCAAATACAGATCCATATCTGATAACACACAAATTGATGACCAGAAACTAGCAGTTGCTGGGGCTTTCGCAGCCAGCTAGCTGCCTTCTTTCCTGCCTTGCCAGCCCTGCAAGGCATTGTAATACCTTTTTCCGCCACTATTCAATTCTTTTCAAATACTGTACCCCTAAAGATCCTGGCAGGTACCCTTGGGGTACACGTACCCCAGCTTGGAAACCACTGCTCTACAACACTGAGTAAAGCATATAGTACTATCTAGACTAAGTTACAGCGCTATCCTAACTTGTGCTGAAAACAGGCAGGCCAGCGGGACTACACTGTATCTAGTGCAAGTTTTGGGCTCTTAGTGGTTCAGCCTGGGGCAAGAGGAATTGCTTCCCCTAACCCCGGGAAGAGCCACTGCAGCCCCAATGGGGCTACAGGTCTGTACCACCTCCGGTGGTAGTGCAAATCCAAGCAGCCCAGGGCTGGCCCAGGCTGCCCGGGAATGGGGTTAGGATCTGGCATAACAGCCAGATCCTGGCCCCACCTCCCGCTCCCTGCCTGCCTGCTTCCAGGACTGCCTACCTCCTGCCCTCCCCCTGCCCCCAAACACCTCCTCCTCGCCTCATCCCCACCCTCCCCATGCCCCACCACACCCCTGCACTGACCGAGCTTGGCCAGCGCAAACTCACCGTCTCTGGGGCCTGCAATGGTGCAGTTAGGCCGCCGGCCTAACTGCACCATCATGGGCCCCAGGGACAGTTTGCGCTGGCCAAGCTGCCAGCCTAACTGCCTCAGGCTGGCACAAAAGTACTTTACGGCACTTTAAGTCCCTTGCTTTAAGTCCCATGCTTTAAGTCTGTTGTGCTGGCCTAACTACTAGTTAGGATTGTGCCCTTAATCACTTTTTAGAGAATTTATTTCAAACGAAGAAAGTAAAGCATATACCTGCTGTGAAGAAAGTGGATGGAGAGATTTTTCTTTCTACCTCATCATTCTAGAATTTCAGGTCATTAAATGATATTGATCAGTAGACCAATTAATAATTGGCAACAGCAAGGCTGGCTAACTGAAGCACTCACACCAGGCAGCAGATTGGCAGGGTCCATCTTAATCCACGCACTCACCTCATGGATAGCTATCATAGCTTGGATAGCTATCAAAGGGGATTTGACACATTCATAGGAGAGACTATTAGTGATGGTGGCTGTTAGAGGTGGCTATTAGCAATCTATGTGGAGCCTCCATGTTCAGAGTCAATATGCCACTGAATACCAGGTGCTAGGGAGCAATATCAGCAGAGATCTATAGCCTTCATGCCCTGTATGTACATTTGTAGCATCATCTGGTTGGCCACTGTGGAAACCAAGACAATGAAGATGAACCTTTTTTTGATCAAGCAGGCTGTTTTAGATCCTTGTATTTATCACCCATCTCTTCTGTTACATGAACACTATAGGCAGATGAACACATTTTCAGAAATCAGCCAATTAATCATAGTGAAGTGGTGGGCCTGCCAAAAATGGGGTTCCTTCTATCCCTTGTACAGTGGGATATCCATATTATGGAGCCACAACATCTGAGCCAGAGCTCACTATGACTTATCTGAACCAGAGCTCACCACATGAGCCAGAGCTCGCCATGACTTAGCTTTTCTTTGTTTCACCGCAGCACAGCTTCAAAACAAGGGGGAAAAAATTACATAAAGCTACTCTGAACATGTGTGCGATGTCTTCCTCTCTCCACTGTGGAACTGCGGTGGTGCGTTCCTTCATATTAGGGTTACGAGCCTGGACATTCGGATCACATGGCATCGCTTCCAGACAGATTTGCCTTGTTATCCCAATGAAGCACTGTTTCTGGGAATCCACATGTAGGCTGAAGCATCTTTACTGGCATCAGCGAGTGTCCCAGCAGCTACCATAAAAATCTCTAGAATCCCGTAAGGGATCATGTTACAAAAGGTTGCCTGATGCCTGAAAGCAGTCTTTGTCCGAAATCTGAACTAAGCTTCTAGTATCAAGTTGAATATTGCTTATTAGGGCAACATTTCATGCTCCAGTTAACTGAAAAGATTGGTCAGACTGGTGAAGGGGCAAAGAGTCCAGGCTGCACTGAGCGCACCCAACTGTGGAGGCAGGAATACTTATTCACTAAAAGAGAACATGAATGCTATTCATCCTGAAACTCTTTTTTTGTTTTTCTTACATATTGTAGCTGAAGCCGCTTCATCTTTGATTAAAGAACAGGAAGGGGAAGAACACCTTTCCTATACAGTTCTGCCGAGCGCATGTTCAAAACCAACCTGTGAAATCCTCCTTGCCAGTCCACGCTTCTTCACATACAGAACATAGACAGATGCAGAACTCAGTGCAAAATGTTTGTATTGTTGTCTGCCCAATGAGTTGTGTTGTGCAGTTCTCTTAGGAGACCTCAACTCCCAATTCTTTGTGAAGTAAAAATGTTTTTATACATTTATGGCTGAAGAGCACCAACCTGGTGAGCCTCTCTAAGAATTCCAGCACAGTAAGATCTCTTCAGAAAACTAATACATTTAGAGCGCAATCCAAACTTGGGCTGGAAACAGGCAGGCTGCATCCAGTACAAGTTTGGAACCAAAAGCAGTGCCGCCCGATGGAAGGGGAAATGTGTCATGCTGCAGCAGCCCCAATGGGTCTACTCCAATCTGCGCTACCTGACAAGGTGGTGCAAATCCAAACAGCCTGGGACTGCTCTTGGCCACCTGGGAATGGGGTCAGAATCAGAATGGGGCCCCACCTGGAGGCAGGCTGTGCAGCATGGCCTTTCCCAGTTTGAAGAGACACTTGGCCAACAGACAGAGGCAAAGAAGGAAGGCCCATAGCCAGGGAGACAGACCAGGGACAGACTGCACTTGCTCCCAGTGTGGAAGGGATTGTCACTCCCGAATCAGCCTTTTCAGTCACACTAGATGCTGTTCCAGAACCACCATTCAGAGTGCGATACCATAGTCTTCCGAGACTGAAGGTTGCCAATAAGTGTCAGCGGATGCCAGGGCCTCTGAGATGAATTTTATCAGGGGATACAAAGTTTATTTTGGGCCCTTTCCTAAAGAGGGAGGGGGTGAAACAGAATGGGGAGGTGGCAATGCGGGTGAGCAGAATGAGGGCAAAACAGGCAGGGGGAAAGTGGCAATAGCAGAATAGTCTTTGGACCCCAGATCTACCAGCCTTCCCAAAGCAGAACTTAGGTCTACCTGCCCACCTGGCGTTGGCAGCTGGATAAAATATTACAGAAAACCTAACACACTCCTAAGTCTCTTTAAAATCTTTCAAATATAGAAAGTCATTGCAGGAGATTTAGTATCATGATATTTAGGGTCACACTGGAACGGAGAGTGTCCTGTGTACAACCAAAATTGACTTCTGCAGCAGCTGTAGCCCTGCAGCTGTGTAGCTGAGCTCCTATATACTCCTCCATGGTAAGTGGATACACAAGCCAAAGAGCTGCTATAGCAGGCCATTTTCCTCCCAGATGTGACACTATTAAGGAACGTATGCACTCTTGGGCCTAATGTGTATGGCTTGTGGGAGTAGTTGCTCCTATGTACTCACGGTAATGCCCCCAGCATCCTGAATGGGCAGTGAGACTGGGTGAGATTGGAAAATGTAAGATCCTAGAAAAGTCTGGGCCCCCTCCTTTGGCTCCTTGGCCCCCTTCCTGACCTGGGTCCAGGTACAAATTACCCCCTTTAGCCCCCTCTCCTAGGCCCTGGCAGATGCAGCCACAGTTGTTACCCATGCACCCCCTCATTAAATAATAAATAAAAACTAGATAAATCAGTTTTTTTGTTGAAGATTTTGAATTTTTTTAATTTTTTTTACAAAAATGAGAAGTGTTGAAAGCGGTGTTATATGTTTTTATTTCATTATCACCATTTTCTCCCGCCTCTACCTATCGCCCTTCCCAAACTTTTATGTGCATAAATACATATAGTTTTGCGCTCTCAATCTCTTTCTCTCACCCACCCACCCACCCACACACGCACTTGTCACAAGCTCCCTCACACACAACAACAAAAGTTTCTTGCTTCTTTCTTTCTTTACTAGTGCAACAAATCATGGAAACAACTGAGCCTGTCAGTTTCATGTTTTTTCCCCCATGCAAAATGAAAGGAGAGACAGATCCTATGAGGATTTGTGGAGAGCAAAGAAATTCCTCATTAAAATGCAACAGAGACCAAGCATGTATCCTCTATGAATGCAGGCTTGGGAGATCAAGCATGTATCTGTCAGTTAACAGTGCCCAAATTTATCGTTCTTTCTGTCTTAATTGGCAAGTGGCTGCCACCCAAATTTGTGTGCGCATATCAGCTTTCAGGCCTAACTAGACACTAAACACTTTCTCGGTTACAGACTATATGTGTCCTTTGGGGACCGTGTGCCAGAATGAAGAACTGCAACTATGTCAATGCACAACGTGTGGTGCCCTTGGCAGTGTGAACTCTAGGCACCACACTCAGTACCAGCAGCCTGTCTTCAGGTCTGGACAGTATTTTCTTCCTACCCTTTTGGCTCGCCTGTTTACTTTTGCCTTTGTTACAAAACTGCTTAAGGGGCTTTGCTGAGATGAGGCTCTTTGTGGGCACTGCTTGTTCATAGCTCTTCCTTTATGAATGAGTTTCTGATCAGATTCCAGCCCTTCTGAAGTCC
The DNA here is from genome assembly GCF_035046505.1 of Tiliqua scincoides. Classification (NCBI taxonomy): domain Eukaryota; kingdom Metazoa; phylum Chordata; class Lepidosauria; order Squamata; family Scincidae; genus Tiliqua; species Tiliqua scincoides. The sequence goes on along the minus strand of NC_089821.1, from coordinate 260,186,033 downwards.
AGAGTAATTATGGGCAAACACTAGTGACCAGGGCTGGCCTTAGGAACTGCAGGGCCCAATTGAAAACACTTTTTGCAGGGCCAGAAGTTCACAGCCCAGATCTGTAGAATCTATTATGGAATCTATTGTCAAATTTATTATAGATGTTATCTCTCTATGGCAGAATGAAAAGCAATCAAAATGTGTGCTTTAAAAAGTGCATGCAAGTTAATGGACCAAATAGACATAAGCACATTTTAATATTAAATTGCATACATGTAAGCCTACAAGTAAACAAAAAAATGTGCCAATTACCTTTGAAAAGTAAATAGATATTTGTCTTTATTATTTTGGGCGCAATCGTACACTGTGCTGGAACAGGCAAACCAAGAGGCTTGCGCTGTACCCAGTGCAGGATAGGAGCTCAAGGTGGCTTAGCCAGAGGCAAGGGGAAATGTTTCCCCTTACTTCTGGGTAAGGCGCCTTCTCCCCTATGGATCTCCTCGGACTTGCACTGCCTCTTGAGATGGTGCAAGTTCAAGGAGACTGGAGTGGCTTGAAGCCGTTCCGTTCTCTTCGGGAACAGGGATTGGAATCCAGCATAAGTGCTGGATCCCAGCCCCGCCTCCCACTCTCCACCCGCCCGCCCCCGGGGCCGCCCACTGCCCGCCTTCACCCTGCCCAAGAACACCTCTCTCCCGCCTCCTCCCCACCCATCCCAGTGGCTTGCATCGGTCCAGCTGGCCCGATGCAAGCATCAGTGAGGAAACCGCCACAGAAGCTGGATTCAGTCTCCCTGCGTCGGCGAACCTTTGTGCACTGACACGGCTTATTCCAGAGGAGTATTTCTGGGTCCACCTCAAGGCAAGGGAACACTTGCAGCCCCACTGGGCCTACTCAAACCTGCACCAGCTATTTCTGGTGCAAGCCCGAGTGGACCCAGATCGGGGATCAAAGTCAGGAAGGGGTATATGATATTGGCATTGATACTGCAACTGACAACTCTCATAACAGGAGAGGAAACTGAACGCTTTCCACATGTGCTGCCTCTGACGCATCCTCGGCATCACCTGGCAGGAAAAGTTCCAAACAACACAGTCCTGGAATGAGCTGGAATTCCTAGCATGTATGCACTGCTGAAACAGAGACGCCTGTGTTGGCTTGGTCATGTCGTGAGAATGGATGATGGCCGGATCCCAAAGGATCTCCTCTATGGAGAACTCGTGCAAGGAAAGCGCCCTACAGGTAGACCACAGCTGCGATACAAGGACATCTGCAAGAGGGATCTGAAGGCCTTAGGAGTGGACCTCAACAAGTGGGAAACCCTGGCCTCTGAGCGGCCCGCTTGGAGGCAGGCTGTGCAGCATGGCCTCTCCCAGTTTGAAGAGACACTTGGCCAACAGTCTGAGGCAAAGAGGCAAAGAAGGAAGGCCCATAGCCAGGGAGACAGACCAGGGACAGACTGCACTTGCTCCCAGTGTGGAAGGGATTGTCACTCCCAAATAGGCCTTTTCAGCCACACTAGATGCTGTTCCAGAACCACCTTTCAGAGCACGATACCATAGTCTTTCGAGACTGAAGGTTGCCAACTACGAGTATAAATAAACCCCCAATACCATAGTTTGTGCTTTTTCTATGCCTATGTAGAATCACACAATATTGTAACTGACACCACCCCCTTCCTGATCTCCCCACCCCTTCCCCACCCCAGTCTTTTTTCCTTTTCCCCTCCCTGTTTCACCCACTCCCTGACTCCCTCCCACTACCCACGGTGACATAACTGAGCCGGTGCTTGTTGGAAAGCCGCTGGCATGCAGACCCAGCTGCTCACTGCTGCATCCAGGCTGTGTTTATGCCATGCTGCTTTAGATGTCCAGGTTGCACGCTATCACATGTTGCCTTTTTCAACAGTTATAAAGCACACTGCACCACCAGAACATGAGTTCACACAGAACATGAGTTCTGGTGGCGCAGCAGCCCATTAGGATTGGGTGATAAGTTTTTAAGGTAGCATCTGTTTCCCAAAAGCAAACAACAGGAACCTGGAACTCCTCACCCAAGCCATCTTGTCTTCCTGCTGCAATGGAATATACTTGGAGTCCCCCAAGATCCCTTCTTTCCAACCAGTTACAGAAGTCGTCTGTACATGCAACAGACAAAACTCCCACCCAATCTGCATTGGTTGTGTTTGTTTTTGAGATGCTGTTTTTGAGATTCAAGATGCTGGTAATTACCAACAAAGCCCTAAATGTCTTAGAACCAAGCTACCTAAAGCAGCTGTTCCCATATAAACATTCCCTCAGATTGTCTGCAAAGGGGTGATTTTTGCATACTCCGCTGCCTTAGGAGCTCATTTGGTGATGACATGAGAAGACTTTCTTTACTATAGCACCTACCTTGTGGAATTCCCTTCTGTTGGAGGGGAGATCCTTCCTTCTTCACTGACATTTGCTAATTATCTTGAGTTAAATTCTTATGCTGCATTTGACTTTCTTTTCTGCCTGCTGCACTATGCTGGCTCTTTGTTTTTCTAATCATTCCCCCCCCCCCCAGTTATTGTTCTATACTTCATGTTTTAATGAATTTTCTAAGCTGCTTTGGATACTTTTGAGGAATATAATTAAACAACCAACCACACAAGTATGCGTAGTTGCAAGGCAGCTGTAGGTGACTGGCTAGGGCAGCACTTTGTGTATCAGAAAGGTGCAACACTAGTGCTTCAGCAGATGTGAAAATAGACCCTTGTGCCTTCAGCAGATGTGAAAATAGGCCCTTGTGCCATTTTCTGCTGGGAAAGACAGAGGCCTTTGTGCAACAAAGGGTGAGGTAGGAAGCCATGTTCCTCACAGGCAATGGGATGGAGCCAATAATGACTGCAAAGGGTAAGAGCAACTCATTGTAGCATGCAGGGCTAAGATTAATTAAGAAGTGTGAAGGTTGGGACACATTAATTTGTATGCACGTATCTAGAAATCTTTCCCCTGGGGGCTGGGGATAAGAATAGGCCCTCAGTTTGGCTGTACTTGTCGTAAGAGGCGACTAAACAGCCACCGGGTAGATGGGACTCGTCAGCCTGGGAAGGCAGCTCATCTGAGAGAAGGAAAACTCTGATCCCAAACCTCCACTGCCTTGTGGCTACATCCAGTTATGGAAAAGGCTTCAGGAGTCAACCTCGAGGCAAAATCTGGAGCCGGAGTCCCTGAGGCAGTTCATGGCTGAACACAGTCACGTTCTGGCAACTCCTGCGACGCCGCTGGAACCAACCGTATTGGCCTCTGCCTTTCCATTGGACCATTTCAGCGACGTGGAGAGGGGGGATTTGCTGCATGAGTAACAGCCTATCCTCCATACCTACTTTACCCAGGCTTCGCGCACTGGAGAGGACACTCTGTTCCAGAGCACTATTCGGATCGCGTAACCATGGTCTTCCGAGACTGAAGGATGCCAACACGAATCTAGAAATCTGTAGACAAGAGGGCAAGATAGGTGAGGAGAGGCTGCTGATGTCAGGAAATACAGCATCCAAGGCATGTGACCGAATGTATCTGTGACAGCAGAACAGAGAAGGCATTAAAATATGAGTCATAACACTAATCAAAAACCTGATGTACTTTTTCCTCATAGGGCAGAATAATAAAACAAGCCTTTCTGTTCTATGGAGGTTAGAAAGGTCCTAAGCTGGAAGGTGCCGGCTTCACCCTTTTGCCTCATAAAATGGAGAGGATGAAAAATCAGACCCAAACTACATAGAATAGGATACATTCTCTCTTCACATCAAGAACTTTCTAGAGGATCCCACTGGTAGTCTGAGCAGCTACAATATCATGTGAGGATTGCAGACAGAACACAAACAATCTATGAAAATGTATAAATATCTTGATCCATTATTTCATCACTTTCAGGCATGACGCAGGCACCCCTCAGTGGGTGGCATCAGGAGTCAAACAAGTCAGATGTTGGCCCAAAAGGCCCACACCCATCAAGTGGCCTTCCTGGCTAGGCAGACCCCTCAACCGTCAGTACTGTTTGCAGTAGTAACACCAGATGTACCGTCGGCAAAGGGGTGCCAAGGGGGATCAGCACAGGACTATGTTCCAAAGCCCCAACATTGTTTCTTGATGTTATTCCAAACTACAACCACCTCTGTTTTCTAATAGTCCACTACTGAAGTCCTCCTTGAATGGGAGGTATTTTTCCTTTGTAAAACAAATTCAGACCAAAAGGATACCCAGGGGATTAACCAAATGTCTTTCCTGTTTACCACAGTTCTGGCTGAAATTTATTGTAGTAGTTGAATTAACTAACCAAAAAGTTAACAAAAGCATCTTCTTTCAAGAACATTTGCTTTCGAAACTTGAAACAACAAAACAGTTTGCTATGAAAAATCATTTAAATTACATAAGCAGAGTAGCGCTTCCCAAACATTTTAGCACTGGGAACTGCTTTTTAAAACAACAATCTATTGCAACCCAGTAGGCCAGAGAGAGAGAGAGAGAGAGAGAGAGAGAGATTTGGAAATCTATATCCCACTTTGTCTCCCCAAAGAACATTTAATAATAATAATAATAATAATAATAATAATAATAATAATAATAATAAGGTCCAGTGCTCCTGAGGCTGCTAGAGACATTACATATAGTATGTCTGTGTAGATGTTTGCTAGACATTCCCTAGAAGTAGAGTTGGAGGACTGTTCTCCCAAACCTTTACAGTCATTCCAAGAGTACCCAGAAAGCTGAAACTGGAGAGCAAGATGTGCAGTTAGGGACTTCCAGGCCAGACAAAAGACTGAAACAGCATTTACGTGTGATCTACAGCAGTGGTTCTCAAATTGGTGGATCGCGACCTACCAGTTTGTGTAAAGGTTCCCCTGTCCCTTTAAGGGGTGGGGAAGGGGAGAGGCAGGGAATCGATCCCCAGGATCACGTCCATATGGAGGGATGAGAGGGGGTGCTTTACACTGACATTATGTAGGCAGGACTGCAGCAGGCTGCAGGAGGTGCGGGGAGACCTGCACAGTCCTCCGTAGCGCTCTCTGAAGCTTGGAACATTCACTAAAACTGGGTGCAAAGCACTTCCGTTTTGCAGGAGGTGCTTTGCATCTGCTTTTAGTGAATGTTCCAAGCTTCAGGGAGTGCTAAGGCAGGCTGCGCAGCTCCAAGCTTGCTTGGAGAAATTCTAGCGTGGCTAGCACGCTATAATCTAAAAATAGAACGCTACCTGAAAGCACTGGATCCTTAAAAAAAAAAAAAGCTCTCTAGCACTTCTAGCCAGGTAAAAAAAGAACACAGCCTCTGTTTCTAGGATAACATGTGGGGCAGAGCTGGCAGAGGAAGAGTAACAGATGATTTGTTACTACAGACAGTTGCGCTAGAAACAAAGCCACAAAACCCAGAAGAGTTTTCTAGCTGTCTTCAACTGCTGCTCTCTAAACTGCTGTGGCACATCTGTGGACCTTTCATGGCACATCAGTGTGCCATGGCACACCAGTTGAAAATTGCTGGTCTGTAGCTATGATATGAAGGAAGGTGGGTTGAACTATGACTACTACATCGCACTCCATAAGATATTGGCGTATAACTTAAAAGATTTAAAAAACAACAACACAGGAGTTCCTTGCAGAGTTTCTTTTACTTAGTCAATAGGAAATGTGAGCTTGATCCAGGGCTTCATTGGACCTGGAGCTCAAAAGAATTTAGGGCATATCCACAACATTTGTGAAGAATTAAAACAAAACAAGACCACATTCTTCCAGTGAATGTTGCATTGGCTCTATCTGATTAATTTTGTGTGTGGATGGTGAGGCTGTGTTGAAGGGAAAAACCACAGTTTATAAAAAGTGAATGCCCTCCATGAGTGACACAAGAGTAGAGGTGAACAAGAAATTTCTCAGAAGAATTTTCAACTCCAAATTTTTTTTTTGGGGGGGGGGGGGGAGGTCCCTGAAGTTTGATTCATCTTTTTTTTTTCTTTTTTTTTCCCCTGCTACCTTTTTCACAGTTCATATTGACTGTGTCCAGTTTTTGGCTTGAAAGTAGCTGGAAGTCAAGTTGCTAGCATGCCTCTAGCTGGGGTGGATCCAGTGTTTGTGTTTTGGGCAGGGCCATAAGCACTACCTTAACTCCAGAACCCAGGTCAACCAGGTGAGTAGACCTGGGCTCCTGACGGAACTTTGGCCTCTGAAACCAAGGTTTGCTGGGTGGGTAGACCTGGGCTCCAGCCTGGACTTGGAGTCAGATCTACCTGCCAGGAAGACTTGGGCTCCTGATCTTGCTTGGGCTACTCCCCATTCCGGCGGGCACCCTTGCTGCTGGTCTGACAGTTTGGGGAGGAACACTCCCATGCCCCCCCGCCGAGTTATCCCTGCCTGTAGCATGAAATGTGATTCATTTAAAAACAGAAGGAAAATGGCGTCAAACGTACTTTAGCATGTTTTTGTGATGTTTAATCATTGCCTTAAAAGTTATTAAAGTTAACTTAAAGTCATTAACTTCTGTATAATACTTTTAAAATCTTGACAATGGATGCCTCCTTTTGTTCAAAACCTCCTCCTCCACTTCCACCCCTATTTGCCATACAAGATGGCTGTGCCCAAATGTTTCCTCAAAACAGAGCAATATTCATGGAGGTGACCATGCTTTCAAGCCCCGAGCTCACAGGAAAGATTGCTAGCACAGCGAGCATGCTAGAATCGGAAAAACAAATGCGACCTAGTGTGCTAGAAGGAGGGGGGGGGCTCTGTAGTGCTTCTAGCACTGGAAACTGAAAAACAAACGAGTGATTAGGACTGGGTGGGGAAAAATGGCACCTGTTGGGAGCCATTGGTAGGAGCACTGGTGATAAATACAGTATGTCTAGCTTGAAATCCCTGAAATTGTCCTCACTTTGCTGACTATGAAGGGGGCAGTGAAATGACAGGGGGGGGGATATTTCATTTGTATTGTACTAGGGTACTGACACTTGAGTATGCTGTATAATCCAAGATCCATTGCTAACACAGTTGGCAGCTGTCCAGCATGTAATGTCACGTTGCTGGTAGAAAAAAAGTGAAATATTACAGAAAAAATACTTTGTTTTAAGATTACCTAGATAAATGTCTTAAACCAGGACACTCTTTTATTCCAGTTACCTTGTCGTCTGCCTCCCCACCTCACACCTGTCCTGTTTGTTTTGTCTGCCTGGCGTAACAAGTTGTAACCTACACTGCAATCTTTGGAGAGCATATGATATGTTTTGAAATACCTGTTGACACAGTGCTTTGCTCAAACAGGGGACGGCCCTTGACTAGTGTTCGGCTCATGGACCATCCCAGATTATGAATGATTATAACTCCATGCTTCTTTTTCACGATTGACCTTTGGAAAGCGTCAAAGCTTGTAGGTGTAATAAATGTGGTGGCACCACTTTGAATGTCAATGCCGGTCTAGGGTTTCATGGGGGAGGGGAGAAATGGAGAACAGAAGAGGGTCATTGTGAGAAGATTATTTTCAAATGCAAAGCCATCGGTGCTCTCAGCTCGGAAATCCAGCATGGCCACCGTCAAATGCATGAAAATAGCCGCTTTGGTTCCATGCTGTGATGCATTGTGTCAGAAGCAAGTCAAAAACAATGTGTATATATATATATATATATATATATATATATATATATATATACACACACACACACACACACACACACACTTACTTTAGGGATTTATCTAATTGGGATGGCCTGTTGTTTTAATGTTTACTACTTCTGAAGCCCTGTCAAATTCTGACCAGCCTAGAGCTGAATTAATTATCTGCAGGCATGAGAGATGAAGCTGCAGCTTGATTTATAGAAGGCCTCGGCAGAGCTCGGAAAGCAGGCCCCAAAGCTGACAAATGATAGGATCCTGAGGGCAAAACATGTGCCTGCTAAAACAAGACCCTTGCACTGTAAGGAACCTATTCACATTGCTTAATTTAAGGATCAGATGTGTTTGTGCAGGTTATCTGTGCCCTAAGAGCCATGTGTTTAGGAAAATACTAGACCAGTGTTTCCTAAACTGTGGGTCGGGAAACTATTTTTGGTAGGTCACACAAAGTTTTTGAAACACACAAAAAAACACATTGCATGCACCCTTGCCTGGTTTGCCAAAAAAAAAAAGAAAAAAAAAGCTGAAATGCTAAAGTGATATGAAGTAATCTTCACACCCTCAAATCAAAATGTCACATCTTCTGATTTTTTCTAGGATTTGGCATACTTTGCATCACATGTGATCCCAATTTCAGCCTTTTGTCTGGTCTGAAAATCCCTAACAGCATATCTTACTCACTAGTTCAACCTTCTGGGTATCCTGGAATGACTGTAAAGATTTGGGAGAACAGTCCTTGGGAAGTTATGACAACAAATGTTCCCATACCTTAAGGAGGCCTCTGTGACTGCCTCCCCACCACAGGATGCAGTGCATGCCCCATTGGCAGGGCTGCACCGGCACTGGAAAGTTGGATAGGATTGGGCCCATAGTCTCATAGCACACTGACAAGCTGCTAAAATTGTCAAGGCACACCATCAGTTTTTTTTTACTATTGAAAAGGCACACCATGCTGCTGGTGGGGGGAAACTCATGACCCACCCATAAATGATCCTCTCCTAAATTCCCACGGCACACCTGCAGACCATTTGCAGCACTCTAGTGTGCCACGGCACAGTGGTTGAAAATGGCCGTTCTAAGGGCTCCATTTCTAGAGACAGAGTCTTCCAAATGTCCACACACACACACACACACTATACATAAAGTTTCTAGCAGCCACAGGAGCATAGAACCCCTGATTATTAATTAATAATTTATTAATTGCTATTAATAAATACATTTTTTTTCTAGAGTTTTTTGGTCTAGTTCAGTGTTTCTCAAAACTGTGGGTCAGGACCCACTAGGTGGGTCATGAGCCAATTTCAGGTGGGTCCCCATTCATTTCAATATTTTATTTTTAATATATTAGACTTGATGCTACCATGGTATGTGACTGCATTTGGGGAAATGTTACAGACCTGTACTTTTAACAAGCTACTATGTATATTCTTTTAACAATTACAGTAAATGCAACTTACTCCTAGTAAGTGTGGGTAGGATTGCAGCCTAGGATTGTTAAAAAATTTTCTGCTTGATTATGTCACTTCTGGTCATGACATCACTTCCTGTCAGATTCTCATTCTAAAAAGTGGGTCCTGGTGCTAAATTTGTGAGAACCAGTGGTCTAGTGAGTTACAATTTTAAAAAGTGGGTCCCTGTGCTAAAAATTTTGGGAAACACTGATCTAGCCCATATCCCACTAGCTTGTCCACCAGGATGTTGCATTGGACATTGTCAAAAACCTTACTGAAATCCAGATATATTATGTCCACAGCATTCCCCTGATCTACCAGGCTCATAGAGATAAGACTGGCAAGACATATTCTTGAGAAAACCACACTGGTTTTTTGGTCTTAGCAATTACCATCTTCCTTTCGAAATGCAGTAATAGATCACATGCTTTCTATGCAGATGGCCCAGCATTCAATCCCTAGTGTCAGTAGGTGAGGTGAAGAAAGAGCTCTGTCTAAAATACTGGAGAAGCCACTGCTGGCCAGTGTTGACTGTACTGGGACCAATGGTCTCTGTTGACAGTTAAACAATACTGAGTTAGATAAATATATAATTATTGTTGGCCTCCATTTAGCCTCCGTCCCATGTTCCTAGAGAAGCAGACATGAGAAAGAACATGGAATGCTGAACAATGCATCTCAGAACTGACTTTTATTCAGCACCTAAAGTTTCAGATTCTAAACCATTGGAGTATTTTAACTCTCTCCACCTAACATATTACAATGACTATAGAAATATTTTTATAAAAAAAAAACCTAGCAAATAACATTGGTGGAGTTCAGTTGCACTGATGTTACATTGTTTACAAGAGGCCTCTGTTCAGGAAAATATACCACTGGGGGAAAAAAAAGATCTAAGGAAATGATTGTACCCCTAAGGGGAGAATTCATTTTATACTGCTGTCAGGGCACTCTTGTAAAGAGGTGTTTTGCCTGGGCAAAATATATTAAAATAAACAAAGTGACATATTAACATACCCGTTACATTGGGAATGGATGCAGGATGCGGGATTCTGGATGGAGCTTCAAGTATCCACAGGAAACTGGGATTATAGACCACCCTGGCAAATGTCTTGTATTATGCTGGCCATCGTGAGATTCATTTCCTGGAGACCTGAGTTGTTTGTGGTTGTTAAAAGTTCCACAGTACTCTTGGCACTGTTGGAACATTACATTAAAGGTTTCCACCATGTTATAAATCTCTTTCTTGAATGAGTTGTGGAAATGGTTTCATTTCATTCAAATGTAATGTTGATTTGCAGCAGAAGACTTCATGCTCATAGAACTGGTAGCTGTGGTCAGGGTTAATGGTAGGAAACACAGATTTTAATCCCAGTTTATATTCACTGCATACTTTGCACAGCAGTCATTGTTTGCCACCCATAGTTACAAAATGTAGAATACATGATTTGCAAGCATAAAGTCTTGGGTTCAGCCACCAACATCTCCGGGCAGAACTAGAAAGATTCCTTTCTGAAATCTTGGAGAGCTGCTGCCAATCAGTGTCCCCTGGCATACTGAGCTTGAAGGACCAGTGGCCTGATTCAGTATAAGGTAGCTTCATATGTGCATACTATTGACAGGCAGCCAATTGTAGCTCCCAGCCAGGTGTGGCCACCACATCATGTTATCAACTATTTTGTGATAGGTGTAGTGCAAACTTTGAGGGAGCTTTACTTCCTCAGTAAGTTCTTGTGGGGCTAAGGGGGGCGAGGAGGGGGTGCTTTGCACTTACTTCAAGAAGGCAGGGCTGCAGCAGGCTGCAGGAGGTGCAGGGAGCCCTGCGCAGCCTTGCACAGCGCTTCCTGAGGCTTGGAACCTTTGCTAAAAGTGGGCGCAAAGCATCTCATGCAAAACGGAAGTGTTTTGTGTCCTTTTAGCGAGCATTCCCAGCCTCTGGGAGCGCTGTGCAGGGTTGTGCAGGGCTCCCTGCACCTCCTGCAGCCTGCTGCAGCCCTACCTTCTTGAAGTAAGTGCAAAGCACCTCCCCTCGCCCCCTTAGATCCTGGGGTTCGCGCCACTGCCTCCATCCCTTTCTCCCGCCCCTTAAAGGGACGGGGGAAGCGTTACACAAACTGGTGGGTTGCAACCCACTAGTTTGATGTAGTGTGTTTATACTGCATACAGGGTGCCCCTGTATCCACGGATCCTATATCCATGGATTCACTTCTACGCGGCTTGGGTCCGGCACCCCCAGTGTAAGCACCCCTTCTAAAGGCAAGCTCCACTCCCCTCATCTCCAGAGGGGCCTCTGACCTCAGCAGAGGCCGTCTGTCCCTGGCCTCTGCCAAGTTCAGACTGAGCTCAGGAGGCAAAAATAACTCTATTCCCAGTTTCATGGAGAAACTGAAAGTGATGTTTTTAATGCCTTAAAAGCCATTGGGAGGCCCAGAGAAGCCCTCAGAGGCCTCTCTAGGGCAGCCCCCCAAGACCGTAGGGACAGGCATTTGCACATATCCATGGTTTCAGGTATCTGCAGGGAGTTCCAGAACAAAACCCCCGCAGATAAGGGGGCACACCTGTATATTGGGGGGGGGGAAATGACACCAATGTGAATGCAAGGTGACCTCAGTCTGGCCTAGCTCGCAGAGTTGCTGATGCTGTGCTGATATGAGCTCCCTGGAGAATGGGTAAGATATAAAGAAATCCACATGTTCACACACACCCTACACCCTGTAAAAGTGCACCAAAACAGCTGCAAGTGGGCAATTCAATTCAGTACTTTTCAGCTGTTTTTCAGCTGCAGTTCTAACTATTTAACAGATGGGTATGCTTACACTTATTTGGCTTTACAGTGACTGACATTTCCATAGGCCAGTGGTTCTCAAACTTTTTCAACTGGTGGCTCCCTTGACCTACTGGGCCATTGGCCAGGGCTCCCCATTAGGGCTACAATCCTATTTATTGTATAGGGTGGCACATTTTCCAAGAGGATTCCGCGGCTCCCCTGGCTGGTTTCCATGGCTCCCCAGGGAGCCACAGCTCACAGTTTGGGAACCACTGCCATAGGCTGTCAGATGAGAGGAATGATTGTTAAATCGGATGCTTGCCCCACCTACCATATGTGGGCGCATTGCAGGCAAGCTTGCCAGGGGATCCTCAGGTGTGACAACATTTCATGAAGTATCAAGGGCTATGTCATCCATCCATGTGAAGACTCCTGCGACGCCGCTGGAACCAACCGTATTGGCCTCTGCCTTTCCATTGGACCATTTCAGCGATGTGGAGAGGGGGGATTTGCTGCATGGGTAACAGCCTATCCTCCATACCTACTTTACCCAGGCTTCGCACACTGGAGAGGACACTCTGTTCCAGAACCACCATTCAGAGCGTGACACCATAGTCTTCTGAGACTGAAGGATGCCAACATGTGAAGACTGCTTGCTAATTCTCAGTTTGCCGCAAACAACAACTTCAGGGCATCTTGTAAGTTTCAGATTGTTTATTACATTTTATATAAGGAAGTGACAGCAACTGCCTAATACAAAAATGAGGAAAAGGATATTTGCAGAATGAATATCATGGTGATTATAGTTGTTGGCAACCTTCAGTCTCGAAAGACTATGGTATCGCAAGACTATGATGATTGTGTGGGCTGCCATTACTGGCAGCATATGAACTGGAACTGAAAGATCCACAGTAATCCGCTCAACTGAATATTGTGCTTGGAACCAGTGGCATAGCTAAGGGGGTGCAGGGGGTAGCAGTCACACCGGGCATCAAGCTTTAGGGGGGCAACAAGCTGAGCTTGACACTAGTGACCAAAATTGTGAAAATCTTGGTATGTATGAATAATACCAGTTGGTTGGCAAGTCTTGAAAGACTATGGTATAAGCCTACAGCACCAAATATTCCCAGGCGGTCTCCCATCCAAGTACCAGGCCTAACCAGGCCTGACCTGACCCTGCCTGACCCTGCTTAGCTTCTGAGATCAGACAAGATCGGGCATGTGCAGGGTAACAGTTGCTGTCCATCATGTTATAAAACATTGGAAAGGTAATTCAATGCAGAATGCAAGGAAATAAACTGCATTGGAATATCTTTATTCTATCAAAAGTTATGACCAATTAACCATAACCTGAAAATACAACTGCCTTATGAAATCAAAAGTGGATTTTCTTAACTCAAAACTGACTTATGAAACTGATTGTTCTGAGAGGCAATGAGATGTTATTATGTTATTGACATGTTGCAATGGCATGTTATCCTGATAGAGCATGAAACCAATAATATGAGTCAGTCATATCCATGTATCATAATACAATTGCCCCTGCTAACTGGGTAAAAAGGCACTTTTTCAAGTGGTGCTCTTCTTATATTTAGCAAGGGGAGAATAAATGTCCCTCTTTACCCCAGCATAGTGTCTCTAACCAATAAGGGGCACACTTTTTATTTATTTACTTAATTAAATTTGATTTTTTTCATGGGGGGGCTACAAATCATCTTTGATCCCAGGTAGCAGATGCCACTGCTATGCCACTGACCGAGGGGAGGCTGCGATCCTTAGCTATGCCACTGACTGAGGGGAGGCAGCAGACCAAGTGGGTGGCGAGCTGCTGGGGGAGGAGGTGGGATCCTCCCAATTTTCACTTTTTTAAAAACCCGAGCATGATGTCACGTCTTGTTGTGACATCACTTCTGGGGCAACATTTTGAGCTTGGCACTGGGCTACATGATAATTAGCTATGCCACTACTTGGAACTTAAGTGTTTGGATTTGGAATTGACTGTAGTGGTTTCTGAGTAGTGAATTGTACCTCTCTGATGATAGAGATTCTTTTCAGGATATGGGTAACTGCAGTAAGTTCCTTTCTCTTTCTTAATGAATGAAGTACTAGAACAACTTTTATGTAAGAGAATTAACCATTAGAAACAATAATCTTTGTAACAAGGTGGGACTGGGATGCAATTACACAAACACGATTAGCCAAACATTAGCTTAACTGATAAATCTCAATAGAAAATGAAAAATAACTCAGCCCAATCCTCAGCTTCCCAGAGCGGCCAGGCTTGTTGGCACCGAAAAGGGCTGCTGCTGAATCCTGCGCCTCCTGCACTACCGCGGGAGGCTCCTCGGAAGAAGGGGAGGTTTGTCCCCTTCCCTCGAGTAAGGTAAGCAGCCCTGCAATGGGGCTACTCACTTTACCGCTGACCAAAAGCTTGGTGGTAGAGTAAAGGCACTCGTGTAGGGCATGCAGCCCTCCACAGGTGCCCTGGATCCTGCAGAGCTCAGCTCCACGGATCCTCCTCCTGCCCGCCCCCCATCATGCCTCCCACCTGCCCCTCAGCACACCTCCCCCCTCCCCAGAACGCCTCCTCCATGTGCCTGCTCCCGCCTGCCGTTCCGCAGTTCAGCGTTCTGGGAGACCGCCGAGCCGTGGAACCTGGGCGACCACCCTGCGCTCGCCCACCACCAGCCGGCGCTGGGCTAGCACCGGCGGGAGCCCAGCGGTGAGCCCCGTGAACGTGCCTTACGGCACGTTTGCAACTGTGGTCGGCGGCAACTGTGACCACAGGATTGGGCTCTTGGTTCGTAGTTGGCCTTCATTACATTTCTTAAAGATTGCTTCACACAAGCAATCACAATACACTTCAAAAATGTGGTACAGCTTAGATGATGGGGAGCTAAAACTGGTGGCTCCCTGCTGAGTGTACATTTAGGGGTAAACAGAGATCTGCGGCCACGTAACATGTGAAATGCCCCTTAGACACAGCCCAGGCAAATGGCCCAATCCTATCACAGGCCTATGCTATTAATCTCATGAACTGGAGCCACCAGTGCAAATGGACAGAGTCTCTGCTTGTTCGCCAGTGGCTTCCGGATGTCCCACTGGAGCAGGTAAGGTGGCAAAGGAGGGCAGTTCAAGGGCAGAACAGACTGGGGAGTGGACCAACCTGGGGTCTGTTCAGGGGCAGGAGGGGGAGCATCTCAGCAGCAGCAGCACATGCCAAGGTCCTGTCTTCCTTTTCCTGGTCCAACATGCCCCCTTAGGACTCCTTAGACTAAATAGTTGGCATAGATCTGAGGAGACCCACTAGAGACCAAGCAGCCTACAAGGAGGTAAGTAAAAAAGATTTTTACTTACATCTCCTGGGCTGTCTTGTCAACCTCCCCCCCCCCCAGCATGCAGCTCATGCTTCATCAGTGGTGCTGCATGCTCTGGGCTGGTGGAGAATAATTGGGCTTTAAGTTAAATAAGCATTTGTCTTTCCATTCATTTAGCAAATGCTGCTTATTTACAGGGGAAAAAAGACAGATGCTGTTGCATGTAGCTGTGCCTTATGCCAACAGTGAGCAACTCTGGAAGGCAAATGGATTGCTGTTCAAATTTCAGCTCCTCCCACACTTGGCCGCTTTCCTTCCTTTTTTCTTTTTCTTTTTTTTTCTTTTTTTAAAGAAAAAAAAGAAAGACAGCTTGGTTTGGGTCTAAAGGCATTCTGCACATATAAATAGCAAACTGGTCTCCTTGACTGAGGGCTTCTCAGTGGGGAAGCTGGAAGTGGTTTGCAAAGCAAAAACAAATAAAAGGCATGGAAAAATAAGGAGCCAGTGAATTCTGTTGAAAAAAGTATTCAGCTTTTTTGTTTTGGAATCTTTGAAGGGAAACCAGCTGATGAAGAAAAGAATGGATGCTTTGCTGCTGCTGGGAGATGCATAGCTTGGCTTGCCTTGCCTTATACAACAGCTTCTCTCCATTCATTTTGTCCTGATCTCCTCTAAGCCATAAACTCATTTAATCTTGGTGCTCTCAGTCAGTCTCAGATAGAAGGTTTGATCATTTCCCTGATATCCTCTGGTTAAGTACAAAGGCTTGCTCATTCCTGTAGGTTTTGGGGTCCCCAATTCGTTATTTTTTAATTTTTGGTGAGGTTGAGAAAGAAGTATGACACTTGGCAAGTACAGCTAGGAAACCAGAGATCTGACACGTGCTATAATGGGACCCAGACCTGCAAGATGCTTCTCGTCTCACCATCGTCAACTCAGCCTCTGAAGCGTCTACCTTTCCTTCTCTAGGCAGTGGTTGAACATCAAATCAGCTCTGAATTCCTGCCCTCAGTCCAGCATGTTGGAAGATTGGGGGGGGGGGTTTGAGACCTACAGGTACACTGTGGGCAGGGGTGCTAGGAAGGAAACAGTAATAAAGGTTCCCCCAGCATTAAACCCAGTTGTGGCCGACTCTAGGGGTGGTGCTCATCTCTGTTTCTAAGCCAAAGAGCCGGTGTTTGACGGCAGACGGTTTCCGTAGTCATATGGCTGGCATGACTTAAGATGCCTAAGCGCATGGAATGCCGTTACATTCCTGCCTAGGTGGTACCTGTTCATCTACTTGCATTTACATGCTTTTGAACTGCTAAGTTGGCAGGAGCTGAGACAAGCAAGCTCACCCTGTTGAACTGCCAACCTTGCAGACAACAGACAATAATACTATAGTGCAAAGCAGCAAAACCGAAATAACAAGCGGCCTAATATCTATGTCTAAATTTAAAATCCTTTAGTATACTCAATCATATGAATTGCAGAATTGATAAACATTTTAAAGTACCAGTTCTTTATCAACTGTTCAAAGCCCTTGCACTCAATGGTCAAATCAGTGGAAGCTGGGTTTTTCTTTTGGGGGAAAGGGGAGTGATTTTGCATGCACTTCCCTATGCTTTTGGCTCCCCCCCCCAGTTATCCATGTGACAATTATTTACCGTCTTTATAAAGCTAATGTCCCTTGTTTTAAAGATACATTTTAGAGAGACTTCAAGATACTTTGAATGGGGGAGGGGGGTTGAGAGGGAAGAAAGTGGGGTAAATGATTGCTACAAGTGCCAGCCAATCAACACAGTACTTTGTAGTTTTCTCAAGGAAACTGGTTACACCCAGGATTGCTTTACTTTGCAAGTTTGTGCATCTGGCCCACAAGGGGTGACTGAAGCCCCAGCAGGCTCACTGAAAAAGGTATACTGGTTTGTCTCTGACCTTGCTGAATAATTGGATTGAATAGTGCAATCTTTGCAAAAGCACAGCAAGCTTACTTCTTGGAGAGCAAAGGAGTAATACGGTGACACCCTCTCTGTCTGGGCTGGGCAGGTCCTCTTCTACAGTTGGAGCATTTTTGTGTTTTAATTATTTCTATTGTAAGCCACGCTGAATCTTAGGGGAAAGGTGGGGCATAATTTTTGTACATAAACAGATAATATGGGGAGAAAAATATTGTCCTGCCTAACAGGGTTGTTGTAATGATTACAAGTAGCGAATGAATACAAAGCACTTTGAACACAATAAACATGATAGCAATTAAAAGTCTTATTATTTTGCATTTCCTGCATGTACCATTTTTATTGATATTTTACTGGGAGCAAAAAGTCTGAGGTTTCTTTTCCATTTTTAAGTGAAGGCTGGACAGGAATGGTGGAACCGGGAACATTCCCAAGGGAGAAAGCCCTTGGCTACAACCTGTCACACATCAACATTTCCCCTCCTGAGTTTAGTGCCATAAACCACCCCAAGCACTGACACAAGTTATCCATGATCAATTTGCAATGGCCCCTCAATTCCATAGGTCGGGAGTTATGCTTGCATAGTGGCTGTTTGCTGTGCGGCAGCAAACATGCATCCTCACCATGAGCAATGCCCTGTGACTTATGAGAGCCATAGTTGCTTGGCAACATTATCTATGGAGCACCTGAAAAAAAAATCAAGGGGTTTAAAGGAACAATCAGCTGGCTGAAACAACTGCTTGTGATTATTCTGAAAAGAGCATTAAAATCCAGCAAGTGTCCTCTATATAGCAAGTGAGTCCTCGTATCCACTGAGCTACATGAATGAGATCTTTTTCCTCCTCTCAGTGTTATAAGTGCAAGGATTTTTGGAGTGCCTTCAAATCAGAGGCAGCTTCCCAGGCTGCCTTCAAAAGCAGAGCTGTACGTTTTAACATCTGAATTGTAGCAATCAGGGAGGCATCATTACTGCCCTGACTTGCCAAGATAAGTTAAATGACTGCTGAGCTGGAAATGGAAGTTCAAAAATTCTTCACATCTGTCTATCTTAATGTTTGCTTTGTGAAATTGCCTCAGATAAATGAAAGGCAGTTAGAGCATTATGAGGGCAGAACCGCATGTGATGCTGAAAGCGTCATTGTGTGTCTATCCTGTTATTTTTTTCAAAGTAGCTGAAGGAAAGCTTTATCTGGATCTCATGTGTGATCATCCCTTCCCCCCTTTTGCAGGAGTTCTGACAAAATTGCCCCCCAAACTGCTCTCTGTCTAAGTTGTAATTGGCAGCTATTGCATTCTGGGCTCCCTTGAAAGTGTCGGCTTTGATCTTGAAGGCCCTAACTTACCGAGGACCGGCATAAATTAAGAACTGCCTATGAACCTTCCGTCAAATTTGGAGACCTTCCTTCCTTTGTGTCGAGTTCCTGTCAGAAGTATGACACAAGGCACAGGGCGTTTTCTGTGGTACCATGGTTATGAAACACCTTCCCAAGGGAAGTCCATCTCTCCATCTCCGCTTGCCTTCTGGCAACCAGTTGAGACAGATCTCTTCCAAATAGCAATTGGGAGCTTCAGTTACAACAAAGCTAGATCTCTCCATCCCAGGTGGACATCGTATCATTCGCTGTTCACTAAAAAGGAAACTTGCTCCACCTTTCAATGTTAAAAAGTATTGCAAAGGCACTGGAATCAATGACAAACACTAGCCTCTACTACTCGCCTCTACTAGTGGCCAACCTCCCTTTGAGGCGCCCTCCAGGCAAAGCACCATGAAGTTGGCCCCCCTGCATGAAGCCCCCCCTTCCACTCACCTGGATTGCCACAGAACCTTGCACACCTCCAGGACCACCAGAAGAAGCCGTCTGAGGCTTCCCTGTGATCTTAAACTGTACTTTTGGAAATCCGGAAGCACGGTTTCCAACCGCGTCGGGAGCCTCATTAGAACTTCCTGCATGCTCCTAGAGGAGCACGAGCCCCGTGCCTGGGGTTTTTGTCCCATTCTTCCTATGAGAGGTCTGCTGCTGCCATACTATTATGGGCACAATCCTAACCTACTTTGCTTCTAGCACTGACATAAGGGCAATGCAGCTCTGAGGTCAGGGAATAAACATTCCCTTACTTTGAGGAGGCCCCCGTGAGTGCCACCCAACTGCAGGATGCAGCACATGTCCCAATGGCACCGCTATGCCAGTGCTAGAAAGCACTGATATAAGGGTTTAGGATTGCGCCCTAAGTGTTATAAAAATTGTGTGTTATAACTTCAGTGTATTCCATATTATTGTGTTATTTTATTTTACATTAAGAACAATTTTAAATGTTCTAACATATTCTGCTACCTGTAATGTTGTTTACTGGTTGCCCTGCATCAATTTCTAACCTTTTATCTCCCCTCCCCCCATTGCCAGTTTTCTGGTTGTGGGTCTTGGCTGCTCCATTTTGTCAGTAATGGGCTATTTTCTTAAGAGTCTCCAAATAGTGGCTGAGCTGGTGTTCCCAACAGGAGTCCATAGGGAAAATCATATTGAAGTATAGAATGATCACTCAGCTCCTTAGCTGGTAACAGCAGTGGTGTAACCTGGAATGCGGCCTGATGAGTCCTTGGCGCAGTTACCTTGGCACAGTAATGGGGAAAAAGCAACCATTTAACTGTATTCTTCCTTTATTCTCTGATTCTTGTAAATCAAACTAGAAGTCTTGCACTTCCATGTTTAAAGAAACCCTGCTTCGAGCAAGGTAAAGAGGTGAGTGAAGCAATTTCTGCTTGCTTTTGGCTGGCAGAAAGCAGATAAGTAAGGTTACATCTGTGGAATGCAGGAAGGAGGGGGTGGCAGAGGCAGACTCAGAGTGAGGTGCATCCTGAATCCACCACCTTCTCGCCTCACCACAATTGGCTGCTGATGCTACCTGCATCCCCTTGCCTAATGGATGGGTCACCCCCTAGCTGGTAAAGAACAGCAGCAGCTTCAACAGTGTTGCTTTTTTGGGAGAAGGGTGAAAGGGGAAAGCAACACAAACCTTTCCTCATTCCCTCTAGATGCAGCTGCTACTGTAACATCCTGAATTGAGGCCCTAATTCAGCTGGGGCCTTGTGCTGCCAGAACTAGCATGGCAGCATAAGACCCTTGATGGCAATGTAAAAGCTGGGCTGTCACTGCTCACTTCTGGGACACTGCCTCAGATGGTCAGTGGCAAGGCACGTGCAGCAGCGGCTCCTGAAGCTTCCACCAATGCTGGTAAGTTGGAAGTGGAGGAGTGTCGTAGGCTGAGATAAGAAGGGCAGGGGGAATTTCAGGACAGGGAGGTGGGAGGGCAAGGGGTAGGGATGGCAGGAATGAAATGGATCTTGGGGGCACCAATGTGCACTACATTCTATCACCTTTTTCTCATGCTTCCCCACCCCTTTTCTCTCCTCAGACATATGCCAACAAAATAGTTGGCATAGGCCCAAGGAGACCTATCGGCATCAGACAACTTACTGGGGGCGGAAGTAAGAAATATTTTTACGCACTTCCTGCTGGCTGTCTGACTACCCTTCTACCATTGAATACAGCATGAGCTGCATCAGCATGGCTGTGTTGGCACCAGTAGCGGGGGATAGGATTAGGCAGCTAATTTAATAAAATCCCTAGTTTTTGCAACAGTTATGCAAATCAGGCAACTTTAAATGTTACATGCTTGCATTTATGAATTAACAAAAATTCAGTCTTCTCAGGTAAAGAAACAAGTAGCTGCTCCCTGGAATTTGTGCAATGGGGGCCAGAACCCCATGCCCCATAAATATTTTGGCAGATCCTGCACAACATCTTATCCACAAATATGCATTCTTGCCTACATTTGATCTTAGGATAGTCAATTTCTAAGACCATGGTGTCTAGGTGAAATACCATCAGTGCTTTTCTTCATTTGCAGGAGACAAAAACTAACAGACTTCCATATGCAGAACTGGTATTCTCAGGTAAGTAGTTTGTGCAACAGCTTTTACACCAAGAGTAACAAGCTGCATTCAGGGAGTCTCTTTCTAGCAGCAGCTGAGAAGCTTCAAGTCAACCAAACTGGAAGCACTTTTAAATCTGTGACTTAACTTCCATATTGAAATCAATGGGTCTTGCTTAACTTTGTCTGGTTTGTGCCCATATCTCATGGAAAGGTGTACAGGTAGCTTGTAATTTTCCATTTGCACCTTTTTAGATCCCAGTCTCTGCCTTCATGTTTATGGATTCTCACAGCCATGACTGTGGCTTCCTAGCACTGGTACACATTGCGGTTTCCGTGTCTGGCACATCACAAACAACAAACCATGCATCATTGAACTGTACACTGTACACATATGGGCATGAGCTCAGAGTTATTTGGATAGTAGAGAAACCATGGAAGATTTTGCGGGATGTGCAAATGCTTGCCGAACTAGAGAAGACTGTGGTGATTTGTGATTAGCCACGAGTACAGACCTGCTAGATCAGACCAACATCCCCATCTGGTCCAGCATCTGGTTCTGCACAGTGGCCAACCAGATTCTCTGGAAAATGCTGCTGGATAGGACTGGAAAAAGCTCATGGAAGACAAAAGAGAGACATATTCAGATAATCTTCCTGACGGCTTACATGATGCCTAGGTAGCGGCAGAGCTGGCTGGACTGATTCATGGTAGTTCTACATATCAGTGTGCTATTACTGAAATTCATTGTGGTATTGAACCATAAAATGATATTACAGGTGGTCCATTTGTGACACTGGGCAGTGGTTAGCCTCAGCTAAACGCAAAGGTGACGTTCTGTCAAGCACATTTGTGTCCCACATTTCTTCCAAGATGTTGAAGGCAGTGTGGATGGTTTCCCCACCTCATCCCCTTTTAGCCTTGTGAAGTAAGCTAGGCTGAGATGTAATGATTGGTTCAATAAAGCACCCAGTAATATTTGAGCTCAGGTTCAGCACTCTGACCCATTACAGTTGCCTCTCTCATACTGTGTGACTTTCCATTATGTAAGGTTCCTGTGTCATGCTTTCATTCAACCCTTTTTTCAGGGAGTTCAATGCATCATATTTAGAAGTTATCCTACTTTATTCTCATAATCACTCTGCCAAGTTGGAAAGATTTAGAGATTATGACTGGCCTGTGGCCCTAAAGCATATTTTAGGGTTGAGTGGAGAGTTGATCCCAGGTCCCTCTGCTCTAATCTAGTACACTAGCCAATACATCATACATGTTCACTTTATTTATTTGAACCCAAATGGTATAACCTTTCCTATTACTATATCAGGAGCATTTCACAGGTCATTACAAAGAATTCTGTTAAGATGTGCTGTCAACTGTGGTTTGGGTTACCAACATGCTGGTTTATTATGGTTGATGACAAGTGGCCATCCAGCCCTATCACCTTCCTGATTTCACATCCTATCATCAGGAAACATCCCAGCAGCTGAGATGTTTCCAATGGGTGCAACAGAATGGTAGTGAATGACAAGACTAGGGTTTTGGGTGGGTTAGAGTTGGCTGAGGGCAAATAACAGACTGTGCTTCCCTTACCATTTCCATCCAGTTCTGACTCCCATCTTTATGGTGTGGTGGTCTCAGGAGCTGGAGCAATGACTCAGACCATGGTTTGCCAGTTAAGACATAATCATGCCAAACCACAGTTTATGGAAACTGTGGTTTGCAAACCTGCTTCAGATTGTAGTTTCATATTCTGATAGCCAACAGATCTCATGGCATGGTAGTTTGTCAGTTTGTTCATTGTGAAAAAATGTTCCATCCTGACCAGTAAATGTTAAGCTTTGTATCAAGCTATGGTTTCATGCAAAGCCTCACCAAAGCCTTTCCCCACAATTTTTCATTCAGTGCTTCTTTTTCTTTTCTGCATTACATATTAAGGAACCCAGAAGTACCAACTGCTGATGTACAAGAGTAATTGTGTTGTTACGATTTCTCCATTGTCTCCAAGGTCTGTCTTTGTTTGTTTCTTCGAAAAGTTCCTTGTTAGGATAGCACCAAAGCCTGTCCCAGCATTTTCTGCTATAATTGGTACTAACAAAGCTTGGTGAATTTTTTCCCCCCATGTGTTTAAAAGATTTGGCAAAGAGTATTTTTAGGCTTGCGGATTAGCATGTGCCAACCCATTCCCTCCTCCCTTCTCCGTTGATCCTTAAGGATTTGCCTGAGTCATGGATTTCTTACTAGGCTTGTTAACTCTGTTATTTTTTTTAAGCCATTAGAATAAAGAAATCTTTTACTGAGAGCCACTCATCAGGATTTAAACCATGAATAGACTGAACAACTCACTGACTCCCCTTGGGGGGTGACCTTTGACCTCCCTGGGTCAGATGGTGAAGCATCTTTAGCCTCCTAAATGAAGCAAGATGAAGGCTCTAAACAAGCATTTTCTCTGTCCTTGCAGATGTACTGCATCTCGTGACAGGCGGGATAAAAGATGGGCTCTGTTGGCATTTTATTTTCACAGCTGTTTTTCCACAAAATTGGGGGGAAAATGATAAAGTAGATAGAATATCAAAGGCTATGGAAACTATTATGAGAAGGAAACAGCAACCCCAGAGCCTATCAAGACCTGGTCTATATCCTTCTTTTATGAGTCCGGCATGGAGTTTCCAGCTGGGATTCCCCCCCCCCCCAGCACAGCAAGTGAAGTGTCAGTGGGCTGTGGAATTGAAAGGCAGCAAAAGTGTTTATTTTGCCCTTCAGAATGAAATGCCATGGCCTAGATCACTAACTCTTCCCGGTTTTGATGGTATCTTTCAATTTTTTAAAATTGTGAGTCCCCTGGAATGGGGCTAGTACCGGTCTTCTTTGTAATGTGCCATGCTTAGACATGGTGCTCTGTAAATACATACATAAAACTGTAAGGTTCTTTCACACATGCCTAAGCGAAAAAAGAAGGCAAATTCAACAGGAAGCTTCATCTGGAACTAATCTTGTGGCACCTTAGTGCTTCACAAATATTATTGTAGAATAACCTTTGTGGACTAGTACACTTCAGCAAATGCCTGATTTTCTTCAACAGACTAAGACCGAGCACTAGTGCTGGATGCTGTAAATGTGCCGTAAAGCATGTTTACGGCACCAGGAGAGCAAGGAGAGCTGGTGCTGGGCCCAGCACCGGGAGGCAGACATCAGGGAAGCGCCAGTGGTAAGGTGCGCCGCCAGGTGGCAGTGCTGGATTTCTTGGTGGAAGGGGAGGCATTCCTGTGTGGGGGGGGGGGAGGAACCGGGGTGGGAGGGTGGTGTGGTTGGCAGAGAGCCCTGCTCCGCTGGTTCCTATCCTCCATGTTGGGCTGAAAAGACTGACACAGAGCTCCTCCAGTCCGCAATAGCAAAATAGCTGGTGCAGATTGGAGGAGACCTATTGGGGCCCCTGCACCTTACTTGGGTATTACTTACATGGCACCTTACTTACTTGAGGAGGCCTTCAGTAGCCCTGGCAGCGCTGCTGGATACAGCAGTTGCCATTTTGGAATTGGGCATTTTGGGTTGTGGTTAGGATTGGACTGCCCCATGGCTACCTTTCTGAAATAACCATCTGTAACTCCCTGGTGAGCATACAAATACAATGCCCATGTTTGCAAAGATATCTTTGTTGCCGTTTTTGAGCACTATGCATGTACCCTTCAACCTTTCAGGGATGAAATAGGAACATGCATGCAGCATCTCTGTTTTCATACCAAGGGATTACTGTGCAGGTCTTCCATTACTACATACTGCAGAAGGCTCCACTCAACATGCTTTACACCAGGGGTGCTCAATAGGTGGATCGCGATCTACCGGTAGATCGCGAGGCAAAATGAGTAAATCGTGGAGTGCCGAACCCCCCCTTCAGGTGCCTCTGGGAGGAAACGCTGGGAGTAAGGCCCATTGTACTCAATGGGGCTTACTCCCAGGTAAGTGTGGCTAGGATTGCAGCCTCACAGCCTAATCCTAGGCATGTCTACTCAGGAGTAAGTCCTGTTATACTCAGTGGGGCTCAAGGTACACCAACATACATTGTACACATAAATGTTATATGTTATGATGGCGCGAACATTATAAAAAAATCTCTGGTAGATCTCCGGGCCTTGCTGGGTTTCAAAGTAGCTCTCGAGCCAAAAAAGTGTGAGCACCCCTGCTTTACACTGTGTTCGTTTACTTCACAATATGGCGCCCTGTGTATATTCCAAAGCAAAGAGGGAATGTGTGCTTTTGGTTAAAGTTATATTTAAAAAACATAATTGTCCTATCAAAC
This sequence comes from Tiliqua scincoides, assembly GCF_035046505.1. Classification (NCBI taxonomy): domain Eukaryota; kingdom Metazoa; phylum Chordata; class Lepidosauria; order Squamata; family Scincidae; genus Tiliqua; species Tiliqua scincoides. The sequence continues at coordinate 260,160,737 of NC_089821.1, read as the reverse complement.
GTTATCAACAGTTCAAAATAGATCTTTACAGGTGCAGTGTGTGAAATGGCAGCCTGTGAACTGCATGGCACACTAGTGTTCATGCACACACATTTACATGCATGTCCATTATAGACAAATTGCATCTACTCCACCCTCTAGAGTGACCATCTAGAGTTTACAGAGAGGGACCTGAATCCTGAAGAATGTACTTCATACCAACTCATGGTAACAAAATGTTAATAACTTCCAGAGGGTTAGCTGCGTAAGTCTGTAGCATCAAAAACAAGACAAAAAAAATAGTCTTGTTGCACCTTAAAGAGTCCAATCCTATGCATGTCTACTCAGAAGTAAGCCCCTTTATAGTCAATGGGGCTTATTCCCAGGGAAGTGTGGATAGGATTGCACCCTAACACATTTATTTTTCCATAAACTTTTGAGGATTAGTATCTCCTCTAGTCCATAAAATCTTGGGCTGAAGTTAAATTTGTTAATCTTTTAAAGTGCAACAAGACTGTTGAAAATTTTAACAAACTGCAAAAATAGGGATAAAATAAAGGTGGTGACAGGTAGCAGAAAATGGGAGTAGTTACAGCATATATTTAACATTTTGAAGTGAACACTTAAAACCTTCTAAGACTACAGCTAAAAACATAACACACAAAGAGGACCTTAGTGATGGTGTTGAAGTTTAAATTCCTCCTTTAAACTTCAACACCATCACTAAGGTCCTCTTTGCATGTTATGTTTTTAGCTGTAGTCTTAGAATGTTTTAAGTGTTCACTTAAAGAATTGTACCTGATACTTTCAACAGCACACAAATTGGGAGAGTCCAAACTCTTTTATGCAGGGTACTGAGACTGAAGAGTGCCAAACTGAGATAGATGAGACATCAGGCGCCAAAATGCAATGGATGGATGCAAGATTTTTTTTAAAATTTTTTGAATCAAGGAGTCGATAAGGCTAAGAAGGGAGATTGTGAAAAGCGGTTGTGTTGTGCAGATTAGTGGGTGAGCTTTTTCTTCCTTCAGGAAAGTCAGCAAATTGCATGATGATGTCCATTGCTTTCTCCAAGCAATCATAGCTGAAATCCTCTTGTTATGCAAAGCTGTCAACTGTCTCCTCCATCAGTTTGTCAATGGCAGGGTGAATGGCCTTCAAAAATGCCCCTATTGTGCATCAAGAGGCTTTTCAAGTGTAAGCAAGGAGGGGGGAAAAAAAGAATGCTTTCCCATAGTTGCTGGGAAGATGCCAAATATCCTTAGCGGTTGAGGCAGTTAATACGTATTGACTATCCAATGAAATGAATCTAATAATTCATTACATCCAGGGTGAAATGATGGATTTGGATAATTTATCCAAATTATCTCTTGCAGGAGCATTTTGGCAGAAGCAAGCTACATCCATTCCTTGATTCAGGAAATGCAATGAAAATTATTTTCTTTAAACTGCAAATGATTTAGCAAATATATTTGTTATGCAGGGTGATGCTTGCACTGACCCACTTTTCCGCACACCTCTCGAATCAAAGCTGTCTCCAGTTGTCTCACAATGTCCTGGCACTACTCTCACTAGGACGTGAGTGCTTTCGATTCGTGATATTGTGGCCTGTTTTTCTGGTTTGGATTAACTTAAAGCAACACAAAAGCTCTGGAATGCATGCCAGACTGCTGGGCACCCTGCCACAGTGTTGGTATACAACACAAACATATGTGCACATGCAAGGAGGGAACGGGAAGTGTCTTTGTAAGGTAAACAGGACATGTCCCACTGCCCTGCTCCCAGGGAAATGAGGTGGCTACTGCTGGGTATTACTCAATAAGTAGAGAAGTCCATGTACAAACATCAGAATTTTTTTTTTAAGTGGAGAAGGATTGGTGAGGCACCGGCCATGTCTCAGAACATTGTGGGTTGCTTGGCCCAATCAATTTCAGAAAGGTAAGTACAATTTAAGAAAGAATTTTTATGTGAAGAAGCCCAGCAGTGAAACAAAAATCAGCTCTTGGAATGAGATGTGGCTTATATTAGGGATAGTGTGTCCAGGACCATATGATGCAAACATACTGTACATACAAACGAAAACACCAACCAGCTTAAACATTGGGTTGTAGGCCTAAATTATGGGAGGAGTTTCTGCATAAGGTGGAGGAGCAACATTCACTGAGCTCCCTTCCCTCTGCACCAGGCACCGGAAATATGCTTCTGAGGGTTGTGGGTCCCTCTTGAACGGGATAACGTGGCGTGGAGGGAGCACAGCAAAAAGGAGGAATAGATGAAGAAATGGAGGCTTTTCCATTTGAAGAACTACCACTTAGGATGCAACTTATTGCTACAATTATTATAATTATTCTCATTTTTACATCAACATACATGGTACTTAATAGAGTAACATAAGCTCAAAGACTGCTGCCCTGAGTAGTTTCCAATTAGAATAATAACAGTGAGCGGAACAAAAGGGGGGGGAAGAGAGGCAAGGATGAGGATTTGGAGGGCATTCATGCTTTTTAGCGCTATCGAAATGAACAAGGCACTTATATATATAGAAGGCATTCACACTATATATATATAAAGTGTGAATGCCCTCCAAATCCTCATCCTTGCCTCTCTCCGCCCCCTTTTATATACATAAAATGCGGAAACTGTTGATTTGACCAGTAAAACCGAAACCAGTTAAAAACAAGACTGCTGCTCCTGCAAAAGGTTTGTGTCAGCATATCTGCCTGAACTGTTGATGTCACCCCTGTTCAGTGCCTCCTTAACATCATGTTTTGTGGTGCTGTTGGTAAACCCAATAACCAGCAATCTGGCACAGCAGGTCTTAGGATCATGCGGTAAGACATTAATCAATCAGCAATCCTGTTAGCAATTATCTGACGAGTGTAAATTGATGCTATATTGCATGGAATCAGTTTTCTGCTCTTGTTAGATTTCCCAGGGGATCTCGGCTGGAGTCAATATGTCTGTATCTGAAGACATTTAAATAACAGTTGAATAACTAACAAACTAGTCCCACATTGGTCCCAGTGGGACCTGAGACCGGTGTAGCCCCAGAAAATACATCCTGGCTCTGATGTAATGTTTTTCTCAATGGGAATGCTTTTGGAATTATTCCCATAAAGCAATACATCTGGAAAATGTTAGGCATGGAAGTGGATGTATCAGGAAAGACCAATGAGCAAGATTCAAGATCCCCTCTGATTTCTGCTCCAAGCTAGTTCCTGAAAAATCTGACAGAAGTTTCTGATTCACAAGGACCATTCCAAAATCTCTGCCAGGGCAGAAAATATGAAGAAATATGGAAACAATTCAACACATCTAGCCTCATATTGTATTGCGAAGAGGGAAAAAAAAAAAGAAAGACGATGAAGGAGTATAGCATTTTAAAGTGTTCTCAGACTCTGATTGCTCTCGTGCAATTATATAAGGCATGTTTCTCTGTTATATGACTTGCCTGTTGTTAATTGTAGGGAACACCCCATCTTTTTGTCTTCTTTCCTATGGCAGAATATAGTATGTTAGAAAGAGCATCATCATGATCATCATACTGCACAGGGAGCTCAAGATAGCGTATAAGTAGAGGTGGGAGAAAATGGTGATGATAATGAAATAAAAACACAAAACTCCGCTGTCGGCACTTCTCATTTTTGTAAATAAAAGAAAACAAAAACAACCCCCTCCCCCGAAACTGTGAAAAAATAAAACTATTTTATTTTGGAAAATATAAAACTATTTTCTTTATTTGGTTTTTATTTATTATTTAATTAGGGGGGGTGCATGGGTAATGACTGTGGCTGCATCTACTGTCACTATACCACCTACATCATGCACCTAGTACACTTTTAAAGCAATTATATTTTATAATTATAATGTAAATTTTGAATAAAAACATATAACACCACTTTCTACATGTCTAACTTTTGGAAAACACTGAAATTCACAAAAACGAGAACAAACAAACAAACAAATGCTGTTTTCTTCCACCTCTACATATAAGTAACCATTTCACTGTCACAACAACCCTGTGAGGATGTAAGGTTCTAACAGTCACTGCAGCAGCCACAGACAGCCCAATCCTGAGCTGTGCAGGGCTGCGGCGCCGCCGAAAATGGCTGCCGCCACTTTCTACACGCTTTAGGCAGTCGCTACTGGCTCCTCGGGAGAAGGGGACTTTCGTCCCCTTCCTCTGGGTAAAGAGGGTATCCCCGCAATGGGGCTACTCGTTTCACTGCCAACGAAAAGGCTGGTGGGGAATCAAAAGCCTCTGTGTCAGGCAGTGAGCCCAACATGGAGGCTTTGGATCCAGTGGAGTGTTGCTCCACTGGTCCTGCCTCCCTCTCTCCCCGCTCCCTCCCACTGGCATGCCTCCCACTGCCTTCCACCTCTCTGCAACACCTCTCCCGCCCTCTCCCACCTCCCCATAACACCTCCTCCTCGCCCTTACCCCACCCTCTGCCTGCCTCCCTCCTCCCTGGAACGCTTCCTCCGTGCCTCCCCCTTGTTAGTTGGCAACCTTCAGTCTCGAAAGACTATGGTATCGCGCTCTGAATGGTGGTTCTGGCACAGCGTCTAGTGTGGCTGAAAAGGCCGATTCGGGAGTAACAATCCCTTCCACACTGGGAGCAAGTGCAGTCTGTCCCTGGTCTGTCTCCCTGGCTATGGGCCTTCCTTCTTTGCCTCTTTGCCTCAGTCTGTTGGCCAATTGTCTCTTCAAACTGGGAAAGGCCATGCTGCACAGCCTGCCTCCAAGCGGGCCGCTCAGAGGCCAGGGTTTCCCACCTGTTGAGGTCCACTCCTAAGGCCTTCAGATCCCTCTTGCAGATGTCCTTGTATTGCAGCTGTGGTCTACCTGTAGGGCACTTTCCCTGCACGATTTCTCAATAGAGGAGCTCCCCCTACACTTCCACTTACCTCTCCACTGCTTGGCAGTCCGCGCAACTGCCGAACGGCAGCTGTTAGGTGCCCTCCTGGCGGTAGCCCAGTCCCAGCCAGTGCTGGGCTACCACGGGCCTGCGACAGTGTGTGCTGGCAGTAAGCTGGCATGCTGAGCTCAGGACTGGGTTCTGACTTGATCACCCAGTGAACATCATGGATGAGTGATTATTTTTTAGAGCAGATCACTTGAGCCCTGGTCCAACACTCCGACCACTGCAGCATATCTGCTTTTCAAGAACTGGAGTGTAGCAGAGGACTCAGATGATGCTGTGTTGCACACTTGCTTCAAAGCCCACCATCTGACCAGGAAACACCACTCCCTAGTGTTCTAGACACTCCTTCCAGATGTATGAAAGCAGCCTGTGGTTGTTTGTTTAAAAACATGTATATCTGTCCTTTCTCTCACTTGGACAGCTTGCAGCAATATGAAAGAGCCCAAGTACTTTAATACTTGCAAATAACAAACAAGCAAATTACAGAGTTTTTTAGAAGACTGGGGAGAAGCTGTTTGTGAGAGACAGGAGCAGAAGAGCAGTTAGAGTAGGGGGAGAGAGAGCAGGAAATATAGAAAGGGTGACTTCTCAGTTTATAGTTTCAGGCTGTAGAGTTAGCTATTACTCACCTTATGGAGATTACTGGTTACTAAGATCATGTCCATTTATTGTTTAAATGTGCAACACAATCCTAACCCCTGGGCACAAGGCACTTGTGCTGACATGGGGGTGTCGCAAACACTGACTAGAGTCAGGGCAACTCCTTGCGCTAGCCTCCCGGTGCCGGATCCAGGAGTTGCTCCGGCCTCCCTGCACCAGATCCAGGCCCAGCAGGGTATGTTTGTGCTGGTCAAGCTTGCCGATGCAGGGGACTGCAGGGAGCATGGGGAGGGCAGGGAGGAGGCAGAGAGGAGATGTTTTGGGGGGTGGCAGGTGTGTGATGAGCGGGAGGCAGGGTCAGGGTCCGGCAGTTATGCTGCATCCTGACCCTGTTCCTGAGCAGCCTCTGACTGCTCTGCTTTTTGTTGAAAAGCGGTATATAAATACTGTTGTTGTTGTTGTTGTTGTTGCTCTACTTGGATTTGTGCCATCTCCTGAGGTGTTGCGGCACAACAGTGCAGCATGACAAGGGCTAAGCGGAAAGTTTTTCCCTTGCCTTGGGTTGTGCCGATTCTGGCCCCAAATGTGCTCTGGATGCAGCGCAGGCCCACTGGCCTGCCAGCTCCAGTGCAAGTCAGGATTGCGCTCTTAATTGTTTAAACTTAAAAACAATATCAACAACTTCTTTTACAACCATTTTTGCGTCTAAAGTAAAATGTGTACCTGAGCCTCCTCTTGCAGGGCACAATATTACCATGTCCAAAAAACAGGCTGTACATTTAACCTAATCACGAACACCTAATCAAATGTACATCTAGTCAGCTTTCCCACCAACCAACAGCCCTTCTGTCTTCTCTAGATTAAGCCTCAGTTTGTCTGCCCACATCGAGTCTTTCACTGACCTCAGGCACTGATCAGAACCTCCACTGCCTTCCTAGGATCGGATGGAAGGAGAGATAAAACAGGTGTCACCAGCATAGCAATGGTACCATATACCAGTTATCCAGGCAACCTCCCCCAGTGGTTTCATATAGATGTTAAAGAGCATAGAGAGACAAGATGGAGCCCTGAGGAATACTACAGCCCAAAGGGCAGAACAGCAGTTTTCTAGCATTACTTTCTGACACTTGCCATCCAGGAATGACCAAAGCCATCACAAAGCTGTAGTAACCACATCCTAGCAATGCAACCAAAAAGGGACAGCTCCTCCTTATATAGCTTCCAGAAGGGTTTGAAGACCTATCTGTGTCACTTGGCTTTTGAGGAGGAAGGAACTTCCTAGGGACATCCTTTTTAATTCCTGTTGCTGCTTTTAAGTTATGTCAGTGGTTCTCAAACTTTTAGCGTTGGGACCCGCTTTTTAGAATGAGAATCTATCAGAACCCACTGGAAGCTATGTCATGACCGGAAGTGAGATCATCAGGCAGAAAAATTTTTAACACTCCTTGGCTGCAATCCTACACACACTAACCCAGGAGTAAGTCCCATTGATTATCGTTGTTAAAAGCATATACATAGTAGCCTGTTAAAAATACAGATCTGTAACACTTCCCCAAATGCAGTCACATACCAGTCTAATATATTAGAAATAAAATATTGAAATGAATGGGGAACCACCTGAAATTGGCTGATGACCCACCTAGTGGGTCCCAACCCACAGTTTGAGAAACACGGAGTTATGTAATATAGCTGTTTTACGTTTTAATCTTTTCTTCTGTCATTGTTTAACTTTTATTTGCTTTAGAACCCAATCCCAAGGGTTTGAGCACAGGCTATATGGATGTACCATCGGGACTGGATGTTGCGAACATGCTGTAAAGCAACTTGCAGCTCCTAGGGAGGAGGGAGCGCTGGCGCTGGGCCTCAGCGCCAAGAGGATGCTGGCAAAGAGCAGCCATGGGCAAGTAGCATCACCAGGCTGTGGTGCAGCTTTTGGGGGCAGGGCAGGCATTTTGGGGTGGGGGAAGGGTAGAACAGGGGAGGGATCAGCCTGAGAGGGGAGCGGGGACGGTGGAGGCCTCCTCTGCTGGATCCTATGACCAGCATCAGACTGAAAAATAGCTGGTGGAGACTCAAGTAGTCCCATTGGCAGGGTCTGGGACTTTCCTTGGGGAAGGGAGCAAAAGTCCCCTTCCCCTGAGACCCTCTGGCGGCTTCCCTGGCCCTGCTGGATGCAGCAGTGGCCATTCTGGTCATGGCACCAGGGAGGATAGGATTGGGCTGTTAGTAGTTTTATTGTAATGTTTTTTTTAAATTCAGATGTTTTATCTTCTGCATGTTTTATTTCTAAATTGCACGCTGCTTTGAACAGCAGAAAAACTGCATATCAATCTTTTAAATAAATATCATTTAATGGTGAACAAATATTCTCTGTCCATGCTCAATGGCACTCTTTTTTTAATGACTGCATTACATTGCCCAGGCCTGTGCCCTCCTGCCCTATTCCTCTGCCTCATTTGTAATCTGAACATGCATTTGTGTCTAATAATTGAGATCAGCTGGTTTAATGATTCTTCATGCCAGAGTCTGCTCACAAAGCGCTGCTTGTTTCTCGGCATGTTTCATCTTGATTTTATTTCCCTGGCAAATGCCTGATGTTTGTGCAAAGAGAAAACACTGACGTCCTTCCCCCCTCCTGTATATTAAAGTTCTTGGAGTATAGCAGTTTAATTAGCAGGTTTCCTAGAAGAGCAGTGATTTGAACTTAGCAGCTCAATAGGCAAGCGCTTGGCATTTATAATGTGGTTGTTCTTGGTTACAAACATCACAGAACTTGACTGATGTGCAGCACGCATATTGCATACTAAACTGCTCAGTTAGAATGTTTGTATTTGAACATGTGTGAGATAGCTGGAGGTCGGAAAAAGCCACAGAATGTTGCAATTGGAGCGTGTTTGCATAAGAGAAGCCATCTGAGCTGCTTTTCCTCTTTGGGGGCTGCGGATCCTATATGAGCGCTCTTAATGCGGGAGAGACTTTGGAAGACAAATCTGATGTATATCCCAGGCAATGCAGATTTTGCATTTGCCTTCTGAGATCATTTTTAAAAAAGCCAACTGCAGTTGCCGAGGGGCAGGGCTGACCCAAGGCCTCTTGGTGCCTGAGGTCATGTGCTAAATGCTGCCCCCATCTGGTGATGCACAGCCTCTGCTCCTCCTACTCCTTGAAATGGAAAAGCAGGGGAAATGGAACAAAAGACAAAGTTCTGGAATGGCTATCCACCACTCTCCTGTCCCCATACTTACACCAACTCCACCCCCTCTTCCTTTTCCAAGCCAAGAACTGGGAGAAGAAGAGGAGGAAGAGCAGTGGAGAGATAGCTGCATGGATAGCCTTCCCTGGTAAGGGGTCTGGCCCCAAGAGCTATGAGGAACAGTTCAAAGAGCTTGACATGTTTAGCCTGAAGACCAAGGGGAGATGTGATAGTCACCTTCGAATATCTGAAGGGTTGTACTGTAGAAAAAGCGGAGAACTTATTTTCTGTAGGTCCTGATGGTAGGGCTAGAACCAATGGGTTGAAACTACAGGGACGTGCGTGTATTTAGGTGAGAAACAAGGAAGAAATAACTGTAAGAGCTGTCTGGCATTTGGGACAATCTTCCTTGAGCTGCACCAGTTTGCCCTTGCTGGAGATTTTGAAGCACAGGCTGAGTGACCATCTGTCAGGGATGGTTGAACTAGATGTCTATCGGCTATCGGCTTGCGCTGAATGGGGTTGCACTCCCTCTGAAGGAGCAGGTCCGCAGCTTGGGGGTCCACCTGGACTCGCAGCTGCTCCTGGATTCCCAGGTGGCGGCTGTGGCAAGGGGGGCCTTCGCTCAGCTTCGGCTGGTGCGCCAGCTGCGGCCGTACTTGGATCGTGCAGACCTGGCCACGGTGATCCATGCCTCGGTGACATCGAGATTAGATTACTGTAACGCACTCTATGTGGGGCTGCCCTTGAAGACGGTTCGGAAACTGCAACTAGTGCAGAATGCGGCGGCCCGCGTGGTTACTGGAGGTAGACGGTTCGACTCTGTCAGTCCACTTCTCCAGCGGCTGCACTGGCTGCCCATTCGTTTCTGGGCCCAATTCAAGGTGCTGGTATTGACCTTTAAAGCCCTATACTGCTCTGGACCAGGGTATCTTAGAGATCGCCTGCTCCCGTACAATCCGGCTCGCCCTCTCAGGTCATCAGAGAAGGCCTTTTTACAAGTGCCGCCGCCTAGGGAGGTACGTGGGGCGGCTGCAAGAAATAGGGCCTTCTCAGCAGTGGCACCAACGCTATGGAACTCCCTTCCCCTTGACTTAAGAATGGCTCCCTCTCTTGAGACCTTTCGGCAAGGCCTGAAGACCCTTCTGTTTAAACAGGCCTTCTGAGTTCTTGGCCTTTTAACATCTTTTTAACATCTTTTAATATTTTTTTTACAGGCCTGATTCTTTTATGACTTGCTGCTGCTCTATGCTCTTTTTACCTATTTTTACTCTGACTGCTGTTTTTAGTATGTGTTAATATGTTTTTATTTGTTTTTAAATTGTTCTTAATATGTTGTAAGCCGCCTTGAGTCCCTTCGGGGAGAAAGGCGGGGTAGAAATAAAGTTGTTGTTGTTATTATTATTATTATTATTATTATTATTATTATTATTATTATGTCCTCCATGGTCCTTTCAAAGTCTATGAATCTAAGAAGCATGTGTGAAAAACACCTTCAAATTCAACCAGTTTGCTATGTTACCTGAAAGACATAGTTGTTGCTAAGATGTCAACAAACAAACAAACAAACAAACAAACAAACAAACAAACAAACAAACAAACAAGAGCCCAGCTGGATCAGACCAGAAGTCCAACATGCCCAGCACCCTATTTCGCATTGACCCAGTGTAAGGTTGTTGGGACCTGTAGCAAGCATGTGTCTTAAATCCAAAGCTGGTGTTGATCGAGCTTCTCTTGTGTGCAACTCCAGCCTGGATCAGGAAAGGTGGCAGTGGGCCAGTTTGGGGGAGGATCAGAGCAGGAAGTTGGCCAGACAGGGCTGTTCAGGGGCGGGGAGAGGTTGATCTCAGGAGCAGTGGCACATGCCAAGATCTTATCCCCCTTGTCCAGGCCCACCCCTTGAGACTCCTTGGACTTAATGCAACTAAACAGCTGGCATAGTGCTGAGGATAACTATTGGCAGCCAGGTGGCCAGCAAGTAACAAAGGCTGCAATCCTAACCAACTTTCCAGCACTGACATACAGGCAATGCAACTCCGACATAAGAGAACAAACATTACCCTACCTTGAGGAGGCCTCCATGACTACCCTCCCCAACAGCTGGATGTAGCACATGACCCAATGGCACAGCTATGCCAGTGCTGGAAAGTTGGTTAGGATTGCGCCCTAAGATTTTTAACTTCTTCCAGGCTATCTGGGTGCATCCCTGCCCACTATGGCATGCAGTATGCAGTCTGTCGACAGTGCTACATGCTGTGGTCTGGCAGGGATAGGATTGGGCTGCCTGTCACATTGCAGCCCTGTGTAGCTTTGTGGCTGCAGTGTATGTGTGAATCCTGCAACCATGGGGTTTGAACTGATCGAGTGGGTCTGGAGGGAGGTAAACTGGGAAACTTTTGCTTAATTAGCCCTGCTCATGTGGTTTGTTAATTTATACATATACTCCCAGTGTCAACAGGACGCTGATTTCTACCACTGAAAGATAAATTAAAGGCTTTCTAAAAAGAAAGGAGAACAGAAAATCTGGGAAAGTGTCACATGACTTCACAGACTAGAGACTTCTTGGGTATAAAAAGTAGAAAATAAACTCTTGGTTGTAAAGCATATGTGAACAGAATGGAAGCAAGATACCCCTTCCTGAATAAGCTGTTCCAGTTGTAACATAATACAAAATCACTAACATTTGGTCATGTGAATGCCTGATCCAGGGGATAACAGCAGAGAGAGAGAAAGAGAGAGCATTCACCTGCTGCAAACAGAAGAACATTGAGCATAATCATGCAATATTAAAATGTGTATGGGAATCTACCACCATCTCCGCCACTGTCAGTTCAAGTGCCCAGTTAACAAGCAGGATTTTAGGTCGTAACATGATAACAATAATCAACAGCCTAATGATCATCACCAAAGCCCTTTGCTAGCAGTCCCAGTAACATGTTCTATGTGAAGCTGGCCTTAAATAGCTTTTGGAAGCTTCTGCTAGTGCAAAATACCAGATTACTGGTTGAGCCTGGTTGATCAGATGGTGGATCATGTCACTCTTGTTTTCATTTGCACCAGCTGATTGTTTCAGGGCACAGGTTTAAGGTATTTGCTTTAAACTCGAAATGGCTTTGAGGACCTCCTTCTTCCCTCATATCACTTTTGCATCTGAGACTTTGCTACTGCTGAATGAGGTTCAGTGGGTAGCTGTCATGAGCAAGGCCTGCTTGGTTGTAGTTCCGAAGTTGTGGAATGCCTGGGGGTGCATCATGCTCTTACCTTCCTTCCTTCCTTCCTTTTCTTAGATGCTAGATGAAAATGGATGGCTGTTTCAAAAGGCCTTTGCCTAGTTTGGGTCTGTTCCTTGTTTTGTTTTTGGCCACGGTTACGGCTGTTTCTGATTCTGCCCCACATTCTGCTGAGGAGAGATTTGTCGTTCCTTTCATGTGTGGCAGCTTTTTGCATTTTGTGGTGTATACTTTTTGATTGTTTTGATTATGTCTTTGTTATTTTCGTAGGCAGAGGTAATTAATTGCTACTTGAAGTTGCAGGGATGCAGCTGTTCTGAGGATCTTCTTGCATTGGTTATGGGAAAGCTTCCATGCCTGCATATCCCTGGGATGCAAACTGTGTTGACTGATGGTCAAACTTGACAAGATGTCAAAAGATCTATGATCAGCTCTCCCAAGGCTTTTGAAAAAGCTAGAAGCAACTGGGGTGGGATGAAGGTTGGGGGAAGTGAATCAAGTCAGTGACATTTGGAGAGTAGTTTTTTTTAAACCTTCCTCTACAATATTTTTCTGATTTAAATTTGCTTGCAGCAAATAGCAACCAGATGGGCAAAATGATACAAGTTCATGTCTCTTCCAAGGGCCACAGCCCTGATCTGGATCAGGTCTGCTCATGGCCTCCCTTAACTTTTAAGAAGCCTGCAGAAGATCCAGTCACAAATCTCCTGACATCTCATCTCATTTGTCCCTGCCTCTGCTGGGAGGTAGTTTTTGATTTCCAGGAATCTTTCAAAATATTCTGAACCTGTGAAACCAGCTCTAGACTTGGTTAGCTAAAAAGGCATTCAAATGTAAAACGCCCAAGTACCATGGCTATCAGCCAATCCACAGAGATCCTTTGCTACCCTCTTCCTGGGCATTGTCAGTTCTCTTGGAGCATTCTTGTCTTTGAAGGACCTTGGTTGTAGGGTGTGAACATTTCCTTTCTTCCATCACTAAATGGTTCCATTGTTTTACATGTGGATTAGTGAACTGGTGATGCAGGAAGAACACTCAGGAGATTTTATTGGTGTGTAATATTTATAAACTGGCACCAACCGCTCCTATAATAACCCTGTATTCCATCGGGTAAAAATATCACATAATTTTAAATGTAAATTGTGCTTTCTTTATCAGTTGAGCACATGTACAACTTTCTTTAATAAAGTGTGTCCCCCCTTCCCCTCTTTTTAAATCTTTCTGCTAGCTACTGATTCACAAGGCCTTTCATCTATCCAGCAACCGTATCTAGTGAATATTTACAATGTGTTGAATTTATACTTCATATTGCTACTGTCCATTTTGGCTGGCACATTGTTGCTGGTGCATGGTTTGGGAATAATGTATTATGACCTTAATAAACCTTACTTTGATTCTGAAACATTGATATATTTTTTAAAATTTGTTAACTACTTCTTGACAGAGTACTTAAACTGATTATAATATAAATCACAATGCAAGCCTAATTAAAGCAGTTATGAATTTTTGGGTATATCTATGCTATAAACTTGATGGCTTCATCATCACCACCATCAGCAAATGAATGGTGCCACTTCCTTGCACCTGGCATTCAGAAATAGCCTACTTAACCAGGAGGATGCATATATGTATTCTGGCTTGTAACCTGCGATGGACTTTTCTTCCATAAATATGTCAGATCCCTTTTTAAAGGCATCTAGACCTTCAGGTTCCATCAGCACATCATGTGGCAAGGAGTTCCACAGATCAATTCCATAGTGGTAAGAAATATTTTCTTTTTTCTGTTCTTACTCTCAGGTCACTTAATTTTAGTGGGTGTCTGAGACTGCTCTGAGCTGTATCAAATTATGTATGGGATGGAGTGGATAGAGGGCTTTGGTGCTGTAGGAGAAGGAAAAGAACATCCCTCTATCCACTCCATCCCATACATAATTTTATACAGCTCAGTCATGTCCTCCCTCTGGCCCAAATTTATGACCTGTCCTGCTTCCTGTTAATGTTCAGTTAGGTTCTCCCTATAGCATGCAGACTAGTTGCCTGCATATTTTTCAGTGAAGCAAGAATGCTGCTTTGTTAAAGCAAGAAATACCAGTGCTTCAGTGCTACTAAACAGAGGTAATGCATGCAAGGGGGCATGGTATCCCAGTTTCCATATCTGGGGGGGATTGGAACAGAACCCCCACAAATATGGGTGGGGCGGATGCCTGTACTTTGTGGAAAACAAACAAAACTTTTCTATCTATATTTGTTGAATATATTCCTACCCACTTTGATGATTGCTTCATGCGTCTGATGAAGTAAGTCCTTCGTTTATAAAAGTTTATGTCACAATATAGTATACTTTGTTTTACTGCAACAGACAATTTGGCTGCCCACCTGGACTTTGTTACCACAGGCTTGTAGTGGTTTATCACTACAACTTTACCAGTTTTATGCTTCAATCCTATTCTTACTTTGTACCTGTGAGCGCTGTTGCAAAAGAGCTGCAATGCAGTTTGACAGCTCACATTCAAGCAACACTGGCTGGAAGGCCAGAACCTTCCTGCTGGTGCTGTATGGAGGGATGCCTACAGGAGCAGGTAAGTCTGGCACAGGGGCAGGGATAGGGTGGGAGGGGTGGATTGGGGCAGGGGGAGGGTGGTGATTGGGGCGAGGGATGGGCAGATTGGACCTGGGAGGGGGGGGGTGGGATTAGCAGTGTTGGTATCTTATTCCCTTTTCCAGGTCTGATGTGCTGACATGGATTCACTCCATGGCTTATGCCGGCGATATCACCCCCTGTGTTTTGTTTTGTAATGTGTAGTACCACCCTTAGGGTTAAGTGGCTGGAATCTATTGGCTATAATCTGTCACCAAGTTTGGCGGGTTGATCTTCCACCTTGACACCATCCTGACAACCCCTCAACAAGAGCATGTGGAGCAGTGATCACACTGCTCAGGCCATGCACCAGTTGATAAGTGCATGGCCTGAGTGCACTGAGTGCATAAGCACAAGAGTTGATAGTATGGTGTTAGAAAGGGCGACATAGTGGTTAGAGTGTTGGACTAGGACTGGCAAGACTCGGATTCAAATACCCACTCAGGTATAACTCTCCTTGGGTATATTTGGACCTCTCACCACATCTCAGTCTAAACTACTTCATAGGGTTGCTGAGAGGTTAAAATGGGAGGAGGGGGAGGAAGGTTAGAGAATTCCACAGTTGTTTAGTCAATTCAGGGCCCAATCCTATCCAACTTTCCAGCATTGATGCAACTGAAATGCAGGGCTGAGGAAAGGGAACAAATGTTTCCATACCTTGAGAAGGCCTCTGTGACTACCTACCCATCACAGGATGTATGGCACACCCTATGGGTACAGCTGCACCAGCACTGGAAAATTGGATAGGATTGGGCCCTCAGGTGCACCCGATTAATTGATCAGTTTTTAAAACAATATCTTGAATATAGAAGCTGTGCTTACTGCAGTTGACATGCGGCATCTTAAAAGAGGCATCTCTTCTAAGATGTCTCATTGGCCTGTCCACCACCACCCCAAGACCTCTCTCCTAATCTGTCACAGACAGCTCAGAACCCATTAGCCTATATGTGAAGTTTTGATTTTTTGCCCCAATGTGCATGACCTTACACTTACTTACATTATTCTCCCCATCATACCACTACCCCAAAAGCAGGAGGAGGGTAGCGGTGTGGAAAAGAGTGTAGAACATCAGCTGTCAGGGCAGGGGCCTATTGAAGCACACTTGTTTGTTTTATGGATGATAGTGAGAGAGCTGGTGATCAAAGGCTTGGGCAGCAGTATGCACAAAGGGAAATGGTTGGTTGGACGATATGTTCTTTTTAACAATGCTCCGTTTTGTTGTGTTAGGCAGCGTTCCACAAATTGCAAGCCTGTCAGGGAAACAGCATCTTCCTTTATGCCAGAAACCAGGGGAGCTAGAAGCTTCGGAAGGCAATTTCCAAACCATAGACAGACACTTCCTCACATTCTTTGCAAAGGATGGTGTACAATATTGGAACAGCTCTGTTGACAGAGGCATTAATTTTAGACCTATTATTCTTTCACCTCATGGGGGGGTTGGGCGTCACCATTACATGGCACATCTTTGCTTTATAAGCACTCCTGTCTTCCTGTTTCTGGTTTCCTTATTTGAAATCTTGCTGAAGCAGAAAACTCGCAGTGGTGACAGTACATTTTTTTTGTTTTGTTTTCTGCTATAGGGAACTATTTACAGATCTTCCGGCTTAAGTGGAATGGGACATGTTTAGGGAACTATCCATATTTCCATATTTCCAACTATCCATATTCCAACTATCCATATTTCCTCTTGGTTGCAGCTGGGCATGTGGGAAGGGATATAGGACAGGATCCACCCCTCCCTCCTGGTCACAGTTGTGCATGCATAGACAAAGTGGAGTGAGAAAGCCCACAACTATGGCTTGCCCGCAGCCCTCTGTGTGCATTGTCTTGCACCAGCTACTACTTGCAATGTTAGACAAATATGTGCATAGCATATGTACATCCAGCCATCTTTTTCCTTTCTAAGGTCCTGACCCACAAGTAGCCAAAATGGCTACCACTGAATCCTGTGGGGGAGAGGAAGTTGAGGAGGTCTCCTCTGAGTGAGGGAACATTCATAAGGGAACATTCAGGGGTAAGCCTCTGCAGCACAGACGGGTCTGTTCAGACCTGCACAAGCGAATCTGCTAACTCAAGTTCATGTGGATCAGGTCCAGGTAGGGGCTAGGATTTGGTGGCCACCGCTTCCATCAGACCCACCGCCTTCCTGAACCCAATCCACCTTTCCCCACCCCTATTGCTGGCCTATTCCACCCTTCCCTGCCCGTCACCACCTTGTTCCACCTTCCTCCACCCCGTTCTGCCCTCCCCCACCCCCCACCCTGTCCCATGTCCCTTGCCAGCCTCACCTGCCTCAGCAGGTCCTCTGAGATCCACTGACATGCACAGGAGGGCCCCAGCCTTTGCACTGGTGCTTCTGCAGTGCGCTACTCTGCACACTGCTGGAGTGACTTTTACAATTGCTGTAAGGCAGTTGCTGCTTGAGGAACATGTGGTCTGCTGGGCCCAATAGGATTGGGCCATAAGTTGTCATGCTGGATGCAACCATTACTTTCTGTTCCTGAGAGTGGGAAGGGTTCTGAACAGCAGACAATACACGAGTAGCAACATCGGCACCAAGGGATTAACTGTCGAAATTCAGTGTTGCAAGATGTGGTGATGGCCACTAGCTTAGATGATGTTAGAAGGGAAGTGGATAAATTCAAGGAGAAGAGGTCTGTAATTAGCTGTTAGTCATGATGGCTACCAGAAGCTTCTGTCTTCAGAGGCGGTGTGTCTCTACCAATGGCTGGGGAGCAAAAGCTGGGGAGAGTTAGTTCTTTTTAAGCATTGCTTGTAGGCTTCTCAGAGGCATCTGGTTGTCAGTTAGGAAGCAGGATGCTGGACTAGATGGGCCTTTGACCTGTTCCAGTGAGGCTCATCATGTAAGGAGGAATGCTGTAGGATTCCCTGATGCAGCCCACACTGCATGCCATCCCTGAGCCTCAACAAGAGGTGAACAGGACACTGGGACCCAATAATAACTCATTCAGTTGCAATTGCAATGAAGATGCCTCTCTATGGTTTTGGAAACTTGTTAGTAATCTCTGAGCCAAACTAGGAGTATTGGGGTATGCCCTGTTCATATATAAAGTGAAGTGTGTGGGTTGGGGGGGGGGGCAGATTTCTTTGTGCTTACTCTGCTTGGTCACTCCAAGCAGTTTTATCCCCAGCCCAACTCAGTTTTAGGACTGAACCCAAAATTCCCAGTGGAGGACTGTCACCTAGGCCCAGCCCAGGCGGCCAGGAATTCCCCAGGAGCAGGGGTCTCCTCAGGGGTAGGGGCCTTCTTGGGAGTAAGACCTAAGCAGTGTCAGGACTGGGGTCCCAGGCAAGATACCTCCCTGGGAGTAGGACCTAGTGCCTCCTGGGAGCAGCCAGCAGCCATGTTGGCAGAAGGGGTGGGGCTGGCCCAGCCCAAGGCTGGCTTCATAAGGAGGCTGGACAGCCTAGAGAGAGGTCACTCCTCTCCAGTTGGGAGCAGGGTTGAAGGAAAAGCCAGAGGGGGTAGCCACCCCGGCCTTATTGAGATGACCCAGGCCCCAAAGGGAACTTTGCTTACCTTGGCCCTGGAGAGAGGGGCTGGGAACACCCCGATCCTAGGCCTGCCTGGGCCCCGGGGGTGAGAGCCGGAGAGGTGAGGTTGCAGAACCAAGGACCCGGTACCAACTACCTCCATTGGAGGCCAGCTGATCAAGGGGCAAGCCCGGAGGTACAGGGGTCCTCCTAAGGACAGCTAAGCTGACCCCAGACAACAGCACTGCAGCCCTCAGGAACCCATACCCCTGGCCGACAGGCACCAGCCGTAGAGGTCTGCCTGAAACCTCAAGGAGTCGGGAAGGAGCGGGGAATGAGCCTATTGTGTGCCAACGCCATGAGTCTGTGTAAGGCAACGGGGCCTGTGACATAAGAGGCCCCATGAATGTCAAGAGTTTGACGCAAGTAAACCGTCTGTGCAAAACAGCTGTGTCTGTCTCCTGTCCTTCTCTCCACCGCTGACCAACTCTCATCGACAGGGTAAGCCCCCCGCGCTTGGTTGCACACCAAGGGGCGTGGTCTCCGCCTGCCATGGACATCACAAGGACTTTGGATTAAAATTTTGGGGGCGTTGAAAGGGCCTCCTCTTTTTCCTGCTGCTGCCAATTTTGTGGTGGCAACCCTCAAGATGGCCACCACGTGGTAGCTGCCAGTTTTTCTTCCAGAACATTCCTTTTGAACAATATCTACATGACTATGAAGCACTGTTTCCAGGGGGTGCACTGGGATGAAAATAGTTGCTGCCATTCCTTCCACCTGAGAAAGCTTCTTATCATGTAACATTTCCAGGGGATATCTGAGGTGAAAATTGCTGACCAATAGCAAGTAGTATCTGATTGGTGGTCCTACCACCAGTGAACCCCCTCCTGCTTCATTTTACCCCCCTGAAAATTGCTGAATGCTCTCCCCATTTTTATCAAGTAAATGGAGCAGCGAAAATTGGACTGGAGTGGATTTCAATTCAGCCTTAATATAGATAAAGACCCTGAACTCTAGGTATCTGAAATATGGGAAACATTGGTATATGTCCTTGAATGGAGAGTGCACAGGGAAGTCTGCATGTGCAAGTGTGCACATTGGAGCATACACGTTACTGTGGGTCAGAACACTTCTGCATAAAGCTTGCTGTCACTTCAAGAAATGGTGCATGATCTGACCCTTTTTGGGCTTATTGTTGTAGCCCAAACATTGGTGTTCTAATGAGGTGAAAAGGACAATGAAATAAAACTAGAAGTTAAAGATTTCTGTCATCAACCCAGAGTTGATACTGGCCAGTTCCTGAACCAACCCCCTCCATTTGTGTATGATAAGCTCTCCCAGATCCTCTGGTGTGCCTTCTTGCTACCAGATTTATCATAATCCAGAGGGGTTTTTACTGCTGATAATGGTCTAGTGAAGTCCCAAAGAACGTTATTTGCTTAACCTTAACTCTCTGGAAAAGCAGTTGGCCACTTTGAACCTTTCAGCCTCCTGCTCTTAAAAAGTGTTGAAAGGAATGACTTTAAATCAGAGCTTTTATTGCAATTTTAAAAAATACAAATAGATGCCCTGGTTCTCAAGGTATTAACATGAAAGGGGCCAGAGAGTCTGGACTGTGTTATCTTGGAATTGGCCATTCACCATTAATCAGCTTATAAATCCCTCTGTATTAAGTAGGCTGTTTTACTGCTTAGACGGATGTTCACTCAGCATGCTGCTTGATAAACATAGAGCTGATGATAGCTCTGGTTGGCTGTGCCCATTTAACAAAGAGAATATGTGATCTTCCCCTGTGCTGTATTTAACAGTTGGTGTCTGCCATATCAATTCGCTTCTGTGTGCTAATATGCTACTGAATTTTTGTTTACAGGCTTTAAATATGAATTTTCAATCCAAATGCTTTGCCGTCCTCGCTGCCAATATTACGTTTGTGGCTGTTTCGCCTGATTTAGAATTTTTTACCTGATTCAGGTCAAAATTCCATCCAGCTCTGCATGGGAGCAGATTGGATGATGTCTCCTCCTGACTTCTCATATATTTGGTAAGCATTGAGAAGGTGCTTTTCGCCTGTCGCTGATATCTCTGGCTGTCCAAACATTTAAAGAGGGTCTATGCACACTGTGTTCAGGAAGCCCACTTAGTGAGGTTGATTTTCCTGGTGAAATCCAGGCTTTGACAATGCAGACAGGCCTATGCATGTAGGCCCTTTTCTCAAACAGCATGTTCTCATGTAGACATGCAGGGGAGGGCACCAGGACGCAGGTTGTGCCTGTTGTCTTGTGTGCTCCCTGGGGCATTTGGTGGGCCACTGTGAGATACAGGAAGCTGGACTAGATGGGCCTTTGGCCTGATCCAGCGGGGCTCTTTTTATGTTCTTATGACAGAGTTGCCAGGTCATAGGCACCCCAAACTCTGAGATTCAGGAGGTAGGGCCTGATGAAGGCACATAACTGAATACCACTGAATGCTAAAAAAATGTATTATGCCAGGGTGGAGCCCTTCAATCAGGCAATGGGGAAAAAGGAAAAACCAAAACAAAATAGGGGGAGGGGAATCCTAATTTTACTTTGGCAAGTGGAAACTGAAAAAATTGCAGTGTTTTATTTCCAGACTAATACATTTAAAAGTAGTATTTGAAAATATGGCTACAGACAATCACACCTTTAAGAAACTCTTTTTGCCACATCGTTCCATCACCGTTTCTTCCTGTCTTTTGAGGGTCAGGCCAATTGGAATGGAATGGAATAAGTGCACACTAAATTTTGAAGGATAGGGGGTGAGGAGGCAGCAGGCTTTGGAGGCACTGAAGTCCTCCAAAACCTGATATCTGGGAACCTAGCCAGAGAGGCTGAGATGACCCTCCAGATGACCATCTCAGCTTGAGTCTCAGGATGAAAGCCCAAGATTTGGCAGTCCTACAAGTGGATATCAGTGGACTTAAGTGATAGGGTAGTCATGATAGGTGAACAGAGAAGAAAGAAGCTCATTTTCTCCCTTGTATGGGATAGATCCAGGATGGGTTTTGTCCAGTCTGTCTTGCTCTGTCTTCAATAGGACTGCATACTTTCTTTTTGCACACCTTTGTTTTGAAGATGGATTTAGAAAATTACAGGACAATCCTATGCATTTTTACTCAATAGTATGCCCAATTTACCCCCAGGTAAATGTGTATAGGATTTCACTGATAATAATCTAAAATGGAGATAAGCCATAGTAGTTGAACGAAAAGCAGCTTTAATGATTCTTTGTCTAATAATGTCTTTAGCCTAAGACTTAAGTTGTAAGAGACCAAAAATGGGGTCTGAATAATATCTCTGTTGCATACATAGCCCTCAAACGGAAATGGAAGCTATAACGTAAAATTGCCATGCATTTTGGAAGATGTGAGAAATCGTGAGAGCCTGAACTCTTTTCTTAAATTGAAAGAAATATATGGCCCTGTAATATATGTGAAGCAAGTGACAAGACGATCCTAAACAAATCTGTATACGTCTGGGTTTATACCACTTTAAATGTGTCCCTCTCAGCTCCTTTCCTTTGATGTTGCTGTCCTTATATAGTGTTCTTATGCACATAAGGCCTTCTTTGTTTACACTGCTATTATACTGACTGGAGCGATACAGCCAAAGAATGGCTGTGGGAAATCAGTGCTCCCATTTCTAAACAGGAACAAGGTTGAACGACAGCCTTCCTGCTTACTATTGTTAGCAAAACCATTAGAAAGATGGAAAGCCAAGCGCCAAACTTGCCAAGAAAATGTGTTGCTCAATTCGCTTCTTCTTTTTCATCCTCCTCCTCAGCAGTTCTTATAGGAACTATGAAACCACTGTCAGATATTTGTTAAAATCAAAATTCCATTTTATATAACAATGTCTGTCTCAATACAGCCACAATGCAGCCCTGAGGTAAGGGAACAAATGTTCCCTTATCTTGAGGAAGCCTCTATGACCATTCTTCCACCACAGGATGCAGCGCATGCCCCATTGGAATGGCTGCACCAGCACTGGAAATTTGGATAGGATTGGGTTCTTACTCTCATGTAAGTGTGCATAAGATTGCAGCTATAGGTAATGTTTTTTTCTGCACAGGGCTTTCTTTCCTGTAGAAAAATGCATACATACTATAAAGTCTGAAGTGCAGTGCAATTATAAATTATGCAGGAAAAATGTAATCTATGAAAGTACTTATTGGCATGTGGAGATCCTGGTCCAAATTTCACTTACTGATGTTTTCTTGTGCTTGGGGTATAACAATAGCTTTAATCTAGCCTGCCCTTTGAAATCAAAATATAATGAGATTAGCAGCCCAATCCTATCCTGCCCTGTATCCAGTGCAAGTTTGGGGCTGGCAGCTGCACAACCTGGGTAAGGGGACTCAACTCACTTTCCCTCAGGTAATGGCCTGAATGGGGCTACTCGGATCTGTACCACCTGAAGAGGTGGCACAGATCTGAGCAGCCCGGCACTATACTGGGCCGCCTGGGAGGGGGGTTAGGATCCAGCCTCAGTGCCAGATCCTGGTTCCACTCCCCTCCTGAGCCCAGTCTGCCTGTGGACCTGCCTGCCCTCCCACCACCTTAGAACATCCCCGCAACATGCCCCCCCCCCACTGGCACAAACTCACTCTTCACTGGCATACATTTGGGGCCACATTCAGTTTCCTGAGGCTGATGCAAGTCCTCTGCTGAAGTCCCCACAATTCCCCTGCTGTAAGTCCCCATATGACACTTTTGTGGCACTGGCAGGCTGGCACAGGGGACTTACATCACAGGGGACGTACATTGCTAACATCACAAAGGTTAGGTGTAACCCCATCATGCTATATACTGTTGGATGTGGAATTTCCAGTGGAATGCAATGCGAAAAACCAAATTGAAATATCTCATTTCCATCAAAAGTTATAGCCAAAAAACCAGAAACAAAAAAATGCATGGAGCCCTATAGAAATTGAAACCAAACCATATCGCGTGTTTAGTCGTGAGTAGGTGAACGTGCCTTAGTCCATCGGAAAGGGCAGGCTCAGGAATCCAACAACACCAGACTGGTTCCTATCCAATGAAAGCTGTCCCATAAAACACCCAGAATAAAACAGAGGCTTCAGCTGGTAAGGTGGGCACTGGGAAGTGTTGAAAATCTCACTGATTGTGTGTGTGTGTGTGTGTGTGTGTGTGTGTGGGGGGGGGGTTATGACAGGCAGGCTACAGAGAAAATTCACTTGGTGAAACAGGGTTAGCTTCCCCTTATTTATCTGTTTTTCTTTAATTTAATTATTTATAATTTTATTTTGCTTGATGATGTAACTTCTAGCCACGGCATCACTTCTGGTGGGTCCTGGACAGATCGTCATTCTAAAAAGTGGGTCCCAGTGTTACAAACTTGAGAACCACTGCCTTAACTCAAAACAGGCCAATGAGACATCCAGGGGGAGGGTGTCACCCTAGTGACCAATATTCTGGAAATTGTGGCTTTTAGGAATAATATCATCATGTTATATACCATTTGATGCAGAATTTCATCCATTGCTTGTGGGGAAATATTCACTGCATTTATTTTCTGGCCATTATTATTATTATTAATTTCATGTCATAACTATTACTATCTCTCAGTCTCACCTACCTCACAGGGTTGTTGTGATGACAAAATAAGGGGAGGAACCATGTAGACCACTCTGAGCTGCTTGGAGGGAGGGTGGTATAAAAATGTGAATTAATTAATAAATAATAAATAAATAATATAATATAGATATAATTAATTATATCGTATGGGGTGACAAAAATTTATGGGCCCCGGGTGTCAAATGACCTAGCTATGCCTCTGTATGAGAGTGTTGGCAATCCCCTCCCTTCATCTGTCTTTCCTCTGCCTCCGAATGCCTGCCTGTGGCATCATCATGGTGCTTGTTGTCTCACTCTCCTCTTATTTCCCTTACCTGTGTGTGGTTGAAATGGGCAATGCACAGTGTTGCATGGTGTGTGTGGTGTTCTGGAAGTTACAGGAAAGAGGGAGAAGATGTGTGGAGTGATTTATCTAATTAGTTGACTAAGGATGTGTTTCCCTCATCTCTGATTTCCTCTCGTTTGTAGTTTCATCTACTCCCGAGAGCCTCCTTTGTGCTTGGTTGGGTTGAGTAGATGGCACTTGAGCTAGGAATGAAGACGTTTAGCACTCTGCTCTCTCCCTCCCGTACACCAAGAGACAGTCACATCTTACATGAGGATCAGGTTCAGATGTCGGCACGTAAAGCAAAAATGGCTCCCCTGCCTCTGTAGGGTGGGGGCACTTCCCCTTCTAACTGCGGTTTCACTTAACTGCAGGGGGTTCCAGAACACAATCCACGTGGATACAGGGACAAACCATAATCAAAATTTTTTTTAAATCCCCATCCCCAAAATACCTACTGTGTTTTTAAAAACTAAAATTACACTATGAGAAGCATGTGGGAACTGAGACAACCGAGGAAACAGCAGGTTCATTCTCCCACCTCATGTTTACTCTGGGATATGCTCAGTGCATGGAATGCAGATAGAATCACTCACATTTGTACTGTTGTTTCTTTCTTTTCTTTTCTGCCAAGTATATATACTTGAATTTGCACACATTAAATGCACATATGATGCAACCTGACTGCATTGCAATTGTATGTAGGGTTGTCCATTGTCTGTTACATTACTATTGTCCAGGTGTCCTTGTCCATTGTTCCCCAGAATTCAGGAGCAGAACCTTGGAGGAAGCTGGTGGGTAAGGATCCTGCAGAGAAGGTTTTACTTAATAGAAGCAGATCAGGGTGCAGTTACTGTGCTGGTCACACAGAATGACTGATATGGAATGGATACACTGACCCATGTTCTTAATGTGCACGCTTTGATTGACCACCTGGTTACTCTGAGAACAAAAGATAGGGGGATATCTTTGGTTAGAGCTCAGAGATTGCTCAAGTAAACAGAATTTGGGGTTGGGCACTTTTCTATCTCCAGTTTCATTCAAAATTCACAGAACTGTTGTAAGACTGACTAAAGCCTACCTACTTACAAATCCATTATGTTGGCTACACTGGGTATTGAATTAGAAAACAGCATACCAGGCAGAATAAACTGGATTTAAATGTGGGGGGGGGGGGGACATGGTATTGAGCCCTTAAGAAAGAGCTGGAAACTCTGATTTCATTCAAAGCTACAGTACAGAACTGTTTTATCTTTATTTTCGTGATTAAAGATTTTATTTAGAATTTGTGCTGCATCTAAGGTGACATTCTTTTAAAGCCATACCTGACTCTTAGTAGGGAAGATTTGCTTCTTTGCCTAGCAAGCACACTAAGAATGACTAGGCAAATATTTGAAATCCTTTATAATCTCTTAATGTTAGTTAAGAAATCCCCTTGAAATAATTTGTCTAGTCTCTTTCACTTGCCATAGTAAGAATTAACTGTACACAAAACAACTTTAAAAGAAACCACTACTGATAAGTACTATATATAGCCGTGGTTCCCTAACTGTGGGTTGGTGCTCACTGGTGGGTTGTGACCTGATTTTTGGTGGGTCACTGAAGGGTGAGCTCAGCTCCTGCAGTTTGGAAGCATGTGTAAATATAGGGAGATAAATGTTTGAGGGTCTTTTTCTGGTTATTATAAACAAACAAATAAATAACATTTATTTTTAGATGTCATTTTTTAAAGTCTGGTAAACCTAGGTGGGTCCTGATAGAGTGTCATTTTAAAAAGTGGGTCCTGCGGCTAAAATATTTGGGAATCACTGAAATATAGGAAGGTGTCCAATACTAAAGATGCCCAGAATTCTAAATCACAGAAGTTCTCTTCCAGCATTCAGCAATGACCTCTGCAGACAAGTGCTGAAAGCTGAGATGTGTGGGGAGCACAGCCAGGGACAGAATTGGTGTGTGTATCATGGGGAGGCATGGCTAGCCAGTGCACTTCTGTTTGCTTCCCTCATGTGCTGGCCAAGCTTGGAATCAGCATATAGCAGCCTTGGGCAGATAGTAGGGGCCCAGCATGTGACCTCTGCATCAACAGTGTGTTCTTCAAGAGTTTTTTTTCTGCCTTCCTACTGGAGCTGTTTTAATTCTCCTACAATTCGGGAGTGACAATATGTTGGCTGCTGTTTGTTTTGTGGCACTCTAGCAGTTGGGGAAGAAAATTGGGAGCAGTATACAGGAGCCTCCTTTTCCTGGGGCTGGGCGACAAGGTGATGTGGAAACATCACCCCCGTCATTGTTTTGCTCCCCACCTGGCACCAGACATGCCCCCATTTCTGGAATGGCTCAATTTCGGAGCCGTTCAGACCCAGAGGAGGGTGGGTGGGCGGGCCCGGGTGGGTCCAATTCAAGGTGTCTGCCACTTCCAGCAATGAGCAATGAGTGCTGCATGGTTCCCCTGCAACAAACTTGGTAAACACCTGGAATGCTGCAGAGGGGAAGCACATTGTCCCAGTTGCCTTCCACAAATCACTGGCCCCCTCTTCCTTAATTGCACAGTTAAAATTAAATTTAAAGTAGCATCTTCCAGCCAATCCTATTGAGCAGCAGTGTCCAAAGTTTTTGGCAGGAGGGCCACATCATCTCTCTGACACTGTGTCGGGGGCCGGGGGGGGGGGAAGAATTAATTTACATTTAAAATTTTAATAAATTTACATAAGTTTACATAAATGAATTTATTAAAGATGAACTTATATAAATGAAAGGCCTTGCACAAAGCAAGGCTTGCCTTTCCTTTGCTGCCACTGCTGCATCACAGATGTGAAACAGCAAGCAATAGAGGGAGCCCTCATACCACAGCTCATGCGAAAGGTCGAACAGTTGGCCGTCATGCTGAGAGCAGTTGCGTCGGGCCAGTGTGGGCTCCAACAAATCTCTGGAGGGCCAGAGGCTCATTGGAGACTGGGGGCTCCCTGAGGGCCACATTGAGAGGCCTCGAGGGCCACAAGTGGCCCCCGGGTCGGGGTTTGGGCACCCCTGCTATTGAGGATAGGCCTGTCGCATTGCAGCCTTTTTCAACAGCAGAACCGAGTTCCCCTGTCACAAAATGGCTGCTGATGCCCACATGGACTGGCACACCTGGTGAGGAGGGTGGAAAACATGCACACTCATGGTCCCCCTCATATGATGGGTGATGGTTTGGACAGATAGGTTCGAACAAGCCATTTAAGTTGCCAGGACAAGTTGGTTTTCATACAAGCTCTATTGTGAAAACATTTTTTAAAACCCTGTATTTTCAGGCAAGCTCTTTAAACAATAGATGCCGCACAACATACAATGGGAATAAGAAATGTGATCGTATTGCACAAAGGAAGAGTTTGCCAACAAGAAATGACATCATTCTCTTCTGCAAGAAGATGCTTATCTCTAAAAAGACGGTAGGCCTCTGTCCACTGACCCCTCATGGTGATATTTACAGAGACACGTTGCACAAATGTAACAATTAAGCCTGCCAAAGGAACATTTCACTGTATTCCTAGGTATGAAGTCATTCCTTTTAAATGGGGAGAAACATTGTAAATAATAATTACTACGCCAGGAGGGATGGTTTGCTTAATGAGCCATGGATAACCTTTGGCCATGTTGCTCAAAAGGATCCACATTAAGAAACTACCAGACATTTCATGGAATAGTTTGTATGTTTCTATTAATACTGCTGAACAATAATATTTAAATAACCTTGCGGTATAAGACTTCTTTGGCTCAGGTGAACAGTGCACTCAGAGACCTGGTGCCCTTTCACCTTTCTGTGTTCCTTGGTTGAAACTAAGTCCCCTGTAATACTGTGCAAAGAGAGCGGGATTCTTAATCATGATCTGGCCATATCTCAAAAGCCCAGGGTAGTTTACAACCATGAAAACAAAAACCACACTCTAAAAACAACACAACAGTTAAAATCATAAAGTCAAACTAAAGTAATGTTTTGGCTTGATTGCATCAAAGACCCATCTATAGAACTTGATGTGGCATAGCCCACATATGGGATGGTCACTACAGAATTAGGCCTTGTCTAGCATTTTCCTCCTAGCATCGCGACTTAATAAAGAAAAAAGTGTGCCTTGTAATCCAAGGGTCCCATGAAACTCAAATAAAGACAGGGAGTCATTCCCAATATCCTTGGAAAACAGTCTTAGTATTTGGGGGGGGGGGCTTACTCCCAGGTAAGTATGCCAGGTGAATACCCCATTGATGTCAGTGAGAACTGCTTTCAAAAATATTAGGAGACCACTTGGGAATGCCAGGTGCTGTAGGCTTATACCATAGTCTTTGGAGACTGAAGGTTGCCAACCAAAAAGGCTGACTTTCCCAAGAATATTAGGAATGCCTTCCTATCATAATTACAGCTTCATATAAGGTATCCTTTGTATAGAACACATTTTGTGCCTTTATCACAAACTATTGGAACTTGGCACCTGAACTAAATTGGGGACATCCCATGACTAACTAAAGGGGACATCCACTAAAATTGAGTGTTGGGCGGGTTAGGACAGACAAAAGAAAATATTTCTTTACTCAGCCTGTGGTCGGTCTGTGGAACTCCTTGCCACAGGATGTGGTGCTGGCGTCTAGCCTAGACGCCTTTAAAAGGGGATTGGACAAGTTTCTGGAGGAAAAATCCATTATGGGGTACAAGCCATGATGTGTATGCGCAACCTCCTGATTTAAGGAATGGGTTAAGTCAGAATGCCAGATGTAGGGGAGGGCACCAGGATGAGGTCTCTTATATCTGGTGTGCTCCCTGGGGCATTTGGTGGGCCGCTGTGAGATACAGGAAGCTGGACTAGATGGGCCTATGGCCTGAACCAGTGGGGCTGTTCTTATGTTCTTAACTCTCCAGCATGGTCTGCTAGAGTTCAAGCAGACTATGGGCTGAACTAGATGTTGTGCTGAATGCCTTTGAAAGTGGCATGCTAAAGAATAGATTTACCTCTTATTTATTTTATTTATATTTTTATCCCACATTTCTCCCACACCAAAGAGGACTCAAGGCAGCTAACAATATCAAACATAAAACAATATATACTAAAAAACAATTAAAACATTAAGGGCGCAATCCTAACCCCTTGTGCCAGTGCTTTCCAGCACTGACATAAGGGCAATGCAGCTCTAAGGTAACAAAACAAACATTCCCTTACATTGCAGAGGCCTCCAAGAGTGACAACCAACTGCAGGATGCAGCACATGTCCCATTGGCACCGCTGGAAAGTGCTGACATAAGGGGTTAGGATTGCACCCTAAAACACCCAGGATCACTGCAATTAAAATGAGTCATTAAAAAGCACCAGCCCCCAGTGTCAGTTAGAAGTCTTCTAACTTTGCCTCTAATTAAACAAAAAGAAAGCAGCTAGGTTAAGTGATTCCAATCAGGACAGCAACTGTTACCCTGCACGTGCCCGATTTCGTCTGATCTCGGAAGCTAAGCAGGGTCAGGCCTGGTTATTACTTGGATGGGAGACCGCCTGGGAATACCGGGTGCTGTAGGCTTATACCATAGTCTTTTGAGACTGAAGGTTGCCAACCAACCAGTGACTAGGATGGCAGTGGACTCTTTCTCCTCATACCACTTTCCCAGTGAATATCAGTAATGTGTAAATAGCCATTTGAGTGGAAAAAACGGGGGGGGGGGGCGGAGGAGAAGAGAATTAATGCAGATTAGGACCAGCCCCACCTTCCTTTTCACTTAGTAAGAGGTACTCCTGGGTTTAAGCGCATCTCATAACATATCTTCTGTATTTAGTCAAATATGTACTTTGGGTCTTAGACAACAGACCCTTTTGTTACTAAAAGGAGTTATAGTGTTCTGAATAATGTGATCTGAAATGTGGCAAAGCTACGTGCTTAGACAGCTTAAGTGTCAGTTACTAACTTGTCTCTGCCTAGAAACTCATTTTCGTTTGGTCATTTCCAAAGTGGCTCTCTGCATCATTAGTAGACACCAGTTCAGTAGCAATGGTGGTAAAACTCTTCATGGAGACAGTAGGCAAGTGCTGTTTTCTTTACTGTGCCTAAAATTACACCAGTGTTACAGCTCAAGAGCTCATGGCTTGCTTGTGAAATCCTCCCAAACATGGGAAGATTTCAGCAACTCACTTGGCCAGATTATTTGTAGAACAGAGTTGTTTTATAGACGGCCTGTTCTTTGAAAAGCAAATAGGATGACTCATTGCCATTGCTTAGAGCTGACTGAGGGCTCTTTTAAAAATGTAAACATCCTCAGAACTGTTCTTCAAGCTGTCTTGGCCACATTTTTGAGAAATGCACACTCAGGTACTGAGAGTGCATTACTCACTGCCGCTATAGTCAAAGTGAGAAGAGATGAATGAAAAATGAAGACTTTTTGCAACCAGAGCGCAGAGCTCTTTTTTTTAAAAACGGCCTTCAAATTGGTCTGAAACAAGGAAACCTCACTACCCAAATGACAGAGATTTTGGCCAGCCTGCAGACACATTTGGCTTTGACATGAATGCTGGTATTCAGCAGGCATCCTCATTCAGTGTGTCTTCCTTGGCACAGCTGGCAAAGGACAGGAGCTCTCGTGGATGAAACTTTGAAAGGAATATTTTAATGAGGGGAAATTGAATGGCTCCTAGGATGCCATGTTGTTCCGTTAAAACACAGACTTGTTAAGGTGCGAGGGGCAGGTGCATTCTCAGGAAAGGTGGAACTTGGCACGAGTCACAAAAGAATTTTTGTGCTTCACTGAAGTCTTAGGGCCCAACCCTATCCAACTTCCCAGCTCTGATGTAGCCACAATGCAGACCTGAGGTAAGAGAACAAACATTCTCTCAACTTGAGGAAGCCTCCATGACTGCCTCTCCACTCCAAGATGCAGTGCTCAACCTGTTGGCATGGCTGCGTTAGCCTTGGAAAGTTGGATACTATTGCGCCCTCAGTCTATTAAAATAGAAACAACGCGTGTAACCGGGGTCAGGAGGTGCCGTGGTAGTAGGCTTGGCACTCAGTCTCTCAGCATAAGGAGAACCCTGCTGTATCAGACCAAAGGCCCATCTAGTCCAACTTCTTGGCCCACCAGATGCCTCGGGAAGCACACAAGACAACAAGATACCTACATCCTGTTGCCACTTCCTTGCACCTGCCATTCGGAGGTAGCCAACTTCTAAAACAGGTGGTTGCACATACCCATTGCAGTTTGTAACCTGTGATAGAATTTTCTGCCACACAATTGGTAGAGGCACCAATTGTCTGTAGGCCGGAGAGGTGTTTACCAAGGTCATACTCCTTTCCAACCATGTGCCTTGTCTTCCAGCAGATATAATGCCTTAGAGCTGTTGCTAAAGTTGAAGATCTGTTGCTGAGTTCTTTACCCTCTGCCTGTAATGTTAGAGATATTTACCTGTATAATTTTATGCAGTGCTTATGTTCTATCAGCATATTGGTCCATCCAGTCTAGAGGTGGCTACTCTCTGGCTCTCTAGGGATTTAGGAAGAGTTTTTTTCCTAGCCCTGCTAATTTCTTTTCAATCTGGTGATGCCAGAAATTGAATCAGGGACATTCTGGGCTTAAAACGTGTTCTCTACCAGTTTATTCAATCAATATAATAGGCTAAATTATGTGAACCATCTGTTTTCTCAGTGACTCACCTCTCTTACCTTCAATTTCTACCCCCTCAGATTTTTTTGTTTGCCAAAAATGATTGGTGGAAAAGACAAAAATAGTCAAACAGGTGAAAGAAGGAACAACAAATAACTTCAGCTCAAGTGATTTAAATCAAACTTAACCTGAAATAGTAGTTTCTAAGTAATGCTGGAGGGGAGACCCAGCTTGGCATATGAAAGGGTTAACCAGATAGCATGCAATTTGTCCATTGTCTCTATATTAATATCAGTCACTGACTTTGCACTCATCACCTTTTCCAAGCAGTCACCCTCCAGCTACAAGTGGCGCCATGAACAAGCCAGATGTGATCTCGTCTCTGTTTTCTTTTCATAAACTTTTGAAAATTCATTACAAGGAAGAAAAAGCAAGGGAAAGGAGAAAGCTGTTTATTTTCTAAGAATTTCTGAGAGTGCTGCTTTTAAGAGTAAAATGAAAGGAAAGGCAGAAATCGATGGTAAGGACACACCTGGAGTATTATGTCCAGTTCTGGTCACCACATCTCAAAAAGGACATAGTGGAAATGGAAAAGGTGCAAAAGAGAGCGACTAAGATGATTACTGGGTTGGGGCACCTTCCTTATGAGGAAAGGCTACGGCGTTTGGGCCTCTTCAGCCTAGAAAAGAGACACCTGAGGGGGGACATGATTGACACACAAAAAATTATGCATGGGAAGGATAAAGTGGATAGAGAGATGCTCTTTACACTCTCACATAACACCAGAACCAGGGGACATCCACTAAAATTGAGTGTTGGGAGGATTAGGACAGACAAAAGAAAATATTTCTTTACTCAGTGTGTGGTCAGTCTGTGGAACTCCTTGCCACAGGATGTGGTGACGGCATCTGGCCTGGATGCCTTTAAAAGGGGATTGACAAGTTTCTAGAGGAAAAATCCATTATGGGTTACAAGCCATGATGTGTATGTGCAACCTCCTGATTTTAGAAATGGGCTATGTCAGAATGCCAATGTAAGGGAGGGCACCAGGATGCAGTTCTCTTGTTATCTGGTGTGTTCCCTGGGGCATTTGGTGGGCCGCTGTGAGATACAGGAAGCTGGACTAGATGGGCCTATGGCCTGATCCAGTGGGGCTGTTCTTATGTTCTTACATAAAGAAGAATGGTATTGGGGGGGACTTTTACCTTCTTGTTTATATAAATCATCCATCGTGTGTCGCAGAAGAGACCAGGGAGAATGAATATATTGTAACCTGAGCAGGGGCCAAGAGGCAAGAATGGTACATAAGAGGTTGCATGTGCCCATTTCTGAGGTAGGGGGTAGAAAAACAAATCCCTGCTGCAATCCTGTGCACACTTACATGGGAGTCAGTGCTATTGAATGCAATGGATCTTGCTGCCAAATAAACATGCACAATAGTGTTGGGCGTTGTAAATGTTTGAGTGTGGTTGGATGCCTTGTGCAAACTGTTACCACTCAGCCTTAGACTCCCTTCATCTGTAATATGGGGATAACAATATTAACCTACATTGCACAGTTGTTGTAGGCTTATTAAGCACTATATAAAGCTGAATAAATCCTACTAGCTAGGTAACGTAACCCACTAATGGTAGGCAGCACAATCCTAAGCTGCCCGGTGCCCAGGTAAGCAGTGGCACAAAAATGGCATCCTATGGGCACCATGACAGCTGCCGGAGGTCTCCTTGGGGGAAGGGGACTTTCATCCCACGTCCCCTGAATAAGGGTGCAGGCCCTGCAATGGGTCTCCTCCAGTTTGCTCTGGCTATTTTTTCAATGCAGACTGGAAGAGTTCTGTCTTTTCAGCTCAATTTGGAGCATAAGATCTACCAGAGGCTTCCTCCACCAGTCCCACCCCCTCTCCCAGGTCCAATTCTCCCTCCTGCCCACTCCCCACTTCCCCCCACCCCAAAAAGCCTTTGATTGTTGATAGGTGCCCCTTGGGGCAAAAGGCAGGTTACAGATAGAAAAATAATTAATAAATACTACATCTGGCCGGTGCTGCAGGAGCACTGGCCAGCCATCCCCGGTGCACTGAGGTTCCGCTCCAACTGTTGCCGGCCCAATGCCAGCATTCCTTACTCCCAGGATGTCATAAATGTAATTTACAGTATATTTAAATCCAACACCAGCGCAGGAGCTCCATTGAATTGGGCCCTTAAAAAGCCTCCTGTTTTTGCAGGCTCCTTGGGACTGCAAAAAAAAACAGGATTGTGAATAGCCTGGTGGGGCAAAATGGAAAGCTAATTTGAAAAATATACAGGTTAGCACTGTGTAAAATACTTCTACTGTATTTATCTAGGACTATATCTCCAGACACAAGTATCCACATATACCTTGTTGGCAACCTTCAGTCTCGAAAGAACCTCTGGATGGTGGTTCTGGCACAGCGTCTAGTGTGGCTGAAAAGGCCAATTCGGGAGTGACAATCCCTTCCACACTGGGAGCAAGTGCAGTCTGTCCCTGGTCTGTCTCCCTGGCTATGGGCCTTCCTTCTTTGCCTCTTTGCCTCAGACTGTTGGCAAAGTGTCTCTTCAAACTGGGAAAGGCCATGCTGCACAGCCTGCCTCCAAGCGGGACGCTCAGAGGCCAAGGTTTCTCATCTGTTGAGGTTCATTCCTAAGGCTTTCAGATCCCTCTTGCAGATATCCTTGTAGCGCAGCTGTGGTCTACCCGTAGAGCGCTTTCCCTGCACAAGTTCGCCATGGAGGAGATCCTTTGTAATTCGACCATCGCCCATTCTCACGACATGACCGAGCCAATGCAGGTGTCTCTGTTTCAGCAGTGTATACATGCTGGGGATTCCAGCTCATTCCAGGACTGTGTTGTTTGAAACATTGTCCTGCCAGGTGATACCGAGGATGCGTCGGAGGCAGCGCATGTGGAAAGCGTTCAGTTTCCTCTCCCGTTGTGAGCAAAGAGTTCATGACTTGCTGCAGTACAGAAGTGTACTCAAGATGCAAGCTCTGTAGACCTGGATCGTGTTATGTTCCGTCAGCTTTTTGTTGGACCAGACTCTTTTTGTGAGTCTGGAAAATGTGGTAGCTGCTTTACCAATGCATTTGTTTAGCTTGGTAGCCAGAAAAAGAGTGTTGGAGATCCTTGAGCCAAGGTACACAAAGTCATGAACAACCTCCAGCTCATGCGCAGAGATTGCAATGCAGGGAGGTGAGTCCACATCCTGAACCATGACCTGTGTTTTCTTCAGGCTGATTGTCAGTCCAAAGTCTTGGCAGGCCTTGCTAAAACAGTTCATGACCTACTAGAGATCTTTGGCAGAGTGGGCGGTGACAGCTGCATCGGTGGCAAAGAGGAAGTCACGCAGACATTTCAGCTGGACTTTGGTCTCAGTCTGGAGAGGTTGAAGAGCATTCTGTCTGATCTGGTCCGGATATAGATGCCTTCTGTTGCAGTTCCAAAGGCCTGCTTCAGCAGGACAGCGACGAAAATTCCAAACAAGGTCAGCACGAGAACACAGCCCTGCTTCACTCCACTTCGGATGTCAAAGGGGTCTGATGTGGAGCCATTGAAGACAACAGTGCCCTTCATGTCGTGGAAAGATATGATGATGCTGAGGAGCCTGGGTGGACGTGGACATCCGATCTTGGGGAGAATCTTGAAGAGGCCGTCCCTGCTGACCAGGTCGAAAGCCTTCATGAGATCTATGAAAGCTATAAAGAGTTGCTGTCGTTCTCTGCATTTCTCTTGCAACTGTCTAAGGGAGAATATCATATCGGTGGTGGACCTGTTGACTTGGAATCTGCACTGCGATTCTGGATAGATGCTCTCTGCAAGTACCTGGAGCCTCTTCAGTGCAACTCGGGCAAACAGCTTTCCTATAATGCTAAGGAGAGAGATGCGGCGGTAGTTATTGCAGTCACCCTTATTGCCTTTATTCTTGTACAGCGTGATGATGTTTGCATCCCTCATGTTATCCACATATATTCACATATACCAGTATGCTAAAGCTAGACTGGTCAAATTGGCTCAGATCTCCCTTATAGCCCACTGCCACCAACTGTTTCCAAAGTATGGCTTCAACCATGAGCTATTGGTGCAGTGGAAGTAAGCTGTCAGTGGAAAGGAATGACCATGCTTTAAAAACAAAAATTAGTAAAATATATTGAATAAGAAAATAAAACCAAGACAAAAAGGGCACTCATGTTGACATTAGAATACTGAGAAATATACATTATAGCACTGAAAAGTAATTCTGTGCATGTATGGTTCATTTTGTATTAATAGTTATTAACAAATACAAACATGACAAATGGGGAGCTTCCATTTCCTAAAATGAGTTCCCAAGAAATATTTATAGCAAAGCAATGTCCTACATCTTTTTATCAATTGGAGACAGGCACCTAACTGGTGGGCTGCTAAAAGCTTTCATTCTTGATTTCATTCTCTTCCATTTTGGGTCCTTCTATTAGTAATGAAAGATCAGTTCCAGATTGACATGGGCCCTTCGCAGCTCTTCTCTTGCCCCTGGGTCTCAAAACTGCATTTCCTAACTTTGAAGTGAAGGTGTTGGGTTAGGAACAGACCTTATGTTGAAAGTCCAGAACCACATAGGTCTGTCCCACCTTGAAAAGCGGTATATAAATACTGTTAATAATAATAATACTGTTACTCCCAGCTTGATGGTGATCAGCGGGAATGACATATGCAATTGACTTCTCCTCTGTGATTCCAGAAGCATATTATCAGATTACCAGAGGCATGAGAAGAGGCCATGTGTAAGTGAGGGCATGATGAACCAGACCTCAGTTGCTAGGGGAGATGGGAACCCTAATCCTTTATATACTAGTTTTCGTGTTAATTTTTGGGTGATTTTCTCCAGTTTTGGTGGAGATTTAAACTAGTGTGAATGAGAGAGAGAGAGAGAGAGAGAGAAAGAGTGTTCTTGGAAAAGACTTCTGTGTAACTTAAAAGCTTGCGGTCAGCATTTTGAATTATGGTTGGCCTCTTAACTGTTGAGGAACATTCAGGCTCCTTATCTTTGAATCCTTGTGTGCTGTAAACGTGTGTTAAACAACTTCCAGTGTTTCATTCTATAGGCATTTACATTTGGCCAATCAATCTGATTACGACAGAAACAGAGGAAACCAATTTATGTGGGCTGCTTTGTTCCTTCACGTTATGGTCTATTATCTCCCCCAGCCTGTGTTTACGGAATGCCATGGTTAACGTTGCCCAGATGCTCTATCTGTGGGAAACCTAGAAACCACACAATACTGGCCTAAGGTGTTTTCCAAACTCTGGCTGCCTTATCCAAGTCTTGTTCTTACTGTGTTTGTGTAGACTTCGGCCTTTCCCACAGAAGGGGTGTTCTGTCAGTTGGGTCAGGATTGAGATAGTATTGCTAAAGTTGTTTGACTATCTTGTTTGTGGCCTCTCAGTGTCCTGCCAGCAAACATATTGAAACAAAATGATATTGTCTTTTTGGGAGCAACAAGCTTCAAAATGGAGTTAAATGCTATGGTTGGAGGAACACATCACGGGGCAAATAGGAACAGTTTCATTCAACTACTAGTTTGGTGGTGGGTAGAGAATTTCCATGGAGGTCTGATAGGATTTCCACTTTTCCCTTTCGGCCTTTAACAAATTCATGGCAACAGAAATTCAACACATGAAATACTTTTCCATGCCAAGAAAAGCTTTGCCTGGTGAATTTCTACCTGACATATAGCACAGGAATGTTGGCAAAGAATAATTCTAAATGATCATATATACCAAACAATTTTTCTTTCTCAAATATCAGTGTACGATATACATCATTTTTCTTACCACCCAGAAAGCAAATTTTCCTGCCTAAAAGTCAGCTCCAACAGCATCACTTCAAAATATTTGGGAGATTCAATTCCAGGATGGTAATGTGCTGTACTCTATGCACAGGGATTGCATTCAGTACAAATTCAGTACATATTGTCAACTGACTGAGAAAAATAGGAACCATATCTATTAAATAAGTACATACAGTTTGAATGGATATGGTTAAGGAGTATAGCTGCGCTACATGAAAGACTTCTTGACTGAACAGGCAGTTGTCACTGTTAGCTCGAAAAATGCTGAGCACCCATTGGAGGGAAAGAACAACTGATCACTGCAACCACAGATGACGTCACCAACCATCTGTTCAATGATGCTGGTATGGCCTTCATCGTTTAGCAAACAGGGTTGCCATTTCAATAGAGGAGAGAACAAAACTTTGCGGAGGCGGGATTAAGGTCCAAAGACATGTAGTACAATCCTAGGCATGTCAGAAATAAACCCCATAGATTTTAATGGGACTTACAAATAAGTGTATAGGATTGCTGCCCTAGTCTTTTGAAGATTAGTTTGCAACAGTACAAGCAATTAAATTAAATTAAAATTGAATCCAAGTCAGCGGTCCTCCTGGTTCAAAAACCAGTGATGCAGGTATTAGATTATCAACCTGTTATGGATGGGATTGCACTCCTACTGAAGGAACAGTTGCGCATCCTGGGGGTCCTTTTGGACCCCACAGCTTCTTCTAGTGACAGCTCTAGCTGGGAGGGGGAGCCTTGCCCAGTTTCAGCTTGTGTGCCAGTTGTAGCCGTAACCGAGTCAGTTGGATCTGGCTTCAGTAGTCGATGCCTTGGAGATATCTTGTTTAGTCTACCATAATGCACTCTACATGGGACTGTCTAGGAAGACAGACTGGAAATTGCAGCTTGTGCAGAATTCGGCAGCTCATGTGGTTGTGGGGGCTCGATTGTTCGACTAAGTTGTGACCTGTAGTCACTGCTTGTGACTATAGGTTGCCCATTTGTTTGCAGGTCCAATTCAAGGTACTGGTACTTACCTTTAATGCCCTGTATGGCTTGGGACCATGGTGTCTGCTTACTTTCATAAAATCCTGCCCATTCTCTTAGCTCATCAGAGAAAGCACTGTTGAGAGTTCCACTGCTGGTAGAAAGTGTGAAGCTGCAAGGAACAAGGCCTTCTCAGCTGTGGCACCACTTTTATGGAATTCATCTCCATAAAGTCTAAAAATCTGTCCCCTCATAGTTTTCGGCAACACTTAAAAAGCATTTTTATTTATGTTAGTTTTGGGGGGTTGGGCTAGGGTGGGATATCCCTGGCTGCCTTCATCTGGCCTGTTTCTTTTATCATGTATTTGTACGCTCTTGCTGTTTCTGTAGTTTTAGTATCTTGTGTGTTGCTTTTACCCATCTCGACCTATGGTTATTATTATTATTAACAGTATTTATATACCACTTTTCAACTGAAAGTTCACAAAGTGATTTACAGAGAAAATAAAACAAACAACTAATGGTTGTGTATTGAACTGCTGCTGTAATGTGCTGCTTTGGTTTTTAAGTATGTTTTGGATGTTAATTTGTATATTTAAAATTTTTATCTTGTATACAATCTTACTGTAAGCTGCCATAAGCTTCCGGAAAGGCATGGCATAAATGTTTTAAATAAATCAATGTTTATATTTTTATACATTGCAATAACCAGAGCTATGGATGACCCTGATGCTCTGTGGGAGTATTGTTCCATCCTGCCTTCATTGAATAGCATACCTGCCAGGGACTCAAGGCGGCTTACAAAATATTAAAAACATAATTTAAAAACAAATAAAAACATATTTTAAATAAATAAATAAATAAATAAATAAATAAAAACTCCTTAGTGATGTTGGAAACAGCTTTTCCTCCAAGTAGTACTCTCTTGCCAGTGTGGGATACAATCTTAAAGACCTATGCAAGGAAGCCTCTTTCCATTCACAGACTGCCTTTGCTGGCAGAGCACAGAACACATCAGAGCACTGGGTCTTTCACAGAGCACATCAGCTCAGAATTAAGCCCTATTGTGTTCAAAGGAACTTGCTACTGTTAGGGTGCAATCCTAACCCCTTATGCCAGTGCTTTCCAGCACTGACATAAGGGCAATGCAGCTCTGAGGTAGGGGAACAAACATTCCCTTACTTTGAGGAGGCCTCTGTGAGTGACACCCAACAACAGGGTACAGCACATGTCCCATTGGCACTGGTATGCCAGTGCTGGAAAGCACTGACATAAGGGGTTAGGATTGCACCCTTAGATTGAGTAAAGCTGCATCCTATATACACTAACATCGTTCTCCATAGTGTAGCAAAGATTTGGTATCTGTGCTTATTTTGCTTGCAGTTTTACACAACATCTAATTTTATCTTTGCAACACAATTTTGCAATGCAGTGCTGTTGCCAATAAACCCAGCATGTTGCAAGTAACAATCAAAGATCCTGCTGCTTATAAGACTTCTAAGTACTTTAGGGGTGTGGGTATGTGAGTGTGTGAGGCTAGCTTGCAACCAAGGAAAGTCAGATGCTAATTTGCTTGAGTGATAGATTATTGTTGGCCTAACTGCATCCAATCACTGAAAGGATATTTAACTAGAAGAAACTGAAAATTTGTACCACTTCCCCCCCATTTTAAAACCGCTTAAGACAAACTTTCGCTGGCCCACAGCCATCCCTTTGAAAGAGAATCTGTCAGATTTAGTAAACTCATTGAAAATTGTGCAGAGATTTTTTTTTTTATAAGAGTCAGATGTGTTTTGGAAAATGCAGAATATGCAAGCATGGTTATGCATCTTAGGGGCAACCCAGAGCAGATTAAATACTGTACTTAACTCTTGCTGACATCAATGGGACTCAAGTTGTTCACTACTCTTGCTGCTTTCTCTATTATTGCTTCATACAGACCCCAGGACAAAGCAGTTATCCTGCTCTTGCAGTCAAACATAATGGGTGTGTGTGCGGCGGCTAAGCCCCAGTTCAGTATGTTAAGCACTACAGATCTGACACAGGTGATGGCATCTGACCCACAAAAGCTGAACAGTGCTCTGAGCTCGTTGTAGTGACAATGCCATTCCCAGGGAGAACCCAGTGTTCCTTATGATGGTAAAGATTTCTTCCCAGGTACAGATTTCTTCCCAGGTACCACACACTCTCACTGCCCTCCTCCCAAATGTGTTTGGCTACCTAGATCAGGGCCAACCTTGCCAGGAAGTGACTGAAATGGTTGCACAGTCGCTTTGAGAGATGGATGGTGAATGGATGAGTCCCCAGCCCAGCCACCCTCTCCAACCTGCTGCTGTACTGGGCACTCCAATCTGACTTGCTGGGAGCAAGTCGAAAGAGGATCACAGCAGTGGCAGCTCCCTTCTTCCAATTTTGCTGGAAGGGGGGAACTGCCATGGCTCCAGATCACATCTCACTATGTACTCGCTGCCTTCATTCATTTCAAAAGGTGAAGAAGCAGGGCAATGCAGGGAACTGCACTGTTTGCAAGTAAATGGAAGGGGGTAGGAGGTGTACCTGCTTGTTTCCGTGCTTGCCCTTCCCCTCATCTCCATGGGGTTGTGTACACGTACAGAGGAGGCAACCAAAGGATTCAGGTGGTATGGGAGGTTGTGCCACCCCTCACACAGATGCAGACATAAAACTGTAACCCTCTCTACCAAATTGTATCTTTCTACATCCTCTTTTAAGAATAATCTCAATTACTGTTCACAGGTAATCATAGCAGCATGTTTTGCTGACTCCCCAGGCAAATGATTCTTCAGCCCATTCATTTTTCATTTCTCCTTGCCTGCTAGCAGCTATTTTAATGTTCAAGGAATGAAAAGAGAGGATTCCTGCCCATGAATGGCGGTGACGCTTGGTTTCTTAACAAGAAATTACAATCAGTAATCAACCGAAAGGGAAGATCTCAAATCAGATTTCAAATTTCTTACATTTGAGTGTACATACCCAATTTTCTTTGGTGAAAGTGGTGAGGCAGAGAATGTAGACTTGTTTAAAGTTCAGCCATTGTGCTTTTGCACTGAAAACCATGACCATGATAAAAAGTCTAACCCTTGACTGAAATTCACAATCAACTTTGGGTGGATTTGCGTGGCTTCATCCTCCCTCCTTCCTGCCTCCCCCACCACACACTGTTTTTGCTGCTGGCCAGCTTGTGATAAACACTACAACTGTTGCTTAGTGGGGAACGAAAACTTCAGACAGTTGTTTATCAGAAGATGCCTATATAGGAGGATGTGTCTTTTAAATATAGCAAAAGGGATTTCAGAGGCAGGCAAAATGACATGGCAGGGCTCTTGCAACTAGTCTGTGCCTTAGAAAGTGGTATCAGAGTTGGAATCCAAGGCTTTGCAAAAGTGTGAACTGAAGCAGTTTTAATGCTACATCCTAAGCAGGTTTTCTGTTTTGTTAGCAAATCTTCCTCATTGCTGGTCAATGGTTAGATTGCTACATTTGTACTGCTTCTTCTTTTTCTTTAAAAGCAGCCGGGCATGCAGAAGTTAAGCTTTATCTGACATGGAGATAAAGAGATGGGAGGCTTGATTTCACTGGTGTTAAAGGCACAGGAATCGAGCCAGTTTTTTAAAAAGTCCTGG
The DNA here is from genome assembly GCF_035046505.1 of Tiliqua scincoides. NCBI lineage: Eukaryota > Metazoa > Chordata > Lepidosauria > Squamata > Scincidae > Tiliqua > Tiliqua scincoides. The sequence goes on along the minus strand of NC_089821.1, from coordinate 260,118,682 downwards.
CAACCCTATCAATGATTCTTTAAAAATTGTGCATATTTCATAAATCGTGAAGCAGGAGGAGCCAAAGGTCGCAGGATGGCAAGATCAGGACATGATTTTGCATGATCCTGCAGTGATCCTTTGAATGTTTTAAGGTGCTTCCATTGAACCTCCTGTCCTCTTCCTCCACCATAATCTCCAAGAATACTTTTGCCCACCTATTTTGACCTTCCACAACAAGTGTCATGCTGCACAAGATGGGAAGCACAGACGCTACAGCATCTCTGACAGCTTTCTGGCATTTAAAGGAACAGCCAGTTTCTCTGGCTTCCAAGTTTGTTCTCCTAACAACATTAGACACATTCATGGGGTGTAGATCTGTCTGCAGCTAGACTAAATGAAACCCCCAGGTTCTGTTTGTCCAAGGTTGGCCAACCCATGAGGCTGGGTGGAATGGGCTGGGAGGCCAAATGCCAGGGGTTGCCTGACACAGCCTCACTGGCCAGCTGCTTTACCCTGCCTACTGCTTTCTCCATGAGAAAGAAGAGCAAGCAAAAAGAGAATCAGGGAATGAGGATCCTGCCATGGAGCAGCTGCCATGGAGGAGGTTTGGGGCCATTGCAGTCTTGCTCCCAACTGCTTACCTTCCAGTTGCTCACTTTTTTTTATCTCCTCTTCTTGGTGCAAATGCACATAATGGTACCCTCCCTTGCCATTATTGAAGCTACTTCTTCTGTCTCCTTCTGTGGCCATCTTCTTTTGAATAGGTGGCAGGGAGCAGGAGGTGGCATCAGCAGTCATGGTCAGGATGTGGAGAACATGCACATATTGATGTGTGTATCAAGAAAATGTGGACAGTGCTTTGGGTGTTGATTTAGCTTTGGCCAAACTTGCATCTCTGAATACCAGTTGCTGGGGCAAGGGGCAAGCAAGCAGGTCTTCATGCCCTGCTTGTAGATTCCCTGCAAGGACCTGGTTGGCCATGGCTGTAAAGAGTTGCATGAGGTTATTGAATAGGCTTTTGGTCTCGTCTAGCAGGACTCTTATGTTCTTCATCAGATGCCCAAATCCTTGCTTAGGGCCATAGTTCAGTGGTAAAGCACACACATGTTTTCATGCAGATGTTCCCAGATCAATTCCTGGTGTCTCCAAGGAGGGCTGGGAAAGACCCCTGCAGAGATTCTAGGAGGTGCTGCCAATTACTGAGGGAGTTGGACCAATGGCCTGACTTACTGTAAAGCAGCAGCATCTGCTTTGATGGAAGACCTTATCTGTCAGAGCACCTCACAATGACCTTTCTAATCCAGATGACAGTGTCTCAGGGACAGGAAGCAGAAGCATTACAGAAAGTTGCTGACAGAGCAAATTGCTCTAGGTGGATCTAGCAAGTGAGCCATGTTGCAGGAGAAACCAGATGAAGCATCCTTCCCAGATGCAAGCTGATGTTCTGGCACAACATCTCTTCCTAACTACACCCAAACAGTAGCAATTCCTTCCCTGAACATGGGCTGATTCATACATCACCATTGCAAAGCTGGTAGAGCCACAATAATGAATGTCAGTTTGTGCTACTGCATTTCAGTTCCCTCTCTTCCTTATCCCAATTCCTGTCCTCCAAACATTGGCAACTCTGCGTAGTCAACATCCACTTTGGCAAGACCTTCTGCCTAAAATAGCAGCAAGTGACAGGAGTAGAGGAGTGAGATAAGCTGGCTGAGATTTTGTATAGGAAACTGGCTGGCACACTGTATGCCCTTCCAACAATCTAGGCTGCATCCACTGTCCAATTCAAGAAGAGTACCACCACTTCATTGAAATGGGGATGCTGGGGATGGGACTTGTCTGCAGTAGAAAGATGTATAGAGGAAAAAATAAGAAGCTTGTGAATGGAAGTGTAAAAGCAACTTTATTGTTTGATCATTACTGCATTTTTTTTTCTCAGCAGTATATAAGAATTGCAGTGCCTGGTCTGGAGGTCTATGACACAGTAGTCTTCTATAAATTAAGCTGGTTAAGCTGGTCTGAGTACCTGGATGGGAGTTCTTTGTAAATTTACTTGAATTCCTTGGAGAAGTGTTATGTATAACAAATGAGATCAAATACTTACTTAGAAGCCCAAGATGGCCCTTGCTGGCTCCACTAGTATCTCCACCTGCACCATTCCCCTCTGTATTCTATATACTCTGTACTATATGCTCTATATAATTTATCTGTCACCCCATTGCTTTATTATACTTCAGGAAAGGGGTGCTTTTCACACTTGAAATCATTCTTGCCTCATGGCTTTGGAACGCTAATTTACAACTGACATTGGCTAGAATGCTCATTTGCTTTACAAATGCTGGCTTTCTCTTCCCCATGAACAACAATCAGCCCTTAATATAAAACAGCAGGAGAGAAGAAGATGATTTAAGCCTCCCTTGTGAAAATGATTTCAGGGCTCCTTACAAAAGTTGCCTATCCAGGTACCCCTAGTCAGGAAAGCTCCAGTCTCTATTTTAACAGACTTGTGGAGAGTTTGCACAGGGCCAAACCTACTTGGCTCTGATTGATTCACATGACTATAAGGGCTGCCACAGTTTCTATGACATGGCTCCTAGGACTTTAATGGTGATATGACAGAAATTTGGCAGGTGAGGCTGTCTTCCATCCCTGCATACTGGGAAAAGAAGGCTAGGAACACTTCTGCTATTTGATTTGCTGCTATTTCCTGTTGGAGACTTTACAGGGATTTACAACAGTGGAAGAATCTTCTGCTGTTGTGAAGAGGTTGCTGGTGGAGTGCACAACACTCCTTTAGCAGCCATTTTGTGAGCAACAGGCAACAGCACTCCAACTCTACTGCCTGATCCCACTCTGCCCACCGAACCAGGTAAGGTAGCAGTGGGGGCAGATAGGGAGAGGAATGGAGGGTGTGGAGGAAGAAGGAGGGAAGGATCTGGCAACAGTGGCATGCACCAGATCATATACCTTCTTTTACCACAACTGTCAGTGGCATTGCTAGGATTCACCTCACCTGGTAAGGGAGGCCTGCACGTCACACCATGCAGTGGGCAGGGCAACGCCCCAGGTGGTGGGGGCGGTGATGTACCATTGCCCCGCCCCCACTGGTTTTTGGGCTATACCTTTTGATAGAACACAGATATTTCAATGTGGTTTGTTTCATTGCATTCTGCATGGAATTATGCATTGATGGATATATAATATGATGGTCTTATTCCTCCAAACTCTGATTTTAGTCATTTTGAAAACTTGTGGAGTCTCTCTCACACACACACACCCCGTGTCAACTTACTAACACCTTATTGCAGGAGATCTCAAACTTTTAGCACTGGGACCCACTTTTTAGAATGACAGTCTGTCCAGGACCCATTGGGAGTGATGTCATGACCAGAAGTGACATCATCAAGCAAATTAAAATAAATAATTATAAATAATTAAATTAAAATAAAAGAAATAATTAAATAAGGGGGAGCCAATCCTGTTCCACCAAGTGAATCTACTCTGAAGTAAGTAAGTCCTATTGTAGTCAATGGGGTTTACTCTCAGGAAAGTGTGGGTAGGATTGCAGCCTGTGAGCCCAATCCTATGCATGTCTACTCTGGAGTAAGTACCATAGTGGTCAATGGGGCTTACTCTCAGGAAAGTGTGGGTAGAATTGCAGCCTGTGAGCCCAACCCTATGCATGTCTACTCAGAAGTAAGTCCCATAGTGGTCAATGGAGCTTACTCTAGTCTTCCTGCAATAACTCCCCAAAAAGAATCAGTGAGATGTCCAGCCCTCCCCAGTGCCCAGTTTAAAGTTCTTCGATTTCAGGAATATCAAGACCCACTTGGCTTTGCAAGTGCAAAGTAGAAAACATGCCCCTTACCAGTTCAAGCCTCTTTTTGTGTCCTTTTTAGTGGGGGGGAGGCTGCCTTCTGGAGCATTTGTTGCGCTCCAGAGGATGGGGACCCTTCTGATGTCTTCACATTCCCCTTTGCCTGGCCTGAACACCAGCCAAGGCATGTCTGCCTACTTGTGAGTAACACAACTGTGAGGGTGCTTTGCTTTCCATAGGGCTCAATAGACTCAGAGTTGGGAGGGAGGGACCTCCTTCTTGGGTGTTTTTGGGGGCTGCATTCATTGGATCAGAACCATTCTGATGTAGTTTGGAGTCCTCTCAGCCTGCCCTTTCCAACGGACTATGGCAAGTATGCCTACTTGCGAGTAAATGTGCGATACGGCTCACTTTCACTTTCCATAGGGATCCATTCATTTTTTCTTTCTGGTTTTTTGGCCATAACTTTTGAACGAAAGGAGCGATTTCAATTCAGTTTTTTGCATTGCGCTCCGCTGGACATTCCACATCCAACAGTGTATGTCATGACAGGGTAGCTCCTAATGCCGCAATTTTAGCACATCACCCCCCAGGGCTCGTCACCCCCCCGGCGCGTCACCCGGTGCAGCCCACATCCTCCGCACCCCCCTAGCGACTCCACTGTCAACTGTACAGGCATCCCCCCATATCTGTGCATTCAGATATCTATGGATCCATGGATTCAGGAACGCCCGTGCCTATTACAGTAGGAACATTTTTTCTTAACTGAAGAAAGTGGCATGCAGGCAACCAGGAACTGCCCTACTACTGGTTAATGTTTGGTTAATCTCCTCCTTCTGGGGGACCTTTAAAAGTCACTTCCAGTTTTTGTTGGAAAAATTTGGCAGTCCTCAGAAGGCCTCCAAAAGGCTGAAGGAGGCCGCACGCAGCCACCGAATGTGACCAGTAACGGGGACTACGGGGGGGGGTGGGGGGTGGCATGCTGCGGTCCTGGCCCCAGGCAGCACAGGGGCCCGAATTACCAGTGGCTGGCTTAAATAGTCTCACGGGGTTGTTGTGAGGATAAAATAAGAAAGAAAAGAACCACGTATACCCTTGATGGAAGGGTAGGATCTAAATGTAATAAATAAGTAGGGTAACAGTATTAATGTACAAAAGCTTCTTTTTATTATTGATAGAAATAAATGCCACCTTTGGTATTCATTCTCCGATGCAGCAGCACATCGGCACCAAAACAGCTTTAGCAAAACGGTACCACATCTTCACCAGATAAACCAGACTTAGGCCAACTAACCAATGAAAGCTTTAGTTGATTCTTTGAGTTTAAACTGCAATCTTAACAGATGAAAATATTATCCCCTCCAAGTAAATGCTGCTTTATTTTTATTTAATGTGCAAATGTTGGGAAAAAAATGCAGAACAGAGAAACGTTTTCTGTCCAGCCTGTATTCAATAGAAATGCCACATCGTTAGAGGTGCTTTCATATTTTCAGGTATTCCCGTTCCTACGCAGGGGAAAAGGTGAGCCCATTAACACCTAGGATCAAAACACACTCACTTCCTTCCAACACAGAATACACTCTTTTCCATGGGCTCTTAATGCCTCTGCTGTGTTCACACTCCTGAATTTCATACTCGGCAACACAGATCACCTTTTATGAATGGCCCCCGAAGCCATGTGGATGAGGTCACAAGCCTGGGTTTAAAAATCTGTGTTTAAAATTGCCATCCATTGCACATTATCACCCTGCCCAGAGAATTCTGTAGATGCCAGGGCAGTGGGACCCCACACTCCTGGCTTGATGAAGAGAGAGCTTTTTAAAAAAAACTTTGAAAGTCACCCATGTGTGCTGCCTACAACACCTTATAAATGCTAGTAACTCATGGTCAGCACCCTCTAATGACACCACTGGGTGATTGCCTGAGTTGGCCATATGAATTGGCCAGCCCTGCTCACTGTATTTCTCACTGGTGCTTAAACAACTCCACTGCTTCCTGGTTTGTTTCCAAGCACAATTTAAGGTGATTTTTGAAAAGCCTCTTGAATGCCATGTAGTTCAGGACAGTGCCTCTGAGAGGAATTTTATCAGGGGGTACAAAGTTTCTTTGGGGCCCCTTTGCAAAGAGGGAAGTGTGAAACAGAGCAGGGGAGGGTGGTGCAGGGTGAGCAGAATGGGGGCAGAGAGGGGCGATACAGGGTGGGAGAAGGATGGAGACAGCTGGAAAAGTCTTTAGAGCCCAGGTCTACCCACCCATGTGGCATTATCAAGTAGATACAGTAATACAGAAAACCAAACACACTCCTAAGTCTCTCTAAAATCTTTTAAATATAGAAAATCATGCAGAAAATTAGCATCATCATATTTAGGCTCACACTAGAATGGAAAGTGTCCTGTGCATACCAAAACTTGCTTCTTCAGCAGCTGTATCCCTGAGCTCCTATACACTCCTTCATGGTAAGCAGATCCACAAGTCAAAAAGCTACTGTAGCAGGTCGATTTCCTCCCAGATTTGACACTGAGTTAAGGACTGTCATGCATGCATTCCTTGCCCAGTATATATGGCTTGCCAGTAGCTGCAGCCGTACGCTCGTGGTAGTGTCTCCAGTATCTCATGCACGCAACAAGTCTGAGTAGATAGGAAAATGTAAGATCCCAGGAAATTTCTGGGCCCTCTCCTTTGGCTCCTGGGCCCCCTTTTTGACCCTGGGCCTGGGTACAAATTACCCCCCCCCCAGGCCCTGGTTCAGGACCGGCGTATTTGAAGGAATGCCTAATTTAGGGAAGCTCTTTCCCAGGTGCTTCTACCACTCAAGGTGAGGGGAATGAATGGGGAGAGGGTCCCTTCCTTATGCTATGGACAGAATATGCTCCCAAAGCTGACTCACCTGGCATCTCACATGCCTTTTACAAGTCAAATGGTTGGCAACCTTCAGTCTCAAAAGACTATGGTATAAGCCTACAGCACCCGGTATTCCCAAGTGGGCTGCCTCCCATCCAAATACTAACCAGACCTGACCCTGCTTAGCTTCCAAGATCAGACAAGATCAGGCACATGCAGGATAACAGATCAATAGATAATGTGAGTACTGTTTCTTTGTGATTTCAGATGCAGGGATTTTTCTCAGCCATACCTAGAGAAGTCAGAAATTGAATCTGGCAACTTCTACATGCTCTGAGCTACATGACAAAACTCCACAATCAGGGAATTAGAGGACAGGTCCTCTCGTGGATTGAGAACTGGTTGGAGGCCAGGAAGCAGAGAGTGGGTGTCAATGGGCAATTTTCACAATGGAGAGAGGTGAAAAGCGGTGTGCCCCAAGGATCTGTCCTGGGACCGGTGCTTTTCAACCTCTTCATAAATGACCTGGAGACAGGGTTGAGCAGTGAAGTGGCTAAGTTTGCAGACGACATCAAACTTTTCCGTGTGGTAAAGACCAGAAGTGATTGTGAGGAGCTCCAGAAGGATCTCTCCAGACTGGCAGAATGGGCAGCAAAATGGCAGATGTGCTTCAATGTCAGTAAGTGTAAAGTCATGCACATTGGGGCAAAAAATCAAAACTTTAGATATAGGCTGATGGGTTCTGAGCTGTCTGTGACAGATCAGGAGAGAGATCTTGGGGTGGTGGTGGACAGGTTGATGAAAGTGTCGACCCAATGTGCGGCGGCAGTGAAGAAGGCCAATTCTATGCTTGGGATCATTAGGAAGGGTATTGAGAACAAAACGGCTAGTATTATAATGCCGTTGTACAAATCTATGGTAAGGCCACACCTGGAGTATTGTGTCCAGTTCTGGTCGCCGCATCTCAAAAAAGACATAGTGGAAATGGAAAAGGTGCAAAAGAGAGCGACTAAGATGATTACGGGGCTGGGGCACCTTCCTTATGAGGAAAGGCTACGGCGTTTGGGCCTCTTCAGCCTAGAAAAGAGACGCTTGAGGGGGGACATGATTGAGACATACAAAATTATGCAGGGAATGGACAGAGTGGATAGGGAGATGCTCTTTACACTCTCACATAATACCAGAACCAGGGGACATCCACTAAAATTGAGTATTGGGCGGGTTAGGACAGACAAAAGAAAATATTTCTTTACTCAGCGTGTGGTCGGTCTGTGGAACTCCTTGCCACAGGATGTGGTGCTGGCGTCTAGCCTAGACGCCTTTAAAAGGGGATTGGACAAGTTTCTGGAGGAAAAATCCATTATGGGGTACAAGCCATGATGTGTATGCGCAACCTCCTGATTTTAGAAATGGGTTAAGTCAGAATGCCAGATGTAGGGGAGGGCACCAGGATGAGGTCTCTTGTTATCTGGTGTGCTCCCTGGGGCATTTGGTGGGCCGCTGTGAGATACAGGAAGCTGGACTAGATGGGCCTATGGCCTGATCCAGTGGGGCTGTTCTTATGTTCTTATGACTTTTATATCTGTTTGGCACCAAGGAAGACATATTACTTTCCCAGGCATTTTAATGTATGTTATATTTTATACTGACTTTACCATTTAGCTACTCCAGTGTTTTTACTGGCATTTTGTTGCTTTTAAAGTTGGCGTTTTAATTTAAATTTATTGTTTTATTGTAAGTTTTGCAGCCAGTCTGCAAATATGTGTATTGAGGGGTTGGATTATAAAAGTTTAAACTAACAAATAAATATTTGCAAAGTGTTACCACTGTGCTGCTTTTCAAAACCCTCTAGCCCAGGATCATGTCTGTAGCTGCTAAAGAGTGTTTCTCAAACTGTGGGTTGGAACCCACTAGGTTGATCGTAAGCAAATTTCAAGTGGGTCCCCATTCATTTCAATACTTTATTTTTGATATATTAGACTTGATGCTACCATGGTATGTGACTGCATTTGGGGAAATGTTACAGACTGTTACTTTTAACAAGCTACTATGTAGATTCTTTTAACAATGATAGTCAATGGGACTTACTCCTGGGTAAGTGTGGGTAGGATTGCAACCTAGGATTGTTAAAATTTTTCCTGCTTGATTATGTCACTTCCGGTCATGATATCACTTCCAGTGGGTCCTAACAGATTCTCGTTCTAAAAAGTGGGTCCCGGTGCTAAATGTATGAGAACCATACAGGCAGGGGCATAACCATATGGGCAGGAGGTCTGGTCTAGAGGGTAGAGCCTCTGTTTGCCTGAAGATAACATCCACAGGTCGCCAGTTCGAGGCCACCGGCACCGTGCGACCTTGAAGTAGCTGACAAGCTGAGCCGAGTTATTCCATCTGCTCTGAGCGTGGGAGGATGGAGGCCAGAATGTGAAACCAGATCAGAAAGAAACATCTGAATGTTGTGCTTCTTGAAAGATAGAACCTTCTTTCAATTGTAAAAATTGTAAAAAATTTTAATTGTAAAAATTGTACAATTTTTGTAAAATTTTAAAAATTGTGAAAATCCCAGGATTTAAATAGCCTGCCTATGTAAACCGTCTTGAATAAAGACCAAGAAAGGCGGTATATAAATACCTGTATTATTATTATTATTATTTTCATTCATTCATTCATTCATTCATTCATTCATTTATTTATTTATTTATTGACCACTGCTCTAGCAGTTTCAGCCGAAGCTCAAGCACAGCATTCATGGGACCCTCCCATTTTATTCTCACAACAGCCCTGTGAGATAGGTTAGGGAGGCAGACAGTGACTTGCCCAAGACCACCCCCAGTGAGCTTCACTGTTAACCAGGCATTTAAACGCAGTCCAACGCTCTCTTTGCTCCATTAATCAACCTTTGCGCTCTGCACTGGTCTAATTCATTTTAAAACAAATGAATGCCGGTGGCTATCACCACATCTTGCAGCATTGAATTCCATCTGTTAATTATTTGTTGCATGGAGGAATATTTCTTTGTGCCTATCCTGAACCTGTTCCTAATAAATTTCATTGGATGACCTCAAGTTCCAGTACTGTGTGGGAGAAGGGATCATTTGTCTTACTCACTCTGTCCACAGCCTTCATTATGGTTCTCACTCCAGCTGTCTTTTTGCAGGGGTTAGTTCTGCTGGATCGCTGCCCAGACAGAACTATGGACAGCCTTGCCTTGGGAACTGCCTTTGGAGAGATTGTTATGAAGTCCAGGGTTGTCATTGGAGTTCCTCCCTGTAGCATCACAAGTCAGGAAGTTGTGCTTTGTGAATCTTATAAATACAGAAGGCCAATCTGTCTGGTCAATCCAGAGACCTCAACCCATCATTGTTGCTAGTCTAAGTTACACCTCTGACCTTCTGACCCTGATTGGTTCAAATTTAAGTGCTCTCTCAATTGGCCAAGGGGTGGACTAATGCTTTGCTGTGCACAAGGTTCCAAGTTTAGATTTATTGTAGGGTTGTAGGTAACACAACTGAGTTAGATGGACCAATGGTCCATACTCCAGTCAGGACACTGTACATAGGACACTCCAGTCAGGACAATTTAACTGCAGGCAATTGTCATGACAATGGTCTGATTCTGCAGAAGGCAGGCTCAGATATGCTTTTCTCAGGATATTTTTTTAATGTTGTACACTTGTATCCGTGGGTCCAATATCTGTGGATCCACCTGTCCATGGTTCCCTGCTCCCCCTGCACCCATTACTTCTGTTTATGTTCATTACAATTGCACGAAATTTCTCTTGCTTTAACCAACCAAGCAGGCAGGCAGCCCATTGCCATTACTGCAATTACTCTTGCTTTAACGGGCAGGTAGGCTAGAAGTGCCTGCCTGCGTATTTGGTTTTAGCAAGAGACATTTCGCGCAACTGTAATGAACATAAACAAAATTAATGGGGTGGGGGTGTGGAGGGCTACAGAGATGCAGTTCCCCTTATCCATGGCTACTGGTATTGGTGATTGACCCATGATTGCCGAGGAAATTTCATGGCTAAGTGGAGATTTGAACCCAGGTCTCCTTGGTCCAAATCCAACCCCCTAACCCAGTGGTTCGCACACATTTAGCACCGAGACCCACTTCTTTAGAATGAGAATCTGTCAGGACCCACCGGAAGTGATGTCATGACTGGAAGTGACATCATCAAGCAGGAAAAATTTTTAGCAATCTGAGGCTGCAATCCTACCCACACTTACTCAGGAGTAAGTTCCATTTACTATCATTGTTAAAAGAACATACATAGTAGTTTGTTAAAAGTACAGGTCTGAAATATTTCCCCAAATGCAGTCACATACCATGGTAGCATCAAGTCTAATATATTAAAAATAAAATATTGAAATAAATGGGGACCTACCTGAAATTGGCTCGCAACCCACCTAGTGGGTCCCGACCCACAGTTTGAGAAATACTGCTCTAACCACTATATCACATTTCTGTGCTCTCGCTTTGACATTCGAGTGCCCAGGCAGAAGCATTTGCAGTTTCCATCTGCATATTCTATAAGAACAAACCTCTCATGTGTCCTAGTCCCAAACAGTCTGCTCTTCTGCATGGTTGCTTTTGCAAATAAGAGGTCCTTCTGCCTCTCTTGCAGCCCTTCTGCATGTGCATCAAGTCAGTGGCAACCCTGGGTGAAATCATGCCTAGGGCCACAACACCAGAGTGCGCTCCCCAGGCTGGCACTCCCCTTTGTGCTTCTGAGCCTCTGAAGGGCCCTGGAAAACCAGAAGTACTGTTTAAGGGCCCCCACCCAGAGGCTCAGAAGGCTTTCTGGGTGCTCCAGGATGCCACATGACACCTTGCCACCTAGGAACATGTGGCCTTATGGCTCTAACACCAGGGATGCCTCTGCATCTAGTTTGGCTGTTTGTTTAATTTACTGTCCTGCCCTATCCAGGCTTACATAGAAGTAAGTCCCACCACGTTGAGTGTGGTGACTCCCTGGTAAGTGTACACAAGATTGCAACCCTCTTTGAGTTACTTTACCGGTTAAGCCTGAACCTCTTGCCATATGAATGATAACAGCAGGGCCTAATTTCCATTAAAAACAAAATGAAATTCTATACACATTTAGAAATTTGGCAAAACATTTCAAAACTGAATTATTTTCCAATTTCATGGGGAAATTCCATGGCCCCGAGTTCAATTCTCTGAGACCAGCCATCATTTTTCAGCCTACCCTACCTCATGTGGTTGCTGTGAGGATCAATGTGAGAAAGAGCAACATGTGCCACCTGGAGCTTCTTGGAGGAGGAGCAGGAAATAAATAACAGTGTAGCTGCTGCTCCACAGTTCCTGATAGGAAGGGGTTGTGGTATTATTATTCCCAGCACTGCCCCACCAAGAGCAGCAGCAACTATTATTGTCCTCAGCACATGATCTGACTGCAGACTTATGTTGCAATAACCTTGCTGAAGCCAAGCAGGGCACAGGATGGGAGATTCTTTGCCTTTGACCTTGATTTTTGAAAAAGGCGACTGTCACATAACAAAGAGAGCTGCTGTAAGCAACAGATTCTGCACCACACTGTTTAGAAATATCATTCCTCTTCACAATTGCTTTTCAGATCCTGCTCATAATGTGTAAAACACCTTTAAAATCAGCCCTTTCCAGACTTAAAAGATGGATGATCCATTTTAATGTGGACACCTAAAACAATCTTGGTTGTGTGGGCTGCATAGCTGTGCATGGTGTTCTTGGTACTTGCAGAAGCCAAAATGCTCCACCTGCTTTTGGAATGGGGGCAGTGGAAACAACCACTCAACAGAAGTACTTCTCTGTAGCACTAGTGCCCGTGGCCTTCCCATATCTTCTCCTGCAGATGCCTGCAGATACAGGAGCTCTGCCATGCCCCACCCTGTAAACAAGAAGAGTGTCACGTGACCGCTCTCTCCTCCAGGTGCTTTAAAGAACCTGATAAGCTCTATCTGTAAACTTGACTTTTAAAAAAAGGTGTGCAGAATGTTTGGTTAAAGCAATGATGTCACAGCTGTGGAGTGATTCAGCAAAAGTCATTGCAGTTCCGGGTGGTCTATGTGTAGACAGTGAGTTATCCCAGACTTGCAAAACTTATGGCCCACGGAGCTGATTTCAGACCAGCAGTTACTGAGAGACTTACTTGTGGATACACCGCAAAGACTCCTTTCTGTTAATGCTTGTGTAGAAAGACCGAGTGTTTGTTGTTGTAGTCAGCGCAGGGATGAGAAAAGTGAAATATGATGAACGGCCCTCTTCCCAAGTCTTGAAGGTATAGAAGCCTTATCCTCCTTTGCAGTTGGTCAACCTACTGTAAGCACATTTTGTGTTGATGTTCACTACAAACTGACTGCAAAAATTACGTGGTGGTGGGGAAAAAACAAATGGTGTAATTCTGTCCTTTCACCACCAGTATGATCTTTCCTTTATGCCATCCTTCTCCTGTCATCTTTGCCTGCACACTTTATCTTTCATGCTTATTTAGATTGTAACTAAAGGGGGGATACCTTAAAGTGCAGAAAATAACTATTATTTACTTCGTTTAGAAGTCCATTTGTAGTCAACGGGGCTTACTCCCAGGTATGTGTGGATAGGGTTGCAGCCTTAGACTGCCAGCCAGCAAGCAGGACCTTGTCTTGACTTTATTTCCTTAGTTTTATTCTAGGTGTTTGAAATATTCGTAATTTTGGGACTACAGAGCAACAGAACCCAAATCACACATTCCATAACTTGGTCAGTTCAAAGAGCAGGCAGGAAAGCAAGAGTCTGCTGCTCTGCCCATCTCCATCCCACCCCACGCCACAATTTGATCTAATGTCAGAGCAGGATCAACTCGGAAGAGCCGCTGTGGGGAAAATGAGGGCTGGGACAGTACTGTAGTCACTATTTTATTCCCCTCTTCTTGCCTTAAATCTGCTGAACATGCAAATCAAGCTGGCAAGAAGATCATTTTTGTGTTCTGTGTCTGAAAACACAATCATTTATGTATAGGGAAGTAATTGCAATCTTATGCATGTTTACTTGGAAGTGAATCTTACTATGTTTAAAGGGGATTACTCCCTAGTATACATATTTATTTTGGAGCAAGTTCCATTGAAATCAGTGGGACTTATTTCTGAGTAAACATGATCATGCTGCACAGCAGACAATGAGCTATTTGCTACAAACTTACACTGGTTTTGTATTGGTTTAATTGTCATGGCTTCTCTCAAAGAATGCTGGGAATTATAGTTCAGACAGGGCACCCAGGAATTCGGTGCTAGAGAACCAAACTCCCACACAAGTTCTTTCTTTGGGGGGGGGGGGGGGAAGCAGTAACTACAAAATTGATTTGAGTTTACAGTGTAGATGTACTTTAAAAAAAATTCTAGTTTCTTGGCTCTGCACTGGGGTTGTCCTCATTTGGCTTTGCGAATATTCTGGGCAAATTGGAATATTTGTTGATAAACCAAGAAGTGAGGAAGATAATGAATAAAAAGAATACTTTAGATCAGTGTTTCTCAAACTGTGGGTCAGGATTCACTAGGTGGGTCGTGAACCAATTTCAGGTGGGTTCCCATTCATTTCAATATTTTATTTTTAATATATTAGACTTGATGCTAACAAGGTATGTGACTGCATTTGCGGAAAAATTACAGACCTGTACTTTTAGCAAGCTACTATGTATATTCTTTTAACAATGACAGTCAATGGAACTTACTCTTGTGTAAGTTTGGGTAGGACTGCAGCCTAGGAATGTTAAAAATTTTCCTGCTTGATGATGTTACTTCCGGTCATGACATCACTTCCGGTGAGTCCTGACAGATTCTCATTCTAAAAAGTGGGTCCCGGTGCTAAATGTGTGAGAACCACTGTTTTAGATTTTTATGGTGCCTTCCAGGACAGGATCTTAAACTGGTTTTCAAATGCTATCGAACCTAAAACTCTTCAGAACATTAAGGAGTTTAGCGCTGATGAGTTTTGCTCCAAAGAATTAATTTAATTAATATGGCTCTTCAGAGAATCTGTCTGTAAGGAGGCAGTATTGTGTCAGCTGGGAAAACTGATGTGCTGAGAATTTAAGTAATTTGCCAAAGGTCACGTGGTTTAATTAAACTGGGTGTTTCCTCTGAACTGTATGCTCCTGCTATCAGGAGTGATATGTACAGACCTTCCAGAGTCCATCTCTGGAAAGGACAGGAGCAGAAACACTCACAGCCCTCAGGATGTTAGACATACTGTGCTGATGAATTGGCAGCTTCCATTTCTCCCTCTCTGAGAACTTCCACCTGACTTTTGAAGTGGTGTAGTCCATTTGACCATCTCAGGACCCAATCATCTCCTTCTGCTATATTCTGAGCAGGCTAGAGCTTGATGTGGTTCAAGTTGGTTTAGAAATGTTGTCATTTCAAATAAAAAGTTCTTTTCACAAAATGTAATTCCATGGTGGAGTCAAGGCAATCCACATTCAGAAGCAAGAAAAAAAAAAGATTTCTACAAAGTGCATGTTAGTGAGATGCTCTACAAATGGGTATGGAAATGGTATTAATTACATTGATATCTTACCCTTCCTCAACAGACGTCAGGGTAGGATACTATTCTTCCCCCATCTTCACAACAGACTTTGAAATAGGTTAGGTTGAAAGACAGCAACTGTCCCAATGTGGGTCACGGCTATTTCGAACCTGAGCTGGAATTTGAACCTGAGCCCTCCCCACTTCTAAGCTAATATTCAATCCAAACATTAATTTCAGTTACATGGAGCTCTCTCAATGGCCTCTTGCTGAGTAGATGGGCAGGTACTTCGCAAAGCATCACTTCCCTTTTCCCAGCTGGCTTGGCCCTACCTTGGCTCCTACTTCAACAGGTTTTTCTCTTCTTAGACTGTTGCTTCTTTGATCTCTTCTTTCCTTGTTCCCCTCCCTTCAGTCCCTGCCATCTCATGGCTTTCCCTTCTCCTTCCTGTCCTAGGTTACCCATCAGATCTTGGGCCAGCTGCTGTTCTCCTAGCAGCTATTTCTCCTAGCAGTCTATTTCTATGACTTTCTTCCGAGGTCACCTGTTTGTCCTATCAAGTGTTAGGTTTGCTTTGTGGTCCTATTAGAGTTTCCGTTCAATGATTTTTAATGATGTTTTTAAATCCCTCTTCTAATGTTTCACTCGTTCCTTGACAACTGCATAATTGACCTTAGACTACATTGTGGCCTGCTGATTGCTAGGTAAACTGTGGAATCAGCAGTCCTTGGGAGAAGGGGCATTTCGATTTCCCAAATCCATCCTCTCACTTTCTTCCCATTCTCAGCTTTCTGATAGTTCCTTTCCTATCCACACTAGTGCAGACATGTGCAACATTATCATATAAGATCATTACATAGTTTTGTATATTTTCTTCTTTTACATCATTAGTCGGCTCCTGCAATTCACAGGGCATGTGCAAGGAGTTACGCAGAGGGCACAAGATTCAGCAATGTTTCTGCCCACCACAAAGGCCAAACTTCATAAGAGGTTTTTAATTTTAGTCTTGAGCTGAGGAGGACAGACGCAGATTTCCCATTTTAAACATGGCAGACTGGTGTGTAATTCCTGCTACGCCGACACTCATGGAGTGAAGAACAGATGTCTTTACAATTTGCTAACAGACAGCTGAGATGGTTTCTTGGAATAATCGATCCCAGCTGCAGCTCTGAGCACAGTCTGTCACTATTGAGGAGAGCAATGAAACTTGCTCCCTGTGTTTGATCCGGATCACCTTTCTCCCTTCTCTAATTAAAAGATACAGAGCTATAGACTGAACTGGTTTCCTTGTCGTGAACAAAACACTGTTCTCTGTTCAGGGATGATGGAAGTGCTCACCTGTTTCTGTGCATCATCATGTGAAGGTTTGCCATTTTGATGACAGGTTAGTATTCCAGAGGGCAAACAATATGACTTGAAATAATGGTGCAGCTTTTCCAAACCTGCTGTTTTCACCTTGTTTGTTTTTCTTGTGGGAAAAGAAAAACTGGCACCTTGGGGAGAAACTGTGGCAGTGCCGTTCAGGCAACACGGTCAGGCTCCACTCCCTGTTTTTCAAATTACATATGACAATTCCCTGGACTTCATGATTATGAAGTAGAAAAACAAACTGAACAAATACTCCTAAAATACACTACATTTGAGAAATTTTTATTTGGTTGTGTATTCCCTTCCTTTCCACTCCCACAATGAAAGTGCATAAGGGCATTTACATAAACAAAAATGAATTAGGAACTATTTGATTACTGTGATTATGATTAATATTATTTGATTGCTGTGAATATCTTCACCTGCCTCGGATGTCTCTTTTACACCTGGAAATACTCCCGCACCCACTGAATTTATGATGGGACACATGTATAGTTTTACATATTTCCACACACCAAGGATCACACATTCTGAGATGCATGGAGAGTCTATGTGTGTACAACCGCATACACATAGAGGTACTCTTGTGCATGTGGCCAGATACATGTAGGTATCTGGGGAGAGACTTCTGGGCACACGGATATCAGGGACTGGGTCAGCAGGGATTATGTGTTTGGGTATTTGTGAAAGAGGCGCATATTTGGGGTATGCTTTTGTTTCTGATTATGCCTGTACTAGAATCAGCAACCCATGGAGATGCAGTGGTTAGAGTGGTTAGGAGCAAGGAGGTTCAGGTTCAAACCCCCAGAAATGGGGACTTCCCTTTTAATTTTTCTGTTGTACAGATGGAACCAACAACTTGTAGAAGGCATAAAACTTATGAAAGAATATTATATCATATTATATTAATACTTAATTTGCTAGGTTGTTGATAAGGTCAAGGAAATACATATGAAAAAATATTCACACTCAGAAAGTACTACATAAACATATTTTTAAGAGTTTGCAAGTCCTCAAGCCTACCTGGAAGCTTTTCTCACAGATTTTTGATGCACAATTCCTTGGTGTGGAGGTAAAGGTGCTTGGTACATACCCTTAGTACCTGATATCTTGGTACATACCCATCCTTCATAGGTTGCTGACGACAACCCTAGCACTGCAAACAGGTACCAGGGCTGAGCCCTGAGATCAAGTTATGAGCTGACTAGTCATACAGGCCCATTGTTTGCAGGAGCAATTAAAACCAATTAACGCACATTTTGAAATCTGTGGCTCTTTCTTCCCCAGGAAGTTGTGGGATGCACTCGTGTCTAAATTTCACTTCTAAGGACACCAAGAGTTAAGCATGCTTCAACCATGGAAACTGATGTGTTTATGAGTACTTTACTGTGTCGGATTCTGTCCTTGTAGCATAAGACTGATGTAGCTAGACTAAATTGGAAATCACATACATGCTCCTACAGAGTACAAGGGATTTTCCTTTGGCACCAAGCAGAATTAAATAATGTGAGGTCACACTGTCTCTTGTTTAGCCTAAGGTGGCAGCATGATAAGTAATTAAGCTAACAGACTTAAGAAGAAAGATCGAGAGGTACCTGAAGCAGCAAGTTGAGATTGTTGCATATATACTTGATGTGGAGAAAACAAAATGTTTGAGGCGGCATCTTTTAACCTCGGGGCTACTACATTGTTCCAGAAAATTAGCATCTGCATACAACCCTCCTGTTTTAAAGGTTTTGATATGAAGTGGAATGCAATGGCTTGCTCCTTCTCCCTCCTTGTCTGCCTCCAGAGTTCTTTAGCAACCTGGAGCTGTTCCTTGTTTTAACAGTATTCTGGCTCTGGTCCAGTTTCCAGCAGGCATTTATTGATACACAGCGATGCTTTTACTGTGAATGTGCACGTATCCTCACTATTTTTAAATCTGTGATCTCACTGGCAGAGCTCTGTTTGGCTTTACATTAATTAGAACTGAAAATAAATTTGGCATCAGTTTTTGAATTCTGATTTTTTTTCAAGTGTTGCTTTTCAATTCCTTTGAGGGATACTTGAAATAAAAATCCAAGACTGAAATCCTACACACGGTTAAGTTGGTTGATTTTAATAGGATTTAAACAGTCTAATGAGGAGCAGAACCTTGTGACTTCAGTCCTCTTGATAACTTTAAGAGAATAAGACTGAAGGCAGACATTTTTTTAATGGTGGTGTAGGTGCTTTGAGAGCACTACACAAAACAAAAATAGCATTTTTCTGTACTGGGAAAAAGTAAAGGGAGGGAGTTTCTGGTTCAGTTTAAATCGGGGGGAAACTGACTGAGGGCACAATCCTAACCAATTTTCCAGCACTGGCATAGCTGTGCCAGTGGGGCATGTGCTGCATCCTGCAGTCACAGAGGCCTCCTCAAGGTAAGGCAATATTTGTTCCCTTACCTCAGAGTTGCATTGCCCTTACATTGGTGCTGGAAAGTTGGTTAGGATTGTGCCCTTAGTTAGCTTCTATTGGCCAAAGTTCATGCCAACATCAACAAACTTCCCTTGCAATCCTTGAAGCAGTTTTATAAGTTTAAAACAATGTTTTGAGTGGTTTTTTTTGGGGGGGGGGAAGGGAAGATACAAAAGATGAATTCATAAATATGTATACTTATCCATATGTATGGATATATGCCACTTAAAAAGCTGAAAAATCTGACAACCCGGCCACCTTGTACACAAGTGGCACGGCATGAATGTGGACTGACACATTTTCTTGAATGGGAAGCAACTTGACAATGCAGTGTTTGATGCGCTGGCATGCACAATATTCATTCATTCATTCATTTTAAAGATTTATACCTGCCTTTCTTGAGGCTTATACATTCCATACATATCATCTGAGCTATGTATGGGGGGGCAACCATTTGCACAAAGGAATAATAATAATAATAATAATAATAATAATAATAAAGCAATGGCAACATGGTCTCAGAAGTCAAGAATCCAAGATCTGCAACCCGCTCAACTACATGGCTTCTGCAAAGCACAGATGGGCAGGAGATGTCATCCGCTGAACAGACGACTGATGGAGTACCAGAATCACGCACTGGATCCCATACCATGTCAAAAGAACCCACGGCCGACCAGCTACTCACTGGCCAGATACCTTTTCCAGGTCATTTAAACAACAGGGACTGCCGCACTGGACAATGGTCGCACTAGACAAAAAAATGGAGCAAGTGTGGGTCACATTGGAAAAATTGCCAATGAGGATGGACCACCAATGTACGTACGTACGTACGTATGTACGTACGTACGTACGTATGTACGTACGTACGTACGTATGTATGTATGTATGTATGTATGTATTATTATTATTATTATTATTATTATTATTATTATTACTGTTGGCAACCTTCAGTCTCGAAAGACTATGGTATCGCGCTCTGAAAGGTGGTTCTGGAACAGCGTCTAGTGTGGCTGAAAAGGCCAATTCGGGAGTGACAATCCCTTCCACACTGGGAGCAAGTGCAGTCTGTCCCTGGTCTGTCTCCCTGGATATGGGCCTTCCTTCTTTGCCTCTTTGCCTCAGTCTGTTGGCCAAGTGTTACTTCAAACTGGGAAAGCCCGTGCAGCACAGCCTGCCTCCAAGTGGGCCGCTCAGAGGCCAGGGTTTCCCACTTGTTGAGGTCCACTCCTAAGGCCTTCAGATCCCTCTTGCAGATGTCCTTGTATCGCAGCTGTGGTCTACCTATAGGGCGCTTTCCTTGCACGAGTTCTCCATAGAGGAGAACCTTTGGAATCCGGCCATCATCCATTCTCATGACATGACTGAGCCAATGCAGGCGTCTCTGTTTCAGCAGTTGTTGTTGTTGTTGTTGTTGTTGTTGATAAAGTATCATTAGCGGACATGACACTTTACAGAGTTACATAGCTAACATTGACATGAGCTCTTAGTAGGAATCCACATCCTATTCTCGATGAACAGTTCACACCTATGTATGTCTGCTAAGAAGTAAGTTCCACTGAGCACAGTGAGTTGAAGGACACAATCCTAACCTCGCATTAGGAGGGCTGCAAATATGCCATAAAGCATATCTGCACCTCCTTGGGAGCAAACCATGCCAGCGCAGAGGTGTGCTGGAGCACAGAGGCTGCATCCAGCCTCTGTGACAGCTTGTGGAGCAAGCCTTGTGTTGGCTGAGTTTAGCCAACACAAGACTCTGGGGTGGGCAGGGAGAAGGTGGGAGGGAGGCATTCTGGGCCAGGGGGAGGACAGGGGGAGGGTGGTCTTGGGGGCGAGTGGGAGGGGAGCAGGAGGTGGGGCTGGGATCCGGCTGTTATGCTGGATCCCATCCCTCGTTCCTGAGCAGTGCAGAGTGGCTTCAAACTGTTCTGCTTTCCTTGGACATGTGCTACCTCAGGAGTTTCCCCTTACCTCTGGGTGAGTCACTTTGGTGCCCTATCTTGCGCTGGATATAGCGCAAGCCTCTTACCTGTTCTGTAAGTGTACAGAATTGTCTCTTAAAAACATTTGAAACTTCACTATCCCTTTGGACAGTTGGAAACTCAGGATAGAACATGCATGAAAATGAGCAGCTTTCTGACTCATCATGAAATGATAGGTCTGGGTAAAGGGCAAATCCTCCTGAATTTATATGATTGTTATGCAATGTGCAGTTTTTATAGTGTGGTGTAGTGGTTAGCGTGTTGGACTGGGGAGTGCCAGGTTGAAATTCCCACTTAACCATAAAACTCGCTGGGTAACCTTGGAACCTGGGTAACCGGTCACTTTCTTCTAGCCTAACCTACCTTGAAGCATTATTGGGAGGGTAAAAATGGGAATGGGAAGACTAAAGTGCAGCATCCTAAGCCCCTTAGAGGAAGGGTGACATATTAACCTCATAAATACATTAAAAATATATAACTATGAATATGTATGAAATATGTTTGTCTACCCCTGGGGGCCGGGGGATAAGAATAGGCCCTCAGTTTGGCTGCACTTGTCATAAGAGGCGACTAAACAGCCACCAGGTGGATGGCACTCGTTAGCCTGGGAAGGTAGCTCGTCTAAAAGAAGGAAACTCTGATCTCAAACCTCCACTGCCTTGTGGCTACATCCAGTTATGGAAAAGGCTTCAGGAGACAACCTTGAGGCAAAATCCGGAGCTGGAGTCCCTGAGGCGGTTTGCGGCTGTATACAGTCACGTTCTGGCAACACCTGCAGTGGCGTCACTAGGGTTCGCGTCACCCAGTGCGGGATGCCAGCACGTCACCCCCCCCCATGCAGTGGGCAGAGCAACACCCCAGGTGGTGGGCATGGTGATGTACCATCACTCTGCCTCCACTGGTTTTTGGGCTGTACCATTTGATAGAACAAAGATAGAACACATTCTGCATGAAATTATGCATTGATTGATATATAACATGCTGGTATTATTCTTCCAAACTGTGATTTTAGTGATTTTGATCACTAGTGGTGTCACCCCCCCCCAAGGGTGTCAACTTACTAACACCTTATTGCAGCAGTTCTCAAACCTTTAGCACTGGGACCCACTTTTTAGAATGACAATCTGTCCAGGACCCACCAGAAGTGATGTCATGGTGGAAATAACATCATCAGCAAATTAAAATAAATAAGTATAAATAATTAAAGTAAAACAAATAATTAAATGAGCAGAAGCCAGCCCTGTTCCACCAAGTGAATTTCCTCTGTAGCCTACCTGTAATAAGACACCCCCCCCCTCCAAAATCAGTAAGGTTTTCAGTCGCACCCAGTGCCCAGTTCAATTTAACAACTTCTGTTTAAACCAGATCTACACAGCTTTGCAAGTCTCAAAAAGGTTCACCTTATCAGCTGAAGCCTCTGTTTTGATCATTTTTAGTGGGGGGGGGGGGGGGGGAGGCTGCCTTCTGGAGCACTTCTGGAGAACTCCAGGTGCATAGGATCAGGACCATTCTGGTAGCCTTGCACTTTCCTTCACCTGATCTTCCATATCAACTAAGACATGTTTGCTTACTCGCAAGTAAACATGACCGTGAGGCTTAGTTTCGCTTTCCATAGGGCGCAATACATTCATCTGCTTGGAGGAAGGCACTTCCTTCTCAGGTGTTTTTGGGGGCTGCATTCATTGGATCAGGACCATTCTGGTGTCGTTGGATTCCTCTCAGCCTGACCTTTCTGACTCACTAAGGCAGGTTCTCCTACTCATGAGTAAACGTGTGATACAGCTCACTTTCACTTTCCATAGGGATCCATGCATTTTTTGTTCTCCGGTGTTTTGGCCATAACTTTTGATAGAAAGGAGATATTTCACTCTGGTTTTTTGCATTGCATTCTGCTCGAAATTCCACATCCAACAAGGGCACGTCACCCCCCCCTTTGTGCGTCACCCGGTGCGGCCTGCACCCCCCCGCACATCCCTAGTGATGCCACCTGTGACACTGCTGGAACCAACTGTATTGGCTTCTGCCTTTCCATTGGACCATTTCAGTGACGTGGAGAGGGAGGAAATTGCTGCATAGGTCTATCCTCCATATTTACTTTACCCAGGCTTCGCACACTGGAGAGGAACCACTATTCAGAATGTGACATCATAGTCTTCTGATGGATGCCACAGCAGCAGCAGCATGCTTAAAACAAATTTAAAAAAATCAAAGGTCATGCTGTATGAATAGTTCTGAAATATCTGGTGCTTTTTTGGCATTGCAATGGTCCAAAAGCATAGATCTGATGAAGCAAGGACCCCTTCAATTTTTACCAAGAGTCCAGAGGCTCCATGAAGATCTAGCTCTCTAATCCATTTGTTTATGCTATGGCATTGCCAGGAAGCAATGGATCTGTAATTTTTATGATGCAATCCATGGATATCAGTATAGTCTGTGATGTGACAGTAGGATTTGGTGGAAATGGTAAACAAATAGGTCCCATGAAAATATATGATTTTGGGTCCATATTTTTGTGTCATGTTGTTGACAAAAGGTATTGAATCTGTGTTTTTTTTATACCACTGTTTAATAGTGGATTTTTTTTTGGGGGGGGGGAGACTCAGTATAACAATCACAAAGATCTGGGACGTTGATTTTTGTGCCATGGCAGTACCGTGATTTGCAATTTTTCAGGTACAGTTGGTGTACCTGGATGTGATCTCTGATTTGATGGCAGTTTGTGGGGGACTCTCTTCCAAAGGATTGTGAAGACTTGCATTTCCAACCCATGTTATTGCACCATAAGAACAGCCCTGCTGGATCAGGCCATAGGCCCGTCTAGTTCAGCTTTCTGTATCTCACAGTGGCCCACCAAATGCCCCAGGGAACACACCAGATAACAAGAGATCTGCATCCTTGTGCCCTCCCTTGCATCTGGCATTCTGACATAGCCCATTTCTAAAATCAGGAGGTTGCACATACACATAATGGCTTG
Organism: Tiliqua scincoides; assembly: GCF_035046505.1. Classification (NCBI taxonomy): domain Eukaryota; kingdom Metazoa; phylum Chordata; class Lepidosauria; order Squamata; family Scincidae; genus Tiliqua; species Tiliqua scincoides. Next base: position 260,094,777 of record NC_089821.1, on the reverse strand, counting down.
TAACCCGTGATGGATTTTTCCTCCAGAAACTTGTCCAGTCCCCTTTTAAAGGCATCCAGGCCAGATGTCGTCACCACATCCTGCGGCAAGGACTTCCACAGACCAACCACACACTGAGTAAAGAAATATTTTCTTTTGTCTGTTCTAATTCTCCCAACACTCAATTTTAATGGATGTCTCCTGGTTCTGGTGTTACGTGTGAGTGTAAAGAGCATATCTCTATCCACTCTATCCTTCCCATGCATAATTTTGTATTTCTCAATCATGTCCCCCCTCAGGCGTCTCTTTTCTAGTTTGAAGAGGCCCAAACGCCGTAACCTTTCCTCATAAGGAAGGTGCCCCAGCCCCGTAATCATCTTAGTCGCTCTCTTTTGCACCTTTCCCATTTCCACTATGTCCTTTTTGAGATGTGGCGACCAGAACTGGATGCAATACTCCAGGTGTGGCCTTACCATTGACTTGTACAACGGCATTAGAATATTAGCTGTGTAATATTATCATGATGATGTGGGGCCTTGCCAGGTACATAATTTTTTGCTGTGTAGGCCTTAGACACAGATGTGTGCTTTCATTGGATGGAAATGGGGTGGTGCACGGTGTAAAAATCCATGAGTATATGCAATTTGTATTAATGTTTTGTGTCAATGCAGTACCAGAGTGAGTGTGCACGTATGTGTAATTGATGGATGAGGAGGAGGAGGAAGAGCAGAATGTGAGTGAGTGAGTGAGTGAGGGAGAGATGATACATATATGGAGAAAATATAGAAGCAGGCTGCAAATGTTAAAATTTCTGTAGAAGGAATAGCTATCCTGAACTTGCATTTTTGTAATTTATTTATATCCTGTTCCATTTTGTCCATTTGTCTTTAAAAATGCTAGTATAACTTGAGCTGATTTCTGTAATCAGAACCAGTTTCTGAAAGAGCTACAGCGTTTAATTCTGAACTTTAACTCTGAGCCTCTTATGATTGCGGAAAATGGAAAGTTTTCATAACTTCCCCTTCTCAACTCTTCCACATGTTAGTCTGTTCTTTGATTGGGTGCATGTGGATTTTCAAACATTCCTCAGTTTATTCCATTTGATGCAGAACAGGGAGGAATCTGAGGCAACAGAGAAACATCTTTTGAAAGTCCTTTTTGAGCATCATGTCTGAAGAGTGTTGCCAGTTTATTGTATCTTCCAACTGTCCTTATTTTTGCCTTTGGGGGATGTGTTGTTAAAATGTTGACAGTATGAGTTGCTAGAGTCATTGTCTGTCTTCAGGTTACAGTTCCCAGAATCTCTAGCAGTTAAGACAGATTGGGCTATAGCAGCGGATCTCAAACGTTTTAGTACTGGGACCCACTTTATAGAATGACAATCTGTTGGGACCCACCAAAAATGATGTCAATAACCTGTGTGATGTTGCTGCAGGAAATGACATCACCAAGCAGGAAAAATTTTAATATTCCCCATATGACAAAAACTAAACCAATTAAAGGCAAAATCCAGAGGCGCCCATGGGCTGGCAGCCCTGGGGCGGGTGGGCGGAGAGTGGGAGGCAGGGCCGGGATCCAGCACTTATACTGGATCCCAACCCTCATTCCCGGGGAGTTTGGGGTGGCGTGAAACCACTCCGTTCTGCTCAGACTTATGCCACCTCCCGAGGAGACCAATAGGGGCAAGGGTGCCTTCCCCTGAGGTAAGGGGAAAAGTTTCCCCTTGTGTCTGGCTGAGCTGTCTTGGGCCCCTATCCTACACTGGATAAAGCGCAAGCTTCTTGGCTTGCCTGTTCCAGCACAGGGTCGGATTGCACCCTAAGTAAATTAAAAGTTTACAATAAGTATAAGTTTAAAAATTATTTGAAATAAAGACGAACCCCCCCCTCCAACCCTCCCAAGCAGTTGCTGATCTGTTTAAAAAAAAATTCCCCAAACATCCCAAAGGCTGCAATTCTATCCACACTTACCTGGGAGTAAGCCCCATTGACTATCATTGTTGAAAGCACATACATAGTAGCCTGTTAAAAGTACAAATTTGTCACATTCCCTGAATGCAGTCAAATACCATGGTAGTTTCAAGTCTAATATATTAAAAATAAAATACACATTGAAATGAATGGGAACCCACCTGAAATTGGCTTGCAACCCACCTCTTGGGTCCTGACCCACAGTCTGAGAAACACTGGGCTATAGCATCACATGCCACAGTTACATCAAGATTGGATTCTTGTTATGTACTGCCTTAAAATTTTTAGAAACTTCAGCTTTAGCAAAAGACAAAAAAAAAAAAAAAAAGCTCTCTGCTAAGTTATGAACTGTACATGTTTATCATTGGCAGGGGGAGGCCTCATTTCATCCTTGGTCCCAGCCAGTGTCTTGGGCCAACTCTGGTGAAACTAGATTCAAACAGCAGGTGTTATGTCTCTTTTCATATTTTTAGTACAAAATGGCCAAAATCAAGATTCTTATTACTCGGATATTTTTTTTGAAGCTCCCTAAATCCATCAGCACCCATTACTTAGGAATGCAGGCAAACAAAGACATCAGAATTAGGATGTGGACATTAATTCACGTGGTTGCCATCAAGCCTGAGCAAGCGGAATTTTGCTGGAACGCTATCCCACCAAATCAGCTTCTTCTGAATGCTTCTTTCATGAGCACTGAGAGAGCTCCTCTGACTCAGGCTCTTATCACCCTGCAACCGAGATTGTGAAAGAAATGCTTTGAAAAAAAAAGATCAACTAGGTTTTCATAGCCAGCATTTCTGTGCTGAAGCAGACTGAGAGAAATGAGTGTTAAGCAAAGCCTTTGCCAACGTCAGCATGCCTGATTCCAACAGGCTCATGCCTGTAACATAACTACAGATTATGACACTGTTGGCAAGAACTTCAAATTAACTTGCAGCCAACTGTCAAGGAGGGTGACCCCCTCCTTCCCCCTTGCCATGCTCACAGTTGACGGGGGGGGGGAGGGAGAAACGTGCAAGGCGCAGACACAGGGCAAAGCTTGGCTCCTGCTGTCTTAAGAACTCTCTAGCCCATGTTAGCTGAGGGGTGTGTGTGTGTATTCACACACACAAAAGAGACAACAGTGGAAAGGTGGGCTTGGATAGGACAATTCTCTTGCCCCTCTCCACCTCCTGCAGAGAACCCGAGGTCCGCCAGCTAATGGGTCATCCTGGACTGGGAGAAAGACATGGAGTGAAGCTTCCCCGCATACGCCTAGCAGCATAATGTATTATTGCACCATAATCTATAGTTGTGCATAGCTAGTTTGCATGGTCGTCTATTCTTAAAGTGACCCAAGAGGAAGGTCCCCTTCCCACATAAACTACAGGCACTTGAACACAGCATAATGACAAATATTGTAAATGGCTTAGTTGTAATCAGAGTTTATCTCTCTGAAGAAATAACAATTTTATTTTGCGGCGTTCTCCATTCCTTACATTACAATAAAAGATAGCTACTTTTATGCAGCAGAAGGACATGGTCTCCAGAGTCCTGGAAGAGTAGAATGAACAGTGCCCCTTGAGGATGGAGAGGAAAAAAAAACAACCCCTACCTCTCTGTAAGTAGAAAACTAGCCTTGAAATAAGCAGAGCAGATTTGGGCCTTTCTCCCTGATGTTTTACGGCCCAATACTATCTGGCTGTTATGCCGCTGGAACATGTTTTCCCATGGAACTAATATGTTTTCTGGCTGTTGTAAATGGAACAATGCCAGGGAATGCAACCTGGCCACTGCCAGAAGCGGTGAGAGGCCAGGTCTGCATGGCGATGGACCGGTGATACCTGCTGCCTCTGGTAAAGCTGCATAGGGAGTGGGAGAGTGTTGAGAAGGGGATGGAATGGGACGGGGTGGGCTGGTGAGAGGCTGGATTGGGTCCAGGAAGGGGCGGATTTGGCAGTAGCACCCCCTACTGAATCCTAATCCCCTTTCCGGGCCTGATCTGCCTTCACAGGTCCATGCGGACTTGATCCAGCAATATTGCTGGTACCGGTCTGAACTGACCCGTGGGGGTTTACTCTGAGTGAAGGCCTGAGGAGGCCTCCAGATGCCAAATGTCCTGATAGGATGCAGTGGAAACTACACAGGCCCTGCTGAGTTGCCATGCAGGGAGTCTGATAGGATTGGGCTGTTAGTTTTTCACTTGCAGAGAACTTTGACATGGAGTGGATTAAACAATGGTACCTGCAGCCTGAAATAGTGCAGTCTGTTCTGCCATCTCATCCTGTAGCATGTGTGGATCAGGCACATCCTTCTGACCAAGTTAATACCTCAAATCAGAATTGCCCTCCTGGCAGTCCTGGCTCTAGAATTTTATCATGTGCCAGGTATGTGCTTAGGCGTGTGTCAAGAGGAGGATCCATAACTTGGGTAACTCTGACATGCTGCCAAAAATGAGTATCTTTGAGGTTTACTCAACTAGCAGATTGGTAAGGGAACCAACCCTTGTCCACCCACTCCTTTATACTGCTCCTTCTCCTCCCTGAATTGGAAAAAGAAGAGAAGGACAGAGCAGAAGGCTGAAACATCAAAGATGATCTATCCCACCATTCTCCACACCATCTTTCTCTTCTTTTTTCTTTTCCAGAAAAGAAAACCAGGGACTGCTAAATACGGCTTCCCTCGTGCCAGAAGGTCTGCAGCCACATTCTCATTTCAGTACATTTTGAGGAATATTTTCTCAGATTCCTCACAAATGCAATGAACGGAGCATTTCTCTCACTGAGAGAATAAATAATAAGCATGGCCTGCAACTGTCAGAAAAATTCCATTTCCAAAAGACAAAAATTTGTCACCTTCTTTTGTTTTACAGCTACTTTGTCTTCTTTTCCAATACTTTTGAAAGAAACTCTCAGACAATCACCTAGAGAAACAGATAAACTGACTGCTGAGGGAGGCAGTTAATTTGACAACACAGAATAAACCAGCTGAGGTAGAGACACTTCATCCCTCTTGTTCATGTTCTCTGTGTTATCATATTACTGCAGCATCTTGCATTTGCCAGATAATCTGTGTGTTTTAAAATTAAGTTGGGGACCTTTGAACATTTACATATATATACAAAGGACAATCTCTATTTTTTGCTGTCCCTGGTAAATCTCTGTCCCTATTTTGAATTTTAGTTAATGTGAATTACTTTAATTGTCATTTTTCAGGGTTCAACTTGCACTGCAGAGTCTCTAGAAGTTGTATTTCAAGAATGCTATGTACATGGACTGAGTGCAGGCCTGGACCCCAACTGCCTGGGGCCAGCAGTTCAGTGGTTCTCAAAGTGGTGGGTCACGACCTACCATTGTAACTGAAACAGGTCACTTTCCCCTTAAGGGAAGTAACCCATAAATGAGGGTCCTGATGGTGCTGCAGTGATTGCGGTGCCATGGGCACCCAGGTGCATTTACACAAACCTGGAAGGAGCTGTGCGGCCCCCCGCAGGGTGCTGGAGGCTCACAGTCCCCTCCGCAAGCCTTCCCTCTGCTGCAGTGGGCTCCAATCTGCAGTCAGAGCACCGGAGCAGATTGGAGCCCACTGCAGTGGAGGGGAGGCTCATGGAGGGGGCTGCGAGCCTCCAGGACGCTCCAGGAAGCTGCACAGCCCCCCCCCCAGATATGTGTAAATGCACCTGGGTGCCTGCAGTGTCATGATCACTGCGGCGCCGCAGGGACATCCCCCCGTCCCAATCCCCACCCCCACAAGCACTTACCCCAAGTTCTCAAACTCCTGGAGAATTTGAGAACCACTGCAGTAGTGATGTGCTAAGTCCTGCCCTCCCTTAACTGGTGATGTGCCAGCACCTGCTCCTTCTGCTCCCTGAACTGGAAAAGGAAAAGGGGATGGAATGGAAGAGGAAGAGTGCAAGAGAGGAGAGTGGTAGGCTAGCGTGTTTGATACTCTAGCCCTCCACTTACTTCTCCTTCACACTTTCCCTTTGGCTTCATCTGCCTAGGGACCTGGCAGAGGAAGCTCAGTGATCATCAGTGGGTGGATGGAAGTGGGCATCCCACCACCAATTTGCTACCCGAGGTGACCACCTCAGCGGGCCTCATGAATGGACTGGCTGTGGCTGACTACGTGTGCAATAAATCCTAAAACATGAAGCAGCACAGATTGATAACTCAGAGTAGGATAATTTATGTTTCTCTAAGGTATGTTCAAACAGAAGAACAAAGACCTTCGCTTTTCAAACAGTGAAGACGAGGCTCTATTGAAGGGCAAGCAAATGTGTCGTACAACAGAAAGAGTCAGCAACAGCTTATGTGTGGGAAGCCCTCAGGCCATGTGATCATTGGTATGAGAACAGGGTAGGAGAAGAGGGACGTTTTGAGCATGCTCCGATTTTTATTTGCAAAATGCTGGAGGGTCTGAACTTCAGTCATGAGCTAGTAAAACTGAAATGTTGCACTAGTTCTCCAGCTTAACTGCTTTTGCAGGCTGCTGTCCTGTTGACTTTTGTCAGCACAGAAATTTGTGCTCCAACACCATTCGTAAAATCTTGGTTGTTAAAGGATATTGGTAAAAAATGTAACCTGACTGATAAAAAAAGGTTCATTTAATTTTTTTAAATAGTCAGCATTTTTAACACAGTGCGGAAGGTTCTCACAGTTGTTTCTTAGCTCATCTTTAATCACCCGATCTTTATTTCTTTCCAGGAACAATAACTTAATAGCAACGCCTCTGTCACCCCAACGCTCAAAATATTCACACACTCTCTTGTTTAGAATGCAGTAAATCAGAAGGGAAGGGACTCAGGCACCCACCTGAAGTAAGTTCATTACTTCAGAGTTTTTAGTGGGATGAGAGTGGCGAAATCATTAAATGGTGTTGTTTTAAAAGGGGACTGTAATTGATCTTCAAAGCTAACAGCTATCCCATAAAGTTGAATGGGACTTGTTTATACTTCTTGGTTCCATTGTTTTAGCTGGGGCTTTATAAAAGTTTTAAAAGAAAGACAATGGCACATCTGTTGACTCTTTCTTTCCACAAACCCAGATGGGCTGGAAAATCTGTGGCTTAAAGAGAAGTTTTAGATGTTGAAGGATATCTAAAGGATGAGGATCTTCAGTCTTTGATATAATTCTCTCTCTCTCTCTCTCTCTCTCTCTCTCTCTCTCTCTCTCTCAATTCTAGCACATTTCTTAAGATGGTAGGACTAATATATAGCACCGAACGCACAAAACTGATGTGGACAAGCTCCCAAACTATTCCCTACTTTTAGAGATGGCCAATCATGAACTGCGGCTTTTGTTTCTTTAGTTTGCAGGATGCAGGGTGAAGTTGCAGGATGTGTCATTTTTGGAAAGATAGAAAAGAAGTGATCAGAAAGCAGAAATTACTATCCATTTAGGCATAAAAACATCTATTTTTTCCCTTACCCTTGACACAGGAAGTACACAATACTTGAACAGGTTGTGCAGCAAAACTTTTTGAACTACCGATTGATGAAGAGTGCCCCCCTGTGGCTCTGCTTAGAAAGTGCACTATCAGCTGCAGAAGCCACGCCCATTTGCAGCGTAATGGCACTGTCCTCATTCATGTGTCATATGGTGGTTTGTCATGTCAAAGACCACACTGATGGTGTTTATTTGTGGAGAGCACCCTATGTTACTAAAGCTGGTATAAAACTGACCTACAAAGTTGTTTGGGTACCCCTGAATTACTCAGATGCTAAACCCATTCTGTACCATACTGGGTGCTGAGAGGTCATGTAAAGCCAATCCCTGGTTAATCCGGGTTTGTTATCTGCTTGTCTGCTACTTTCAGGGTAGAGCATATCAGTCAGTTATTGGATGCAGGGAGGCAAAACACATATATGATATTAGCAAATCTGCACTGGGTGGAATAAGAGGAACTGAACCAGGAAACTTGAGCCAAATATGTACCGTATTTCTAAAGCTGTGCTTTTTAAAAACAAAACACAACTCCTGTTTTAAAATCATCACCTCGCAAGCAGTATGTTCATTATGCATAGTGGAAAAAAGCAATTAAAATGAAATGGAGCCTGTTTGGTGAGCTGAAAGAAAACTTGACGCTGGGCATAGAGGAAAATGTGTTATTTGAGCAAATATAACAGACTGAAAGATGTATTTAGTTTATAACTTGCTATTCTCTGGTCCTGTTCATTCAAGGATTTCAAAACACTATGTAAAAATAAATATAACCTCACAGAGCCTGTCTGGAGGGTGCACATTATGTTTCAATAACCGAAGCCACTGAGCAGTGAAGGCCAGGCAGAAGGCTTTGACCAGACCCTCCCACAATCCAGACCAGAGGTCACCCAGGAAACAGTTTTTTTGTCACCCCCACAGTTCCTTGTGCCTCCCGATTCCTCAAGCAAGCAAATCAATCCACGGCACAGACTAAACACACATGCGCACAGACACCAGACTTTGTAAGTGGAGCCCCTCTTCCCTCTTTCACCCTAGCCAGCAGCTCATTTGCTGCATGCCCCAGTCAATGGGAGATGGGTAGACACCTCATGTATGTAGATGCAGCCAGCCCTCTCTTCCTCCTGCTAGCAGGAGGAACTTGTGGGCCAGGGTCCTGGGGAGGAGTGGAACCATCAGTGCATCACATAAAGCATACATAGGTCTCCTGAGCTGCTCCCATGTGGGAAGTGCAAGTAGGATTGCCAGCCCTCCCAGATTGGCCTGGAGTCTCCACTGGAGTCTCCATTAATCTCAACTGGACTACTGTTAGAAATCCTGGAGATTTTAACCAGACTTCCAAGAATTTCCAACAGAATATCATATTGGGGGGAAAAAATCTCAAGGAATAGCTTCAGTCAACAACCCTAGTTGAGAGACAGATGCAAACTCCACTGAGCCTCGAGCCAACCTCTCCTGTGGGCACAGCTGTGGCTGGGGGGGGGGGCAGGAGGATGGATTCTGTCCTACACTTTCTGCAGACCAGCCTAAAATAGATAATAAAAACAATTTCCAAGCTCTGAAGAACTCATAACTTTTTTGTAGGAGTTTAATACACCTGTCAAAAATGTAGGAAATATCTCTTGCCATTACTCAAATGGCTCCACAGCCACTTGCTTCTGGACAAATCAAAACTTTGGCTCTCATCTCTAAGTTTGGGACAAGCATACCTGAAGCACCCACATAAACCTGCATAGCTATATAAGATTTCTTTCATAGGCCCTGCTCAGGATGCGTTCTATATTGTGAGATGAAGTAGATAGCAACGGATAGGGCATTATTGGTTGTGGTACATCATTTGTGAACTATCCCCCCCCCCTTTTCAATTGCTTGGTTCCTTCTTTGATGACTTTCAGATACTCGCTTACACTTATTTATATTGACTTTAAATGGAGTGTTGTATGCCACATATATATGTTTTTGCTGCCATTCTTAAATTTGTTCTAATGTTATTGATAACTGTACTGTACTTTTATTTCTTTTCTTTTTTTTTCTTTTTCTTGCTGTTACTTGCTTTTCCTGGTTTTAAGAATTTTGAAATGGGTACCTTTGTTTTAATTATTACTCCTTAATAATAATTAAGATGTAAGCCACTTCAGATTTTAAATGGAGAGGCAGGATGTAAATATTTTAAAATTTCTTTTTAAAAATTTTTGTGTGTGTGTGTTTTTCCCCCTCCACTTTCACAATAAAACAAAAGCTTCGTGCTCAGGATGATGGCATTTGGGAAAGTGACCAGGAGAAATGAAAACACAAAGGGCTATCATTTGAGTCTTGGTCATAAATGCAGATTCCCCTGTTGAGGAGGAGGAGGAAATAAACAACACAGCTTCATTAGGGGTTGTTGAAGTAAAATGATGACACCAATTACATTAAACAAGACTTTATGGCCATTCTGTCTCTTAGTTCTACTTCAATGTGTCAGTAAACTGCAACTGCTTCATAGAAGGAGATGTCAGAGGTCTCCACTGATTCACTGGCAATGCAAAAGCCTTTCAGAAGATATAGGTGGTGACAACTTGAGAACTGCCGCATCATTCCATGTGCCAAGAGATGCCTCTGCAGTTAATATGCCAAATTTTTGTACTCATTTTCTGGGTCCCACTGCGAGATCCATTTTTAAAAACCAACCTTTGTCTAAATCATCTGAATCTGTAACAAACCATCAAGTATTAAATGGAATATATGAAAACTGTCCCATCTTGCCATGACACTCTAACATGTTTTCCGGATATGGCATTTATTCATTTTCATAACTTGCTATATTTCAATCCAAAACAATGGCCAGCCAATGGCTTTGATGTCCCAAAATTCTGTGCAGGCCACATTAGTAGTGCCATCGTGTCCATTTCCACAATCCTGGCAGCTTCCACCATTACTGTACTTCTTCCAATCTTTTTGAGGCTCTCTGTTAATCTTTTACTTGCTATGCTGGTGTCCTATCATATTTTGGCAACATAAACTTGTCATAACAATGATTAGAGGCGCAATCCTTACTGTGCCCACAGCCAGCACACGTCCCTTGCACCAGCCTGGGAGGGTTGCAAATGTGCTATAAAGCACATTTGCACCTCCTTAGCTGCACTGGAGCATCAGTGGCGTAGCTAGCGGAGGATGGGGGGCAGTCCGCCCTGGGTACCACCTTTGGGGGGTGACACACCACAAATGCCCCAACATTGCTAACATCGTGAAGGTTAGGAGGAACCCCATCATGTCATATACCATTGGATGCAGAATTTTGAGAGGAATGCAATGCAAAAAACTGGATTGAACTATCTCCTTACCATCAAAAGTTATGGTAAAAAAACCAGAAACCAAAAAATGCATGGAGCCCTATGGAAAGTGAAACAGAGCCATATTGCGCGTTTACTCGTGACTAGGCATACTTGGCATAGTTCTTTGGAAAAGGCAGGCTGAGAGGAATCCAATGACACCAGATTGGTTCCTATCCAATGAAAGAAGCCCCCCAAAACACCCGAAAAGAAAGTCCCTCCCTCTAAGCAGGCAAATGTATTGAGCCCTATGGAAAGAGAAAGTAAGCCACAAGGTCGTGTTTACTTGTGAGTAAGCAAGCAAGTGTGCCTTGGCTCAAGTCAGGCAAAGGGGAATGCAAGGCTAGCTGCATGGTCCCAATCTGATGAAAGTGGAGCTCAACAAATGCTTCAGAAGGCAGCACCCCCCAAAGAATAAAACAGGCTTCAGCTAGTAAGGTCCATTTTATTTGTTTTTAGACTTGTAAAGCCAGGTGGATCCTGATAGTGATATGCATGAAATACAAGAACTTACACTGAACTGAGCAGTGGGGAGGGCTGAAAATCTCACTGATATTTTTGTGGGTGGGGGGTATTCTTGCAGGCAGGCTACAAAGAAAATTCACATGGTGGAACAGGGATGGCTTCCCCTTATTTAATTATCTGTTTTTCTTTAATTTAATTATTTATAATTATTTTATTTTGCTTGATGATGTCACTTCCAGCCATGACATCACTTCTGGTGGGTCCTGGACAGATTGTCATTCTAAAAAGTGGGTCTCAATGTTAAAAGTTTGAAAACCACTGCCTTAACCTAAAACAGGCCAATGAGACATCCTGGGGTGGGGGGTGACACCCTAGTGACCAAAACTCACCCTGAGCTGCTTAGAGGAAGGGTGGTATAAAAACGTGAATTAATTAATTAATTAATTAATTAATTAATAATAATATTAATTAACAATATTAATAATATAATAATATTAATAATTATAATTAATTAATTAATTATGTCATATGGGGTGACAAAAATTTATGGGCCCCAGGTGTCAAATGACCTAGCTACGCCTCTGTGGAGCACAGAGGTGCACCAGTCTGCAGAGGCCAGATCCAGCCTCTACAGAGGCAGCAGAAGGTTCCAGTGCAAGTTAGGATTGTGCTACCCGATGATCACCTTACAGTGCAATCCTATACATGTCTACCTCAGGAGTAAGTCCCATTGAGTTCAGTGGTGCTTACTTTCCGGGAAGTGTATATAGGATTGTGTGGACATTCTCAACATGTGAACAATAAAGACTTCATTCGGTCTTGTATATTACATTGGCTTTACAGATTGGGCCCCATGCAATCACATTTTGCCTTGGTCTTCCAATGATGTTGGGCTGGAGATGGGTATGTCCAGGCAGAAATTCAGCAGGTTAAGCTTCCCAATCACTTGTTAGAGGCACAACCAATGAATGGCTGCCCAATGAATTTCTACAAGGCATAGAGCAGGGGTGCCCAAACCCCGGCCCTCGAGGACTCTCAATCTGGCCCTCAGGGAGCCCCCAATTTCCAAAGAGCCTCTGGTCCTTTGGAGACTTGCTGGAACCCTCACTGGTCTGATGCAACTGCTCTCAGCCTGAAGGCCCTGCTAACTGGGTAAGAGGCACTTTCTTCAAGTGGATGCTCCTCTTTTTAGCAGGGGGAGAGTAACTGACCCACCTCATCCCAGCAATGTCTTTTCTAGTGGCTGTCTGCTGGTGTTTTTTTTTGCAACTTTTTAGATTGTGAGCCCTTTTGGGACAGGGAACCATTAGTTATTTGATTTTTCTCTGTAAACCTCTTTGTGAGCTTTTTTGTTGAAAAGTAGTATATAAATACCGTTAATAATAATCTCTAATATATTCATTTATGTAAATTGATTCAAATTTGAAATGTAAATTAATTCTTTTTTTCTGGCCCCCGACACAGTGTCAGAGAGATCATGTGGCCCTCCTGCCAAAAAGTTTGGACACCCCTGGATAGAGCATCACCAAAATGCCAGTGACTACGAAGGTCAATGTCCCAGTAGATATTCTACACAGGATCAGCATCCACAATCACATATTACAAATGCTCCCAAAAGAATTTGTAACCAATATCATGCATTGTGTGTGCGTTCCGACAGCATCCAACTGTGGCTCCCAAATACGCTGGATTGGCTACTAGATACGCTTTCAGACCTGGGGAGTTGTACATGTAGACACCAATTGTTTGCACCTCAGTCAAAAGTGATGTCAGTGGTTATTGATGGAGAGGGAGACGAAGGTCTTCAGGGATGAATTGATTTTACTTCCCCTTCCCCCATTTGAGGGAAAGCGCAAGGAAAGCGCCCTACAGGTAGACCACAGCTGCGATACAAGGACATCTGCAAGAGGGATCTGAAGGCCTTAGGAGTGGACCTCAACAGGTGGGAAACCCTGGCCTCTGTGCGGCCCGCTTGGAGGCAGGCTGTGCAGCATGGCCTTTCCCAGTTTGAAGAGACACTTGGCCAACAGTCTGAGGCAAAGAGGCAAAGAAGGAAGGCCCATAGCCAGGGAGACAGGCCAGTGACAGACTGCACTTGCTCCCGGTGTGGAAGGGACTGTCACTCCCGAATCGGCCTTTTCAGCCACACTAGACGCTGTTCCAGAACCACCTTTCAGAGCGCGATACCATAGTCTTTCGAGACTGAAGGTTGCCGACATGATTCATTTGAAACAGAGAGGCCAAACAGCATGTGTTTTTCCTTTTCTGGGGTTTCATTTTTAAGAGCAGCATCTCCTCTATTTCTCTACAGGATACATTGGAGAAAAATGGGGTAACAATATGGCAAATAAATAAATAAATACTCAGAAGGAAGTCCTTCAGAGTCTGTAGGGGCTTACTCTCAAGTAAGCATGTTATAATCCTATGCATACTTACTGTGGCGTAAGCACCATTAAAAACACTCTGCCACATCTGAATAAGTCTGTCTGGATTACTTCACACAATGGAATGTGCTGCCTCTAGTTTGCTTCCAGCAACCTTCCCATCCACTGCAGGCCTGCCCTCTTATCTCAATGAAAGAATGAGAAACAATTTTTTTTCTTTCTGGGGGAGACTTCCAAGTCCTGGATCTGCACCAAACATTGGAAGATGAAGAAACCTGACCTCTGCATACTCTGAACCAAATTTCAGGAAGAATGTAAGAATGGTTCTATTTATTTATTTATTTATTTATTTATTTATTTATTTGGTGAACAAAATTGTGTTCGGATTTGAAAGTGCTGTATGTCACTCATTTCTCTGCAGATCAGAACTGCATCTAGGGAGGTGGTAGATCGTAACTTCTACTTAATCTATGTCAGATCTCAGGAAGATTAGACAAATGGCGTTGATTTTACGAATAAAAGAATTTTAAACCCAGTCTGTTCTCTGCTCAGCAGGTGGTGGCCATGTATGCTAATGGTAAGAAAAAAAAAATCTAAATACTGTATTGTCAACTCTCCCATTCAGACATGTGTTACATTATAAATGCCAGTACAACTGACCATTGAAAACAATATGTTAAAGGCTAATTACTCAAAACCTACTTGATGGATTTTCTTCAAAATAACAAAAGAGTGTACCTCCAAACAGATGTTGATTTTTGAAAACAATTCCAGGAACATAAACCCAAAAGGAACGGAATTACCCTTGTTGGAATAAAAAAACCCCCAAAAACCTGCACATATTAGCCAGAGCCTCAAGAGCCCCAAAGATTTTAAACTACTGTATCCCTCTTGTCTTTCAATGGATTGTACCAAATTTGGAGGGTTGTAGAGAATGTGACCTAGAGACTCCAAGCTAAATTTCAGGAGAATTGGATGAGTTCTAATTTTATGACTGTTAGCATGTTTAGGGCTTATAATAGTAGAATATCTTTGTTAATTTGACCGTCATAATATTGGCACTCCCACACTGCTATAATATTTTATGCAAATTAAAAAATATATGCAGTATTGAAGTGTGGCTCTCTTTTGCACAACAGAGTATTGCTTTTCTGTTGAGTCAACCAGTGGGCAAACATTTTGACATACCCCAGTAAAAATTTGCTGAAGGCACTCAAGCCCAAATGAATGGTTTCTGAGACCTGGAAATAGCCTGTGGCCACCACGCCACCATTATTGGACTATAAAAAGTCATTCAAATCTTCCTTTGGGAGCCAAAGTTCATTCCCTAAATAACAGCCCAATCCTATCCAGAGCTTATGAAGGCAGATCTTGCTATCCGTCACCATAAGCTCTAGACTGGTATTGCAAAAGCCTTGCTACCATAGTGCACTTTGGGACCAGAAGTGCAAAGGGTTAGAAGCTTCATGCGCATAAGAGTGGCTCCCAGATGCCTAGATCAAGCAAGTAGGTCAGTGACAAGGGAGGATCATGAACAGTTTGGGGTGGAGAATAGGCCTGGGCGGGGACTGGTTTGGGGGAGGAAGGGAGAGGATCTTGACGGCAGTAGTGCATACCAAGTTCCCATACCCTTTTTCCCCTTCTCAAACTGACTCTGGGTTTCCTTTGACTTATGCCAGCAAAATAGTCCATTGGAGGCCAAGTGGGCTTGGAAAGGTACTTCTCCTGGACTGCCTGGCCACCCACCCCCCAAAGCATGTTGCATACACTCTTGTTCATGGCACTACATGCTATGGGCTGGCCGAGCACAGGATTGAAACCTTAGATAATGGATTGAATTTCAGAGAGATGTTTCAATCTCAGCAGAAGACTGTTCCTATCAACATGTATCTGTTCCACCATTCACTAAAATAACTCCCAAGGTGATTAAATAAAATTTAAATTTAATAAAATTTAATAAAAATTAAAACAATCAGTTTAAAACAAAATAATAAAATGAAGTAAGACAACAGTAAAAGACCAACAATAAAAACAGAATCCATCATAAAATCAATAATAAAACAATAAGGGAAGCATACAAATACAGGTGTAACCTAATTATCCACGGATTTTTCACCCGTGGTTTTATCTCATCATGATGAGAAGGGCCCTTTAAATTAAAGGAAAAAAGTCACTTAGCAATAGCCTCATTAATGCGAGAGAGGGCAGCGGCTGACAATCCATCAATCATTCTTTCTTCAGGACTTAGAACAGCTTCTCTCCAAGGCAAGCAATCCCTCCCTTCCCCCTGAGCACATGAAACAAAGATAATCACTTTGCATTCTTTCCCAGTGCTGTGCTCTAGGTGAAGGGTTGCTGGCTTAAAGTGAAGCCTTTCTAAGTGCCTGGAGAGAGGCTGATAGATGGATTGTCTGCCTAATGAATCTGTCTTACATCACAAAGGTAAGCAAAGCTGTTTTTAAATCACTGAGCAAAGCAACATTTTTTTTAAAATGGATTTGCTTTAATGTGATTTTTGCCATTCATGTGAGTTCTGGGAACTCATTGAATCCTGCTGAATAACAAGACTCAACCTGTTGTATCCTCTTAAAGCTTGGGAGAATAACATTGTACCTAGCATCAAAAAGTGAACAAAGGAAATACTAAATAAGGTTGAAATCCTTTATACACTTTTCTGGGAGTAAGCCTCATTGAACACTATGGGACTTCTGAGTAGAAATACATAGGATTGTGCTGTAAGTGTTCTTGGGGAGGGAATACCAGATGGGGAACTACCACCAAGAAAATTCTGCATCTGATCATCACCCATGTAAATTCTGAAGGTGGGGCACCCAGAGTCAGGCCTCTGTTGAAAACGTAAATGGTGGCAGGTTCACATGGGAGCAGGGTAGTGCTTGAATTAGAAGATACAGTCTTCAAAAATGTTTGTTGTACAGAAATTCTATGTAAACAAGCAAAAATGCTATGAAATAATTATATATTGCATTTCAGCCTTGAACAATCATAAAATATTTTGCCTATCGATTTAGGGCCCCTACCAGTCAGGCTGGGCTTTCCCCCCCAATGTGTTGCCGAATTCCTTACATTGCATTTTTTGACTTTTGCTCATGCATTTATCTTATAGCGTCAGTAAAGGCCCTTTAGCAAAACCTCTGTGCTCTCTATAAACCACACATATCCCTAGTGATATTTGCAATCTGTGAAGTCAGCAGAGCTGCAGCTGGTAAAAAAAGGCTACGCAGGGCGAAACGGGGTAATCAAGGCAAATAAAGGCTAATTCTTTTACAAGCAGAATTAGCTCGCTTGACCAGTTTGTTATGACTTGAAGTGTCTGGCCATTGAATTGTGCATCTGGCTCATTTGATGCTCTGAAAGAGATCGCCCCCTGATGAACAGCAGAACCGGACTGGAAAAAAAAATTAACCCAAATCAGTAAGAACAAGAGGGCTTCGGCACTTTATGATTTTAGGACAGTAGCAGCCCATGCAAGCAGCTTTAATATGCAAAAGACACAAGCTGGACAAAGAATGTGTGTGATATGGATACTTGGTTCAAGGAGTTGAGTCTCTTTCAATGGCTGGCTCAGAACGCCAAACCTTCCATCGCCACCCTGTCGGAGATTCCCGGTTATATTACAGCCCCCTAGAAAATATGAAATACCAGTCTGTCTTCTTGCAGCAGCGCATGGATAAAATGCTAACAAAATGTCTGGCTAACTGCAAGCTGGCCGTGATGTTGTAAAATGGTTTAGATTTACGCTAGATTGAGCAGTCCTGGCGTTTATCGGCTGAGGCCCATAAGCTCATATTTATTTTGAGTCTCCAGTGTTTGGGGGTAAACAGTGCCTCCAAATCTTTGCCATACTTTTATGACCAGAAGTTCCTGTTCCTGCAGCTGTACCTGTCCTAAAAGGTGTCTGAATGTTCTTTCCAAGGGGCCTATTTCCTTCTTTTATCTCAGATCCATTTACGCAGTGCCATTGTCCTGACTTCCTTCATCTGAAACATCATAAAGCCTTCTTGTGCATTCCATTCCGCATTCTTTCTTTCCCCAGCATCTTAGAAGCTATCTTGTTGCACACTGTCATACTATGGTGATTGCCCAACATCAGTGACCGTTGACAAGTTGCAGGGTTGGAGAGGCAGAGCTGGGATAAGAGACCACAAGTACTTTGACTGATATACAGTGCAATCCTATCTTGAGCTGGAACAGGCAGGCCAGGAAGTGACACAAGTCCAAGAAGAGCAGAGCGGCTTGCAGCCACTCCTTGCTACCTGGGGAATGGGGTTGGAATACGGCATAAGAGCCGGGTCCCTACCTTGCCTCCCACTCCCTGCCCACCTGCCCCAGGACCGCCCTCTGTCCACCCTCTCCCGCCCCAGAACGCCTCCCTACTGCCTCCTCCCTGCCCTCCCCAGACCTTCCTTTCTCTTCTTTCTGTGTTTACAAATCTATAAGCAGAACACAGTAGGCTCCTGCAGCAGACAATACAGCTTCTAATCCTGAATCAGCCCTCCCCAAGCCCTTAGTCCCTAAGAGCAGCCAATTTACAGCTTCAAAAACTCTGTCCTGAATTGATTCTCTCTCAATTCAAAGAGTGCTTTTGCTCTGAACTCCTCCTGTACCCCCTCCCTTTAGCTGGAGGATGTTAGCATCAGGGTTTGGAGAAGGTGTTACATAGCAGAAACTGAAGAGGGATTTGCCAACTACCTGAAGAATATTTCCTGTTGTCATTTCCCTGTTTTTTGGTTCCAAGGCAACTGAAGCGTTCCAGATGTTTATACATTTCTATACTTAAAACACAGAAGACATGCTTCAGTGCTGATTGTTTCAAAAGCAAGGCCTTGATCCTACAAGACAATGATCTGCGGCTAGAAAGGAAAAAGGACACATTGCACACACATGAAGTTGCTTTGCTATGAGTCAGATCATTGGCCCATTTAGTCCATATTATTTATTCAGACAGTGGACCTACAAGGACCACTACCTGAGATCCTTTTAAGTGGAGATACCGGAAGTGAGAATGTCTCGATACACAACATGGACTTTTCTACTGAGCTATGGCTTCTCCCTATAGTTTGCACAATCACCGAGTGGCTCCCCCTCCATAGGATGGGAAATGTGCAATCCAAGGATAGCTGTGCCCAAATCCATTGATTTTTCTCAGGGAATGGTTGTTTTATTGCACACACAGCATTTCCCCCACAATGAAATGTATGCACGGATGTGGTTGCTAATAAATTAATTGATCAGCTTGTTCACATAAAAGACTTGCATTAACATTGATTTGGGATGGTACAGATACTTCTATCTGTGATATTTTAGAATATTATTAGCCAATTAGTTTAAAAATTAGTGGTATACATTTCTTTGGAATTAATAAAAGAAAACTAGTCATCATTTTTGTCATCACTGATGACAAAAACTAGTCATCGAACATGAACCCATTTCAGTCTTTTTTCATTCATTACATCATGAACAGGGAAGGTTCCAAAATGGCATAGCTGTCATTGAGTTCATTTGGGAACTTGTTTATTTGTCATAATGGCAGCAAAGGCTTGTATGGTAGCACTAGAATCACAGAGTCAGAGTTGGAAGAAACCTACAAAATCCTCAAGTCCAATTCCTGCCAATGCAGGCAATCTACAACTACAGTGTCCCTGATAAGTGACTGTCCAACCTCTGCTTACAGACTGCCAGCAATGAAAAGTCTGCTATCCTCTGAGGCAGACTGTTCTAATGCTGACCAGATCTTACCATCAGGAAGTTCTGCCTCACATGCAATCCAAATCTCCTTTGTTGTAATTTAAACCCATTAGTCCTGATCCTACCTTCCAAAGAACAAATACACACCATCTTTCACAGGACACATAACAGCCCCTTAGATATTTCTATAGGTGGGGCCTCGGTACCTGCGGGGGATCAGTTCCTGGACTACCCACAGATAACAAAAATGGTGAATTTAAAAAATCTGTGATTTTCAGCCCTGTTTGCCCTCTGAAGGTCCCCTCCAGAGGGCTTTCTGAAGTCCACAAAGGCAGCATGTGTCTGTCCACTACCTCTGCAGGCTTCAGACTGGCTGCTAGAGCCTAAAGAACACAACTTCTGGTTTCCTGAAGGAAACTGGAAATGATGCTTTAATGTCTTTTAAGGCATTCTGAGGTCTGGGGAAGGATGAGTGACGAGAAAAGGGGCCCTTGACTTGAGTGATTTGCCAAGTCATCCACACGCTTGACTTGAATGTACACGAGTCAGCAAAAAACGCTGATTTATGTGACTCAAACTCAAGCCACTTGACTCAAGTTCCCATCACTGCTTCTGGTTTCCCTTGGGAAACTGGAAGTCATGTTCTTTTGGCTCTAGGAGCCAGTCTGAAGCCCACAGAGGCAGCAGGCGGACACGCACTGCCTCTGCAGGCTTTAGGAAGCCCTCCGGAGGGGACCAAAGCACAGCTCCAGTCCTCCTCGGAGGTTTCAGGTGAGGCTGAAATTGAGCCAGATCCACAGATGTAAAATCTGCAGATATTCAGGCTCCACCTGTAGATATTTAGCATGTCAGCTCTTAACTGTATCTTCTCCAAATGAAGCACGACCAGCTTTTCAACTTTTCCTGAAAGGACTTGCTTTTCAGCCTCTTCACCATCCTTGTTGCCCTCATGGTAACCCTCTGCAGTTTGTAGATATCTCTTTTAAACTGAAGCTCCCAGAACTGGACACAATATTCCAGGTAGGCTAAAGCAGAATACAGTAGTACAGAATATAGTAGTACTGTTACTTATTTCAGTCTGGATGACTTTAGTCTGCTGATACTGCCCAGAATTGATATGCCTTCTTTACCATAGTGCAGGGGTGCCCAAACCCCGGCCCTAGGGCCACTTGCGGCCCTCAAGGCCTCTCTATGCGGCCTTCAGGGAGCCCCTAGTCTCCAATGAGCCTCTGGCCCTCCGAGATTTGTTGGAGCCCACACTGACCTGATGCAACTGCTCTCAGCGTGAGGGCAACTGTTTGGAGTGAGCTGTGAGATGAGGGCTCCCTCCACTGCTTGTTGTTTTACGTCTGTGATGCAGCAGCAGCAGCAAAGGAAAGGCCAGCCTTGCTTTGTGCAAGGCCTTTTATAGGCCTTGAGCTATTGCAAGACCTTCATTCATTCATATAAGTTCATCTTTAATATACTCATTTATGTAAATTTATTCAAATTTGAAATGTAAATTAATTCAGCCCCCGACATGGTGTCAGAGAGATGATGTGGCCCTCCTGCCAAAAAGCTTGGACACCCCTGCCATAGTGTGATGACTCATGTTTAGCTTGTTGTCCACTAAAATGCCCATATTTTCCTTTTAAAGGGTTTAAAGCACCAAAACCACAATTTGCTTATCTGCAGTTTTTGGTATCCATGGGGGGGACGGGGACCGAGAACGGATCCCTTGCAGATACCAAGGCCCCACTTGTATGTGCTTCTGATTTTTTTTGTGCCCAGATGCAAAACTTTACACTTATCCTGTTGAAGCTCATTCTGTTCACATTTGCCCAGTTCTCCATCCTGAATAGGATTTATCCAATAGGGTATTAGGTACCCCTCTCAGTTGGGTGTCATCTGAATAGTAGGCACTTTTTAAAAAATGCAATTTAAATTGAAGAGCTCCTTTTGGTAGATGGTCTGTGATGGTGGTTCTCCCCCCCCCATGGCCGACACTATGCTCCTTGTGGGGTTTTCTCAAACCTAAAACTGTGGGACCTCTGGTTTTATTTAAAGGCACCACTCAAACAGAAGAGCCGCTTCATTCATGCAATCCCTGTAACTAAAACTGGAAGTCCTGCATTTTGGGGTTTGAGAAAATCACATGTGGAGCATGGTAAGTAAGTCAAAGATCCACTTCTCACTCGAGTGAGTGGGGAGAGATCAATGCAGCCTGCATCTGTGGCAGGCTGAAGGGAGGCAGTGGCTGACTTGAGGTGAAGGGCACCCTGAAACTGCCACCCCCTTGCCTCCCTTGTGATCTGGTGCTGATGCAAGCCCCATCAGGTGGTTTCATGGTTAGGCTGGCAGTGCTCCTAGGGAAGCACACTCTCTTCAGCTGGGATATAGTGTCTCTGCACATGCCTTCTGAGCTCTGTACAGCCGGCTAGTGACCCAACATTTTACAGACAAGAAAAAACTAGCTTAATGTTGCATTCAACAATTGGATGTATTGGAATAATTTATTCCAGAAGGGAATTATTGTTCTAGAATTCCAAGTCATCCAATAAATCTGTTGCAACCATTACAAATCAAGCTTAGTTCACAGGCTTGGTAACCTCTGGGAATGGGATAATGCAAAACATTCCACGCAAAGTTAGCAGAGTACAGATGCAAACATTCAGAAATGTTCCAGAAACTTCCATGTGTTCATAACTAAAGAGGACTTCAGTCATGGATGGAAAACCTTCTAGATGCTTTAGGTACTGAACAATTACACTCATACTGTACAATGCTCTCCTAAGATGGCATTGGACATCACATTGAAAGAGGAAAAAGAAAGTGTCTATGGGAGACATTGCAGCTCAGGGGGAGAGGATGTGCTTCCTTGGCACCTCCAGAGGAACAAAAGGTCTTGTTGGCTCAGATGAAGGGCCTATTAAGCCCTTATCATGTGTCTAGTCATCACCAGGCAGGTGTCACTTATGTCTATCCATAGCTATTGTGATAGCTGACTTCCATAAACCTGTCTAACCTTTTAACAAAGGTTATCTAACGCTAGTGGTTGTACCCACATTTTGTGGTAATGAATTTCATTTAAGTCATTGGGTCTCAGGTAGCAGAGCTGGAAGATACCTCAGCCTGAAGAACTACTGCAGTGTCACTAAGCATGTAGCCACTGGCTCTGGGCCTGGGAATTCTGTACCCCAGTCTTATCCCCTGCTAGCCCACAGAATGCCGAGCTGCTGACAGACCGTATGCTGCATGCTATTGGGGACACACACACAGCAGTTGGCCCTGGAGAGGTAAGTAAACACCCTTTTTATTCACATCCTTGTGGCCTCCAATGTGTTGCCTTAGACCCATGCCAGCTATGTAGCTGGTGTAAGTCTGAGAAGACTCAGGGAACATGTTGGGCTGGGAAAAACGGGATAGGGTCTTGGGTGCACCACTGTCACTGACATTCTCCTCTTCCTGCCCCCAAACTGCTCTGGTTCAGCCTGCTCCCCTTCCTGAATCACCCATAATTCTCCCCCATTCCGCACCCCAGCTAACTTACCTGCAGCATTGTGGGATGGAGGAAGTTCAGTGGGCCACAGTCGCCCATGCATGACCTCTGGTTGTTTGGCCTGGCGGCTGAGGCCTGCAGAAAGACTGAGAGCGTTTTGTGCCATCATTCCAGGACTTATGCTGACAGATTGCAAGATCTGTCAGCATAAGCACTGAACAGAACTGGGCCTCCCCAAAACTCATTGATTCTTTTCTTTTCATTATATGCCTAGGCACTGTCAGCTTTCCATTGAATGATGTGACTCTAGACTTTATTTTGCTTCTATGGACCAAAATGTCAATATGTTATTTTATCATTTGTTGCACAGACCACTGTAAGATTCTGAATTGGAATTTTCAGGGAGTTTGAGTTGACCGGCTTAGATTTGAACTGAGACAGTGATTTCTTTCTTCTCCCACTCTGAACATAAGAAGAGCCCCACTGGACAGGCCCATCTAGTCCAGCTTTCTGTATCTCACAGTGGTCCAGCAAATGCCTCAGGGAGCACACAAGACAACAAGAGTCCTGCATCCTGGTGCAAACACTCTGGGTGTTAACTGACATACCAAAACTAGAAAGATTAGGGCTGCAATCCTATACCCATTTTCCTGGGAGTAAGCCCCATTGAACACAATGGGATTTTCTTTTGAATAGATGTGCATAGGATTGCACTGTATGTTATCCCCAACTACTGCTGTTGTAAATTGCCACTGTACTTACCTTGTATACATTTAAATTTTGCATAGAGTTGTGACAAATTGTACACCTTGCATTTCACAGCCATTTGGCTCCATTGTTCATAATTTCCCCCCCCCCCCATACTTATGTGTATATATTTACCTGGCAAACAAGGATTACACTTCTTGCACCTGATGAAGTGGGATTAGTCTGTGAAAGCTTATGTTACAATACTTTTGTTAGTCTTTAAGGCGTCACAAGACTCTTTGCTGGGTTTGCTATAAAACTGTCCTCTTGTTAAAGAACAGTCCTCTTGTTGGCATCCCGGCTTCTGGCCTCTTCACTCTGTCACACATTCTGTTTTCCTATGATATTTTATGCTCTCTGTTCTGATCATATGACTTTGTACCAGTGGCTTTCACCTTATGCTTGACTTCAGCTCAAGCTTGCTTTCTTTAAAAAGTCTCTTGCTCCTTCATATATCTCCTCCATGGAATCTTCGCTAAGGGGACCAATCTTGTAGTTCCAGTGAGGCTTACTCTTTCTGTTGCTGGCCTGCACCTCTTTTCCCTTGCAGTCCTCTACAGTTGGGACAGCCCAGGGCCTCTGAGAGGAATTTTATCTGGGAGCACAAAGTTTCTTTCGGACCCCTTCCCTGCTCAACTGGATCATAATTTCATAGATCATTAGATCTTAAGTTCTATGAATTACATTACACGATATAAAACTATGTAGGATTATGCAAAATAGTTGGCATCCTTCAGTCTCGGAAGACTATGGTATTGCGCTCTGAATAGTGTTTCCGGAACAGTGTCATCTCTAGTGCATGAAGCCTGGGTAAGGTAGATATGGAGGATAGACTGTTACCCATGCAGCAAATCCCCCCTTTCCACGTCGCTGAAATGGCCCAATGGAAAGGCAGAAGCCAGTGCGATTGGTTCCAGCAGTGTCGCAGGAGTTGCCAGAACATGACTGTGTTCAGCCATGAACTACCTTAGTGACTCCGGCTCTGGATTTTGCCTCAAGGTTGTCTCCTGAAGCCTTTTCCATAACTGGATGTAGCCACAAGTCAGTGGAGGTTAGGGATCAGAGTTTTCCTTCTCTCAGATGAGCTGCCTTCCCAGGCTAACGAGTTCCATCTACCCGGTGGTTATCACATTAT
The DNA here is from genome assembly GCF_035046505.1 of Tiliqua scincoides. Classification (NCBI taxonomy): domain Eukaryota; kingdom Metazoa; phylum Chordata; class Lepidosauria; order Squamata; family Scincidae; genus Tiliqua; species Tiliqua scincoides. The sequence goes on along the minus strand of NC_089821.1, from coordinate 260,070,182 downwards.
GCAAAATGTGAATGCTATATATGCAATATATATACAATATATGCAAACATTTTCTGACATTCCAGGAAATTTCCAGCTCTCCTCCTTTGGGTCTTGAGCCCCCCCTTTTGACCCTGAGCCCAGGTACGATGTACCCCCTGTACCCCCTTCTCATGGGCCCTGGCGAGATCGAAAAATGTAAGAGCTGAGGAAATTTTGAGGCCCCTTCCTTTGGCTCCTTGGCCCCCTTTTTGACCCTGGGCCTGAGTACAATTTACCCCCTGCAATCCCCTCTCATGGACCCTGGGACTGCCCTCTCACCTAATATCTGATTGTGTTGGATAGGATTGCTTTATGAGAGCCATGTCTGCTTTGTGTTGGTCTTGAGTGTTTTTCTAATCTCCTAAAGTCCTTCATGCCTCATCTGAAATGAAATGCAACAGCTAACACTAGCAATGTTTTCTGGAAACAGAGCTTCTGTATATAGAAATACATGTCTCTTCCCCATAAATCAGCACACTTGTATCCAGATGAAAGCATATTTTGCTGCGGGGGGGGGGGTAAGTACTGATGTTGTTGGACCGGAGTGATATACTGGTTAGATTGCTGGACGAAGGCCAGCAGAACTGGGTTCAAATCCCTGCTCAGTCATGAAGTTCACTATTTATTGCACTTGGGCAAGTCACGGTTCTTCTTTCCTCTCCCAACAGCTCTGTGAGGTAGATCTGACTGAGAGATAAGAACCATGTATACTCCTCAAAAGGATGGGATTACACATGTCACTCATTCATAAGGTCAACTGAGAATGCCCTCTTAGAGCCCAATCCTGTGCTCGGAGGCACGGCTCTGTACCACCGAGCACTGTCGCAAACATGCCGTAAGGCACGTTTGCTAGCCTCACTGCTGGGCTCCTGCCCGTGCTAGCCCAGTGCTGGCCAGTGCTGAGCTAGCGCAGGGCGGTCGCCCAGCTTGGCGGTCTCCCGGACCGTGGCACGGTAAGCAGGGGCAGGGAAGGGGGTGGGGAGGAGGTGTTGCGGGGAGGGGGGAGGCTGGCGGGTGGTGGGGAGAGGGCGGGGGAAGGCATGACGCAGAGGTGTGATGCGGGGAGGGGGCGGGCTGGAGGCATGCCGGGAGGGAGGGAGGGAGGCGGGTCTGTGGAGCTCTGCTCCACAGGATCTAAGGTGTTGTGCTCTGCGCCCTACATGAGCACCTTTACCTTACGGTAAAGTGAGTAGCCCCATTTCAGGGCTGCTTACCTTACCCGGGAGAAGGGGATGAAAGTCCCCTTCTCCCGAGGCACCTCCCATGGTAGCCCGGGCTGCACAGGATCCGGCGACAGCCGTTCTTGGTGCCGCCGAGCCTGGGTGCCCCGGGCAGCTCAGGATTGGGCTGCCCTCTAGACCTCTTGTTGATTTTGTCCGACACAAAGCGTTCACAGAAAAAGTATTCTTAGTTTCTACCTTGCAGCTCTGGAACAGCCATCTTTTGCAGCCATGTCTGCACTTTTTTTTTTTTTTAACCTGGCAGCAAGCTTGAGCTTTTAAATTTTTAATTACATATGTTATTTATATTGCAGCAACCGTGTCCATAGCTTTTATAGGAGAATGGGCACCCATCCCAAGGATCTTACTATCTTCTACAATATCTTTAACATTTGTTTGACTTTTTACAGTTTAATTTTATTTAAGGGAATGATCTATCTATCTATCTATCTATCTATCTATCTATCTATCTATCTATCTATCTATCTATCTATCTATCTATCTATCTATCTATCTATCTATCTATCAGGATGGCTTACAATAACTTCTAATGTTTATAACATTATATAATAAAAAGTACCCTATCAAAATCACAATCCACCAAACAAAAAAAGCAATGGGCTAAGAAGGGGCAGGTGTGGGATCACCAGCAGATAACACTAAAAGTGAAAGAAAGCCTGGGAAATTTAAAACAGCCTTTGCTTCAGCCCCAACTGTGTCTCTCTGGCGAGAGAACCCAATCACTGGGGAGAGAACCCACCTGTCATGACCTCCCTGCCTCACCAGAGGAGGCCAGGGCACCCAGAGAGTGGCCTCTGAAGACAGATTTTAACATGGTTATTTTACATGGGCAGCTGCTCTCCTGCTGACAGAATGAGTGTTCCACCAGAGCTGACTGCAGTTGTAAAGACTACTCTGGCAGCATGCAGAGGTGTGTATCACCCGAGTGCTAGTGGGAAGGTTGGAGCCTTTCTGCATGATTCAGTGGATCCAGGAGGACCTGCCAAGGCAAGAAACTTGGTGGAGAAGGTAGAATGGGGCAGAACAGGGGAGGAAGAGGGCAGAATGGGGAGGTGATGGGGGAGGACGGAACAGGGAAGTGACAGTAGTGAGGGATGGGCCGCCACCAAATCCCATTCCAGGTCTGATCTTGCAGCACAGGTCATGGACTTGCATCAGCAAAATCACCAGCTCAGGTTCAATTAGATCCTCTGCGCCTCAGAGGCTTACTGTTGATTGTTCCCCAACCCAGAGGAGTCCTTCACAATAGCCCCCTGCAGGATGCAGCAGTAGCCATTTTGGGGTTGCTGCATCAGTGGGAGGAAGAATAGGATTGAACTTTTACAGTTGAATCCTGAGCTGCCCAGTGTGTGGGGCTGCAGCGGAGCTGAAAATGGCTGCTGCTGCAGTCTCCTTGGGAGAAGGGGACTTTCGTCTCGTTTCCCCAGGTAAAGCAAGTAGCCTCGTGATGGGGCTACTCGATTCTACAACAACCCAAAGGTCAGCGTAGAATGAAGAACTTCCATGTTGGGCAGGTGGCCCGACACAGTGGATCAGGATTTGGTGGAGCAAAGCTCCATCAGTCCCACCTCTCTCCATCACCGCCCCCCAGCACGCCTCCTCCATCCCAGAGCTCCTCCTTCCCACCTTCCCCTACGCCCCACCTACCTCTCCTGCCCAGTGATCCATGTGACTGCCAAATGTTGGAGCTCCAGTGCTCCACCAGCGCTAGCTCAGCACTGGCCAGCACCTTATGGCATGTTTGCGACAGTGCACACCGGTGGTAAGCCGGTATGCCCTCTTTAGAATTGGGCCCTAAATCTATTAAATATTAAATTGATTGTTGCACACAATTGCATTCTCCCTATGTCTGTTACATATCAGTAAAGTTATCTGTCGATATGTCTTCAAGATCCCAGCATGTATGCCTGTAACCTAATAATTATATATGATTTACTAATACATATTATAATTATAATATATTATAATAATTACTAAGCATATTTAAGCATTCAGCAACCGTTACCCTGCACATGCCTGATCTTGTCTGATCTCGGAAGCTAAGCAGGGTCAGGCTTGGTTAGTACTTGGATGGGAGACCTCCTGGGAATACCGGGTGCTGTAGGCTTATACCATAGTCTTTCGAGACTGAAGGTTGCCAACCAAAGCCTTTTGTATACATGATCTTAGAGCTGTCAACAGCAGTCTTGAAAGGTAGATTAGTTATTATTAACACCATGTTTCTGGTGCGGGGGTGGAAGGATGAATGGTTCACCTAAGGCCACACAATGAGCTCATGGCTGAGCAAAAATTGGGGACTTTCCAGTTATGGAGTCCCAGCTCTCAACTAATCAGCAGTGCTTTTCATCATGCTTTGGAGTATATTGACTCATACAGAAAGGATCTCTCTCTTCAGAATATTGTTATGGGCTCTTGCTGACTGTTCTTTTGTTACATGAATAGCTCAGCATGGTCAACTGATGGGAGCTCATGGCTGAGAGGAAGTTGGCAATGCCTCTGTGTATGAATGAGATGCCCATCATGGGGAAGATCCACCTACCCAGTCTTGGCTATGGGGAGGGGAAAGGGGAAGGGGGCAGGATTATGTGAATGTGCTCATGTACGAAAACAGTAGCTTGACACTGGGAATAATAAGAGAGCAGGGAGTTGGCTGAAGTCATGTTGAGGTCTCTCTCTTTTTCTCCATCTAGTCTGACTGACTGCTGACACCATCCCTACCCCAGATAATCAGAGTCCCCTCGCCCATGGTGTACACAGGTACCACCCCATGTTCATCAAAGCTTCTGGGAGGACATGCCCAGAGCTTACAGTCCTGTTCCCTCTGAATTGTTTATCAAATTTGATGAGGGGAAAAAAATTAGCCATGTTGGTGAATGCCTGCTTTATTATAATCATTCTAAAAGAAATTGCAGGTAGTTTGCTATCTTTTTCTCTCCTGCCCCAGAGAGCCCTTCCATCCTAGAACAGGTCTCAGAACACGCATTTTTGCCATATAGGATGGGAAATTTTGCATGTGCTACATAATTCTAATCTATTAGAGATGACTGGGGGAAAAGAGCACAAGGGGCCTGATTACCATCTGAACAGAGAAGTGTTTCTAATACTTTGGCTTATATCTTGAAATGTTTCAGTGGAGAAGAAAATGTATTTCCTAGAGTAGTCTCCTGTATAATTTTCCTTGTCAACATCTCATTTTCTTTCCCCCAGACATCATCTTTCAGTATGTCAGACAGAGATGAAATGGATCTGAGGACACTCACATCATTACACTGTGTGTTAGGCACACAAATGTTTGAACTGCTGGAAGAATTCTCTGGCCTTCCTGTTTTCTACAAGCTGAAAGGGAAGCTGAAATGACTTCAGATTTTATCTGGGCCTCTTTACAATATCTAATTGTTTTGGGCTTAATACAGTTTGCCACACTGGCAGTTGGAAAGGATCAGAAGAGGCTTGTCTTAAGTCTCGAAGGTTCCTATGCACTTGACTTAGGAGTACTCCTAGATAGAAAATGTGCACGGACACTTGTTTACAGTCTGTCATCTACATTTTGCAATAAGGAAGTGAAAGGCCTGCAAAGTGGGCGATGCTGACGTCATGCCCACCACATTCATTTTTCTCTGTAAACAGCTTGCATGTCTGTGTGGGATTAAATAAAAAGAGCTGTAACGTGGAGATAGTATCATTTCCTTCTGGCAGGCTTCTAATGTTAGACTGGTGAAGTAACTCTTGCGTCTCACCAAGTCTGATGCAGCAGGGGATGAGGTACCATTTCATATGGAGAACCAGCTTTCATCAGGACTCATTCTTACACTTTAGTAAGTGTAAGAGGCTACCTATTCCAGAATAGGAATGGTAGTTCAAGTTGATTAGGTTGATCAGCACATAAGCCATACACCTATTTATCTAAAATCTTAAAACCAGAGTTTAAAACCACAAAGAAACAGAATTTGGCTATATCCACAACACACTCTTTGCAAAGACTACTTAACAGTAATTTCAATCTTAAAGCGTCTGAAAACATAGAAAATTTATGTATCCATTTCTTTAAGAATCGATCTCTCCCTGCTGTATATTTTGGGCATCGGAAAAAGATATGCACTGGGGTGTCTAATTCAGTTAAAGGACAATCACAATAATGCCACAATAATAATGCAATCTTTGGAAGTCCCAATTCCAACCGTAATATATATAGGAATGGTATAAGTAACAATGGTTTGAGCCTCCCTATTGGCTCTGTCTTATTTTCCATCAAGCCTTTGCCACCCTCCTCCACCCCCATTCTGCCCTTCCACACCCTTTCCTGCCTCCCTGCCAACTTGACTTGCCTTGGTGGGTCCTCCAGGATCTGCCGACCCATGCAGAAGAGCTCTGGATTTCCCACTGGCACTCGGGCAGCATGCGCCTCTGCATGCTGTCAGAGTGGTCTTTACAACTGCCATAAGGAAGTCAGCGCTGGTGGAACGCCCATATAAAATAACCATTTTAAAATCTGGGTGCCTTGGCCTCCTCTGGAGAGGCGGGGGGGGCATGATGGGTGGGTGATGGGTGATTGGGTTTCCTCCCCAGAGAAACACAGTTTTGAAAGGTAACCTAGTTATTATTAACCGCATTCATCACATTAGCTAAGCATGAACCTCGAAGAGGTGTGACCTCACCTTGTAATTAACTTAATTGGCAGATAATTGCAGGTGACAATACACGCTTGATTTCTACAGATCAAACCACTATTAAGGGCACAGGTCAGTTGGCAATGCTCAGGAAATCAGGCAGCTGGTTTTCGTTTTTCTACCTCCTCCCACAAGTTCATACGTGGTTAACTTGCAACTACTTGTTAGGAAAGTAGAACTTTCCCAGCGCTTAGTGCTGCTTCTTCCCGAAGTGGTTGAGGAGGAAGGCAATCCGATGGATGTGTTCTCATTCCCCCTCTCCTCCATTTAGTGGCAGTCCAGTGAACTTTTGGGGAAGCCATTTTCAAACCAAATCGGATCAAGCATCTAGTTGTATTTTCTCCACAGTCATGAAGCCCAGACAGTTGTTTTGATTCTAAAAAGTAAACTGGAATGTTCATATAACATCTAAAAAATGTTATAGGCATTTCTATCCATAATGCAGAATATGATCATTAGGCAACAGTGTCTTGGTTTAGTTCTCATTCCTGCTTAATACCAATATAACTCGAGGGACTTCAGTGGATTTTTGCCAAACTGTAAAGGAGATTAAAATCAGGCTGCCCAGCTGGAGCATGGCATGTAGCAAATGTAAAAATAAACAGTATACTATCAGGAAAATCTAAATGCAGCCTTGCGCTTTTAACAGCACAGAGACTGTTTTTGTAAGAAATCGGCCTCCAGGAATCTCATCTCAAAGAAATGAGTACAACATCCTCTCTGACCAAGTGGCTTGTATACCACTTGGGTATGCTCAGCAGATTGGCACTGTCTTGAAGAAGATTGACTGAGTGCCAAGGAAGAATTCTTAGAGTGCCAGAAGTTTCCCAATGGAAATCATACTCAGTCGCATGACTCTTAACACGAAGCACGAACACTGCGCTCTGTGCACCTGGGTTTTGACGAGGAGAAAGCACACCCCATTTCCCATTCCTGCCTGAATCACTCTCCCAGTCAAGTATTTTGAAAACAGACATTTTTCCAATCATAAAATGTGCAGCACATCTTAAGAACTGGCAATGAGCTCTGCTGGATCCAATCAATTGGAACTGTTTGCTCTAGCATCCCCCGCCTTTGGGAAGCTCAGAAATGGGAGGCGTATGCAGACAGCCTCTCCTATGCATGTTCCCCCCTCCCCAAGGAGTAAGTACCACTGTATTCAACAGGGCTTAGTTATAGATAAATGTGCATAGGAATAGAACCTTACTTATTCTTCTAAGAGCTTTTGCCTGAATCAAAGCCTAAGCACAGTACCATAGGGCAAAGGGAGGCTTACATTCAAAGACAGAGGATTAACAGATGCATTTTGGTTTATTTTGAGACTATTTTTTAAAGGAACATTGAACACTATTAAGCATACTAGTAGAGATATACATACTATTTATAGCTTTTTTAAAAAACAGTGTTATGATCCTCAGAAGATTCTCAGTGCCAAGCTCTACTTTTCCCTGCTTCCTGCCCTCCACCCCAGCCACAAGTAAAGGTTAAAAGCAAGAGTCAAGGTAACAAAATGTGGAAGCAGCATGAACTGCAGCTAAATTATCTGTTCAACAGTAAGAAAAGCTCAATGCAGTGTGAAATAAGTGAGCAATGTTAGCCACGAACTGGCAGATAACATCTGTGATTCATAAGCAGTAAGTATGCGAGTGAAAGTTACCAAGGAAAAAGTTTGGGTGCCAAGACATTCAGGAAAGAAAGCTGCATTTTTTTAAATTGTTTGCAATGGCACACTCAGATGGAAGGTCAGCTGGAACAGTGGTTCAGTCCCAGTCCCATGTGATGTTGACTAAGTTTGGGTTTGTGCTCTCTCTCTCTCTCTCTCTCTTAACTTCAGGGGATTATCAACAGTTTACAGCTTGACCTGGACAATGACACTAATTTCTCACACGTACTTGCATGCAAAGCATTAGCATTAGTCTAAAAAAACTAGGCACAAACAACAGCAAACTATATGACAGAGAAACTAACACAGGGACCAGACACTGCCATAAATCCCAGGCAGCCTGAATGCTTGAAAAGACTAGATCAAATGCTAACAGGAAGCAGGAAGTTAACTGCTTCCTGTTAATGTTAGTCTTCAAGCATTCAGGCTGCCTGCAATGCTATAAGCTTGCATGCTTATAGTGACCTGTAAAAGGCCACAGTAAGCCTATAAACAATGTTAATGGGCACGCAGGGGGCGCAGGTGCCCTGGATTTGTGGATAACTGAATCTATGGATACCAGATCTGCAGATATTGGGGTGGGGGGTGGGTGCCTATATTTGTAAATACATGCTCAGCAATTCTGTACGTCCTTGCATCCATTGTCCAGACAGGCACCATTGCAGTGTATCTTCAGAACTGGAAATGATGGGAGACGCTTCCCATTACAAGTCCCACTGCAAGTACAATGGGCATACAAGTCCCATTGTATTCAATGAGGCTTACTCCCAGGAAAGTGTGTACTGTATAGGACTGCAACCTCAGTATGTAAACAGTGCTGCTGCTGGATATTTGGGCATTGACCTTGTCCTTGATTCTGTACCTTTCTGGAAAAACCAGCTCTTTTCAAACGGATCTATATGTACGCCTGCATCAAAAGTTCAAGAAGGCATCAAGTTTCAAACAAAACACTTTGTGAAAGTTGAAGGCAGCAGCCCTGCATTCCGCTGTCAGTTATAAGGGAAACATACCTTAACAGGAAGAATGCATCATTTCCTCTTTGAGATGCAGTCCTATTTTAAGCCACTGATGTTTGTCTAGACATTACTGGTGCGTTGCTGATCTGTTTTTATCTGTATTCTCTGATATGCAATATAAATGATACTTGCTCGTCAGAAGGTTAATTTTTTTTTAGATCTTGTATGAATCAAAAAAAGACATTCATATGGTGAATAAAGCCACTGAAGTTTGTAGACTGTTTTAAAGATTAATAGGGCATATGCTTTTGTGGCCTAGAGCAGGGCTGTCCAAACGTTTTGGCAGGAAGGCCACATCATCTCTCTGACACTGTGTCAGGGACCAGGAAAAATAAGTTAATTTACATTTCAAATTTGAATAAATTTACATAAATGCATTAGAGATGGAACTTATATGAGTGAATGAAGATCTTGCAATAGCTCATAGCCTACGAGCTCATAGCCTCGTAGCAAGGCCTGCCTTTCCTTTGCTGCCACTGCTGCATCACAGACATGAAACAACAAGCAGTGAAAGGAGCCCTTGTCCCACAGCTCACACGAGAGGTCAAACAGTTGGCTGTCACGCTGAGAGCAGTTGCATTGGGCCAGCACGGGCTCCACCAAGTCTCCAGAGGGCCAGAGCTCATTAGAGACTGGGGGTACCCAGTGGGCCTGATTGGGAGTCTCTGAGGACCACAAGTGGCCCCAGGGCTGGGGTTTGGGCACCCCTGGCCTAGAGCCCACTTCACCAGATAGAGCCCACTTCACCAGAAAGTGTTATCTGCAGTTGGTATGAAGGTATAGGTATGAAGGAAAATAATTGTAAACAGTGAGGTTAGAAGGCCATGAAATAACTTTGTGAATGATGAAACGTTTTGACCTTACTGCTTATATTTGTGTTCCTCTAAACTGGGACTCCAAACTTGCAGCTACTGGGATGACATCACACAGTCTGACTCTTATGGTGACTCAGAGCAGGTCACTCATAGAAACAACTTATGCAATGTCTGCATAAATCCAAAAATTTTCACAATAGGAGAAAAATATTTGCAAGTGCGGGGCTGCTTGTCCCTGTCCACACATGCGTACACATGCATGCGTGTGTGCAGATGCACAGTTTGTCAATGAGAGTGGCCCATCCAAGCAGTTGTTTCATCCAGCTGGTAGAAGAAGGTGCATGGTGGTGGGCAGAAGTGAGGGGGGAAGGAAGGGGTAGTGGTTTGAATTTAATGACATGGGGCAAGTAGGCTGGTCAAAAAGTGTTAGTGGGCACCAGTGTTTCACCATCCAATCTCATTTTCAGATCTGGTTTAGCTGTCTCTGGAACTTGATCCATAATCTACTGTTTTTAGTAAAGCCCTTAGGGGTCACATTGCACCAATTTTTTTTTATGATGTACATTTCCGAGTGTGTGCCTTGACTTTTTCCTTTTCTTCTCCTCCAATGATCCTCTCTATGCTCTTTAGTGGCCTCTGCTTCTTTTTATTCATGCTTTTTAGTGTTCTAAAACTAGAAAGTCTGAATTCATGGACCCACTGGCGGACCTAGAGGGGGGCAAACAGGGCAAATGCCCTGAGTGCCGACTTTCCAGGGGTGCTGCCCTGCGCCTCACCCCCCCACAGGAGGAGCATCACCCAGGAGTGCTGTGGAGAGGCAGCTTGCTGCCTCTCTGTCAGTGCCTCAGCGCTGACTGAGCCGCCCCCTCCCCTCCTCCTTTATAGGAGGATAGGAAACGGGTGCCCTAGAGAGGCACTGACGCTCTAGGACGCCCATCACCTATCTTCCTATAAAGGAGGAGGGGAGGGGGCGGCCCAGTTGGTGCCGCTGGAGAGGCAGCTTCCCACTGCCTCCCAGGAGCACTCCTGGGCACCCCTGCTCCGCCTCTGAGGGTATTCCTCAGAGGTGGAGGAGAAGTGGTGCCCGCCCCCTCCAATTTCAGAGGAGACACGTGCTGCTTCCCAGGCCCCCAAGGAGCCTTCCCCAAGGAGCCCCAGACTACTGCCATAGAGACCTCTGCGCCACTTACAAGCGGTGCGGAAGGCTCCGTGGGGGCCTTGGCTGCTTCCTCCGTTCCCCCTTGTTTTCAAAGGGGGAACGGAGGAGGTAGCTGCACAGAAGTAATTGCGGTGACGATGACGTCACCGCAATTACTTCTGGGTCAGCAACGGGGGGTGGAGAAGAGGGCGTGGGGGCAAAAACGGGGGGTGAGGGGTGGAAAACGGGGTTGCCCTGGGCGTGGGGACCCCCAGGAACGCCACTGCATGGACCCAGCCAACTCTTTCCCCATTTTTCCTTCCAAATTTTCAGTTGTGTAACGACAGTAGTGAACCACCAGAACTGCAGTCTGAAACATCTTCTGGGGAGCAACACTGTCCCAAATCCTTGTGGATCCACACAGCCAGACTGGCCATTGGCACTTCATAACCAGAAGATCTATAAAAGTCTTCCTATTTAGGCGAGGACCTTTTCTGGGCAGCAACAGTTTTCCCTGAACCTGTTGTGTCCCTCCCTACTTCTGGCTCCTGAAGTCAGCTTCCAATGGCACAGCCCTGAGAATTTGCTTGAGATGGCATGTTCGTGCACAGTTCTAGTAATAACCCCTTCTCCAAAGTCCTGCCAGTTGGAAGACCTTTGGTCTACCAGGATTATGTGCATGCATTTTTCCTCCCCTGTTCTAGAAACACTTTTGCCAGCAAATTTCCTGGATTGTGCTGGCTGCATGTTTCACAGTTTTTCCCCCAATGAAAATTTCAAATTCAATTTCTGTCCTTTGCCTGAGTGGTCTCCAGATCAGTGTTTGCAGAGGCAGGAGGAGGCAACTGCTAAAGTTAATCAGGAGAAGCTGAAATGTTGCAGCCTGCAGTTGTAATTTTGTTTGTGTGTGCACGTGTGTGTGTTTTTTCCATTGATCTATAGTTGCGGCCTTTTCAAACAATGTTATTAAAGAGAAACCGCCAATGTTTGGAATCGTGTGTCAGGCTCCCACTTTGTGATTAAGCAACAGTTTTAATTGGAAGCTTGACATTTAAAGGGTGTGAGATGTAAATCAGGCCAGGATCTGGCTTTAATCACTGTTGGGGCATGTTTCCCTTTTTAGCCTAATGAAGTCCTGGGGTTGGCGATCACAGCGCATTTGGATTGGTGTAGATATTCATCTTGCATATTTCCTGAGGTGGCGCTCCTAATTCTGTGGGTTGTCTTTATTTTTTCTCTCAGTAGGAGGCCTGAAAAGAGCAAGGCCCCTTGATTTCTATGGTGTCAACACACCAGTGGTTGGGTTGGCAGAAGGCAAGACTCAGTTGGGCCTGTCTTTAAGGCATGCCAGAAATCTTTCTTTCTTCAAGCATCAAAATTCTGAACCCCAAAATTCAAAAGCAGTTTGCCAGGTGGGTAGGTAAGGTTGCTCTTTTTAGGGAAAAAAAGGGAAACCAACAACCCTGTTAGGCCTGTGCAGCGCATCCCATACTGTGGCTTTTGTTAGAGGCTGAAGCTTGATGGTAGAACATAAGCGTTAAATGCCCTTGACATATCCAGGTTGCATAGAGAGAAATATCTGTCTTGAACCCTGAAGAGCTGTTGCCAGTTGACAACACTGAGCTAGATAGACCAGTGGACTGATTCAGTGTAAGGCAGTTTCCTATAGACTGGAAACTTCAATTTAATTTCATGCTGAACCCCTGCCTGGACACCCCCTCCCCAATGCTGCTGCCCTATTCCCACTGGTCACTAGGAGAAGTGGCAGTGGTAGAGACAGCAGCACTGGTGCTGAGGAAAAGAGGGACATCTCTTAATATCTGCCCACTACCTTCCTCTTTCCCTCAGCATCCAGTGCCACCACTGCTGCCACTTCCTTGAATGCTGTTGCCAGCCATTAGACAAAGAGGCAGCTGTGGTGCTGGACACTGAAGGATAGAGGTAAGTCCTTCTGACCCTCCACTTGCATGCTACCTGCAAAAGGAAAATGGAGCCAGTCCAGACTCCATGGAGCAATAGCCTAGGGGAGGTGGTGGAGCAATGAGGGATGCCACCTGCAACTTGCCACCTGATAAAAAGTTTCAGATGTCATGACCATACCACAGTTTGGCCATTGTGTTGACTTGAACTGGTTCCCAATTCTGAGAGGCTAAGAGATGTGGTCTGGTGGTTGAGCTTTCCTAAAGAAGCTAAGCAGGTTCAGCCTGGATTCTTGCCTTGGAAGGGAGACTGGAAAGCTGCTGACAGATTTTGCGAAGGCTCTGTGAGAGGGTGGAATGGCTGGTGTCACAAATGAAACTGGTATATCCCTTCTTCCATTCTTCCAAAATGATAACTGGAAGGGAACATGATTCAGATGTACTGTATACAGTTATGTACAGTATTTTTCCTTCTCTAATAGTACTGGAAGTTCATAATTCTGTGAAGTTTAATTCTGGGTAGGCAGAAGGTTCAGGACTGTCAGAAGGCACATCACTTCTTGTGTTCTTCCCAGAATCCATAATCAATATATGGAAGACTTATGTGAAGTCATATAGCTTGTGAACTCTGGGAGAGAAATAGGGCTAGTAGGACAGTTCTTTCACTGAGGAAAAAAAACCCTAAAATGCTGAACGACTTCAATATTTTCCTGCTCTTACTCAACCAGCTTTTTCATGGGTTATTGGAGTGTAATTATTATCTCCACTGTATGGATGATGACACACACAATAGCTTGTTCCAGTTCTATGACTCAGCATTTTAAAATTATGTAATAATAATAACAACAACAACAACAACAACAACAACAACAACAACAACAACAACAACAGGTATTTATATACTGCCTTTCTTGGTCTTTATTCAAGACTTTATTCAAGGCGGTTTACATAGGCAGGCTTTATTAAATCCCTTATTAAATAGGGATTTTTACAATTTCAAAGAAGGTTCTTTCTTTCAAGAACGACTACATTCAAGGTGTTTCAATTCCGATCTGGCTTCACATTCTGGCCTCCATCCTCCCACACTCAGAGCAGATGGAATTGCTCGGCTTCAGCTTGTCAGCTGCTCCAAGGTCGCACGGTGCCAGTGGCCTCGAACTGGTGAACTTGTGGATGTTATCTTCAGGCAGACGGAGGCTCTACCCTCTAGACCAGACCTCCTGCCTCCTCCTGTACTTAACTCTTTAGCCATTCCCTGATTTCCTATGTCAAATTCATAGGGGGCACATCTGCTAGCTCGGATAGCAAAATGAAATGTTCACCTCACAATGCCAGGTGCAAAGGAGTGGCACCAAGATGCAGGTATCTTGTTGTCTTGTGTGCTTCCTGAGGCATCTGGTGGGCCTTTGGCCTGATTTAGTGGGGCTCTTTTTATGTTCTTATGTTCACGTACAGAGGCAGTATTTCTTGCAAAACCAGACATTGAGCTCATAACGGAGTGGCCATGACTTCCATGCCCTGGTTGTAAACTTCCAATCCAATCCTAACTTGCACTGGAGCAGGCAGGCCAGTGGTCTGCACTGCATCCAGTGCAAGTTTGGGGCTGACTGTAGTGCAACCTGAGGCAAGGGGAAACTCTCCCCAGGGAGAGCCAAAGCGGCTCCAGTTAGTCTACTCACATCTGAAACAGCTCAGGAGGTGGCACAGATCCAAGCAGACCGGAGCGGCCTGGAGCCGCTCTGTGCTGCCCAGGGAACAGGACTAGGATCTGGCATAACTGCCGGGTCCTGACCCTGTCTCCCATTCTCCACCTGCCTGCTCCTGGGAATGCCCGCTGCCTGTTCTCCCCCTGCCCTGGAACGCCCCCTGCCCCCTCCCCGCCTCCTCCCTGCCCTTCCCACCCCCCCAACCCCTGCATCGGCCGAACTCAGCTGACACAATCTTAGTGTACTGGGCACAAGGATCCAGCGTGGGGATCCTTGTGCTGGCCTCCCTGACTCTTAAGTTGATGCAAATGCGTCTTTTGGCACATTTTTAACAGCCCTGGATCGGTGCAAATGACTTGAGCCAGCCTAACCCGGGGGTTGGGATTGCACCCTTTTGGAAACATCTGACTGGCTACCAGTGGAAAATGATAGATCTGGTCTATTTTAGCAAGGCAGTTCTTCAAGAGCACCCTCAAAATACTTTATAAATGCTCACTATTATTATTGGACTTGGGAGGGGTTATTGGGAGGGGTTAATTCGTTAAAAATGTATCCATTTAAATTAATTAAAAACTGAACTAAATTGATCAATCATCTTAATAAATGAAGAATATTTGAATGACTTAAAAAGGTGTCCCCAATTAATTGAGTAGCAGATCATTAAATTTGTAATTATTGTAAATGCAAGCCCTTATAAAAACTGCAGATAGAAAGCATTTTTTAGGGTCAAACTACAGGTTACATTAAAGGTGCAATTAATAGAGAGGCTTAAAGCTGTAAGCATACCAGATATGGCCCTTTTCAGCCCCAGTCAGCTCTGGGGGCCCATTGTGGTGTGGGAGTGCAGCATGCAGAGTTTTGTTTTTTTTTAAACAGAGTCTGTTTTTAAAACAGTCTGTTTTTTTTTTTAAATATACCTTCTCCCTCTGCCATTTTCATACCAAAATTATTCCTCAAAACAGTTATTCCCTTCAAAGTGGCTATTTTTGCAAGTAACTTCTCTGGAGTTACACGCCTCTTCAGGGAGTAACATTTTGTGGAAAAATGATGTTGTGGGACATACCCCCCCCCCAACACCAACATGTGTTGTGCTCTAGTCAGGCTCTACAGGTCAATACAGGTTGGACCACAGTATCCATGGGGGATCCGTTCCCAGACCCACGGCGGATAACAAAACCCACGGATAATTAAATCTGTGAGTTAAAGTCCAATAGGGGCTCTAGATGTGACTGAGCCCTTTAAAGTGCCCTGTAAGCACCTCCGGGAGTCTGTCTGAGGCCTGCAGAGTCTGCACACGGCTGCTGCAGGCCTCAGAAAGGCTCCCAGATGCGACCAAAACATCCGAGATACTCAGTGGGTGGTCAGCTATGGGTTTGGGACCCACAGTGGGTGAAATCTGCGGGTCCCAAGGCCATGAATAAAGAGGACCTGCCTGTGTAGGATTGCACTGTCAGTTGATGGGTAGCCCAATCATAGCTAACTTCCTGTACAGCAATGCAGTGGCACCAACATAGCATTTGCTGTATCCCGTGGCGGGGGTTTGGCCTCCAGAGGCCTCCACAGGGTAAGGGAACATTTGTTCCCTCCCCCAGGGTAAACCCCTGCTGGCTTGATGGGTCAACACAGACCTATGCCAGTGATATTGTTTGCACAAGTCTGTGTTGACCTGTGAAGGCTGATTGAGCCTGGGAAGGGGGTTTGGATAGGTGGATGCCGTTGCCGCTGAACCTGGGACTCAGTGGGACTTACTTTTAAATATGCTTTTATAACATTATACTTTAATAAGTTTTTAATTAAGTGACAGCTGTAATATTGCTTGAACCATGATGAGACTAGCAGTCAATGGTGACTTCTAATTTTGGTGTAAATATTATATAAATAGCAGTTTCAGATCACATTAATCAGAGCCCATGAAATACAGAGTTGCCATTTCAAAATGTGGAAGTAGTCAAGGGGTTAAAAGAATTACCTAAAACTGCTGGGTCGGGCTATAAGTTTTACCGTGTCATCCTAATACTCTTTTTATGAAACTGGAACTATCCAGCTCTAATTTAAACAGGGAAAAAAAGAAAGAAAAAACATAAAACCCCTTTCTTTATTCTTTTTTGTTTTGTTTTAAAGGATAATGTAGCCTTTGGAATCTGCGCACAAGTCCTTTCAAGTGAACTCCTTAGTTCAACATTCTGCCTCCATTTCCTGCAAGAAAATGTTTTATATAAAAGCAACTTTAACCTTTCCAAAGAGTTCATTTACTGTTATGTTTGGTATCGACTTTCGAAGAAAAAAAAGAAATGCAGTGGGCTTTCTAGAATGGTATAGTTTCTGTTTTCAATATTGGGCATTTAAAAAAGGGGGGCATGTGTAATAAGACAGAAATAAAATATGGTGCCAGAAGACCCTCCCTGCATGAATTCAGTATGTGAGCAAATGAGCAAGTGGTTTAGAATAACTCTCATTGCTGAAAGCCAAGAGCTGGGCTTGATCTATCCAGGAGCATGCTGGTAACAAATAACATATTGAATCCCTTGGCCATGAGAAAATGTCAAACCGTCCTTTGATAGATGATGAAACTTATATAGCTTGTGGAGTGCGGCAGAGAAACATATGACCATTAAACTATTAATCCCACTGAGAAGAAGGGGGCTGGGAGCTCTGAAAAGGCTGAATTTGAGCCTTAATTAATATTTTTCTGCTCTTGCTTAATCAGCTTTTTCATGGGTTATTGGCTCTGAGTTGCTGGAGTCTAAGTATTAATCTTCCTCACTCTGGGGATAGTAACATGTTCTTGTTCTATGAATCTGCGTTAAACAACAACAACAAAACTGATTTAACTGAGGCATTCAGCCCAATTCAAACATGTACTTGAGCAGGCACAAGTACACCTGCACCAGCTCCTGAGTGTCACAGATGTACCATCAAGCATGTTTGCATGGACTCAGGAGTTGTCTGAGCCAATGTAGAGAACTGCACAGGCTTGCCCGGGCCAGATTCAGCCCCTGTGCCTGCCAAGGATGGTAGATTTGTGCCAGGCAGCACAGGGGGTAGGAGAGGGTGTCAGGAGGGAGATGTGGAGGCAGGGAAGGGGTGTTTCTGGGTAAGGGAGCGTGGAATGGGGAGGATTGGGCCTGGAAACGGAATCAGTGTTGGCAATGCATGCCATATCCTAACCCCCACTCCTAGGCCAGGCAGCTTTGGCTGTAGTTCCATATGGCAGGCTTGGGCTCAACATGGCGGTCAGGTAAAAATAGCCCCTTACCCTGAGGTGATCAGCAGCTTTCCAACCTGGGTTGGATACCACGCAGGTCACTGCGGCTTGGCTGCACCCGCACAGGTTAGGATTGTGCCCTGATTGTACTAGTGGTGAAGTTCTTCAACATTGCTGTGATGAGCTTTTGCACAGTGAGGAACAAATAGTTTGAGTGTCTATTGGAGTAGAGCTTCCCCCTCAGGTCTCCCTTGCCTCCCTCAGTGCAGGTGTCAGGCAAGGCTGCTGTCAGCACAGGGGGCACCCATGGGCAGCTGCTTAGTACCCAGTACCCTGTGGGATCCACTGCTGATGCTTGCCCTGCCCATCCTGGGAGGTTCCAGGCAAACTAGAAACTAACTGGGTAAAGTCCCGTTCCCTTATTGTGGCAGCGGCTGTTGATTTCTTACATTCTTGGTGGCTTGACGATGACAGCAACAGTCTTTTAGCTTTTAGCTTGCAATGTTTTTGTTCCTGCGCAATGCCCCATTGACTGTTTGATGCCACTCATATCGGAGGAAGCCTGCCACAGGTCACCTGCCAGAGGGTTATGTACACCCATGCAGATCATGCCATCCTTAGTCAGGAAAGACAGCATGAGCTAGCAAGGAAGAAACAAAACAAAACACAAACGTGCCTCCCTCTGTAAGGCACCCTGTTTGCTTCCTATGTTTCTGTTTTCAAACAGCTGTTTTCAACAGCAGAAACAGTTCAGAAAGCCATTAGGAGGCTTGGCTATTTATTTACTTAAAGTTTTTCCACCCTGTCTTCCAATGCATTAAATAGATAAATAAAATTATGCTTCTGACCCTTTTGCTTGCATTGTTTCCCTCACTTCGGTACGAGAGCATCAGCAGTGACATCTTTATTTATATTGGTTACATATGTTGCATAATAATCTTGATTAATGATTGGAGAGGCAACAGTGAGTGCTTTGAAGAACCAGGCTTTTTTGGTGCATGGGAAGTATCATTCATCCTATCTGGGAATGTATTTTGAAGTATGGCAGGAGTTTCTCCCATGCTTCGATCTCCCATGCCCAGGGGTCTGCATGAAGTTTTGGCAGCAGCACCATCTGGAACTGATTCGACTGTGAGAAACGAAAAAAGATTTCCCCTGTATAAGAAGAGGGAGCAGGCGGAGAATGATAGATGGCAGGAGAACAAAGCCTTAAAAGTCATTGTTGTGGAACATGGTGGATACTACACGGGGATGGAATCAGAGATGCAGACCAGAACAGGTATTTTACCTCTATATTTTATAAACCAAATATAAATACCAAATGTGCAAAAAATCTCATGAAATGAATGGCTTATATTTTTGAAAATGAAAGTATTCTAAATCTATTATGTCAGAGGAAAAAAAAATGGAAGCAGCCCCAGAAAACATGTTTAAAAGGCAGTGGTGATACGTGTTATGGAAGCACTTTTAAAAATAATTTCTAAATTCTGAAGGTTAATCGTCAGACATCTCAATGAATAACCATGGGCAAGACTAAAGAGTGCATCTATATTCTCACTGAAGCATATCTACACCTGCACACTGGCCCTGGCCCAATCCATTTTGAACTGCAGCCCCTTGCACCCAATGGTCAGCTGTGCCTTGTAGCAGGGTAAAGTGAATTGCCTTATTTAATGAATTGGTGATGAATTGGTGAGAATTGCCACAACTACCGCGGCATCTCTCTCCTTAGCGTTGTAGGAAAGTTGTTTGCCTGAGTTGCACTAAAGAGGCTCCAGGTACTTGCAGAGAGCATTTATCCAGAATCACAGTGCGGATTCCAAGCCAACAGGTCCACCACTGATATGGTATTCTCCCTTAGACAACTGCAGGAGAAATGCAGGGAACAGCGACAGCCACTCTTTATAGCCTTCATAGATCTCACGAAGGCCTTCGACCTGGTCAGCAGGGCCAGCCTCTTCAAGATTCTCCCCAAGATCGGATGTCCACCCAGGCTCCTCAGCATCATCAGATCTTTCCACAAGGACATGAAGGGCACTGTTGTCTTCGATGGCTCCACATCAGACCCCTTTGACATCCGAAGCAGAGTGAAGCAGGGCTGTGTTCTTGCACCAATCTTGTTTGGGATTTTTTTTGTTGTCCTGCTGAAGCATGCCTTTGGAACTGCAACAGAAGGCATCTATCTCCGGACCAGATCAGACGGAAAGCTCTTCAACCTCTCCACACTGAGACCAAAGTCCAAAGTCCAGCTGAAATGTCTGCGTGACTTCCTCTTTGCTGACGATGCAGCTATCACTACCCACTCTGCCAAAGATCTCCAGCAGCTCATGGATCGCTTTAGCAAGGCCTGCCAAGATTTTGGACTGATGATCAGCCTGAAGAAAACACAGGTCATGGTTCAGGATGTGGACTCACCTCCCTGCATTACAATCTCTGCGCATGAACTGGAGGTTGTCCATGACTTTGTGTACCTTGGCTCAACAATCTCCGACAGTCTTTCTCTCGATACCGAGCTAAACAAACGCATCAGAAAAGCAGCTACCACGTTTTCCAGACTCACAAAGGGAGTCTGGTCCAACAAGAAGCTGACGGAACATAGCAAGATCCAGGTCTACAGAGCTTGCGTCCTGACTACACTTCTGTACTGCAGCGAGTCATGGACTCTCTGCTCACAACAGGAGAGGAAACTGAATGCTTTCCACATGCGCTGCCTCTGACGCATTCTCGGCATCACCTGGCAGGACAAAGTTCCAAACAACACAGTCCTGGAACGTGCTGGAATCCCTAGCATGTATGCACTGCTGGAACAGACGCCTGCATTGGCTCGGTCATGTTGTAAGAATGGGTGATGGCTGGATCCCAAAGGTTCTCCTCTATGGAGAACTCGTGCAAGGAAAGTGTCCTACAGGTAGACCACAGCTGCGATACAAGGACATCTGAAGAGGGATCTGAAGGCCTTAGGAGTGGACCTCAACAAGTGGGAAACCCTGGCCTCTGAGCGGCCCACTTGGAGGCAGGCTGTGCAGCATGGCCTTTCCCAGTTTGAAGAGACACTTGGCCAACAGACTGAGGCAAAGAGGCAAAGAAGGAAGGCCCATAGCCAGGGAGACAGACCAGGGACAGACTACACTTGCTCCCGGTATGGAAGGGACTGTAACTCCCGAATTGGCCTTTTCAGCCACACTAGATGCTGTTCCAGAACCACCTTTCAGAGCGCGATACCATAGTCTTTTGAGACTGAAGGTTGCCAACATACTGGTGAGAGAGGGGCAGATTTGGAGATTGCTCTCAGCTCAGGGCCCAATCCTGAACAGTGTGTGCTGGCTTATCGCTGGTGTGCACTGTTGCAAACATGCCGTAAGGCACATTTGCGAGCCCTAGCACCAGGCGAGCGCTGGTGGTAGCCCAGCGCTGGCTGTCACTGGGCTACTGCTGGGTGGCTGCCAGAGCTCCACCACTCGGCATTCACACGGACCACTGAGCAGCGGAGAGGTAAATGGAGGCATGGGGGGAGGCGGGAGGAGGCGTTCCAAGGAGGAGGTGGGCAGAGGGCGGGGAGGAGAAGTGCCAGGGGAGGGAGAGGGGAGGGAGGGAGGTGGAACTGGTGGAGCAAAGCTGCACCAGATCCAGAGCCTTCGTGTCGGGCTCACTGACAGACAGGAAGGTTCTTGATTCACTGCCGACCTTTGGGACGAGTAGCCCCTTTGTGGGGCTACTCGCTTTACCTGGGGGAAGGGAACTAAAGTTCCCTTCTCCCAAGGTGTCACCAGCAGCTGCCCAGAGCTCGCAGGATGTGGTGGCAGCCATTTTTGGTGCTGCTGCAGCCCCGCATGGCAGGCAACTCAGGATTGGGCTGACAGTCCCCTGCGTTGTGACTGGTAGCATTATAAAGCACTCCTGACATATCTCATAGGGCTACCTCAGGGGGTGGGCATGGGAAATCTAAAATAGCACCACTGCTGGAGATGGAGCATGCACTGTCACTGATGCTGCCAGATGCTAACCAGTAAGTTTGCTAATGCTCATGTTGAAGCTTGCTGGGGGGGGGGGCTTTTTGTGTCACAACCCACAGCTGAAGTGGTAGTGTTATTGGAGATTGAGGCAGACCAGAGACAAGATGACAGAGTGGTTTGACAGCTATGTGAGTCTGTCATCATCTCCTCCAACCTTCCCCAACTGCAAATGTACTTCCTCCACAGGCCCCTGCCTCATCTCAGGGGCCTTCAGATGAAGCACATTTGTGGATGGGCAGAGTGGGAGATGGCAGTAAGAGAGTGACTCTCTTGGTTGAGATAGTCCTGCTGTCACTACCACACAAAGGTGGGCACTGAGTAGGCCTCAGGGGCTGGTTGTGAGTTTTCTGATTGCCCCGAACCCCCAGCCAGCACCTGAGTTGGCCTACTGCTGATGTGCCAAAACATGCTTTTACTCATATGATGGCCCACCTATACCGCAAAGTGGTAGAAGCCAGAAAAAGTGTACCGTCTCATCTGCAATTTGTGAAAATGAGGCCAAAATCTGTTAACTGGAAGGGGAAATTTGTATGGGGACAGGAAAGGGCAGTGACCCATCATCGTGGGAATGGGAGATGACAACAAAGAACAAGTGAAGTTCCTCCAGGAGAACCCAGGAGGCCACTCATTTTACTCAGAGATGTAGTGGCTCAAGGAGTAGAGGATTCACTAATCTTTTGGAATACCTGCTGTTCAAGTATGTACATAGTGGACGAGCCTGACAATTATTCTGATTACTAGTACTGTCATTTTATGTAAGCTAAATGTCAGAGTTTTGCAATTCAAAGGGATTTGCTTAAAAACATTGAAATTACCATGGAGATTAATAACAAGCACTGTGTCCAGATTGTGTCCAAAGTCTTCCTGCTACAAGTTGCGTATATCACTATTTACTGTTGGCACATTTTTGCAAACAAAAAAGGAGATGTGCATTGACCATCTAAACTAACTAACCAACTGAATCCTTTGCATACAATTACTGGGGAATAATGCTAAAGGAAAAGAATGGCTGCATTCCTCATGGCCAACATCTATGACATCACACCAGGGAATGAAACCGTGAGGAAGTTTGCCTCTGCTGTGAGGCTGAAGGTGAAACTAACCAATAGGCCAATTGTGTGACTGGGGCCATAATCCTATCTACACTTACCTGACAGTAAGCCCCATTGACTATGATGGGACTTAATTTGAGTAGACATGCATAAGATTGGGCTGTGGGACACATATATTTATGTTTTGAAATGTTTATAGTAACTGTAGGACCCCAATACAAATGGGGATGATGGCTTTAATTTTTGCTCCCTCTGTGGCCCCAACTTTGATCAGGACCCCCATTTCTGCTGTTTATCCTAGCAGGTGCTAAAGTTTATCCTAAGCTCCTATTGCTGACAACCGAGGTGTTGCCATTCAAAAGGCCCTGCCTATGACAACTGCCAATGAAATTTATCTTAGTGGTGGATCAAAGAGCAAAACCTCTGTGTAGCCATTCTTAAGGGTTGGACAGGTTTGTATTAGAGCAACGAGTCCTTTAAGTTAACTTGATTCCAGACCATTTAAGGCTTCAAATGCTAAAGTCAGCTTCTTAAATTGAGCACAGGAGCATATTAGAAACCAAGTGGGTACAGATCCAATACCTTCCTGGATCGGGAGACCACTGGGAGCCCCATGGAAGCTGCTCTGAGCACTCTACAAAGGAAAGGTGGAGTTTGCAGTAAGTGTGTTTTTAAAAAAAAAATGCCAGCAAAAAGGAACACTATAAACTGGAGTCTGCAGAAGTGCAAATTTTATCTGATATCTCACTACATTTTCTGGGCTTTGTCTCTGTTCTCTCTGGGTGCTTCTTGAAATGTAGTTTGGTGGTATGTACAGACTTCTTTGCTGATGGAATAAGACAGATAACGTTTTTGCTGACATTTTAATACCCAAAAGGAGGCCTAAACTGGTTTTTTTTTTTTAAAAAAAAAAAAGGAAAGAAAGCATTGCAACCCCACCCCACCATTTTACCCACCTGCTTGTTTGGTTAAACTCGTGTCACCTCGAGCTGTTTGCCGACCACATTCCGTTTTCTTTCAGATGTCTGCATGTTTTTGCAATAGCTTCTCCAGCTCCCAATGGATGAGCCAAACCGCTGTGGTCAAAATGGGCATCAAGAGCCTATTCTATGAGTTTAATGAAGTCGATGTTTCAAATGAAAATAGTTACCTGCTCCTGAAACATCATTTGCTGAGAAAGCGTTTCTTTCAGTTCTTTTCCAAATGGAAACCAGGCCAGGCTAGTGTTGTCACTTAGTCATTGTTGTTGTTCAAAGCCAGACATTCATCATAGCGGCCAAAAATCAAACATGGGAAGCACAGTATGGCACGAAGAACCTTCTGTATGAAATTGACCTAACTCCTGGAGATGTTTGGGTGGTTGGCACCATTTGTATCAGCTGCACAAGTACTTCTGTCAGCAGTGCACATTAGCATAAGAGCATGTGGCTACCGTGTTTGGAGGACAGGACTTACAAATTCCATTAACTATGATCACTAAATCAAACCTCTACTAGACTACTAACTCACTATAGTCTCTACTCACTTACTAACTAACTAACTAACTAACTCAAACCTCACTGACTACTAGATGCAAGAGGAAAAAGAATGAGATGACTATGGATATGATTGTGTCATTGATTTTGTTACTGGACTCTTGTTTTCATGTTTTTACTTTAAGCCGCTTTGATAGCTCATAATGAAGCTCTAATAAAGCAATACAATGTATCCATAGATAGACATTCTGCTTATTATAATACATTATACTAAGTGAGACCATGGTCCATCTAGGTCCATATTGTATGTACTGACCAGCAGGGCTCTCTAGGGTTTCAGGCAGCAATCTTTCCCAGTCGTACATGGAAATGCCAGGAATTGACTCAGAGACCTCTTTGTGCAAAGCATACAATGAGCTATCGCCCTGTCTCTAAACCAGCTATCATCAAGTATTTTGGAAAGAATGTACAATACCATCCACGGGACACTAGGGGTGGTGTATTGTCCAGGAGGCAGATGACTCAGAAGCTACCTGTCTCAGACCTTTACTTTTGTCTTCTTTGACCTGCTAATCTCTACTTTGGTTTTCTCTCACACTTTTCCCCCTCTCCCTTCTGGCCTTCCACCTGGTGAATTGGTGGCCAGTCTGTAGGGTGCTGCTGTTGGTGCTCAACTTCCTGGCCTCTGCACTGGCGGATGCACTCCACAGACCGTCGGAGAGGCGGCTGTGATGGTGGAGTGTGGGATACACTGGCGAACCCTGTGGTCAACCAGCATTCCCCGTGGATAGGATTGGGTCCTAAGAAAAGATAATACTAATATAATGTTGTGTTGGTTCATCTAAATGGAAGATGAACGTTTGAGATTCACTGATTAGCGTAGTTGGATTTAAGCCGATCTGTTGCCACAGCTTTTCAAGACTCAACTGTCTTCTGGAGTACTCTAGGATAGACTTGAGTGAATTTCTATCAGTAACTAGGCCTAAGCCTTCAAACAGACCTCCTTTGGTCCTGTCAGCTGAAGCTTAGAACTGCAGTGTGATGTACTATGCTGCCAGAAAAGGACATGCTTTTCATAAAGTTCTGTAAAATTCTTTGCAGCTGTTTTTGTGCATGGTGCCAAGAAAGAGATGCTATTCAATATATTTTTTTTAGTGCAACCTTCCAAATTTAGCAGAGCATGCACTCTTTATTAAGTGCCCTGTGTGTGTGTCAAGTGTCACGTTTCAAACATCAGCTCCTTTTCTTGTAGCCCAGTTTAAAAAGAGCCAGCAATCCCTGCTTAGACATTTATGGTTGCAAGGAACGTATTACAATGGGAAAGTATGAGTATTTGAATGTTTATTTCTCACTGTTGCACAACACAGCAGCAGCTGTCACATTCTTGATCACGTTTTCATGACAGCTTTTTGACTTATTCAGATTGCAATCCTGTACATATTTTCCTGGGCACGAGCCCCATGGAACACAATGGGATTTACTTCTGAGTAGACTTGCATAGGATCGTACTGTCAGTGACTCAGGGCCCAGTCCTATGCAATGCGCACCAGCTCACTGCCAGCATGCATTGTCACAAATGTGCCATAAGGCACATTTGTGGCCCTCAGCTATTTGTGACACAGTGCTAGCTCCGGACAGCTGGGCAGGAGAGACCGCCGGGCAGCAGAGAGGTAAGTGGGGGAAGCAAGGAAGAGGCATTCTGGGGTGGGGGGAGGCAGAAGGAGGGTGGGGAGGAGGCGTGCTGGGGGAGGGAGGTGGGAGCAGTGGAGCTTTGCTCCACTGGATCCTGAGCCTCCGTGTTGGGCTGCCCGCCCAACACGGAGGCTCTTACTTCTATGCTGACCCTTGGGTCACCGTAGAATTGAGTAGCTGCATTGCGGGGCTACTCCCTTACCTAGGGGAAGGGGACAAGTCCCCTTCTCCCGAAGAGCTGCCAGAACTGCCTGCTGAGCATGCAGGATGCAGCGGCAGCCATTTTTGGCACCTATTTTTGGCAACCCTATGCGCCAGGCAGCTCAGTATTGGGCTACCCAAGCCCCCAGTTCTAAGCATATCTACTCAGATGTCCCATTATTGTTAGGTACTCTCAGGTACATTAATATTTTATAATTTTGCATGTGTGAGTTTACGGTTAGTATGTATGTATGCTTCAATTCTGAGAATTGCAAGACTGATAGGAAATGAAAACCACTGCTGTTAGAACTGTAGAACTTCTACCTATTGATAAGGTCTAGCCTCTGGGTTTTGATGGGTCACTGGTCATCTAACATACGGCTCTGCTATTTAGTCAACTTCTTACCGACTTAGAAACTTACATGCACAAACTCTCCGCATATACAGCAGTGTATTTCAATTCACTCTTTTTATGGTTTCCAATCAAATAGCAGAACTGATCTCTTCCCTATCTACTTCCCTAGTATTACACCTGTAGGTTATGGTGCCAACTATGACATTCCTCATTTCTTGATTCACCTGCAAGACATTGGTCACAGTCAGTGAAACATTGAAATACTTGCATGGAGAATCTGTGCTAAAGAGGTAGTCATGCAGATACAGTCCTCATTCATATCTGACTCTGCACTTGCATCATAAGCTTTCACAAAAAATGGGCCAAGGTGACTTGGGATGTACAGATTCTCAAATTGAAAAATCCTGTCTGTCATGTAGCTGGGTAAAACTCGGCTTTTTAAAAAATTAAAAAATTATTTTTAAAAATAATTAAAAATATTAATATTAATAATAATGTAATTTGCTGTATGTAATTTATCATGCATACAAGTTTGTTGTCATCAGTTTGTCACATCAGTTTGTCACATCTCCTCCTGGATAAATTCAAGGCTGGATTATGGACTGTGTGTGAACATTATGGTTTATGGGAAGTTAGGCAAACTCATGTGGGACATTTGGATCCAATAGAATGCCAGGTTGAGTGGATGGTGCCCCTTGAGATCCCTGGAAAAGCCTTCATCAGTGCTAAACACACTTTCACTCATCATGATGTAGCTTTTCTTTTGTACTACGTGTTCTTTCCAAAGAGTCATCTGAGAAGCAGAATGGGTGTCTGGGGACCTTTTAACTAGGCCTATAAAAAGGCTTTGTGGCAATAAAATCCTGTAAGCTCTCTCTTCAAATGCCACGATTACAGAACAAAATAAAGGAGCAATTACCTAATGGGACTGCCATTTTCAGGGCAGTAATCTTCTCACACATGTTCATGTTTCCTCAGATAAGAAAAAGAGAAATCTGCCATGGTGGTGTCAGTGAAGCTGTGGATCAGCAACTGAGGAAAGGTGCCTTTTTTTTTTTTTTTTTTAAAAAAAAAGTCCTTTACAATGGAGGGTTGTTTTCTGCATTTTCCTGACTAGGTAAATGATGGCCATGGTTACTGGGAAAATTTTGATTTGGGAGGAAGTATATAATGATGATCCAACAGTGCTGGTATCAGGACTGCTGAAGATTATGAATGGAAAAGGGCCATAGATCAGAGGCAGAGGAGATAGGATGGGGAAATGTGGTGATCTATCATGTGGCTTTTGGCACACTCTGCATGGGATACTTCCTTTCAGGCTGCTGTGAGGACAGGACAATAGAAGATGATTTGGTCGTACAGCAACCTGATAAATACATGGTATAACAACAGAATTTGGGCTCTGCTGTTCCTTGCTTGGGTTTGTACCTGGGTGATTTGTAACAAAAATAATGCCTGTCTGGCTTCCTGAAATGTGTGGAAGTGGAATGCTCCATGCTTATTTTTGCATACGTGTATGTGCATTTGTGTTTTGTTTAATTATTCATATTTTGGCAAACACTGGGAGGGAGTTAAAAAAAATAAGCAGATTTTTCATTTTCCCCCCCTCAACCATATAGACCAGGGGTGCTCAATAGGTGGATCGCGATCTACCGGTAGATCGCGAGGCAAAATGAGTAGATCGTGGAGTGCCGACCCCCCCCTTCAGGTGCCTCTGGGAGGAAACGCCGGGAGTAAGGCCCATTGTACTCAATGGGGCTTACTCCCAGGTAAGTGTGGCTAGGATTGCAGCCTCACAGCCTAATCCTAGGCTTGTCTACTCAGGAGTAAGTCCTGTTATACTCAGTGGGGCTCAAGGTACACCAACATACATTGTACACATAAATGTTATATGTTATGATGGCGCGAACATTGTAAAAAAAACTCTGGTAGATCTCCGGGCCTTGCTGGGTTTCAAAGTAGCTCTCGAGCCAAAAAAGTGTGAGCACCCCTGATATAGACCATTGGAGAAAGTGAATACTTTTTCACAGTGTTGTATCTAGCTGTTTCAACAGTGACTTGCAAAAATTATGGTAACCATTGAATTGTTAGAAATGAAGAAAACTCTCTTTGGGGCACTGTCCTCCTCCAAGCCTATCCAGCCCCTCCTCCTCCCTGCCCCATTCCATCTGCTCCCTGCCTCTCTCCAACCCCCTGTGCCAACTTACAAGCACTGGTATGAATCCCCAATCCTATTGGGCCCCTGCATCACCAGAACATGCATTCTGGCAAAGCAGCATGCTTTACAGCTGCCAGAAATGGTGACAGGCCATAGAGCTCAGTCTGGCTGCTGCTGCAAGAGGTGAATGCATGACAGTGGTCACCACAGGAGCCCTGGTGCTGGTAAGTCATTGCAGGGGGTGGGTGGAGATGGGGAGTGGAAGGAACAGGGAGAGGAGGGGGACGAACAAGATGAGACTGGGGTGGAGAAAGGGGGTGTTGAGGCCAGGAAGGGGGCGGTATTGGTGGTAGCGGTGTCACCAATATCCTTTCCTCCTTCTCAGTCTTGATCCACCTCTCCAGGTGGGCAGCTGGCCATAAACAAACAAAACACCCAGCCAGGCAACTTTATATTCAGCTTCTCACTGAAACATTCATCTGGATGCTGGCTGGCTGGAGATGTATTCCTGGAGATGGTGGAAGTTAAAAGATGATAAAATGAGCAGGGACACAACAGTGTCAGAGGCTACAGATACATCAGCTCCAGTGCAAATACTGACTGCATGCCTTGAACTGTATCATCCCCTGGGCCTACAAAGGTTGTCAAGGTCACACTTCCAGTTTTAGATGGAAATGCCAAGAAAAATAGGCTGGTGAGTTAGTCAGACCTTCCTAGATTTCTTTTCAAAGAAAAGGGAGCTTTTTATTTTTCCAGATTGATACTTTGCTGCTTGGTTTTATAGTAGAATGACTGTTCTGTTTTGGAGAGCTGGTACGTATGATAATTCATTGTCATACAAGCTGAGATTTCAAACTAGTCCCCTGAGATATGCTTCTTACCCTATTTCCTTCTAGGCTGTTTTCAAAATGAGGCTTCGGGCCAAGCTAGATGATATGCCTATTGCATGATTGAAACATGTGTGCCTGATTTTGTGAGCTACACTTTTCAAATGTCATTATTAGCTGTAGTGGGGGGGCGAGTCTATCTGGCTGGGGAGCATGGGAGAGGCAAAGGGTTAAAATCTCACCCACATCTGACATGGTCCTGATCTGTATTGGAGTTCCATTTTGCTGCCAAAGAGCCCCCTATCTTCCTGCTGTGGTTTTGCACCCTTTCTCCAATGGACTATTTAGGGGGAAAAAAAAACAGCTTTCTGTGGAATTAGAGGGATTTAAAAAGAAAGTGGGGGGGGCAGGCAAAGGGAGGGAACAGGATGTGTGCTTGCCATGAGCACGCACAACATTAAATGTATGGTGCTGTTTCAGGGGATAAAATATTGTATTAATTAAAAAAGTTAGCAGTCAGGAATGCTGACCAGCCAGTGCTATTCTTAAATTAGTAAGCCAAGAACCTCGTTAGTGGTTCTTAACAACCTCCTGATGGTCCTGAATGGAAACCTCTGTTGGAACCCTCAAGATCCTCCATATCACCTACCTCAGAAGAAGGATTAAGATGTCGAGCCCCCTCCTCCTTCTCTGAGTCAGCAAGTCAGACAAAGGGCAGCAGGAGGGGAAGATTCTGGAAGAGGCAGAGACTGAGATGGGACTTCATCTGGGAGAGACTGCAATAGGAACTTAGTGGAGGAACCGGCAGCCAGCTGCCTCTGGAAGATGTAAGCAGCAGGCGCTGTTTGCAGAAGCCTGCAAACTAACTCCATTCAATTCTCCAACCTATATATTTTTAAACAGGGCAAATATTATCAAGATACCATAAATCTCCAATGGTTTGGCATCTAAAGGAAACTGGAACCTGAGCTGCATTGCAGCTCCTGGGAACTTCTCACTGCTTGACTAAGCAGGGCACAGGCATCCAAACCAGCCTGGAATCTGACTGAATCTGCTTCAGAATTTTGCAGAATTAGCAAGTGATGTATGGAATATGCAAATCAGGCTGCCCAGATTTGGTCCAGTGGAATATTGCGACCCTCTCTGAGCCTCATTGATAAAAGTTTGAACCATTATAGAAAGGATCTAAGCCTTTTCTGAGTGGGACACCAGTTTCTGGAACAAGCTCATTGAAGAATGGTAAGGCCACACCTGGAGTATTGTGTCCAGTTCTGGTCGCCGCATCTCAAAAAAGACATAGTGGAAATGGAAAAGGTGCAAAAGAGAGGGACTAAGATGATTACGGGGCTGGGGCACCTGCCTTACGAGGAAAGGCTATGGCGTTTGGGCCTCTTCAGCCTAGAAAAGAGACACCTGAGGAGGGACATGGTTGAGACATACAAAATTATGCAGGGGATGGACAGAATGGATGGAGAGATGCTCTTTGTGAGTTGGCATCCTTCAGTCTCGGAAGACTATGGTGTCACGCTCTGAATGGTGGTTCTGGAACAGAGTATCCTCTCCAGTGCGTGAAGCCTGGGTAAAGTAGGTATGGAGGATAGGCTGTTACCCATGCAGCAAATCCCCCCTCTCCACGTCGCTGAAATGGTCCAATGGAAAGGCAGAGGCCAATACGGTTGGTTCCAGCGGCGTCGCAGGAGTTGCCAGAACGTGACTGTGTTCAGCCATGAACTGCCTCAGGGACTCCGGCTCCAGATTTTGCCTTGAGGTTGACTCCTGAAGCCTTTTCCATAACTGGATGTAGCCACAAGGCAGTGGAGGTTTGGGATCAGAGTTTTCCTTCTCTCAGATCTTCTCTGAGAGAGAGAGATGCTCTTTACACTCTCACATAACACCAGAACCAGGGGACATCCACTAAAATTGAGTGTTGGGAGAGTTAGAACAGACAAAAGAAAATATTTCTTTACTCAGCATGTGGTTGGTCTGTGGAACTCCTTGCCATGGGATGTGGTGCTGGCGTCTAGCCTGGACGCCTTTAAAAGGGGATTGGACAGGTTTCTGGAGGAAAAATCCATTATGGGTTACAAGCCATGATGTGTATGGGCAACCTCCTGATTTTAGGAATGGGTTAAGTCAGAATGCCAGATGTAGGGGAGGGCACCAGGATGAGGTCTCTTGTTATCTGGTGTGCTCCCTGGGGCATTTGGTGCGCTGCTGTGAGATACAGGAAGCTGGACTAGATGGGCCTATGGCCTGATCCAGTGGGGCTGTTCTTATGTTCTTAAGAAGTGCACACACAGAGGCAGCCCAGCAATGGGGCTGACTGAAATTGTTGCTTCAAACAGCAGGCTAGAAGGGGGGAGGGGAAACTGGCGCAAGATATCCTACACCCATTGCCCACCTGCCATCTCCCTGGCCTGCTGCTGCTTGGCTGTTGCAGCCTCCTCTTCTGTCAAGGTAACAGCAGAGATACTGGACGTGGTTGCTACTGCCATGACTCCTTTCCCAAATTCTCTTCTTCTAGGGAGCACTTGGGGAAAAGGCTGCTGCCTCTCTTCTTCTGCCATGAGTTCTAAATGGGCACTGGTGGGGAAGATGCTGGGAGTGGGGAGCTCCCAGCCGGTTTAGAAGCATCAACATTGGCTGTCCCTTGGAGGATGGTGAGGGAAGGCATTTGTGTGGAGTAAAGGGGCAGTGATCTACTTGGCTGGCTAATAAAGGATTAGGGGTGGATGCAGGCAGTGGAATTGCTGGGTGAGGCACAGCATTGGCTGCCATTCCAAATGACAGTTCCACTTGGGTTTCCTCTGTATTCACATCCCGTTTACTTACCATATTTGCATCCCACCATTTATCCAGGTTGCTCAGGGTGGAATATACATGGAAATATATGTGTGTGTGTAAACAACCCGGGGGGTTGTTCTCCTGGGGGCTGGGGATAAGAATAGGCCCTCAGTTTGGCTGTACTTATCGTAAGAGGGGACTAAACAGCCACCAGGTAGATGGGACTTGTTAGCCTGGGAAGGCAGCTCATCTGAGAGAAGGAAAACTCTGACCCCAAACCTCCACTGCCTTGGGGCTATATCCAGTTATGGAAAAGGCTTCAGGAGTCAACTTCGAGGCAAAATCTGGAGCCGGAGTCCCTGAGGCAGTTCATGGCTGAACACAGTCATGCTCTGGCAACTCCTGCGACATCACTGGAATCAACCGTATTGGTCTCTGCCTTTCCATTGGACCATTTCAGTGATGCGGAGAGAGGGGATTTGCTGCATGGGAAACAGTCTATCCTCCATATCGACTTTACCCAGGCTTTGTGCACTGGAGAGGACACTCTGTTCCAGAACCACCATTCAGAGCACGATACCATAGTCTTCCGAGACTGAAGGATGCCAAGAAGAAGTAAACAACCCTGTGAGGTAAGTTTGGTTGAGTGATAGTAACTGGCTGAAGGTCACCCTATGGGCCACAAGATGCCAAGGCCCAGAGCCAGTGGCTATATGCTTAGTGACATCAGTGGCAGCTCTCCAGGACTTCAGGCAGAAGTAGCTACATCAGCAGTGCTGCATGCTATGGACTATTGGGGGATAGGATTGGGCCCTTAGTATGTGTCTACATTTCTCCCATTGACATCTGTGGGACCCCAAAGAGCTTAACTTGGGTTCCAGCCTGCCCAATGCTTTATGTGGGCTGCTGTAGGTTGGGGCCTTAGTGTGCAATCTGTCATAGAAAAAGGCAACAACAGGAGAGAGGCCTGTTTTGCAGACCTCCTCCCCTCCTGGTTCCATATTGCCATCTTGTGTCAGCACCCTTTGGTTGGTCAGGTGCCTTAAATCTAACAATGCATTATTCATATAACATAATATGCATTCTCAGACCTTCTACAAAGGAAATTACTTCTAGCTACTTCTAAGACTTCATCCTGTTTAAGAAAATTATCTGGAGTCCCTCTTAGAAAATTTAATTGCCTGCGATTCAGTTGAGAAACTTCTAAGAATGGTTGGCTTTCTGAAACGTAACCTGAGAGCTAATTCAGCTTTTTACATTGAAAATTGAACATAATTACACCATGTGATGGATTTTGATGTTGTAACTGGGCACTAAGTAAATTTGGAACGGCAGAATAATGGCATTAGGAGCAATAGGACCTTGGCCATGCCGATTTGGCCTGCAGCCATCTTGAGCAGTTTCTAGATATCTTGACAAAATGATCCAGTTTCGCTTACAGGTTTCCCCTCAGTGTTTTGTTCATGACTATAACTGGTTGAGAGTTCCTTTGAGGCAGGAAATCTGGGAAGTGGTTGGGCTCTCTGTGCTGGTATCCTAAGCTGGGGCAGCACCGCAGCTTTGCTTGACCCTCTAAGCTTTTACTGGGAGTTGAGGAGTCTCTGTGCAGCCTTGTGATTAAAGGGACTTTTTCATCACCTTCAGTTGTTTGGCAAGGGAGCCCAGGGTGCTCCTGCATTCTATGTGCCTACTCCTGGTGCTCCTATCTTTTCTCTCCTTGTAATAGTAGTCAACAGTTCACACTTGATTATTTCTTGAGTAGAATCTCTGCATGTCATCAGTATTCCCTCACAAAATCAGGACCAGAACTCTGGAGTCAAAGTTGGGAACTCCTTGGCTTCTGGCTTTCAAGAGTTCATCATTCATCGCAAGTGCAGCGGGTCCAGATTTTCTTGGAGTTTTCAGCTTTGTCAGACATCCAGGCATTTCAACCCAGGGCTCCCTTGTCCTAAGCAAGCACTCTAACTGACTAATCACACTGGCTGAATGGGATCTTGAACTGAATCTCTGTTGTCCAAGCCCGACACTACAGTATACCTTTCTTGGAAGCGCTGTCCCAACAGTGTTGAGAGCTACATGCGGACTCGGTGGCCATTCTAGAATCTGGCACCAGGATGATGGCATTTAATGTATTTACTCATTTTTCTTTACACATTCAGCAGTTTACATATTATTACAATGGTTTATAATTTAAGAGACATGATCGAAAAGGAAAGAGAAAGAAGTTAGAGGAAAGAAACACATTCAGATACCAACTGTTTCATACTGTGATCTCATGAAATTATGTAATGACCAGGTGGAAATTGTTTTGGTAAGAGGAAAGCTGAATGTCAGTTGGTTCCCAGGAATTGGTGGAGGGGTCCTCAGTGTGTCAACTCCCTCTTCAATGCAGCCAGTGGAATGTTTGCTGATAGAGGCAGTTCTGGAAGGAGAGGAGCAAGAACAGAAACAAAAATCAAAAACCTGCCCATCATTTGCTTCACATATCATGATATCTGTGAGCCCCCTTCACGTAGTGTCCTAAACAGGCTTTCCCCCACCATCCCACACTGAAGTGTCCCTTTTGGGTCTTGTTTACAGCAGCATTTTTTAACCGTGGTGCTGCAGCACATCGGTGGTTGGCAACCTTCAGTCTCGAAAGACTATGGTATAAGCCTACAGCACCTAGTATTCCCAGGCAGTCTCCCATCCAAGTACTAACCAGGCCTGACCCTGCTTAGCTACCGAGATCAGACGAGATCGGGCATGTGCAGGGTAACAGTTGCTGCCATCGGTGTGTGGTGAAAAGTCCACAAGTGTGTCGTGGGAGTTTAGAGCACAGTGGTTGAAAATCACTGAAAAACTCTCCTAGGTTCTGTGGCTCTGTTTCTAGGGCAACTGTCTGTAGTAACAAATTGTTGGTCCGCCTTCCAGTGGAAGAAGAGGGGCAGATAATTTGCTACTACAGACAGTTGCCCTAGAAACAAAGCCATAGAATCTAAAAGGGTGTCCTAGAAGCCGGAAGT
Source organism: Tiliqua scincoides (assembly GCF_035046505.1). Lineage (NCBI taxonomy): Eukaryota > Metazoa > Chordata > Lepidosauria > Squamata > Scincidae > Tiliqua > Tiliqua scincoides. Next base: position 260,035,229 of record NC_089821.1, on the reverse strand, counting down.
GACATCACAAGTGGTGAAGACCATAGAAAAGACCAAAGAGGTCAGTGTGCTGAGAGAAGAAAAATGTTGAAAATCATTGGTTGACACAGGAAGAAATTTGGCCTTTAAGAACATAAGAACATAAGAACAGCCCCACTGGATCAGGCCATAGGCCCATCTAGTCCAGCTTCCTGTATCTCACAGCGGCCCACCAAATGCCCCAGGGAGCACACCAGATAACAAGAGACCTCATCCTGGTGCTCTCCCCTACATCTGGCATTCTGACTTAACCCATTCCTAAAATCAGGAGGTTGCGCATACACATCATGGCTTGTACCCCATAATGGATTTTTCCTCCAGAAACTCATCCAATCCACTTTTAAAGGCGTCTAGGCTAGACGCCAGCACCACATCCTGTGGCAAGGAGTTCCACAGACTGACCACGCGCTGAGTAAAGAAATATTTTCTTTTGTCTGTCCTAACCCGCCCAACACTCAATTTTAGTGGATGTCCCCTGGTTCTGGTATTATGTGAGAGTGTAAAGAGCATCTCCCTATCCACTCTGTCCATCCCCTGCATAATTTTGTATGTCTCAATCATGTCCCCCCTCAAGCGTCTCTTTTCTAGGCTGAAGAGGCCCAAACGCCGTAGCCTTTCCTCATAAGGAAGGTGCCCCAGCCCCGTAATCAGCTTAGTCGCTCTCTTTTGCACCTTCTCCATTTCCACTATGTCTTTTTTGAGATGCGGCGACCAGAACTTTGTCAATAAAAACTTTGTTCTCTAGGTCTAAGCAGCTCTTCATAAGAATGCACAAAGAGATGTTTCTTGATAGCAACGATATATGCAGTATGGCAATGTGTGCTGGCGATATTGCTGGCATTACCCAATAGGTATTTCCTGGTTCAGACTGAACCAGGCTGAAAACGTGTAGAGTGTCATCCCGTTCCCCATTCCCCCCGGGCTTGCCTCTGGATGAAGAACTTGCTTGAAGGTCAGTGGCAGCCCTATCAAACCACCTCCATCATTGTTAGAATGCTGCATTGGTATCCACTTTGTCTGTGAGCTGGTCTGGAAGTGCCCTGACCAGTGTGACATGGATACAAAGAGCCAAAGGTTGAACTGGAAGAAAGTAAAAGCCAAAAAGGATTAAATAGAGGCCGTTTTAAGCTGCTTACCTCATGGTGGATCACGTGAAGAATATGTTGCTGATCTTTGCTTTGTGATGCTTTGCTGTAATTTTAGAAACAGAACATGTGTTGTCCAGATTCTAGTGGTATCTCATTCTCCCCCCCTCCCCATAAGTAGAATCCAGCAATTTCTTCTCCTCTGTTTCTACTTTCTATACTTCTTCCAGATGTTCGAGTAAGTGTAAAATAGCAGGATTCCAATTATGCTGGTCCCTTCCCATTCACCAGTCATTCGTTTTCTTCTTTATGTGTAGTCTGAAAACATGACTCAAACCAGCCCAATAAAATCCCCAGCCACAGACACATTACTGAGTATTCTACAGTTTCATATGAATTATTATTATTTTTCCATTGTGCCTTCTGCTAGCCTGGGTGCAAGAACTGTAGAACAAAAGAACACCCAAAGCCTTGTTTATGTGTTGTCATCCCTGCCCTAAGCATGTGATTAGAAACCGGTGCCATATAAAAGAATGGGATTGATTTATAAATGGAGGGGTTGATTTATAAAAAGGTGCCCCGGCACCTGGGGCAGTGACTTTGCAATGTCACATGAAGTTGTGACGTCTCTTCTAGGTTCTCCCTGAAGGAGGGAGCACGCCCTGTGGCAGCTTCATACACCCCATTTTTTTCTCCTGTGGAGGTTTCCCTTGAAGGAGAAGGGACGGGGTGCCGCCAGCATCTCTTCCATAACTAGGGTGTGAAGAGTTACACCCTAGTGTAACTCTTGGCATAGCAGTCATGTGTCCCCTTGGCAATAGCAGGTTAGCCCAGCACAGGTAGTGGAATGGGTTAGGGGGACAGGGAGGGGTGGAATGGGGAGGAGATGGGGAGGGGCAAGTTTGGCAGTGACAATATGCGCTGAAACCAACCCCCCTTCCTGGGCCTGATCTGCTTGCACAGAGCAATGCGGACTGGTTCCAGCAGTATTGCTGGTGCAGATCTGAGTTGCATATAGTGGCTGCTGGGGCTTACCCCAGAGCAAGGGGACAACCCCGGGGCAAGGAGACTCCCCCAGCAGCTGAAAATCCCCCATGGGATGCAGCAAAAGCCATGCCAGTGCTGCTGCATTACTGTGTGGGGTTTTAGGTGGGATGGGCTGTGTGGTGGGTAAGGTGCAGAGTGTCTGTCGAGAGAGGTCAGGCACTGAAGTGTGAGGAATAAGTGATGAAAAAAGGAGGCAGAACTAGCTTAACCCCTCCCTTGATTTGTTTTCTTATACAGTACACTTTCCCCCATCATGTTAATGAAGGTAGCACAGATGGGGCTGTTATGCAGTCACTCATCTAAACCTTGATCAGATCAATACCTGCTTAGCATCAGAGAGCTTACTACCATACTCTTGGAGTGGTACCCATGTTCCTGATGCATATACAAGACTGTGCAAATACACCCCAACAGCATGAGAACCAGCTCACCAATTTTTAGTCTTTGTTCCCATCTTCATTTTTTGATTGAAAAAGGACAGTGCTACCTGGCACCCTGATATCCACCAACTACCCATCAGCTCCATCCACTTTCAGCATCTTCTCAGCAGCATCTACAATAATAAAGACCTTGAAGATTTGCTGCAATGTGGAGCTTGAAAAGACTTGCAGACCTGCTGACCCGCCGGTGTGTCACTAATTGGTGCAGCCATTGCATCTAGCAAGCAGTGTCATAATCAGCACGTCGAAGAATGCAGTTCTAAAAACACGAATCAAAGTGAATGCTAATCTTTTAATTAGCATTTGTCGCCGGAGTGGTTTCCTTGTAAAATGCTGCAGTGCCATTTATCCTTATTTGCTTACATGATATTCCGGCATGATCTCACTGAAATTTATACGCATTATTACGGATGTGTGGGGATGTCATTAACAGCTTATGTGTTCAGAGGAACATAAAACCTGCTCAGCATAAGAAAGTAGGATCTGTGACCCAGTGACTTCACAGTTCGGTTCCCACGTCTGCCGTGAACTCGCTAGGTGGCCTTAGGAAAGCCACTGGCTCTCAGGGCCAAACTGCATATTATGTTAAATGCCTATTTTGGTCTGGTGTATGCGATTTTCTAACTTAAAGAGCAACTGTGGGGAGGGAGGAGCTTTCAGGACCATGGAATGGAGAAAAGGAAGCTTAAACCCTCTGTCCCCTTTATGGTCCCAATCTTGATTGGGCACTGGAAGCACCTGGTGGTATCTTGGAAGGAAGCTCTTGTTGTGTCAGCAGGAATTTCCCTTTCAGGGCACATCATTGTTGTGTGTGCATAACACAGGTAGGGGGAATCTGAATCAGGATCATGGGAGGGTAAGAACTAAAACCACCGCCTCTTCCCCACTGCAGCTGCTGTACAAGGTAGAAAAATCAGGCATGTAAAGTCAATTACATGTTTAACATAGTTGGTTGTCCCCCACCCACCTCCTGACTCAGCTCTCTGCATCTAAAGTGCAGGGCCTGAGCACATAGCATATGATCCAACAACTTTGCTCAAGCTAAATAGATATGTCTGGTCAGTGTCTGGAATACCTATGTATCCCTATTTCCACACAAGTGGAAAACAAGTGGGCTGTATATGTGTGATGATTGAACTCCCCCTTTCTCCCTTCTTTTCCCCTAAATGGCTTCCTTAAAGAAAGCCTCAGGGTAAGGTTAAATAGGAAAGAGGCTTCCAAAAGATATTTTGACCATTGCAGAAAGACCACATGGTTTATGCAGACAGATTGTTGAGTGCATTCTGTGGCACAGAAAAGGCCTAGGATTCTTGTCTTTTCTTCTCTCTCTCTCGAAAGGTGGCAAAACTACGTACATAAGAGGATCCAACACCCCAGGTCCAGAAACAAGGAGCCCGCTGTCCAGACCTGCTGCCACAGAAGGGCCCAACAACATGGAGAACTCCAGCGAAGGTGAAGCCAGTCATGTCCAGGGACCAGCTCATCTGAGGCAAGCTCCAGTAATGGGGGAAGTTACCATGACTGCCAAGCATATGAAATTTCATCTGGAAATGAAGAGCATGGAATTGGAGAAGAGTGGTGGGAAATAAGGCTAGTGGCCAGGAGGGGGCAGAATGGAAAGAGGGTCTCATAAGAGGAAGAGGAATCCTGAGTGGCAAAGTAGAGTGTGTGACACCCCTGCCAATTGGTTGGCTACTGTCACCTGCCACTTGAAGCAGCCACATCATGTGGCCTAATCATTATTATTCAGTACATGGCAAATGCGATGTTATTGCAATGGATCTTTGAAATCAAATAGCCAAAGCTATTTCTGCGGTAACTAACTGCACCGTTAGTTCTGAAGGTTACATACAATCCGTGAGTCAGGAGCTTATGAAAGATGACTGGGCAGGGCACCAACAGGGGGAATTCAATATTGCCTTCCCTAACAAGGTTCCATTCTGTTGGAATGGTGGGATCTGCCTGGAATGACAAAGCAGGGTAGGGTGAGGTAAGGAGGAATGCTGTGTTGCCAGATGCTGTTCTTCTTTTAGAACTACGCAGCCTGGATAGGTAGCAATTGCAGGTTCTGGAGTAACTTTTTGTCTCAGGATCCAGAGCAGAGAACCCCGGTTGATGGTTCTCCAGGGTGATGTATTTCTCTTTCACTTGGAAGAAATGCTCCAAAGGGAATCAAAATAGATGATGTGGGATGCTGTAGATTGTCATGTTAAGTGAATGACACCTTCCCCATAAAGGTGTTCATGATCACAGAAAAGACTGATCATGTATGGACGTTCTCATGGGCAGTAGAAAGAGCACATGAGGTGCCCCTTAGCTCTGAATGTTATTTATTGTGTTCTGAAATCTATTTGCTCTGACAGTCTAAGTCCTGAAGTCCATCTGTGTCAGAATAGACACATAAGATCATAAGAAGAGCCCCTCTGGATTAGGCCAAAGCCTCATCTAGTCCAGCTTCCTGTATCTCAGGAAGCCCACCAGATGCTTCAGGGAGCACACAAGACAACATGAGACCTGCATCCTGGTGCCCTCCCTTGCATCCTTCATTCTGAGGTAGCCCATTTCTAAAATCAGGAGGTTGCACATGCACATCATGGTTTGTAACCTGTGACAGACCTTTCCTCCAGAATTTTGTCCAATCCTCTTTTAAAGGCATCCAGGCCAGATGCCATCACCACATCCTGTGGCAAGGAGTTCCACAGACTAATTTCCTTTTGTCTGTCCTATCCACATTTACCTATCTAAGAATATTCCCAGGGTAACAGATGACAACATCTGTTCCAGTGACAACAAAATATCACATTTCTACGGGTGGACATAACCGATCGTTAGGCATTTCCTGAAAAGAGCAGGTCATAATTGGTATGTACCCTCCCTGTGTATAATCCTTATTGAGTATTTTTAACATTAACTTAGAATTCAAAGAACCCAATAGAGATGCTGCTAAATCCTAGAGAGGTAATATTTGAATTGCATAGGCCTCCTTTCAGCATCCATTCATACTACAGAGCTACAGTGTGATCTGAATTTCTTCCCTATATGTCAATCCAAAGCTACAGCATTAAATGAAATTCTTCCTTTCATGCATTCACCGCCCCCACTAACAAAATGCACAAAAACAGAATTTAAAGATGGGCAATACAGCATTATTTTCCTTGCCCATTTGTGGGAGCTATGGTTTCCGCCAATATGCTGATAACACCTGGCTCCGTGAGACAACAACCAATCCAGCCATTTCAAATGCTTTTAGTAGAAGCCTGTGTAAAACTGACATTTGCTCAGCCGATGTCTATGCATATTAGAAGATTTCAAAGCACCAAGTGACTAGCACCACTTCCGATCCCATGGAAACGGATCTTGGGAAGGGGGGGGGAGCCTTCCTGTTTTTAAACAGTGCACATTTTAAAATACCCTACACCCTATCCCATTTTTGGCACTTTGGTACACGTTTCCATGGGGACAGAAGTGAAAGCTTGCCACAGTGTTATCACTTTTTGAAATGATGGGAGCACAGGAGGAAAGAGACAAAGTGCCATTTCAGACAGCACCTGTAGTGTGTGAATTCTGGAAGGCAAAGAATAGGAAGAATTTTGCTCCAATTACTTCCTTTGTGGATGAAAGGTTCAAATAAAACGAAAAGCTACAGAAACCAAGAGGATCCAGGAGAAAGTGGAAACGTCTCTGCCAAAATCATTTTTATACAGCTGTGGGTATTTCATAGAAAGAAATGATCTCTGCAAGAACTTCTCATTTTTTTGTTCTTTCTCTTGAAAAAAATTATAATCTATTTTCTTTAAAAGGTGGTTGAAAGGATCAAAAGAGCTATGTTAAGCATACTCAAAGATTTGGGTAGACCCAGTGATCTTTTAGTCTCTCTCCCTTTCTCAAAGATACTTCTATGATATCACAAACTGCTTTTGAAAGTCCTGCTCAGTTTCAAAAGTGGTTTGGCATTTATCATGGAGCAGGAGAAATACAAACCCAAAGCACCATTCAGAACAGGTTCAGTGGTTCCTTGCAGTGTGGACAGTCATTGGGCAAACATGTTACAATTAAAGCAACCCCAGGGGAATTGGATCTGCAGCGCTGGTAAGCATCTGAAGGGGGCTGTAGGTGTTGCTGACCCCTTGTGTAGCACAACTGTCTTTCATAGTTTGACAAGTGATAAAACCATCGGTGCTTCTTGGGCCTTAAATTGTTCCCGTTATCTGCTTGTGCTTTTGTTTGTCCGCGAAATAAACAAAAGAAGATAAGGGAAAGGATTAGAGTCAGTACGTGAAGAAAGCTGCATCGTTGCAGGATAGGCTATGGCAGAGTAAATAGAGCTTGGCGGCAGTGAAGAAGGCCAATTCTATTCTTGGGATCATTAGAAAAGGTATTGAGAACAAAACGGCTAATTATTATTAACATTAACAGTATTTATATACCGCTTTTCAACTAAAAGTTCACAAAGCGGTTTACAGAGAAAAATCAAATAACTAAATGGCTCCCTGTCCCAAAAGGGCTCACAATCTAAAAAGATGCAAATGAATACCAGCAGACAGCCACTAGAACAGACACTGCTGGGGTGAGGTGGGCCAGTTACTCTCCCCCTGCTTAAAAAAGGAGCTCCCACTTGAAAAAGTGCCTCTTACCCAATTAGTAGGGGTGTTTATAATGCCGTTGTGCAAATCGATGGTAAGGCCACACTTGGAGTATTGTGTCCAGTTCTGGTCGCTGCATCTCAAAAAAACATAGTGGAAATGGAAAAGGTGCAAAAGAGAGCGACTAAGATGATTACTGGACTGGGGCACTTTCCTTATGAGGAAAGGCTACAGCGCTTGAGCCTCTTCAGCCTAGAAAAGAGGCACCTGAGGGGGGACATGATTGAGACATACAAAATTATGCAGGGGATGGACAGAATGGATGGAGAGATGCTCTTTACACTCTCACATAACACCAGAACCAGGGGATATCCACTAAAATTCAGTGTTGGGAGAGTTAGAACAGACAAAAGAAAATATTTCTTTACTCAGCATGTGGTTGGTCTGTGGAACTCCTTGCCACAGGATGTGGTGATGGTGTCTGGCCTGTATGCCTTTAAAAGGGGATTGGACAAGTTTCTGGAGGAAAAGTCCATTACGGGTTACAAGCCATGATGTGTATGCGCAACCTCCTGATTTTAGAAATGGGTTATGTCAGAATGCCAGATGCAAGGGAGGGCACCAGGATGAGGTCTCTTGTTATCTGGTGTGCTCCCTGGGGCATTTGGTGGGCCACTGTGAGATACAGGAAGCTGGACTAGATGGGCCTATGGCCTGATCCAGTGAGGCTCTTCTTATGTTCTTATGTTCTTAAATATCATTGAGTCAATACTTGGAAGTGGAATGGGAGAACTGGGGTACATGATGCTCCATGAACTCTTTCTTGGGTTGCTTCTTTGCTGGCTATTTACAAACTTGCAAATTTACCTCCACCGAAAAAGTGAGCCACAGCTCAATGGTGCAAGAGAGGAAAAGTCACCCAGTGGCCTAGATAAACAGTGGATTTTGCTGTACTGTATGAGAAGTGAGGGAGGGTTGTTCCCACATTCCCAGATAACTGGATGACTCTTCTGTTCTTCCCATGCCATGCCGCAAGACTGCAGTGCAGTGTGGAAAGAGAGAAGCGTCACCTGGACTACTCAGGGATGTGCTTCCTCCCTACTGTCCTTAAAACAATAGGCAAACGTGACTCATGACTGAGTCCGCAAAGCTAGGGCTTTGTGAAGCCTTTTGAGCCATGACTGCTGATGTAGGCTTCACACATATGCTAGCAATGTGGCAGGATTATTAAAAGGGTTATACACAGTTCCTTGGCTGGCCTCTTAATGGCGGTCTGCAGCAAGATTAATCCTAACTCTTGTGACATCTCCAAGCCCTGCCTCAGAAATTTCTAGACTTTAGATGCATCCGATGTAGGAATCTTAGGGAGCCTGGATGGGCAAGGCATATTCAATACACTGTGTCTGAATACAATGTAGTCTTGTGTTTCAGTTTGGCTCTCATATGAATTTAACAGGAGAAAACTTTTCAGCAATGCGTAATTGGGGTGTACATGCATGCATGCGCTAGCTACCTCATGCAGTGCTCCTTCATGTGAGAATAGGGATGCATTACAAGTGTACCAGAAAGCCCCTAGTTTCATCTGGGGAAAATCTGAGGTTATGGCTGAAATCTGTGTGCCTCAGTGTTGTAATGAATGTGAGAGAGTCTCTCTCTCCTTCCTGGTCTTTCACAATAACACTGCACAGAGTGAATCCTTTGGCAGGCATGCTGGCTTAGAATAGGAAGGAAAATATACAACTGGATATGCAATGATGTCAGTATCCCAGGACACTGTGAATAATATGTGTGTATATGCCTTTGGAAGGAGGAGAGAGCCTGGCTTTGAACTCACAAGAGCCAGCTGTGCCTGCCACACTGTTCCAGTTCCTGAGTCAAGACTGGGGAAAAAAATCATCTCTTGGATCTTCCACCAGTGCAGCTGTCAGACAAAGGTCCAGGCCTCCTGATTCAACTGTGAAATTTCATTTTTTCCCCCTGGAGTCGGGGAAATCATTATAAAGGGAGAAAGCAGGGAATGGAGAAGGGTTGAAAATTGTCCCCCTTCCCCCCCCCTTTGGTCTTTATTCCTCTTTTCCCTTCCAAACCACTGTGCTCAGTTTTTGTATTGTTTTTGAGTTCTTGCACACAGTTCGTTTCCAACACTCCCAACATGCCGTACATGCACATTAACGTGAATCTTCTAACGAAAGGGGGAAAATCATGAACAAACACTTTTGTTGGAGTAATAAGCAACTAGAATAAAGCACAAGGATTTGGTGTCCTGAGCTAGTTCCTTGAAGCATTCACCCGCTTAGGTGAGTCAGAATAGAGCTGGTGCCAACGTGGTCTGTTTGGGCTTGTTGCCCAGTGCTGCCCCTGAGCTGCCACTGGGACCTTTGCTGGTGCACACATACACCTTCAATTCACTCACTTCTTCACTGTACTTGTTCCTTGTGCAGTTATTTTCCTAAAACAGGAAGTGAGGGATTTCCTGTTTTATTTAAAGGGAGTGAAGTGAGGGGATAGGGAAGCGCTCCTCATTCCTCAGTCCTGGTTAACCTCCACTTTAAGGGACTAGTTTTTCAGATACAGACAGTGGCTAACTTGGAATACTGTGTATAGTTCTGGTCACATCACTTCAACCAGGATATTTTAGTGCTGGAAAAGGTACACAAGGGAGGGAACCAAAATGATCAGAGGACTGGAGCATGTTCCTTAGAGGGCAAGTCTACAACCTCTGGGGCTTTTTAGCCCTGAAAAAGGCAAATGGGGACAACGATGACGGCATGATTGAGATAATTTTTTATGTTTGGTATGGAAAGAGTGAACTCTTTCACAATACTTGAACCAGGAGTCATTCATTGAAACCAACTGGCAGGAATTTAGGATGGACCAAAAGACAGAAAGGAAGTACTTCACATAGTCCATCATTCACTTGTGGCATTAGTTGCCTCAAGATGCGGTGATTGCAACTAGTTTGGACAGCTTTAAAAGGAGATTGGACACATTCATGGAGGATAGGTCTATCAAGTCATGATTCACTATACACCACCTCTGAATGAATAGTAGTGTATCTAAGGGGGTGCAGGGGGTAGCAGTTGCACCAGGCAACAAGCATTAGGGGGGCAACAAACCGACCTTGACGCTAGTGGCCAAAATTGTGAAAACATTGGTATGTATAAATAATACTATCATGTTATATATCATTGGAAAGGTAATTTAATGCTGAAACAAACCGTGTAGGAATATCTGCTTTCTATCACAAGGTACGGCCAATTAACCAGAAAATTATTTATTTATTTATTTATTTATTTATTTATTTATTTACTTACTTACTTACTTACTTACTTACTAAATTAGTTTTGGTTTCTTTTTGGTGGAGGAGGCTCAAAATCTTCTTTAAACCTGAGGAGCAGGTGCCTTAGCTATGCCACTGAATGACCATGTGCAGGGGAGCAATGGCAGGACAGAAGCATGACTTTCTGTCTTGCATGTGGCTTCCCAGAGGCAACTGGTGGGTCACTGTGGGAAACAGAATGGGGAACAGACTATATGGGCCTTTGGCCTGATCCAGCAGCGCTTTTCATTTGTTTTTATGTTCTAAAGAAGGGGTGCCCAAACCCAGGCCTGGGGAACATTTGCAGCCCTCAGGAACCCCTGTCCAGCCCACAGGGAGCCCCCAGTCTCCAAAGAGCCTCTGGCCCTCTGAAGACTTGCTGGAGCCCTTGCTGGCCTGTCAGAAATGCTCTCAGCATGAGGGCAACTGTTTGACGTCTTGTGTGAGCTGCAGGCCAAGGACTCCCTCCACTGCTTGCTGTTTCAAATCTGTGAAGCAGCAGTGGCAGTAAAGCAAAGGCTGACCTTGCTTTGTGCAAGGCCTTTTAGAGGCCCTGAGCAAGACCTTCATTTATTCATATAAGTTCCATCTCTATTTATTTATGTAAACTTATGAAAATTCATTCAAATTGTAAATACAGGTGCAGCCTATTTATCCATGGATTTTTATCTTTGGATTTGTCTCAACTCGAATGGGTGGGGGGAACTGAAAGTCACACACACCTTTACCCTGTGCTGGCTTCTGCTCAGTTTCCAGGCAGCCCAAAACACTGCAAAAAGGCTCTGCCTCACCCAGGCAGTGAAATAGCCCTGGAGCCCTGGAAGAGGTTCCCCTTGTGAAGGAACAGTAAGACTCCTGGAGCCCCTGAGGCAGCAGAGAGGCTGAAGAGGGGAAGGGAAGGTGGAAAACCTCTGTAGCCAGAACACTGCAGCAAGGTGGAGCTCCCCCCTCTCTCTCTCTCTCTCTCTCTCTCTCTCTCACACACACACACACACACACACAGGGGCAGGGGCACTAGTAATAGAGGGGAATGCTTTAAAAAACCCAGTGAGTGTTTGCCGAATTCCCCCCCCCCGATGGTGCAGGCAATCACCGACACAAGCAAGCCTTCCCAGTAAGCAAAGCATGAGATTTAGGCTACAATCCTCTCCACACTTTCCTGGCAGTAAGCCTCACTGACTACAATGGGACTTACTTCTGAGTAGGAACGCATAGGACTGGACTCTTAAAAGCTCAACATCCCACCTGTGAAAGAAGTGGGACAGCTGGCAATGGGAGGACTGAGTAAGGAGCTGAGCGGAGGGGATTCATAATAGCTGCCTTAGTTTCCTTCCATCCCAAAGTGTCAGGCTGCAGCATATTTGCGTAACTCTATGGAATTTAGCACAATGCATTTTTTCTTAATAGCACCGAGTCACAGAACGGAACTAACACGGATAAATAGGCTCCACCTATATAAATTAATTCTTTTTTCACCGGCCCTTGATATAGTGTCAGGAGAGATAATGTGGCCCTCCTGCCAAAATGTTTGGACGGAAACCTGTTCTAAACCGAAAGCAAACCCCTCAAAGTCAATTTATAATTTGAAACTCACACTTGGTTTTGAGTCTGTGTTAGTATAACTTCTGAAGTTATACTAGAGCGCTGAATATACTAAGTTATATACTAGTTATATACTAGAATATACTAGAATATACTAGTTATATACTAGAGCGCTGAATATACTAAGTTATTCAGAGCGTGATACCATAGTCTTTTGAGACTGAAGGTTGCCAACACACTAGTATAACTTCTTTCCAGGTCTAGACAAAAAAATTAATATTCTCGTGCTTCAGCAACTCTTGTGAATCTCTCTATGAAGTAGGCTTTTGATGCACATTCGTGGCCTAGGCAGAGTAAACATCAGCATGTGAAAGTGGTATATTACATAAGAAGCCCCTAAATATGGAGCTGCAATGCAAACTGTCTAGGTGGTGGACAAAAAGAACTTCCCAGCCTAGGATTAATGTTCATTTTCTCTGTGGTAGGGGGAGGAAGCTCTCCCCTTTTAATACAGAATGAGATTTGCATGTACTGGTTTTTGTTTTAACATTACCTAGTTGTGCAAAAAGTATGATGTGTGTATATATTGCTGGTGTTTGATCTGCCTAGGATGGATCAGATCAGGCCCACACAGACTGTGACAAAACAAGTCAAGCAAAGCTATGCACGGTGACCTACCGAAAGCCCAATCAACTTGGGTGGGGGGGGGGGGATGCCTGCTTGGAACTGCAAAATCAGAATAGAGTGTCAAATACAGGGCTGGCCACTACACATGTTTTTGCTGGGCACAAGGGGCACAGCAGCATATGTTGCGTGACATAGCAAAGTTTAAGGAGATGGTTCCCTGTTCCCCACCAGTGGAATTGCTGGAATGAATAGGAACGGTTCCTCTCTCCCACTAATGTAAGAGACCCACCACTTTAAAAGGTGCCTCTTTGCCTGGTTGGCAGGGGTCAACCTACACTTGGTCAGACCAAATATCCATTCACCACAATGGCCAACCAAATGCTTTCGGGAAGCCCAGAAGTGGGACATGTAGGCAAACTTCCCTTGCTCATGGTATTTGGGCACCTGGTATTTAGGCAGTTGAGTCCAATGCAGCTCCCTGCACAGCAATGCAACTGAGCCAACATGGTGTGTCCTGTATCCCATGGGGGAATTTCAGCCTCCTTGTGTTAAGGGCATCCTTGTGTTAAGGGAACATTTGCTTCCTTGCCCCAGGGTAAGCCTGCACTGGTCCACTGTGCCAGATATATCAGGGAAGGAAGATGGGATATCAGTGTGTGCCACCGCTCCCATTACTGCTTTCTCCCTGGTCCCAATACACCCTCTTCCTTGACCCCATCACTGCTTAGTTCTTCCCCCTCCCTGTCTCATTTCCTGCTTCCCTCCCACTTCCTGTGCTGACTTACCAGCACTGGTGGGCATCCACTGGCCCCTGATACATGAAGCTGGCCTCTTATGGCTTGTTGCACTGGCCAGGCTATGCAGACTGGCATTTTGCAAAAGCCATAAGAAACACAAGAACACTTGTTCTTGTGGTGTAAGGCCTGGGTGCCATTTGGCTGAGCATCATACTGCCTCTCTATCTGGTGGTAGTATATATAACCATCCTGTTTAGTAGTCATTGATAGAGTAATCCTTCATGAATCAGTCCAATCTTCATTGAAAACCACCAAGGCTAGCAGAAGCATGTAGGAAGACCCGCCCCCACCAAGGCAGTAGATATCATTTGCCTTAATTCAATTTCAAAAACCTTTATTGGTAGTCAGACAAAAAACATACAACCAAAGCAAAATATACACAGACTCTCTGCCTAAGAAATAAAATTGTTAGGGTGGATGGGGAATATGGTTCGGCGTCTCGTTAGGATGTCATGCAAAAACTTAGCCAGTTGGTTTAGGACCAGCATGTCAGCAGAGCCTAGAAGCAGACAAAGGGTTTCATCATCCTGTGCCCATAAAGGGCTATCTGATAGTAAATTTCGAAGCATGTTTCTGATATCCATATAATAAGGGCAATGCAGTACTATATGAGCTAAGGATTCAGTAACCCCTAGATTATTTTGATTCCTTGACAGTTGATTGTCCAGTCAGCGTGGCTGGTGTTAAGTAGCGGGTTAATCCCACTCTATAGTGTGAATTTCTAGGGTTTGTTGATGATAAATTATTTGCTTAGTCAGGCTATAATGGTAGAAAACACCCATTATTTTTATCTGGAGCCCCCGTTAATTCTCACACCTTTTTAGAAAGCAGGGATGTTTCCAGTGTGTCATTTCTGGTTTTCTAAATTCTACATTTGTAATAAGAGGCTGAAGATTAAGATGCACAGGCTTCTGTGTGACACCTTTATTAATGCTCAAAGGAGGAAGTTCCAGTAACCCAATGAACAGTTATGCTGCCTACTTACAGGAGATCTGTCCAAGGCATTTTCCATGTTGAAATGAATGGAACATTGAAATTAAATTTCAATGAATTGGAGTTTGAGGACTCCCAGGGGTATGTGCTGGATCAATGCAGCACAGTGAATGTTGCTTTCAGTCGAAGTCTCTATATCAGGAAATGGCCTTAAGGATAACTGTCTATTTGAGTCTGAAACCGTTTTACTGTGTTAGCTCATCTGCTGTTGGAATGATTATTGCTAATAACTGCAACACATTTCAGTTTTAGGACACCTTTCGTCATTGAAAGACCGCAGAAGAAAGCATACATGCTTAGATAGAGGGTTGAGCTACTTTGTGAACTGAAGGAAGTTGTCTGGAACTCCGCTTATCACTTGTGGGGAGGTGGGGAATGAGTCATGCATATTGTACGCTCTTGAGCATCTGATGCTGCAAAGCAGTACGTATGAACTTGGTTATGTTGTGGTCTGATGTTCTCTGATACTTGCAGATCTCCAATGACAAGTGTGGGGGGTGATAATCTCAACAGCACATCTTGTTCTTCAAGCACCTGAGTTTGTACTGTGACACATTTATAGTGTATAATGTATAATTAACACCTTCCGTTACTCCACCTTCCGGGTGGATTTCATCATATGCAGCATAAGCCGTCTGTTTTACATGTTAAATAATAACCATACAGAATGGAAGGGAGCTGCATGCTTTTTTTCTGAACATTTCAAGAACCCTGCCCTTTCAAAAAAGAAAAAAAGAAAAATGTGCACATTATTTATTACAAAAGAAAAAACTGAGTCACCATGCTCTGGTGCCATGCACAGTTCAAAAGATGCCTTGATTTCTTGTGTGCATGGAATTTTTTCTTCTTCTAAATCTTGTCATTTTAAATGTTTACATATGAAAAATGGTAACTGCAGTCCATGTGGCAGCTGCCATTTTTTCCTCTCAGTAGTGTCCAGTTTCCTGGGATGATACTGCATCCTGCGTAAAAGAGGTGAAAAAATGGCTGGCACTGGGAGGTGGATATATGGCAAAGTACCTGCCACCACCAGCAGAGGTGGCAGCCAGTAAGGAGTTGGTTAAAAAATAACTAACATGTATGGGTTTCAGAATGAATGGGAACCAACCCAAAGGTTTCCTGTAGTGCCCCGGGGGAGGATCCAGGGTTGCTGGGCTCAAGGAGGTCCATGAGGGGTCTTGGCAGGGTGGTAGGCCTCAGTCAAGGTGTGGGGGAAGGGGGTTGTGTCACCCTGGTCCCTGTCACTGGTCTAGGCTCTCTCGGGGCACATGGGCTAGCTGGCCTCTGCACCAGCCACCGGCCCTTCCAGCACTGGCCCTCATCACTGGCCAGGCTGAGTCTTATATAGAGGAGCCCAACCACTGCTGGTTCCGCCTCTTTCTTCTGGGCAGGACCATTAGGCCCTGCCTGGGGCTCTGCCCCTTTTCTCTCCTCCCAGGGCATAGTCCTGTCCCATCCCTGTCATCAGCCGCCCCTGCAGCCGACCCGTTCCTCGGTGGGTGGGCTGATGACTGGAGGCATGGGGTGCAAGAGCACCAGAGGGTCTTTGCTGTGACCAGGGGGGCATCCTACACTCCTTCCCCAATGGGTAAACTCAAGCTTTTATTTGAATAGATTCTCATCCATTCAGAAAACAATGCTTATGTACACTACGTTCAAGTCACATAATAAACACAGAACAAACTCGTACAGTGGATCTATTCAGCCTGGTCTGCACACACCATAATTAGATGGGAATGTGGTGCCGGAGTTGTGAGATTATCAGGTGGATTGCACACAATAAATTGCAGGCAAGGGAATCACAATTTTTAATGCTCCCAAGACTCCTTGCAAGTAGAAAACTAGTACAGGAGCAAGTGGAATGGGCAGGGGCTGACAGCACATGTCAGAACCATGCCTAAGGCTCATGCTGCTGAAGGCACCCACAGCCATGCCCAGCCATTCCCTACCTGGCCACTGCTTCCTCTGCCATCTACTAAGTATCCTGTAGTTTACCAGGCAATGGAGAGGGGAGAAGCAGCCAGAGCAGTCCATCTTCCTTGGGAACTGGCTGTTTTAAAATTCCCAGATGGCCCACCCCTGATGCAACCACACACCTGCTCTGTGGCTTCTCCGCTGCCATTGTCTCCTAAGCATCCTGCGCTTTACTGAGCAATGGGGTAGAAGAAGCAGCAGAAGAGGGTATTCCTTTGTGTGATGGCTGCATCTACAGTGTAAAGGAGAACTCTCCTTTGTTCCCTGCCTTGCTGCTGGGCAGGTGGAGGAAGGGAAGGTAGCAGTTAAAAATTTTGACTTTTAACTGCAGTCCAAAGTGGTGAAGTCCAGAATTCTTTCACCTCCCTTGGTCATGTGCAAAATGGCATCTTATGCTACAAAGCAGAGTGTGTAGACCTCTGACACCTAAAGCTTGAAGCAACATATTCCTCCCTCCCCTTACTTGGGGTGTGTGTGTGGGGGGGGGCGTAATCATATATGCTTTCGTTCAAAACGATAATGGAAAATTGGCTGGCTGTCAGCAATTTTTGCTGAGCGTAGACCAATTCTAGATACTGAAACCTGAAGTTTGAGGCAAAATTGTACTGCCAGAAATAATAAAAGAGACGTTGTAATGAGACTTTAATTTTTATTGAGGCCCAGCAGCTGCTGATTTCTGTGGAGTGTGATGACGTCTTTATGGTATATTTTATGATGAGTGGATGATGGCTATCTACTGCTTTGCACATATTATGGTTAAAAATGGCTTTACAGGAACCTGATTCTTGAGGGGGGCTGAAAACACAACTCTCAAAATGCCATAGTTTCTTGATTTTGATTGTAAAAGAAGTCGAACAAACTACATAAGAAATGTAAAGCCTTTACCCTTAAATTCAGTTAAAAAGAAACCCAAAACATTTTGGGATTTAGCAGTAAATTGATCCTGAGTGTATGATCACACTGATGCCAAGAAACATTAAAAAAATATGGAGAAAGATCTAGCAAAAAAAGATTAATATGCTAAATATAGTTTCTATATAATGACTATGGTTCCTTTTGTTGTTGGCTCCGTTCCTCCAAAGCTTTGCCCACTAATATATACTTTTAGTTTTCCAGGGTTTCTGAGCACATGGAAACAGGGCCAATTATTTATTGAGATGCCCTTCCTCATATTTCAGAGATGGATAATCACCTCCTGGAATCACTCCTTGCCCTTACCTTCCCCTCGCTGCTCTTCACCTTACCTCCTCCAGCTCTCCTACAATTGTCTGTTTTAAATGAGTCACATGGGGGCAAGCTGAAGGTCAGTGATAGAGCAAATGCATTCTATGCAGAAGGTCGCCAGTGTAATCTTCAAGTTGAGTAGAATTTATACCTGAAATTCTTGAGAGTGACTACCAGTCAATTTTTCATTCATTCATTCATTCATTCATTCATTCATACGAGGGATGGGAAAATCTAGCACAGCTTGACTCGAGTTGAGTCTAGAGTCACTACCCCCTGCGACTCAGCTTGAAAAAGAATAATAATGGGGGCACTTTCTGAGTTGCGCCTTCAAGACTCTAAAGGACTCAAATTGAGTTGTCCCCCGCTTAAAAAGCCTGCCGAGGAAAAAACAGGGCTGCTGCTGGGCTCTCTCTCTCTCTCTCTCTCTCTCTCTCTCTCTCTCTCTCTCTCTCTCTCTCTTTGTGGAGGGAGTTCACTTTAAAAACTCCCCTGCCCATCCCATCTGTAAACTGGGCAGGAAGGGACTGCATGAAAGCGGGGACAGAAGCAGCAAGAGGGAGGAAGGGCATAGCAGCAGCTGAGAGGCTTACCAGGATGACCCAAGCCTTGGTAGCTCTACTCAGAAGTAGTCCCACTGTAGCCGTTCATTCAGTGAGCCTGCTGGAGCCATGCCATGAATTTCTCTGGGATGGCTAGGAACTGCCCCCCCCATCTCCATTCATCCAGGGAAAAAATGTTCTTCCCTCTCTGGGGTTTTGCAGCCAGTCATAAGGGAAGAACCCCCCCCCCCGTTCCTCCTCCTGCATCCAATGATCATCTGTTCCTTCCTTCCTATCACAGACAGACAAAAAGCCTGCTCCTGCCTCCCTTCTCCTATTCATTGCAAGAGGAAAACATTAAACCATCCCTGTCTCGTGGCTGGAACCTCCATGCTACTTGCCCAGTCTGAATGATGGCCCTACAAGGTTCTTCATGCTGCGAAAACAGTATGTAAGCACACGCAGACACAGGCAGTCTTGAGTCTGCATGTGTGGGGACGGGTGCTGTATCAGGGGGCCCTTGACTTGAGTGTTTTTCTGAGTCTTCCACACATGCGACTCATGAGTCAACGAGTCACAGAAAAATGCACATTTTTGCAACTCGAATCTGAGTCACCTGACTCAAGTTCCCATCCCTGATTCATACCCTGCCTTTCCGCCCTGGGCCCTCCAGGTGGCTTACACAATGATACATCAATACAATGATGCATCAAACAATGCTAAAACATTAATGTAAAAACAAAACCATAAAAACAATTTTAAAAATAAGACATAATAAGCTCAATTGAATCACAATTAAGTGCTAGCCCCCTGATGTCAGCATTTTAAAACTTCCCTAAATTAAAAAATTTTTGAAGCCCCACCAAAAGGACTCCAAAGAGGGAGCTGTTCTCAATTCCAGGGGGAGGGAATTCCATAGGCAGGGTGCCTCCACTGAGAAGGCCCTATTTCTTGCTGCCATCCCCCTCACCTCTACTGGTGGTGGCATAGATAGAAGGGCCCCCTTTGATGGCCTGGGAGAATGGGTAGGATTATAAGGAGGTGTCACTCAAATACTCTGGGACTGAGCCATAAAGGGCTTTAAAAGTCAAAACTAGCACTTTGAACTGAGCCTGGAAATGAACCAGCAGCCAGTGTAGTCGCCAAAGCAATGGCCCAACTGAGTCGAACAATATTGAACTAGATGGGCCAGTGATATGACTCAGTTCAAGGCAGCTTTCTATGACTCTCTTTTGTGCCTGGAACTGCCTCATATAACACCTATGTGGTGCAACAATGCTTTTGCCTAAAATCAAAACCTACCTTCTCTGTGCAGGTATAGCCTTTGACCCTCAGGCTATGAACTGGCCACTTCCTGTTGTGCCCTCTTTGTATTTCTTACTGAGACAGTGAGAGAGGATGCAGTTTGTGACCCAGAGAAAAATGCTCAGGTAGGCTTTGATCCAACAGAGTGTTTGAATGCAAAGAAACTGTTTCCGTTATTGCAAGGGAGAGTGTCTCAGCTGCAGCCTGACCCTGCACCAGGATTGCATCAAGCACTGTTCTAGAAGGTCGCCCAACCTTGAGGTGTGACTTTTGGTATGGAAGGGGTGAAACAAGAAGGAGGAGGTATGAAAGCCCTGTTCTGTGTGCTCATAACATAGTTTCTTATATCTAGAGGTGGGTTTGTTCAGTGATAATGAAATAAAAACATATAACACCACTTTCTGCACACACACGCACCCTGAAATCTGCAATATCTGTGAAAAAATAAAACCATTCTCTAACACCTCTGCATATTCTCTGACACCTCTACATGCATGTGGCTGCATATGCTGATACTATACTACCTATATTATCTAAACTAGTACATTTTTGAAGCAATTATAATAGACGTTATAATTTATAAAAATGCGCCCTTGAAATAAAAACACATAAAACCATTTTATGCACTTCTAATTAAAAAAAAAATCCATGAAAAAATAAAACAATTTTCACTCACCTCTACTCATAACACCTGTTTTTATAACAAATATCACATAACATTTCTCAGCAGTGGCGTAACTAAGCAGGAGTGGCTGGGGCAGACCGCACCAGGTGCCATGGTCCAAGGGTGTGTGATGGGCGCACTGTCTGAGCTCCCGGTAAGAGAAGCTCTGAGCCGTATTTGGTGGCAAATGGATCCTTCCGCCCACCCATGGCTCCAAACATCACATGTGGCCCTGGTAGCAATTCAAAGCACACATTATTGGAGTATATTTTTTTTAGAAAATAAAAAATTTATTAAAAAAAAATGTTTAAATGAAAGACTATGAAAAGAATTTTTTCCTCTTCTGTCTGGGGAGTGTGGGGTGTGACATGCCAGCAGAATCAATTAAGGAATTGTCCAAATTTTTGACACTCTGAGTCCAAAAGATACGCCACTGCTGTGCTAGGCCAACATCTGCTGCTCTACCTACTTTGGCTATCCTGGATGACCAAAGGTATTTCTTCAATTCTTTATGTGTCTGTTTCTTCCATCCCACATTTATTAGCTTTTCAGTGCTAAGCAAACTACCAAAAAGAATTAGAGGCATCATAAGTTAAGCTCTTTGTATTGGTCATTGTTTAAAAAGAGACAAGAAATGCAGTAGTTTAGAACAGAAATAATTAGGCAAGGACAGAGCAACTTCTCATTCTGGAGTCAAACATTGTGTCAATATCTCCCTCTGCTGCACATTCAACAATATTTTTTTCTCCTCTTGATGCTGATTTTTTCTTTGTTGTAGGTCATTCATATAGTGACTTGCTAAATGTGGTTAAAGGAGATAGAACTTCTGGGTTAAAATGGACAGTATACACAAGGCAAATTAAAAAAATTTTTTACATGGGTGCATTGACTCACTCAGAGAAATACTTGCATATCTTATCATTCTGAGGTGGTGACTGTGGTTTCATCACTTGGCTGAAGTATCTCAAAACAGTCAGTCAGTCAGCACTGCACAATGTTCAGCCTATGGGGATTTCACCACCCAACCCCTGCAGTTTTCTACCTCTAAACCCCCCACCCCCTCTGGGCTGGTTTGGATAATTGAATAATACCATCCAATGGTGTTTGGAGCATGAGTATATACATGCATATTGCCTCCCACTCCCAGTGTGCTATTCCATCCCTATGGATGGAGGGTGGCTTCCCTGCATGAAGTGGGAGGTGGAGCTTCTGAACTGCCTTTAATTTGTGCTGTAACAATGAACTAGTATCATAGCCATGCTGTTAGGAGCAGATATAGGGGATTGTTCTGTGAGCAAAAGAAATAAGGAAATTAATATACAGAAATAGCATTTATTAACTCCCTGACATTTTTTACTTCTGCTTTCTTACCCATACATCCTGCATGGCTTTTGGCCAATTGAGCTAGATGTATTCTTCTCCTTTTGGACCACACTGACTTTCGAGAATGTTATTACCAGTGTGAAAATGAAGTACAAATCATTGGCTTTTGGAAACTCAGTTAATGCTTCTAGTTTGGTTTGTGTTGTGTGCTTACCAGACAGGTGCAATTGCGAGGTTATGGATAGGGTTACCAGAAACAAAGGAGACAGAATGCCTATACCTTTAACCATTGTACGGAAGAGGGAATTTTGGCAGCTCAACATGGAAGGGTTTAAAAAGAGGCACCTACCAAAATTCCCTCTTCTGTACAATGGTTAAAGGTATAGGCACTCTATCCCCCTTTGTATCTGGTAACCAGATACCAGCTGAAATCCAGCTGAAATGTCTGCGTGACTTCCTCTTTGCTGATGATGCAGCTGTCACTACCCACTCTGCCAAAGATGACCAGCAGCTCATGGATCGTTTTAGCAAGGCCTGCCAAGATTTGGGACTGACGATCAGCCTGAAGAAAACACAGGTCATGGTTCAGAATGTGGACTCACCTCCCTGCATTACAATCTCTGCACATGAACTGGAGGATGTCCATGACTTTGTGTACCTTGGCTCAACGATCTCTGACACTCTTTCTCTCGATACCGAGCGCTACCACGTTTTCCAGACTCACAAAGAGAGTCTGGTCCAACAAGAAGCTGACGGAACATACCAAGATCCAGGTCTACAGAGCTTGCGTCCTGAGTACACTTCTGTACTGCAGCGAGTCATGGACTCTCTGCTCACAACAGGAGAGGAAACTGAACGCTTTCCACATGCGCTGCCTCCGACGCATTCTCGGCATCACCCGGCAGGACAAAGTTCCTAACAACACAGTCCTGGAACGTGCTGGAATCCCTAGCATGTATGCACTGCTGAAACAGAGACGCCTGCGTTGGCTCGGTCATGTCGTGAGAATGGATGATGGGCGGATCCCAAAGGATCTCCTCTATGGTGAACTTGTGCAAGGAAAGCGCCCTACAGGTAGACCACAGCTGCGATACAAGGACATCTCCAAGAGGGATCTGAAGGCCTTAGGAATGGACCTCAACAAGTGGGAAACCCTGGCCTCTGAGTGGCCCGCTTGGAGGCAGGTTGTGCAGCATGGCCTTTCCCAGTTTGAAGAGACACTTTGCCAACAGTCTGAGGCAAAGAGGCAAAGAAGGAAGGCCCATAGCCAGGGAGACAGACCAGGGACAGACTGCACTTGCTCCCGGTGTGGAAGGGATTGTCACTCCCGGATTGGCCTTTTCAGCCACACTAGATGCTGTGCCAGAACCACCTTTCAGAGTGCGATACCATAGTCTTTTGAGACTGAAGGTTGCCATTCATCTGGTAACCCTAGTTATGGACCTTGTTGAAGTGTGTGGGGATCCCACAGAAGCCATCTCACTAACACACTTTGGATGATTCATTTTGATGTCACTCCAATACTGTATGCAGTGTGTCAGGACCCACTAGGTGGGTCGTGAGCCAATTTTAGGTAGATCTCTATTCATTTTAAGATTTATTTTTCATATATTAGACTTGATGCTACCATGGCATGTTACTGCATTTGGGGAAATGTTACAGATCTGTACTTTTAACAGGCTATTATGTGTATGCTTTTAACAATGATAGTCAATGGGGCTTACTCCTGGGTAAGTGTGGGTAGGATTGCAGCCTAGGATTGTTAAAATTTTTCCTGCTTGATGATGTCACTTCCAGCCATGGCATCATTTCCTTTGGTTCCTGACAGATTCTCATTCTAAAAAATGGGTCCCGGTGCTAAAAGTTAGAGAACCACTGCTGTATAGCAAGAAAAACCACAGGAGTTGAAGAGCATCACTACAGAATTGGTTAATAATAAAACAAATATACTTTTCTTCCAGGTGGAGTTCCCCCACATGACTGATACTGAGAAGTTGTGTTGGGCGTGTCCGAAGTTCTACTCCACAATTATTCATGAGTTATGACTGGTGCAGACAGAACAGTTGTTAATAGGTCTGGAACATGTTGATGGCCATTATTTGCAGTGAGAGTGCACAAGAGAATATGTTGCCAAACAAGGCCTTGAGAACTCTTGTACTGACATCCCCTATATATTTCAATCAATGTACTTAGCTTGTGTTGCTCTAATTGAAGATGTTGAATGATCAATCTCCTTGCTATGAGGCATATTGATGGGCATTTGCATAGTTTGTATCTCACAGGACTCAGAAAGCATTTTGGACTCTGAAGGAAAGATGGCATAAATCACACAGGATCTTTGTGAGGGTTCAGCATGAAATTGGAGACCAGGCGATTTCCTTATGCAGATGAAACTAAGATCAGGTTCCCTATGCATTCTGTCAGCTCCAGAATTTCTGAGAAAAACCTAGCCCTGCTGAATACTTAAAACATCAACCCATGGCTTTATCATGCAAGTTCAAAGCACTTTTCAAACATTAACCAATTCACTTCCATAACAAAGGTGCCCTGGGCAGTTCCTGCTCTTTAGCCCAGCTCCTTCCTGCCTGGGAGGCTGCATATATACCTGTTTGTTCTTATTTATTTTAAAACTAGAACTCTCCAGTGGGTCACCAGAGCCCCCAAGGCAGCTAATAAATATGCAGTCAAACAAGCAAGCCGCATAGAAAACTAAAATAGGAGATTGCTTGCAGCATCTGCAAGAAGAGACTCTGTTTACAACCTTGGCAAGTATTTCTCCTCTTGGATCTCAGACACGGGAGCTCAGACTATCACAGGGGCTAGGAGCATCAGGATCAAGAAGGGCTAGGAGTGTTAGGATCAAGAAAATTATGCTGGAGCCTAGTGTTTCTGGAATGTTCATGGGGCAGGGTTTGGCAAATACCTCAGCCTTCTAGATTGCCTTGGTCCTTGGATTATATGCCTCAGGCTGTGTGATCAGGTCTAGATCTCTACTAGATCTCTACTATTCAGAACTCATAAATTCATAAGTTTACCAAGTGCTTTACACTAAGCACCGAAGTGAGTTGGATGTGGGCAGGTAACTTCCAGATTTGGATTGGTTCACAAAATAAGCCGAGTCTTTTATGTTGGGGGAAGCTCATTTTTTGAACCAATGTGACACAATCCTGGGGGAAGTTGCCCATTGCATCACACTGGTAAACTTAAAATAGGCAAAGTTATAGGACTGATGAAGCAATAAACAGCATGTGACCTGTAAAGCATTTCATACAGACATGATCCATTGCAACAATTTTTTAATTGGTCATGTTTAACAATTACACCCTTGGAGTTGTCTGTCCTGTCTAAGTGATAGTCATTATAGTCACAACAACCAGTGGCATTGCTAGGGAGGTGCAGGGGGTACAGGCCGCACCAGGTGATGTGCATGGTGTGGTGGTGAAGTGCACTAGTTACAAAAATTACTAAAATCGCAGTTTGTAGGAATAATTCTATCATGTTATATGCCATTCGATGTGTAATTTACAGCAGAATGTAATGAAAAAAACCAGAGTGAAATATCTCAATTCCATCAAAAGTTATGGCCAAAACACCAGAAAACACCAGAAAACAAAAACTGTCTTATGTAACGAAAAAGTACATTTCCTTAATTCAAAATGGACCAATGAGACAGACTGTTTGAAGAGCTAATGAGATGTTATTATGGCACGGCTTGGAACCAATAAGGTGTTAGTAAGGTGACACCCTGGGGGGGGGGTGACACCACTAGTGACAAAATTGCTAAAATTGTGATTTGTAGGAATAATACTATCATGTTATATACCTTTCAATGTGTGATTTACAGCAGAATGCAATAAAAAAACCACATTGAAATATATGTGTTATATCAAAAGGTATAGCCAGATAACCAGCAGGGGTGGGGTACTGTTCTATCAGCATGCCCACCACCCAGGTCATTATCCCACCCACTGCATGGGAGGGGGTCCACCATGGGGATGATGTACTGGCCTCCTGCACCGGGTGATACAAACCCTAGTGACGCCACTGACAACAACTTTATTAGGGAGAGTTGGAATTCATTTTTGGCTGATGCATGTTTGTTTTTGCTGTGCTGATAGCTCCAGACTTTGAGCTGGCCAGCAGCAGATGTCCTGAGAGAAGCAGTCACCACCCTCCCATCGAACACCCTCTTCTCTGTCTGTTGCGGAAGGTGATACGAAGCCAGCTTTGCTGCTCCAGATCTGGATTGATAACTGAAAGGAAGCCTGCACCTGTGGGCTGTTGAGGTCAAACTGTCTTTGGGAGAATGTCTCATTAGTAAATGCACCTGGCTTGACATGAGGAACTTTATGAACACTTCCATCCCTTGATGATGGAGTCTTGGCATTGGGAAGGACTTGCACAAGATGTCAACCTGCAGACATCAGCTCATTTACAGCTTTGCTTATAGAAAGGAACTGGGAACAAATGTTGAATGTGCAACACAGTCTAATTATATGATCATTAGACAAGGTGTTTCCATGCTGAAGTCAATGCAAACCTGCATTTGAGGTGATTTTGGGTGTGATGGAGATGTTTCAGAACATCTTTAAAACATGCTGAAGACATTTAGTGAAGGTTAAATTACATGTGACAGTGGAGTAATGTGAATGCATCTCTGTCTCTTCAAGGTTTTTTCAAAGAACTGTGGGATGGCCTGAGCTCCTTGGGCCATGGTGTAGAATGTGAAGGTTATCCTAATTCCAGAGACAATTTCCGAATGAAATGACAAATTTTCCTATTTGTCCCAGGGGCACATATTTGTTACGAGTGCTCTATGTTTTTAATGTAATGGCACACTGACATCTATGGTCTTCACCTCTTGTGATGTCACTTCTGGCTTCTGGGAGACTCAGGTTCTGTGGGTCTGTTTCTAGGGCAACTGACTGTAGTGATGAATTCACAGACAGATTTGACAGACAATTCATTACGGCAGACAATTGCCCTAGAAACAGAGCTGGAGAACCTGAAAGAGTCTCCTGGACATGTTACAGCAGGTGAAGGCCATAGGGAACACTACAGAAGTCAGTGTGCCATGAGAAGAAAAATACTGAAAATCACTGAGCTGTGGGGATAGGGGAGGAAAGTCTGGGTTTTGGTGCTGTCTCGTCTGAATTACTTTTCTCTTTTATCTGTTTCTTTCCTTCTTATTTATCCATTCTCTTCATCTGCAATCCTATACACATTTTCCTGAGAGTAAATTCCATTCTATGCAATGAGACTTACTTCCAAGTAAGCCTGCACAGACTTGCACTGTATAATGACCTGCAGTTGCTTTATGCTGGCATAAAAAAAATGTATGGAAAATATTGTACTCCCCCCTTCTTTTCTCATGGGGATATGAACATTTCATCATCACCTGTTAGGCTGAGGCTATATATGAGACACAAAGAGATGGATTGCCCTAAGTTTTCGGTTAGCTCTCAATCTGGAATCGCAGCCAACAGAAACCATCTATTCAAAAAAACCACACTCAATTATTCTGTGACACAAGCTCCTGCAGGAAATTTTGTACACTGTTGACCTACATTTTAATCATCACTATATTTACTTTCTCCCTGGTTTATCTTCATCAGACCAGGCTTTCACCTGATTGGCCTTCAGAAGTGGTGGGTAACACAGCTGTGTGGAGTGTGTGTGTGTGTCCTCTGTACAGCCTTGGCCTAGAACAGGGGTGTCCAAAGTTTTTGGCAGGAGGGCCACATCGTCTCTCTGACACTGTGTTGGGGGCCGGGGGGAAAAAAAGGAATTAATTTACATTTAAAATTTGAATAAATTTACATAAGTTTACATAAATGAATATATTAAAGATGAACTTATATGAATGAATGAAGGTCTTGCAATAGCTCAAGGCCTATAAAAGGCCTTGCACAAAGCAAAGCTGGCCTTTCCTTTTCTGCCACTACTGCATCACTAATGTGAAACAGCAAGCAGTGGAGGGAGCCCTCATCCCACAGCTCACGCGAGAGATCAAACAATTGCCCTCATGCTGACAGTAGTTGCGTTAGGCCAGTGTGGGCTCCAACAAATCTCTGGAAGGCCAGAGGCTCATTGGAGACTTGGGGCTCCCTGAGGGCCTCATTGAGAGACCTCAAGGACCACAAGTGGCCCCTGGGCCGGAGTTTAGGCACCCCTGGCCTAGAAGGTGATGATGAGATCACTTTTGAGATCAAGTCATCCCTAGGGATGAGGGAAGTATGGATAAGCAGGTGGTGGTGGTGCTGGGATGTTAAGGCCTTGGCAGAGGCCCATTGCTGTCCCCTGATGCCAGCCATGTGAAAGATGTTCTAACAGGAAAATAGATTGAATTCCAGCCATTGGTGGGAACATCAAGGCCTGAATTAAGAACTCAGAACAATGTACCATATAAATGAATGTTTTATTTCTGCTGAATTAGGAGGCTAGCATTTGTGAGCTGGGCAGAGGCCTGGTAGTCCTTTTCTGTCTTCTCAAATAGAGAAGGTCATCTGTAGCGCTCTGCTCTTCCCCAGGAAAAGTTGGAAAGAACCCAACAAAGCCACCTGCTTCTTAATGGCTTCTTCAAGGTTTGGCTGAGCAAAATGGAAACAAAATGAACACATTCTAGAAGTCACACTCTGACTCTTTGTCCCAGCATTGCTCTTGTGTTCTTTTAATCATTTCTTTACTTTTTGTTTATTAAAGGGTTTCTTTTCCACCCTCCTTTTTTTCTGAATTCTGCTGAATATGGCTGCCCACTGATATTGGTTGTGCTCTACCATTTTCTTCCCGTTTGTTCTTTCTCCTAATTGGAAGAACTCCAGCGAGGAGTTACTTTCCACTTCTGAATGAGAGGGGAGCTTCCTGCAGTAAAGCTGAAGCTAGAGGCTGCCTCTGATAAGATTTGAAAGTGTGGACAGTCATCTAATAACCAGGAATAATTAGGGCCGCCAAGTTAGGCAGCTGCAGATTAGCTCCTGCATTTAACATGCCTGTTCTGATGGTCGAAAAAGCAGCAGCAGCTTCTTCTGCCCCAGTTCTATCTGCCTCCTTCCCCACAGCGATCTTTTGGAAAACAGCCACAGAGTAGAGAGGGGAGGGGAAGGAAGAACTGGGGCCAGAGAAGTTGCTGCTGCTTTTTGTCCTGTCAGGAGCATTAAAAGCTGGAGCCATGTGCTGATTGCCTGACCTGTCAACCTTAAGGACAATCTTTCTACACACATACATCAAACGTTTCCATCTTTTGATTGCTTTCCACCTGTGTCTTTGCTATCTTATTAAAGTACACGTATTGTGCTTTTAAGCATATTGCTTAAACCGACATACCTGCAATGAAACATTTAGATATTATTGGGGCCTTTTAGTTACTTCGGTGTTTTGGTGCACAGTATAGGTGGAAACCACAATAAGCACATGTGGTACAGGCGATCTTCTCATGCGCGAACAGGCTGTGTCTGATAAGCATCAAAGCGCAGAACGAACAGCATCCTTATCAGCCCACCAGAAGTGTAGACCACAGAGGGAAATCACCCAGGTCTTGCTTGTTATGTTTCTGGGTTTTGTTTTTGTTCTTTCTTGCTTGGAGCTTTCTTCATACCTAGTAAAAATCACATGGTTCGACAATTTCACTCTCCAGCTCTTCAAGTCCCCAGAATTTTTTCAGATGCTTCATAAAAACAACTCTAAGTATGTTTGACATTGTTGCTTATTGATGCTGACTGCTGGTGCCCAATGAAATCATATTGCTCTGCTAACTGTCAAATAATTGCAGTGAGACAAACAAAGTTTGTTAAAGGATTGCACAAATAAAGTCCAATCTGGAATTCATTTACCAGGTAAGGGCCAAATTCTATCCAACTTTCCAGCGCTGATGCAGCCATGCCAAAGGGATGTGCACTGGCTCCTGTAATGGGGGGGGGGGGCAGTCATGGAGGTCTCCTCAAGGTAAGAGTATGTTTGTTCCCTTACCTTGGGCTGCATTTCAGGTGCACTGGCACTTTAAAGTTGGATAGGATTGGGCCCTAAATCTGTTGGCCATCTTTTAACATCATGCCCCATATGTCTCTGAGACTGTCTGCCTACCTGGGGTTCCCTTTTTCCCCTTCTCCTTCTCCTTGCCAGTGTGGGCAAGAAAAATATTGTTGAAAAGCTAAGCTAGAGGGCTTCAGACTATATGGGACCAAGAAAATAGCAAGGACCCTGCTCGATCAGACCAAAGTTCCATCTAATCCAGTATTCCATCTTCTAGAGGCTAACACGATGCCTGTAGAAAGCATAGAAGTGAGACATATAGGCATGGCAGAAGTGACTCATGAGGAGCCTATGAAGTCTATATGTGTGGCCATCCCCAATGCGCCTCATAAAAGCACTGGTAACTTAAAGACAAAGCATTGTATCCTAAGGTTTCCTTCTCTGGAGGACAGAAGCTCCAGGGTACATCCCAGAGTAATACCCTGCTATTCTAGTTTGCCCCTCATCCAGTTCCTGAGATTTATCAAGAAATGACAATGTAAAATACAAACTGAATAAACCATAGGCTTCCAAGGCAGAATTCACATAATATTGGAAAAAAGGAAAAGGGCTCAATCAACTTACAGTGTTCTTTCAGAAGCAATTACATACCAGGAACATTATTTTGTTCCCTTATTAGGGTTAAGACCCACACATGTCAAACAGCTTATAAGCTATTTTTCAAAGCCATTTGAATACAAGTGAATCAGGGCTCACAGGTATTAAAATCTCAGAGTTGATGTTCCTTCAAAAGATTGCTTTGCCACAGCGTGATCAAGTAGTCCCCTGGCCCTTGAAAGAAAATGAAACAAAGAAGACCCTAGCTTCCTGGCTGGTGCTAAAAGGTACATTCCTGGTGGGATACTAAAAGCTACATTCTGGTATTTTAGTACTGGTATTTTTATTCCAACTCCCTATATTTGAATGCATTTGAAACCAACCTAGGGACAAGGCAGAGAAAGTTGCATCAGGCCCATTTCCCTCATTTATTGGCTCATCTCTCTCATTAAAGGAACCACACTCTCCCTCTGCAAACAGTTTGGCTACTCCTTTCTCATCACCCCAGGACACTGGGACAGATATGGCTAGCAACCACCTGTTTATTTTTCCCAGATGCCTAGAGAAGGTGAAATGGGGCTGATTGCTGGCCACTCCTTCCTCAAGTCCTGGTGGCACTGAGAGGCGTGAAACTCCCCCTTTTGACCTTTCTCAGTCACCTAAGAAGGCTGTCTTTCAGTGCCCCAAGGGCATGGAGGGAAGACCTTCCAGGGGCACCAGCTGCCTTTTCCATCCTCCAGCAAGTGGGTTTCCTCAGAGTCCTGTGTGTCATCAGAGGAGACTCTGAGGAAGCCTATCTGCAGTTGGGAAGAGTTGGGTTGGCTCAAGTGTTCCTGAGTCCCGGGTGGTCCTGGGTCTTCAGTCAGTGCCTGCCCTGATCAACCCCTGATGCTGTCCACATGTTCATTGTGCTAATACAGAACCAAGCACATTCCATCTCTATCCTGGACTCTGTGTGTGATTTTTAAAAATACATTTTGTGTGTTGTTTTATATTTGTTTTTGCTTGTTTGAGTTAAAGTTGTTTCTTAGCCATTTTTAATTATCTTTGACAAGAAAAAGCAGGACATCACTCTGGGTGTGACATAAAGAATATATTCCCAAAAGTATTTTACAAGCTCTACTGATGACGACTGCCACTGTGAAGCTCTTACATCCTATACTCCTTCCCCAGGTTCTGATAAATATCATGATCTCACCTCTCTGCAATGTGGTAACAGACAAGGGTACCTTCTTTTATTATTTTGATTCAAGTCTGGCCCTGGAGCCCTTGGCATGTGCAATGCAGCAGGGAAAAAAAAACTCCATAAAAGGGCTGTATTCTGGAGAGACTGAGTGCAACCTTGTTCTCTGTGCAGATCACATGGTGATTTTTATGGATGACTCTGCAACAGATTCCTGCCCTCATTACGTAGATACAGAGATATGGTTACCTCTTGGAGTACACTATAAATTGAATTGTCTGACATAATGCTGCTGGATACCTTCTACCTGAGTTCCATTTGTTCTTGTTTTTCTTAAAATTCTTGGAAATTTAAGTGGTGCAAATTTTAAATTGTAAGCAGCTCATGGCCAGGGATCTGTCCTTTTATTCTTTGAAAAGAACCATTCTTAGCAATGGTGCTATGTGAAACAACTACAGTAGCAACAGTAATAAAGATAGTAACATCTTTACTAAGATAAAAACATTTGTGTCAATTTAAACCTTTTGGGAGGTGGGCTAAGGAATGTGATTTTTTGTTGTGTTAAAAGAAAATAACAGGTGATACATCTACCGAAGAATCATTTCACTTACAGGCTAGAATCCTTGGTAGAACTGGCATGAGTGGTGGGTGGGATATATCTGGAAGTAACACAGGCCTGGAGGAACCCGTGTTGCACCTGCATCTGAATGTAGCAGAGAAGAGGTCTGTGAGCAAGCCAACAAATGGAACCCAGAGTAGGGATTTATAACTTTGAAAAGCAAGAAATTCGAGGCCAGATTTGCTGGTCCTCCTCGACTGTTTGCATTGGAGTTAAATCCCTGATTGTAAGCTGCAACAAAGTAGGAGTATCCAACTGTGTAGGTCAGGACAATAACAGCAAGATAAATAATATATATATTTCTTTTTCAAAATTTTATCTCAGCAAATGGTTTCATAAGAGAGGAGGGAGTGAACCCTCCCTTTAAACCAGCATAATGACACACATAGACTGCAATGCTGAGTTTTCTTCCAGTGCCAGGTACTATCAGTCAGTATCAATAAGCAACAAGCAGTGTCAGAAAGCATTAAAAAAGAAAAAGAAAAAAAAGGGGAAAAAAGACAGCTGAGTGTTCTGTTTGAGAAGTCCTGGGAACTGTCAAGAATGTTACTGTCAAGAGATTTCCTGGCATGCAATTTCTCAGGGAGTTCAACATTAGCTTTCTTGTGAGTATCTATCTCAGAAAACTCAGCAAAATAGATAACATTTTTTCCTAATCTCTGGAGCGTGCTTTATGAGAGCGTCGTGTTTTCCCCATGATACTCCCTGAACAACTCTGTTGATTCTTAATAACTTAAAAAATTAATGTTTAAGCAACTTCAGAGCAACTAAGGAGCAGAAGGGCTGCACTGGAGGGGGTGTATTTCATGGACACATTCACCCTTGCGAAAGCTGCCATTCCTTTCAGTGAGTTGTAGGAGGCCCTTGAAACAATGTTTGCTGCTTTGGGTTCCATGACGACCAACGGCACAGATGTTGTGCATTATGGCATCACATCGTGGCTTGTTGCAAGAAACTATACTGGATGGTTTGAATCTGGAAGCCACAGTGGAAGGTTCTTATAGTAGTGGACTCAGCACCAGCAAGACCCCCATTCATGGCAGTTTCTCAACTGCTTCTGGCAGCTCCCTGGACTGCTCCATTCATAAGGCCAACTGAGACAGCTGCCTCAGGTAGCAGGCTGATGTAAAGTGCCACTTCCATCTACCCATTTGCCTTCACGGTTCCTCCACCTCCTGCTTCCTGAACTGAAAAAAGAAGCTTCCTTTTCCAGTCTGGGGAGTGGGAGGAACAGAGGCTGGCACAATACCAGGTAAAATGGGCAGCATCTGGAACACTGCATCAGATGCCGGGATGTCATGGGCCAGCCGTGGCAGCTCCTACAGTAGTAGTTACTCTGGCAGTGACAGTCCTTTAAGTGCCTGTAGTCCCATTAGTCTTGCAAATACAGCCATCCCATTTATGGATCAACCCTCAGGAGAAGTCACTGACAATTTGCCCACCCAGATTTGTGTCAGCTGTTGGTAGCATGTGTTGATCTTTATAAGGGAGGCCATTGCCTCTTCCATACAGAGATGAGGCTTTTGATGAGGTACATTGGTTTTGATGAACATCTTTCACTGAGCAAAACATTATTTGCATATACTAAGAAGGAAGAGTAGCCTCAAAGAAACTTTCAGCACCCAGCTTTCAGATAAATTCAAAAGGGCTCCTGGGCACATATTTAAAAAGGCAACAAGGCTAGTGGCTTTTGAAAGGGTCACAGCTCTGTGGTAGTGCACGTGCTTTGCCAGCAGACAATCCCAGCTTCAATCCCTTGCATCTCCAGGAAGGTCTGGGAAAGACCCATGTCTGAAACCCTGGAGAGCTACTGCCAATCAGTGTAGGCACCACTGAGCCATACAGACCAAGGAACTGACTCAGTAAGAGGCAGCTTTATATGTGGGTTTTGAGTGACAGTCAAAGCAGCTTGATGATGGCTATAACTCATTGGCTCAAGCTGTATTTCAAAGCAAGTGAGACGGCAGGCATTATGAAATGAGCCAGAAGAGAAGTTACCATGGGGAGATAGCATATGCCGGAATTTCCCCTTCAACGGATTTCCTCAACTTTTCCTTTTTTATTTTTTAAATGAATGTTAACGAGGGTAGGGCCTGCTTTACCCAGATTCTGTCCCCCTTAGACTACTGGCTCTGGAAAGCAGTGCAGAGAAATGCTTTGAGATACCTTCACAAGGCATTGCTGAACGAAATTATTCTTGTAGGGAAAAAGCTGCAGAATGTGCTGCCCTGTTTTCCAAAACATGGTGAATGTTTACCTGACCAGAGACTGAGCATGTTGAGAAGGCTGTTAGTCAAACAAAATGGCTGGACAAAAGCAACTTCTTGCTGCAACGTCTTCATATCAAAAATGACATTATGAATTGGGCCATTGTTAAGGCCTGGTGTCTGTGGGGAATTATCCGATACATAAGGGACATACATTATGTGCTAAAAAATTCAGGGTAATGGGACAACAGAACTACACAACTTTTGACTTGCCAAGTCAAATTAAGAACATAAGAACAGCCCTGCTGGATCAGGCCATAGGCCCATCTAGTCCAGCTTCTTGTATCTCACAGTGGCCCACCAAATGCCCCCAGGGAGCAGACCGGATAACAAGAGACCTGCATCCTGGTGCCCTCCCTTGCATCTGGCATTCTGACCGAGCCCATTTCTAAAATCAGGAGGATGCACATACACATCATGATGTGTAACCCGTAATGGATTTTTCCTCCAGAAACTTGTCCAATCCCCTTTTAAAGGCATCCAGGCCAGATGCCGTCACCACATCCTGTGGCAAGGAGTTCCACAGACCAACCACACGCAGAGGAAAGGAATATTTTCTTTTGTCTGTCCTAACTCTCCCAACACTCAATTTCAGTGGATGTCCCCTGGTTCTGGTGCTATGTCAGAGTATAAAGAGCATCCCTCTATCCACTCTATCGTTCCTCTGCATAATTTTGTATGTCTCAATCATGTCCCCCCTCAGGTGTCTCTTTTCTAGGCTGAAGAGACCCAAATGCTGTAGCCTTTCCTCATAAGGAAGGTGCCCCAGCCCAGTAATCATCTTAGTCGCTCTCTTTTGCACCTTTTCCATTTCCACTATATCTTTTTTGAGTTGTGGTGACCAGAACTGGACGCAATACTCCAGGTGTGACCTTACAATCGATTTGTACAACGGCATTATAATATTAGCCGTTTTGTTCTCAATACCTTTTCTAATGAACCCAAGCATAGGATTGGTCTTCTTCACTGCCACCACACATTGGGTTGACACTTTCATCGACTTGTCCACCCCCCCCCCCAAGATCTCTCTCCTGATCTGTCACAGACAGCTCAGAACCCATCAGCCTATATGTGAAGTTTTGATTTTTTGTCCCAATGTGCATGACTTTACACTTACTTACGTTGAAACGCATCTGCAATTTTGCTGCCCATTCTGCCAGTTTGGAGAGATCCTTCTGGAGCGCCTCACAATCACTTCTGGTCTTCATCACTCAGAAAAGTTTGATGTTGTCTGCAAACTTAGCCACCTCACTGCTCAACCCTGTCTCCAGGTCATTTATGAAGAGGTTGAAGAGCACCGATTCCAGGACAGATCCTTGGGGCACACCGCTTTTCACCTCTCTCCATTGTAAAAATTGCCCATTGACACCCACTCTCTGTTTCCTGGTCTTCAACCAGTTCTCAATCCAGGAGAGGACCTGCCCTCTAATTCCCTGACTGTGGAGTTTTTTCAGTAGCCTTTGATGAGGGACCGCGTCGAACGCCTTCTGAAAGTCCAGATATATAATGTCCACAGGTTTTTCCGCATCCACATGCCTGTTGACCTTTTCAAATAATTCTAAAAGGTTTTCAGAAATTGCAGACCACCAGCTATGTATGGGAGTTTTCCAGGGACATGATAAACCTGTTTTTGCTACTTGCCTGAGACAATCAAAACATTGCCGCATTTCACTTGCTCAGTCACGACTTGTATAGGCCTGCTCTCCAACAATGGGAGTCTGTTTGCAGGGGTATTTTGACTCTTTCGTGATGTGACTGCATATGAATACATGCAATGATAAAAATGTACATTTCACCTATAGCTGGGTGTGTTTTAAATAAATAAATAAATAAATAAATAAATAAATAAATAAATAAATAAATAACGATTATAAATAAATATATATCTGGTTTAGATCTTCCCGGGTCTTTGTTGCCTCTTTTGATATCAATGAGTAAGTTGCTACAGGGTTGCCTTTCAGTGCCAGGGCTATATTTGTAAACACTGCTGCTCTATATTCATTTTTCTTTTTGACTTTCCCACTTATCAAGATCTTTCTCCAAAGTTGCATTTTCAAACCAAATAACTCAGAAAAGAATACATTAATTACTCTCAGGGCCTAGAAGAGGGAGCTAAAGGGGGTAATTTGTAACCGGGCCCAGGGTCTAAAGGGTGGCCCAGGAGCCAAAGGAGGGGGCCCAGAAATTTCCTGAGATCTTACGTTTTCCTATCTACTCAGACTTATTGCCTGCATGGGATGCTGGCGACACTACCACGACTGGGGATGCTGGGAACACAACTGATGCCACATGGGTTGGTAGACCTGGGCTCCAAAGATTTTTCCAGCTGTCTCTACACTCCCCCCACCCTGTTTCACCCCTCCCTGCCCCTATTCTGCTCACCCATCACCTCCCTCCTCCGTTCTGTTTCACCCCTCCCCCTTTGCAAAGGGGCCCAAAAGAAACTTTGCACCCCCTGATAAAATTCCTCTCAGAGGCCCTGATTACTCCCACAGAGACCCAGCACAGCAGAGGCAGTTACAACCCGTTCTATTAATACAAGGGAGTTTCCCAAGACAGCTATTAATACTTCTATACAAATGTTTTTAGAAAGTCCTACAAAGCCAGTTCTACTGCAGTAAAGGTTTTGTGGTTTAACCCACGGAGATGATCCTCGTATATAACTAGATTATAACATCCCCTTATAAGAACATTGTTAGTAGCTTGACATGGTCCTTGAGTTTTTACTTCCAGATCTGCAACAGGGTACTATTTTGGTCAAGTCTGCTGGCAGGGAGGAAGTTTTATAAAAAGCATCTTGAGCACACCACATTACAAAGCAGCCTTGACTATCAGGTCTAGACTGAGCACTGAATGGTTCCACATAACAATGTGAGCAGTTGCTAACTTGCATGATAGAGACTGAAATGGCATCTTCAGCTTGAGTTTTTAGTTCAATTGATGAAGGTCCTCTGCATTAAGTGGCAAGCTCTTTATCTTGGACAGAGCCTGTCCCAGTTATGGAGCCTGAGCTCAGCTGGAGAACAACAAAACGTTTGCACCAAAGCAAACTGTGTAAGTACTATTGCCATTTTTAAAACCTGGCCAAGATGTTTGCTTTAATAATTCGTTGCCCTGTTTATGAATGGCCTATTCCTTAGAGTTAGACCAAGGGTTTTAACCTTTTTTGTGTGTCACAGACCCCTTTGAGGATTTGATGAAAGCTATGGACCACCCAGAAAAATGCACTTAAATACATTCACCCAAAAATGGTTTTGTGCCTGTCCCACAGACACTCTGAAACCCATCCATAGACCATCTAGGAGTTCTTGACCCAGGATGAGGAACCAGGATAAGGACCCCTGCCTTAGACCATTCATAGAATGTGGTCATTTCGTATATGGACTGAATATATTTTAGGTATTGCCCAAGATCTCCTGACTCCTGACGTAGCATGCCAAATGTCCCTTTACCCAATGATGTACTTGCTCCTCCCACTGCCAGTGTTCCAG
This sequence comes from Tiliqua scincoides, assembly GCF_035046505.1. Lineage (NCBI taxonomy): Eukaryota > Metazoa > Chordata > Lepidosauria > Squamata > Scincidae > Tiliqua > Tiliqua scincoides. The sequence goes on along the minus strand of NC_089821.1, from coordinate 259,997,621 downwards.
CTCAGCACACTCCCCTGCTTCACATATCCACTTCCTCTCTGACCCCCAATTTCTTTTCCAATCCAGGGAGTAGAAGGAAGAGCAGCAGTGGATGTAAGTTGGCAGAGAGAAATGGGTGCTGCCCTTCAATCTGCTACCTGAAGCAACAACTTCAGTTGGCCTCATGGATGGGCCAGACCTGCTGGCATTTATGGTCCCATTTCTTAAGCTGCTAGTGACATTTCTGTTCTGACATGCACATAAGAATGTTACAATAGATAACTTTGCTGCATCCTGTTTTCCACAGTGGCCAAGCAGAACCCTTCAGGGAGCCAACAAGCAGAACATGAAGGCAATATCCACTTAGTTAGGAAGGGCAGCTGTGTTTGTTGCAGGGAAAGCAAGTCTCGATTGCTTTTGATCTTTAGGAGCTGATGATTCTGAACTTCAGATCCCCCTGCCAGAAGAACAACATTTTGTGATAATGAAAGGGATATTGAGAAAAAACAAAAGCCATCTATTTTGATTTCTCTTTAATGTGCTCTACCAGAAGTCTTGGGAGCTTCACATTAGCCTTTTATTTTATTACAAAAAAAACAACAACCCAGAAGTGTGAGAAAGGATTTGCCTTTAATCATCTGATGACTTCATCATATGGGAAAGGGTTGCAGTATGGAAAGCCACAACACCTTCTCTGACCGAAAGCCATACCTTTAAAGACAGAAAGGATTCATTGTGAACCTGATGCCAAGTCTGACAGGAAAGAAAATCCTGCTATGACCTAAATCCTATAGTTTATGGGATAGTTCATGCCAAGTCACATCCGGTTGGAGTGTCACAGTTACCATGCAAAATCCTCAGCAAACTCATTTGCTATAGCTATTTTTCCTTTTGCCCTCCTTTTTTCCACAGCACAGAAAGACTTAAAGCAGGCTTTGCCAAAGTTATTTATGATGTTTAGATCTTTCCTGCTCACAGCAGGGGCCTTATCAGAGTTTTATTTCAGAACCTGTTCTCAGTGTCACGACTCATTCCTTAGAACATGTGTGTTAATAAACAGTGCCTCTTGTTCTAAGTGCTTTCTCCCAACCACAGTCAGGCCGAAGGAGAGAGGGGCAGTGGGGGGCAAAATCCCCAGGACTCCAGGGGGGACTGGGCAATGACAAAGCAAACTATATAGTACAAAATAAATTAATTTGGGAATGTCAATCTCAGCCTATCCAGGGCTGCATTTCCACTACAGCTTTAATCCACTTTCAATGCACTTTTATTACCCCAATGCATTTAGAAAGAGGGGGCTCAATTAAGCATCTTGCCAGGGGCCTAATGGTAGTTTTCAGCAGCCCTGACCACAGCCAACAACCACACTTCTGAGATTATGGAGAGAGCTTCCTAGAAGTCTCTCCCCGTAATCTTTCTAGAAGGGGTGCGCTTTCTAGGAAAGTTTGAGGCCTAACACCTCTCAATCAACCACTAATAACTCTTTCTATGGGCAATATCACCCATATGAACAGATTAATAGTATGAACAACTCTCTTCCCCCCCCTCCGCTCTGCCATATCCTTTATTGCAGATGCATAATGCAGCCGCTGTCGCTTAGTATCCTTCCTGTGTGTAAAAAAAAGAGTGCAACTTTTATGGGTGATGTTATGTTTCACAGCCTTTGTCCATCCTAGGCCTCACGTACCCTTGTGCTGCTTCCTCCGAGCTTTACTGCTTCACAGCAGGGTGTTAATTTCCTGTTTTGAGTCTGTCACAGATGATTTCACAGTCACCATTTAAAAAAAGAAGGGGGGGGGGTTGGAAATTAAAGGAAAGTGCCCTGCAATGCTGACAAAAGCACTAATAAAGCCCTAAAGTTTAGAGGTGGCCCTGGTGTTTCCTCACAGGATAGCACGGAGAGACCTTTCTCTCCTCTTTTAGCCATATTGTTTGGGAATGATTCCTTCCCTCCTCTGCTTCCCACCTCCCCAGTCCTTTCTTTCATTTTAATTACAGCTGCGTAGAGAGTTTCAGCAAGTCAGAGTTGTGTTTGCAGATATGGTTTTGCAAGCCCCACAGGCTGGAAAGCATATGGTGCTCTTCATGAGCTTTTAAAACGCACACTGGCCTTCACATAACCTTTCCAATGTTAAGGGTGAAACATGAGAGTGGGAGAGAAACAACAGAACCAAAAATATGGAGGAAGTTGTGGAAATTTGAAGGTGGTTCTGGTAAAGGGCAAACTGACAGAAAAGAACAGTGGGCGACTCTGTGTGTGTGCGTGTGCGTGTGCGTGTGCGTGTGTGAGAGAGAGACTCTCTCTCTCTCTCTCTCTCTTACACACACACACAAACAAACATACACAGAGTGCTTTTTTTGGTTTCTCTGAGGGAGAAACATTCATTGTAGTTTTCCTGAAATATTCCCCTGAACTGTGCTTTTGTATAGCAAACACAAGATCCAATCCTATGCAACTTTCCAGTGGTGATGCAGCCATGCCAGTGGGGCATACTCTCCATCTTGTGGTGGTGGGGGCAGTCACAGAAGCTTCCTCAAGGTAAGGGAACGTTTGTTCCCTTTCCTCGGGACTGCATTGTGGCCACATTGGCACTAGAAAGTTGGATAGGATTGGGCCCATAGAGGTATACCTGGCCTATTAGAACATACTTCTGCCAGTTTAGACAGGATTGTCACATATTTTTCCTGACAGGCCTCCTTTGCTTTTAGTAGCCACCCAACTGACCATAACTGATCATGTTTGGGTAGATAAACCAAAAAATCAGGGAACTTTATCTAAGTTTTAGATTTTACCTACTCATAACCAAGGCGTAAATTCTGCCGGTGATGTAGGTATTAAAAGCACAGGAGCCCTGTCAGGAAAAAAAATTTGACAACAGTTGACATAGCCTCTTTTAAGCTCTATTCTTTATTCAGCTTTTCCCACAGAGAAGCTTGGCAGGCTGTGTGCCTTCCAGTTACATATAGTTTGTCAAAGGTTCAAGAAACCTGACAGAAAAAAAGGAATGGTGGCCCTAAATGGCAAACTGAAACAGCAGCTTTTCTGCTAGCATTTCCTTATTTATTTTCACAGCAGTCTTATAAGGTAGGACAATTGTAACTGATAGATATGGGACAAGCTGAAACTGTATAATCTAACACTACTGATCAAGGCCTATTGTATTGGCAACCTTCAGTCTCGAAAGACTATGGTATCGCGCTCTGAAAGGTGGTTCTGGCACAGCGTCTAGTGTGGCTGAAAAGGCCAATCCGGGAGTGACAATCCCTTCCACACCGGGAGCAAGTGCAGTCTGTCCCTGGTCTGTCTCCCTGGCTATGGGCCTTCCTTCTTTGCCTCTTAGCCTCAGACTGTTGGCAAAGTGTCTCTTCAAACTGGGAAAGGCCATGCTGCACAGCCTGCCTCCAAGCGGGCCGCTCAGAGGCCAGGGTTTCCCACCTGTTGAGGTCCATCCCTAAGGCCTTCAGATCCCTCTTGCAGATGTCCTTGTATCGCAGCTGTGGTCTACCTGTAGGGCGCTTTCCTTGCACGAGTTCTCCATAGAGGAGATCCTTTGGGATCCGGCCATCATCCATTCTCACGACATGACCAAGCCAACGCAGGCGTCTCTGTTTCAGCAGTGAATACATGCTAGGGATTCCAGCACGTTCCAGGACTGTGTTGTTTGGAACTTTGTCCTGCCAGGTGATGCCGAGGATGCGTCGGAGGCAGCGCATGTGGAAAGCGCTCAGTTTCCTCTCCTGTTGTGAGCGAAGAGTCCATGACTCGCTGCAGTACAGAAGTGTACTCAGGACGCAAGCTCTGTAGACCTGGATCTTAGTATGTTCCGTCAGCTTCTTGTTGGACCAGACTCTCTTTGTGAGTCTGGAAAATGTGGTAGCTGCTTTACCGATGCGCTTGTTTAGCTCGGTATCGAGAGAATGAGTGTCGGAGATCGTTGAGCTAAGGTACACAAAGTCATGGACAACTAAAGTATCATATTTAGGACAAAACTACAGTAACATATTTCAGCCCCAAGTTATTCATGTCTTCTTGGAAGTAAGTCCCATTAAAGTCCCATTAAAGCCTAAAGTATCATATTTACAGCCCCAAGTTATTCATGTCTACTTGGAATTACAGCACACTCCCATTAAAGTCAATGAGGCAGGAAGCAGAAGAGTTAAGGACTATCCTTCTCATCCTCTGAGCCAGTCCTGCTAATGATCTTCTGATCTTTTCATTAGTGTTATGAGGAAAACACAGGTTTGGGGACCCTATGGTTGCCTGTCTGTAATCCTGGTCTATCTATTATTATCCCCTTGTGGCAGATGGGGGTGTTGAGGTAGAGATGACAGTAGCTTCCTCACGCCACCTAGTGACAAAGTGGGTGGCTTGATAGCATGGTTGAGAGGAATGGCTTGACTAAGGCTGTCTAGTGAATTTGCAGTTGAGATTAAACTTTAAGTGGCAGCTTGCAGCCGTTATGCAACACCAGTTCTCATCCCAAGGCTGTGACTGAGCTGGGATATGCCCTGAACCTACGTTTGTTTATTATATTTATACTGAATGAATGAATTGTACTGAACCCTCCCAAAGTGTTTGAGGTAGCCCACGGAACACGATGAGGCTTTCATGTGTTAAAAGCAGCACAGTGGCAGATCAAAAACAAATGCAATTATTCTTAATTATGATGAGAACATATTATAATTTTTAAGAAACACAAAAGGTTTGTTAGCAATCTTACTAACAGTTCAAGCTGGCGTAGATACATAAAAACTAATTAAAAACAACATGCAAAAGTAATGACAGTGCTGAAACAGAAAGTCCTGCCCAGTCATATGGAAAGCTAAATGGGAAAAGAACCTAAGAGCCCTGCTGGATCAGGCCAAAGGCCCATCTAGTCCAGCTTCCTGTAACTCAGTGGCCCACCAGATGCCTAGGGGGGGAAAAAACAACAAGAACCCTGCATCCTGGTGCCCTCCCTTGCAAAGGAGGTGGGTTTTGCAAGAACAAAGGAGAGCTGCTCTTGAACCATAATGGGGAAATGGTTCCACAGCCATAGGACAACATATATGAAGGACTTTAAGACATGAAGTAGGGGTCATGAAATTCCTATAACACATTCTGCATAGCAGTGGTAGGGCCAGTTCAAATGAGCTCATCATGTGTGATTAAGGATATGTGCAAGTCTCTACTACTCACTCTCAAGTCAAGAGTTGTACACTGACTGAGAGTCTACACCAGGGGTGTCCAAAGTTTTTGGCAGGAGGGCCACATCCTCTCTCTGACACTGTGTCGGGGGCTGGGGAAAAAAAGAATTAATTTACATTTAAAATTTAAATAAATTTGCATAAGTTTACATAAATAAATATATTAAAGATGAACTTATATGAATGCATGACAGTCTTGTAATAGCTCAAGGCCTATAAAAGGCCTTGCACAAAGCAAGGCCGGCCTTTCCTTTGCTTCGGCTACTGCATCACAGACGTGAAACAGCAAGCAGTGGAGGAAGCCCTCATTCCACAGCTTACGCAAGAGGTCAAACAGTCACCCTTAGCTGAGAGCAGTTGCGTCGGGCCAGTGCGGGCTCCAACAAATCTCTGGAGGGCCAGAGGCTCATTGGAGACTGGGGGCTCCCTGAGGGCTGCATTGAGAGGCCTCAAGGGCCGCATGTGGCCCCAGGGCCGGGGTTTGGGCACCCCTGGTCTACACCCATCAGAGGGTCTTTCTGGCCAGGTAATTCCTGAACCCTTGGCGGTGCTGCACCCAATATGCCCTCAGGGGTTGCCGTGAGGAAACAGTGCAGCATGTTGCCCCAGAATTCTCAGCAACTTAGCACCAGCAGTGCATGGAAGGGAGAACACCCTGAAATCCAATGTACACTATCTTGATATCCATCATGGATAAGAAATGAAATCATATATTTTCTAAAGTGCTCCAAATGAGGAACAGCAGACTATTCATTGAAAGTATCTCCTCAGCATTCTTTTGCTGTTCTAAGGTAATAGTGGTGACCTCTCACTAAACCTCACAGGGGCTTCCATTGCATTTGCAAATGTGCAGGGACTGTTCCTGACTCTTATTTGCTCATGGTTCATCCATTGCGGTCAGCCATATAACCATTGCTGCTTCATGGTACTGACTGAGGAAACTGAAATTTACATGCTTGCTCATGGAATTAAAAACAGATGGGAAGAGCTTAGAGATGAGTCAGATTTGCTTGGAGCCAAAGAAAAGACTGATATAGTTAATCAGGTCTGTTTTGAGGCTTGCATGTTTGCGGTTCATATGGGTGCATCTAAAATGGGTTCTGAAAAATAGCATCAATTAAAAAATGGTTTGTCCAGGTGTTAAGAGTTTGACTCTTGGGGTATAAACTCTTTTTTTCATTCAAGGGGGCTGGCAGTGAGCCTATCAGTGCATATGAGAGCCTGATTGGAGTCCACTCTTGAACTCTGGAAAAACTTGGATGTGAATCAAAAATATTTCATTTCAAAACCTGTTTTTCAAATCGGTAGAATGATTCAGTTTAGCGAAAAGAAAATATCCTTAGATATGGTTTAAATAATCATGTTTGACAATAGTTTCTGTCAATCTAGTTTAGAGAGAAAGGAGCAGCCCAGTAATAGAGGTATGTGTAACTGCAATAAGGCTGCAATCCTATATGCACTTTCCTGGGAGTAAATTCCACTGAACACAGGATTGGACTTACTTCTGAGTAGGCATGCCTAGGATTGTGCTGTAACAGCAAAATGGGTAGACAGATAAAACTAAGGTAGAATGTGATCTAAGCAGAGATTCTCCTGCTATGCTATATGTCTGTTGCAACCTCCAGCTGCAGTTGCATGACTTTACTACTAAGGGATGGACCACTGCTCAGTGAAGGAGCACCTGCATTTCCTGTTGACAATCTCAGGTTTAATTCCCAGTTTTTTCCAATTAAAAATTGGAGCCACAGTCAGTCAGAACAGGCAGCATCAAACCAGAGAAGTGTGTAAGGCAGCTTCATATTTGAACAGTTTACCATAAGATATAGGATGAAAGGTTTGCTCCAGTGTAATTGGATCCTTAGTCTTTAGGCTGATGAACATATGAGCCTTCTTATTCCCATTCCATCGCTCCATCAACCTCTTTTATGTCATCGTACAGCAATACTTGATGGTTGTTTCTCAATATTGTAATGTTAGCCAACCATAAATGTATTTATCAGATTGCCTCATTGTACAAAAGCAAACAGTATTCCATTATAGATTACAGAGATTCCCTCCCCTCAAAGTCTTTTCCAGATGCTGTGGTTTTCCATCACTGCATTACTGAAATGGCATCGTCCCAGCAAGTTCTTCTGTTGTGGTGGGGATCAAAGTTTCCCAGCATTCAAAACATCAAGTCCACTTGTTCAGAGATAGCAGTACTTGCCCTGGCAAGTGTGTCCATCACATGTTTTTTGCCCATGGAAATAATAACAGGCATTTAGTACCTGTTACTAGTAGTAATATGGTCAGTGTTTACTGGATGGTGCCTGCTGCAAGGTGCATCCCAAATCCTCTCTCTCTCTCTCTCTCTCTCTCTCTCTCTCTCTCTCTGTGTAGCATTTTTAATGTCCTGACATTACAAATAACTTTCACTTTGTTCTTGCTTTTCCATTCTTTTTCCTCTGGGACCGGTGGGTTCTCTGTTGCCAGCATTCTCCAAAATGTCTCCCATGAAAAATTACCACATCTAGCAACAAGGCTAATGTCAACTCTTCCATTTTGTAGGGATAGGATTTTTTGCTTGATGTGGTTAACATGTGGAAAGAACTAAGAAAGAAAAGGGTTAAATGTGGGAACAGGATTAAAGTTCACAGAGCAGATTGAATGAATCTGGGCAATTTGTTACTTGTCCTTTGGATCTGATCATTGGTATTAATAATTTAGTGTCTTCCTCGGATCCTTATTTGATATCATGTGACCCAGCACAACAGTAAAGCAAAGTTCAAATAGCAAGTTAATTAAAGAAGCAAACCTGTCCAAACTTGCTCTTTATAGATTAGAATTCACTGATAGATTTGCATAGCTTCCCACATCTTTCCAACAAGGAGCCCAGGGTGACAGTTTGGAGTCCCCCCATTCTCACCATGTAAGGTGGTTGCTGTCACATTCCTGTTAGTGTTCTTGCCCTTGCTTCCTCAGGTATTCCTCTAGCAGGTATGAGTCTTGGTTCTCTCACCCTTTGAAAGACTAGCCCAGGGGAGTGTTGTGAGCTTAGCAGAGAGGAGAAAACAGCTGCTATTTTGACAGGGACAGATGTCTCAGCAACATCAACAGGTATGGGGAGCAGCAGACAAGCATGATTTGCCAGCAGAAGGTAAAATATAAAACAACAGCTATTCATTTGAACACAGTTGCAACACTGTGCCAAATGCAAGTAGCCATTGCAATGACCACAAATAGAATTCAGAAAAGAAGGAGAAGAGCAAACAAATGCGATGCCAAGTAATTACTAGTAGTACTAGTATTTAATCCTGGCATGGAACAAAAACAGTTTTGGAGCCCCCCCCCCCCCAAGCTAACTTCAATTAACGGATAAGGGACATAAGTACCACCCTGTTTTGAATTTAATGTGTGTTCTGCAATGTGTGTTATTTACAATCCCACTAGTGTTATCTGCAAATGAAAGTAGCTGATGAGATTTAAATGCATGTAGCAATCAGCTGGCTCAGATCCTCCCTACTATCCATGTCAACCTTGTAAGTCAGGAAACTTAGATGTATTACAATTGCACCATTTTTTAAATAATGAGAAGTAGACTGAGTTTAACAAAGCACAGGAATATTCTTTTGTTCTGGTTCTCAGCTTTCTGTCAGGTGGGACACGACTGCACATAATTTCAAGCAAGAATGGCTTGGTTTGATAGCATTGCATTTTCTTAGGTACAATTTTGCTGTTCTGAAAATGCTGAGACAGCATTATCAGGTTCAGGATAGAGTCAGTGGAAGACCTGACCAACTGTAGACCTGGAGGGTGCATTCTCCAGTCCATTGGAAAGCTCAGGTGGGGCCAGCAAAATGTACAACTTTGCATGTTCTTAATCTTAATCCTCTGTTCCATTGTATTTTCTCATATAAGAAGTAGTTCCAGGTTATTCAACAGTGTATACAACTGTACTTGGAAGTAAGAGCAATAATGGGTTTTTCAGCTGCAGGGCTCACTCTAATCCCCCCCCCCCCGCCTTGATTGTCAGCTGACATACATGAAGGCTGTGGATTGAATACTGAATGGCCTTTCTTGCCTTTCCCTTCCTTGATGCTTCAGGCCCCAAACACCTTGTGTGTCTTAATGTTCATTCAGCAACTGAATAATTAACAGAACGACCGACCTGTCAGTGCTGTGCAGAGTCCCGCTGGCAAGAAACTGGAAGATTTCTTCTAAATTCATTTAGAGAAGAAAATGGTACACATAAGTTTGCTTTCAAAGTGGTCTTACCACTAAACCAGTGGTTCCCAAGCAATGAGCCATGGCTCCCTTGGGGAGCCACAAAAACCAGTCAGGGGAGCTATGGATTCCACATGAAAAACCCACCACCCTCTATAGGATTATGGCTCTAATGGGGAGCTGCAGCCTATGGCCCAGTAGGTCAAGGTAGACAAGACCTTTTTTAAAGAACAGGATAGTATTATGAGTCAGAAGTTGTCCTCTTGGTGACATGAAACAAGAGGAGGAAAGTTCTTTTGTTCCACAGAAGTCTGGTTTATTCTTAAAAGTGTATCCAATGTTCTTTTTTATTGTCAGAATAAACCAGGCTTCAGTGGCACCTTTGTACATGTTTCTCCTGTTTCTTCTGTGAACTGGTTCAGTGCTCTTCTTTGCGGGCTGCTTTGTGGCTTGTCCATACTGATGGGCTGGTTTGGTCAACAGTGCTTGACTGACCCACCAAATGACAATGGGTGGAGTGTGTGTGTGTGTGTGCATCCAATCTGCTGCCACAAAATCACGTGGAGGAGCAGAATGTCTGAACTGCCCTCAGTGTGCAACTTAAACACTTTTTTAAAGTAGCATGTAAATCACACAGTGTGGGGCAAATTGCATATTCCTGCTCTAAGTGATTACTGTATGTGGCAGTATAACACACATGCACTTCATTTCGCATTTAGGCAGGGCTGAGGGTGGTATCATCCAAATTGGCTTAATAAATGCTGATTAATGAGCAATCAGGGGGATAATGCAGATGATCAGTTTGCTGTGTGGATGGATTTTTTTTATCATGTAGTTGCTTAGCTGTCTGTCTTTGTACAAATGTGGTATACATTTTTTTCTGCTATGTATTCTGATGTGGAGAAAAGTTTGGAAACTTTACTAGTGATAAGACTTCCTCACATTTCCCACATGATTAGATGGCTGCCTGTATGAGTAATCTGTGGCTGCTTATGCTGAGAGAGGAATGTGTTTTCTTGAGCTATAGAGTTTCATTCTAGACTCTTCTTGTCTCCCTGCTTCTCTAGCCCACGCCATCCCCACCCCGGTTTTCAGGCTTCACAATATCAAGTGCTGTTTATGATTTAAACATTTTCAGTTTTAAGCAATTTTTAAAAATTAATGTATGTTTTAGTGGGTTTAAAGATTATTTCTTCTTCTCTTTATTAAGAATTGTAATATCTCTGATGTTATGTTTCCTTATGAGCACATATTGTGTGTGTGTCTGCATCTCAGCAGGCTAACACCAAAGGGCATTTGGTGGGCCGCTGTGAGATACAGGAAGCTGGACTAGATGGGCTTATGGCCTGATCCAGTGGGGCTGTTCTTATGTTCTTATGCAACATATATATTCACACAGCTGGGTCAAGATACTGATGACCCAATCCTATATGGGCCTTGTACTGCCAGAATTTGCACTCTAGCAGCACAAGGCCCTTTATGATGGTGTGAAAGCCACTATCATGTGTTTCCAGCTGCTGGTGCAAATGGCTAGGGGTGTGGCACATGTAGTGATGTGGCAGCCTCTGCTCCTCCCACTCCCTGGATTAGAAAAGGAAGAGGGAAACAGATAAGAAGATGACATGTGGAAGAGGCTAGCCCACCCCTCTCCTCCACACGTCCTCCTCTTCTTCGTTCCCCTCTTCCTTTTCAAATCCAGGGAGCAGGAGGATAAGAAGGAGCAGTGGAGGTGAGTGAGCAGATGTCAGCTGGCATCTCCCACCACCTGCTACCTGAAGCAACTTCCTCAGTCTGCGTTATGGATGGGCCAGCCCTGTAAACATGTGTGTAATTAATATTTAATGAGTGAAATGTACCCTTTCTCTCTGTTCTAGTACACACCTGCATGCACATCATTAAAAATACAGCAAAGTCTACTTGAATAAAGGAAAACCCTTTTGCTTTGCATACCAGAGGTGGCCCTGGGCCTTTCTCCATCTGGTGCCACCTCTGTCTTTACCGCCCCTTCTGCCCCTGACCCAGAAATAGTTGCAGTGACATTTTCATAACCACAATTACTTCTGCTTGGCAGCCTCCACTGTTCCCCCTTTGAAAAAAAGGGGGAAGGACGGAAGGAGCCCAGGCTCTGATGGAGATTTTGCACTGCTTCTAAGTGGCACGAAAGGCTCCAATGAAGTGTTGTGGTGCCCAGCAGATGTGCGTTGCCTGCCTGCTGGAAGTGGGGCTTGCCTCTGTCCTAGGTATCACTTCCATAGAAGCAGAAGCGCAACCACTCTTGGCATGGTTTCCCACTGATTGGAGGTCCATCCCCTCCCCTCCCCTTTAAAGAAAGGGGAGGAGATGGCCCTCAGATCGGCACAGAATTGCACTGACAGTGGCTGCGAGAGCGCAGCCACTGTTGGCGTGATTCTTCAAAAGCCAGTGGCGGTGGGGGCAGGAGGGTGGAGGGTCACAATTCTGTCCACCTGGGTGCCTAAATTCCTGGCACCCAGCCTACCTTGGGTCCCTTCAGGGAGAAAGGCGGGATAGAAATATAGTAAATAAATAAATAATTTGCACCCCCTGCCTCTCAGGTCCGCCACTGTTGCAAACGTACAGCATTTGGAAACCAATGCAAACAACACAATTATCAACATGAGTAAACTCTTAAGAGAACAAAATAAACCATCTACCTGCATAGACAAAGAATCAGGAAGCCATGACAAAAGAAAACAGAAAAACAGTGGAGCAATAGGTAGGGCTAATGCCTGCAAATAAGTTACAGAACGAGGGCCCAATCCTATCCAACTTTCCAGCACTGGTGCAGCCGCAATGTAGGCCCGAGGTAAGGGAACAAATGTTCCCATACCTTGAGGAGGCCTCTGTGTCTGCATCCCCAATACAGGAAGCACTGCATATGCCATAGGCACAGCAGCACCAGCACTGGAAAACTGGATAGGATTGGGCCCTGAGCCAGTAACTAGGGGTGGGGCAACATCAGCCACAGAATAGGTCAGTTTAGATTATGCTTCTCCTGTATGGCAATGAGGGGAGGATCCAGGACATGGGAGCACACAACCATGCTGGCTGTTTTCACTCAAGATTTGCTAGAATGCAGCTCACACATAGCTGCTAGGTTGCGGGTTAAGAAATGTGTTTTGCCTGAAAAGGTGTGAGTTGTGATGGAGAGAGAATGGAGGCAGTTTTGAACGGAGAATGAGCAAATGAGCAAGGCTTTCGAGAGGTTTTTTGGGGGGGGGGGCGTGTTTGCCTTTAGCTAGCCAGAAGAAGTCTTGGGGGCTGTGTTTGCTTTGGAAAACTGATGTCATTCTCAGAACTTGCACTGCCTGTGTGCAAGCCTGTTCCCCATCATTCAACTTTTTGCATTTGTTAACAAACAGGTATTACAAAACACCACCGGCCTCCAGTGTGTGCTCTCTTCACCAGGAAACCGATCCTACATTGGGTGTCACTGGAACTGCCTTCCATTCAGGGGAAAAGGATACACACAACAGGCTCTGAAGCAGAGCTCATTCAGATCTCCTGTATGGAAGGCCAAATTTTGAAGCACGCATTCCAAATTATTGACTTAATGAGTGCCAATTGGTGCTGCTTTGCTCCAGCGCTACAGTTCCCCCACCCGCTCCTGCCATTCTAATATCTTAAACAATATTTTCCAACCATTTCAGCTTATTCCCCTCTTCTCTGTGTTGAAAGCAGCCTTGCAAAGCTGTCAAGACAATTTATGATGCCAGCAACAAAATGCATGTACTTACCCCTCCGGCTTATTGTAAAATGGATGACATAGTTTAAAGGATAGCAGTATTAACCCAGTGACAGAGGACATATGAAATTGTACCTGGCTAAGGGGGTGATCCTTCTTGCCTCCTGTTACAAATAGGTCTCATTAGCTTTGCCGAGAGAACGGTGGCTCCGGACAAAAGGACTGGAGCTAGAAATATGGGCTCGCTGAATGATTCAGCTAATGTGCTTGCAGCATATGCTTTTCTCTCTTGTTTCTCCCCTTGGGGCATACATTCCAAAGCTGATTATGAGTAACCACATCAGAAAAAAATGGACTATATATCACACAAGAATTCCTGCCTTGCATTCCTGCATTGTTCCATTGAGCTCTATAAGCAAGGAACACTGACAGCAGAATTTATTATCATAAAGGGGGGGCGCAGAAGGGCAAAAAGTCAGTCCCTGGAAAGTAATGATACCCTCTAGTGATGCAGAGGAGGAAGATGTTGGAGCAAGGGGAGGACATTCAGCCAAAGACAAGTAAATTTTGATAAGAAGAAGCAGATATATTTGTGGAGGGTAAGGATAAAAGAGGGTTGTGTATGCAACTCAGGTTGAGCCTGAGCTTTCTGAGTTTGGCCTTGGCCTGTTTTAAACACTTGGCGTCAACCCCTTCCATCAGGGTAGCTTGGCAGTATATTGTAGGCTTTGCATACGAAAGATCCCATGTTTTGTCTCTGGCATCTCCAGTTTAAATGACCTCATGGAGCAGGGCTTGGAAAGACCTCTTCCTGAGACCTGGGGGTGGGGGGTGAATTCTGCTACAGTAGATATAGTGGCGGCCTGACTTAGCTTATCACAGCTTCATATGTTCACAGAGAATGTCTGCAGAGTGGCCCATCCCTTACCTTACCACTCAGTAAGCCTGGTTCATCTACCACACAACTTCTGAGAGCAGAAGGACTTTCACTTTGACAGCATGGTCTTCCAAGTTAATTTCTACAACATTTCCTTTTTCTATTGTTTCATCAAAAATAAAGCGTTGGTGCAGAAGATGAGATATGGCCAGAATGAAAGGAAAGGAATGAGCAAGTAGTTGAAGGAAAGATAAGTATCATGAGTAACCATAATGATATGTGCAGAACTTGGGCTCAGCTGACTGCTGTAAATTGGCCTGAGGGGATCGTAGCTTGTGCCTTTCATGAGCCAATAGACAGTCAGTCTGAGTTTGTCTGAGCCAATCATTATAAAGTTTTGTTTGAGCCAATGGGTTCACTGTTGAGGAAAGTGAACTGAGTACCTTGTAACAAGCCCTTGAGAGTTGGAGGACCAAATGGAAAACTGCTTCAGGAGAGAAGGCTGCAGTACCACTGGAGGAAAGGTAGAGGCTGCTGTGTGCAGAGCCACTGAGGCTATAAAAGGGGCTGCACCAGCACAGAGAGCAAAGAGCAGCCAAGAGGAGCTTCAAGCTGCAGGAGAGAGAGCACCAGGGAAGAGCTGCTGAGAGGAGCTTCAAGCTGCAGGACGAGAGACCACCAGGGGAAAGCTGCCGAGGAGCTGAACCCTGAGCTCTGCGGGAGAGCTGAGAGACAGCCTCTTGCTGGACCTGAGAACCAGAGGGGAACTTCCATCAAGCCTTCAGCCCTTGGCCTGCCTCAAGTCCTGCTGCCTCCTGCCTACCTAGTGCCTGCCTGCCTGCCTGCCTGCCTCAGGTCCTCTCTCAGTTGGGGGAATTTGAAATAAGGTCTTTCCATTTGTTTGGTTCAGGTTCCATTCCTCCTAATAAAAAGCCTTAAACTTAGCTTGGTGTCAGTGGTCTCTTTTGATCGTGCATAACAATAAGAACAGCCCTACTGGTTCAGGCCAAGGGACCATCTAGTCCAGTTTCCTATATCTCACTGTGGCCCACCAGATACCTCAAGGAGCACTCAAAACAACATATCTTTTTCCTATTACTACTCCATTTGTATGTGACATTCAGAGATAGGCTACCACTGAAACCCAGAGGTTGCACAGGCTTGTAGCTTGTGATGGACTTTGCATCCATAAATCTGTCCAATCCCCTTTTAAAGCCCAGGCCAACAGCTGCTTTCGCACCTGCACAAAACTATAGGGAGGAGCCACAGCTGATTGGTGGAGCAGACACTTTGTACGCATAAGGCCTAGTTGTCTGCAACTAGGATTGGGCTGAGTATTTGAGAGAGTATTTATCCTGCTCTTGGATAAGGAAGCTCACGTGAGGGAGCATAGGGCTTTCAGGACTCTCTTTGGCTGCAGACAACAGGTCTGTGTAACTGAGAAAAGGTTCTAGGGCCTCCCCTTGGCTGATTGGTGCTATAGCTCAATGGTACAGGACATGTATTCTCTGCAGATAGTTCCAGTGCAGTCCTTGGTACCTCTGGGAAGAACTGGGAAAGCTGCTTCCCTGAACCCTGGAGACTGATGTCAAACGGTACTGAGCTAGGTGGACTGATGATCTGACCCCAATATAAGGCAGCTTCCTGTGTTCATAATGTCTGGGTTTTGCAAACATTCCTTGCAAGTGCTATATTTGCAAACACACTTAAGGTTTTTTAAGTTCACGAAGTAAGGTTTGCAAAACGTGTACTTGGAAAATACAAGTACAAATACCAAGTACAAAAAACCTTGAGGGTTGTGCAAGGACCTGCATGGAATGTTTGTAAAACCCAGATGGTTTTTGAGATGACCAGGGGAGCATTCACCTGACCCTATTTGCAGCACTTTAAAAAAGATTTTATGGAGCAGGGCAGGCAAAGGCTACTGTATGTGTGCAGAACAGCCCCCTTCAAAATGACCCCAAAATGTTAGGGTTAGCCCCCAGCGCAGTTCCTAGCCTGATTGTGCATCAGTGTGTACTATTTATTGTTTGTTTAAAATAAAACCTTCTTTCCCCAACTGCAGTTTTGGGTTGTTTTACACAGCCCACCCCTTCAGTCAGGGCTACTGCTTAATAAGGAAAAAAAAAAAAATTCAAAGGTCAAAAGCATAAATTTGTGAGCATATCTTCCTTGAAGCTAAGTCAGAGATGTCCCAATGGAGGAGAACACCACATAGTTCACAGTTTAGTTTTTGCAGCTCCGTGACCCGGAAGGTCAGGAGTGACGTAATGATGCCATCTAGTCTCCCACAACCTTCTGGGCTATCATATTGCATTAAATGCAGTGTCCTGCTTCCTGATCACCTCCGTTTGATGATCTTCAGGTCCAGTCACTACTTGCACCGACTGGCGAAAACGCAACTGCCAGATGCTGCAGGAGGCGGCTGGGCCAGAATTTTGCCAAACACTAAGCGATGTGCCCCTGCAGTGTCCCCTTCTGGCTGGAACCCAAGGCAGCCCACAACAACCACCCCAGGCTTGCTATGCTACTGCCCTAAGTAGACCTGAGTGTTTTGAGTTCTACCGTGTTCGAGGATGCAGGAAGGTGTGACCTCCTTGACAATTTAGCAGCCATTGAAGTGCTGTCTGAGGTCACTCCACTTTTATTCCGTTTTGTTGAAACTTAAATGTTATTCATTACTGAGTTTTTATATTTTAGGATATTTAAATGTTGTTTAAACTGCTGTGAGCTGAGGAAAAGAAGGATGCAGATGATTAAATAAATATATTCATTGTTTGACCTGTACAATGCTATATTAAGAATTAGTCTGTGACCTGGTCATTTCCCGATTCCTGGTTAGGACCATACATGTACCTTCCATTAACACACTTATGTGGCATATTGACTCGGGAGGTTGTACTGGTTTCAGCTAAACTGAAGCTATAGAATTTAAATATTCTTGTTTTCATTCTGCTTTAGTCGAAACCCCCCCCCCCCGTTTTTCCCATGTGGGGAGAATTTTCCAATAACAGCCATGTCCTCACATTGTGAGTTTTAAGTTCAAGTCATATCCATCACGGCCTTATTGCCCTGACCAAGAAGTTCACCTTGGCTTCTTTAGTGACACAGTTTTGAAAACACTTAGCACCCCAGAGGACTAAAACCACCTTCTTATGAAACTACTCTTCATAGCTTTTGTTCATACATTTTATGGAGTGCGTGTGTGTTTCTCTTTCTTTTCTTTCTGACCGCTTTTGTCACCATTGTGGTGCAAAATTAACTGCTGCTTCCACAGAGGAAGGAAGCTCCAGGAAACAGGTGACATAATATGAGGTTAGACTTTCAAAGCATGTTTCCTCCAACAGATCAAATTTATTCCCTATCAGATTTTAAAGAAGGAAATGATATGTTATTTTGGTGAGTCCCTTGGCTGTGGGACAAGATGTTTCAGAACAAAATGCTTTATGCTGGAGAAGGATGCAGTATCCCACTGAGGCTGGACTGGTTCCTACTGTTTATAGATTCTGAAGAGACCTGGTCACAGATATATTCACTTGACGTATATGTGAATGTGCAGCCTGTTCATACTAGTGCATCGTAGTATGTGTGAAAGAAGGATAAGGGCCATAGCGCTGTAGTTGAGCACATGCTTGATCCTTCAGAAGGGACCCATTCTGAGGATTGTCCTCTACAGGTGGAGGAAAACATTCCCCCTAAGCTGCATGGGGCTTGGCAACATGGAAGTTTGATGCTGTACTAGGAATATAGGTGGAGAGCATTTGATGAAATCATTAGGATGATAGAGAAATAGGTTTGTGATGAGTGTATAAATTGCATAGTTTGTACACAACATGCCTTGTTTACATAGACACTGCTAATAGGGCAGCCCACATAATAACTGGGCTCTTCCATATCTTGAATATATGACTAAGATTTGTGTATTTTCTCTTCTGTCGTTTGCAGCTACTGAGTTCCTGAGTGAGATAGAAGTGTTTATTTCTGGTCATCACCTGCTTAATGATGTCATTTTCTGCTTCATGACATCACTTCCAGTAGCCATGGCACTCAGCAGGTGCCATGAATGCTATTCAGCCTGCAGTATGACTTGAATTTGAAACCCCTAATTCTGAATAACAAATTGTATTTCTTACGGTTTCAGTGAGGCAGTCAGTTGTCTCCTGTGCAACTGGAAGCTGTTGTAGGTTGATACTGGAGCGGATCACTGGAACCTCTATTGCCACCCAAGGTGACTGATTCCAGAAACATAAGGCTGCAAACCTATATACACTAAACTCAGAGTAAGTACCACTGAAATAAATGGGACTTACTTCTGAGTAAATATGTGTTGTAAGTCATGTGCAGCCCTAACTCACACACACACACCCTTGGCTAGAGTGCTGCAACTTATGGTGGGGGGCCAGTTGCAGAAGTCTTCTCACGGGGCAAGTCCCCGCTGCTACTGGGTTTTGAAAAGTCTGACATTTCTGAAAACAGGGAAATTTAGGAGCGGGAGCTGGATAAAAAACATGAAAAATCTGATATCCCTGAGTAGAAACTCTGCGAAACAATAGTTTGAAAGGGAAGGAGCTGATGGTGCTTTATTGGACTATTGGAAAAAGGAACAAAATTATAGATGGTCTCATGAGTCAGCTGAAATATTGGGAAGGAGAATTTTCTGAAAGCTTCCCATCAGGGCAGAAAGACATTCCAAGTTCTTTTGTGTGTTCATGTTTGTGTCCTTTAGTTTTCTCTCGTGTGGGTAGCTGACACACTAGTTCAGCCCTGGCTATTGTCCGAAACCTTCTTTTGACTTATCCAGGCTGTCAGTGAGCCAGTCATTGTTTGCATGCTAGAAAGTGCCAAATAAATTCCCTTGCTTCTAACTGACCTCTATGCTCTTAGACAGTTAGTTTATAGATTCTTTTGTTCTCTCTTCAGGGGCTGCTGAAATGCCTTTTGGTGAAAACACAGATATAAACTTTCCTAGCTATATTTCTGGGAGTGTTTGAGGCCAAATTATATGCTGTTTACTGGCTAATGTTATCACCCCAATAGCCTTCCAGAGGGAGAAGGATCAGGCTCAGACCAGTGAGGTGTGTCCATACATGTGCGCACATGCTTACCCCATTGTCCACTGGTCATTTTTCCATGCTCCTTTGTTTCTGGTTGTTTCTGCATGACATTCCAATCTCACTTGCCCTTGCAAACACATGGCTCCCCTTTCTTTAAGTCCATTCTTTAGCACCCATACTTTCCTTAGGTTCCCTGCTCTTCAGACCACTGCCTGCTTTGTCTCATTTCCCTTAACCATCACCAGGCTTCATCCCCTCATAACATACAAACCCTCTGATCTTAAGCTCTTTGAAGTCCTTCAGCTCCCCCTCACTGATTAGCCCCTGCTTGTCTCAATGTCCTTCCCCCCTCAAGCCCCCCTTTTCACTAACTCTTTTTCAGGTTCCACTTTCAGATTCCACTGCCTACTATACATCTTATCTTCAGCATTTTTGCCTCTTAGTTCCCAGTCCCTTTAGCTTCTCTACCTCCCAGGGCCTCTTCCCACTCCTCATCCATCCCCAAGTAAGGTTTTAAATCCAGCAACCAAATGGATAGTGTTACTTTTCCTCATAGAAGCTGCCTTGAAAACTGTTTTTTTGAGTAATTGGATACCCTAAACCAGTGTTTCTCAAACTGTGGGTCAAGACCCACAAGATGGGTTGTGAGCCAATTTCAGGTGGGTCCCAGTTCATTTCAATGTGTATATTAGACTTGATGCTACCATGGTATGTGACGTTATTTGGGGACATGCTACAGATCTGTATTTTTAACAGGCTACTATGTATATGCTTTTAACAAGGATAATCAGTGTGGCTAATCAATGGGGCTTATCCTGGGTAAGTGTGGATAGGATTGCAGCCTTTGGGATGTTAAGGAAATTTATTAAAAACAGATCAGCAACTGCTTGGGAGGGTTAGGAGGGTTCTTCGTTCTTTTAAATAATTTTTTAACTTACAGTTATTATACACTTTTAATTTACTTAATTAATTGATTTGATATTGTTGTATGGGGATGCTAAAAAAATGTACTGCTTGATGATGTCACTTCTGGCCATGACATGACTTACAGGTTAATGACATCACTTCCCATGGGTCCCGACAGATTGGCATTCTAAAAAGTGGGTCCTGATGCTAAAAAGTTTGAGAACTGTTGTCCTAAACTGTCACAGCAACTCAGGGTGCAATCCTAACCGGCAATTATGCCGGTATAGGAGCCCCAGGAGGGTTGCAAACGTGCCGTAAAGCACGTTTGCGCCTCTGTGGGAGGAAGCTGCTTCGTTGCATCTAGATGCGCTGATGCATGGAGGCCAGCAGAAGCCTCAGCGGCGGCTTCCTTACCACCGCTTGTGTCAGCACAGCCATCCTGACACAAGTGGCGAAGGTAGGCGTGGGGAGGAGGCGGGAGGGGGGCATTTCTGGACGGGGGAGGGCAGGCAATGCGCGGCCCCTGGAGCGGGTGTGTGGCGATCCAGGGGTGGGGCTGGGACCCAGCGGTTATGCCGGATCCCAATCCCTGTCCCTGGGGAGAACGGAATGGCTTCAAACTGCTCCGCGCTCCTCAGAGGTGGCGCAGGTCCGAGGAGACCCATTGGGGCGAGCAGCCCTTACCCAGGGGTAAGGGGAAGAGCTTCCCCTTGCCCCTGGCTGAGTCGCTGCAGCCAACGAACCTGCATTGGATGCAGCGCAAGCCTCCTGGTTTGCCTGCTCCAGCGCAGGTTTGGATTGCTCCCTCAGTCAATCAGTGTCAAAGGCTTCATCACTACAAGCAAAAAACAATTTAGATTTTCATTCATTTTAAATAAGTCAAAGGATGATAAATCATAGTAATGTTACTGCAGTCCTAAGTGTATTTACTCATAAGTAAGTACCACCTGAAACCAATGGCAAGGACTTCCAAGTAACTAACAACAACAACAACAACAACAATAATAATAATAATAATAATAATACAGGTATTTATATACTGCCTTTCTTGGTCATCAGATTTCTCCTCAGACTTTATTCAAGGCGGTTTACACAGGCAGGCTATTTAAATCCCCGTAGGGATTTTTACAATTGAAAGAAGGTTCTATCTTTCAAGAACCACAACATTCAGATGTTTCTTTCATGATCTGGTCGCACATTCTGGCCTCCATCCTCCCACGCTCAGAGCAGATGGAATAACTTGGCTCAGCTTGCCAGCTGCTTCAAGGTCACATGGTGCCGGTGGCCTCGAACTGGCGACCTGTGGATGTTATCTTCAGGCAAACGGAGGCTCTACCCTCTAGACCAGACCTCCTGCCCTGAGTGGGTTGCAAATTTAAATGAAAATGAAATGCATCTGTGGGCTATCTGTAAGAAGTAACTATTCTTTGAGAATGGCATTTGAACAGGGACCTGAATATCTGGGAACAAGGCTCTTCCCCTTAATCCAGTCTTGGTTCATGATGCTTATAACTCTTTCTCTTCCTCTGAGATTGCAAAAACTCTCTTGTTTGAAGATAAAGGCAATGTAAAGCTCTCTATAGCAAAATGGGAATCCAGAGATTGAACATGTTCATGTTGAGTGCCCATATGTGGTACCTCTGCTGAAGATTGAAGACTGAGTCCTGATTAATTGAAGAATGTCGTATGTTCTTTTGCCCCATGGGGACTGGGGGGTCTGCCTCAGACTCAGTAGCAGAGCTCATGCTTTGCAGGTAGAAGGTCTCAGGTTCAATCCCTAGCAATTCCACATCTGGTTGGGAAAGATTCCTGGCTGAAATTGCATGGTGGTCCCATTATACATAGCAGGGTCAGAGCAATTGTACCCATTCGAACTAGCACCGAATGCAGCATAGTTTTTTTTGTAGAGACCGATTGTTCATTCATCTTCAGGATATTTTTTTTATCCTGTGAGCCATTTGGGGTTGAAGACAGTTGCAGACCTACAATAAGTTCCAGTGGGGCAAAAGCCCCAGGCACGAGGTGCTAGGACCCCGCGGAAGCCTCTCTGAGGCTCCTGATGGGGGTGGAGACTGTGCTTCCGGTTTTCCGGAAGCACAGTTTAAAGCGTTGGGGAACCTCACAGAGGTTTCTTTGATGCAGGTGGAGTTCGCACGAGGCTCCGTTAGCCTCAGGTGAGTGGGGGGGGGAGGATTTCTGCATGGGGGGACAGTGGCAGCAGCCTGCGGGGGGTGCCATCGCAGGCCTTTGCCCTGGGCGCAGGGCCGGGGAGGTCCGCTGCTGGATGAACCATTTATTTTGCTGTGTAAGTTTTCTTGTAACTTTCTTGTTGTAAACAAAATTATGCTTTGAAACAACAATAGCAATCACAATGACAACAAGAAGATATCAAGACCTGCAAGTCTCTGGGAGAAGAAGGGCAATATTGTGCCAGTTGTCATTGGAGCTCTTGGGGCAGTGCGTAGAAGTGAGAAGAAACATCTCAACATACTTGGCCTTGAGCAAATTATACCAGCTCAGCTCCAGAAAACAATGACGCTCGAAACGGTAAGAATCATATAGTGACATCACTATATGATTCCCAAGATCTTGGCTAGAACCCAAATTGCAGAACATAACCAGTCCAGCATACTTGGTTGGGGTCTGTTACAGTATCATCATCATCATCATCATCCTGGAGTTACCTGTCAGTGTAGACAGCACTGAGCAAAATGGCTGCTATTGTGGACCATCAGCTGAATTGCTCCCATTCACTTTTCTCACAACCTTACTGGCAGGCTATACCCTGGTATAAAGTGGAACTTTGGGCATGTAAGCAGCCCATCCTGATAGATCATCAGTAGATCATGATGGAGAACAGATTGCAAACCCCTGCTGAATCCAACCAAGGCAGTATGCTGCCCATTTCAGAGACCATGTTGTGGTGTCAGGGAAAACAAATTTCTCTGCCACCATTATGTCTGTCCAGTACAATCCAGTGGAACTGTTTTCAGTGGTGAGGGGCTTCCTCCAACTTGCCTCTGTACATGTAAATTCTGATCCATGGTCCACTTTAATGGATTTCCTTTGAAACCATTTGCCGATTTATACAGGGCTGAGACTTGAACCTGACAACATGGACATTGGAGATGTCAGGAATGGAATTCAGCATACTCCCTGACTTTGTGCCAAAATTAGCTTGTCTGTTGAGTTTGGATGAGCAAAGAAATTGACCTTTTTACAGATGGCAGAGCAGAAGCTGTGTAGGAAGTCGTTTGTGCTGACACGGTTGAGATGGCAGAGATGCCTGAAGTGTCTACTGTGCGAGCCAAAAATATGTTGCATGAGAAAGCTCCTTATCGGTAGACCTCCCAGATAAGACAGTTGCCCAGCTGACTACAGGATGAGTCTGTTCTTGCTGCAACAGCTGCAGGAAACTGTGATGTGTCTCTTGATCATGGCTGACTTGGCCATCGGGCCTTCCCCTCTTGTGCAAAAGGGAAAATGGATCTTTCCTTGCTCTTTTTGGCTCTATAAATCTGTGCAAGTTACACTGTGACTTTTGCTTTGAACACAACAGGGAATTCAGTCTTTTGCAATCCTGAGTAAGTAGAAACAGACTATAAAATGCTGCTAACATTAGTGACTCATTCATGCAAAATTAGTACAAAATGATTAAGTGTACAGTATATTGATTTTCAATAGCAAAATTTCCTAGGGAGTGGCATCGCTCAGTGATGGAGTGAATTCAAACAGTCCCAGGTTCAAATCCTGCTTTCTCTGAGTAAGGCTGGAAAAGGTTCCCTAGGAAGGTTCTATCAGTTAGTGTAGACAATGCTAGTCTAGATCAGGGGTGCCCAAACCCCGGCCCTGGGGCCACATGCGGCCCTCAAGGCCTCTCAATGCGGCCCTCAGGGAGTCCCCAGTCTCCAATGAGCCTCTGGCCCTCTGGAGATTTGTTGGAGCCCGCACTGGCCCGATGCAACTGCTCTCAGCGTAAGGGTGACTGTTTGACCTCTTGCGTGAGCTGTGGGATGAGGGCTTCCTCCACTGCTTACTGTTTCACGTCTGTGATGCAGTAGCGGCAGCAAAGGAAAGGCCAGCCTTGCTTCGTGCAAGGCCTTTTATAGGCCTTGAGCTATTGCAAGACCTTCATGCATTCATATAAGTTCATCTTTAATATATTCATTTATGTAAACTTATGTAAATTTATTCAAATTTTAATGTAAATTCTTTTCCCCCCCCCGGCCCCTGACACAGTGTCAGAGAGATGATGTGGCCCTCCTGCCAAAAACTTTGGTCACCCCTGGTCTAGATGAACCAAAAGTCTGACTTATATATAAAGTAAGATTGTTGCTTGATTTTACCACATGTGGATGCATTTATAAAAATAACTAAGGAAGAGTTACGGGGAAGTGTCAGCTTATGGTGATCCTTTCCTATAACATGGGATTTTATGGTTCTTTGTCCTTAAAAATATGCTCCTCAAATGACAAAACTGAGATAAAACTACACTGCTTGTTTTGATTTAAATACACGCGGTTGTGCAGACAAGAAGCTGCAAACTTTGAGGCGCTTCCCCAAGGGGCAAGGGAACAACTACCATACTGTGGAAAGGGCAAGGGCTAGCACTACTGAGAATAAATTATACTCCAATCCTATCCCCTGCACTGCATCCTATGGTGGGGAGGTTGGTGATCAAGAGGCCACCTCAGAGTAAGGGAACATTTGTTCTCTTACCTCCAGGTAAGCCCCCTGTTGCCGTATGGGTCTATTTGGATCTGTGCCAGCTCTTTGCATGTGTGGCAAGGCTGGGAGGGGGCATAGGAAATTAGTAGTGACTTTGCTGCAGATAACAGCCCTTTGCCCACCAACTTATACCTAGTTTAAAGAGAGCTATGAAGAGTCTGGCAAGGTGGGCACTCCAGACAGACACAGCCCAATCTGAAGAAAGGCCTGAATTGCCTGCCCCTCTTGTTTTATTTCATTTTGCATGTCAGCACATATGCACCCAATCCACCCTTCCTCTAGTGGCTCTGCCTTGCTGGAGCAGCATAGCAATTTCAGAGCACCCTCCCTTACCTCCATCTCCACCTCCCTGTTCCTGCCCAGCTGCATCTTCAAACAAAGGGCCAAGCAGAGAATGCTGTGAGCAGATGCCTCTGCCACTCCGAGCATGTTTTACCCAGTCTGTTCGTCTGTAGAAGTGGCTGAGTGGGCAAGGAGGCAGAAGGGATGTAGGACTGGCCTTAAAGAGGACAATTTGGCCAAAGTGTCCCTGTTACTGGAGGGGCCCCACACTGGTGCGAGGAACGGCCTGCCTGCAGCCTCAGCCAGCATCTCACTGTGTATCTGATGCTCTGGTATGCAACCTTCCATGCTGAGGAGTCACAAGGAGAATGTAGCAAGTGGAGCATTGCCATTGGATGGCCCTCCCTCACTCCCTTCCATCCTTGTGTCCATCCTTGTGTCCTTGAAATTACCCCCTTCCCCCAGCAGTTGGTGGTGATGCTGCAGTTGGGTGCCTCACCACTCGCTGCCACTCATCCTGGTGTGTAGGTGTAGTTCCCTGGGAAAAGTTTTTGCATTGGGCCCCACAGCTCCTCAGGCCAGCCCTGCAGAGATGCATGATGTTTGGTTTGCCCCTTGTCAGTTTACTGCGTCTCCCAGCCCACCACTTGAAGCAGCCTCTTCACCCCGCCTCATGGATAGGGCAGCCCTGACTCCAGAGGAGAAGAGGGAGAGGATATAGCCTTCCAAAGAATAGAAACAGTGATGATAATATTACTTCTAGAATTGAAACGGCAAAGAAATGGAAAAATAATAGGACCAAGTCTGGAAGATTTGCTAAAATGTTTCTGGAAAATATTGTACATTTTTAAATTGACACACATGGTTAGATTATGGGAAGCCAGGGAATTGTGTAATATATTGGAATAGTTCTTTTAATTAGAATGTTCTGATGGAAATATTAGGGAGTGGGCTGATGTTTCTTTTTGGGTTGGGTTTTTTGTTTGTTTAATTCGCTTCTAACTGCTTAAAGAAATTATAATTGGATAATACAATGTGAAAACTATAACATAAGCCATTTTGTTCAACAAGGACAGTACCCAAAAAAGACTTAAAAAAAAAATAAGCAAAGAATTCACAAAGTGCCAGGGTATTTCTGTGTAAGTACTTGTGTTAATTTTGCGGCTTTTGCTACTTAAAAAATAATATCGCTAGATGACCTTGGGGTGGGGGACGGCAGTGCTGGTCAGTTAAGGGGAAAGAGTTGCGTCATGGGCAGCCCAATCCTAATCTGCACTCGTGCAGCAAGACAGCGTGGAAGCAGGCTGGAGGTCTTCTTGGGAAAGCCTCCAGCCTGCCCAATGGGGCTACTTGAATCTATGCCAGCTGCTTAGTCATGGGCAGGCGGATACAATATGGCAGAGGTCTGCTTCTCTAATTCCACCCCCCCGCCAGTTTCAACCTTGTTCTGCCCTCCTCCTGCCCAGAAATGCCCCCTTGCCTCCATTCCACTCTCCCACCACCCCTCTGCCACCCGATGTGTCTCTTACATCTTCTGGTAACCAAGCATTGCCAGGGCGGTGCAGGCCTCCCTGCCAGCGCTGTTTACTCTCCAGGTGCAACAAATGTGCTTTATGGCATATTTGCAGCACTCTTGGCGAGTGCAGGGACTGCTGTGCTTGCTTAACTTGAGGTTTGGACTGCGCTGTCATTTGTTACTATCTTACAAGAAAGAGCCAAAAAGTGACCGATAGGTGCAACCACATTCTGTGTATCAGTTGGAATAGCAAAGGATGCGCCATTTGAGTGAGGTGATGGCATCTAGCCTGGGATTGGACAAATTTCTGAAGGAAACGTCCATCACAGGTTAGAAGCTGTGATGGGTACGTGCAAGCTCTCGATTTTAGAAGTAGGCTACCTCAGAATGCAGTGGTACAAGGTACAAGGCAGTGGTAACAGGACACAGGTCT
Source organism: Tiliqua scincoides (assembly GCF_035046505.1). Lineage (NCBI taxonomy): Eukaryota > Metazoa > Chordata > Lepidosauria > Squamata > Scincidae > Tiliqua > Tiliqua scincoides. The sequence goes on along the minus strand of NC_089821.1, from coordinate 259,970,753 downwards.
CTTGTTGTCTTGTGTGCTCCCAGAGGCATCTGGTGGGCTGCTGTGAGATACAGGAAGCTGGACTAGATGGGCTTTTGACCTGATCCAGCGGGGCTCTTCTTATGTTCTTAGGTGTATATACAAGAAGAAGGAAAGGAAAGTAGAGGTTTGTACAAGAAGGAAAGGAAAGTAGAGGGAAAAGAGCCAAGATAAGTATTGGCCATTCCTTGAAATAATAAAACTAAAAAAACTGTAATACACTGTACCATCAATGGTGAGAGATTTATTAGCAAGTAGCTTTACAACATTTTTCAGATGAGTCACATATTCTAGTGATATATTTCAAGAATAACAGCAACAGACTGAAGCTGCTGTGGGCACGGTTCAGTCCAAGGGCTGGACTTTGTCTTCATTTGATTTCACTATGTAGCAAAATAATGCGGCTTTGAGACGTAAGACAAATACAAACATGAAATTTTAATTGACAATCTCTCTTGGAACTTGCTGAATTTACCAGTGAGAGCAGGCATGGGGCAATATGTATCTCCAATGTTGTGTCTCCCACCTTGCCAACTAATTTTAGTTGTACTGTCAGAGTAGGGCTTCCTCACATGTTACATTTTAAAGTGTTCAGCTAATGTCCTTTTCAAACGTTTTCCAAATTTGTGGAGGGGCAGGGATGTAGGATTGCACATATCCATATGTTTGGTATGAAGTCTGAAAAAGCTACGGAAACAGTTTCATTATAACGTCCATCTGACATTGAGCTCAACGGTAGTACGTTACTACAAAGATATCAGGAAGGTTGAATCTTGCTTCAGTCAAAGTGATGAGGTTTGAAATTCTATTGACTGAATTTCATTCAACTCAATAGGACTTCTGAGAATACATGCATACAATTGCACTAAGAGTGACTGCAGGGAGTCATCATTGACTAGGGCATGCTTAGCCTTTAGAGAAGTGTCCATAGTTCAGTGGCAGTGTATGTGCCTTGGCTATAGAAGGCCCAGGTTCGATCCTTGGCATATCCTGATGTGTCTGAAGCCCTGAACTGTTGCCAGTCACTGTAGACAATGCTCTAGAACAATATAAGGCAGCTTTTTATGTAAGAGCATAAGAACAGCCCCACTGGATCAGGCCATAGGCCCATCTAGTCCAGCTTCCTGTATCTCAATCCTTTGCCCCCTCCTGAGCTGTGGAGCCCTATATGAGCCACAGAACCCTACACAGAGCTGGCATAGCTCTGAGAAGACCCATTGCCAACCATGGCCCTTGAGTAGACTCTGGTGATTGTCTTGGCCTCATTGGATGCAGTGGCACCATGGCAACCATTTTGGCGCCTTGATACCGAAGGGTGCCATCAGACCATAAGATTGGGTTGTTAGTTGCCATAGATAGCCCCAGTTGCCACCTGTCTCAACTCAGATGACGGGGGCACTTGGAGGAGAGTCTCTGACAATGACTGTGGTGACTAGGCAGAATGGATGGTAATGGTCCATTGGGTACCTGCATCTTACATTGCACAGGGCTTTAAAGGTAAGCAGCAGCACTTAAAATTGTGCCTAGAAATGGACCAGGAGCCAGTGGTTGCTTCAGCAGTGGCAAGATGTTACCCCCACACCTGGTCCCAGTTAGCCTTGTAGCTGAATTTTGTACTAACTGCAGTTTCTGAACAGTCTTCAGAGTCAGCCCTGTGTACAGTACATTGCAGCACAGTAGTCTAATCTGGAGTTTACTGTGGCACTGGTAACCATGGCCAGACAACCTCTGTCCAGGAGGAGCTGCAATTGGCACACCAGCCTCAGCTAGATAAGGGTGTCTGAGTCACTCTGCACCCCTAAACTGAAAACGTGGTCGCTTAGGAAAAATGCAACACCACCCAGGAACACCACCTTTCTGGGCAAGTGAACCACCCACCAACAGCATCTTTGTCTTATCAGGATTGTTGGTCCTCATTCAACCCATTATAGACCCCAGATGCTGATTTTGCAGCTCTGCCACCACACCTGAATCAGATGTAAAAAGATATTCCCCCTCATGCTTTATGATCTGTTGGGGAAGGGGGAGTGGCTTTTGCATGTCACCTTGAGTTGAGGTTTCCATATACTCGGGGTTCAGGTTTTTCTTGGATGTGGCACCCAGTCATTTGAACTTTCTCCTTATGTAAATATAGGTTGTGGTGGTGCCTGGGCTCCTCAAATGGAAGCATTTGCCTCTTCTTGCTCCTTAGTGTAACTCTTTGTGAAGCCAATGTGGGAGCAGCGCTTCAACTGCAGTCGTCATCTGTACTTGCCCTTGCCACTGATAGCTACCATTGGGTCATGTCATCTGTGTGAAATGTGTCTCATTCTTAATTACAAACAGAGCAAGATTTTCAGGGTAAGGGTGCCTGACACATCAGGGAAAAGGAGCAGTGTAAGCAGCAAACGTTCATATGATGAGTCTGCCATTTGAGGCTGTTGTCCGCATCACTAATTGTAACATGAGAATAGCATCCCTGAAGTGGCCAAACAAACCAGCATTATTTTGCATGTTTGCCACAATCTCCAAAAATGGATTGCTATATGTGACATCAGAAGACTTTGTTAGCATCACTAATTTCTACCCGTTGTGGTCTGGTATTGCTGTGGTCAAATGTTCTGGAAACTGGGCAGTTCAATAGTACACATGTTAGAAAGTTAGAAAATACAGTATTGGATGTGGGAATTGAAAACAACAAATATTTTATTCCATTATATAGGCATACAGTATGCCCACGTTCCAAATATTGTGTGTCATTCTTTTCACCTCACCTCTGAAGGATATGGAGATAACATCTGCCTGAATGGTCCCCTAGAGGGACTGTCTTCGTTATGATGAATGGCAAATGGGTGGACTTGTGACCTAAAAAAAAGATGACTGAGGGAGAATGAAAGGTTCATAAGAGAGAGTTGGGAAAAATTATTCATTCACTCTCTAAAATGCAAAAAGCGTGTGCACCCTCAATCACTGAAAGTGAGAAGTGGCTGCTGAAGACAAATGAAAAGAAAAAGAAAGCCTCTGCGAGCATAAAGCCTACTCAATATGTAGAAACTGTTGCCACAGGATGTTCTGATGGGTGCAAGAACAAAAGGGTTGTGGGGTAAACGGGACGAAGGGAATGATGAATTTGAACTTGGTCACAGCCAGTGCAACACTCTGGAATGCCAGCAGAATGGAGTGGATTCATTTCACTCCTTACCAAATGTTTGTGGTGTGGAATCATTGTGCTTGTCCCTCACATTCATAGCAGGAAATGAATCCAGTCCTGCTCTTGAAAGTATTATGAGGTGCTTGTAAACTCTTTGGGGCAGAGACCAGGCTCTTGGCTTATATTCTTCTAAAAAGCATCATGTGCTCCAATAGCACTGATTAAATCCTGTCTACTAACAAATAAATATTGGACTTTTGAGCACTGACAGCCTGTCTTGACATGTCTCACCACTTCAAACACATTGGCACTTGGTACTGGCTGGCAGATTGAACAGAGCGGGGAAGAGAGGAATTTTTATTTTTCGAGGCAGAGGAAGCATTTTGCAAAGTTAAATGATGGACGTCCTTGAATGTAGCAACTCTGGACTTTTCATACTATAATATCTGACAGCTGAGTTTGCCTGGTGGCTTCTAAACTGTAGCAGACAAGCCAGACAGTTTTCATACAATCCCTAAGGAGTTCCTCAAGAAAGGAAAAGGTGATTTTTTTAAAATGTTTTTTTTTCCCTACCCACTTGCTGCCAGAGAAGTTATGTAGTTCTTGGCTGATGTCCAGCCAAACGGACTGAGAGAGAGAGCGAGAGCGAGCATATTATAAAGGTCACACCAAAGGCAACATTTGCATTTGTATCTTTGCACCTTCTTCTATTTCTTGGTCTTCTCAGTGAGTAAATCCCTGAAGCTGAAGCTAATTAGTTGCTCTTTTTTCTGCTGTGGAAGGTCATTCAGATACCTTGCCAAAACATTATATCTCAGGGCCGAGCTATGCACTACCTGCAATCCCAGTGTTTCCCACTCACCCACCCAAAGAAAACCACCAGCAAGAAACCGAAATCTTGAGTGGGGAACCAGGAGTGTGTGGAGGTAAAGCGAAAGAATTTACCGTAGATACTCGCCTATACAGCGATAAATTTATGCCCCAAACTCACGGGAGAATCGCCCCCTCGTCTTATCTCCGCAGTCACCCAGTGGGCGGAGGGGGTGGGGGCCATTTGCCCAGGGGGGGCTTGATAGGAGGATGGGCAGCTGCACCTCCCCCCAGCCTGCACCCTGCCTGTTGCGCCTGGAACCTGGGAGGAGGCAGGGCACGGGGGTCAGCCTGCCTGCTGGCGCTCCCCCACACCCTCTCAGAGCCCTCCACCCCTCGTCACAGTCCTGCTGCCAGCAGGGGCAGGGAGCAGAGCGGGGACGTCCTGGCTGCCGCTGCCACTGCCAGACCAACGGAGGGCAGGGATTGTCCTGTGCTGCTCCCTGCCAGGTGCTCCCCGGCGCCTCCCTCCCTGCTGTCCGCAGCCAGGGGGCAGCGCAGGTCATTCCCCGAGTGCTCCCTGCTCTCCGTTGGTCTGGCCACCAGTGGCAGTAGCCAGGATGCGCCCGCTCTGCTCCCTGTCCCCGCAGGCAGCGGGACTGTGGCAGGGAGTGCAGACAGAGGGCTGTGAGAGGCGAGGGAGTATCGCTGGTAGGCTGCCATAGGAACATAAGAACAGCCCACACTGGATCAGGCCATGCCCTCGCATGCCCTGCCCCCTCCAGGGCTCCCCCAAGGCTCCAGGCGCAACCGGCCGGGTGCAGGCTGGGAGAGGCACAGCTGCCCATCCTCCTCCTAAGCCCCCCCAGGTGCAAATGGCCCCCTCCGCCTGCCTGGGTGACTGCCCCGCATGCCCTGGCTCCTCCGGCTCCAGGAACAGTGAGGGGAGCGGCTGGGTGCAGGCTGGCAGGAGGTGTAGCTGCCAGGAACTCCACATGAGGCCCTGCTGCCCTTCCTCCACAGAGAGTCTACTTCCAAGTACATCAGGTCCAACTATGTGCAGCTACACTTGCTCAGTCACTCCTTGTTGCTTGTCTCTCTGCTGCAAACTGAATTGCACACTCCCAGTTGTGTGTTCTATGTTGTGTGTTCTATGTAGAGCCTTTGGCTTAAGGCACCAGGCACTTTAAAGGAGGATTTCATTAATGGTTCTACTGGGATGCTGTTTCCAGTGTACTTAGAGCCCAATCCTAGGTTTGTCTACTCAGAAGTAAGTCCCATTAAAGTCAATGAGGCTTACTCCCAGGAAAGTGTGGATGGGATTGTGGCCTTACTCTGATAGTGTTTACAAACGGTTGTTGAGAGTACAATTTTAAAAATTAGTGAATCAAAATGTATCTTATGATCTATGAGATAGATCATAATTTTTAATAAATTAGAGACTATTTTTAATAGTCTATGTGTATGTATGTATACATACTATGTATGTATACTGTGTTTTTAATACTATGTTTTTAATAAATTAGTTCTTAGGTAACAATTACCAGTAGGTTATTTTTCAGGTTCTGGCTCGGGTAAAATCGGACAAAATTAGTCAGACTCAGACACCCCACTAAGTTTAAGCCCCGACTTATCCGAGGGTCATATAAAATCCCATGATTTTTTTAAAATCAAAGCCTACCCTCGACTTATCGGTGGGATCGACTTATAGGTGAGTGTCTGCGGTATTTATTCGCAGTTTTATGCTGCTGTTCCTCCAAAGAGCTCAGGGCGGTGTACACAACTGCTCCTCTCCTTTTGTCCTCACAACAACCCTGTGAGGTAGGTGAGGCTGAGAGAAAGTGACTGGCCCAAGGTCACCCAGGAAGCTTCATGGCTGAGGGGGGAAAAGAGGAGCTGCTTGCTACTTAACCCTTTTCTCATCAGAAGTTATTCAGGTTAAAATTACCCCCCCCCCCCCAGCTCTTTCCCAGCTCAGGCACAGTCCCTGTACCACTTTTTGAGAGGAAGAAAAGTAGCTGGTTAGGTGGATGTTTTTGTTATGATTTTTATAATTAAAAAAATCAGTCAAGGAACAATCATGGTTGAGCATGTATAGTTTGGCACTCCATGTATACTAGTTAATGTCTATGATGGGGTGGATATACATGGAGGGAAGGCCTGTATATTTCAAGGATTCCTGCATGCTGATCTCAGGAGCTGATGTGACAAGCAGGTTTTCCCCCACTTCACACTTTGTGCCCCAGACTGAAGCCACCACGGGGATATATTAACTAGTCTATAGACTGCAGTTGGCACTTAAAAATGATGCACAATTTGTCAGTCCTTGGGGTTTACATGTTCAGAGTCGTCTGCTCTGCCTGGTGGCCATTCTCCAAGGCTTCTGGCAGAAATGGTTTCCAGAGGAGAGAACAGTTCTATGCTAGATGAACCATTAGTCTGATTCAGTGTAAGGCAACTTCTCCTTAAGTGTCCTCACACTTTCCTCATCTAGTACCCACAGGGCCTCAATTGCTGCTCATATACCACTGATCTCTTAGGATTTCCTATTCTCAGGATGTCTGGGAGAGGTGATAAAGAAGGTTGGTCGTCACCACAGTGCGTATGCTCTTAGGGAGTTTCTTTTTGTAATTCTTCTGTTTTGTTTGTAAGAGATCTTAAATCTGGGGAGTCACATTTGAACCTCATGAGAATCAAAGTGATGGCCTCTCATCCCTCATGTCTACAGGGTGGGTCACTAGTCAGAAGCTGAATTGCACAGACACCAGGTTATGCAGTTTGCTGGTCATGTACAATCTTTGAGATTTGGGACAACGTTATTGACATCACACCAATCACAGGGGAAGTGTCTCTGGAATCCTTTGAAACCCCAACAGACAAGGAGCTTGTATGCTGAGCAGCTTGTCTCAGGAAAGGGAAATTATATGTTACAATCCTGTTCACATAATTAGATGGTGTCTCCATTATTTTTATCAGAGAGGCTTCTGACAGGAATGTTCAGATTAAATTCAAAGAAATGGCCAGGACCCTGCATTCAGAAACAAAAGATATAATAATATAGTCTGAATAATTGCAGCCTTTCTCCCTGTGTAGGTTACACAGTCAAGAAGTCAATCACATTGTCTCAGTCTGCAGAAGTGAGAAGGTAAACATCTTGGCCCCATCCACTGGCTGCTGGGGTGATGGTTCTTGCCAGCAAGGAAAAAGATCAACCTAGCCCCAGCTACTGGAACTACAACCGAAGGGATCTAGCTTTTCTTTCCCTTCCATAGAAAAACACTACTGCAACTATCAGTTGCCTGAGGCTGCAGAAGCAAAAGGAATGCCCTCTGAGATGGATGTGTGATCAGGGGAGGCAGAGCGGTTGCCACTCTGTAATCTCTCTCTGAAACTGCTGGGAGTTTCTCCAAGAGATTGTATGGCAGCAGCAGCAGCACAGCCTCCCCTGTGACTGTGCAGGCGTTGGGGCTTCAGGTAGCCCCCAGAATGCCTTAAGGCAGCAATTTTCAGCCACTGTGCTGTGGCACACTGGTGTGCCGCAAATGGTCCCCAGGTGTGCCATGGGAGTTTGATGGAGGGTCATTTATTAATAGGACCATTGGAGATGAGTCCCCTACCAACTGCATGGTGTGCCTTGTCCAAAAACCAATGGTGTGCCTTGACAATTTTAGTATCTTGTCAGTGGGCCATGAGATGAAAAAGGTTGAAAATCACTACCTTAAGGCATGATGTCACCCAGCAGCTCCACGCACTGTGTCTCCCAGCCTGGAACTTCACCGCATGTCACTACCCTCTGACCCAAGGGCTGAACATGTATGAGTGTAAACATGCTTTTCATTTATTTTGCTGTGCAAGGTGCTTTCTGAACTTTATTTTTTGTTGAAAAGCACTGTATAAATATTACTAAAAATGAGGAGCTGTCATCTAATGAGTCAGGCCATTGGTGTTGTCAGCCTTATTCAGTGTTACCAGCCACGCTCCAGAGTTTTTTTGTATTTGTTTTTGGAGAGGAGTCCTTCCCAACCCTAGAGATGCTAAAGATTGAACTAGGGATTTCTGTGCACAAAGTGGATGCTCTGAGCAACAATCCCTCTCCCCATGATACCACCTCATCCCCAGGAAGAACTTGCATTAACAACTGACAACAGCCTCCAGAGCTGCTGCTGGGGCCAACTAGAGGTTTGGAGTTGGAGGTGCCCATATAATATTTAGGAACATTCAATTTATTCTAATGTAAAATGTTTAGGTAAGCTGTTCAAAGTCTAAGGCAGTGTTTCCCAAACTGTGGGTCGGGACCCACTAGGTGGTTCATGAGCTAATTTTAGGTGGGTTTCCATTCATTTCAATATTTTATTTTTAATATATTAGACTTGATGCTACCATGGTATGTGACTTCATTTGGGGAAATGTTACACATCTGTACTTTTAAGAGGCTACTATGTATACTCTTTTAACAATGATAGTCAATGGGGCTTACTCCTGGGTGTGGGTAGGATTGCAGACTAGGATTGTTAAAAAATTTTCTGCTTGATGATGTCACTTCCGATCATGACATCACTTCTGGTGGGTCCTGACAGATTCATTTTCTAAAAAGTGGGTCCCAATGCTGAAAGTTTGAGAACCACTGGTCTAAAGGATTTGACAGCATCTTAGGGATGCAATATATTTATTAGCAAACAATGTTGCTACCTTGGCATACAAGCACAGTGATGTGGCTATAACAGCCAGTCATGATCTTGAACCAGGGCAGATGCTAGTTGTGTTCCAACATCAATGTTTCTTTGATGGCTCTTTGATGGTGTTTATCTGTTTGTAAAATATATCGCACCTGTCTCTGTGTTCAAAGCTGTAGGATTGGACTGTTCTATACTGCAGTGTTTCTCACACTGTGGGTCAGGATCCACAAGGTAGGTCATGAGCCAATTTCAGGTGGGTCCCCATTCATTTAAATATTTTATTTTTAATTTGTTATTCTTGATGCTACCATGATCTGTGACTGCATTTGGGGAAATGTTAGATCTCTACTTTTAACAGTCTACTATGTACAAATGCTTTTAACATTGATAGTGAATGGGACTTACTCCTGGGGTAAGATTGCAGCCTAGAATTGTTAAAAATTTGCCTGCTTGATGATGTCACTTCCGGTCACAACGTCACTTGCGGTGGGTCCCGACAGATTCACATTCTAAAAAGTGGGTACCAGTGCTAAAAGTTTAAGAACCACTGCTTTACTGATTGTTAATTAATTTGCTTCAAAAAGAAATAGATGTGAACAAGAAAATACTGCTAGATTTTCCTGACCTTCTTTCTGTACCACAGGCCATGAGAACAAATGAAGTGGGCTTTTGAAGTATATTTGGATGGTCAGCAGGGAACACTCGGCAGATTACATTTGCCTCTATATGTGGATGCTAATCCCATCAGACTGGACCTCAGGAGATCACTAGGAAACATGCCCAGCAGACCGATTTGGTGAGCTGAACTGTGTGCTTATTGGACAGGTGACAAATTTCCAAGCCTTTTAAAAAACTGAACCAACTCATTAAGACAAAATGAGCCCTTCCCTGTTGGGTTTCATTTCATCTTGGATGGTGTTTACATTTTCATTTTATCTTCTGATACTTGAACAGTGTGTTCAATCAAATCCTCCTCTTGAACTCGACTCGAAAAAGCATTAGGCAGGGCTTCCAAGTGTCCCTTGTTTCGGAGAATGGTTGTTTATTTCAAAGAATCATCTTGCATGTTCTTTTCAATTCCCACCCCTGGAAAAATATTAGCTATTCATCATCATGGTTTATATAATTAGAAAAAAAAGAGGTTTTGAAGGCTACACAAAAAAGAAAAACAAATCTCTGCTAAAACAAAAGCAAAAACAAAAGTCTGAAGGACCTCCAAATAGGCCCCAATCATTTCCCTACGCAATTGTTTCATTAACTCTATGTTTTCAGTATGGGGTCATAAATCAGCATAAAGGTGACCATTCATAGGAGAATCTCTTTGAGTGATCCCTAGAATCACTTGCCTTGTGGAAACACATTTGGCTTCCCCTGGACATTCTCAGATGGTTCCACTTGGGAGAAACTTTGAATTTTCCTTCAATTTTTCCATTTTTGAAATTTTATTCTAGGGTTTGATTCAAATTACCAACTTAGGGCTTTTGTCACCAACTGCTATTCTGAGAGTTCCTTAAAACTAACTAGATTCTCTGACCCACTCTAGATGTTACAAAGATTCAGGAGTGACAATCCCTTCCACACTGGGAGCAAGTATAGTCTGTCCCTGGTCTGTCTCCCTGGCTATGGGCCTTCCTTCTTTGCCTCTTTGCCTCAGACTGTTGGCAAAGTGTCTCTTCAAATTGGGAAAGGCCATGCTGCACAGCTTGCCTCCAAGCGGGCCGCTCAGAGGCCAGGGTTTCTCACTTGTTGAGGTCCACTCCTAAGGCCTTCAGATCCCTCTTGCAGATGTCCTTGTATCGCAGCTGTGGTCTACCTGTAGGGCAGTTTCCTTGCACGAGTTCTCCATAGAGGAGATCCTTTGGGATCCGGCCATCATCCATTCTCACGACATGACCGAGCCAACGCAGGCGTCTCTGTTCCAGCAGTGCATACATGTTAGGGATTCCAGCACGTTCCAGGACTGTGTTGTTTGGAACTTTGTCCTGCCAGGTGATGCCGAGAATGCGTCGGAGGCACCGCATGTGGAAAGCGTTCAGTTTCCTCTCCTGTTGTGAGCGAAGAGTCCATGACTCGCTGCAATACAGAAGTGTACTCAGGATGCAAGCTCTGTAGACCTGGATCTTGGTATGTTCCGTCAGCTTCTTGTTGGACCAAACTCTCTTTATGAGTCTGGAAAATGTGGTAGCTGCTTTACCAATGCGTTTGTTTAGCTCGGTATCGAGAGAAAGAGTGTTGGAGATTGTTGAGCCAAGGTACACAAAGTCATGGACAACCTCCAGTTCATGTGCAGAGATTGTAATGCAGGGAGGTGAGTCCACATCCTGAACCATGACCTGTGTTTTCTTCCGGCTCATCGTCAGTCCAAAATCTTGGCAGGCCTTGCTAAAACGATCCATGAGCTGCTGGAGATCTTTGGCAGAGTGGGTAGTGACAGCTGCATCGTCAGCAAAGAGGAAGTCACGCAGACATTTCAGCTGGACTTTGGACTTTGCTCTCAGTCTGGAGAGTCTGAGAAAACATAAGAACTGCCCCACTGGATCAGGCCATAGGCCCATCAAGTCCAGCTTCCTGTATCTCACAGCGGCCCACCAAATGCCCCAGGGAGCACACCAGATAACAAGAGACCTGCATCCTGGTGCCCTCCCTTGCATCTGACATAGCCCATTTCTAAAATCAGAAGGTTGCACATACACATCATGGCTTGTAACCCGTAATGGATTTTTCCTCCAGAAACTTGTCCAATCTCCTTTTAAAGGCATCCAGGCCAGATGCCATCACCACATCCTGCAGCAAGGAGTTCCACAGACCCACCGCATGCTGAATAAAGAAATATTTTCTTTATTTTCTTTTGTCTGTCCTAACCCTCCCAACACTCAATTTTAGTGGATGTCCCCTGGTTCTGGTGTTATGTGAGAGTGTAAAGAGCATCTCTCTATCCACTTTATCCTTCCCATGCATAATTTTGTGTGTCTCAATCATGTTCCCTCTCAGGCGTTCCACAGACCAACCACACACTGAGTAAAGAAATATTTTCTTTTGTCTGTCCTAACTCTCCCAGCCATTTGAAAGGTTGCTCTGTAGTGGTCACATTTGAAATGTTTAGCACTTAGCTAGAAGATAAAAAATACTAATACTTTGCATTTTGCATAGTGCCTAACAGGTTTTGTCTTGCTGTAATCCTCACAGCCCTGCAAGAAGTGACTCTTAGGAAAGGGCAGCTCTATCTTTGTTTTTCAACTGGAGAAGCTGGTTGTTTTTTTTTAGAATTTCTTGCAACATTTGGGAGGGAGGAAAAGCAACTTAAATATAAAAGGCTATTAACATTCATACACTGCTCAAAAGGGGGGAAAAAAACCCAAGGCTATTCTTGTGAGCAGAGAGGATTTGTATCCCAAGGGTGGGTGCATAACTCTGACTCACTGAATTCATTAATTCATAGTCAGGCAAGTAACCCAGGAATTCTTAACAATAGCTTCAAACTCCAGATGACATATTTGGAATAGAAACGAGTATAAATTTACAACCAAGCTGTAATCCTAAAGAAAGCAAACGAGCTTGATTTGCCATCAATTACCAGGCAACTCCAATACTGTTCATTTGAGTAGCTAAGTCAACAGAACTTGACACGTATTGTACTGCTGTCTGAATTTGTTTTAACTTCTTGCTTCTTCACAGATGGATCACTGGAACATGAGGACGTGCTAGGAGCATGATCTTGATTGCATTGACTTGGAGCTTACACAAACACACTGTAATATATTTTCTCGTGATTTCCTTGTGCATGCTGTAGGGGCCTTTGCACAACAGCAGTTCCATACACTTAAAACAGCATCAGATCTCACCACATTGGGGGGGGGGGGGAGAGGCCCTATCAGATCCGGCAGTTTAGAGGTGAAGAAGCATTGATAATGTGGTAGGCAGGCAGGTGAAAAGGCAACGCTGCTCCTGAATCTTGCCACCAGAATTACTGGTTTCACACCAGTGCTTGGCACCAGACTGTTGGAGGCCTGAAGCAGAGCCCTGAATTGGACACTGCCTAGCTTATCTGGGGATGGGTGGCAGTGCCAGCATCTCCTCCCCTCCCATCAAATGCTGGGGGAAATCTGTAGTACAAGTACTGGAGTGGTCAAGCCCCAACTCTGTACCAGGTGTCCTTGGTCAATATTTGACCTCACCATTCCCTGATATTGTCCCTGCTTCATACTCCCAGAATCTTATAGGTACATTCAGCAATCCAACCACCATATGTAGCTTAATTAAATGACTACTTTTCCTCAAGCGACTCTGCCCCCTCATTAACATCAGCATCATTAAAGACCTTGCTCTCTTCCTGGAGAGGCTAAGCAGATAGAGACTGGGAACAGGGCCTGCTCTGTTGTGGTGTCCAGATTGTAGAATACCCTCCACAGAAGTATTCAGCACCTTCTCTTTGGGCCTTCAGATGGCAATTAAAACATGTTCTATTTGCCCATAGTTAATTAAAAGAGCATTATTTTAGGGTTGTTTTTTTTTGGTGAGGTTTTGTTGCTAATTGTTTTGATATTTGAAAATTGCCTTCATGTCTGTTAAGATGGAAAGGGAGGATATAAAACAACCAGTGAAATAGCTGGGCAGCTGATATTGCTGCATTCCAAAACAAAAAAAACCCCAGGGGCCTTCTGCAAATTGAATAAGTAGTAGGAATGCAGGTGTAACTGGTTCGAAGTGTCCTGCAGGCAATTTACAGCCCAGACCTATTGAAATGCAGTCACAGCACTGGAGTGCATACTCCATCCTGCTGAGGGGGAGCAGTACTGGAAGTCTCCCCCAGATAAGTGAACATTTATAAGCCTCCACTGTCCCCATGGATCTACTAAGAATCCTCATGGATCTACTAAGACCTGCACCAGCAATTTTGCTGGCACACGTCTAAGTAGACCTGGGTAGGTGGATTAAAATCAGGAAGAGGATAGGATATTGGTAGAGTTGCTGCCACTGATAATCACCCCTTCCCACTCTTGTCACATCCCCATCCCTGCTCTGGTCCCCACTAAGTTCTATCCATCTCCCACCCTTGCACCAAATTACCAGCATTGGGGCTCCCATGGAGGCTGTTATTGCCTAGCAGCAATCGCTCACCATTTGCGCTCTTTGGTACATCCCATTTTGTGCCAGCTGCAAATCACATTGTGCCACTTGGATGCGCTTTTAGGCAGTGCAGCTGCTGGATAGGATTGGGCAGTTAGGCTACAGTCCTATTTCCTGGGAGTAAGCCCTCTTGAACACAATAGAGCTTACTGCAGAGTGAACATGCATAGGATGGATGAGTGTCAGGGTGGATGAGAGAGTGCCTTCTCATGTCTCTCTCATGCCCAATCTAACAATCTGCTGTTTGTTCCCCCCAACCAAATAAGTGCTTAGCCTGAATCTACCTGTCTGTATGGCTGTTCATGTCATCTTCACCTATAAAAAATGTTGTTTACTTTTCTTATTATGGTTGCAGTGGTGCAAATGTATTTTGCTCACTGCAAGCAATGGGGGCTATAAGCATTAGGCCTGGTCACTGCTATTCATGGGAAATGATTACCAGATTTTTCCAGGACAGAAGTTGCCCAACTTATGAACATTCAACGTAAGAACTTTTGAGATACAAACATGCCTGGCATATGTTCATAGATAGTGTCCATTCCTGAACATTCCCCAACTTATTCCAGCCAGCCTCAGCAAGCCCTGTTAGCCCACTTTTCGGGGTAAGACCAGACCACATGGTATCAGGAATGCGCGGTGTGGGTATGGCAAGTGAGGAAGTACCACCCCATCGTAGTCCATGGAAAAGCAGCACGGCTGCCCTACCTGCTTACACCCAAGGACGCTCTCCTTACACTTGAGAAAGCTGGTGTAAGGAGAGTCTCCTCAGGTGTAAGTAGGCAGGGCAACCATGCTGCTTTTCCATGGACTGCAAAGGGGTGGTTCTGCCTCACCTGCCACACCCACACTGCATGTCCCTGCACAGTATAGAGTACTGTATTGTAGGTGTAATGAAAATACCCTTTCCCCATATTTCTCAACATGGTCACTACTGATAAAAGTGATGTTGAACTTAAGAACAAAACAACCAACCAACCGACTCGTGAAACCTAACCTGTTCTTACGTTGGGAAGCTTCTGTATAAGGAGCGGACTGTAGCAAGCATATATGTATAGAGCACACTGTTAAAGCCATGTCTGACTTCACACCTAAAGATTTATGGATTTAACCTTTCTGTATTCTTGCCAAGGTCAGAAAATATTCATTATAATTCTGTTTTGGTGTCTAGGAGTTCTAGTCATAAAGAAAGCATACAAAGACACTCAACAGGACAGTCCTTGATGGCAAAACACTTGCTGTGTTCAGTACAGAACTTGTTCCTTTTATAAATGTTGGAATTGAGTTACACACAATACAGGGCACAGATGGAGAACTTGGTTATTTATTTTTAAGATGTTGAGCCCACTCTCATTCCAAAGGCTCTGGTCTTTATTGGCTCAACTTGTTATGGGTTCTGGACAACGTCTAATGGTCCAAGCCTAGTTCGGACAAGAGGCTGGTCCTCTCGTTCATTATGATACACCCAGGGCCAGAATCATCAGCAAAGTGTTGAAAGGAGGCTTGGTCAATAGCTCATTTTGGTTTCTCCTTAGTCACAGTCATCAGTCTACACAGGGACTCCTTCCAAGTCAATGGCCAATTGCTAACTGCTTGTATAAAGATACCTCAAAAAGACAGAGTGGGGTTTTGTATGTCTGATGATGATGATTTTTAGAATTTCCTCAACTTTTTTCCAACTTCAGTTGGCACAAAAAACAAACAAAAAAACCCCCCTGCAAAAATGGATACTGATGACAGCTAGAAACAAGGCAGTCATGACCAAGGAGGAACAAAGACAATTCTGTCAGAACTAGACTAGAACTCTCTGTTTTCTAGAACCCTGAACAGATTGGTCATAACTATTGTATACTGTACATACACTGGCATTCCTGGAGGGGGAACAAAATACTAAGTTTTTTCAGGCACAGGAATACCTTTGCTTTTGTAGCCACAACTGGCTCTGAACGTAAAGGGGAGAGTGCACTTTACATACACATCCCTGTGCTTGAAAAAATGTAGCATTTTGCCCGCCTCCAGGAATGCCAGAACTGACCATGGGCATAAGATCACTGTGTGTACAAGAAGTGTTGTGGTAACACATCCAGATACAGTTTGACATCTTAATTTACGTAGTTTTTGTCATGTACTTTTTGTAATATTTTTATGCAATCATTTTAAAACGTTTTCATTACTGGGTGAACTCTGTTCAAAGTTCTCTCATTCTTAGGGCTTTTTAAATACTTTTTAAAGTATTTTTAAACTTTAAAATACCTTTAATGTTTTTAGGTATTGAGAACAAAACGGCTAATATTATAATGCCATTGTACAAATCAATGGTAAGGCTACACCTGGAGTATTGCGTCCAGTTCTGGTTGCCACATCTCAAAAAGGATGTAGTGGAAATGGAAAAGGTGCAAAAGAGAGTGACTAAGATGATTACTGGGCTGGGACACCTTCCTTATCAGGAAAGGCTATGGCATTTGGGCCTCTTCAGCCTAGAAAAGAGATGCCTGAGGGGGAACATGATTGAGACATACAAAATTATGCAGGGGATGGACAGAGTGGATAGAGAGATGCTCTTTACACTCTCACATAACACCAGAACCAGGGGACATCCACTAAAATTGAGTGCTGGGAGAGTTAGGACAGACAAAAGAAAATATTTCTTTACTCAGCATGCGGTGAGTCTGTGGAACTCCTTGCCGCAGGATGTGGTGAAGGCATCTGGCCTGGATGCCTTTAAAAGGGGATTGGATAAGTTTCTGGAGGAAAAATCCATTACGGGTTACAAGCCATGATTTGTATGTGCAACCTCCTGATTTTAGAAATGGGCTATGTCAGAATGCCAGATGCAAGGAAGGGCACCAAGATGCAGGTCTCTGGTCTGCTCCCTGGGGCATTTGGTGGGCCACTGTGAGATACAGGAAGCTGGACTAGATGGGCCTATGGCCTGATCCAGTGGGGCTTCTTAACAGAAGGAGAATGCAGCCTGCAGAACAGCCTGCAGAATGCCAGGCTGGGGCTGAAGCAAGAACAAATAGGGACTTGCCACAAGGAATGCTGGGCATGGAAGGGAGGGAAGTTTGCAAGTGACACAAGGACACCAGGACTAGGGGAGGACATGAGGATGCAGGTTGTGTTTTGTTGACTTGTGTGCTCCCTGAAGCACTAGGCGGGCCACTGCGAGATACAGGAAGCTGGACTAGATGGGCCTTTGGCCTGATCCAGCAGGGCTCTTCTTATGTTCTTAAAAAAACCGAAACAAATGCATTCTACACTTTTACCCACCCACAGCCTCTCTGTTTGAGGGTGTTACGCATTTGCTGATTGCATTGAAAGTTATGGATGGCTATAGAAGTTCCAGGTTGGAAGATGGATGCCATAAGGATTTTTTTTTTTTTTACTGTAAGCTGATCGCATGACATATATTATAATTTCCATAGCAGTTTTACAATTGCTTCAGTATTTCGTTATTTCTTCAACTTCAGGCTCGGGCTACTTTGTAAAAAGTGAGATTGATGGCACTTTCTCACAACAACCCCACAAAATAGGTTCTAATGTTAGTTTAAAGATTGAAACTGCAGATGGAAGTGATTTGACCATCATGCAATAAACTAGAGTCGTGATCAGTATATTGCAGGAGTAGTGAGGTTGATCATTTCCCATAGCTGAAAACACTATACTGCTACTCCAGTAATGTTTGGTTGAACAAATCACATGAACTGGGACACTCACAGCTCCTAGAGAACCATGCCAGTGAATTCATGTGGCTATTCCCACGTGATCTGCCCATCCCATGTGATTCTTTTATGTTTCTTCAATGTTAATAGGGTGGTATACGATGCAAACACTAACAAATGGAACCCACACCACTCTGGTAATGTATCCCATGGAATGGGCAAGCCTGCCTCCAATCCATGGTTTGCTGGTGCCAACTAGTCAGGATTTGCAACCACAATGGAAGCCAGTTTGCAACCACAGTTTATGCCAACTGTGGTTTCAAGTCTGTGGTTATGTTATGTCTGAATTCACAAACCATTGATAAATCACAGTTATGGCTACTGCAATTGTCAAGAGACAGCTGTACCAAGGAGACAGGAGTGAATTCATTAACTTATGATACTGAATTTTAAACAAGCTGGAAACAGAGGGAGACAAGCAGCTTTAAGCCACAGTTTGCCTATTGTATGTTCGGAAGCTCAAACCATGGTTTGGGCACTTACCAATGGTTACAACAAACCATCATTTTGCATTATATCTGAACCCAACCTAAAACTTTTTTAGAAAGAATATTTCATTTCTTATAAAACAGGTTGTGGAAAACTAACCTCATAGAAGATATACTGGGGTTTTTTCCTCTTACTTGCCTTATAATTATTTATTTTAAATTTCTGTTTCTGATGAGTTAGGCAGGAAATTTGAAGGGCGGTTTTCTAATATTCCAAATCCAAACTTAAAAATATAATAACACTGTCTTTGCTTCTGTTATCTCTGCAGTTAATCCAGCTGCCAGAACATTTTCCAAGTTATGAAATTGTTGGAAGCAGCAAGCTTTTGAGTGTGACTTGGAATCACTGTCTGTACCTTCAGTTTTATGACCCTAAATATTTTGGAAGGATCCTTCCTCCCAAACTTTCCAGCTGAGGATACTTCTTTCTTTGGCACACAAGAGGCTACTTTTTCTGATCAATATATGTCTGGCGTAGATATGATAGCAGGCCTTGCTGGCAGGACTGAATTTTAGGGTATTTTCTAGGCTTGGCCTCCTGCCCCAAGTGCATGTCTTGACTGTGGGCCAGTTTGTGGTGAAAAATTGGAAGAATGTGCAAATATGATGTGGCTGAGTGAATGCAAAGAGACCTCCCAATTCCATCAAGTAGCAAAAGAGGGTCTTTCCCAGTCATTCCTGAAATGTCAGGGAGGGCTGAAGCTAGGACCTTCTGTATGCATTGAATGTAGCCTGAAACTGGCCTATGGCTTTGCCTGAAGAAAATATCCTGCTTTCTGTTACCCTCAAGTTAGGATCAAAGTTCAGTCCCTTGTTTGGTTCTTTAAGCAAGGTCAATAGATAACATTCATACTGTTTGTGGTATGATTGCGCATCAAGGAAATATGGCAAATACGGGGTGCATTGGTTGGAGGATTGCAGCAGAGCAAGCACAATGATAAAGCCAAACATGTGTACAAGGCCAGACAGTAAGTTACAAAAAATGTACAGGGATTTGAATCTAGGTCTCCTTAGTCCAAGATTATGGTGATGCCACACTAGTGCTCCACAGCAGTCCGAATGTTGCTTGATCTGTGAGTTCTTGTCACGCTGAAGCGCTTTGTGTCTCATTCTGTGGATTGTAATTACTCATACCTATCCATAAAACATGTCATATTTTGAGAAGCCCTTCTTCTCTTATCAGGCCAATCCTGCCTTCCTCACAGCTTTGCCCCCTTTCTTCCACTTTCAAAGCATGAAATAATATATGGGTGGAGCTTGTGAAAGAGAAGCTGCCTTGAAGCTGTCACACGTCTATCGCAGTAGTTTCTACACTAATAGTGGCTTACCATTATTTCAGTTGGAATTTTTCCTTGCCCTTCCTAGAAGTGCCTGTGATAGGGATGACAGTAATAATAATATCGTTATTAAAAATAATAATTAAAATAGCAATAGCATTTGAACAGTGGTTTCTGTGTGGAGTGCTTCACTCGTATTATCATGATTTAGGACCCAATCCTATCTAATTTTCCAGTGCTGGTGCGGTTGTGCCAGTGGGGTGTGCGCTGCTTCCTGTGGTGGAGGGGCAGTCACTGGGGCCTTCTCAAGGTATGGAAATGTGCAGCCCCTTACCATGTGGCTGCATCGTGGCTGCAATGGAGTTGGAAAGTTGGATAGGATTGG
This sequence comes from Tiliqua scincoides, assembly GCF_035046505.1. NCBI lineage: Eukaryota > Metazoa > Chordata > Lepidosauria > Squamata > Scincidae > Tiliqua > Tiliqua scincoides. Next base: position 259,951,123 of record NC_089821.1, on the reverse strand, counting down.
GCCTTTAGTCCTTATGACTCTATAAGGGGCAGAGGTCTGGTCTAGAGGGTAGAGCCTCCATTAGCCCGAAGATAACAACAGAAGGTCGCCAGTTCGAGGACACCAGCAGCTCCCTGAATGGCTGAGAATGGCGAGACCTTGAAGCAGCTGACAAGCCCAGCTGAGTGATTCCACCTGCTCTTGGTGTGAGCAAGAAGCGTCTTGGCTGCCCTCCATGTGAGAGATGGAGCTGCTTGTCAGCCTGCGTGGGAGAACCGGAGGCCAGAAGTGAGACCAAACCAGGAAGATCCACTCTGAAATGTTGTTGATTCTTGAAAGAAAGAACCTCTATGATTGTAAAAATCCCCTTGAGGGATTTAGAAATGCCTTCCTATGTAAACCGCCTTGAATAAAGTCAGAGAAGTAATCCGACGACCAGAAAGGCGGTATATAAATACCGAGTTATTATTAATTATTATTATTATAAGGTAAGTAAGCATTATTATTCCCAATATTGTGCATTTGGCTAAGGCAGTGAGGAAGTGAGCTCGTGGCAGTGGTGAGATTTAAACTGTGGGAAGTTCTGTTTCACAGCTCCGTCTCTTAAAGTTCAATCCGAACCCACACTGGAACAGGTAGGCCAGCTGGTCTGCCCCGTATGCAGTGCTGAGTTGGGGCTGGCTGCAGCTCAGCCTGGGGCAAGAGGAATTGATTCCCCTTACCCTGAGTAATGCAGCAGCAGCCCCAGTGGGGGTACTTGGATCTGTGCCACCTAAAGGTATGGTGTGATGTGGCACAGATGCGAGCAGCCCAGTGCTGTGATGGATTGCCAGGGAGTGGGGTTAGGATCTGTCCTAAAAGCCAGATCATGGCACCCCCCCCCCTGAGGTGGCCTGCCCTCAGGCCTGCCCACTCCCTGCCCTTCCCTCCCCAGAATGCCCCAGTTACACCCTCCCCCTACCGGTCTGAGTCAGCTGGTGCAAACTCACTGGGCCTGGGGCTTGTTCCTGCACAGGGAGGCTGGTGTGTGTCCTTGCACCAGCCTCCTCAACTCACACGGAGGCACAATGTACCTTATGACACGTATGCGACACTCCCGGGCCAGCACAAGGGACTTCCGCTGGCCCAAAGAGTGCCTAGGATTGTGCTCTTAGGCCGTATTCTATGCCAGCTCTGAGCCCAAGGAGAACAGCATCAGTCCTAAGAAACAAAAAAATTGGCTTACTACCTCAGTCTCTCTTAGAGCTATCAACACCAGCAGAAAGTTTAGCAGAAAACATCTGTCCTCCTTGGCCAACAGTGCAAACAGACTCAATAGAATTGCATAAACTTCTCTGTATTGATTCATACAGCCAACTGCAAAGTGTGATCCAAACATGGATCGTCTCCAATTGTGTTCTTCTGGTTTTTGTGTACACCCTAATTCACCTGAAATTCCTCATAGTTGTGTTGCTCATGCATGATATTGCACAGCCAGTTGTGCTGTGTGGAAGAGAAAAAAATATGTGGCCTTATACTGTTTGTGATGAACCAATAGAAAATATATCTACAGGAGGGCCTCCATATCCATGGGTCTCATATCCATGGTTTCAGTTGACCAAGGATGCTAGGGGAGAGCCGTTCCCTCTGGAGATGGTCTCTGAATGGCCATTTCAGCCAAAAAAAAGTCACCTCCCATTTTTTTCATAAAACCGGAAGTGATTTTTTTAATGCCTTTAAAAGGCATTAGGAGGACTGGGGAAGCCCCTCTGGGAAGGGAAAGGACTTTTTTTGTGGGGCCAAGACGTCCATTCTGAACCCTGCAGAGGCTGTAGAAGAGTCTCTGGAAGTGAAGGGAGTACAGCTCCCCTCGCCTACAGAGGGCGGGGTGGTATCCCTGATACCCACAGATTGAGGTATCTGCAGGGAGCTTCAGAATGGAACCCCACCCCTCGCAACAAAAAAGCAAAAAAAAAAAAGGCTTCCACAGCAATTTTTTTTGTTTCGATAGCACAAGTTCAAGGAGAGAAAGGGGACAGGAGGATAGGAGCTGGTGCATGCTATCCCCACAGGATCCACCTCCTCCCATAGCCTCCTCACTCCATCATGCCACTTCCCCACCCAGTCTCACCCCTTCCTTGCCTAGTTTCTGCACTTCCTGTCCTGCCTTCCTCTGCCCTTCCTCTCCTACCTCTGGTGGTGGCTTACCTACTCCTGTGGGCAGCTAGAGCTCTAGCACACTGCTGGGAAAGTGTCTTCAGGCATTTTCCCAGCAGTGGCCAACAGCTGAACGCACATTCCCCTTCTGACCAGAGCCCACATGGTGGGTCCATTTGAGCTCTTAAACCATGATGCAAGGCTCAACCCATTTCCACTTATCTACCTGCCACCCACCATCTGATCAATACAAAACACATGGAAGCTTAATTCCTGCGGAGGCTTCTGGTTTTGAAGTAAGTCTGAGTTCAGTTGGAGTATTCCCCAATTGGGGTGACTGTGCCTAGAATGCTGGCCACGATGAATGAAAGATGCATTTTATTCCCCAATTGCATCAGTACAATTTTATTCCCTAATGCATGAGCACTGGAGCAACTTTGACTTATACTGTGTCTAAAGATCAAGGCCTGTTTGTCACCCGATCTCTCCAGATTTTAGCCCCTAGTGAAACCCAAGACACTGGCACGTAGAAAAGCATGTCCGTGCTTGGAGGGGAAGGCAGCACAAGAATAACTATAGAAGTATGAGCATCCTGTAGCCATGGACATCTTGTGCTACCGATATTAACTCAACTCCTTGTTTAACCCTTTCTGGATAGAATAATTTTGTTCCAGGAAGAAACAGCCATCTCAGCCCATATCAATCACACAAGTGTGCAGGATTTAGAAATTCCTGGCTATAAGCATTAATTATTAGAATAACCAACTATGGAAGATTGTCGCTTGTTTATATATCACACAATCGATATCAACAGCACTTTATATAGAGTTAAAAAAGGTCTCTTCCCCAACAGGCTTACAAGCTAAAAGCTAAAACAGCAGAACAAGGAAACAGAAAGAAGGGGGAGAATCGAGGCAGGGGTAAACAAGGCTAGCCTATGCAGCCCTTTCAGTTTAATGCCTTAAACTTGGTTGTAGTAGAGAATGGGGCTAAGGCATGATGACAAAACTTTCCCAGAAAAGATGGGTTTTTAGATGGGCTTTGAATGTTGTGTATGAGGGAGCATCCGTTCGCTGTCCTGGGAATGCTATGAATTGGCACCTAGCACCCATGGCGTTGGGGTAGCTGTAGTTGCATGTTCTAAAGGTTGGTCAAAACCAGGCTAACTTGAAGTCTGTGAACTACTCAAAATGTCCTTTTTTCCCCACTGGTCCAATATTACCTTCCCCTTCTCTCATTATCATTAGTAGAGCATGAATAGGAACCAGGGTACTAATTTTTCCAAAGTGGCTGTAACTTTCAGGTCACATTCAGAGTGCCTGCTCATCTTCAGATATTGTGAAACCCTGTGCAAGCTGAAAACAAGGCCTTTGGATGCCACAGCAGAACCATGAGTTCACACCTAAGACAGTCCCCACCAAACACCTTGATTGAATTTGCCCTGCCTTTGCCTTCAATGCAGAGAGTACCCAAGCCCTTTTGTTAGGTAAGGAAATGGCAGCTGCTGCTCCTGCCTTAAGCTCATTATCTGTTGAAGATGGTCAGTGAGACCAACCTTAGGACCTGACTGTAAGGAAGAGACCCAACTGAGATCCACCACCTCCTGAAGCCTCCCATTCCCTGCTCCATTTCACCCCTCCCTATCCTGTCCTGCTCTGTTCTGCCCCCTCCATGCCTCCCCTGCAACCTTACCTGTTTTGTCGGCCACCAACAGGACTGGCAATGGACAGGGAAGTGCTGCTACCTCTTGTGGCAGTGCTCCCAAAATGGTTGCTGATGAAGCACTCTGCATTCCATCAACAGCCATTTCCCTACAGCAGAAGTATCTTCCACAGTTGCAAAGCACTCCATAGTACCACCCAACCCTGCAAAGGATTGGCCTGTGCAAATGTAATCTTGGCTAGTGGGCTCTCGAAACCATTTTCATATCTCCCACGTGGCCATTTGGTGGGGCAGCATCACTCACTCTGTCTCTCTCAACTCTTCCTCCTCCTCTTATTCAGCATGATCTTTGACCTTTCCTGTTCCTTTCATCTGTAGCAGTAGTTTTCAACCTTTGTTTGGGTGCTACCCCCTTAAGGAGTGTAGTGACCCAACTGGGGATCTGTATCATTCTTGTGGGGATTCTTAGGCAGTGAGAATCTGATTCTCAGGTCTCAGTAAGTACCAGATTCTCACTGCCTAAGAAAAAACCCCTTTTTACTTACATGCATGTGGTGGTGATAGTAGTGGCGGCAGCAGCAAGAACCTGGAAGTGCTGTACTTACGTTACCTATAAGGTTCCCAGTTGTCACTACCCTCCTTTTTTTTTTTTTTAAGTCACTATCCTCCTTAAGGGAGTAGCTTCCCAAACACAAACACAAACATCTGCACTGGGGATCACAACCCCAACACTGGGAAACAGTGGTGTACGCACTTTCCTGAGAGTAAGCTCCACTGAACACAGTGGGACTTACTTCTGAGTCGTCATGCATAGGATTGCACTGAAGTTTAAAATCCTATCTAGTTTGGCTCCCAGAAGTTTTTATTTCAGGCTCTCTTTTGAAAAGCTGATGTGGAAATCAAGCCAGCCTGTGGAAAAATAAGTTTCTTAACTTGCAATACCTGAATATGCAACTTCCTCATGTGTTTGTGTTAGAAACAGGTCTTGGGAGAGTTAAAGGGGGCAGCTCCCCATCACATCTCCTGCTGTGGACTATAACTAAAACAACAGGTGCATTATGCAGTAGAGCTCCAAGGAGGGCGAAGCACATGGGCCGAAAGCTGCTGCTGCTGTTGGCTGGCTGACTGAAGCCCTTCTGGATATTTTTGGACCTGCCTAAACATAGTTTAGCCTTGTAACACCAGGTTGCAAATTATTTCCCAGAATACTTCTTGTTTCCAGTGTAACAAATTGCAATGGAGACGTTCCCAGCCACCTATTCAGATTTTGGCAATCTCCTTTGAAGCAGCTTGTTGTTCCTTGATATATCAAGGGTGTCTGGGACTGAGACATATCGCAAAGAGAATACACTGAAGACCACCATAGAGAGATAAGTTCTCCTTCAAACGTTTTCTCCCATGCTTTTGGAGGTGCGACCCGAGTGATTCAGAGTGTGATGAAAGGGTTGTCTTTCTCACAATTCCTCCAATGTATTCTTATAGAAGAAATGAAGATTTTAACCCTTGCTAGTGATTTAACCCATGCTAATAAGTTGCAGTATGTTCAATAGGGTTTTCTCTTTCATAAGTGTGCACAGGCTGGTAGCCTGAAAGTGCTCTAGGACCAGCAAGGATATAAATGTAGAGACCTAGTTCAGAAATCCATGCAGCCCAGTATTCTATGTTTTAAAGTGGTCAACCAGAGGGGGCTCTGGGAAGTGCACAAGCACATGGGGAATAGCCACCCCATTATTTCTTGCTAGCATTGGCAACCAGAGGCTCATTGCTTCTGGATACGTGGAGTTCAACTTGATAATAGCTGCTGATTGACCTGTCACCCATGAACTGGTCTAATCCTTCTTTCTTACTGTTTGAGCTAGTAGCCATCCTTGTATCTTATAGAAACAGACGTCATAAATTTATTACATGGTGGGTGAATGAATCCCTTTTTGTCTTAAACCTACTGCCACTCCATTTCATTGGATGACCCTGAGTTCTAGGGTTAGCATCAGACAATACTTACCTCCTGATCTGGTCTGATCTGCTTGCCCTTCCTGTCCACCTGGGGTATTGTCCCTCCCTTCACCGAATTTGGAAATAAACTGTGCAATTTTAATGTATACTTATAGGCAGTATTCCCAGATTCTGTGCTTGAGTAGATGTGCAGGGATGGTGGAGGTGGGGGTGGCATGTTGGGTGAACAGGGAAGGCTAGCGTATTTTGTGCTCTGCTCTACAGAATGGGTTGCAGTGGAAGTATCAACCAATCCAGCTTCTGGTACATTGAAAAAAAGAAACAAAAATTGTTCTCACACTTTTGATGGTTCAAAATTACTCTTCTCAGTGGTATTAACATTTCATTTCTTGGAATGTCTTTTTTCTCCATCTTCTCCAGACTTTTTTTTTTTTTTTTTTTACAACTGTTCCTTGTCATCTTTGAATGGTTGGTGACACCCCATAATTTACAGCCAGGAATGCAGACATGAAGAAGAGGAAGGGATGAAATATGGTGTCAAGTTTGTATGTGCTCACATTTCACACACTAAAGAGACAAGCCCCTTTGGCTAGTTGCCATGGAAAATTTTCTTTTAGAAGTAAATAATGCAGAACAGACAGAAAAAAAAAGCACACCCTCAGATTCATGCTGTCCCAGCTGCAGAATGCCATTAGTTCTCAAAGGATAGCTTATGTGTTGTGTGAAAGGAATTTTATAATGGAGGATAACTGCAGTTGGAAAATTGGCTGAGCAGAACTTTATTTTCCACTTAGAAGACACGTTTCCTATATGAAGATTAAGGATGTATATTTACAGACGGATTCTTAAAGGTCTAGATTCAAAATGTCAATGGTGTTCCTATAGTTTACACATAGGATGTGCCAGTGCCACGGTGCTGAGTCTCGAGTCAGGTCCCAAGTCTCTGCCCCCTTGACTCGAGTCGCCTACAAGTCATAATGGCAGCTGTTGTGACTTGTTCAGAGTCAGGCAAGCACACACACAAAACTGAGTCGCAAGCACACACAAAATGGAGTCTTGACTCAAGTTTATTTGAATCTTAGGAAAAAACCCTGAGTCCTAAGTCTGTGCCCAAGTTTTTGACACATGTGATTCTAGTTTGTACGAGTCACGAAAAACATGTGGAATTGTTTTTGCAACTCAAGTCATCTGAGTCATCTGAGTCATCCCTCTTCACCCCAGCACAGTGTCTTTTCTAGTGACTGGTATTTTTCTGCATCTTTTTAGATTGTGAGTCCTTTTGGGACAGGGAGCCATTTGATTTTTTCTGCAAACCATTTTGTGAACTTTTTTGTTGAAAAGAGGTATATAAATATTCTTAATAATAATTCTTGATGATGATGATAGCAGCTGGAAGTGGTCATGAGAGTCAGCCATAAATTTGCCCAGTTGGGTGCAAATCTATGAGAAACCATGACAAACACACACAAATTGGGTGAGAGGGAGGAGAGAAGTGGTAATCCCAAATGGAACTCAGATAATATCAGGTCAGATATTCTCTCAAATTGTTAACAAATATTTTGAAACTTTTTTCTAGTAGCATCCACCCACACCCCAACCCCCAGCTGGGTTCACTGTACAGGAGTAGAGCATTTCAATCCTTTAATTTGGTGCCATTTTCCTGCTCAAAGTCGTCCCCCCCGTCCCCCCACACACACATGGCTATTTTCTCCTGAACATGCTGTTGCAACAAAGACAAATAGGCTTCTAAGGTAAATAGCCACTTGGGGGAGATTTCTGGCAGGAAAAGAGCATGAATTAAAGGGCTAAACAAATTGCACTTTAGTAAAGATCTCTGTTCTGGACCAAACCGGATGTAATGAAGGAAATATTGAGGTCTCAGTCCTGTTTTTCCCCTCCAGAACTAATGCAGAAACTGAGGAAGACATTTGCTGGTCAACAGAACTTTCCTGGCCTCTTCCTCAGACAGTTTTTAAGGTTGTCCTCAACTGTGCTCCAGAATTGAAAATGGGCTTGGACTTGGTGGGAGGAGCATTTGCAGGAGAGAGTCAGTAAGTGTGGGACAAGTTAAAAGTTCCTTTCTCTTCTGCCTTCTGATTATTCATTGTAAGACAACCCCCCTCCCACTATCGCAGCAAACTTGGAGTTGGGATTGTGAGTTTGCAAAGATAATGCCTAGTTCCATTGCCACTGCACTGCCCCAGGTTATTTTAGTATAAAGCAGTGTGGTGGTGTCTGTTGGTACACACAGGACCCCCAGATCCTCGCCACCTGACAGTGAGAGCATCAGTGCAATGTGACATACAGCAGTAGGAGGCTTGGCTCATAAGAACATAAGAACAGCCCCACTGGATCAGGCCATAGGCCCATCTAGTCCAGCTTCCTGTATCTCACAGCGGCCCACCAAATGCCCCAGGGAGCACACTAGATAACAAGAGACCTGCATCCTGGTGCCCTCCCTTGCATCTGACATAGCCCATTTCTAAAATCAGGAGGTTGCACATACACATCATGGCTTGTAACCTGTAATGGATTTTTCCTCCAGAAACTTGTCCAATCTCCTTTTAAAGGCATCCAGGCCAGATGCCATCACCACATCCTGCAGCAAGGAGTTCCACAGACCCACCGCATGCTGAATAAAGAAATATTTTCTTTTGTCTGTCCTAACCCTCCCAACACTCAATTTTAGTGGATGTCCCCTGGTTCTGGTGTTATGTGAGAGTGTAAAGAGCATCTCTCTATCCACTTTATCCTTCCCATGCATAATTTTGTGTGTCTCAATCATGTTCCCTCTCAGGCGTCTCTTTTCTAGGCTGAAGAGGCCCAAATACTGTAGCTTTTCCTCATAAGGAAGGTGCCCCAGCCCAGTAATCATCTTAATCGCTCTCTTTTGCACCTTTTCCATTTCCACTATGTCCTTTTTGAGTTGTGGTGACCAGAACTGGACACAATACTCCAGGTGTGGCCTTACCATCGATTTGTACAACGGCATTATAATATTAGCCGTTTTGTTGTCAATACCTTTTCTAATGATCCCAATCATAGAATTGGCCTTCTTTACTGCTGCTGCACACTGGGTCGACACTTTCATTGAGCTGTCCACCACCACCTGAAGATCTCTCTCCTGATCTGTCACAGACAGCTCAAAACCCATTAGCCAATATGTGAAGTTTTGATTTTTTGCCCCAATGTGCATGACTTTACACTTACTTACATTGAAATCATCTGCCATTTTGCTGCCCATTCTGCCAGTTTGGAGAGATCCTTCTGGAGCTCCTCACAATGATGTCTGGTCTTCACCACTCGGAAAAGTTTGGCATCATCTGCTAATTGGGTAAGAGGCACTTTTTCAAGTGGGTGCTCCTTTTTTAGCAGGGGGAGAGTAACGGGCCCACCTCACTCCAGCACTGTCTGTTCTAGTGGCTGTCTGCTGGTATTCATTTGCATCTTTTTAGATTGTGAGTCCTTTTGGGACAGGGAGCCATTTAGTTATTTGATTTTTCTCTGTAAACCGTTGTGAACTTAGTTGAAAAGCGGTATATAAATACTGTTAATAATAATAGTTAATAATAACTTTGGCACCTCACTGCTCAGCCCTATCCCCAGGTCATTTATGAAGAGGTTGAACAGCACCGGTCCCAGGACAGATCCTTGGGGCACACCGCTTTTCACCTCTCTCCATTGTGAAAATTGCCCATCGACACCCACTCTCTGTTTCCTGGTCTTCAACCAGTTCTCAATCCAGGAGAGGACCTGCCCTCTAATTCCCTGACTGTGGAGTTTTTTCAGTAGCCTTTGGTGAGGGACCGTGTCGAATGCCTTCTGAAAGTCCAGATATATAATGTCCACGGGTTCTCCTGCATCCACATGCCTGTTGACCTTTTCAAAGAATTCTAAAAGGTTTGTGAGGCAAGACTTACCCTTACAGAAGCCATACTGATTCTCCCTCAGCAAGGCCTGTTCGTCTATGTGTTTTGAGATTCTATCTTTGATGAGGCATTCCACCATCTTACCCGGTATAGATGTTAGACTGACCGGCCTATAGTTTCCCAGATCCCCCCTCTTTCCCTTTTTAAAGATTGGTATGACATTTGCTATCCTCCAATCCTCTGGCACTGTGGCCGTTTTGAGGGACAAGTTGCATATTTTAGTCAAGAGATCAGCATCTTCATTCTTCAATTCCTTAATAACTCTTGGGTGGATGCCATCAGGGCCCGGTAACTTATTGATCTTTAATTTATCAATGAGGTCTGAAACATCTTCTCTTTCAACCTCTATCTGACTTAATTCCTTGGTCAGGAGGGGCCATGCGGGCAGTGGTATTTGCCCGAAGTCTTCTGCTGTTAAGACAGATGCAAAGAACTCATTTAATTTTTGTGCTCCAGTAAGCACTTTTCACATGCTCAAAAAAGCTCTCCCACCTGCCCTATACCTCTTACCTGTGTTTGATGTATTGCATCTGGCCTCCCAATCTGGAAGTAACTGGCAATGACATCATCACCAGTTACTTCCGGTGGTACTTCCAAAAGGTGGACTATGCAGAGTGGTACAGTGTGGGAAACACATTCAGAAATGGTAGTATAAAGGAATCCATGAAATGCCCTGAATGTTTAGAAACTGTTAACTGCTTGAAACAGGTCTGAATTTTCAAAAGTTTGGCATCTGGATGACACAACAGTCTACCAGTATTAAAAATAATCCAGTATTTGATGCTTGATGGGGTAGCCAAGTATGGGAAAGCATTTTTCTATCGGGGTCAAAGTAAACCTACTTCTACATAAACATGCATAGGATCCAACTGCACAACAGAGCTCCACATTATGAGTGATGCAAGACTTCTTTGCCATTAGGTTCTTTCTTCTTCTATAATTATTATCTTCTATTATTTCTTTTTCTCTCTTCTCTTTTAAGCCTAAACCACAAAAGTAAATCAAGATTTAATAGAATGGTGCAAGGAAAGGTCATTTATTTATTCTGCACACTCGGTTAGAATGCTGTCATCAGTCAGACCTCCTCCGAAAGTCCAAACTTGTAAAAGTAAACAAATGCCTTTTTTTTGGGGGGGGGGGGGGTTCTTTTGTTCAAAATCTGACTCAACAGGACCTGTAGGCTTTCCAATTCATTTCCCCCCATAGCTCTTTATGCCTGACTGTACTTTAGATTTTTCATATAGAGACCTCAGACGTCTGTGTGATTAAAAGGGGGATTAAATCAAAACACTGAATCTCCAGCAGTTCTGAGTCCTAAAGCTCTTCTGTATGCACAATTAAACATTAGGGCCTTGTCTTAATTTTCCTATTTTATTAGGCAACATCTTATTAGGCAACATCTTAAGTTTTTGATGACCAATTTAGATTCGCTTGAACACACCAAGGAACTTCCTTTCTTAGAGTTAAACTTTGGCATGCTGTTTTTCAGAGGTCTAGATTAGGACCATATGGCCTATGTGGTGGTGGCGGGGGGTGAGGGGATGCAGATATTGAAGCTCACAGCACTCTGCAGCAAATCTGGCAATATGCTTTGTATTACTGCTCTCTGCAGGGTGGTTTCTGAACAAGGGAAATGCCTCTTGTGGAATATCTGTGCGCACTTACGTTAGCGGCTGTGTTTGTCTCACAACATTGGCACTGAAAACTGGAGGGTTGTATATTCTGGAACTGTTGCCTCTTGAAGATTGGTTTCTTTTTCAGCTTTCACAAATGTGATGTTGCCGAAACGTTGCATTGTTATGGTTTAGGCTCCATAATAAAGCTGGCTCCACCTAATAGAAGGAGCTCCAAAATAATGGAGCACATGCACTGAGATCATTAGCTGGAGAGAGGTTGGAGGCATTAACCCGGATATTTGTGCCCCATCCCATGGTCATAGGATGAGTCCCACCTCCAAAGGGTCTGTCTCCTTGCTAAGGCTGTTTTCATACTGATTCTGTTTTTCCTGTGGATACTATTTCACTCTGTGATTTGTTGTTGTTATCGTTGCTATTACTGGATATGCTTTAACTGTTGTTGTTTTTTTTTTAATTTGCAACTAGGTAGCCACTTTGAATTAGAGAAAATTCCATACCATACCATACCTCTAATTGGTATGGAGAGGTGGAATAAACATTTTTTAAAATAAATAAATGTTTCCTTTCCAAAAGATCTTTTCAAGAGATGGGTTGTCATTGGAGATTTTTCTACCTTAGTAGAAGACACATAAAATACCAAAGCAATACACTTTATATAGGTTTCCTACCCATAGCTGTGGTAACAACAAGGTGGTTAGGTGTTCCTTATCACATTTGGCACAAGCTCTTCTTCCCCAAATCTAATTGTCTAGACCAGTGTTTCTCAAACTGTGGGTCAGGGCCTACTAGGTGGGTCACAATCCAATTTCTGGTGAGTCCCCATTTATTTCTATATTTTATTTTTAATATATTATACTTGATGCTACCATGGCATGTGACTGCATCTGGGGAAATGTTACAGCTCTATACTTTTAGCAAGCTATTATGTACAGGTTGAGTCTCATTATTCATGAGAATTCCATTCCAAGAACTCACATGGATGGTAAAAATTGCATTAAAGCAAATCTATTAAAAAAACAACAATGTTCCTTTGCTAGGCAATTTAAAAATAGCCTTGCTTAACTTTGTGATGTCAGACAGAGGCATTAGGTAGACAATACATCAATCAGTCTTCCTCCAGGTGCTTAGAAATGCTTCTCTCTGGAGCCAGCAACCCCTCCCTTCACCCAGAACATAGCACTGGGAAAGAATGCAAAGTGATTATCATTCTTTCACGTGCTCAGGGGGAAGGGAGGGGATGCTTGCCTTGGGGCGAAGCTGTTCTATGTACCTGGAGATAGAATAATTGATGAAATTTCAGTGGGCTGCCTTCTCTTGCATTAAGGGCGCAATCCTAACCCCTTATGTCAGTGCTTTCCAGAACTGACATAAGGGCAATGCAGCCCTGAGGTAAGGGAACAAACATTCCCTACTTTGAGGAGGCCTCCACGAGTGACACCCAACTGCAGGATGTAGCACATGTCCCATTGGCACCACTATGCCAGTGCTGGAAAGTACTGACATAAGGGGTTAGGATTGTGCCCTAACAAGGCTATTGTTGAACAACTTTTTTCCTTTAATTTAAAGAACCCTTCTTATTGTGTTGAGATAAAACTGCAGGTGAAAAATTTGTTGTTAATTAAGTTATACCTGTATATGCTTTTAGCAATGATAGTAAATGGGACTTACTCTTAGGTAAGTGTGGGTAGGATTGCAACCTAAAATTGTTAAAAAATTTTCCTGCTTGATGATGTCACTTCTGGTCATGACATTGCTTCTGGTGAGTCCTGACAGATTCTCATTCTAAAAAGTGGGTCCTGTTGCTAAAAGAACCACTGGTCTAGACTAGTGGCGCTCAAACCCATGACCACTATGCATTGGAATGCGGTCTTTGTCCGGACCTTATCTGACACCCGGGTGCTGCACAAAGTCCCCCTCATTCGGGGGACAGGGATGCTCTGGGCAGATGCGTCATCTGCCCAGCGTCCCAGAAGGCCGCACAACAGGATGTCTGGGCAGATACGACTGCCCAGAGAGTCCCTGTCCTCCAAACAAGGGGGACTTCACATAACGCCCAGGTGGAACCGAAAGGTCCACTCACTGGACAGATGGAGCTGCCCAAATACCAGATCTGGGGTTCGCATGGCCCTGATCTAGACTAGCAGTTTAAAAACTTTTTGGTCTCCAAAACCCTTTATGCTCCTAAAAGGAGTCTCAGTGTGCCCCACTAGTGCATGTGTGGAATCACAAGGAGCCACAGAGCACAAGTGGTGTTGGTGAGTAGCGCAACCAAACTCCAAATACTAGTGAACAGCCGGAACAGAAGAGGAATGAGGAAGGAGAGCCACAAACAAGGGAGGTGAAAGGGAGGGATGAGCAAATTGGGCAAGAGGCAGATAGCAGCCACTTATGGTGTGCTTGTGGAGCACCTGAAGGCTCCTAAGGATTACACTTTGAGAAACGCTGGTCTAGATTCAGTAGTTGCTTTTTCCCATGTTATACCTCATGCTCCCAGTTGCACACTACAATGCCCAGTCAGAAATAAAGTTGCTTGGATTCTTCTTGGGGGCGGGGGGGGGGGGCAGTAAACACGTCAATACTCCCTTTCGTTCCAGATTTGAAGTTTTGAAGTTCTAACCCTTTCAATGATTCTAACTTTCAGGTTCAGCAATGATAAAAGCTCCACTACAGACTTTGTGCTCATGCAGGAGATGTTAGTAAAAGTTAGTAAAACTCAGGAACAATGAAGTGAATGTTATTTTGTTTATTACGTTTGTGTCCAAACTCTATTCCATTGTGAACCTCAAAGTAGCTTTCATGAAGTTTTTAGACAGTCACCTATAAAACCAGGCCTGGACCTGCTTAGCGTCAGCAAAATCCCCTCAGACGTATCCTTGGTTTATGCCCTTGGATTCCTTTCATACACCTCACCAGGTCTGGTGAACCTGTACCCTCCTATTCACCCCCCAGACAGATGTGGTAGCCTACAAGGACCTTGAGTCACTTCATGTTTTTTGCCACCTGCTAGGGACTGTATCCAGTAGGCAATAGTACATGGCTGGTGGATCACCAGTTGTGTACACCTGGTGATGCTTTGCACATACAATCCCAGTTGCATTGTTAACAATCCCTTTTTCTAAGGCTCATTTAGAGACGTGAACTTGCTACTCTGCTCTTTTCTGTCACTATGTAATTTCTTGCCTTGCTCTGACTTAATAAAAATTCTTGCTCCCTTTTCAGAAACTTGGACTTTCACCCATCTGCAAGCATCTTAAGAGACATTTTTTTCCCTGTGAAGTTTTGTGGTCTTCGGAACAGGCCCCCTTCTCTGCCTCTCCTCCTGTTCCATACTTTCTAATCCAATTTAGTCAGCTAGTTAGTCCAAATCCCTTGGAGGCCTACAGTTTGTTCATTCTCCCACAGTGCTGAGATTTCCCTTCAGCCCAGCTGGCAGGAGTTTTTAGAAATAACAATATCTCAGGGGGGGAAAAAGGAGCTAAAGCTTGAATGGGGCCTTTTGTCCGGGCCTCTATGAAGCCAGATTAATTATGCATTGCAGAACGCAGTTTAAAGCACTGAATTAGGTCCTCGTTGCTATGAAAGGAGAGAGTGCAGGCTTGAAAGTGAAAGAAGCCCCGTTGCCCATGAGAAGGACAGATATATAATGGCCAAAGAGCAGAAGAATTTCTGAAAATTGCAATCAAATAGCACGTTATATGAGCCTCTCAGTAGCAGCTATATTCAACAACGACAAAGATGATTCTTTGACATTCCCTCTGCCCTGATCCCTCCCATAAGTGGTTGAACTGCATAGTTTCATGCTTTTTTCTGGGTTACTAAGCCACTCTTGAAAATACTTGGACTTTGCTGAATGAGAGTGCACAGCTTTTCTTAGATAAATGAGAATGTCCAAGTTTCAGCCATGCAATTAGCAACCGGCTTGACGATACTAGCGGTTGCCGAACCAAATGCAACATTTGGCTTACTTCCACCCTTCTTTTTGGTATTTTGTCCCCTTCACAGATGAAAACAGGAGTATTCGTGTTTACTTGGAAAATCCCTGCTTTCACATCAAGGATTGCTGCTTGAGTTTTCCAAAGAGCAAAGAAAAAAACCTGAATAATGGAAAATTACACGCACAAAATGTTTAAAAGCATTTCCAAGGACTTTCCAAAAGGCAAAATAGGGCCAGTGATTTACTAGGGACAAGGACCAGAATATCTTTCAAGAATGATGAATTACTAATGTTAAACAGTTGCCAAGTTCTTCCAAAGTTCATTGCTTAATAACCTCTGCTTTTTTAAATATTAGTTTAAGTTATTTTTATTATTTATCTTGTATCTTTTAATTGTATTTCTGTTTGATGCCTTGGGTGGATCATTGGCTCAGAAAGATGCAATATACACAACAAAAAGAAGTACATTCAGATAAGCAATCTACAGTAGAGTTAGAATGGCAGCATCTGTGTATAAAGACAGAAAAGGCAGAAATAGATGCTTTGGAAGCAATGCATTGTGTCCTAAGTTGATGTTCCACGAACAAAAGGCCTTTCACACAAGGTGGGAGGGTGATTTTGGCTGATCTCCCTTCCCTTTGAAGCCCCTGCAAACCTATTACTGGGGGTTGGGAGACCATCTAGAACAGGATGGCAAGTGGCACAGGGTAACAGGCACTTTACAGTTCCCATGTGAAACAGAGCTCAGTGGTAGAACATATGGTTTCTCTAACAAAAACCCTTGACTTCCGACGGGCGGACTTCCCTCAAATGAGGAGGCTGGTTAGAAGGAGGCTGAAAGGGAGGGTAAAAAGAGTCCAGTCTCTCCAGAGTGCATGGAGGCTGCTTAAAACAACAGTAATAGAGGCCCAGCAGAGGTGTATACCGCAAAGAAAGAAGGGTTCCACTAAATCCAGGAGAGTGCCCGCATGGCTAACCAGCCAAGTTAGAGAGGCTGTGAAGGGCAAGGAAGCTTCCTTCCGTAAATGGAAGTCTTGCCCTAATGAAGAGAATAAAAAGGAACATAAACTGTGGCAAAAGAAATGTAAGAAGGTGATAGGGGAGGCCAAGCGAGACTACGAGGAACGCATGGCCAGCAACATTAAGGGGAATAATAAAAGCTTCTTCAAATATGTTAGAAGCAGGAAACCCGCCAGAGAAGCGGTTGGCCCTCTGGATGGTGAGGGAGGGAAAGGGGAGATAAAAGGAGACTTAGAGATGGCAGAGAAATTAAATGAGTTCTTTGCATCTGTCTTCACGGCAGAAGACCTCGGGCAGATACCGCTGCCCGAACGGCCCCTTCTAACCGAGGAGTTAAGTCAGATAGAGGTTAAAAGAGAAGATGTTTCAGACCTCATTGATAAATTAAAGATCAATAAGTCACCGGGCCCTGATGGCATACACCCAAGGGTTATTAAGGAATTGAAGAATGAAGTTGCAGATCTCTTGACTAAGGTATGCAACTTGTCCCTCAAAACGGCCACAGTGCCAGAAGATTGGAGGATAGCAAATGTCACGCCTATTTTTAAAAAGGGAAAGAGGGGGGACCCGGGAAACTATAGGCCGGTCAGCCTAACATCTATACCGGGTAAGATGGTGGAATGCCTCATCAAAGATAGGATCTCAAAACACATAGACGAACAGGCCTTGCTGAGGGAGAGTCAGCATGGCTTCTGTAAGGGTAAGTCTTGCCTCACAAACCTTATAGAATTCTTTGAAAAGGTCAACAGGCATGTGGATGCGGGAGAACCCGTGGACATTATATATCTGGACTTTCAGAAGGCGTTTGACACGGTCCCTCACCAAAGGTTACTGAAAAAACTCCACAGTCAGGGAATTAGAGGACAGGTCCTCTCCTGGATTGAGAACTGGTTGGAGGCCAGGAAGCAGAGAGTGGGTGTCAATGGGCAATTTTCACAATGGAGAGAGGTGAAAAGCGGTGTGCCCCAAGGATCTGTCCTGGGACCGGTGCTTTTCAACCTCTTCATAAATGACCTGGAGACAGGGTTGAGCAGTGAAGTGGCTAAGTTTGCAGATGACACCAAACTTTTCCGAGTGGTAAAGACCAGAAGTGATTGTGAGGAGCTCCAGAAGGATCTCTCCAGACTGGCAGAATGGGCAGCAAAATGGCAGATGCGCTTCAATGTCAGTAAGTGTAAAGTCATGCACATTGGGGCAAAAAATCAAAACTTCACATATAGGCTGATGGGTTCTGAGCTGTCTGTGACAGATCAGGAGAGAGATCTTGGGGTGGTGGTGGACAGGTCGATGAAAGTGTCGACCCAATGTGCGGCGGCAGTGAAGAAGGCCAATTCTATGCTTGGGATCATTAGGAAGGGTATTGAGAACAAAACGGTTAGTATTATAATGCCGTTGTACAAATCTATGGTAAGGCCACACCTGGAGTATTGTGTCCAGTTCTGGTCGCCGCATCTCAAAAAAGACATAGTGGAAATGGAAAAGGTGCAAAAGAGAGCGACTAAGATGATTACGGGGCTGGGGCACCTTCCTTATGAGGAAAGGCTACGGCGTTTGGGCCTCTTCAGCCTAGAAAAGAGACGCTTGAGGGGGGACATGATTGAGACATACAAAATTATGCAGGGGATGGACAGAGTGGATAGGGAGATGCTCTTTACACTCTCACATAATACCAGAAGCAGGGGACATCCACTAAAATTGAGTGTTGGGCGGGTTAGGACAGACAAAAGAAAATATTTCTTTACTCAGCGTGTGGTCGGTCTGTGGAACTCCTTGCCACAGGATGTGGTGCTGGCGTCTAGCCTAGACGCCTTTAAAAGGGGATTGGACGAGTTTCTGGAGGAAAAATCCATTATGGGGTACAAGCCATGATGTGTATGCGCAACCTCCTGATTTTAGGAATGGGTTAAGTCAGAATGCCAGATGTAGGGGAGAGCACCAGGATGAGGTCTCTTGTTATCTGGTGTGCTCCCTGGGGCATTTGGTGGGCCGCTGTGAGATACAGGAAGCTGGACTAGATGGGCCTATGGCCTGATCCAGTGGGGCTGTTCTTATGTTCTTATGTTCTTATCTTTGCATGCATTAGGTCCCAGGTCCAATCCCTTAGTTTAAAAAAAAAAAAAATCTCATGTTGCAGGACTGGGACAAGGAGAGATCTTAGACCTGTATTTTCCTTCTCAAAGGGCTAACAGCAGTCTGGGGATGGCAATATACACTGAGAAAGCAGCACAGGCAGAAATAATTAAACAGCACCCCTTACGGCTGTATATCAGGAAAAATAAAATGCACATTGGGAAATATGGAGCAGAATCCTACTCAAGTTTACATAGGAAATACCACTGCATTCTAACAAGTTTAGAATTGTAGCCCTTTTCATGGATCTCCTATGTAATCTGTAGTTTGGCCCTCAGTTAAGGTCCTATTAGTATGATCAGCTAGAAATGTTGTAGAATGTCCCTGTAGAATCTCTTGCATCCCCCTTCCTGGATAACTGTTCTCTCTTCCTGCTTCTACCTCTCTTGAGTCCAGTTCCTGATTTGTTGTGCTATCGCACTCAGCCGGTGCTACTTTTGCAAGCTCCCTGCCCTAGTAAAGCAGCCTAGTGCTTGCAATCCTTTCGGGCCAATTGACAGCCCAATCCTATGTATGTCTACTCAGAAGTAAGTCCCATTAGAGTCAATGGGACTTACTACCAGGAAAGTGTAGATAGGATCGGGATGTGAGATGACACTCTGATTGCCCAATCCACTTTAAAAAGTGGGGTTATCAGCACGTATAGAGGAGCAGCTTGGATGACCCCCTCCATTACGTAATTATGAAAAATGCCCCCAAGGGGGGGAGGGGCCAGGGCATGCATGTGTCATGAGCATAAGTGACCTTTATCATGTGACTCCAGTTGGGTGATAAGAACATTCTCTGAGCCAACCCACTGTGGTAGTGAAGCAAGACAAGAGGCATTGTAGCTGTTCTGGTGGACTGTTAGCTCAGTTCAGTTCCTACATGCAGAGAAATAAAGTAGATTAAACCACAACCAAAATCTACAATGTAGCTGACATTTTTCATCATCGTAATGGACTTGTAGTCTTGGCCAGGCTGCCCTGAACCTACAGGTCCTGGTAACGTGTTCACATTTTTGTCACCATTCTTCATTATATCCAGTAAAGTCCACCTCAGGCCTTTGTCAAGCACATTGAAGCTGGGGCCTTCTACAGACAAAGCATATTCTTTACCGCTGAGCTATGATTCCCCAGCCACAGAGCTGAGAATACTTGGGAGAACTTACAATGCTTTTGTTACTGATAATATTGTAGCCAACAAATTAGTAATGCAGAACAATATACTTTTCTTTTACAATGGCATTATTTGATTGGTACAGGCAGTATGAATGAATCCTTCTGATTGCAATCAATTCTTTTGAAAGGAGAAAACACTTGCATTTGTGTAAAGCTTGCAGCAGTAAATAGCTCTCTGAGCTGATACAAAGTTACTCAATGAACTCAAGTCATAAAAATTTCCCACATATTGTAGCCAATGTCTGTCCAGCTGTTCTTACATATTTCATTCATAATGCACTGGGCATGAAAGTCCATGGGCATGAAATGTGTACTTGAGTGTTCTGGATTCTGTGTATTGGGTGTAGAATGGAAATGTTCAGTCTGCCACAGCTGTGGAGGGAGAGAGAGAGAGAGATCATGAACTGGCAGCTGGGCAAGTCAGATCAGTTGTATGGTGCCAGAGTGATAGATTCTGTTCGGATTCAGCTCTCAAGATAGCTTCACTTCACACCTTCAGAAGGCTGACTTGGGCTCCAAAATCCCCTGTAATGCAAGATATTCTGTGACAAATATTCAGAGGATCCTTTGCAGATGTTGACATGGTAAGCTTTCCCTTTAGGTAGAAATACTGAAACAACTGAGCTGTACTCAGTTGTTAATAAACCTCAGTATTTTGAGATGCTACATACTGTTGCATGTCAACTAATGAAAGACAGAAAACTATCAATAGTCTGCTGTTAAATATTTATTTTGAACAATTAAAGATCAATAAGTCACTGGGCCCTGATGGCATCCACCCAAGAGTTATTAAGGAATTGAAGAATGAAGTTGCAGACCTCTTGACTAAGGTATGCAACTTGTCCCTCAAAATGTCCATGGTGCCAGAAGATTGGAGGATAGCAAATGTCACGCCTATTTTTAAAAAGGGAAAGAGGGGGGACCTGGGAAACTATAGGCCGGTCAGCCTAACATCCATACCGGGTAAGATGGTGGAATACCTCATCAAAGATAGGATCTCAAAACACATAGACAAACAGGCCTTGCTGAGGGAGAGTCAGCATGGCTTCTGTAAGGGTAAGTCTTGCCTCACCAACCTTATAGAATTCTTTGAAAAGGTCAACAGGCATGTGGATGCAGGAGAACCCGTGGACATTATATATCTGGACTTTCAGAAGGCGTTTGACACGGTCCCTCACCAAAGACTACTGAAAAACTCCACAGTCAGGGAATTAGAGGACAGGTCCTCTTGTGGATTGAGAACTGGTTGGAGGCCAGGAAGCAGAGAGTGGGTGTCAATGGGCAATTTTCACAATGGAGAGAGGTGAAAAGCGGTGTGCCCCAAGGATCTGTCCTGGGACCGGTGCTTTTCAACCTCTTCATAAATGACCTGGAGACAGGGTTGAGCAGTGAAGTGGCTAAGTTTGCAGACGACACCAAACTTTTCCGAGTGGTAAAGACCAGAAGTGATTGTGAGGAGCTCTAGAAGGATCTCTCCAGACTGGCAGAATGGGCAGCAAAATGGCAGATGCGCTTCAATGTCAGTAAGTGTCAAGTCATGCACATTGGGGCAAAAAATCAAAACTAGATATAGGCTGATGGGTTCTGAGCTGTCTGTGACAGATCAGATCTTGGGGTGGTGGTGGACAGGTCGATGAAAGTGTCGACCCAATGTGCGGCGGCAGTGAAGAAGGCTAATTCTATGCTTGGGATCATTAGAAAGGGTATTGAGAACAAAACGGCTAGTATTATAATGCCGTTGTACAAATCTTTGGTAAGGCCACACCTGGCGTATTGTGTCCAGTTCTGGTCGCCGCATCTCAAAAAAGACATAGTGGAAATGGAAAAGGTGCAAAAGAGAGCGACTAAGATGATTACGGGGCTGGGGCACCTTCCTTATGAGGAAAGGCTACAGCGTTTGGGCCTCTTCAGCCTAGAAAAGAGACGCCTGAGGGGGGACATGATTGAGACATACAAAATTATGCAGGGGATGGACAGAGTGGATAGGGAGATGCTCTTTACACTCTCACATAATACCAGAAGCAGGGGACATCCACTAAAATTGAGTGTTGGGCGGGTTAGGACAGACAAAAGAAAATATTTCTTTACTCAGCGTGTGGTCGGTCTGTGGAACTCCTTGCCACAGGATGTGGTGCTGGCGTCTAGCCTAGACGCCTTTAAAAGGGGATTGGACAAGTTACTGGAGGAAAAATCCATTAGGGGTACAAGCCTTGATGTGTATGCGCAACCTCCTGATTTTAGAAATGGGTTATGTCAGAATGCCAGATGCAAGGGAGGGCACCAGGATGAGGTCTCTTGTTATCTGGTGTGCTCCCTAGGGCATTTGGTGGGCCGCTGTGAGATACAGGAAGCTGGACTAGATGGGCCTATGGCCTGATCCAGTGGGGCTGTTCTTATGTTCTTATTAATACAGGTTGGGCATCCCTTATCCAGAATTCTGAAATCCAAAGTATTCCAAAAATGGTAACTTTTTAAAGTGCCGATATGATACCATAAGTGGAAAATTCCATCCCTGACTTCAGGTGATGGGTTGCATAAAATGCACAAAATTATTAAAAATATTGTACAAAATTAACTTCAGGCTATGTGTATAAGGTGTATATGAAATTAATTTTATTTTTAGACTTGCGTCCCATCCCCAAGATATCACATTAGGTATATGCAAGAGGGATCTGAAGGCCTTAGGAGTGGACCTCAACAAGTGGGAAACCCTGGCCTCTGAGCGGCCCACTTGGAGGCAGGCTGTGCAACATGGCCTTTCCCAGTTTGAAGAGACACTTGGCCAACAGTCTGAGGCTAAGAGGCAAAGAAGGAAGGCCCATAGCCAGGGAGACAGGCCAGGGACAGACTGCACTTGCTCCCAGTGTGGAAGGGTTGTCACTTCCGAATCGGCCTTTTCAGCCACACTAGACGCTGTTCCAGAACCACCTTTCAGAGCGCGATACCATAGTCTTTCGAGACTGAAGGTTGCCAACTATATGCAAGTATTCCAAAATATGGAAAAATCCAATATCCAAAACATTTCTGGTCACTTTGGATAAGAAATGCCCAACCTGTACTGAGAAAAGTGCTGGCATCATTTTGGTGGTGGCCTTGAAACAAAACCCTACACTGGACACCCCATGATGCCCCTACTTTATTTATCTGAGACACCATATTGGGTCCTACCATTGCCACCAATACTGAGAGTTCAGGTGGTCAACCTGGCCAGGTGTGCACTCTGATGGAAGTGGGTCCTCAGCCAATGCTCAGCTTTACCAGCCCCTGACACTACCCCAACGAATGCTTCTAAAACGTCTGAATAATATTCAGCACCTATGTTTGCCATGGAGAATTTGGGTGGGCCAATTTCTTTCCACTCTTGTTCCTTTTGGCTACCAGTGGGTATCTGGCAGTTCCTCTGTCCCACATGAATCAACGCTTAGACTGCAGTGTTGTTCTAGGAACTACAACCCAGGAGGTAAGAGGCGAGTATAGTTGGTCTTTAGCTAGTAGGCCTGGGCCTACAAAATATGTCACATCCTGATTGAAAGGGCACCACCAACGCAACAGCCATGACTTTCTACTTTGTGGTTCTTTTAAGGGTTGCTTTAAAAGTAGCAGAGCAAGATGAGATTGGAGAAAGAGGGTATGAGATGGAGAAGAGAAAATGAAAAAGAAAAACAAGTGTGAAGAGAATGGGGGGAAAAAACAAGTCCCGTGTCCACATGTGAAAGTTAAGGTGGGTCCTGAGTTTGGAAAGGCTGAGCACAATCAATGACATGTGGAGTCCACTGGCTAGGTTCCAGCATGCTCTGGTATTTACACACAGGGCAAAAGAAAATGGGTCAGATTTACACACAGTGTGCAACTGGGTGCAATAGAGGGCTTGTTTCAAGGGAGCAAGTGGTAGTCCTCGAAGGTAGCTTCGCTTACAAATTATCTGGGCTGTCTCGCTCCCCAAAGAGAGCCCATAAAATGCTTTAGAATAAATATGTTCCCCTCCTGGAACGAGTGGGAATTGTAACCTAGAGACTTTGTTGGGGGAGGGGGGGGAGCAGTGCTATTGCATGCCGAGAGCTGAGGCAGCTGAAATGCGCTGATACAGACTTTTCATTATCTGAAACAATTACTTAGGCAAACACAGCATGAGACTTCATGAAATGTTTTTGAACTTGGATTCCTGATAGGAGTGTATTACATAACAGGTCTTTGTGAGCGCTGGTGAGCAGGAACATACAGAGAGCCTCAGCCAGAAGCACTGTGCTCAGCTGCTTTCTTTCTCTCTGCTTTTAAATCTGAGCCAAGCCTGAAACAGACAGGCCTATCTTTTCCTTGCCCTCCCCCTACAACAACAGGAGCCTGGTTTTCATCACAGATTAATAAACCAAACTCTGTGTCACTTTACTCCGCTTCCCACAGCCCTCCTTCCATTTTTGCCATCTATCGATGAGTGTCTGTGTATATGTGTTCCTCATTCACCAAACTGCAAAAGCTGGGGCTGGTGGTTCTAAAATGAAAATGCGCAATGTTCTGCTAGGTTCCAGTTAAAGAGTGATAATGTTTCTGATATTTAAAACAAACCCAGCTTCAAAAACTCTCAACTCTCTATTGACTTATTTTCTAATCCAAAGTAAAAAAAAAAAAAGGAATTGATGACATGAAATGATTCTAAAAGTGAATTAGGGCCCAGTTCTATCCAGTTCTGAGGTTCATCAGCATCCAGTTCAGCTACTGTGAGCACCCTTATGATGGTTGGGGGAACATGCCTGCCAATGCAAAGGCTGGGAACCTTTGCACATTGGCAGCAGCACCACACAGACTAGCTGTCGGTGCAGTCCTGGTGGCAGTGGGGTAGGTTGGGGACAGATCAGGGCAGGGATTGAGCAAGGCAAGGGATGGATGGATTGGGTGGATCTCAATGGCAATGGCAGCCACTAGATCCAGAACCCCCATCTTGGGCCTGACACGTCCCCTTAGGCCTAACAGACCGAATAGACCTATAGGAGACCAGGGAGCAGAGGAGGAGGCAAGAAAAAATTTTCATTATATGTACTCACCTCTCCCAGCCAGCTTACAGCCCAATCCTATCCAATTTTCCAGCACTGATGAAGCTGAAATGCAGCCTTAATGTAAGGGAACAAATATTTCCGTATCTTTAGGAAGCTTCTGTGACTGCTACCCCACCTCAAGATACAGTGCACATCCCATTGGCACAGCTGCACCAGTGCTGGAAAATTGGATAGGATTGGGCCCTTAGTCCCCTGCCAGCCTGCAAGATGCAGCGGAGGCTGCATCAGTGGTGCTGCACCTTGCAGACCAATCCAGGAAAGGATTCAGCCAAAAGTTTTACAATACACCCAGCTTGTTTTGGCATATTTTCTTCTTCAAGGGAAAAGATATTCTCTTTTGTGGTTTTTCATTCAAAGCATGTTGCCTCAGGCATCACAGTGCGCAGTGTGGTTTGTTAACAAATGCGGACCAGTGTTCACATTGCTTGTTTTGAAGCATCCGTACTGGCTGCCAATTGGTTCTACCCAGAGCTGGTTCTTAGAAGACAATAAATGGGGGGACGACAACACAACTGATTACCTGAAGAAATATCTTCTCTCCCAGGAGCACTATCAAAGCTTGAGTTCTTCATTTGAAGCCCTGCTCCAAATTTTGCCACATGGGCAGGTGAGATCCGCCCCAATCAGGGCCTTCTGTTTAGCAACCCTGGTGTGTTAGATGAGAACATTGCATAGCCTTCTCCCCATGTGGCTCTTCTGGAAGCATGTAAACTCTAGCTTGCTTCAATTGATTCTTGAGAATTTACTGCTGTGTTGCCTCCACCTGTTTGTTTGTTTGCTTCTTTCTTTCCTTCTTTCTATGAGGTTTGGTGTAGTGGTTTAGGAGGTGGACTCAGACCTGGAAGATCCAGGTTCAAATCCCCCCTCAACCACGAAGCTTCCTGGGTGACCTTGGGCCAGTCACTTTCTCTCAGCCTCACCTACCTCACAGGGTTGGTGTGCAGAAAAAAGGAAGGGAGCGGCTGTGTACACCGCACTGAGCTCTTTGGAGGAAGGCTGGTACAAAAATGTAATAAATAAATTTATGTTCTATTTAAATATATGTTATATTTCTACTGCTTGCCACAGTGGCAACCCAAGGTGACTTACAGAACGAAGAATAAAACAGCGACAAAAATATTGTAAGAAGAATTTTTTTAAGTACGAAGACAGTATTACAATAAAGATCCGAACTGAAGGCCGTTCTCATAATCCCATCTCTAATACAGTTTTAGTTTATATTGCATTTTTCTTTTGCTTCATTATTTATTTTATAGCCCAATCCTATCCTTCCCTTGCCAATGCGGCTGCACCAAAAAGGCTCATGCTGTATCCAGAGGGGTGGTGGTGGGAGGGATCAGGAGGCTTGGGAATTATTTCCCCATACCCTTGCGTAAGCCTCTCACTTGCCAATAGGTCTCCTTGGACCTGGGCCACTTCATTAACTAGTTCAGATTTAAGGAAAATAAAAGGGTGGGGAGGTTGTTAAAAGAGGGGATAGGATCCAGCATGTCCCATTACCGCTCGGTCCATCCCATCCTGCTGCCTCCCCATCACATTCCCCTCCCCTCTCCACCCAGTTTTGTCCCCTCCCTGCCCATCCCCATCCCTGCTCCTACTGCTGCCTTACTTTGTCCTGCAGGCACCGCAGGGTCTGTCAGTGTGGATGAGGCACCGCTACCTCTAGCAGCAGTGCTTGCAAAATGGCTGCTGACGGAGCACTGCACACTCCATCGGCAGCCATTTTATGACAGTGGAACTCTGTTCCACTGTTGTAATCACTTTCGTGCATTTACAGCTTACAAAGTGAAAGCGGAGCGATGGCTCCCCGCTTCTGCAAAACCAGAAGTGGAGCGCAACCACTGCACTTTCACTTTTGAAGCTGCGGGGAACCCTGCAGACACTCGCGCAGGGTTCCCTGCACCCCCAACAGGCTGCTGCAGGGACTAGTGAGTGCACCCCAGTCCCTGCAGCCCCCTTAGCAACACGATCCTGGGGACTGCATCGCTGCCTCCCCTCTGCTCTTCAGGAGAAAGTGGCCAGGGCTCTCTGGCTGGGGCATCACAACACCCCAGTTTGAAAAGCCCTGCTATATGGTTATCCCAAGCCATATGGAGCTTTGAGTTATGCCAAGGTGACTACAGAAAGTCAAGGCAAATGCTGGCCTCCTGATGTTCATAACTTGTTCCCTTAATCTTGAATGGATGTGGCTACATTCTCAATCAGCGAATGCCTATGGAGAGTCTTCAGTGACAGGCCTGCTTAAATATGACTAAATAAATTGTAAAGAGAAGAATGTTGGGGAAAGATAATATGAACAGCTTCCTTCAGTCATGTGTACAGCAGATAGAAGTATTATTATTATATTATTATTATTAACAGTATTTATATACCGCTTTTCAACTGAACGTTCACAAAGCGGTTTACAGAGAAAAATCAAATAACTAAATGGCTCCCTGTCCCAAAAGGGCTCACAATCTAAAAAGATGCAAATGAATACCAGCAGACAGCCACTAGAACAGACAGTGCTGGGGTGAGGTGGGCCAGTTACTCTCCCCCTGCTAAAAAAAGGAGCACCCACTTGAAAAAGTGCCTCTTACCCAATTAGCAGTATCCTGTGACTTTGGGCCAAACTGGAAGTGGCAGGAGTACCATATTTGTTGTTCATGTTTGTCCGGTTCACACATAAGGTCTAATTTTTGTACCAAAAGTGCCATGCAGGTGAAGGGAGCTGAATACTCTCTACCTAACCCTCCCTTCTCTTCATACACTCCCCCTGCCGCCAGTCTCTGATACCATAATTTATTTTGAATGTATTTACAGTACAAAGTATCAAGTAATGTTTTTAAGGAATGAGAGTTCTTGGACAAGAGTTGCAGGTGAGGTAGTCAAATACGGAACTAAGAATAAGTGTTTTCCTAAAAGAATGTAGCAATATGAAAACTAATATTTCTAATAGAACTGGGCCACCGAAGACTGTCTGAGGACAGAATCCAGGACAGAATGAAAGCGCAGGTATCTTCATTCTGCAACCTTCTGTTTTCATGGCAAACATTTCTCTGTTTTATTCCTCCAAGATGCCTGCTTGCTCTGTCTGTCGAATCACCATGGTATCTGAGAGCTGACGAAAGGTTACTTTAACAAGCAAGACAGGAGAATGACTGAATTTCTACATTTGTTTACACGGTGTGTATGTGTGGGTGGGGGACGACGACTCTAAATCTTCCAGTGCCTCTTTCTTTCTTGTTTATTTTTCCTTCTTTTGGGGAACAGCATCCAGGCATTTATATCGGAGGGAGGTTTTGCAAAGAGAAAAGTCTTCATCAGACTTGGAAAAACACAACGCTCTGTTTTCAGTCAGATGCTTGGGAGAGAGTTTCAGGGATGTTGGCCAGTTGCCAAGGAGGCCTGATTCTCCCTCCACCCACTCCTGTGAGCTCCATTCTTGGCTTTGCACTTTGATGATTCCAGCTGTCATGCTGGGTCATGGTTAGCTGTCAAGAGAGATAGTACATGTGATAACCACTGGGAGCCCTGGAGAAAACAATCAAGCTCTTAAATTGGAACCCAAATGAGACAGCATGTTAAGCAGAATATACACCTAAAATCCAGCCATCTGTACTGTTTAAACCAGCTGAAACTATTTCACGGTTAATCTCAGGAGCATGCATTGTTTGGAATTCTTCCAAGGATCAAAGGTAGGAGGAAGTCAATGAGAGCTTCATCCAAGCCTTAAGATGCTTTGCATTTAGGAAATTAAGCATGAAACACAATGGCTTTGCATGGGTCCAAAGGCTGGTGCAGCATAGCGCTTAAGAAGGTGGTCCGCATGTCACAAAATCCCTGGTTCAAATCTCACTTACTGGTGATGTGGTTGAATCTCAGAATTGCCAGTTTGGAATTCGGATTTGGTGTGTGCAACTGAATTGGGCCAATTCTCCCTCCCTTCAGTTCTTCTTTGGCTTGCACTGCAACCAGAACTGGAGAAGAATTACTGGGAAGGTGGAAGTGGGTTTCTCTTCCACTTTCCAAGCACTTACTTACCTGCTATGTGATAGAAAGATGGTGTAAAGCAGGGGTGCTCAAACTTTCAACTTTAGGGATGCTGGACCTTTAACAAGTGTATAGAAGAGAAAATTTCATCTGTGGGATGACAAGTTGCACCTGCTGTAATTCTCTCTTCTATACACTTGTTAAAGGTCCAGCATCCCTAAAGTTGAAAGTTTGAGCACCCCTGGTGTAAAGAGTTTACAGCAGCTCACCAAGGACTCTGGAATACCCTGTTTTCCAAGTGACTCATTCTGCACTACAAATGTCAGGAAAACTACATCTTAACTAAGTGTTGCCCACGTGCCTCACTGATGGCCCATTAGAAATTGAGTCAGCCCCTTTCTGTTTGATCTCACCTCTTCACCTGTGTATCCTTGTCTTGGTTCCATATCTTGCTGTGACTCCACAGTCTGAGCCTTGGGAACTAGCTTATTTTTGAGAAATATTATTTCCCCCCCCCCCCCCAAAAAAAGTGCAGTACTGTATATCATGACAATGAATCTTTTTGGTTTCTTATGTTAACTAGCAGTGTTTTGACCTAAACAGTTCATGAACCCTGCTCACTTGTCCCAATGATGGCATATGATGACTTCTGACATTTTGACAAAAGGACTCTTGAAGTGGTAGAAGTGTTTGAAAATGGTGTTATTTATTTTACTCAGAGGTAAGCCCATTGTGCTCAGTAAGACTTAGGCTGTAATCTTATCTTACCCACTGGAAATAAACACCTCTATCTGTTGGACTTCCTAATGGAGCATTGATTTACTCTTTGTAAATGATCCTCTGCAAATATCTCATATATCTCATTGGCTTCAGACATGTGTATTTGTCCTGTGTATTAAAAGCAGCTGAATTTTCAACAGAAGTTGTATGATATTTAAATAATGATGTTGCCATGTGTAAAAACTTCATATGTCAAGCCTCAGAATCCCTTGGCTGCGTCAGCATCTTTGTATTAGTCTGTTGAATGAGTTCTCAAGCTGTGTGTGACCTCTTAGAACCATAAAGCCTGATCTGCCTTCATAAGCACAGCTTCACAGTCTAGCTGTCTATGAATTAGGAGCAGTTATCCTTAAATCAAAACTGAGCATTCCAAATATGGGATCGCTGTCAGTTGCCTCTTACTTATAAGGAAATTAGCAAAGCTTCTATAACAAAAATTATTCTAGTCACTAGGATAGTCCATACCAGCAGGTGGCTGACTAGGGCAGTACTTCATTGGGGTCAGCACTTTTGCTGCAGCAGATCAATGGCAGAAGGGCTTGGGTGCCTTTCTTGTACCTTGTACCTCTACTCTACTGGTTTTCTTTGACACTTGAGTCTACCTTGGTTCTGGCTACACTTTCTGCTTCTGGCCCTACTGATGGCAGTTGATTCCAGCCCCCCTGCTTGTCTGCTGCCTCTGGCCTCTTTGACAGTTGTCTACCTGCCTGAAATTTCCTCTCCCCACTGTAGCCTGGCTCAAAGCCAGACCGGGGCCTGCCACTCATATGTTTTGCTGCAAAATTAGTTAAAATATGGCAAGCATCCTGATGATTTGGCACAAATGGTTAAAATATTGTGAAACTACAAATGTTTTACAGTCCAATCCTATCTGGGCCATCCAATAGCAGAATGTGCATTCTGCTGCCAGCGACTGCCTTATGGCAGTCATAAAAAGCACTCAAACATAGTAGTGCACTGCAAGAATGCCAGGAGGAAGGCTGGAGCCTTCCTTCCCACACACATCAGCAGATCCTGGAGGACCCACCAAAGCAGGTAGGATGTCGGGGGAGGCAGGATGGAAGGACAGAATGAGGTGGTGATGGGTCTGGGGGAATGGTGAAACAGGGCAGCAATGGGGGCAGGGAAAGGGTGGATCAGGTTCACGAAGGGGGCAAATTCAGTGGCAGCAGTGACTGCCAAATCCTAGCATCCTTCCCAGGCCTGTGTCAGCAAATTTACAAGTGCAGGTCCAAGTAGATCCTCCGCGCTGCACAGAATGATTGTTCCTTTACCCAGAGGAGACCTCCACAATTGTCGCCACAGAGTACAGCAGTAGCCATTTGGCACTGTTGCCTCAGTGGTATGTGGAAGCATAGGACTGGGCTGTGAGTGAAAACACTGAAATGGCTATAATGAATATATTGTGTATTTGTATAACAAGTGGGATCACCAAGATAGTGTTACACTTCCCAATGCTAATATTCTTCTCTGGCTGCCAGTTCCCTTGTTTCCTGCATTCAGCTGCTGTTTTGTTCTCAGTTCGGCTAGAAACAGGACCTTCTCAGTGGTGGCTCCTCCTTTGTGGAATTCCTTTCCCCTTGGGTTGTGAACGGAACCTTCCATTGGGGCCTTAAGACCCTTTTATTCAGGAAGGCTTTTGAATGACATTGTGGGCTGGTGTTTTTAACGAGATGAAATTTTTTGAGATGGTGTTTTTTTAATGAGATGGGGTTTGTTCTGTTTTAATGTTTTAATCATTTTTATGCTAATGTTTTTAATATTGTTTTAATAAAATTAGTATTTGCTTTATGTTGTAAGCCACCTTGAATGCCCTTGAATGTGGGGAAAAGGTGGGATATAAACAAACAAACAAATAAGTAAGCAAGCAAGCTGTCATCTCCCTATTTCATAGTTCCTGGTGGCCACTGAGAATGCTCAGTTGACATCAGACCTTTTCTGCAGACGTTACCTTTGCGTTTTCTTCTAGTTTACAGATGTATGTACTTCTGAATGCCTTGTTGTCCCTTAACAAAACACTGTAGTGTGTATAACATCCTTGGAGTAAATCCCACTGTATTCTGGAACTGCTAACTTCAGAGTGCGCATGTCTCAGATCGTAGTGTTAGCCTTCAGGGTGAGTAAGAATATTCAACCTTACGTTTCGCTCTTTCCCTTTGGTTCAAATCTTGTCTGTTTGTCCACTTTCTCTCTGTGTTAGCATTCTTGTTATTGAGTGTGCCTAAGGGAATCTTCAGTTAGGTTTCATTTAGTAGCTGGTTGTGCTGAATCTGCTCTTCTATTCTATCTATTCATTTTACATACTGTGTTTGTTACTCACTAGAATGCCAAGCTATGAACCCAGCAGGTGTGTGGGTGTCATCGCCACTTGCAAGATTTCCAGCAAATATCATACAACTGGCAACAAAGATGGGATCCAAGAAACCTTGAATGGTACAGAACTGCAAGTACCCTGAGATGGCAGGCTGCACTTGACAAATAGAACCCTTTGACAGAGCTGTCAGTGGTGTCCTGCTTAAGCAGAAAGGCTGGAGCAGTATCTTGAAGTTAGTGAGATTCCCCCCAGAAAAACATGTGGCAGCATTGTTGAGTATTATGGGAGGAAAACTGTATTGTCTTGTATGGATTTGATTGCTCCTGAGAAGCCTGCAAAGACATGGTGCAAATTGTGCAGCAACAGCTATCACCCAAACTGTGATCATAGCAGAAAGGATCAGAGTGAAGGTGTAGAAACTGGAGTGGTAACGGAAACAGCAGCTAGAGATTTAGGGGAACTCCAAAGTAGAGTTAGAGCAGAAAGGGAGATACACAAAATGGCGGCTGAGCAGAACAAGAGACAGGCTATTCATGCTACAAGAGCATATAATTGGTGTGCAAATGGATTCCGCTTTCCTGCTGAGTGCAGATTTAAAGGGGTATACTGCAGAAAATGCAAGAAAAACAGACACATTCAAAAGAGGGAGTGACATTGCAAAGGGCACAGGAAAGGGCACCTCAAGCAGAAAAAAGGCAAAGTTATTTCCCTTGAGGAAGATAGTGTAACTCAGACTGTGAGAGGGATCTAGCAAGCCTGGGAACATAAGGGCCAAAATGGCAAATCAGCATTTTGGTTGACCCCCAAGGGAAGCTGAAAAAGTGTTCAAGATGCAGCTGGACACAGGAACGGCAGCGTTTGTTATTCCATGAGCAGAAGATGGAGAGAAAAAAACACCTTTGCAGATGTCAAAATGAATCAAAATGAATCACACATCCCTATTGCTGAAGACTAATATGCAAAGACAAAGGATAGTGTCCTTGGGCGTGATACAAGTTGATGTAGAGTACAATACATAATACTGTAGCAGGTTTCTTCTGGTCTTGTACATGGTTTAGCAAGGTGAACCAGCACTGTGCAGATGTGAATGGATGAAGAAATTGCCTCTAGAATGGAAGTATGTAAAGGAACTGCAATCACACTTACAACACACTTTACAAAAACTCAAGGAAAAGTTGGAAAGTATGTTAAGCCAGGAATCAGAAGTGTTTAAGGAGGCCACAGGAATCCTCAAATACAGCCTTCAAATACAGGTTGAGCATACTTATCCAGGGATTTTTGATTCAGACCAACCTGAATCTTCCGGAGGCAACTGGAGCTGTTCTGAAAACTGGAAGTGCCCTTCTAGGACCTCTGGAGGTCTCCCTGAGGCCTATGAAGGCTACGGCAGCCTCCACCAGCTTCAGAACAGCAAGGGTCCAGTCATGCTTGGAGCTCTGCAGAACCCAAAATCTACATGATTTGATATCACAGAGAATGTGGTATCCACAAAGGGTCCAGGAATGGAACCCTCATGGATAACAAGGGTCCGCCTGTATATAGGCAGACTCTGCATAGTCTAAGTCCCCTTGCCTACAGAAGGTGGTGCCGCAGGATCCTTGCCGCAGGATGTGGTGATGGCATCTGGCCTGGATGCCTTTAAAAGGGAATTGGACAAGTTTCTGGAGGAAAAATCCATTATGGGTTACAAGCCATGATGTGTGTGTGCAACCTCCTGATTTTAGAAATGGGCTATGTCGGATGCAAGGGAGGGCACCAGGATGCAGGTCTCTTGTTATCTGGTGTGCTCCCTGGGGCATTTGGTGGGCCGCTGTGAGATACAGGAAGCTGGACTAGATGGGCCTATGGCCTGATCCAGTGGGGCTGTTCTTATGTTCTTAAGGTCTTCTGAGCACTATAAAGCATTATAAGGCATTAAAAACATCACTGCCAGTTTTCACAAACTGGAAGTAGCATTTTTTCTCTATTTTCTGTCATTCTGAGCCTGGCAGGGGCTGTGGGCGGCTGTGTGTGGTCTCTGCCGGGCTCAGAAGACTCACCAGAGTGCAGGGAAACATTAACAGTTTCAATTAATCATGGAGGGTTCTGGAACAGAATCTCTGTGGATACCAGGGCATGCCTGTATTTGCAACTGCATCAGGAGAGAAGTGGTTCAGCAAGATCAATTTGCCATAGGCTCACTTGCAGATGCAAGTGGAAGACCGTTCTATCACTGTTGCAACTTCAAAAGGGTGGAACCAATCTACTGCCTGGTACTGCATCAGCTCCAGCTATCTGGTAAATGGCAATGGATCAAGAATTGCCTGGCATCTCAAGAACACAGTGCTATCTGGATGATATTATTGTGACAGGGGAATGTGATGAAGAACATCTGAAAATCCTGCAAACTGTACTGGAATGTTTAGAAGAATATGGCCCACAAGCTAATCTTGCAAAATGTGGATTTTTTAAAGGAATCAGTAACATACTGTGGGCACATTATAGACACACAAAGCTTACACAAGTCTCCCTAGGACTGTTGCGCAGACATGTCAGGATCCAGCCTGTAATATGAAGAGTCAGGCACATCTTCAAGAAGTATTTTAATTCTGATTATATTCATCTATCACAAATTGTATTCTTTAGAAAGTTTTTTTTTTTTTAAATGTTAAATGGATACTTTTCAATCTAGATTTTCTTCTTCAACATGCTTGCTGTCCTCAGAGCTGGCATTTGAGGTCCAGCAGGTCTTAATCCACCATTTTCTCTTATTTTGTAAACTAGATCTACTAACAATATAAATAGAAAAATGATGGCAACTGATAGCTTTCAAAAGCCCTGCCAGAGCATGACTGAGTCAAATCAAGAATGTTTCTGAGCTAGCGTGTTTGACCTCTTGACAAGAGCAGGGGGATGAAAAGTCAACAATATAAATGCTTTCAGTGTGATCTGAAACAACGTAATGGCTTCGCTAACACATAGTATCACATACTTGCTAAAAGCTCCCTTCTGGTGGTTCATAATATCAAAATAGTGATGGGTGATCTCTTCTTGGCTTGATTCGGAATGAGCTCGGTATTTACAAGCTTTCTGGATGAGCAGCTCTGAAGTTCTTTGTCCCCTTGCAAGGATTCTGCCATTTCATTTTCAGCGGCCACAGCAGTTTGTTTTGGAGCACAACAGCTTGTACAGTAGACTGCATAGGAATACAGAAGGTGGTCATAGACCTCCCATTCTCCATAATAGCCTGGTGTGGTGACTAAATAGGTGTAACGGGGAAGGGGGCAGTCTATGGGACTTCTCTGCATGCCACTGCTATACCTGCAACAGGACTGAATTGTTCTGCAGATGTATAAAATAACTATCTGTGGGCCCAATCCTATCCAACTTTCCAGCTCCTGTGCACCCACAATGCAGCTTAGTGGTAAGGGAATGCATGCTTTGATATCTTGAGAAGGCCCCAGTGACTGCACCACAGGATGCAGCACTCACCCCACTGGCACAACTGCACAGCATTGGAAAATTGGATAGGATTTGGCCCTGCAGCCACAATGGCGGTGGCGCAGCTGGTATGGCAGGCAGGACATGTGCCCTGGGAGTCACTTGAAGGGAGGCACCGCAAGTGGAGGCTCTCTCTGAGCCTCAGAAAAGAGGAGGAAAGGGGTAGTCAGACTGAGAGGCTGCTGAAATACAAGTAGGTGATCCATAGAAAGGCAGCTGGATCATAAGGATCACAAGACTGAATTGTAAGGCCACTGCTGCCAGTGCCTTCTTGGGAGAGGAGAAGCCAAAAGTGAGGTTGATGTTCTGCGATTCATGATGTAATGACTTCACTGTCCCTGGTGCCGTGGCCTCTAGCCACGCAGCTGCATAATGGAATCCTCCCCTCCATCTAAGGAAGGAACTCTCTGTCTAGTGGACTGGGACAGGATATCAGGGTGTCATGAGAAAGTTATAGCCAAGCTCTCTTTAGATCTTCACTGCTTATTTGGGGATGAACAGAAATAAGAAGGGTGGTTACAACTAAATAACGACTTCCGGACCCTCGGGTTCTTCCATCTGTTCTAAGCACATTTCCTTTGCTCTGGGTGGCCCTATCTTGGATTCTAGTGAAAGCTTTTTGATTTGCTCCTGGAAAGGGTTGGCAGGGATAACCTCACTGCGTGGTTCACTCAGGCCCCTGCTTTAGTGTAGATAAAGTCCTCCCACCCATGGGGAAGAGCTCAGTGCTGCAGCCCCCCATTCAGGCACAACCTGACAATCCACCTGAGAGTGAAGGGTTACTTGGACCCCTTTGCCTCTGGCCCCCATCTCAGGCCAAGGGCAGAGTTTTGAGACTGTCTCCTTCCTTCCTTCCTTCCTTCCTTCCTCCTCCACCTCCTCCTCCTCCTCCTTCTTCTTCTAGTGTCCATATTTGGTTCTCCTCCTTTTCATTGTGTCCTTCACCTGTTCCCTTGCTTCTCAGTGCACCCTCGCACCTGGCTCTTTGACTCTGCACTTTATCCTTCTCTTCTTCCAGTTCTCTTCTTTTCCACCTCCTGTCTGCCTCAGCACTGGCCATTTTCAAGGACTGGTACCAGCTATCTGTCAACATTTTTCTGACTGTAGGTGCCTGGCAACACTGAAGAAACCAGAATAAAAAGTGCCCTCTATAAGCAATATATATGATGTGTAGCTGTTAGCAGGACTGCTAAGGTGCTATCCTGCTGTCCAGACCCAGAGTACAGATCAGAAACTTGGCTCATTTTAGAAGGGATGACAGATAGAGATGAGAATTGAGGCCAGTTATGAATCATTTTAAATTCTGTCTGGAAGACAACAATGGTCTGTGCTCAGAGGCTGGAGTATTTAACACAGAATAGCATGGACGGCTATGATATTGCAATTACTCAAGAGATGTAAACATGACTTTACACCAGAGTAATGCAGAAAATCATCACTGCACACTGAGGTGAGGAGAAAAGGAAACTGAACAGCTCTGGTGAAAAAGAGCCAAGAACTGAGTTAATGGTTGGCACAGCTTAGGTGAAAAGAAAAGAAGGTGGATCGGAGCCACCTTTCTGTCTACCCCATGGACAGCAACATTCCCAGAAGGACTATCTGCTTTGGTCTGTCATGACTATATTCTTGGCTTACTTTCCTACTTCGATGTGTACCTTTACACAAAGACAGGAGGTGTAGGTGACATGAATACATATATGCTCATGTTCCACCTCTT
Source organism: Tiliqua scincoides (assembly GCF_035046505.1). Taxonomy (NCBI): domain Eukaryota; kingdom Metazoa; phylum Chordata; class Lepidosauria; order Squamata; family Scincidae; genus Tiliqua; species Tiliqua scincoides. The sequence continues at coordinate 259,914,269 of NC_089821.1, read as the reverse complement.
GTTAAGTGAGCAGCTATTCTGGGAAGTTTGTATTTTTGCCAATGAATACAAAATGCCTCAGCAAATGACAAGGTTTGAGCCCTACCAAACACATTTAAGCTTTTCTTTTAGAAAAAAAGAGTGTCAGCCCAATCCTATGGGCTCATTGTGCTGGCAGAACATGCTTTCTGCCAGAGCTGGCTGCTGAAAAGCAGCCATAAAGCATACTCTGGAGCTTTCCTGTGTCTGGTGGAGGAGCGCTGGTCACCGGCTAGAGCAGGTGTGCCTGCATTGGGGATTGGAAGGAGGTAGGGAGGAGGATGAATGGGTGGAGGTGGGCAGTGGACAGTGGTGGACAGTGATGCGGTGGACAGTGGCGGCGGTGGACAGTGATGCGGTGGGGGGAGGGCAGATCATGTCCAGGAGAGGGGTAGGTTCAGTGACGGTGACACATACTGAATCCTGACCCAATTCCCAGGCCTGATCCACCTGAATGGTTCAACTTGGACTTGTGCCAGTGATTGAGCTGGAGCAGGACCAAGTTGACCGGGGCTTACTCCTGGGCAAGGGAACTAATGTTCCCTTACTCCGATGAGGCCTCCAGTAGCCAAAACTCCTTCACAGGATTCAGTGGTAGCCATGCCAGTGCCACTGCATCACTGCCTGCTGAGATAGGCAAGATTGGGCTGTATGTGGTACTGTGTTCCTGGAACAATATTACTTTTGAGTGCAGGTGGGAGTTGATATGCCTGAATGCATGTAGGGTTGTCCATGCTTGTGTGATCCAAAAGGAACCTGCAACAGTCATAGCAAGGCGCATGTGTATTACAGCATGCTTCGGGGGGGGGGGAGGCATATAGTTGCTTATTCTTTGAGGATGTAAGAATTGCTTTGCTAGATTAGGCTAAGGTCTATGGACCCAGCATTCAGTTTCAAACTATACTCAGCCAGAAGTATTAGCAGTGCATGAAGGCAAAGACTTTCCCCCTTAGTTTAACCAGCATCAGGGACCCAAAGGAATATGACCTCTTTATAGCAAATCTCTATTTAACCATCATGGCTAGTAACCATTGATACCCTCCAAAAATTATCTAACCCCTTTTTAAAGCCATCTAAGCTACTGGCCATTATCATATCTCATGGTAGCAAATTCCATAAATTCATTCCACACTGATTTTTGTCTGTCCTGAATTGACTGCCAGTCTACTTCATTGCATGAACACAAGTTCCACAAGTTCAAATATTATGAGACAAGGAGAAAAGTCTCTCTCTCTCTCTCTCCCCCCACACACACCCCATTCAAAATTTTATAAACTTCTACCATTGTGTTGATGGCCACCTTTTTAAATCAGAAAGCCCCCAAAGCCCTAGTCCTCACTGTAAAGGTGTGTGATCCAGTTGGCCTGGCCCCAAGCCATTCCATGGGGGCTAATTGGGCAGGAGCAATCTGTGGGCAGAAGATGGGTTTCCTGCCACCTTTAAAAGGGAATCTGGGTGTAAGCAAGAGCATTTGGGACTCAGAAGCAAAAATGCGATAAGCCCTCATGAAATGACTCTGATACTGCCTCAAGAATCACAGGGAGGTGGTCATTGCAGTGGCACAGGATAAAAATGAGGTAGAAGCCTATAAGCCCATTAGGTCTTCAGGGTGAAAATGAAGAATTCAACAACTCAGGAACCCTTGCCCTGCAGAACCCAAACCAATGAGAAGCAGACACAGTTCCCATGCAGAAAAAAATAGCTGAGTGCCTCAGTGTCTCTGGAAGCCAAAGGAATAGCAGAATAAGACAGTTTTAACCTGCTTCTCACACATCATAAGAGAAGGTTCTGACCAAACAACCTGTGGCAGGGCATTCCAGAATTCTGCAGTTACCACCAAAAAGGCCCTGCTACTCATGGAAGTTCATATGGCTCCCACATAATATGAAACAAAGCAGGGTTTCACTTTCTGACCTCAGATTTTTAGAAGATGGAGCTAATGATGTTGAGAAAGTGCGCTTGACTTACAGAACCTTGCTCAGGCTTTCTTTGACGATTTCCAGATTTCTGTTCTTCAGAGAAACTCTGAAAATCACCTTGAATTGCACTGTTTTGAAATTTTGTTGTGAACCCTATTAAGTAACCAGTGCTCAGACTATTTAGGATTTTATAGATCAATGCTAACAATTTACATTCGTCTTGGACACAATCTTGTAATCAATACAATTATTTCAAAATAGTTGTGACTGTGCAGACTTTCAGCTACCATCAGTATACTATGTATACTGTGTATACATATACACTCAACACTATGTATCATTTGAAGTTCCTGAAACACCTTCCAGGGCAGAGAACATTACAGTAATCTAATCTTCACAGCATTCATACCACGAACAATGAGAGCTCAGCAATGAGAGCTCTAGAATACTGCCTCCCAGTTTCTAAACATCTGTCTTTTACAGAACCTAAAGCCTATGACAAACTGAAACGTGTACCTCATCTAGCTTCAGCTTGCCAGGCCTTATGCGTGTATCGGCACCTATATGCCCGAAAAGAGAAAGCTGTTGAAAGTCAAAACAGAGTAAGATCACATCATCTGCTACCATGCTGTTGAGGAAGAGTCCTAAAGTGGTTTTCCATATCTCTCTCTCCTCGCTTCCCCTTTCAAAGCTCTTATCTTCTCTGGTTTTATATATTGTTCAGTCTAGACAGCGGAAAGTGACTAGCATACCTATATGTCAAGAATGCGGTGGTAAATCTTTCAGATAAATATAGCTAAGCATTTAAATGTAAAAATAAATGTCTAAAGCTCTCGACTTATTAGCAGCATCTGTCTCAGGCTTGATGTGTACTTCTCAGAAATATTCTAATACCTACGAGTCTATATTTAAGCAACCTTGTTTCTGCTCGGGTGATCGCGTGTCATAAACTGGCTCTATATTGTTGATTTTGTTGCTAAGCCCCACTGTGAGTTCTGGTTTCTAGTGTTTCGAGTTACACTTTTAAAACCAGGCCTTCCAACTGTTTCACACTCCACATTTAAAGATGATACTCCAGCAGGCCTTGCTATTCCACACTGGGTTCACTCTGGCATTAGAGAGTTACAGTTGAGGGAGGAGCTAGGGTTACAGACTTGTCATACAGTGGAGCTGATAACTTTCCATTCCGGAAATATCACTTGGAAGGAAGCTACAGGCCGGGATGTATGGTCAATGCATTATCTCATGCGTTCCTCGATTCCTGGAGGGCTGCAATAATCTTCACAAACTCTCAAAAAAGAAAAAGAAAAACAATCTCCTCGAAAACTGATCCAAAGAAGAAATCCAAAGGCTGATGCACACAATTCACTGGGACGTGTCTGCTTCTCTCCCTTTTTTGTATGTTGAAAGCACCATAATATGGTAAGATACATAATATGGTAAGATAACCCCTGCTAATTGGGTAAGAGGCACTTTTTCAAGTGGGTGCTCCTTTTTTTTAGCAGGGGGAGAGTAACTGGCCCACCTCACCCCAGCAGTGTCTGTTCTAGTGGCTGTCTGCTGGTATTCCTTTACATCTTTTTAGATTGTGAGCCCTTTTGGGACAGGGAGCCATTTAGTTATTTGATTTTTCTCTGTAAACCGCTTTGTGAACTTTTAGTTGAAAAGCGGTATATAAATACTATTAATTAATAATAATACTCATCCCTGAAAAAATGCTAGGATTCGAATATTTCCTATGGCCTTTTACGTCAGTGGGGCTAAGGTCCTGCTGGCACAGATGACCCTGCAATGGAGCAAACCCTGTGACACCACTGCCGGGCCATTTAAGGCCACTTCCACAAGGCGTTTGCAGTGGTGGATCCTCGCTGCTGTGGAGAGTGTCAGGGCAGATGGAATGGTGTGGGGGTGGTTTGTAGGGGGGAGGGGGAGGGCAGGGAGAGTAACTGGGAAGGGAGGGGGAGGCACTTGGGAGCATGTCGAGGGCAGGAGGGGGCATGCACCCTGGATCCCTTCAGATATGTGCCAGCATAGGAGGTCCAAGGAGACCCTAAATGTTTGGCCACCTAATAGGAAGTAATGAAAAGTACCTCCTTCAAGCTGCCTCAGTTGCTCTCCCCACCTTAGCATGCAGTGCGTGCTCCATTGGCATGGCTGCCTGCTATAACCTGGCACCAGGACAGCCTGGTATGGGGCTGATAATATGGTAACTTTGCCCCAACCCCAAGGACATCAATTCAAGTTTGACAGAGGGCAGGAATACTGACACAAATCTAAAGGCTTCTACTGTAAATACATTGCAATAAATAAATACACACAAAAATAAACAAAAGAAGCTCATTTTTAGAGCATTTTTAAATATAACCAGATGTATCTGTGCTGGAGAGTGGTGGCTATTCCATCCTGCTGTCCCTGAACATTGCCTTTTGCAAGATTACTCTGCACATGAGTACTGGGATGGGTCAGACTCTTAGCACCTGACTGGCCCAACAAAATAAAGAATATACATACCCCTCCCTTTGGATACTGCCCTACAGACACAATTAAAGAAAGTGCCACAAATCTTCCCACAAGGGAGGGGACTGGCTGGGATATGCACATGTCATGACCTCACATGTCCTTTAACCACGTTCAGCCAATCAGGTGCTACTGTTATTCTTTGAATTACATTTCCACACAAACCCCAATGATTGTGTCAATTAGCTCTAAGATATGTATATATGCACCAAGATCAGGCAACAACAACAACAACAAAACGCAATCAATTCTAGTTTGAAATCCATTTTATGAATATTTGATCTAGCAGCAAAATTCACATGCCATGATACTTAACACACACCTGGGAGTCATTTGTACCTCCATTTGAAAGACAGGATAAAGAAGGTAAATTTAACTGATACAGGGCCCAATGCTATGCAGTTTTCCAGTGCTGGTGCAGCCGTACCAATGAGGGGTGCGCTGCATCCTGTGGTGGGGAGGCAGTCACAGAGGCCTCCTCAAGGGATGGGAACATTGGTTCCCTTACCTCAGGGCTGCATTGTGGCTGCACCAGTGCTGAGAGTTGGATAGGATTGGGCACACAATCATTTCAACTATGATAGGATACCTAGACAAAATAGGACATAAATGGGAAATCTGGTGAATATTCAAAATTCTAAAAGTGCATTTTGAGGTCCAGACATCAATCTACAATTTAAGAATTCAAATGAGGAGCACTCTGCATCCCAGGGTTTGTTCTACATTTATAGCCCAATCATGAAATGCCCGGTGCCCAGAGGAGCAGTGGTGCCAAAATGGCAACTGCTGCATTCTGAGCATGCCAAGTAGCTGCTGTTGGCTCCTCAGAGGAAGGGGACATTTGTCCCCAGGTAAGGGAGCAGGCCCCACAATAGGGCTACTCAAGTCAGTGCCAGCTATTTAGCTGATGCAGAGCTGAGAGGTCCTGTGTCAGGCCAGGAGGCATGATGCAGGGGTCTGGATTCGGTAGAGTTTTACTCTGCTGGTTCTGACCCTTCCCCTGCCCTGCCTTCTCCCTGCCCCAACTCACCTCTCTGCCGCCCAGAGCTCGTGCCTTGCTCAGGGCAGCATGCAATGTGCCTCCAGCTGATGCTGGCTCAGAGTGGGTGGGCGCTGAGCCGGCACCAGTGGTGATCCGATGCTGAGTGTCACGGGTGTGCCTTATGGCATGTTTGTGACACTCAGCACCGATGGAGGGCTGGCACTGAGCATTCAAGATTGAGCCCTTAATTGACCATATTGGTACATTGAGAAAAAAATACTAGTTTATTGATTGATTCAGTATCAGGAAGAATAATCCCTTTTATCAGATCCTGGAAGACTAGCTTGCACTCGCAACTGAGGAATTTTAGTATTTGAAAGGAGATGGATGTACTATTTCTAGTTTACATGTTACTCTTTAAAGTTGAAATTAAAGTGTTGTAACCCATCCAAAAAAAACATCCATGATGTATTTCCATACTATATTTTTACAAGGACATAATTGTAAAATTTGTGTACAATTTAATTGTGTATTCTGTAACTATGTACATAAGAACATAAGAACAGCCCCACTGGATCAGGCCATAGGCCCATCTAGTCCAGCTTCCTGTATCTCACAGCGGCCCACCAAATGCCCCAGGGAGCACACCAGATAACAAGAGACCTCATCCTGGTGCCCTCCCCTGCATCTGGCATTCTGACATAACCCATTTCTAAAATCAGGAGGTTGCGCATACACATCATGGCTTGTACCCCATAATGGATTTTTCCTCCAGAAACTTGTCCAATCCCCTTTTAAAGGCGTCTAGGCTAGACGCCATCACCACATCCTGTGGCAAGGAGTTCCACAGACCGACCACACGCTGAGTAAAGAAATATTTTCTTTTGTCTGTCCTAACCCGCCCAACACTCAATTTTAGTGGATGTCCCCTGCTTCTGGTATTATGTGAGAGTGTAAAGAGCATCTCCCTATCCACTCTGTCCATTCCCTGCATAATTTTGTATGTCTCAATCATGTCCCCCCTCAAGCGTCTCTTTTCTAGGCTGAAGAGGCCCAAACGCCATATCCTTTCCTCATAAGGAAGGTGCCCCAGCCCCGTAATCATCTTAGTCGCTCTCTTTTGCACCTTTTCCATTTCCACTATGTCTTTTTTGAGATGCGGCGACCAGAACTGGACACAATACTCCAGGTGTGGCCTTACCATAGATTTGTACAACGGCATTATAATACTAGCCGTTTTGTTCTCAATACCCTTCCTAATGATCCCAAGCATAGAATTGGCCTTCTTCACTGCCGCCGCACATTGGGTCGACACTTTCATCAACCTGTCCACCACCACCCCAAGATCTCTCTCCTGATCTGTCACAGACAGCTCAGAACCCATCAGCCTATATCTAAAGTTTTGATTTTTTGCCCCAATGTGCATGACTTTACACTTACTGACATTGAAGCGCATCTGCCATTTTGCTGCCCATTCTGCCAGTCTGGAGAGATCCTTCTGGAGCTCCTCACAATCACTTCTGGTCTTTACCACTCGGAAAAGTTTGGTGTCATCTGCAAACTTAGCCACTTCACTGCTCAACCCTGTCTCCAGGTCATTTATGTAAATTCAAAATTTTAGTATCTGAGTGAGAATTTCTTTTCCTCATATATATATATATTTGGTGGGGTGGGGCAGTTATGGAGGTCTCCTCAAATAAGGGAATATTTGTTGCCTGCATTGTGGCTTCATTGACACCAGAAAGTTGGATAGGATTGGGCCCTAAATGTATGGAAAATGTGATCAATTTGCAGAATTTATTGAGATTCATGATGGTATGCACTGGAATTGTTTAGTGCTGAATTCAGGCCTTGTTGTCCTTTAGCAGAAACAGAGTACATTGGAAAAAAAAAAATACATACATTTGTTTTACATTAAATAAACAAGGATTTCATCATATAGTATTGAAAAAGTCATATGAACAAACCATTTCCATGGAGTATAGAGGTATGTCCTGCCAAGGAATTATTGAAGTATGGAAGTATCTGGAAGCAACACTTTCATATTTAGCTGTTCTAAATGCATATATTTGTAACACTACTTGATAGTTTACACTGAAAATTTCAAAATTCAGTTAGTATTTCCAAACTTGTGCTCTAGTTTCAGGCCCAACAAAACTATGCTAAGAAGACAGATATGTTTGCCCTTAAGATCCATTATTATTTATGCATTTACTCATTTTATATCCCTCTTTTCTCACCAAAGGGCACTCAAAGCGGCTTATAGAATCATAAAATGACCAAGCTTGAAACAATTCATAGGTATAAACATTCAAACATCCTTAAAATATCATAAATAAAACACATGCCAGCAGCAGTCACCTCTTAATAAAAGGACAAAGCCTATAAAATCCTATCAGAAATGAAAAACACCCATATAAAAACCTGCAGTATGACCAGTATTTAAACAGCCATAAACTCAGAAAGCCAGTCTGAAGAGAAATAGTTTGAGGCCTCACCAGAAACCCTCTAAGGAAGAACAGTTCATAAAATGAGAAGAAGGGTGTTCCATAAAGTTGGTGCCACTATTGAGAAGACCTTATTTCTCACCCCCACCCCTCCCAGCTCCATAGGGAACTGCACCTATATTATTAGGTGAATGCTCAGTACATATTGGCAACTGGAGGACCAATGATCCCTTTGTGGGATATGTATGCATTCTAGTTGCAGTTTTGTCCCATATCTAGACCTGAAATCCAGACAATTAGTATCACCTGTTTGGAGGTAAGTGGCCACCACCTGCTCCATACCTTGCTCAAGAAAAGGAAGTTAGAGTTTGCTCAGATCAGTTGGGCCAAGTGACATTCTTCAGGAGCACCATCACCACAGCCTCTTTTAAGGGAGGAGCTGACTGGGTCCTTTCCTTCAAATATGTAATAGATTTAATTATATCAGTGCATCTCTCCTTCCCCAACTGTGTACGAGGGGCTAAGATGCTGGATACAGATGACCAGCTGTACAACTTGAAGAGTCCTGCCCACATTGTTAGGTTGTAGCTGAAGCTCATTCAAGCAATTAAAATAAGATGCCAAGGATACATTGGGGACCTCACAGACACTGTATTCAAGGAGGCACCCAAGTCCAACCAGATTCAAGATACTCTGTCATCAAACTATCTTGCAAATGTGTCACAGTAGGAGACTGAGCAGTCATTACTTTCATCATGTGGCCGAGGTCAGATGTAATAATCTCCTGGACTACTTGGAACAATTTTGCTAGGTGACCTTTTACTGATGCAATGGTGGCAGATAAAAAACGGTTTCACTGCCATCCTCATTATGAAGCATGCTGTAACAGAATCTCAAACCTGTGATCTGTTGATTCATCCTGAGTTTTCTTCCACCATAGCTCCAGCCATCATTCCTGCTGTTTCATAAAATTTATCCTATCAAGGAACCAACTAGTTTCCTTACAAAAACAGCTATAAAGCGACATATTTAATTACAATATATTCAAACCACCAGATAACAGAGCAGCACATAAAAATAAATGCATCAGGAGCAACAAAGCAAACCATAATCTGATCAAAGCTTCGGCAGGTTCTTATGGGACAAGATGGTTCTTGATGAAGTATCAGGTAGAGAAGGAAGGCAGAAAGGATATCGGAAATGTACACTGTTCTTCCTTAATAGCTCATCATGTGTAGATGACAGAAGGGGGGGCCGTAAAACAAGGCTTTATTGAGCATAGGGGAATCCTTCATGCGCAGACAGTATGCCCATAGTGGGATCTGGAAGTCGGCAATCAGAAGCATTGTAGCAGCAGGCACAGTGGGAGGAGTTACACCTGACTCATGCCGAAACTAGTTTCTCGTAAAGACAAGTCAAAATGACTTTTCAAATGGCTTAGGCCGAATTGTGACAGCCACCCATTATGACTCACGAGCAGAGTCAGGGGTTTGATGACTGGCAACCTGACTTGTGACTCAGGCGCCATGACTCCAGCACATCTCTGGGTTTTTCACAAGGACTCCGTGGCTCCCCTGGCTGGTTTCTGCAGCTCCCTGGTAAGCCATGCCTCACAGTTTAGGAACCACTGCCTAAGCCTTTTCAAAGAACTCTGAGAGAAATAATAGTAAGGATTAATTTAAATAATTGAAAATATTAACTTTCCTTAACAGTAAGAACATAAGAATCACCCCGCTGGATCAGGCCAAAGGTCCATCTAGTCCAGCTTCCTGTATCTCACAGTGGCCCACCAAATGCTTCAAGACAGGACAACAAGACACAGCCTGTATCCTGGTGCCTTCCCTTGCATCTGGCAATCTGAGGTAGCCTACCTCTATAACCAGGAGCTTGCACATACCTACCATGACTTGTAACCTGTGATGAACGTTTCCTCCAGAAGTGAGGATTAATAATTAAGGTAAGGTAAAGATTAATAATAGTAAGGATTAAATTCTGTGCCATTCCACAGTACATGTACAGGAAAGGGTTGGCCCAGAGTTCAATGGATGGAATGTCTTTCCTGTCGCACTCTCTCCACCTGTACACAGACATATGTACATACACATACAGCATACAGGCAAGCACCATAGACCATTACTTTTAATAGAAAGCCTCTTCAAACATCAATTGTAATCCTAGGGTCTTGTGCATAAATTACTGCAGAAGTCATTATTACTTTGAATTTGTCTATCTAAATCTGTTAGAGAATTTTCCTTTTCCAACTAAACTCCACGAAGAAGTGTAATATGCTTTTAATGTAGTTCTTCAAAGCAATCCATATTAGATGAAGGATGGATTCCCCATCAGACTAGCTATTCAACCACACTTGTAAACAGGTCTTTAGTTTTGGAGGTTCTAATCAAATCTTAACTTTCATCATCATGAATGCTACACGAAAGAAGTGTTGGCTAGAAGTCTGAAATAAGAAGTCTTTTTGCAGTATATAGGCAAAGCCCCGCTGTCTTCAGTCCTGAACAAACCCCATTATAAGATGATGTGATCTGTGATAGAAAGACAAACCTTTCTACTTTTACTTGCACTATAATAACAACATTGATACATGCTGGGGGGTAGCACTGGTTGAGTTTTTATACGTACCAATTCTGGAGCTACCTCTGCAAAAAATTAGCCTGAAGAGGTCCTAGATTGCCTATATAGGGGAAATTATTTAGAAGGACTCACGAAGAATTGAAATTCAGAAAGTTTTGATCATGTGCTAAATCATACCCCCCCCCTTTTGTCTTACTGACACTATCCTGCAGAATCCTTAAAACCCATAGGCCTTTTAGAGACATTCAGGGAATGTAGATCATGATTAAATCCCATAGAAATCAATAGAGCTTAAGTTTGTCATGATTAAGCTGTCTCAATCATTTCAGTGGAATTATACTACAATGCATTTGCTCTAGATTGGGAACAGACCTCAAAAGGATCTATGCAGTCCTAAGGCCAAATGAAACATTACATTAAACATGTAGTTTGAACCTCTGTTTTTTTTTTTTAATTATTATTTAATGGAAATTTATTTTCCCTGCTCCCCAAAGTTGCTAATAGTTTGAGGAGGGAAGCTTCAATTGGTGATATTCATGGAAGTTTCCTTCCCAGGGGTGAAAGCAGCTTTGGAACAGCATTTATACTGGAACAAGGAGCAATGAGAAAGATTTGAATACCCTTCCCTCCCTTGATTGCCAAAAAAAAATTACAGAGGGCCAAAGTATGTACTTAATCAATGTAGCAAGAATCAAGAAAGCAGAATACACCCTGGACCGGTGTGCATCTCTAATTCCCTTACTTCATGCTTCACATTTTGTAGCAAGATCTGAATGTCCTGCCTCAATGTCCTGCCTCACATCCAAAGCAGGGTTGGGGTCACCCACAGCTCAGTCGAGGGCAAGGGGAAGAGGTGGCGCAGACCTGAGCAGCCTGGAGTCGCTCCAGGTTGCCTGGGACTGGGCTCCAAGTGGATCCTGACTCCATCTCCTATGCAGCTGCAGCTCACCCACACGCCTGTCCTAGAATGCCTCTGTTCATCCCTCCCCCCACTTCCCCAGACCCCCATGCCTGCCTGGAAAGGCCAGTGTGTACCTACCCCTCCGCCAACTCTGCAGAGCCTCGGGAGCCTGCATAGGTGCATGTCCGTGTGCTGGCCTCTCTTCTCTTGAGTCATTCCAGAAATGCCTTATGGTGCCTTTTTGGACACTCTTAGGCCAGTGCAACAGACACTCTTCGGCTGGGATTACACCCTCCTAAGTCATTCAGCTACTTATTTAAAAATTAGGGTTGGCACTAGAGCTGATCAAAACATTCTCTTAGAAAAAGATCCAGCTAAATTCAGAGATGCTGAAGGGTTTTGGGAATATAGAAGAAATTCTGGCAACACTTCGAAGGGGGTGGTTTACAATTGTTGCTGATGATAGCAGTGCCTGTCTGAGTATTATAGAGGAACTCCGTACAGTTTCTTAGAGTTATTCTCTTGCTTGGTCTTTCTGAAGTCCAAAGTATTTTTTTTTAAGAGGTGTGAGTAAACCACAGTTGTTATTTCTTCATTTGATATGTTGAAATTTCAGGCTGGTCGTGCCACGATGGCTTAGAAGAGGCTACAATTAAGATTCTTGAGCATTTTGATGGAATAATGCAGGAGATCAAATGAGACAACCTGCACATCTGGTAATAGTACCAGCTCCAAGGGATCAATGACTACTTTGAAATGGGAATGTGGTATGAAACCCATGAATAAAGAAATTAGATACCTTATGCATGAGCATCAGGAAAAATGGGATGCAACCAAGAAAGGAGAGACGTTTTAAGGAGCAGGCTCATCTCACTCTGGCATGGATCAAATTTGCAAACTTGTCATTTCCATTTGGAAAGTTGTCTTTGACGGCTAGTGTGGTGTTGGATTTGAACTGGGGCAACCCGGGCAGTCAGTGACTTCTCCCAGGCTATGTGGGTGAGCATTGTGACTGAATGGGGATTTGAGCCCAATGGGCACTCCCATGCTTCTACTATTTACACTACAGATTTAGGCTGCAATCCTATGCATACTTTCCTGGGAGTAGGCCTCATTGAACACAATGAAACTTACTTCTGAGTAGACCCGCATAGATTGGGCTGTTAAGCTGCAATCCATGCACACATACCTGCAAATAAGTTCATTCAACTCCATGAGGCTTACTTCTGAGTCGACATGCATAGGATTGGGCTGTTAAACATGTTTAGTGGTCATTTCTTCTTCCCATGGAAGTTCTGGGAGACTGCTCTGCATACTCACCAAATTATAATTCCAAGGATTCTTTGGGGAAGCCATGGCAGTTAAAGTTATATGAAACAGACCTAAATTTGTCATTTAAATAATGCCATATGTCCATAGCTCTAGTTGCTATACCACAGTTACTCCTTTCTCTGCTCTTGAAGACTGGCCCTTGGTTGGGAAACATGGTTGCATGTTGGATTGGCTTCAAATTTCTCTGTTACTGGGTACAGAAGAAGCATATTGCTAACATTATTGTTCCAGCTCTGCTCCCATTTTAGTCAGTAGTTGTCTTCAGAGAAAAGAATTCAAAAGCATGTTCTTATTATGCACTGCTGTGACTGCTCGGTTTTATACCCAGTACATAAACTGGGTATAAAGGTGTATTTTCCCACATATATGACCCCACCATCCATTAGTTATGTGAACAGGATACTTCTTCTATACAAGCTCAGCAGCATGGGACCTGTTTTACTATGGTGTGACCCCATTCCAGTTGCGGACCTGCCATTAAGTCCGATGCCCCAGGCGTGAGGTTGTAGGACCTCGCGGAAGCTCTCCCGGAAGCACACTTTACAGTGTCAGGGAACCTCAGAGAGGCTTCCCCGCCACAGCCCTGGGTTGTATGAGGTTTTGTAAGCCTCAGGTAAGTGGGGGCAGATTTTCATGCAGGGGGGCAGTGACAGCCTGTGGGGGGGGGGTGCCATTGCAGACCTTTGCCCTGGGGCATGGAGCTGGGGAGGTCCACCGCTGCCCCATTCTACAGGGGTTGGAATGTGAATAACACAACCATGTGGCTGGAGACAACCGTACGGACCTTTGTGGTTACATTGAGAGAAGACATGATAGTGTTCTCCACCACTTTGTGATCTTGGGTGATTACTATCTGCTGTTTAAAGGCTGTGTGTTTTCCCTCAGCAGTCAAAAATAAAATAAATTTTTAAAAGAGCACCATTCCTTCCTTTTCTGTGGCTGTTTTTGGATTCTGCCTGCTTTGGTTACTTCTGAGACAGGGTAATTAGCTGTCATCTTGTCAAAGGGCATGTTCATTTCACTTTCCCATTCTTCATTTCACTTCAGGTTTGTTAATTTAGCTCTTGTTGGCTTCAGCTCTCACCGCTCTTGCCAATTTGACAGTGGGACAGCTGTTTAAGAAAAGCGCCAAGTAAAACTTGAAATGTAGAAAGTGGCATTTACACAGAGATGGTTCCTCATGGTGAGGGGTGTTTGACTGAGGAGTTGAAGTGTATCGTCCCCCAACACAGATAAAAAACAGTTCCACTGCCATCATCACTATGAAGTATACTGTAACACAATCTCAGACCTGTGATCTGTTGGATTCATCCTGCGTTTTCTTCCACCATCCCTCCAGCCATCGTTCCTGCTGTTTCATAAAATTTATCATATCAAGGGACCAACTATGATCTTTACAAAAACATAGTGACATACTTAATTACAGCATATTCAAACAACCAGATAACAGAGCAGCACATAAAAATAAGTGCATCAGGAGCAACAAAACAAAATGTTTCTCCTTATGGATGATTGTGCCCGTGGTTTGTGTGATCTCCATTCAATGACTGTCCATTGCCCATCACAAACTAGGGGCTAAGCATGTTCTACACAGAGGTTTCTGTCATGGTTTTTTTTTTTAACCATGACTGAGTTTGAAATGGATGGATCTGCCAAAGTACTTTCTTTCTTTTTTTTAGTTAATGATTAGTATTGCCACTTTTGGCAAGCATAGATTGTTTGAAGGCCAAGATACTCCGTGCCCCCCTACAAAAGAAAACAACTTTAAAAGTTTAGAATTGAAAATGTACAAATACCTTCAAGGATTTAGAATACTTGAGCATTCAATTTAACATTCATGACCAGGAGTTTTCTTTCCCTTTATAGCTGACATTTTCAGTATGGGTGGGCAGTTCAGCTGGAACCCATGCTTGTGTTTCAAGGTTTGTGCCTCAAGTGGAATTGAATATCAAAGCTGAAGAATTTTCTCTTCTGTTTATTCTCCTATCCTCCTGGTACTAGCTTGCACTCCGCCACAGTAGAGAGGGGCCGTATGCTAGACTGATAACGGGCAGGAAACAATGCAGATGGTCTGCAATACGTGGGGCCATTTTTCATTGGGACAGTGCATGGAAAGACGTGTCAGGGGCTAGGTGTCAGAATCCTTGGAATTATAATTTGGTGAGTATGCGGAAAGGGCTGACACCTCAGCCCTGAGGGTGCATGGAAAGAGGTGTAAGGGGCTAGCCAGCTCAAGGGCCCTCATGCCCCTGAGGCCCACAGTCAACTTCTGAGTCCCCAAGCCTGGAAATCTAGAGTTGCATGTTGACTGTAGATTTTTATGACCCTACTTATCACACATGGACTTGTGATAGATTTCTATTGACCTCTGGGGGAGGAAGGTAGAAGTACCTGCTAGGATACTTCCTCATCCCTCCTTCAGTCCAGAGGTCAATGCAGCCAGGGATATTCCAAAGTGGCAAGACTTTTGCTGCTTGGAAACTTTTAGTTGGTGTTTGGGCCAGGAAGGAGATGCTCCTGCTCAGCCCTTCCATTTTCTTTCCTATCTCAGAGGCCACTATATCTGGGCCAGTGTGCAGTGGGCCTGGAAGTAAGACTAGGATAGAAGGGATATCCACCAGCCTGCCATCCTGCTGGATCACCAACACTGTCCTGCTCTTGCTCCATCCCCAGTGCAGCCCCTGTAGGTGAGAGGGTGAAGTGATCCAGAGGGCCTCCCCCTTCTTCCTGCTGTTCCACTCTTGCCCCACATCAGGTAAGCGATAGGAATAAAGTTGGGGGTGGAGTGTGGTGATGCGCAGGCTCTTAGGGAGCCCTGAACTAGAAGTTGATGAGAGCCTAGGATGTCCTCGCACCATAAATAAACACAGAGTGCCACTTCTCGGGTTCACTGATCTGCGCAAACATAAAAACATGAATTGTGGGAGGAAGTTCTCACACAAACGTTCTAGCAAAAATGGGAACTGATGGTCTTATTTTTTTCCAATATTACTAATTATGGATATTGTTAGATATAGCTATTTTCATTTAAAACAAAGCATATAATTATTTTCCTCTGATGCAGTCAGGGGGCATATGGAAAGTGTATTCTGCATGTGTACACCTGTGTAAATAAGAAATTACATACCCAAATGGATGCCATGTGCTCTGTTCCTTTTCCAGTGCTGCTAATGGAGCTGCAGACGACTAACATTCTATGTTAGAACACTGGCAATGGCAACAAGTCTGTTCGGTAGGCAAAGAAGGGAGTGCTTGCAGAAGAGTAAGAGGTTCTTGCAAAAGTGGGATGCTTCCCATTCCCACTTCCATTCAAAAGTGGGATGCTTCTTCCATTCAAAGAGGAAGCTTCTATTTGTGGAGGAAGTGCCAACAGCAGAAGCACTTGCCACAATGCCTCCTGGTAAAATTGATCATAGCACGAGAGTTCAGATGACTTCAACTAGAATTTCTAGAACATTTTTTGGAAAATGTTTAGTTCGCAGGTGGTACAGAAAAGGCAAAATGTGAAAAAGGTCTAATAGTCCAAAAATCAAGTTTTAATTCTGAAATTCTGGTGCATTTCAAATTAATTTCATCTCTGATTTGGGATGGTCACAAGTATTGATCTCACATGGATATTTATTCTGAGTTTAAGATGGTTTTATCCCCCCCCCCCAGTCCCTTCAACTCCTGACTGGTTTTGTTGCTCTCTTTTTGGAGCCTGGGGGGGGGGGGGCCTTTCACGTGCAAGTCAATTTTCTCTCCCAATCTAATGATTTGGGCAACCCCTAACCTGCGCTGCAATAGGCAGGCCGACTGGTCTGTGCTATATTCAACACAGGTAAAGAGGTGGGTGTGGCAAAACTTGGAGTAAGGGGATATTTATCTCATTACCCTGTGTCATGTATCAGCCAGCCCTATGGGGTAACTCAGATCTGCACCAGTAAAATCACTGGTACAAATCCGAGCGGCCCATGAAAGGCCAACTGGGCCAGGAATTGGGAATAGGATCCGGCCTAGGTTGCCAGGGCCAATTCCCCCCCCCCCGGCCCAGTCTGCCCACTGGCTCATACTCCTCCACCTCAAAACTCCACTGTTCTACCCTCCTGCCACCCCCTCCAACCCCCTGTGCCAGCCTCCCTAATCCAGCATGAACTCACCAAGTCCTTTGCTGGATCTGGAGTGTTGAGGGCAGTGCATGTCCTTGCGCTGGTTTACCTGGCTCACAAGGAAGTCTTTTTGGCACCTTTGTGACACTCCTGGGTTGGTGCAAGTGACTTGTGCTAGCCCATGTCCCTTTCCAGATGACACCATTAAGGAGATGTTTTTTGAAATTCCTTTTATCAACAGAAGATGTCCCAGTGTCCAGAACTGGCATTGCAACAACAGTCAAAACACAAAAGGAGCATAGAAAACCAGGGAAAACAATTACTCAAAAGATTTGGTCTTCATGTTCTTATGGGACAGCTTGGAAACAGGCAATTCACCTCTGCAGCTGTTTAGACTTAACAGATCAAGAGCAACTGCCCAGTGTCACCATCAGCAAAAGCTGTTAGCTGTGCTTCGCCTGTTTTCTAACTGAGATAAAACCATAAGTGTAGTTGCAGGTGTTGAAAGGTGTGATACCATGCAGAGAGAGCTTGCTTGGGATATAATGGGGCTGGTACAGTTCTGTACTTTTGGCAGCTGTAGCTTTTGAGTTTTCTAAGAATTGCCGCAAAGACACAGAACAATTCATTGATATAAATATAAAGGAATCCTTGGCAGCATTCTCTGACCATAGCTATAAAAAGGAAGCAAACCAGATTTCAAGATAAAACATTCATTCACATGACTATTTGGTGGTGGCAAAGACACTGCAGAATTCATACTAAGGCCATCACAGCTGGCATCCACAATGAAACAATAGAAGTTTTTTGGGGTTAAGACTGTGGTCTAAATTACGCAAATTTAGGTCTTTGCTTAATTTAGACCATGGCTTTTACCCCCAAAAAACTTTTATTGTTTCAACTGCATAATATTTGCCATCAGCTGCAGTGGCAGTCATTTAAACTTCTGATATGTTAGCCAAGTATCTCTGCCACGATCTGCCTTATGATGACAATTATAATAACATCATTAATATACTTGGTTAAGTCCACATTCATTTTTTCCTGGATGTATGTAAACTTAACGTGTGTCTGCGACTAGGCATGCCACTATCTTTACCAGCCTGGTTCTTTTGCCTTTAACAGAAGCCTGTCACACAAAACTTTAGCAGGAGGATTGTTTCTAATCTCTTACCCCAAAGCAGAAAAAGGTTTGCCCTCTGGTATCTCAAAGGATGCATTAAACGCATGTCCATGTCTGCCTCTCCTAAAACAAATCACCTCCTTTTGGCTTCTCCATATCAGTCATACATCAGAATGGTCATGCTTGGTTACAGAGTCATTTTTGTGGCACATTTCAGTCTCTTCTGATGGCTCTTTTTTTGTCAGCCTGGATTTAATATGAAGGTGGTGATGTGGTCAACAGACAGCGGATATTTTCATTTGTGAGGCTTCCATCATATTACAGATTCTCACACTTCTTAAAATAATGTTTATTTTAAGTTTTATTATTATTTGGTTAGTCACAGCCCACCTAATGATGGCTGGCATTGTCTATCATGTCTTTCCCGAGAATCTAGGATATTTAGAATTATTTATATAAATATGGAAGCATTTATGTTGCAGCTGCAGGAGAAATGCAGGGAACAATGACAGCCACTCTTTATAACCTTCATAGATCTTACAAAGACTTTCAACCTGGTCAGCAGGGACGGCCTCTTCAAGATTCTCCCCAAGATCGGATGTCCACCCAGGCTCCTCAGCATCATCAGGTCCTTCCACGAGGACATGAAGGGCACTGTAGTCTTTGATGGCTCCACATCAGACCCCTTTGACAACTGAAGCAGAGTGAAGCAGGGCTGTGTTCTTGCGCCGACCTTGTTGGGGATTTTCTTCGCTGTCCTGCTGAAGCATGCCTTTGGAACTGCAACAGAAGGCATCTATCTCCAGACCAGATCAAACCGAAAGCTCTTCAACCTCTCCAGATTGACAGCAAAGTCCAAAGCCCAGCTGAAATGTCAGCGTGACTTCCTCTTTGCTGTCGATGCAGCTGTCACCACCCACTCCGCCAAAGATCTCCAGCAGCTCATGGATCGTTTTAGCAAGGCCTGCCAAGACTTTGGACTGACAATCAGCATGAAGAGAACACAGGTCATGGGTCAGGATGTGGATTCACCACCCTGCATTGCAATCTCTGCGCATGAACTGGAGATTCATGTCCATGACTTTGTCCATGACTTTGTGTACCTTGGCTCAACAATCTCTGACACTCTTTCTCTCGATACCGAGCTAAACAAACACATTGGTAAAGCAGCTACCACATTTTCCAGACTCACAAAAACAACAAGAAGCTGACAGAACATACCAAGATCCAGGTCTACAGAGCTTGCGTCTTGAGTACACTTCTTTACTGCAGTGATTCATGGACTCTTCGCACACGACAGGAGAGGAAGCTGAACATGCGCTGCCTCCAACGCATTATCAGTATTACCTGGCAGGACAAAGTTCCAAACAACATAGTCTTGGAACGAGCTGGAATCCCTAGCATGTACGCACTGCTGAAACAGAGACGCCTGCGTTGGCTCGGTCATGTTGTGAGAATGGGCGATGGTCGGATCCCAAAGGATCTTCTCTATGGAGAACTAGTGCAGGGAAAGTGCCCTACGGGTAGACCACAGCTGCGTTACAAGGATATCTGCAAGAGGGATCTGAAGGCCTTAGGAATGGACCTCACCAGATGGGAAACCTTGGCTTCTGAGCATCCCGCTTGGAGGCAAGCTGTGCAGCATGGCCTCTCCCAGTTTGAAGAGACACTTGGCCAACAGACCAAGGCATAGAGGCAAAGAAGGAAGGCCCATAGCCAGGGAGACAGACCAGGGACAGACTGCACTTGCTCCCAGTGTGGAAGGGATTGTCACTCCCGAATCGGCCTTTTCAGCCACACTGGACACTGTTGCAGAACCACCATTCAGAACGTGATACCAGAGTCTTTCGAGACTGAAGGTTGCCAACATGGAACATGGATATGTTTTCTGGTGGTTTTAAAATGATTAGGGCCATGTTCTTCAACCCTTGAGTCGTGAGTTGAGGGTTGCAACTGGAGTTTTATTTGAATGGGAGAGAGTGAGTGAGCCAAGTTCCAGTCAGCGCAGTGCAAGGCCTACTGGGTTGTTCCCCAGCCGACGTGGCTGCTGAGAAGGCCAACTGTGCTGTGCCACTGTGACCCCTGATGCTGGGCCACAAAAAATTTTTCTTTCAAGGAAAGCACTTGTCATTTTTGCAGCTATTAATAATTAATAGTCTCACACTTTTTAATTTTGGGATCATGGCCTGAAATTGTTGAAGACCACCCGCTTAGGGAGCTTTTAATGGCTTTTTCCTGAATGCTGCAATTGATATTGTTTACACTGACTGGCAAATGCAGTGTTTTACATTTTGAGGTATCTTCATTGTTCTGCTTGCTGCTCTTTTACTTTTTAGAAATTCCTTTGTGAGCTGCTTTGAGTGTTGTATTTAACAGAGAAAACTAAGAAATAGTTTAAATATGTAAATAAATGACACACCAATTCTTTTCTGTAGTACGTAGAAGAAACCAGACATGACCAAACTATTTCACCATTCAGCTTTTTTAACTGTTCGCTTTGCTCCTTTGATTCCAAGTAGAATAACTGAGCAAAAATGGTCCATTTGAATGTCAGCACTAAGGTTTCCAATATTTAAAGAGGAAAGTCGTTGCCTAGGAACGACTAAAATACACACCAAGCTTTTGAAAGCCTGAAATGTGACATGCAGGCCTCCTGGGATCTTTTGGATCTTTGGAACAAATAATTTCATAGACTTTTTTTGAAATATTATTCACTTGTAAATGGTTGAGTGCTGAGGGAGCATCAGATAGGAAATCAAAGAACAAACAATTCAAATGAGGGAAAGTTTAGAGCTTTTTTAAGCTTTCACACACAGGGTGAGGCAAAGTTCCTTAGGAGAGTGGGAGTTTGCCAGGGTGGGGCAATAGAAAAACAGCCACCCTGACAGCTGAGATCCTAGGTTTTGAGTGGCTGTCAAAAACGGAAGGAAAGCAGTTGATATGAGCTCAGTATTATGCAGGAGAAAGAAAACTTAGACTCTGCCACAAAATCTAAAATCCTGAGGAATATATGAATTCACAAGACTGAACAAATTTGCTTTTATCTGTCAGATGTCTGAGCATGTGCGTTTCTCTAGTTAAATGAGAGCTGGCATCCGGGTCATCCCTGTCACTGAACAAGATGAGACAAGTTATGGCATGGAGCAGATTGTGGCCACAATCTTTCCTGGGAGCAAGCCCCATTGAACACAGTGGACTGAGTAGACACACATAGGATTGAGGTATAAGGTTACCATTAAAGGAAAGCAAATGGTCAGCTCTGTAGCCATTTTTACCTCACAAGAGAGTGGATACCATGTGGATTTTGGGCCCCAGAAGACATACAATCCTGAGTTTTTTCTGGGTGTAGTGGCTTTGAGTGTGACACATGAGACAGCATGTCCCAAGATCATGACCTTGCCTACACCTGCATCAGAACAAGGTAGTAATGAAGTAGCAGAGCCTTGATATGAAAGGACTGCACTATGTCAGACTGCAAGGTGGGGAGTGTCACATTTTGGAATGCTTCCCTATGTCTGAAACATCCATGAAAGCAGAAGACTAGTACCACAAGAGGGATAGGATAGAGAATCTTTGACCCTGATTTCTAATTTTTATTGGCAGTGAATTTTGTTACTGATGTGTCAGAACCACAAGTGTGTAGCATGAGTTGGTACAGACTAGTTTTCCATCTCAGTACTCATTCTGCTGCATGTGTAGACACAGGTCCACTTCCCAGCTCAGTCATGAACTTGCTGAGCAGCCTTTCACTAGAATGGGCAACCTCCTGCCCCCACTCATTTTGGATTGGCTCAAAAATAAGCCAAGCTTTCAAAAAAATCAGAAACAGCTCAGCCAATTCAAATTTATCCCCTCCCCAATATCCCATACCCAACCCCAAACACCCCTGCATCTTACTCATCCCATTCCTGATCCTCTGTTCGTTTAAATACAACTACGGACAACAGGAAAGGCAGAGCCAAGAAGAAAAGAGCTAAAGGAAGGAGGTGTGCTGCAAGTAGGTCACAACAAACAGCTCAGGTGGGCATTGTAGTTTTTCCAACAGTTGCTCTAATGGCAGTAGAATGTCTCTCTCTTGCTACTTTGACCAGTAGGCAAGTCACTAAAAGGAAGGATGGTGGTGGGCTGAGGGGCTGGGTAAGTAAACCAGATTTATGAGTACCAGAGACTGGTTTCCAAGTATGCGCCCAGCAAGCTTCACTGGAAGCTTCAGGGGCAACAAATCCTTGAAGCCTCACCCCCTACATTATAGGAATAATAATACTGATCTTCATTTAGAAAGTGTTGTAAGAATTACAATTACAGAAATCATGTCTGTGAAGCCCCTAGAATATTCAATATGCCAGACTGTGAATGTTCATTCTCAAAAAGCATAAAGTGTTTAGGTGTTTCAATTTATATTTATTTATGACTACATCACAGCACATTGCCTTCAAAGTGGTTAATGATCTAAAATAGTTTAAAATCTCTTTTAAAAAAAATACTCTAAATAACCAAAATGGCAGCACACATTTTCCGTTTTCAAGCTTTGTCCCTGGTAGGGTTAAGTACCATGATTTTCATATGGGGGTGATTTCAGATAGATTCCTCCCCATGTGAAACTGATTTGGCATACACCACATGAGGACTGTGCCACATCAAAAATGCCACATCAAAATATACATGTAGGAATAATCCCAAGTCAGCAGCAAAATTGCCTTCTAAGCGTTTATTCCCTGTTTTCAGTTACATTAGGAGCTCTTCCAGATGATTAAAAAAATTCATGGATTTTTATCCCTAGAGCGATGCTTATATAACCTTAGCCCTATCCAGCACCAGTAATGAGATAGTTTGCTGGCATGATTAAACTGGCCTCAGCCACAAGGAATCTGTTTCACACAAACTGATTCTCATGAGCAAAGGTGCCTGCATAGTTAATTTTTTCAGTGTAGCTATCCTGCTAGACCAGTGGTTTTCAACATTTTTTGTCTCATGGCACACTGATAAGGGACTAAAATTGTCAAGGTGCACCATCAGTTTTTTGACAATGGACAAGGCACACCATGCTGTTGGTGGGGGGTCCACATCCCCCAAAGGCCCTATTAATAAATGAACCTACCCCAAACTCCCACGGCACACCTGCAGACCATTTGCGGCACATGAGTGTGCCACAGCACAGTGGTTGAAAATGACTGTGCTAGACTAATGTGAAATGGGGCCATGAAAGTTATTAAAGTGATGAAAGGGTAGGCATAAGACTAAGCCTATATATGAACATTACAAGACCCATCTGGTCTTTCCTTTCCCAGACTTCATCTCCCACTACAGAAACTTTTAGTAGCCCTTATCACCTCATCATCCTTATCACACAATGAATTCTACAAGTTAATTATTAGGACTTTGACCCAGTTAAATAAATCTTACTCAATCAGATGAGCTTTAGTTGATTTATCAACGAATTGATAACATTTTCATGTGAGTAGAAACATTATGAAGCACAAGGCATACTAATATGTGTGAATGTTGTATCCACCCACCCCAAAAGGTACCCAGGCTGGGCGCAAGCCAAGACAGGTTCAAGACCAATCAGGTGGCTTGCTATGAGCAATATCACACTCATTTTTTGCATGATTGGCCAGAAATAGCCATAGTGGAGATAAACAAGAAGGCAGATCTTGAACTCATGCCAGCCAGTCTCCAGAGCTGCTCTCCAAGCACTCAGTCACAGCAGGAGATGTGCAAAGACTACTACTATATAGGGCATTTCACATCTTGCAGCACCACAAAGAGCATACATGGCTGGAGGACTGAAGAAGCATTCCCTTTATTGTGTGAGACAGGGAATGACTCTTGTAAGGTGGCATTTGACATCTGTATGTTTTATAAAGACTTGCATTTAAAATATTTTTTTAATGTGCTGCCCAAATAATCAAGGACACATTTAGTCATTAATCAACTAATCTAATTGGTCAAGTAATTGGAGTCTTATTCATTACATATAAAGAATACAGTGCTTTTTTCTCTTCTCATCGTGCTGCTAATCAACATCATTTGCTGATTCTCGAGTTCCACTATTATAGATTTTTTTTTCTATTTTTTAACATATATTAAAAAAATTATTTCTAATCACTTGATCTTAACTTGTTCATAATTTAGCAATAAAATGGTTCCCACTTCTGAGGCTGCTATAATCATAAATGCTCTACTCATTCACACTTTTTTTTTTTCTTCAAAGACAGGCCTTATTTTCTTGCTTTACAGTCTCTAGTAAATCTCTGTAAACAGCAGAGAACACTTCACACAATCCAATGCATGTCTATTCAAAAGGTGTCCCATAGAATTCAATGAGATTTATTCCCAGGCAAGTGCTTCTAAGACAGCAGCCTAAAAAACTGCACTTTCCAGATTTTATATCAGCAATCCAGGCTCTGAGCATGCTGAGAAATTTTCAGTGCAGAGAGTGGCAAGCAGGTCAGAAACAGCATTTTGCCCCCCTTGGGTATCTTTTCCTTCCTCTCTACCTCAATGTTTGAGAAGGTTGGTCTTGAAAGAGGTGTGCCTGTGTGCGGTGTAAGGGCTGAATTTCGTTCCTAAAGACTTGTGGACAACATTTTCAGGTAACATTCCCTCCCCAAAATCTTCTCCAACTTGTCTAGGAATGCTAGCAGGGCCAGCGCTGGCCTTGGCTGCTAGCATGACTCAAACCTATGTACTCTCTGACATTCCACCTTATAAACGCCTTAAAGCAGTGTTTCTCAACACTTGTCCCCTGCTGAACTACTTCACATGGTCTACCTGCTGGAAGAACCACTGGTGATGATGCCATCGTCAGTTACCAGTGTTGGGAACTTGAGTCAGTCTCGGTCCCAAAAATGCGTGATTTTGCATGACTCAGTGACTCATGAGTTGTGCACGTGGAAGGCTCTGAAAAGGATTTGAGTTAGGGCCCCCTTGACTTAGCACTCGTCCCTTTGCATGTTGACTTAAGTCTGCCTGCTGGGGGTGCCTGCTTTCGGTGGAAAACCTCATGGGACAAGTATTCCGACAGCGAGCAGCAGGGAGTTTCAGTCGGGAGGCAGGAAAGAGTTAATATGAGCAGGAGGGGGGAGGCGGGACTGGGATCTTTTCCCCCCACCCCCCTCCCTGTCTCTAATAGGAAGGAAGGAAGGGATGATCATTAGACAAAGAATGAGCATTCTCATATTTCCATTGGCTGAGGGAGGGCAGGAGGAGGAGCAGGGAAGCCTTTTTGAATGAGTGGCTGTAGAGGGTCTACTTCTGAGTAGAGCTGCAAGGATTGGTCATCCTGGTAAGCCTCCCAGCTGCTGCGCATGACCCTCCTCCCTTTCACCGCTTCTGTCCTGGCTCTCACTGTGTCCCTCCCACCCTGTTTACAGATGGACGGGACAGCAGGGGAGTGTTAAAAGAGAACTCCTACACGCACGCACGCACGCGCGCGCGCGCGCACACACACACACACACACACACACACAGAGAGAGAGAGAGAGAGCCCAGCAGCAGCCCTGTTTTGACCACTGCTGGTTTTAAAGGGAGCGACTCAGCCCAGGGGGAGAGAGGAGGCAAGGGAGGAATTCATGGCAATCACATTTTGCAGGCATGGCTCTGTTGTTACTTGGGAGGGAGGGGGACCCTCATTGAATGACCAGCTGGAGAGGGACTACTTCTGAGTAGAGCTGCAAGGATTGGGTCATCCTGGTAAGCCTCCCAGCTGCGGCTCGTGACCCTCCTCCCTTTTACCGTTTCTGTCCAGGCTCTCTCACCCCTCCTGCCCTCTTTACAGATGGACAGGAACATCAGGGAAGTGAGTAAAGGGAATTCCGAGACACACACACACACAAACACACATGCACACTCCCCGGCATCAGCCCGTTTTTTCCATGATGGGTTTTTTTTAAGCGAGGGGGGTGACTCGACTTGAGTCCATTAGAGTCACTGAAGGGCAACTTGAAGACTCGCAAAGTGCCCCTGTTAGGACTCTTTTTTGAGTCGACTCAAGTCAAGCCCTTCTGAGTTTTCACAACAATTCCAGTTACTTCCGGATTGGGAGGCCAGATGCAACATGACAAGCACCACTGAGAGCCTCAGGGCAGATGGGGGGGGGCTTTTTCTGAGCATGTGAAAAGCACACACTGGAGCTCTGCCCACTGAGTGGAGCCTCCGACTGCTGCTTGTCACATTGCACTGCTGGCATCACTGCCATTGCACCATTGCACCACTGCCAGGTGGTGGGGATCTGGAGTCCTGCGAGTACCACCAGACACGATGTCAAGTACCACTGGTTGAGAAACACTGCCTTAAAGTTAGAAATGAACCCAGTGACCATCTTATCTGTAAGATAGGGTTTCTCTCCAGAATGATGAAATCAAACAAGCAAAACTCTTTCTCTCAATAATTTGTTCACATTAGGGTTGATAATGTTTTATTATGAAGTGGAAAGAATTTTCTGTTTTTATCTGTTATATATATTTTAGCTAATTAGTCATACAAAGAGACTGGCGAAGATAAGCCCTCTCTCCTATTAACAACAGCTAATTCTTCAGCATGAAAATAATCAAAGGATGAGCTCATTTCCGATTCCATATGTGATGCCAACCTTTTTTTTTTATGTAAACAAGATATGCTGGCAGCATCTTCTTCTCTTTGTATGGTTTTTATTAACCAAGAAACAGGCAGTCGATTCTTATCAATTCTATCTGGCCAAATAAACTACATATTTCAGAATGGAAGACTTGTGTAAACTAGCTGGCTGCATTAGCAAACATCTTTTTAGAAATAGGTTTGCTGCACACAAGTCCCTGATAATGACAGGAAGACTGGAACAGAATCCCAGACCCGAAATCACCACTGCCAGAGCCAGAACTGAAAGAAAACATTTCAGCCAAGAGCTCCTATTTCCAGAGGATGAAAAACAAATTGGGGCTGCATGCAGTTGTGCCATAGGGGCTTTTCCAATTAAAATGGATGGCTGAGTTGTCTGATACGTTACATTGTTTCTAATTATAACCTCTTTCTTTAAGAGTGTTGAAAATCTAAACTGTAAGAAGACTGCATGAATTCCATAGAGGATTAGTGATTTAAATAGGGATGAACAGCTAAGTTTGCATAAGATTTGTCCCCCTTCTTCCCATTTTTTTTTTGGGGGGGGGGGAGGTCTTAGTTAGACAGGCAGCATGGTGGTTGCTGCCTTGATTTTGGGCACTGACATCTCAATTTAGACCGCGATGTATTGTGTAGCTACCGCACATTAACAAAAGAGCCATAGAAGTTGGCGCTACTCCACATCTGTGGTTGCCCCCCCCCCCAAAAAAAAAACAAAACAAAAACTTCTTGCCTGTATTGAATCACCTTGCCTGGCTCAGAAAAAATTAATTTTGGCAGCTTGTAATACTCATCTTAGAAATGAGGTAAGTATTATAGCCTCCAAAGTCTTGTATGGCTCAGTGATTAAACTGAAGGGGTCTCCCCTCTCACTTACATGCCCATCTCCAAACAGATGTCAATCCTGCCTGGAAAACAACATTTGCTAGAGTTCCTGGCACTAGGCACACAGCTGCAGGTGGAGACAGGAAGATAGGGGCAAGGGAAATAGAGATCCTTTTTGTCCCACTCCCATTGGTGAAGAAGGATAAGTTGGTAGGAGGGAGAGGACAAATGGGTGTGTGGGTTTGAGGCCCATTGGTATGTGTGTTGGGAGAGGGATCAGTCCCTGTTGCACCCTCATTCAGATCACCGAGGGCGTGACACACTGAGAGCACCAGTGGTGCAACAGCATCTGATTTTGCTTGAAATTGTGTTCAGAATATACCCAGTTCATCCAAGCTGTAAAAAGCAGTTCCCCCCCCTTTCAAACCCAATTCCAATTCTGACTGGTGGAGTTTTCCCCTACAGTAGAGCTGATAATTGCCATTCAGGAAGTAACACCTGAACTCCCCTTCTACCTAAACTGCCCCCCCAGCAGTACTAGCAAAAGCCAGTGAAGAAGCTCCATTTTGAAGCTTCTCATAGCCAACTTACAGGCTCTGCACTACTCATGGGTGCCATTTTGAAGGTCTCTGCTGCATTCAGAATGCACCCACAAATAGCTTCAGGTTGGCTGAGTGCTGGGGAGAACTTCTGAATACCATGGGGGGGTGGGAAGGGCACATAGCAGGGTCTATGATGATGAACCAAATCATCAGGGAGGTGGTCATTCAAAGTACAGTACATTTGCCTTTGCCTACTTTGGCTCTACAAGTTGAATGCCCTGTTGAATGTCCCTGTTGTAAGAACAGCATTTAAATGATGAGAATATGTTTTTAGCTTTTCTCAGTCTCAGGGGACAGAATAAGAAACCAACATTAAATAAGCAAATAGTCCTGATTCGCTTCTGTCCACAATGGCTTTGTGTTGATGGGATTTTATTTTAAATGCTTCTCAGAAAATGAGAAAGTATAATGAGGCAGATGCTGGAGAGTGTCACTGACAAACTCCATCTTCTCTTAGAATTTTTTTCCACCAGAAAGCCAAAGCCATGGAGAGTTGTTGGTGATGTAGTGAAATCAATGGGATTTATAATGCCAAATTTTAATGATGCACAGGATTAGTTTTTTTGTATGGTTTGGGTCTCCTCTTTGGAAAATCACCAAGGTTGCAATTGTAACCACACTTTCCTGAGAGTAAGCCCCATTGAACAAAATATGACTTACTTCTGAGTAGACCTGGTTAGGATTGTGCCCCAAGTTTCACTAATTTTGTTTGAGTCTTACTCCTGCCTGTCTTACCCCAAGCAGGGAAATAAGCCACTGCTGTTCTTTCTTATACAGTAACTTGACCTCTCCTTGTAAACCAACCTCAGGCTAAGAGCAAGACAGAGAAACAAATGGAAAATTTATGATCTATAAGGAAAGGCTGAGCAAGTCTTCATTCAAATGTCTAATAGTATGTTTATGCTAGAATTATGGCTGCTAATCTAAAAATATTTTTAATTTAGTGTTTACGCTTATAACTCTGCAATGCACAGAAAATCACAGCCCAATTCTATGCGTATCCACTTAGAAGTAAGCCTATTAAGTTCAATGGGACTTACTCCCATGTAAATGTATATAGAATGGCCACCACAGAAACATATGCTTACATGCATGTGCACACACATGAATGTGCGAGTGTATGTACACACACACAGATTACAAATTAATATCTGAATGTGGCTCCCTTCTTATACTACCTTTGTGGTCTAGGGACAGCTGCAATGTCCTTTCCATACTGCTTGGGCAACATTAGAAGCCTCAGGCAATGTAAGAGGAACACCTGATGCATGCATTCCTTCCTGATGCATGCATTGGCCCTCCTGGAAATGTGGACATGGCCTGAGGCTTCTAATATTGCCCAGACAGCATGGAAAGGACACTACCTGTATGGCCTGGGTTCTCAACTCTTCAGGAGTTTGAGAACTGAGGTAAGTGTGTGGGGCAGCAGCACAATCCCCAGGGTCATGCCACGGCCGGGGCTGATTTTCACTTACCTGAGCCAGCTCCTGCCTCCTGGGGTGTGGGGAGCGGTACAAAAGTCTCTGCAGGGCTCCCCCAGGCCTCTAGAAAACAGTTGGAACCCATTTCCTGTTTGCAATAATAAAATAGGAAGTGGGTTCTTTTTTTTTTTTCCTTTTTAAAGGGGACTTTTTCTTAAGGGGACAGAGGCAGAGCTTCTCAGTCTGGGGCATCGTGACGCTCCAGTTTGAGAATCTCTGCTGTATGGGGAGAAGCTTTAATGTAAACAGGTGTATGCATATGAATGAATGAAGCCGCCTAATCCTGGGTCTTATTATGGTGAAAAGACCTCTATTTTGGGGAAATGCACAAGGAACTGACAGCTAGGCAACTGATCACTCAGGTGCCAGCGGTTTGGGCCACAGGATGAGAAGGAAACAGCCACAAGAGGGCTATGCAGGCATTCACAGCATACATATTTTTGTGTTAGTTACTGAATAGGCTTATTTTTAAAGACAACATGGGAAGTGGAAAATGCATAGTATGTATCATATGGACTGCTGTATGGATGTCAAATGTGGTTTGGGAATAACTTGTGTGCTCACAGATCCACAGCCATGTGTACACAGACTGTATGCATGTTGAACATGACATGTTCATTGAACTAATGATGTAATCAGAATTGGGGTTTGGAGAGAAGAAATGCCATATCAGGCAGAGAAGGTAGAAGCAACTGCAGTGTAATTACATTGTATTATTTTATGTAAGCCGCCCTAGGGATTGTTCTGGATCAAAAGGCAGGATAAAAACCAATCAATCAGTCAGTCAAATAAGATCCCAATTCTATCCCCTGCCAGCAGCGCTGACATAGCAACACCAAAAAGGGGGGGGGAACCCAAGGGCGAATGGGAGATAAGAAAAAAAAATCCACTAAAGTCCTGGGCCTGCCTATGGGTCTCTTTGAATATATGCATCCTCTTTCAGTGATGTATGCTTGAGGAGAGGAAAGGGGTGCGGAGGTTTGAAATGGAGAGAATAAGATCCAGTGGGCACCATTGCAGCTGGATCCACCCTGCATCTTCACTGTCCTGGTTCCTCCCCACTCCCAGCCCAATTACTCCTCTAGTCCTCCCATTCCCTTCTCCTCCCTGCCCACCTCCAGCCCTCACCAATGACTAACCAGGCCGGCAGACACAGTGGGGTCCAGCAGTGAAGCTGTGGCATTGCTGCCTCTTCCACTGTTCCACTGTAAAGCCTTCCTCTCGACAGTCCAATCCTGGATTGGTTTGGGCTGTAAGTGTACTGCAGGGTTGGGCCCTCACATTCAAAACTCTGGATTTCTGCTGCTGCATAGGTTAAGCTCCATTTTTCCTTTTGCTCTTTAGGGGCACTTTTCTGAGCGGATCATTTCACGTCCACCCGTGTCCTGAAAGCGGAACTAGACATCATGTCCAAATTGTATTCCCCTGCATTTGTTTTGCTTAACATGCAGCCTGGAGTTCAGGAGATTGACTGCTTGGTGACATTTTAGCTGGCGCTGCTAAGAAATGTTAGGTCCTCCTTTGCCTTTTGATTTTTGTCTAATGGACAATTCATCCAGCTACCATTTTTGTATGTATAGTCCTGAGGATGTCTTTTGAGACTTTTTTATTTTTTAATTGAATGCAGTTGCCAGAGAGGCTACGGTTGAAGCAGCACATATGTGTTTGGGGGGAGGCATCTTAATCCTTTCCCCTCACACCCATTTAAAACAAAAATAATAATGCTTGTTACTGTGCCGTTCTACCTTGGAACACGCGGTTTAAAGCATACAAGAGAGAGAGATTTTCTGCGAGAATTTATTTTTAAATAGTTCCATATGTTGTTTGGAAGAAAGGCCAAGGGTTTCAGAATACAAATATTCCTGCTCCATTTTTTTTTTGTTAAGTTTGTTAAAACTGTTCAAACGCTTTTATTTTTTTCCTTGTTGGTTGTCGTCTTCTTCTTCTGCATCCTGTGGAGTGGAAAACATTGCAGAAGTAGGTCATATAACGCAAATGAATTTTGTCTTGGCTTTGGCGACCCACCTTGTGAACTGCCCGAGTCCCGCGCTAAAAGCGTGTAATGAATGTTCTGCTTCCTCTCCACCCTCTGCCCGCAGCTGTCGCAGAAGTGGAGTCTCTTGCATGTGTTTAGCATTTCCCCCCCTTGCAGGCTGAGTGGAGATGTCCCACTGACAAGAGAGCAAGCTGTATTTTTTTCTCATCACCTCATAAACAGCGGGGGGGGGGGAGGCTGAGTTTGGATGTTAGGTAATATGGGCCGCAGACAGAACGCCAAAGGGATATTACTTTCCTTCTCTAGCCCTTCATGGTCTGTGGCAAGGCTTTTAAAAATACAGCCTATTCTTTCTGCTCTCCTCCCCCCTCCCTGGCATTTTGTTCCGCTTTCTTGCAGATTTTATTTGACAGCTGGGTTTGGACTTATTTAGCTTACAGTTTTTAGTTAAGGAGGGTTACGTTATACAGATTCAGAGCAATTAAAACCCAGATTAAGATCCATTGTAAGCCCCTCTAACTTTGGTGCACAGTTAGCAGCTACACGTAATGGGGTTTCTGCTGCTATCATTCTGAAAAATAGTCCTGAAAATGGCAGCCCTGTGTCCAATTCTTCCTTCACCATGTTTAGGGCTTCTCCACATTGCATTGCCATTGTGTTGTGGTTTTTCCTGCCCCTTCTCTGCACTGTTTGTTGGACTGAGGTTGGCGAAACGTACAACATCATAAGGTCATGACATGGGCCATTTTGTCTCAACTGTATGTGGGAGAGGGCGAAAAATGTGACCATGGCTGCTGTTTTGAAGACTGGTGCACAGGACAAACCTTGTGAGAACTGTTTCTAATCTTGCATCTTTGGCAGTTTCACCCTTTGACTCTGCACATGTTATAATGAGTGCCCATAGAAGGGGTGGAGAGGTTGAATCCACTGTCCTTGCTCCCCCCTCCTATATAAATATCTGAAATGTTGCAGGCATAAACTATGTGTGCATAGGCTCCATATGTGCATAGGTTCAAGTACTTAGCAGAGTTTTCAATTGCACAACTCTGTCAGAAGCTAAACAGAATACATCAAGGAGATTGGAAGGAGGATGCCAAGCATGATTCTGCTGTGTTTATAGTCTGTGAAGAAGCTCCTATCAATAAAAAAAACTGAATTTTCCAATACATTTGCTATGAGTAAGAGCATAGAACCATTTGGCCTACATTCAGCTAAGACGTCATAACACTTGAGGTAGGGAACGAAATGCTGCTTCTTCTTACCTGGCGATATACCAACTTCTACTTCTCCCACTCCTGGGATTGGAAAAGGAAGAGGACAATGGAGCAGAAGACAAAATGTAGAGACTGGGGGGCTGGAGTGCCTCTGATGCTCTAGCCCAGGGGTCTCTAAATTTTTCGGCCAAAGGGCCACATCAAATATCTGGCACTGTCGAGGGCTGAAAAAAATTAAATATAAAATTTAAATAAATATATTCGAGATGGAACTTAGATGAATGAATAAATGAATGAGCTCAAATGTCCAGGACTTCTCCAAGCACGAACACAGCCCCAAAAATAAAGCACACACTTAAATGGACCTGCATTCCCCCTCCCCACAAGCACACCTCTGGTTGTGTTTGGTCAACTGGGCCAGAGGCTCTCAGGGGATCAGAGGCTGGTCAAGGGCCGAATAGAGGCTAGCTGCGGGTCGCATCTGTCCCCCAGGCCAGGGTTTGGAGACCCTTGCTCTAGCCCACCAGGCTCCTCTCCTCCACATTTCCTCTTCCATTCCATCCCCTTCTTTCTTTTCCAAACCCGGGAAGAGGAAGAGAAACTGTGGAGGCAACTAGGAAGACAGAAGTGGATGTTGTCATCCCCAAGCTGTGCTGCCTGAGGTCAGCCTCATGGATGGGCCTACCATGAATGAGACAACACATTTACCACATGCAGTCCTCTGCCAGTCACAGCACCACAAGAATAAATTTAAGAAGTGACTACCACATGCAGAGTTATTGTGTGATAGTAATAGAAGAATGATACTTGCCTACATTCGATACATTGCTGAAAGCTATTGCGCCATCCTGTCCCATTCTTTAATTGGGAAATCAGGAAAAGAAGCATGAAAGAATAATTTTTGTGATATAGAAACAGTAGTTCTCTAGGACTGCAGTCTTGCAGTTCAGTCCACAAACTATGTAAAGAAACTTATGCTTCATTGGCCCTGACCCTGTGAATTTTAATGGAGAGAGGCAGTTTAACCACTGGTTCCCTGGCTTAAGCAGTCTGTGGATCTCTGCCATAATCAGTAAAACTAAAGAGAATAGAAGAATGGATTTATTCACAGTATTGGGATCATTTTTCACCCTCTCCTCTCATAAACCTCCATATGCTTGTATAACCATTTCTTGCTTTTAATTTTAGCAGAGGTTTTTATTTGCAAGTCTCATAAAATTCTAATTTATTGCATCTTCTTCCTATTAAAAAAGAAAGAATCAAGGGGGATGGGGAAAAGAGAGAAACAGGCAGCATGTGCAATGCAGATTCCAGAAAATGCTTCAGTACATCCTAAATTTAAAGCTCCAGGCCTCTGATCGTTCTTGAGTGGATACTGGCTTGTTTGAATCCTATTGCTCTGTAGTTGTGTGTTGAATAATTATTTGATTAATCTTCCTTTACAAGAAACTTTAAATCATTAACTCATTCATATTCACAACAGCCCTGTAAAAAAAAAAAATCAATATTCCAAGTTAATTGAATTAGAAATTAGAAATTCTAATTTCTTCAGTTAGAAAGTTAATTGAAGATGAACAATAATGACGTGTTTTAAGACTACCAAGTGAATTTATAGCTTTATGGAACATACCCAGGCTTGGAGTTTGATGAACAGGCAGTGAAAGAGAACTCAGTGATTGTGGGATAGTGTGATGGCGTTCCATTGCTCCTCCTCATCCCAGGCAGGGATGGATGCCATTATAGGGTGCCAGATAAGGTACTTTGGGGGGCAAGGACAAAGTGGCTGCCTTTCAAGAATGTTTTTTTTTTTTTTAATTGGGGCTTCCCCTCATACAATCAGGTTTCTGAATGCATTCTTGAACACCTTCCTCTCTCTGTCCTTTGCTTCATCTCACTTCCCCTAACCAGCCTCAGACTGAGTTCCTTCACTCGCTCTCACCCCAGCCCTCTTGGGAATCTCTACACCAAACTCTGAGGCATTTCCTGGACCTGGTCCCAAGCTACAACAGCCAACATGTAGAGGGGTGCCCATCCAATGTGTGGGCCATAATAGCCTCAGCCTGGGAGCCTATATCCTGGGAGGACGGGTCCCCTCCCTGCTGTGTGGGCCTTTCCCTCTCTGGGGAACCTGGGGCACTTGCTGCCTTTTTCTTCCCCTCCATTCCTGGCTGGGCCTCCTCTTTCTTCCCCTGGCCTCAGTGTCTCTCTCTTCACCACCTTCTTGCTGTTTGCTTCTCTTCCTTTCTGCAAGTTCTCTTGGTGGCCCTCTTCACTCCTGCTGGTTCAGGTTCTTGTTTGCCTCCTCCTCATCACCCTGTCAGCCTGTCCTCTCCCTCTGGCATCATGCCCTTTTGCCTTCCCCACCTCATTCTTCTGCATTGCTTGCTCTCCTCCTGTCTCCCTCTTTCTCTTCAAACCCTTCCCAATTTCTCCCTCCCTTTCTCTCTCTGTCTCCTGCTCTGTTTCTTCCTCTCCTACTTTAACCTCCCCTCCCTCTCTTGGGACCTTCCTTAAATTCTGGCTTGTCCCTACACCTTCCCCCTATAGAGGCCAGTGCAGACTTCCTGCCACACCTGCCCATCCTTGACACCTGGTGATAACATGATCACCATGCAACTGAGTGGGCACCATATATGTTTGCCAGCATTTCTTACTGCGGCAGGATGCTGCAGCCTTGTGGTTTGCCACTGATGGCCAACAAGAATACCTATCAGGTGGCCTAATCCTGAGTGGTATAGGATATGGCTTACAGCTTCCAATTCTGCTGCAATGATAGCTCAGTCGGTGCAGCTATAGCTCCACTAACAGCAACAAAATCCTGCCATCATAGCCCCAGTTCTGTTGGCCGATGCGCCTGCCAACTGGATGCTTGCTCAACACTCTTCCAATGTAAATTCAACACTGAAGTAACTACAGCCAGTGTAAAGCCCAAAACAGTGTGAGGATATGGGTGGAATGGGGAGAAGTCAACTTACATCATAACCCAACCCCCCTGAAGATGATGTACCTGCCTCAAGCATCAGCAGAACACTAAATCAAAGTTGGAGCTGGTGTAGAAACAAAACATAGAAAACAGTGGGGAAGGGAAAACACCAGAAAATCTTCAACTCCCACCATGCCAACTTTCCTATGATTGGGCATAGGATGCAGCCCATCATGGCACACCAACCCCAGTACTAAAGCCCCTGCCAGAGCAACGAGAACTCAGATGACAGGACAGGTGGCCTGGAATTATACCTCCATGGCCTCATATTGTGCACACTTAGAGAATGTATAGGATCCCTGATGGTGGGCACTTTGCACACAAAAGGAGCTATTTGTACAAACAGCCTGCCACCCTCACAACATGTATGCCATGATACTTTGATAACACTTCTCAAAATTTTCATTGCCGGTACTGTACTCTGCTCCAGGCAGGCTCCACAGGCAAATACCCAAGTGAAATCTCCATTCCACTACCCCAAAAGGAACAGCAAGATCAATGCACCCCACACAGGTAAGCAATGGAGGGGAGGGGAGGGTCACATGCCACAACATATTGACGCTGCATACCTTTTATGTCTTTGCCTGCTCCAGCAACACTGGACTCTTCAGTATTGTCAAATGTGTCTGTGCTGCAAGTCGAGTCGCTCAACCATCCTTTGACTCTGTTTTGCTATAGATAATAGAAGTGAATATCTGCTCACTGGTGAATGCCATCCAGCCATTGCCACTGCTGGTCAAACACTCATCTGGAGGTAGCCCTTTTGTTTTTCAGGACAGAATGGTTATTTATCACAGAGTATAATACAACCCCCAAGAGGGGAAAGAAAGGTAATATACTCAGGCACACTGCTCCCATTTCCAACAGGATGCTGCTGTGTGTGCATGAAGTAGCACTCACTCTTGCACAAACACAGGTATGTGTTTCAATCCAGAGACATGAGTTGCTGCTGTCTGTGCCTTGCTCCAGACAGCTTTCTGACAGGGCAGAGGACACCAAGGATGGGAAAATCCAGCAGGCCTCAACTCGTGTTGAGTCTGGAGTCACCACTCCCTGCGACTCAACTTGAAAAAGAGCCCTAATGAGTTGTTTTCTGAGTTTTCTCACTAAACTTTCTCAGAACACTTTCTGAGTTGCCGAGTTGCCCCTTTGCGACTCTAAAGGACTTGAGTAGAGTTGCTCCCCCCTTTAAAAAGTCTGCTGTGGAAAAAATGGGGCTGCTGCTTGGCGCGCGCGCGCTCTCTCTCTCTCTCTCTCTCTCTCTCTCTCTCTCTGTGAGTTTAAAGACTCTCTTGCTGCTCCAGCCTATCTGTAAAGAGGGCAGGAGGGGTGGGAGGGATTGCGAAAGAGCGGGGACAGAATTGGCAAGAGGGTCACATGCAGTAGCAGTGAGGCTTACCGGGATGATCCAATCCTTTGCAGCTCTACTCAGAAGTAATCCCATTTGTGCCAGCCATTCAATGAGGGTTCCTCATTGAACAAGTAACAGCCATGCAGAGGAAAGCATGATTGCTACAAACCACCTCCTTTCTCTCCCTCCCTGGGGTTCTGCAGCCAATCATAAGGCAAGAACCCCCTTGGGCTCTTCCTCCTGCGTCCAATGATCATCCTCTCCTTCCTTCCTATCACAAAAAGCCCACACCTGCCTTCCCCCTTCCTATTCATTGCAAGAGGAAAACACTAACCCTTCCCTGCCTCATGGCCGGAACTCCCTGCTGCTCGCCTGGTCTGAATGATGGCTCCACAAGGTTTTTTGCACCACAAAAAAAGTAAGCAAGCACACCCAGACACAGGCATACTCAAGTCAGCATGCGGGGACAAGTGCTGAGTCAGGAGGCCTTGATGAGAGTGTTTTTCCAAGTCTTCCATGCGTGTGACTCACAAGTCAATGAGTCACCAAAAATGGGCATCTGAGTCAACTGACTTGAGTTCCCATCCCTGGAGGACACAGTGATCAGTAATATGGCTAGTCATGCAGACCACAAGGGAAGCCCACAGTATGCCAGGGTAATCCCAGTTGTTCCTCTGGGGGGATGCTGTCCCAGACAAGCAATGTTGCTTTGGATGTGAACTAACTAGTGCAACAAGACATCACTGACACCTTTCTGTTGGATAACTTGCGAAGACACAAGAGCCCTGCTGGG
The DNA here is from genome assembly GCF_035046505.1 of Tiliqua scincoides. NCBI lineage: Eukaryota > Metazoa > Chordata > Lepidosauria > Squamata > Scincidae > Tiliqua > Tiliqua scincoides. Next base: position 259,876,510 of record NC_089821.1, on the reverse strand, counting down.
ATCAGATACTTGGCAACCCCACTTGTGTGTTTCTCTTTCCCATACTGCTCTATCTTTGACACAATTCAAGAAATACTTTGACTGGATCAAACTTGTCACTTTGTTAGCAGATAGGAACCCCTTCATCTCGTCTTAGTTGTTTCTGACCTCAGCTGGTCTCAAGGTAGGATGCAGCTGGAGACAGGAGCGTGTCTGCTATCAAGCCTCAGGGGAGTGCAGCATCCTCACTGTCTTGATTCCTGGGCTCTAGACTGGGGGTCATGAGCCAAGGCAGAGAAAGGCAGACAGTGGGGAGCATTTGGAGGGTAACTAAATGACAGCTAAGTTGGAATGACTGTGCAGCAAATGCCCACCAATGATGCAAAGGGCACACTGTGTTTGTGTGCATGCATGTGGTAAATGGGTGGGCTTCTGCAATAGACCCCTGTGTCATATGCAAGCCCAATGCTTTGCCCATGAAGTACTCTCTCTGATTGGTCTATGTGCTACAATCTCCTAGTCAGGTCTTCCGGTTTGTGGTGCTATGGGATGCAAAATACCCCATGAGGTGTTCTTTGCACGTCTCTTGGCATGGCTGAGTGATTAGAAAGAGTTCCATAGACTGGTCAACCTGGATTCAGGAAGGGGGCAAGAATGCTGGAATTAGAAGGATGCACATTGCAGTCTCTTGGTCTGCCATATGGACCAATGCACTGAATCCCATGGAACACCAAATCAGATTAAGAGATGATATGACCTCTGAAATAAGGCCCTCTTCACACAGAAGCCAGGTTTTGCATGGTAAGAAGTTTGTAGCTGACTGTAGATGGTAGAGAGTCTGCTGCTGCCAGTTTGCACAAGCTCCTTCCAACTTTTACTCAGTATCAGCAGTGCTTGCTTGCTCACAGTTGCTGGATTCTTCTTGGACTCAGAGCAACATGAGAGAACAAACAAGTTGCTACAACACTATCTGTGCACTGTGTTCAGGCAGCAAAGAGGCCACAGCCCCTTTTAGTGACTGACCAAAATAGTTGGAATTTTCAGCAAAGCAAGTCTCTTGTATACTCCCTGTAAGGCTTTAATCCTATACTGTATGTGCTTACCATGGAGCAAGTCTCCATTGAATTCATTGAAGACTTACTTCTGAGAGTATCTCCCCCTTTTCTTGGCTGCTTCCCTACTCACCCAAGGAGAGGTCTTGGTATCTCAAAGGTCAGAACATGGTTGGTTTGGAGAAGCACTTAGATGGCAACCTTCAGTCTGGAAAGACTATGGTATCGCGCTCTGAATGGTGGTTCTGGAACAGCATCTAGTGTGGCTGAAAAGGCCAATTCGGGAGTGACAAACCCTTCCACACTGGGAGCAAGTGCAGTCTGTCCCTGGTCTGTCTCCCTGGCTACAGGCCTTCCTTCTTTGCCTCTTTGCCTCAGTCTGTTGGCCAAGTGTCTCTTCAAACTGGGAAAGGCCATGCTGCACACCCTGTCTGCAAGCGGGCTACTCAGAGGCCAGGGTTTCCCACCTGTTGAGGTCCACTCCTAAGGCCTTCAGATCCCTCTTGCAGACGTCCTCGTATCGCAGCTGTGGTCTACCTGTAGGGCACTTTCCCTGCACGAGTTCTCCATAGAGAAGATCCTTTGGGATCCGGCCATCATTCATTCTCACGACATGACCGAGCCAATGCAGGCGTCTGTTTCAGCACTGCATACATGCTAGGGATTCCAGCACGTTCCAGGACTGTGTTGTTAGGAACTTTGTCCTGCCAGGTGATGCCGAGAATGTGTCGGAGGCAGCGCATGTGGAAAGCGTTCAGTTTCCTCTCCTGTTGTAAGCGAAGAGTCCATGACTCGCTGCAGTACAGAAGTGTACTCAGGACGCAAGCTCTGTAGACCTCTATCGTGGTATGTTCCGTCAGCTTCTTGTTGGACCAGACTCTCTTTGTGAGTCTGGAAAACGGGGTAGCTGCTTTACCAATGCGTTTGTTTAGCTCGGTATCGAGAGAAAGAGTGTCAGAGATTGTTGAGCCAAGGTACACAAAGTCATGGACAACCTCCAGTTCATGTGCAGAGATTGTAATGCAGGGAGGTGAGTCCACATCCTGTACCATGACCTGTGTTTTCTTCAGGCTGACCGTCAGTCCAAAATCTTGGCAGGCCTTGCTAAAACGAATCATGAGTTGCTGGAGATCTTTGGCGGAGTGGGTAGTGACAGCTGCATCGTTGGCAAAGAAGAAGTCATGCTGACATTTCAGCTGGACTTTGGACTTTGCTCTCAGTCTGGAGAGGTTGAAGAGCTTTCCGTCTGATCTGGTCCGGAGATAGATACCTTCTTTTGTAGTTCCAAAGGCCTGCTTCAGCAGGACAGCGAAGAAAATCCCAAACAAGTTCGGTGCAAGAACACAACCCTGCTTCACTCAGCTTCGGATATCAAAGGGGTCTGATGTGGAGCCATTGAAGACAACAGTGCCCTTCATGTCCTTGTGGAAAGACCTGATGATGCTGAGGAGCCTGGGTGGACATCCAATCTTGGGGAGAATCTTGAAGAGGCCGTCCCTGCTGACCAAGTCGAAAGCTTTGGTGAGATCTATGAAGGCTATAAAGAGTGGCTGTTGCTGTTCCCTGCATTTCTCCTGCAGTTGTCTAAGGGAGAATACCATATCAGTGGTGGACCTGTTGGCTCGGAATCCACACTGCAATTCTGGATAGACGCTCTCTGCAAGTACCTGGAGCCTCTTTAGTGCAACTCAGGCAAACAGCTTTCATACAACGCTAAGGAGAGAGATGCTGCAGTAGTTGTTGCAGTCACCCATCGCCTTTGTTCTTGTACAGCGTGATGATGTTTGCATCCCTCATGTCTTGAGGTACTCCACTTTCTCTCCAGCAGAGACAGAGGATTTCATGCAGCTCAGTGACACTGATCTCTTTGCAGCACTTTAGGACTTCAGCAGGGATGCTGTCTTTTCCAGGTGCCCTGCCAAAAACAAGGGAGTCCAGGGCCACGTGAAGTTCTTCTAGGGTGGGTTCACTGTCAAGCTCCTCCAGCACAGGCAGGCATTCAATGTTGTTCAGCGCTTCTTCTGTGACTACATTTTCTCTGGAATATAGCTCAGAGTAGTGCTGCACCCAGCGTTCCATCTGCTGCACCCGATCCTGTATGACCTCGCCTGTGGCAGACTTCAGAGGGGCAATTTTCTTCTGTGTTGGACCTAGTGCCTGCTTCATACCATCATACATCCCCTTGATGTTGCCTTTGTCAGCTGCTATCTGTATCTGGGAACAGAGCTGGATCCAGTAGTCTTTAGCACATCTCCTGGTAGTCTGCTGGACTTTGCTGCGAGCAGCTCGGAGGACCTGCAGGTTGCGCTCACTGGGACAGGCCTTGTATGCTGCTTGAGCTCTCCTCTTTTCCTCAGTGACTGGTGTCAGCTCCTCAGAGTGGGCTTCAAACCAGTCTGCCGCCTTGTTGATCTTCTTGCCGAATATGGACAAGGCGGTGTTGTAAACGGCATTCTTGAAATGTTCCCATCTGTTGAATGCTTTTGCATCGGCCGGGCCTGGAAGAGATTCCTCAAGCGCTCGTGCAAATTCCTCCCCTTTTCTCTGATCCCGGGTCTTGCTGGTATCAATGCGAGGTCTTCCTTCCTTTTTCATGTGATACAGTCGCTTTGCTCGCAGTTTCACTCTGCTGCACACCAGGAGTGGTCAGTGTCTCAGGCAGCACCCTGATAACTGCGTGATAACTCCCTGAAGACCTGGGAGAAGCACATCTGAGTAAACATGCATAGGATTGTGCTGTAGGACTGTTTTGACACTTGCCAATTGGGGTAAGGATGGATGAAATGCAATTTTTCATCTGTCTTCTTTTTAACTATTTTATGTGCCTTTTCTCTCTGCATTGGTCTTTTTACCCACCCCAAGCCCTTGGGATATGGTGAGCTCCACCTTTAAAGACATAAACCTACGTGTTTGTTCAGCAACATTGAAACGATGGCAACTGGCAAAGCAAAGTGCCTATTCAAGCTTTGGTAGAAATTTGACCCAAGAACCCCACCTCTCCCTCCCTGCCTTTCTTTTCCTTCTTGCGTTGTTTGGTGTTTTCCAGCTCAGTTTCTCAGGCAGCTGAAGCAAGGGGGCTGGGAAATTGTTGACAATATTTTCACATGATGGCAATGGCAGAGTTCTCGTACTCTCTGAAAGACCTTCTGTTTTCAGATGGCATTGAAAGTTTACCGTCTTTCCAGACAAAAGGAAGAGAGACTGTTGCCAGCGGATGAGTTTGCCAGCAGATGAGTAATGGGCATAGCCTCTGCACAATACCCTCCTATCCAGTCCTAAATCTACATGGTGTTCTAAGGCTTTCCTCCTTCTCCAAAGCAACCATTGTCTGGCCTCCGGGATACCAAGGCCTCTCATTGGATGAGTGGGGGAGCAGCCAAGAAAAGAAGGGGAGGGAGTGTCTCTCTGACAACAGCAGTTGCTCAGGCCTCACTGCCCACTATCTTCCTTCTTATTGCTCTTCTGCAATAATACTTGGAAAACTTTCAGTCTTGGGCACAGTTCTATATACTGATACATTGCAGACCATCTGTAGTGCTCCTAGTTCCAAAAGATTACAGAAACACACTAAAGTTTTAATGCATTTTTGCTTTATCTACTTCTCCTGATCAAGTGCCCTTGGAGAAGCAATAAAAACAAAGGGTTTATTTAGTATATTTAGTAAGAATGGGAATTCAAAAAATGTAAGTCCCTGTATTTATTTTCCCATTTGCTGTTGCTGGAATACTTGTGGTTTGTTTATTTTTTTAAATTTAAATTTTTTAAAAAATCTTAATTATTGTTTGTAAAATGTATCTGAATTAATGTTCTCTCCAATTTATCTCTGCATGATTGAGGTCCTTATTAAATCCCTCATCTAAGTGTTTTTCTGATTTCAGTTCAATTTTTCCTCTTGCTTAAACTGTTTAGGAAAAAAAAAAATCCAGATACATTTGTTTTCCTGCTTGACTGTCACAGGAGCACAGTGAAGCAATTCAGAAGCAATTCCTAAGGCTTAACGATGCATTTTGTAAGTGTTGCTAAATTAATATAGAAAGTCTGCTTGTTCAGCTGATAAATGGCAGCATTTAAGTTCTGATCCTTTCCCACTAATTTAACTTTGCACAAACAACTGTGTTATTGTGCAGCAAAGAGCTAGGACATAGGATACTTTATGTATGCATTTTTCTTCTTCATTATCTTCCTCTTTTTTTTTTTTTTTTAATGAAAGCTGTCTGCAGCGTGTATCAATAGATAAACCACTTTAACTAAGAGTTCTGGCCATTTTAGGTACAACTGATACATTAAAGCTATTTTGAAAACTACAGTATTTTCCAGATGAATTTAGTTAAGTTGAAATATCATCAATTTAAGTCTTAGGACTTCTTTCATTCTTTTTTTTAAAGAGTTAATGTTTAAAACTCTTAGAATAGTTTGGCATTGTTCCCTGCCCTGAATAGCGTGTCAGCTGAAACACATTGCCAACGCAAACGAAAAGACAGTTTGAAAGAGTATAACCATGCAGAATTCCCCTGTGGTTTCTCTTAAAGAGGTCTTGTTTTTTCCCCCCATTTTACCATTCTCCTTTCTCAAACACAACTTGCTTCCTTTTATAAATGCCAACATCTTACTTTTGAAATATTTTGCACAAGTCAATGCAAACCAAGACATCATTTATGCATGCCCCATTGAACGAATGGGAACTGTTCAGGGTACGTTGTGACACTACCCTTGAGCCATTCTTTTCAAAGTGATGTGCTCAGGAGAAGTTCCTGGTAAATTTTATCTGTTGTAATGTCCCCCATTCCTTCTTCTGTTAACCATGGAAAATGCAATTTCCTTTGGAGAAGCCCTGGAGATTTATTGTCCTTGAAATGGTTTCTTTACAAATGTACAGACTGAACAGGGTCTGATTCATAATTATGAGGCAGTAGTACTGTTTGATACCTGTATACACTGGTGCTTTACCTTCTGTGCAGACGCGTGTGAAAGAGTGATCTACACCTTCAAATCCACAAGAACATGCAGTGACTTGCACTAAGGAGCTAGGGCCACAATCCTAACCCTACTACTACAATCCTACAATCTACTCAGAAGTTATTTTGTTCAATGGGGCTTACTCTCAGGAAAGTATGGTTAGGATTGAAGCCTACAAGTGTTTGCTACATATTTGAAGATACACCTTTCCTCTTCAAATTTTACAGGTATTGCTAACAAGAAATTGGCATGGAATTAGGGCCAAACCACATGTTTTGTGGGCAGGCCCAGTTATGCAATAGCCTGAAGCAGCTGTTTCAAGTGGTGTGATGAGAAGGAGATGAACTGAGAAGGGGTGTCTCACACACCACATTAGCCTGCCCATGCACCCGCCCTTTCTGGCCTACTGCCTGTCTAGCCACCCTGTGCTCTTTTCCTCCTCATGCCCATGAAGGATCAGGGCAGTGGCAGCCCACTTCTTCCAGCGCCACTGCTACAAGCAGTCACAGTGGCCAGAATGGAGAGAGAAGGCAGTAGAGAGCTTTCAAAATAAAGACTGGTCCACCTCCCTCTTGCAACCCCTCCTACCTCCACCTCCTGCTTGTCCCCAGCCTGCTACTTCTTCAGTACACAGACTGGGCAGAGCATGCTGGGAGTGAAGTCCTCTTTGGTTACCAGTATGCTGCACCCAGCCTATGTGTTTGAAGTATCAACTGAGCAGAAACTAGCTGATGATGGAACAAAAGCTAAAAAAAAGATGCTGCTCCACACTTCTCTCTCTTTAAATGGTCAGGGCAGAAGGAGGAAGTGGCAGAGCTTTAAAAGGGGGAGATTGAAGGGGACCAGAAATTATGGTACTGCTTCAACTTGGGCCAGTGCTGTTTGTGGGAAATACGTGACTGGATCTCCTGAAACCTTTTCTCCCTGCCTAACTACTGCTCTGGAGGTCCCAATGTACCAACACTTAACAATATGTTGTCCACTTTGCTGCTGGTAACAGGTGCTGGAGACAGTTTGCATCAGGGAATCAACATGAAAGGAAAGAATTAACCTGGCTTTCTCTGCACTTTGGTCCTGATTCAATCACCTGCACACACCTATGGCTGCTTTTAGGAAAAGAAAAAGAGATTGACCCAAATTACACAATATATTTACCATGTGATGATGTAGTAAAGGCTTACCTTTACTCCTGTGTACTAGATGCATGGGAGAACAATTGTATTGAGCACATCATCAATCTGTGATGATTGATCTCTCCCTTCTTTTTCCCCTATATATTTCAAACCCATTTTTACCTGCCCCACAGGTGTAAACATTTGGTCCCTGTTGCATATATGCAACTCTTTGCCACAGGAAGTAGTGATGGCATCTTGCCTGCATGCCTTTAAGAAGGGATTGGACAAATTTCTGGAGGAAAAGTTCACTACTGGTTATAAGTCATAGTAGGTATGTGCAAACTCTTGGTTTTAGAGGCAGACTGCCTCTGATTGCCAGATGCAGGGGAGGGTACCGGGACACAGGTTGTGTCTGTTGTCTTGTGTGCTCCCTGGGGCATTTGGTGGGCCGCTGTGAGATACAGGAAGCTGGACTAGATGGGCCTTTGGCCTGATCCAGCGAGGCTCTTAAGTTCTTATTTTCTTAATGTTGGGCAGAAACAGCTTCAGGAAAGTTTTAGTGTACAGTTCAGTAGGAAAAAGTCTTCCCTGAAACACTTTAAAGTCAGTGCTATTGGAGAAATGGCCAGATCTCCCTGGTTTTGTTCTCCTGGTGTCAGTGGAGTTTTGGACTACTAATTTTGGACTTATCATAAGGTCAGATCAGGGAAAAGGAGGGAGTTACCAGTTCTAGGACTGCCTCCCCACTCTGTCACAGAGCTGTATCAGCAATACAGAGGGTCTTTATGCTTTCCTCTGTGCCAGTTTCCTGTAAAAAAAAAAAAAAATCCAAAATGTGACTATTTAACCCTTAAAGTCCCATTGCAGAAAATGGATGGGGGTGGGGCAGCTGCACTGGCCCATGAAAGGATTTTAGAATGCAACTGGCGATGTGTGGAAAGGTGATGGGAACTGCAGGTAGTACTCAGTCTTGGTTGACCAACATGAAATTAAGGGAAGTGGTGGTCCTGGGAAAGGAACTACAGTGTATATTGCAAGAGATAAAAGAGGTGTGATGAGGTTATTTTGGGAGGCAGAGTACTGAGGACCCAGTCCTATCCAACTTTCCAGCACTGGTGTAGCCACAATGCAGCCCTGAGGTAAGGGAACCAATGTTCCCATACCTTGAGGCGGCCTCTGTGACTGCCTTTTCACCACAGGATGCAGTGCACACCACATTGGCACTGCTGCACTGGCACTGGAAAATTGGATAGGATTTGGCCTTGATTCTGCTACTAACTCTCTTCAGCATCTGAAACCCATAATTTTCCAGTGACAAAGAAAAGGTCTGAACCCTGGGCATTTGCTGAGTTTAAAATTTGGCCTTCTAGCATATTTGGACTTGACACTTAGCCCTGTGGCAGCAGAATAGTCCAACTTTCACTGATTGCCTGAGATTGGTGCGATGAATTATTATTATTATTATTAACAGTATTTGTATACCACTTTTCAACTGAGTTCACAAAGTGGCTTACAGAGAAAATCAAACAAACAACTAATGGCGCCCTGTCCCAAAAGGGCTCACAATCTAAAAGGATGCAAAAGAACACCAGCAGAAAGCCACTAGAAAAGACAGTGCTGGGGTGAGGAGGGCCAGTTACTCTCCCTCCGCTAAATAAAAGAAGAGCACCCACTTACTTACCCAGGTAGCAGGGGTAAATTTCAGCTATTTCACTAAGGGCACAATCCTAACTCACTTTCCAGCACCAACATAAGGGTAATGCAGCTCTGAGGTAAGGGAACAAACATTTCCTTACTTTGAGGAGGCCTCCATGAGTGCTACCCAACTGCAGAATGCAGCACATGTCCCATTGGCACTGCTCTGCCAGTGCTGGAAAGTTGATTAGGATTTGGGCCTAATTCAGTAGCATCGCTGATTTGCCTTTTGGTAGAGCTGATGGCTTGAGTTACTGAGTTGATATGTCCGGAGCTGTTGCTCTAAATACCTTTCTGTGGCCCACTTGCTTTCTAAAATCTGGATTATACAGATGGTTTAATGATAATAGGATGGTCAATTCTTGTAGATGGGGGCAGATGGCAGTAATTTCCTGGGTGGCCTTTTGGTAAGGTAGAACTCCATGGCTTGGATTTACAGAGTTCCTTGAAGATCCCCAAAAGCTCAGGCACGCCCAGTGGGAGTTTTGACCTTCTTTTCTTTGAAGAACAGATTTCCTCATATACTGTATCACAAATTACACTGAGAAACCTCCTCAATTTCCAAAGTGATTTACCATTCAGTATGAGGGGGTGGTTGTTGGCTACTGTTCTAATGTATACTCAGAAGGAAGACCTGAGTACTGCAGGGCATCTTCCATTGATTTTTTTCCCAGTGTCAATCTTCTTTCCATGCAAGAGAAGGGGGGGGGGGCAGGCTTCCATAATTGCTGACTCTCTCTCTCTCTCCCCCCCTCTTTCTTGTGTGTGTGTGTGTGTGTGTGTGTGTGTGTGCGCGCGCGCGTGTGTATTTTCATCGTGGTTTTCTAATATCACTCAATACTCAATCAAACAGGTTTAAGTCAAATCTCAAACGTGACCTTATGCAGAATCAGTCCTAGTAAAAACAGCTCCATCAATGCTTTAGGAACTGAAAGTCCCTGAGCCCTTTTGAACTCAGGTCATCTTAAGTGGACTGTCCAGCGATGACCTTCTGTAACACTGCCAGTGTTGTTGTTATTGTCCTCCTCCTCCCCAAAAAATCTTGCAAAAATGCCTATAAAGTGGCCTGGTTCACACGAGAAATGAAGTATGAGATCTCATAAAGACATTATACCATGAATGCTCTCTTTCTGCTACTCTAAGAATGGGTGGCTTGGAGGGTGAAAGGGTAGCATTTACATTTAAATACACCTATTGGGAACACACAAACAGAAGACTAAAACCATGGAACCCTTTTTGAAACCTTTGGGAGTTTTTGAAGCCTCTTTGATTCTTTTCATAACAGCCCTTTGCTCTTTCTCAAGCAAGCAAATATGGGAAGCAAAAGGACTCACTCCTCTGCTGAAAAGAAACTAAACCCTAAAGATCTTTGCATTGGTGGGACTTACTGGCTAATTATTTTTAAAGGGATCAATTTAATTTTCATGTACATTCAGCACTCCAATGCATCACTAAATTCTAAGCATGTTTCTCGGAAGAACTCTTGAGTTGAAGGTTCTTCCCAGGACTTTTTCTGTTCAAAAGTGGGGGCTGGGGCGTTGTGTGTTCGAGGTGGGAAAGGTTTCATGAAACTGCTTCCCTCACCTTTTCAGTTGCTGCTGCACCTGCTCTGTAGTTCAGATGGCAGCATTCTGCTTTTGGTTTCTGGCAGGGAGCATTTCTTTTGTTCCAGAGGAGGAGAAGGGTTGCCCTCACTCTGATTGTGCTTCACAACTCATCACACCTTTCCTTGGCCATGAAGCAAGGGGGGATGGCTACCTGCCAGCAATCAGGAGTGAAACCACTGCCAGTGGTATGCTCATTTCATATTTCATGCCTGAAGCCCCACCTCCAGATCACCAAAATACCCTTCTAAATCAGGGGTCTCCAAACTTTTTGGCCAGAGGGCCGCATCAAATGTCTGGCACGGTTTAGAGGGCTAAAAAAAACATTTAAATATAAAATTTATATAAATAAATTAGAGATGGAACTTAGATGTGTGAATACATGAATGAACGGGCTCATTCAGTCAATCTCTCTGGCCCTTAGAACACCCTCCAGATGCAACCAGAGCATAGTTCCAGTCATGTTTGGTAAAGTGGGCCAGGTGCTTTCAGGAAACAAGAGGCTGGCCACGGGCCGGATAGAGGCTTGCAGCGGGCTGCATCTGGCCACTGGGCCGGGGTTTGAAGACCCCTGCTCTAAATGAACAAATGTACAGAATTATGAAGCGAAGTGGGGATGGGATTTTGGCCCAACACTACTTGGAAGAATGATCCAATTCGGATCTCATTCAACAAGAGATACTTCCAAGTAATATATTTAACACTGAACACTTATACACATGCTCCTCAAGGTACAGATATTCAACTTATGGGCAGCTGCATTGGTGCTTTTGCACAGGCACCGAATATGCTTTGCTGGTGCTCCTGTGCAGGCGTGATAGTGCTGGGTGGGCAAGAACTAGCTACTTTCTGCCCCACGTTGGTTTCAAGTTGCGTATCAACCTTCAGAACCTAGCCTACCTATAAGTAGGGGGCTTGTGTCCCAGTCAATATCCCCCACCAGCCTGTGTGATTCCAGGAACCAGCGGAACCTACAGAGCACATGCTGCATTCTGTGGTGGGTGGGCAACCAGGAAGCCCAGAAGATGTAAGTGAAAATTTTTACTTACATCCTTGTAAGCTCTTGGCTGTCAAAGGATCTCCTCAGACCTATGTAGCTGGAATAAGTCTAAGAGCCTCAGGAGAATGTTGGACTGGGAAAAGGGGGATAGGAACGCAGCATGCACGACTGCTGCCAAGATCTCCCCGTTTGGCCCTCAGACTGCCCCCCTGCCCAGCCTGATCCACTCCAAACCCACCCCCACTGCCACCATACCTGCTTTGGCACAGCCCGTGTGAGTTGTTGGCACATGTGCTGGGCCTCTGGCCATTTGCACTGGTGGTTCTTCAGCACATGACAGTAGTGTGCCTTTTGCAATGCCGAATTCTGATCTCTGATCACAAGATCAGCTGCTGTAAGTCCCATATCGGATTACACTGCCTGTATATAATAGCTTCCTACACCTTTCCAAATCTGTTTGCGTTCTCTTCCTGAACTGCTTTGTCAGTCTGGATGGCAGTGATACCATTATAAAACTGAGAATGGTTTTAGAGAATGGTGCACTAAGGGCACAGTCCTAACCAGGTCTACTCAGAAGTAAGTCCTATTTTGTTCAATGGGGCTTACTCTCAAAAAAGTGTGGTTAGGACTGCAGCCCAAGGGTGCCAGCAGCCCTTTGCATGGCAGAGAACCCTCCAAAAGCCCCTTTGCACTATGCAGAAGAATACAGTTGCTTTTAGGGATACATTGATTGCTCGGTGACATCAACAATCATTTCGCCAATCCACACCTTCATGTCAGGCTCATTTACATGCCAAGCAACCAGTGTCTGAAAGCAAGAGTGGACAAGGATGAATGTGAGCATTTAGGGGTGAGCCCAGTTGGCATTTGCAAACCCACCCACTCAGCTACAACCCATCTTTATCACCACATTCCCATAAACATAGCCCTGTTCCCATTCTCCCCATTGGAAGGCATATGCTAGTTTTGCTATAATGATGTCAGCATTCCACAGACTGTAGTAGATGGTGTTGGCAGGGTATGATGTTGCTTAACTTTCCCAGAGAAAGTGAACAAACATCTTCAGTGTATGCCAAAGAATGACTTATGAGTGGCAGAACATTTTTTGCCACCTGGAGCAAATAGAAACCAAAGCAGTGTGAAATGAGGACCTATTTATTGCCAGCATGATCAGGCAGCCTCTTGTCTAAACTCAGCAAAACCTCGAAACCCCTTGGAATCCAGCTGTAATCCTTTTTCCTTGTGCCTTTTGCAAATAAATACCTTATAACAAAAATCAGATAAATTTCCCCATACAGATCCAGAAACTCAAATTATATCCTTTTCTTTGATGCCCAAACTGTTCAAAACTCATTTACTTCCAGCAAACCTAATGTATGTGGGTACATGAGACCCAATTTTAAATTCTGTGTAGTCTAAGTTTATCATACTCAGCTACCAATTACAGAGTTTGAAAAATCTGATCCAGCTTCTCTGTCACTATTACTTGCCTTGCTAAGAAATCTGCTTTTGTTTATATTGTTGTTGTTGTTGTGTATTGCTGATAAAGCTTAATGGCTAGAATTTTGTAAGAAAACAGTTCCTGCCCAAGGAATTTATAATCTTGTTATAATCTCCATATTTTGTCTGTAGATGCATGCATTTTGTAACATGAAAAGGGAACACTAGCTCATCACAGCTAAAGCCTATGCGTATCTATTAAGAAGTCCCATTGAGTTCATTGGGACTTACTCCCAAGTGTGTATGGGATTGCAGCCTGTTTTTCATCCTAATATATATGCAGGGAGGATACCATAGGAATTGTAAATCCCATAGAGATCCCTTAGGGATGTTACAGAATACCTGTGGGGACCCCCCTCTATAACCTGTAAGATTCATTTGGTTTGTTGTTGTGTGACTAAAGCACATCAATTTATGAACATGGGCCTCCACTTCCGAGGTTTATATCCTGCCCTTTCTCCAGGAAGCTCAATGCTGCAATGGTGTTTTTATGCCTGGACTGACAAATGCTGCCTTCCCATCCCTGTCTCTCACCCCCTTACCTAGCAGTAGTGATGTTTTTTGCCCAGCCAACAGGTGAGTTAATTGATGCTCCTATTCCTTCCAAAAGGGAGAGGGAAGGCGTGGACAAGGAAGTCCAGGAGAGCCCGCTTCAGGTAGGTGCATGGATGGCTTGCAGTGCACATTTAGTTTCTAATTTATTCCACGACATAACTGTTGAGAAGTCATTTAGGTATTCTGCTTTTAAAAACACACATAACATATGTACACAGGGGAAGAGTAATGAGTTCAGGGATCCAGTCTAGTGGCCATCAGTGCAGCTGTATAATCTGGCAGTGAAAGAAAATCGGGGATGAGGGTGAAGGTGCACAAAAGTTTATTATCACCCTCAAAACAGTGCAGCACCTGCACCAGTGGCCCAGGAGTTATGGTTGCAGTTCATAAAGCCGGCCAGCATAAGGCCTGGATAGGATTGGGCCATAAATGTAGTTGCAAATGAAAATTCTAAAAATCAGAATCCAGTCAGAACAAATTCTGGATTTGACTAGTAAATGAGAGAAGCTTGATTAGGTTGAAGCCTGGTTGAAATTCAGTAAAATTCAGACCACGATTCTGAGCAGCTGTTGTTATAGCCCATTTACTATGAGCCCATTTACTATGAGGACCTAGTATCAGGAAATGTTGGCATTTCAACCTTGGTTTTCTTGCTTTCCAGCTGGAAATGCCAGTTCTTCTTCAGCTCATGAGGTGTGTAACAACTCAAAGCCCACAGAATACACAATTGGAAGGCTCCATCTTTTAGAAATGTCAGATTCGACACGATTAGTAGACTACCCTCTCTATCCATACTGACTCTTGCCTCAACTGAGGATAGCCTGCCAACACTGAATTTTATGTACATTAATCTAGTGATTATGAATGTTGTAATGACACTTTTGTCATATGCATTTTGCAGCTGATGATTTCCTGTAGGCTTGTCTGGGACTGAGAAGTGGGTGATATGCCTTTAAATATTTTAACAGCGCTAATGAAATGTCTGCCACTGCAGCACATTGCATTCAACTCATGTACATTTTGTGCACTGTGTACACATGAGAGCTGATCTCTGTGTGCATATAGTTATTCATGAATTACATTAACTGTATATTCAACCATATACGTGATACTTTCTTTATAAATGGACAAGTCTCCATATTGACATTTAAAAGGCACACATGCACAATAATTCACATGAAAATGTGTATGCACATATAGACACCTGTGTACGTGTACCATGTACAATGTAAAACACTCTTTCTTTAGGAACACAGGGAGTTGCTCTGTACTGAGTCGGACCATGCTCAGTGAGATCTACAGCAGCTTTCCAGGGTCTTTTCCAATTCTCTCTGGAGATGTCAGGGACTGAACCTGGGACCTTCTGTGTGCACAGTATGTAATTAATCCCTAAGTTACAGTCCCTTTGCCTTTCTTTTTGTTTATAGCCCATGGAATGCTGAAGTGTTAGAATGTGAGCAGTGAAGTGAAGTGTTAGAATGTGAGCAGCAATTGAAGGTAGAACCCCTGGAGGGTGTGAGTATGCAGTACCATTCTGTGCATTGATCTCATTGCAATATATAGACTTCAGACACAATGCTTTATTTCAGGGCTCATATTACTTGGAGTCCAGAATGGGATTGTTCTCTTCAGGTTTAGGCTTTTTCCAAGCATTCTTTGAAATCTCAGCATGATCTGGACAATTCCAAATGCTTCCCTGACTGTCTTCTGTTGCAGCTGGTTTCCCTCTTTGGTGTTTTTGAGCCCCTCTTCTTTTTTGCAAAACTGGCCTTCTAGCACAATCACTAGAGCGGTGATTTTCAACCTTTTTCTCACAGCACACTGAAAAGTCACTAAAATTTTCAGGGCATACCATCAGTTTTTTTCTTTTTAGAACCGACAAGGCATGCCACACAGCCAGCTAGGGGATCAAATCCCCCAATGGCTTTACTTATAAATGACCCTCCCCCAAACTCCTGTGGCACACCCACAGACCATTTGCGAGTGGCACACTGGTTGAAAATCACTGCAATAGAGTGTGAGGCTATCCTTACCAAGAGTCCAGGTGAGCTGGCAAACTACAATTCCCATGGATCCTTGCATTGGTAATTTCCTTTTAAAATGGCTGCTAGGTCTAATGGATCCCCAAGGAGCAGCTTTCCCTGTTGCGGCCCCCTCCCCATTATGGAGGGCAAACTTTGAGGGAGGCAGAAAGGGATCAGGATACAACTCAAAATGGTCCAAGCTTATATACAAGCTTCATGAAACTTTAAAGAGATTTTGGCTAAGACTACAAAATTTACTACTGATGAATGGGAATGGGGAAGGGGACAGCTTGTTTCCAACTCCCCCCATTCCAAAACCTGACATAATTCATGGTGTAACTGAAATTGGTTCATCAGAGCCCTGGCGGAAGAGGGGGTAAGCCTGCCTCTTGCTTGCCCCTGTATGGGGAGACCCTCACCCCGAATTCTATTCCTCGAAGTGGTTAGGTGTTTTGCTGGTCTGTGATGGAACTGTGGGAGTGGCTTTTTATTTATTGATGATATAGAATTTTCAACTGGATCTGTCCAGATTCTAGCTTTCCAGCATATTCTAAGGTAGCATTTCTCAAAGTATGCTCTTGGGAGCCCTGGGGCTCCCAGAGACCCCTTCAGGGGTTCCACTAGTAGCACACTGTAAGTGGCTGCTGTTTGCCCCTGCCTGGTTTGCTTATCTGTCCTGTTTGTGGCTCTCCTTCCTCATTCCCCTCCTTTTCCAGCTGTTTGCTGATATTTGGTTATTTGGTATTCAGTGCTGTGCCACTCCATGCATTCGCTGTTACTCTGAGGCTCTCTGACATGTGCTGGGTGGGCTGCATAAGACTTCTTTTGGGCTTGTATATGGTTGGCAACCTTCAGTCTCGAAAGACTATGGTATAAGCCTACAGCACCCAGTATTCCCATGCAGTCTCCCATCCAAGTACTAACCAGGTCTGACCCTGCTTAGCTTCCGAGAAACTCTGGAGATCAAAATGTGGGAGTACTGCTGTTCTCAGATATCCACTCCATCCTGTATGTTAAGTGGGCCCATCAGCAAGGTTGGGATGTACATTGTTTTCATGCGCATGCATTTGCATTTATGTGCACTAGAACTGAGCTGCAACTGTGCCTACTCAGTTTTAGAGACTCAACAATTCAGCTGAAACCTGAAAAGCTATAACTCTAGCAACTTAGACCATGAACATTTTAAAGCAGCACCCCTGATATTTCTCCAAAAGACAAAATAGGGACAAAGAAATCTCTGGGTGACAGGTAACTCCTCTTAGCCTAGCCTTTCCTCACAGAATGATTGTGAGGCTAAAATGGGTGCATGGAGAAAAAAATATATGCTACCCTGAACCCCTTGGTGAACAGTAGGGATAAAAATGTAATAAAGACATTCCATCATAGGTGAGGAAGGAAGGCAAGTGTCCATCCTTAAAATCACCTTGCTATCCTATCTGAATTAGAATATTTATTATGGATTTGTACTACTTAGGAAGATTGTGATTTGAGAAACAGAGTTCCTCTCCCAAGAATCTGTGATTCCCCTTCTCTGCCCACCGAATTATAACCTCCCCCCCCTTTCTGGAGCATTGAAAGAAAACTTGATGAGAGAAGCCTACTCAACATTTTTAGTAGTAGGTTTATATAAACTGTTAAAAGCTTGTTTGCTTTTGGGGGGTATCAATGGCCGTTTAAATTTGCTGGTTTGTACTTTTACTTGCTGTAAACCACTTTTAGCATATTTGTATATGGAAAGGTGGTATTCAAATATAATTGATTATGACTTTGTTGACTGGACCAGAGGGAGGCTGGTGGCTGATGAGCTTGGCTGGGAGGGAGATGGATCAGCAGAGTTGTGAAAAACCTGTAGTAAAGTATTTTTAATGAAGAGCAGGTTCTTTATTGCTGAATTGCTCAGCTTCCCCACAAAACAGGACTTTCTGTTCTGCTAGGTTTGGGAGGAAAGGTTCAAGTCTTTAATGGGAAATAAAGTTGTAGATTTCATTTAGCTCAGTTTTTATTTATAACCTTCCTCTATATCAGGGGTGTCCAAAGTTTTTGGCAGAATGGCCACATCGTCTCTCTGACACTGTGTCAGGGGCCGGGGGGGGGGGGAAGAATTAATTTAAATTTCAAATTTGAATAAATTTACATACGTTCACATAAATGAATATATTAAAGATGAACTTAGATGAATGAGTGAAGGTCTTGCAATAGCTCAAGGCCAATAAAAGGCCTTGCACAAAGCAAGGCTGGCCTTTCCTTTTCTGCTGCTACTGCATCACAGATGTGAAACAGCAAGCAATGGAAGGAAACCTCATCCCACAGCTCACGTGAGAGGTCAAACAGTTGCCCTCACGCTGAGAGCAGTTGCATCCAGCCAGTGTGTGCTCCAACAAATCACTGGAGGGCAAGAGGCTCATTAGAGACTGGGAGCTCTCTGAGGGCCACATTGAGAGGCCTCGAGGGCCACAAGTGGCCCCAGGGCTGGGGTTTGGGCACCCCTGCTCTATATACTGTGAATAAGCAATTATGGCAGGTTTCAAATATTCCAAACCTTTCACCTACGGTTTTGAATTCTTACAACATTCTGCAGAGTAAAATAGGGGGTTACACTGCAGGGGGTTACATTTTGGCTGAGTCTACACATACAGCAGAATGAGGTGGGGATGGGGAACAAGCCTACTGTGTGATTGGGTTCCACATATTGGTTTTTAAATGCAATAGCCGCTGTGCAGGGCCTGGTCCTATCAGGACCAAAGTGAGGGGGGAACTTTTGCTCATTGCCCTGCTGTTGTCCCAATCTGGATCAGGCCCCTGCAGCTGCCTGATCAGCTGCCTGATTTGCCTCAGGATGTAAGTTCCCACTCTGTATCATGTGTAGACTAGGTCCCATTTCTGCAATTGTGTTTTATTCTGCATTTTTCACATTGCAAATTCTTTTCCCACTACTTGCCATCAGCCTTCAAGATGTGATAGATAAATATCCCCATAAATAAGTGGATAATTCAATTGGATGCCTCATTTCCAACTGCTTTCGAATAATTGTCAAGCTACCACTCACTGCACATGCCCTTGTTTCCTTCTTCTCTGAAAACGTTGCAAGGGTTTGGATAGAGACAGAGCTCCTTTATCACCGTGATAAACATGATGTTCTCCTCACACAAAGTTCTTGTCATGAATGACCTTTCATCTTGGAACTGCCACGACCTTCTTATTAATGCTGTGCTGTGCAGCTTGCAGAAGCCAGAGTGCGGGTGGGGTTGGGGGGGAGGAGAGAGAGAAAGGACATGATACGGCTCTTGTTTTTAATCCAGCTAATTAAAATCTGCATGCGCAGAGTGTAACTGAGAATGTAGCATTCGCCCACCACTTTCCCACAGGCAGGGAATAAAGGTCTTCAGTGTGGCAGAAGCTAACCGGGCTTTGGAAAACAGAGAACAGAGCTCACAATTCATCCCAGCATCTCTTATCAACTCTGTGGAGTCCCACTCCCCGCCCCACGGCCAGCAACTTTGCTACAACAGAACCCAGCTCTCTCTATTGCTTGCTGCATCCTACTAAAATGTGATAAAAGCTAAAAATATGTTCATTCTTATTTGCCAGTCTCCAAATAGAAGTCCATTTCCAATGATCCTTTCAAAGTGGCCGTGTTTTGTATTAAACCTGTTTACTGATAGGCTGTTTATGCTGCCAGGAAACAATTTGAATGGCATGCTTTAGCAGTTAGCCCTCCATATGGTTTCAGTGTGAGACTGCATTTACTGAAATATCACTGTTACTAATAAGGAAGCTTTCTTGAAAGGGTAGTGGTTTTTGCAGTGCAGAAACCATCTCTGTTCAAATGATGTTAGTTCTGTTCTGCTGAATGCATGAAAAGAAAAAAGTGCTGAGTGCAGACCGAGAAACTTTAGAAAGAGGAGAGTGAATGTATTTTCACCTTTCTTTATTTACAGGGAAATCTCCTCATATGCTAATTCATATAATATTTCCATACAATTCATACATAAGTATGGATTTATTCCACTCATATTTAATAATGATCCTCCCCCCTTGCAATGATTATATTTTTGCTATATGGTGTTGCAGCAATACGAAATACTATGTACAAATGATAAAATGGCAAGGATTTTTAACCTTTTGGTGAGATTCCTATGTAAATGTTTGACTGTGTAAACTCATCCTAATCTTGAGCTTGTTCCAATTTATTTATTTAAAAAAAGGTGTTTTGGAGCTTAAGAAAATTGCCTGGTAGCACTGGTGATCCGGGCCCCTGTGCTGCTTGGGGCCAGGACTGCAGAATACCCCCCCCCAAACAGGAAAGAATGCTGCCCCCCCATTGCGTCTGGGGACCTTTGGAGGGCCAAGGAGGGAATGCACAGCCTCCTCCGGCCCTCTGAAGGCCTTCTAAGGAATCTGGAGGGCCTTTAAACCTCATCCTTAGAATTTTTTTAGGGCTAGGGAGTGTGCACATGGCCTCTCTGGCCCTTCAAAGGCTTCCAGATGGGGCAAAGAAGGCAGTGGGGGGCAAGGAAGGTGCCGCCACCCCTGCAGGTGTGGCCTCCCAGGGCATTCAACTTCCCTATGTACACCAGTGCCTGGTAGGGTTGACAAGTCTGACTGAAGCATTTGCTGGAGCCTTTATTCTCAGCATGTCCCAACAGTGAACATTTCTGGAAGCACTTAACTTTTTTCTGTTCAGGCCTCCAGAATTCCTTCCGGTAGTCACCTGGAGATTGATGCTAATTCCTGGAAATTCCAAGTCATTCTTGGAGGATTGGCAACTGGAGATTTTGCTCAATGTTGGCATGGCAAGCCAGGAAGGCTGTGTGGTGCTGGATGGCACCCTGTAAGTGCACCATGGCGCCTTGGGTCACCGTGACATACACTTTGAGATCCTCTGTCCTAGAGTTATTAATTCTCACAACCCTAGTGAACCTTGTTGGAAGCAGGGGCTAGTTTTCTTTCTCCTTTGCCAAAATACGCATGAACAGTGAGTGCTTCAGGTTTTGGGGTCCATAGGCAAGGTGGCCACTGTGGTCTGTCTACTCCTTGGCGCTGTCACTGCTGTTTATTTAGTCGTGTCCAGGATTGCCAACTCTGACTGAAGATTCCCAGTATGACATAATGTCAGTGAGCCAAGGAGGCCCTGTTAAAATCTCCAGCATTGCTTTCAGTAGTCGTCTGGGAAGCTGATGATTCCTGGAGCCTCCAGGCCAATCCTGGAAGGTTGGCAATCCTCGTTACCACTCCATCTGGGCCCAATCTGTACCCCCACTCAGATGGAGAGGGTAAGGTGCATGGGAGGTAGCTCTTCTTACTCTCTTGTCACTGACTTGAAGAGGGCAGGAGGCGAGAAGAGGACAGAGCAGGGCTGCTGTCACTGTGGGGGTAGGCAGTGAGCCCATTGCTGGGGTGTGGGCCCCAGGTGGTATGCAAAAAGTGCCAACCCCTATCTTTGGTCCTGCACATGAATCTAACTAAGAAATACTACATTTCCCTGGGGTGACTAATTTGTAAAAGGTATTTCAGCACATCCTTGAGCAGGAAGAATAGCAAGGTCTACAAAAGGTACCAGAAGCAGAGCCTCTGAGAGGAATTTTATCAGGGAACAAAGTTTCTTTTGAGCCCCTATGCAAAGGGGGAGAGATGAAACGGAACAGGGGAGAGTGGTGATAGGTGAACAGAATGGGAGCAGGGGGAGTGAAACAGGGGAGGGTCAAAACAGCTGGAAATGTCTTTGGAGCCCGGGTCTACCCACCCATTTGGCATTGGCAGCTAGATACAGTAATATGGAAAACCAAACACACTCCTAAGTCTCTCTAAAATCTTTTGAATATACAAAATTATGCAGAAAATTAGCATCATCATATTCAGGCTCACACTAGAATGGAAAGTGTCCTGGGTGAACTAAGGCTTACCTCTGCAGCAACTGTAGTCCTACAGCTGTGTCCCTGAACTCTTATACACTCCTTCATGGTAAGCAGATCCACAAGCCAGAGAGCTACTGTAGCAGGCCAGTTTTCTCCCAGGTTTAACACTGTGTTAAGGAGGGTCATATATGCATTCCTCGGCCCAGCATATATGACTTACCATTGACTGCAGTAGCTCCAGCTGCATGCTCGAGGTAGTGTCCCCAGCATCCCATGTGGATCACAAGTCTGAGTAGATAGGAAATGGTAAGATCCCAGGAAATTTCTGGGCCCCCTCCTTTGGCTCCTGGGCCCCTTTTTGACCCGGGTACTAATTACCCCCTTTACCCACCTCTCCTAGGCCCTGGCCAGAAGCAACTTGGATATTAATCTTTTTCAGCAGGTGAACTCTACAGAAAAGCATTCACTTGTCATAATTTGAGGCTGAGGCACCTGGCATTGCACACAGGCTCCAAGCTGGTCTGGTGAGCCCTCCATGGGACTCAACCCTCTTTGATCTTTTCCTCTCTCATTAGAGAGCGACATATTCTGCCACAATTTCCTGCTGGGATTGAATATTTGGAAGGTTACTGGGCTGCGTGAATTAAATATACAGCCCAAAGAGAGCCACTTTTCACAGTTCCCATGAGCAAAGTATCTGCATGTGAGCATTTCCGAGCGATGACCACAAATAATGGCTCCAGCAGCTGTGCGCTTAGCTATGCCTAGAGCCTTTTCAGGTGCATCTGTGTGTCTCTGCAACATGACATACAGCATTTTCTCTGGGAACTGGATGCAGCCTCACTAGGCTGAACACAATGAAGGAGTTCTTAAGAAAAAAGACATAATAATGAGGTTTCCCCAAATGGTGACAGTTTTGATGTGACCCCTACTCTCAGAATAAGATTGGAAAGGACCCTGGGGCAATAATACTTCCTCACTTTCATAAATTGTGCATCCTTGTTGAAGGTATCTTGAGAGTATTATACTACAAGTTTACATTGGTGTTACTGGTTTAAACGTCATGGGTTTCTTCAAAGGATCCTGGCTACTGTAGTTTGATGAGGGCAGTGAGAATATCTATTTGAGGGATAGAGTGGCGTTGCTTACTTAATCTTGTCCTTACTGTTTTATCTGCACAACAATCCTGTGAGGTAGGTTAGGCTGAGAGAGAATGACCGTTCCAAGATATGACATGGAGCTTTATATTCAAAGATTTGAATCCAGGTCCCAAAGGCCAAAACGCCAGACTACTGCTTAGTATAGGGATTACAGATTAGTTTAGGGATTGAAAGACTGACAGCCCAATCCTATTGTGGATCTCATGACCTGCTGCTGTAAGTCCCAGTATGCTGCTGTCATGTGCTGTGGCACAATGTGATCCATGTGTGCTGCGGCACAAATGGATAGAGGATCCACGCATTGGCAGCAGTGTGCAAAAGCCTGCTGGAGCTGGTAAGGTGGCAGTGAGGATGGTTCAGGGGAGCATTGGGGTGGGGAGTGTGGCAGGTATGGGGAGCTGGCATAGATTTGAGAAGCCCTGTTGTGGGACTTGGTGCTTCCCCTGGGAGACTTTTGGCTGCTTCCTGGCACCCGCTCGATACAGCGATAGCTGCTTTGGCTCTGCTGCTCCAGCAGGTGCCAGGAAACTCAGAATTTGGCTGTCAGTTTCTTACTGTGACCAGTTTGCTGGAAGTTTTGCAGATCAAATCATTCACAGCCATCCATGTGGACTTCACATTCACAGTTCTGGTTGATGTCTCCTCTGCTTCTGTGGTCCTATTGTTATGGACTCTTTTCACATTGTGCAGAATGGGGATGTGGACAGGATTCTTTTAATGCAAGGTTGTCAAATTGCCCTCTTGACCCTTGCTGTAGGCTTATTATGTTTGCCTAGTGGGAAGTGGAGGGAAGGGATGGTGCTGATAGCATTGAAGCTGGCTGTGGTTTGCTCTCTTCTGAAGAAGCCCTCTTTGGACTCCAGGTGAGGCTGAACAGGTTGCAAATAAATCCGGACCAAACAGAGGTTCTCATGGTCCAGAGACTTGTCAGCAATCTGTTCCGAATGGGATTGCACTCTTGCTGCACGAGTAAGTTTGCAATTTGGCGTTCCTCCTGGTTTCCATGCTGCTCCTGTATGGACTCGACAAACTTGAAGGGAGAGGTGAATGCAGGGCTACCATTTTCAGAGACAACTGTCTGCCTGTGTTTTTGTAATGACTTGTACCACCCTAGCTCTGAAGAACCAATTTGTGTCTCAGTTCCAGCTTCTGCATGGCCCACCCTATGCTGTTTCTCAAAGCAAAAGATAAAGTTACCTTCCTATTTACAGGAGAAATAGAATGCTGACGTTGTTGAGTAGTGCCATCAATGTCCAGCCCTTAAGCAAAAATACTATCAATGGAACACTCCTTCAAGCTGAAATTCAAATTGGGATAGTTTTTCCCCTTCCTGTACCAGTTTTATAGCACTCAGATTTAAATAACAGAAACACATACACACACATTACAGCAGAGTAACATATTCTAATTTATGGAAAAAATCTGCTTAGATCAATTGCTTCAGTGAGTAATGCCCTTTGGGCAATCAAGGCAGCTTACAGTTCATTTCATAAACATTTGCTAAATTAAAAAAAGCTGCCTCTGAATGCTTAAGAGTTTGGTTAGAAACAAATTGGTAATGAGCATCATAAATCACATGGGAGTGGGAAAATGTTGGAAAAAGGGTGTCCAAACAATTACTTCTTACTCAACTCGCAGTTTGTCTGGCTTCGTCCCTAAACCATGATGGACTGTGTGTATGAAAGGCGGTATTCTCTCCTTTGCAGTGTGATCCAGAATTCATGCACAGCAATGTTGGCCACCCGTTTTTCTCTTTCTTTTGTTGAAGCTCTTTGAATGAAGCTTGTTGAATGTGTTTTTCATTCTCACAAGTATGTTGCATAGTACAGAGTGCAATATGACACACAGATGGAACTACCATCCATGCATCACATTTTAACATCAAGAGCGGTTTGGTGGAATTTTGCATTTCTGGATTGGTTTGTCTGCATCTGGCACCGGACCTCTACTTTTACAGTGTAACCCTATGCATTCTCACCTGGAAGTAAACTAGAACAAGACTGGACTTACTTCTGGGGAAGTGTGCATAGGATTGTGCTGTTACTGACACAGCATAGCAAGTTTTTCTATTTTATTCTGCTTTTTAAAAAAAGTTATACTGACGTTTTAAATGAAATTTTTGTTATGCCTTTTCAAAGGCCAGTTTATGAAGAAAAGTGGAATATAATTAAAAATAAGCTGTATGTACATACATACAGAGCGGTCCTGAGAAAGCCTCATGTTTTGGAAACCACATGGCAAAGTGATCCTTTAGTGTAGGGGTGCCCAAACCCCAGCCCTGGGGCCACTTGTGGTGCTCAAGGACTCCCAATGCAGCCCTCAGGGAGCCCCCCATCTCCAATGAGCCTCTGGCCCTCTAGAGGCTTGCTGGGGCCTGCACTGGCCTGACGCAACTGCTCTCAGCATGAGGGCGACTGTTGGACCTCTTGCGTGAGCTGTGGGATGAGGACTCCCTCCACTGCTTGGTGTTTCACATCTGTGATATAGTAGCAGCAGCAAAGGAAAGGCCACCTTGCTTTGTGCAAGGCCTTTTACAGGCATTGAGCTATTTCAAGACCTTCATTCATTCAAATAAGTGCATCTTTAATATATTCATTTATGTAAATTTATTCAAATTTGAAATGTAAATTAACTGTTTTCTTCCCTGGCCCCCGACACAGTGTCAGAGAGATGATGTGGCCCTCCTGCCAAAAACTTTGGACACCCCTGCTCTAGTACAGTGGTTCTCAAACTTTTGGCACCAGGACCCCTTTTCTAGAATGAGAATCTGTCAGGACCCACCAGAAGTGACATCATCAAGCAAGAAAATTTTTAACAATCCTAAGCTACAATCCTACCCACACGTACCCAGGAGTAAGTCCCATTGACTATCATTATTAAAAGCATGTACATAGTAGCCTGTTAAAAGTACAGTTCTTTAACATTTCCCCAAATGTAGTCACATACCATGGTAGCAGCAAGTCTAATATATTAAAAATAAAATATTGAAATGAATGGGGACCCACCTAAAATCAGCTCACAACCCACAATTTGAGAAACACTGCTCTAGTGGGGCCTCTAACACTAGTGCCCCCCCCCACAAGGTGGGGAGGGGATCTGCGGACATGCTGCTTTGGGTGCCCAGCAGGGAGAGAAAGCAAGATAGAAATTTTGTAAATAAATAAATACTGAACAGAGGCAGGTAGCTGCAGTGAGTAGTAGCAGCAATGCTCCTCTCGATGTTGAGAAGCTGCAGCCACCAGGCATTTTGATTCCCTCTTAGTGCTGCTATTTTTTAAATATCTTATTATGTCATGATATTACTGTTATCGCATCATCACCCTGCCTCATCTCATAGGGAAAATGGTTAGAGATACATAGAAAGCAAATATAACAGTAGATTCATCAAATAAGATACATACAAATCTTATTGCAAGCAGGATGTGATGTTTTGAGGATGTTAGTGGCATGGCAGTGATAGGCATATTCATCATTTCAATGAAACCTGGGATTTTGTCCCTGTTAATATGAAATATTTGCGGCCGTAACTGTCTTGGTGAGGCACAGGGCTGTTTCTCATTAGTGGTGGTTGTCAGAAAAAATGAATATGCTGCTGAGTGTTCAGTTTCTGGGAAAACGTGGTTGAAACATGAGCAGCTCTCGATTCGGAGCTTGGAGTCAGATGTTTGCAGATGGGATGTTCCCCATTAAGTAATGACTGAGGGCCATATGGAACACATTACAAATCAAAATACTGATTGATGAAGTGCCTGTGGTCAACTTTCTACAGAAATGAGAAATTTGAATTTATTATCACATCAGCATGGGACTGCTTTTACGTACAATCACATTCTGTTTGCCTTTCCACACACACCCCACTCTCCTGCCCTGTTTTCCTCTCCCATTTCCCCCAAATCTTAGATCCACTCTTCTATGATAAACAAAACCTGAGTAGAACTTTCGGGTTGATTTCCATGATGGTCATTAATTTAACGTATGTGCGCTGAGTCAGGATATGCCGCCAGGTAGTAATGAATAGAGCCAGAGCCCTTTTCATGACACCTTCCTTTAGTTGTGCTGCTTATAGCTCCAGAAAAGTCCTTGCTGGAGGTGAATAAGGATAAGCAAAATTTTGTGCTTCTTGTGAGGTTTGGAGGTCTTGGTAGAAAAGGGACCCCTTCTCAGCAAAGGCTGATGACTAATCCAAAGTCACTCAGTGAGCTTCTTGGCTGGTATCTGAACCTCAGTCTACCTGGTCCTACTCCGCCAACACCAATTGCTGTTTGTCTTCTTGCTGTACATATAGTGGACCCTTGATATCTGTGGGGGATCTGTTCCAGGATCCCCCTGCCCTCCACGGTTACCAAAATCCACAGGTCTCGGGCCCTCTAATCCTCTAGAGGTGATGGGAGTTATACTTTTGTTACCCCTGGAGGATGTTCTGAGGGCCAGGAAGGCTGTGTGTGGCCTCCAAAGGCCTTTAAACATTACTTCCATATTTATGATAAACCGGAAGTGACCTTCTAAGGCCTCCCAAAGACCTTAGAAGGCCTTATGAAGGCTGTGGAGTCTGCATTGACAGCTCCTGTCACCTCTGGAGGGTCCATGTTGGGTTGACCCTGTGGGCTTGGGACCCACGGATAGTGTATCCGAATCCGTGGATACACTATCAGTGGGTGCACTGTGTTTAGTTTTTATTTTGGGATCAGACATCATCTTTATTTATTTATTTATTTATTTATTTATTTATTTATTTATTTATTTATTTATTTATTTATTTAAAGTATTTTTCTTTAAATTGCTGCTTTTCCATGATTCAAAGTGACTCACAACAGGTAACATAATTTAAAATTTTGAACAGCTCAATCCTCCAGAGTCACAGCGTTGGTCTTGTGTGCGCTGCCATGGAGGTGGCCATTGCAAAAGTGCTGGAAAGCACTTTGTGATGGCAGAGCAGTAGCAGGGGCTGGTGCAAAGGCCTGTATGGGTGTGAAGTTGCCTCATGTGCTGGTGGGAGAAGCATTGGGCACCAAGAACAGTAAATGCTGCGCGAGTAGCAGGGAGAGGGAAGGTTGCCAACATGATTTTATATTTGGTAAACTTTCTTTGGTAAATTGTAAAAAGGGAAAATTGGATTAAATTAAATGTAAAAAAAAAAAAGTAACTGCCAGTTGCTTTGGTGTAAATTCATAAGCAAACTATGGAAAGCCTGTTCTCCTTTTCCATGCATGCTTTGACCTTATCATCATCAGCAGCAGCAGCCACAAGAAAGGAACTCAGATGGCCTGAAAAATCACAGTGAAAAAATGGAAAAATCCTGTGTACAGCCTTGGAGGATTAAAATTACTTTGTTAAAATGGAGGCCATTTGATGGAGTTACCATGTGAATAACTAAGCAGGCAGTCTGAGTTAGAAAGGATAACTGAGGACAAGTTTGCCAGGATAAAGAAATTTCAAACAATAAAGGCACAGGTTTAAGATTTGAGAAAGTTTTTTTTTTTTTTTAAAGTGAAAACTCTAAGAATGAGGGTAAATGAAGCATAGTGGAATATTAGTCCAGCTTAGAAAAGCTCTGAAGGAACTCAGCCATTCACTTCAAAAACAGATGCAAGTTTAACTTTATTGCTGAGGGGAATTATTGCAGACACCACTGGATTCTGCCTGAAAAGCATTCTCTTGAAGAACATTAAAGCTTTCCTCTCACCTCTCTTTTATTGACTTTGGATGGCAAATGTGGCCCTCACCAGCCAGTTACCGCTGACGTCACAAAGGCATGAAGGACATCAATGGGACTTTGGTGCTCTCATTTAGAACCAGAGGGTCACTCACTCGTAGGAGATGGGATGCTGAAAAAGAAAGTGGCCCAGAGCATGCTGTTTGAAAAGAAAGGGGGCTTTAGGGTTTTGGTTTTTCTATTTTAAAAAATGGGGAATGATTTAACGTCACCACTGAATTTACTGATAATTGTGCTTTGCAGAGAAAACAAGGAAGAAGACTTGCAAAAGTAGAAATTTCTTTAAAATGCTGACTTTTCTTAAAAGAACACTTTTAGACCTTGTTTTGGAAATTATTTCAAAATCCCCTGAAAAGCCACCAGATTTCTAGGAGTTACCGTATAGCTGCACAGAGGTTTTGCCAGTGGTGGAAAAGGGAGACAATTGTATTGACATTTGTGTTCCTTCTGCAGCAACAATGTTTAGTAATATGATCAACGCCAAAGCTTTCATCCCAGATAACATGAAGCTTGATGATATTATACAGTAGGGTTTGAGGTGTCTCAAATAGTGGATGTGTGATCTATGGTGCATTCTATACAGGGATGCTGCAAACAAAGGGTGTGGAATTTGCAAGGATGTGATCTTGAGTATTAATTAACGAATGGCCTAATCTTGCGGTTTTCAAACTCTCCAGGAGTTTGAAACCTGCAGTAAGTCTTTGCGGGGCAGGGGGGGGATGCAGCAGGGGGAAGGCAGCGACGCGATCCCCAGGATCGCGTCGCTCAGGGGACTGCAGGGACTGGGATGCACATACCAGTCCCTGCAGAAGCCATCCCTGTGTGTGGGGAGCCCTGAGCGAGCGCCTGCAGGGCCCCCCAGGTCAGGGAAAGGGAGAGTGGAGCGATCTGCTCTGCCTCTGCAAAAGCGGAAGCAGAGCGAAATCGCCCCACTCTCCCTTTCCCTGACCTGGGGAGCCCTGCAGGTGCTCGCGCAGGGCTCCCCACACACAGGACGGCTGCTGCAGGGACTGGAGGGTGCACCCCAGTCCCTGCAGCCCCGTCAGAAGGGAAAGCGGAGTAATCGTGCTCCGCTTCCGGTTTTGCGGAGCGGGGCGCAATTGCTCTGCTTTCACTTTTCCTGCCCTGGGGAGCCCTGCTGAAGGTTGCGCAGGGCTCCCTGCACCCCCAGGAGGCTGCAGGAGGCCTGGGCAAGTGCACCCAAGCCCCTGCAGCCCCTCTGAGTGGCGTGATCCTGTGGATCGCACTGATGCCTTCCCCGTCTCCTGGCTGCCCCGCCCCTTAGGGGGGCAGAGGCCAGGACCCACAGGCTGGAGCATTGCGACGCCCCAGTTTGAATACCACTGGCCTAATCCTATTCCTCTTCAGCACTGGTGGAGTGTGTGCTCTGTCTTTGCTAGCTGTCGCAAAAGTGCCCTAATGCACTTTGCAATTCCACACCTGTTTGCAGTGTCAGCAGGAAGGCCAGAGCCTTTCTGCTGGTGCCAGCATAAGGAGTGGTGCCTGCTGGAGCAGGTAAGTGCTGTGCTGAGCAGCACAGGGGTGGGGGAAGGGTAGGGAGGAGTTTTACAGGGTGGGGGAGGGAGGTAACAGGCCGGGGTGTGAGTGGATTAGGCCCAGGAGGGAGTGGGATCAGCAGCGCCGGTATACAATAAATACAATTACAGCCCAACCCTACCTAACCTTCCCCTTGCCAATGCAACAGCACTGGTATGGCTACACTGCATCCTGTGACATTTAGCAGGCGGAAAATCTCTGCAAGTTTGTCCCCTTGCCCCGGGGTAAGCCCCAGCCTGTGCAATGGGTCAACTTGGACTTGCGCTACTGAAATCACTGGTGCAAGTTCATGTTGATCCATATTGCTCGATCAGGCCCAGAAAGGGGAAGGTTAGGTAGGGTTGGGCTGTAATTGTATTTATAGCCCAGACCATCTCTGTGGCAGCTACTAGTTTAAAATTGGCTATTCCCCCCTCCCGAATGGCATCCCATATATAATGCATTGCAGATCCCCTTTAGTTCATGCAGTGTAATCCACAACTTTTCTTGTCTCTTAATGCACACTGCTCTCTATGCCCAGAAGGGCTTTCCCATGCAGTCCCATGTTTGGAAGTCCTTTGCAGAGAAATCTCACGGTATGTGTGTGTATTTACTTATTTATAAACCTTCTTCAGTGGAGCCCAAAGCCACTTTTAGTGCAAATGTGATAAATGAAACATCAGTACTTAAAATAATCACTCAAGAACTGGCTGTAGTATAACCGGCTCTCTCAGTCAGCTGTGTTAGAAAAGAGTTTGCACGCTGATGGAAGTCCATGGAGAGCCTGCTATAAAAGAACAACCTCTACCCTCTTATGGAAGACCTGTCATGTCCACCTGAATGAAACCTGTCTGGAGAGGGAGTTCCATGGGCTGCAAATGGCACAATGACTTTGTGGAATTCACCACCACAGGACAAGCTGATGTACCCCTGCTTAGCGCTGGACACATGAGTTTGGTCCATGCTGCTTTTTGGTCTGAAATGGTTAACAAGGCCAGGAGGAAGCATGGTGTGAACAGCAGCAAATGTCATGGAATGGAAAAGGGGCCTTTTGTCTTTAGCCCCCACTGCAGTTCCTATCCTGATCACATGCATTCCCTCCCCAGGGCTGGCCTGTCCATGGAGTTAACTGAGGCAGTTGACTTCAGAAGTGGACTGGTGGGGAGCCAGCTGCTTCCACTGGCCCTCCTCCACCTCCCACTCCTTGAATTGGAAAAAGAAGAGGATGCCCTGGAAAAATCAAGGAAAGAGAGTTGTGGG
Organism: Tiliqua scincoides; assembly: GCF_035046505.1. Taxonomy (NCBI): domain Eukaryota; kingdom Metazoa; phylum Chordata; class Lepidosauria; order Squamata; family Scincidae; genus Tiliqua; species Tiliqua scincoides. The sequence goes on along the minus strand of NC_089821.1, from coordinate 259,845,506 downwards.
CTAGAATGCCAGGGATGCTTCTCTCCCCCACACATCTTTTGCGGCTCCATCCCCTTTTCCCTTTTTCAGTTCAGGAAGTGGGGGGGATTGTACATCTCCAGGTAAGGGAGGGCAATTTTTTTTTTAAAGCTTCAGTTGATTTTTAGCTATTCATCGTGATAGCTATGTGGAGCCTCCAGGTGCAGAGGCAGTGTCCCTCTGAATACCAATTGCTAAGGGGGAGCTCCTACTGCATTTTGCTGTGCTTGTCAGCTTCCTGGAGTCATTCAATCGGTCTCTGCAGGATCAAGGGATCTGTCATCCAGGTCAGGCACTAGCCAAGGACTAAGCCTACCAGAGGGCCTACCTGACCCGGTTACCCCCAAATTCTCAGTAACTGTGGCAGTAGTAGTGCCCAGTGTGACACTGGGGCAGTAGCATAGCCCCTGTATCATTGTGTCACACACACACCCCCCAGCCTGTGCTGTCACCTCTCCTTCGTGCATGCATGCTCCTGGCCCCAGAATGACTCTATTTGGAGTTGTATGAAACCAAGGGCTGATTTAGCTGTGTTTGTCGTGTGCCTGAAGTTAGCGTTGTCACCCCTCAGTAGAGATGGCGGAAAACTGCCACTCTGCAATGGGTGCAATGTACCTCTCCTGCATTGGGGCTAACTGAAGTGGTTTCCTCAGGCAGCAGATTGGTGGGGTGGGGGTGGGGGGTTCTCATCTTTGTTCATCTACTTGTCTCCACTGCTTCTCCTTCTACTTTCCATTCCTTGGGTTGGAAAAGGAAGAGGACAGAGAAGAAATGTGGAGGGCAGGAGAGTGCTGAGCTAGGTCATAAGAACAGCCCCGCTGGATCAGGCCATAGGCCCATCTAGTCCAACTTCCTGTATCTCACAGTGGCCCACCAAATGCTCCAGGGAGCACACCAGATAACCTGCATCCTGGTACCCTCCCTTGCTTCTGGCATTCCGACATTCTGAGAGTGGTCATTAGAGAGTGGGCACATAATCGGGTAAGGAGAGCAGCAATTGGCATGCCACCTTTGGCATCAGGAGGTCTTGAACTGTCCCTGACCAGGCAACAGTCCTGGTTCATGGGAGCTACTCTGCAGGATTTTGGCCCAGGATTTTCAGCATCCTGACAGCAGCACTGAGCAGGATGAGGGGCTTGACCTTTGGTCTGATGCAACAAGGCTCTTTTTAGTGAATGCTTAGGCTTCAGTATGGAAAAAATATCTTGCTCTGAACCTTTGCAGATACAGGCATAAGGGCCCAATCCAATCCAACTTTCCAGCATCAGTTCAGCTGCAATGGAGCCCCAAGGTAATGGAACAAACATTATCATACCTTGAGGTGGCCTCTGTGACTGCCCCTTCACAACAGGACGCAGCTCATACCCCATTGGCATTGCTGCACCAACACTGGAAAATGGGATAGGATTGGGCCCTAAGACATTGATAATGCAGACTGAAGGACAATCAGATTTTTTCAGTTGTTCCCAAAAGGGAAGGAAGTGATGTCACGATTGGGTTGGGATTGGGAAAGATTGCATATCTCCACATATTCCTAATCACTCAATGGAATACATATCAGGATTCTCTCAGCTGGCTGTAATGGACACTGAGAGCCCAACCCTATCCAACTTTCCAGCGTCGATAAAGTCACAGTGCAGCTTGAGGACGCCTCTGTGACAGCCCCCCCACTGCAGGATTGCAGTCCATGCCCCATCATCATCATCATCATCATCATCATCATCATCATTATTATTATTATTATTATTATTATTATTATTATTATTATTATTATTGTTGTTGTTGTTGTTGTTGTTGTTGTTGTTGCATCACCATTGAAAAATTGGATTGGATTGGGCTCTGAGTTTTGCAGGTGAAAAGGGGGTTCCTATAACACTTCGATATCATTCAGATATGCTATTTAAATGCTAAAGTTATTGCCATTGTTATATGTAGCTTTCTATTATTTGATTGATGCGACTGAAGAATTGAATCTTTTTTTCCTATGCTGAAAGCCTAGGGCTTTGGATTTGAGCTTGTAAGAAGATACCTGGTTTGATTTGAATGTGGGATCCTAAAAGAAAGTTGTTTGAGCCTTCTGAGTTTGGAAATAAGGAACAGTCATTATTTTCAATGGGCCTAGAATGTCATGGAACAATACAAATCTCCTGTTTTTGTTGGACACTCATTATGCTGCTCTTCTGATATCCACTGCTGAGAATTTGGTCTTCTGAGGCTGTTGATGTTTTATAATCCACTTACTGAATTTCAGATTTGCTGTGAACATGGACAAATGAAAATAATTCTGTTACTTTGCTTAAAATTCTCTTTTTTTAATGTGAGCCACAGATATATAGTGATATTAAATGGTTCCCAGCATTAAACTTAAAAAAAATAAAATAAAGAGGGCAACACAAGTTTGTCAGCTGGATTTATTATTTTCTGAGAGTCTGGAAGAGGAGAAAAACAAACACAACTGCTACATTTCTAAATTTAAATCACTTTTAAAAGGCTTGTGAATGACTAATCCATGCTTAAAAATCCCTTTCAAATAGTTTCAACTTATTATCTTTAATGAAACTACTTAGGGAAATATTGAAATTATAATTAGCAGAAAAGGACTCATTGTTTATGTCTTTTGATCACTGTTGCTTTCTGGCAGAGAGCTACATTTCAGTATTCTTGAGAGGGATGAGTAGGTTTTTGACTGCCATCCAGGGCTTTTGTCGGTAACAGTATATGTCTATGATCCTCAAGATGTAGAGAGATACCATCTTATTTCCTCTCATCGAATGCTTTCATAATAAATGCACTTTTGTTATGTTACGTTATACACTGCCCGGTGAGTTCCCGAAGAAGAAAATGAGAGGAAAGAAAGGATATATTCTTCTTCATTGTTTTTTCCCCCCTTCCTGGAGAGTGCAGATCACTTCTGCTCTTTTGCTCAGATTTGCTAAAGAAATGTTGCAGAGAGACATGGATAAGTCATGACTGAAATATTTTACCATGACCTTTAGCAGAAATAGCCAACTGGTGGCCCATAGGCCTAAACCAAGGTATCTGAATCTGGCCTAAAGGGTTGTGTGTGTGTGGTTGTCTAGGCTAGCAGAGATCCATCTGTGGATACATCAGTAAGACTGACCCCTGAACCTTCAGTACCAGTGTCAATACCAGTGACGACCAAATTTTAAATAAAGTCATGGAGCTACTAGTTGTTATTATCTATGAGTGCTGAATGGAACCACTGGGTATACCTTCTTGCCTGCCTGCCTTATTTCTTTTTCTGGAGTTTTCTATGGATCTCTTTTCCAGCGATACTAAATCTAAACTGAGTTTATTAAGCACCCCACCCAATAACTTTATTCCCTAAAGCAGGCCAAAGGGGAGAGAAATAGATAATTTTTTTTTAAAGGTTTTGCTCCAAACTGCCTCCGTGACGCAACAATCATGTCTGCTATTGTGACCTATGCATTGTTCAGGAGGGTGCAAATTTAGCCAAGAATTGTAGCCTCTCTAACAATTGGAGCTTGAACTGACATCAGCCAAGGGGAACCCCACTCAGGTGTTCAGTCTCCTCTGGTGAGCAGGTGCGTGAGGGTCTTCAGAGGATGGGCACTCTTGCTCTGCCACCTAGCGTTTTGTGTGTGTGTGTGTGAGAGAGAGAGAATTCTGCCTGCCTCCCCCCTGTTAATGGTTTGGAGAGACAAAACTTGAATGCAGGGAGAGTTTCTCTGTGTCTTCAACCCTTGCCAACCTGGAGAAAAACTCTACCCACATTTAGTGTTGGGGAGGCCAAAGTGGGGTCTAGCGCTCATCTTTGATGGGACTGGGGCTAGAACCCATGTTCCTGTGTAGCCCCTCCATGGGGGAGTAAACACCTAGACAGGGCTCAGGTCTGCAGTGGAAATGTAGATGTCCTTAGACCACAAAGCCAGCACTTCTGCTGAAGTTTCTGGGTGGGAAATGAGAGTGAGAGCATACCTTATGCAAGCATACTCAGAAGAAAATCCCACTGTGATCAAAGGGATTTATTCCCAGGAAAGCATACACAGGATGGCAGCATGAGGAATACTACTGTTTTACCAAAAGTTCCTTCTGGCTAAATCCTACACAACCAGAATTAAGCAGCACTGCGCATTTGTGAAAGATAGCCTAGATTACCATAGATGCATGGAGAAGAGGAATCCACCCATGAAAGTGTGTGTGGTCCTTGCTACACATCCTGCTGCCCAGCCAAACCTTAAACAGCATCCAGCAGCACATGGTGGCCCTAGCAACAGTAGCCGCAATCCACAGACAGCCTGAGAATACTGAACTCTGCCCTTGTGCTGTAATTAGTCTGATAAATCATATAGAATCAATGTTGCTGCCAGCTGGAGGAGCATAGCCTAAAAGTCTGGCATGATTCCATAAAGGCTGCTTTGGATCCTACAGTCCAGTGCGCCAATAAAACTTGATCCTGAGAATGAATTAGAGTGCATTTTTATGAGGGTGAAAAGAGAAAGTGCAGAGCTGAAATGGAATAGTTTTCTTTCTGCAATACATACTGTACCGAACAATTTTTTAGAATTGTCGAGTTGAAATGAATTTTAGGTAATCCAGGATCCTTTCTCTGATGTAAAAGCTCCAGACAGATAAATCCAAATGTTGTATGAATTCATGTCCTATGAAGCTGCCTTATCCTGATTCATACCATCGGGCCATTGGAGAAGGTCATGGGCCTGTCATGACCTGGAAGCGGCCTCCAGGGGCTCCCAGTTGGGCAGTGATTTCCAAATTTTTTCAACGGGTGGCTCCCTTGACCTACTGGGCCATTGGCCGTGGCTCCCCATTAGGGCTACAATCCTATACATTTAGAGGGCTGAGCATGAGGATTCTATGGTTTCCTTGGCTGGTTTATGTGGCTCCCCGGAGAGCTACAGCTCCCAGTTTGGAAATCACTGCAACAAGGAGTTACAATGCTACAAGGAGCATCCCATTGTGACCCACTGCAGAAGATGAGGTGGATGACGGCACGAAAAAGTTTGGGAATCACTGATCTAACCAGATCAGCACGGGGCAATTGCCCCATTGATCTCACTGCAAAGATTAATTCTGTAGATTAATTAGTAATCCGTGATAGTTGCTTCCTTGGTGCTGATGACTGCATTTTGCGCCCTTCCTTTTAGTCCTGGAATTCCTGGGCTAGTTGAGAAGCATGGTTAGTAGTCACATGGTTAGTAGTCACATAAGGAGAACACATTTTGTTGATCACCTTGTTTAGCATAGGGTTTCTCTTTTACCCAAAGTGCACCAGGTTCAAAGAACATGTGGAAATATTTTCCCATGACAAGGAACCTCAACTTTTTCAGGTAGAAATTAATATTGGGTTTTCAAAATAATGGGGAGGTCTAAGTGGGCAGCCTGGAATTTTTTGAGAGGGACCTAACATGGTTTATTTTTATTCTCATTTTTCTCTCCCTGTTAATTTATTAAAATACAGCTTTCTTTCCCTGGCTTGTCTTTAATAAAAAGGGTGGGCAGGAGTTAGATATTTTATTGGAACCACCACCATTTGTTTCCATGAATGTTTACATACAAAAATCAGGCATTCTGCAGGAGATTTAGACTAGCTAGTAAAACCCTGTTCACCCCTGTAAAAACTTTAGATTTGGTCTGAATTTGGCTTTGGTCCCAGAATTTGTCATAACTTTATTATGAAGCTGCAGTTTTTCTAGAATGCTGTTTCCTTACAACAACCAGCCCATGCCCTTAAAATAAGCTCAAGAGCACAGGGGTGTGTTTTGTTCTTATTTTGGATGCTGCAGGGATTTTTCAGATAATTTTGATTAGAAAACCAAATTTATCTTGGTTTGGAGATAGACAGCCATCATCAACCACAAGAAAACAAATGCGGCTTATCTAACATTTGCAAAATGATGCATCTACAATTTAGAAGAGCCCAAGGATGACTAATGATATAAACAATGGTTTTGCCATCCCACAAGCATTCTTTGGGTTAATGAGAATGCACAAGCTTACACTGACAAAGTGGAGATGGTGGATCAGCTGTAAAGTGGCCATTAAATCTGGGAGGAAAAGAGATCTTCAACTGCTCTTTTTAAACCCCTTAATTCTGTTGACATCTCTTATGTTGGAATATATTATGCAATGTAAGACAAATAAGAGCACACCCTCCATGTTACAAAGAATAGGGGATAGCCACAAAACATGACAGCCTATTGTTGAATTCCACCTTTGCCCTCGTAATGCCTATTTCAACATACCTTGTCCAGTCAGAACTACACTGTATCAGGGCAGGATTGCTCTTTCTGCTTAAATTTTTTTCCCCTATTTTATTATTAATTTATTTTGTAGGAGATACTTCCACAGAATTTGGATTCAGAAAACATACCTGAAGAGAGGCCTTTGATCAGTCATCCAAGGGAAAACAGAAAGCTAAACATCTTCAGAGCCAGAAAGTCGAATTCCTCACAAAAGCAGAGCTTGGAATCATGATTTCTAGCTGCTCACACACTGTCATAAGGAGGAAATCTTTTATATTCTCTGATAATTTGCAAGCTAGGTGGGAACTTCCTCAGTAGAATGATAGGCATATTGCAGAGTCTGAGTTTGTGCCCCAGTTCTTGTCCAAATCACAGGATCATGGGCATTCCTGTGGTGGCCCAAGTCAAAGTGGACTAAAGTAAGTTCCATTATTATTCATACCACAGGTCAGCACCAAGAATATATGTATGTATGTGGACTGATTTACTTCAAACCACACTGGATCCAACTAAAAAATGTGCCTTAATGTAGGTTTCACATGTTGCTCTTCCTTCAAGTGATTAGTTCTGATGCTGGAAAAAAGGCATTGTTTGCAGCATCTAATAGTGGAAGATCACGCTTATACCTGAGGTTGCTTCAGATAAGGTATCTAGAAAGCAGGCCATGGTGGAGGCAGGGGCTATGGCATTGAAATGACTGAAAACTGTCTACATTGAGTTCTGTGAATTACCCAAAGCCTTATGTGAATTGTTCAGAGGTTGACCAAATCAGTTCCATTCTAGGAGAGAGCACAAGAAGCATCACTTTTTTGAAAAAATTATTTCTCAGCAGAGCCATAATGAGCTACCCCGGTGCCCAGGACAGCAACGTCATGACTCACTGCCTGGTGCCCTGGGCACTGACGTCACAATGTCGCATGATATCGTGGCACCACATCCGGGCTCTCCCAAGGGTGGAACATGCAATGCAGCTGCAACGAGTACCCATCCTCCTCCTTCTCCATAACCAGGGTGGAGTCTAAGGGGAGTTGTGTACCCTCCACCTTGGTGCAGCGCCTGGGGTGGGCGCCCCACAGGCCCTTTTTATGACTCTGTTTCTCAGAACCTTTTGTGGTATTCTTCCCTCTTGCTTCTTTCACTATACATACAAGCAACCTATACAGAAACATACTGGAGAACATGATCTTTCTCTCCCTCTGCAAAGCAATTAGATGGGCAGTTCATTTTGCTCATACAAGATGCCTTTTATAAGATGTCCAGCATTCTTCAGGAGAACTGGAGATACTATTGGGAATGCCTTTTTGAGTCAGAATCTTATGTGCTGGTATTTTGATCCTCTTCCACTTCACATCAGTCATTTATTCGAGCTTCTGTTCCACAAAACAGATTGCATAGCCTTATGAAGCTACATCAGACTTGTCTCCTGATGCCGGCACCCTCAATATTAAGCCCAGAACCAGAATGTTAAAGGTACCGCTCGCTGATATAAGTAAGCCATGCTGTGTGGATGGGTTAATTAATGTGCCACAGATCCCCTGAAGGAGCATTTCAAGGGTCATGTTTTTGCTGCCTCAGCAATCCGGAATGTCTCAGCTCTTAACCAGTTTCAGATGCGCGCACTCTCTCTCCCCCCCCCCCCCCCCAAGTGCCTTTCTAGACAAAACTGCCATCTTGCTTCAGGGGCGAAAGGAAAAAGAAAGGTAATGGCTCTCTAAAGAGATTGCCTTTTTACCAGCTGCTTTGTGTTGGGTTAATGGATGGCTGAAGTGAAGGATTATATCCTGTGAATTCTTCTAAAGTGGCAAAATATTTATTCTGAAGCTGAGATAGCTGAGTTGAATGTGTCTTTTGAGCTCCATCATTTTTATTGAACTGCTGATTGACTCAACTTGATTTAACCTCAAAATAGCTGTTCTGGCTGAAAAGCACTGAGTTAGAGGTTTGTATGTATGTACACAACCTGCCTGGCCTCCCAGGAGTTGACATAAGTCATATTTTAAATATTTGTAAATGGGACGACTTAGCTAGAGGGACGAAATCCGAGTCTTCCACCCAGCGAAGGCAAACAGAAGGTCTGCTTAATGCAACAAAAAGCAAATGCCACAAAATTGGGAAGAGTTTGTAAAAAAAAAAAAAAAAGAGGCATGTATGTGAATGAAACTGCTGAATGTTTAGGTAGTGTGGATAAAAAGCTGCATTCCTTTCCTAAGGCTAGAAAGCACTAAGCCTTTTCCATTTCTGGGGGGAAAAATAACCCAGATGAAAAGATATAGGAACTAAATTCAATTTTATTTACTTAGGAGACTGAAATTAAATTCCTCCTGACCGTTTTCGTGAGACCCAACCAGACAGAACAATGGCTTCTTTCGTATGCTGTTTGCCTTGCCTTGCAGTTTCTCATTTCTGAATGAAACCTGCTTTGCTCTGTTGTTGGTGCGGATTCCTCTTTTAGATGTGGCAGTGGAAAGTATAGATTTTGATACATGTTAAACAGAATTTAAAATTTATCACTTCTATGTGAGCAGACGTTTCCCCCAAAATGAACACAACCCAGGCCATTTGCTGGGACTGCCGCGGTGCCAAACCGGCTGCCATGGCATACTGTGCACAACAGGGCAACTGCTGGCAGCTCCTTGGGGGAAGGGGGCTTTCATCCCCCTTCCCTTGGGTAAGGGAAGTAGCCCCACAATGAGTAGTCCAAGGGCTGCAGCAGAATCAAGAGCCTCCATGTTGGGCCCGCGGCCTGACATGGAAGCTCTGGGTGCAGCAAAGCAGAGCTCCACTGCCTCCACTGCTCCTGCCACTCTCCCGCCCCACTCCCTCTCACGCCCCCACCCACCTCTCCGCCACCCTGCAGTCCATGCAACTGCCAAGCGGTGGAGTACCGGCAATCCACCATTGGTAGCCCAGCGCCGGCTGGTGCTGAGCTACCTCTAGTATAGGGCTGGAGTTGAGGGCTGCGAACATGCTTTACAGTGGTCACATTTGTGACACTCACCACTGGTGTGGCGCCAGCGGTACAAGCTCAGGATTGCGCTCCAAGACTTGTACTTTGAACTGGGCCCAGAAACAAATCAGCAGCCTGTGTAGCCGATTCCAAATATGTGAAACACGAGTCTGGCAATCCAAACCTGCCAACATTTCAGCATTACTCAATACGTGGTGTTTTCAAACCATTTTCAAAGGCAGGCCCAGGTATGTTTTCAGGATTCCAGGAGCTGATTAGGGACTCCAGATTCAATGCACCGTTTGGGAATTTAGGAATGCAGAGTCCAGGAGCACCTCAAAACTATGAACCTTACTCATTCCAGGGAGTGCAATCCTGCGCAGAGGAACATTTCCCCAAGCAGTCAACCATCATCATTTGTTTTACCAGCTTCATTTACAGCCCATATCCACAGCCTACGTGCGGGGTGCAGTGCAGATGCTGCAGCCTCCACTGCATCCCATGGGCCATTTGGGGACCAGACTGGTGGGGAGAGGTAAGAAAAGTCATTTTTGCTTACCTCTTCTGGCACTCCCTGCTCCCCAATGGGCCTGTTCAGGTCTATGTCAGCTACAGCATACTTAGGCATGACTAGGGCTGGCCCCTCCATGAGGCCTGTTGAGTTGGCCACCTCAGGTGGGACATTAGCAGGAGGTGCCCACTTAAGTCTGCCCACTCACATCCACTGCTCCTCCTTCCATTTCCAGAAAAGAAAGAAGAGGATGGGCCAGAAGAGGTCTTCACACTTGTGAAGAAGAGTGGTGGACTAGAATGTCACAGCTGCTGTACCATAATGAACTGCCCTGGTACCCAGGACAGCTACTCGCTGCCCTTACCCTTCCCATCCAAACCACCCCCTCTTTCTTTTTCAATCCAGGGAAAGGGAGGGGCAGAGGTTGGCACATCACTGGGTACGGAGGGGAAGGATTTCACAAACCATCTCCGGTGCTAAGAGATTTTGGGCTGGCCCTGGGTATGGCCCCTTGAAATACATACTTCTCTCACCTTTGGTTGGTGTTACTCCTCTCCTCTAAATACTGGGGGGAGGGTAACACTGTTTAGCTTTTGCCTTGATTTTAAGGATGTGTCAAAAATATTAATAGCTTGATTTTGCTCACGGGCTAAAATTCTCACATAGCAATAATGTGCGTCAGCGGTTTTCAAAGCACAGATGGCCATTTATGTAACTCTGTTTGCAATTGTGGCTGTGTTCCACAGCAACAGGAAAATGGAATCCATCTGCACGCTAGGAAGAAAATAGATATACATGAACTAGAAGCCATGCAAACATTTAAATTATGGCAAAACAGGATTGTGAGAAATGATATGAGCAGGAAGACTGCCCTTGCCTCACCCATGCTCCGAAAGAAAAAAAAAATGGCCCAGTTATGACCTACTCTGCTCTATTGAAAAGAGATTTGTTTGTGCATAACCTTCCTTCCTCTTGAGTTTCCTCTGAGAGGAAATGGCGTCACTTTGCCATGGGGTCAATTGTTGTATATTCATATCTGAAAGTAAAATGCCGTCCATGAATAAGGCTTAATTGGAAGGAAGCAACAGTGGGAACTCACTGTTACGCTTGCTAGGAGTTTGTTTTTTCATACCCTTGTTTCAGAAATGTACTGCTCCACAGGAAACTGCAGTATAAAATGAAAAAAAAAAATCATATCTGTATTGGGTAAGAAGGAGTTGGTGGTAACAATGCTGTGAAGCTCATCTTGACCACTAGAGGACAAATGTAGTTCTTTTAGGGGTGTGCACCCCCCACTCACCCCCCCCTGCAAATGTCACTTGATGTAGAGCAGCAGTTCTCAAACTTTTGGGGTTCCAGAGCCCTTTATACCCCTAAACATAGGGGAGCCCCACCAATAGATGCATGCACACTAGCAGCCCTACAACCTGACATGGCTTCAAGGTTTCTAGAGTTGGAACCAAAAAATTCTTTCTGCCTTCAGAGCTGCTGATTTGGGCACCACTGGGCAGTCTGTACAGCCTAGTGGGAAATGGAGCCATTGTGCTGAGCAAGCACTTGAAAACACTTGAGGACTTTTGGGCTGAGAAACCCTAGTTTTGATTAAGGAACTTCTGGTCAGCTTCCAAAGAATCCAGGTTTTGCTGGAAAATAGTTGGAAGGCCACTGATATATTTGCTAGTGTTTGTAATGGCTTTGACCTAGTCATATTTGCTAGTATGTGATGGTTGACATGCAAGTGCATTTAATACTGGATAGTGTTTGATAGCTGAGATATAACTGTTTTTCTTTTCTTTCTTTTTAAACCTTAATAGGATTCAGTAATAAACCTGCAAAGGTGATAAAACTTGACAGTTAATAGCTTATGAGATTTCACATTTGTAGCCTTCCAAAATGGGAATGAATGAGGGACACCAGCCAGTTCTAAAGATTTTTTTTTTTTTTTTGAATGAAGTGATTCATGTTTCAAATGCAGACTCAAAAAATGAATGGCAAAATTGAAGATTTGCACAACTCTGAATCTTGGCAATTATTTGTTTCAACCCCAGCTCCATCTCTGCCATGGTAGTATTTATCCACAGAATGATGAATTATTGGGATAATAATTCTGGATCATACTGGATCAAGTTCTTGCTGAGCTAACCATTGAAGAGTCTCCACCCTACCGCATTACAATCACTTCCCCCTTTCTCACATTTCCCACTGTGATTATTTGGTTTGCGTTTCTTTTAGCTAGAAAATGAGTGGAGGATTTTGCTTTTGTATCCATTCTGTGTAAGTGTGTATGCACGCACATGCATAGTTGAGGGAAATTTCCATCTCTCATTTTCGTGCTCTCTACGCAGGCCACATTTGAAAGAATGCCACTCTAGAGGCTGAAATTCCCACCATTAGACCCATTCCTCTGTGTTAAGCAACAAAGGCCAAAGCATTGTCTCAGTGTTAAGCGGGTGTTAAAATGTGCATATCTTACCAGGCTCATTGTATAGGAGTTCCCATTCATGGTACACCAGTTTTCAGAATCTCAGGCTGCTCTGAGCTCTCCCATTTTAGACATGCAGGCGTTCTGAGTAGATTAGCTACAGTTGTCATTGATTAGCGAAGGAGCCACCAAGGTACCTTCTAACTAGTGCTTCAGAAGAACTATCCTTTGAGTTTTTGGGATTTCCATGTGAAGTCAAGAGAACCTTGTTGCAAGAGAGCCATGAATATTGCATAATGTCATGTAGATGGTATGAGAATTTGCCTTATGTCATTTTAGAAGGTACTATGTGCATTGATGACATAAATACTAAATAAATACCTAGTTATTATTATTATACTAGATATCTGTCAGCTGTATTTTTTAAAAAGCAAGTTTTACAGTGGATTAGAATGGATTAAAAGAATGTTCTTGCACAGATTGGGTAAATAAATGGCCAATGAAATCCTGCAACTCTTTCTTGAGAAAATTCTGCCGCATCCAAATGTCCATTATGGGATTTTTCTTTTGCTTGCTAAATAAATGCTTTGTCTGGAAATTCAGGCACAGCCCCTTCCTCACATGTTCACAGCTGTATGTGTAGAAGTCAGTTTTTTACCCCATTGTTCTTCCTTTCTGCCTTTCAGGCATGCATCATCATTTCAAATTACCCTGCACATGCCTGATCTTGTCTGATCTCGGAAGCTAAGCAGGGTCAGGCCTGGTTAGTACTTGGATGGGAGACCGCCTGGGAATACCGGGTGCTGTAGGCTTATACTATAGTCTTTCGAGACTGAAGGTTGCCAACCATACACACTGTGTACTGTGCTGTGCCTACCCTGGCACAGTGAATAGTAGGCCTAGCTTCACTTCCCAAAGTGGGATACCTTGTGACAGAGTTCAAGGACGAGGTGCTCTCTAAGGCATGGTGAAACTGAACAATTTAAGGCTCTCTGAATTGTAAAAAGGTTCTCTGGATTATAATCTTGTGTATGGGTATGGATTATAAACCTTGCGTATGTAGAGCAGCATGAAGCAAATGGGGCAGGAGATACCCTCTGGCCACACACTGAAAAGGCTGCGAGAAGTTTCATTTGCAATGTTAATTTTTGTCCTTCCTTTAGGGGAAAAGATATTTAAAAGAAAAAAAGAGGCAAAAGGGGTGCCTATACAGATTCACAATAAGTCATCAGGCTTTCACAGTTTAACAAACAGGGGGGGAAAATTATGATTGTCCCATTGATTTCTAGCCTATCAATCAATAGGGGTTTGAACTCCAATCCCAAACCCAGTTTAAAAAATGTGGCATGCTTAGCTCCATATTCTAGGCTTGGAACTCAAATCAGTTTTTGTGACTCAGACTGGAGTCGCAAAAATGCACGTTTTTCACTGACTTGGCAACTCGTGAGTCCTGCGCATGGACAACTCTGAAAGACTTGAGTGACTCATGAGTTGCGTGCATGGACAACTCTGAAAAAGACTTGAGTCAGGGCCCCCTGACTCAGCACTCATCCCCACGCCTGCTGACTCAAGTCTGCCTGTGCCTGGATGTGCTTGCTTACCAGTGTAGGGAACCAGTGTAGGGAACTTACCAGTGTAGGGAACCAGTGTAGGGAACGAGTCAGTGACCCGGATCTGAGTCATGAAAATATGTGATTTTGGGTGACTGGGCGACTTGTGAGTCACGCATGTGGAAGGCTGAAAAAGACTTCAGTCAGGGCCCCCCTAACTCAGCACTTGTCCCCAGGCGTGCTGACTTGAGTCTGCCTGTATCTGGGGGTGCTTGCTTATTGCTTTTGCAGCGTGGAAAACCTCATGCATTTTGATTGGCGAGCAGCAGGGTGTTCCAGCTGGGAGGCAGAGAAGGGTTAATGTTAGCAGGAGTGGGAAGGGGGAACTGGGCTCTCCTTTTCCATCTCTGATAGGAAGGAAGGAACAGATGATCATTGGACAAAGGTTGGGCATTTGTATATTTCCATTGGCTGAGGGAGGGCAGGAAGAGGAGCCAGCATGGCTGGTGGGGAGGAGGGAGTCTCATTGAATGACTGACTGAAGTGGGACTACTCCTGAGTAGGGTTGCAAAGGATTGAGTCATCCTGGTAAGCTTCCCAACTGCTGCGTGTGACTCTACTCCTTCTTACTGCTTCTGTCCTGGCTCTCACTCAGTTCCTCCCACCCCCTCCCACTCTCCTTACAAATGGAAGGGGGCAGCAGGGGAGTGAGTAAAGAGAACTCCCACACATACTCAGAGCCTGGCAGCAGCCCTGTTTTTCCCCACAGCGGGTTTTTTAAAGGGGGCAACTCAAGCCAGGGAGAGAGCAGAGGCAGGGAAGGAGTTCATAGTGGTCACGCTTTGCATGGCACGGCTCTGTTGTTACTTGGGAGGGGGACCCTCATTGAATGACTGGCTAAAGAGGGACTGCTTCTGAGTAGAACTGCAAGGATTGGGTTGCCTGGTATGTCTCGCAGCTACTGCTCATGGCCCTCCTCCTCCTACTTGCTGCTTCCGTCCCCACTCACCGTCCCTCCCACCCCTGCCACCCTGTTTACAGATGGGAAGTTATAGCAGGGGAAGAACTCCAACACACACACTCCCCAGAAGCAGCCCTGTTTTATCCATGGCAGCCTTTTCAAAGGGGGAGTGAGAACTCGAGTCCATTAGTGACTTGGAGACTCGGAAAGGGTGACTTGGAGACTCGGAAAGTACCCCCATTATGACTCATTTTCAAGTTGAGTCTCAGGGGGTGGTGACTCTAGCCTCGACTCAAGTCAAGCCATGCTGAATTTTCCCATCCCTGCCTTATTCAAAGACACTGATTGTATCTTTCTGTTGTATCATTTGGGTTTATACCTAGTTGAGTTTCACATCCCCCTTTCCAGCTGACATGAAGGGACTGTTACTATCGGAAATGTTGTTTTTGGTTAGACTGATGCAACCCCCCCCCCCCACTGTTATGTCTGGGGTCCTCCTAAGGTCTTCTGAGGAAGGCCTAAAACCCCACTTCCTGTTTTCAGGCAAAAACTGGAAGTGATGTATTAGGCCTTTGGAGGCCTGGGAGGGGGCAAGGGATGCAAATGCTCCGAGTAGCACAGGGTCCTCCAAAAGCCTTCTAAGGGCCTAAAATGTCACTTCTGATTTTCCCTGAACCAGAAGTGGGGTTTTCCCTGAACCAGAAGTGGGGTTTTAGGCCCTCCAGAGGCCTCTGTACAGAGCAGTGTGGGGGAGTGGGTGGCAGCGTGGCAGTGCCCCTCCCGTGTGCCACCTGGGGCATTTGCAAACCCCCCCAGTATACCAGTGAATGAGGTGAAGATGGGAAATAAAATGTTGTCAACAGTGAAGTGTAACAGAACACAGGTATACTTTGCTACTTGTTACAGACAGCAAACACATTGCAGAGGGGATCACTCACCACAGGGCTGCCATTTTCAGTGGCAGCTGTGTGTTTCTTGAAGCTCTGGTCTGGTTTATGCATGTAGCTGTCACACCAAACAAGCTCTATGAGCAAGCCAGTTACCAAGATCTCCACCATCACAATGGTGTATTCACCATGTGTTGCATCTCCAGTTGCTTTTTATTTATTGTGTTCTCCTTATTCAATATTTATTTTTAAACTTAGCTATGTGAACTGTACAGCAAGCAGCTCAGTGAAATTCTTGGTCTGCAAAGTCATGCTTGCAAGCGTGCACCATTCTGAAAAGGGAATTTCCAACTCCATTTTAAAATAGCTTAGGCTGAGTATATGGCATCAGCCAAGAAAGTTTTCTTCTCTCAAGGCCTGTCAACACTCGATCAAGGGTCATCTGTGTATTCCCAGCTCAAATGATGTAAAGATGTTTTCCTTCTGTTTCCCCTCAGAGACAAAAGCAGTCTTCATCACCAAGATAATGACCTTTCCTGCCTGTTGTGATTGAGATCCAGAAAGCCTGCACTTAGCTGCATCTTCTAATTTGAGTCATTGCCACTGAGCCTGGATGCAGTCAGCCAATCAGCTGACATTTTGGCTGTCTACCCTTCCATATGACTCCATAGTTTGTACCATAACATTTTATATGGGGCAAACCTTGCCAGCTGTGTGTCATGTCAGAGGGGAAGTCAGATAAATCTCTATTCGGGCTGTTGTATTTTGCTTTTATAATCAGCACTGCCCTGTTACATTTTTCTTCAAGTTTTCTGTCTTGACAGCTGACTTCGAGGCACTCCTATTCCTCACTTTCAACTGGGCAATCTTGGAGAGAAAGCCTGAAAGCTTCTATGCCCCCAGGGAGAAAGGCCTGGGAAAGAAATCCTCCCAGTGAGGATAAATGCAGTTTGCTGCTGTAAAGGAACTAGAATGGATTGTCAGCCTTGGGGCCAAGCCATGGCTGTGAGACTGTACGCAACTACAAGCTTGTGATGTTTCTGACCAAGCCATTCCTTGATCCAGGTCAGTATTTTAGAATGTCTTGAGCTGAACACAAGTCAGTCTAGCCAAGGACTTAAAGGAAGTTTTGGAGAAAGTAGAGCAGTCCATTTGTTATATGGAGAGAAGGAACCTGGCCATTAAACCCCATGCGAGTTAAGACTATTCTGTATTCTGAGAATTGTTCTTAAGAGTCCTTGGCCTTCTAACCACCATAGAGATGAAATAGAGAGCTGAAGAGCCACCTTTTATCTTTTTCTGGGCTCTGATAAACATTTGGAAAACTGCTCAGATTGAGGAGAATCAGGAGCAGGGATTTTCAACAGTGACACCATCTATTTGAGATGCCTTTCCCAGGTAAGCTCACCGTGCCACTTTCTTGCACTTCTTTGAGTGTCAGCTTACGGCCTGTTTGGCTTCTCCAAAAAATGCCAAAGAAATGGCCTTTGAATTGTATTGGATTGCCAACAAAATAAATTCTTTAAGGGCTCTTGGGATCAAGCTATCTCAACAAGGATACTAATTGTTCTGGTAACCTTACCTAACCTTGACTATCTTTAGTGATAGTTGATGGGCCAAGAATCACTGCAGAGAATCACTTCAGGTGAAGATGGCTCAATAAAACATGATCACTAAACTTTCTCTTCTCTTCTCTTCTCTTCTCTTCTCTTCTCTGTGCTTTATAAAACCAGGATGCTAAGTGAAAGGGGAGGGAAATTCATAGGAGGGAAGGGGGGGGTCACTTCAACATCTGTGATGCAAGAGGTTGTCAGAACCTCTGTGATGTAAGAGGCAACTTTTCGCATTGCAGGTCCACTGCTATCGTATTGAAATCAAGTGGAGCTGAACCATGGAACTCTGCTCCACTTGCCAATGAAAGGTCAAACAATAAACCATAATGCAGAAAGTCTTGGGTGCCTGCACAGCAGATGAAGGGACGATGTGATCGTGCTTTTAATGTTCTGCAAAAAGCCATTGGGAGACCTTCTTTACCTGCTTCTGATCTGTCTCCTGAGCAAATGCATGTGAGGAAGCATAACATAACTGAGCCATAAAGGAGCATTGAAGAAGGGCTCATGAAGCAGCATTTAATGATTACTATATTAACATGGCAGGAGAAACAGGGCATCTATTTCTGCAGGGTACCTGCAGAAGATCAAGGGGCAAACTCTCTTCTTACACCAGTGCCTGGACACTTATGCTGGATCCTATGTGCTTCAATTTCTGTGATGATTGTTGACATGTCTGATAAGAGAAAAAAATTCCATTTTCTTGTGGTCTGTTCTCTGATCAGCTATGGACAGGCTTCAGTCCTCTTTGCTGCAATGTGGAACAGAACTGGCCCCTTTCACTCAGAAGCAAAAACTTTCCAGAAACATCTGTTTGCTGCTACTATGTGAACTGTAGAATTTGCCCAGAGACAAGAAGAAAATAGGAGAGGAAGGTGGTAGGAAATATAATAGGCTGTGGCACCACTCAGCCATACAGCTTCTTGAGCAGAAAGCTCAAGATGGGAGAGGGTTGCTATAGTGAGCATAATCATATGTCCTAATGCGGGCGCACTGAAAGGCTGGCTGTTCCAGTTCAATGAAGCAAGATGGCCCCCTGCAGCACTCTGTCTTAGCCTGCCTCACTGAACGGGTTGCTTCCAGTTGAGGAAGTGGTGCGGTGGCGCAAGCCTGATGTGTCCATGACCTACTCGTGTTTCTCCCCCTCCCCTGCTATAAAAAAATCTTCAGTGGTACAGAGGAGACCACAGTGGCTCAGCTAAAACACCAGTGGAAGGGTTCAAGATATTCCAATTTTATAAGCATGGCTTGGATATCTGAGGTGAAGCTAGACCAGTGGAGAGGAAAAAAGTGCCTGGACCTCAGTAAAACTTTCCCACTCTTTAAGAAGCTTTACTTTAGGAAAAGGGATGCCATGATATGTTAGCAGGGCCCTGAATGGAAAATAATCCTTCCACTGCTCTGTCAAGCACTCTGGCAAACAGAATTGTGTGTGCTGCTGAACCATGTGAAAAAATTCAGATCAAACTTATGCTCTCCCATCATGTCATTCTTTACTTGGGTAGTAGCGATGAAGGTGGGGCACATCTGTTTACTAAGGCCATTACCTAACTAAATATATTTTTGGTGGATAGATCTCATTTATTTATTTATTTGAAACATTAACACCCCACCTTTCCTACCAAGAGGCAGTACACAATTACATCCAAACAAAATCATATTGAGAAGAGTAACAAAAATTTAAATGGCAGCATCTCAGAAAGTTGCAACAGACATTTCAGCCCCTGGTCCATTTTCAAGTTGAAAACTGCCCAGTGAAGCAGCTATTCTCTGCAGAAAGCCACTTGGAGGGCAAGTTGCCGCTTTGGGGGTAGGAGGATTTGTGGAAAGACAAGGTCACAGGGAGAGGGGGCTAACTCCCTCTGTCGGCGATGTGCCACAGTCCTATTGGATTCACCATTGAAGGGGTGGACCAGCAAATGAGGAGTTTCTCCCCTCTCGCTCTCCTGTAAAGATATTTCAAAAAGCCCAGTCAGTGGTGAGGGATGAGGAAGACATGGCTGACAATAGAAGGGTCAAAAAGAACTCTTCAATGGGTTGGACTCAGTAGGGAGGCCTCTAGTTGCCAACCTCTAAGTGTACACAGAATTCCTTACAGAATGAGAAACTGCTGAGATCTGTAGACTGAAGTGACAAGTTCAATTATGCACCAGCCGTTGCATGGGGGCGGGGGGAGAAAGGGCTGTATGTTTTTCTCATTCTGGTCCTGTCGGCTAATTCCATTCCTTAAATTATCCCAAGAGAGCACCATGAGATTGCTTCAAGAATAGCAAAAGGCTTTTTATACAAGCTTTCCTTCCCTCTGAAGTTGGGATAACTTCCTTTTTGGGGGGCTATTATTAAATGATAATGAGCAATAAAAGGACTTTTCCCTTATTTTCTCAATAGACAGGCCTCTAGGCTGCAGCACATTAGATACACTTTTATTGCCTGACTCTGCTAAATGGAGTCGTTCTTGCAATGTAAACCTAAGTCTGCTGCCTTTGATGTAGGCAAAAGCATACCTCCCTCAGATGTTTAGACTTGGATTTAGAACCGCGTACAACATTCAGGAATGAGTTCTGGCAAAGTAAGCTGCATTGCCTATTAGAGATCTGATGAAAGATTCCATTTGATTGTTGCATCTCACACACACACACACACACACACACACACACACACACACACACACACAGAGCCTGCTAATAATATCCTTGACAGACACCAGTGCATTTTGTATTCTTCACTGGAAATGCCTGGATGATATACTTTATGTACTGCAGTTAAAAAACAGTGTAAGGCAGCTTGCAGAAGGGACAATAAAAATCCAGTTTTGTAGGCATGATCCCACCAAAATTACACCTTTTAAAATTTCATTGATTCAAATATGAATGAGGTGCAGAGCAATTCCATCTTTCTCTGGAACAGGCAGGCCAGGAGGCCTGCGCCGTATCCAGCGCAAGACTGGGGCCAGAATCAGCTCAGCCGGAGGCAAGGGGAAACTCTTACCCCCGGGTAAGCCACCACAGCCCCAATGGGTCTCCTCGGACCTGTGCCACCTCGGAAGGTGAGGCAAGTTCGAGAAGAACGGAGCGACTTGCAGCCACTCCATGCTGCTCGGGTAACAGGGTTGGGATCTGACATAACTGCTGGGTTCCAGCCCCATCTCCCGCTCACTGCCCACCTGCCCTCTGGAATGCCCTCTGCCTACCCTCCTCTCGCCCCAGAATACCTCACTCCCCCCTTCTCCCTACTTCCTTTCTGCCCTCCCCAGACCCCTGCATCGGCCAAGCTTGGCCAACACAGCTTTACCTCTTTGATCAGCGTGGAGGCTGCATGCAGCCTCCATAGACTGGCGCACATCCCTGCACTGGCCCAGCCGACACACAAGGAGGCACAAATGTGCTTTATGGCACATTTGCGAACCTCCTGGACTGGCACAAGGGACTTGTGCCGGCCTAACAACTAGTTAGGACTGTGCCCTAAGGCATCTGTTTAGGTACCCAAATTAAATTCAGTGAAAGTGGTTGGGTTCTTCCCATTGTATTTTCCCACATCTTCATGAAGATGTTAGATCAGCCTGAATTATTTCAGAGTAAGAGTAAATATACAACTCTTACAAATGCCACCACTAGTATTATGCCTCTTGTGCTCTGGAATAGCATTAAACGAGGTAACTTTATTTTTAAAAAACGATCTTATCAGGAGTTTTTCTGGGTTGATATAGTTAAATATTAACTATACAAACCTAAAAAAAACTTTTGATCTTGGGTCTGAAGTACAGTCTGTCTTCAATGGTAGCATAGGTATTGGGAACAGAACTCCCTTATTACAACAACTTCGCTGGCTTATGCTTCATTTCTCAGCCTGCCTCAAAGCATCACTTATAGTGTAAGAACCCTAGAGGCCAACATACCCAAAGGGCTTCCCCGAAGTCTTCAACTGTGCTTCCGGAAAACCAGAAGCACAGTTTGCAACCACATCAGGCACCTCGGTTTCCATGTGGTCCTAGAGGTGCCGGGGCTCTGTGCCTGGGGCATTTGCCCCTTTGAGTTAATGGCAGGTCTGCTGTTGCTGAAGGGTCGCAGACTTTTTGCTTTAAATCCATGTGAGAGCCCAGAGGGTTGGGGGTGATGTGATTACATTATTATGTCACCCCCAAACTTCTGGAACACCGATTTCCAGGTAAGCCCTGTCATTTGGGTGTGATCTGCTGTAAGAATGCCTCTGCATCAGATATGTAAGAAGTCTGCAACCAGGCTTCTCAGATATAGACAGTTTGCTCCCTTTTTGTTGGCTTTCCACTGCTCAGTGAAGACACAGTTGTTTCACCAGGTCCTTACTTTTTTACTGATGGTGATCATTGTTGTGGTTTCTTCTTTGGAGCTGCTCTCTCTTGGCTTTATCTGCGGCCACTTAGGCTTTTCAGTCCATTATTTGGTTATATCTTTTTATGGGCTTGTACTTTTGTGGAATTTAATGTTATACGCTTCCTTTGTTGCAAAGAAATAGGTGCTGCTTTCAAGCTAGAAAGTATTTTGGGGGCTATTTTTGTATTCCTTGATAAAGGAATAAATAAATAAACTGGAAGATATATAGTGCTAGAAAATGCTAGAAAGAGCTAGAATATGAGGGTCCTCAACCTTCATTTAAGAAATATTTTTGCAGTCCATTTGCAGTAATTGCAAAATGCCTTTTTAAAATGCATGTAAAATATATTCTTCTCTGCAGAAAGATACAGCATCAGCAGATACTAGGCAAAGTCACCGGGTGAAATATTAGTTAGAATTATTCATTATCTGCAAGGGCAACTTTATGTGCACATTATAATAACCAAAAATGAAGACACTGAGACAAAATAATCTTTTTTGTCTTTCTCTCCTCCCCTTCCTCTCCCCACCAATGTGTTCTTTTCTGTTCTTTGGCCCTGTGAGCTTTGGGTCAAGTATTCAAGATTCCAGCTTCAGGCTCCTGGAGTGAAACTCTGGCAAACTGCCAATCCCTTTGATTGAGGCAGAGAGACTCTCCTAGAAACTACACAAAGAATAGGAAAGAAACTGAATACAGATGGAATCTTTTTTTTTTAAACTCAATTTTTTTTTTTTGGTACAGCGATGGTCAGACCTGTGAAGAAAGTGGCTCAGCCTTTGAATGGTAAAGTAATTCACAGGCACTAGAAGAAGTTGTTTTCCTCCACACAATGGAATCAATGAGAAGTTCTTTGAGCGAGACCAGGGTTAACCCACACTCTTCAACAGTGCAAAACATGGAGACTTCAATGTAGCTCCATCTTTATGGGAAGGTATTATCCAGCTGTCTAAAACCAATTTTGAGATTAGAAGAGTGGCAAAGCAGATTCTTGATTTTTAAAAATATATAGACATTAAAATGACGTGGCAAATTTTTTCATCCTCAGATGTAACAGTTTGATACAACAACACTGACCAAAACGTTTTTGAGTATACAGTAAAGGTTCCCACAGGAAAAGACCAATCTTAAATTTGATATCTTTGTTTATTTGCAGTGCCATGGCCATTCATAGCAATTGACATTAATTCACCTTATACGGTAACTTTTGTTGTATGATATTGTAGTTATTAATCAATTTCCATGGTCAAAATAAAATATTATTTAGCATTACACTTCCTGGTTATAACTGGGCCACCACCACTAATATGCTGGTAGTGAACTCTTGCAAAATCCATCCACAGAAATCCAAACTGCTCACAGGAGTAGTCTGCTTGTGTGAGCAGTGTAGTCTTGGAGTCACTAGTTCATATCAAATTGCTGCTTCTCTTCCATGAACAGGAAAATAGCAGTAATCTCATGGTGGGATGGGCAATTGAACAGTCTGCAGGAGCTAAGTAAAAATATTTTGAACAGGTGGGCCCTCTTTGCCCATGGGTTTGTAACCCATGGATTTGACTCGCTGCAGTTTCCAAACCTACAGTCGAGGACCTCACCTGATCTCCTGGACGTGACCAGAGGTGTTCTCCGGTCACGTTTGGGAGGCTTTTTGAGACCCACAGAGGCCACTTGCAGCCTTTGTGGGCCTCAGAAAGGCCTCTGGAGGTGCTAGAAAGGTACTTCCTATTTTTACAAATTTGTATTCAAGTAAAAAGTTTGCTCACCTTTCTTTATTCAAATGTGATTGGAAAATTTCACAAATTTCAAATAGTTAGTTCCAGTTTTTCATTTAATCCCTACACACGCTGCCTACACACATACATATGTGTGTGTGGACGCGCGCGTATCCAATCTTCCCCCAAAACATTACTTTTCTTCTACTCCGAAACATGTCTTCATGGCTTAAATCAGGAATCTCATAGATACAGACAGCGAGGCTTTGGCTCACATTCCTTTAAGCAGGTGCTCTGCAACTGCATCCTTGTTTGTTTAAGGCTGAAGAAACCTGCAGCCAGTGACGGATTCAGCGTTTCCGATTTTAGCTAAATACAAACTAGTCAAAGAGAAACTATACAGGGAATGTCCCCTTCCCATCACTTGAAGGAGACACATAGCTACATAGTGGAAAGCCCATTGCTTGTTTTGCAATTTCAGATTTACTGTAAAAGCATGAATAACGATTTCAGAGTCAAAAGGCACATTTTGGCAGTGAGACAGAAGGCTCATTTAGATTCAGGGATGGATTACCAATGGTAAATATGTTTCAGTCAGATCTTTATTGGAACTTACAGGAATTGGTGACTTTTGAAATTTTATTTCCATGCTAATTTGATGCCAGGAATATGAGGCAGTGAAGTTAAATTGAACAATGAAGATATCAGTAATCTATTAGCATACTATTGTCACTCAGCCTTATTGTTTTTTTTTCTGATTATATATTGTATTTTAGAGCATGTTCACTGAAATAAGAATTTTTAGAAGAGCAGTCGGGAATCTTAAGGCTAAGGACCAAACTCCATGTTACAGGTGGTTTGTGAATTCATTTTGTTTTAAGGTGTAACATTGGCATTGGGTCTTCTCCTCCTGGTAGATTCCATGTTCTTTTCCTACCACACTGAGGTATTGCATTGGTTTGGGATATTGTGTGGGGGAAAAACCTGGTTGCTGCTATTAAAAAAAAATGTTTTGTCAGTATTTTTTCCTCACAGTCAGGGACCTCTGGTGCTATTTTGATTCTTTAAAAAGAGTTTTAAACAAAGAATAAAAGTCCACTAGTCTGGCCCTCTACATTATGTTCCCTATCCCCCTTCATCACAGAAACAAATGGAACCCAAGTGAGCTAAATGGCCTGTATGCTGTTTAGTCCATTCAGGCCATGCAGGCAGGGCTGGTCCATCAATGGGGCCGACTGAAGTGGTCACTTCAGAGAGCAGATTGAAAGGGTTCCCATCTTAGTCCACCTACTTGCCTCCACTGCTACTCTGTCTTCTTCCATTCCCAGGATTGGAAAAGGAAGAAGGGGGCAGAGAAGAGGAGGAAATTGAAGGGGTTTTGAACTAGAATATTGGAGAGAGGAAGGAACAGAGGCTGGCATGTTATTAGGTAAGGGGGGCAGCATTTGGCAAGCCTCCTGAGTCAGGAGATTTTGGGCTGGCCCTGCATGCAGGTATTCATTGACAAATGAGTGTAAACTGGACTGAATAGATCCAGTTTGGTTCGGTTTCCCATTCGTCACAACAGGAATTTACATCCCTGTGGCAAAAACCTCACAGTGACTAGCCATTTCAACAGCTGCTAAAGCCACCCACAGCCACCTTCCAAATCTTTCTTGACTCCACCACCTCTGCCCATTTATGCATTTGCTCAGCCTCCAGGGCGTTCTCTCTGCAAAGATGAGCAAATAGCCCTAGAGGAGCATTTCTTCCCACTCCCAAGCAAAGCACTCCCAGAAGCTGGCTAGGTGAAAAGGTTAATGGATGGGTGCCAATAGGGATATATGTGTGCTCCTTACCCTTTCAAGGTTTTTAAAGCCATCTGTGATCAAGTTACTGAAGCAGCTCTGCTCTGTTGACAAACATGCTGCTTTCAGAAGCCTTCCCAGTATGAGAGGTGCTGTTGATTTGAATAACAGAAAGAGGAAGAGAAATCCCAGACAAGGCAACATGAAATTCAACCCAACAACCCAACTCTTCTTCTGTGCCCCACTTTTGTTAAGCGCTGTTCCCTGCAGAGGGAATCTGCTATGGTTGGGGTTAAATGGGTAACTGTTGTGTCCCTTACAATGGCCAAGAGTGACAGGTGAGCGAAATGATTTACTGGTGGAGATAGTTTGAAGGACAGAGGAGTGTAGCCTTGGGAACACACTGATCTGCACACAGAGCTGTGGAGGAAAGGGACACATCAGCCCACTTTCTCTGTCTCTCTCTCTCTCCTCAGCTCTGTCATAGCTGACAATGATTTAGATGAAAGATTGCAGAATGAAAACCCAACAGATGACAAGAAACACAGAGCTGTTTGTTACTTCTACAGCTGTGAACACATCTGAGCTTAATTATCATTCGCTTTTGATGTGAATGTCTGGGTTTTTTGTACAACTAACTATTTTTTTTGTTTGTTTCCTGAGGTAAAACACACACAAGGTGGCAGTTTCTGATCCAATGTGCATGTTTTGGCCAAGGAAAAACCCTTGTATAATATTCTAGTGCAGTGGTTCTCAC
This sequence comes from Tiliqua scincoides, assembly GCF_035046505.1. Lineage (NCBI taxonomy): Eukaryota > Metazoa > Chordata > Lepidosauria > Squamata > Scincidae > Tiliqua > Tiliqua scincoides. Next base: position 259,819,752 of record NC_089821.1, on the reverse strand, counting down.
ACATTTAGCACTGGGACCTACTTTTTAGAATGAGAATCTGTCAGGACCCATCGAAAGTAATGTCATGATCGGAAGTGACATCATCAAGCAGGAAAATTTTTAACAATCCTAGGCTGCAATCCTACCCACACTTACCCAGATGTAAGTCCCATTGACTATTATTGTTAAAAGAATATACATAGTAACCTGTTAAAAGTACAGGGCTGTAACATTTCCCCAAATGCAGTCACATCCCATGGTAGCATCAAGGCTAATATATTAAAAATAAAATATTGACATGAATGGGAACCCATCTGAAATTGGCTCACGATCCACGTAGTGGGTCCCGACCCACAGTTTGAAAAACACTGTAAACAGGCTTTAGGTGAATAGAATCAACATTTATTGGAAATAATTGAATGGAAAAATTCAAGAACATTTTAACTGCTGTGTGGATGTGCAGCCCAATCCTATATATTTTATGGTCCAATGCTATATTTTATGGTCCAATTGTTACACTGTCAGAATGCTTGCTCTTCACTCACTCATGGCTTCTCCCCTGCAAGTTGTTGCCTTCACCATTTTGCAGCAAAGAAATTGCGGCTTAGTGCTTCCTGAGTTACTTTGCCAGACTGTACAGTCCTTGAGCAGTGAATCTGTCTGAAATATGTTCTCTGCTTGATTGAAGACGTATCTCTCTTCAATGTAGATAGCTGACATATCTTTTGAAGAACCCTCATGTGCAGCCGTGCAACATTTCTTTGGTTTGTTTTGTTTTTAAAGTTTTCTATCCCTCCTCATTCCTGAAGGACTTGAGGCACCTCACAACCAGTTTTAAAACACAATCTATCTGACAAACAACAAAACAACACTGCAACAAGACATAGACCAACAGAGGTTGAATATGCAGAATCAGCTAAAAACTAAAGAAAATAGAGAAAAACCGGACCAAATAAATAGATTTTTGAGGAGTGACAGGATAAAAAAAGGAAGGGGTGCAACAAATATCCGGGGAAAGTGAGTTCCATGAGGAAAGGACACCACAGAAAAGGCTCTACTATGTGTCTTCTCCAGTCTTACCTGAAGTGGTTAAGGGTCCCTAAGGAACCTTCCAATACCATCCCATTAGCCATTTGGCAAGGTAAGTGACCTAATCACTGGCCTGTCTAGCTCAGCTTTGCCTACACTGACTCTTCAGGGTTTCACATAGGAATCATTTCCAGCCCTACTTAGAGGTACCAGGAACTGAACCTGGAACTTTCTGTGTGCAAAATACATGCTCAGCCATTGAGCTACAGCCCTATCCCCAAAGAATTTGTGGCCTTGAACACAGATACTAAGTGGATGCTTTTCATTGGTAATTGGAAGACCTCTTTGTCTGGAGCCGGGAAGAACATCAGAAGATCAAATGCTCCGTTTCAGCCCATCCTCCATCCTCAGTGACAATCAGTTTGCTTCCAGGCAAACGTTTCAAGCTGCTTTTCTTTACATTAAAACCCTTTCCATTCCTTTGCAGCTCCTTACGTCATGTCACAAGACCTCTGGCACATCACACTGCTATGTAACTTGACCCACTTCTGGCATTGCTCTGTGATGTGTCATGGTAGAAATGCAAAGACTTTTATTTTTAGAGAGGGCCTCTGGGCTGTAATTTGCTGGCTGGCAGAGAGACCGATTGTGATGGTGGGGCAAGGAAGTTGGCAGGATTTTACAGTGGAAAACAAAGAGACCTGCTTTCACTGAACTGTTTTTTTTTTCACATGGGATCACAGAAGAGATTATCAGAGGGCACACAAAGGGGCAGAGAGTGTGGAACAAAATTAGGTGTGTGTAGCTGTGACAATTTTTCAAATGGGGCTTGTAACATCCGGGATATTGTCCACCCTAGATTTGGGGGATCCATACACAGACCTGATAGGGGCATCTCTAAGGGCCAAACCACGCTATTTAGAGTGTGCGAATGGCCTGTTTGTTTTCTTCTTAAATAGCACATGGGGGAGGGGTATAATTGTGGTGGGGCAAATTGTGGTGGAGGTAGGGGCTTTTGCACTTATCTCAGTTCTGACCCTTTGTCTCTCTGAGCATTATTTACAGGAGAAAAAAATATTTCTATTGGCAGCCAGTTGAAGTTTTTATTCGTCCAGTAAACAGCATGTGGGGTCTGCAGCATTCTAAATCATGGCAATGATCGCTCCTTGGGGACAGTGTTAGCCTCTTCAGACAAAAGCACTCCACCAGGACAGCAATTGGCAAGGCCAGGGAGCACACTGGTGGCAGGGGCAGAGCTTGCCAGTGCACTCCTAGATGCTCTGAAACCATGGGGTGTCCACAGTGACAAATCACTGAAGGTGATTTGTGTCCCTTCTTCATCTCTACCACATACTGTCTCACACTAAACATTCTGATGAGTCGTTTTTGTGAGTTTCCCAACTTCTGCTCTAAACAGTTGGATGCTTTTGGAGGGAGAGAAAAAGTATACATGACACACTTTTTTAGTACTAGACATATAGAGAAGAGATGGGTAGAAGTTGTGGGCCTGCTATTACAGCAGAAAAACATGACCTTTGAACTTTAGACAGTTCAACCATTTAAATTTTCTTTATCTTGTGTCCTCTCCAGCCCAGTTGCTGACTCAGGGTACACAGTCCTATGGAGAACCTGATGTGCAGTTCCATGGGCTCCACCACCTTGTTGAAGTTCTTTCTGGAACTGTGCTCATTGATTCAATGCTTAAAAAGAACCTGGAAGTGTAGTCCCTCAATACCCTTCCAAATAAAGTACTGTATCTTTTGAGCCAGGAGGGAAAACGTGCTACATTTCTGTACATCAGCTCAGAGAGGGGGGTGATTCTATATCTTGGTAGACTTGGGAGGAAGTGGCACTATCAGTCATGGATCCAGGGTCCAGCAGCCCAGCTCACCAAAGCAGATAGCTGGAAGCATTATGAACCATCCCATTAACTATTCAGAACTCCACATTCCATGAATCCTCCTCACCTGAAACTTCAGAGGACCTGTCAGGAAATCACAGAACACTGAATGAGTGGCAGCATGCAGCCCTTTTAAGTCTTCTTCCTTTCTCAGGGCTTGGTTGACACATCAGAGCCTTCAGTAGGTCAGGGCTGTGTTTGGGTCTCACAGCTGTTAGAGTGCATTGAAGTTATCTGCTGTCCTGCCGCTGAAACAACATGGCCAATCATGTTTCAGACCCTACGTAGAAAGGGCCTACATGCCAGTTCCATGGCATGTTCTCCATATGGTGACTTCAAACCTCACCATGTTCGGGGTGTGTGTGTGTGAGTTGTCTGAATCCCTGTTCAAGGAGAAATCATTCCAATTTCCATGTTTGTTGTCAATTCTTCCTTGCAAAGCATTGCCAGAAAGCTGCTTCTGAGAGAAGGATCTTGTGGATAACACCATAGTGTCAAAATTGGCTAGCAAATTGAGAATTGTGATCTTGTTCTAGGAAGATTACACACACCCTGTTGCATCAAAAATATTGTGAAGAAGTCAAAAGAGAAGGATCATAGAGGGCAGTAATCTAACCAGAATCATTTACTTTAACACCAGCCAATAGAACATAATTTCAAATGTAAGATCCCATTATAGACCGAAATATTCTTTTAAGTTATTCACCTCCTTTAATCACAAAACACATGCGTGTTGAGAAGGGTTCAAACATGTCTTTTCAAACACATGGAAATGGGAGGCTGATCCTTTCCAGGCTTCGTGTTCTAAAGGAATGAGTGGAAAATACTGCATGAATGGGAGTTCCATAGCTTATGCTACTTGCATTTTGTGCTTAGATATTTGTGCCTAAATTAAAATGGTCACAGACCTGAAGACTAGTCTATTCAAATGACTGGATTTTAAAATGCCTTCTAAAGCCTGGTCTATATTTTGCTCTTTTGGTGTTCAACCTCCTCTTGAAAGGCCCCTATACATCAGTATACATGCCACATTACAGAGTAAGAAGACCGGTCCTGTTCTTGCAGTATAAAGTACTACTGCCTTTTAACATGCATTAAACTTTTCCTCTTCTGCTAAGCAGTGTTGTTTTTCTTACCTTGGAAGCTAAAATCCTGTTAAGACTTCAAACTCTATGCATGGGGGAGTGGGATTGTATACTCCCAACTGAGGAGTATATGAGGTCTGAAAGACAGCCTGGGAATTTAGCAAGTTTTCAGGGTTCCTGTACATGTGGAGAAATGGAACCCTTTGTCCAGATCAGGGGTGTCAAACATAATGCTCACAGGCCAAATATTGTCTGTAGAAGCTCTTTATCCAGCCTATGGGATAATTGGGCTCCCCTAGCACCAACCTTCAGCTGTGCTGCTTCTGCCAAGGTTCTGGGAGAGAGACAGAGAGAGTCAGAAGGAAGCTGCAGAAGGCATGCAATGTTACAGAAGAGGCAGACCAAGAGGTATGTGTGTGAGAGAGACGCTAATGAGGCACAGGAAAGCCCACTTATCACATGGACCATCCTTTCAGCAGGGCCACTTCTGCTGAGGCATTACTTTGCAGAGCACCTCTCAGGCAGCTAAGCTGCGAAGTGACATCTCAGCAGAAGCGGCGCTGCTGAAAGGGCAGCCTGTGTGATAATTTTCACTTCTTGAAAATATGATCAAGATTTGCATATTTTCTCTTCTGTCATTTGCAGTGAATGTGTTCCTCCTACACAAGAACAAAATGCTTATTTCTGGCCATCATCTGTTTAATGATGTCACTTCCGGCCCCCAGCAGGCAGCATAAATACTATTTGGTTTGATGTATGAAATGAGCTTGACACCGCTGGTCCAGAGAGTTGTATGTACAAGAGCTCTTTCAATCCTTAAAATGAACAAGTGGAGATTGGGCTTGCACGACTCTTCTCCCTTTGCAGGTTCATAAAATGACTAAGAAGAGCTAAAGTCCAGGTCATTTACATGTAGATGCTACTTTATTTTGCTCTATCTGAAACCATGAATTTCAGCATTATTTTTTGGGAGATGGGGTGTGAAAGTTAATGTAGACTGCAACATTATACTGGAAATTCTATTGAAATCTGTGGAATTTATGTCCAACTAAGTGGGGTTCTAGGTGTGCCTAATATTGTGAACCAGTATTTGGACAGTGGCAGGGGAGAAGGGCTTTAACCCTTTGCCCCAGCATAGTACTAATCCTGAATTTGTCCCCCCCCCCAACACTTTGGTACTATTCACCTTGGAAAAAGCTTCCATTGGTCAGACCATGATGGGAAAGAAGTGTTAAATCCCCCTGCCACTCTTCTGACCCAGATCTGATGGCTGCAATTTACATTTTATAAAACCAACATGCAGACCCTAGCCCTATTCATATAATATGGACTGGACACAAACACATGGCGGGTGGGGGCTGTTTCAGCATTGAATCCTGTGGGATCTGCACCGTGAGCCATTCCATCGACCACTCTGCAGCTTGTGTGAACTGTGCCAAACCTTTTTAAAAAGCCATCACTGCACTCCTGCCTTTCCTTCCTGTTTGCTTGGCTTGCATGAGTAATTCATCACCACCTGAGACAGCAGTGCAGCATATTCATCTTAAAAGTCAGCTACTCATATAAACAAATCCATTAGCAGTTGAAGCCTGTTATAAGAACCATCAGAAAGGATCTTGCATTGCAGTGAAATGATAGATTAGTTAGATGCATGGAACACTAAAACCCTTTGAATGGCAGGTTTCAAGGATTTGACAGCGTTCAGTCTTCCTGTTTCTTTCTAGTATTTCTAGTGAAAAGAAACAGAAAAAAAAATTAAAATGCTAGGCCAGGAGACGAGGGGCAATTTCAGGCTACTGCTTTTCATAATGGTTTCCTTTATACAACAACTTTGCAGACTGCAAAAGACTAGAAAAACAATCAAACCAAAGAACCTAAAGTGACCTGGCCATCATCAGTCTTGGAGTTCAGGAGGCAAAATTTGGCATTCATGAAGGGAAAGGTGGAAAAATGACCAGATGCCTGCAGATGCACGTAGGCAGGGAGGATCACAGCTGGCAAGCTTCTTTTATTGAGATGACAAGAGGCCTAGGCATCAGGAGGAGCAGAGGAGGGTGGGCCTGCTAGATCCCTTTAAGGGAGGTGTATTGCAGTGTCTTATGCACTCCTAGCTGAGAGCCGTAAGCTAAGGGAGGGGTGAGTGGCATCTTTATAGCAGGGCCTCTGAGAGTAATTTTATCAGGGGGTACAAAGTTTCTTTTGGGCTCCTTTGCAAAGAGGGAGGGGTGAAACAGAGTGGGGGAGGGTGGTGACGGGCAAGCAGAATAGGGGCAGGGAAGGGAAAAGCACAGTGAGGGGAGGATACAGACACCTGGAAAATTCTTTGGAGCCCAGGTCTACCCACCCATGTGGCATCAGTAGTGTCCCCAGCATCCCCAGTCATGGTAGTGTCTGTCCCCAGCACATAGGAAAATGTCAGATCCCAGGAAATTTCTGGGCCCCCTCCTTTGGCTCTGGGCCCCCCTTTTGATCTCAGGCCCAGGTACAAATTAACCCCTTTACCCCCCTCTCCTAGGTCCTGCTTCATACATAGAAGATCTTTGTGTATAAAAGATGGGTAAGAGATCTCAGTGAACAGAACTGAGAGAACCTGAACCGGACACCCTGGAGAGCAGCTGCCGTTCAGACAAGACAATACTGAACTTGGTGGGCTCAGTTTAAGGTGCTTTAAGGATCAGACTCCGTTTAAGGTGTTTGCATAATGTTCAGAGTTTGCAAACTTCTCTGCTGCATATAAGGACACAAATAGCTCTCCTGGAGTGGAATCATTGAATAAACATGTGGAGTTGAGCTTGACATATTTTTTTTTTTTTTTTTTGTAGTTCTGGAATGAAATATCTTCCCAACATTTGACAGGTTTGTAAAGAGAAATTATTTTAAAGATAACCATGACACTTTTCAAATTAGATTGGATTTAACAACCATCTTATGCTGCTTTGAAAATGAATGCTGCAAAAAGACAAATATAAAGTTCTGCATGTAGGTACAACAAATTAGAGCACAGGAAACAGGAGATCTAGCTTGGCAGCAGCATGCATGAAAGGGCTCTAGGAGACCTACATGACAGTCCTGTGCATGCCCCATTTGGGTGTCTGCGACCCTCCCTTCCAGCCTGCTGACCACTGAGCTGCTTCAATCAGCCCTCCGATCCTCTTCTGGCTTGCTCAGAGCAAGTAGGAGGAGGATCGGAGAAGAAGCTGCCATATCTTCTTTCAGCGCCACCTCTGGGAGTGAGCTGCAGGGCACTGCTATTCTGAATGTTCCCTTACATGACAATTTAGAATAGGACCATTTGGCTCAGCTCCTCTTCCTTTTCCTCCTTGCCCACCCAGCAAGAATCTCAGGTGGGCAAGAAAGAGGAGGCAGAGCCCCCCATCTCTCCTTCTACTTACCTGCAGCTCCAGTGTCATCACCTCTCCCTTCCTCCACCCAGCCCTCCACTCCCAGCACACTCTCCTTATCCTGTTTCTTTCAAACGGGACCTGGAAGAGCGAGGTGGCTACAAAGTTACAGGTAAGGTATGGGGAGGCCATTGCCATGCTCTGCCTCACCTTGCCTCCTTTTTCTTGCCCACCTAACTGCTTCCCTAAGCAGCTGGGTGGGCAACAAGCAGGAGGTTGTGTATACCCCAAAGTGGTGGGGTATACACACATTAGCTCATGCACCTGTTTTGAAAGTATTTTTTTAAGGGTGGGTGGAAATAGCAGGATGGAGAGATCTGCCCCAGAAGAAGAAGACTTATTCTTTGTGGCTCTTGAGGATAGGGTTAGAACCAATGGATTGAAATTACAGGGAATACTTTCTTTTAGGCTAGACAAGAGCAGCCTTGGACTGGAACAATCTGCCCTTCACAGTAGTGGATGCTCCCTCATTGAAGGTTTTCAAGCAGAATGGCCACCTGTCAGGTGCAGTTGCCTGCACTGAGCAGGGGGTTGGACTAGAAGACCTTCACATCCCTTCAAACTCTAACACTGTGTGAAAAGTGTGAGACCAGCTCAGATTCAGAAGTATGAATCTCATTGATTTGCCAACTGCGTTGGCTTGGTCATGTCGTGAGAATGGATGATGGCCGGATCCCAAAGGATCTCCTCTATGGAGAACTCGTGCAAGGAAAGCGCCCTACAGGTAGACCACAGCTGCGATACAAGGACATCTGCAAGAGGGATCTGAAGGCCTTAGGGATGGACCTCAACAACCCTGGCCTCTGAGCGGCCCGCTTGGAGGCAGGCTGTGCAGCATGGCCTTTCCCAGTTTGAAGAGACACTTGGCCAACAGTCTGAGGCTAAGAGGCAAAGAAGGAAGGCCCATAGCCAGGGAGACAGACCAGGGACAGACTGCACTTGCTCCCGGTGTGGAAGGGATTGTCACTCCCGGATTGGCCTTTTCAGCCACACTAGACGCTGTGCCAGAACCACCTTTCAGAGCGCGATACCATAGTCTTTCGAGACTGAAGGTTGCCAATAATATATACATAGTCTTCATTTGCATTTAACCAGCATGACTTCAGCTTTATCACATTGCAGAAGACTTTTTGGCAAAGGTCACCTCTTGAAGAAAGATGACTATTCCTTCTGGTCTTGTCACCACCCGAATGCCTCACTGAACAGACGTGGAATGACAGAGGTGGGGGTGGACATTTCTTGGGTCCATGCATACTTAGCAGTAGAGAGTAAACTGAAATGTCAGTTGTTTTCATACATTTAAGATACATGTCAAAAACTGGCTATAGAGCAATTTATTGCCATCTGGATATTGTTTCAGAACAGAAACTTATTTAGCTGCATTTATTGAACTAGCTATGAGTGAGAAAAAGCAAGGTTTTCATTTAGGCAGAACAATAATAGGCCATTGTAGTTGTTTTGTAAAAACTGGTCCAGCTGCAGAAAACTCTCTCTCTCTCTCTCTCTCTCTCTCTCTCTCTCTCTCTCTCTCTCTCTCGCTCTCTCTGTGTGTGTGTGTGTGTGTGTGTGAGTATCTGTAGCATCACCAATGAAGCATGATGCATTTTGAGCTCAGGAATCTTTGTAATTATTCCGGTGGTACTAGGGCTTGGTGCTACATGCACACCACAGTTAGGTGCTCTTTCTCAAGCTCAAAAGGGTTGGAACCAGAATTCTCAGCTGTTGGGTGCAGCAGTCGCCTCTGTAAGCCAGGGTGGATCCAAGGGAAGGCAATGGGTGCGTGCCCCCCCCCAAACTGTCACACCAGGAGGGCAGGGTGCCTGCTGGAATGGGGAACAAGAGGGCAGAGTTGGAATGGAAGCCCAGGTCTACCCAGCAGGTAGATCTGGGCTCCAAGTCTGGACAGGAGCCCAAGTCTACCTGCCTGGGAGAGGCGGCTCCAGAGGGCAGTCAGAATGGGAACAGTAGATCTGGGCTCCAAGATGGGCCCAGATCTACCTCCCATCTTCAGATCTACCTCCCATCTTCAGATGGGAGCCCAAGTCTACCCATCCGGCAAACCTCAGCAATGGAGGCCGAAGTTCAATTGGAAGTCCAGGTCTACCCGCCTGGTTGACCTGGGCTCTGGAGTTAAGGAAGTGCTCACTCCTCCCCCAATCACAAACACTGGATCTGCCCCTGATCTTAGCTGGCAGAACTGTGGAAATATCTACCTGGCCAACAAATTATTCTCTGGTTCTGGATTGACTCTGGTCACTTAAGCTGGTGATTGGTCAGTCACACACGGGAATTGCTATAACAGCCTTCTTGTTTGGGCTCGTAATTCACATGGCAATGATAATCTCTTGGCTCTGGTGTGCTAGCCCATGCTCTAGTTACTAGTTCCTTGCTCTATCCTGTCTGCTACCACAGTTCAACCATGAGAGCTTTGAGTTGGAAGAGACACTGCTCAGATAAGCAGTTGACCCAGTACAATGGTGAGCTGATAGTTTATTTGCCCAATGACAAGTTGCACAGACCGAGAAGCCTGATCAGAAAAACAGGCGCTTTGTAAGAGCAGACAGAACCCTACAGGTCCATTGTGTCACCTGACCTCTGCTGAGCAGGGAGCTGCAGTACTTCTCTTTGGCAATCCACTTTGGCTAGGGGTGCCAAGCCCAACAGACAGCAGCTCCCTCATCTGGCAATCCATTGTGATGGCGCAGCGTAGAACTTTAAGGCCACAAAACTATCAGCTGCAGTCCTCAGTTCAAGGCTGCCTTACACATGCACCCTCTGATCATTTGTAACAGTTTCAAAGGGGCACAGATCACTGGTAGCAACTGCTGATAGTAGTGAAATGTCTTGGAGCACCTCTGTCTATTGTGTACAACATAAAAGGACCTCAATCAGTTATCACTTTAGAAAGCCGCAAGTTAAGAGCATAGACACTGGAAGAGCAAGCCACTGGAACTGAGCATGGTCTCCTCTTTCCCTTCACTCTCCTCTCAGCACTTCAAAATGTAGTTCTCCAACAATTCCTTTGGAATCCAGCAGGAATCTCTGATCATGTCTGCCCCCCAGTTGTTCTGATCAAGGGCTCTTGGGTGCCACCAGCCTTGATAGTTGATATCAAGGTGGACATATGGGGGGGGGGGATTGATGAGCTGTGTGGGTGAAGAAAACATGCCATACCTACGGACTGGTTAATGCATTCAAGTGGATCCCTTAATTTATATTTATTTACTTGTACATTTGAAAATGTGGCAGCTGAGATTCAATTCAGACATTTTCACACATGCAGCTCAAATAGTTTATAGCCTTCAAGCCCTTTTGGCTCAGTGTCAAACACTGATTGTTGTTAAGATAGAGACACATTTGTAATGCAAATGAGCATTTTGGCCAATGCAGGTTTTATGTTCCCATAACAAACTAGATGGAAGTAACAGATTGTTAAGCTTGATATGCAAAATTGCCTGCACTGGCCTGGCAAATGTCTTTGCACTGCTCTCCCTCTTCCACACAGATAATGTTATTTATTAGGATATTTATATACCACCTTTCTTAATAGACTCAAGGTGGTTTACATAGGCAATCTGAACAAAAACCCTTTTTTCAATGAAAGTTTTACAAGTACAGCTGGACCTCAGTATTCATGGGTATTGATGGGAGACCACCTGTGGATACTGAAACCTGTGGATAAGTGAATCCACGGATCAGGTCCAACATGACCTCTGGACATGACTGGAGATGTTCTCAGGTCATGTCAGGAGGTGTTCTGAGGCCTGCAGAGGCTGCTCCTCAGAAAGGTGCTGGAAAGGTGCTTCAAAACCAGGAGTGCCTTTCTGATATCTCTGGAGGCCTCCCAAATGTGACCAGAGAACACCTCCAATTGTGTACAGGCGCTCAAGTCCTGCCCTCCACCACAGTTTCAGAGCTGCAGTTAGTTAAATCCGCAGTTCTGAACCAAGAATTAGTATTTTTCTGTGAAACAATCTCAAAGAGCCTCCATTTCTCCGGGTGCTTTTCTCCATAGTGTAGTCATCATCCTGGCTGCCAGCTCTTGTGCTTTCCAAGCTCTTCCAGGCAGCTTCAAACCAAACTTCAAAAGGATGTTATCCCTATTTTTGCCAGCTGACTCCTCCACATCCTGCTCCTCCACACAATCCTCTGGAATAGGCGGGCTGGCAGGCCTGTGCTGTATCTAGCACATGTCTGGGGCTGACTGTGGGCCAGACCGGGGCAAGGGGAAAAAAATCTCCCTTACCTTACGTAACAACGTAGCAGCCCCAATGGGGCTACTCGGATCTGTACCACCTACAGAGGTAGTGCAAATCAGAGAAGCCCGGAGCTGCCCTGGGCTGCCTGGGAACAGGGGTAGGATTTGGCATAAGTCCTGAATCCTGGCCTCACCTTTCACTCCCTGCCCTCCCACAGGCCCAGCCACCCTCCCAAAATGCCTCCTCCCCACCTCCTCCCTGCCCTCCCCATGCCTCCCACATTGCCGCCCTGGCCTGGAAAGGCTGGTGCAAACTCACCCATCATGGGGCCTGTGTACACGTCCTTGCGCCAGCCTCCCTGAATGATGGCGCAAAGGTGCTTTGTGGCATGTTTATGACCCTCCGAGGCCGGCACACGGGACGTGCACCTGCCCAGTGAGTACTTAGGATAGCACACTCGGTCTCCCATCCAAGCAACCAACCTCCTTAGTGTTTTTCAGGCAAGGCGGCAGCTCTACCTCCTTGAACCTCATGTTCAACCTGATCATGAAAATGCCTTATTGGAAGGGTGCTTTCTGCCAGGATGCTGAAAGCACGGCAGGTTGCTCCTTTCCGGCAACCTCCATGTTATAGGCCCGCATCTGCTTGGACACTCCTCGTGCTAGGCTTCTTGGGGTGCCTGCCTCTCTCTTCAGACTGAGCACTGTAATTGTTTTTCTGCCTCACTTCTTTTCATGAAGCCTGTAAAACTAAATAACACATGCACGGGACTATTGGAGCAAGAGGAAATCAGCCAATATTGTGTTACACCTTAGGGATGCTGACGCTGGCAGAATTGAACACGAGCACAGAAGACAAATCCCCTCATTTCCCCTTTCTCTCCTCATTTTCAATTAGCTTGGGGATTTGACTAACAATCCCGCAGAAGTGATCATCTGTTTGATTGGCATCTTGGTTGCCAACAGCAAGTTCAGGACTGTTTCCAGTTAGGCTCGTATCGCTTTGGCAGCAGAATGAATTTTGTCCAGCAAAGAAGCAAAGAGTGCGCACATTCCAACGGCTGTTTATGTATATGACGTAAGGCTGTGATTTCATGAAAATAAAAATGGCATCTGTCTTAGTGCAGCTAAGATGGTCTACATATGGTGCATCTGCGCCTGGATTGTCTGCACTGTGCTGGAGAGTGCTGTGAAACCGACAGTGCTATATGGTAGGCAGGATTTTCATACAAATATCTCTGGATCAGGGCCATGTTGCAAACAACATTATATTTGAGTGAGAATGAGGAGAGGTGAACAAAAATAAAACAAACAAACTGACAAAAAGTAATATAGAATACCCTGGAACCGCTTGAACTGGGCACATTACAAAAAGATCACTGCAAAGCGATATGCAGTGCTAGACCGATGGTATAATGTTTGGCTAGGAAAGTCCATGCTTAAGACCTTAGTGGACCACTTGACTAGTGCAATGTTGGGGAATGCGCACAACCCATTTGTCCAGGGTGAGCCCTCTCAGGCTGAGAGTAGGACTATTCACCATGCTACAGAGGCGGTCCTGGGCTTTCCCCCACTCAGGGCCACCTCTGCCTTTGATGCCCCCTTCCCCTGACCCAGAAGTAACTGCAGTGATATCCGTACAGCTGCCTTCTCTGTTCCCCCTTTGAAAAATGGGGGGGGGGAGGAAGAAGGCAGGACAAGCCCTGAGAGAGGCTTTCGTGCTCTTCTAAGCGGCGTGAAAGGCTCCAACAGAATATTTTTGGGCCGCTGGAAGCAGCGCCCAGGGCAGAGGCAAATGCCACTTCCAGGAGGCAGGCAGCGCTCACCTCCTGGGTGCCGCTTCCAGCAGCTCCAAAATGCTCCAGTGGAGCTTTTCACATTGCTTAGAAGTGGCGTGAAAGTCTCCATCTTCGCCACAGATGCGGTGTGTGTCTCCTCTGAAATCGGAGGAGGCATGTGTCACTTCCTGCTGCATGTGAGGACTGCCCTCCTCTCCTCCCATTTCTTTAAATGAGAGGGGAGTGGCCTCAGATGCAGCCAGGGAACCGATCCAAGGGAACCCTTAAGCGCAGCACCCAGGGCATTTGGCCCCCTTTCACCTCTCAGGGTATGCCACTGCCATGCAATCTTGTGAACAAACTGTTGGAAGAGGTACAGCATGTGAGCAAAGCCATCCTGTATAATCAGAAAGGGCCTCCTCCAGTGGTGGGAGCTGTAACTGATCTTGTTACTTGGTTAGAGCTTGCTGGTTGCTTCTCTCCCAGCATCTGATTAACCTCCTGTTCAGCTTCTTTTTTCTATCTTATTATTTCTGCCAGTGTGTAACAATGGCTGCAGTACTTTCTTTGGTCCAGTAGAGCTCTTAACAAAAGTCAGTTTGCTGTGTGTGAGACTGCTGTGATCTCTCAGCTCTGCTAACGTATATGAAGTGGCCTTATTTTAAGCCCAAACACTGATTTGCTTATCTCAATATTGTCTGCAGTGAGGTCCTGCTTAATTTGGCGGGTTCTATGGTAAATTTGATTTTCAGCTAAGAAAATGCCTTTTCATACGCAACATTTTATCTGCGTACAATAGATGCACAGCGTACACACGATGGTTGATATATAAGCACATAGTGCTATTCACACATTATGTTCAACCTGCATACAGCAAGCAATGCAACCTGTCCTTTACATTTTCAAGGGCTCTTGTCTTGGGGTTGGATTTTAAACACATGTGCTATTTGCATTCACACAGAAACAGGTATGTATATTAAGACACTTGTACCTAGATGCAACATAATGTGTGAATAGCCCTAATGTATGGCATGGAATTATAGACACAGTGCACTAGCAACAAGGGAGCTCAGTGCAGACAATAGGCTAAATGGAGCCTTGGCATAACAGCAGTGCATTCATAGGGATGTTTTTTGCCCAAAGGACTCCCCAAATGATGCTAATGAGGCTCCTTCCTTAACACCATGGCTACAGAGCTCTCTATTTAACCCATGCTGTGGCAGTTTCATGTGAAAAAGCAAATGAAACATTCTCATGAACTGACACAGTATAAAGCAAGTGGCTATAATAAATTGGCTTCCTGTCTCTCTCCCAGGGCTTAGGCAAATGTATTACATTGTTGTAAGGAGTTCTATTAACACAATTGTTTTGTCAATTGCATTATGTCCTCCCCATTCTCAAAACCCCACAGAGGTGATTATGTGGTCACTTTGACTGGTTTAATTAAAGGGGGCTGTATCTGTGTAAGCACTGCTTGTTTTGCGAGGATTGAATATTTCTCTGCTCTTTTCAGGAACGGAGTGCAAATTTGGATTCAAGAAGAATGGAAACACCTAGCAAAAAGATGTTTCTTTTAGGCGGTTTTATAAACCCCAAAGACCTCGCTTCCCTCATAAGAATTGGAAAGGCACTTTGGTGGTTCTTTGGACAGAGGTTTCAGGAGTGGACCATTGCTGAACTTGAAACATAGATTTGCTTCCTGAGCATGCATACCAAACTTCATTTTGATACTTGGAGTTCAAGGTGCACAGGAGCCTGTTGGTATAATAATAATAATAATAATAATAATAATAATAATAATAATAAGGTATTTATATACTGCCTTTCTGGTCATCGGATTACTCCTCTGACTTTATTCAAGGCAGTTTACATAGGCAGGCGTTCCTAATTCCCTCAAGGGGATTTTTACAATCATAGAGGTTCTTTTTCAAGAACCAACAACATTTCAGAATGGATCTTCCTGGTTTGGTCTCACTTCTGGCCTCCAGTTCTCCCACGCAGGCTGACAAGCAGCTCCATCTCTCACAAGGAGGGCAGCCAATGTGCTTCTTGCTCATACCAAGAGCAGGTGGAATCACTCGGCTTGGCTTATCAGCTGCTTCAAGGTCTTGCCATTCTCAGCCGTTCAGGGAGCTGCCAGTGTCCTCGAACTGGCGACCTTCTGATGTTATCTTCAGGCTAACAGAGGCTCTGCCCTCTAGACCAGACCTCCTGCCCCTGTTTGTATAGTATCTGAACATGTGGGAACAGGTACCCATATGCACCCAACGTCCATGCGGTGAGAGTACTGGCTGAGAAGCTCCCACACAAAAAACATGCAAAGTAGCACATGCTCAGTCTCCCAATAAGTTAATGGCCACAAAGGGTTATTGTATTACAGACAAATCCTCTGCCAGTTATTATTTTGGTTTTTTCTTTTAGATGAATATATGCAGCCTTGAATATCTTTAATGAAAATAATATGTAAAATTGTTTCCTTCATTTCTAGCACACATGAAAAGCTTTAGCTAGAAAAGCTGGAAGCAGACTTGTTTATTCAATTAATCTGATCTTACTTCCTTTTACCGGTAGTCCACTGAAAATAATGACCTTGGCATCTTTACATGAGCTTTATGGGTTTCCATCAACCTGTGATGTAGGTAAGCGTAAAAGGTGTATGTGCTGCTTAGGCACTATGAAAACAAAGAAAAGCTGTGGATGCCAGTTGGTTATTCTGCTAGGAAATCTACTCTTGGTTATCAGGAACATTTGCAATGAACTTTACAAATATGAGAGCTGAAGATTATTTTGTCAGTTGCTTGACAAAATATTTTGTCTGGTCCTCTCTTGCCATTTTCAAATTCAAGATCAGTTGGGGAAACATCGAATCTAATTCCCAGAGATGCAAAAGTGATAAAATCTTAAACCCCCCCCCCCCAAAGGAGAAACCCTAATCTTTACTATATCTTGAGGATTCAGGATTATCAAACTGAAGCCTACATGACCATGGCTGGGGTATCTTCATGAACCTTTTTGTCCACCTGATGGACAGCCCAATCCTCAGCTGCCTGGAGCATGGGGCTGCTGTGGTGCCAAAATGACTACCGTGGCATCCTGAGTTTGACCTGGAAGCTCGTGGCGGTTCCTCAGGGGAAGGGGACTTCGAGTAGCCCTGCAATGGCGTTATTCGATTCTGCAGTGGCTTTTGAACCACCACAGAATCAAAAAGTTCTGTGTTGAACAGCACAGTCTGAAACAGGGCTCTGGAACCAGTGGAGCAGAGCTCCACCAGTCACGCTTCCCTCCCATCCCCTGCCACATATCCTCCCTGTCCTCCACCTGCCCTCTGCTTGCCTTCCCACCTCCCCGACACTTCCTTCCCACCTCCCCGACACCCCCACTCACCTTGCCAGGCAGTCAGGGCGAGTGCTGGGTGGCAGAATGTGAGCCCAGAGCCAGAGGTGGCCCAGCACTGGGCTCCTGCTGGGCTAGCTCCAGCACTGGGTCCATGGTAAAGGTTTTCAAACATAGCACATTTGCAAAAGTGCATACCGGCAGTAAACCAGCACACACAGGTCTGGATCAGGCCCCAAGTTGCCAATGTTGGCTCCTGTGACCCATTTCTTTCTATCTTTTACTTTTCTATAAACTCTGAGGTAGCTGTTGTTCTTGTGTCAAATCTTTTCTCCTTACACTGAGAAAGGAAATTATTTTTTTCTTCTCTCCATACCACTCAGGGCCTTCTCACTATAAATCAATTGTTTGAATTTGAATATACCAAATTTTTAAAAGGAATTTTTATTCAACCTTCCACTGGTTTTTTGGCTGTACCTTTTGTTGTAACACATATATTTCAGTGGCTTGTTTCATTGCATTCTGCATGAAATTATGCATTGATTGAAATAACATGATGGTATTATTCCTCCAAACTCTGATTTTAGTGATTTTGAAAATTTGTAGAGTCACACACACACACACAAACTCCTACCATGTCAATTTACTAACACCTTATTGCAGCACTTCTCAAACTTTTAGCACTGGAACCCACTTTTTAGAATGACAATCTGTCCAGGACCCATTGGAAGTGATGTCATGGCCAGCAGTGACATCATCAAGCAAATTAAAATAAATAATTATAATTAAATTAAAATAAAATAAATAAATAAGGGGGAGCCAGTCCTGTTCCACCAAGTGAAACTACTCTGAAGTAAGTCCCATAGTGGTCAATGGGGCTTACTCTCAGGAAAGTGTTGGTAGGAGTACAGCCTCTGAGCCCAATCCTATGCATGTCTGCTCTGATGTAAGTCCCATAGTGGTCAATGGAGCTTACTCTGTAGTCTGCCTGCAATCACAACCCCCCAAAAAGAATCAGTGAGCTCTTCAGCCCTCCCAGTGCCCAGTTTAAAGTTCTTCTATTACAGGCACATCAGAATAAAGACCCTCCTGGCTTTGCAAGTGCAAAATAGAAAACTTCCCCTTACCAGCTCAAGCCTCTTTTTTGTCCTTTTTAGGGTGGGAGGCTGCCTTCTGTTGTGCTCCAGCTCCATCAGATCAGGACCCTTCTGGTGTCCTCACATTCCACATTCCCATTCCGAGAAAAAGAACACTTATTCCAGATATGATTAACGTTGCTTTCTGAGAATAACTCTTACAAGTTTGAGAATGAATCTGCCCAGTCCTTCTCCTTAAATTGCTTAATCAGCACAGGCCAGTGTTTCTCACACTGTGGGTCAGGACGGACTAGGTGGGTCTCAAGCCAATTTCAGGCAGATCCCCATTCATTTCAACATTTTATTTTTAATATATTAGACTTGCTGCTACCACCTGTGGTACTTGTGACTGCATTTGGGGAAATGATACAGACCTGTACTTTTCACAAGCTATTATGTATAATCTTTTAACAATGATAGTCAATGGGACTTCCTCCTGGGTGGAATAGTGTGGGTAGGATTGCAGCCTGGGATGGTTAAAAACTTTCCTGCTTGAGGATGTCACTTCTGGTCATGACATCACTTTTGGTGGGTTCCTGACAGATTATCATTCTAAAAAGTGGATCACAGTGCTAAATGTGTGAGAACCACTGGCACAGGCAATTGAGATACCATCAACAACATGAAAGGAAAGGGGAAATAATGGACAATTGCTTGAACCTGTCAGCTTTCATATGAGAGAAAAGGTGAACCCCCTCCCCCAAATATTTTATCTTCCCTAATAACATTAGTAAGGGTAAGTCTGTCTCACTGCACAGTTAGGGATTGTTGTAGCATCAGCAACAAGTAGATCAATCCTCTTCTTTATTTGCATTTTGAACATTCTAGGTTCTAATTGGCAAACAGGGTGATCTGGCAGATTGCAAACATGGCCACCATTTGGTGAGCTCTTCTCATCAAAACACGGCTAATTCTGCTTATGCCATAAAGGTCTGGTGCATGGATTTACCTCTAGGCTTGATGCCACTGCCGCACTACTATGTACATTGAATATATTGGAAATGTTAGTGTTTAGTTTATTCAATTGCTATTGCAAAGAAATGAAGAAAAAGCTATTAAAAAATAAAAAGGAACCTTGTTACCCAACAAGATAATATTTTAGATAGGAGATGACACAGAGGTATGCAGAGAAATCAAAATAGCTACTGACAGTACTTCTGCTTTGAGTTGAATGGGAAATAAATCATGGGGCTATAAATTAGGCGATGTCTAAAAGACTGCTCACCAAACATCTCTTGACTCTAAATGCTAGGTATTAGGTTTGGAAGGAAATGTGATTTATGGCCCTGTTGCTGATATGCAGTCAGGGACCTAACCGCCAGGCCCTGCCGTCTCTACTTCAGTCAAAACTGACTCTTTGAAGTCCAGAGTAGTTTGTGCCCACAATTTTTCCTTCCCTCACGCAAAAAGACACCTTTGCATTTCAGGTGGCCACAGTGTTCCCCCTTCAGTGTGCACAGCACAGTGTGTGAGTTGTGCTCTGCTTGGAAGTCACAGCCAGTGGAAAATGCTGTGGCTTCCTTGCTAAGTGCCTGTGCATATGGTTACCCTATTCAGTCGGGAATCTGGAAACATACATTGATTTGTTAGTGTTGAGATTCCTCCTTGGGGCTTGGTCCAAAGGATCAGCTCTTGAGATGTGAGAGCAGCAAAACATTCCCATGTTTAACCAGGGACAATGTCTTCACACAGAGAGGCTGTTTAATTCTAATCAATCTTTCTGTCTATCTAGCCTACTTATTATTTCCAAACATTTCCATCACATTTTCTATTTTAAAAAAAATGCCAAAAGCAATTGCACTGGGCCCTGAGGCAAACTATGGGGAAGGGTCATTATACACACACATGAAGACCATGCATATTCATGCATTGCCCTCATGCCTTGGCTTTTCTTCCTCTATAGCATTTCCCCCTCATCCACACACTCCACAGCTTACCTGTCATGTGGTCTGCCACAGGGATATATCTACGGTATGTCAAGTAGGACATGTGCCCTGGTCACCACTTGAAGAGGGGGTACCAATGAGCAGCAGCTTCACGGACAACCACATGAAACTTCTATGGAGCACCTAGGATTCCACGGAGCACCTGCAAACCTCCAAGCACAGCACTGTGCTGCAGAAGCTTGACAGAAGCCGAAAGCTAGTGGAGAAGGAATGGGGGGGGGGTGGCAGCCACATTGTGAAGCCACTGCCGCCCTCCTCTGAACCTGAAAATGATGTCATACATCATGTGACATCATGGCATCACGTAATGCTGTGATATCACCACCCCATGTGGGTGGCACTGGATATACCACTCTTCTGCCAGCCAGGCAAGTGAGCACGTGGGAGGCAGGGACTTGTTTTCTGGGATCCTCTGTGTCCAGAGGAAGTAAACTTGATTAGCCCGGGGGTGAGGGAAGGAAGGAAAGCCATTATGACTTCACTCAAGTCCTGAAAAGTGTGTTTTCCGCGACTCATTTCAGCTTGAGTCATGGACATCACCAAGTCAGTACCTTGCAACTGTAACTCGGAAATGAGTCATGACTTTTATAAGTCCTGTCACAAAGACTCAGGATTTTTGTGCCTGCGACTTGGTTTTGTGTCTGTGTGTGCTTGCTTACTTCTTTTTCGCTGCTTCTGCATTGCCCCGAAAGACCACATGGCTGATCCAGAAGCCGACATTCACAAGCTGAGCAGCAGCAGATGTGGTGGGAGGAGGGTTGGTGGTTCCAGGAAGCAGGGGCTGGTGGGGTGGAGGGAGGAGGAGGGCTGAACAAGGCTGGGGAGGAGGAATCAGAAGAAGGTGGGGTTAATCCAGGGGAGGGGGCTCTTGGCCATCTTGGAACAGATGATTGGACAAATGATGGGTGGCCTGATATATATATTTTTTTTTTTCTGGATGAAGGAGGGGAGAAGGATGGGCCCAATGGAGGGGGTAGGGGGTTCCAGCGATGGGAACAAATGGCTGGATATAAGCCCAGGGAGGGGGATAAGGAGGTGGGCAAACCAGGGGGACACATTTCTGACTGCAGATGGGATGGGAACATCAGGGCAGCATTAAATGAGAACTCCAACACACCCACCACCACCTCCATTTTATCTGCAGAGTCATGCTTAACTTGTGCCGCAACTCATTTCTTGTAAAGACTCGGGCTCAAGTCAAAATGATTCTAAAAATGGCTAAGGCCAAGTCACGATGGCTACCTGTTGTGACTCGTGAGTAGAGTCAGGGGGTTGTGACCCTCAACTCAGGAACAGTGACTCTAGCACATCCCTGCTGCCTACCATAAAGGACCCTTCAGAGGGGCTTCGGGGTCCTCAGGGGCTCAGGACCCTTGACCAGTACCTGACCTGGTCAACCTATGCCCCATCCCACTGCCTGCTACTGCAGTTTCTCAACTCCTACTTGTGCTAAAAAGTGAGTCAATTAGAAAGCTTTCTTTTAACTGGCTGAATGAACAAAGTCTATCTTAGGAAAAGCAGGAACGGGGGTGGAAATGACATCATCCAACAGTGAAAAGCGAATCCTAACTTTCGAATACAGAAAGCAGCCATTTTATTGTCCCAGAATACACTATTTGGAATAATAATAGGGTCATTTGTTCTTATACACACAGCAGGGCATGTTGGCTGGCAGGCCGGTCTTACAGCCTTCGCTGCAAATTTGTCAAAGTTTGGATGATGCAATGGCTAAGAATGTACATAGTGTAGTGAAAACCATATTGTGTAAGTCCTGCCATATTTGGGCACAGAAGGGCACCATAATTTTATGACAGTCAAGGCAGCCTTAATAAAACAATTGTCCTTTATGAAATCTTGGTGTGGAATCTGCAAGGAGATTTTTTTAAAATTTGGATTCACAGATCAGAACCTCTGATAACTGGGTGAAGAGGTGCTTTTTAAAGTGGTAGTGCTCTCATATTTAGCAGGAGGAGAGCAACTGTTCCTGTTTATCTCAGTATAACATCCCTCTCAGTGGCTGTTGCTCATATGTTTCAGTTCAGATGGGAAGTCCTTTTGAGATAGGAGTCATTTAATTTCTAGGCAGTTCAATTCTACCTAACTCCCCCAGTGCATGTGCATTTATTCCCTTGCCCTGGGGTAAACCTTCATTGCTCCACTGGACCTGTACTTGCTATTTTGCTGGTGCAAGCCCAAGTGGACTTGGGTTGAGGGATTAAGGGCGCAACCCTAACTAGTAGTTAGGGCGGCCCAAGTTCCTTGGGCCAGCCTAGGAGGGTTGCAAATGTGCCGTAAAGCACGTTTGTGCCTCCTAGAGGAGAAGCTGGGCTGGTGCTCTGAGAAGTGCCGGCCTGCGGAGGCTGACATAAGGCTCCATGCCAGTTTGCCCTCAGATGTTTGCATTGGAAAAGGTAGGCAGGGGGAGGTGGGGAGGAGGAGGAGGAAGGTGTTCCTGGGTGGGTGGAGGGCAGGCAATGGGCGGCCCTGGGGACAGGTGGGCAGGGAGCAGGAGGCGGGGCTGGGATCCAGTAGTTATGCCGGATCCCAACCCCCGTTCCCAGGGAGAATGGAGTGGCTTCAAGCCGCTCCGCTATCCTCGGACTTGCGCCACCTCCAGAGGTGCCTCAAATTTGAGGAAACCCATTGGGACCAGCAGCCCTTACCGAGGGGTAAGGGGAAAAGTATCCTTTTTGCCTCTGGCTAAGCCGCTTACGGCCACTAACCTGCACTGGATACAGCGCAAACCAGAATTTCGCCCTAAGGCTGCAATCCTAACCTCACTTTCCTGGGAGTAAGTCCCACTGAACACAATAGGACTTACTTCTGAGTAGACCTGCTTAGGATTGTGCCCTAAGACTAAGAAGGAGAGAATGTCAGAAGCACCACTGCCACCAATATTGCTCCCTTCCCACCCTCCCTCCGTGCCCCAGTCTCTGCCCTATGCTTTCCCCTCCTCAGAATAGAACTGGGTTGCTGGTAGGTCTCTCCTCTTAACAGTTAAATGAAATGGATAACGCACAGTATATTGGAACTACCAAGTCACTATTGCACAAACTTGCTCATGTGCTTCTTCTGCCTCATCCATTGGTCACTTTTCAAGCTATTGTTAAGGAGTAGAGCTGAGCCAAATTTGCCAATTTGAATTTTTATGTCCCACACTAACTACATTTGCAACAAAGACATGCACATCAGTTACTGGGGCTCTGGATCATTGCTGTGACACAGACTTCATAGCACTGCTTTGGCTAGTCCTGCAGGAAAGTAAATATTGGGGGGGGGGAGGTATATGTGTGTGTGGGCAGTATCCAGCACTGGCATCAGGTGGCTTTGAGGCAGTGTGGCAATGCTCTGCAGTGGTCCCCATGGCACCCCCAATGATTTCCTGACTCAGTGGGCACTACCACTAACACCAGTACTGCAGGGGGTCATTAGGAGACCAGCCAGGGGAGTTGGCTTGTCCCCAATGCTACCACTGGGTGAAATACAGATACTCCCATCAGTGGTGTAGCTAATAATTGTGTGTCCCAGTGCCAAGCTCAAAATGAAGCTCTGGAAGTGACATCACACCTGGGCTTTTAAAAAAGTGAAAATGGGGGAAAATCTACCTCCTCCCCCCAGCAGTTCATTATGCACTTGCTCTGCCGCCCCCCCAGGCTCCCCCCCCCAGATTAACACCTTATTGGTTCCCTGCTGTATTGTCATAATACCTAATTGGCTCTTGAAACAATCAGTCTCTCTGGTCAGTTTTGGGTTAAGAAAATCCAGTTTTTGGGTGCAATCCTATCTTGAGCTGGAATAGGCAAGTCAAGACTCTTGCATGGTAGCCAGCACAGGATAGGGGCCATAAGCAGCTCAGCCAGAGGTAAGGGGAAACATTTCCCCTTATCTCCAGGTAAGGACTGTTAACCCATATGGGTTTCCTTGGACTTGTGCCACCTCTAGAGGTGGCGCAAGTCTGAGGACTGCGGAGCAACTTGAAGCCACTCTGTTCTACCCAGGAATGGGGGTTGGGATCTGGCACAATGGCTGGATTCCAGCCCCACCTCCCACTCCCCGCCTGCCCCCAGGGCCACCCACCACCTTTCCTTCCCCTGCCCAGGAACGCCTCCCTCCTGCCTCCTCCCCACCCTCTGCCTACCTCAGAGGCTGGTGTCGGCCCAACTGGGCTGACACAAGCCTCACAGAGAAAGCTGGCGTGGAGGCTTGCATTGGCCTCCGCAGGCCAGTGCTTCTCTGACCACCAGCTCGGCTTCCTCCCAAGGAGGCACAAATGTGCCTTACGGCATGTTTGCAACCATCCTGGGCTGGCACAAGGGACTTGCGCAAGTCCAAGTCAAGGGCTGGATTGTGCCCTTAGTTACACAGTGCAGTTGCGTTTTTATTTTCTGGTTATTTGGCTATAACGTTTGATAGAATAGAGATAGTCTATCCATGATAACATATCTATGATAACATAAACAGAGATATTCTATCTATCATAATGTTTAGAGATATTTTGACATTTTGTTTCACTGCATTCTGCGTTAAGTTCCGCATCGAATGGTATATAACATGATGATATTATTCAAAAATACCAAGATTTACACCATTTTGGCCACTAGTCAGGTTATTGCCCCCCTAAAGCTTGTTGCCCGATCCAATTTCTACTTCTGCACCCCCTTAGCTATGCCACTGGCTCCCATATCTCAGTTGGATCCTTCAAAAAGAGCCATAAGCATAAGAGGAGGAGAGCCACAAGTAAGAGCCATAAGCTATAAGTAAGAGGAGGGGTGGGAGAAGCTTTAAAGCAGCGCTGAGATCTTTGCTGAGATCTAGTATGTTCTTATTTTATTAAATATAAATTTGATGTATTATGTTTATTGTCATCTCTGTTTTCTGTTTGGCAAAAGCTGCAAATGATAAGAGGAGAAATGAAAATATTTATCTCTTCAGGCAAAGACAAATATCCTGGCATGACAAAATAACAGTCATTTCCTACAGAACAGAAATGAATGAAAAAATATATAGCTTTAATTCAGACCAACACAAAAATCCTGCCATGCAAAATAGCAGTCATTTCCTATAGAATTTGCAATGGTTGCTTTCTAACTGTGACTAATACGCATTGGTCTCAGTAGACATATTCTGTATGATTCCATTTGAAAAACATTTTTTTCCAAAGGCAAAAAAAAAAAAAAATTCTAAATGATCAGTACTTGGTTTGTCAAGACAAGGAAACTTTTTTCCTCCCTCTAATCAGATACAATCCCTGCATTAAAATGAAGAATTCTCTACCGCTCCAGATTTTCGAAGGCCTCCTTGCTTCAGAATAGCTGAAATATAGAGCCAGTGGAAGTATATAGTTCTGTTGTTCCACAGCAAACCTTAAAGGCTTCATTCCAACAAACATCAGTTTCCAATTAAAAAGAAAAATCCGGACTGTATCCTATCCATCAACAGATTCATCCCTCCTGATTTGCCACAACCTGTCTTCCTTGTAAACAAGCATTCATAGATCTGGTGAAGACAGACAAACGTCTAAATACAGAAAACAGAAACCAATTGTGCCATTGTAATGTTCCTTGTAGCCTCAGGAATCCATTTGGGCAACACAGCTGTAAGCTGTTGTTTGAATGAACAAAGCTGCACGGGAACCATTTTCTTTCCCCAGATCTTACCAAGTACCTCTCTCCTCGTTTGTTACTTTTTGCCTCCTTTTGTCTCCGTCCAACATACCATAGTAAGCCCTTCTGATTACAGAGAGGTGGGGGTATTTGGTAACCAAGGTACTGGGCTTCAGAACAATATGGACCCAACAGGCTGTCCAAAGCAATGTTTGGCCAGCCGTTTGCAAATAACATTAACCTGAGCTGTTGTGCGTGTGTGTGTTTTCCCCTGTAACCTGATTGTCAACAATGATGATAGAGGGCAGTTTTTTTTAAACTGGGTTTCCTTTGAATTGTATTTACTTACTTACCTAGAGTAAGTAATTGTATTTACTTACCTAGAGGATCAACCATGTTTTAGTTTCAAGCAAACTGTGTTCAGTACCTATTAATGCCATCATTCCCCCCCCCCCCCCGGTTTGGGCATTAGAAAAGAAATTTGAAACTTTCATGAAATCCTGGGTCCCTTGTACGTTTTGTAACATTCTGCCCACGTACACACCCAAGTCCTTCATATATCTTTGTATCTTTGGAAAGTGGATGCATACGTGGGTGTGTGGGATGAGTGGGATCATGTTAGTAGGCCTACCTACTAGGTAGTAGGCCCAACCTACATGTCTTCATTTGAGAGTCTACACATGGTCTGTTTAGCTTTGTGCAACACAAAGTTGCACACCTCTTACTTATGAAACAATAGATACCTAGTAAAACAATAGATATCTTGATTAGAACTCCAGAGTGGGATTATTTTATGGCTGTATTCTGCTTTTCCTCTAAGGAGACTCAGGGTGTCGTGCATATAGATATTCCATTGTTCATGCTGACAATCCCATGCAGTAGACTAGACCTTGATAGATTTAATTTATCCACCATGAGCCCTTCCTTTTTAGTTCTAAAACTCCTATGAATTGCTTCGAAGCATGGACTTGGGCCAGCAATTTAGCTGGCACTGATCCAAGTAGCCTGATTGGGCAGGCTGGGGCTCAAAAATGCGGTAAGGGAACAAATGTTCTTTTATCCCAAGGAGACCTCCAGAATGCTCAGTTTCAGCACTGGATATGGTGGCAGTACTGAATTGGATTGGGCTGTAAATCTCCCATTCTGACATTCATCTATTTCCTAAACAAGCATGCATTTTAGGAGGTCTGGTCTAGAGGGTAGAGCCTCCGTTAGCCCAAAGGTAACAACAGAAGGTCGCCAGTTAGAGGACACCAGCAGCTCCCTGAATGACTGAGAATGGCAAAACCTTGAAACAGCTGACAAAGCCCACCTGATTCCACCTGCTCTTGGTGTGAGCAAGAAGCGTCTTGGCTGCCCTCCAGGTAAGAGATGGAGCTGCTTGTCAGCCTGCATGGGAGAACTGGAGGCCAGAAGTGAGATCAAACCATGAAGATCCATTCTGAAATGTTGTTGATTCTTGAAAGAAAGAACCCCTATGATTGTAAAAATCCCCTTGAGGGATTTAGGAACGCCTGCCTATGTAAACCGCCTTGAATAAAGTCAGATGACCAGAAAGGCGGTATATAAATACTGAGTTCTTCTTCTTCTTCTTCTTCTTCTTCTTCTTCTTCTTCTTAGATTGGATGTCCACCCAGGCTCCTCAGCATCATCAGATCTTTCCACAAGGACATGAAGGGCACTGTTGTCTTCGATGGCTCCACATCAGACCCTTTTGACATCCGAAGCGGAGTGAAGCAGGGCTGTGTTCTTGCACCAACCTTGTTTGGGATTTTCTTCGCTGTCCTGCTGAAGCAGGCCTTTGGAACTGCAACAGAAGGCATCTATCTCCGGACCAGATCAGACGGAAAGCTCTTCAACCTCTCCAGACTGAGAGCAAAGTCCAAAGTCCAGCTGAAATGTCTGTGTGAATTCTTCTTTGCCGACGATGCAGCTGTCACTACCCACTCTGCCAAAGATCTCCAGCAGCTCATGGATCGTTTTAGCAAGGCCTGCCAAGATTTTGGACTGACAATCAGCCTGAAGAAAACACAGGTCATGGTTCAGGATGTGGACTCACCTCCCTGCATTACAATCTCTGAGCATGAACTGGAGGTTGTCCATGACTTTGTGTACCTTGGCTCAACGATCTCCGACACTCATTCTCTCGATACCGAGCTAAACAAGCGCATCGGTAAAGCAGCTACCACGTTTTCCAGACTCACAAAGAGAGTCTGGTCCAACAAGAAGCTGACGGAACATACCAAGATCCAGGTCTACAGAGCTTGCGTCCTGAGTACACTTCTGTACTGCAGCGAGTCATGGACTCTTCGCTCACAACAGGAGAGGAAACTGAGCGCTTTCCACATGCGCTGCCTCCGACGCATCCTCGGCATCACCTGGCAGGACAAAGTTCCAAACAACACAGTCCTGGAACGTGCTGGAATCCCTAGCATGTATTCACTGCTGAAACAGAGATGCCTGCGTTGGCTCGGTCATGTCGTGAGAATGGATGATGGCCGGATCCCAAAGGATCTCCTCTATGGAGAACTCGTGCAAGGAAAGCGCCCTACAGGTAGACCACAGCTGCGATACAAGGACATCTGCAAGAGGGATCTGAAGGCCTTAGGGATGGACCTCAACAAGTGGGAAACCCTGGCCTCTGAGTGGCCCGCTTGGAAGCAGGCTGTGCAGCATGGCCTTTCCCAGTTTGAAGAGACACTTTGCCAACAGTCTGAGGCTAAGAGGCAAAGAAGGAAGGCCCATAGCCAGGGAGACAGACCAGGGACAGACTGCACTTGCTCCCAGTGTGGAAGGGATTGTCACTCCCGAATTGGCCTTTTCAGCCACACTAGACGCTGTGCCAGAACCACCTTTCAGAGCGCGATACCATAGTCTTTCGAGACTGAAGGTTGCCAATACAAATACAAATATTATTATTATTATTATTATTATTATTATTATTATTATTATTATAACTAGTTGTTATAACAGTTAATTTACTTGAACAACATTATTATTATGATACTTCAACACAGTCTAAGTAACGCCATTTCCGGATCACGCTGGGCCACTGACCCACTCTTTTGGCATCTGTGGGCCTCTGAATGGCCTGCAGAAGTGTCCAAAAGCTACTTCCAGTTTTCAGAGGTAAGGTCTGGTTCTGTGGCGGACAAGGTGAGTCCTTGAGGACAAGGAGGTGAGAACAAGGTGCTGGAAAGATTGGGAACTGCTGATCTAGATAAAATACCTCCTCCCCCCATCAAGTATTGTTAACCACCACGTGTCTGTTACAATGAGAGTCTGACAGTTCAATTGACTTTTAGGAACACTTCCTCGAAAGACACTAAATTTGGCTTAAATATATTTAGCCAAACTAAATACTGTATAGCAAATAAGAGGGATCGTTCTTTAGAAGGTAGGGTTTCTGAGAATATTCTATTGAAGAATAAAGTGTACGTTCCAGTTCCAAATGCACAAAGGTAACAAGGTTCTTAAGTGATGGCAAATGGAGTCTACTCAGTGCAGTGCAATTATTGCAAGATCCACTTCAGCCCTTAGCACAGGTGGTCAAAAGAAAAGAGTTTCCCTAGAAATGATTTCTTGAAACTCATCTTGTTTGAAGGAATGCTTAGCTCAAAGTTTCAAAGGTTGATGCTTCCTGGGTGGGAATTTTAAAAAATGATTCAAACCCTTTTCAAATATTCACAGCCCAATCCTATCAGTGTGTGTCCCCTTCATCAATGCAGCCATGCCACTGGAGAGCATACTGTATCCTGTGGGAGGGGAGGCAGCCCCAAGGATCTCCTTGAGGCAAGGGAACATTTGTTTCTATGCCCAGGAGTAAGCTTTTGCTGACTGAATGGGTCTACTAAGACCAGTGGTGGACCTCCCCAGGCCCACACTCCAGGGCAAAGGTCTGTGATGGCACCCCCCCCCCGTGGGATGTCATGTCCCCCTGCATGCAAATCCCCCCTTCCCCATTTATCTGAGGCTTACAGAGCCTCACGTGACCGTAGACTGCATCAGAGAAGCTTCCTGAGGCTTCCCCAAGGCTTTAAACTGTGCTTCTGCAAAAATGGAAGCACAGTTTCCAACCCCGCTGGGAGTCTCAGAGAGGCTTCTGCAGGGTGTTAAAGGCTTACGCCTGGAGCATTTTCCCCATTGTCTACAATGGGAGGTCCGCCAATGACTAAGACCTGTACCAACGATTTAGCTGGAGTAAGTCCAACTGGACCTGGGAAGATTGATTCATGTTGGGAAGAGGGATAAAATACAGACAGCACCACTGCTGCCAATACAGCCCCCTTCCCAACTTTGATCTGCCATCCTTCTTCCCAGTTCTCCACCCTATTCTGTCTCCTCTCTGCCCCATTCTGCCTCCCTCCTGTCCCCCTCCCCAGGTGTACTTGCACTGGGACTTATTGGGAGGCTGTTAGCAGAGGGCTGCAGCCACTTACTGCTTGTGGCAGTGGCCTGACTGTGCAAAATGGCAGGTCATCTTTTGCAACAGCCCTAAAAAGACATTGCACTGCTGGAATGCTATTTGGAGCTATATGGAACGTAAGCCCACCCACCCCCATAGGACTAGGCCATCAGACAGTTACTGCAGTTCATTTCTAATCTAGTCTCTTTTATGCTGGTCCAGTCGCTTGTTTTGGAGTCTTGCTTGCTTTTCTCTGAATTGCTTCAAATTATGTTATAAGTTGCATTGTGTGCTCAACAGAATGGAAAGGTGTGTTATAAATGCTTTAAAAAAATGCATTTATTCATGTGGAATGAATGGCTGAAGGAAGGTTGACATCACAATGGCAGGCACAATCCTGTCCAAACTGAGCACTTTTGATTTAAACTGGTGTCTCACTCCAAGTGGGGGGAAAAAAGACTTGCGAGATGGCTGAAATAATGCAGAGAGCATTTGCACGGTTCAGGAAGTTCTGACTTGAAATACCACCAGAACCAGAACTTCCTTCAGTGACTTTAGTGACCATGGAGTTCATGGGCAGTCTATCCCCTGCGATATCTTTAACTGTAGTGTTGGCCTACCTTATAGGATGGTTATAGGATTCTTGAGATGATGTGAGTCAAGCACTTTGACAACTTGACATGTGCTGTTTATACATTAAGTGCATACCTCTGGTTGGACGGTGCCCAGAATTACTCGGGTCGGATCATTTCCCAAATTAAATGATACCCTAGTGTTACATATAAGTGCTGGAAGCCTTATGAGAGCATCTAAGGTATGCATTCTTCTACTTTACTTATCCAGCAAATTACTTCCCAGTGCTTGAGGTTCCTGAACATTTGCTATTGTTAATGTGACATTTACTGTAGTAATTGCATCAATAAATCATTGGATGGTTCTGTACTTTACATGCACGAAGGCTGTTTTCATTGATTCCCCCCCCCCCCCACTACTTGTTTGGATGAGGTGGAAGGTTTGTTTTTGTTTTAATGTGCTTGATTGTTTGCACAGCTAGATTTAATTAGCGTCTATACAGTCGCCATGGGGTGTGGGTTCTGGTGTTCTAGCACGATTTAGATGAATATTCAACTGCCTTATAGGAATATGTGGAAACACGGCCATAAGGATATAAATCAAACAGGATTCTCTGCATGGCTGAATTGTGTAACTTGGTATGATGCTGTCCCAAAGGAAGAACTGGAGAAAGGAAATAGCAATGTGTCTGCTACAGCAGTGGTTTAAAAATAAGTTGCTGGACACCTTCCAGCTGCCTGGTTTTTTTTTCCTGTATGCATTTCGTTGCCTGTTTTGTACCAAATTTGTTCCCAATTACCATGTGTTGCTCCATAGTTTGGTAGACTGAAGTTCAAAGTCTTGGTCCTGAATTGCATAACACTGTTCTCTTTGGTGAATGACTATCAAAATTAGGGATAGGCCAGTGGTTCTCAAACTTTTTCAACTGGAGGCTTCCTTGACCTACTGAAGGCTCCCCATTAGGACTACAGTCCTATACATTGTATAGGGCAGTGGGATTTTTAGCAAGGATTCCACTGCTCCCCGTAGAGCCACTGCCCACAGTTTGGGAACCTCTGGGATAGGCAAACTCCCTCATTCCTGTCATGGAAGACTTCAGACCTATCATATGATGAACACATGAAGCTGTCTTCCATTGAGTCAGAGCATTGGTCCTTCCAGTTCAATATTGTCACTCTTGAACTGCAGGAACTCAGTAATATTATTTTGCCTGAAGTCCACACATATTTCAATATGTCCAGTTTATTATCAAAGTCTGACCTTCTCACTGTATCTGGTATGGGCATTCTTCATTCCAGAGAATATCATGTCAAAAATTACGGAACATTAAAGGTCACTATCTCTCAGCCTCATCTACCTCACAGGGTTGTTGTGAAGATAAAAGGAGAGACTGACTGATATTGTGGCTTATATGAATAATCTTCATACAACTGGCCAACTGTTGGAAAGGAAAGATGGAACAGTTATAAGAAGTTTATTTCGTAAGTTGTTTATGATTAAGGACCCAATCCTACCCAATTTTTTAGTGCCAATGCAACCATGTCAATAGGTCATGCACTGCATCCTGTAGTGGCAGGGCAATTATGGAGGCCTCCTCAAGGTGGGCGAATGTTTGTTTCCTTACCTGGGGCTGCACTGTGACAGAATTGGTGCTAGAAAGTTGGGTAGGACTGGGCCCTTAATCATAAACATCTTATGAATAAACTTCTCACAACTGCTCATGCCATCTTTCCATTCTGCCCAGTGAAGTATTTTGTGTAACTGAAAAGTTTGCTGCTTCTTCAGGAAAAATGGGTCAATTAGAAGGCAGCATCCCACCTACTAGGAACAGAAGCTCCCTGGAATAAAGGACCCTTTGTGTGAATGCTCCTTTTGTTCCTAGAGAGAGCTCCCAATTGAGTTAGAGATAGACCGGATACTACCCAGATACAGTTGGACCTTGGTATCCCCAGGGGATCTATTCCCAAATCCCCAGCAGATACCAAAATTCATGGATAAGTGAATCCGCAGGTTCAGTCCAATATGACCTCTGGATATAGTGGAGTTATTCTCCAATAACCTCTGGATATATTGGAGTTATTCTCCAGTTATTCTCTGGTCATGTCCGGAGGTGTTCTGAGCCCTGGAGAGGCTGTGCGTGGCCTCTCCAGGTTTCAGAAAGGCCCCTGGAGGTGTTGGAAAGGCATGTTCAGTTTTTATGAAAACCAGAAGTGCCTTTCCAGTGCTTTGCAAATTGCAAATACAATGAAAAATTATCAAATGCACCATTAAAATCAAAGCAGTAAAACAAATAAACAAAAAATCTGAAAGAAAGAAAGAAAGAAAGAAAGAAAGAAAGAAAGAAAGAAAGAAAGAAAGAAAGAAAGAAAGAACCTTACAAGCATCCACAAAGAGAGCACAATATTTTGCTAGCTCCTCAATAGCCCAAAGCTTAAAATCTATCAACACACAGGGGAGACAGAAGCAGCTACAGAGAGTCATTGGTCTATCTGACAGTAAATTATATCCGTCTCTTAATGAGTGATGAATGTTTGAGAGAGATTCTGCCAGACAAGGCTCAGAGGATCTGTATGCAAAATTCCCTAAAAAGTTAAATAGGCATGAAATGTGGCAGGGCAACTCATTGTATAAACAGCAACACAATTGGAAATACACATGGGACCACTCGATACTGAGACCTTGAAAGGCTGTTGTAAATATTCCCATGTAAAGACTTTCACCTGTTGCCTTAAATCATTCATACCAAAGGCACGTCCACTGTCGACTTCGACCTCTGATGCAGGACAGAAGGACCTCAAAGGGGATATTAGCAGATCAGATGGCAGGTAGGGAGGGTACTCATGTTCCTGGATAAAAGGAGTGTCAGGAAATTACAAAACAGGTGGAGTTGTGACATTAGCACCTGGATACATGAGTGGTATCGCTCGGATTTTCATTCATCCTCAGAAGAAAAATAAGAGAGACCATTTCTTCACAACAAATGGTGTGTTGGGAGCTCGAACACAGTTGCTCATGGCCATGGGGAGGTTGAGTTTAAATCTATAAGGTGCTAAGGCACAATCTAGTCAATGTTAACACCATGAAAGTCCTATTGACTGCAATAAGGATTCATGCATGGCAAATGCCTCTATCTTTTAAGACTCCGCAAACCATTATAGTCAGTTTACAGTTTATACAGTTTCATGTATAAAATGAGGCCTACAGATCTATACATTTGTGCACAGGTATGCTCCTCTCCCCCTTTTATTTTCATTTTTAGCAGGTGGATCATTTTGAAGACAATAATATTTTCGCTTTGTCTATGGTTTCTACCCCTGGAGTTCTCACTCTGGTTCCCAGGCTCTGATAGAAATCAACACTCAGCAGAGACAGGTAGGCTTGTAAACAACTTTTATTTCATTAAAACAGGTCACAATAACACAGACAACTAGCAGCAAACCTTACTAGTGCGCCTACATGTCAAAAAAGTAGAGCAGAACAAGAGCAGCATGCAATAGAACTGAACCACCCCAGGCAATTATCAGAGGAAAGCTGGGCTGTTCCATTACAACCCCTCCCCATCCCATTAAATAAACCACCTAAATAGGACCCTTTCTTTTCGAATGAAAGCCCTTATATACCATGCTCTGTAAGGTAGTAGCAATTGTGGAGAGAGATCTGACCCAAGGCTTGATTCCATGCTCTGCCACATGTGTGGACAAGTCCTTAGACTTTAAAGTGCCACTGCATTTGCCACTTTTTCTTGCAGCAGACTAAGAGTCCAATCTTAGGCATGTCTACTCAGAAGTAAGGCCCATTATAGTCAGCAGGGCTTACTCCCAGGAAAATGTGAATAGGACTGTAGCCTTAGGGCCAAATCCTATCCAATTTTCCAGTGCCAGTGCTGCTGTGCCAATGGGCTATGCACTGCTTCCTGTTTTATAGAGGCAGTCACAGAGGCATCTTCAAGATATGGGAACATTTGTTCCCTCACCTCGGGGCTGCATTGCAGCTGCACCGGTGCTGGAAAGTTGGATAGGATTGAACCTTTAGTGTCCAATCCAGAGCTGGGTGTTGCAAACATGTCAAAGGCTGGTCTGCGGTGCCCAGAAAGGAGGGGCTGCAGCGCTGGGCCAATGCCAGTCAGTGCTGAGCTTCAGAGCCACTCAGAGGACCAGTGCTTCTGTAGTCCTGGCTGGTGGTATTTTGAGGGAGGTGGGCGGAACCAGGTAGGGCAGGGGGAAGAACTGGTCCGGGAGGGGGGTGGGACTGATGGAACCCTGCTCTGCCAAATCTTATCCTCTGTGTCAGGTTGCAAAGTCCAACACAGAGGCTCTCAAGTCTGCCCCGGCAAAATATCTGGTACAGACTTAAGAAACCTCA
Source organism: Tiliqua scincoides (assembly GCF_035046505.1). Taxonomy (NCBI): domain Eukaryota; kingdom Metazoa; phylum Chordata; class Lepidosauria; order Squamata; family Scincidae; genus Tiliqua; species Tiliqua scincoides. The sequence goes on along the minus strand of NC_089821.1, from coordinate 259,785,024 downwards.
TTGTGGTAGCTTTTGGCGAAGCTGCATCCAGCAGAGCTGCTGGGGATAGGATTGGGCTTTCCTGTGATTCATCTCCTGGAAACTTATTTTCATAAAAGCTGTTATTCACTGCTTTAGCTTCTGAAGTCATTAATTTAGGAACAGATTAATTTTTTTAAAAGAACTTTCCTTGCAATTTTTTTCCCAAAAAGATGAACATATTTCTTGCCAGCTCTGCTGAATCTTCAAACTTTGTCTGGATTTGGAGTACTAACAGCCCAGTCCTAAAGATGGCACTGCCATTGGGTTTAGAGGCGCCAAAGCAGCTACCGCAGCATCCTGCAGAACCATGGAAGCCGCCAAATGTCCCCTGTAGAGGCTTCTGCGGGCCTTAGAACCCCTCCAGGCAGTGACTGCAGAACATCTCTAGTCACATCTGGAGGTCCTGTGAACCAGGACCTGACAATTTGCTCATCCACGGTTTTTGGTATTTTGCGGGGGGTCTGGGAATGGATCCCCCATGGATACTGAGGTCCAAATGTAACTTCCATCCAACACCAGCCTACAACCAACAGTTGCAGGCATCTCAAAATTGACTCCTTTGCCCAGCAGCAACCTGAATGATCAATAGGAACCCTCCAGCAATTAAAAGCTTTCATCCAGGGATGGTTCCAGGTTGGGGGGACCCTCCCCCCTATAAACTGCCCTCCATGGGCTTCCTCCTTCCTGCCTGGGACCTGAGAGAATTGCTTCACCACTGTTACCCAACGATAGTGGTGCAGGTCTTAGAGATTGGCAATGCAACTTGGGCAGTGGCTCAACAGTGCTGATCCCTGCTGCCAGCTCCACTTCTACTGGTGGTACTGCACAAAGGCCACTGACTCGGCACTGATTCCGGGACTGGAGTCTGTCTCTGGGTGTGCTTGTTTACTTTTTACACAGTGTGAAAGACCCCATGGAGCCATTATTCAGACTGGGTGAGCAGCAGGGAAGTTCCAGCCAGGAGGCAGGAAAGGGTTAATGTTTTTTTCTTGCATCAAGCAGGGTGGGATGCAGGGCTCTCTTTTCCCTCAATGATCATTGGACGAAGGATGGTCGGTCTGACTTTTCTTTGCCTGAGGTAGGGCAGAAGGAGGAGCCCAAGGAGCCCATTCTTGCCTCAGAATTGGCTGGAGAGGCCCAGGGAGGGGGAGGAGGTGGTTCATAGCAATCACGCTTTCCAACCAGATAGCTCCAGTAGCATAGCTAGCGGGGGTGCAAAGCACTACGTTTTGCAGGCAGCTTCACCTCGGCTCACAATGCACTAAGTGTTGCACGGAGCCTCACCGCAGATGTGCAAGGAATCCGAAACATCTGTTTAAATAGTGCAAGACCAGGTGTTTTTTCCCATTCAGGAGAGCTATAGTTTGATTGCCTGGACTCGTATACTGCGTGTCTTCTTTGGAACAACAATCGCACTTCTTCCTCAGCAGTGGACACTGGCCTGTGCTGTGGGAACCTGATTTTTTATTTTGGAAACTTGGCAAGTGTCAGCTTAACCACAGGGACTTGGATGAGAAGAAACAGCATGTGTGCACTTAAGAGAATGGCTTTAACAGAAGTAAACGACATTGCAGAAATCCTACATTTCTCTGGTAGGTTTGAGAATACTCTTTTCTAGGTGATCGTTATCAAAGCAATTACTGTACCAGCGGCCTGGTCCTATCACCCATAAGCCCAAATCAAAGTGTGCACTGCATGCTATGGGGGAGGGTCTATTCCTAGCGTAAGTGTTTATGAGCATATTACTGACATTTGAGGACACAGTATCTCTCTTTGGTCAGTATCTGTTGCGTGAATCAGTGTTTCACGAGTAGTCTTTCAGTCTGAATTCTTGCTATTCAATGGAAACAGTCCCTTGAATTGGGAACCTCAGCCTACAACCCCCATTAATACATTCAATGGTCATTTCCCCTCAATACCAGTAGGTAAGAAAAATATATTTCTTGTTAAAATAATTTTTTCCCCCTGTACTGGCAAAAAGTATCTTGAACAGCCCTATGCTACTGGGCTCTACCTCTGCCAGAACGAGTACTCTAGCGGTGGTATAGGCTTCACAGCCATTGAAAATGGTTCCCTAGAATCATGCAGAGAAAATGAAGAAAATGGCACATGGAGTCATTCCAGACCAGACCACCCCTGGAGAGGCCACAGTGGCCCCATTGTGGCAGTGGGGAAAGGAGTGCTGTCTGACTAAGGTGAGTTGGCAGGGGAGGGGGTGTAGAATAGAGCTAGAGAGGGGGTGGGGCACTAAGTTTTGCAGGGAGCCTCACCGCAGAGTGCAACGGGCCCCTCCTCCTCCCCTTGGGAGCCATTTGCCTCTGTTTAGCCTCACTGCAGTGTGCAAGTGGCTCCTCCCTTCCCCTTTGGAGACATTTGGGGGGGAGAAACGGAGGTGAATGGCTCCCGAGGGGAGGGAGAGGGGCTGCTTGCACGCAGCAGGGAGAGGTCAGAGGTGGGGGGGCACCCAGAGTGGGTGTCATTCTCAGTCCCCCCATCTGCACTGCACATGTGCATGGCAGCTGTAATGCCATGAATGTACTATATCAATATATGTGTGCCCCTCCATTTGTAAACGGATTTCTCCACTTCCAAGGAGAGTGGAAGGAGACTGCAGTTTCACCCTCAGCTCCCTTTCCCCACATTTGGTCAAATATTCTCTAGGAAAAAAAATTTCAGCCCAGCCCTATTAGCTCTCTAAGAAGGCTCTATTCTGATAGGCTATATCTAAATAGCCTAGAGAAGAAGGTGAAAGGTATTGCAAAGCAAGAGAAGTTACACAATCTAGTTGTAGAGCTTGTTATTTCAGGGCTGTAATCTCAAGTTCTCCAGGAACAGAATGAAAGAATGTCAAGATACTTTAGCCACTCCTCTTCAGTCTTTTTGCTCATTCGCTGATATCACTGTGGTGCGACCAAAGTGCCAAGGAATTACACTGAATGGAATGTGCAGTGTTTTGCTACAAGATCTCACGTTGAACAAGAATAATCAAAACCCCCCAAATATATGCTTATTAGTGCAGTAGTTTGGCTGGAACCATACGTATTTATAAACAGACTAAACTTGAGCTGAAATTAATATTCACCAAATTTAGAATTTGCTGAGTCTTCATGATACCATCAGATAAAACTCCCCCAAATAAAAACGTAATAACTAGGAGCTGCAAAATTTGAATTCACAATTGGAACACAAAGGGCACAGTCCCACCCCACTTTCCAGCACTGAGGTGAGGGCAATGCAACTCTGAGGTAAGGGAACAAACATTGCCTTACCTTGAGGAGGCCTCTGTGACTGCCCCCCAACTGCAGGATACAGCAAATGCCCCACTGGCACAGCTATGCCAGTCCTGGAAAGTTGATTAGGATTGCGCCTGAAGTGTTGCTTCCAAATATCGTATGTATTGTATGTATTGTATGTTGGACTCTCTTGGTTTTTTGCTTGTTTGTTTCTTAATTTTGGCAGGCATAAAAATGGGAATTGGCCAACATCTCTAAAATACTAACTACCACTGCATGATACCATTGCATGTGCTATCAAGCACTGCTAGTTACTAAACACCACAGCAAGCTACCTAAGGTTGCAATCATAAAGAAAGTTATAGGGGGTGAAACCCCTTGAACACAAAGAGACTTCTGAGTAACGTTTAGGATTGTGCTGTGACTATATTAGTTACCAGAGCAAGACAACTACCAGACTAACAGCTCAAGTGGCACCGAAAATGACTGCTGCCACATCCGGAACACTCCAGGCAGCTGCCAGTGTCTCCTCGGGAGAAGGGGACTGTTGTCCCATTCCCCTGGGTAAAGTGAATAGCCCCGCAATGGGGATTCTATAGCAACCCAAAGGTTGGCATAGAATTAAGAACCTCCATGTCGGGTGGCTAACCCGACACAGAGGCTCTGGATTCGATGGTGCGAAGTTCCACTGGACCCGCCGCCCTCCTGCCCTGCTCCCTCTCCCCAGAACACCTTCTGCCCCGCCCTCTCCTCCTGCCCCGCCCTCTCCCCGCCCTCTCTCCGCCTCTCTCCTCCCCGAAACGCCTCCTCCCTGCCTCCCCCCATGCCTCCACCTACCTCTCTGCTGCTCGGTGGTCCAAGTGACCACCAATGACCTGGCACTATCAGGTTGTGGCAGTGAGCTTCCAATGCTTCCACCGCAAAGCAGCAGTACTGTCTTGAAAATGGCTGCCAGCGGCGAGCTCTGCACATCATCAGTAGTTAATATAGTGAGACAGTGTCCTGTTTCCAGTCACCCCTGGGGATAGGATCATTGCCTTTTTAATTCCTCTGCTCCCAGATGCTTCTTCCAAACAATCTGAGCTTGGAGGATCCTGGGATGTTCCAGGTTCCTCCATACTCAGACTGTTTACAAGAAGCACCGGATGGTAGAGAAGATAATGAGATGGTGGTGGTGGAGGAGAGTGAAGGTGGAAGAGGATTGCTGCTTTAACTTACTACCACCTCTACTTTCCAGGGCTCCCTCAGGACAGGCTGGGCACAGATGATCTCAGGAACAGAAAAGGAACTTCTTCCCAATCCAAGATCTTTCTGACTTGGCCCGTTTTGAAGAAGCCATGGGTGGCAGAGGAGGTGGAGAAGGTGGCAGCAGTGATGGGAGAGGGGCAAGGGGAGTGTATGTGAAATAAAAACCGTGGCAGTGGCAGAATGCGGGTGCTACTTCAAGCAGTGGCCCAGTTTTGACCCAGCCTGTCTAAGAATCATAAACAGATGTGAAGCACTCTGAGCCCTCCAAAAGTGGTAAATATTAGTCAAGTATTTAGACAATTTTCAGCATCAAAATTCACTGAGAAAAAATTGGGAGTGTTTTAATATCAGCTCTTCTTGCAACAATGGCTTGCCTCTCACTTTTCTCTAATCCTTAAAAAAATGTCATTCAGTTCTGTGCAAAATCCACGTCTTTTTTACTACTCGTTAAAAAAAAAGAAGAAGAAGAAAAACAACAACCTTGAAGAGCGGTGCAGGTGCCCTGGCTCTCCACCGCTGGGAATTTGCTTTACAAGTGTTTATATTTCTCTTTTAGAATTAATAAATATTAGCTTTTCTTTGTTCCCTATCTTGGAGCTGATATGAGTACGGTAATGGCAAGCAAGGGGGGGAAAAACACCTTTTTGTACGTCTGTGTTTATTTTAAAGTCTTATTTCAAACCAAAGAACAGGGAGCCAAATGTCTGAACAATGGACGCATTGTAGCCTAACGAGCAATTTTGCTGTAAGTACAAAATTTAAGAATAAAACAATCTGGGGCTGCCTTTGCCACTGAGTGCCCTTGCCAAAATGCTGGAGGTGTGATATAATCCCCTGTAATTACATGTTTTGTGATAGAGCATTCCTCGGCTGTTTAAACGGATTAAAAATTGATTTAGAATGCTGGGGGGGGGGGACATTTCGGACAGGCCGGTAAAGTAATTAGCAATGAATACTGTGCTGTAGTTTAGCCACTATTGTCTCCCTGGGCTTGGCAATTTGGAGCACTGAGGCAAGTGACTTGGGAATGATTTTACAGTGTCTTATCTCATTGTGTGATTTTTCTCTGTCGCTTTGTGTCGTAGGTGGGCACGTTGAAACGGAAACTCAACTCTTAGCGGCGAGAATGGAAGTTTCTGCTCGTATTACTTTGCTGTTGTGGGAGCAGGGTTGCCAGCTGGCCAGAAAGAAACACCCTGGCCTGCTCTTGTGTTTTGGACAACAGCATGAACTTCAGCAATTAGCCAGTGAACCTTTTCATGGTGTAGAGACAAATATTAAGGCTGCACATCAAGCTGCTGTTAAAGGGCAACTTGTGGGGCTGGTTGAAAAGTCAATCTGCCTCCTTCCCAATCTACAAGGGCAGGTTCCAACTGTCTTGCTGTGCTTAGTTGCCATGTCTCATTCTTCCGTGTTCACAGGTTCACTTTAAGTCCTTTACTGGAGGAGCCTGCCACATCCTGGAGCCAGTACCGCATTCCCTGAAGGAGGTATTTATTTATTGTATTCACTTACTGTGATTTATAGTTCAACTTTTCACCGTGCTCCTTGAGGCAGCTCACAAATACCTGATAAAAATAACCAAATAAAGATACATAAAAGCAGGTGAAACAATTCAATCACACAGGGGAGAAACAAAATAAAATATGTTTAAAAAGCCAATAAAAATCACTTCATCTTATGAATATATAAAACGAACAGTAGGCCTGCTCACCCACTATGTTCGTTCTGGTGGCCCTCCACTAAGTCCCACCAGGTGGCGGGGATGTGGGAAAAAGACTCTTCAGTGACAGCTCCCTGATTATGGAACTCCCTCCTCTATGAGCCTGGAGAGCCGCCACACTTCCTGTTTGATTTATCCTTTCCTGAAGTTTTATTTTTGTTGCTTAACATTTTTGTCACTCCCCTCCCCGCCCTGCTTACCATGCTACAGCTTGGCAGTCCATGAGACTGCCAAGCAGTGGAGGCTGGGCACCAGCCCTGCACTAGCACGGGCAGTAGCCTGGTGGTGAGGTTCACAAACATGCTTTACAGCACATTTACAACAGTGTGCGGTGGCAAGAAGCCACGGCGCCGAGCCTAGGATTGGGCTCTGAGTAAGTAAGTAAGTAAGTAAGTAAGTAAGTAAGTAAGTAAAGAGTGTAGTATATATAAAGTTAAAATAATATAATTTAAAAAAATAGATTATTCATGAAAAACAAAACACTAAAACGCGATCCAATACTACTAAAAATGGATGAGAACAGAAACAGCTTTCTTTCACATGATTAAGAGCAAAATCCTGAGTGCTCAATTGGCCAGTGCAAGCCCATAAGGTACATCTGTGCCTCCTTTTCAGTTGAGGAGGGGTGCCGGTCTCTCCTTGCTGGGTCAAGCCCCAGCGGAGGTAAGTTCATGCCATGGTGGGCCACCAATGCGAGGGTTTGGAGAGGGTGGAGGGGAAGGCATTTAGTGATCATTCTGGGTGGGGCAGGCAGTGGACAAGTGGGCCGGCTGGATCTGGAAGGGGGGGTGGAACCGGCCTCTGGTACATATCTCTCCTCCTGAGCAACCTGGCCTTACACCTGTCTGCTCTCATCTGCACCAATCCTATCCATTTTTCCAGTGCTGGTGAAGCCATGCCAATGGGGTGTGCACAGCATTGTGTGGTGGGGAGGCCTCCTCAAGGTCTGGGAACATTTGTTCCCTTACCTCAGGGCTGCACCGGTCCTGGAAATTTGGATAGGATTGGGCCCTTAGCTGTTAAGATCTGAGTTACCACATTGAGGTGACTGGGGCATTACTTGGGGTGAGGGGACAGAAGTCTCTTACTTTGAATTGCACCAGGTTCACCTCCAGCCCTGTGCTGAATACAGTGTAGACTAGCTGTCCTGCCTGTTCCAGTGTAGGTTAGGATTGGATTGCCCGAGAAGATGAAGAAGAAACAAAATGCCAGCTAGTGAAGTTTCGTGAACTTGGCATGATGTGTTTCCGGCAACTAGTCTGACAGCCCATTCCTACCTAAATTCCTGTGCAATAATGCAGTGGTATCAGCATGGTTTCCACTGCAACCTGTGGGAACTTTCCCACAGGGAAGGTTTGCCGCCTTGCCCTAGGATAAGCCCCCAAGCAGCTGCTGTGGGGGAACTCAGACCTGCATCAGCTCAATTGGTGATGCAAGTCAACATTGCTCCATGAAGGCAGATCAGGGCCCGGAAGGAGGTCAGGATTCAGAGTGCACCACTATGGCTGATGTTGGTCGCCCTGGGCCTCTGCCCCCATCACAGCCCATTCTGCCCAGTCCTCCCCCTTCTGCCACCCCCTGCTCCATTCAACCCTCTCCCTGCCTCCCTCCAATCACCTACCCAGGCTTACCTGTTCTGGTGTCAGCTTACTTGCTGGCATCCATGGGCCTGCCGGTGTGTGGGAGGCTTTGGTCTCCCCGACTGTGGGCCTGCAGCATGTGTTGACAGAGGCTGCTTTGTGACAGTTGCAAAACAGCCTGCAATGGCACAACACTAGTTACCAGGAATGGGAATTCGAGTCAAGTGACTCAAGTCCAAATCACAAAAATAAGTGTTTTTTGCTGACTCATGTACACTCGAGTCAGGCGTGTCAATAGCTCAGGCACTGACTTGAGCCTGAGGTCACGGACTCAGAAATGAGTCCCCATGGATGTATGGGGGGGATGTGCTTGCTTACTTTTCTGTGGCATGAAAGACCTCGAGGGGCCATCATTCAGACTGGTTGAGGAGCAGGAAAGTTCCAGCCAGGAGGCAGGGAAGGGTTAATGTTTTTCTTTTGCATTGAACAGGAGGTGGGGGGAGAAGAAGGTGGGAGCAGACTCTCTTGGCCATCTCTGAAGGAATTGATGATCATTGGATGAAGGTTTTTACCCTGGATGAATGAGGGGAGAAAGGGGGGAGGCAGTTCCTAGCCATCCAGGATAAACTCATAGCATGGCTCCAGCAGGCTTATTGGGACTACTTCTGAGTACAGCTGCAAACGATTTGGTAAGGCCTGGTAAGCCTATCAGCTGCTGTGACCCTCTTACCACTTCTGTCCCTGCTCTCACACAGAACGTCCCACCTTGTTTACGGATGTGGAAGTGTTTAAAGATAACTCCAACACACACACACACACACACACACACACACACCCCAGCAGCAGCAATCTATCTTAAACGTCAGAAAAGGATAGATAACTGAGAAGCCCAGGGCTAATTTCCCTGAGAGGCTCAATCAAGCAGTAGAATCCCTCAATTAAGGCAATTAAGGTTATATTGTTAGACATCTAATTTTGCCTGTGAACCCATAGGGCTTATTGATCACCTTCTTGCCTTCTGAAGCAAGGGGCCATGTGGCATCCCTTCTCCTCCATCACAAAGATAATATCTTAAATCAAGCAGGATTTCAAAACAGAAACCGCAATGTGTGGCTGTTTGCATTGCTCGAAATAAGGGGAGGACTTGTGACTCAACTGTGCAATTTGAACATCAGTTTGGAGCACCCACTTCATGAGTGATGTTATCTGCATGGCCAAGGTAAGAGAGCAGACCTGCCCCTTCACATCCTAAAGTTGTCTTACAAGCATCTGAACCAGTCATTAGTGCTCTCTGGGGCATTTGGTGGGCTGCTGTGAGATACAGGAAGCTGGACTAGATGGGCCTATGGCCTATGGCCAGTGGGGCTGTTATTATGTTCTCCTTCCAGAACTATGTTTCCACAGAACTGCTTTCCTTGATCCTGCTCATGACTTCTGATCCATATTTTTTATTTACTTCTTGCATTTGTGGGGTTCTAGTTGGAGCTGATTTCCTGTACCGTTTTATGAATTTAGTATTTGTCATTTTTGTTATCTTCTGGACATAAATCATGATGTCTCAATAACATGATACTGCATGTTTGTGCCAGCACCCTGGGCCAAAGTTCTGCAGTAGCCAGCCCCCCCCCCCCCATAACACTCTCCTCAGCCCCCTGATAGCACACTGATTGCTACCACTGCCATTGGAACTGAAGGTTCATAGGTCATCCTGGCTGGTGGGTTCTCTAATACAGGGGTGGGCAAACATTGTGGCAGGAAGGCCACATCATCTCTGTGTGTGTTGGGGGATTGGGGCAAAAAAAAGAAAGAATGAATTTACATTTCAATGAATAAATTTACATACATTTATATAAATAAATACATTAGAGACAGAACTTATATGAATGAATGAATTTTACCGAGCTTATTTATAATACACATAAGAACTATAATACAGGCATGTAGAACCACATGAGAACTATGAACTGTTTGCCACATGCTTCTTTCACAGTAAAAACATACAGACCAAACCAGACCAAACCAGAAACACATGAAGACATAAGCAGCTGTGGGCCAGCATGGGCTCTAACAGTCTCCAAAGGGCCAGAGGCTCATTGGAGACTGGGGGCTCCCTGCAGGCCGGCGTGGAGGTTCCGGAGGGCTGCAAATGGCCAGCGGGCTATGGTTTGCCCACTCCTGCTCTCATTTGTGTGGACCCTCATCTAGTGCCAACCTGGTCAACTATTGGCATTTCTCCTGTTTCATGCTTACCTGCCTTCTGTGATTAATATTCAATAATGGGAAGTATGGGTAGGGAAACATGGAATACTCTGATAAAAGGACACAGGGAAATTGTAATAGTCATTTGAAGATCTTTGTAATGCTAAATGGAGAGGTGACTAGACATGTAGCTGTAGTTCTCAGTGGGAGCCATGCACTTAACTGTAGCATTTAGTCTGGTCCTTACTGTTTAAATAAGATGACAGATAGAACTACTCCTTCATTCTGGCAATGTAATTGTCAAAATAAAGGGCATATATTAATAATGCTAAATTTGTTTTGCTAGAATAACAGCCAGGATATTATGAAAGTTCTGGTTGTCTCAGCCCACGCTGGATTTGAAGCTGGAGCTTAACTTTCACAGCAGTGAGCCTTGATTGTGCAGAACAATGATCAGTGTACCATGGAGAAGACCTGTAATGCACTCCCACTTAAAAGAAACAAAACAAAATCTGATCCTTGGGTAACCTTAGAAGCTATTTGCTCTAGCAGGTCAGCAAAGCACTCTAGCAGCTGAGATTAAAGAGCTCAGGAGGAGAGTTTCTATTCCAACATGACATCCCAAATTATCTTTAAAATGACTGTCTTTCTCTCCCACTTTCTTCATATCTTTAAATCTGTAATGCTTTCTTCATGAACCAGCTCTTTAGGGGATCTGCAATATTCTGCACAGTTTATACATATAAATAATCCTGGTGATTAAGGTCGAAAAAGAAGCAGGACCAGTCCTTAGAAGGGCCCTCAAAAATGGCTGGGCAAATAAACTCTGCGGATCAGAAAGCTGGAAGTTGCAGTGACTTGCCAAGTCTTGATTTCTTGATTTGCAAATAGATCTCCACAAGAGTACATTGTTCATCCCTCTTCCTATGCGATTTAGAATTTCACATACAATATTATGGGTTTGTTTTTTTTTAATGTGAGAAAGCGATATTTCATATCAGATAAAAACTAAGACTTTGTATCAGGACCTCCGAGAGGGAGGTGCACAGAGGACATTGTACCTGGGCCCAGGGTTAAAAAGGGGGCCTGGGAGTGAAAGGAGTAGAGCTGGAAATTTCCTGGGATTTCAGATGGCTCCACAGAGAATGAAAGATATACTCCAGGCTGACCAGGAGGCCAGGTCTACCAGGCATGTGGATGTGGGCTCCACATCAGGAAGTCCAGTAGACCTGGGCTCTGGAGACTTTTCCGGCTGTTGCTACCCTTCCCCTGCCCAGTTTTACCCCCTCCCTGCCCCCATTCCACCAGCCCCCATCACCACCCTCCCCTGCCTTTTCTTCCCCTTCCACTTTAGGAAGGGCCCAAGAGAAACATTGTACCCCCTGATAAAATTCTGCTCAGAGGCCCTGCTTTGTGCCTCTTCTCTCAACATGCCTCTGTAGAGAAATTTATTTCACCTGTTTGGAATCATAAGATTCTCTTCCAGAATCAGGTCTTGACTTGCAAAGTCTCTCTTACCTGTCCACCAAAGCTCTACCTTTCCTCCCTCCCATTAATTTTTCCAAGCACCTTTCTTTGTTCCTTGCATTTGCTAGCGGCCCAGTTCTGGTGACCATGTTTTAACATGTTTAGTGCTTTAGATGGGTAGCTGACATGAGAGATGAACTCAGGGTGGATGGACTTCTGCAGATAAAATCTTTTAAAATAACATCAAAGGATGAGAGAATTTCCCTCATTCCTTTCCCCTTTTGTTCCTTAAGCTTCCTGCCCTGCACTCCGCTCTTCCTGAATTTCAGTTTTTACTTGGAGAATTTCTAAATTACTTCCAGAATTGGAACAGGGGCCATTTGCCTCAGCTGTGAGTTCCTTCAGTTCATTTGCATTTTTCCCTCTTGATGTTAACAATGTACATGTGTGCATTAATAAAACACTCCCAAAAAGTAATCTTGATGCAATTGTACAAATAATTATGACAAGGTGGTGTTTTACTGATGCACAAATGCACCCCAACACATTGTTTTGGGGGTAATACTTCACCAAACTTGACATCATAATATGGTGGCCTTTTTGCTGTATTTTACCCATGTGCATGAGTTACATTACACAGGGGAAAACATGAATGGAGCGAAGGAATCGAAGGCAGCAGAAAACAGCATGCATAGTGCTCTGTACATAATTTGGGAACAAACAAACAAAAAATGGAACAAGGGAAGGTTCCTAGTGCATTGGTTTCACTTTGGAAACAAGACCAGGTAATTCAGAACTCAAACTCCAGGAGCAAATTTGGTTGTTGAGAATTTTGGAGGCATCCCTACATTCAGTATGTACAGGAATGTACACAGACATCCATCTCTGACATTGCACTGAACACTTGGACTCTAGAAAGAATTAGAAATGGCTTACTGCATGAATCTTAATAGCCTCTATTCATTGAAGAGGTGAATTATGTGGGGCATCCAATTAATTATTTAGGGTTGTGCATCTTGCTGCAATATAACCATAACTCTTGCTGACACTAATGGGAATTTCATATCTGAGCCGAGAGAAGAGACAAAAATCCATAGGGAGTATTTAGGAGGTACCGAGCATGGTGTTTGGGGCAGGGGAAGGGAGCAGGATTTATAAACATCAACTTAAATGTGTAATTCTTCCATAAATATTGCATAGCTGATAGCTAAGTACCAAGCTAAGTACCAATAGCTAAGTACCAAGATCCAGGTCTACAGAGCTTGCGTCCTGAGTACACTTCTGTACTGCAGCGAGTCATGGACTCTTCGCTCACAACAGGAGAGGAAACTGAACGCTTTCCACATGCGCTGCCTCTGACGCATTCTCGGCATCACCTGGCAGGACAAAGTTCCTAACAACACAGTCCTGGAACGTGCTGGAATCTCTAGCATGTATGCACTGCTGAAACAGAGACGCCTGCGTTGGCTCGGTCATGTTGTGAGAATGGATGATGGCCGGATCCCAAAGGAACTCCTCTATGGAGAACTCGTGCAAGGAAAGCGCCCTACAGGTAGACCACAGCTGCGATACAAGGACATTTGCAAGAGGGATCTGAAGGCCTTAGGAGTGGACCTCAACAAGTGGGAAACCCTGGCCTCTGAGTGGCCCGCTTGGAGGCAGGCTGTGCAGCATGGCCTTTCCCAGTTTGAAGAGGCACTTGGCCAACAGTCTGAGGCTAAGAGGCAAAGAAGGAAGGCCCATAGCCAGGGAGACAGACCAGGGACAGACTGCACTTGCTCCCGTTGTGGAAGGGATTGTCACTCCCGAATTGGCCTTTTCAGCCACACTAGACGATGTTCCAAAACCACCTTTCAGTGCGCGATACCATAGTCTCTCAAGACTGAAGGTTGCCAACATACATATAAGTAACTGTCAGGGAACCTTTGAAACGCATATGTGTAGAAGGTGAACGCTTAATGTAAATCCTGGACTGAATGTTTTTAATGATGTGTTCCGTTTTAATAGCCCATTTGATAGTTGGATTATTAACTGGCTTGTAAGTTAAAGTGGAACAAAGTGAAAGTGGACATAGTGAAGATTCCAAAAAAGTAAATGCAAGCACCCACTAAATAGAAAAATGTAGTCCTTACTCATAATAAAATATGATCCTGAACCCCTAAAAAGCTCATGGGGTACCAATTACTAAACGGCAGGTGTTTTGTTTTCCACTGAAACAATGTCCAATGTACAAAACTGAGAGCCAAAACAAACATTATTTAATCATGTGATTTTGCTGTTTTCACAGTTTTTATGGCATCAGATGGCATTCTGGGTTGCACCACCCCTGGGTCTAGGTGAACCAATGCATGTGGCTTGATGGGTGCATGTTTCTGAATGTTGGCTGAGGGGCTAATCCTGAAATCACCCTGCGCCGGAGCAGAGCCCTAGAGCTGGCACTGGGTGCTGTAAATGTTCTGAGAAGCATGTTTATGACATCAGGCAACTAAGGAGCGCTGGTGATGTGCCCGAGCCAGTCAGGCGTCAAGCCCATTGCTGTCAAGAGGAAGATGTGCCGCTGCCAGGGGTAAGTGAGGCCACCGGGTGTCAGTGTGGCCTCTGAAGGTGGGGGACAGTAGAAAGAGGACAAGGGTAGGGGGGATGGAGAGAGGAACCAGGGTAGGAGGGGATGAGACTGGTGGAGCTATGCTCTGCTAGATTCTGAAGACCGTATTGGGCTGGAAGTTCCGACACCAAGTCTCTTAAGTCTGCACTGGCAAAATAATCAGCGCAGGCATGAGAAGCCCCATTTCAGGGCTTGGGACTTTCCCCAGGTGAAGGAAACAGAATTTCCCTTCCCTGAGGCGATCTCTGGCTGCTTCCCGGCACCTGCTGGATACAGCAATAATGGCTTTGGTGTCATTGCTCCAGTGGGTGCCCGGAAGCTCCTGGTTGGGCTGCCCATCATGCTAACTCCGTTAAAGACCATACTTATTTATTAAATTTATGAAATTGGCATGGTTGGCAACCTGCAGTCTCAAAGGACTATGGTATAAGCCTACAGCACCCAGTATTCCCAGGCGGTCTCCCATCCAAGGCCTGACCCTGCTTAGCTTCCGAGATCACACGAGATTGGGCATGTGCAGGGTAACATAAATTGGCATATGGTTGAATGATTGGGACTGCTTCATGTTCCAGCACAGTTTAAACTACCATAGTGACTACTGAGGGCAAACACTTTGAAGTCCCTTGCTTTTTGGTATTGAAATTGACCTAAGCATATTCCTTAATTATGCACAATATGGTTTCCTTAACTCTGCACTGTATGGTTGTTTTTTTGGTCACAGAATATACATGATGCTTCTCTTCTCTGCTCCCTATAATCTGAAAATATATGTTATATAGGGGAATTGTTAGTATTTATTTACTTTACACTGGTTCCCAAGACACTTCCTTAAAATATCCACCTCTGTTTTCCTACAACACTTGTTAAATGGCAGATTTGGAACAAATTATGTAGAATTACCAGCGGCACAAAAGCAGAGCATAATTACCTGTTTGTAGCAATAAGGCAATAATGATTATGTGGCTTAAGGAAGAAAAAAAAAAGAACTCTATAGGGATAGCTGGGTTGCTTTCAGTTTGGCTGTAACCATAATAACAATTTAAGCTACTAGTTAAAAAGAATGACTTGTCTTTGTTTTTCTTTCTAGTGGAGAAAAGTATAGTTTTGAGAAGGCTCCCCCCCTTGCAAATTACCTTTTGCGGCCTACAAACAAGCGCACAGATCCATCAACCACATTCAGCCTTTTTGTGAAAGAATGCAGGTCTTTAGTGAGCTTTTCTTATGAGTGCTCAGTTAATATTGGAGAACCATGTGAGATTTTTGTTGTGCGCTTGCTGTGCCCTAAGGAAGCTGAACAGGGGGCAGAATCGTGTTGGCAACCTTCAGTCTCGAAAGACTATGGTATCGCGCTTTGAATGGTGGTTCTGGAACAGTGTCTAGTGTGGGTGAAAAGGCCGATTCGGGAGTGACAATCCCTTCCACACTGGGAGCAAGTGCAGTCTGTCCCTGGTCTGTCTCCCTGGCTATGGGCCTTCCTTCTTTGCCTCTTAGCCTCAGACTGTTGGCCAAGTGTCTCTTCAAACTGGGAAAGGCCATGCTGCACAGCCTGCCTCCAAGCAGGCCGCTCAGAGGCCAGGGTTTCCTATTCTTCTCATAAGAAGCCGGTGTCACCTTTCCTCCTTCAACTCCTCAGTGTGCTACTCTGGGTCAAGCGTACTGTGGTGTCCTTTCTCTTTAAACAGAGGTTTCTTTGTGGCCAACATCAGGGAACTCATCAGCCACCTTCTCCTTCCATCTCTCCGCTTGATTCTCTCAATACAGCAACAGGCTGAGGGTGTTTGAGGAGTTAACGTTACCTCAGGCAGCAGATTGATGGGGGGGACACCCATTGCCTACTTGCCTCTCTTGCTCCTCCTTTTCTTTCCATTCCCTGGAATTGGAAAAGGAAGAGAGAGACAGAGAGGAAGAGAAAATGTGGAGGGAAAGAGAGTGCTGCGCTAGAATATCGGAGAGTGGGAGGAGTGGGGCTGGCAGGTCGTTGGGTAAAAGGGGGCAGCATTTGGCATGCCCCCTCAGGAGCCAGGAAGTCTTGGGCCAGCCCTACCTTTGATCGACATTATAACTGAATATTTGTCTTGAGTCAATTCCAAACTGAACAGCATGTTTAGAGCGTATGCAGGGTGGTTCCCCCCCCCTTTTCAAAACCAGCAGCAATTTAATGAGAACACATTTATTTGAGCAATGTGGTAACTACAGCTGGGAAGGGTCAGGCTGTGAATTGTCACTCGGCCTCGTCAGACCTTCTGGCGAAGATGTCAAACGATCCAGCCTCTCGCCCTTTCCACATGTCACCCTATCTAGAGTTGCTGAGCTGCTTTGGTCTTTGCGCAGAGCCCTGGGACCTTGGGCCCACCTGCTCTTTTTCTCGGTGCATCAGTCGTGCTGTTGCATCTGTAGCCATGTAATTTGTTCTGTCCATTCAGGCAGGCGGCTCCAATCATCAGCAAACCTCTCTGGCCAAGAAACCGTCAAGATGAGATGTTGCCATATGGAATTACATTCTGTTTCCAAAACATTATGACAAAGTTTTGCTGAAAGGCACATATCACACACTTTGTGTTGTCTAGTAGAAACTCTGCTTACATACTTATTATACTTATCAGCTGAATTTATATCCCACCTTTCATGTAAAGTCACAAAGTGTCTTACAAAGAGCAGATAAAGCAACATAAAATCACAAATAAAACAGTATTTGAATACAGTTAGTTCTTGTGATCCGCTAGGGTTAGGTTCCTGGAAAACCTAGTGGATACTGAATTAGCAGATACTGAATCATTGAGCCTATTGGGAAAATGGGGTTAGGTTCCAGGGAACTCTTTCCACCATACAATCTATGAAGTTTATGAACCTGAATGTTAACTTGGAGTATATGGGGATGGGTAATAGCAAAGGCTCATCAACATCTCCAACATCTGATGCTTCCTCCTCTGTGCTGGATACCCCTTGATGTGTTAAAAGTTGTGGTGATGGTGATGTCAATTTCTCCATGCTGACTACCCCTCGACTTGTTGGTTGCTGACCCAACAACAAGACTTCAGAGATCAGCAGTGAGAAGGGGGTTGCTTCACGTGTCCTCCTCCACCACCTGTCTCTTGGCCCCTTCCCTTGGCTTGCTTCAGCCCCAGAGAAGCCCTCAGGTAGCCTTCCAAAGACTTATCATCATCAGTCTCTCATCATCGCCAGAATTGTGAAGGTTCAGCTGGAGACTACTCATTTTTTACAGGTCTTTCCAAGGCCTTTTGAGGGCCTGGGAGGCTGCAGGTGGACTCCCTGGCCTCCGGAAGGCCTAAAAATGTCAATTCTGGCTTTCACCAGAAACTGGAAGTGACATTTTGACACCTGATGGAGGGTGACATTTTGTGGTCTTGGCCCCAGTGGCACAGGGGCCAGTATTGCAATTGTGCTTGTGCTGTGTCTATTCTTTATTTGAATATCCAATATCCATTTTTTTTAATGTTGATATTTGACTATGGTGCTTAAGGGTCCACAGAAGCAATGGTATTTAGCTTTGACAGTATTTGAAAGTGGACATGCAATGGGATTCAGTGTCTGACAGTTGATGCCTAATGAGATTTCATATTTAACACCTGTCCAAACCAAAACAATCAAGACACTCCAGCAAGTCATTGGCCCTCAAATTTTGGAATTCCGAGATAGAGTTTTACATTCAAATCCAATTTCAAATCCAGTTGGGACATGACAGGCTTCATTAGCTTAATTTCTGCTTCTTAGGTAGAATTTAAAGGCATAGGAGCCTTGACAGAAAAGGTTGGCAACGATACAGTCTCTCATAACACTCATATCATATACATGTGACTGTGTAAGTACATTTAAGGTGCATCCTTTAAGAATGGCAGGACAATAAGAAATTAAACATTTCTGGTCATGGAACTGTAGTAATGGGAAAAGCAATATTGTGGAATTTCTCACCAACTGGGATGACAATCCGCAGTGTGAAGGAATTACTCTTGATTCTTGGTTAGTGGTCATCTACCTCCACCATCACTCCATCCATAATGCCAGTTGGCCAAAAACAATCCTCTTTCCTAGTTGGAAGGATGGCAAAGGTAATCCCAGGCCACTTTTAGACTACCACTGGTCATTGTAAATTTACTGCTGACCTCTTCCCCAGTATCAGATTTCACCACCACCATTTTTCGACAGTTGACAGTCTTGTGACATTACCAGGTCCCAGATTGTGGCAGAAATCTCAGATCTTATGCATTTGACCTGGCAAACCTAATCCTAGTTGGTCAGCCCTACACAACTAGTGAATCACCAAGTTAAATGCAACCCCCCAGTCATGTGTGATGGCTTACCAGGGTCTTGACAAGTCTTTTAAAGAAAGACAAGCTGCCAACAGCTAGTTAGTTGAGCCAAGCTCAAAATGTTGCCCTTGAAGTAATGTCACAACTGGAAGTGACGTCACCCCCAGGCTTTTAAAAAAGTGAAAATTGGGAGGAAATAAGCTTCTTCCCCCAGCGGTTTGCCACCCACATGCTCTGCTGCCCCCCCCCAGTTAGTGGCATAGCTAAGGCATCTATCTGCTACCTGGGGTCAAAGAAGATTTGTAGCCCCCCCCCAGACAAAATCAAATTTAATTAAGGAAATAAATAAGAAGTGTACCCCTGATTGGTTCAAGACACTGTCATGATAGCATATCACTGCAACTTGTCAATAACATAATAACATGTCATTGGCTCTCAGAACAATCAGACTCATAGGTCCATTTTGAGTTTAAAAAAATCCACTTTTTGTTCCACAAGGCAGTTGTGTTTTCATTTTCTGGTTAATTGGTCATAACTTTTGACAGAAAACTGATATTCCAGTGCAGTTTGTTTCATTGCATTCTGCAATAAAATACCTTTCCAATGATATATGACATGATGGAATTCATACAAACCAAGATTTTCACAATTTTGGTCATTTGGTAACAAGCTCAGCTTGTAACCCCCCCCCTAAAGCTTGATGCCCAGTGCAACTGCTACTCTGTGCACCCCCTTAGCTATGCCACTGCCTAAACATTATGGTGGAGAGGGAAAGAACTGACCTAGCAATGGGGCTGCCAGTTCAGATGCACCCAAAAGACTGTGATTTCTAAAGTGGGTCTTTATGATATCACAAAGCAGGGTCTAGTGATGTCACAAGACTGTGAACCCTTGACAAAAGGGAAAAAAATTATGGGTGCAGAATGCTGCAGTTGCCAAACTGAAATTAAGTCAGCCTACATAAGAATACGATTTGGGGTAGCAGTCCCACATAAGTCCTGCCCTCAATTGCTGCAGCATTAATGAATGTCATACATATCTCGGTACAGTACTGTCACTCACCACAATGACATCTGTACATTTCATGCCTGGTGCTGAATTTTATTCACTTGATTGGTGTTCACCCACCTTGAGAGTGGGTGTTAATATTGAGAGTGGGTCCTTAATATTCTCAAGGAGCTTCTCATGTGGAAGACCCAAATCCTCTGGGAATACTCAGAACCTCTCTTCTGTTTACTCTGCATCTTCACCTTTGTCAGGATGTGACCTGACACCATGTAACTCATTGTAATTTGAGAGTGTCACATTTTAATGACTGAATGCACCTGCTGATGTTAAACACCTGTGTCAGGAAGACCTTGAGTGCTTTCAGTATACTCTTGAATAGACCTGTGGAGAAACCTATCACCTCCATCTACAGACAGGTGAAAACAATAGTGTCAGTGAGGCAAAAGCACTATACTAAGAGATTTAGATGTGTGTTTTTCATTACATGAATTTCAAGGCAAAACCTTCTGTTCAGCTGGAAACTCCCTCTCATTATCTCCTGCACGAAAATGTTCTGACAGAAACCTCAGATTCCTATGGTGGGGATTTGCTGTTTCTCACCCTTCATTAACCCATCAGATCATTCTAGAGCTTAGGGTTACCGATTAAATAAAACAGCCCAAACTGCTCCTGTGCCTTTAAGAGCTGGTTGATCTGCAGACACCAGCAGATGACACAACATCATGACACAACAGATGACACAACATGACATTTACAGATCAAGCTGCTGTTAAATACACAGAAGCAGAGGTCAAGTGAAAAGCTGGCAGCTTAAGAAAAAGAACTGTTCTCTGACCATTTCTATATTGCTATTTTTCCCTTGTGCCTCTAACAGCTGGATGCCAGGTCACAATTCAGTAGTTAAAGCTTTTCCCCCAAGATAGGTAGGTAGGTAGGTAGGTAGGTAGGTAGGTAGGTAGGTAGGTAGGACAACTTGAAAAGCACAAAAGCTTTGCTAGAAAAATAATTGCACCCAAGACGCAGTATCAGAAAAAGTTGAGGTAGCTTTACCAGGGGTGTCCAAAGTTTTTGGCAGGAGGGCCACATCATCTCTCTGACATTGTGTCAGGGGTCAGGGGAAAAGGAATTAATTTACATTTAAAATTTGAATAAATTTACATAAGTTTACATAAATTAATATATGAGGCATTGAGAGGCCTCGAGGGCCACATGCGGCCCCAGGGCCGGGGTTTGGGCACCCCTGCTTTATACAGACCTAGGACTCTGTGTCAGAAAATGTGGTCTTTAAAACATGTGGTCAGATTGTCACCAGTCTTGAGGCTAGTTCCTATTTTTAAAACGGTTTCTTATGTTGCTCGAACAGGGCCTAGGGGAATCTGCTCCAAATACAGCAGTAGACGGAAAGATGGAATTTGGGGATGATCGGATTAAAATGAGAGCATTCGTTTCTACAGTGGAGAGACTGTGACTACAGAGATAGGAAATAACTAGAGTGATTTCAGGTCTATAATGATGACTCAGCTTTTTTCAGATGCTTCAATGGCTGTGCATGATGAGGGAATAGGATTGTGGCAGCAGACCCTACCCTCAAACTATGCATATTCATTTATAAGGTCTGACGTGAAACCTGCACATCCAACTGTGCTATGTCCAGTTGCAGCCCGGAATGATTCAGTGGGAGGGTCTGCTTACACAGCATGTTGTGATGTCTGCAGTACCATTTCCCTTCCCCCACCAACTATGCTGCTGCACCATTACTCAAAGATCTACTACAAATCAGGTACAGGTACAAACTTTACATCTCTGAGATCTCTCTGCACCTCTAAGATCACTCTGCACCTATAGCTGCAGGCAGAGATTGAGAACTACATCATTGGGGGGTGTTGAACAAAACGACTAGAATTTTGTGCATTACTTACATTTCTGGGTACGTTTCCTCAAATTTCCTAAGGAGCTTTTATAATGATAAAATGAGAACAACTGCCAAGGACTGCAAGCAGCAAGTGCATCTAGTCAGTGATTAAAAGAAAGGAATTTTGCTAATCCTCTTTTCGAGATGATGTTTCATGCCAAAGTCTCTTGGTTTCTTCATAAGACTGTCAATCTGTATTGCAGATATCAGTTGAGATATACAGCTGAGCAGATATCAGCTTCTGGATTAAATGACAAATTGCCTTTGGTTTAAATCGCCTTGTGTGGGTTAGGTATCATGACAAAGCGTAGACCCATGGCAAAATGTCATGGAGGGAGAGAAAGAGTAAGAAAGGGAGGCTTTTGAATGTCCATCTAGTAATGCTTTCCAGCTCTGTGGAGCAAACCAGGAGCAACACTGGAGTCACCCCTGTGGTTGAGCACCATGTCTGCCTCAGCGTCTGAACTTGCCTCCTGATGTTTTGGGGAGGCCAAATGGTACCTGAGAGCCGTTGGCGCCCCTTTTGCCCCCCCCCCCCCGGCCATTGAGGTCTTCTCTTGCATTCTTGAAATAAACACAGCAAGACAAGTTTCTACCCTGATACTAAATTCCAGCACTGTCTACTGCTGACCATTGCTCTGCTAGTTTTTGCACATATTTCACGTGGGAAATGGGGGGATGGGGACGGGAGCCTCGTGTTTGTTTGAAGTGTCCCAAAGTGTCATTGTTTCAATCTGCTTGTGACTCATTGCCTGTTTTTTCATCCACTGTTTAAAAATTTCCAATGAAATATAAGCCAGCACTCAGTGGAAAGATGTTTTCTTGAATCCCACATGGTTTTTTATTATCGTTATTTATTGATAAAAAGCTGTAATTTAGGACCTATTTCAAGCATTCCCATAAATGATGGTAACTAAGGCGACAATCCTGTATATGTTTTCCTGAGAGTAAGCACCACTGAATACAGGAGGACTTGCATCTGAGTAGAAATGCGTAGGATGGTGCTCTGTAATTTTTTTCATTTTTCCATAGCAGGTTCTGTCTGCAAGTCTGCCTGCGGTTTTCTCATCAGCTTGGAAATAGCCATGTGTGTTTCTTTGCCATGTGATGGACAAGCTGTTTTCTGAACAGATAGTTACAGATGGTATTTACTAGATCACTTAACAGACCTGTCTAGTAAGATAGAATCCTAATGCTTTGATTGCAGTGTTTTTGCCTGTCAATGTCAGCTGCAACATTACCAGTGGCATCATTCACAACTTCCTGTTTAGTAATGTTGCGCTAGCAAAGCTGTTAGAAATGTTTCACCCTTAGCAGACATGGCAGGTGTTAGGTTGTAAGAGTCACTCCAATTTTAGAAGCACCCCCAATCCAATTAATTTCCATTAAGGTCACTTTTGCACACACTTTTGCCTTCATGTGTGCTGACAGTCCACCATTGACCCAGTGGCCATGTCAGTATATGTAGGCTACGAATCATCAGTGTCATTCATTCTGATAACTTGTCTGCATACCGTCCAAAACCATGGCATCCAGTCCTGTAGGGGGGTATGTCATGTGAACTGCGCATACAAATGACATCAAGATGAACAAGATGGTCCATACCTGGATCAGCATAGGATCTGATCTGATTGGATAGCGTTTATTTGTCCGGAGCATGGGCAATAGCAAAAAGCATAAAGGTGGCCTACAGAATATCAAGATCCATTCAGTGTCACAGGAGGGAGAATCACAGGCATTCCTGCCTCAAAGCACGCCTGGGTGGAGGCAGCAGGGCGGCACTTACCTTTGGCGGCTTTCTGGAAGTTCAGAGTTGACGTAATGATGTAATTATGTCGTCCCACCTCTTGGCTCTTGCATTGGTTTAAATGTGAAAATCCCACCTCCCTTCGGAGATCTTTGGGTGGTTTCGGGCCCTGCCACCGTGCACTCTCACTGGTGAGTGGTGAAAACACGATCGAAGAACAGAGCTTGTGGTGGCTGGGCCCAAAGAGGTCCTGAAGGTCTCCAGTGGGAGGCTTGGGTGGTGTCATGTCACCCCCTTCTAAACACTTTGCCTGTGGCAGCCCCCATCACCCTGGCCTTGTGACACCACTGGTGTACATGCACAGTTCTTTCTTGAGAATGCTGATGCAAATAATTTAGCCTAAGTCTTTCCCCTTGCGTATAGAAAAGCCCATGCCTATGGTCCAAACCAGTACAGATGTTCTGGATTCTTTCAGGAGTTCTAACCAGGCATCAGTAAGGTTTTTTGGATGATGTGGTGTTTCACACACCAAAGAAATGTTGTGTATTCATTTCTCAGTGTTCCTGAAATTGGATGAGTATATTGAGATAAGTGGATGACAAAATCTTGATGCTTTTTTTTTTCCTTAAAAAATTTCACACACATGCTTCCCAGGGTATAGTTTGGGGGCATAAGTCGGATATTCAACCTATGGGGACACCCTACTGGACCTGGGCAGGTCTGGTCAGTGCCTGGATGGGTCACTGCCTGCGTAGATTATGAGTTCTGTGATGGAAGAAACCAGGGATATTGAGTAAACCACACATACTGTATACACACCCACCTAGATATGAGAACAAACACCCCATATTCAGGTAAGATGATGACTCTTTGCTCCGCTCCTCCAGCTATGCTTATCGGGGATTTCATCTTCTCCCCCTTTCAGTTATGTTTCACTTCATCATGTTACTTGTGGTGATGCCATTATTATAGGCTGACCTGAATGCGAGAGCCACTGGGGAAGGGGGAGGAATCCCTGATGGAGGAGAGATAACCACAAAGACTTTATTCTCCTGTCCAGACCATCCGCTGAGTGGGGCTGGCTATCAGCTGAAACCGAGCCTTGAATTGCACGTTTTCAGAGCTGCAGGCGGGAGCTGGGCTTGGGTTACAAAGCCGGGTCTCTCACATCAATTAAAGCCTGTGTGCAGAGCAGCTGCATTCAGAAAAAGGTGAAGGAGATTTAATCTTCACCTTTCACCTTGGGTCAGCATACAAGGTTACCAAGACAGGCTGTTATTAAAAAAATGGATTGTTCCTGTCAACTTAATGTTAAATGTTTGCAGGTACAGTTATTAGGGACATTCTTCCTCGCTTGATGAAGGAGCTTTGCACTTAAAACGAAATAAGAGAGGAAGTAATAAAACGTGGAAAAGGGAAAACAGGAATAAAACCATTTTTGTGGCTGTGAGTGCCCTCCTTTGCATTCATTCTTACAGATCCACTAGCCAGGGTGCGCACCTAAGTGCTTGGGTGGTGTAGCGACACTTGTGACATGCTGCAAAGTCAAGGAGCTGAATCGCTCTCAAGCAATTTTTTAATGAGCTAATTAGTATTTCTTTAAATTATGCATACTGCGCTTTTAAAAATTGAAATGACGAAACACCATTTGCAACTAAAATTCATCATGTACAGCAACAAATGTCACCATTTTAAAAATCAGCAGTACCAATAAGAGTGTGAAAACTAGAGACAGTCCAGAAGAGGCTGTTGGACTGAAAATAAATTGGGCACCTATGAGCATTTGGTTCTAACCTCAAAACTCCTTGTGGGGGAGGCAATTTGGAACAAATGCTTTGGGAGGTGGCCTGATTCTCCTCCACACTCAACTCCCAGCGGGCTGCTCCTTCCTCCCTTCCTGGTGCCTGGATCACACCTTTTCATGGAGGACAAGTCTAAAATGGCTAAAAAATTATAACGGCTATGTTCATGTTCAGCAGCGTTCATTTGAATTCACCTGGTATTCATAAGAACAGCCCCACTGGATCAGGCCATAGGCCCATCTAGTCCAGCTTCCTGTATCTCACAGTGGCCCACCAAATGCCCCAGGGAGCACACCAGATAACAAGAGACCTCATCCTGGTGCCCTCCCTTGCATCTGGCATTCTGACATAACCCATTTCTAAAATCAGGAGGTTGCGCATACACATCATGGCTTGTACCCCGTAATGGATTTTTCCTCCAGAAACATGTCCAATCCCCTTTTAAAGGCGTACAGGCCAGATGCCATCACCACATCCTGTGGCAAGGAGTTCCACAGACCAACCACACGCTGAGTAAAGAAATATTTT
This sequence comes from Tiliqua scincoides, assembly GCF_035046505.1. Lineage (NCBI taxonomy): Eukaryota > Metazoa > Chordata > Lepidosauria > Squamata > Scincidae > Tiliqua > Tiliqua scincoides. The sequence goes on along the minus strand of NC_089821.1, from coordinate 259,759,683 downwards.
CTTTTGTCTGTTCTAACTCTCCCAACATTCAATTTTAGTGGATGTCCCCTGGTTCTGGTGTTATGTGAGAGTGTAAAGAGCATCTCTCTATCCTCTCTGACCTTCCTGTGTATAATTTTGTAAGTCTCAATCATGTTCCCCCTCAGGCACCTCTTTTCTAGGCTGAAGAGGCCCAAACGCCGTAGCCTTTCCTCATAGGGAAGGTGCCCCAGCCCAGTAATCAACTTAGTCGCTCTCTTTTGCACCTTTTCCATTTCCACTATGTCTTTTTTGAGATGCGGTGACCAGAACTGGACACAATACTCCAGGTGTGGCCTTACCATCGATTTGTACAACAGCATTATAATATTAGCCATTTTGTTCTCAATACCTTTTCTAATGATCCCAAGCATAGAACTGGCCTTCTTCACTGCCACCGCACATTGGGTCGACACTTTCATCGACCTGTCCACCACCACCCCAAGATCTCTCTCCTGATCTGTCACAGACAGCTCAGAACCCATTAGCCTATATGTGAAGTTTTGATTTTTTGCCCCAGTGTGCATGACCTGAAGCGCATCTGCCATTTTGCTGCCCATTCTGCCAGTCTGGAGAGATCCTTCTGGAGCTCCTCACAATCACTTCTGGTCTTCACCACTCAGAAAAGTTTGGTGTCTTCTGCAAACTTAGCCACCTCACTGCTCAACCCTGTCTCCAGGTCATTTATGAAGAGGTTGAAAAGCACCAGTCCCAGGACAGATCCTTGGGGCACACCACTTTTCACTTCTCTCCATTGTGAAAATTGCCCATTGACACCCACTCTCTGTTTCCTGGTCTTCAACCAGTTCTCAATCCATGAGAGGACCTGCCCTCTAATTCCCTGACTGTGGAGTTTTTTTCAGTAGCCTTTGGTGAGGGACCATGTCAAACGCCTTCTGAAAGTCCAGATATATAATGTCTACGGGTTTGATATATAGATATATAATGTCTACGGTATTCACTTTGAATACCAATTGCGTGGGAGCAATGGTGGGAGAGAGTAGACCCTTTTCTCTTGCTTGTGGGCTTTCCTGAGACAGCTGATGGGGCCACTGTGGGAACCAGGATGCTGGGTAGTGTCCTTGGCTTGATCCAGCAGGGCTTTTCTTATGTTCTTATGTAGGCTTGCCAGAGAAATCAACTGGAGATGGGGGGGCTGCGTTCTCACCTCCCTGAGATCCCCCTTTCAACTCTAATGCTTCCTGCTTGGCACTTATAGGATTGGGTGAACACAGTCCTGATGGCTGGAGCTTGCATGCTCTGCTCTGGATCTGTTCATAAACTTCAAGCAGAGGAGCTTGATATTTCAAGCTCCCCTGGTCAGATGCTCATGACATCCTTCGTAAAAACAGATCACATCAAAACAAACCAATAAAAGCAGCAACCGCAAATCATCCATTAAAAGCTTTAGAGAATAAAGACGGTCTTAACCTGTCATTGAAATAATAAATGGGTTTTGTGCCCTCTGAATCAAAGGTATTCCATAAATCGGATACCACCACTGAAAAGGGCTTTTCCCAGTTGCCCCCACTGTCTTTGCTAGTGGGGGTACCAGGAGGAGAGCAGATATCAGATTTCAGGCAGAGTCATACAAAAGAAGATGATCCTTCATATACTCAGGTCCAAGCTCTTGGCTGTTTATATGACAGAGAACCCAAGAACTCTGGTTTGGACATGTGTGTACATGACTTGCTGACTGACTGCATTTTCAAGTGATGCCTTCTGGGGAATCTACATGGGAAAACAGGGACACTAGAAGCCCATCACTATTAAAATCTCAGAAACTTTACCAGACCAAAACAAATCAAGCTTTTTCCTTTTACCTTGTGACCAGATCCTCAAGGATTTGTGTTATGCATTAAGGATCAAATTCATCATTATTAGTATTATTTATATTCTTAGTTTTCTGTCATAGCACAGTACAAACCATCTGTCTCTTCCCACACTGAACAGTTTGATTCAAGTGCACCCAGGGAATTGATGCGGAGAAAGAATGGTTCATGTTTTAAAATGTGGAATAGGGTCATGTTTCAGAACACAAGGATCCTCCTCATACAGCACTTGTGTCCTTTTCAGTCTGTTGGGCTAACTCATGGGGAGATTTAAGACATGCCTCACTCTCTTTCTCATTAATTACCTTCCATGGCTTCAGAACAGATTAACTGCTAACTTGAAGAATCTGTGCTGTGTAGTTCAGCCCAAACTAAATTCCTGCATGGTGATGCAGTGACCCATCAGCCCAATCCTATCCCCACTTACCTGGGAGTTAGCCCCATTGACTCTAATGGGACTTACCTCTGAGTAGGCAGGCATAGGATTGGGCTGTGTTTGGGCTACACTGCATCCAGCAGGGGAATTTTTGCTGCTGGAGATCTTCTTGGGGTAAGGAGACATTGCCATGGGTAAGCCCAACAGCTGCTATCAGTCAACTTGAACCTGCATCCGTTATATCACTGGCACAAGTCCGAATTGATCCATGTAGGTGGATCAGATCTGGAAAGAGAGATAGGATATGGGATCAGCAAGTGCCACCTATCATGCCCTCTTCTAGGTTCACTGGGGCCTGTTGCCACCCTCCCCCTTCCCTCCCCATCCTCCCCCTGCCATCTCCCTGCTTCTGTGCTGGACTTAGCTGGTCTCATGTCAGGGGGAGGGAGGCTGTCATGGCTACTATTCACTTAATGGAGTACCATCAAGGTAACTGTTGGAATTATAACATCTTGTCCCCCATACATGGTACAGGAGATCCCCATGTTAGGATTGGGGGGGATAAGATTTGCTCCCATCTCAATGGTAAGTTTAAAAGCATTCCTTTCTTTTCTGCCATAGAAGTGAAAGGCTCCCATGGGAAAGGCTCCCATGACAGAAAGAAATCAGCATGTGCCTGTGCATTATGAGAGAGCACAGGAAGACAATTAAATGCTGTGAGGCCAATAAATCAGGGAACTGGCCTTTCAGTGTCTCAGAGAGACAGCCCACCCCCCCATCCCCACATCACATGAGAAACAATATTGGTCCATTAACACAGGATGGTCAGCAGTGACTAGTGGTGGGTCTCAAACAGAAGCTTTCTCAGCCCTGTTTGGTAATGTCTGGGATTGAATGTTCTGCATCTTGATTGTGCCTGGCCACTTCTGGAAGCAACGACATACATTGATCTTCTTTCTAATATACATGCCAGAATTCATGGTCTGAAAGTGAGTCAGAATCAGGCGAGCAGTCAGTCAGATCTGTACAGACAAGCAGTTCTTGGAGCTCATGCTCAGTGACAATTTGTTCAGATTGAGGAGCCAGGCCGCAGTCAGCAGTTTTAGAAAACCAAATCCTGTTGGCCCCTTGTATCACCTGACCCCTGATGAACTGGCTCTCAGCGGCACTGAAGCACAGCAGAGGGCAAGCCACTAGCTCCCTTCTCTGGCACAGTGACATCAAGAGTCAGAAGCCTCAGCCTTACTGCTTGAGTCCCCTCCTGAAGATTAGGTTTGTGGACTACAAGGACATGGGTTGGTTAGCAAGTGGGAAAGCAAAGGACTGAAATAGTCTCTCTCTCTTCCCTTCTGAGATGAATAAGTGTTATTAGAAAGGGGGGAAATCCAGAAAGAAACATAACGACCAGACAGAAGAACCTTAGAACATAAGAAGAACCCTACCAGATCAAAAACCCATCTAGTCTAGCATTCTGTTTCCCATAGTGGCCCACCAGTTGGCTCTGGGTAGCCCCCAAGCAGGAGATGAAGGCATACTCTGCTCCCACCTTGCCTCTGGTTTTCAGAAGCACATTGCCTCAGATCCTGAAGGTAGCAAACAGCCATTATGACTAGTAGCCAATGATAGACCTGGCCTGAATAAATTTGCCTAATCCTTTTTCAAAAGCCATCTAAGCTAGTGGCCAGCATCATGCCTGGTGAACAGTGACCTTATAGCAACATCTCTCCTATTCTAGGTTTCACCCATATGTGAAACCTATACATATGTGGGCCTGCCACCACAGTCTCTGTCCCTTTTTGCATGCATTCATCGTACCCCAATCTGTCCTTTGAGAAGGGCTAGCTCAACACTTGGAGGGAACGGTGCTCTGGTATGTTCAGCAAGAGCTGGAAGGCATTTGACAAATTACGAGTTCAGGGCTGGTGCTTGTGAAGAACATCCTGACTGCTTTAGACATAATGGCCCTATTGTGGTTTGATTGCCTAGGACTTTAAAGGGAAAAGGTTTAAAGCCCACCATAAACAGCGGCTTTCTTGTGCTTTACAACTTAAGTGCTCTTTCCTGTTCCTTTCTCCTAACTGAATCAGGCTCTAGCAAGCAAGGAATAATGAAAATGACATTTACTTAACCAGCCAGTTGTTTAATATTAAATTAAGGACAATCATTGTTGTACATTAGTATGGGATTTTTTTTCCCCCTTTTCCAAATCAGGAAGCCATAGTCGTTTAAACGCTGGAAGTAATTACATTGCTGCACTGTCTTTTATCCATTCACCCTAAATTTGTTTTAGAGTGAGAGTTGTTATAGAAAAGGACCAACTTGAATTTCAGAGTGCCTGCCAAAGGTTAGTGGTCTTCCCTAGGGGATTGAATTTTGCTTCCAGGGCAGCAGCTGTTCTGTTGTTCAGATCCATGGGAACAGCCTGCTTTGAAAACTTGTATCTTGTTTAGTGTCTAAGGTGCACGGGGACTACGTGGGTTCCTGGCTGAGCTTGCCTTTTGTTGTCCTAAGCAGTGGTGTAGCTAAAGGAAGTGAAAAGCACTAAGTTTTGCAGGGAGCCTCACCGCAGCCCCTCCTCTTTGGAGCCATGCCAGGCAGGGGCGTAAAATGGAGGCATTTTACCAAAGGGTAGGGGGAGGGGTCCCTTGCATGCTGCAGTGAGGCTGCCTGCAAAACTTAGTGATTTGCACCCCCACTAGCTATGCCACTGGTCCTAAGGAAGTGTTTATGGCCCTTTGAGAGTGTATTCTCCTTAGTACCACAGACTTCTTAAGTGGATTCCAGTGGCAAGTGGCATACAGAACCTGGGTGCCAGGCTGCAAGGGGATGTCTGAGAGGCTGCCCCCAGATGGCGGTGGTGGCAGACGGTGACTGCAGCCATAATTTGGTTAGCCCTGGCTGCAGCCACCTACAAGAGAAGCATGTTTATTGGTATGATTATATATACAAAGTGACAAACTTATACTATATATACAAATATAAATATTCGTACCTACAAAGTTTGAATATATTCTTGTTGGCATCCTTCAGTCTCGGAAGACTATGGTGTCACGCTCTGAATGGTCGTTCTGGAACAGAGTGTCCTCTCCAGTGCGGGAAGCCTGGGTAAAGTAGATATGGAGGATAGGCTGTTACCCATGCAGCAAATTCCCCCTCTCCATGTCGCTGAAATGGTCCAATGGAAAGGCAGAGGCCAATACGGTTGGTTCCAGCGGTGTCACAGGAGTTGCCAGAACGTGACTGTGTTCAGCCATGAACTGCCTCAGGGACTCCGGCTCCGGATTTTGCCTCGAGGTTGACTCCTGAAGCCTTTTCCATAACTGGATGTAGCCACAAGGCAGTGGAGGTTTAGGATCAGAGTTTTCCGTCTCTCAGATGAGCTGCCTTCCCAGGCTGATGAGTCCCATCTACCCGGTGGCTGTTTAGTCGCCTCTTACGACAAGTACAGCCAAACTGAGGGCCTATTCTTATCCCCAGCCCCCAGGGGATTTTGAATATATACAAATTCAATAAAGAAAATGTTCTGTCTGTGCTTCTTCTCTGGTCACTATTATTCATTTCATGTCATGACTATTACTGAAAATAATTTTGTCATGGGTGCCAAAAATTTATGGGCCCTGGGTGCCAGATGGCCTTGGTATGCCACTGCCAGTGGCTCTAGTCTGGGCACATAGAACTAAGCGCTCAGATCTAGGCTCCCCAGTAGGTGAATCCAGACATACTACTGAAAAACAGCTCACCATGGTACCCTTACTCACTCTGTAAGCTGATTATCTGCATTGTCCTAAGAAGTGATGAGGAGAATCCTACCTTTCTGGCCCTGATCAGAAATCTGGAGAAGCAGGGGACGTGGGAAAACATTCGCATTTTCCAGAGCCATCAGCTTCCTGAGTGGTGGTACACAAAGAACAGCAAATCTCCAGTTGGGAAACTGTCATCTATATACACTTGAGCTCTGCCTGTCTCATTAACCCTGGATGTGACCTAGTTTGTCACATTCAGGCCCAACTCTCTAGCCACTAAATTGGTATGGCAGGCAAGCTGGCAGGATGATTGCATGCACTAAGCTTGTTATTATTAATGTAATTTTTTTCATAGTAGTGAATTAGTTATTAACAGTTTCAGTATCACCATTTTCCATGTTTGCTCCCAACTTAAGTGACTGAGCTGACCCTTTATACACCCACTCGTGTATGTGTGTTCATGTCTCTCTCTCTCTCTCTCTCTCTCTCTCTCTCTCTCTCTCTCACACACACACACACACAGAGAGAGAGAGAGAGAGAGAGAGAGAGAGAGAGAGAGAGAGAGAGAGAGAATTCTTGTTATCTGCTGGGGTTAGGTTCCTGAAAAAGCCAGTTTGGAGAAAATACGGGGTGGGAAGAGGGAAGGGCAAGTGATAGTTCAGAGGTGGGAGGGGGAGGAAAACTGGGGCAGTTGCACACACTGGAACCTCACACACTGGAACCTAGCCCCCTCTCCCCACCCAGACTTGCCCCATTCCTGTTCTTGAACATACACCAGCCAAGTAGCTGGAGTACGTCAAAGGAGACCCACTGGTGATCATGTGGCCTACAGGGAGGTAAGTAAAGGTTATTTTTACTTACCACTCATTGACAGTATGATTGTTCCTTTCCCCCATCATGCCATGCAGCATGTGCTCTGTTGGCGGCACTGCATGCTATGGACTAGCTAGGGGATAGGATCGGCTGTAACCCCTGGTAAGCGTGTTCAGGATTACAACCCAAGTCACCTGGAACACATCTGATACAGAAATGCATCTTTGATCTGTGTATGAATCCACAGGTCATATCTATCAAATCTGTGGCAGGATCTTTGCTTCTGGGGCGGTGGCACAGGGCAAATGAACAAAGCTTCTAGACAGAGTTTGATCCCAGTCTTTCTATAATCATTGCTCCATACTCCCATGTATCATACAACTGTTAGCCTGCCACTTTTTTATTTATTTATACAGGTATTTATATACCGCCTTTCTTTGGTCATCAGATTTCTCCTCAGACTTTAATCCAAGGCGGTTTACATAAACAGGCTGTTCTAAACCCCTGTAGGGATTTTTACATTTGAATAGTTCTAGTCTTTCATAGAACTCCTCGTTCCGGCTGGATTCCTTCCCGGTCTGGTCTCTCTCTGGCCCTTCGCCTCCCACGCTCCACTTGACGGCAACTCTTCTCTGCCACCTAGGGTCTGTTCATCAGTATATCAGCGTGCCGTCAGTCCTCTGGTACTTCCGGTTGTTTTGAACTGGCAGCCTCAGATCTTCAGGCATACAAGGCCCTACCAACTGAGCCAGACCTCATGCCCCTGGGAGTATTGCTCCATACTCCCATGTATCATACAAATGTTAGCCTGCCACTTATATGTGTAGTGCAGGTGAGTGATAAAAATGATAAAAGACTTTTTACATGCTGGAAGTTACAAAATAGATTAAATAAACAGATTTGCAAAGACAATAGACGTGGCTAATTGGATTTGTCCGATACGCAATACACACCTCCTACATTTTCATACTTTATAATCCTTATGTAATCATAAGGACTAAAAACTACGGGGATATCCTGCCATCGGGCACGTCGTCCACATATAGCAGCTTTCTCCATGAATGGAATGGGCATTCTGCTCACAGAAAGAAAAGGACTCTTTGCATGAGTAAAGGACTCTCTACTCCTTCCTTTCACAATGATGCTTCCATTTGTGACACAAGTTCCTGATGACAAAAGTGATGTCACATGAGATTTATTTCATTTTTTTAAGAATACAAATTCAGATTATGAGGATTTCTCATAAATACTGATAGGGTTTCAGGGGTGGATCTACGATGTAACTAATGAAGTTTAAGCTTCAGCACCCTTATCCTGGAGTGGCTCCACAGGACACTTTAGTCCACACTGCTTCCAAATTTTGGGTCTACTGTATGAAGCCATTTCAGTTAAGGTTTGCTCAGAAATAAGCTTATTAGTAGTGATCTGTTGTAGAACAACTCCACTGAAGATAATAACAATGGTTACCCAGACCTCGTTGCTGGTTGCGAAGGGGCCCCCATAACAGTTCAAGCTTCTGGGCCCCCAAAATGTGGGTTCACAACTGTAGAGTTTACAGGGATGTTTTCAAGGGTGTTGTGTAACTTTTTTTTTCTGCTGTGAATCTGGCCTTTTTATCCAGCTCACATGGTTATTTTTCACTGGATCAAGTTGTGCCAAACTTCGCAGGTGTTCCAGAACCCCCATGAACAACCTCTAACTTTTACCCATTCTCAATATTTTCATCCCATTTAAAAGACCTTTTAGAAAAAAAAAAAAGTTACCAAGTTTGCATATTATATACATTCTTTTTTTTTTTTTAACATTAATGGAGCTGAGCCAAAATCTTCACAATGGGGGAATTAGATGTTAATGAGCTGAGATTGTGGGAAAAGGAGTACAGTGGTGGCCTGCCTGACCTGCCTGATAATGCTACATTTAGCACATTCTTTTTCCATTTGTGCCCTATGCATTAAGGGGACAGCAAGCTAAGGGAGCTCACCCCTCCCTCGGCCCTTGTTTTGTTTGACAGAAAAACTGGTTTCGTAAGAATGAGGTGGGGGAAGGCCACAAAACTTTGCTTTGCAAGCAAATCAACAGCTGTCTTCATAAATATGACCAAACTGGTGTGTAATTATAGTCTTGTTCTGCATTTTGCTTCGATGACATTACATGCACAGCAGAATGCGCATTCATTCCAGTTGAGCCACAGCAGTTTGCCTGGGATGCAGTTGGCAAAAGAGGAAAAAAAAAAACCTGCCAGAGAATGGGCTGGCAACCATACAGGACCACCACCCACGACTTTCCAGATTTTAGTACATGGAGCAGATACAGCAGGGGTGCAACTGACTGTATTAGCAGGCTACCACTGTGCATAGTGCTTGAGTAGTACCCCCAAAGCCCCCCAGCCTGTGCAATGCATTGGTGTCAATGATGCATGCTCTGAATCCTATGGTGGGGGTGGGGTGACCAGACAGCCTGGGAGAGGAAAGTAAAAATATGTTGTACTTACCTTCCCATAAGCCACCTGGATGCCAATAGGTCTCCTTGGAGTTATACCACCTATTTATTTATTGAGTTCAAGGGAGCTCAAGGGGTTGTCAGGGTGTGCTTGACTGTTGCCAAGATCCACTCCCAAACTGCCCCCTCTCTACTCCCCACTCTCATCCTCCCCCAAACTGCCCTCACTACTGCCTTACCTGCACTAGTGCATCCTGGGTGAGCCATTAGCATGACAGCTGCACACCTTTTGTGAAGCTGGACCATGGCTTACAGTAGTGGATTGTGAGATCCGTTGCTGTAAGCCCCAGCTTAGATGGGGCTGTTTTAAAAAAACAAAAGTAGAGTGAGGGTATAACTCATATCTCAGCTATGAAGGAAAGCATGAAATGAAGAGAAAAGGTGAGGATTACCAGGAATGAACATGAGCAAAAGCAGTTACATGCACTTTATTGTCACTACAGTGAAGGATCAGATAAATGTGGATTGCAAACCACAGATGTCCAGGAAACCCCTGAGAAACTTCACTTTTCTTTTAGAAACTGATCTGGTTTCCCTTGAAAATTCTCAGATGTTTCTTCTTGGGAGAAGGCCTGAAATTTGCTTCAGATTTTACTTTTTTTGAAATGTTGATGCCAATCGTATTTCCAACATTACCTTAATGGAGGATGAAAGAGTGGGATGAGAATGGTGTCTTTGTGCATTAATTTACAGGGAACAATAAAGGAGAATACCTTATAAAGAGTCAGGCCATTAGTTCATCTCCTTCAGTGTTGTCAGCATTGCTTGGTAGCAGCTTCTCAAAGTTTCAGATAGGAATATTTCTCTGTCCCATCTGGAGATGCTGGGGATTGAAAGTGCAACCTTCAATCTGCAGAGCAGGTGCTCTTCCCATCCTAAAGTTTCTCCCTTTTTCAGGATAGTCAATCACACCAGTCTTATTCTCACAACATATCCAGAGTGAGTCAATGCATGTACAAGGGGGACCAGGATCACAGTGGCTGGTCCTATTCCCAGGCTGCACATGTTCAGTAGAATAACTGCTTGGTGTGTCCATGCCGTGCATATATACCTCAGGTTCTTTCTACACAATCAGGAACCTGGAAAAGTCATTCAAACGTTTGCCTATCTGCGCAAGTACATTTACCTTAAATATGTGAACTTGGGCCAGAGCCCTACAACTGCATGCACAGGGGTGGTGTGTGAACTCTCCCTCCTTCCACCCTCTACATTGAAAGAATGACTCCCCTTGCTTTGTGGCTTCAGTTCAGTAGTGTAGCTAAAGGGGGTCACAGCACTAAGTTTTGCAGGTGCCTGAACCCATTGTTCACCCTCCCCTTTGGCGCTACTCTGGATGGTTAGTGTAAAATGGAGGAGAACATTTTGTGCAGACACCTTCAGAACTTAGTGCTGTGACCTACCTCTAGCTACAGTACTACTTCAGTTCAAATTGGATCTTCCCAGCTTCCGTAACCCCCCTTTTCTTTTTTTCTATCATATACAAATACTGAAGGAATTTCAAGGGAAAAATCAAATCTACATCCCATGCTACAAAAATCAAATCTACATACAATGCAGGTTGTACATTTTCATTCAATTTCTAAAACAGACTTCTAATCATGAAGCTTGTTCATGCCTCACGTGTGAAAATAGCCTTCTAGGCTCTCTAACCCTTGTCTGTATAAAGTTACAAACTGTTATACAAAAAGTTACATAAAGTTACAAACCGTTGAAATTAAAAATTTTTTTAAAAAAATCTGGCACTTGGATGTGGCTTGGGGGTGCAGTTCTCTGGGTCAGAAGGTGAACCCCAAAGCAGGTGTACCAGTCTCGCAAAAGTTCAGAGGCCCAGTGTTGTGGTCAATTCTGGAGTTGAAAAGCAGAGCACAAACAGAGTCTAAGAACATAAGAACAACCCCACTGGATCAGGCCATAGGCCCATCTAGTCCAGCTTCCTGTATCTCACAGAGGCCCACCAAATGCCCCAGGGAGCACACCAGATAACAAGAGACCTCATTCTGGCGCCCTCCCTTGCATCTGGCATTCTGACTTAGCCCATTTCTAAAATCAGGAGGTTGCACATACACATCATGGCTTGTAAACCGTAATGGATTTTTCCTCCAGAAACGTATCCAATCCTCTTTTAAAGGTGTCCAGGTCAGATGCCATCACCACATCCTGTGGCAAGGAGTTCCACAGACCAACCACACGCTGAGTAAAGAAATATTTTCTTTTGTCTGTCCTAACCTGCCCAACACTCAATTTTAGTGGATGTCCCCTGGTTCTGGTGTTATGTGAGATTGTAAAGAGCATCTCTCTATCCACTCTGTCCATCCCCTGCATAATTTTGTATGTCTCAATCATGTCCCCCCTCAGCCGTCTCTTTTCTAGGCTGAAGAGGCCCAAACGCCGTAGCTTTTCCTCATAAGGAAGGTGCCCCAGCCCAGTAATCATCTTAGTCGCTCTCTTTTGCACCTTTTCCATTTCCACTATGTCTTTTTTGAGATGTGGCGGCCAGAACTGGACACAATACTGCAGGGAAGAATAGTCTATTCACCTAATTGTACAACTCAAAACAAACCCATATGATGAAAGGGAACAAAACAGGCCATCCCATATATGTAGGTATTTTCCAGAAAAAAGGTTGGCAACCCCAGGGGCTTGCACTGAACTGAACAGACTTTTGCTTCCTTGTAAACAGCAGGAGTGTGTGGTGTGGGGGTGGCAGGTGAGGCAGAATTGTCCTGTTGTAGTTCGTGGAAAAGCACTGCAGCTGCCTTGCCCGCTTACACCTGAGGAGACTCTCCTTACTCCAAAAAAAGCGGGTGTAAGGAGAGCCTCCTTGGGTGTAAGGTGAGCCTCCTCAGGTGTAAGTGGGCGGGGTGGCTGCAGTGCTTTTCCACAGACTACAATGGAGTGTTTCTGCCTCACCTGCCGCCCCCGCACTGCACGTCCCTGGTAAATAGTGCAGAACCTGTCTCTGGGATGAGAGTGTGGCCTGATTCATCACACAATCCTTTTTTAGTGTTGAGCAGGTCTCAGGTGGCATGTGCGTGGATGGATAGGAGACTGGTGTTGGACTACAGGGTAGTGCAAGAAAGACAGTCCAGAAACTGACTGGCTAATGCTTTGCCTTGACCTATAAGCAGAAGCAACGTGATTGAAATAAAAGAGGTGAAATCAAAAATGACAAATGGCCCCAAACTGTTTCCTTTTGTGGAGATATTAGAGGTTGGAAGTGAGACTTCACAGTGCAACTGATTGGCTGGCATTCAAGCTTCTCAAATGCCATTGTAATGAATGTAGGATTAGATCTGAATAGAAACGAGAACCAGTTACCCACTCCTCTCCCTGACAATGCAAGAAATGATTGAAGTGTTTTGCCCAATCCTTGTGTGGTGCTTATGTTTCATTGTCTTCAGATATTTTAGTACCTTTTGAACAAGAGTTTCGGAAGGCACAAATAGGAGTGAAGCACTGACAGTGTTTTGTGTGTCCGAAAATTATCCCCCAAAGGCTTGCAAGAGGCTTGAATGGTTAGGTTTAAGGGAGAGAAAAGACCATTGGGAGCAACTCCCAAGATGGTTGCACCTGCCAAGTCTCGTGAATGCCTAGCTTCCTTCTCCAGGGCACTGACAATCAAAGTAGTGTGAAGGTTCACACGTAATGTGAAACTGGAGAATTTTAGACTTAGATGGGGTCAAAGGGCACATTCCTCTTGTGTATATGCCAAGAGGCTCACTTCAAGCTCAGTTGAATCATAGCTGCAGCAATCGGAAACACCCGAGCAACAAGGAGCAGCCATTAACTTACAAAATTCACTTGCAAAGAAAAAAAGCTTTTGACCACAAACTGAAAATCAATCTTTTAAAAAAAACAAAAACAAAAAAAAAACAACTCAACTGGAGCAAAGGTTTTGTTTGCACCAGACTTTTTCAGAGTGGGTACTTGAGTTTTCCCAAGCTGATCACACACAAAAAGCCAATTTGCTGTTCTGGTTTGAGTGTCGAGCTTGTTGAGCCAAGCTGACTTCAAAGAGCAGCGTACTGTACTGTACTGTAGTGCAGTGGTTTGAGTGTAGGACTTCAAAGCCCTGCTCAGCTGTAGTAAAGCTCATGGGAGAGCCTTGGACCACTCATTAACTCTATGGAAGAAGAGAAGGATTAAGAAATAACAAAATCCTTGCTTCTGGCAGTACAATCCACTGTAACTCCCTGCATGGTGATGCAGCAGTGCCAATGAGGCACCCACTATATCCCATGGGTTTGTTTTTTTTTAATATGTTGAGACCTCCTCAGGGTAAGGGGACATTTGTTCCCTTGCCTCAGAGAAGGCCTATGTTGGCCCAATGAGTCTACTTGGACCTGTGCCAGCTAAATTGGAAGGCATTAAGGCACATCAGACCTAGAAAGAGTTTCAGGATTCAGCAGGTGCCGCCACTGAACCCACCCCGTGGGGGCCTGCTCCGCCTTTCTCCATGCTCCCATCACTACCCTGTTTCACTTATCCCCTTCCCGGTCCAGCCTTCCCTCCCAGCCCTGCACAGCCTTATCTGAGGCAATGAGTGTCCACAGTCCATCGCCACAGGGACCCAGCTACTTTCCACTTCCATTGATGGCCAGCATGTGCTGTCCCACAGAGTTATGTTTGTGATAGCCAAGTGCACTGGCGAAACATGCATTCCACCAGCATAGCATGTGGCTAGGATTGGGCCCAGGGTCAATCAGTGTCTCTCATCCAAACCTATCTCACAAGATTTTTGATCCTCTCGCTCACAATTTTCAACCTTATTCTGTTCCTTAAACCTTGCACACGTAATTTTTGTGCATTCAGTAAGGTCTGTATGTGGCATTTCAATAGCTGATTCAACCCCTAAGCCAGGAGTGGTGCAGCCTGGAGTGCACCCCATGCCACATCTATAGGCTCACCGTAAATTTCTTCTAAGCCCTTTAGATTTGTTTCATAACAGAAAACATGATCTACCTGAAAAGTACATTCAACATTGAAGAGTTCTGAATGGTCCACACAACACAGGGAGCTGCAAGATGTGAAACTGGTCAAAATGGAGGCACAGTTAGACCTAGGTTGAGATTACTCTGTGCCACCACTAGCATATGATGTGGGAGGGGGGGAAGAGAGGAGATTGTGTTGTTTGCCCCCATTCCTGTTGTACATTAAGACCAGGGCCAACAGTTGTCTGTGCCTTACCTCTCTGCCTATGTGACAGGATTCTCATAATTGGGGCCATGGAGTTTTCTACCCAATCACTTCTATCAGAAAGACAAACACTCCTGAGGCCTAGTAGAATCTTCACTAAGCTTTTTTCAGCTCTAAGCTATTATTGAATTTGGCTTGCTGCACCATGTCTCTGGTGTCATAAATTAGATCAAGAGGGTAGACACCTCTTTTAGTTGACTTCAGGGAGTCTCTCAGGTTTGTCTTTCCAAATGCTGTTTTTTAGTTTTTGCTTTAGGGGACACAAACTCCCCCAACACCCTACTGAACAATCAAGATACAAGTCCCTTAGAGCCAAACACCTGTTCACATTGAAACAGGAGGGAAATATATACCTATATTTCCTTTTGCTTAGGCTCTTTCTAAAGAATAAAAGCACCTGCAAAGTATAGCAATAACAACAAAAAGACCCCAAAAGCTTTAGTCTTTGAGGAAATTATAGACAACTCTGCCCAAAGCAGACACAGAATTCTCACTTATCAGTTTCATAAAACATGTTTTGATTAATTCATTCAGTGCTTTGTTTATATGTTTAAGCTCATCAAGTCCAGGGCCTCGGGATGGATGAGACAGTTGAAAGGAAACCAGGTTAGATAAGAGAAGTTCACAAGAAATCTAAAATACAAAACCAATTCTCACTGTAGCCCGCTATAGACATTCTAACTGTGTAGAGCAGTGTGGGTTGGGACCCACTAGGTGGGTCGTGAGCCAATTCCAGGTGGTTCCCCATTCATGTCAATATTTTATTTTTAATATATTAGATTTGATGCTACCATTATATGTGACTGCATTTGGGGAAATGTTACAGACCTGTACATTTAATAAGCTACTATGTATATTCTTTTAACAATGACAGTCAATGGGACTTACTCCCGGGTAAGTGTGGGTAGGATTGTAAAAATTTTTCCTGCTTGATGATGTCACTTCTGGTCATGACATCACTTCCGATGGGTCCTGACAGATTCTTATTCTAAAAAGTGGGTCCCAATGCTAAATGTATGAGAACCACTGGTGTAGAGCATCAATGTGCATAGGTGGAGGGGGGACAGCACCACTGCAACAGTAGTTTGCATTCTGACCTACACAAGTTTGTTTCACCACCTGAAACATGTCCACATGCACATAGGTACCTTTCTACACTATTAGAAAAGAGATCATATGGAGAGTTGTTCATGTGCATACACTTGCACGTACATTGGCTTGTTTCAGATGGTGACAGGAGCAATCATGATCCACGATTAGAAGATCTGCAAAGAACCCCAATGTATCAAAAAAATGTAAATATACAAAATAGAGCATACTAAGTAAACTCAGGTCCAAACTATACGTTCTATGGTCAACATATGTAACAGTTTTCTGATGGCTTTTGTTTTTAAATGAAAAGCAGCTGTGGGAAGCTACAAATTTGACTGGAGGAATGGATGGTGTGGCTGCTCAACTATTTTCCTCTATCATTTCTATAATCTATTTGTAGGGGAAAACACACACACACACACACACACACACACCCTTCCTCCTCCTCCTCCTCCAGTTCTACCCCCACTTCTACCCCGGTTCCTCCCCCCACCCTACCCTACCCTCCTGCCCAGAAACCCTGGAATGCCTCCCCTCCTGCCCAGAAACCCTGCACCATTGCCCAGCAGTGCCCCTTACCATGGGTGCTTCCCCAGCATTGGCCTCTCAGTGCTGGGCCCAGCACCAACCAGTTCAGGACCAGCTGGTGCTTCTTGCTCTCCTGGTACTGTAAATGTGCTTTTTGGCACGTTTATGGCACCCAGTACTGGTGCTGGAGCTCAGTGCCGGTGCTGGGAGGGTTTAGGATTGGGGCCTTATAGCCCAATCCTGAGCTGCCTGGCATGTGGGGCTGCAGCGGTGCCGAAAATGGCTGCCACTGCATCCTGCGCTTTGCAGGCACTGCTAGTGGTTCCTCAAGAAAAGGGAACTTTTGTCCCCTTCCCCCAGGTAAGCTGAGTAGCCCAGCAATGGGGCTACTTGATTCCACACTGACCCTTGGGTTGGTGTAGAATTTTAAGCCTCTGTGTCGGGCCGGTGGCCCGAAACAGAGGCTCAGGATCTGATGGAGATGCCCCGCTCTGTCCCCCTGGCACACCTCCTCCCTGCCCTCTCCTCCCTCCACCTCCCCTGCCCCAAAATGACTCCTCCCCCCACCCATCCACCTACCTCACCACTGCTCAGCAGTCCACACAACTGGCGATCGCCCGGCGCTAGCCCAGCGCCGCCCAGCACTGGGCTACTACCAGCAGAGCACCGGCGGTCGCAAACGTGCCTTATGGCACTTTTGCAACAGTGTGTGCCAGTGGTGAACCAGCACACCAAGCTCAGGATTGGGCTCTACGTTATTAAGAAGAAAAACCTAGGCTGAGAAATGGTTACTTGTGTTTAGAGTTCCTTATGTATATCAAGAGTTCCTGTGCTCATCAGATTGCATATTCTTTTTCTGTGGAAAGACTCATGGCCCAATCTTATCTTACTCCCCGCGCAGCTACGCAGTGCAGTCATGCAGACTCCATCAGCAGAGGAAGAGGGACAGGCAATTAATTACTACAGACAGTTGCCCTAGAAACAGAGGTGCAGAACCTGGAGGAGTCTCCCAGAAGCCAGAAGTGAATCAATATGCCATGAGAAGAAAAACGTTGAAAATCTTTGCCATAAGAGAAAGCAGAATTGGATGGATCAGATATCTGGCTTCATAGAAATCAGCTTACTCTTATTAAAGACACATTTTTCTCTGCTTGCCTTCTTTGATTATGTGTGATTGTTTTGTATTCTCTCAGAGCTGGTGATTTGTGTTTTTAAAACTTTTGTTTCTGATGTTTTTTGTTTATATGACTTCATACTGCATTTCTTTGTGTTATATGTTACTAGGGTTGTGAGGCATTTTGAAATACCAGAGAAAGGCAGGATATAAAATGTTCAAAATAAAAAGAAAATAAATCCCAAAATAAAAGAAATATATCACAGTTGCACCAGTTGTTGGCAACCTTCAGTCTCGAAAGACTATGGTATCGAACTCTGAATGGTGGTTCTGGCACAGCATCTAGTGTGGCTGAAAAGGCTGATTTGGGAGTGACAATCCCTTCCACACTGGGAGCAAGTGTAGTGTGTCCCTGGTCTGAATAAAAGATATATTTTTATTTTCTTGATTTTTTCCCCCCCAAAATGTCCAAAAAATATTTTTGAAACTATGTGTGCGAGTGTGTGAAGTTTTGTGGGTTTTTTTTTTTCTTTGAATGAAACCTCTTTTAGAATGAGACCAGTTTTTGTTTTTTTTAAATCAATGCACTGAGTTACTTACTGTAGCTCCAGAATGGTAAAGTCAGAGAGGTGGCTGCTTGCCAGTGCATGGTGTGCTGCTTGTACAAGCATGTGTAATAACATAAATCACAAACATATGCCCAAGTTGTTTTCCCTTTAGTTGTTTTCACTGGTGTTGCCTGGAGCTATAGCTGCTTGCAACTCTATTTAATCACTGTAATTATTTTAAATGTGTCTATCTGGGCAATCTTTGAGCTCTATGAGAATGTTATTCATACCTTATCAGTAAGAATCTTGAGGGTCCCCTGCTTTTCCCCTCCAGGGACTCCACTAGGCAGGTTTCTTTGCAAATGGGGTAGAGGGATGGTTGTGATGTTTATATCTTTATTTTGAATTACAGGTTTTTAAAAACCTCAAGCCTCTGAAACTAATCAGATTTTGAAATCTCAGCAGAGGCTATAATTTCCTGGTAGGAAATTAAGCATTGTATATTGTTTGTGGAAAGGGAGTACCTGGAGAGATCTTGATTGGCTTCTTCGTTTACATCTTAATTTGCTGACTGGGTAAAGGTTGTTTGGTCACAGGATTGACAAGTATATAGCAATGGTATTCATTCTGGTTAAATGGATACTTCCTATGGGAAATGTATTTTTTTTTAAAAGGTTTGACATAATAGCAGCATTTTGCCAGTTAATTTTGTCAAGCACTGAATTGTAGGCCATATATTATGAGATCTACACACTGCTGTGATTGACACCAGAATAAAACTCTCCAACTGGAATCTTTTGTAGCAATTTGAAGCAATCCTAGAATTAAATGCAACAAACAGGAATGAAACTGTGACTTCAATAACATTCTCACCATGTTTTATTCCAAAGGGCACAGCCAGGATGCTCCGGCTGCACCTTTGTTAGAATTATGGCCGTTTCAAAGTTTCTCCACAAAAAAATTTCTAGTCCTCATGATTGCAGGAGACAAATCATTATACAGGTGTGCGCCACTTAATGACAGGGAAGTATTCTCCAGTCCCTGTTGTTATGTGATTAGGACATTAAGTGAACATTCAGTTCAATCTATTGCCTTTGTTGTGTAAACAGACACTTCCTGCCAGACACTAGCTGGCTGCACAGGCTACTGGAAATAGATTGCCTCTCCTTTGCATTAAGATCCTCCCTGTTGTGTAAACAGACACTCTGCTGCAGCTATGGGAGACCTGACTGTCTCATTAAGAGCATCTTTATTGTGCTTTGACCAGCATCATATATGCAGTCTGTCGTTAAGTGAACAGTTGTTAAGCGGTGCACACATGTAAATGTTTGGCTCACTCTGAGGTCCCACCATATTTGTATTTTTCAATATTCTGCATTCATTGACTTAGTTCACACAGGATGCACATGAACTTGAGAGTAATGCCCATTAAACGCAGTGGGACTTAATTCTGAGTATACATGTATCGGATTGCACGGACAGAATGTTCAGGATATGGGCTGAGTGGATCCATTCAAAACTTGCTGAAATACTCAGGTCATGCCAGTATGCTCTCTTGTTCCATGCCTGCTTGCAGTTCAATGCACCTCTCAGCCCTGAGTTCTCATTGGAAGGTGGTGTCTCGCTAGATTAATATCAGCACCTCAAACTGAAAATCCCTTCTTGCTTCCTTGATGCCCAAAATACAGATTCAGCCTTGAATGTGGTTAGACTATGATCTCTGGAGTTATAGCTCCCGTTTTTAACTCAACACATTCAGGCAGGTATAGTTTCCATTCAGAACAAAGTTCAGCTACCATACCCCAGTTCAGTGGGCAGGTAGGCTTTCCTTCATTTTGAGGAGAGGACTGCTACTCCACTGTGAATCTGGGAATTCACTTACAAAGATACAGTAAGATACATTTCTCCTACAGACCAAGTAAAAAATGTGCAGTTGAGATAATCTTAAGCAGCAGTGTGACTTCCCGGCTTGTACAAAGTGTAGCAAAGGTGATGCATGGTGAATGAGGCCCTTAAATGTCATACCCAAATACAGTGGGATTTTTAGGCTGCCTCACTAGTCTCCCATTTCGTTTTGTATGGAGATGTACAATCCTATCTTGATTACTGTAGAAGGGTTTCTGGGCTAATGGAGTAAGGGGACTTACTGATAAGACAAAGCACCTTGCCCATGCTGAGAAGTACTTTGATTTTATTATTAAAATAATAACAACAATAATGATGATGGGGGAAGCCTTCTCTACTGGGGTTGGAACTGAGTGGTAGAGCACCTGCAATCCTGCGATCTCCAGAAAGAACTGCAAAAGATTCCGGTCTGAAACCCAGGAGACCTGCTGCTGTCCATCAGTGCCAACAAAACTGAGCTAGATGGACCAGTGGTCTGTACAAGGCAGCGCCGTATGTTAACCCTTTAGTAGTCTATAGTAAGAGTCAGGATTCCATGCTTTTAAGTCCTCTGGAGATGCTTTCCTCGATGCACACTGCTGCAGGTAAATGGGCTTTATGGAGAGTGGGGGAGGGGCTTTATCATCACCAGCAGGTGTAGGACTAAGGCCCAAATCCTAACAAACTTTCCAGCACAGGCATACCTGTGCCAATGGGACATGTGCTGCATCCTGCAGTTGGAGGGCACTCACGGAGGCCTCATCAAGGGAAGGGAATGTTTGTTCCCTTACCTCGCAGCTGCATTGCCCTTATGTCGATGCTGGAAAGTGGGTTAGGATTGTGCCCTAAGTGGCACATACTCCTGGCCCTCTGCCATGGATACAGGGGCTCATGGCAGAAAACATCGGAAGAGGCCTTCGGAGTGTCAGAACTGGGAGCGGTCTGAGCCTGAGCTTGACCTATTGCTTGTTCAGGATCAAAACAGATGTGATGCAGCAAATATGTAATTGGAGCTCCTGATTTTTTTTTATTTTTTATTTTTACTTCAAAGCAGCTTGGGGGGGCTCTAATTTTGTCTGGCACAGTAGCATAAGAACATAAGAACATAAGAACATAAGAACAGCCCCACTGGATCAGGCCATAGGCCCATCTAGTCCAGCTTCCTGTATCTCACAGCGGCCCACCAAATGCCCCAGGGAGCACACCAGATAACAAGAGACCTCATCCTGGTGCCCTCCCTTGCATCTGGCATTCTGACATAACCCTATGGTTATGTCATATGGTTATGTCATATGGTTATGTCAGATGCAACATATGTTATGTTGCATCTGGCATTCTGACATAACATCTGGCATTCTGACATAGCATAGGTCAAGGGGGGTTTACCCTTCCCTTCCCGCTGCTCTGATTTCCCAATTCATTCCTTCCCTGCCACAACACTGCTATGAACTCTGTTGGGGAATAATGCAAGTGTAATATCAGTATCTGTATCCCCCTTCCCACACACAATGAAACTAATTGTAGCTGTAGTCTGAGAAAAAGGTGCAGGGAAGAAGAGCTTCCCTGAATGCTCCATTATGCAGATGTTTCCAGATCATTCCAGATCATTCCTCTGAAAGAAAAATTTGAGGCAAATTTGAGTGGTCATCCTTGGGTGAGACACGTACAGTTCTTTCAAGGAATGTCAAGAGTGTCTCAGCATGGATTAGCAGCACTTCTTAGGGTGGCATGCCCTTGAATTTTGCCTAGAATGAAATTTGAGGCAAAACATTTCCTGCTTCAATGAAACCACAACATGGTTTATTTATCTGAAATATTGTGTCCCACATCTCAAATACAAGGGTTCCCAAGGTGGCTCTATCAATCACATTAAATTATCAATGCAAAATGAACAGGGGGGAAAAAAACAGTCAAGATATCCAATTCAGCAACGTACATCAAATCCCCACTAGAAGCAAAAGAAGGAAGCCGTGTTTTCAGTTGTTTTCTGAAAATCAACAGAGAGGGAGAGTCATGGATGAGGAAAAGGAAGGATTTTGTAGACGCAGCACCATGATTGAAAAGACTGTCTCATGTTACTACTTACCTCACCTTACACCTGCTCAGAATGTGTGGAAGTTCTGAGCAGGGACTCTGGAGAAAATCTCAGTACTGAACTCAAGCATGTTCATATAGGAGCCTTCAAGAACCTTGGTCCCTAGGTTTTTAGGATTTTGTAAGTTAAAAAAGCCCCAAGATTGCATTCTCAAACAAACGGAGCCAATGTAATTTTGTCAGATCTGGTGAGAAGCATTGTGTACTATGAGTATCAGCTAACCCAGCTGCTGTATTTTGTACCAAATGTAGATTGTGAACAGTCTTCCAAGATCCTGTAGGGATGTCAAAGAAAGTTCAACTAAATTGGACAGGACTAGTGCAATATCTTAGGGATCAGTGTCACACATCTCTGTGACGCCATATGGAGTGCATGCCTGTGTCTGTAGAAAATATGGAGTCTGTTTTATTGGTTCTTTAGCAATAAAGGACAAAGACGCACCTGTAACAAATCTGATGCCCTATTTACTTAAGTAATTGTAACTCCCTGCCTTGTCTGACACCACCCAAGAGAGCACGTACACAAAGTGCTATTGTTTAAGATCAGATTGTTTTAACCTGTGTGTGTGTGCGGGGGGGGGGGGGGGGAATGCCAGCAAATGCCAGATTAAATCCAACAGAACAATAGATTTTCCACATCAGAGACAGCGGAGTGTAATAACCACAAATTATTGCAGGTAATTTGGCACAGTTTTGGATAAACCCACAAAAATGCATTTAAAAACAGACATAAGCACAAAGCATCCGATAACATGTAGGAGCCACTGTTCCCATTAATTAAACTGTGATTGGGCTCAATTATAGCCAGATTGCCACAAAACCCAGGAGGTGTGAAATTATAGATACACCAAAGCGGAATTGTACATAGTGATTTTGAACAGGAAGTTAATATGCATACATGTGTGTGCATAAACAGATACTGGTTTCACCTATCAGAGCCACCATATCAGAGCCACCATATCTTCTAAATACTGGTGCTAACTAAAACAGTAATTAAATTATTATCGCATATGGATTAATTACTAACATCCAGCCAAAAATATCACAGGAATGGAGGCTGTTAGTTAAACTAAAATTACAAGATCTTAGGCATGGATGAATGCCAGGCCAATGGAATTTAACTCTGCTGACGCTTACATCAATAACAGAGTGGAAAAGGAAGAGGCTGGCATGATTGCAGAGGCTAACAGTGCAATCCTATAAATGAAGTAAGCCCCACTGAGGACTTATTCCCAGGTAAGTAGGCATAGGATTATAGCCCTAGTGACCTTGGTGGCATTTCTTATTAATCCTGAACTTTGGGATAAAGCTTACTAAGTGAATGGATGATTTCATCGGCCATAAAGTTTAGGGTGGCCAGGTACAAAAGAACCAGGCTCCTGTCCCTTTAACAGTTGTAGAAGGTAGAATTTCTGTACGTGACACTCATCTACAGCACTATTTAACATTCAAGTGTCTTGCTCTCCTTTGCATCCATTCAACCTGATCAAGTTAGACATAGATCAAAATTTTGTTTATGCACAAGGACTGCAGATTCTTTGTAGTGAATTTCACCATGGCCCTAAGATTTAGAAACTTTGGCCAGAGAGAGAGAGAGAGAGAGAGAGAGAGAGAGAGAGAGAGAGAGAGAGAGAGAGAGGCAAATATCCGACAACACAGAGCAAAACATGAAGCGGGCACCTGGAAGGGTCTGTATTATGCTTTGAAGTTTACCACACTATTGTAAGGTTTGCAGAACATTTGATCTGGAATCCTTCATCTGCTCAGAAAACATGGTCAGATACCCAACTGAAAAACACTCATCTCTACAATGAGAGGCTGCGGTATATGAGATGTGAACCATAGAAGGCTGACTGGATGTGGTTACAAATTAAGCCGTAATGTAATATGGGCTTTTCCTGTCAGGGTTTCCAGTGAAAGTTGTGGTTGGCTAACGATTACTTTCATGTATGCTGCCCTGAGAATCCATTCTGTTTTTCCACTGCACCTCGGTGAGGGGCTCACAGCCATTTAAAACCTGTAATTAATGCCAGGTGCGGAGGCTTCACTTTTATTTTTAAATTATGAAAAAAAATAATTGCTCAGCGCACAAAAAAACAAACAGGCTCCCTTTGCAGTATCCAGGCCGGCCCTAAATACAGAAACAACCAGCTGCAGGTGTACTATTTTCGTTCTGTCGTGTACTACACTCTAAATACAGGTTGCCTGTTTAAGAAATGTGAATATGAATGGTGGTGGTGATGATTTAAGCTCCCCTAGCAACCCAGCTGAGAGCGCAATCCTATGCACTTGCTCCACTGGCGCAGTAGCCTCTGTCTTGGTGGAAGATGTCACAAACATGGTGTAAGGTACATCGCAACACCACACGAATAAGCAGTGCCAGCTGAGCGGTCTGCCCATTCTGAGCGCCAGGCTGCCGGCACAAGCAGGTAAGGAGCATGCAGAGGGTGGCAACGAGGCAGCAAGGGGCATCTGGGACAGGAGAGGAGGGTAGAATGGGGCAGATCCAGTCCAGGGGGTGTTTGACAGAGGCCTCCTCTGCCATAACATCTTTTCCTGGCCAGGAAGCCCCACACAGGTCCACTTGGGCTTCCACCAGCTAAACAGCTGGCAGAGATCTGAGTAGCCCCATAGGGCTGGCTAGGGTGTTACTTGGTTAAGGAGGAAACTATCCCCTTACCCCAAGGGGACCTCCAGCCAGCTCCCAACTAGCATGGGATACAATGCAGACCAAGCAGCCTGGCTACATCAGCACTAGTTAGGATTGGGCTATCCAACTTTCCAGCACTAATGGGGCATCTGCTGCATCCTGTAGGCTGTCACAGAGGGTCTCCTCAAGGGAAGGGAACATTTGTTCGCTGACCTCAGGGCTGCATTGCGGCTGCATTGGTGCTTGAAAGTTGAACCCTGAGCATTATTAGCAGCTATAATTTGGCCGTGCCAAAACTTGTCTTCTAAGCCTATCAACAAAAACATCTATTCCCTTCTGCCTGTTGAGGGCAGCTACTATGCTACTGCTCTGTGTTTTTAGCAGTCTTTCCCACTTCCCTGGAGTCATGGGAACTGTAGTTCTCTGAGGGGCAAAATAAATGTGTAACAGAAGCTTTATAAAATAAAACAATAATTCTCCAGATGCTTTTAGGGAAGGCTGTGACAAGTTAAAGTGCTATATGATCATTGGAGCTTATCAGAAAAGTTGTTCTGGTGACCTGACATCTTTGTGATTGGCCAATCAATGCCCTGAGGCCATCCGCCACTCCTTTTGCCCTCTCTTTATAGAGGGCAGAGCCTGGAATGTGGGCTATGTTTGGGAGTTGCTCTGTGGTTAAGCATGTGTTGCGCATGCAGGAAGTCTGAGGTTTCCTAGCCTCTCAAGGTATGGCTATGAACCCTGGAGAACTGATGTCAGCCAGTGCAGACACCTAAATACTCACCTAAATGGCTGTGTTCTGATTCAGCATAAACCACCTTCGTATGTTCAAACCATATCAGCTGTCAGGCTCCAGAAGACTCTGCAGATCAATGGAAGGGCTGCTTATGTGGATCAGCATCTTTGCCCTCAGCCTCATGTACTTTGAACCCAACCACAATTGCTTCTGCCTCTCCCTCTGGAGAAAAGAACCTGGAACATCAAAGGTGACATCAACTCTCAGGGATCAGAAGAGATTGCCATATGTTGCCCAACAACACATGTGCATGATCATGGGTCACCCTAGAGCACAACTCAGGCCAGATTTGACCAGGCTAATGCCAAGTGAGCATCAGGCCCACAAGTCTCTGCTAAAAAGCCAAATTACGGTTCTGTAGATGGGTAACCCCCCCATCCCGCTGCAGAGAACGCTCTTGTAAAATTCCACAAGTTGCCGCACTTCACTCTGCCATCCTATTCAACCTACAAAACAGTGCCACAGTCCTGAGAGCTTCGTGGTCCCGAGACAAATATGACCATGTGGGTCACAAAAAAGAATGCCTGTGGCCTTGGCTCCAAAACCCTCTCTGAAAGGAGAGAAGGAACCACGTACACCACCCTGAGTTACTGGGAGGAAGGGTGGTATAAAATGTGAAAAAAATAAAAATATAAGAAAGTCTGTATGTGCTGTGTTTGCATTTTGTTAATTCTTTCTGTGGAAAGGGCTAGATCCCAGTGCCTTTCCACCAAACTTCCTTCATATGATTCTCTTAGCCACCCTACCGAGGGCTTAGAGGATACAGTTTTGTGGCCTTTGTTTGCAAAAAGCAAAAACCAATCCAAACTCAGAGGGTTTGGTATATTTATTAAAAGGTTTATATGGTAGGGAGAGAACTTCCTGCTAGATTTTTTCCCTAAAATTAATCAGGTTTGTTAATGGTCCAGCTTTATGGCTCTCTTTGTGGCCCTCCTCTACATCACAAACAGCCCCTCCCGGGGTGGATTCCAGATGTTATTTGGGAGGGCCATCAGCACTACCAACTCCAGAGCCCAGGTCAACCAGAAAGGTAGACCTGGGCTCTGGGTTGAAGTTGATGGCCTCTGTTGCCAAAGTTTACTGGTTGGGTAGACCTGGGCTCCCACCTGACCTTGGAGCCCAGGTCTACCAGATGGGTGGACCTGGGCTTCCATCTGGACTTGGAGCCTGGATCTACCAACTGGGTAGACTTGTGCTCCCATTCCAGCCAATCTTGCCAGTGCCCACCCATTGGGCGTTCACCTGGCACCTGATTTTGCTCCCCAGCCCAGGGATACCCTTGCCTGCTGGCTGGCAGTTTGGGGAGAGGCATGCACCCATAGCCTCCCCTTGAATCTACCCCTGGCCCCAGCACAGCCTTGTCTCCACATTTTGGTTCTATTCTACCCTTTCTTGTAGCATAGTTTTCCATTTCTCTTGTTCCACCCTCAGGCACACTGAATCCTTTACTGTCTCTCTGTTCCTCCTGTTGCCAGGTAATCTCCCAATTTCTATGAATGTTGATGTTCCTCCATCCACCTCCTCCTTACCCTATTCATTCTTTTCCATTTTGTGTGTTTACATTGTGTTTACATTCTCTCTTTTCTCAGGGTTAGGCTTCTTCCTTGGTCTACCTAGCAACTGCTTCTATTTATGGCATTCTTGATGCTTCCACTTTTTTGTACATTTATCCCCACAATAAATACTATGGGGTTCCACCTACACTTCTGTCTCTCTTGTCCTTGTTGAATGCAAGTTCCACCATGGTATGTCCCAAGATAATTGCAAAAAGCCCATACACACATTTGGTCCCCTATGCATACATGTGGCAGGATACCTGAAAACACTTAAGCATTCCCTAATATGCTGTACCTTTTCATGGATTGTAATTGTGACTTTGGGAATCAATCTTGGTTAAAATGCAGGATATAAATACAGTAGATGATTTTTTTTTAACAACATATATCAATTGTTTATAGTATTGATATACTTTTGGAGTATTCGAGAAACAATCTGGGGACTCATAATGCCAAAGTCTCAAATCTAGCTTTGCAGCACCCATGCACACTCTGGCATACAAATAGGCACAGACTTGCTAACCCCTTCAGTAGCAGCAGCCTGAGTTTATTTCCACCAGGAGGCCCAAAAGAGGAACTGGAGCCATCTGCATCCCTTATGTTGTAATTTCTTGTCCAACATATCTGTAGACATCTATACAGAGCAGCCCCCTCCTTCCATCTTTGTTCATTGGCCCCCATCAGCACTGACCTAACTGGAGCCAACAGAGACTTCAGCAATCATGACTTCATTGTAGAAATCTTGATTCCTTTCAATTCTCACAGGTATAGGAACCACTTGAGGGCTTCCACAGTATGAAGAGCTATGTGTGGGCTCTCAGCATGGGGGTGAGTTTTATCCTTAAAGGAAATTGGGCTTCATGTTGCATAGCAAAGCAAGGGAGAGAAGATCAAAAGCAAAAACTCAGCAGTTTGCAACACATGTTTTTCTGCCTTTCCCCCCACATGGACCAGTGCATTTGCACACTGCACAGCAACGATCCAGTGAAGGCAGGAGCCAGTCACAGTAAATGGGTGCTATGGCTTCAATTGGAGCCCATTCCTCTTCTGTTATCAGCCTTTTATGTATCGATTATAATATGACCCTGAGGGACTGCTTGGGTATGCCAACTGAATAAGGGATAAATAGAAATAAATTTTCAAGCTATCCCTCCTCCATTGGTATAGATTCAGGTCACCCATTTTCTTTCAGTAAAGGCACCATATATATACTTATTAAAGCTGGTTCCTTCGCTTCTGACTTTGTCGAATTCTAATGTGACCAAGAAACCACATCCACTACTGGGATAGACAGATGATGGAGTTTGCAGGTAGAGGCTGGCTTGGTGGTTGGCATTAAATCTTATGGAGTCCTATGCATGGAGCAAAATGAACAGGCTCCAGTCAGGCTTCTGACTCTGGATGGCCTAACCTTCATTAGCGGAGAGGGGAGATGCTTTGTTTCTAAATCTGAAGAGTCCCTTTTGTCAGCCTTAACCACCTGTGGACACCATGATGCTGTCTGGGCATTCCACTGTAGCATAGCACTAACAAACACTTACAAATTATGTGTGATGATGGCAAACGTGTGTGTGTGTGTGTGTGTGTGTGGCAATTTATATGTTACTGCAAACATATAATGTGCCCCCCTTTTTTCCTTTTAGTTTTTCTAACTACAGAAGGAGGCTTGAAACCAGGGCAGGGGGTTTTTAATCTTTGTTCCCACTGTAGTTTTTGCCCTGATCACTCACACCCGCCTGCTACATTTATTCAAAAAACAACAACAACAACAACAACAACAAAACACACCCTTCCATTCCATGATTTGGCTTTAAAAAAGTAATTGGCTTGACAAAAATGGTCACCACCATCACCACTAATTCAACATAAACCCTGGAAGGGGGCATATGAATGATACGTTTGGGTTCAATCCTGTACCACATGCATGCTTATAACACCAGCTCTAGTCAACCGGGCTTCAGTCCCACTCTGATGCATCAGTGCTAGCGTCTGTGATAACATCACTCGCATGAGATCATCATTTGTGGTTTTCACGGACTCGGCCCATCAGCTTGCATCAGCCTAAGCGTTTTTCTTGTTGGCACAGACATTCTTAAAGTTTGGCTACTGGGCTAATGCAAGAGAATCTATTGTCAGGGCCTTACACTTGATTGATGTTCTCTCTCCCCTCCTCCACCTCTCCCACAGCAGCCTACACTGAATGCCCCTTGAACTGGCATTGTCACAGAAACCCTTACCAGTATCAGAGGTGAATACCAACTAGGGCTGATCCTGCAGTTGTCAACCAAGCCCCTGTCCCTCTGAATGTTTACTCCCTTTTCTGCGGGCAGCACTGTGGAGTTTCCACCTGACTTTCTGAGGTGTCAGTTTGTTTGCTGGTGCTTTATTAATGCCTGGCATGTTTTTTTTCTCTCTCTTGGCAGACTGATGACAAAGCACTGTTTGGAACATGCCTTTGGAGTCATAAACACAATCAAACAGCCATGAAAATCAGTTAAGCTTGAACCTATTGAATTTTAAAACAGGCTGCTGATCAATAGCCTTTAGATATGTCATGAATAGTCGCACTTTGGACGCTGTCAGGTGGTGTTTTCCTTTGCAACTGATAAATTGCACCCTTTTGTATCAGCAGACTGAGGTCTGAGGCAAGACGGGCCTACACTGCTATTTACTTTGGCTCTAACAATGCTATGCGCTGTGGGGTTGAGGCTCGGAAAGGCCTAAGAAAGCAGGCTCCTAAAGGTCATTTTCACATCTCTTAACAATAGTTTGAAGACTTGAGCCGTCACAATGGCAAGGATTAGAACAGAAAGGAAATCAATCTGGGGTGATATTCCATATATCCAGGTAGGAAAACAGGAAGATTCCTTCTTCAGTTTCCACAGCTTCTGGCTTGAATAACACCACATCCATTCTCCCTTGATGCACCCGCATGCCTAGAAGCTCAAGAACCATGTCTGTGGTTTCCGCAAATTCTTTTCCACAGCTTCTTTGGTTCAGCCCCTAGTCCGAAAAGGAGCTTCATCCTTAACTCCAATGAAGCCAAGTCTAAGAACACCTAACTGCATTCACCCATATTAATCCCTTGTTATCTGAAGCACTTGCTTCCCTCTCCTCCCTTTGTTCCTTGCCCACTGTCAAAATTATATTTGGAACAAGGACATGTATTTTTCTCAAGCATATTTCCAAGCAGAGGGCACAGGGTTGGCCCATCTATGAGGGCAACTGAAGTGGTCACCTCAGGCAGCAGATAGGTGGGGGGTGCTCATCTCTGTCATAAGAACAGCAGGCCATAGGCCCATCTAGTCCAGCTTCCTGTATCTCACAGTGGCCCACCAAATGCCCCAGGGAGCACACCAGATAACAAGAGACCTGCTTCCTGGTGCCCTCCCTTGCATTGGCATTCTGACATAGCCCATTTCTAAAATCAGGAGGCTGCACATGCACATCATGGCTTGTAACCCGTAATGGATTTTTCCTCCAGAAACTTGTCCAATCCCCTTTTAAAGGCATCCAGGCCAGATGCCGTCACCACATCCTGCGGCAAGGAGTTCCACAGTCCACCTGCTACTTGCTTCCACTGCTCCTCCTTCTCCTTCTACTCCCTGGATTGGAAATAGAGGAGGGGGAAGAGAGGGAGAGGGAGCGCTGAGCTAGAACATTTGAGAGTGGAAGGAACAGAGGCTGGCACATGGTTGGGTAAGGACCGGCAGTATTTTGCATGCTGCTTCCAGCATCAGGAGATCTTGAGGCAGCCCTGGGAGGGGATATAAAAGCAGTTTTGTGACTGACATTCAGGGAACAGAAAGCCTGAGTTGCTGCCCCTTCCTGTTCTCCAACCTTCTGTAAGGCTACCTTCATAGTGCTGACCCATCCAGGTTGTTGAAGAAAAGAAGGCATAACAGATTATCAACCAAGAAGAAGAACTTCAGGGAATGAAGAGTCAGAGAGCTAAGAAGGAGAGAGGAAATTGAAGCTGCGAGGAACCGAAGGGAAACAAGTGTGGGAGAAGCCATGGGAGAGAAGGGAATTTGTGGTGCTGGCAGTAAATGGTAGGTAAAGGAACTGGAATGTCCAACCATGAGTCAGAACAGAGCTGCAGAATGTTATTACACATGAATTGTATGTATGAACTATGAATTACACATGTTAAACTGATATTGTGGTGTAAATCACTGTGATGGTAGACACCCCCCTCTCCCGATGAAGCAACCCTTCTCTGTAGCTTCTTTCACTGAATACCTGCTGAGTTAAAATGCATCCAGCACAGTTGAGCTACCTAAGAATGGAGCCAGAAAATGACGTGGTAACTTTCCACTCCGCAATAAAGAAATATAAGGAGATAGGTTTCTCGGCCTGGAAAAGCTTGGGGGCAGTGGAAATGAAGTATTTATGGGCCTTAAGCTCTTTATTGGGCCCTTCCCATTTCCCCCCCCCCCTGTGTGTATAAAAACAGATGTTCCCACAGAGACCTGAGTCATCCTAGTTGTTATCTACAAGGAAAATTCTCATAGGACTAGGCCAGTTTTGACCCTTTCTACCAACCAAATATGAGTATATTGTAGGGCTGCGCTCAATACCCTCCCCCTTTCTTCTAGTAGTTTAATGCCTTCGCATTCTGCCACTGACAACATTTTTTTACAAGCCTTGCAGTTACAGTTGGATAGATTCACACAATTCCATCCAGAAATGGTAGCATGCGCCAATACCTCTTACAGCAAAGAGCCTATTGTGGTGACTGCCTTAAAGAATAAATGAAAACTTGATCTACACAAAATTCAAAGCTTGGCAACATCTGCAGCATATTAGAAAAGGTTACATAGCTGTCTGCAACACAAGTCTTGTGTAAATGTCCAAGAGCTCCATGGAATGTCTCTCACCACAGCAGGGCTTTGCTCTGGTCTTTCTCAAAAACGTATCTTAAATTGTTGAGCAGTTGGATGGGGTCATTCTTAACAGGTACCAGGCTGAAAGCCCTCAAACCACTTAGTTTCAAATAATCTCATCAAATTCATTTGGACGGGTCTGGAGGAACTCACTGGCAAACTGTTCTCCAACCCAACTGATATTTTTATGTTATGAAACAGGTACAGAGAAGGGTTGCCACCGACTTATTGCAAAGTCATTTTTCCCTCAGGAAAGACCGTTTTACAAACACACCGGGAATTGCAGAAATCATTCTGTCTACACAGGTCATACTATTTCCATTGGGCTGATTACTTTAAGAACGGCCCCCTCACATGATAAGAAGCAGGAATATGCATATTCCACTCCGCCCTCGTGCAATTTTCCCCCTTTTGCTAACTGTATGAGGGGAGTCAGTGTATCCAAACATTTACTGGTTTCATGTATTGTATTGGCAACCTTCAGTCTCGAAAGACTATGGTATTGCGCTCTGAAAGGTGGTTCTGGCATAGCGTCTAGTGTGACTGAAAAGGCCAATCTGGGAGTGACAATCCTTTCCACACCGGGAGCAAGTGCAGTCTGTCCCTGGTCTGTCTCCCTGACTTTGGGCTTTCCTTCTTTGCCTCTTTGCCTCAGACTGTTGGCAAAGTGTCTCTTCAAACTGGGAAAGGCCATGCTGCACAGCCTGCCTCCAAGCGGGCTGCTCAGAGGCCAGGGTTTCCCACTTGTTGAGGTCCATCCCTAAGGCCTTCAGATCCCTCTTGCAGATGTCCTTGTATCGCAGCTGTGGTCTACCTGTAGGGCGCTTTCCTTGCACGAGTTCTCCATAGAGGAGATCCTTTGGGATTCGGCCATCATCCATTCTCACGACATGACCAAGCCAACGCAGGCATCTCTGTTTCAGCAGTGCATACCTGCTAGGGATTCCAGCACGTTCCAGGACTGTGTTTTTAGGAACTTTGTCCTGCCAGGTGATGCCGAGAATGTGCCAGAGGCAGCGCATGTGGAAAGCGTTCAGTTTCCTCTCCTGTTGTGAGCAGAGAGTTCATGACTCGCTGCAGTACAGAAGTGTACTCAGGATGCAAGCTCTGTAGACCTGGATCTTGGTATGTTCTGTCAGCTTCTTGTTGGACCAGACTCTCTTTGTGAGTCTGGAAAACGTGTTAGCTGCTTTACCGATGCGTTTGTTTAGCTCGGTATCGAGAGAAAGAGTGTCGGAGATCGTTGAGCCAAGGTACACAAAGTCATGGACAACCTCCAGTTCATGCGCAGAGATTGTAATGCAGGGAAGTGAGTCCACATCCTGAACCATGACCTGTGTTTTCTTAAGGCTGATCGTCAGTCCAAAATCTTGGCAGGCCTTGCTGAAATGATCCATGAGCTGCTGGAGATCTTTGGCAGAGTGGGTAGTGACAGCTGCATCGTCGGCAAAGAGGAATTCACGCAGACATTTCAGCTGGACTTTGGACTTTGCTCTCAGTCTGGAGAGGTTGAAGAGCTTTCCGTCAGATCTGGTCCGGAGATAGATGCCTTCTGTTGCAATTCCAAAGGCCTGCTTCAGCAGGACAGCGAAGAAAATCCCAAACAAGGTTGGTGCAAGAACACAGCCCTGCTTCACACCGCTTCGGATGTCAAAGGGGTCTGATGTGGAGCCATCAAAGACAACAGTGCCCTTCATGTCCTTGTGGAAGGATCTGATGATGCTGGTTTCATGTACAGTGTTCATATAAGGTTGGACCTCAGTATTCTCGGGGGATCTGTTCTTGGACCCCGCCCCCCTACAGATACCAAAACCTGTGGATAAGCAAATCCACAAGTTGGTCCATTATTACCTCCAGACATGAAAAGAGATGTTCTCTGATCATGTCAGGAAGTGTGCTGAGGCCCACAGAGGCCATATGGGGCCATTGCGGGCATCAGAAAGGCCTGCGGAAGTGTCTGTAAGGCATTTCTGGTTTTCATAACAGTTTAGAATGGGGGTGTCCAAACATTTTGGCAGGCGGGCCACATCATCTTTCTGACACTGTGTCGGGGGCCGGGGAAAAAAGAATTAATTTACAATTTAAAATTTGAATAAATTTACATAAATGAATATATTTAAAGATGGAACTTATATGAATGAATGATGGTCTTGCAATAGCTTAAGGCGTATAAAAGGCCTTGCACAAAGCAAACCCAGCCTTTCCTTCACTGCCACTGCTGCATCACAGACATGAAACAGCAAGTAGTGGAGGAAGCCCTTGTCCCACAGCTCAGGTGAGAAGTCAAACAGTCGTCCTCTTGCTGACAGCAGTTGCGTCAGGCCAGCACAGGCTCCAACAAGTCTCTGGAGGGCCAGAGGCTCATTGGAGATTGGGGGCTCCCTGAGGGCCTGATTGAGAGTCCCTGAGGGCCGCAAATGGCCCCTGGGCCAGGGTTTGGGCACCCCTGGTTTAGAACATGCGGCAAATTAAATCTGCAGGTTACAAATCCGCAGATTAGGTGGTTGGACCTGTATTTGCTGTTTGGATCCCTTTTTTTGCTTCCATATTCTAGCAGCTATATTTAAAAGGTTACCATGCCCTGAACTGAAAAAAATTGCATCTTCTGGCAATATGCTTTTAAACGTCCACACCCGTCCTTAAACTCCAACAATAGGACAGTATGCTGTGCAGCCTTATAAAATCCTCTGCAAGAACCAAAGGGATCCCACACACTGCATCAGCACAATTTTTGTCGGCCATTTTGCCTTCTGAAAA
Organism: Tiliqua scincoides; assembly: GCF_035046505.1. Lineage (NCBI taxonomy): Eukaryota > Metazoa > Chordata > Lepidosauria > Squamata > Scincidae > Tiliqua > Tiliqua scincoides. The sequence continues at coordinate 259,725,301 of NC_089821.1, read as the reverse complement.
GCAACAGTTCCATTCACAGAGAAAGTTCTTGTTATTTTTTAAAATCCAATATTAGTTCCAAGAGAGTGCTATAAATTCTCCGAGTTTACTTAGGTTATAGAGTTTAAAAACGTATGAAGAACAAGCAAAAGGGATGGCCTTTCCATATGGGAAAGAGCTTAGTCACTTACTGCTTGCCAGCTCCAAATTTTCAGTATGTTAAAACAGAGTTACCATGTGGTGTTCTTGAGAGAGTTTTGAGAAAAGAAGGCAGCTTCAAGAGAGCTATTAAATTCTCTGCCAGGACAAATGGAATACATTTCCTATGAACCACCCCATAAAGATGTTTTTTTTGCCCAATCCTATTGGGGAAAGAAGAAAAAAGGAAAATTATTCCATTTGTCCAGTCTGTAATCAGTCACTTCCAGGAAAAAAAGAATCTTTCATGGTTTTCCAGGGTCAACACGGCTTGTGAAACACATTGGTTATTTATGTAGGGTCATTTCTGAATTCCCTCATTAAGCAAGAAACTATGTATTTTAAAAAGGGCATAAAGGAGATCTGTGAACTGTATCCATCATTCCTCCAGGCCCCTACAGAAATAGATATCCCATCTAGACGGATCCATTTCTGCTCCAAGATTGATTCACAGCACAATCCTAACCCTGCCGCAGTACTGCCAGGTCACATGTCTGTGCTGTATCCAACGAAGGTTAAGAGGTGGCTGGTGGCTATATTTCCCCTTACCCTGTATAACACTCCAGCTGCCCCTATGGGGCTTCTTGGATCCATGCCAACTATTTAGCTGATGCAAATCCGAGAAGCCCAGTGTATACTGGGGTCATCTGGGAGGGGGTTAGTATACAGCATGCAATGAAAACCACCAATCTTGCATACCTCTCAGGCAGCAATTTTCAACCTTTTTCATTTCACGGCACATTGGCAAGGCTCTAAAATGGTCAAGGCACACCATCTGTTTTTTGATAATTAACAAGGCACACTGTACTGCCAGTGGGGGACTCACATCCCCCAATGGCCCTACTAATAAATGACCCTTTCCCAAATTCCTGCGGCACACCTGGGGACCAATTGCGGCACACCAATATGCCATGGCACAGTGGTTGAAAATGGCTGCTCTCGGGCCTTTCCTTCTCCCCTCATTCTGAAACAGGCCCTCCTCACTTCTGAAATACCCTTCTACCACCCTCTCCCACCCTCCATACCACCCGGCGCAATCTTACTCGCACTGGATGACACAGGGTCAGTATCCAGCCCAGCCAAGCTGGTGCGGGCCTCCACACCAGCTCAGCCAGCTCTTGAATCAATGCAAATGTGCCTTACTACACATTTAAATCACTTGGAGCTAGCATAGGAGGCCTGCGCTGGCTCAAGTTACAGTTTGGATTGGGCTGTTGCTAGCAAAATGCCGCACATTATCATCACTGGGTGTGTGTGTGTGTGTGTAGGTGGGTGGGTGGGACAACCCTGAAAATAAAGGAGAGGCAGGAGAAAATACCACAGCAAACACCTTTCCTAAATTTTATTAACATATAACTGTACTCATTTTTGCATATTTTGTTCATAATACATCAAGGGCGAATGTAATGTCAATAAACAGCCCACCACCCCTCCCCTGAGCCAATTCAGCCATGGTACCAGAGTATGCCCTGTACCCTGGGGGGGGGGAGGTTTGGTGGTCTCCTCCAAGTAAGGGAACATTTGTTTCTAGAAAGCATTCACTTATGAAAAAGAGGTGTATTCACAAACTATCTTGCAGTCAATTGATCGAAGGAAGTGGGGCATACAAAGTTCTGACTTGGTTGTATGATACATTTTTCATAGTTATTTGGTATTATGCATAGTTATTATAAGTTACCATTAAAATGTTTTCTATATTCTGGATTGCTCTGTTGCAGATGCAACCCAGAGTTCATAAGAGGATTGCCCAAACTATGCACTGAGGCCCAGGTTCCTCCTTGTGTGTGTGTGTTTGTAATCTGAGCAAGAGTTAAAAACTCCATTTGTGCTTTTCAGCTTTGTAATTCAACCTTTTAATTCATAGATTCCAAATTCACTTAAGTCTTCTTCATAACTGCACAAAACAAGTCATATAAAGTTGATAAATGGCTTCAGAGTTCTTGCTTTTACTTTGCAGCTTCACTGTTTATTTAACCAAGAGCAGCTCTTTTACTCCTGACCTGGTCCTTGTCAAATACACCATGTTTGGAAAACTTCTCATGCTCCCATTAACTCAAAGCTGTTTCCATTGTCACGTTTGATTAATAACCGTGGTACTACAAATGCCATTAGAATCAGGGGTACCCAAAGAAATGCTACATAAACACATAGACCAAGGGCCCGATCCTATCCAACTCTCCAGCACTGATGTGACCGCAGTGCAGCCCTGAGGTCAGGGAACAAACATTCCCTTACCTTGCAGAGGCCTTCATGACCCCCCCCAATGCAGTGCACACCCTGTTGTTGGCATGGCTGCATTGATGCTGGAAAGTTGGTTTGGACTGGGCCCCAAATGCTCATGTCATTGATCCCCCCAACACGAAAGAAAATGCAAAGCATGTACATTTCATTTTGTAGTGTGTATCTACTTTAGAACATGTTTCATTTTTAAAAATATAGTCAGGGCTGATTTACACAACTTCTCATGGAGAACTTCATTGGTGCTCTAATTCTGAGGGGATTATCTATAAACCTCTGCAAATCTGAAGGCATTCTTTGTCACTTCCACCTGCAGTCTCTGCCTCTGTGTTACCCTGTTTTCCTTTCCCTTACCTCCCTTGGACAATTCTGATTTTTTGAGAAGACGGGCAGGAGAAATGACAGTTTGCTCATGTGAATTTCCCTATTGCCAAAGTGGTAAAGAGTAGTTCCTTGTTGGCATCCTTCAGTCTCGGAAGTCTATGGTATCGCGCTCTGAATAGTGTTCTGGAACAGAGTGTCCTCTCCAGTGCGTGAAGCCTGGGTAAAGTAGATATGGAGGATAGACTGTTTCCCATGCAGCAAATCCCCCCTCTCCACGTCACTGAGATGGTCCAATGGAAAGGCAGAGGCCAATACGGTTAGTTCCAGTGGCATCGCAGGAACGTGACTGTGTTCAGCCATGAACTGCCTCAGGGACTCCGGCTCCGGATTTTGCCTCGAGGTTTACTCCTGAAGCCTTTTCCATAACTGGATGTAGCCCCAAGGCAGTGGAGGTTTGGGATCAGAGTTTTCCTTCTCTCAGACGAGCTGCCTTCCCAGGCTGACGAGTCCCATCTACCCGGTGGCTGTTTAGTCGCCTCTTACGACAAGTACAGCCAAACTGAGGGCCTATTCTTATCCCCAGCCCCCAGGGGAAGCCCCCAGTTCCTTGTATTAATTAAAATAACTGTTGCAGTATCTGAATGTTTGAACAAATGCGGAGAGGACTGGAGCTGGCAGTTGAGCCATGCATGATGATAAGTATTCTGGGAAGCCTTTGCTGTTGTTTGGTTACTGTGTGTCCCCATAGGAACCATATCCCTGCACAAGCCCCATAATGACACTTGTATGGATCACCCCACTTGTATGGAGAATCAGAATCCCACCACTAGGTGCCATCAAGATCATGTGATGCTTGCATGGAAACATTCCACACGGTGAGTAGCAGTCAAAATGTCAACATGTTATTCCCTATGGGGTCAAAGACCAAGGGCAACACATTTCAGGGACTTAGAGCCTGATGATCTATTAACATGGCAATTTGAGCCCACAGTGGTTGTGAATTTCTGTCAATCCACGCTGACTTCCAGCTGCAATGGGAACTTGAGTCAGAGTCACAAAAATCAGTGTTTTTTGCTGACTTGTGTACACCCAAATCACTCACATGGAAGGCTCAGCAAAACACTAGAGTCAAGGGCCCCTTCAGTTGGCACTCATCCCCACTCATGTAGGCTGAAGTCTGTATGCATCTGGGTGTGCTTGCTTACTGTTTTGGTGGTGTGAAAACCTCATGGGGCCATCATTCAGACTGGGCGAGCAGCAGGAAGGTTCCAGCCAGGAGGCAGGGAAGGATTAATGTTTTGATTTTGCAACAAATAGGAGACGGGAGTGGGCTCTCTTGCCCATCTCTGAAGGAACCAATGATCACTGGATGAAGGATGGGCAGTCTGATCTTTTCTTTAGCTGAGGTAGGGCAGGAGGAGGAGCCCAAGGGGGTTCTTGCCTTATAATTGGCTGAATAAGCCCAGGGAGGGGGAGGGAGGTGGGAGCAGACTCTTGCCCATCTCTGAAAGAACCAATGATCATTAAATGGGTAGTCTGATATTTTCATTGGCTGAGATAGACAGGAAGAGCCCAAGAGGGTTCTTGCCTTGGGATTGGCTGGAGAAGCCCAGGGAGGGGGAGAAGGCGGTTTGTAGTGATCATGCTTGCCAGTTGCATGCCTCTGTTGATACTTGGGTGGAGGGAGCCTTGTTGAACAACTGGCACAAATCGAACTGCAAAGAATTGGGTTGTCCTGGTAAGCCTTGCAGCTGTTGCGTGTGACCCTTCTCCCTCTTGCTGTTTCTGTCCTTGCTCTCACACAGTCCCTCCCACCCCCTCCCACCTTGTTTATGGATGGGCAGGAACAGCGGGGGAATGTTTAAAGAGAACTCTGACACACATACACCCCGGCAACAGCTCTTTTTTTCCCCGCACCTGACATGTAAACCAAAAAAGACTTGTGACTCAAGTTTCTTTGAGTCGCGAAAACGCTTTGAGCAACTTGGAAAGTGCCCCTGTTATGATTCATTTTCAAGTCAAATTGTGGGGGGACTTGACTCAAGTCAAACTGCGCTGGACTTGCCCATCCCTGGCATCATTCTAGCGCAAGACAGTAATGTACATGCTACATCACAATCTGAATGTTAGGATCAAGTCAGGATTTAGTTGGTGTGATTGAATACAAAGGAAAAGGAAGGACAAGTCTGACCCATAACCAGAAACGTTGTGGTGAGGGGTTCGAAGGCTGGGGCATTATTGCACAGCAGCTCAAAAATAATATTGGGAATCAAATATGTTTAAACATATGTAATTTTATTGCTTCTTACTTGACAATTACTGGAATACCTCCGGCATGATTTATATTGCTGCTCAATAATTTTAAGGCTGAAGACTTTATTTTTTTTTTTTAAACAAATGCTGAACATTCAAAGAGGGGGCCTGAAATCTCCCTGGGGGACAACCTCCCTTTCCCCATGGTTGCAGCCATAGGCAGTGATCTTTCTAACCTTCCTCTCTGAGTGTTTGAAGCCCTACTGTGGCCATGCAGGGTGGCTCTGGAGCACTTGGCAATGACGCCATTGTCATCTCTGAGTTCCAGAGCATGAAAGGGAAGCAGCAACTCATTAAAGTTGTGTGGCTGCACAGAGAAGACAGTGGACATAGGGCCAACCGATAGGACGCAGGTGGGATGCAGAAGAGATACAGGTTCAATGGAGGGTCAGACTGAAGTAACATGTTTACTATGCATGTTTACACAGCAGTAAATCCCACTGCGTTCAGTGGGGCTCACTCTCAGGAAAGTGTTATAGGATTGCAGCCTTAGGCAGGAAGTAGCACAAGCAGTTTGACATGCAGCAAGGGAATTCTAATTAGAGTCATTGATCAGGCAACCAGCAGCCTTGTCCGATTTCCTGTTAGTGGGTCTGCTGGTGGGCTGGAGCAAGAGAAGCCTGTGGCCTTGCATGAGGCTGCATTCCAAATCAGAGTGCGGCTAACACCTGACCCCTGAATTCAGCCCAGGTTGACTTTTTGCATTGGTTCAAAGAGCTACATTGAAGGCAGCAGGCAAAAATGTGATCTAAGCTCACAGGAAGCTCTATGTGTTCATTTTAGTCCCACAGACCATTAGATTGTGCTAATTTTTGTCATAAGCTCCAGTCAGGATGGATCAAGGCTCTTATGCCTAAGCAGATCCTTGTTTTAGCCACTTATCAGCTGAAGTCATGCAAGTCAAAGCTTGCCCTGGCTTCCCAGGGCTCTTCTCATGAAGCTGGAGTGGGCTCTTGAGTTTACATTGTCTGGTGCCTTTGTCTGCCCTTTGCCATGTTAACAGCGGAGCACTGGGACAGAACTGAGTTCAGCGTCAGTGCATGAATTTAAAACCATCACCAGTAAAAACAAAAACATTGGTTATTTATGGTGCTGAAATGAATTGGGTTTTTCTCAGGTCATGAATTATATTCAGATTTTGTAATGCTTAAAAAAAAACATCGCTGTGTTTAGCTCCCAGAAGAATCTCTACAAGGGCAAAACTGCTGATCTAGAACTGCTGCTGAAAACAGCACCCCCTGTTACATGCTCCCCATTCTTTGATCATAAAATTCCACTTACACTTTGATGTGAAATTGTCATTTTGGGTGTTTTCAAGTGGCCCACCAGGACAAACCCATAACAGGAACAGCAGTAGCATAGCCAGAGGGGGTGGTGCAGTAAGTACTGCAGGCACCATAACGCACCGTGTAAGCGACCCCTCTTCTGACCAATTCAGGGCAGCAATGGCAATGTGCAGAAGTACTTGCATGTTGCCATCACTGCCCCAAATGACTCCAACAGTGAGTGGGAGGGGCTGCTTACATGGCACACTGTGGCACCTGCAGTACTTACCACACTGCCCCCCTTGGCTAGACAACTGAGGAGCAGGGCCTGAGAAACGTATGTGATGCAGTTGCATCAAAGCAAGGTCTAGATCAGCAGTTTCAAACTGGAGATTGCTATGCAACAAGAAGGGCATCCCTGTTGTGAACAGCACTTACTGTTCCTCGTTACGGATCTCCCCCAAAGTGAGCTTCAGTCTGCCGCGCCTGCCCAGAAATCTAGGTGCAGTGGCTGCTGGGGGAATGGAACCTGGAAGCGGCAGGCCAGAGCTCTGTTTGGGGGAGATCGGTGGCAGGGAAGGATGGCTCCTCTGTAGAATGGTAAGTGCCATTCACTCGGGGGAGGGAAAAGGCAGGATGCCAGATCAGGCCTGCGGGACAGTGTCTGGAAAGCCCTGGTCTTGATGAAAAGTTTCATGAAACTGAGAAAGCTTAAGTGCAACACAAAGACACTGCTTGGGGCAACAGTGTCCTGTCTGCTACAGCAGGGGTGCCCAAAACCCGGCCCTGGGGCCACTTGCGGCCCTTGAGGCCTCTCAATGCAGCCCTCAGGGAGCTCCCAGTCTCCAATGAGCCTCTGGCCCTCTGGAGGTTTGTTGAAGACCGCACTGGCTCAATGCAACTTCTCTCAGCGTGAGGGACTGTTTGACCTCTCCTGTGAGCTGTGGGATGAGAGATCCCTCCACTGATTGCTCTTTCACATCTGTGATGCAGCAGCGGCAGCAAAGGAAAGGCCAGCCTTGCTTTCTGCAAGGCCTTTTATAGGCATTGAGCTATTGCAAGACCTTCATTCGTTCATATAAGTTCATCTTTAATATATTCATCTATGTAAACTTATGTAAATTTATTCAAATTTTAAATGTAAATTAATTCTTTTTTTCCCCCCGCCCCTGACACAGTGTCAGAAAGCTGATGTGGCCCTCCTGCCAAAAACTTTGGACACCCCTGTGCTACAGTATGTAATATGACCCTGATTCATTACATTTAACTTGCCTTGATTTCAGTGAAGACAAAAAGAATCTGGTCATGCACATTCATGATCTTGCATGCACACAGTCATGGGTATCATGGGGTTAGCAGAGAAGCAAAATTTATGAATGACATGCATGTGGTATAAGCACATAGATATGGCCTTTTCAGGAACATCTCCAAGGCAGAACAAAAAAAAAAAAGACAGATGCAGAACCTTAGCTAAGTGCCACAGATATGGCTAAGTGCCACAGTGACCTATGGCTAGGGATTGATGCTTTGCCATCACTCCAAGATGTTGAACTTCCATTTTAACAAATCACAATGTGATGGCATCCACATTTGGAAGCTTCCCCTCATCCCTCAATACACTAACCTCTCAGTTTGGAAAATGAGTGGTTACAAGCTGAGCCCGAACGAGGTTCAGGCCCAGTTTGTAGTGACTTATTCACATCCCAGTGCTTCCGGCTGCCAGGCATCCTTCCCTGCTGCTGGCCCGTTTTCCAAAAATGTCTCCATGGGAAGATGGGAGGCTGGTGGCCTAGTCAACTAGTACAGAAGGCATCAGAAGTATCAGTATAAGTTTGGAATATAGGAGGAACCAGTAGCAGGATAAGCAACCAACAACCACTGCTTAGTCTTTCAGGGGCCTAGAGCTAAGTCTTTCTTGGCAGGGCCTACGAGAGGGGGGAAAAGGGGGTAATTTGTACCTGGGCCCAGGATCAGAAAGGGGGCCCAGGAGCCAAAGGAGGGGGCCCAGAAATTTCCTGGCATCTTACATTTTCCAATCTCACCAGACTCACTGTCCACATGGGATGCTGGGTACATTACCATGAGCATGTGGCGGCAACTACTGCCATAAACCAAAGACACAAGGCCCAGGAATGCATACATTCCTTAACAGTGTCACATCTGCGAGGAAACTGACCTGCTACAGTAGCTCTTCGGCTTGTGGATCCGCTCACCATGAAGGAGTGTATAGGAGCTCCCCGACACAGCTGCAGGACTGCAGCTGCTACAGAAGTCAGTTTTGGTGTACGCAGGACACTTTCCATTCTAGTGTGAGCCTAATGATACTAATCTCCTGCAATGATTCTCTATATTTGAAAGATTTTAAAGAGACTTAGGAGTGTGTTTGGTTTTCTGTATTACTGTTTCTAGCTGCCAACACCGGCCAGGCAGGTGGACCTGAGCTCTTGGGAAGACTGGTAGACCTGGGCTCCAAAGACTATTCTGGTTGCTGCCACCCTCCCTCTACACTGTTTTGCCCTCTCCCTGCCCCTGTTATGTCAATCCCCTTCACCATCACTGGCGGTTCCTAGGGGGAAGGGAAGTTTTGTCCCCTTTCCCCACTGTGTTTCACTCTTTCCTTCTTTGGGAAGGGGCCCAGAAGAAACTTTGTACCCACTGATAAAATTCCTCTCAGAGGCCCTGGTTCTCCTATTGGTAGCTGTCACATGACCCCATCAACCTATGGATGTAATGTTTAAAAATTCATCCTTTATCCATTCTGATGTTTTTGTTGTGACTTTGGCTTCCAGTGGTTACAGAGTTCTTAAACTATGTTGCGTATGAACTGCCTCTCAACTGAAGCCTTCCCAAATGTAACTAAGGTTCAGTTTCATATAACTGCATCAGAAGTCATATGAAAGTGAAAAGTTACTACATCTGAAATGTAGTACATGCCTCCCTCTGAGATATGATTGCAGAATGGGGATCAAGATCAGGATCTCACAATACTTGACTGTACTGCAAATAATAAATTCATCACAATCATTCATTTTTAAAATGTGGCCAAGAGAACATTATAACTCACAGCTGTATTGGGCTGTGTCAGCCACCACACCGTAGTTTGGTGCTGTGGAGTACATTTTAAGGAGCTTTGGCTTGTGTATTCCTTCTTTCCCCTTTCTCCTACACCCTGCTCCACAACTGACGCCCATCTCTTTCTAGTTTGCAGCAACTCATAGCTTGTTGTTCCATTCAAATAGGCACATTTTGGTTTGTAAACCAGAATTGGAAACCATGGTCTGATTCCAGTTTCCAATACTGGACAAATGCAAATCATTTTGTGTTTATTTCTTTGTTTACCACACTTGTACTAGAGCTGTGCAAGAATTTTTTCCATTACTATTTTTGTTCTCAAAACAAAACCATTTGTTACATTATTTACTTGGGAATATTGCATTTGTTTCATAATTGAATCTTGCCACTTTCTTTACCCCTATCCATTTTCATAATGGAGGAGCTGGGGAATTTACCTGTAGTGCAACAGAGTTTGGAATATTTTCCCTTTAACAAATTGTATTTACCTTTAAAAGGAGATGCAGAACTTCATGTTTTGTTTTTTCTCCAGAATGCTCCAGTTGTTTTGTTGGTTCTAGGCATTCTGGGGAAAGCATGGCATCTGCCCCCCCAAAGATGGCTCCCATTGGTTGCTTCTATCCGCGCCCCCCAAGAAGGCCACAGAATAATGCAATATTCAGAGCATTTGGCGGGGTGCTGGTGGCAGAACCAAAAAAAAAGTTATCTTGCTTCTTTAAATACTGCATGTATTTAATAACAGGTGATAAAAATGAGCTGAATAATTTGGTTGATTCATTTTTTCATTTGTTCTGAGACCAACACACACCTCTAATTCATACACTACCTTTCTGCCTGCACATTGGGCTTTCAATGTTAAGTTCTATGACAAACAAAGACATGTTACAAAAGATAAAACAACAGTGGTGGCTCATGTCATTGGCTTCTTCAGGAACTTCAGATGACATGAATGAAACAGCAAACTATGGTTTGCCTCAAACCATGAAACCATGGATTCATGGTTCCACCTGGTGGACCAGTTTTGGTGACACTCCTGCCCACTGTGCAATCAAGAGATTCTTCACCCTTTTCAAGTACTTTATTACCTGATTGTTCTGGGGTCATTTAAATGTTACACTTTCCTTATGACAGAGTGTCAGTGGGGATCGTGTGCTGGGTGTTGGGGAGACATACATGTCCTCGCTCCTGATCAATGATGGGCAAAGACACCCATCTCCACAGGCACCCTTGGGGTGTATCATCTGAACCAGGCTAATGTTACAACATACCTTTTCATCACATCTGAAACAGCCTGTTGACTCTGTTTCATCCCAAGGTTCATTTGCTTGTCTTAGGACAAAAAACCCTGCAAATATCTGACGAAGTTTCCTTTATTTACTACCTTTTATTTACTACTTATGTACAATTTCCATGTCCGGAACAATGGCATCACCTGGTGTGGGAGGCCAGCAAGTCACCCCCATGATGCAATTCCTCCCATGCAGTGAGTGGGGCAATGCCTTGGGCAGTGAGCTTGGTGATGCACCATTGCCCCACCCCACTGCTTTTTTGGGCTATAACTTTTGATAGAATAGAGATATTTCAGTGTGGTTTGCATCATTGCATTCTGCATGAAAATATCAAATAATATATAACATGATGGCATTTTTTGAAAGTATCAAGATTTTACAAATTTTGGCCAGCAGTAGTGTCACCCCCCCCCCCGGTATGTGGCACTCTGTGAGGCCCACACCCCCCTAGTGATGTCACAAGTTCAGAAGTTCTGTTCTGATAAGTTAGAAAACCTAATATAGATGAAGTTGACCTATTTTCTTTGAAGGCCAAATTATTTGTCTGGAAAAAAATTGAAGGTTAATTTGTGTGTCTGGGCCCAACTTGGGTCAACTCTACAATATCAGTTTCAAAAATACACATTTAAGGGAGGAAAGGTTTTTTTTGGAAGCAGCAAAGGGCAACAGTAAATATCCCTTTTAAAAAATGAACGCTTAGCGGTAAGCTGGTTTGGAGATATATATTACAGACATAGTGTTGTTATTTTGTTTGTCATACCCACTCTGGAAACTGAAATTGCTGCCTACAATAATATAGCCTGCAGTGGCCATTAGGCATTAATGATCTGTTGCCAACTGTCTATTTAACAATTAAAATAATGGAAAGAACATGACTGATTATTCTGTAGTTGTAATAAGGATGTTGTATGCATTTTGCCTCAATGAAAAAGTGCATAGTTGGACTACCCTCCATCTGCAAGGATACGGTGCTGCCCCTAGCTATTTCTCTATGGCTTGAAGAAGCTGAAAATAAAATGTGCACTATAATCTCATTCCCTATGGGAAGCAGCAACCTACAAATTTGCAGGGGTTATAAAGTACAAATAATAAATACAGAATATAAAAGTATATACAAGGAATTATCCAGTGGTTACCAATAGGGGGGTGACTTGTAAAATCACAAATGATTTAAGAATTATTGGGGACCTTAAAGGCTATGCAGGCCTACAAAATTGAGGGTCAGAAAAGCTTTTCCCAAACTTTATGGTGCTTAGATATGAATTTGGGGTGCCAACATGGTGTAGGCTTCCTCATGAGGAAGCTGCTTGAACCATTCACTAAAGAGGCTATGCCGTGTCTCTAAAACTAGACATGATAGGGCAAACGGATGCCATTTTTAGAATCAGCACCCCAAATATACCCAGGAATTTGTGTAATATTTAAGGAAGCAAAATGTGTGTTGGCCTATGCTATTGCTGCTGAAATACAGCTGAGATATTAAGATACACTGCTCTTGCTCAGGAGGTGTTGCGCAAGACGGCTGCTGTTGAATGCTGCTGTCCATAGGCAGACAGCAGCTGGCCGGGACCACATGTCTGTTTTTCTTTATTTCCACCAGTAGTGTAAAAGGTCTAAATGTGCTTTATTGTGTTCGGCTACAGGCATATAGCCAATAAGAGATTTCAGTTGTGCTACCCTGCAAGCCTGCTGCCATCACTAAGCCTCTAATGAAAAGGATTTTGCCTTTTATTGTGCCATCTTGAAAACATGTTTTAATTGTTGGAAGATATTGTATTGGCAACCTTCAGTCTCGAAAGACTATGGTATCGCGCTCTAAAAGGTGGTTCTGGCACAGCGTCTAGTGTGGCTGAAAAGGCCAATCCGGGAGTGACAATCCCTTCCACACCGGGAGCAAGTGCAGTCTGTCCCTGGTCTGTCTCCCTGGCTATGGGCCTTCCTTCTTTGCCTCTTAGCCTCAGACTGTTGGCAAAGTGTCTCTTCAAACTGGGAAAGGCCATGCTGCACAGCCTGCCTCCAAGCGGGCCGCTCAGAGGCCAGGGTTTCCCACTTGTTGAGGTCCATCCCTAAGGCCTTCAGATCCCTCTTGCAGATGTCCTTGTATCGCAGCTGTGGTCTACCTGTAGGGCGCTTTCCTTGCACGAGTTCTCCATAGAGGAGATCCTTTGGGATCCGGCCATCATCCATTCTCACGACATGACCAAGCCAACGCAGGTGTCTCTGTTTCAGCAGTGAATACATGCTAGGGATTCCAGCACGTTCCAGGACTGTGTTGTTTGGAACTTTGTCCTACCAGATGATGCCGAGGATGCGTCGGAGGCAGCGCATGTGGAAAGCGCTCAGTTTCCTCTCCTGTTGTGAGCGAAGAGTCCATGACTCGCTGCAGTACAGAAGTGTACTCAGGACGCAAGCTCTGTAGACCTGGATCTTGGTATGTTCCGTCAGCTTCTTGTTGGACCAGACTCTCTTTGTGAGTCTGGAAAACGTGGTAGCTGCTTTACCGATGCGCTTGTTTAGCTCGGTATAGAGAGAAAGAGTGTTGGAGATTGTTGAGCCAAGGTACACAAAGTCATGGACAACCTCCAGTTCATGCGCAGAGATTGTAATGCAGGGAGGTGAGTCCACATCCTGAACCATGACCTGTGTTTTCTTCAGGCTGATTGTCAGTCCAAAATCTTGGCAGGCCTTGCTAAAACGATCCATGAGCTGCTGGAGATCTTTGGCAGAGTGGGTAGTGACAGCTGCATCGTCGGCAAAGAGGAAGTCACGCAGACATTTCAGCTGGACTTTGGATTTTGCTCTCAGTCTGGAGAGGTTGAAGAGCTTTCCGTCTGATCTGGTCCGGAGATAGATGCCTTCTGTTGCAGTTCCAAAGGCATGCTTCAGCAGAACAGTGAAGAAAATCCCAAACAAGGTTGGTGCAAGAACACAGCCCTGCTTCACTCCGCTTCGGATGTCAAAGGGTCTGATGTGGAGCCATCGAAGACAACAGTGCCCTTCATGTCCTTGTAGAAAGATCTGATGATGCTGAGGAGCCTGGGTGGACATCCAATCTTGGGGAGAATCTTGAAGAGGCCGTCTCTGCTGACCAGGTCGAAAGCCTTTGTGAGATCTATGAAGGCTATAAAGAGTGGCTGTCGTTGTTCCCTGCATTTCTCCTGCAGTTGTCTAAGGGAGAATACCATATCAGTGGTGGACCTGTTGGCTCGGAATTCACACTGCGATTCTGGATAGACGCTCTCTGCAAGTACCTGGAGCCTCTTTAGTACAACTCGGGCAAACAGCTTTCCTACAATGCTAAGGAGAGAGATGCCGCGGTAGTTGTTGCAGTCACCCCTGTCACCTTTGTTCTTGTACAGCGTGATGATGTTTGCATCCCTCATGTCCTGAGGTACTCCACCTTCTCTCCAGCAGAGACAGAGGATTTCATGCAGCTCAGTGACGATGATCTCTTTGCAGCATTTTAGGACTTCAGCAGGGATGCTGTCTTTTCCAGGTGCCTTGCCAAAGGCAAGGGAGTCCAGGGCCACGTGAAGTTCTTCTAGGGTTGGTTCACTGTCAAGCTCTTCCAGCACAGGCAGGCACTCAATGTTGTTCAGTGCTTCTTCGGTGACTACATTTTCTCTGGAATATAGCTCAGAGTAGTACTGCACCCAGCGTTCCATCTGCTGCGCCCGATCCTGGATGACCTCGCCTGTGGCAGACTTCAGAGGGGCAATTTTCTTCTGTGTTGGACCTAGGGCCTGCTTGATACCATCATACATCCCCTTGATGTTGCCCGTGTCAGCTGCTATCTGTATCTCGGAACAGAGCTGGAGCCAGTAGTCGTTAGCACATCTCCTGGCAGTCTGTTGGACTTTGCTGCGAGCAGTTCGGAGGACCTGCAGGTTGCGCTCACTGGGACAGGCCTTGTATGCTGCTTGAGCTCTCCTCTTTTCCTCAATGACTGGTGTCAACTCCTCAGAGTGGGCTTCAAACCAGTCTACCGTCTTGTTGGTCTTCTTGCCAAATATGGCCAAGGCAGTGTTGTAAACGGTATTCTTGAAATGTTCCCATCTGTTGGATGTGTTTGCGTCGGCCGGGCCTGGAAGAGATTCCTCAAGCGCTTGTGCAAATTCCTCCACTTTTCTCTGATCCCGGGTCTTGCTGGTATCAATGCGAGGTCTTCCTTCCTTTTTCGTGTGATACAGTCGCTTTGTTTGCAGTTTCACTCTGCTGCACACCAGGGAGTGGTCAGTGTCGCAGGCAGCACCATGATAACTGCGTGTGATCTTGATGCTGGGAAGGCTGGAGCGTCTGGTGAGGATCAGGTCGAGCTGGTGCCAGTGCTTTGATTTTGGATGTCTCCAAGAGACTCTATGTTGGGGCTTTGTGTTGAAGAACGTGTTGCTGACACAGAGACTGTGATGACAGCAAAACTCTAGCAGGCGTTGGCCATTTTCGTTCATCCTCCCAGTGCCAAACTGACCTAAGCAAGTGGGCCATGAACTGTTATCAGCACCAACTCTAGCATTGAAATCGCCGAGGATGAACAACGGCTCTTTTACAGGGATTTTCTTGACAGTGGTGGCCAGGTCATCATAGAATTTGTCTTTGGCTTCTGCTGGAGACGACAGAGTCGGTGCATAAGCACTGATGAGAGTGACAGGTCCTGCTGATGACTGGAGCTGCAGGGACAAAATTCTTTCACTTCCCACAGTAGGTGGGATGATGGATTTCAGCAGGGTATTTCTGAACGCAAAGCCAATGCCATGTTCCCTGGTTTCGTTTGGTGGTTTTCCCTGCCAGAAAAATGAGAAATTTCTCTCCTTGACAGATCCGGAATCTGGCAGCCTAGTCTCTTGAAGGGTGATGATGTCCATCTGCAGTCTGCTCAGCTCCATGTCGATGACAGCTGTTTTGCGTGCGTCGTCTATTTCTTGCAGGTCATCAGAGAAGCCAGGTGTCATTGTCCTAACGTTCCAGGTGCCCAGCTTTAGGGCAGTAGTTTTCTGTTTTCTGTTGCATGGTGCAGAGTTGTCGATCCGCTTGTCGGTTTTCACCCTAAACCCCACGCACCCCATGAGCTTAACGGACCGTGGCGAGGCAACACCTTACTGGCTGAGGACTGCCCAGCTTAAGGCGGGCGGTAGCTGCCCAATGAGATGCAATGATCTCTCCCACCGTCGGAAGCAGCCCCTGGCGTCATGCTCTACGCCAATCGAGCAAAGACTTATAACCGGTAAACTGCTGCTTCCCGTGTTGTGCCGACACCGTATGGCGAAGTTGGAGTGTCCTCTCCAGTGCGCGAAGCCTGGGTAAAGAAGGTATGGAGGATAGGCTGTTACCCATGTAGCAAATCCCCCCTCTCCACGTCGCTGGAATGGTCCAATGGAAAGGCAGAAGCCAATACGGTTGGTTCCAGCGGCGCCGCAGGAGTTGCCAGAACGTGACTGTGTTCAGCCATGAACTGCCTCAGGGACTCCGGCTCCTGATTTTGCCTCGAGGTTGACTCCTGAAGCCTTTTACACAACTGGATGTAGCCACAAGGCAGTGGAGGTTTGAGGTCAGAGTTTCCTTCTCTTAGATGAGCTGCCTTCCTAGGCTGACGAGTCCCATCTACCTGGGAGTTTCAATGAGTGCAACACAAATTTATCAATAAACATAATTTATCAATAAACATAATAGGATCTGAAGGGAGAAACTGTATGTTTATTTTATTAACACTAAAATACTAGTGATGTTTATAACAGTTATTATATAGAATATTTACTGTTGCTTAGGCAATTACTTTTATGCATATGCTAAAATAGTGCTAGCAAGTAATCAACATTATTAATAATTAAGTTACACTAATTCATAGCAGGACTCCTCAATTTTTGTGCAGTCATGCAAATACCACTTTCTCAAGTACAACCTCCCTCAGTGACAGTTGCTCCGTGTGGGAGCAGGCGGCTAACCAAATAGTCATCCTTGCAGCAAAAAGGACCCTTTTCCAGAGTGCAGTCCCATACTTTAACAGTCATTTTGACTAGCATAGGATATGGCGTAAACCCTCGGACACTGGCAGAATTTTGTTCTAGTTTTATTACATCACAACTTCACCCCACTGTTGGCAGAACTTTGGTCTGATGCTGGCACAACTCCCCGCTGATCTACCCTAGATGCCAGCACAGCTCTAGCTTACATGGGGCAGCGATGTGGGTGGAAGCAGCTGACTGAGGGCTTTCCAGTTTTCCAGTACAGGTGCAGCTGCAATGCAGCCCCAAGGTAAGGGAATAAATGTTTCCTTATCTTGAGGAGCCCTCTGTGATTGCCTCCACAGGATGCAGCACATGCCTCACTGGCATGGTTGCCATGGCAGTGGAAAATTGAATAGAAAATTAGGCCCTCAGAGCCCAATCCTATGCATATGTACATTGGAAGATAAACATTACATAATTTAAAGTAACTTCATTAATGCCTGAATTCAAAGTTGTAGCCAACCAAAGAAAGTCGTGGGATACAACTGCCAGGATAAATAGTAGCAACCCAACCTGAACCTCTTCATCCTTTGTGATAGTGTAAATTTTATGCTGCTGCTTGTATGGAAGCTATAAATTTGTACATCTACACCTGTATAGCTTGGTAGATGAGAGGGCTCCCCTAGTGCAGTCAGAACAATGGGCATATTCCTCTCCCCATTATTTTTTTGTCATGCATGCTTTTAGAAAGTGTTATACTGTACATGCATACAGCAGTCTTCAAATGTATTACTCACTGGGGTGATCTTCCACATTAGTTTGTCTTCAAAGAATTCCATGTTCACCATGGATCAAGTTCACCTTGGAGCCCCTGTACATTGCATTATATTCTGGGGATTGTTCTAGAGCAGGTGTCAAACTTATTTCATACAGTGGGTGAAATAGCTTTCATGGTACCTGCTGAGGGCAGAAGTGACATCATTAAGCAGGGGGTGAGCAGAAATAAGCACCTTGTTGTCAGCTTGGAATTCACTAGCCACAAATGACAGAAGAGAAAATATGCAAATTTTTTTGATCATGTTTCTTGATCATGTTTTCAAGATATGGGAGAGCCCAATTATCATGTAGGCTGTCCTTTCAGCAGTGCCATTTTTGTTGAGACATCAGATGCCCTGTGATGCCTTGTCAGAAGCAGCACAGCTGAAAGGGCGGCCCATGTGATAATTGGTCTCTCCCAGTGCCTCAGCAGGGACTCCCTTCTCCCTCTCTCACCCCTCTTGGTCTGCCTTTACCCCAGTATTATTCCTCACCTTCCAAGGATTCCTTCCACCTCTCTCCCCCTAGCATCTTGACAGAAGCAGGCCTATTGAAAGGGTGATGCTGGGAGAACCCAATTATCATGCAGGGCATTCTTACAATAGTGACAACACAGCAGAAGCAGCACTGCTGAAAGGGTGGCCTGCATGATAATTGGGCTCTCCAAGTGCCACCCTTCTGCTGAGGCATCACTTTGCAACTTAGCAGCTGAGAGAAGCTGGCAGTGCTGGAAATGCCTAATTATCAGGTGGGTCAGATAAACACCTTCTGTGGGCCGTATCTTATGTTTGACTCCCCTGTTCTAGAGGGTGCACACTTAATTCATTGGGTATTAGGTTTCTTGGACCTCACCATCACTCCACACAACACTCAGAAATTCTGTGTTCCTTTGTAGCTGAACATTACAGGAACAATTTGGAGTGGACAAGTTGACTTTCAGGAAACTTACTGGTTCCACCACTGTTACTGGTATCTTCTTGGCCCACATCTTCATAAGTGTCTGAGGAATCAAAGAGTTCCATGAAACATTGTATTTCGGACTATGTTTCTTATTTGTTTGTGAGTCTTTCAGACATAGTTCGGTCATTAAAAAAAAAGTCTGTTTCCAAAAAGGCTGAAAACGTACTTTACAAAAATGATCACTGAGATATATCTGTAGCACTGGGCCTATATTCAATGGGTTTCTTACTCTTTCTTATTCTGGCTTCTTTTCACAGCTTTCCGGCCACAAAACCACAAACATTCAAGATGCCAAAAGCTTTCACTTAACCTTCTACCCTTGCCCTGCTGAAGGGGAAAACGCTTTCAGCATAATTAATTATACATCACAGTTTAAAAGAGGGCAATTTGTCATCTATTGTGGAATCCTGATTAGATAAAATCTCTAACTATCACTTTTATTTGTTTGTCTTTTAAACATGCCACCCAGTGCCACTGAGTGAAACAGATGGGAATTGTAACACTGCCTAGCTTTAGCCATTAAAATATAGTAGGCAAAGGAGACAAATGTAACTAAAAGTAAACTATATATAAACTATAAAGCGTCCTAGTATAGGTTTTTTTTAAAAAAAATCTAATTTTTATTATCTTTCATCCTATTTTCCAATAATCCTTTTCTTTTTTATTTTTAACTATGTTCCTGAGCTATATGATTTTCAAGCTATCATACAAATAGTAGCACAATTATTTTTGTATACTTGCACTTTCTCCACCATTTTGTTGCAGAATCATCTGGAGACTGTTTGCATTTGTGAAACGGCTCTCACAGAAAAAGACTTTTCGTGAGGCATCACCTCAACATGGCAGACACTCTCACATTCAGGGCTGTATCAGGCATTAACAAAGAGACTTAATATGGCTCTTCTTTTTTTCTGTCTCTAAATCATGTCCAGAGAGAACCTGAAATAATAAAAAATCATGGTGGGGTGAGGGGTGATTTAGGTGTTTGCCCCACTATGCTATTTTTACATTTTTTAAAAATAGTCAATTGAAAACCAGTGGAAGGGAGTCTTTTGGATAAGAATAGCATAGGGGTGGCTGCAACAGGGTGGAAAATGTGGTGTGGACAAAGATTTAAAGCCCCGCTGTAGGCCTGCACTGTCAGTGGTGTCCTGCAGACCAGCCATGGGCAGCCCAATCCAGTACTTCACAGTGCCCTGGGCTGCAGAGGTGCCAAAATGGCTACTGCTGCCTCCCATGGGGGCGTGGAAGCAGTTCTGGGGCTAACTGGCCTTACCGTGTGTAATGGCCAGATGGCCCCAATGGATCTCCTCGAATCTGTGCCAACTATTGGATCTGCACCCACAGGGCCTGCCGCCATGAGGCGTTGCTTTTCCTGCACATGACCGGTTGAGCTCAGGGCTAGCCCAGCTATGGGGCTGACTGAAAGAGTGGAGTGGGGCCAACATAAGCCCACCTCTTCCTCCAGCATCTCCACATTGATAAATCGCACAGTAAAATAGAGGTAGAATTCCACCACCAAGCTGTATTTACAAATTGTACAGATAGCCAGGCAGCAAAACAGCGCAGTTCTTCGACACTCCAACACTCTCAGACTCTTCACCACGACTCACAATGACCCAAGAGAATGTGCCTGCCTCCCTTAAGTACTTCTACTGACCAATCAGGTTGAGGATGACCTCATCCATTACCTCACCCTCATGAGATCTATTGCAACAGCCTCCCAGGATGCACCTGTCACACCATCCATAGGCTAGCATTATAAGTGCAGAATCACTGTGACTCAGCACTTTTACACTTACATGAGTGGTCGCCTTTGAGTCACATGTTTTACAGAGTCTTGCTTTCAGGTACTGTATTTTTCGCTCCATAAGATGCACCTGACCATAAGATGCACCTAGTTTTTAGAGGAGGAAAACAGGAAAAAAAATATTCTGAACCAAATAGTGTAATAAAATATTTAATAAACTATAACAGAATAACATTTGAACCATGTAAAGTGAACAGCAGTCAACAGTGGCATTAAGAACCATTATCACTGTCATGAACAAATGGAGAGACTTAAAGGTTTGAGTACTCTAGTTTTCTGGAAACCCCAAGAACTAATCATCCCTAGAGTCAGAATTTATGAAGCTCACAAAAGCAGGTGCACACAAATAGGGGATCACATTATCCTTCTGCTACAATGATGTTCTGCCAAATCCCAATCCACTGGGCCTTGTGCCCGCTTAAGGCTGATCAGTCCCCCTTGTGCAACTCACCAGTGCAGCAAGCAAAAGTGAGTCCAGTTCCAGTCCACAGATGCCAAGTAAATCAGTCCCATCAATCAGAGTTGCCAAATCAGAGTCCAGAACCAATAAGCCAAATTACAATTCAAGGTCAGTCAAATCCATCAGGGTATCCAAGTCCAGTCACAATCCACAGTCAGATTCCAAATTCAATAAACCCAGTCAGTCTCCTCTCCTACCTCCAACCTGCACTCCTTCAAAACCCACAAACCTTTTCTGCCTCAGGTACTCCTTATATCCCTGAGAGCCCTATTGCCTTCCAGTGGCTGCAGCTGTGCAGCACACTCTGCTGAATGCCCAGGCCTTACCCTTAAAGGGGCCACTGCTGACACCACATCTACCTCCTTGCCAGTTCTTCTGTGATTCCAATACAAATGAACAAGTGGAAAGTCCAACCACAACTTGAATTTTCAAGACACAACAAACCTCTGGATTTATGGTGAGAACCGAGCCTTACCTGGGGCTTGTGCAATAAGCTTGCGCAGTGAGACTGCCACCCCACCCATGCTTTCCTGGGAGTGAGCCCCAGTGACTCTGAGACTTACTTCTGAATAGCCTCTGACTGCCCGGGGAAGCAGAGCAGATCGAGCAGGCAGGGGGCAGGGCCAGGGCTGGGGCGGAGTTTTTTTTGTTTGTTTGTTTGTTTTGCAGTATTCGCTCCATAAGACGCACACACTTTCCCCCCCACTTTTTTGGGGGGAAAAAGTGCGTCTTATGGAGCAAAAAATACGGTACATACATTTTTCCTGGGCTTGCAAAAATACAGGTCAGGCATTCTATATTTAGGCCCTGCCACATTCAGACAGCAAATTTTCAGGCACTTTGGGTCAAAATATCCTGACAGCCTCTTCCCACTGTCTTCTCTCTTGAGAGACCAAGAAGGAGGCAAAGAAAGAACAACCCTTTTCCTCAAGTTCCACTGCCTGCTGTTTCTTCCATTGCTCCTTCTTCAGATAGGAAGGCTGAGTGGAGCAGCTGGGAGCAGAGCTCTTATCTACTCCGAGAATGCTCTGCCCAGCCTGTATTTGAAGAAGCTGTGAGCTGGGATGCAGCAGCCTGAGCTGAATGTACAGAGAACGCTGCAGCTTCTTCCTTCCCTTCTTCTCTCCCAGTCCAGCTCATGTGGCTGGGCTGGCAAGAATGAGGTCATAGCAACTTGGAAAATATGCTCACATGCATGCAAATACAACAAAAACCAAAGCGACAGAAAGGAAAGAAGGGTACTGCCAGTGCTGAAGTGGAGGCATTGGTGATCAAGGAATTCAGGGGCTGTTTCACTGGAGTCAGGTCTGTGCCACCTCATCCCCCCCCATTCATCTCCATTGCTCCTCCGCTTGAGACGAAGCAGATGAAGAAGTGTGAAGGACAGCAGTGAGCCACCTTGTCAGACCACCACCCTCCCCTCCTCCACACTTCCTGTTCTGTTCCATTCTCCTTTCCCTTTTCCAATCCAAGAAATGAGAAGAGCAGAGTCTGGCATGTAACCAAATAAAGGGGTTGGCACATTGGCACATTCAATGCTAGAGTTGGTGCTGATAACAGTTCGTGGCCCACTTGCTTAGGTCAGTTCGGCAATGGGAAGATGAATGAAAATGGCCAACGCCTGCTATCACGGTCTCTGTGTCAGCAACACGTTCTTCAACACAAAGCCCCAACATAGAGTCTCTTGGAGACACCCAAGATCAAAGCACTGGCACCAGCTTGACCTGATTCTCACCAGATGCTCCAGCCTTCCCAGCATCAAGATCACACGCAGCTATCGGGGTGCTGCCTGCGACACTGACCACTCGCTGGCGTGCAGCAGAGTGAAACTGCAAACAAAGCGACTGTACCACACAAAAAATGAAGGAAGACCTCGCATTGATACGAGCAAGACCCGGGATCAGAGAAACGTGGAGGAATTTGCACGAGCGCTTGAGGAATCTCTTCCAGGCCCGGTCGATGCAAACGCATCCAACAGATGGGAACATTTCAAGAATGCCGTTTACAACAACGCCTTGTCCATATTTGGCAAGAAGACCAACAAGACGGCAGACTGGTTTGAAGCCCACTCTGAGGAGTTGACACCAGTCATTGAGGAAAAGAGGAGAGCTCAAGCAGCATACAAGGCCTGTCCCAGTGAGTGCAACCTGCAGGTCCTCCAAGCTGCTCGCAGCAAAGTCCAGCAGACTGACAGGAGATGTGCTAACGACTACTGGCTCCAGCTCTGTTCCGAGATACAGATAGCAGCTGACACGGGCAACATCAAGGGGATGTATGATGGTATCAAGCAGGCCCTAGGTCCAACACAGAAGAAAATTGCCCCTCTGAAGTCTGCCGCAGGCGAGGTCATCCAGGATTGGGCGCAGCAGATGGAACGCTGGGTGCAGCACTACTCTGAGCTATATTCCAGAGAAAATGTAGTCACCGAAGAAGCGCTGAACAACATTGAGTGCCTGCCTGTGCTGGAGGAGCTTGACAGTGAACCAACCCTAGAAGAACTTCACGTGGCCCTGGACTCCCTTGCCTTTGGCAAGGCACCTGGAAAAGACAGCATCCCTGCTGAAGTCCTAAAGTGCTGCAAAGAGATCATCATCACTGAGCTGCATGAAATCCTCTGTCTCTGCTGGAGAGAAGGTGGAGTACCTCAAGACATGAGGGATGCAAACATCATCACGCTGTACAAGAACAAAGGCGACTGGGGTGACTGCAACAACTACCGTGGCATCTCTCTCCTTAGCGTTAGTAGGAAAGTTGTTTGCCCGAGTTGCACTAAAGAGGCTCCAGGTACTTGCAGAGAGCGTTTATCCAGAATCACAGTGCGGATTCCGAGCCAACAGGTCCACCACTGATATGGTATTCTCCCTTAGACAACTGCAGGAGAAATGCAGGGAACAACGACAGCCACTCTTTATAGTCTTCATAGATCTCACGAAGGCTTTCGACCTGGTCAGCAGGGATGGCCTCTTCAAGATTCTCCCCAAGACTGGATGTCCACCCAGGCTCCTCAGCATCATCAGATCCTTCCACAAGGACATGAAGGGCACTGTTGTCTTCGATGGCTCCACATCAGACCCTTTTGACATCCGAAGCGGCAGGAAGCAGGGCTGTGTTCTTGCACCAACCTTGTTTGGGATCTTCTTCGCTGTCCTGCTGAAGCAGGCATTTGGAACTACAACAGAAGGCATCTATCTCCAGACCAGATCAGATGGAAAGCTCTTCAACCTCTCCAGACTGAGAGCAAAGTCCAAAGTCCAGCTGAAATGTCTGCGTGACTTCCTCTTTGCTGACGATGCAGCTATCACTACCCACTCTGCCAAAGATCTCCAGCAGCTCATGGATCGTTTTAGCAAGGCCTGCCAAGATTTTGGACTGACAATCAGCCTGAAGAAAACACAGGTCATGGTTCAGGATGTGGACTCACCTCCCTGCATTACAATCTCTGCGCATGAACTGGAGGTTGTCCATGACTTTGTGTACCTTGGCTCAACGATCTCCGACACTCTTTCTCTCCATACTGAGCTAAACAAATGCATCGGTAAAGCAGCTACCACGTTTTCCAGACTCACAAAGAGAGTCTGGTCCAACAAGAAGTTGACGGAACATACCAAGATCCAGGTCTACAGAGCTTGCGTCCTGAGTACACTTCTGTACTGCAGCGAGTCATGGACTCTTCACTCACAACAGGAGAGGAAACTGAATGCTTTCCACATGCGCTGCCTCCGACGCATCCTCGGCATCATCTGGCAGGACAAAGTTCCAAACAACACAGTCCTGGAACGTGCTGGAATCCCTAGCATGTATGCACTACTGAAACAGAGACGCCTGCATTGGCTCGCTCATGTCGTGAGAATGGATGATGGCCGGATCCCAAAGGATCTCCTCTATGGAGAACTCGTGCAAGGAAAGCGCCCTACAGGTAGACCACAGCTGCGATACAAGGACATCTGCAAGAGGGATCTGAAGGCCTTAGGAGTGGACCTCAACAAGTGGGAAACCCTCAACAAGTGGGAAACAGACTGCACTTGCTCCCAGTGTGGAAGGGATTGTCACTCCCGAATTGGCCTTTTCAGCCACACTAGACGCTGTTCCAGAACCACCATTCAGAGCGCGATACCATAGTCTTTCGAGACTGAAGGTTGCCAACTACATTGGCACACTACCTCAGGTGCCAGGGTGTCTTAAACCATCCCTGGCTAAGCTCATCCTTAGCCATGCTTGTTGTTGTTGGCAATCTTCAGTCTTGAAAGACTATGGTATCGCGCTCTGAATGGCGGTTCTGGAACAGCGTCTAGTGTGGCTGAAAAGGCCAATTCGGGAGTGACAATCCCTTCCACACCGGGAGCAAGTGCAGTCTGTCCCTGGTCAGTCTCCCTGGCTATGGGCCTTCCTTCTTTGCCTCTTTGCCTCAGACTGTTGGCCAAGTGTCTCTTCAAACTGGGAAAGGCCATGCTGCACAGCCTGCCTCCAAGTGGGCCACTCAGAGGCCAGGGTTTCCCACCTGTTGAATTCCACTCCTAAGGCCTTCAGATCCCTCTTGCAGATGTCCTTGTATTGCAGCTGTGGTCTACCTGTAGGGCTCTTTCCAAGCACGAGTTCTCCATAGAGGAGATCCTTTGGGATCTTTAGCCATGCACATTCCCACAATCTTAAGGGGCAACATTAGTACAAACGAGGCTGGTCAAGGCTGTAGCCAGCATCTATTTCCATGACTGCAACAGTAGAACATTTTCCCGGTTTATACTAATACTACTGCAAGGATTGGTGGCAGAGCTTGGTGGGAGAGCACATGCTTTCAGTGCAGGCAATGCTGGGTGAGACGGACTGATGAACTGATGTGCCATAAAGCAGCTTCCTATGTGGCAGTCAACTCAAGACTGTTTGCACAGAGAGACGTGACTATGTGTAGCAGCCCAGATCCATCCGTTTTCATCTGGTATTTTTCAGCAATCTAAACAGATCAAGATTTAAAATGGGATTACTTGTTAAGAGGGGAAAAGAAATCTGAGCTTTTCTGTTTTGTCTTGATGAACATTTAATTACAGCAAAGCCAGAAGCCACAATTCAGTTGAAGCCGAGATGGGCATTTGTTCTAACAAAAACATGCTTGCTCATTATCAGCTTATTAACAGTGCTGTCATTCAGTGATTAATGAAGGGAGTACCAACAAAGCCTTTTATTAATATGAATAACCAAAACCAGTCCATGCCAGAAGGCCATATACATTTTGGTCTAAAGTATACGGTCTTCTGGCATGGTCCAATTTTGGAGTGCTCAAGTGTAGGCATAGACATTATATGTTATTTTCAAAACCGACCCTGGTCATCGCCTCTTTTTACTTTCTGCTAAAAGCCAATGTACTCGGAAATCTTTTTTATAGGTTGCTGAAACTCAGTGAAACTCAGTGGAATTTAAAGAGATTAAATGTACATAGGATGGCAGTATAATGTGCGATCAGCCTGAAGAAAACACAGGTCATGGTTCAGGATATGGACTCACCTCCCTGCATTACAATCTCTGCGCATGAACTGGAGGTTGTCCATGACTTTGGGTGTACCTTGGCTCAACGATCTCCGACACTCTTTCTCTCCATACTGAGCTAAACAAATGCATCGGTAAAGCAGCTACCACGTTTTCCAGACTCACAAAGAGAGTCTGGTCCAACAAGAAGCTGACGGAACATACCAAGATCCAGGTCTACAGAGCTTGCGTCCTGAGTACACTTCTGTACTGCAGCGAGTCATGGACTCTCCGCTCACATCAGGAGAGGAAACTGAACGCTTTCCACATGCGCTGCCTCCGACGCATTCTCGGCATCACTGGCAGGACAAAGTTCCTAACAACACAGTCCTGGAACATGCTGGAATCCCTAGCATGTATGCACTGCTGAAACAGAGACGCCTGCGTTGGCTCGGTCATGTTGTGAGAATGGATGATGGCCGGATCCCAAAGGATCTCCTCTATGGAGAACTCGTGCCAGGAAAGTGTCCTACAGGTAGACCACAGCTGCGATACAAGGACATCTGCAAGAGGGATCTGAAGGCCTTAGGAGTGAACCTCAACAAGTGGGAAACCCTGGCCTCTGAGCAGCCCGCTTGGAGGCAGGCTGTGCAGCATGGCCTTTCCCAGTTTGAAGAGACACTTGGCCAGCAGTCTGAGGCTAAGAGGCAAAGAAGGAAGGCCCATAGCCAGGGAGATAGACCAGGGACAGACTGCACTTGCTCCCAGTGTGGAAGGGATTGTCACTCCCAGATTGGCCTTTTCAGCCACACTAGACGCTGTGCCAGAACCACTTTTCAGAGCGCGATACCATAGTCTTTCGAGACTGAAGGTTGCCAATACAATAATGTACACATTTCCTCCTTGGAGCACTGTGCATTGTGCATATTTGAAAGCTTTCGTTCAGCCCATAATTACATATTTTTAAGACCCAGTGACATCATTTTGGATTTATCTTTATGTTAGAAACTTCCAGTTTAGCATGGTGGTGATCCCCAAGAGACATACGTTTTGGAAAACAGTTAAAAGAGCTTATGTTAAAATTGCAAAGTGCAGCATTTTACGCAATCTGTTGCATTTCTTTTAGACATTTAAAATATGGTATATCTAAATACTACTTCATTGATTTCCAGAACTCTCACTGGTGCAAAGATGTCTATAACCAAGTATTGATAGGGACAGGATATTTCTAGTACATGCAGCAATTGATAGCTATGCCTAGAAGTGTTAACATATGTGGAGGAAGCTAGAAAAGGAAGTGTTGAATTTATGTTCCAGGGCAGATGGACTTCTTTTTGATTTCTGTTAGATGCCAGAACGTAACATATTGGCTATTTTCTCATGTGTATTATTATGTTGTGTTTTAAAAACTTGACAAAAATTGAACATTCCTTTTTGACTGGCTTACCACCAATGATGATTCTCATGTAGATTCTCATGTATTAAAAGGTTATTAAACACTTATCAGAGAATGTTCATATTCTTCTCTAGCATGATATTAGTGATTGGTGTGCTGAACTAAGCATTAGGAGCC
The DNA here is from genome assembly GCF_035046505.1 of Tiliqua scincoides. Lineage (NCBI taxonomy): Eukaryota > Metazoa > Chordata > Lepidosauria > Squamata > Scincidae > Tiliqua > Tiliqua scincoides. Next base: position 259,697,605 of record NC_089821.1, on the reverse strand, counting down.
CACTTCTATACTACTACACTACAGGTATTTTTATACCGCCTTTCTTGGTCATCAGATTTCTCCTCGGACTTTATTCAAGGTGGTTTACATAGGCAGGCAATTTTTAAATCCCCGTAGGGATTTTTACAATTTGAAAGGTTCTATCTTTCAAGAAACCACAACATTCAGATGTTTCTTTCATTGATCTGGTCGCACATTCTGGCCTCCATCCTCCCACGCTCAGAGCAGATGGAATAACTCGGCTCAGCTTGTCAGCTGCTTCAAGGTTGCATGGTGCCGGTGGCCTCGAACTGGCGACCTTCGGATGTTATCTTCAGACAAATGGAGGCTCAACCCTCTAGACCAGACCTCCTGCCCACTCCTATCCCTAATCATACTGTAGCATGCAGACATGCCAACGGAGCCAGAAGGTCAAGAGAAGGCAAAGAAATATATACTTTTACTTACCTTTGGGTAGGCTTCCTGACCACCTAAGAATCTTCTTGGATTCATGGGAGCTACATAGCTGGCATAGGTCTGTGGAGAGGAAAAGGGTGTAGGAAGGACTGGGAATGGGGAAATAGCATCATGCACAAGTCACTACAGCCAGGTTCCAACACCCACCCCCAAACTGCCCCCTTCACATCCAAAACTTCTCTGGACCTCTCTCCCCACCCACAGCAAACTACCACCACCAATGTACTGAGGTCTGCACAGCCTGGGCTCATAGTGATGAGCATATAGAACTGCCACTGCTTTGTGACAGTGGATCTGAATGCCAATGGTCTGTGCCATCACTGGACCTTTTATGAGACTTATCAGAAGGTATACTGTCATAAAAGGTCCATAGGATTGGGTCAGTCACTCACTCTCAGTCCAACTTACCTTAGAGGTTTGTTGAGATGAGATAGAAATTTGCACACCAAGTTTAAGTTCCTTGAAGGAAGGACAATGCTGTCATGTTTAATCTACTGTAAAGGGTGAAAATTTAGGATGCAATCCTATTCACACTTTCCCAAGAGTAAGCTCCACTGAATATAGTGGAACTTGCTTCAGAGTAAACATGCATAGGATTGCACAGTTAGATACTTGATTTTCAGTCAGCAAACTCCTCTGCCTTAGCAAACTGTTACACACAAAAATACAATCCAAAGTTAGTGGAAGAATGGAGTAGAAGAATGGAGAGGCCCTCAGTGGAAGAATGCATGCACTATTCCCACCACATGTCCAGAATGACTGATTCAGGGCCCAATCCTATGCAAATTTCGATCATGGGTGCAGCTGCAATGCAGCCCTGAGGTAAGGGCACAAATGTTCCCATACCTTGAGAAGGCCTCTGTGACTGCCTCCCCACCACAGGATGAAGTGCACACCCCATTGGCTCAGCTGCCCTGGCACTGGAAAGTTGGATAGAATTGGGCCTTTACAGTCCAGTCCTATGGTTTCCCTGCCATAGCATGAGCGTTGCCAAAGCAGGCTGTACTGCATGCTATAGTGAAGGGCTGATCAGAAGGTAAGGGAAAATATTTTCCTTTAAACAGCCCATAAGCCTCCCAATCACCAATGGGTCTCCTCGGACCTGGTTGTCAACCTTCAGTCTCGAAAGACTATGGTATAAGCCTACAGCACCTGATATTCCCAGGTGGTCTCCCATCCAAGTACTAACCAGGCCTGACCCTGCTTAGCTTCCAAGATCAGACAAGATTGGGCATGTGCAGGGTAACAGTTGCTATACCAGCTCTTTAGCTGCACAAGTCTGAAAAGACAAAGGGGGTGAGGTGGCTTGCTCCAGAGGGGATAGTATCTGGCGCAAGTCACCTACATTGAGTGCCAGTCCTTCCTGCCTCTGGCACACCTCCCATCCTTGCCCTGTTCTGCCTTCCCTGCCCCATTACATTCCTGCCACTGAATTACTTTCATTGGTGGTTATTCTGTTTTCTGCCATTGCTGGTGGGATCTCCAAGGCAGTCCGAAAGCACATGGCTATGCGCGATGCCAGATTGCCCTTTAGAATGGCTAGAAAGTGCATTTTGCTGCTGGAATGCTAGTTCTGGTGGCAGCTCCATGTCAATAGAATTGGGCTGTAATAGCGTGAAAACTGGCTGGGGGGGGGGAAAGCTGTGGTCACTCACCAAATGCAAGTAGTATAGCAGTGATGTAAATAACACAGAGATTAATTTGAGAGTAGAGTCAGGTCTAGCTGGCTGTTGTGTAAATATATCTTGCAAATTAAAAATCAAAATGCCATGGCCTAATAAGCCAAAATCAACATACTCAGGTTTGTGAATGGTCGAAACCAGCACTTTGAAGAAGGCACTTGTATACATGATATGGAAAGTATAAAACTCAAGTGAGTCCCTTTGGATTCTTTCATAAACTGAACATCCAATTTATTTCCCTATTAATAATGCTGGAGCCATCACATGCCTTGTTTGTGAAGCAAAACATGCTGATTGCCTGGTGGATTCAACTCAGAAAGCCGGACGTGCATTTTAAAGAGCGAGCGATGCAGATCGTGCAAAGATTCTTGAGCTATGAATCATGCCTCAGTTTCGCATATAAGTAGGAACATTATGTAAGTGATTACCAAGTTGCTGAAGCCATAACTACCCCTGAAGTCTTTGCCAGGAACTTTCCACCCTTTCTAATATATGATTCAGCTATTTCATATTCCTCACCAAGGAGCAATGCTGGTGCACAAATCGGTCATACATTAGGTAGTGGAGCCACAAATCTAGCAGGAACATAAATTAAACTGCTTTTCAGTGTGGGCACATTACTTAAAGGTTCATTTCTGAAGGGTTACACAAGTCAAAGGTGGTCACCTGCCATAATGATGTCCGTGATAAGAGCATAATTGACAGAGATATAAAGTTTTAGAGCCTGGGTTGCCTCTCACCTCCAATCTTGCTTGACGAACTTCTTTCAGTAATGATTTTAGCAAAAAGGGACTTTAAAAGCAAGAAAAATTACATGTCTAATGTCAAGCAAGTAGGAGGATTACAAGGATGCTTTTACCAAGGGTTAATCCAGGGGTCATTCATTTTTACCAGTCATTTTTCTATGACTTTTTCAATTCAGAGAAGCTTGGTGAGGGCAATATGGACGTGGGGAGAAGGGTAAGGGGTGGGGAGGGCAGAACAGGGAGTGGATTAGACCCAGGAGGGGGGGTGGGATTGGTGGAGAAGGGTTCCACCAAATTCTATCCTCTTTCCTGGGCTGAAATTCTACATGGGGCTGTTTGGATTTACATCAATGAAGTAGCTGGTACAGATCTGAATAGCCCCATTGGGCAGTCTGGAGTGTTATCAGAAAAAAGAAAATCCCCTTACCCCGGTGTGACTTCCAGCCTTCTCCTTACCTGCACTAGATAAAATGTAGGCCGTGTGGCCTGGCAGCACCAGCACAGGTTAGGATTGGACTGCCTGTCAAGGAAGTCTTCCCATCTTTGGCACAGATGACATAGACTTCCACCAGTGAAAATGTTTCTGTTTACCCATGCTTCTATGTAGTAGTAGCAGTAATTATGTGAAGGATCGTCTTTTAAGTAATTGCTGTTGTTTCCAATTCTCTGTCTATTTTTGTTACAGGCTGCATTTTATAAATTCATTGTTGTTTTGAACGTCCAACTGAACACTTTATTATAGAAATGCAACTTGCACAGTTGATAGGCAAACACGCAATCCTTGTCAGGACACAGAACTGCAGCAAACCCCAACACTCAACACCTGGAGCAGGTGATAACCCGCTTGCCATTATTCTCCTACTGAAATGACACTACGAAAGCTTGCTGTGGTTTCCCAAGACCTGATAAATCTCCTTTCTACTGGTTATCAGCAAGTCCACCTGGATTCAAAACCATTTAAGCTATTTCCCAGATCCCACCCACTCTCACAATATACGTGTTGCAGTGCAAGGCTAGGCATAATTACACTTAAAGTAAATATTTGAAGACGTAAGTGATGGCGCTTGAAAGAGTCCCCTATCTTTATAAGCTAATATCAGTCAGTAATGAAATGTGTAAATAACTTCACTTTAGCAATTTTCTTTCGAAAGAGTTCTAATAAATGGTACTTTTGTAAGGTGAAAGCTGAGAGAAAGTTGCAAATAGTTGTGGAAAAGTGTTCCTTTTTTAAAAAAGTATTATTTGCAAATGAAGGAGGTTAACACAAGGAAGAAAGATGGAAGGTGAACTCTCCAAACAGAGAGAGAGAGAGAGACTTAAATAGGGCGCAATCCTAAACCCTTATGTCAGTGCTTTCCAGCACTGGCATAGCGGTGCCAATGGGAAGTGTGCTGCACACTGTAAATGGGTGTCACTCACGGACGCCTCCTTAAAGTGCTGGAAAGCACTGACATAAGGGGTTAGGATTGTGCCCTTAGTCACATAGAATGGTTTTGAGAGTGGATAAAATCTTTATCATGAAAGAACAAAGTCCTTCATTTCCTGTTATGGACGTATGTGTCAAACCAAAACAATTTCAAAGATTGAAGCCAAATATTGACTGTCTGTGGAGCACCTTTACTTCTTGAACTCTCTGTACAGAGATGTTTATTTAATACGGGCCTGACCGGCTTCCTCCGTAGAGATACAAAACTTGAAGCAAATGAGGGTGTGTCTCAAGTTTAGCTTTCAGACTAACTGTCTCTATTTTCTCTACTGATGGGGGGGGGAGCAGTTAAATCTCCTCTAGAAGGAGTTTTGGTCATGTTTCAGAACAGATTTTATTTATCCCTTAAGACCCTTTAGCCACATGTCAGGGCCAAGCCAAAAATGTGGGACAGCCATAACCGAATCCAAATGTGAACTGAGTTCTCAGACTTAGGGTACAATCCTAACCCACTTTCCAACACTGGCATAGCTGTGCCAGTGAGGCATGTCCTGCATCCTGCAGTTGGGGGGGGGGTAGTTACAGAGGCCTCCTCAAGGGAAGGGAATGTTTGTTTCCTTACCTTGAAGTTGCATTGCCCTTATGTCAGTGCTAGAAAGTGGGTTAAGATTGAGCCCTTAGACTCTCAGAGATCCAGATGTCCTACAGGAAGAAACAGGGCTGGCCTTAATATAATATAATAATATACAGTATTTATATACCGCCTTTCTTGGTCTTTATTCAAGACTTTATTCAAGGCGGTTTACACAGGCAGGCTTATTAAATCCACGCAGGGATTTTTACAAATTGAAAGAAGGTTCTCTCTTTCAAGAACCACCACATTCAAGATGTTGCGCTCCGATCTGGTTTAACATTCTGGCCTCCATCCTCCCACGCTCCGAGCAGATGGAACAGCTCAGCTGCAGCTTGCCAGCTGCTTCAAGGTCGCACGGTGCCGGTAGCCTCGAACTGGCGACCTTGTGGATGTTAATCTTCAGGCAAATGGAGGCTCTACCCTCTAGACCAGACCTCCTGGCCTTAGGAGCTGTGGGGCTCAATGGTAAACATTTTTGCAGCACCCTTCTCCTGCACCCCCATTCAGCGGGACAAATGCAATGTGATAGCAACCTGTATGAAGTGAAGGACCTGGAAGTAGGTGGGGGGCGACATGACAATGTCACCTGCTTCTGGGAGACCCATTTCGGGCCGTCCACACCCAGGGGAAGGCTGCACACACCAGCACTCTACTTGCTGTGCCTCAGTATGGTCAATTTCATGTCAGGGCATCAGCTATGGAGCAAGCTGGTGGCGGCAGCAACACAGAGTCCTCCAAAGCACAGGGCCCAATTCTATCCTATTAGCTGAATCACCCTTCAGCTGCTCCTGGAAAGAAAATTTCCAGAGTTATTTTGGCAAGAGCGCAAGAAGAAATGACATACATAGTCATTTCACCAGGCTAGGTCCCCAATTCAAGGCATGAGATTCCTGGCTCCATTTGTCCTTCTTATAAGGATTTCAGGGCAGAAGACATGTTTGTTGTTGTTATTGTTGTTGTTGTTACTACTTTGGCCTTTCTTCAAAATGCGGAGGACAATATACATGGGATACACCCTCTGTTGGCTAAAGTGAATCATTTTGCCCCATCCCTCCTTGTATGAGATAAATTGGGACAATCTCATGGATCCCATTGGGCATTCAGGGAAAGGGGGATGATTTCTAGTGTGGCAGGTGAAGCTGCTCAGCCTCACAGGTTTGGTTTGGTGGAGTTTGGTGGATTGGGCAATACCCTATCACTGGCCTGTTAGAATACTCTGAGGCTAACCAGTTGCCATCATGGAGCCCATTAGAAATTTCTTGTTCCTCAAATGATTGGCATCTGGTGAGGACTTTTTTGTCACTCCAGATTGTTCTAAGGCAGTGATTTTCAACCATTTCCAACTCATGGCACACTGACAAGGCATTAAAATGGTCAAGGCACACCACCAGGTTTTTGACAATTGACAAGGCACACCATGCTGCCAAATGGGGACTCACATCTCCTATTGGCCCTATTAATAAATGACCTTCCCCCAAATTCCTGTGGCACATCTGTGGACCACTCACAGCACAACAGTGTGCCACGGTACAGTGGCTGAAAATGGCTGTTCTAAGGTGTGGCCTTATTAGCCAGGCTGGAGTAGGGCAGGGAGTGCAGGGCAGGGAGTAGGAATAGGATTGATTGAGGTACCTTACCTTGAGGTAAGCAGAAATTAAACCTGGAAACAGAACCCACCTCAAGAGGCTGAACAGCCCAAGAATACTGGTGGTAAACCCTTGGGCTTGGTTTGCAGAGTTGATCTCAAAGGCTGCCCAACTTGGGAGAGGAGGAGGTGTAATTCAGCTTCCTTGATCCCCGCACTTGGGGGTTGGAATGGAGAAACTGGAATTGTCACCAGACAATCTGTAGCTTTCAACCAGGGTGTAAACACTCAAGAGGAGCATGCTGTCTCCTTCAGGGTTGGTGCCTGCACTAAAAGGAGAAGGAGTGATTGGAGATAGGGTTTATACTGATTGTTGATTGATGATGACTTCAATAGATGCAGCCTGGTTTAACCTGGCTCTGGCCCAAGAATACTCTCAGTGACTTTGTGGCCGAACAGGATGAATGCCAGCTCTAGACCAACACCCTGGCTACACTAGTTCATTGATACTATTAGCTAACTTTTTTAATTCTCACAACAATCTTGGGAGGTAGGCTAGATTGAGAGATGATCACTTGCTCAAGGTCACCAAATGAACTTCATGGTGGAGTAGGGATTTGAATCCATTAGGGATGCACAGAAACTGCTTGAGGAATTTTGGTTTTCACCAGGGGATGGGGAGCCTGGGGAGGGGAAGAGCTTCATGAATTCTCCTACAGCAGGAATGGTGATGTCATCTGCAGGCACGCTTAGCTGATGCCTTTGAAACTTTATTTAAAAGGGCTTTAGCTGAGAAGGAGCATCAAACTTGGTAGGAGACAAACTGAGAAATGTGTCCATAGGCGGCATTGGTTAACACTTCAGTCCTCATCTTTTCCAAGGGCTGCCTGTGGGACAGTATGAGCTCATGTTCTATTACTGCAACAATCCTATGCAAATTTCACAGCAAGTCCTATTGAACACAGTGTCACTTACTCCTGAGTAAACATGCAGAGTAAACATGCAAAGGCTAGCCCCTTTATGTACCTTTCACATTTATTTGGGTTTTTAAATCATTGCAGCCCTCTCCAAGAATCTGGAGTGAAATGAGTTCTATCTTTAAATACAGTGTAAGAAGTTCAAAGAAGGAATAAGTGGCAATAAAAGGAAAGAATCTAATGGAGACATATGAAGTTGATTTTTCATTTTTGGTTATAGCCTTAATGGGGTTGGCTATGGGAAGAGGGTGTCATGATGAGGTCCTGCATTTTAAAATGTACCACTACACCACTGGTTCCCACCCTATCTACAAGTCTTACATCCAAAAGCAACAGTCTAGCCACTGTACAATTATGATTCTTTTATACACCAGCCACAAAACCACAGTGATCTTCAAATGCAACCATGGATAAAAAGGCAGTTATATGAAAACATCACCCATCTATGCTTATGAATGAAGTAGAGCTTCAAGTTCATCTTAGTGCTTGGGGGGTCTGTTCCTTACATTATGAAGCAGGTTTGGTTGTCATCAAAATGGCTTCTGCATAACTGGGTATCTTTATGCAGCCATAACATATGTTAGTGGTTCACTCTGAGGACAGCTCTACTGCTTTGCAAATTTCCATACCACATCCAGTACCTCCCAGAGAATACACTACTGCTACAGCGGTCTTTCTGCACTATGATTATATTCTGTTTTTCCATCTAAAATTGAAAGTTGATTATACAATGAAGAGCACCCCCCCTGCGAAAGCATTACTGTTAAAAAGTTTCTAATACACCCTAAAAGACTGAAGCAGCAGCCACAACAACAAAAGTTCATTCCATCCAGAGAATGACTTGTATTCAAGGAATACAAATTATATTTGTATATAAGAAGATGATGGTATTTTGTTTGCCACTGCTCAGCCCTCATCTAGTACAGCCACAGCAGTAAACAAAAGGATGTCTTCAGCTCATGGAGAATCATTGGACGTAAGAGTGAAAGGAGGTAGTGGTCATCAAGGGTCTCCTGCACATTGGCTCTACTCCAGCTCATAGACTGGTAAAAAAATTGAATAATGAGAAGCTAGTGGGTTCTGCCCCACAGTTTGAGAAACACTGTTCTAGAGGGTTTGTAACTCAGTGGTAATGCACATGTTTCTCACGCACATGTTTCTCACACACATGTTTCTCACATGCACATGTTTCTCACATAACACCAGAACCAGGGGACATCCACTAAAATTGAGGGTTGGGAGAGTTAGAACAGACAAAAGAAAATATTTCTTTACTCAGCGTGTGGTTGGTCTGTGGAACTCCTTGCCACAGGATGTGGTGATGGCATCTGGCCTGGACGCCTTTAAAAGGGGATTGGACAAGTTTCTGGAGGAAAAATCCATTACGGGTTACAAGCCATGATGTGCATGTACAACCTCCTGATTTTAGAAATGGGCTATGTCAGAATGTCAGATGCAGGGGAGGGCACCAGGATGAGGTCTCTTGTTATCTGGTGTGTTCCCTGGGGCATTTGGTGGGCCGCTGTGAGATACAGGAAGCTGGACTAGATGGGCCTATGGCCTGATCCAGTGGGGCTGTTCTTATGTTCGCTTGCCAAAAGCCCCTGTTTCAATCTCTGGCAACTCCAGAGCCTAGAAATCCTATCTATGGAGAGCAACTCCCAGTCAGTTTAGAGATTACTGACCTAGACAGACAATTGTCCAACCAGTATAGGGCAGTATCACATCTTCAGGGATTGAGGACTGAGTGTATATTGTTTTTGCTTTTCCAGTACTCACTACACTTACACCTAAAACACTTGCATGCTTCAAAGAACCAGAGTATATACCACAGAGAAAAAAATTATAAACAAGTAGCAAAAGTAAAAACAAAATCTGAAATATATCATCATAAAACCACATCACCCATAAGGATATCATACTATTAATACACCATAATTGGTATGTGCCCTTTTCCTAAATGTAAAGTCTAGTTCAACTGAAAAAGTATGTTCATTCCAACCGAGCTCTCTGTAGATATACCTCTGATGTGCCACAGCCCTGCTCCCTCCTTCTCAAAGTGATAAACATGGTTCACCTTTCAGTACAGCCCTCGTTAGAGCATTGCGACACCAGAACCAGGCCCTGAAGAATGCAGTTCACTAGTAAATCCCAGAACAAGCAAGGCATTGTGCTTCAGCCTTTGTTAATGTTTCAGTGCCTGAGAGATTTCCAGCATGATGGCGGTGTCAGGACAAACCAATCGAATGAATTATTAACACTACTCAAACATTTTTTTTTTATGACGGCAGTCAAAACCTCTTTGGCAGTGGAGATTGACACTGCGGTGGACTGACAAAGATGATATTGTTTGATTCCAGGAAGGCTTAGAATAGTTGATAGTGTGAATTTCAAACAAAATCCATTTTGTTTTGCTTTGTAACCAAGTAGGAATGGTTCAACAGCACTGAGAACAAGGGAAAAAATAAGGCCAGAGATTGCACTTCATGCCGGAAACATATGACGCTGTTTAATACTGAGACAGACCATTGGTTTATTTGGCTCAGTATTGTCTACACCAGCAGTGTCAAATTCATTTCACAAAGTGGGCTGAATAGCATTCGTGACACCTGCTGAGGGCCAGAAGTGATGTCATTAAGCAGCAGATGCCCAGAAATTAAAACTTTGTTCTCATGTAGGTACTTATTAGTTGGAATCGACAGAAGAGAAAATATGCAAATCTGGATCATATTTTCAAGGTATGAGAGAGCTCAGCTATCATGCTGGGAAGGCCAATGATCATGTGGGTTGCCCTTTCAGCAAAACTGCTACTCCTGAGTCATCACTTTGTGGCTCAGGTGCTGCACAAAATGATGCCTCAGCAGAATTGGCACTGCTGAAAGGGCAGTCTGTGTGATCACTGGACACTCTCAGCACCTTGGCAGCCTCTCCCTCTCTCAGTCCTCTTCCCCCTTAATGTTCATTGCCTCCTGGGCTTCCTTCTGCAAAAGCGTTATCACTGAAGTGGCAGTGCTAGGAGAGCCCAATTATCATGTGGGCCAGATAAAGAGCTTCCACTGGTGGAATCTGGCCCACAGGCCTTATGTTTGACACCCCTGCTGGTTTATGCTGACTGGCAGTGGCTGTCAGGGTCACAGACCAGGGTCTTTCCTGAGCCGTACCTGGAGATACCAAGAACTGATGCCAGGATCCCACTGAAACTGGGCCCTTCGGCATGTGCTTCAGCAGCAAGCAAATCATCTGCATTGACTCACGGCCCTGGAGAACAAATTGCTAATACTGTCTGTGTGACGTATAACTGCTACTTTGTGAAGTTGACAAAGGGTTGCTGAGTTGTCAGCATTAAGAGATAAAATGCAGGCTGTCAAGATGATTCATTCCATCAATAATTTTTAAACGCAGCAAGAGAAGAAATGCAGACGCTTGGCAAAAATATATTGGCAAATAAAAACATTCCATTTGTTCTATTTCTAACACAGAAAAACAAACATGTGAGAGATCTTTTTTTTTTGCAGAAGCATTAAATTACACTTGCGCACCATAGAGTGCATATATACACGAAGCTAACTTTTTCTTGTTAGCTTGATTTCATTATAGCACAGCAGCTAATAATTTATTATTTATTTATATTTATTAATAATAAATCTTCTAGCCTATATTTCATACATCTCTCTGAAGCCAGCTGCTCTGTTCTTATTAACACATCTGTTGCAAATTGTTCTCATGAACCAATGAATGAATTGGTTTTTCAGGGGTGGGCCACTAAGCCACAAACCAGAGCTTATCAGTAAAAAGATCCCTTCTACCATGATGTCATCATGCAAAGTCTGTAGTACCCCAGGCTTTCAGAAACAAGACTGGAGGAACCCAAAACGGAATACCTATTCACATGGTGTTCCCAGGATTATAATAGTAGAGGGGAGATCAAGAGCAGGTTGTAGGCTTGAAACCTCACTAACTGCCCCTCTCCCACTCTTCTCAACAGATGATGATGATGATGATGATGATGATGATGATGATATATTTATATTGCTTTTCAACAACATGAGGTGGGTACTGAGCAGACCAGGAAGACCTTATGTTCAAGTGGCAGCATGAAGGGGTATACTTAAACCTGTGATAATAAATTCACTGGCTCAGGTTTGTGTGGACTCACGCTGTGAGATTGGGTCCGGAAAGCAGGCTTAAGATTCAGCTGCTGCTACTACTGCCTCCAAACGTGCTCCCTTCCTGAACCTGATCAGCCCTTCCCCCTGCCCTGTCAATGCCCTGGTCCACCCTCTTCCCAACCCATCACTGTCTTGTTCTGTCCTCCCCCACCCCGTCCTACCTCCCTTGCCATCCTACCTACCCTGGCTGGGATCTGCTGAAGTGCACAGGAAAGATTCGATGCTCCTGCAGAATGCTACTCTATGCACAGTGATTTTTAGAACTGTCGTAAAGCGGTTGCCACCAGTGGAACACACATTCCACTAGCGGCTGGGCTCAACAGGATTGTGGGCTATAAGATAAATATTTATTTGAAAAAAAAACAATGATCCTAAAAGAAGTAATAATCAAAAACAAAACAAAAAACCCTCAGTGATTGCAATATGTGAAAAGACAGCTTATGCAAATTGCATGATGTCTTCTCATTCGCACACTTGCATCTACAATCAATTCTTGTCATCTCCTGAGGTTAGGTTCCTGGAAACCCCGGCAGATACCAAATCAGTGGATACAGAATCATTGATCTTATGGGGTCAATGGGGTAAGGGAAGGTATAGCTAACCAGGTTAGCAATGCCAGCACTGAATATTTTCAGAATGGCATGGATAGCTTCAGAATGGTCACAAATGTGGCAAATACCTTTAGAATGGTGCAGATAGTTTCAGAATGGCTGTCATAGATAGCTTCAGGATGGATGGAGAGAGCTCCTAAATGGCCTGTAAACAGTGTCAGGATGGCTACAGAAAGCTCTTAAATGTCCATGGATGCAGCTAAGAGATAGTGCATCACAGATAGTGTAAAAGTGGCCACCGCGAATAGCATCAGGAGGCTGCAGAGAATTTTAGAATGCCTGTAGATGCAGCAAATTGCTGTGGATGCCAAGAACAGGCCACAGATAGCACAAGGTAAGTCATGCTCTTGTTCCCCGTGGATAAGTGAATCTGCAAGAACGGAGCGCACAGAAAACGGGAATTGACTGTATATGCAAGCAGGCTGGCCTAGCCATGAGGTGAGATGAGCTGGCCTTCTTTGGCAGCAGGTTGGGGCTGTCCCTGGTACTTAGGGACAGTTGTAGCAATAGCTTCAGTATCTGTCCTATTTCTTACACCCAGTCAGAGGTTTCACATTTTAAGTTTGCTCATTGTTTTCCTTTGGAAAAAAGTGGATTTTAGGATGACTGAGAGGGAGACTAGGGAGACATAACCTGGCAAACATAGAAGGGGCAGATGTTTCAGAGGGAGTACAATCACAGGAGTGGTCATTTTATTTTTCACCTTAAGCGGCTCGTTCTCAAATGTTTAGCGTGGGACCCACTTTTAAAATGAGACTCTGTCAGGACCCACCAGAAGTGATGTCATGACCGGAAGTGACATCATCAAGCAGGAAAATTTTTAACAATCCTAGGCTGCAATCCTACCCACACTTACCCAGGAAAAAGTCCTATTTACTATCATTGTTAAAAGCATATACATTGTATTGGCAACCTTCAGCCTCGAGAGACTATGGTATCACGCTCTGAAAGGTGGTTCTGGCACAGCGTCTAGTGTGGCTGAAAAGGCCGATTCGGGAGTGACAATCCCTTCCACAACGGGAGCAAGTGCAGTCTGTCCCTGGTCTGTCTCCCTGGCTATGGGCCTTCCTTCTTTGCCTCTTTGCCTCAGACTGCTGGCAAAGTGTCTCTTCAAACTGGGAAAGGCCATGCTGCACAGCCTGCCTCCAAGCGGACCACTCAGAGGCCAGGGTTTCCCACTTGTTGAGGTCCATCCCTAAGGCCTTCAGATCCCTCTTGCAGATGTCCTTGTATCGCAGCTGTGGTCTACCTGTAGGGCGCTTTCCTTGCACAAGTTCTCCATAGAGGAGATCCTTTGGGATCCGGCCATCATCCATTCTCACAACATGACCGAGCCAATGCAGGCGTCTCTGTTTCAGTAGTGCATACATGCTAGGGATTCCAGCACGTTCCAGGACTGTGTTGTTAGGAACTTTGTCCTGCCAGGTGATGCCGAGAATGCGCCGGAGGCAGTGCATGTGGAAAGCATTCAGTTTCCTCTCCTGTTGTGAGCGGAGAGTCCATGACTCGCTGCAGTACAGAAGTGTACTCAGGACGCAAGCTCTGTAGACCTGGATCTTGGTATGTTCCGTCAGCTTCTTGTTGGACCAGACTCTCTTTGTGAGTCTGGAAAACGTGGTAGCTGCTTTACCGATGCGTTTGTTTAGCTCAGTATTGAGAGAAAGAGTGTCGGAGATCGTTGAGCCAAGGTACACAAAGTCATGGACAACCTCCAGTTCATGCGCAGAGATTGTAATGCAGGGAGGTGAGTCCACATCCTGAACCATGACCTGTGTTTTCTTTAGGCTGATCGTCAGTCCAAAATCTTGGCAGGCCTTGCTAAAACGATCCATGAGCTGCTGGAGATCTTTGGCAGACTGGGTAGTGACAGCTGCATCGTCGGCAAAGAGGAAGTCACGAAGACATTTCAGCTGGACTTTGGACTTTGCTCTCAGTCTGGAGAGGTTGAAGGGCTTTCCATCTGATCTGGTTCAGAGATAGATGCCTTCTGTTGCAGTTCCAAAGGCCTGCTTCAGCAGGACAGCGAAGAAAATCCCAAACAAGGTTGGTGCAAGAACACAGCCCTGCTTCACACCGCTTCAGATGTCAAAGGGGTCTGATGTGGAGTCATCGAAGACAACAGTGCCCTTCATGTCCTTGTGGAAGGATCTGATGATGCTGAGGAGCCTGGGTGGACATCCAATCTTGGGGAGAATCTTGAAGAGGCCGTCCCTGCTGACCAGGTCGAAAGCCTTGGTGAGATCTATGAAGGCTATAAAGAGTGGCTGTCGTTGTTCCCTGCATTTCTCCTGCAGTTGTCTAAGGGAGAATACCATGGTGGACCTGCTGGCTTGGAATCCGCACTGTGATTCTGGATAAATGCTCTCTGCAAGTACCTGGAGCCTCTTTAGTGCAACTCGGGCAAACAACTTTCCTACAACGCTAAGGAGAGAGATGCCGCGGTAGTTGTTGCAGTCACCCCTGTCACCTTTGTTCTTGTACAGCGTGATGATGTTTGCATCCCTCATGTCTTGAGGTACTTCACCTTCTCTCCAGCAGAGACAGAGGATTTCATGCAGCTCAGTAGCGATGATCACTTTGCAGCACTTTAGGACTTCAGCAGGGATGCTGTCTTTTCCAGGTGCCTTGCCAAAGGCAAGGGAGTCCAGGGCCATGTGAAGTTCTAGGGTTGGTTCACTGTCAAGCTCCTCCAGCAAAGGCAGGCACTCAATGTTGTTCAGCGCTTCTTCGGTGACTACATTTTCTCTGGAATATAGCTCAGAGTAGTGCTGCACCCAGCGTTCCATCTGCTGAGCTCGATCCTGGATGACCTCACCTGTGGCAGACTTCAGAGGGGCAATTTTCTTCTGTGTTGGACCTAGGGCCTGCTTGATACCGTCATACATCCCCTTGATGTTGCCTGTGTCAGCTGCTACCTGTATCTGGGAGCAGAGCTGAAGCCAGTAGTCATTAGCACATCTCCTGGCAGTCTGCTGGACTTTGCTGCGAGCAGCTCGGAGGACCTGCAGGTTGTGCTCACTGGGACAGGCCTTGTGTGCTGCTTGAGCTCTCCTCTTTTCCTCAATGACTGGTGTCAACTCCTCAGAGTGGGCTTCAAACCAGTCTGCCTTCTTGTTGGTCTTCTTGCCAAATATGGACAAGGCGATGTTGTAAACGGCATTCTTGAAATATTCTTGAAAGCATATACATAGTAGCTTGTTAAAAGTACAGATGTGTAACATGACCCAAAATGCAGTCACATACCATGGAAGCATCAAGTCTAATATACTAAAAATAAAATATTGAAATGAATGGGGACCCACCTGAAATTGGCTCATGACCCACCTTGTGGGTCTCGACCCACAGTTTGAGAAACACTGCCTTAAGCCATTTCTGCCCAATGTTGAATATGTGCAACAGAGACCAAATGTGTACACTTGTGGGGTGGCCAAAAATGTACCAAAAATGTACCTTTCTGTACCAAATGCAAGTGACACATATCTATCTATAATTGCATGTTTTTTATGATATTAGGCACTTCTTTATGCCTAATAAAGGTTTTTGAAATTGAAATATAATAGTTAGGGGTAATGTAGTGTTACCATTTGTCTTCAGTGGATTTCTGGCCAAGTAGAGATTCAGAGGCACACTGCTGCTGACCTGGAGGCAGCACATAGCCTATCATGACTAGTACCCATTGATAGACCAATCCCCTTTTGAAGCCATCAAAGCTAGTGGCCATCACCACATCATGTGGCAATGAATTCCACAGACTAAGTATGTGCTATGGGAAGAAGTACCTCCTTTTGTCCATCCTAAATCTCTTGCCAGTTTGTTTTATTGGTTGACCCCTGCTTCTAGTGGTGTGAATGAGGAATACACCACTAGAAGTCCCCTTTGTCTCTTAGCTCTCTTACACCATGCATAATTTTATCTCAATCACACCTTTCCGCTTACAGAACAATCCTATACATGTTTACTGTGAAGCTAAGCCCCATCACAGGGGCTTATTCACAATGGCCTACAGCGGCCTACAGGTAGACCACAGCTGCGATACAAGGACATCTGCAAGAGGGATCTGAAGGCCTTAGGAGTGGACCTCAACAAGTGGGAAACCCTGGCCTCTGAGCGGCTCGCTTGGAGGCAGGCTGTGCAGCATGGCCTTTCCCAGTTTGAAGAGACACTTGGCCAACAGTCTGAGGCTAAGAGGCAAAGAAGGAAGGCCCATAGCCAGGGAGACAGACCAGGGACAGACTGTACTTGCTCCCGTTGTGGAAGGGATTGTCACTCCCGAATTGGCCTTTTCAGCCACACTAGACGATGTTCCAAAACCACCTTTCAGAGTGCGATACCATAGTCTCTCTAGACTGAAGATTGCCAACAATGCATTCACAATGGGGCTTATTCCCAGGTAAGTGAGCACAGGATTGCAGCCTAAACCACTATTGTCCAAGCTTAAAAGTCCCAAATAGTGTAGCTGTCTGGCCCAGATCATTTGGGTTACCCTCTTCTGAACCTTTTCCAATTACTGTGTCTTCTTGAGGTGTGGCAATCAGAAATGTTCACAGTATTCCAAAAGTGTCTGCACCAGAGATTTGTATAGGGGCATTACAATACTAGTAGTCTTGTTCTCGACCTTTTTCCTAATGACTCCTAGCATGGAATTTGCCTTCTTACTGCATCCACATATCGTGGGTGACATTTTTGTTTATTTTCCTTGTGTCAATAATCATATGATGTCAGGAGTGCTTTTATCTGCTCCATCCTGTATTTGACAGTCAATTTCTCAGGCTCACAAGCAGCCTGAAAAGCAAATGCTGGCATGGCCTGGAATTCACTTTATCCCCAGTTTGCAACATGAGAGCCATTTTCAGTGGCTTTTCATCTTTTCCTTCTAGCTCCTCAGTCTTTTTTTCCCCTTCCTGATTTTTCTTATGCTCTAGCACCTTCCCCTTTCCTCATAATTTTTCTCTGGGAGAAAAAAGTTCTAATTTAACAAAAAGGTAAAAAAGAGAAAAATGTATCAAAGACTCATTAATTTACACAAATGCCAATGGTGATTTTTTAAAATTATTATTTATATACTAAGACAGGAGAAATTTAACATCAACATAAAGATCACAATAGTACCTCATTCCATGATATTTCACATCTGAGTCATGGGTTGCTAACTGGCCAGATAAAAAAAAACAAACTGGTTGGTTTTTGAACTTTTTAGAGGGGTGTGGTATTTAGAAAGAAGGCCCTTGAAGCTTTTTAGGCATGGAGATAACCATTATCACTTTCTGATTGCTTTGCATCAAACCACTGTTAAAGGGACAGCTGCAAAGACTGGTTTAAAAGTTGGCAGCACTATCTGAGACCCTTCCAAGCTCTACACCTGTGGCAGAGTGAGATGTGAATGAGCTAACAGAGTTTAGAATTGGGGGTGGGGTCCTTTTTTTTGTTTAATATTTTCATGTTTTTTTAAAAAAAAAATCCCTGCTGGTGGAAATCAAGTGCAGCAAGGGCTAGGCTGAGCTCCAACTTTCTGCCAGATGAGCTCATGTGGGTTTTTTTTTTTTCCGTTTTACAGCTATTTTTTTTTAAACATTGGGAAATGTTAAAAAAAATGGCATCCCTCACCAGTAAACTGAAATGGTACAAAAGTCTATTCTGCAAAAGTCTATAGACTGCAATCACTTCAGTCTATTGCATATGTAGAACAGGGCTATAGTTTAAACATGGAAGTTTGGATATATACATATTGAGAATAATATGAGAGAATAAACCAGTCCTATCTGGTATGTGAAATATTCTTTAAAAAAAAAAAAATCTATCACAGATTTGCAGAGGAGAGGTCAGTGGTGTCTTGCATTTGCAGTTTCAACAAGCTTACTCAATTGCAGGGTTAGAGCCAGAGGAAAAAAGATCTGCTTGAAATTTAAAAAAATGCTCCCTGCCCCCTCCATACTGAACTTTGATCACAGCTTTGGCCTCCTGTGGGGAAGCCATTGATATTCCTCACATTCATGGCTCCCCTTGGGAGTCTGCTCACTGTCTTCCCTTGTCAAGTTGTGCTTGTACAGAATTGTTGCCACAGCAGAGTTAAATAGTGACAGCTCAGGAAAAAAAACGAGGGCCTTTCTTTTTTTCAAAATCGGAACACAAACGCTACTTGACGTACATGTGCCTGCCTTTGGATCTTCATCAGTCAAACTGTTTTCTGTCTGCCCTACGTACTGGAAAGAGGATGCTCCCACTTTGTTAACAAGAAAGTCAGCTCTCAGTTTTTTATCTCAGTTTTGTATCCTGATGGTACCCAAGAAGCAGGATTCAGGGCCATTGTATGGCTGTCTCTGGAGGATTTTAGAGGGCAGCCAAATTTTCCGATCCCCGCCAAAGACAGAAGTTTGATAAACTTTCTTGGCTGAGACATTGCAAATCTCTCTTCCTCTCACCCCGAGCCAGATGCAGAGTAACTCATTACACGTTGTATATAAATGTGTGTAACTGAGTCCCAGTCTAGAACTCTCTCTCTCTCTCTCTCTCCCTCTCTCCCTCTCTCTGCACGCGTGCACGTGCGTGTGTGTGTAAGAAGCAGTTTGGGGAGAGATTAGAGTGGGAAAGTGGTAGGTGGAGGTTAAAAATAGTGCTTAACCTTTTCCCTATGTGTTCCTTCTCTTCAATAAAACTCCCTCCCACCACCAGCATCACCATGTTGCAAAAGGATGCTTGCAAACCTGGAAAGAGAGCAATTTGGCACAGGAAAATGGTGGGTGGGCAGAAGGGGAAGCATCCTTTTCTCTCCACTCTCAGAAATGTATTGTCAACACATAAATGTTCACTGGGTTACTTTTACCAAATGAATTGTTGGCCTCATGATGGCAATTTTAGATGTTGGACACATAAAGGAAAAGGAAAGGAAAATGGGGAGGTGCATTATTTTCTATATTTATATCCCACTAGAAATCACAAAGCATTTAAAAAACACTCAAAGCAATTTAAATAGGTCATCATCACAGACCATAAAAAGAAAACAGTGACAGAGAACACATACGAACCAAGAAAAAAGTTCAGCATGATAACAAAAAGACTTCTGAAAACTAACATTTTTTTAAAGCCTTCTGGAACAGGGAAGTTTTTAGCATACAGGACATTTAAAAAGAGAAAGAGATGGGGCCAGCCTGATATCCCTAAAGAAGGGGCTCCACAAGTGGGGGTTCCACTAAAATGCCTCCTCCACAATCTCTGATAGTCACCAACCACATTACTGTCAGTGGTAGACCAGTGAGTATGGCCTCTGTGGCCTGTCTTTAGGGCTGGGTGGAGGGAGGGGACCTGATTGAGATGTACAAAATGATGCAGGGGATGGATAGAAAGATCCATACAACACCTTTCACACAACACCAGAAGCAGGGGACATCCGCTAAAATTGAGTGTTGGGAGAGTTAGAACAAAGGAAAATATTTCTTTACCTAGTATGTAATTAGTCTGTGGAACTCCTTGCCACAGGATGATAGAACTTGGCCTCAATGCCTCGGAATGGGGACTGGATACAGAGGAAGTTTACAAGCCATGATGGGTATATGCAACTTCCTGGTTTTAGAAGTAGGCTACCTCAGAAGGCCAGATGTAAGGGAGTGGCAACAGGATGCAGGTATCTTGTTGTCTTGTGTGCTCCCTGAGGAATCTACTGGTTCACTGTGAGATACAGAACATTGAACTAAATGAGACTTTGAAGCCTTTGGCCTGTTCCAGCAAAGTTTTTCTTATGTTCTTATGTTCCTATCTAAGTTCCCTGCACTTGTAAAGTGTGTAGTAGTCTTACAAACTACTGTTATACAGGATGATAGAAACAATGGAGCAATTCTTATGGCTAAGTGAAATAGGTTGCCCTGCCATCACTACAGAAAGGTTATGAAGACTAAGGTGGCCTTGCAGATCAGAAGTGGGTGTTCTAAAGGATCTGGGCCTTATGCTTGCCCTGTCTTAAGATAATATAGTCCTAGACTGTTTAGGGACCAGGAGAAGTGGAGCCTTTAGAGTACAGAAGGAGAGTAATGGAATGAAATGGAAATTAGAGAGACCACAGATCTATCAGAAGGCATCTGAGGAAGGTAGAATCTCCGCACATGGGCTGTCCATAAAACATGCTATACATCAAAGCAGGAAAGGAGCACAGTTTGTGACAAAGCAGGATGGTGTATTTATTAACTCATTTCTGCCCAGCCCACAGGTATACACATTTGATCCCTGTTGCATATATGCAACGTTGGGCAGAAATGGCTTAAAAGTGTGACGAAAAAAGAATAGGGAGTTAAAAAAAAAAATCACATAGGCTAATCATGTGATATGGCTGGGATCATAAAGCCAAAGACCACCATACTTCTCAGAGTATCATCCAGTATCCATTGGTATGCCTTCTCTTACTCTCAGGACATGTAGAGACATGCAGGATACTCCTCAGAAATTCCCTTCTCCAACTGTGTTTTATCCAGGTGCAGTGAATTATCTGTGCACATAAAGACAAAGGTTTGGGAAAATCAGTTCTAGATGCTTCCTTCCCTTTTGTATGGGCTCAGAGAAAACCTGCCAGGGAGCTGATATAACCTTGTAGATGAATTTATGAAGTTACAAACACCTATGCAGAGCTTGAATTCAATAGTCAAGATTGAACAGACAACACACCAACAACTACTACAGTTCACTCATCAAATGTAGCAAAATATATATTTAAGGCACTGTTAAGGCATAAATTCTTCTGTATTTCTTTGCCTGATCAATGATTGGAGGCTACCCTGAATGTTTTAATTTTTTTTTTTTTTTGGATTGTTTATGCCAATAAAGGTGGAAGGAATGAATACTACAGATCACACAACTGGATGATCATAGCTTCACTGCTCTTCAGTGACTTTGGCTGCAAACCTAACCTCACTTTCCTGAGAGTAAGTCCCAGTGAACACAATAGGACTTACTTCTGAGTAGACCTGGTTAGGCTTGTGCCCTTTGTCCATAAACTAGGTATATTGGTATTCTTCCAGCACAAGCCTAGGTATGTTTACTCAGAAGTAAGCCACAGTATGTTCAGTGAGGCTTACATCCAGGTAAATGTGCATAAAATTGCAACCACAGTCTTTTTGCACACAGTTGACCCACTCCCAAGTGCAAATTATGGATCTGTAAATGTTTGCCATTATTAACACATCACATTCAACTTGGTCTACAGAGCTTGAGTCCTGAGTACACTTCTGTACTGCAGCAAGTCATGGACTCTTCACTCACAACAGGAGAGGAAACTGAACGCTTTCCACATGCGCTGCCTCCGACACGTTCTCGGCATCACCTGGCAGGACAAAGTTCCAAACAACACAGTCCTGGAACGTGCTGGAATCCCTAGCATGTATGCACTACTGAAACAGAGACGCCTACGTTGGCTTGGTCATGTCGTGAGAATGGATGATGGCCGGATCCCAAAGGATCTCCTCTATGGAGAACTTGTGCAAGGAAAGTGCCCTACAGGTAGACCACAGCTGCGATACAAGGACATCTGCAAGAGGGGCAGCTGTGATACAAGGGACATCTGAAGGCCTTAGGAGTGGACCTCAGCAAGTGGGAAACCCTGGCCTCTGAGCAACCCGCTTGGAGGCAGGCTGTGCAGCATGGCCTTTCCCAGTTTGAAGAGACACTTGGCCAACAGTCTGAGGCTAAGAGGCAAAGAAGGAAGGCCCATAGCCAGGGAGACAGACCAGGGACAAACTGCACTTGCTCCCGGTGTGGAAGGGATTGTCATTCCCAGATTGGCCTTTTCAGCCACACTAGACGCTGTTCCAGAACCACCTTTCAGAGCGCGATACCATAGTCTTTCGAGACTGAAGGTTACCAACTACTACATTCAACTTATATAAGAGTCTGATCTGTACTCTCTCTTTTCAAAGCATCCTGTCCCTGAACTGACTTCAGGGACAGGTACAGCATGTACAGTCAACACATGTACAGTCTGTAGTGGAAGATCAGAAGATCGTCTAATGGATGATGTGGTGTTGACAGTGATCCCATGTTTTGACAGCTGGTTGACAGCTCTGGGAAGGGCAGGGCTGGCTCCACAGCTGTAATCAATCAAGGCCAATGGGACTCTGATGGACACCTGAGCTTCATTTGATCTTGATGGGACTTTGAATGGACATTGACTGAAGATATGGCTCAACTGAGCCTAATTTGGATTTAACAAGGTAGCTCACAGCTGAGCTGCATTTTGGATTATGAGACATCCAAGGATAAAAAGCAGCTTCAGAAGGACCAAAGGAGCTGGCCAGAAGTGGGACCCTAACCCAGCTGGAAGCTGGACCCTGAGCCAGAGGGACACCTGGATGGAAGGGGACTGCCAGAGCTCTGCTGGAGGACACACAGAGAAGAGGACTGCTGGAGTGAACACTGCTGGAGAGGTGGGACTCTACTGCAGAAGACTGGACCGGGAAGACTGGACTGTTCTTCGGAGATGGGATTGGACTTGAACGGGAGGCTTCAGACCTTTACCCACTGAGTTAAGTGGAGTTTTGGGGAGGGAAAGCCTCTGGACAAGAGGACTTGCAGGGATTGTCTGTGTTTGTAGCAATAAATTCTTGTTAATTGCTCAAATAGATAAGAGTTCTGTGTTCATTCCTTTGCACACCACAGGAGTTGTTCTAGAGATAAAGAGGGTGTTAATTAGCCGAAAAGCGGGCATTAGATGGGAGTTGAGATATTTGGACGGGACACAGTCATGCACACAAAAACATGTATGTATATGCATAACAGAGACATATGTTGTATATGCATGCAACGTAACTAGGGAACAGCCATCAAGAGTAAGACAGCATTCAACAAGAGGAAGAGTGAGGGGTCTTGTTCTGTTGTAAGCAAGAGTTTATTTATGTCACTGCTATCGAAGGTTATAAATAATAGAATGTGGCCAATCCAATGTACCTGTCAAAAATATCTGTTTACTTTCTTCTTCTCACTTGGCATAGGAAATGAAAATCAGTGACACCAGATTTACTTAGTGGTGGAATGTTTGAATTTAAAACACTGTGGGGGGGGGTGTTTATTTGCTCTGAAACAGCCCCTTTCATTGTGCTTTCTTCATATTATGTATGTCTGGGTTAAATATATGAAATTTTTGGAACTATCCTCAGTCACACTTTTAAACTGAATAAACCTACTTGGTTCAAAAATGAAAGCTACATTTTATCTGAGGTAGCCATGTTCTTTTCTTTATTCAAGTTGATACTGTAATGTATAACCAGGTCGTAGATACATGGTTTCAAATTCGTTTATATGTACACTGTATCACATAAAGGACCCCTTTATCACCCAGACAAAAGATGGATCAGAAAGCACCCAGAGGACATTAACATGAGCAAACTTGAAATAGGCTTGAGCAAAACTATTGATCACATGGTGATCTGGGCTCTATAACCTTATCCACCAGTCCAGGCTCGCTCTTTTCAACCATCTGTTTCCCATACCACCAAACGTCAACTTACTTTTTTTAAAGCTTACTCACGCACCACAATGCAAAGCCTAACTACAAACTTGCATCGCGTTATTATACATTGCAAACATGCAGGCTATCATTTTCTTTATTGCACAATTCTCCTAGGTTACGTTACACTGTGAAATTCAGATGGAGAAGCATTGTCCGTGGCCATTGGCTGCTTCCCAGAGCTTGGATGCCAGCAGTGGTTTGACTATTCTCCTTCACATGCCAGGAGACAGGGTGTTGCTTATGGATGTGTTTTGGGTGCTGCTACTCTCAAAGTTGAATGAGATGTTTTGTAGCAGGGATGTGACTATGAACACCAATAGTAGCCAAACAGCTGCAAAACACAGTGCAATTTGCAGTGACAAGGGTGCTCAATCCTTCCTCCACCTGTTGCTTTTGCAACACCCTCCCCAGATGCATTTCTCTCTGATGTGGCAAATATGAGAGCTTTTCTGGATCAGGCCAAAGGCCCATCGCATCCTGTGTCTCACAGTGGTCCACCAGATTCCGCAGGGAGCACACAAGACAACAAGATTCCTGTATCCTGTTGCTACTCTGTTACATATGGCATTTTGAGGCAGGCTTCCTCTAAAACCCAGAGGTTGCATAGAGTCATCATGACTTGTATCCTATGATGCAGTGGTGTACATGGGGGTCCTGGCGCCCGGGGCAACTCTGAGTTTTCCGCCCCCAACACCCCTTGCCCCCCACCCCTTTTCCGCCCTCCCACCCGTGACCTGGAAGTAATTGCAGTGACATCATCACTGCAATTACTTCTGTCCAGCTACCTCCTCCATTCCCCCTTTGGAAAAAAGGGAATGAAGGAGGCAGCCAAGGCCCCGACAGAGCTTTCCGTGCCGCTTGTAAGTGGCACAGAGTTGTCCTTGGGAGTGGTATGGGGCTGCTGGCAGCCCCCCTGTCTGTGGAGCTCCTTCCAGCAGCCCCAGACAGCTCCAAAGGAGACCTGCACACCACTTCTAAGCGGCGCGGAAGCCTCTGTTGGGGCCCGGGAAGCCCAGAGCATCCGCTGACACTCTAGGACGCACTCTTGCTGCCTCTGGAGGTCTCTCCAGAGGCAGCAAGAGAGTGGCGCCTGGCCAGAGCGTCAGCGCCAACACTCTAGGCCACCCTCTCACTGCCTTTGGAGGCCTCTGGAGGCAGCGAGAGGCCGAGGTGCCCAGGTCAGAGCATCAGCGTGACAGGAGTTATGCTGACACTCTAGGGCGCCCCTGTCCTCTCCTCCTATAAAGGAGGAGGTGGGGGCAGCCCAGTCTGGTGCTGAGTCACTGCCGGAGAGACAGCTTCTTGTTGCCTCTCCAGGAGCACTTCTGGGTGCCCCTCCTCCATTGGGAAGAGACTTTCTTAAAGGGACAGAAGCCGGCAGAGCTGCTGGCTTCTCTCCCTTTAAAGAAAAAAGTGGACGAGTGGGAGGAAGAGGCTTGAGGAGGCACCCCTGGAGGCTCAGTGCTCAGGGCAATTGCCCCATCTGCCCCCCCAGGTATGCCAGTGCTCTGATGGACTTTTCCTCCATAAAGATGTTCAATAGAGCAAAGATGATATGGAGAGAAAGAGAGAGGAAGGAAGTTTAAATCATGCTACACCCAATTTGCCACTTCTTTCCTGTAAATTGTCATGCTTCTTTCAGCTTTGTAGCTGTTCAGCAGCAAGCAGGGTTCCCTTCTCCATATCAGGCATTGAATGGGCAAGTTCAGATGTAACTCTAAACCATGTTTTAAACCATGGTTTTTAAACCATGTTTTAGCATTACTAACCCAAGTTTTGGATTGGAATGTGTCCCCCCCTTTTCATATATGGAGGGTGGAAATTAGCAGCTTCTGCTCAGTAGTTGGCATCCTTCAGTCTCGGAAGACTATGGTGTCACGCTCTGAATGGTGGTTCTGGAACAGAGTGTCCTCTCCAGTGCGCGAAGCCTGGGTAAAGTAGGTATGGAGGATAGGCTGTTACCCATGCAGCAAATTCCCCCTCTCCACGTCGCTGAAATGGTCCAATGGAAAGGCAGAGGCCAATACGGTTGGTTCCAGCGGCGTCGCAGGAGTTGCCAGAATGTGACTGTGTTCAGCCATGAACTGCCTCAGGGACTCCGGCTCCAGATTTTGCCTTGAGGTTGACTCCTGAAGCCTTTTCCATAACTGGATGTAGCCCCAAGGCAGTGGAGGTTTGGGATCAGAGTTTTCCTTCTCTCAGATGAGCTGCCTTCCCAGGCTGACGAGTCCCATCTACCCGGTGGCTGTTTAGTCGCCTCTTACGACAAGTACAGCCAAACTGAGGGCCTATTCGTATCCCCAGCCCCCAGGGGAATCTGCTCACAGATTAGAATAAACTGCAATTTTTCATTACATTCTAATCTGGCAAACCATGGTTTCTAACCATGGTTTGTTAACAAGCCAAGACATCAAACCAGGATCTCTCTCTCTCTCTCCCTCCCTTAAAATGGAAAGAGAGTGTCCAATTTAAAACAACGGTGTGATAATGACTAACAGCCCAATCCTGAGCTCCCATGGCATTCAGCTTTTGCGGCACCGAAAACGGCTGCTGCCGGATCCTGTGCACCACGGGCGAAGGTGCAACTCGGTGGCAACTTCTCCCCTTCTTTCATCCCCTTCTCCCAGGTAAGGGGTGTAGCCCCACAATGAGGCTACCCAATTCACCGCCAACCAAAAGGTCAGCGGTGAGGTAAAGGCATTTATGTAGGGCGCCAAGCCCCACACAGATGGACAGGATCTGGTGGAGCAGAGCTCTACCACCTCCCTTTCTTTCCCCCTGACACGCCTCCCGCCACCCCATCACACCTCCTCCTTGCCCTCTCTCCGCCCTCACCCTTCACCCGCCTCCCCACTCCCCAGAATGCCTCCTCCCTGCCTCCTCCCATGCCCCAGCTTTCCTTACCATGGCACTGGCCCAGTGTTAGGCCTCACAAATGTGACTTTTGACATGTTTGCGACAGTGCGCACCAGTGGTAAGCTGGCTCATCAAGCCCAACTTTCCAGCGTTGGTGCAGCTGCAATGCAGCTCCTAGGCAGGGGAATAAACATTCCCTTGCCTTGTGGAGGCCTCCATAACTAGCCTCCCACCACAGGATGCAGCACACACCCCATTGGCATGGCTACACCAGTGCTGGAAAGTTGCATAGTATTGGACCCTAAATTATAAAAAACCCTGGGTGAATAGCATCATTTTCAGCTGGTATAAAAGATGACTTAAAACGGGGGAAGACATGAATGGTCAGAAGCAGGCAAGGTGCCACAATGAGAAGAGCTCAGTTACCACTGAACTCACTTGAAAGGATGAGAAAATCCTGGGGATCTCCATGACGGGAAGTCATCTGTGTATTCATAGATTCCTCTCTGCATGTGACACATTCTGTAGCTTACAGAAGAGAACAAAGGAGTGCAGACTTGGCATACTGTGTGCATAAGTGCTGCTGGATTGGGGCCAGCATGAGAAAATTTGCCCAGTGATCCAATTTGAATTGGACAGTCAAGATGGTGTACGGCTGTTTCTGAGGAGCTGCAGATTAATGCATAATGCACAGCTTTCAACATTGTAGTGTCATCCTACACAGAATCACTTTGATGGTATTTGTTACAGGAGTTTCCTGCAACTTTCACACACTGTAAAGCAAAGAGTATTTACAGATGCAATTAGTGCTAAAGAAATGTCTGGAGAACTCTTCTTGGGCTCAGCAATTAGTGGAAAACCTGGTGTGCCATTGTATTTTCCACACTGACTCGGAAAATGGCCTGCCGCTCTGCCCCAGTAGAACCATAGCACTGTCAGGAAGGGCTCCATAGGACCCAGCTTCTTACTTCTTTCTTTCCTCAAGTGTTAATTAAAGAGAAAGTAGCTGGGATTAGCTGGCAGGGGCAGTTCTCTGAATAGGATAGCATTTCACATTGATTATTAAATCACTGCCTTTGTGAAACAAATCCCCATATTCAAAGACAACTTTGATATTTAAAGCTGCCTTGCTAACTTCAAAAATCTGGGGCTGATTTTATAGAGGCCTATAAATAGCCATTTGACCAGTAACAGAAGAACCTTCAGCCTTTTCATTTCCTACTCTCAAGTTTACAATGTGTGAAACTCGCAGTGAATACCAGCGACAAAAGATGCAAAATGTGGCCCTTAAAAGGAGAAAATAAAAACCCTCTCTAGATCCCCCCTTTTTTAAATCTCCAAAGAAGGAAAATGAATTCTATTTGTCTGGGAAACACTTAGGGGAGGATAAATAATATGCACCAAAGGAAAACACTTTGATCATTGGACATGGTCAAATTATATTTTCAACATTATTGTGTGACTCATTGGTGCTAAGTTGATGTCAAGACAGGAGATATATAAGTGATCCTTCCCCTGCACTGAGATGCAGTAGTGGTAAATGTTTTACCTGTTGAATTTCTGCATTGCATATCACTGTTAATGATACTCCAGCACTGCCAGAAAATATAAGAACATAAGAACAGCCCCACTGGATCAGGCCAAAGGCCCATCTAGTCCATCTGCCCCAGGAGCATACAAGACAAGAGACCTGCATCCTGGTGCCCCCCCCTCCTGCATCTGGCATTCTGAGGTAGCCTACTTTTAAAATCAGGAGGTTGCACATACCCTTCATGGCTTGTAACTTGTGATGGACTTCTCCAGAAATTTGTCCAATCCCCTTTTAAAGGCATCTAGGCCAGATGCCATCATCACATCCTGTGGCAAGGACTTCCACAAACTAATTACATGCTAGGTAAATAAATATTTTATTTTGCCTGTACTAATTCTCCCAACACTCAGTTTTAGTAGATGTTCCCGGTTCTGGTGTCATTCGAGAGTGAAAAGAACATCCCTCTATCCACTCTATCCATCCCCTGCATAATTTTGTATGTCTCAATCACGTCCCCCCACAGATGCCCTTTCTAGACAGAAGAGCCCCAAACGCTGTAGCCTTTCCCAGTAAGGGTGGTGCCCCAGCCCAGTAATCATTTTAGTCGCTCTCTTCTGCACCTTTGCTATTACCATTATATCTTCTTTAAGATGTGGCAACAAAGAGAAGATAACAATCTTTGAAGGAGAGAGGATAGTCAAAATCAAGGTGTTATAAACTACCCACTCTGCCAAAGATCTCCAGCAGCTCATGGATCGTTTTAGCAAGGCCTGCCAAGATTTTGGACTGACAATCAGCCTGAAGAAAACACAGGTCATGGTTCAGGATGTGGACTCACCACCCTGCATTACAATCTCTGCACATGAACTGGAAGTTCTCCATGACTTTGTGTACTTTGGCTCAACGATCTCCGACACTCTTTCTCTCGATACCGAACTAAACAAACACATTGGTAAAGCAGCTACCACATTTTCCAGACTCACAAAGAGAGTCTGGTCCAACAAGAAGCTGACGGAACATACCAAGATCCAGGTCTACAGAGCTTGTGTCCTGAGTACACTTCTGTACTGCAGCAAGTCATGGACTCTCCACTCACAACAGGAGAGGAAACTGAACGCTTTCCACATGCGCTGCCTCCGACGCATTCTCGGCATCACCTGGCAGGACAAAGTTCCAAACAACACAGTCCTGGAACGTGCTGGAATCCCTAGCATGTATGCACTGCTGAAACAGAGATGCCTGCATTGGCTTGGTCATGTTGTGAGAATGGATGATGGCCGGATCCCAAAGGATCTCCTCTATGGAGAACTCGTGCAAGGAAAGTGCCCTACAGGTAGACCACAGCTGCGATACAAGGACATCTGCAAGAGGGATCTGAAGGCCTTAGGAGTGGACCTCAACAAGTGGGAAACCCTGGCCTCTGAGCGGCCCACTTGGAGGCAGGCTGTGCAGCATGGCCTTTCCCAGTTTGAAGAGACACTTGGCCAACAGTCTGAGGCAAAGAGGCAAAGAAGGAAGGCCCATAGCCAGGGAGACAGACCAGGGACAGACTGCACTTGCTCCCGTTGTGGAAGGGATTGTCACTCCCGAATCGACCTTTTCAGCCACACTAGACGCTGTTCCAGAACCACCTTTCAGAGCGCGATACCATAGTCTTTCGAGACTGAAGGTTGCCAAGTTTATAATGGTCATAGAGGATGTATATAATCTGAGGTCGAAGCCTCTTCCTTGCCATCCTATCTTAAAAGTGTGAGAGTATTGGATTGGATTCTGATGGCTTTGGCTTGACTGTGCTTTCCTTAAAGAAGCAATGATGTTGGAAATTATTTCAAATCTGTTGCTCCATCTGGCTGAGAATTGTCCAAATGGATTGGCAATGGCTTTTCAGGGTTTCATTGCAGTTGTTCAATTGACATCTTGTCAATGCCTATATTGGCCAGGTATTTTTTAAGGTTCTTGGGGATTGCACCTAGTGCACCAATGACAATAGGGATGGTTGCTGTTTTCTTTCCCCAAAGGTAAGAATTTGGGGGAATTTGAAAGAAATTTCTTTCAATTTCCTGTTCTTTGTATTCTGTTGTTGTTGTTTTAGAACAGTACATTCAGCTGATGTACAGATAGATAGCTGCCGCTGATGCCACCAGATGGTCCTATATAGCATATTAGGGGCTGTCACCACATGATGGTGGACAAGTTAAAAAAGAAGTCCAACTTTGGATTTTGGAAACCTGAGTTTCTTGAATCAGAAATGAGAGCTTTCCAAATATGTCCTGCTCAATTTTTTTTCAGAGACCAGAGAAGTATGGTGTCATATTGTTTTTGGGCAGATACTTTTGCTTCCCTGGGGAAGAAGGGTTTTCCTTTCTAGTCCTAATTAAAACAAGCATGTCAGGGTAATACAGGCTGTCACTGCAACCAGCTCGGATCATGATTGAGACATACAAAATTATGCAGGGGATGGACAGAGTGGATAGAGAGATGCTCTTTACACTCTCACATAACACCAGAACCAGGGGACATCCACTAAAATTGAGTGTTGGGAGAGTTAGAACAGACAAAAGAAAATATTTCTTTACTCAGCGTGTGGTTGGTCTGTGGAACTCCTTGCCACAGGATGTGGTGATGGCATCTGGCCTGGACGCCTTTAAAAGGGGATTGGACAAGTTTCTGGAGGAAAAATCCATTATGGGGTACAAGCCATGATGTGTATGCACAACCTCCTGATTTTAGAAATGGGCTATGCCAGATGCAAGGGAGGGCACCAGGATGTGGTCTCTTGTTATCTGGTGTGCTCCCTGGGGCATTTGGTGGGCCGCTGTGAGATACAGGAAGCTGGACTAGATGGGCCTATGGCCTGATCCAGTGGGGCTGTTCCTATGTTCTTATGTGCTGGTTAGCTCAACTTTGAGAAAACTGTTTGACATTTCAGGTTCTCTTGCAAACACTGGTAAATGTGGCTTTGGCCAGGTGGTGTGACATTCATTGGAGTCAACTTTCTTCAACAAAATGTACTTGGTTGCACTTTGCCAGCTTGTCACAAACACAGTTCTCCACATTTGCTCTTATTTTCTTTCTTCTGTTTGTTTCTGATTCTGGTGGTTGCTCCCCCCCCCCCCCATCCTCTTTTTGGGAGAGTTCAGGTACACTTCACCCATTACTTGTCAGGCATGCAAATTAATCATTGACACATAGAATGGTGGAATTACTCTTGCAATTAGGTCACAGAGTTAATGTCCCAATCCTATGTCCCACCAGTCTACATAATGGAGTAGATCCAACAGAGCAGGGGTGCTCAAACTTTCAACTTTAGGGATGCTGGACCTTTAACAAGTGTATAGAAGAGAGAATTTCAGCAGGTGTAGCTTGTCATCTGTGGGATGACAAGTTGCACCTGCTGCAATTCTCTCTTCTATACACTTGTTAAAGGTCCAGCATCCCTAAAGTTGAAAGTTTGAGCACCCCTGCAACAGAGTATGCCTTCCAATCTATGTTGGGAGGGGAGAACAACCACATGGCTCAGAAGAGATAAGTAAAATATATATTTTACTTACCTCCCTATAGGCCACGTGGCCACCAATGAGTCTCCTTGAACCTAAGCTAGGCATCAGTCTGGGGAGACTCAGGAGGCATATCAGGCCAGGGAAAGTGGACAGGATCCCAACATGCATAAGAGCAGCTGAGATCCACCCTTTCCTTCTTTCAGAGGCCCCATCCCTGCCTGGGTCCCCACCCCACTCCTCCCTGGCCAAGGACCTGCTCCCGCTGCAACCTTACCGTCTTCAACACAGTCCAGGTGAGCCATTGGTACGTGGGCTGGGACTCTGGCTGTTTGTGCCTGCCAGCACAGCCTACAGTATTGCGAAGGTGGTATAAAGCATGTTTGCAGCACCCAGAGAGTAAGCCGCACTGGTGGGAAAGCATGCCCCATACTACCAGTGCTGAATCCCAGAGTAGTGCCTGATAGAGCAAGTAAGCTCCTGCCAGGCGGTGCAAAGGCGGGGGAGGGTGAAACAGGGGCTGGGAGGGTGTGTAACAGAGCAGAAGAGGGCAAAGAGGTGGTGGTTCATGCCCAGGAAGATGGTGGGCTTGGCAGCACTGACATTCACCAAATCCTATTCCCCTTCTCAGGCTTGAAAGCCCGACATGGGACTTCTTGGATCTGCACCAGTGATTTAGCTGGTGCAGATCAGAGTAGTACCATTGCACAGGCTGGGGCTTTACCCGGGATAGGGGACAAATGTTCCCTTTCCCAGAGGAATCTTTTCCTAGCCAGCTTAGGATACAGCATGGGCCACAAGGTTAGAACAGGGCTGCCCATGTGGGGAAAAGCACAACATGAACGTTTTGCTTTGGGAAGTCCTCAGCAAATACCTGGAAAAAGATCAGGTGTGAAACAGATGCTTATCCAGCAACATAAATGGGGGATTCCACATGTAGAAACTCCATGAAAACTGGTATGTACTCTCTGTGTTAAGAAAATGTTTGTGCAGGTGATGGAATACAAGCTCAGCCCAGATGTTACCCACTGCATGCCTAAGGATATGTGGAAGGCATGGGATCCTGTGGATCACTCTGTGCTAGTCTTGCCTGCACCCTCCACACATTTGTCTGCAGTGACAAATTCTGAATGTGGGGAATGATTCTCCCAGTGATCACTATCACAAAATCTGTATCATTTGTGGGGGAGGGGGGAATGACTTGTGGAGAGTGATCCCAGGGGGACCCCACGCATTATTATACACATGGTGGGTAACATCAGCACAGGGCTTGTGTGCCCAGAATATTCCTCAATGCCAAAGAGTAGCTGCCCTTCAATTGGAGTCTCAAATGTGCATCAGACCCCCTGTGCAGCTTCAGATTCCAGTCATTAACATTTAAATGAGTTAAAATAGTTGAAAACGATTTTAAACTTTTTTAAAATCATAATTTCTCTATTTATTAGAGAACTGGGTTCATTCCCTCTCAGTTATCCTCTGCACATTTTGATATAAAATATCTGATATAAAAAAAAATCTGATTAATAGCCAAAGATTCAATGGTCCATTTCAGTTTTTGGCATTTGAATGAGAACAACAATGAACTTAAGGGCCACAAACTGGCTTGTTAATGCATAAGCTCTGACTCCAAACGTTTCCATGTGTCTGAAGCGGCTGTTTATGGTTAATTCTCAGGCTGAGGGTGCCACCTTCTTGTCAAGAATGATAGTAGCAATGGCTGGAAAAATAATGAAAAAAACTCACAATGGATTTCACAGTGAGTGCTTGTTGTGTCTGCCTTTTTCTGAGTTTAGCATAGATTTCTGGAGAAAAGGACAGAAGGCAGTTTAATCTGGACTATGAAGTCAATGAGTACTGAAAGTATGAGTTTGAAAGGAACTCGCTTTGGTTTATCATACTGAATTCCTCCTATGTTCCGTTTTAATTAACCGGTAATAGTATGAATTCCCATTTAAGAGCAAAATAAAAACCAAACAATTTCATAATTAAGAAAAGCCCATTTTGGTTTGGGATTAAAAAAATTGAATAGGTCTTATAAATGTTTAAGTTGCAGTTTGAGAGTTTTGCAGTATTTTGCTAAGAACACAAGATGGTGAATGATATTAAATGCACCATATGTGAAACCTGGGGGGAGGGAGGGCAAGCCAACATGTGCAATTACTGTATGGTGACTAATCCATAAAACCACTTAAATCTGTGAATGTGCTGGGACTAATGGGACAAGTGGCAACTTGGAATCAAGAGTTATGCTGTCTGCTCTCCAGCTTACCTTGTGTACTGTGAGGCTCTCAAGCTCCATGCACAAAATGCTAAACAGTTTACAGAGTTTAATGTCTCAGTTTACAGAGTTTAATGTCTATCACAGACAAACAAATAAACTAAACCTGTCCTTTCTGGAGTGTCTCTTGGCTCTTCAGGTGTAGTACATAGCCTGAGATGGAAAAGCCCAGCAGTTCCCAAACTGTGGGTCGAGATCCATCAGTGGATCATGACCAAATTTTTGGTGCATTGTGAAACTGACAAGGTAGATGAAGCTGTGTGTATCAAGGGTTAAATAAGCTGCAGCTTGGGTGGGGGAACACAGCTGCCCAATCACCATTATAGCCATACTCACTGGCACTCATAAATCAGGTGGCAGAAGCAACTGAAAGGAAAATGAGCCAAACATGCTCATTTACTCATGAGTAGGTCACCTTGCCTCAGCTCTTATCAAAAGCCAGGTGAAGGGGAATGCAAGGCAACCAGAATGGTCCCAATCCAGTGAATGTGGAGTTCAACAAATGCCCCAGAAGTAAAATGCTACCATAGTAAAAAGAATAAAAGCAGAGGCTTGAGTGGCTAGTAAAGAGAAACTTTTTTTTAGACTTGTAAAGTTGACTGGTGGGTCCTGATAGAGTGTAATTTCAAGAAGTGGGTCCTAGTGAAAAAAGGCTTGGGTACCACTGGACAAGCCCATAACTATTTGAGTGCCAAGATTGGAATAGGGGTTGAAAGATGGAATGCTAGGTCAACCAGCATGATGATAATGTAGTTAGTGGTTTGTGACTTAGACCTGGAAGATCCAAGTTCAAATCTCTACTCCTGGAAGTAGAGAAACATCCTGGGTGACCTTGGGCCAGTCTCTCTCTCTCTCTCTGGCTCACCTACCTCACAGGGTTGTTGTAAGGATAAAAGGAGGGGAAGAACTATGTATATCTTCCTGAGCTCCTTGGAGGAAGGGCAGTCTAAGATGTGAAAAATGAATAACTAAAATAAACTGCTTTATGAACTTTTTTTTGTTGAAAAGTGATATATAAATATGTGTAAGAAATAAAAATGTATCCATCACAAGTTTAACCATCGCCTCCACCACTGGTGATGATGGAGGCAGGGATGTCACCATCAGCACTGTATGGGTATGCAGTTGCCAACTGATTGGCAGTTTTTGCTGATAGCCACAGCCTGTGCCCTCACTGGGAACTACTGACCAGTCAGTGGCAGCATACTTACATTGTGTTTGCTGTGAGGAATGCTGCTTCTGTTGCAGTCTCCACTGTTACAGGTAAGGAAGGAGTTCTTCTTTTCCTGCAGAGGTGACTGGTGGTTTCTCCTAGCAAACTCTTTGACTAGCTGCCTCTGATATTAACTTTGGCCAAAACCCTAATGAGAGCCCAATTATTTATTTATTCAGCTATTTTCAAATTGTTATGCCACTTTTCCTCCAAAGAGCTCAGAGCGGTGTACATAGTTCTTCCCCATCTTTTGTCCTCACAACAACATCTGTGGGGTAGCTGAGGCTGAGATATAGTGACTGGCTCATGGTCATCCACAAATGGATGGCTGTGCAGGGATTTGAACCTGGATCTTCTAGGTATACATCCAACTCCCAAACCACTAAACCAGATTGGGAGGCTTTGCAGGGGAAAGGGGTTTTATATTACATTACCTCCTCTGTAAGCCTCCTGCTCAGCAATAGACCAGCGCAGCTCTTTAGCACTTTAGCTGAAGCATGCCAAGTAGAGAAAGAGGCTGCTGAAAGGAAGGATGAGATCCGGTATGCACCATTGCCTCTGGATCCCTCCCACAGCTTCCTTATCCCTTCTTCCTCCCCCCTCCCCACCTCATAAGAACATAAGAACAGCCCCACTGGATCAGGCCATAGGCCCATCTAGTCCAGCTTCCTGTATCTCACAGCAGCCCGCCAAATGCCCCAGGGAGCACACCAGATAACCTGGTGCCCTCTCTGGCATTCTGACATAGCCCATTTCTAAAATCAGGAGGTTGCACATCAGGAGGCTTGTAACCCGTAATGGATTTTTCCTCCAGAAACTTGTCCAATCCCCTTTTAAAGTCATCCAGGTCAGATGCCATCACCACATCCTGCGGCAAGGAGTTCCACAGACCAATCACATGCTGAGTAAAGAAATATTTTCTTTTGTCTGTCCCAACACTCAATTTTAGTGGATGTCCCCTGGTTCTGGTGTTATGTGAGAGTGTAAAGAGCATCTCTCTATCCACTCTCCTTCCCATGCATAATTTTGTATGTCTCAATCATGTCCCCCCTCAGGCGTCTCTTTTCTAGGCTGAAGAGGCCCAAACGCCGTAGCCTTTCCTCATAAGGAAGGTGCCCCAGCCCCGTAATCATCTTAGTTGCTCTCTTTTGCACCTTTTCCATTTCCACTATGTCTTTTTTGAGATGTGGCGACCAGAACTGAACACAATACTCCAGGTGTGGCCTTACCATAGATTTGTACAACAGCATTATAATATTAGCTGTTTTGTTCTCAATACCTTTTCTAATGAACCCAAGCATAGAATTGGCCTACTTTACTGCTACCGCACATTGGATTGACACTTTCATCGACCTGTCCACCACCATCCCAAGATCTCTCTCCTGATCTGTCACAGACAGCTCAGAACCCATTAGCCTATATGTGAAGTTTTGATTTTTTGCCCCAATGTGCATGACTTTACATTTACTTACATTGAAAGGCATTTGCCATTTTGCTGCCCATTCTGCCAGTTTGGAGAGATCCTTCTGGAGCTCCTCACAATTACTTCTGGTTTTCACCACTCTGAAAAGTTTGGTGTCATCTGCAAACGTAGCCACCTCACTGCTCACCCCTGTCTCCAGGTCATTTATGAAGAGATTGAAAAGCACCGGTCCCAGGACAGATCCTTGGGGCACACCGCTTTTTACCTCTCTCCATTGTGAAACTTGCCCATTGACACCCACTTTCTGTTTCCTGGTCTTAAACCAGTTCTCAGTCCATGAGAGGACCTGTCCACTAATTCCCTGACTGTGGAGTTTTTTCGGCAGCTTTTGGTGAGGGACCGTGTCGAACGCCTTCTGAAAGTCCAGATAGATAATGTCCATGGGTTCTCCCGCATCCACATGCCTGTTGACCTTTTCAAAGAATTCTACAAGGTTAGTGAGGCAAGACTTACCCTTACAGAAGCCATGCTGATTCTCCCTCAGCAAGGCCTGTTCGTCTATGTGCCACCCCCACTGTTGCTTTACCTGTTCTGGCAGGTGTGACGGGATCTGGTTACACCCTGTAGGCACTGCTGCCTCTTGGGGCAGTGATCCCAAAATGGATATTGCTGCTGTAATCTGCACTCCATTTTGTGACAGTGGAACCAACTTCCACTGTTGTAAAATGCTATGGCCAGCAGCCCAGACTGGCATAGGATTGGGTGGTGAGCGAGGTCACTGTGCTCCACTTTAACTTTATGCTGCTATTAAACACCTGCATGTTGTTTTGGACATTTGATGTGCTCATTCATAGCTCCCGCCATGTGCTGGATATGATCATAGATGCGTAATTCACAGGGAGCTTTATTCCATGATGGTCCCCTGCCCATCCACATGGTTGATGGTACGGGGGGGGGGGTGCTGTTCACAGCCTGTATAATTTTATTTCTTTAAATTACAATAATTTCATCTTGCATCTTTTCTGCAGATGCTGGGTAGCTTGCCATACAAACCATAAAAACAACACACCAGTGAAAACAAATGACACAATTAGAAACAGAAAGGAAAAACAGAATTGGAAAATGGGGAAGCCAGAGCCAATGGAATCTTCATAATAACTATATGAAGGACTCCCACACAAGGCATGTATTCAACTGGTGTTGAAACAGCAAGGGAACCTGCCAAACTTTGCAAGGTGGAGAGTTCCACAGAATGGGGGACACCACAATGAAGGCTATGCTGTGGGTAGCCAGCCACCTGCTGCACTTCAAAAGGAGGTGGTACCTACTAGAGGATTCACATTCAGCAGTGGCAAGTCATATTATAGCATATTTCTCAGCTGCTGCAAAATCTAGCAGTTGCTCAGAGCTAATGGCCCAATCCTATTGACCGCTGGAGTGCACGATGCAGGGTTGCTGGTGCAGCATCCACTGCATCCAGTGTGATGATTGGGGACCAGGCCAGAGAGGAGGGTAAAAAAAGAAAACTGTCACTTGCCTTTCTGGCTGCTGCATGGTCCTCAACTGGACTCCTCAGAACTATGCCAGATCTGTAGCTGGCATAGCTCTGAGGACACTGCCCGGGGCATGGCAGGCCAGGGTTGGGGTTCTGGATGCCAGGGCCATCCATTGAGACCTTACAGCAGTTGTCCAGGCTTAATTTATAAATCTAGGTGATTGCCTTACAGTGGCTATACCACTGGTCTATTTAGCAGAGTGTTAACCACTCTGCATGGTGGTGACTTTTCAGAACTGTATGCAGAGGACTTCTTGACCCTCTCGCTATGATCCTTTTAAAAATGATAGTCCTGGAATTGAATCTGAGTTCTTACACATACCACTGTGCTGCGGTCCACTCTATAAAGGTTTGCCCCCCAAGCCCCAAAGCATGGAGTTCTATGGGAACTGAATCCAGAACTTTGTCACAAACAAAGCAAGGATCATGCTCCAAAACCAACAAGCCTGGTCTATAATTTGAACCAGGAGGACCCCCTTGGTGCTTCGCCTCATTGTCCAGTTCAGTGGGGCATAGTCCTGCAGCATGTCAAGGAAGGCAAGAACAAAATCCTTCCAAGAATGTGACACAGTGTTTTACAAGAGCTGACATCAGGCATGTACAAAATGGCCTCCCTCTCCCCATGTTAACAACAGTCAGCCCTCCCACATCTGGGATTAGGAGAAAGAGCTTTCTTGGCAATAGACTTGACTTCAGGCAAGTTTATGCCCTGACACATTTCATTTTAGAAATGAAGGCCTGGCAGTTGGCAGACTTCCAGAGCTATTTCCACCAGTAAATAAAGGATAAGGTTTAGCCCTCATTTACCAGTGGAGATGCCTCTGAAAATATATTTCCTTCCTGTTCCATCAGTAAACTAGCATTGATGCAGCCAGCCTAATAATTTAGCTGCCTTTAATATAATCAGAATGGCAACCCCTTCCAATTTCATTACTTAAAAAAATAGAGGGGGGAAATCTTTTCTGTATCTCACAATCATATTTGTCTCAATGAAGCATAAGCATGCATAACTGGCTGTTTCGTAACATCTGCTTTTCATTCTGATAACAGGAAAACGGTCCATTTTCCATGACAAAAGAGGATTCTGGTGTGGTGTATTCATTTATCTGTCACGCTTGGCAGCATTTTGATCTTCATTTGTCCTGCCTCTGTGAAATAATCTCTGAATTATTGCTTTTTGGTGATGCAAGCAAATAAGTCTATCTATAAATAAACCACAGGAAGGGCAGATTCACAAAAGTTCACTGTTACCAGCAATGGTTTTTTAAAGCACATGTAGCATGCACAGATGGAGGCAAGACACACTTATGTGGAGAAACCCAATGTAACGGCCAAGGGAGCAAGTGTATAGGTTGGTGGTGAAAGGAGATGAGGGTGAAGGTGTGCCAACATTTAATTACACTGCTCAAAAACCAAAAAAAGGTCTAAACTGGGCCTAACTGCAGGCCCAAACCTATCCAATTTTCTAGTGACGGTGCAGCTGTGCCAATGGGACATGCACATCATGTGGTAGGGCAGCAGTCACAGAGGCCTCCTTAAGGTTGGAGAAGGAGTAGAGTGAAGAAGGGGGACATAGGGCCCAATCATGCAGCCATACCAACAGGATGCACTGCATCCAGTGGGAGGCACTCACTGAGACCTCCTTAACATACCTTGGGGCTGCATTATAACTGCGTTGGTGCTGGAAAGTTGGATCGGATTGGGCCCTAAGTGGGCTTGCTAGAGGAACCCAGGAGAAGAAAGGGAAGGTTTTGGGGTGTCAAGGAAAAAAGGGGGAGGAGGAGAACAAAGGAAGACAGTGGGAGAGAAAGGAGAAAGGTTCATACCATTTGGGCAGTGGTAAACAGCTGTGGCTGGGAATGACTCTCTGTACCCTGAACTGAGGACCTCAGGCAAGGCTACATGCAACGGGTGAGCCTAGGAACAGGCCATGAATAGACTTCACCCACGTGCAGTGGGGGAGCTAGTACCTCCCACTGAATACACACTCTTGGCCAATTCTCCTAACCGCCAAAGGAGATCACAAGAGGCAGATGAGATTCCTCTTGTTCTGAGGACTTGCTTGATCAGTCAAGGGAGTTGGAAAAGGAAATATGAAACTGATCATGGGCCTCCAACTAGAATGTACAAAAATCAGAGAAACCTTCACATATGCATACACATGCATACAACATTCCAAGAAAGGAAATGACAGAGACAGTCACTAGGTGTGCCATCACTTTGACTTCACAGGAGGCAACAACAGGAAAGGCTGGCAAAGATTTGGTGCGTCTTTGGCGAGGCTGCTCTGTGGACCAATGTGACCTATCCTGTTTCTATGAGGCTTCAGAGCTCAAGCAGAAACTCCATGCAGTGGGGTCACTAGGGTTTTTA
This sequence comes from Tiliqua scincoides, assembly GCF_035046505.1. Lineage (NCBI taxonomy): Eukaryota > Metazoa > Chordata > Lepidosauria > Squamata > Scincidae > Tiliqua > Tiliqua scincoides. Next base: position 259,657,108 of record NC_089821.1, on the reverse strand, counting down.
TCACTCAGTGCGGGAGGCCAGCACGCTACCCCTATGATGGACCTCCTCCCATGCAATGGACAGGGCAGTGACCCAGGAGATGGGCATGGTGATGGACCATTGCCCCGCTGTTTTTTTGACCATATCTTTTGGTAGAACACAGATATTTCAATGTGGTTTTTTTTCCATAACATTCTGCTGTAAATTACACATTGAATGGTATGTATCATAATGGTATCATTCCTACAAACTGCGATTTTAGCTATTTTGGTCAATAGTGGGCATCACCCCCCTGTGCACGTCACCCGGTGTGGCTCACATCCCCTGCACCCGCCTAGTGATGCCACTGACTCCATGCCGAAGAGATAGGAACATACCAATTTTGCTTATAGTAAGGCCATTGGTCCCTCTAGCTGGGTATTGTCCACTCCAGCTTGCAGCAATTTTCAAGCAGAAGTCTTTCACAGTCCTACAATGTGAGGTTTTACGGTTGATGGAGATATGGCATGGTCTGTGTGCAGAACATGTGCTCTACCACTGAGTGATACCCTCTTCAGGTCATACATGCAAACAGTGGACATGGCTGAGATCTATGGTTAGGGCCGACCCTGTTCATAGTTTACTTGCACTGCCTTGCTTTCTTTTGTGCTAATCAAATACATCTGTTTTCTGTCCAAAGGTATCTTCTGACATTGTTGCCAAACTCAAACAATTGAACTTTGAAAAGTAAGAATGGTATGTCGGAGGTGGTCGCGGATGTTTGATTGTTTATTTGTTGTTTAAGCCCCTCACATTTCATAAGTCATCTAAAAATAGAAAGACAAATGTGGAATTGGCTGGAGCAGTTCTTTTTAACTGAAGAAATATGTTCTCTGCACCTTGGGGACTGAAGTGGGACAGCCAAGGGTGTAACCTGGTGTACTATTGCTGGTCGAGATGGTTATTTATTGGTCTTCTGATAAAAATACACTCTTTGCAGAAAGAAGAGGATTTTTCTTTTAAATTTTTGGTAGAGTACAGTACTTCTTGTAACTTCCCCTAATAGAAAACTGCTTATATTGTTAATTTTCACATTATGAATTTTGGGACTATTTCAGAATTGGAAAAATAGGATTGAAACTATGGGTGTGCTTGTCCTTGACTTTCCTTGTGAGACTAGTGTACTTATGCATCCTGGCATCAAATTCCATATTCCTTAGGTAATGGAATAGGCATTAAAAAGAGAGTGAGAAATATTATACAACTGCAGCAAAAAGTGGAAATGTAAGGATATGACTGTTCTTCCTTATTTCATCCATTTTGTATTTGTATTATGTTCTGTGTCATGTTGCCTGAAGGAAGCAAAATATTCTTATACATTCCAGTTCGATTCTAAACAGAAAAGTTAAAAGGGCAGCCCATGGAAAAGACCCAAATTAATGAACAGAAAAATAGCAAAGTTTTGAAGAAATGAGAAACTATATACCATTTGACTATGTACCATCTAGGAAGAAGGGTCAGTGGTTTCCTGTATAGGTTGAAGCTGTGGCACCCATCAGCTTGAACAGCTTGGTGAGAAAGAACCATAGAGCATTGTTTCCCCCATTCATTCCCCCATTCATTTCAATATTTTATTTTTAATATATTAGACTTGATGCTATCATGGTATGTGACTGCATTTGGGGAAATGTGGCAGATCTGTACTTATAACAGGCTACTATGTATATGCTTTTAACAATGGTAATAAATGGGACTTACTCCTGGGAAAGTGTGGGTAGGATTGCAGCCTAGGATTGTTAAAAATTTTCCTGCTTGATGATGCACTTCTGGTGATGACATCATTTCTGGCGGGTCCTAACAGATCCTCATTCTAAAAAGTGGTCCCGGTACTAAAAGTTTGAGAACCACTTCCATAGAGACTTGCTGGACCTTGGAGAGAGATGTCCACAAATAAGACTACGGCAAGCAAACAAGAAGCTGAACTGAACTGAAAACTGAATCACATGTGGACGTTGCTTTGGTTAGTAGTCTGGCTTCAATAGGGAAAAAGTCTTGTCAATGTTAAATGCATTTACTCCTGTTTGTTTTCTTACCCCATATGTTTCCTCCCAACTGCCCTAAAACTGCTGTTTCCTTATAACGGAATTCTTTTTAAACTTCTAGTATGCATTTATTGTTGTTGTTTGTCTTCCTTGGGTTCTGAGTCTGCACGACCACCGAGCGGTGGAGCTCCAGCAGCTGCCCAGTGCTAGCCCAGAACCGGCCAGCTCTGGGCTAGCACCGGCGCTCGCCCAGCAGTAGGGCCTGCAAATGTGCCTTATGGCATGTTTGCAACAGTGCATGCCGGCAGTAAGTTGGCGCGCACTGTTCAGGATTGGGCAGTAACTCAGTACAAGGCAACCTTATTAGTATATGTCTGTTTTTGCTTTAGTAGTGTGCAGGGTGACCAGTTCAATCTCTAAGGGCCACAATGTCTATATCCCATCCCTTGATGTGCTCGCCTCCCCTCACACACACACACAAATCACAACTCTCAAAATAATCAGATGTTCAGCTCTCTGTCAAAATGAAGGCAAATGACATCAGACTGTTTTTATGATCTACAATGAATTACAGTATAACTCTTTTGAGAACTTACATTTACTGCTGCTGCTGTCATACTTCCGCTTAGAAGGCAAAATACATTGAAGCTGCTTTATGACTAGTTTGGGGGAGAAATGCTCTCTCTCTCTCTCTCTCTCTCTCTCTCTCTCTCTCTCTCTCTCTCTCTGTGCGTGGACTAGCAAAAGAGAAAAAGACATGGCTGGGGAATCTCTGAACCAGAGCACAGCCCAACTGTTTGATAGTTCTCCAACTCATTGCCATTACACTCATGCCCCTGCCCCCAAAAAACCAAGCAGAAGAAGAATCTAACCCCATTACTTCCTCAACTTGCTCCTTCCCACTCAATCCTTTCCCACAAAACCAGAAGTGTGAGATGGCACTTCCTGTTTTATTTAGAGGGACTTATGTTACTTATTCCTTCCTATGTTAGGAAGGAATGAGATGAGTGGATAGGGAAACTAGCGCTACTGCATAGTGATTTCAGTGAAGGCAGCAGCAATCTGCTCTCCTACCCACTCCGCCCATTCCTTCCTTGCATAGCCCCTTTAAACAAATCAGAAAGTGTACTTATTTGCTTAAAGAGATTGTGCAAAGAAGAAGGTGATTGGGTAGGGAAGTACATCAATGCGTCTCTGTCCATAGTGGGCTGGAGGAGGTGGTTGGAGACTTGGGTTGAAGGGCACCCCAAGTCTGTTGCTCCACCCTGCCACCCGCAGTTTGATGTGAACCATGCTGTTTGTATTATGGATAGGCCAGCTGTTAAATAGTGGGTCCATGCGAATTAATGAAGGCCAGGAGATAACAGCTCAACACATTTATTTCATCTTCAGAACAGAACCTGGCAATGAAACACAAGGCAAACACCCCTTGCTTTATACCCCTTAGTTCTGGCCAGAATCCCCACGATTGGTGCTGTTGAATCATTCTCAGTCCACCTGATTGGCAGGCTAAACTAGAGAGCCAAGCAGACGGGTAGGATCTCAATCCACCTCCTGATCGACCAGCCATAAGACTGGGCCAATTGGTTAGGCAGGATTTCGATCCTGTATAACTTCTACATTAAACTTGCATATGTAACACCAGCCATAAGGGCAACAATCCCTTGACACTGCAGATATGTTTTCTGTATGTTCAAATGGATTTTAAAAAAATGATATAATGTTTAGTACCAGGGCTGGCACATCCATGAGGCAGGTGTCTCAGATTCCAGTTTGCCACCTCTGTCTGCCCACTCGCCTCCACTGCTCTTCCCTCTCCTATTCTGGAGCAAAAGTGTGGGGGAGAAGAGAGTGATGGGCTACAGCATTGTCACAATTCTCTGTCTAAGGAGAGAAAAGAGGTGATAGGATCCTTGCGCATGGTGGTGCTGCTGATATCCCTCCCTCTCCTCCTTGCCCCCTGCCCTTTCCCTTCCCACCCCAAATTTCCCTGCCCTTTCCCTCCCTGGCTTGCAGAACCTTCACAGGCTGCTGCAGCACATGCCACTGGCCATTTGTAGCAGTAGCCCGGAATCACATGACGGTGGCCAGGTTTTCGTGCCGCCTTAAAGGGCCGTGTGCTACTGGAACACTACGTCTGATAGGATTGGGGTCTCTGTTAGATATTTCAGCTTTTGCCTTCATCAGTAACACAGCCGGATTTCAAGCTAGGCATGGATAGCCAAGGCACTAGTTCTAGAAATGCAAGGATGGAGAGAATTATCAGGGAGGTGGCATCTGCTATATAAATGCAAGGGAGTTTAAAGAGGAAAAAAAAAAGAATTAAAATCATGTGCAAGTTTAAACATCTTCCAAGCTAGGCCTTGGGCTGTTAGATTGTTTGGATTGCATATCCAGATGTTTTCTGTTACTTCTAGAGTCCCAGGGGTAGATGGTTTTTCTATCAGAAAGGTTTCCAAGTCTGAATGGTTCTGGTCATCTCAAGTGAACTGTCAGGTTATTCAGGTTTTTCCTTGTGATGACTGACTTGGATTACTAAAACCAGTAAGAAGATCCGGAGTTTTCCGAACATGATGCTCATGGCATCCAGCGCATTTGCATTATGTCAGATTTATAAATACAGTGCCAGGATGACATGTGATTTTCTGTTGCGTGTAATGGCTCTTGCCGGTCATTCTACTTTGGAAGCAACAGTCTCCCAAGGAAGGTCCAATGTTTGGGAAGACTGGGTTCACAACAATGCGAATCAGGATTTATGGTAGGCAGTTCTAAATCTGACCCACATATATAAAGCAGAACTGAGTAAAAGATTCTGGAAATGGTAGAATGGATTTTACCATTTCAGACAAGTGGGGAAAATAGTTTTGAATGCTCTCCCATATATGTTTTTTTTTAATCCTTCCTGCAAATAGGAAAACTAATCTAGCAAGAAACAGCAGAACATAAAAACATAAGAAGAGCCCTGCTGAATCAGGCCAAAGGCCCAGCTGGTCCAGCTTCCTGTACGTCACAGTGGCCAACAAGATGCCTCGGAGAGCACACAAGGTGCTTAAGGTTTAAGGTTAAGCTTTAAGGTTATTTAAACACTTTATTTCTTAGTAAGAAATTTACGGTGCAATCCTAACCACCACTACCACCGCCGTGAGCCGGCACAGCCATCTCTGCACTGGCTCTGAGTGTCACAAATGTGCCATAAAGCATGCTTGTGCTTACTTGGGAGCAGGCAGTGTTGGCACAAAGACATGTGCCAGCCTGCCAGCATTGGATCCACTCCCTGTTCCGGCCGGCACAGGTAAGTTTGCTCTAGGTAGAGCGGGGGTGGGAGAGAGCGGCGGGAGCATTTTTGGGCAGGGGGTGGCGGAATAGCAAAGGATCACGCCCAGAAGGGGTTGGTGGTGGTGGCAACGCATGCTGCATCCTAACCCCTGCTCCTGGACCAGACATGCCTACATGGGCTTCCCAGATTTGTACCAGCTAAATAGCTGGCGCAGATCCGAGAAACCCCAGAGGGACGGCTAGGGCTAGGGACGGCTAGGGACTCCGGGTAAAGGGAGAAATATTCCCTTACCCTAAAGTAACCTCTATCTGCCTCCTAACCTGCATAGGATACAGAATAGTCTGGCTGTGCCAGTGCATGTTAGGATTGGGCTGGCAGTAGAACAGTGCTTACATAGGTTTCATTATATGTTTGTGAGTAAAAAGGGCTACAGACTTGTCTGGAAAACTGAAAATTCAGAGAGAAGGCCTGAAGCAGTAGTGTCCATTCCCTCCCCCCAATTTTCCCAATACTGCAGACTTTCATGGAATATTCTTAAGTGGAGGTGATACTGGCTCCTTCCCCGACACACCCACACACACACCCTGCCCCGTCTACAACACCTATAAGACTGGGTTATTTGTTGTGCTCTTACACCGATGGCTCGTTTCAGTCTATTTATTATTTGATAGCAGTAGGGGAAATGGCCACGCTCATTCTACACAGAGCATATTTGCTTCCTGAACAGCAGATGTAAGATTTCTTTAACAGGCTGTTCTTTGCATTAGCAAAGATTGCATAACTTTTTATAGTTTGCTGACTGAGATGCAGGTTTATTTATGTTCTTCTGTTTGGATTAGACAAAAGTTCAGGCAGAGTTCCACTGCAACAATTAGTCAACACACTGTCACCAGGCGAGGAAAAAGGGAAAGCAGGGCGATGCCCTTAGAACTTGTACATGAAATGCATTTTGAGAGAGATTTGTTTTTTTTTAGCCTGCTTGGAGGGGCATGATGAATGTTGTGGTGCTTTTGTTGTAATGCACACAAGCCCATTGAGCAGTGAGTTCATTGGCCACCAGGATCACTTCTTTCATCAGCAAATAATTCAAAGGTTGCTTCACGGTTAGGACTGCAAGTCGCATTTTGGGAGGCCAGTTCAGGGAGGACGTAAATTCCGTTTGCAAAGTTTACTAATTTACAATGAACTTGGGATTATGTGGTGAGGGGGGGACAACAAACCATAAAGACAGAAAGCATTCTGTTATTACTGCTGCTTCCAAGATCCTAAGGTGACAAGCAAAGTCTTTGGGTTAGCAGCTAATAGCAATCATGATCAGGCATTTCCAGTGGTTGTTTTTATTTTTACAGTATATAGATGTTAAAATCTAACTCTTGCAACTTGGTAAAACATTTTGAATTCAGGAGTTTTCAATGGGTTGGGAATGGACAACAGACTGCTCTGGAATATATTCAAAATTGTATGGAAAAATGTGTAAACATCAATATCCTGGGGATTCAGTTCCAGAAACCACCACAAATACTGAAATCTGCAGATTCTGCGGTTGCCATTTAAATGTCTTATTGATTGATTTGGTTTAATATGATTTTTGTCCTGGTTTTTTCTCCAAAGGGTACCCCCCCCCCCAAAAAAAAAGCACCAAAATTGCATTTCTTACCTTTGTGCAGTAAAACTGCATGGTCCAAGCCTTGCAGGGCTAAAAATAGTCCTTGTATTAGGTACTTCATTATCTGAATTTATTATGCATCATTCTGTAGTTCAATTGAAGCAAGAGGTAAAGGGGTTACCTTAGCTAGACTAATAGTCTATCTAGCCCAGTATTGTGTACTCCAAATAGCGGTGGCTCCCCAAAATCTCTGGCAGAGTTCTTTCCCAGCCATGCAATCTGAGATCCTTTAACTGGAGATATCAAACTTGGAACTTGGAACTGGGCAGGAGGTCTGGTCTAGAGGGTAGAGCCTCTGTCTGCCTGAAGATAACATCCACAAGGTCGCCAGTTCGAGGCCACCGGCACCGTGCGACCTTGAACAGCTGACAAGCTGAAGCCGAGCAATTCCATCTGCTCTGAGCGTGGGAGGATGGAGGCCAGAATGTGAAGCCAGATCGGAATGAAACACCTGAATGTAGTGGTTCTTGAAAGAAAGAAACTTCTTTCAAATTGTAAAAATCCCTATTTAATAAGGGATTTAAATAAGCCTGCCTATGTAAACCGCCTTGAATAAAGTCTTGAATAAAGACCAAGAAAGGCGGTATATAAATACCTGTTATTATTATTAACTTTGGTCATTTTATAGCCAAACATGTTTGGATGGGCCCCAGGATACACGTGCAAATGCCTTTGCATTACATTCACATATTTCAGAAAGATACAAGATGATCTTGCTGCTTTTGTTTCCAGATATCTTAAGTAGAATTTGTTCTTGATTATCAAAATATATGTAAGACCAAAAATATAAGAAGGAAAGATGAATGTGTGCTTTAAATAAAAGGCAAAAAGTAGATATGCATGTCTGTGTAGATACCCTTTGTGCATATAATGTAGCCAATGAAACATGAAAGCAATTCTGTAAGAAACCCTGTAACTCATGCTTACTTACTTGGATGTCAGTTCCACTACAATCAATGGATTGTACTCCTAAGAAATCTTTAACCTATACACATCCAAATATTCTGCTATAATCCCTTGGGATGATGATGGTTTGTAAGACTCAGATTTGAATTTCCTTGCTTTTGTTTGGGTGTAACACAATTGTAACTTTGCTTCAGTGTAGGTTTATGTTAAGAAAATATTTAACATCTTTTCCCTTTGGGTTCATTATGGAAGACAATTTGAACCTGTATAAATCCTGGGAGTTTTACTGCTTGATTAAAAACATCTTCCCATTCCATATGCTGTTGGGAAACAGATTTCTCCAAGGGTTAATTAACAGCCTTTACACATTCTGTATTTAGCTCCGGGTACAAAGCCAAAACATAAATAATGTCTCAAGCGGAAACAGGAGGTACAGATGGTTTTTAACTTTGGGTCTTAGTTCACTGAGACTAGCCAGAAATATGTATTGCACGTAACTGGAAGTATGTCTTGGTAAGGAGACTGATGTTATACAGTTCTATTTAAAATAAAATGCTCTATCCCTTGTGTAGCTTTTAATGCTATCTTTCAATTATAAGGGTTACTGTCCTAAATACGTGCATTGGAATTTCAGTACTGAACCAGAAAAGCTTATGGCTGTGGGCTTGCTGACTCCGAAAGTTGTAAGTGTCCAACATGAAACCAAATTGGCAACTGCTAAGCCACTGAGGTCCTCTTCTCATATTTGCAGCGTGGGTCTCCTTCCCAAGTTGTGAAGGTAATATAGGTTCTCAGATTATCATAGCCAGAGGCAACAGCACTCATAGTTAAAATCTCTGGGTATACCGGCCATAAAATTCCAAAACAACTAGCTTTGTTGCATGAATTAAAATGCAATGTTTCATACTACAATCACTGTAGACATCATCAGGCATCCAAAGGCAAACTCCATGGAATGGTGGAGTTTGCTTTGGATGCCTGATGATGTCTACAACTGATAAACCCTGAAGAGCCACTACCAGTCTGTCAGTGTCGACAGTACTGAGCTAAGTGGACCAGTGGTCTGGCTTGGTATATGGCGGCTATTCATATTTGTACAAAGGAAATGGTGTGGCATAGGACTGTGAATCGTCACCCACAATATGAGTCTCAAGTTCATCCCACAGCATCTAGAGGTAGAACTCAGAAAGAACTCTCTTTGAAGAACTTGGAGTTTCAAAGATAGTGTAGTGACAATACTGAGCTGGATGGAAGAACCATCTGGCATATTAAAACAGCAGCATCGTATGTTCATATCACCTATACACCTATTTAGGGCTTCTCTGGCATGGAAAAGGGCCATGCTGCAGCAGGACTGCACTGTGAACCGGGGCCTTCAGAAATCAAAGCGAGCCGGACGGATATGGGAATAATAATGCTGACCCAGTGATGTAACGCTATGGAGGTGTGTGCAAAGCAGTGAGTACCATTGCTGCCTGGAATAGCTCTGACAGTGAGTGGAAGGGGCCACTTAGCCAATGTGTTGCAGTGCCTGCAGTACTTACCACGCCAACGGCTACAACACTGTGCTGACCTACCTTGCCTCGTAAGGCACAACTTTCAACTAAGCTAAGCGCAACTCCCAGGCACACATTCTGGACTGCAAAGTGCTTGACCCTTCTCTCTCTTTCTACAGCCAAAATGCAAAAAAACAGGAAGTGACGGGGTACATGGTGCACTGTATAAACACAGTGGTGGTGCAACTGGCTTGGTCACATGTTGTGAGGGTCTGTTTTAAGTACTACATGCAGTGGATGCCGTTTTCCCTGCAGTAAGTATTATGATGGTCAGGCTTCATTCAAAAGCAACAGTGTAAGTCAAGCTCCAGTGTATTCTTGGCATCACCTGGCAGGACAAAGTTCCAAACAACACAGTCCTGGAACGTGCTGGAATCCCTAGCATGTATTCACTGCTGAAACAGAGACGCCTGCGTTGGCTTGGTCATGTCGTGAGAATGGATGATGGCCGGATCCCAAAGGATCTCCTCTATGGAGAACTCGTGCAAGGAAAGCGCCCTACAGGTAGACCACAGCTGCGATACAAGGACATCTGCAAGAGGGATCTGAAGGCCTTAGGGATGGACCTCAACAAGTGGGAAACCCTGGCCTCTGAGCGGCCCGCTTGGAGGCAGGCTGTGCAGCATGGCCTTTCCCAGTTTGAAGAGACACTTGGCCAACAGTCTGAGGCTAAGAGGCAAAGAAGGAAGGCCCATAGCCAGGGAGACAGACCAGGGACAGACTGCACTTGCTCCCGGTGTGGAAGGGATTGTCACTCCCGAATTGGCCTTTTCAGCCACACTAGATGCTGTTCCAGAACCACTTTTCAGAGTGCGATACCATAGTCTTTCGAGACTGAAGGTTGCCATTACATAAGTCAAGCTCCAAGTCAGTAAAAGCTTAGAACTTTTAGAAACATTTATAGGAAAACTTTGATACACAGTAGTAAAACCTTTGGGGAGGGGTTGTAACTCTGTGGTTGAGCACCTGCTTTGAGACAAGGCAAGCTATCCCTCCTCCACCATCATCTAGCCTTAAGGAAAAGATTTGCCAGCCTACCTTGTGCTATTCTTTACCTGCCCTTCTAGTATCTATTTAGGTCCTGCCCTACAACATTCCATAGTCTCTCTGTTGAAAGAGTAGTGATGGATTTGATTTGTTTCTTCTCAATAGAGCTCCTCAAAAGCAGCTCCCACTCTTCTTTCTTTCTTGTAAGAAACAGGCATGTATAACTATGCTAGATCCTCTTTCTTGGGTCTGAAAGGCCCTTAGAATGGCACAAAATTGGATGGCAATGTATGTATATCAGTGTGAAGACGGCAAATGATGATCTTAGGTTGTTTCTCAAGTATTTTAATTATTTACAAAGTACCATTACTATACATGGCACCTTAGAGTTATATAGAGCAGGGGTGTCCAAAGTTTTTGGCAGGAGAGCCACATCATCTCTCTGACACTGTATCGGGGGCCGAGGAAATAAAGAATTAATTTACATTTCAAATTTGAATAAATTTACATAAGTTTATATAAATGAATATATTAAAGATGAACTTATATGGATGAATCACGGTCTTGCAATAGCTCAAGGCTTATAAGAGGCCTTGCAAAAAGCAAGGCTGACCTTTCCTTAGCTGCCGCTGCTGCATCACAGATGTGAAAGAGCAAGCAGTGAAGGGAGCTCTCATCCCACAGCTCACATGAGAGGTCAAACAGTCGCCCTCACACTGAGAGAAGTTGCATTGGGCCAGTGTGGGCTTCAACAAATCTCCGGAGGGCCAGAGGCTCATTGGAGAATGGGGGCTCCCTGAGGGCCGCATTGAGAGGCCTTGAGGGCCGCAAGTGGCCCCCGGGCCGGGGTTTGGGCACCCCTGATATAGAGGAAAGCGCACTCTCGCTCGTGCACACACAAACATACAGTCCCTGCCCAAAGGAGCTTACTGGCTGGAATGCTATGCATATATGCTTAGGAGTAAGTCACACTGAGTTCAGTGGCACTTCCTTCTGGGGGAACCTGCACCGTATGATGGAAGGAATGACACACCACTGCTTATCCACAAAGTCCTGTTAACTCTGGAAGGACATACAGCTCAGTGATAGAGCATATGCTGGCAGTTCTAGGTTCAATATCCGGCTCGGGCTGAAAAAATGTTCTGTCTGAAACCCTCAAGAGTCACTTCAATCAGTGTGTCAAGTCCTGAGCCAGTTGGACAAATGGGCTGATTTGGTCTAAAGCAGCTTCTGACAGTTCTTCATCCAAATGTGAAATTTACAAATGCTTGAACTGGCTTATTTTATCTTCCCTCTTCTCCCCATCCTTGAATCAACCAAAACATAGTTTTCAAAACCTCCCCATCTTCCTTTCTGATGTGTTGGTGGGTATTCAGCTTTGCCCATGCTAGTGTGTCTGGAGGAGCCCTTCCAAGACAAATACATGGCATTTATTTAAGATAATAGCACAGGCTTTTCCACCAAGAAACAGCCATAATGTCAGGGTTTGCAAGTGCTAACCACTGAACCTTGTTCAATAACGAAACTCTGCAAATAACAGCATGTTTAAAATACAGCTTTAGAGGAAAAGCTTGAATTGCAAAATTGCTAAGCAAGGTCACTTTTAGGCTAAGGAACTGAAAACTGCTGATTTTCTTTATATGGCATGTAATTTAAATTGACGCAGCCTAATAATTGCTAAGTTCTCACTAACATTGACCCACGATGTTTAACTTTAAATATAGTTTAATGCTGAGTGCTGATTTTCCATATGCTTAAAAAAAAGGTTTTTTTTGCCCAACTGTCTTTTATGTACCTCGATAAATTTGCTTCCTCTGTGTGGAAATGGAGTCTGCATTCTGGTTTGTGATAGAAACAAAAGGTTGAGAATTTACAAAATGTCTTTGCCTAACTCCAGCATTCAAGGTGTGAAATGATTTTCAGCACTAGACTAAAGCTGAAGGTATAGGCTGCCATACCAGAATCTAGTGGTCTCCACTCTGATATCAATGGGTTAAGGTGGAGTGTGGATTGCATGCTCTGATGATAAGGCTGAAGTTAGTCTTCAGGCTTCTAGAAATGATAGCAGGTCTGGCCCATCCAGAGGTTTACCACTGCCTGCCAAACAGAGAGACTGACGTAGCATATCCTTAGTTCCTTCTACACTGTGAGAACTCAGCTCACATAGATCCTGGTGGTTAAATAGGCTGTCCCAGTTTCAGACACTCAGGGTCTCAGTTCAAACCTACTTCCCAGAGTCCCTAACAAAGATTCTGAATAGTGGATATTGTCCTCTGCTTCTTTAATACATAAGAAGATCTCCGAATGGCAAGGCCATATTAGAGAATCAGTTTCTTTCTTACTGCTACCTGTGTGAGTGGTTGGGCTTCCATGGTCTCCTCAGAGGCCTGAACCTGCCCTAGACTCACATGAGCTAGAATCAGTCCTCACATAAGGTGTGTTTTTCCCTCTTTCATCCGACTATGTTTTTATGCTCTGGGCTTTTCCAGTGAGCTAAATTTCTGAAAAAGGATTCTTTCTTTTATTCCCCCCGGAAAATGTATATAGCTGCCTCTTCCTGAGTCAGAACATTGGACTCTGGTTCATTCTTGTCACTGACTTTCAGTGGCTCTCCAGGGTTTCAGACAGCAGTTTTTCCCAAAGAAACCTGGAGGTGCCACGGTTTCTGCCTGGGACCTTTTGCATGCAAAGTACGTTGTCTAAAACTGAATATGAGGCTAAGTACATACAATAAAGATTGTGACCCCAAAGCAAAGCATAATGCAAGGAAGCAAGGAGGACTAGCCACACAGTGTTAGTAGCAGCAGCAGGGAAAGGGTAGGAGGACAACTCAGCCTAGCCAAGTTATCTCTAAATGAGACGAACTGTTCAGTCAGAGCAACAAAACCCAAGGCTGGAGCTTTATAGGATCTAGTTCTAGTAGACAGGAATTGGCAGCCCAATCCTATCCACACTTTCCTGGGAGTAAGCCCCATTGACTCTAATGGGACTTACTTCTGAGTTTTCATGCATAGGATTGGGCTCTGGGAGGGCAGCTCCTTGAGAAGGAAAAACATTGAAAATTGCTGGCCTATTTCGCAGGTTGTTGACCTTGGCTAGGTTTATTTAAAAAAAAAAAAAAGCAACACCCAACCTCATTCTAAAAAATGGAGGAGTTGTTCTGACATCAGTGGGCACTGAATCAGCCCTTCTCAGCTTCCAAATAAATCGGTTTGTTATTTCACGCAGGTGCAAGAGGTGTGATGTCAGCTATGGATATTCTCTCGAAATTCCCCTGTCCAAATGACAGGGGAATAATCTATAAAATGTCTTTTGTAGATGATTATGCAACCTCCATTTGGTTGATTCCACCTTTGTCTTCATATGCAAATCAAAACCCAAGTTTTGTTCTCCCATAAGGAAATACTTTGTGCATATATATTCTTCTAAAAAAATGCTTGGGACATTGCAAATTTGAACACTGGTGAAAAATGAATAAATAACATCTGCAGAGTGGTGGAAATATCATTTAAGCAAGCTTTTTGGTCTGGAGTCTTGGGATGAGACCCAAAAGAAAAGAAAATGTTGCATCTGAGGCCTTTATTTAAAAAGAAAACATTAAAAAATAAAGTTCGGAATAGACCATTATATTCCTTGGCTTGCCAATGGAAAAATAAACAAAAAACAGCTCTTCCATTCAAGCCCTGCTATGTGCTCATCCTAACTTAATGTGACTTTGCCAAGAACATTTTCTACTATACAATTCCCCTACTATGTCTCTCCAGATTTCAGTTCTTCTAGAAATAAAATTGCAGTACCACACAGAGTGAAAAAACAATAGTCAAAACATGACAAAAAATGGACTCCCCATAAATCAACACAATAGCAAAACATGTATGCCTGCAAAGCTGATGATAGGGAAACCTAAGTCTGTTTAGAAATGCAAATTAATCCATAAAGTGTAGCTCTGTCAACACAATATGAAGCAAAATGTATGACCGGTGTCTGGAGATGGGTTGACTTTCTGATGCCAATTTAAGAACATAAGAAGAGCCCTGCTGGATCAGGCCAAAGGCCCATCTAGTCCAGCTTCTCTGTGGCCCACCAAATGCTTCAGGCAGCACACAAGACAAGACACAACCTGCGTCCTGGTGCCTTCTCCTGCATCTGGCACTCTGAGGTGGCCTACCTCTAAAAGGAGCTTGCACACACCTATCATGTATCCCGTGATTGACTTTTCCTCCAGAAGGACAAGCCCTGCAAAGAAGAAATCATTCCTAGGCCTCTAGCACAAACACAAAGAAGTTCTAGCGCAATGGAGCAGATGGTGAGCCTGCGTTTGGACTGCAGGTGGAGAATCAGTGCATTCCAAAAAAGAGTATTTGCACTCATAAGCCAGATTTCAGGCTGAGGTCTACCTTGGCCTGCTTTCTGATGTGCTAGTTTTCCCTGAGCAGAAATCATGCAAATACCAGTCTGCCGTCTGAAATGGTGTAGTCCAAATACAGATTTGCAACTTCATCTGATGCTTATGAAATGAAGACCTAAGGTTGTGTACTATGAACACTGTCCAATTTGTTAACAGGTTGCATGAGACTCTGGTCCAACTGCCTCTGGAATACAAAATGTCACACACCTGCTGAGGAAAGATGCACCTTTTAAAGTGATGTCCTCTGACAGGTAGCAGGGGAAGAGCAACTGTTCAGTCCCGCATAGTGTCTTCTTCAGTGGTTGCTTCTGGTGTCTCATCTGCGTCTCTTTTGGATTGTGAGCCCTTTTACTGATTTATTTTGATATATAAACCACTTTGTGAACTACTTGTTATTTAAAAGCAGTATACTGTATAGTAATTATTATAATAAACATCTGAAAAAATCTCTATAATTTGTAGCTTGGCTTTGCCTATTTAGAAGTCAAACTAATTTGGCATACCTGAAATTGCTCATGTGGCCAATGGTCTTTGTTTTCTAGGTACCTCCTTGACAGAATAACCTGTAGTTATAATTCCAGCTGTCAAAGGCCGGGGCTAAAAAAACTGCATCCCATTTAACAATACTGACACAAGTTAAAATGCCTTTAAAATTAGATTGGGAGGGTTTGGATTTTTCGTCTTAACACAATGCAAAGTTCAGCTGTAATTTTCAGAATCGGAAAAAACTAGTCTTGCTAGTAACCAATATGTGGAATGTGAAGGTAATTGCTACTTACTGCAGATTCATTTGTGCTCACAATAAGGGTGAAGGAATGGCTTCCTACAGAAACCTATTTTTGCATCTGCCCTTGACTAATTGCGTAATTACACAATGCGCTTGTAATCAATAGACAATAGATAGCCATAATCTCCCATCATAACATGACATTTTGGTATTACTTTTTAAGCAGTTGATGTATCAGACAGTTACATTTAATTAGATGGAATAAGATTCTGCCCCTTTACTTTGAAGAAAAGCTATGATTTGATCCTTAAAAAGGAGGATGTCAACTGTGTGTGTGTGTGTTTGTGTTCCTGGCATGGCTTCTGTGCCTTCAACTGCTGCATGATGGGCACAATTTTAGCCAATGCACCAGTTCCTATCACCATATTGCAATGGCAGAAAGCTTTACCTGCCACATTTCTGCCTGTCTCGCTGCTGTTGAAGGTGTAGGAGCTATGCCAAGAAAAAAGTCTGGGTTCCTTACAAAGGTGATGCAATACATGGACTGTTCACACAGTTCATTACTTGGGATAACAAACCCTGAATTCATTTCAGTCTCTGCTTTGTTTACATGTGCAGCAGGTCACCCAGAGGCTCTTGGATGCTCAGTGGGGGGGGGGGGCACTTGACAGGGGATCTTCCTAATATGATAAAGGGCGATGCTAAACAATAGCAGTCTCATCAGTTCTGCTTGCTGGAGTTCACAGTTCTTTTGGGCAACAGAGGCCTCGTTTACACAAACAGTTAATTGAGAATTCGATGGCAGAGTTCTGAGAGGGTAAAATCAGGTCCGGTTCAAGTGGTTAGTATACACCAGGGGTGTCCAAAGTTTTTGGCAGGAGGGCCACATCAGCTCTCTGACCCTATGTTGGGGGCCAGGGGAAAAAAGAATTAATTTACATTTCAAATTTGAATAAATTTACATAAATGAATATATTAAAGATGAACTTATATGAATGAATGAAGGTCTTGCAATAGCTCAAGGCCTATAAAAGAACTTGCACAAGGAAAGGCTGGCCTTTCCTTTGCTGCTGCTACTGCATCACAGACGTGAAACAGCAAGCAGTGGAGGGAGCCCTCATCCCACAGCTCACATGAGAGGTCAAACAGTTGCCCTCATGCTGAGAGCAATTGCATCGGGCCACTGCGGGCTCCAACAAATTTCTGGAGGCCAGAGGCTCATTGGAGACTGGGGGCTCCCTGAGGGCCGCATTGAGAGGCCTCGAGGGCCACAAGTGGCCCCAGGGCTGGGGTTTGGGCACCCCTGGTATACACAATGGCACAAACCAGAGGCCCTTGACCCCAGAAGGGTCTGCTGCTGCACAGTCCCATCCCATTAGCCAGGTGGGAAGACATGGTGGGGGATTTGCAAAGGTGCCAGCTGGGAAAAACATCCCCACATGACTGGGAGACAAGGTAATGCGGGAGTAGAGCGTGTGAGTGAAATTCACATTGCCTCTCCCTCCTTACTCTTCTCCCTACTGGTTTTTGGGGGTGTTCGCAGCTGCCTGCCCACCCAAATGAGAAAGGTGGTGGGCAGAGCTCAGGGTGTGCATTTACTTTGTCCACATTGGGAGCCTTTGGGAGGTGCTGTGCCTCATGGCCTGGAACAAACTAGCTCCAAATCTAGGTAAAATAGAATGTCCCACTCCAGGGTGCAGGTGGTTGTATGGTATCTTGAATGCTTCCCTGTGTAAAAAAATCAAATCTCTATGAGAAAACCACTACAACAGGTAGCAGGCTAGGCTAGAATTTTCCTCCATATGCTGTGAATTTTCATCCTTTTTCCTATGGTGGTAGGAGCTTCTGGAGCCTTTGCTGGGCCCCACTTTCATTGGACTGGGACCAGTCGGGTGGCCTTGCATGCCATTAGGCTGCTGCTGCCTGATTTATGAATGCCAAGTTATAGTTGTGATCAGGCAGCAGTGCTCCCTCCCATGGCAGCTTTTAAAATCCTTGATGCGCACAGCCTAATCTGCTTTGTCAGTTTCACAACCCACCAAAAATTGCGTTGTGTGACCCACTGGTGGGTCCTGACCCACAGTTTGGGAACAGCTGGAGTAGTCCATGGTTGACTTCATCTGTCAATATAACTATCTAATCAGAATTATATCAAATCCTGAGCTGTGTGCAGAGTTATCTCTAAGCACATCAAGATATCATAGGACTAAACAGAGCATGAATATCAGTTCATGCATTTATTTTACCAATTTATACCCCTCTTTCTCAAGCTGAGGACTGAGAGCCTGATCCTGTGGTCCGCACTGCACCTCCGTGCAGGGCTTACCGCCCGGGCTCCAGCCAGCGCTGAGCCAGCGCGCGATGGGCGCCCGGGTTCTGCGGCTCGGTGGTCTCTTTGACAGCTGGGCTGTGGAATGGGAGATGGGGGCGTGGTCGGGGGCATGGGGGGCGTTCCGGAAAGGAGGGAGGCATGTCGGGGGGCAGGCGAGAGGCAGATCCAAGGAGCTGAGCTTCGCAGGATCCAAGGCGCTCGGGCAGAGCTGCTCGCCCTACACGAGCACCTTCATTTTAGCGGCAACCAAACAATCGCCACTAAAGTGAGTAGCCCCATTGCGGGGCTGCTTCCCTTACTTGGGGGAAGGGGATGAACATCCCCTTCTCTCGAGGAGCCACCCGCGGTAGCACGGGAGGCGCTGGATCTGGGGGGAGCCCTCCGTGGAGCCACCGGGTCCTGCAGCTCCGGGCAGCTCAGGATTGGGCTGCCCGACTCTTCTTGTTTGGGCAGCGGATTCCAGTGGGATCAAAGAAAGCAACAAATACTGCACACATTATCTTATATAGGCCCATCTACAGTGACTGGAACTAGGGACTTCTCTGCTCTGCATTTCCACGGATGTTAAGCAAGGATGTTAAGCAAGCATAATTAATAATACATTAATTATGTATTAATGTTTTTAAAATCTGTTTTTTTAATATGTTGTTAGCCGCCCTGGGTCCCGTTAGGGAGAAGGGCGGGATAAAAATTAAGTTTTATTATTATTATTTTATTAAGGCCACTCTAGGTGAAAATCATGGATGGCTGGGCTCTAGTGCAAAGAGACACTCCCTAAGATATGCATAGCTGTCCTTGGTCAGTATTCACTGGAAACTAAGCTTGAACCCAACATTTCTAGAAACATCTTAACTACAATAATTTAAGAACATAAGAACAGCCCCACTGGATCAGGGCATAGGCCCATCTAGTCCAGCTTCCTGTATCTCACAGTGGCCCACCAAATGCCCCAGGGAGCACACCAGATATGGCTTATGGGAATAAGAGGATTTAAAATCTGTTTCCCTGCTGAAGCCTCCTGATCCACACACACTCCTGCCCCAATACAGCACACCTATTTTTGGTGCGGCTGCACCAGTGAGGGGGAAAGGATAAGAATTGAGCTTTGATATACATTTTCTGTAGCAGCGGCACACACTGAACATAAGAACAGCCCCACTGGATCAGGCCATAGGCCCATCTAGTCCAGCTTCCTGTATCTCACAGCGACCCACCAAATGCCCAGGGAGCACACCAGATAACAAGAGACCTGCATCCTGGTACCCTCCCTTGCATCTGGCATTCTGACATAACCCATTTCTAAAATCAGGAGGTGACACATTCACATCATGGCTTGTACCCTATAATGGATTTTTCCTCCAGAAACTTGTCCAATCCCCTTTTAAAGGTGTCCAGGCCAGTCGCCATCACCACATCCTGTGGCAAGGAGTTCCACAGACCAACGACATGCTGAGTAAAGAAATATTTTCTTTTGTCTGTTCTAACTCTCCCAACACTCAATTTTAGTGGATGTCCCCTGGTTCTGGTGTTATGTGAGAGTGTAAAGAGCATCTCCCTATCCACTCTGTCCATCCCCTGCATAATTTTGTACGTCTAAATCATGTCCCCCCTCAGGCGCCTCTTTTCTAGGCTGAAGAGGCCCAAACGCCATAGCCTTTCCTCATAAGGAAGGTGCCCCAGCCCCGTAATCATCTTAGTCGCTCTCTTTTGCACTTTTTCCATTTCCACTATGTCTTTTTTGAGATGCGGCGACCAGAACTGGACACAATACTCCAGGTGTGGCCTTACCATCGATTTGTACAACAGCATTATAATATTAGCCGTTTTGTTCTCAATACCCTTCCTAATGATCCTAAGCATAGAATTGGCCTTCTTCACTGCTGCTGCACATTGGGTAGACACTTTCATCGACCTGTCCACCACCACTCCAAGATCTCTCTCCTGATCTGTCACAGGCAGCTCAGAACCCATCAGCCTATATCTAAAGTTTTGATTTTTTTGCCCCAATGTGCATAACCTTACACTTACGGACATTGAAGCGCATCTGCCATTTTGCTGCCCATTCTGCCAGTTTGGAGAGATCCTTCTGGAGCTCCTCACAATCACTTCTGGTCTTCACCACTCGGAAAAGTTTGGTGTCGTCTGCAAACTTAGCCACCTCACTGCTCAACCCTGTCTCCAGGTCATTTAAACTTGGACTTTGTGTGTGCATGTATGCATGCTTTTGTGCATGTGTGTGTGTCCACATGCATGTGTGTCCACATTTATGTGTGTCCCCATTACACAAGCACAGGACAAATCATGGCAATCTTAAATGACAATGCAAAACCTTTCACTAATAAATGGTTGAAAGGGTACTACATTTCTTTTCAATGGCTTCAAATTTAAAAAAATGTATCAAGTATTAACATTTAACTGTTATGTGCTTGCACCTTTTACAGTGCCCTATTATTTTAATAAAGAAGCATTGTGAATAGAAATGCAATTATTAGCACTGGCTACAAATCAGACATGCCAACTTCCTTGATGCTGTTTGCTTTCGCAACCCACTGGCAGCTGGCCATCTCTAATAAATACCCGCTTTCTAATTATTTCTGACATTATTTTGGCTAGTCAGAAACTTTGGTATGGCAGCTGCCCTCCTGTAATAGTCATAGGACTAAGAAAGAGCAGTAACTCCATTTTTAAACTCAAGCACATGTTAGCGTTAGCGTTTAAGCCATGCCGTGTTTTGAGATCCTGCAAAGAAGCGTTTGTTCCAAAAACACCTCCTGAAGCTCATTTGCTCTCTGGATTGGGAAGGTGAAAAGCTTACTATCTGATTACTGTGACACGACGTGAAGCTGAACTTCCAGTGTGCTCTGAAATTGGCAGCTATTTGTGGTTCACCACTAATTGAATCATTCTAGAATTGTTTTAATAACACTTCCCCCAGACTGAGAAGTGGATGAAGGAATGCCATAAGGTAAAATCAGA
The DNA here is from genome assembly GCF_035046505.1 of Tiliqua scincoides. Taxonomy (NCBI): domain Eukaryota; kingdom Metazoa; phylum Chordata; class Lepidosauria; order Squamata; family Scincidae; genus Tiliqua; species Tiliqua scincoides. Next base: position 259,636,273 of record NC_089821.1, on the reverse strand, counting down.
ACATGAGTTGGCTAGGAAGAAATGCTGCTGCTCAATGTGTTGGAGCACCACGGCCTCTCATGTGTCTTGGCAAGGGGCTGAAAGAACAACTTTGTGTGTCCGCTGGAAGTTTGTTGTGGCTTTCCCCTGCAACCCAGACACTTGCAGTGGTCCTTTGGCTCACACCAAAATTTCACACGTAGGGACATTCAAGGGAATTATGGGGATCTGTTCAAAATGAAGCATCTTGTATAGTTAAGAAAAGGCAAATGAGTTTCTGTAGGGTCAAATCAAAGACCCATCTAGTCCAGCATTCTGTTTCTCTTAGTTGCCAATCAGATGCTTCCAGGAAGCCACAAAGCAGGACTTGAAGGAAACAGATCTGTCAGTGCTGTTCTAATAATAATAATAATAATAATAATAATAATAATAATAATAATAATAATAATAATAAACAACTTTATTTATACCCCGCCCTTCTCCCCAAAGGGACCCAGGGCAACTTACAACAGGTTAAAAACAGATTAAAACATAATATTAAAAAACAGATAAAAACATTAACATATTAACAAATATCATAAAAACAGTAATCAGATAAAAAATCAGGTAAAAGGAACATAGAGCAGCAGATCATAGGAATCAGGCCTGTAAAAAATACTAAGAGATGTAGAAAAGATGTTAAAAAAGATGTTAAAAAGGCCATGAACTCAGAAGGCTTGTTTAAACAGGAGGGTCTTCAGGCCTCGCCGAAAGATCTCAAGAGAAGGAGCCATTCTTAAGTCAAGGGGAAGGGAGTTCCATAACGTTGGTGCCCCTACTGAGAAGCCCCTATTTCTTGCTGACGCCCCACATACCTCCCTAGGCGGTGGCACTAGGCATTGCTACAGGCTACAGGCATTGAAGCATGTTGCCTCTGAAACAGAAGGCAGCATTGCTCATAGCCATTGGTAGACTTGTCCTCCATGAATTTGTCTAGTGACAAGTGACATTTCTCAGGGGGCTTGTGCAAACTCCTTCTTGCATTAGAGAGAGAAAATGACGAAACAAATGTATAGCCTTGTGTCCTTTGACATGTTAAACTTCTTTAGCTCGCCTTTAGCATTCAGGCACTGAAAGGTATTTTCACCAAACTAGACAATGATTGCAGTGTTTGTTTGTACGCCTGTTGAGTTCTATTGTGCATTAACAGCAGAGGTGAAATTGCACAGCTCCCACCATGTCACCTAATATATAAATTAAATACCCCCTGGAATGTTGTCCCAGAAGTGCATTGTACAGAGTAATGCAGGTTTCAATCTCCTTTGCTTTCTAATTTGCAGACCACTTATAAAAATGAAAATTGCACAAGCCTCCCTAAATGACTTGTCTGCCGAGAAAACAGACCAGCTTGTAAATGATCAGGCCTTCACAATACAGCTGTGCTCACAACAGAGGTGCAAGGTTGATTGTTTAATAAAGTGAATTTCATTTAGACATGGCTTTGCAAAATTCAGACAACTGCTGTGGACACACCTGCACATTGTTAAATATGAGGATTGGATGTGCTCATACAGTGCATCCAATCTCCAGAGCCCACGTACCGAAGGACTTCTGCTGAGTTGTATAACTGATGGGGACAACTGCAACGGTACTGCGGGTTATGTAGTTTGTATAGTCACTGGGAGCAGGGGCATCTGGGGAAAGATGGTCTTTTTCAGGCACTTCCTGGTCATCCACTTATTGTTAACCCCTGCTAACTAGTCAAAGAAGCACCTTTCAAAGTGGTGTCCTCTTTAGCTGGGGAGAGAAACTGTCCCTCCCCACCCCAACATGTCATCTTTTCTAGTGGCTATTGTTGGTGTCTCTTCTGTATCTTTTTGTTTTTGTTTTTATAGATTGTAATCCCTTTGGGGACAGGGAACCACTGATTGATTGATTTTGCTATGTAAAGTGCTTTGTGAACTAATCCTGTTGAAAAGTGGTTTATCAATACTCATCATCATCATCATCATTTTAAACATTTATAGACTGCTTCTCAAGTGAACCTCACAAGTGGTATACGGAAAAGCCTTAAAATGCTAAGGGTTAATTGAAATTATACAGCAAAACAACAAAGTCAAGCAACTGGAGCCTATTGTACTTTAGGCTGTTTGACTGGTTGTTTCTGTCTCCTCTTTCCTTCCCTCAGGGCAACATAGCCGTTCAGTAGCCTGTGGAGGAACTGGTTACCTCAGATGGGCCACTGGGAACTCACTAGGTTGTCTCTCTCATATGTCAGTGTGTCTATCACTTTTTCCATCAACATAAATGGTCCCGTACAGAGCAACAAAAGCAAAAAAAGGGAGGGGGTCTAGTCCTCTCCACCCTCACCACTAAGAATCTAAATTCTGACAGTACAAGTTAGAACAAAGGGAGATTTCAAGGTAGCATGATGTAGAAAAGCTGTGTTCTGGTAAAAGTGACAATTATCATCTTGAGTAACTTGGAACAAAGGAAACCCTTTCCCAAATATTTCAGGTGCTCAGCCACCCTATCCCTAGGATGTCGGTTGAAGTTGCCAAGTTGACTTGGTCCTCAAAGCTTGTGCCACATTCTCTCTTTTCCATCCTCTTTGTGGTTGCATTTGGGGGGTAACTCTAGCTGAGGTGACAGAGTCATCCAAGCAAGTGACACTGCTGCCAAGGATGAGATTTTCACTGCCTTGAAACAAACAAGGAGAAACAGAGAGAGAGAGAGAGAGAGAGAGAGAGAGAGAGAGTGAAAAAAAAGTATGAAAAGCTGGTGAGAGTATTTTCCTTTCCCACCATCTCATGGTCCAGGGTTTAGTTTAGGGTTTAGGGATCAATGGAACTACAGAACTCTGAGAAATACCACAACCAGAGGTTAAGTTACATCCCTGCTATTTGGAACTTTAATATATTTCGGACCAAGCTCCTTCAATGGGAGCCCCTGGCCACAAATGTTTTACAACAGCAGGGCTGCCTGAAGAATCCTTTCTCCACTTCTTAAAATATATTCTCCTTAATGACTCCTTTCCCTGCCCCCTTTCTTTCTTTGCTATGTAATTAGATATCCTCAGAATCCGTGAACACATTAAAAGGCTCTCTGTAAAACTTTATTGTGAAGGAGACATGTGTGCATTAGCAGAATTAACTTGGAGGTGAAGATCATATGGTAAAGCCATGAGATGTATTTTCACATAAAAGTGTAGGGCATCTCCATTGAAAATAATCTGCACAGAGTTAAATAATTACCTGGAGTTTTTTGTTTTTTTTTCTGACTTGGTCTTGCATCTCAAGAGTACAAGGACATATCGTTATAATCAGGGCCTAGAAACAGAAGAAGTTTAGTAGATGACAGTACATAGCTGGGTGTGTGTGTGTGTGTGTGTGTGTGTGTGTGTGTGTGTGTGTGTGGCAGGGGTAAGTACAGCAGGTGCTACAAATCCCGTGCAAGTGGCTCTTCCCAGTCACTGTAGGAGCCATTTGGGGCAGCGAGTGCCTGCATGCTGCTATTACTACCCCAAAAAGCTCCAATGGTGGCTAAAAGGAGTCACATACATGGAAAGTTGTGGCATCTGCTGTAATTATTGCACCACACACACACACACACACACACACACACACCCCGCTACACTACTGATAGATGCTTAACACTATAGAGCAGGCAAGGTGCTCAGATCAAATAATTTGAGTTTTTCTTAATTGTTAGAGTTATATTTTTGAAAATGTACCTAAAAATGCTAGGTCTTCGGGAGGAAAAAGAAAGCTGTCATTCTGGGGAAAACGCTGTTTAAGTGGCCTTCTCATGAGCTTTGGAAGAAGGTCCTGAAGGCACTTGCTAAAGCTGCTAAAGTTAAGTAGGTCTGGTCCTCTATGTTACTTGGATGGGAGACTTGTTTGAGAAGCTCATTGGAGGAGGAATGGGATATACATTAAACAGATAACATTTTCTCTATTAAATGCAAAAGGTGTGTCAGTGAGGTCTGGTTTACCAATTTGTTCACTGTCTCTTGTGGTATTTGCAAAGCAACAGGGTCATCTCTGAGACAAGTAAGTCAGCATCCCTACAGAAGAATAGCTGGGATCAACCTGATCACTGCATACTGTGGACTTCCCTTGTGACATACACAGCTGGCCAAGTGAAGGATCTTGTCTTCTGCCCCTTTGGAAAGCTGTCTGTGGAGAGCAAAGAGAAACACAGAGAGTGTCATGAGCAACAGACTGTAGCATCAGCAACACATGGTCTCTGGATTGAAATGCATGTTTAAGTGTTTGTGAGTAAGTGTGGTACTACTTGGGTGCACATGCAGCAGTGCCCTGTTGTTGGAGAGAGCATGGTGCTTGAGAGGATTAACTTTCCCTCCCTTGTTGGGGGTTGCACTAGAACTGTGAGCAATGACTGTTCTGCCCCACGTAGTCCTGAAAAAGCAAGATGGGTCCAGGAAATGGCAGTGGCAATGGTTGGAGCAACCTGGCATTCACCAAAGACAGCTGACACTCACTGCTAGTAGCTCTTGAAGAAGGAAGGGATAGTAAGGCCACACAGTTCATAGGAAAGATGCATTGGACAATGATGAACCATCTGGTGGAGGGAGGTAGAGGCATGAGACAGATATCAGCATCGATATGTAATGGCATACTGTTCCCAGCCCTCCACTGCTCACCTGGCTGGGGTGCACGGTCCTTGTTCTTGGGGTGGTGGAACGGAGGCTCCACCTATGTGTGCGTGAGGCAGAGTACCTGCAATAAGAATTCCGAGAAGCCCAACTTACCAATATTGGTGGGCTCCTCCCTGCTGACTGTGGCAATGGCTTGGAGCTTGGACACGCACAGCTATGCACGCTTCTGGGCCAAACATAAATTGTGCGTCTTCCCTGGAACACTAGTTCTGGTGGTGATAGCGCTGCATAGGATCGAGCTGTTAATTTCTTTACCAAGACATCATGTATCTCAAATGGAAATTATTCTGAGGGTTATAATTGCTTTAGAATCTAGCCTGCTTCTCTAGGAAAACCAAGAGTTGATCCAAAACCAAACCAAAACTCATTACAGTTGGCCATTGTTCTACTTAAACTGAGCTGGAAAGAATAACTTTCTGGATTCTGAGGTCTTCTGATTCAGGCTGGAAGATCGGAAACCATTTCAAACAGGAAGTTTAAATGGATTAATTAACAAAAGCTTACTTTCAGCATGAATGCTGGGAATGTCTGGCTATTTCCTAACATGTTTATTGTTCGAAGCACTTTGCTAGGGGGAAACCACTGAGAAATGTTGTTCAAAAATCCAAATCACTGATTCACACAATCCCAAGTTTGCACATGCCATGCAACTGCTTTACTGAATGCTTAAGGGTCAAACTAGACATGACATGGGGGCGGGGGTCAATGTTTGGAACTATATTGGTTCCATCCAAGGATCTCATGCTTTCCTCACTGCATAGATAGGACATGAGAAGGCAATAAAAGATAGGACAGGACAAGACTAAATCAAGATAAAATGGAACATCTGACACCAAAGGTAAAATCTAGAGGCGCCCTTGGGCCGGCACAAGTCCCTTGGAACTTGCACCAGCCCAGGAGAGTTGCAAATGTGCCATAAGGCACGTTTGTGCCTCCTCAGGAGTCGGCAAGGGCAGCGTGCAGATGTGCACTGGCCTGCAGAGGCTGACACAGGCCTCCGCGCTGACGAAGGCACTGAGCCTTGTGTCAGTCAAGCTACAGTGGGAGGAGGCAGGGAAGGAGGTGGGAGGGAGGTATTCTGGGGCGGGGGGAGGTCTGTTGGTGGGCGGTCCCGGGGGCGGGTGGGTGGGGAGTGGGAGGTGGGAATGGGACCCAGCAGTTATGCTGGATCCCAACCCCCGTTACTGGAGAGTTCGGAGCTACTTCAAGCTGCTCCGCTCTCCTCAGACTTGTGCCACTTCAGGAGGTGGCACAAGACTGAGGAGACCCATTGGAGACAGGGTGGCTTAACTGGAGGTAAGGGGAAAAGTTTCCCCTTGCCTCTGGCTGAGCCACTTTGGGCACCTATCCGTCTCTGGATACAGCAGAAGCCTCTTGGCTTGCCTGTTCCAGTACAGGAAAGGATTGCTCCCCAAGACTATGGAAGAACCAATTAACCGAACTTATAGTCCAATCCTAATTATAGGAAGCACTGGTGGAATGCATGTTCTGCTGGTGCTGGCTGCCGCAAAAGCACCATAAAGTGCAGGAGCCTTCCTCCACATCCCGGTGGAGCGATTGAAACCCACTGGAGCAAGTAAGCTGGGTCTGAAAGGGAGACAGGATTGATAGTGATGTATGCCAAATCCTGGGTCCCTCTCCAGGCCTGATCCGCCTGCTGGTGCATGCCAAGTTGACCCACGGTGGCTGCTGGGCTTACCCTGGGGCAAGAAGGCAATTGTCCCCTTACACTGAGGAGAACTCCAGCAGCCAAAAATCCCCCGCAGGATGCAGCATAGCTTATGCCACGTGGGGATTTAGGTTGGATTGGGCTGCCTGATCTCTAGAAATCGGTTTGTGACACTTAATCAAGACTCCATCTTTCATCTTCTGCCTAGTCTGTGTCCCACCACTATCAGTTTCTCCCATCATGCAGCTGCAGTCTGGTTGCACCATTGTAGTTCACAAAAAGCAGTTCATTGCTATGAGACATAAATACACATGCAGACCTCCATCTTATGAAAATGAAACAAAGTTGCACCTTTCTGGCCTGTCATGTCCACATTATAAGACTCTGAATTGTAAAGTAATTTTTGTGTCAAAATCAAATGTGTATTAATCTTTGACTTCAGTGTTCCCTAATAATCAAATATGAAGCATATCAGGGAACAGAAATCCACTAGCCGGGGCCCAATCCTATCCAACTTTCCAGCTAACATGTAGCCCCAAGCCAAAGATCAAACATTACCTTGAGGAGGCCTCCATGACAGCACCCCCACTACAGGATGCAGCACACACCCCATTGGCAGGGGAGGGTGGGCAGGGAGCAGGAGACAGGGCTGGAACCTGGCAGATATGCCAGATCCTACCCCCCCCCTGTTCCTGAGCAGCATGAAGAGGCCGCAAACTGCTCCACTCTCCTCAGACTTATGCCACCTCCAAAGGTGGCATAAGTCCGAGGAGACCCATTGGGGCTGCAGTGGCTTATCCTGTTTCCCCTTACCTCTGGCTGAACCACTTTGGGGTTGTATCTTGCACTGGATACAGCGCAGGCCTCCTGACCTGCCTGTTCCAGTGCAAGATAGGATTGCCCTGCACATGCCATTTCCCCCCTTCTCCAGGCCGATTCTGACCACATTTGGGAAGGCTAGGGTCAAACAGATTTTTAATATTTTATATATTCATTTACTACCTTCCCTCAATATCTAGTATACATACTTTTAAAAATTCCAGAATAAAGTCTTCTTTCAATCACCCTTGTGCAGTGATACCTACCTGTGCAGTGATACCTACCTGTGCATGTTTTCCCCTGGTTTGATTTGGCTTTAAAATCCAGGGATCCCTAAATCCAAAAGTGTGATTTTTCTAGAAAAGTTGTAGGAACTATACCTTCTCACATATATCTAGCTTATATAAGTTTATGCACTGTACTAGACTTTCCTACTTCACTTTTTCCCTGACGGTATTACTTTATTCTTCCAGTTTGCTGCCAATGTAATTCTAGCATTAATTAATTAATGTCCTACTACTCCTATTTCTCTCCTAATTATTTGTTGGATATTATTTAAAGAATAATGAAATGGGAAAGAAGTTTGCATCAATGTTCAGAGGCAATTAACACAGTGATCTTTTTCAAAGATTTGACGAGCAACAACCTTTTCTTTGTTTTAGTGAAGGAAATAATTTGAAGGAACGGGACTTCTCTGCTTTCAATGTACTTTCCAAGAAGGAAAAGTGTTATTAAAGTGAAATTATTATTGCTTTCAGGAATCATTCTGGAAGGTACATCAGTGCCTGTTCATGTGATAAGCAGGGTTAAGTCCTTATTTCTTGTTTAGATTTCCACTGACATTGAAATTGTCAGGAAGGGCAGAAAATTCACACTGAGTTCTGAACAGTGTCTGGGCTAACTAGTGCAGTCTTTTCTAAAGAATAACACAGGACATTGTGCATTGAATGGCTTGTGGAACATGGTGAGTTGTTGGTGTGTGTGATTTATTTATTTTTGGTTTGATTTTTGTTTTCCTTTTTCCATTTTCATTCATTTCATTTTCCTTTCATTTACTGTATTTTCATATTACTGTTTCCATTATTTTTTTTGCTTTCATATTGGTTCTAGGTTGCTTTTTTAAAATAAAAAGAGAAGAAAAAGTGTGTTATTTTTTAAATAGTTGCTCCGAACCAGAGCTTCATCATGTACTCACCTCTTTGTGACATCCAAGTTTTTTTTTCCCATATTGCCCACAAAAGCACCATGTTGCGACCAGTATGGGTAAACATTTTGAAATGACAAGGAACCCCTACCCCATTGCCATTCATTATGTTTGTTCTGGTATGCTTTCATTTTGGAACGAATGGAAATGAATATGAATGGGTTCCCGTCTGAATCCATTCCATCTCCATTCATTCTGAAAACTAATGTGCAAGTCTTAGCAGATGATGGCCCCAATCCTAACTAACTTTCCAGCACTGATAGATGGTGCCAATGGGGCATGTGCTGCATCCTGCAGTTAGGTGGCAGTCATGGAGACCTCCTCAAGGTAAGGGAATATTTGTCCCCTTACCTCAGAGCTGCATTGCTGCTACCTCGCTGCTGAAAAGTTGTTTAGGATTGCACGCAATGTCAGATATTTAGGAGCACATAGTGACAGATGTTCAAGTTGATCGACTTACCTTACCCAGGTAAGGAACTGCCACTGAAAATTATCACTGAAAATTAGGTTCTGCCATAATCTTCTGCTGTCACTCTTTCATAAACAACATTTGAGGGGGCACTAGCTACTTATGTATGATCAATGTCTTATGGATGTTGTCATCATAGCCAAAGTCCTACTGTATAGTGTATGAGAAGCCATTGTGTTTTCTCTTCCTTTTTTCCCAGTGGAGAAGCTGGCTCTTTTTTCACATCACAGACATGCTTTCCAGGCTCAGAATATGACCAAATAACATTTGCTCTCACCAAGGTGCTAGTGACTGCTAGAATTACACCAGCCAACGGTCATGTATTTCAGTTCACAGTTTATTCATTAAGTTCCAATCTCTTGAAATGTCTGAGGCCAGTAAAGAGGTGCCACATTCAGAGTCTAGAAGAATTTGTGCTCTGACACTTCATCTCAAGCTCTCACCAGGCAAATAGTCATCAGCTTTGTTGCTGGCTTCAGATTCTGGAATGATATTTGTTTTTGCCAGTGAGATCTCCTGGGCTGATTTTCTTCTGCCATTTTTACCTCCCTCTTTTTAAGACTGATCCTTTCTACCTGGGTGTGCTTCATATATTTGCTCTGATATAGATCTTTCCTCTCTGATACGTTCATAATTCCTTTTCCAGCCAGAAACTTATTAGCCGTGGGAGTGTATAATTGCCAAATTCTAGTGTACGACAAAGAGTTTGGCTTCCAACTCTTTCTCTCTCCCTCTACCCTCTTTCCCCCCTCTCCTCTCCTGTGAAGTTTTCATGTATTAGAGCACCATATGTGATTCATTCCATAATGGATAAACCAGCTGTTTTGAAACAATCTTCTTCATTTCAATAGGAATACTCTAGAGTAAATATTTTGTGGGTCGTGGGTGTGGACTGAAAGTTGATATCATGCCATAAAAAAAACCAGAGTGAGGCGAGAATTTTAAAGGGAAAGATAGAAACAAGAATATATTTATTCTTTTAGGATCATATATGTAGGCCTTCTGAAAACAACATCCTGTAGTGGCTGAATTAGTTTCTTCATTTGAGTTAATCAAATGTCAATTGAAGCTGACTTTGAAATGAAACTCTTTTGGATTAAAGCCCTGCAGAGGAAAAAAAGGGAAGTGGTTTTGAGATCTTGCAAGGAGTTCATATTATGCATAACTCAGTGCGTACGAGATTGTGGTTTATCTGTGCTGTGTAATTATTAGGGAAGGGCTTTGAAGAAGTTAAAAAATGGGGGTTGATTTTCTTTTTTAGTGTGTGCTTGTTTCAGCCAAGAGCAGGCACTGAAGGATTGACACACAGAACTATGCGAGAGTCTGTTCTCACGGTCCTTTGGAGCTGGCAGACACAAGAGACCACTGTAAACATCATGAGAACATCTGATCTTACAACATTTCCAGCCCAATTTCCAAACCAAAGTGGTTTGGTTAAAAATATTAACTTTTGGATGCTAGTTAGAGTTGAATAGCATCCAGACCTTGCAAAGCTCAGCAGTTTCTACTTATCTGTTTGAAGAGTTAACAGAGTCTCAGCAAAGGTTCAACAACAGTGTTTGAGTGCAAACTGTTGCAGGTAGCCAGGTCAGTCTGGAGCAGCCCAGATCAGAAAGGTGGGATGGTGACAGAGCTGAAGCTAGTCTTGGAATGCTACAGTTCTTTAGGAGCAGGGTTCTACAGACAAATGCTCTTTCGCCTGTTTAATCCACCAACTAATCCAAGGAGTCAGATCAGAGCAGTAGTTCCCAAACTTTTTCAACTGGTCACTGTCCTTGACTAAATCATTGGCCATAGCTCCCCATTAAGGTTACAATCTATGTATTGTATAGGGTGGCAGTTTTTTTGCAAGGATTCTGTGGCTCACCGGGTTGGTTTCTGCAGTTCCCCAGACAGCCATGGCTCACTGTTTGGGAACCACTGGATTAGGAGGAAGGACAGCAGAGAACAGGAAAGGGTGCTAGAGATGCAGAGAGGCAAAAGGATTGAGGTGGATGCTAGTCACAGGGAAGGAAGGTAACAAGGGTGGTCAGGTGAACCAGAAAGGGTCCATAGAAGTAGCTCATCACAAGCTTGCAGCACAAAGAGTGACATTTTGTGGGGCAGCCATTGTTCTATGCAAGAGACCATCAGAGGAGCCTTTTCTGGTCACTCAATCTCTATGTTATAGTCCCCATGCTTGTGAGAATTTAGGGCAGGCCTGCACAATTGATAGAAGACCAGTCCAATTACAGCCCAAGAAGTATTTGATATGGGCCACCAGGAAATCAATCAATCTATTGTTTTTGCTGCCAACCTGAGAAATAAGGGAAGGTGACTAATGCACTGAGTGGTAGGCTATATCTGTCATGGTGTGCCATGCATTACAGAGGTTTGCTTGACAGTACTTTGTGTCAGTGCTGTAACTTGAGAAGCAGGCCAGGCTGCAGCCAGAAACAGGAACTGAAGGGTGAACTCAGAGTAAGGTGCCAGAGCCAGGAGACAAACTATTATTCAGGGAAAGCTGTAGCACCAACAGGAAGCCTTTTGTAGCTCTTCCAGGAAAGATCAATGGACAGCCTGGTAGGGTAAGAGCAGTCCAGAGCCTGAGAATTTTTGGCTGCTAAGGGAGATACTCCAGTCTGCAGTTGTGATGACTCTTCACAAGGGGCAGTCACACACTGAACCTAGGGTTCCAAACATTAGCCCTCATGGTTCCTACCTCTAAGAGAGTCCATGCAACTTACTCCACTGAGTCTAGACTGTAGGGTTGAACAACCCCTTCCCCTTTTCATACCCTATTCCAAGTCATGGTATAGTGTCATTTCTGGGGCATTTTTGGGGTGACACACACACCAAAGAATACTGGATGGAGCCAGCCATCAGGAAGAGACTCAACATTACTGCTATCACTACTGCCTCCCATTGAGGTGTGGGTAGAAAAATCAAGCTTTTAAAAGGAAATGCACCCAACTCAATTGTCACTACCAAGCACTGGTAAGCCACTCAGAGGGTTGTGGGATGTCCCAGGTTGCCCCTCCTAATGGCTCTTTTGGGTACTGCCATCTTGGATCTCACAAGATTTGCACCCCCATCTTGGATCTCGCGAGAAGAGGCTGCCATGACCCCAATACGTTTGGGAACCATTGCTCTATACTGAGCTAAGAGGTACGCTGTGTATCCAGGTTTTTGTTCCATGCTCCCAAGTACCTCTATCAGCCTCATCCTCAGTTCTAAGACAGGGTATCGTATATTTGTATATGGAATCAGCAGAACTGCTCATGATTTGGACTACTGGACAGTTTCTGTTTAAGCAAATGCTTTCAATACTCTTCATGGCTTCACATTTCAAATGAAAATATTTGGTCACATTGATTAACTGTGAGCTTCAAGTTAGCAACACCAGGTATAAAAGGCCTTTTAAAAAACTGAAAGTGTATCCTTGTGTGGGTTTACTATTGATGAAGTCCAGATGGAAATATGAGTCTTAAGGTCAGGCTGGTTTTGACCTAGACTCGTCTTTGAAAAGACCCATTTCCAAGCATCAACACCATACATCTCGCATCAAACTACCATAACACCAAAGAAAGGGTTGAATTCTCCATGTATTTCTCTAGGAAATAACACCGAGAATTTCACATCCTTGCAGTGTTTTTCTCGGAGGCTCAAAAATGGCAGCGATTTTCGAGAGTTCCATTCCCCTCTCAGGAAATGGGCTCTCCTTTTTCATTTTAAGTGCTCCCACTCCTGCTATTTATTGATTGATTTTTGTTTTGCTTAACTTGACAGGATGAGGTTGATCAAACTTGCACTGCCTGGATCTTGCTGACTGGAATGGGCTGCAGACACTGGCTTGTGCTTGTCGTATAAATTACATCAAAGTACACTGTAAATCTTTTTCATCCTTGAAGGGAATTCCCATTAAAAAAAAAAATTAAAAATAAAGAATGTCCTACTCAATGGTTTAAAAGAGAAGGAGAAGTCCTTAACTTGCTAGGTGCCCTTAAAATGAAGTGAACTCTTTTTTAATATGTCAAACGTATTTGGAGATAAGTTCATTAATTGGCAATATTTATTGAATCAAATATGTACATCCCACCTTTCCAATGTTCAGAAAACATCCACAAGCAGTCTAACAACATTAAAACTGAGTAAAAAAAATGTAAATAACTTAACAATGGCAGTACATCAAAAATACAGTCACATTACATTACATTTCATTATGTGTAAAATACAATTACACATAGGAGCAACCAAATTTCTAATCTGATGCCAGGTTCATATATTATACCAATTCAAAATCACACCAGAACAGTGTTGTCTTGAATAGCTCCCTAAATGCCACTAGGGAAAGAGTTAAGTACACATCTTTGTAGAAGGACTTCCATAGTGTTGGTACCACTACTGAAAAGATCCTGCATTCACCCATCAAACCAGCTGGAGTAGAGACATTGATCTGACAATCTTCTACACTTGATGAAGTCCTCAGCCTCTTTTGTTACCCCTAAAACATACTTTTCAGCAGTTGCAAGGGGAGTACAAGTGGGAAGGCTCCTTAACTAGTAGAAGTTCCTACTGTAAACAAAATTGTACCTTGCCTAGCCTTCTGGGTCCTTACTATGATACTCTGCTCCCAGGCTATGCAAATTGTGTTACAATAAATGTAGACCTAGATCTTGGATCTAAACTGGATGATTAATGTTTATTCTGTGATTGTTTTGCTCCTATGCTTGTTTTCTTTAATTTAGGACTAGCAGCTGCATGAGGCAATCTGGATTGGGGTCTGCAATGTGAGAGGGGGCTTTAGCTCTTTACTCCCACCATAACTACAAGCTCATTTCTAATCCCACCTTTTGGGGCAAAGTGATAGTGTGTGGTGGCAACTCAGCTTCACAGTGTCTTAAATTAAAGTGATTACCTAGTCCCAGATCCATTTCAGTCTAGCTTCAACCTTGTTTTGGGACTGAGGTTGCCTTGGTCAGTGATCTACACTAGGAAGTAGACACAGGAAGCATATTCCTGTTGGTTCTGTTGGACCTCTTTGCGACTTGATGCTAGTGACCATGATATCGTGCTAGATATCCTTCTACCTATGCATTTTTCCTTACCCATCATTGTTTTGATGCTTTTCCAAGCCTTTTATACACTTTGGGTGCAATCCTAACCCCTTATGTCAGTGCTTTCCAGCACTGGCATAGCGGTGCCAATGGGGCATGTGCTGCATCCTGCAGTTGAGTGCCACTCACAGAGGCCTCCTCAAAGTAAGGGAATGTTTGTTCCCTTACCTCGGAGCTGCATTGCCCTTATGTCAGTGCTGGAAAGCACTGACATAAGGGGTTAGGATTGCACCCTTTATGTATTTTTACCTGCCTAGTCTAAGTTCCCTCAGGAGAGGAGCTGGTTTGCATCATCTTCTCAGACTGCCAACCTCTGCAGCAATTGCCCCCAGAGACTTGGGGGGAGGGGATTTCTCTGTTCTTCTGGGAGAAATACTTCCGAAGGGCAGCCTCCTTCTGTCTGGTTTCTCTTGGCCTTGGGTGGTGACAGTGATGTGGTGTCCCAGTTTAAACCCAGTTTCAGAAAGAAATGGGCTGGAAGTGGATGTCAGTTGCCAGGCACTGCGCCCATCCATCTAACTGCCCCCAAAACATGGACAAATATGGTTTTACAGCTGGTGTGTGATATCAGATGTATCTATCTGGGACTTCACAGGGGACTGCCATTATTTCTGTCTCATTCATTGCTTGAGTTTGATGCTCGTTATAGCTCTAAAGCCTTGTCCAAAATGTGTCCAATGCTTCACAAATATTTTTGCTGAATTTGTGCAGAGTTTTCATAAAACCTGGGCCAAACTTTAATTCAAATAAACACAGCACAATGTCTGAGTCAACTGGGATCTATATTTAGTGTCATTAGGAAATGCCTTTCTTAAAAGTTACAACCTGATGGGTTATGATAAACTTGCTAGTGATGCTGCTTGAATGGAAGAAAACATTAAAGAAATTAAACTGTTCATATATGGAAACTAATGAAGAAATTTAACTGAATTCTAGCAAACAGCCCAGTCCTAAATAATTTCCCTTGTAGTGATGCAATAGCACCAGCTTGGCTTTCACTGTATCCCATGGGAGATTTTTGGCCATTGCAGGCCTCCTCAGGGTATGGGAACATTAGCTCCTTGGCCCCAGAATAAGAGCCCAATCCTGGGCTCAGCGCGCCAGCTTACCGCTGGCATGCACTGTCGCAAACACACTGTCATGTGGACCGCCGAGCAGTGGAGACGTAAGCGGGGGCATGGGTTGAGGCAGGGAAGAGGTGTTCTGGGGAGGAGGCAGGCAGAGGGTAGGGAGAGGGTGGGTAGGAGGCATTACAGGGAGGTGGGAGGCGGGGAGAGGGTGGGGGGAGGTGTGCCGGGGGAGGGAGTGGAGAGGGAGGGAGACGGGACCAGTGGAGCAATGCTCACTGCCTGACACGGAGGCACTTGATTCCTGCCGACCTCTGTGTTGGTGCTGAATCAAGTAGCCCCACAATGGGGGAAGGGGATGAAAGTCCCCTTCTCCTGAGGAGCCACGCATTCTGGACGGCTCAGGATTGGGCTGTAACCCCCCACAGTTGCCATGGGTCAGCTGGAACTGTGCCACTCAATTGCTGGCACAAGTCTGAGTTGATCTATGAAGACAGATCAGGCCCAGGAATGGGGTCAGAATTCAGTGTGTGCCGCTGCTACAGAAAATGTATATCAAAGCTCAGTTCTTATCCTTTCCCCCTCACTGGTGCAGCCACACCAAAAATAGGTGTGCTGTATTGGGGCAGGAGTGTGTGTGGATCAGGAGGCTTCAGCAGGGAAACAGAATTTAAATCCTCTTATTCCCATAAGCCTCCTGAGCTACAATGGGTCAGTGAGAGAAAGGGGGTGGGGAAGCAGAAGGAAAGGGGATAGCATCCGGCATGTGTCATCGCAACTGGACCCATCTCGTCCACAATCTCCTTGCCCAGTTTTCCCCTTCCCCCCCTTATTCCACCCTTTCCCACTCCTTCTCGCCTCTCCCATTTACTTTCTGCTCCAGCAGATGGTAGGAGAGCCTATGATGCAGGTAAGAAGGTGCTGGCCTTCCTGCCAGCATCCCTGGGAATGTGCTACTGCATGTGCTGCTGGAACACCTTTTACTGTTTTATGACAGTCAGCACCAATGGAAGAAGTACTAGGGTGTTGGACAGTAAGTATAGGATTGGGCCGTCAGTCTCTGACAGCCCAATCCTAAAGCAAGCAGCTCCAGTGGGTGCAGTGGTGCCTAAACAGCTACACTGCATCCAGCAGCACCACTAAGGCTGCCGGAGGTCTCCTTGGAGGAAGTGGACTTTTGTTTTCTGGAGGAAAAATCCATTACGGGGTACAAGCCATAATGTGTATGCGCAACCTCCTGATTTTAGAAATGGGCTATGTCAGAATGCCAGATGCAAGGGAGGGCACCAGGATGAGGTCTCTTGTTATCTGGTGTGCTCCCTGGGGCATTTGGTGGGCCACTGTGAGATACAGGAAGCTGGACTAGATGGGCCTATGGCCTGATCCAGTGGGGCTGTTCTTATGTTCTTATGTTCCCTTCCCCAAGGAAAGCCCCAAGCTCTGCAGTTGGGCTTCTCAAATCTGCACCAGCTACTTTGCCAGTACAGATTTGAGACACTTGGTATCGGGCCTCCCTGAGGCTCCTGACACGGTTGGAACAGTGCTTCCAGTTTGCCAGAAGGACAGTTTAAAGCATTGGGGAAGCTCCAGGACACTTGCCTAACACATCCTGGAGTCGCGCGAGGCTTCATGTGCTCCAGGTAAGTGGGAGGGTGGATTTGTATGTGGGGGGCAGCGGCATCTCATGGGGTGCACCACCCAGAACCTTTCTTCCTGGGCACGGGGAAGGGGTGGTCCGCCACTGGCAGGAATCAGCTGCCTGGTTGTCCTTGTGCCTAATGTGTGGGCAGAGCAATGAAACAATAACAACGTTATCCCTCCCCTGGAAAAATACAACTTGCTAGTAGTGGATCTTCAAATCTGCCCCGATTGTCCTAGACATGCAACAAAAAATGTGTTCAGGATTTTGAGAAATGATTAACACCCTCGGCCTAGTGACATGTCCAATCAATATTGTACAGGAGGGCACAAGGCCAGGTTTGTGAAAAGCCAATTAAGATAGGCTAAAAGCATGCATGACATTATGCACTAGATCAGAATACATCAGTTACAGCTGGTTAATATTTAGTGCATGTACATTGCTAAGACAGAATTTACAAAATGGCTCCCCCTTAATCCCAACAGGATTCAGACTGGGGAATGAAACCGACCACAAACAAGCTAGTTGGGACAGATTGCCTTGCCAATATTGTTAGCTCTGACTGTGGACTTTGGGGTCTTTTATAACATGAAAGTTGACCAGACCTTAGAAATCAATGTGATTACAGGCTGTCACTGGCAGCTGATGATTAGTGACTTGCTTAAAAGTAGATATGAAGTTCACAAGTTCTGCAGACTCCAGTGAAGAGGTTAAGGTTCCCATCTGCACAATTCCTACTTTCAGTTCCCAGGTTCATCAACACAGGCTGAATGGGTTTCTCTGAGCTGTTTCTAAGGCTCTGACTACAGGACATCATGTGACTCCTTAGTCATTTTCCTCCAGCTGAGGGTACATTTTATCTTGCCAGACATTTCCAGAGTTTGTGCAAGTCTGGTTCAGCCAGCTACACATGCTGTGGCTGTCTGCTTGTCTGAGCGCAAGGCAGGGGAGGGGGAGAAGGATGGTTTCAGGTTACATTTTCCTCTTCACACTGTGCTTTTTAAGTTTCCAAAACAGTTCCTAAGTACTAAACATATGCTGGTTGTGCTTATTTCTGGCAAATGGTATGGAGAGCAGGGCGAGGAGTGGTTTGTTGATCTGTAATAAAATATATCATAAGAGGCTTCAAAGAGGGGGTTTAATGAATTTTGTGCAAGTTGGTGGGTGGGGGGAGAAGTTACATTTCTCAAGGTGCCCTTTTTTGTAGGTTAGTAAAAATAATAGTTTAACAGCATAATTTTGTGAGCGGGTTTGTGAAGTATGGAATGTACTTATCTAGCCCCATATTAAATAGGATTTATTGCACACGCCCCCCCCTCCCCTGTAATAAGATCAAATGCACACAGTGAGGTCTGTTAACCATATAAAATAAATAACCCAGCCAACTGCACATTTCAAGCAAATAGAAGTGGAAACCGAGCACGGAACTAAAGCCATGTCCAGAATTACAGTAGACTTTTGTGAATGTCCAGACTTGAATAATTGGGGGTCACTGAATTATTAGTTATTGGAGAAGCACTTAGAACTGATGCTGTTCAGGGTTGTGCTTATCTGTAACAAGGTCCACCGTGGCAAATGAAATGGATGTCTGGAGTTTGTCTTCAGGGTTGCTGTGAATCTGAAGTCCCATTTCTTCCCTGGCAGAACCAGGTACAATTAGCCTCAAGGCCCCATATTTCACTGGTGTTTCGGGGTGGGGTGGGGGAAGCAGCGCCACAGATTCTCGAGTATAAGTCGTTCTCACAGATGAGTCAAGGGCAGGTTTTGAGTCAAAAATCATGGAATTTTCTCTGACCCTCAGATAAGTTGGGGGTTAAGCTTGGGGGGGGGCGGGGTCTGACTATAATTTTGACTGATTTTACCCGAGGTCAGATCCTGAAAAATAACCTACCAGTAATTGTTACCTAAGAACTGTACAGTCTCTAACTTATTAAAAATATAGTAAAAGATCATAAGATACATTTTTATTCATTAACTTTTTTTAATTCTGGTCTTCACAACCTTTTTGTAAACACCATCAGAGTTAGTGCACTGTAAACAACATACCAGTAGAACCATTAATCAAATCCTTCTCTAAGGTACCTGGGGTGTTAAGCCAGAGGCTCTACATATAACGTACAAATAACAACACTTAACTGGTAGCATGCAATTCAATTCATAGCACAGAGACAAGCAACAGGGAATTACTTTGAGCAAGTGCAGCTGCACATAGTTGCAACCCTATTTACTCAGAAGTAGACCCCATTGCTTTCCATGTTGTCTTGTGTGCCTAGAAAAGAGGCGCCTGAGGGGGGACATGATTGAGACATACAAAATTATGCAGGGGATGGACAGAGTGGATAGAGAGATGCTCTTTACACTCTCACATAACAGCAGAACCAGGGGACAGTCACTAAAATTGAGCGTTGGGAGAGTTAGAACAGACAAAAGAAAATATTTCTTTACTAGCGTGTGGTTGGTCTGTGGAACTCCTTGCCACAGGATGCGGTGACGGCATCTGGCCTGGATGCCTTTAAAAGTGGATTGGACAAGTTTCTGGAGGAAAAATTCATTATGGGGTACAAGCCATGATGTGTATGCGCAACCTCCTGATTTTAGAAATGGGTTATGTTAGAATGCCAGATGCAAGGGAGGGCACCAGGATGAGGTCTCTTGTTATCTGGTGTGCTCCCTGGGGCATTTGGTGGGTCGCTGTGAGATACAGGAAGCTGGACTAGATGGGCCTTTGGCCTGAATCAGTGGGGCTCTTCTTACGTTCTTATGTTCATGAGTGTTATTCTTAAGTAATGGTGCACCATTCAGCCATTCAGGAAGGCGAGAGCAAATTGGAGGAGATGCCTCCATTTTGCTTTCGCAGCTGCAACTGGTTCAGAAAGGGCTGCTTTACAAGGGCTTCCCGATGCTTGAAGAAACTTACTGCTTTGCCCCCCCCCTCCAGAAATGCCAGTGTCAGAGTTATAGGTTTGTATCTTAAGTTGTTCCTCTGTTTGCATGAGGGAGGAAATTCCCCCCTCCTTCCTATTTAGGTCCCCATGCCATGGCTGCATGCCGTCCCACTGTGGATAGCCTCCCAGTCCTTGGGAGCTAGTTTTGGGGAGTCTATACCTAAGTATAATCATTCTAAACTAACAGTTTAGTAGGGATGTGGGGATCCTATGCAGGGAAGATGAGATAAGTGAAATCGTCCCTCCTCTTCTGCTACTGGAAATGTCTTCCATTTGCAGATGGACAGCATAAGGATATAACCTGTAGTATGGGGAAATCTTGACGTCACCATCCCAACAGCCACATGATGTCTGCCTGACATAATTCTCACACTACTCCTTAGCATGATACGGCAACATTTTGTCATATCATGTCCAGATTTCTTTTGCTTCATCAGTCAGAGGTTTGGGGAATGTTGAAGAGAGAGAGAGAGAGAGCGAGAGAGAGAGTGAGAGAGAGAGAGTTATGACTTCTTCTTCCACTTTGTTGCCCTTTCCCTTTCATTCCAGGGAGTGCTATTAGCAGAGGCTGGCACATCAACAGGTAAGGGGAGGCAGCCACACCACCTCAGATGTGAGAGGTCTTAGGCAAACTTGCATACCTTGCGTCAGACCGTACAATACTGGGCTTGATGGACTAATGGCCTGACTGAGCGTAGTCAGCTTTATACATTCGTCGGAAACTGTCAAGAGACCCTTCTCATGTAATCATAGGAAGAGATACAGACGGCTCAGCAGGAGAAAGCAGCTTCTGTGATGTACCTGAGTCTAGCCATCAGAAAAGTCATTTCCACTTGTGGATCTTTGGGTGGATCAAGGCCATTATCTTTATTCCTGCAATAGAAGCGCTGCGATGCTTCCAGCAATTTTTTTGTTTCTTTGGCAAACACAGTATGCTGTATGTCCTTACACTTGGCACAAACTGATCCTGGAATGTCTCAAGCTATGTAACGTCTACCACTTCCCTCCAGAGGCTTCTTGGCACTCGACTAGCACTCTCTGTCGAAGATGCATATCCTTGGAATGAGCAGCCTGACATGTACCATTCCTCGTCTTGCCCCTTTCATGTGAGCATTAATCCTTTTCCCTGGTGTGGAATCGGTTCGAGCGATGTTGCTTCCACCCTTTCCCTGGAGAGGCCACTCAACACTACAATGCAACACGTTGTCAAGGATGCTTTTCCTGACATTCAGCCCAAGTTCTATCTTACTTCATGTTGCCCTTTTCTTGCTACTCCCTTTCCCTTCATTTAAAACATTGTTTTTCAAAGGAAATGTCATAAAAAGCATGTCTGTGTAACAAAAGCAAAGTCTGTTACGCAAGCAATCAAGGTTTATTTTTGAAAGCAATTCTGCTTGCTGCTTCTAAGAATGAGATTGCATTCACTTTAAAGAAGATAATAAGGAGGAAGGCAAGCTCATTATTTGTTGGAGCTACATGGAGTTCAGAGCTTAATCTCTTCACAGCACTCCTCTCTCTTCCCAAACCAACAAATCCTCCGAAATGATTCTAGAAAAAATAAATCAGTTCAAGTGACATAAGAGACAAATGTCACAACAGAGATCAAAATAGAAATCTGTTTGGCCCAACCTGAGTACAATTCTAGTTTCCCCAACACAAAAAGGACCTCACTGAGCAAGAAAACATTATCTTGCTTTCCTGCAGATCTGAGCAAGCAACATTATCAAGGGGTTGGAATAACCTCCTTGTGAGGAAAGACTAAAACATTAAGGGTGCAATCCTAACCCCTTATGTCCGTCCTTTCCAGTGCCAATGGGACATGTGCTGCATCCTGCAGTTGGGTGTCACTCACGGAGGCCTCCTCAAAGTAAGGGAATGTTTGTTCCCTTACTTCAGAGCTGCATTGCCCTTAAGTCAGTGTTGTAAATCACTGACATAAGGGGTTAGGATTGCACTCTTAGAGGCTTAGAAACGATTCTTAAGGGAAGTTGATGAAATTTATACAACTATGTATTGTGTGGAATAAGTGGAAAGAGGTTTTTCTCAGACTCTGATAATACTGACTTTTGGGATTATCCAATGGAACTGATGGGTGGGAGATTTATTACGGATAATGGTATTTCATCACACAATGCACAATTAATTAGTGGAATTTGTTGCCATGAGATATAGTATGGCCACCACCACTACCATAGGAGGCTTTAAAAGGCATAGAATGCTACTCTTCTGCCAGTGGATGCTACCAAGATGCCAGTGCAACAACTGGAAAGCCACACGCCACTGTTAACAGGGCATAGAACCCTGCCAGCGGAGAGGCTGCAACAGGACAGAGCGCAGAGCGGGACAGGGGGTGGGACAAGGTGGAATTGGCAGACAACAGATCCCAAACCTGCTTTCTGAGCCGGCACTCCCAATAGAGCTGGCATTGCTCAGAGGAGTTCCATAGGGAGCTATGCAGCAGTCAGAATAAGCATATAAGTGCAAAGCCTCTCAACCCCCTCAATCAGCCTCTCTATGCAGGGAGCATAGGCTCTGCAGGACATTGTGCTGGTGCCCCTATGTTTTTGGCGCATAGGATTGGACTATTAGACACATTTATGGAGGACTAGCCTGTTAATCATATTACTTCTGACTCTCTTCACAATTATTGTTTGTTTCCATTACTCATCTTCTAGACTGTTCATGTAACTGGGAAATCATTTTGATATTTAGCCTCACTAATACAAACTGCTTCCCTGTGAGAGGTTTTCATGAGGCCAAGACTGCAGGGAAGTGTGCCCACTTGAATGGCTGGGCCATCATGAGGCTGACTGAATCCATTGCTTCAGACAACAGACTGGTGACTGCTCCATTACACACTTCCTTTCTGAATCCATGGAGCTGGGTGACAAAGAAGAGTGGAGGTGGAGTGGAGGTAGTTACCTGGTGCACCAGCGGGTGAGGGGTGCAGTATTTGGCACACCACCTCAGGTGCCAGGAAGTCTTGGGCCTGCCATGCCCTGGTGAATCAGTACAAATGTTTTGCAGCCAGGTGCAACTTCTACCATAAGAATATGCACTAGAAGATGACCTCTAAGCTCCAAACTAGAGGTATACCTCAGTTGTCAGTTCTAATATAGGAACTAGGTGTTAAAAATTTGTGTTAAAAACACATAACACAACACACATAAAAAAATTCCTGCATGGAAGGAGAACCCTGTCAGAACAGAAAAGTGTGGAGAGGGAAAGGTTGAAGCCTAACAACCCCCCTGCTGACAGCAGTTTACAATTTCCTCAAAACAAACAAAAAATCCTGCATAAAAGCTTGTGCCATGGTTAATTACTATGGGACACAAAACAAACATGGCAAACGTGTGCACATGCTTTGAGAGGTGAGTTCCAAAATATGAGATGGAACCAAATGGTGACTCTTCTCTATCAACTTCACCCTGAGTTGGTTGCCTCAGAGACAAATGTATTCAGCCAAGCTCTTTAGCCTCAACAAACGATGTACTGCAACCACAGGTTATGTGGTACACAGCCACAGCTTCAACTGACTTACAGCCCAGTCCTAACCAAATTTCCAGTGCCAATGCAGCTGTGGTAACAGGGTGCAGGCTGCATTCTGTGGTGGTGGTGGGCAGTTACAGAGACCTTCTAAAGATAAGGGAATGTTTGTTCTGCATTGTGGCTGCATCAGGCCTGAAAAGTCGGTTAGGATCGAGCTAAGATTAAAAATGTCTTCTATTTAACTTTGACAGGAGTTCAGAAAGATGGAACACCCATATGCAGAGATCTACAGCTCCAGCATATATTAGCAGCTAGAAAACACTAAGCTGTTCTCTTTATACCTTTCAAACCTACGCAACTTCCATTCATACAAGGCCCTCTGCAAAAGTGATTCTGGCACTCCTGAGCTTCTACTTCTTGCTCACTCAGCCTTCTTTTTCAACCATGCTGCTTGTAACAGCATGCAGAGTGGATCAGCAATTTGCTTGAGAGAGAAACTGTTTTCCAGACAGTTCAGCCACAACACCTGTTGCTTGCAGATAAAATGCCAGAACTTGATTAGATCACACACACCCCCAATATCAGACCTAGCGATGACTAATAATTTTTCTGCTCACACACACGCACACACCATTCTCAGCCTTGTGTGCTCCTTTTATAAGTAAGCCGAGCAGCTTTGATTCACTGGAAATTCCCTAAACCACTCAAAGGGAAGTATTACGAAATGGATGGGCATAAGAAAAGTCCTGTTGAATCAGACTGAAGGCTCTTTTAGTCCAGCATGCTACTTTCCACAGCAGAAGCCCCCCAAGAAGATAAGAAGGCAACAGTCTTCTCCTGTAGCTGCTTCCCAATTTCTAATGATGTGTGGTAGACAGAATCTGAAGCCAGCCATCAGTCCAGCCATCCATGAGGCTAACTGAGGCAGAGCCTGAACCTATCCAAATTTCCAGCACTGCTGCAACCACAATGCAGCCCCGAGGTAAGGGAACAAATGTTCCCATATCTTGAGGAAGCCTCTGTGACTGACTCCCCACCACGGGATAAAGTGCATGCCCCATTGGCATGGCTGCACCAGCACTGGAAAATTGGATAGGGTTGGGCCCGCAGTCTCCTCAGGTTGGTGGGGAGGAGGCACCCACCTCTTTCCACCCACGTTCATCCACTACTCCATCTCCTCCCACTCCCTGGACTGGCAAAGGAAGAGGGGTGTAGAGCAGAACTATGGGAGTGAGGAGAGTGATAACCAGAGCATTGGATTCAGGGAGCAGGAGGAAGAGCAATTGGCTAATCACCAGGTTGGAGCAGCAGCCTTTGGCTCATTGCCTCAGGCTCCAGAAGGTCTTGGGTCAGCCCTGAGTTCTAGTTGAGGACAGCCAGGGTAGTGCAGTGGTTCAAGAGTTGGTCTTAGACCTGGAAGATCCAGGTTCAAATCCCCGCACAGCCATGAAGGCTTCCTGGGTGACCTTGGGCCAATCACTATCTCTCAGTGTCACCTACCTCATAGGGTTGTTGTGAGAATAAAAGGAGGAGCGGAACTATGTACACCACCCTAAGCTAAGGGTAGTATAAAAATGTGAATGAATGAATAGCATCATGGCTAATAAGCACATCAGAAGAATTCTGGTTTTTTTGAACTACAATATCCCTTTAGGCATTATGGGAAGCTTCAGTACATAAAAAGAACCCTGCTGAATCAGGGTCCAAAGCACTTCTCCAAGCAGTAAGCAGTAAGCTTGTAGGTATCTTCCAACATGGTGTCTACATACTGCAGGGCTTCTTCAGACATAAAGATTACATGTTGCCATCATGACCAAGAGCCATTCATACAGCTCTCCTCCTCAGGAATGTGTCTAGTTCTCCTTTACAGTCATCTAAACCAGTGGCCATCACCACAGCTTGTGGCAACAAACAGCATCCATCCATTCATTTAATTCAGCATTATGCGGTGAAGTATTTTCTATTCACCTATTTTCAACATGTCACTGAACGATTGCTATTATTCCGAGAATGGAGGGAAACACTTTCTATCCCTTTCCTCCCTATCCTGCATCATAACCTTATCAAGATACTCCAAATTCCTTCAACGTTTTGCCCAAGCAGGCACCGCCAATTTGTCCTGAAAATGGTGCTTCAGGCAGAATTCAATGGCAGCCCAACGGCATGCTGCCCATGAGGAATTCCACGAGTCTTGCCAATATGAACACAAATCCTCTGATGTCTTGCCTAACGGGATTCTCCTAAAAAGGCCTCACGTTTTTTGCTTGAGATGATATCTAGGGGCAACACAGTGCATTCTGCATACACTCCCCGGGCCCAGCCAGTGCTCCCAGAGCAAGAGCTTGGAGGTGGATGTTCTGTTCCATGACTTGCCCTTCGGAACAGGAGGGATCTTTTTCATCCCGGCAAAATGCTCCGATTTATTGGCCCAGAGATAATATCTTTCAGCATTGCTCAGTGAGGTATGCGAAATCTCCTAAGCCAGTCATGGAGACATGCCCATTTTCTCCATAGCTCGCTGACATATGGACTTCATCTACCTCCCTCCACCCTCTTCTCCCCACACTACATACGGGGAGGCAAACTCTCCATGTTCATGCTCAAGCTTCACCGGAGCAGCTTAAAGTAAACAAGCTGAAGATAATGCTGCCTTTCTTTCTAGCCAGAAATGCTGGTTTCCTGCTTAAATGCATACCTTTGATGATGGTTCACTGGCAGAACTTGCCTTAGGTAAGAGAAACATAATTATGCAATTTTCAGCTAGAGGGTTCTCCCCCTTCCTCCTTTCTCTCGCTTCAAGACAGATGACACCCACAGTCCTGCCTTCTCGTGTTTACTCAGTTGAGGCATTCACTTTCTTTTAGAGTTTGAATTGCTCAGATTTTGCATTCAAAAGCGACATAATTCTTGTGAGAACTTTTGAATGAAGTGAGATAGAACATGCTCATTTTAAGCTCCTATCTATTAATTATGAAACTCATACAAATGCAGCTCAGTTTGTCTCTTCCCAGTCATTACAAACAACCACCAAGTTATTTTATTGTCAATCACATTTTTTATTCCTCCTCCAGTGAGCTCAGAGTGATAAACATGGCTCTTGAGTCCTTGTTACCCTCACGGCAAACCTGCAAGGTTGGCAATCAGTCAGTGGTTCCAAGAGCACCCTGTGAGATTCAGGGCTGAGTAAGGACTTGAACCTGGGCCTTTGGCCTCTTAGTCCAGCACGCTAGCCATTGATCCACAGATGAATAAGTTTTACTTTAAAATGATTTGCTAGTACAAACAGCTGGTCGCTCCTACAGAGTAATTATTGGGGGTTGGAGATAATTCCTGCTTTTGCCTCTATGCATCCAGAGATGATGGGGAGATAGCAGGCACCTCACTCGACACCCTGGGAACATGCAATTGCTGAATGGGTCAATGACTGGTGCAGGTCGCAACTGCTGGCATCAAGGGTGCCTACAGAGTGAGCCACTGCACATTTGCATGGTTCTGAGTGCGCTTCTGGTGCTGCCTTTCAGGATGGACAGACAAGGCAGAAATCCTTACTGCTACTGATTGTCCTACAGCAGCAGTTCCTATGAGCAAACCACTTTGCTGGCCACCTGCAAGTCTAATAACATAACATAAGATAAGAACAGCCCCACTGGATCAGGCCATAGGCCCATCTAGTCCAGCTTCCTGTATCTCACAGCGGCCCACCAAATGCCCCAGGAAGCACACCAGATAACAAGAGACCTCATCCTGGTGCCCTCCCTTGCATCTGGCATTCTGACATAGCCCATTTCTAAAATCAGGAGGTTGTACATGCACATCATGGCTTGTACCCTTAATTGATTCAAGTTACAGGAAGCTGTAGCTCAGTGGTATAAGCACTTGGTGTGCCAGCAGAAGCCAGATTCACTCCCCAGCATTGCTCGGTAGTCATCTGTCTGAAACCCAGGAGAGCTCCTGCTGAATCAGGTTACATCTAGCTGAACCGACATCTGATTTAGTACAGTATAAGGCAATTCTATAAGTTTACACATACGGCTGGAGCTTGCTTCTAAAGTTTCTTTTTAAACTAGGACATCGAGAAAAAAATGTTCTTTCACATACACACAAAGATGAAACCAGCAAGATGCATCCATTCCCATGTGCACACAGATCTTCCTTGGGTTTCCTAAGCCCTGCCAATGGAGCACATAATTCCACACATATACTGCTTTGGGCATTTGGCGATGCCGGCTTCTTCGTGCACTCAAAGACACGTGGAGCTCTGGTCAGGAAAACTTTTCTGCCTCACTGGATTGGACAGAAGTTGGAGGTTCTTTTGCTTTGGCCCCAGCATGGCATATAACAGATACTAGTCTGATCCAGACTGAGGTCCTTCTAAGACTCATTTGCACCCAAGTGACAGACAGGACTTGGGACAGTCATCAGGGCCTGCCCCTAAGTATTACATAAAACCACATACTGAGAATGCAAACTGTGAATGTGGAATTCCCCCAACTCATGCAAACTAACGCTGTGGATTTGCTGTCACCTACAGTGGTGTCAAAGAGTACTTTGACCCTGGTGAGTCATCATTAGCCAGCACAAACAATAGTGACTAGCTGGACAAGTGGTTCGGTACTGTGTAAGGCAGCTTCCTACCTTCATCTTGTTCCATCCTGAGAACCAATGGAACTGTTACAGCTCCCAAATGGCATCTGAAAATTAAGGAAAAACCAGAAAATAGTTCAATCCAAGTCTGCAATCCTACACCCATGGGCAGCCCAATCCTAACCAGCTGGGCCACACAGCCCACAGTATATCCAGTGCTGGGAAGGAGCAGACTGGAGTCTTCTCAATATAAGGGAACATTTGTTACCTTACCTCATGTAAAGCCTCAGCTTCCGCAATGGGGCTTCTCAGATATGCACCAGTGAAATCACTGGCGCAAAAATGAGAAATCCCATGTTGGGCTTTCAGGCCCTGGAGGTGGAATAGGATTCGGCATAGGCCAGCACCACCTATCCCACCCCCTCCAAGGCCAGATTCACCCCTTCCCAACCCTCCCATGCCTTTAAACCCTTCCCCTCTGCCTTCCACCCTATCTCCACCCCTGCACTACCCAGTGGTAGCTTACCAGCTCTGTCTGGCAAAGTCTCTGTATACACAAGTCTCTGGATTTGGGAGTAAGTCCCATTGACTGCAATTAGACTTACTTCTGGGTAGGCATGCATAGGTTTGTGTAGCATACGCCAGGGTGGTGTAATGGTTTGGGGAGGTAGACCTGGAAGATCCAGGTTCAAATCCCCCCTCAGCCATGAAGCTTCCTGGGTGACCTTGGGCTAGTCACTTTGTCTCAGCCTCTCCTACCTCACAGGGTTGTTGTGAGGACAAAAGGAGGGAGCAGCTTTGTACACCACAGTATAAAACTGTGAAAAATAAATAAATGAATGAATAAAGCAGAAATTACTACTTGTGAGAATATTCACCTATAACCTAGTAATGCAAATCATGCTTGTTTGAATGAGAATCAAGCTTCAACATTGTGGCTGCACCTAGTATGCAACTCAATGCTATGAAGATCTTCTTGGAGTTAAGTCCATATGAATTCAATGGGATTTATTCCCTGGTATGTAAGTTAAGGATGGCAGCCTTGTTTTTTCCTACTCTCATGCCTATACAGTTGTCGAAGGTAACAAATAATTCGTTGTATAATCTACGGCCTGTTGAAAGGAGAAGGTTAGACTATTCCTAATAAAATCTATACTATCTCTTCTCAGATCCCAAGAGCAGAATTTTCCATTGACTTCTGTTGGGCATAATAATAGGATAAAACATAAGGTTAAATTATGTATGCATCTCATACAATAACTGGAGGGTAACCTAGAAAATGCAATGATTACCTTCTTGCCCAGAATAGATCAGCATTTTTATTAGCCTTTAGCTCTGAAAACCTGAGGTGATCCTTAACCTGCCTGGGGTGGGAGTGAAAATAAATTGTTTCAACTTGTGTCACCAAAAGGTTTATCTGATTTACACAAACAATACATACCTCAATGCGATCTGAAGTCTTTTCTGAGGTCAAGTAAGGAAACTGTTCAGTTTGTTTGGCCTTCTGCATGTGAAACAAGACCTTATTTCTCATAAATCATCTCTTTTTTCAAGGGTCAAGAGTCATCTCTTTTTTCAAGGGTGTGCCTTGACCATTTTAGTGCCTTGCCCGTGTGCTGTGAGATATGAAAGGTTGAAAATCACTGCCATAAGACCAAGTCTCAAGGCCCAACCTTGCCTTGAGGTGGAGGTAGGTTAAAAGGGAAGAAGAGGAAAAGGAGGTTGAACTCAATGAAGCTGCATCACTGAAGTCCATAGGTTCAAAGTGCTCTGTATTGTCTACAGTACTCCAGGGTGTAAACCTCAGCTGAATTTCCCAGCTGTACCTAGTTGCTAGAAACTGAACCCAGGTCTTTCTGCATGCAAATCATTTAAACTACCACAAAGCTATCACTCCTTTCCATAAAAGGTAGCAGTAACACAGAGTATTCAAACCTGGGGGCTCAAATGCTGGAATGTAGATGTGCCAATCAGGGGTCGCCCAGCAGCCATTGAGTAGCTAAACTACATATCAGAGATACTTGCTTAGCTCTGCTGCTTAACCCATTTCTGCCTAGCCCACAGGTGTACACTTTTGATCTCTGTTGTGATTATGCAAATTTGGGCAAAAATAGCCTAAATCAAGAGGAGGCAAAAAGGGATTAAGTTTGCTGGGTCATACCCATTCTCATTGATGACTTTTGCACTTGGCCTCACAACCTCTCTATTAGCCCAGCCATCCTGGGGTGACTCATCTCATAAAGAATGGCAGGTGTTTAAAAAATAAAAATAAAATGTCAGAATTGGCATTCTGTAACCCACATTTATCAATAGTCCCTACAAGCTACAGCTGTCCTTGCTGTAATCTACTCACTTAAAAAGACAATTTAATGTTCTCTTGCTGAAATAATGGAAGCACGACCAGTGTTTCCATTTCTGTAAGCGAGATGTCTTTAATCAGCCTGGTTTTCCAATTAGATATTGGAAGCTTTCAAACCCCCACAAGGAAAAGTAATAATGAGGATGATGGGACATGATTAAACATCTTGGCACTGAATAGTCTTTCTCTAATCTACCAGCAATTATTTCAAGTCAGCAGAAAACAGATGGATAAGATGTGGCTTTGTTTCTTTTTAAAAAAGAACTCTAAAAAAAAAAAGGCAGCTATAGAGACATGAGTCTTCCATAGACATACTGCATCCAGGTTATCCATCACACATCAAGGTAAGGAACACCTTCCGTGTAATGGATAGGGATAACAGGTGTGGGGTCCTGGCTTGAGGGGAACCCTCGTATTTGCAAGAGGCAGCAGTGGGGCACTGGAGGTTCTGTCTCCCAGAGCAATGACCCAGCCACCAGGACCTCAGCAGAGAGTGTGGGGAAAGAAAGTTGCATCACCCAGCTGCTAGGGCTTTTTGGCTCCTAGCCAGTCTTTGGTTCATGGGCAGACTGGGTTCTGCTCCCTCCAGCTGCCTGACCCAGACTGCCTTCATCCTTGGCTGGGCTTTATGCTCATGACAGTCCCTCCAGGCCCCACCCCTTCCTCCATAGGAGGGTTAAAAGGCTGACTGGCCTCTCCTAGCCCTTTCTCTTACTGCTTGTGACAACCAAAACATTGGAGTCTGGTGTTCCTCCCCCCTCCTCACTCTCCAGGCCGGTATTCCACCTGCTGCTGGCCTTGGAGCCTGTCTCCTCCTTGCCTTGAGCTCCCCTCTCACCCTGCAAGCCTGTTCCCTCCAGGTAAGTCAAGGGAACCCTGACAACAGCATTCAGCTGAATCAAAAGTGGAGTGACTATATAGTTCACTAGCTGTTACAAGACATCTTTGTCACTCCCAAATCAGCCACACTAGATGCTGTGCCAGAACCACCTTTCAGAGCGCGATACCATAGTCTTTCGAGACTGAAGGTTGCCAATACATGATGTGTTGGTCACGGTGAATGATTTTTTTTTTTTCATTGAAGAACTCCCCACTTCTTCAGAACACAATCTGAAAATCATTTCTCTGTGCAGTTCAGGCTATATTTCATAAAAGCTTCTCCTTAGCATACAATTGTCATCATCAGGTCTGACATGACTGTCTCCTTGCAGACTTTTTAGTTCCAGAGGATGGGATTGGTGGAAAATGGTTCTCACCCATTTCTGCATATCATTTTTGTGCTGGTAGTTTGTAGTCCCAATGAGGTTTCCTCCAGTGGGAAACAGTTACATTGTCACATAGCCAATGAGATGTGGCAGCAGTGAACCTCCCCAGCCCCATACCCAGGGCAGAGGTCCCTGATGACGCCCCCCCTCGTGAGCTACTGCCGCCCCCCTGTGCAGAAATTTGGTCCTCCTACTCACCTGAGACTCACGGAGCCTCACGTGACCCAGGAACGCAATGGAGAAAGCTCTGAGGTTCCCCAAAGCTTTAAACTGTGCTTCCGGAAAATCAGAAGCACAGTTTCTGCCCCCATCTGGAGCCTTCAAGAGGTTTCCTTGGGATCTTGGTGCCTTGCGCCTGGGGCTTTTGCCCCATCGGACCTTATGGTAGGTTCGCACCTGAGATGTAGTTATGTGACAATGGCAGCGTGTGCAAATGGAGTTTATGTGGAATGAGGAGATTCTGAATTAAGTTTCTTGGCCCTCAGGGAAATCTTTGTGCAGCCAAATCTCTTTGGTGACGTGACAATTCTTTCCTGGAAGAGAAGACCACAGAAGAAAATGGCACCAAAATAACAGCTGGTTAGAGGAGAGGTTCTAGAAGTACCTCCATCTAAGACAGGGGTACCCAAACCCTGGCCCTGGGGCCACATGCAGCCCTCAGGGAGCCCCTAGTCTCCAATGAGCATCTGGCCCTCCGGAGATTTGTTGGAGCCCGCACTGGCTCGACACAGCTGCTCTCAGCGTGAGGGCGACTGTTTGACCTCTGGTGTGAGCTGTGGGATGAGGGCTTCCTCCACTACTTGCTATTTCATGTCTGTGGTGCAGTAGTGGCAGTAAAGGAAAGGCCAGCCTTGCTTTGTGCAAGGTCTTTTAGGCCTTGAACTATTGCAAGACCTTCATTCATTCATATGTTCACCTTTAATATATTCATTTATGTAAATTTATTCAAATTTTAAAAGTAAATTAATTCCTTTTCCCCTGGCCCCTGACATAGTGTCAGAGAGATGATGTGGCCCTCCTGCCAAAAACTTTGGACAACCCTGATCTAAGAGGGTGGATTTGCCACTGCTGCTGTCCAAATGTACTGGGACCGGTGCTTTTCAACCTCTTCATAAATGACCTGGAGACAGGGTTGAGCAGTGAAGTGGCTAAGTTTGCAGATGACACCAAACTTTTCCGAGTGGTAAAGACCAGAAGTGATTGTGAGGAGCTCCAGAAGGATCTCTCCAGACTGGCAGAATGGGCAGCAAAATGGCAGATGCGCTTCAATGTCAGTAAGTGTAAAGCCATGCACATTGGGGCAAAAAATCAAAACTTTAGATATAGGCTGATGGGTTCTGAGCTGTCTGTGACAGATCAGGAGAGAGATCATGGGGTGGTGGTGGACAGGTCGATGAAAGTGTCGACCCAATGTGCGGCGGCAGTGAAGAAGGCCAATTCTATGCTTGGGATCATTAGGAAGGGTATTGAGAACAAAATGGCTAGTATTATAATGCCGTTGTACAAATCGATGGTAAGGCCACACCTGGAGTATTGTGTCCAGTTCTGGTCGCCGCATCTCAAAAAAGACATAGTGGAAATGGAAAAGGTGCAAAAGAGAGCGACTAAGATGATTACGGGGCTGGGGCACCTTCCTTATGAGGAAAGGCTACGGCGTTTGGGCCTCTTCAGCCTAGAAAAGAGACGCTTGAGGGGGGACATGATTGAGACATACAAAATTATGCAGGGGATGGACAGAGTGGATAGGGAGATGCTCTTTACACTCTCACATAATACCACAACCAGGGGACATCCACTAAAATTGAGTGTTGGGCGGGTTAGGACAGACAAAAGAAAATATTTCTTTACTCAGCGTGTGGTCGGTCTGTGGAACTCCTTGCCACAGGATGTGGTGCTGGCGTCTAGCCTAGACGCCTTTAAAAGGGGATTGGACGAGTTTCTGGAGGAAAAATCCATTATGGGGTACAAGCCATGATGTGTATGCGCAACCTCCTGATTTTAGGAATGGGTTAAGTCAGAATGCCAGATGTAGGGGAGGGCACCAGGATGAGGTCTCTTGTTATCTGGTGTGCTCCCTGGGGCATTTGGTGGGCCGCTGTGAGATACAGGAAGCTGGACTAGATGGGCCTGTGGCCTGATCCAGTGGGGCTGTTCTTATGTTCTTATGTATTGAAGATTGGTTTGCGTGAGGGGCAACTGATGCCCATGAGAAGGGGACATAGCTGCCTTTTCACTCCCATTTCGTCCCTCCAAAGGATTGACAAAAGGGGGGGCCCTTTCCAGCGGTCAGAGTTGACTGCAGAAAGAACTTTCTTAGATCACAATATTATGATTGTGTTGTACCTATGTCCACTCATAGAACATCCAGAGTCTAGGGGCACAATCCTAACCAACTATCCAGCACTGACACAGATGTGCCATTGGGGCATGTGCTGCATCCTACAGTTGGGTGGCAGTCATGGAGGCCTCCTCAAGGTAAGGCAATGTTTGTTCCCATACCTCGGAGTTGCATTGCCCTTATGTCAGGATTGCGGCCTAGTAATATAAAATGCATGACTGTCATCAAACATATGTCAGGCATCACCATGCGCCTACCAGTATGGAGTGCAGCCCTGTCAGTTACCATTTTACAAACCTGGCAGATCTATTCTTTTCATTATGAATTACCTAACTGATGCAATCAGTAGCCAATGCTCAGCAAGATGAAGATCTCATACTTGTTCCAGGCACAGCTTCCGCTTATGTAAGTTACCCTGTGTTGCACTTCAGCCAAGAAGCCAGCTTGTTTCCCCACTTTCTGATTTGGTATAGACTATCACATTGAGTCACGTGGTCTATTTTGTTGTAGCTACTATATCTGTGTTTATTGTTGTTCCTGTCAGTGCGCAAGTACAATCTCAAATGGTCACGAAATCACAGCCTGCAAAGTTCTGGACATTTGTGGAATATTTGTTTCTCACTTAAGTGGTCATATGCATGGCAATCAGCAGAGAGGCTATTGCTACAGTACATTTATAAAATGGCTGGCCACTCAATTTGTGTTTGCTTTTTGAAAAAGAGATGTCTGCTATTCAGTGATAGGAATATTTGCTCCACACGTGCAGAGGCTTCTTAGGGCCCAATCCTATCCAATTTTCCAGGGCCAGTGCAGCTGTACCAATGGGGTGTGCACCAGTTGCATGCCTGCCATAGGCTGACTTGGGGCACATGCCCCGAGCGCCAGCCTCTAGGGCCCTGCGGAAGTCTCTCTGAGGCTCCCGACGGGGGCAGAAACTGTGCTTCCGGTTTGCCGGAAGTACAGTTTATAGCGCCGCGGAACCTCACTGAGGTTTCCCCGGTGTGGGAGGAGGTCGTGCAAGGTTCCGTGATCCTCTGGTAAGTAGGGGAGTGAATTTCTGCCTGAGGGGGGCAGCGATAGCCCAAGGGGGGGCGCCGTCACAGAGCTTTGCCCCAGGCGTGGGGCTGTGGAGGTCTGCGGCTGGTGTGCGCTGCATCCTGTGGTGGGGGGGGCAGTCACATAGGCCCCCTCAAGGTATGGGAATATTTGTTCCCTTACCTCGGGGCTGCATTGAGGCTGCACTGGAGATGGAAAGTTGGATAGGATTGCACCCTTAGTTTCTTTCTAAAAGCAATGGAATGTTGGATGCACTCCAGGGCGAGCCCATTAATGAGGCCAACTGAAGCGGTAGCATCAGACAGCAGATTGGTGGGGAGGGATACCCATCTCTGTCTACTTGCTTGCTTCCCCTGCTCTTCCTTCTCTTCCCACTGTCTAGATTGAAACAGAAGAGGGGGACAAGGAAGAAAAGGAAATGTGAAGTGGAGGCAAGTGCTGACCTAGAACTTTGGAGAGTGGGAGGGGTAGAGGCTGGCACATCTTTGGGAATGGGTGAGGCAGGATTTGGCCTGCCGCTTTAGGTTATTAGTCTGTTACAGCAAAAAAAAGGGAGAAACATGGTGATGTTTCATTGTTATCACAATGTAGTGTTTAATGTGAGTTGAGTGGAGAGTGTGCATAAAGCCCAGAGATAATGCACATTCTCATGACTATAGTTTGCACAAATGGACAGCATAGAGGAATTTGTTATCGTGCCTGGCCAATATCGTAATAAAGTTTGTACATAGCCGGGCTAATCGGGTCCACTGATCAGTATATAAATAGGGAATATCCATGGAGAAATCAACCCATAGATTTATTCACATCAGGAATTAGCATTCAGATTGCTGTGACTATCCAAGGTTTCTTGAGCATTAGGAATAAAAATGCAAGACACTTACTGTTGCAGATAAGCATCCAACCCAGACAAAAGCTTTTTTAGAGTATGATATCATATCTGTGAGTACAGAGCAGTCACTGAATTCACAGGCTGTTGTTTAATTCGACCAGCTGCACCATAGATGTGCAATGATGATCTGCACTCTCCTGTTTAGAAAGATGCCATTTCGAAGGGGGACCATGATGTGCAGCTAACCAGTGGCAGACAAAAATACATGTGAACATTCAAAATGATAATTGGGATTGAAAATTGCATGTCTTCTTTATATCACAGGTATATGATGCTTGCAGAAACATCTAGGGAAATGGCAGGTTATGCAGGGTGACCAGTTGACTGCAAAAGACAAGCAGGCACCCCAAAATGTAGGACACTCAAGAAAAATATAGGACATAAAATAAAAGCTAAAAACACTTGTGTATTGATTTCATGTGGTTAATTTAAACACTATATTACTTGTTGTTGTTGGCATCCTTCAGTCTCGAAAGACTATGGTGTCGCGCTCTGAATGGTGGTTCTGGAACAGAGTATCCTCTCCAGTGCGCGAAGCCTGGGTAAAGTAGGTATGGAGGATAGGCTGTTACCCATGCAGCAAATCCCCCCTCTCCACGTCGCTGAAATGGTCCAATGGAAAGGCAGAGGCCAATACAGTTGGTTCCAGCGGCGTCGCAGGAGTTGCCAGAACGTGACTGTGTTCAGCCATGAACTGTCTCAGGGACTCCGGCTCTGGATTTTGCCTCGAGGTTGACTCCTGAAGCCTTTTCCATAACTGGATGTAGCCACAAGGCAGTGGAGGTTTGGGATCAGAGTTTTCCTTCTCTCAGATGAGCTGCCTTCCCAGGCTGACGAGTCCCATCTACCGGGTGGCTGTTTAGTCGCCTCTTACGACAAGTACAGCCAAACTGAGGGCCTATTCTTATCCCCAGCCCACAGGGGATTACTTATTATTAAATTAAAAACTATATTACATATGATGTATTAATTATAAGAAGGCTATGCACGGCCTCACAGAGAAAAGAGGACATTTAAATTCTTTTCCAGGACATGAGGCTAAAAAAGAGGACATGTCCTGGAAAAAGAGGACTTCAGGTCACCCCGAGGTTATGTATATTCAAATTCTACATAACCCCCAAAAGATAAAGGCAGAAAGGTATAAAAACATCCTGGGGAAGCCAAAGGGAAGGCAAAGGAGAGATTTTATAAAGCTATTGATGCAGCATAATAGGAAAAGAAAAACCCACTGTATTTATCATCATTAATTCTCAGAAGGCCAAACCTCTACCAACTTCTCGTTATCTTGTGCAACTTCTTTGTAACCCTCTGCTTAATTCTGGCCCGGCCTGTGATGTTCTGATTACTATAATTATTCTGTCTTTTCCCCTTATAGGTTACATAAGATGTTTTCAAAGCATTCATCAAGCAAGAAACACAATTATGACTTAGGAGTTGAAGGCTTACTCTTCTGGTTGGGTGTCGTTGGCTGCTGCGGGGCGATTTTAGCCTTCTGTTTGGCCTCGGATGTTCACACATTTGGTATGTTTGGAGGGGGAAATTACAGGGAATTATCTTGCCCCTCCTAGACTAAATATGCTGAAAAAGAAAGACCTTTGTCCTGTGTCCCATTATTTAATTAGGTAATGACAACATGACGAGAGTGTCTTATTTTACATCATTTGACCTTTTGTATTCCAAACAGCCCTCCACTCATTAGAAGAACTGTTTCTGTTTCATGGGCCCAACATTTCTTTAAGCATCTGTCTAAATATCATCTCTCTCCTCAAGCTTTGGAACTAATTAAGGCACTTTCTAAAGTTTCATTGCTTTTCTTTCAGAGAGATGACACAGGCTTACTGCATAAATACAGTTGTAATGCTCCTACCATGACTCTCCATGATCTCATACAATTCAGATAGTGCATTTTGGTTTTACACTTTTAGGGCAATTTGAGAATAAGGGCTCACCATCTATTAATTGACCTTTCCTTTGAGGGAGGGCCATTTTACAGAAACTTTGTGTGCATAGATGCCAATTTGAACTCAGACATCTATGGCCCTTATCAGAGTTGAAATGAAATGGGATTAAGAAAAGGTTCTCAAGCAACATCTCATAACTTACCTTTATTGGAATGCATATTCTTTTAAGGTAAATATTTGCAATATCATTTATGTATGTGTTCGTCGGTAGCCCACTTTTTCAAGGACATCACCCAAAAAAATTGGGGCCCCTGAACCCTCACTCCAGTTTTGTCTTGTGTTTCAAACAAAAGCCCATACAACCCACTGAGAAGACACAAAGAGCCTTTTTTTTTTTTTTAGTTTTCCTTTTCCTCAACTTGCAGCAGTGAAGAGGAAGGGGAGCAGGCCAGGACAGTGGCCCATGACTTCTGACAGCAGCGGAGCAATGACATCATCTGCTCTGCCTGCCAAATTGCCTGCCAGCATACTCTTTCTGCCTCCTTCATTCCCCAGGTAGCCCCCTTTCTAGTGGTGGTGTACCCAGAATGCTATCTGATGCCACCTCAGCAGAGCCATAACTAGGGTGGAACCTGAGGGGCACCTACCACAGATGCTAAGCCAAGGGGCATGATTGCCCCTCAAACTCCACTCTAATTACACTGGCGGTTTTGTGCCCTTCATTCTTTCTCCTGTGGAGGCTCGCCTTCAAGCAGAGCCTCCACAGGAGAAAGAACAGGGGCATGAATCACTCCCTCCTCTGGGGAGAATCCGGAAGTGACAGTTCTGGATTCTCCCCAGAGGAGGAGGCAGCACTGGTTGCTTTGTGCCCTCTCTTCCTTCTCCTGTGGAGGCTCCCTTTCAAAAGGAGCTTCTACAGGAGAAGGATTGGGAGTGCAAAGCCACTGCAGCAAGTGCTCCCTCCTCCGGGAAGAATGTCACGTGACCTTGTGATGTCACTGCTGCGGGTGCCAGTGTTATGGCCCTGCACCACAGGTCCACTACCTCTGCCCAACTACAAATGGTGGTGGTGGTGGTGGTGGTGGTGAAAATGAGAGATTTTCACCTTCTCTCACAATGCTAGAACCAGAGGCATTCGATGAAATTGACTGGCAGGAGATTTAGGATGGAAAAAAGGAGGCACTTCTTCACACAGCACATGTTTAGTCTGCGGAATGGCCACTCACTTGGATGCTTTAAAGGGGGGTTGGACAAATTCTTGGAGAACAGCTCTATCTATGGCTACTAGTCATTCTGGCTATGTGCTACCACTAGATCAAGCACCAGTGTCTCTGAATCCTAGTTGCAAGGGAGCAATGATGGGAGAGGAGGATGCATTATCTTCTGCTTGTGAAATTGGGCTCCTGGAGGCAGTTGGGGGCCTCTGTGGGAAACAGAATGCTGAAGTCAGTGGACCTTTAGCCTGACCCAGATAGCCTTTTGTTATGTTCTGCTTGCTGGCAGCCTCCATCACAACTGTCTGGTGGGACCCAAGACCACAGTTTGAGAATTGCTGCACTAGGGGCACAATCCAGGAACATGAATTACACAAGGATACAGCTGTTCCTAGTTGATTATATCCATAATCTTTGGGCAGAGGTAAGCCTTTGTGCAGAACTTGCAAGCTTCTAGGCCATCTGTTCCCATCAATGAGATCCTACTGCACATATAGGTCTATGAACCACTACCTATCCATCATCCTGATCCAGTTTTCCAATAGGTATGGAAACTCCAATAGGGATGTGTTTGTAATTTGGCATCACCTCTATTCATTTTGTGGGTTTCTATTCCAATCTGCATAGCCTTGCTTTGGGTTTAGTCATTGTCAGGATGTTATTGCTGACTGCCGGCTGTCCCTATCTGGACATGAGCTACTGATGTCAGTAAGGTCAACAAGTCAATCAGCAATACTGTGGACTGATACATGTGCTTCCTCTAGAGGGTCATCTCATTGGTTACAAGTAAGGCTGGGAGTTTTTCTCCTCCCTTCATTGCCCTGCAGTGGCAACATGTGGTTTTTCATAGTGTATCATTTCACCAGTCATGGCTGGATAGCAGGGGTCAACAGTGAACCCCTGGGTGGCCTCTTTCAGACATCTCTGTGAGCTCCCACTCGCAGTCCAGACAGACAGAAGCCCAGCCTTGTTGAACATCAGCCCTAAATGGACTCATAATTGTTCTTGTTGTAAAGAAACAAAAAACACTTTGTGTCGTAAAGGGCGGAACATTAAATTAATGTGGTTCAGGTCAGCTATAAATAGGAACCAAGAAGCAAACAACAGCGAACAAAGGACTTTTTCTAGGAAAAGAAAATCTGATTCATTCCCAAATTGTAAATTGGTCTTCAGTTAAAAACAATAATTAATGAAGGCATTTATTCCAAACAGGTTGAGAGGAAAGAGCAAGACAAGACAATGCAGCTTTCTTATTTTTTTAGATGAATGAGTACCTAAAGTGCACTCAGGAATATTTATTTTAGCAACATGTGGTAAAATGCTGCAAGACACAATTAGCACAGCGGCTTCTTCAGCCACAAACTACATTTCCTTGTGACATGTTTTCATGCCATGGCTTGAACAAAATTTCATGCAGTAGAGTTCTGTGATCAGGATGTGTCAAGTGACTTTATATCCTGTCGTTTCCTCTATAATCAACAAAGTCTTGTTGAGATGAAATTGCCAGACTGGTACCACCACTATCAATAGAAGTATCTTTTTAATTTCCAAAAGTTAAGTCTCTTCAGGTTTGGATAAGGTCTGCCATGCCATATGGTATGTATTGATTTGCGGTGTAAAATAGACCCTGGACTTATCATTGTATTGGCTTTCTCGCCAGAAAGTGAGCCAATAATTATTCTTTTGATGTGCATCCATATGAATCCTTGCCAACCTTTAATGAATACACTGAGGGACACTGAGGTACTGGAGTACATAGAATTGCTTTTACATTATTTTGTCCCAGCATGCTGTGCTTTGGCTCAATCCTTGAGGCATCTCTTTCCCTTGGACTGATCCAATTATCTACCTACCAGTGGAGTTATCATGGAGATAATCCCAAGACATTCCACTAGACAGCATATAGAAGATTAGAACATGCTATAGTCAGTGATAGCACTTGGACCTGTGCCAGCGATTTCACTGGTGAAGGTCCAAGTAGACTTGCTTGCACCATGAAGGCTTACCTCTGGATAAGGGAACATTTGTTCCCTTATTGGAGGAAACCTATAGGACTCTCCCTCACAGGATACAGTGGTAGCCTTTTTGGCATGGCTGCATCAGTGAAGAGAAAGGATAGAATTGGGTTGTTATGGCCCAATTCTATCCTTAGCTAGCCTGCAAGGTAAACCTCCATTGCCCTAGCAGAGTAAGAAAAATTTTTTACTTACCTTCTCTGCCACTTCCAGGTTCCCAATGGTTCTCCGCCACTTCCAGGTTCCAGGAACCCAGATCTACACCAGCCTTTTTTTCTATCATTAAATTGGTAGGTACAAGGTGGGTGTCCGTTTCAGGCTGGGGGCTCCAGATCTCATGGATATGCCCTCATCAGCCCTCATCCTACCCCCAGCCTGGCCTTCTCTGCTGTCCTAATCCACTAGTGTACCTGGCAAGGTGGAGGTTTATTTATTTATTTAAAAGGTTCATATCCCACCTTTCCTATGTGGAGGCAAATGCCCAAGGCAGCTTAGAAATTCCATGCTAAAATATACAATATAAAACAATAAATGAAATCATTAATAAGAACAATAAAACCATTGAAGGGAGCAACTATTTAAACCAAAACATTATTACAGACGAACAGGGGGCAGATATCAACCCATCACCCGAACACCAGATGGATCAAAAAAATTTTGAGCTCTCACTGACCTTTTCCCATCCTCTATGAGAGAGATTGTCGCTGTGATTAAGAATGCTTTGGAGATCAGGGATAGTGCTGGAGAGGTGAGAACAGGGCTTGCAAGCGCATGGAGACTCTCCACTTCTACAGAATTCCTTCAGAACCGCCACCAGATGGTAAACTCAAAGACTTGTCTGACTTTGGGGACAGTGGCCTGAGTTTCCAAAGACTCAGCTTCTCCTTGTCTTAGTTATACTGTCTGGAAGTAAACATATCCTAGGCAGAAATGACAGAGGAAGTATAGCATCCATGTGTCCTATCCTTAGTGCACATCTCAAACTCCTAGATAAGGAGTCAGGGGAAAGGAATGAAAATGAGGAAGCTAAGAAGAAGAGTCAAAAGTACCTGAGGCAGTTGGCACACTGAGCAACACTTGTGGGTACATCAGATCTCTAGAGCCAGACTCATAGGGGGCACAGGTTCTTAAGGCCTTCCCTTAGCTTTCTTCACTTTGCACGTGAACTCCCTTGGGCACTTCACTTTGGAAGAATGAGCAGAACTGGGCTGGAAGACCCAGGCGGCAAGAATGAGAGGAGTGCTTGGCTTGTAAGGCAGCATCTTCTGGCACTTGGGGGAGGGCAGTAGCAGGGATGAGGACTGGATCTGTGACAGGCCCCACAGTCAGGATCGACTTTGCAGGGGCAATTTCACAAGGTAGATTTACATAGTAGTACGCCTGTTTGATCATCCTGTCATAAAAGCTGAAGGACTGGAATGCATGGTATATCTGCTGTTGAAAGGCGACAAAAATCTATATTTTGCTATATAGTTCGACACCATGAATGTTTTTTAAGACAGCAACTTGGAAAGTGGAGACCAGAGGGTCAGTTAATGGAACAGAATCAGAACCAGCGGCTGCAACAGAGCCCTGCTTTCTGGCATGCAGAGCGAAAAATAATAATAAATCTGGAGTTGTGCCAGGGTGCCTGTAAAGGCTTCAAGTGGGCTGTTTGTTTGTAGGCCTCCTAATTCACGATTCCCAGTACTGACAGCCTCCAGCTGTGTGGAATATTTCTGTGCCGGCCTTACCAATTTAATGGTATGCCATTACTTCAAACTAACCTAATAAAAACAATATCAATAAAACCTTGAAAGACAACCTCTCGTGCCAAAACTGGGCTCCAACTCAGAAGCTTTAAGCATAACTTTAACACACTCGCGTACACATGCACATGCTCGCGAATGCGTGCAGACACCAACCGCACACACAGAGGAGTGGTCAGACGTTTTTCATAGGTAGGCGCTAGGAAGTGACTTGTTCCTCTGTTAGGCAACTTTCCACCTTGCTGAGCCAATGGTAAAATGAATGCTCCACAAATGAAAATATGTATGTTCCTGTGCCACTGCTGTTCTCACCCCAAAGACCCTTGCCTGCAGGCCTCACCCTGTTTGTTACACAGCCTGAAGACTCTATTCTTTATCCTTTAGAGCTCTGGATAAAGCTCCTTTGGGCTCCTTTGGAAACTGGAAACCACCACAACACACGGGGCTGGGCGAGGACTGTTGCCTTCTCAGCCTCACCCCCCCCCCAGCCCATCCTGCTACTGCTTAGAGGTACTCTGAGGAATAAAGCAATGGCAGCCAATAGCAGCTCTTACATCTGGCCGACTCAAGGGGAGAAATTGGGTTGTGCAGGCACCATGAGCACAAACATCTTTTACCACATGGGTCTGAATAGGCAGTCAAAAGTATTGTTTCAGCTAGTTCAGCAAACAGGCAGAACCTGGAAGAAACTCTGCTTGAGCACAGGGGATGTCAAAGGCAAGGCAGTGAGTGCTGACACAGTGCCGTCTTTCTGAGTCTTTATTTCCCCCTGTGTCCTTTTCATTGAACCTTCTCTTCTCCCCTCTTTTAATTGGGGTGGGTGAGGGTTCGTTTCCTCAATCACACGAGCGGGCACAATTTGTCTGAACCACTTCTCTTAGGCGGCAATCCTATCCTCGCTTACCTGATGGTAACTCCTGTGATGATAATGGGGCTTACTTCTAAGTAGACATTCCTAAGATTGGGCTCAAAAGCTACTGCTAAAACCTAAGACAGGTTGAGCTGAATGTGTAACAGGGCAGTTCGAATAAAGGAAACTAGGCCCCAACTCGTGCAGAAGGGAGGGGAGAGGCCAGGACATGTGCACACCTAAGTATAATTTGAACATGCTCTTTGTGAGCTTCATACCTGAGATCCAGGTTTCTCTGGTCAAAAAGTTGACTGGCATCTGTAACCACAGAAAAGGATGCAGTCAAATCTATCCCATCACCCATTTTACATTTGCTGTCCCCTGACATCAGCTACCATTTTGCTACAGGCGCCAGCAACTCTTTACAACCTTGGTATTTGGACTGAACTCACTTTCCCCTTTCCTTCCCTCCACCCAGAGCTGTCAATGCTGGCTCTTTTCTTTTGTACAAGGATAATTGCTGCACAAATAAAATGACTATTGTGTAGTCTTGGTTAATGGTTAACTCATTTTCAAGCAGGAATTAGTAGATGTGTTGATAAAATATGAGAAGAGCCCAACCATAGAACTGGCGGTTGCACGTGGTACCCTGTTTGCTTCCTTTGTTTAACAACCTTGATGCACACACAACAAGACCCCCACCCACCCATTGGATGGTTAATAAATGAACAGAAGGCTGGGTTCATTTGCTTGACTGGAGAAATTGCACAGGGAGCAGTCAATTTCTTTTTATCTTTTCCTTAACCTCAGCCATCATTTTGCCTTCACAGTTCTTACAAACTCCAAATTGATTATTAAATGAATTGTTTGGCTAGATATAAAACTTGTCTTATTTCATTCTTCATTTTATCGAGCGTTAATTGCAGGGCAACAAAAATGTTGACAGTATGATTCACGACAAGTAAAAAAACAGTGGTTTTGGCATTTGCCTATTTAGCAAGTTAGCAACCATCCTTTTTTCCCGTGCCCACTAACGTTTCTCCAGAAGAATACAATCAGTTCTGATAAGACAAGGATTTAATATAAGAACAAATTAAATGAAATGGAAAAAAAAATAGAGTAAGAGTTCTTCTCTGCCTAGCTGAGATTTCAGCAAAGCATTAATGAATAATGTTTCTCCTCTTCCTCCTCCTCATCATACAAGCAGTGCTGGATGTGGGACATGGCCCCTGTACCCCTTAATGGCCAGCGGCAACACTCTGTCACTTAAGGCCCAATCGCCTAAAATTCAAGGTTGAATGTAGTTATCAGGACGTGCAACATGTGGTGGACATTTTCTTCATAAATCTGTCGAATCCTCTTTTAAAGGTATCTAGGCCAGCCCCCATCACAACACCCTGTGGCAGGGAGTTCCACAGATTAATTACTGTGAGAGGAAATAAATATTTCCTTTTGTCTGTTCCAGTTTTCCGATCTGTCAGTGTTAGTGTATGTCCTTTGGTTCTGTTACTGCGTGAGCGGGAAAA
Source organism: Tiliqua scincoides (assembly GCF_035046505.1). Lineage (NCBI taxonomy): Eukaryota > Metazoa > Chordata > Lepidosauria > Squamata > Scincidae > Tiliqua > Tiliqua scincoides. The sequence continues at coordinate 259,591,489 of NC_089821.1, read as the reverse complement.
GAATTTCTCTCTATCTACTCTATCCACCTCATGCATCATTTTATATGTGTCACAGCCTAATCCTATGAGTCTGCCGCAGTGTTAGAACTTGTGTTCTGATGGTGTAGTGTGCTTTTCATCAGTCACAAACAATTCTTAGCAGCTGGGCTGCCACCACAAATCGTTAAGGAATATGAAAGTGTGCCAACAGCCTCTGGAGAAGCCTGGCACCAGTAAGCTGATGCTGGGGTGGGTGGTGGGTGGAGGATGAGCAGAACAGAGGAAAGGGGGAGGAATGGGGCAGAAGCAAAGGCATGGAGGGGATATGTTGGGGCTGGTAAAGAGTCGGTGTCAGCAGCAACAGCTCCATTGTTACCATATCTCCCTTCCCAGCCTCAATCCACCTATCTGGGTCCACTTGGGCTTGTGGCAGCAATTTTTGCTTCAGGTTCAAGTAGACTCATCAGGGCACTGGAGGCTTACCCCTCCCCCACCAAGGGAAGAGATGTGCTCTGACCTGGTGAAGACTTCTGGGACTGCATGTGGTTCCATGCTTTGGTGGCAGGGAGGGATTTGGATAGAATTAGGCTTTCAATCATTTCTCCCCTCAGGCACCTTCTTTCTAGACAGACCAGCCCCAAACATACACTTAAGCCAATACAAAGCAACTTAGACAGGACGTAACACAATACATCAAGAATCCAAAGCTTGAATAGAATACTTAAAACCTATTCTTAAAAATGGAAAAAAAATTATGTTGCAAATGTGCTGAGAAGCATGTTGTGATAATGCACCAGTTAGCACGCTTGTGGGAAGGCCAGAGCCTTCCCGCATGCACCGGTACAGCAAAGAATGCCCACTGAAGTTGGTAAGACCTGAGCTGTGTAGTGCAGGGGGAGGGTGACAAGGAGTGGGAGAACCGGGCCTGGGATGGGAGCAGGATTGGTAGCACACAGTATCCTAGTCCCCTTCTCAGGCCTGATCCATGGGCACAGATCAAAATGTATTTGCACCAGCTATCTGTCTGGTACAGTCCTGAGCTGACCTGTTGCACAGGCTGGGGCTTACACTGGGGCAAGAGGACAAATGTCCCTTTAGCCCAAAGAGACTTTCCACCTGCTAAACCCCCCTGCAGGGTGCAGCATAGATGTTCCAGTGTCGCTGCATTGGCACAGGGAAGTTTAGGTAGGATTGGGCTGTTTGCCTTGACATTGCATATTGCATTATAAGCAGGGCTTTTTTTGCAATGGAACGCACCGGAACGGCGTTCCGGCACCTTTTCCCCCCTCCTCCTGGCCCCCACCTTTTTTCCCTCCTCCTGGCCCCCACCTTTTCCCCCCTCCCTGCGGCACTGCTGGCTAGGGAGGGATTCGAACCGCACCTTTTTTCCCCCTCCTCCTGGCCCCTACCTTTTTTTCCCCCTCCTGGCCCCCACCTTTTTCCCCCTCCTCCTGGCCCCCACCACCTTTTTTCCCTCCCTGCCCACCCAGCACTGCTGGCTAAGGAGGGATTCGAACCTCCAACCTTGTGCTCCACAGCCCAGCACTCTCTCCATTGGGCTATAGGAAAGCCTAGAGTTACAGTGTTCAGAACTAATATATAAGGTCCTGAGCCCAGCCAGTGGCCATCAGCGCCTCAAGTATTAGTTCCAAACACTTTGAGCCTAAGACTTCCAATGGCTCAGTTACTAAAGTGCTGGTCTGTGGAGCCAGAGGTTGGGGGTTCAAATGCCCGTAAGGAATAATTTTTTTCTTCTTTTTTTTTTTTTAGGTGGGGAGGTAAATAAATAAAAGATTACACTTGTTAATCTTAAACTTGTTCTTGTAAGTGGGTTCCTACACCTTTTATTATTTTTTTACAAAAAAAGCACTGCCCCGCCTCACCGCACTCACAGCTCTAGCCTGAGCCCAGCCCGCCTTTCCTCTCCCAGCGCTCTGCTTCCCGCGCTCTGCTTCCCGCACAGCTACCAAGCCGGTGAGGGTGTGGGGATGTGTGCTGAGGAAGAGGAGGATGACAACGACAAGGGACAGCCAGCCAGGGAAATGGGTTGCAGCCCCCAGGTACTGGCTTGGCAAGAGGAGGGGGGGAAGGAAGCTGGCTGGTGCGGCCCCTGCACCTGAGACAGCCTAGGCATGTCTACTGAGAAGTAAGTCCCCTTGTGTTCAGTGGGGCTTACTCCCAGGAAAATGTGGATGGGATTGCAGCCCAAGCCTATGCAGGTCTACACAGAAGCAAGTAATTCATTCATTTTTATAGTTATTAATATAAGGCTTGGCTGATCTAAATTAATTAAGCAAAAATTATTACTAATAATTTAGTAGCTTTGTAATGTCATCAACAGGAGATTTAGGTTTTTAACTATAAATGGGGAAGCTTAAGTGTCCTTGCCGCATTATAATAACACTTAGGAAATATGTATTCCTCTGTGCAGTAGGTCAGATCATTGTTGTCTATTAATTTTTGGTTTTTTTAGACTATATTTAATAATCACTATTATTATAATGGGGAATGGGGACATAGTACACAGGGGAAAGGGGTTAATGAATTGATTAAGTTATGAAGTTATGAATCAAAAATCATGTGGTCACACACCCTCTATTGGTTCAAGATGAGTTGTAAAATAGATTATATTCCAGTATTATATAATTTATCTATTTTACAATTCATCTTTTGTGTTTATTCTTCTGCTCCCCCCCTTGTGTGCTTATATTGCGCATTCATTGTTATCTGATCACATATTTCTCTTTTTTTTTGCACCAATCATGTTTCAATGTCTTGAGCCAATAGAGGGTATGTGACCACATGATTTTTGATCCATAACTTGTTTATTAATCAATTAATTAACCCATCTTTTGTTCTCCCTCGCCCCTGTGTGCCAGTTGATTTGGGTTCAAACAAATCTGTGGAGTGATGTAATGTAATCATTTTTTATATTTTGCCTTCATCAATTGTTTTAACCAATATTTATTAAATGTTTTAAAAGTTTTAATTAATTTTTTTGGTTGTTACATATTTGCAAATACATGCAACAAGCCCTGATATAATCCTTGGTGTGCGCTCCTGAGGTGGTCCGTCTCTTTTTGTTCTTCTCTCTTGAAGATCTCCCCTCATTTTCTAGTTCTTAAGTAGTTGGGGAATGAGGATTTAAAGAGAGAGAAATGAGATGAATAAATAAATAAATAAAAGCTTTATTTTATTTTAAATAAAAAAAATTATATATATATATATATATATATATATATATATATATATATATATATATATATATATATATAATATTTTATTTTAAATAAATTTAAAAATAAATAAATAAATAAATAAATAAAAGATTAACAAGTCGTGAGTTCCTGCACCTTTTTTTTTTTTTTTTACAAAAAAGCACTGATTATAAGTATCTTGCTGCAAATGTCTTTCCCTACACCCAACAATGGTGTGTACATTAGAATTACGAATATGTACACGCCTTGCATCCCTATACACGCAATAAAACAGACATTGCATAGGCTTTTGAAAGTGGAATGTTATTAGCATTTCCTGTTTCAACATGACCCCTCTATGAGAGATTGCGCACTTACAGTTCCAGGCAACCAGCACATGAAAATGTGATTTGGCTTACGCTCCAAGAGGGAAAGAGCACCGTGGTGTAGGACTGAGCTGACATGCTTCAAAGTCTAAGCCACCTATAGATATGCATCGGCAGGGACCGAAGGAAGGTACAGTTACTGCCCATTTACCAGACTTCTGCTTATTCACGCTACATTGACTTCTGTAATGAAGCATTAAAGAAATGTTAAACATGATGCCCGGAAATGATTCTGTTCAGAAATAGTAATTAACTTCTCAAGGCCGATCAAAAGCTGCCAGCATCCAGTTGAGATAACAAGATTGTTGTTGAGCTTTTAAGTCTGATACGGAGGAAATCAGGTACATGTTGCTTTTATTTTTCTGTCAAATAATCAGCAGTAATAATCTTTATTGACTCCAGGCCTGGTCATAGAAGACATGGCTAGTTACTGGTAGCGAAATAAAGAAACTGAAATGATTGCCTTCTGTAGCTGTTAGCCGTGGCAGCTACGTAGAGCTCCTGGTTCAGGAAGGCATACCTCTGACTTCCAGTCACTGGAACAAACAACTGGGCAAACCTGTTGCCTAGCTTGTGGGCACCCATGACCCTCTCCTATGGGCCTACATGGGCATAAACAGCATCTTTTTCTTGGTAGTTCTTTTGCCTGTGAATCCAGAAGTTGCCTTTACTGAAACTAGCTCCATTTGTTAAAATAATATATTTCTGCTTGGTTGGAGGACATTCAACAGGCACGCAGTGTGTGCCTTGGGAGAAGAACTGAAATGAAGGATGGGTATTGAACAGAGTAAACAAATGGTCTGAAAGGAGACATTTGGCTTTGATGGATGAAAGCAAGCTTTGCTATGATTAAAAATATATTGCAAATACTGTACAGAATATGAAAACAAATACATAGCATAACATGGAGATTGCATCACTAAAATGTTTGCAGGTGGTTAATGGGATGGTACATGTCAGATTCCTTCCATGTGTCCAGGAAAGGGTTGTCCAATACAAGGGACTTTGTGTAGCGTGAGTGAGATGGCAAGAGGAGACGTGAATTTCTTTTCCTGCTTGGTAGCCCACCAATAGGAGAAACAGTGCTCTGTTTCAGAAGAACCAAAGACAGACTGGTTCAAGTTTTTTGATACAAAGCCTGGCATGTTTCAACTCCCAACATGAGTGCACACTTCCTCACCTCTTGGTTCTTGTTCCAAAAGGAAATCTATTGGATGCTTTGCAAACACTGCCGTTGAATAACAAAGGCGATGGGTGAAACAGAGGGCAGATCAGCTCTACGCACATAGATGGGTTCTATTACACTAAGTTTAATGGCTTCTCCCTTGGGAATGGTTTTAGCTTGGATCCATCTGAAGTCATTCATGCACCAGCCAGCCCTCCTCGCAGTTCTTCATCTTTCCAAGCATAGTGGGCATATGCATTTTATGATTTGTGCCTCCTGCCTCTGAGCTTTCTATTTTCAAAAAAGTACAACACCCATGTTTCCCTCCCTCGGTCTCCTGTGCAGTAGGAGACCTGCCCTCATTGCGCCCCAGGGCAGGTCCATGACATGCCACACCCCCTGTAATGCCACTCCCCCTCCAGCACATCACCCCCCCTCGGAAACTTTCAGATGCTCACAGAGCCTTGTACAGCACTTGGTGGTGATGGAGAAGCCTCAGAAGGTTTCTCGCCCGCTGCCGAGTGCTACGTGGAGCCTTGCCTACCCACAGAATGGCTTAGATGGGCAGGTGGGGCAGCATGTTGAGAAGTGGCAGGGATGCGGCGAGTGTGCAGCAAGCTCAGCACCCAAGTCATTTGCCTTCCTGCCCTACCCCAGGTCCGCCACTGCTCCTGTGTCTTTTCCAGTTTGTATCTTCTTTCTTCTTGGGCAGGAGGTCTGGTCTAGAGGGTAGAGCCTCCATTTGCCTGAAGATTAACATCCACAAGGTCGCCAGTTCGAGGCCACCGGCACCGTGCGACCTTGAAGCAGCTGGCAAGCTGCAGCTGAGCTGTTCCATCTGCTCGGAGCGTGGAAGGATGGAGGCCAGAATGTTAAACCAGATCGGAGTGTAACAGCTTGAATGTGGTGGTTCTTGAAAGAGAGAACCTTCTTTCAATTTGTAAAAATCCCTGCGTGGATTTAATAAGCCTGCCTGTGTAAACCGCCTTGAATAAAGTCTTGAATAAAGACCAAGAAAGGCGGTATATAAATACTGTATATTATTATTATTATTACATACTGTTCATTTGTTATTGAAAATATATACTTTTCAATGTACAGTGACAGAATCTTCTTGGTGGGCTTCTGTCCTCTATCTGAAACCTGGCAGATGTGATCCCTAGGAGGGATCCACAAAATCCTGAAAATGACATGTAGATTGGTTGGAAAAGTGCAAAATAATAGGCAGGAGAAATGAGTACACTGTTGAAACTGACAGGAATGAGAATGGATAAACCAGAAACTGAAAACAAAGGATTGCCATAATGTTTCACATTCAAGTCCCATGAATGCACACAAACATGGACAAGACAAATTACACGTGGAAACAAGCAGAGGAAGTAACATTTTTTGAATGCACATCTCAAATATCTTTGCTTTTCCCTGCTTAAGAGAGACATCACTGAAATGTCTTTGTGAACAGTCAAAACCAATCACACATGATGGAGTCAAGTCTCTGGGAGCAAAGTCCAGCATTGACTACTCCTCCTGCCCCCGGACTGGGGACTGCCACCACTGGCTCTGAGGGTTCAAGGCCATTCTGGCTAGGTGGGAACTCTTAAGGGTGTGATATTTTGGCTATTGCCCAACCTGGCAATCTTCTGATCTCCCAATCTTCACTCTGATCACCAATCTACTTGAATATCAACCACCACCACCACAAAGGCTGCCATGGGCAAAGGCTGCCATGTTTAACAAGCCAGGAAGCAAAGTTTCAAGAACAAATCTGGCCATGGAGAGTTAGTTAACAACTGGCCCACTTAGTGTCTGGGACACAACAGAATAACAGTATAATAGGAAGGGAAGAATTGCCACTCCACATTCTCTAAATGCTGGAGAATTTGGTGTATGCTGATCAGGGCCACTGGGTTTATTCAGCTGTAGCTGAATAGGATTAGAAGGAAGAGGAGAAGGTGCAGCTGAAACAATGGCACAAATGATACCTTGGACAGAGGGAAAATGAGAGAGAGAGAGAGAGAGAGAGAGAGAGAGAGAGAGAGAGGCAGTGGGGGCAAAGAGATATGGGACAAAACCAGCTGAGGAGGCAAGTTTTAATTAGCTACAACCTGCTTTTAATTGTCACATTTCGATCCACATTATTGCCATCATTTGGTAGGCACCCTGCTGAAGTGAAAATAATGTGATAAGAAAGGGACATGATACTTCCTGGGAGAAGGTATTTAGAAAGGCCTTGATCTCTCACATTTCCAGAAGGCAAAAGATTCTGTTTTGTCAGACACTAGTTAAGGATGCACATGTCCTATATACACAGTCACAACTACTCAATAACTAGAGAACAAAATCCCTGTTAATGTTGTCAAAGTGTGGTTTCTTACTGTCAAAATACTCACGTTGACCCTCAGGGTGCAAACGTTAATGTCATTATAAAATGCAAGCAACCCCAAAGAAAACATTCAACCCCCTCCCCCCCTCCACAGTTCACCTGAAAGCTTTTTAATTGCAACATGTCGTTCTACATTCCAAAGGGGTGACCTGCCAAAACATGTTCTTTTTAAATGAAAGAAAGTGATCATTTTACTTACACAAAATAGATCTGAAATTTTAACCAGCTCATAAAAAAAAAAAAAAATCCTTGACAAGTGCTTTTATTCAACTGGCTCATTTACCAGTGTTTCTCTAACTGTGTGTCGGGACCCACCAAGTGTAATGCGAACCAATTTCAGGTGGGTCCCCATTCGTGACAATATTTTATTTTGAATATATTAGACTTGATGCTCCCATAGTATGTGACTGCATTTGGGTAAATGTTACACATCTGTACTTTTAGCAGGCTACTACGTACAGGCGTCCAACGCTTAACAATGGTTTGCTTAATGATGAACTGCATATATGATGGTGGTCCAGTTCTGGTCGCCGCATCTCAAAAAAGACATAGTGGAAATGGAAAAGGTGCAAAAGAGAGCGACTAAGATGATTACAGGGCTGGGGCACCTTCTTTATGAGGAAAGGCTACGGCGTTTGGGCCTCTTCAGCCTAGAAAAGAGACGCCTGAGGGGGGACATGATTGAGACATACAAAATTATGCAGGGGATGGACAGAGTGGATAGGAAGATGCTCTTTACACTCTCACATAACACCAGAACCAGGGGACATCCACTAAAATTGAGTGTTGGGACAGTTAGAACAGACAAAAGAAAATATTTCTTTACTCAGCGTGTCGTTGGTCTGTGGAACTCCTTGCCACAGGATGTGGTGATGGCGTCTAGCCTGGATGCCTTTAAAAGTGGATTGGACAGGTTTCTGGAGGAAAAATCCATTATGGGTTACAAGCCATGATGTGTATGTGCAACCTCCTGATTTTAGAAATGGGCTATGTCAGAATGCCAGATGCAAGGGAGGGCACCAGGATGAGGTCTCTTGTTATCTGGTGTGCTCCTTGGGGCATTTGGTGGGCCGCTGTGAGATACAGGAAGCTGGACTAGATGGGCCTATGGCCTGATCCAGTGGGGCTGTTCTTATGTTCTTATGTCAAAGCACAATAAGGATGCTCTGAATGAGGTAATTGCATCTCCTTTGGTCTGCAGCAAAGTGTCTGTTTGCACAACAGAAAGGCTCTGAATGCAAAGAAAAGGCAATCTATCTCCAGTAGCCTGTGCAGCCAGCTAGTGTCTGGCAGGGAGTGACTGTTTACACAACAAAGATAATAGATTCAGCTGAGTGTTCAGTTAATGACCTAATTACATAACAACAGGGACTGGAGAACTTATCCCCGTCGTTAAGTGGCGCGCACATATATATGCTTTTAACAATGATATTCAATCGGACTTACTCCTGGATACACGTGGGCAGGATTGTTAAAAATTTTCCTGCTTGATGATGTCACTTTGAGGCATGACATCACTTCCAGTGGGTCCTGACAGATTCTCATTCTACAAAGTGGGTCCTGGTGCTAAATGTTTGAGAACCACTATGCTAAGAAAAAGATTGTGCTCTGATACTATCCAATAATCTCTGGCTTCTCTTTTATACAGAAATTTGGTCATAATTTGCACTACATTTGGTAGTGGGGCAGTGGTTCCATCCAGTACCACACTCCAGGAAAGTGTCTTGTGGTAAAGTTAAGACATACTAACGTTGCCATCCTGTGGATCAGATTCAGAGGTGGGCTAGTATCAGAAATCAGCCAGCTCGGGCACAGCCCCTGAGTATGAGAGGCAGTGTTCGTGCCAGGTGGATCATTGGGGGTAGGTAGCTGGTCTCAGGGGGAATCCACTGCAGGTTTTACCCCTGAGCACCCAGGAGACTTGCACTGGCGCTGATCGGCAGCATTATGCCACTGCATACCAGTGACTTGAGAGTTAAAGCAGGGAATGGCTCCACTTTCATGCCAACCTCCCAGAGACATCTGGTTGGCCTTTGTGGAAGCAGGATGGACCTGGATGGATCTTTCATTTCAGCGGAGTCATATTCACTGCGAAGGGACTTAAGCTGCAAAGCATAGCAGGTCTAGGCCGGGCCGTAGCCCTGGAAGCGCCTTCCACTCCTCGTTCTCTGCACACTCTCTTGTATTAGATAGCAGAGATTCTATTGCTCCATAAAATTGTTCGTGTGCATTTTTTTTTTGTCATTGGTGTTTGATAGAATCATTTTGGAATCAGGATGGAGAAACGTAACATTCTTGAAGAGTGGCACGCAACAGAAAGATGTTGCTGTAGAAACATATGTGGCATGAATGTTCACATTGAACTTTGCTGGTTCCCAAGAAGGACGCTTTGCAAAGTATTACCTTACAGCAGCATCAAAAGCTCATACAGAACTGTTTCATGAAATCAGCGTAATTGCCTTGGGATCATTTGAAGTCATGGCCAAAACATCACGATGTGGTTTGAATGCCGCTGATAGTCTATTTTTAGTTTTCTTGAGTCAGATTTCTCCTTCCCAATCCCAGCTCACAACCTCACCATAGGAGGTACTTGACTGCCAAGATGATTCCTTAGGACTATTTCTCAAACTGTGGGTCAGGACCCACTAGGTGGGTCAAAGCCAATTTCAGCTGGGTCCCCATTAATTTCAAAGTGTATTTTATTTTTTAATATATTAGACTTGATGCTAGCATGGTATGTGACTGCATTTGGGGAGGCTGGGGATAAGAATAGGCCCTCAGTTTGGCTGTACTTGTCGTAAGAGGCGACTAAACAGCCACCGGGTAGATGGGACCCGTCAGCCTGGGAAGGCAGCTCACCTGAGAGAAAGAAAACTCTGATCCCAAACCTCCACTGCCTTGTGGCTACATCCAGTTATGGAAAAGGCTTCAGGAGTCAACCTCGAGGCAAAATCCGGAGCCGGAGTCCCTGAGGCAGTTCATGGCTGAACACAGTCACGTTCTGGCAACTCCTGCGACGCCACTGGAACCAACCGTATTGGCCTCTGCCTTTCTATTGCACCATTTCAGTGATGTGGAGAGGGGGGATTTGCTGCATGGGTAACAGTCTATCCTCCACATCGACTTTACCCAGGCTTCGCGCACTGGAGAGGACACTCTGTTCCAGAACCACCATTCAGAGCACAATACCATAGTCTTCTAAGAATGAAGGATGCCAACAACATGCATATACTTTTAACAATGATAGTCAATGGGGTTTACTCCCTGGTAAGTGTGGGTAGGACTGCAGCCTTTGGAATGTTGGGGATTTTTTTTTTTTTTAAAGAGATCAGCAATTACTTGGAGGTATTAGGAGGGAGTTCTTTATTTTAAATAAATTTTTATACTTATATATATATACTTATATTTATTGTAAATGTTTGATTCACTTACAGCACAATCCTATCTTGCACTGGAACAGGCTGGACAGAAGGCCTGCGCTGTATACAGCACAAGATAGGGCCCCAAAGTGCCTCAGCCGGAGGTAAGGAGAAACTCTTCCCCCAGCCTGGTTAAGCCACTGCAGTTCCAATGGGTCTCCTTGGACTCATGCCACCTCCAGACATGGCATAAGTCAGAGGGGAGTACAGTAACTTGAAGCCGCTCCACGCTGCTCAGGAACAGGTGCTAGGATCTGGCAAAAGAGTCAGGTCCCACCTCCCACTCCCTGCCTGTTCGCCCCCAGGACCACCGCCAGCCCACCCTCTCCCCGCCCCAGAACCCCTCTCTCCCACCTCCTCCCCGCCCACCTCAGAAACATGCCTCGGCCTAGTTTGTCTGATGCAAGGCTGCATTCCTGAGTAGGCACAGAGGCTGGATTCAGCCTCTGTTGGCTGGTGCATGACCTTGCGCTGACCCAGCCAACTCTAGAGGAAGAGCAAACATGATTTACCGCATGTTTGCAACCCTCCTGGGCCAGTGCAAGGGACTTGTGCCAACCCAAGGGCGACTCTGGATTGCTCCCTTAATTAATTTGATTTTGTTTGGCTTAAAATTTTGCCTGGCTAAGTATTTTCTTGCTTGACGATGTCACTTCCAGGTTAATGACATCACTTCCAGTCCGAACAGATTGTCATTCTAAAAATTGGGTTCCAGTACTAAAAAGTTTGAGAACCACTGCCTTAGGATGAGCCCAGTTGGAAAGCAATCCATGCAACTGCTTGTGACATTTTGAGAGCTGCTAGTGAAGCATGATGCCAACTTAAAATCCACGTACCCCACTGCAGCAAAACCTAAGTGTACATCTCTGAAATAGTTCCATATTTTTCTGCTGTTAATTCTTGCCTCTGTTTCTCTTCCCGATATTGTCTCCTCTGAGTCAAATGTCAGATTATAAACTCCTCTGGGCAGGAACCTTACAATATATACATTAATCTTTAATCAGCCTGTATTAAGTGACTTGTCAGGTTTGGGGCCCAATCTTTTGCAGAGATGGCACTGGATTCAGAGCTGCTGGCATGATGGTCACTGCATCTACTGTGCCATTCCAGTGGAGAGGCTGGTTGAAACAGGTCAGAGAGGGAAAACCTACCTGAGTGTTGGCTGCTGCATGGTTCCCAATGGGACTCTTCAGAGTTTCACCAGCTCTGTTGCTGGCATTACTTTGAGAATTTGCTGAGGGCTTATCCAATCAGGGACAGGAGTTTGGGATCCAATGGCCACCAGCTCCACCTTGTCGTTTCCCATGCCCCCCGCCCACACCTCACCACTCTTCTGCCTTTCTGTTTGTGGAATTGAGCTGGTGGCTGGTCTGCACCTCACTGCCAGAGGCACTAGGCTTTCTGGTTGCTGAACCAGTGGCCGTGCAGCAGCTGCCAGTGGAAGGGCTGCAGCAGTGGTGGGGCCTTCTTTGTGCTGGTGTGCCTGAAAACCAGTGGCGGACCTTCCCAGCTCTGTGCCCCAGGGAAAAGGTCTCCAATGGCACCCCCCACGGGATGCCAGTGCATCCCCATGTGCAGATCTGCCACCTTACTTACTTGGAGCGCAGGGTGCCTCGCGCAACTCCAGATCGCGTCAGGGAAGCCTCCTGAATGTTCCCCGATGCTTTAAACCTTGCTTCCAGTTTCTGACCCCGTCGGGAGCCTCAGAGAGGCTTCCGCGGGATCCCAAAGTGCACAAGTCTACATGCCCGAGGCATTTGCCCCATCACGTGAATGGCAGGTCCGCCACTGTCTGACACCAGTGCTCCAAGACAGGATTGGGCTGTTTGGCTGATTCCTGAGCCAATTCTGAGGTCCAATTACAGTGTGGGCAGGCAACTATTAGAAATGTGATCAAGGACAAGTGTGTAGTGAAGTACCAAATTAGGAGGATGGTGGTCACAGGATCAGAGGCAGAAGACATGGTCAAGGATAGGTTGATGGCCAGATTATACAAGGCAAGGCAGTGGCCCAATTCAGACATCACTCAAAACAATAGTTTATGGTTTATGTGATGATTGAGAGCTGTGGACTCATGCACTACCCCGTCCCCTTTATGCATTATGTTGGAAAGAAATTTACGTCTTCCATTTGTTGCTTACAGGAAATTGGGATTTGCTGCAACATCTGAACCCAGAAAATCCTGGCTTGTTCCTACCATAGTATGTGAAAAAGTAAGGATATGGCACTGGCTTAATCCCAGTTTTATATCCTGTTTGATAGCAACTTGTGGTTTGAACAAGCTGGAATTTCCTGTACTCAGACATCGCAACAAATCCCAGCTTGTTTGTTTGGTGTCCTACCTATTCTTTTAAAGAAGACCTTTGTTCATTCAAGTGTATGAGTTTTTTTAAACCGGTTTTAATCTCCCTCGTTCTTTGAGGACCAATAGGGAAATAGCACCCTGTAACTAGTTAATCAACCATTCACCTTGTCTTTATATACTCCTTTTGTATGCACAGCCTTACAATCTAAACACTTTTAGCCCTGTGATCCTGCTCTTTGTACAAAGGGTGCAAGCATAGCTGTGCTTTCAGTACCTCTCTTGGAAGAAAGAATTGCCATAATCTTTTCCTTATCTCCTTCCATTGTTTGCCATCTCAGAAAATGAGAAGTTGTTAGAACAGGTGGAGCTTGACCTTTAACTTTTTTCGACTCTTGGATTTCTTCTTTGTAGGCAATTAAATCGGAATTGGAAAAGGGGAGAGGAGATGCCGTAAGATACCGCTGGGTTTCTGGAAAAAAGGACATGCCATGTGCTCCTTGCCTGGCAGCAGAAATGCCATTCTTGGCCCATTTTCAATCTTGTATTCTGAAGGAAATGATGGTGAGAATCAAGTGAATAGAAGGAGAAAATGGTACACAGTCCAATCCTAGCTAAATTCCCATGCAACGATACAACAGCACCAGCTTGGGCTACTTGTATCCCATGGGAGAATTTTGGCTGCCAGAGGTCTCATTGGAATAAGGGGTCATTTGTGCCCTTAACCCTGGGTAAGCTTTAGCAGCCATAACGGATCAACTCGGACCTGTGCCACTGACATCACTGGCACAAGTCCTTTTTCATCCGTGCAGATGGATCTGGTACAGGAAGAGGGGTAGGATACAGTGTGAACCAGCACTACTGATTCCATGCCTGGGCCTGATCCACCCACCCTGCCCCTATCGCTACGCCATTTGCCCCCCCCCACCTTCCCCTGTGCCGGACTTACCTGATTCATCCAATGTTCAATCTGCAGGCCATGATGTCTCCAGAAAATCTGCTCCAGAGAATCCTCCAAGATTATGGGGGTTGCCAATGCAATGTGGCACCCTCCAGTCAGGTTCATTGAACATAACAAGAAAACATGTATAGGAATATTAATTTAACAAACACACTGCATTCAGGGTTTCGCCATAGTGATTAGAGAATGCCAACTAACCAATGGGAGACTGCATGCAAAAAAAATATTGTTTTGGAACCATACATTTTTGCAACTTTTATTTAAATTCATTTTGGGACCATTCAGGTCCTGTGCTGTGTATTTCAGGAGCCATTTGGCCTCATTTTTTCATAGTAGGGGTCATTTTAAATCCACAGTGCCCTCCAATGATACTGCTTCCTGGGGCACCATGGATATTCAAAATGGTACCCACTGGGTGGTGCCAACAAGCTTCAGCATCTATTGCCGTTGACACAACCAATAGCAAAAACCATTAAAAAGTAAGATTTGTTTTAATTTTTAAAAAAATATGAAAATGAATGTATAATGGGGGGAAAAATGGGTACTGAATGGGGTTCTAAAAAAGAAGTCAATTTTCTCCATTCACTGCATGTCACGTTCATTTTGGAATGCAGGGAATCAAAACCAAATAGGTCCCCTTCTATTTGGTTTCTACGAATTCAGAAAATTGACACTTAAGCTTATCAAGATGGTGAGACATCTGATTACTGAGGTCATAGAAGTCTTTTATAATCCTATGAGCACCCATCTGCCATTCTGAAGAGAGAGAAAAAACTGATTTCTAGTTCTTTAAAACATGTACATGTGGAAATATTTTGTGCTAGTAGAACAATAGAGAAGTTTTTTGGGTTTTTTTTAAATTTTGATCTGGCAGATATAACCACAACAATTTGCTAACTGTCCACAAACAGAAGACAACTCTTATTTGTTTGTTTAAAAAATGAATCTGTGTGGCTGCTGAACTGTGTGATGGTGCTAGAGAAACAGTCTGACTTAATGGGCTATTTTCAGACTTGAATGCTGGTGAAGGAATGTACTGTCAAGCTCATGAGCATTCCACCAAGAGCTGACAACTTGATGAAAAGGGAAATGGAACAGTGTTCCCATTAATGTAAGCTATTACTGATATGTACTGTTAGCACAGTCATTGTACATCTATTTATTATAGCTTGTTTGGCTTCAATGCTTCAGACTTAATGCAGCAATACTGATAGTGTGAGCCAAAGCATGTGTTCTTGGAAGTAAATCCTACTGAGTTCTGTATGACGTACTCTCTTGGAAGAGCCAACCAACCTCATTGGGCTGTTGCAGGGATAAATGAATGAATCAGGGGTCAATGAGGTCAATCAGGGGTCAACGGATTGGGCCAACTGTTGACCAACCTCATTACTGATGGCTGTGGTTCCACCCAATGCACCAGCAGGGGGCAGGTGTGGGTTCCATGGGGGCCCCAGTATGGATTTTGCTTCCAGTCCCCCAGCAAGTGACCAACCTGAGCTCTGTAGAGGAAGGATTTTACAGACATGTAGGATAAAGATTGGTGCACCATCTGCCTTCCTTTTCATTATGCTTGCTTTGACAGTTTCAACATCTGACTCTGGTAATGTGGAGAGAACAATCCACCCCACCCCACCCCAAGAAAGCTGGCTTTTTGCTTCCTTCAAAATTCCTCCAATGCAAATTTGTACTGAAGCTTTGCCCTAAGATTGGTGCAGATTCTAGGCCTAAGTCTTACCAACTTTGCCTAATGCATGTAGAGTTTCTTCTTCTGTTCAGAACACCTAAGAGGATACCCATGATTGTGAGAAGCACATAGCACCTGCAGCAAAGACTGATCCTTCCATTTATGTCCAAGTTGGGGTGTGCTGCAATCCCTCCACACTGAAAAACCATTGCAAATACAGTGATTCCAGATAATTTATTTGTATAAATGTGAACAAACATATTCCTCTAAAATTCCTTGAATATTTCTCCAATAGAAACAGGATCCTCCTAATTCACGTCAAAGTGTCACTTAACATAAAATTCCATGGCAACTCTTACTTTTTGGGAAATTGTATTACTAATTGGCTGTGATGTTCACTTGTCAAGTAATTCGTTCCATACACTTTTTAATGATAAGGAAAGCTTAAGAAGGTTGTTTGAATTTTTTTTTTTCAAATCTAGCATAGGAAGTTATGCGCTTATTATTATTTTTTTTTAATTTAGCGAAAAGTAAGTCGGACTTTTCAAAATAATATTCCCAAGGGAGGGATCAACAACACAATCAATAAAATGAGAAATCATAAAATCAATGGTAGAAGAAACTAAGTAGTAACAATCAAATTGTTTCAAACAGAAGTTGCAAGAAGTACTTGCTTTTATCCTTTTGAGCATCGCTTTGGAA
Source organism: Tiliqua scincoides (assembly GCF_035046505.1). Lineage (NCBI taxonomy): Eukaryota > Metazoa > Chordata > Lepidosauria > Squamata > Scincidae > Tiliqua > Tiliqua scincoides. The sequence goes on along the minus strand of NC_089821.1, from coordinate 259,575,311 downwards.
ATCCAAGTTTCAATGTGAGGTCAATGCCTTGAATAAAATAAAATAAGTAATTGGCGTATTAAGCATTCAAAGCTACTCTGAACAAGATATTTTTTTGAGGCCTGCTTACATGGGCCAGTTTCCCAGATCTGACCAATTGCTTGTGGGAAATGGTTTCTGGCTCTTGGGATGAAAACAGAAAATGTCTTCTCTTCCATCACTGCTTGTTTTCGAGCAGTAGCCCTTTCAATAAGTTGTCCGTACGAGATCTCAGTGTGCAGGAAGGCACATAGGAGACAAAGTCCAGGTATCCCATACTCAGGTTATTCTTGCTCTTCAAACTTGCTGAACAATCATGTTGTGTGTGGACATGTCATTTAGATGTTTAATGCGAGGCCTCTAATGGTATTGCAAATGCTGGCTTTCCATGGTGGTTTCCATTTTAATATAGAAACATGAGCATCCTGGGTTTTCCAGGGGAGATGTGACCCACTTTCTCTTGTGAATTGACGAACTGAACGTTTGCACTGTCTCTTGTGAGGCCGGTTTGAAAGAAGACATTGTTTCAAAGCCAAGCCAAGCCCTGACCTGACTCAAGCAGTGACCTGTCAAAAACCAAACCAGTTACAACCAGCAAACCATGCAACAAACACTTCCACAGCAGTAGTGGGCATTATGGGCAGTCAGGATGGGGGAGGAGAGGGCGACACCCAACCTTTGTAGTCTAATCAGCAAACGCTGAGTGTGCTATTTATGATTAATCAGTGTTAAACTCTTCATTAGGGATCTCTGGCCCACAGTCACTCAGACCTCTGCTTGTTGGTACAATAATTCAGTGCTGATTGCTTTAATTAAAAGCTACATTTTTTTCCCCCAGAGATGTGAAAAATGTTGTTTTTAAAATGCCTTATAATTGGATCCTAAATGTATGGATTCAGAATTAGGGAAGCAATCATATGCACTCACCTGGGAGTTTGATTGCCAACTTTTCAACCAGCTGCTGTAGCTGGTTTTAACATCCAGCTGATTTAGCAGGTGATCACATTTATTTCCATGCTGTGAGAAGCTTCACCTGCTAATTTCTGCCAATCAGTTGGCAGTTGAAAACAGAAGAGCAGGCCACCTGTAGTTAGTGCTCAGTAAATGTGCATAAGATCAGGGTGTTTTCTAAAGAGAGCAGCGCTCCTACAGACTGCATTATGCAGATCTATCATTCTGAGAGGGTGGCCTTCTTTCTCAAGTACATCACCATCAGTCCCACCTGCTTTAATCTCTCCACTTTGCTTTCATTTGGCCAAGTGTTGCCGGATATCTTGTCAATCTGGAAACCTTATCTCAGAGTCTCAGCAGGGGAAGTAGAAGAAACTCCCCCATCTCCTCCTGTACATCTTCTAGGATTGCAGCACTATAGGTCACTTCACCTCTTCAAACTGTCTGGAAGCTGCACAACCATCATATTCAGCAATGATCTCACCTCAAGCATTAGAGGTATCTTGATTTCCCTTACATCTAGGTGAGAGGGGCCTGAGGTACTCCATTGTCGTCATCCCCATGTGCTGTATGTGCTGCCCTTAGGGAGGCCATACACAACTGGTACTTCACTTTGCACAGCAAAAGCACCCCTGGTTGGGTCAACAAGGGAAGCATCTCAGGGAAAACCTACTCACCCTCTGGCCATCCAAGACCCTCTTGCCTGAGAACCTGCAATCCACACTAGGGGATGTTAACGTGAGCATTGCACTGTGCAATCCTAAATTCTCATGGATTTGAATATGGATATAAGGGTGCAACCTGATCCACGTCCTGCTCATCATGTCCTACTTCCTTTAGAGAAGTGGCTGGTGATGACACACAACAGAGCACCCTTGGTGGTGGTGCTCTGGTTGTGGAACTTCCTCCTGCCTCAGGTTTGCACTTTTTGCCTTTTCCTGGAGTATGAAGACTCCCTTGCTGGAGAAGTATTTCACCTCCTGTAGTCTGCTGCAGCTGTGCATTTTTGGATTTTCCTGTTGCTGTGGTTCTGGCATGTTTCAGTGATTGGGCTGCTTTTATGATTGTGGGTTGTTGTTGCTGTTGTTTGGCTGTTGATTTTGTTTTATGTACCTGTATGCTGCTTTGGATGCTCAGTTGCAAAAAAGTGGCCTATGATACTTGCACAGAGGTCTTTGAATCTCATGCATGGAAAGTTGCCATATACTGAATCAGACCATTGGTTCATCTAACTCAGTATTGTCAACAGTTACTGGAAGTAACCAGAGACGGGAACTCGAGCCTCAGGACTCGAGTCAGAGTCATGAAAACATGTGCTTTTTGCTGACTTGTGTACACTTGAGAGTGCAATTCTAACTTGCGCTGGAAGCAGGCAGGCTAGTGGGCCTGTGCTGCATTTAGCACAAGTTTGGGGTCAAAAGTGGTGCAGCCCAAGGCAGGGAAAACATTTCCCCTTGCCCTTTGTCATACTGCAGCTACCCCAGTGGGTCTACTCGGATCTGCTCCACTTGAGCCACCTGGGAATGGGGTCAGGATCCGGCATAACCACTGGGTCCTGGTCCCACCTCCCGCTCCCCACCCGCCCACTTGCCCATGTCTGTGCACCAGCCTATCTCCCCAAGTGCTTTATGGCACTTTTGCAACACTCCTGGGTCAGCGCAAGGGACATACGTTGACCCAAGTACATTCTAGGATTGTGCCCTGAGTCATACATGTTGATGCCTCAGACACTGACTCGAGACTCGGGTAACTGACTTGGAAATGAGTCATAAATCTGAAAAACTCAAGTTCGCGAGTCTGGATGTACTTGCTTACTTTTTTTGGCACATGAAAGACCTCATGGGGCCATCATTCAGGCTGGGTGAGCATCAGAGAAGTTCCAGGCAGCAGGCAGGGAAGGGTTAATGTTTTTATTTTGCATCAAGCGGGAGGAGACCCTCTTTCTACTTCTGAAGGAACCATTGATCATTGGACTATGGATGAGTGAGGTGAGAAGGATAGAGTCCAAGGGATAGTGGTGGGGTTCTTGCCTTAGGAGTGGCTGGAGAAGCCTACAGAGGGGGAAAAGAAGGAGGTGGGGAAGCCAGGGGGTAGGTGGTTCCTCATCAAACTCATGGCTCATGGCAGCTCATTGAATGACTGGCTGCAATGGGACTACTTCTGAGAAGAGTTGCAAAGGATTGGATTGTACTGGTAAGCTTCCCAGCTGCTGCACGTGACCTTCCTCCTACTTGTTGTTTCTTTTCCCGCTCTCACGCACTCCGTCCCACCTTGCTGACCTTGGGTGCCTCCCAATCCCTGTTGCTCCGTGCCCTGGTGTTCATTCTAAAGGTGGAATCAGGAGTTGTGATGTGAATGGGTGGAGGTGTTTCACTGCTGGGGTTCATAAGGACTGTTTTTCTAAACTGACTGCACTGCTACACTTGCTTGAATAACAACAGCATGGATTTTGTTTACATAAATGAAATGGTGTTGATTTTTCCGTGGAATCATGCCTGACTGCGGCCTGCTTGAGTCTCTAACTTGAGTCAAAATGACTCAGGAAGTTCCAGGGGCAAGTCACCACGGGAGCGTGCTAGGACTCGAGCACAGGTCGAGTCAAAAGGGGTGGGGCCAAAGGGCCTCCAGCCTATCCCTGGAAGTAATTCTTCAGCATTTCAGATGAGGTCTCTCCAAGCCGTACTTGGTGAGGGATTGAATCTGGGACCTTCTGTCTACTGAGCAATGGCATCTCATTGGAAGCTTGTGCTGGTTTCCAGCATGCCTTAGGTCAAACTGTAGCTCAGCTGCTGTGCTTCTGGTGCAAACGACCCTCCTTCCTTACATGCATATGAGAAAATCTTTGTTGTGGCAGAAGCTCACACCACAGTCTGCTCCTGGTTATTGAGGATGATGCGCTGAGCTTTGCGGCATTTAGTGATAATAGAAATTAGACATACATCAAAGGATTTTCAATATTATCCTAGACTAAGTTTAGAATGTTTAATTTATGACACTAGGATCCTTGAGGGAGATTGCGGCCTGTTCTGTGCCAGGGGAATAATACATATTTTGAAAAATGAAAATGAGTGTAGAGAGCTTTTGAAGTGGTTATGCACATTTTCCCCTCTAAACTGTGCCAGGAATAATGGCAGCACTTCTTCCAGAACTTGTAAGACAGCTTCGGTTCCCACCAAAATTCCCAAAGGGGCATGGAAAGGAAACACTAGCCTTACCCCTTGTCACATTAGAAATGCTGTTTTCATCTCAAGGTTTATTTGCAGGCACATGGGAGACTAAGGACCCAATCCTACCCAACTTTCCAGTGCTGATACAGCTGCAGTACAGTCCTGAGATAAGGGAACAAGTGTTCTCTTACCATGTGGAGGCCTCCATGACTATGCGCCCTACACAGGATGCAGCGCACACCTCTCTGGCACACCTGCATCAGTGCTGGAAAGTTGAATAGGACTGGGCCCTCAATCAGATTCTCTTTTTGCCTTCAGAAGGAAAATAAAGTACTGCAAATTCAGCCGCCCATCACCTTCATCGGAGGCTGAGAAATGAAGATCCCCCTGTCAGTTCTTGTTTCTCCAGTAGATGATGGGGTATTAGGGCTGGTGTTGCATTTCCACCTTCCATGCTCTTTACAACAGGAAGCCAAGGGAGACCACTAGCCTAGCTTAGTATGGTCAGAACTGAGTGACTGATAATGGTTCTTAGAGCCTTCCAACTCTTGGTTCTTAGAGTTCAAGTGCCACGGACTGAATCTTGGGCCTTCTTCATGCAAAGCAGATCTTCCTTGGAGGGGGAAGGGAAGTATGGTAGCCCTGATAATCCCTCTAGTGCTCTGTGCAAGATGACATGGTCCACTCCAATCAATCTGAAATTATAACTACTCCTTGGTTCCATACATACCATCGCTAATGCAGATTAGACTATTTCATTAGTGTGATGCATTAGTGAAGACTACTTCAAATTTACTTCACCTATAAGTAAGATTGCTCCCTTTTAACCTGGCAAATTATAGATAATCAAGCTTTTCCCATGTCAATGAGGCAAAAAGAGTAGAACATCACATTGCAATCAAAGCATCATCCTGGCTATCTAATGCCATAATTTCAATTATTTCGATTGTTAAATCTGAAGCTGGAAAATAGACCACAAATGCCTAATGGCCATTGTACTCTTATTATCTACACAGCAATTTCAGTAAATAAGTAAGAAAAACAAAATAACAGCACTATTATAAGCATATAATTGTTCCCTCAGATAACTAATGGCCCAATCGTAAGCTGGGCTCAATCGTGAGCTGGCAGACTGTCGCAAACATGCTGTAAAACATGATGGCAGGAAGACCTGATGGCAGGAAGGCCAAAACTTTCCCGCATGTGCTAGCACAGTAGAGGATGCCCTCTGGAGTAGGTAAGTCTGGCACTGTGCAGCAGGGACATGAGAAGGGGAATGAAGGGTGAGGAGGGGGTTAACAGGGTGGTGGAGGGTAGAGATGGGGCAGGGGGTGGATGGAAGGGGAGGGAAGAGACCGACAACACTGGCATGTACCATGTCCTATCCCTTTTCCTGGGCTTGATCCACCAACATGGGTTAACGTGGACTTGCGCCAGCTGTATTGCTGGCATGGGTCCATGTTAACCCATAGCAGCAACCGGGACTTTCCCTGGGGAAAGGGGACAAATGTTCCCTTACCCTGAGGAGATTTTCCGTCTGCTAAACTCTCCCATAGGATGCAGCACAAGTTGTACTTACTTAACTATCAATATATTCCCCCTTCCCCTTTTTTGTAAACAGCTACATCTTAGTTTCTCTTTGAAACGGTCTTGAAAACAGATAAATCTCAATTTCCGTTTGCAATTGTTTGTTTTGTTTGTATCCGTATTGTGTCAATACGTGTATTTTCTCTCTCACAAAAAATGAAATTGAAATGTTTAAATACATTTTTTAAAAGTACTTACAGAGAGGTATTAATAGTACAAACCATTGCTACAGGGTACCCCCCCACTTGCATTCTGAAGTGGTGCAGTCCATTCTTCCACTTCATTCTAGTGCATGTGCAGACCAGGCTTTCCCAGAGACTTGGGAAGGAAACTATAACTCTGAGGCTTTCGGTGAAATATTACCAGTTTGTCACTGGCAAGATCTGACCTTGAAACTTAAATTCTAGCCTGTCTGGTAAGACTAGACAGGTGGCACTCCATCTACTCTTCTTTAACAGACTTAGGGCACAATCCTAACCAGATCTACTCAGAAGTAAGTCCTATTGTGTTAAATGAGGCTTACTCTCAGGAATGTGTGCAATCCTAACCTCACTTTCCTGGGAGTCCCATTGAACACAATAGGACTTACTTCTGAGTAGACCTGGTTAGGATTGGCGCCTTACAGCCCAATCCTGAAGCCAGTGGCTCTGCCGGGTACAGCAGCACCAAAACAGCTATCGCTACATCCAGTGGCAACACTGAGGCTGCTGGAGGACTCCTTGGGGGAAGCCCCAGACCCTGCAATGGGGCTTCTCAAGTCTGCGCTGGTGATTTTGCCGGTGCAGACTTGAGAGACTCTGTGTCAGGCATTTCAGCCCGACACAGAGGGTGGGATATGGAGGAGCAGAGTTCCACCAGTTCCACCCCCTCCTGGGCTGGTTCCACCTCCCCCTGCCTTGTTCTGACCACTCCCTGCCCCCACCCCAAAACTACTTACCATCAGTGAGTGCTGCTGGAGCACTTGCTGGCCCTCCACGCAGTGCTGAGGCTCATCGTTGATTGGATCTGGCCCAGCGCCAGTGGCCCCTCCTCTCTGGGTGCCAAGGATGTGCTTTACGGCATGCTTGCGACATCCAGCCCCGGCGCTGAGGAAATTTAGGGTTGGGCCCCTACAGCCCAATCATATGCATGTCTACTCAGAAGTAAGTCCCAATATAGTCAATGGGGCTTACTCCCAGGTATGTGTGGACAGGATTCCAGCCTCAGCAGACTCTGCTGAGTTTGCTGGGATGAGATCTGAAGTTGTGGGTCTTTGTTTTGCTCCATGGCAAATTACTAGAGGAAAATGCAACAGCTTTGCTCAGCACTTCAGTTGTACGTGTCAGTGTCATGAGGACAGAGATGGGTTACCAAAGTTGAGATGTCTCTATTTACAATATTATAGCTTGAAATCACATGCATGCACACACAAAGCAGTCCATGTACAACAAGCCAGCAGTTGTTATTATTATTTCAGCAAAAGGAAGCTACATGAAAGCCAGAAAGAGTCACGAATATATCATTTATAAAACTCTCTGGGAATTCCAAAATGGAAAGGAAAGAAGGGTTCTTTAATAAACTGGCAACTCGGCTGACCGTAAAAACAATTGCTAAAGGAAAAGGCATTACTGTTTAATACAGCTTCATCAACTAAGATCAGAGTCTGAGTGGGTGGTTCTTGGATTGTGAGCTTGCTAAAAAATATGTTTTTGGAGTGGTTTAAGCAGCAGGAATATCATTCATCATTTCCTTTCGCCCTCATGGATTTTTTGTTCTTTCTGGTCTTCCTTATTTTGTAAACCAGCCAACCAGGTGCCTCTGAATTCAGAAATATGGTCCTTGCTGCCTTGCCAGGTGGGAGTTCCTAAGGGTCATGCAATGCCAGCTTTACATGTCTTACTTGCAGAGTGGCCAGGTGCAAGTGCCCCAAACTAGCCAGAAAGGTCCGCACATGGAAATAGCTGTCCATGTCCATGGTTAGCCTTGCCTGCATTTTGCAGCTTCCGATGTCAGTGCCCATCCACATCGGCACTGTGATGCTCAAGCAAACCCACTGACCCAGCGATTTTTGATGGGAACGGAATTCCATATTCATATCCAAAGACAACAATGGTTATGTATGACTAGTTGACCATGGCTACAGCTGTATCAGGCCAACACTCCTGTACTTTTTAAAATAATTGTGCTGGAGAGTTAATTTTAGGACAGGCAGTTTTTTTCCATCTTGCAGCTCTACAACATGGCAAGCTTTCCATGTCTCACAGTCCAATCCTGAGCTGTCCGGCGTCCAGTAGAGTGGCAACACTGAAATGGCTGCCACTGCATCCAGTGGCTGTTGGGCAGCCTCTGGCGGCACCTTGGGGGAAGGGGACATACGTCCCTTTCTCCCAGGTAAAGTAGGAGGCTCACAATGGGGCCACTCGACTCCATGCCAGCTATTTAGCTGGTACGGAGTAAGGGCCCAATCCTATCCAACTTTCCAGCACCGGTGCAGCTGCAATGCAGCCCTGAGGTAAGGGAACAAATGTTCCCATCCCTTGAGGAGGCCTCTGTGACTGCATCCCCACCACAGGATGCAGTGCATGCCCCATGGGCATGACTGCACTGGCACTGGAAAATTGGATAGCATTTGGCTCTAAACCAGCCACACGTCAGGCGGGTCCTGCCTACCCTTCACCAGTCCCACCCCCCTCCCGCCACACTCCCTGTCCTGCCACGCCTTCACTTCTGGTGGATCCCAACAGATCATCATTCTAAAAAGTAGGTCCTGGTGTTACAGCATTTAAGAACCACTGCCTTAGATCACGGGTGTCCAAACGTTTTGGCAGGAGGGCCACATCACCTCTCTGACACTGTGTCAAGGGACAAAAAAAAGAATTAAATTTACATTTCAAATTTGAATAAATTTACATAAATTCACATAAATGAATATATTAGAGATGGAATTTATATGAATTTATATGAATGAATGAAGGTCTTTAGATAGCTCAAGGTCTATAAAAGGCCTTGCGCAGAGCAAGGCCAACCTTTCCTTCGCTGCCGCTGCTGCATCACAGACATGAAACGGCAAGCAGTGGAGGGAACCCTCATCCACAGCTCATGCGAGATGTCAGACAGTTGCCCTCACGCTGAGAGCAGTTGTGTTGGGCAAGCACGGGCTCCAGCAAGTTTCTGTAGGGCCAGAGGCTCATTGGAGACTGGGAGCTCCCCACAGGCTGGATTGGGAGTCTCTGAGGGCCGCAAGTGGCCCCAGGCTGGGGTTTGGGCACCCCTGCCTTAGATCGTTAACCAGGTCAGCATGGACTGAGGACCCAGTCCTCTCCAACTTTTCTGTTCCAATGCAACTGCAATGCAAAAACATTCCCTAACCTTGAGGAGGCCTCAGTGTCCCCCCTTCCCCACAGCAAGATGCAGCACATCACAGGGTGACCAGAAATTTTCTTTTTCCAGGACATGTTCTTTTTCACCTTTGTGTCCTGGAAAAGAACTTAAATTTTTTCTGTGGGTAGGTCCCTGCAGGCAGCACATAATCGTCTTGTAATTAATAAATTACATGCAATACAGCTTTCAGTGTAATCATAAGTAATATAGTGTTTAAATTAACCAAATCAAATCAATATACAAGAGTTTTTAGCTTTTCTTTTGTCATGTTCTACATATTTCTTGAATGTCCTACATTTTGGGGTGCCTTGTCCTCTTTTGGAGTTATGACATCTGGTCACTCTGAGTGCATGCCCTCTTGCATGGCTGCACCAGTGCTGGATGGGATTGGGTCCTGAGTTTAAATTTCTTTCTTTCTTTCTTTCTTTCTTTCTTTCTTTCTTTCTTTCTTTCTTTCTTTCTTTCTTTCTTTCTTTCTTTCTTTCTTTCTCAGTGATAAGAGGAAAACAGTTACCTTTCCCTGATCAGTGTGAAATGAGAAAAACCGTCCCTCATCTCTTTGAAACCAAAACCTTGTTCTCACTGAAGTGATCACTTGTATCTGGGTATTACCAGGGCTTTTTTTCTAATGGAACGCGGGGGGACGGAGTTCCGGCACCTTTTTGCAGGGGCCCCTCCCCTTCGGAGGCATTCCAGGAGAGGGGAGCAAAACAGAGGCAGAGTAGACAGGCACAGGATTGGACTCTAAGGCTGCCATCCTATCCACAGTAAGCCCCATTCACTAAAGTGGACTTCTGAGTAGACATGCACAGGATTGGGCTCTTAGGCTACAATCCTAGGCACTTTCCTGGGAGTAAGCTCCATTGACTAGAATGAGACTTACTTCAGAGTAGACATACCTAGGATTGGGCTCTTAATCCTGGCAGAGATATATATCTGCATCTGTTTTCACATGCTAAGGGCAGGTGAAAAGGGATTCTATGTGTGTACAACGTGCTGTCCAGCCTTGCCAGAGATCTTCCTCATCCTTCCCCCACAAGCATGCCCTCCGTCAGCCAGCGTTTGCAGCTCCTCTCCAGCAATGCACAGCAGCTGCTCAGGGCAGCAGAGAACATAAAATTGAACGCCAAGCGCCTTCCCAAAGACACAGAGTATTCTGATACCTGAATTAAACCATATTTAATCGCTTGTTTGCAAATGTAGCTGTTTCTGTGTGTACCTAAGGACCCTTCTCATGTAAGGATTCCTTTTTTGTTCTTACTCTCACAGTTGCTTAGAGTAATTTTACTACATGGAACTCATGTAAGCCATTTTTTGGAATCCATTCACTGCTTCCTCTCCTCGAAGTAGTGCCATACTACATGCTACAAGTGCACCTGTACAGTATTTTTCCCCATGTGTAGAAAAAGTAGATGGGGGAAGGGGATGTGGAGATGGACAGCCCAATCCTATGCATGTCTACTCAGAAGTAAGTTCATCTTTAGGGGGGAAGCACATAAAAAATATTTTATTTCTCCAATAAAAAATTGTTTATAAATAAATAAATAAATAAATAAATAAATAAAAGATTAACAAGTTGTGAGTTCCTGCACCTTTTTTTTCCACAAAAAAAGCACTGGGTATTACCATTTCAGGCTGCCTCAGGGTCTCAAATGATTGAGCACTCCTCTGTACAAAAAGTACACAGACAATGAGAGACCAGGGAGAAGGGTTTGTTAGAAGATCAGAAAAGAGGGGGGCAAAGCCTCAAAAAGATGCTGGAAGTATTTATTGAAGATCACAATTGCCCCTAGTGTGCTTCAGCATGGCACTTTCTCCAGGAGGACAGAAAGAGATAATAAAAACTATATTTAAGAATACTAAACATTATAAAAGCCCATTCATATGTTGTCAATGTGTGTATGCCATCCATGATTGTCAAAGTTCACATTTGGATGCTTTTCTCAGGTCTATGCCATTCAGACTTGGTAATTTGTTAATATTTCATTTGTCAATCACCCACAACATTTTGTCATCTCTGTTTGACATAATGCTTTGATCCCTTCTCAAAATCTATGGATCCGGTGTGAATGTCCTTCATGCCTTCCACCGTGCAAATGGATGCAAAGGAGCAGTGGCGTCACTAGGATTCGCATCACCCTGTGTAGGTGGCCTGCGTGTCACCCCATGCGGTGGGTGGGGAAATGCCCCAGGTGGTGGGCGTGGTGATGTGCTATCGCCCCACCCCCACTGGTTTTTTGGCTGTACTTTTTGTTAGAACACAGATATTTCAATGTGGTTTGTTTCATTGCATTCTGCATGAAATTACGCATTGATTGATATATAACATTATAGTATTGTTCCTCCAGACTCTGATTTTAGTGATTTTGAAAACTTGTAGACACACGCTCGCGCGCACCCCCAGTGTCAACTTACTAACACCTTATTGCAGCACTTCTCAAACTTTTAGCACTGGGACCCACTTTTTAGAATGACAATATGTCCAGGACCCATTGGAAGTGATGTCATGGCCAGAAGTGACATCATCAAGCAACTTAAAATAAATAATTATAAATAATTAAATTAAAATAAAAGAAATAATTAATAAGGGGAGCCAGTCCTGTTCCACCAAGTGAATCTACTCTGAAGTAAGTCCCATAGTGGTCAATGGGGCTTACTCTCAGGAAAGTGTGGGTAGGATTGCAGCCTGTGAGCCCAATCCTGTGCATGTCTACTCTGAAGTAAGTCCCATAGTGGTCAATGGGGCTTACTCTCAGGAAAGTGTGGGTAGGATTGCAGCCTGTGAGCCCAATCCTATGCATGTCTACTCAGAAGTAAGTCCCATAGTGGTCAATGGAGTTTACTCTGTTGTCTGCCTGCAGTAACAACCCCCCATAAAGAATCAGTGAGATTTCCAGCTCTCCCAGTGCCCAGTTTAAAGTTCTTCTATTTCAGGCACATCAGAATAAAGACCCTCCTGGCTTTGCAAGTGCAAAATAGAAAACTTTCCCCTTACCAGCTCAAGCCTCTTTTTTTGTCCTTTATAGTGGGGGGGGGGGAGGAAGAGGCTGCCTTCTGGAACATACGTTGAGCTTCAGTTCCATCGGATCAGGACCATTCTGGTTTCCTCACATTCCCCTTCGCCTGGCCTGACCACCAGCCAAGGCTCATCTGCCTACTCGTGAGTAACGCGACCGTGAGGCTGCTTTGCTTTCCATAGGGCTGGGAGGGAGGGACCTCCTTCTCCCTTTTGTGATTTTGGGGGCTGCATTCACTGGATCAGGACCATTCTGACACCCTTGGAGTCCTCTCAGCCTGCCCTGAGTCCTCTCAGTCCTTGCCTGGACTAAGGCAAGTTTGCCTACTCGCGAGTAAACGCGGCCACGCGGCTTCATTTCGGGCTCAATAGACGCAGCTGGGAGGGAGGCAGGGACCTCCTTCTCGTGTTTTTGGGGGCTGCATTCATTGGATCGGGACCGTTGTGGTGTTGTTGGATTCCGCTCAGCCTGCCCTTTCCTAGGTACTATGGCAAGTACGCCTACTCATGGGTAAACGTGCGATACGGCTCACTTTCACCATAGTGAATAGGGATCCATTCATTTTTTCTTTCCGGTTTTTTGGCCATAACTTTTGAAAGAAAGGAGCGATTTCAATTCTGATTTTTGCATTGCACTCTGCTGGACATTCTGCATCCAACAGTTTATGGCATGATGGGGTCACTCCAAAAGCCACAAAGTTAGCGCATCCTCCCCCCAGGGCACGCCACACCCCCCGGCGTGTCACCCGGTGCGGCCCGCACCCCCCGCACTGCCCTAGCAACACAAGTGCAAAGGAGTTTTGCATCCACCTCTCTGTAGTCACCCAACCCTTTTTCAGCTTTCCTTTCACACCCTTCTTGACTAATGACCCTGTTGCCTCACTGGCTGGTTGCCCACTTCTGATATGGTTTTTATATTTTTTATTTTTTTAATGGTTGTTTGTATACCTTTCACAATATGGTCCTCAAATTCCTTCTTAGCTTACCTTATCACCAACATACATTTCTTATGCCAGAGTTGCTGCTGATTTTATTTTCCTGATTAGAAAGAAGGGCTCCACTTTTTGAAGGAAGTCTTCTTGCCTTTTATAGCTTCCTTGACACTGCTATTTAACCACTCTGGCATCCTCTTGGGCTTGTTTGGGCTCTTTCTAATCTGGGGTATACATTTTATCTTAGCCTCTATTGTCATGGTTTTAAATAACCTCTAAGCTTCCTGAAGGGATTTGACCTTCCTGACTCTTCTGTCAACTCCCTTTTAACTAATCCCTTCATTTTGGAGAAATTCCCTCTTCTGAAATTAAATGTGATGCTCTTGGATTTTCTAAGCAAGCTTCAACACACATAAATGTTGAATATGAGGCTGGCAACATTCTTTCATAGACACACCAAAGCAAACTGCATGAAAGTATGAGGAACTGCTGGTGCATGGGAGGTTAAAAGTGCTCCCTTGATTCACATTTATCTGGTCTTTTAAAGGTCACAAAGTAGGCCAGTTTGTGTGCCACCATTCTGAAAGGATCTCCTCTATGGAGAACTCGTGCAAGGAAAGCGCCCTACAGGTAGACCACAGCTGCAATACAAGGACATCTGCAAGAGGGATCTGAAGGCCTTAGGAGTGGACCTCAACAAGTGGGAAACCCTGGCCTCTGAGCGGCCTGCTTGGAGGCAGGCTGTGCAGCATGGCCTTTCCCAGTTTGAAGAGACACTTGGCCAACAGTCTGAGGCTAAGAGGCAAAGAAGGAAGGCCCACAGCCAGGGAGACAGACCAGGGACAGACTGCACTTGCTCCCAGTGTGGAAGGGATTGTCACTCCCGAATTGGCCTTTTCAGCCACACTAGACGCTGTTCCAGAACCACCATCCAGAGCACGATACCATAGTCTTCCGAGACTGAAGGTTGCCAACAATATAATATAATTCTGAAAGCAAAGCAAAGTACAGCTTCAAGGCATAGTCATCTTGAAACAAGCAATCGATTCCATTCTAAATTCACTTCAGAGATTCTCAAGGACTACCCTTCTCATGACTCCATGTTGAATTCCCAGCAACTTAGAATCTCAAGTTAAGGATCATGCAGACACCCAGGAAACAGGGATGGGCACTTGACTAATGTTGACCCGACTTGCGTTGTGAAAAAAACAGTTTTTGCTGACTCGAATTGCCTTCAGTCATGGACGTCACAGACCCTAACTTGACTAATGATTTGGGGCCAGTGACTCTAAAAAATAGTCAGAACTCAAAATGACTTGAGTCCTTTGTGTGCGTGTGTATTCTGGCTTACTTTTTTTGCTGCTTCCATGTCATGCTGAAGACCTTGTGGGTGGTCCGGAAGCAGGCACGTGAAGTTTTACTCAGGGAAGCCCTCAATTCATGACTCGACTCATTTCCCAAAATGGCTCATGATTCGGTTCAAAAGACTAGAAATTTCTCACGTGTCAAGTCGCAACAGATGCACATTACAACTCACAAGTCGAGTCTCAGGGTCGCTGGCTTGGGACTCAACTCGGTACTCAGACTCTGTGCCTTGAACACATCTTTGCCAGGAAGAAGGAACTGGATAACAAGAACTTACCAGGCCCACATAATCCTATGGGCAGCCTGGCAATATCGCTTTAGAGTCCACATTCTGAACATCTGGTTCTATACTGTGTAAGCTCTAAGACTGCATTTCCCGTTTTTAGTTTTCTGAAGCTTAAGCTTCCAATGGCAAGGTGGGACATGTGTTCATGGCTTTTTGTTCCATGCGCAGCAAAGATAAGGTTCACTAACATAATGACAGAAAGAGACAATGTGCATTTTCCCCTGTCCTGTTAAAGATCTTAAATATAATTTTGCTTTCCTTTGCGAGATAAGCTTTCCATGCTCATTAAAGAAGGGCGTGAGCAGTACATCATTCTCTGGAGGGTACCCAGTCAAATCATTCCAGTATGTGCATTTGAATGTTTTTAATATGTTTTTTGTTAGTTGTACTCTGGACGCCATGCTGTTAAGGAAATCTCAAGGACAGGGGGTTGTGAAGAATATCACTAAGAGTCACATGGGACTTTTAATAGCAGGAACCAGTTCGGCTTAGAAAATAAGATCCAAATTCTGGGGAAGATTGAATCTGGTTTTTTTCTCTTCTTTTCTTCCTAATTTATAGCTGTGGTTTGCCTGACCAAAACTACGGAAACCTGATGCCCAAAGACTGCAGAGATGCTTTGGCATTTAAGCAATATCTTTGTCCTGACTTCAAAGTCCTGTATGATGTAGATCTGTATTAATGTTGTTGAAAAAAGATTGTTGATGGGGCATGTGCACCATTAAGGAATAACAAGAGAGGCATTAACATCTGCCATATGTTTTCTGAATGCAAGGCTGGGGGGGGGGATCCGCAAATGCAACTTAAACCATTCCTATTTTTATCACTTTGAGGCTTGACTGCTGCAAGATGTGCTATATTGGACAGCCCTTGGCTTGGAAGCTTCAGCCTAACACGTATGGAAGAACATATTCAACCCATTTTGTGACATTTGCAGAGGTTACCCAGTTCATTCTCAGAGCCAGTTGGAGTTAGTGGCATTTCTAGCTTGAAGTGGTGGAGAGTGTTGGTCTTCAAATTTCTACTTAACCGTGAACCTTGGGCAGACTTCAGCTTTGGCTACCGCTCTCAGTTTAGTCTGAAATCCTATATACAGCTTCCTGGATGTAAACCCCATTGAACACAGTGGGACTCACTTCTGAGCAGACATGTATAGGATTGCACTGCAGCTGAGTTATTGTAAGAGAAAAATTACCCTTCATTATCTTCTTTGGAGGAAGAATGGAATACAAATGAGATTATGGTTATGATTACAACAGCCTGCTAAACCCTTCAGTACCTGCATAATTACAGAATATTTACTGATGTTAATTCTACCAGCCCTGTGGTAAGACCTGTGGTAGAACCTCTATATAAGAAAGACCTTGGTCAGGATAGAGACTTTTGGGGAGAGACTGTAGCCCGGTGGTCATGCATCTGTTTTGCATGCAGAATGTCCCAGGATTCAACCAATTCAATCCCTCACACCTCCAAGAAAGGGCACAGAAAAAATTCCTATCTGAAACCCTGGAGAGCCAGTGATGAGCTAGATGGATCGGTGGTCTGAATTAGGAAAAGGTAGCTTTCTGTGACCCTTGCCCTGAAGTTCTGGAATGTTCTCCCATTGGACTGTGTCAATGCTCAAGCTTTTCAGAGATAAAGGAAGGAGCAGCTAGCATCTATATCTTGCCAAGCTTCTGTCAACCAAAACCAGTTTTATCACTTCTCATTTTGTTTGTTCATTACTACCAGGCAGTTTTAGGTATTAATTGCATGTGTACGTTTTTTATTTTATGTATTCTACTTTTGGACTTTTTTCTTTAACCTTAGGGCCAAGTTACATGTTATTCAAACAGTGCAATCCTAACTGCCGTATGAGCCGACACAGACGTCTCTGACTGGCTCAGAGTATTGGAAACATGCCATAAGGCTTGTCTGCAATGATTCAGAAATGCCAACCCAATGGCCTGTGCTGGCCTGCTGGTGCTCCATCCAGCAGCAGAGCTGGCTGGCACAGGTAAGGCTGCGCCAAGTGGCAATGGGGGCAGGGAGGGTAATGGAGAGGTCAGGTGGGGGGTTTCTGGATGGAGATGGAGAAGACAGATCAGGCCCAGGAGAGCAGAGGGGATTGGTAGAGCAGGCCACCATATCCTAACCCCCCTTCCAGCTCACCCAGCGTTACACCTGGCTTCCCAGATTTGCACCAGTTAAATAGCTGGTGCTGATCTGAGAAGCCCTGTAGGGGTGACTGGGACTTTATACAGAGTAAGGGGAGATAGATTCCCTGAGGAGACCTCCAGCTGCCTCCTAATCTGTGCTGGATACAATGTAGGCCATGTGCCAGCACAAGTCAGAATTAGGCTGCCCATGTGTCATGTGACCTGGTGTGTGTGCTCTGCTTTTTAAAAACAGGAGCCTGGGATGGAAGTGTGAAACAGAGTGGAATTGTAGCTGGAGAATTGGGAGTTTTAGGATTTTGCACCTGCCACAGCTTTGCTCTCAGTCAGTCCCTCCAGGGTGCCATTTTAAAAATAAAAGTAGTTTCCACCAAAAACAAGTGGAAGCTTTTTTTCTTCTTAGAATTAGGAGCAAAATCCCAAAACTCTAAACCCCTGCATGGTGTTGCTATGCTTTGTACCTCCTATCTGCTATTTTTTTTTAAGAAATAGAGCACATGCACCCGTTCACACTATGCGCTTAGGGTAAAAGGTAACGTGGCGCTAAGATTCTTCCCTGAACATTGGAAGCATGGGATATAAGTTAAACAAGGCATCAAATGGATAACTTGCAGATATCACTGTTAGTAGTACTAAAGGTGTGTCCAATATTTTCTTATTTCAATACTTGGTTCAATATAGCAAATACTATATTTGCCAAACAAATTCCTAAAACAAAGGCCAATTCACTGAGCATCTTGTTAATTTCATTGGCTTCTTCTTTCCATAGGTCCTACTTCTTTTCAGTGCCGTTTTTTTACTTCTTTGTCCTCACAGTTTATGTCCTCAAATGCCCACACCGGTGTTCGATCTGATTGGCAGTAGTGGCCCTTGCGAATGTGTTTATATCAGTGGCATCATCATATCAGATATGGTGCCATGGTGCCCTGGCACATCAATGTACTCCAATGTACCTGAGCTCAATGGTGTACAAATGGGGCACACAGGTAACAATAATTATAACCAACGAACAATAATCTTATACATGTTTACACAAAAGTAAGCCCCACTGTGTTCAATAGGGCTTACTCTCTGGTAAGTGTGAGTAGGATTGCAGCCAAAATCCTGTAGCTCACAATAGCTAATAGGACTAAATGATATGATGGGCAAATATGAGAACAGGAAAATCACACAGAGAAGAATATCATCAAAACAACATAAATGTATTTGCACTATACATAGCCATCTTTGAAAGTGGAAGGCACTTTTCAGCATTCAGGTACACCGTTTAGGCCAGGGGTGTCAAACATAAGGCCTGGGGGCTTTTTATGTGGCCCTCAGTCTTTCAGCTGCTGAGTAGTGCTGAGGTGTTACTGCTGAAAGGGCAACCCACATGAAAATTGGGCCTTCCCATATCTTGAAATATGATCAAGATTTGTATATTTTCTCTTCTCTCATATGCGGCTAACGAGTTCCTAAGTGAGGAAAAAGTGTTTATTTTTGGTTATGACCAGTTTAATGACATCACTTCTTGCCTAAAGACATCACTTTCAGCCCTCAGCAGGTATCATAAATGCTATGTGGCCCTCTGTATGAAATGAGTTTGACACCCTTGGTTGAGGCAGACGTGTATGTCACTGAATAATCTGGAAAGAAAAAGAAGCATTTCAAAATGGGTTGGATAGAGTTTGTTCTTTTGGTAGTGATGAATTTTCCCATTGTCAATTACTAAAGGCATTTCCATTCACCTCATATTTCTCTATAATGTTAAGCACAAACATCCCACAGGTAATCCATTGTTGAATGTTGCGGCCATTACCCTCGGAATGAATGCTGTTTCCACCCAGAGCAATGACAGAAATCCTTTATAATGATCCGCTTGTGGAAAACATTGATTCATAGCCGGCTTGGGCTCCCAGCGTCCGTATCACGCTTTCCAGAAGCTTGCCCACTGCAGTATCCTGTTTATACAACGTCTTCCTTTTAATCATTTCAGGAGTGTGCTCGATTTATTTTCACATTGCTCTTGCCATGAAATTTACCATTTATAAACATCTTTAAACTACAGTTGCCCTTTCCAAGGTCAGATAGGGCAAGCGGCCCATCAGCCGCACCTCCAACTATAAAGTAGCTCAGATGTGTCATCTGACTTGAACCAATAAATAATAAAGATGGATGAAAGTCGCTCTTAGGGGAACCTTCACAATATGTTACATTTGCACAGTTGCCTTAATGACTGGCCATTAAGAAAAGAAACAAAGAAAATTTATTTTTAGCATGTATTCAGCTGCATCTGGGCTCTGCCAAATTTTAACTTTCCCTAGCTCTCTTCCACTATCTGAAGGAGTATATAGATGGCTGTTATTTAAATGGCTGTGATTTTATGGATTTGCTGTGTAACATGTTCATAGATATATTCTGTGACTGCTGGGTTCAGGCACCAGCCATAGCATTAAAATTAGTTCTAATATTTATTTTTCAAACTCTGAAACCGCAAATGTAGCACCACTTCATAGATTTGGAATCTGAGTTATATATTTTTGGTTGGAAGGTGACTTTTGTGCTGGTTATTTTCTCAGTCAAAATGACAAATATGTGTAACTCTCCCATCCCTCTACTGCTCTGTTTTTTGCTTCAGATTGCAAAGTCTCTGGAGGCAGGATTTCCTCATTGGCAAGGCTGATGCTTCTGCTGTATAATTTATATATTCATAATTATTACCAGTATTACAGACAAGGATGTGTATGGAAATGGAACAAAAATATGAATTGTGGCTAAGTGGGTGGCTGAAAACTGGACACAACTTTTTAGATTGTGGCTCTCAAGTGGTGCTTCCCATTCCTCCATGGCACCTACTTCCTCTAGTCCAGCAATTTTCAACCACTGTGCCACGGCACGTTGGTGTGACACAAATGGACTGCGGGTGTGCCACAGGAGTTTGGGGGATGGTCTTTTATTAATTGGGCCATTGGGGGATATAACCCACCCCACCAGCCATGTGGTTAAGCCACCCCACCAGCCTTGTTAATTATCAAAAAGCTGATGGTGTTCCTTGACCATTTTAGCATCTTGTCAGCATGCCATGAAATGAAAAAGATTGAAAATCACTGTTATAGATGTAGAAGTTCCACCTTTTTTCCCTGCACCTTTGATACATTCTTGCCCTGGATTTGCAGTGTAAGTGTTGCAGCAACCATTGAATGCTGTAAATCAGTATGAAATTTTGAACATAAAATTAGATGCCATTGAGACCCCAGTCCTATCCCCCACCACTGGCACTGATGTATGCTTGCCAAAATGGTGTGCACTGCATTCAATGGTGGGGGATACTTGGGCAGCCTTCAGGAAGTAAGTATATTTTTCAACTTACTACCTGTTAGGCTGAGTGAGCAGCAATGGGTTACCTCTTTCAGTGGTGTTATGTCTGAGGAGGAAAGGGGCCAGGACATTTGAAAAGGAGGGCAGAGAATCCAGCATGCACCATTGCCACTGGATCCACCCCTCCTGCCTCTCCCTGCCTCTGGTACCTCCACTCTCCCCACCCAGGAACACCCTGATCCTTCCACTCTCTCCTCTGTCATTCCCACACCACCAACTCTGCTCTTGCTGGCTGATGGTGGACTCACTGCAAGCCTGCATGCACCAGTGACTGTGCTGTCAGCCTCACCATATTTGGCAACCATGCTAGAGCACATAACACTGACTCACAGTGTCCGCCAGGATGCAGGTACTTCCACCTGATCCCTGCCAGCTGTGCTGTCGGAATGTGCATTTTATCTGCAAAACTCAATGGATAGGATTGGGCTGTGAGTAAATGAGGGACTGCCCAAACCTGAACAGTGCGTGCTGGCTTACCACTGGTGCACACTGTCGCAAACGTGCCATAAGGTACATTTGTGGACAATACCACTGGGTGAGCTCTGGTGGTAGCTCAGCACTGGCTGGTGCTAGGCTAGCTCCGGGGGGGGGGGCCACCAGAGCTCTGACACTCGGCAGTTGTGCAGACTGTCAAGCAGCAGAGAGGTAAGTGGAGGAAGGCAGGCAGGAGGTGTTCCGGGGAGGGGGAAGGTGGGGAAAGGGAGGGGAGGAGCTGTGCCAGGGGGAGGGAGCAGGGAAGGAGGGAGGCTGGACTGGTGGAGCTTTGCTCTACCCAATCCAGAGCCTCCATGTCGATCTCACCACCCGAAATGGAGGCTCTTGACTCTCCACTGATCTTTGGGTTGGCTGAGAATCGAGTAGCCCCATTACTACTCACTTTACCCAGGGGGGAGGGGATGAAAGTCCCCTTCTCCCGAGGGGCTGCTGGTGGCTACCTGGAGCATGCAAGACATGGTAGCAGCCATTTTCAGCCCTGCTGCAGCTCCGCAGCCCAGGCAGCTCAGGATTGGGCTGATAGTTCCTGTGCCATGTTCCTTTCTTCTTCTCTGATGGTGTTACTTCCCTCCTCCCAATTTCTTTCCCTTGGCACTTCATTCCACCAGGGTTGCTATCTGTATACACAATTATCTCCTATGCCTTTTAATCAGGGCTGGAACCTGTGAAGGGCCTGATGGGTGCCTCATCCCACCTCAAGCTTTGTCCTGCCCCCCTATGATCTTTCAGAAAATTGATCTACACAATCTGCTCACTCAAGAAACACTGTTGCATGCTCCAATTGCATGCTCCAATTATCCGGGCACCCAGGTTCTGGGATGTCTGCTAAGGAACCAAAATGGAATCAGGAGAGATTCTTTGTGTTTGGAAAAAGAGATCGTTGGCAACAGTGTGACTGTTTTCCAAGCTGGCAATGCAAATCTTTGGTGCATGCCCATACCAGATCTCCCTGTGTGCCTTAGGTGACAGACAAAAGAAGTTCATGCAATTCATTTTCCTTTTGCGCACATAGATCTAATCCAACAAGCCAGTCCATGCAGTCATTTATCCTTTGTGGATCATGATGTTTGTTGCTGTGTGTAAACTACAGCTTAATGGGGCACTGCGAATGGCTTAGCTAGATGATATTGATGGTATTCATACTGTATGTTGCACTAGAATGCATGTTTTTATGCTTCAGTTTTTCAAAACATGATAAGCTGCCCCTCCCCCTTGGAAGAAGATAAGCATAGACTTTAAAAGGGCATTATGTACAGGGATTTTCTACACAAGTCCCCATTCCCAATGTTATATGATTCCCATTCATTTCAATGGCATTTCTGTGGGAGATGTTCAACCAGGAGGGGGGAAAAAGAACCTCCACTCCAAGGAATTTTTGTACAGGAAATCACTTACCAGTTTTCCTATAAATCAGGGCAAACTGCTCTGAGGTGTAATGTTTCTGAGTGTGACTCTCTAATTGGCATGAACTTTTAATGCCACTAATTTTCTCTTTACCACCTTCTGTCAACACTTTTCCACCTACATCACTTGCATGGGCAAGTAACATCTAAATACAGTCACGTGCATTGCGATTTAACACCCACAAAAGAGAGGTATTATACAACACCATTATCCAATAAAATGTATTCTGCTGAGCACTGGTTAAGCCAGAATGTTGTTTCACAGGAGAACTAGGCCCGCAGGGCCACTAAACTGGTATTGAGAGAAAACAGATACTGAAGCAGGTATCCCCAGGAAGACCCCAGAAGATGTCAACCTCATGAACATATCCTTGCATGGACTTCAATTCACAAAGCTATAGTTGCACAGAAAGTTATTCAGAGTTATTTAGGTGGTTATAAAGAGCCTGTAAATCAGATCTCTGTCTCTGTTTCACCTCTGAGGTAGCGGTTTTCAGTGACAAGAAAAGCAAAAATTACTACCACCTCCTCTTCCATCTGTTTTATATCACATAACTCTGTTTGAAAAGTGAAAATCAGACCATTGGGGAGTTAAATGTGTGACAATAATACTCAAGGTCTTTCTAGCACATCAATATATTGGTTCTTCTTAGCCCGGTCCTAAACTGCAACTGCACAGCCAGGTTGCATGGCCAGAGCTGTATCCAGCGCAGGTTGGGAGGCGGTTGTAAGTCTCCTCAGGGTAAGAGCATATTTTCCCTCTTACCCTGTGTTGAGCCACAACTGGCCCTATGGGGCTTCTTAGATCCACACCAGCTGTTTCACTGGCACAAATCCCGGAAGCCTAGTGCAATGCAGGAGGGAAGGGGGTTAGGATATAGCTGAGGAGGCCTCTGCAGATCCAGCCCTCTCCCGGGCCTGATCTGCTGTTTTGCCAAATTCCCTTTCCAAACTTGGTCTAGAGAATTTATGCTCAATTTAAGTGAATTAGTTCCCCTATTCACTCAAAGTAGCCGTAATCCTGCAGAAAGCACTGCTGGACCCCACCACTAGGGTAGCTTGCCTGTTTAACCTGCAGAGTTCCTCCTTCCTCCACTCTCCTGCCAGCAGCTTCTCCTGCCGCTGCAGCAACACCTTGGTTCCCAGCAGCACCTGGACATGGCAGCCACACACCAGGCTCCAGCATCTCCAACAGTCTCTGTTACAGCAGTCTCCAGCAGTCCCCATTCATTCATTCCATCCATCAGTCAGTTTGTCCTCTTTCCTCCAAGCTCCATCCTTCTGCTCTTTCAGCCTTTCCAACTTCCTTCCAGCCTCTCCAACCTCCTTCCTTCTACATTCCCAAACTTTTCCTCCTCCAGGTGCTGCTTTTATCCCCGAGCGCCTTGTTGCCTCCAAGTGGTTGTAGCTGTGCAGCATACTCACTGCAATCTCAGGCCCTGGTGTTAACCCCATTCTTCCCAGATCTGCCAGAGCAAGGGGCCACTGTTGACACCACACTCTCTCTCCTCAAGGGATCTTGCACATTTCCATTACATCCACCCCCATTCTATCCCCCCCCCAGAAAGCCCCCTTATGCCCTCCCGCCACCCTCCCCAAACCCCTGTGCTGCTTCTGTAAAGGCTTCTTGCATGAAAGAAAGAATTTTCTGGAGCTTGATTTTATAAAAAGGATATCAGAATGGAATATCCAAGGAGGTAGAAAATCCAAGGAGGTAACAGAGCAACTAGGAAACATATACATTATACCCAACTTCAACATCTTTATGGTATGATCGCAGCATAATAAGATTTGTGACACAGCTTTCACGGATTAACTAAAGCAAAAGAAGAACAAGAATAAGGCCAACACTGTTCTGCTAAAGATAGCAAAGTTCCATGTGTTTACACAGACCCCAGCAACGACCCGTGTGTAACCCTGTTGATAACCACAGAAATTTTTTGTAGTAGAACAAATCATCATGCAACGAGATTTTCCTAATGTAGCTTCTAGACTACCACAACTCCTGCAGCATCCAGTGATATGGAAGGAGAAATTGCATCACATCAAGTTTGCTTATTAGTAGCATGTTATCAATGCAAGTAAAATGCAGAACCCACTAGGGAGAAAATGAATGGAAGGGACCAAAAACTGAACGCTCCAATTTCAGAATTAATTACAGATATTCAGCAAATTAAACTGGAATTTTGATGCACGGAATAGAACACAAGGCAGAGGAACAATGATGGAACTGAATGGGGGAAAGCCTGTTATCTATACAGAATGGGTATGTAGGCCTGGTACTTGGCTCCTGTGCTAAAATGTTACCTGCAGTCGCTCTTTCTTCTGCTTGAACTGATCGGAGGAAAGATAACAGATGGAGTGTTTGCCAGAGAGTGAACAAACAGCTGTGGCATTTTGTATGTATTAACTATTTCAGAACACTTGTAATTCAATAACCATCTATCAAATAAGAACAAACAGTGTTGATAATTTTAATAGGAAGAAATGAAAGTCAATATTCATAATGCTGGAAAATAATGTTACTGCCCTGGACATTGTGTTCAAAATTCTGAATCACAACACAGAGCTGTTGCCACTTTGCATGGAACTGGTCCAAGGCTTATCTGCCTTGGCAAACTGTTCTACAATGCCTGCATTAAAAGGTTGGCAGAGTCTCAAATCTTGTAAAGCCATTCATTGATTCCTGGTATCTTACTGCTATTCCGATAACACTTGATTAAGTACGTTGCCACTATCAACAGACTGTTGTCAATCCCTGTTGTTCCTAAGGAACTGCATTCTTAAGATAGCTTTGGATCCTTCAAATTGTGTGGGTCAACTGTGTGGTTCCTTCCCACGCCATCATTGTAGAGGACAACTACCAGGAAGAACGGAAGCTCAAGACTGAACTTATCTGTGTAATACCATATTCCAGCATTTACCTGATAAAGATGGAAGATTCCCCCCATTCTGTCCTATTGTTGTTCCTTGGGCAGGGACGTGCAATCATTGGAGACCTCACCTGAGGTCCCAGACCCACCCCAATGTAAGTTCCCAGATGCGACTGGAGTTGTTCTCTGATGGTGTCCAGGAGCCTTTCTGAGACCCACAGAGGCTGTGCATGGCCTCTGCAGGCTTTTGGAAGCTTCCTGGAGGTGTTTAAAAAGCACTTTCGGTTTTTGCCGAAAACCAGAAGTGCTTTTACAACACCTCCAGGAAGCTTTCTGAATCCCACAAAGGCCGCATGCAGCTTCTGTGGGCCTCAGAAAGGCTCTGGATGCAACCAGAACAAGGTTCCAGTTGCATTTGGAGGCCTAGTGACCCCAAAGTGTTATGTCACTTCCAGGTCACATGACATTCCGTGCCTCACTGGCACAGAATGTCACGGCACATCTCTGTCCTTGAGTTCACTTTGCCCTGTATTTGTCTTAATCCTGAATTCTGATCTAACAAGGTTGATTTCTACAATTACTTCTTGAATACGGTGAACATTTTCTTCATTTATGATTCTTCAATACATTCATTTCATTTCCCCTTCTACATTATGGAAGTATATGTGTGCACTGATTAAAAAGAAAAATCTCCAAAAAGCAGTAATTTTGATATGGTTCTGCATATGACTTCATTGATGTTCTTTCTTGTGGTCTTTTCATGCACACATGCGCTCCATCTCACTGGTGTGGGTGCCTTGATTCAATCATCTATGCAATCACATCCAGGTTATTTCTCTGGTGGTGTTAATGCACACATACATTGGCTACTATATATATATATATATACTGTAGAGGTGGGAAGTGTCACAAATGGGCTAATAAAGGCATTAAAAGCTCCTGCAAATTGAGCATGTACAGTGCTCTGTACAAACTTTAGAAATAATAATATGGAACAAAGAATTCCTAATACTAGTTAATAGTAGGAAACACAACAAGTTAATTCAAGGCTCCAAAATCAGATGAAATTCTTCATCTCCAGAAGCACCCCTGTTACTAGAGAATGGGTATTTCTTGGACAAGATGTCCTAAGCAAGCTGTTCCCGTATTGTTATCAGTAAGTGTGATTGGGATTACCACTGGAATAACATTCCCGTCTTCAGTGCATGTCAGAAGCACGTGATCTCACTAATAGACCTTCACCTGTGGTAAACATGGCTGGTTCCGTGGCTCAAATCTAATTTCAGTCTTGATCAAGTTGGGAAATGCTATGTGACTCGTGAAATGCCATGTGTTTACTGGAACCTCACAGAACTTTGAGTTCTGGTCAAATGCAATTTAGGCTGCAGTCCTATCCATACCTACCTGGGAGGAAGCCTTATTGACTATAATGGGACTTACTTCTGAGTAGACATGCCTAGGCTTGTGTTCTTTCCAGTTAACTGTAAAGCAGACTGAGCACTGTTCTCGCTTCTCTTTCAGTCAAGGGAACTACTGCCCCCAACCTGCCGCAATCTACAGCATATTGTCACTGTGAGATGGAGAGTACAAGGTTTTTTTTCACATTCCATCCCTAGCATTTGACTGTTGCTGTGCCTTGGAGTCACATCTTCAGCTTGAGTAGTAAATCAACCAAAACCATTCCATGAAATGAAAGCTCTGTGCAGTATCAAAATTATAATTCCTTAATATGGGAAGTTCTCAGACTCTGTCCTATTGAATTGATGTTCTTACTGTTATTGTTTACTGGATTCAGTGAGATATCTCAGCTGGTGGAAACTAGATTCTGCCTAAACTAAAGTAGCCCTGGATCATCTCACTTAAAATATTGAGGAACTCCAGTAAAATGAAACACCATTCAAAGTTCACTCTGCCTTGAAGTTTTTCAGAAAAGGCATCACATGTTCGGCATGACTGTTCCTGTCTTAGAGATTACAGATAACAGAAAGCACAAAGCAAGATGGAGATGATAAATTGCTACTGTGCCTTGTAGTTAATTACATTTAAAAATTAATTAAAGCAGTTCGTGGTAACTATCAGAGCAACGGATCAGTCATTAGGTAGATGTCCATCAAAAGACCTTCTGAAGTTACTGGATCTAACCATCTCTTTCAGTTTCGCAGTCAATGACAATAATTTTTATGCTCCACAATGTGAACACTAACTTGTGGAAGTCTTGCTTCAGGGCAGGCAGCCTGATCCTCTGTCTAGGCAGTGCCACTCGCTTGCTCACTGCCTGGGCAAGGGCTGTCACAAACGTGCCATAAGGCATGTTGCACCAGCCGAGAGGGGGAAGGCTCTGGCAGGGAGGCCAGCGCCAGTCACTGCTGGGCCTCTGTGGCAGTGGAAGAAGGAGTGCTCTCCAGTAAGGTGCTTGCCAAGCAACAGGAAGCGGAAGGGCGGGGAGGGGGTTTTCTGGGAGGGGGGTGGGCAATCTGCAGGGCAGTTCAGGCCCAGGAGGGGCAGGGACAGCAAAGAGGGGCAGGGGCGGGGAGGGGCGGGGCGGGGATGGCGACCTCCCATATTTGAAAGCCCAACACAAGTTACTTGAATCTACACCTTCGACTTCATTGGTGCAGATCCAAATAGACTCATAGGAACTGTGGGAGCATGACACGGAGTAGAGGAGGAAATGTTCCTTTACCCTAAGGAGACCTCCGGCTGCTGCTCTGGACCTCCAAGATACAGCAGTGGCTGTTTCGGTGCTGCTGTACCTCACAGTGCCAGGGCAGCATTGGATTGGGCCCTAAATTTGATTAACTAATTTCACACAAAGGCCATCTGAGACCACTTCTTGCCCTATAATTGCTGGAGAACACTCTTCAGTCTGGATTTCCCCTATGCCTGAGCTTTCCGTTACTTTCAACATCAGCTTCAGGCTCCTGATATGCTGTTCATCTCACCTACAAGGTCAGCCAATGAATTCATAGCTTTGCTTAGACTAGCACTTACATCTCCAAGTCCCAACACCTTGACCTCTGTCAAATATGGACTGGAATGTCAGTGAGCAGAAAGCACGTGTGTTCAAACTTCCATCGCCCTGTCTTGGTATTGTCCTGCCTGTCTTAACAGTCCCACAGTCAATCAAGATGATGTTAGAACCTATCCCTTTTCCTCTTCAGCACCCTTCCAATTCACCAATTTTAGGCATATTTTGAATACAAAAATATATGTATTGCCAGAGCATCCTTCCCCATTCACTGCAAGTTTGGAATCTAATTCAATGAACTCTAAGTACAGGTCCAGTCTATTTATACACGGATATCTTATACAGGGATTTACCTCAACACGAATGGCCACTGCAAATGAGAAGGAATGTGCTGTGAAGGGGAAGAATCCATCCCTTTAAAATCAGTTTAAAAAACAGAACAGTCCTTTAACAATAGCTTCCTTAATGAGAGAGAGAGAGAGAAAGGGCAGCTGGCTGACAATCCATCAGTCCTTCCCTCTACAGTGATCACTTTGCATTGGTGAAGGCAGGGGCTGAGTGAAGTGCCTTTCTAAGCCTGCTTGGAGGACTGATTGATGGATTGTCTTCTTAAGGACTTCTTATCTTACATCACAAAGGTCAGCAAAGCTGTTTTTAAATCACTGGAGCAAAGAAACTTTGTTTTTTAATTTGATTTGCTATAGTGTGTTTTTTGCCACCCATGTGAGTGCTTGGAATGGAACCCATGCGAATACTAAGGCTCAACCTGTACAGGCAAGGGGTTGACTCTATGTCCTTATGGTTCCCTTCCAGCTCTATGATTCTAAGTCTCCTTGTTTCAAATGAAGATTTAGGCACAAATTTCTGACTTAAACCTCTAGGGGAGGCTATCAGGGAAGGCTGGTCATTACTATACCATTTTTCTCATATTCTACTTTTTCCTCAAACATCCTTATTTTCATTACATTTTGGTGAATTCTGCAGCCCATGTTAGTCCCTGATAGCAATATATAGGCAGGGACTAGACAAAAGCAGGCAGAGCTGAAATTTAGATTTAGGAAAATCATGATTGATGCTTTTGTGCATTTAAAAAAATTTATAGTGCAATCCTAACTTGCGCTAGAACAGGCAGGCCAGTGCAAGTTTGGGGCCGACTCTGGCTCAGCCAGGAGTAAGGGGAAAATTTCCCCTTATTTTTTCCCCTTACCCCAAGGAGAGCCAAAGCAACCCCAATAGGTCTACTCGGATCTGCACCACCTGATGAGGTGATGCAGTTAGGGACCAACCAGATCAGGACTGTGGCTTGGGGGAGAATGTTTTAACCATAGTCCTGACCTGGATTGGGGGCCCTGAAGCTGCTATTTTCAATTTCAGGCCTACACTGGAATTTAGCAGAATGTTTAACCCAGTGATTGTCAACCTTTTTCGTCTCATGGCACACTGACAAGGTACTAAAATTGTCAAGGCACACCATCAGTGTTTTGATAACTGACAAGGCACACCATGCTGTTGGTGAAGAGCTCACTTCCCCAAATGACCCTCTCCTAAACTCTCGTGGCACACCGGTGTGCCACGGCACAGTGGTTGAAAATGGCTGGTTTAAATGATCAAAGTTGCACTACTGCATGGGATATGTAGTGCTGAAGAAGTAGCATTTATGAGGTGGTCATCTTTACAGAAACTGTGAAAAAAGCTACAATGCTGTGAGAATGCGGGTAGCCCAAAATTACAAATGTTTCTCACTATAATAATATATGAAAGCAATGAAAACTTAGTTTCTTTCTGTACTTC
Source organism: Tiliqua scincoides (assembly GCF_035046505.1). Taxonomy (NCBI): domain Eukaryota; kingdom Metazoa; phylum Chordata; class Lepidosauria; order Squamata; family Scincidae; genus Tiliqua; species Tiliqua scincoides. Next base: position 259,545,586 of record NC_089821.1, on the reverse strand, counting down.
GCCACCTTCTGATGGTCCAGCTGTGGCAAAAAGGAGCATGCTGTATCCAGCGGGGAGGAGGGGGGCAGATCTGGAGGCCTCAGAGGGAAGAAGAGTTTTAATTTCCCTTCCCTCTCCATAGAGGGAGATAGGGTCCAGCACATTCCATCGCAGCCGGATTCACCCCATTTCACAGCCTTCCTCCGCTCCTCCCTCTCTCCATCTAGTTTTGCCTCCTTCCTGCCTGCTGCTGCCTTACAGATGAGGAGCAATGGCACCTCTTGTAGCAGCACTTCCCAAATGGCTCTCTGTGCTCTTTTTGTGACAGCTAAAGCGTTCTCCTGCTGTCGCAAAGCGCTCCACAGTACAGCCCATAGGGTTGGGTTGTTAATGGATGGGCACTTGGCAATTTTGCCCAATGCAGACAGGCTGCAAGAATTTAAGGACAATGTTTTGAATGAATGAATTTTCCACATACAGCCCCAATTCAATGTTTGGTGTGTTTCAGAGGCAAGGACATTCCCAATCCTCTCGCAGACCTGTTGAACATGCCGTTTTGCCTCCTATACATCCAGTCAAGCAAAAATGAGCCATTTGTCCGCTTTTGAGGACATTTGGCCAGTTGCTTGATTCACCAAGAATTGGCTCCACTCATATGGTGGGAGCTGAGTGCCACCCAGAGAGTCCTGTACACCTCAGCAAGTCTTAAGACAAACTGTTCTTGTTCCAATGTCCACAGTGAACCATCTTATGCGTGTTTGCAAGCTGAAAGTTAAAATTCAGAAACCATGAGCTTGCATATAATCATGGTGTATTTAGCATTTAGTAAATGAATGTGCTCCATCTAATAAGACTTGCAGCTTTCTCTCACCTTTGCTGATGGTTAATTTCTCCAATTACCAAAATTCCAAAAAAAAAAAAAAAATTGCAGGATTAGTACAGTTTGGATCAAGCGCTTCTTTAAAAGGCTCTGGAAAAAAAAATTATGTCTGGCAAATCTCACTGGAACAAATAAATAAATTATGAGAAATATAAAAATATCCAGATCTTCAGGCATTTCTTTTCAAGATGGAATGGTTTGGACAAGCCTGAGCTTCCCTCTTCCCTCCTGCAAGAAAATTGGCAATGACTAGTAAATGAGTTGGAAATTATTGCTATAATTAACATGTCTTCAAAGCAGCCATCGGGGATTCAGCATGCAGAAACAAACTAATGAAGATCCACTTACACAACAACAGAAGCACACAACAACATCCTACAATGAACCCTGAAGTGGGGAAGCTGTTGCCAAGAAGTTTCCCCTAATCTTGCAAGCACCTTTGGGGGAAGTTGAACATAACGTCCTCTCCAATTGTAGCTTTTATTTAATCATTTTTTTTATTTTAATTTTCTTCACTATAAAAATCCCCTAAATGTGAATGTCTGGAGAGACTCGCTTTCATAAATGTATTTGTAACTGAGACATAGAAGGTACGGGGCAGTGATTTTCAATCTTTTTTATCTCGTGGCAGACTGCCAAGGCACTAAAATGGTCGAGGCACACCATCAATTTTTTGACAATTGATAAGGTACACTGCACTGTCAATGGAGGGCTCACATCCCCCAATGGCCCTACTAATAATTGACCTTCTCCCAAATTTCCACAGCACACCTGGGGACCATTTGCGGCACACCTGTGTACCATGGCACAGTGGTTGAAAATGGCTGGTATGGGGGATGGGAAAGTATATTAAGAAGCACAACTGAAAGAGTATTTTGGCAATGTAAAAGGCAGAGCAAAAGAAAAAGGAGAGAAAGAGAGGAGGGTTTGGTTGAAACTTGATTTACTGGGTAAAAAACTGCTCAGCCAGTTTGTTTATAAGCACTTAACAATGGGAAGGAAGGAAGACTGGAGATCTAGTGTGGATTAAAATTAAGGCCACAGCTGCATTTCAAAATCAGAATCAAGAGTTCTTCACCATGAAAGCACAAGAACCCTAGAGCAGCAAATCTCAAAGAAGGGGCAATATGGCAGTGCGATGAAAATTCATGGTTTCCCAACGTGTTTTACATATTTTCACCTGTTTGAACCTTCCTATCTGCTTGGAGGCTTCTGTGATGACTCGGCAACCCAAGATGGTTACTGTTCAAGGGGCTCAGGGTGACCCCTGCCAGGTTCCAACCCCACAAGTGAAGCAGGATTAATGCCACAGGTTCTGAAAAACAGGAATCACAGGCATCACAGAACCCCATTTGTGCATTTGTCTGTCTCTGACATCAAAAGCACCGGATGCTCCATGTGCTCCATTTGTGTCCAATTTAGAGTGTAAGCTCTTTGGAGCAGGGTCCTAATGCTATGTGCACCAAATGCATTAAATAAGCAAATAAACAGAGAGAGCGAAGAAACAAGCACAGTTATATAGTGGGAAATTATTTCACTGAAACGTCATCCTGAAACTTTATCTATATGCAGAGTGCATAGTGAAAGCATAATTCAAATCAGAGGTGGTGTCAGAGAGTGAACCTACCTGGGCATGTGCTGGGAGCCCATACTGAGGAGCCCCACTAAACTACCCCATGGCTGATTTGGGACTTACGGTAGCCAAAATATCCATTTTGAAAATTATGAGATGTGCAGTGACTCTGGATTTTTTTTTTAAATTCTATGTGCAAATCATTTTAGGGCCCTGTGGCAACTCCTTTTGGCCTTGGGGATGACCCTCCCTGTCCCAGAGAGCAAGGTGGCCGTTATGTTCCCAGGCACCAGGGCCATACCTTGAGAGTATGTAAGAGAGGGAAGAATTGGAGACACAGAATGAGCCCCATCCCCCAGGTAAAAGGGTTGAGCGATGAACAGGGGACAAAGTGGGCTGGAGGGGAGCCAGGTAAGCCTTGATGCCTATGTGCAACTTTCAGGTTTTAGAGATAGCCTACCTCAGAATGCCAGATACAAGGGAGTGGAGTGGCAACAAGAAGCAAGTGTTTTGTTGTCTTGTGTGCTCCTAGAGACATCTGGTGGGCCACTGTGAAATACAGGAAGCTGGACTAGATGGGTCCTTGTAAGGCCTGATGCAGCAGGACTCTTCTTATTCCTTTGGTGTGGAGTAGATGAATTAGGTAATGAGCAATTGGGGAATGAGCTAGAGGTGGGGTGAGGAGCATGCATGCTTTCAAATGTGTGGGAGAAGCTCCAAAAGCCCCAAAGCCCAGCATGCACCAACAGATACTGGCACCAACATAAACTACTTATTTCTCCTTATTGTACTTAATATTGTCCAGTCCAATTCATGAATGTACACAGGAGCTTTTCTGTACTCAGCATGCATCTGGTCTCAGCTCTCCACCATAACATCATATATGTTTCCACCTGGGAAAGTTTTCAAAGCAGTCCTCTACAAGAGCAAGGCCGAAGAAGCCTGTCAGATTATAAACAGCATCTTTATGGAACCCAATTAATTTCCCTAAAGCTCTCCAGTCTTTGAATGGCTGGTAAACAAATGGGGCAAATGCCAGGGTAAATATTTACTTAGGAACAGAGGCGGCCATGGAACAAGTAGTAGTTTATCATCAATGGCCTGTGTGTGCACTCTCCTAAAGAGACCCTGAGTGCCTGGGAGCAAACATACTCCAAAATGTGGCACCAAAACCTAAGCCTTTCACAGAGATTCCACTGTGGTCCAGCTCTGGATCTCAATGTGGGAAACCTGAGTTGAGTAACAACTTAGCCAAGGGATGCTTTCCATATCCGCCTCATGCAAATCTTTTCCTGGAAGTTTGCTGTTCTCAATACTCAGTGGCATCACTAGGATTCGAGTCACCCGGTGTGGGAGGCCTGTGCGTCACCCCATGTAGTGGGTGGGGCAGCACCCCAGGTGGGCGCGGTGATGTATCATCGTCCCACCCCCACCCGTTTTTTGGCTGTATCTTTTGTTAGAGCACAGATATTTCAATGTGGTTTGTTTCATTGCATTCTGAATGAAAGTACTACACATTGATTGATATATAACATGATGGTATTATTCCTCCAAATTCCGATTTTAGTGATTTTGAAAACTTCTAGAGTCACACACACCCCCGTGTCAACTTACTAACACCTTATTGCAGCACTTCTCAAACTTTTAGCACTGGAACCCAATTTTTAGAATGACAATCTGTCCAGGACCCATTGGAAGTGATGTCATGGCCAGAAGTGACATCATCCAGCAAATTAAAATAATTATAAATAATTAAAATAAAATAATTAAATAAGGGGGAGCCAGTCCTGTTCCACCAAGTGAATCTAGTCTGAAGTAAGTCCTATTGTGGTCAATGGGGCTTACTCTCAGGAAAGTGTGGGTAGGATTGCAGCCTGTGAGCCCAATCCTATGCATGTCTACTCTGAAGACATTGACCCATAGTGGTCAATAGAGCTTAGTATGTAGTCTGCCTGCAATAACAACCCCCCAAAAAGAATCAGTGAGCTCTTCAGCCCTCCGTACCCAGTTTAAAGTTCTTCCATTTCAGGCACATCAGAATAAAGACCCACCTGACTTCATAAGTGCAAAATAGAAAACTTTCCCCTTGCCAGCTCAATCCTCTTTTTTGTTCTTTTTTTGGGGGGGGGGGAGGCTGCCTTCTGGAGCAGCTCCATCGGATCAGGACCCTTCTGGTGTCCTCACATTCCTCTTTGCCTGGCCTGACCACCAGCCAAGGCACGTCTGCCTACTCGCGAGTAAACGCGACTGTGAGGTTGCTTTGCTTTCCATAGAGCTCCATATACTGGGAGGGAGGCAGCTGGGAGGGAGGAACCTCCTTCTCCGATGTTTTTGGGGGCTGCACTCATTGGATGAGGACTATTCTGATGTCCTTGGACCCACTCAGCCTGCCTTGACTAAGGCAAGTCTCCCTGCTTGTGAGTAAACAAGATCACGTGGCTTCATTTCAGGCTCAGACTCGCAGCTGGGAGGGGGGAGCATCTCGTGTGGTTTTTTGGGGCTGCATTCATTGGATCGGGACTGTTGTGGTGTCGTTGGATTCCTCTCAGCCTTCCTTTTCCGATGGACTATGGCAAGTACGCCTACTTGCAAGTAAACAAGCAATACAGCTCACTTTCACTTCCATAGGGCTCCATGCATTTTTTCCTTCTTGTTTTTTTGGCCATAACTTTTGAATGAAAGGAGTTATTTCATTTCTGTGTTTTGCACTGCACTCCACTGGCCATTCTGCATCCAAGGGTGTATGGGGCGACACGGTAGCTCCTAATGCCGTGAAGTTAGCGTGTCCTCCCCCAGGACGCGTCACCTCCCTAGCACGTCACCTGGTGCACCCCCCTAGTGATGCCAGTGTCAATACTACATCTTGCTTCCAAAGTGAAACTGAGGCATTTTTCCTGGTTTCTTTTTCAATTTCTAAATTTATTACATAAAATTGTGCATGTACAACTGCACTGCTCTCAAAAACCTTTGAAAACCTCCGCATTTGGTTCCTTTCTTTTTTTTATGTCTTTTCTACTTTTTGCATTACTTGTACACATTACTACTACAGCACTGTATGAACTACAAAACAGAAATCTTACCATAATCAGACAAGATTCTTTATGTGTGACATTTTGTCAATGTATATGTGCAACTGTGTTCATTGGTCACAGTGGTGGACCTGACAGGGGTGAGGGGGCAAAAGCCCCAGGTGCCGCGTCCACAGCACCCCTGCTGTTGCTGCCTTTGCCCACCCTGCCTGCCCATTGGAGCCATTCCGTGGGCAGGTAATGCTCTGCATGGCGCTCTGCAGCGCTGGAAAAGCCTTCTGAGGCTTCCAGCGCACTCTTAAAGAGTACTTCCGGTTTTGCTAGGAAACCAGAAGTACTCTTGAAGAGCGCATCAGAAGCCTCAGAAGGTTTTTCCAGCGCTACGGAGCATCACATGGGGCTCTGTTGCACTTGGGTAAGTATCCCTTGGGGGGGCAGCGTGGGGTGGGGTGGGCAGTATGTCGCGGACCTGTGCCCCAGGGTGCCATGGGAGCAGGTTTGTTACTAACTGGTCAAACACTATAAAGAAGCAGATTTGGTGTGATTTTTACAGAGGTTTTATCAAGATTCATTCTGTGTGGTGTTTTACCAATGTGTAGGAGTGCATATACTCGCCAGTAAAACTTCGCACAATTGTAAAATGAATTGCAAGAAAACTCTTTTACTTGGGAAAAACATGTATTCCTTGTGTGAACAATTTATTTATTTATTTATTTATTTATTTATACATCTGATCGCATCAAGATTCTTTCCTCAGTGTTTGATCAATGCATACACATGTATTGGTAACACAGAGGAGAAACTGTGCAAATGAACAGAAGGAACTAAAAGCTATAGCAAAGAGTGCACGCTCCAGAATTAAGTTTTAAAATGTTTCTGCTTAAACAGGAATTTAGGAGGAGTGGAAGACACAAATCAAACTGCTTGCACAAATCAAACCGTTATGCCAGCTACCCCAGTATAGAGTTGGAGGGTACCTAGAAGCCATCTAGTCCAACCCCCTGCCTATAGCAGGAAATTCTCCTAGAGCAACTCCAACAGGTGCTCACTGAGCCTCTGCTTGAAGTTCTCCAGTGAGGGAGAGTCCACCACTTTCCTCAGCGGTCTTTTCCACTGCTGAACCACCCTTGTTGGTTCTGAACTGGCAGAAGCTCTCAAAAGTCTTAGGCAGATGTTTTTCTGAAGCCTGTTATTTGTGATCCTTTCAAGTTGCATGCATTTAAACCTGTCATGCATGTCATGAGCTCAAACATGGGCCCATCCACCAGTTAGATTCATGGCCTTACAATCTGCCATATTTGCAATCTTATATCTACAACTATGGCAATGCTACATATACATTTCCTTATGTAAAATGAAAGCAAATATTATTAAGCTGATATGGGAGACACATTTTTTGTTTCCAAAAACCATCCTGATTAATCATGTGCTGACTATTTCTTTCAACTTTTTTGGTCCACAGAGCCCACTTTATGCAAAATTCACAGAATCTGAAGTAGTGGATAGGTTAAAACAGCCAACTAATCACAGCATAATGTTTGATTTAGTTCCTAGGAGATAAATGACAGGCACCTAAGTCACATGACTTGTTTTCTAAAACCACCTGAAACTTCTTTGGTTACTGCTGGCTGTGGGCAGTGGAGAAGGCAGTCACATGAACTTCATTTAGAATGCAACTTGCAGTTAGGGCAACAGTTCTGGATATCGTTAGGTACAGAATAATTAAGAACTGATGGGAAGCCCAATCCTGAACTGCCTGCGGCACCCATGTCTGGCGGCTCCATAATGGGCTCCTGCCGGATTCTGCGCCTCCTGCGCTACCGCGGGTGGCTCTTCGGGGGAAGGGGACATTCATCCCCTTCCCCCGAGTAAGGGAAGCAGCCCCATAATGGGGCTACTCACTTTAGCACCAACCTTTTGGTCACCGCTAAAGTAAAGGTGCTCATGTAGGGCGAGCAGCCCTGGCCGAACATCTTGGATCCTGAGGAGCTCTGCTCCGTGGATCCGCCTCTCCCCCTCCCCCCGACACGCCTCCCCCACACCCCCAGCCACTCCTCCCCCCTCCCTGGAATGCTTCCCCCACATCCCTGGCCACGCCCCCACCTCCCATTCTGCAGCCCAGTGGTCCGGGAGACTGCGGAACCCAGGTGTGCGCCAGCCCAGCTCCGGCCGGCGCTGGGCTAGCTCCAGTGGGAGCCTGGCGGTAAGCCCTGCAAATGTGCCTTACAGCCGCGGACCACAGGATAGGGCCCTCATTCAACCTTATTTATGTCTAACAATTTCATTATGAAACAAATTCACCCCAAGATCAACACTCAATTGGTTTGCATAAACAAGGTAAACTAGAAAATATAGCTTTTATTAGTGTTAAAACTGTAGCAGTGGGTTTTGGGGTGTTAACAACTGTTGTTACAAACCTTACTGTCATGGCAATGTAGGATGTAGCAGTGTTTCTCAAACTGTGGATCAAGTCAATTTCAGGTGGGCCCCCATTCATTTCAATATTTGAGTTTTAATATATTAGACTTTATGCTACCGTAGTATGTGACTGCATTTGGGGGAATGTTACAGCCCTGTACTGTACTTTTAACAAGCTACTATGTATATTATTTGAACAGTGATAGTAAATGGGACTTACTCCTGGTTAAGTGAGGGTAGGATTGCAGCCTAGGATTGTTAAAATTTTCCTGCTTGAGAATGTCACTTCTGGTCATGACATCACTTGCGGTGGGTCAACAACAGATTCTGATTCTAAAAAGTGGGTCCCGGTGCTAAATGTGTGAGGACCACTGGGATGTAGGATTATTTGGCAATTTCAAAGGAGGGCCATTCGGAAAAACAAAAGTATGTCAAAGTTTTGAATGGCTAAGCCTTGCCTAAAATGTAGGTATTGGTTTATTTTTCACATTTTGATGCCATCCTTCCTCAAGGAGCTTATAGTGGTGTACAGTATAACCCCACTTTACGATGGTAATCCATTCTGGGGACACCATTGTATCATGATAATATTGTAATGTGAACCCAATGATGTTTTTGTATTTGTTTTTTTGTAATTTCTTCCAAGATCTCCGAAGTTGAAGCTTCTGCCATAGAACTAAACTATATTCCCCACATGCTATTAGAAAAAAAGCTTCTGTTGAAAACTAATATCCTTCCAAAAAATAAGTATAATAAAGCTAATAGTAATTATGTATTATGAACACAAATCACTGGATGTTCTGATTGTCTGTTCGAGGCTTTGCTTCCTTTTCTTCTTCCCTCATTGCCTCATTCACTGCATTGATTCCAGATCTTGTTCACTATCTGCATGGTCTGGAGGGGACCCACAGAAGGAGTCATACAATGGAGAGGCAGTCTTGAGAGTTCAGTTTGTGCATGGGTAACAAATTGCTTAGATTCAAGTGCCTTGTTAGAGTCAGAGCTGCATAGAGCCAAGTGGAACCCTACAGGCTCTGTTTCCTGATCTCTGCTGACCCATTAACTGCAATACCCCATCTGGCCATCAGTGGTGGTGCTGAAGTCATGCTGTCATGGCATATAACCCATTTTACCACACATGCATGAAAAACTGAGAGTGATTTTACAAACCCATGGGTTTATCTGAAAATGACTCCAGATGATAATTGTGCTTGACTTTCCCTACTGACAATGCCAATTGGTTCCTCTTTAGTCAAGTTTATTGACTTCCTTTGCTTTTTGTATATTTTGTTACAGTTCTTCCCATGTAAGAATAAAAGACAGAGGCTTTGACTACAGCTGAAGAGCCAAGTCTAGCTGAGGGCATGGATTAAAGTGTTGTTGATGCTGCCTCAGGCGAGAGGTCAGATGGCTCTGTCTGAGAACAGGATTTGAATTTACTAACATTCATCACAGATAATCCTTACCAAATGTGTTTTATATTATAATGGCATTAAGATGGATACATTCTTTGTTTCATCCTGTAGAGAGTATAGAGGTCCATGGCCATTTTAGAAAATGCCCTCTGTTTTCAGCTGCAGTTGATTTTTGAACTTCATGTTGTTTTTAAAAAAAGTGGCTGAGTTGTTTGGCGGTAAGATAAAGGCATTTGTGTAGGGTGCTGAGCCCCACACGAGCGCTTTGGATCCAGTGGAGTGGAGCTCCATGGGACCCGCCCTTCCTCCCCCCGGCACACCTCCCACTCACCCTTTCTCCGCCTCCCCATCACGCCTCCCCCCTGCCCTCCGCCTGCTTTCCCCCTCCCCGGAATGCCTCCTCCCTGCCCCCACTACCGTGCCGTGGCTCAGCGGTCCATGAGACCACCGAGCAGTGGAGGATGGGTGCCTGCCCAGTGCTAGCCCAGCGGCAGCCAGCACTGGGCTAGCACGGGCGCTGGCCCGGCGGTAAGCCTCGCAGACGTGCCTTATGGCACGTTTGTGACAGTGTGCTCCAGTGGAAAGCTGGAGCACCAAGCTCAGAATTGGGCTCTGTGTGTTCACACCAGAAGCTTCCAGTTCATACAGCTGAACAAATCTGTTGGTTGGAGTGTTGAGAAACAATTGTGCTGGCTAAAGCATTCTCCTGTACGTTTGAAGTATACAGACCAAAAAAACCTACCAAGTTTGGTGGCTTTGATCAAGGCTGGCATCAGAGGTTGGCATCTTCAGCCAGCCGCCAATGTTCCCAGGCCCTGCTGATCTCTGACCATCTGGGCCCATTGCGACAGCATCTAAATTACTGTGTCAACTGAGAGAGCTACCCCATCATCATCTCCTCTGTCTCCCATCTCGTGTGTGTGTGTGTGTGTGTGTGTGTGTGTGTTGTGAAGCAGGGCTTTGAAGAGGCAACAACAGAGCGCTATCATCACCCATGGAGGAAATATGGTAAGGGGGAGAGAGGTGAGAGAAAAAGGATGCACAGTGTAGGAGCCTTGCTGCTGCTGAAAAAAGGACACATCAGTAATCTTGACAGCATCAGGGTAAGCCCTCAAAGACCTTGAGGAAACTACCCAGGTAGGAAAGACACATGGGGGCATATTGCAGAGGACACCCTAAAACCTAGAACTGCCTTTGGGGATGACAAACATTTTGGTCTGGAAAAAAGTGCTTGTTGCTCCCCATCTTCATGTGTCTGGTCGCTAGCAGGTTTTAAATTCACAAATATACGTTGATCATAGGTGAGCTTGCCAGCACAGGGACAGATCATGCTCATCTACAAGGCAATGTCATTTTTCCCAAGGGCAAACGGAATGCACTTTTTGCTCCCAGACAGCCACAAAAGTCAGCCCACTGCCTTAGGGAGTTGAACCCACTACAAAGATGGGTACAGGCTCATCGATATTTCTTTTAAGTCTTCCATCCTGGTTCAAACACTAACTGAAAAAAGTGGTTTGGAAACAGGCTCAAACAGTTTAGAAACATTAAATGCAGAAAGGATGCTCAGCCCTTTTGCCTGATGTGCGGATTTGTAAAATGAATTGCAAGAAAACTCTTTTACGCGGGAAAAACATGGATTCTTTGTTTAAACTATGTATTTATTTATTTATTTTCAAAGGGTTTTACAAACCAAATACACACAATAGGGAAAAGAAACAGGTAAGTATCCTGAGTGGGAGAACAGCAGCAAAGACAAAGAAGAAATGATAACAATATTGGGGGCTTCAGGAGCAAACCTGAGGAACAAAATGGGCGACTGCCATTTTCTTTTAACATAGAACTCTACTTTGAATGATGCTACTGCATGTTATATGTAGTGTCATTCAATGGCAGTTCTTGGCAAAGAAAGAAAGAGCGCTGAGGCATCTGGTGGGCTGCTGTCAGATACAAGAAGCTGGACTAGATGGGACTTGGGCCTGATCCAGCAGGACTCTTCTTATGTTTTTTTATGTTAAAGAAAAAAAGAAAAAAGAAAAGAAACGAGAAAAGAACTGAAAGGTTTCTACACCTGCTGCCATTCTAAGTGGCATTCTCGGCAGGGCGTGCTGGTTAAGCCAACCAGCCCTACATGGAGGCACCAAAGGTTCAGGGTTTGGCGTGCCCATGGCCACCTCCAGCCTTGCAAGCACACATTCTGTCAGGCCAGGAGCAGGCAGGACTCTCCCTGATGCACTTGGATATTCCTACTGTCGATATACTCAGGGTAGGATCCAGGTGCACCTTCGGCCAACTGCAGGAGCCTCCTCAGGTAAGTCCAAGACCAGAGTACTGCTGAAATGCTCCTGCAGCCAGTGAGTGGGGCTGAAAAGTAGGGATCTAGTTTGGTTCAACCATCACCATCACATCCTGTGGCCATATTGCAAGCTATATTTTATCAAGCCCTTGATGCCCAGCATGAGTGACAGGTTACAAGTCCAAGGGACCAGTAACCTCTTTGCATCTGGCAGCCAAGTGCTGACAACCACCTCCTCACATGCTTGCATATACCCTACCCTAAGATTACGAATGACCACCATGTGGTCAACAGTTATTTGTGGCCACAACTCTTATTACTTTCAAGTTTCATTTCCACCTTGCACATGCTTAGCTGTTGTAACTCGCCCTGAGCTCTGATGAGAAACTTTAAACCTAAGGTAACAAGATACCCTAGTGTTCAAGCAGACATGAATATTCCCATGTTGAGTGCCTCCACCATTCCATAGTCTTCCCTCAGAGGCATTTATTTACACAACCTAATACAAAATGTTCAAGTAGCACAGAAGACGGGTATATTGAAGTTAGAATTGTTTTTACTGGGCCATATGCAAGGGGATAAAGAGTACAGGAATTAATCAGCCACAGCAAGTCAAGCTGCCAGCCCCTTGATTCATGAGCCATTTATCTCAAGCTTTGCCGTCCAACAAAAACAGTCACTGCCATTATGAGTTGTGATTTTTTAAAAAAATCAAATGACCAATGAATTTCTTTAGGAAACTTAAGTTGCAGTTTTTAACCCAAAACACAGCTACCTAAATGGCTGCTGGCTTTCATTAAAGCTGCTGGACGCCAAAGATGTCATTCTGAATTTGACTCTGTGCAAAATGGACAACGGCAAAAATGCTTGCTTAGAGCAGTAACGTCCAGGCATGTCCTCCCATTGCACTGCTGTGGTTGTTAGGAGAACCTGTTGTGTGGCCTGGAACCAATGTTCTTGGATGTTCAGAGTTTCCCAAAGAGATGCTTATTCACTATTTAAACGTACATATTTCTCCTGGCAGTGCCTCATGCACTTGTGCTCAGTGTGGCCATCTTGTAAAGAGAAAGAAAGAACGTCGCAAAAAGCAATGAAGAAAAAAAGTAACTTACTGCTCATGTGTTAACTAGCCAATTTACCATGCATGTAAGAACATGAATTTAAAAACTAGAGGAATAACAGGCACAAGAGCCACAAACAGCCCCCTGCCCAATTTGGCACTTGCGTGGTTCTTCCCATGCCACCCCATAACACAGTCTTGCAAGACAACTACGCCCCAATATGTCTAGAGTGGACTGCAAAGGAGTAAAATAAATATTTTTGCATTATCTGCAATTGGAACTATTTCTGGTCCTGTGCATCTGTTGATAACTTTTACCTGAAAGTGTCATCCATTGATGACTTGAGGAACCATATTACAAAAAAAGGTCTTATACAAGTTTCTTGTTCCTCCATTTTCAGCAGAGTAGCTGGGCCAGCTAGCACGGGGGGTGGGGGTGACTTGATTGCACCGTCATGTCTACCCCACATCATCATGTCACCCTCTGCATTGGCACATCAACCCCCTTCCCATAATTTGGAGCCAAATGGACACAGGGATGGAAGGGAGGGCCCATCTAAGTTCTGCTTGCCGCTCTGAGTGCTTGGGCAGCAAGTGCAGTGCACCTCCCCATGGGGAGCACAGAAAACCGGCAGAGCATCATGGCTCTGCACCAGACTCGCAATGCTACCGTCCCTTTCACATGTATTCCTAATGGCATGGTGTCGCAAACTTAGGGGGGTTGGGGAGCTCAGAGTTCTTGGTTCTCGAACCCTAAAGCCCTCAAGGTCCCCTGTCCAGTAGTACTGCCTCCACCCTGTATGTGCCAGTGCCGTAGTTCAGGGACACTGAGACCCTCTAGGCTTAACTTTATCCCTTGCAGGCGCCGAGCTCTTTCTCCAATTAAGGCTTCAGTCCTCAAGTCACTAGACCTCAATGAGCACTTGGTAGCTTGCTGAACAGCTAGGCAGGATTTGGAAACTTTGTCCCCAACAGACAATGAAACAACTTGGTAAAAGAGATTTTAGTTTATTAAGTACATAAGGTTACATAAGGCAGCAAATGTTAGAGGCATCTAGGAAACATATCAGCAATAAAATAATAAAGCTAACTGGCTATCTCTATTAATACCTATCTCTCACCTGGGTCAGTAACTCTTGTAGATCTCTTAGCTCCAGGCTATCTGTGAGGCCAGATGCCCTCAGATGGTGGACAATGGAGCTCACAGCGTGCAGGATGTTGCACCCAAAACTCTGCCCAAGAAGAACTGGACACTTCCCTTGGGGCACTCATTATTATACTTCTTATGCTAATAGTACTGAGGTGACTTCATACTTACCAGGGGTGTCCAAAGTTTTTGGCAGGAGGGCCACATCAGCTCTCTGACACTATGTTGGGGGCTGGGGATAAAACAAATTAATTTACATTCAAAATTTGAATAAATTTACATAAGTTTACATAAGTGAATATATTAAAGATGAACTTATATGAATGAATGAAGGTCTTGCAATAGCTCAGGCTGGCCTTTTCTTTGCTCCGCTACTGCATCACAGACATGAAAAAGCAAGCAGTGGAGGGAGCCCTCATCCCACAGCTCACGTGAGAGGTCAAACAGTCGCCCTCACGCTGAGAGCAGTTGCATCGGGCCAGTGCGGGCTCCAACAAATCTCCGGAGGGCCAGTCTCATTGGAGATTGGGGGTTCCCTGAGGGCCGCATTGAGAGGCCTTGAGGGCTGCAAGTGGCCCCAGGGCTGGGGTTTGGGCACCCCTGATTTAGACTGTCCAATCAGAAACTTTTGAGGACAGAACCTTCTCGGAGTGGGTCTGGTTACTAGCCCTCCTAGTTCTTACCCCTCCCAACTGGAGAATCATAGCTGCAATCCATTCTGCTTGATCAGGCGCCCCTCAGTCTACTGAGGTGTTAAACATTCCAATGGGTTGTCATTCTTGTTGTCTGTCCTTTCTGGCCAGCAAAGGAGAGACAACAATCTTTTTGTTTGTTTATTCACATTCTTGCAGCTAGGAACTGCTAGCCACTTCTCTGTCATTGACTTAGTTTGGTTCAGGCTTCACATGCTAACCTAGGCCTAAACTGTACATATTCATGACACATGGTTGACATCACTTCTACCATTGCTCAGGCACAAGTCATAAAGACCGCTACACACATAGTTACTCTGTTGCCATAGTCACTGTACCAGTTGCATCGCAAGGGGGCTGCAGACCATACCAGGTGATGCACCCAGGGGGTGCATGACACAACTAGTGGCCAAAATTATTAAATTCTTGGTATTAAATTATACCATCATGGTATGTATCATTCGATTCATTGCAGAACACAATGAAACAAACCGCATTGAAATATCTGCATTCTATAAAATGTTATAGCCAAATAACCAGAACTGCCTTATGTAACAAAATGTGGATTTTCTCAACTCAAAACTGATGGATGAGATTGATTGTTCCAATGTGGTGTTGTTATGACACAGCAGTGTTTGTATGAATCAGCTCTCATTTCCATGTATCAGAGTTAATACTAGAACTCTTATTCAGTCGTGTGAGTGTCATCAATTTGACCACTGGTTTTTTGTTAGTTACTGATTTGTTGGGTTACTTGTACAGTTCTATAGTAAAATAAGTAAAGTGAATGAGGTGAGGGAATTGATACCAACCCTAGTGATACCACTGCCTTTAGGTTGTGTGCATGATATTTTAATTTCTTCTGTATAGTCTGGTATGGGAGGAGGTCCATCATGGGATGACATAATAAGCTTTTGCATCAGGTGACACAAACCCTAGTGATGCCCTGCACCATACACATTGCTTCTTTGGTAGGTAGGCATGACAATGGAGAACCGTATAGATCGAACCCATATTCTCTTACTGGTTTGGAAGCAATTGTGGAGAGATCAGGAACTACACTGCAAAAGGGGGCCATTGCAAGTGAAGCTCAAATGCAAGTCTGACCCTAAGAGATAACATTGGCCAGCAGTGAAATGTTTGATCAGAGAGATTTTGGTTTAAGCCCTACTGCAGGCATGGACATTGTGTGGCTCACTGTGAGTATCTATCCCATCATACTACGAGACCCAGAGAACCTGTTTTCCTCTGGCATTTGTTAGAAGACCTTCAGTTTGGCAGTCGTATGAATAACACCACATTTCCTGGCAATTTCATAGCAGGTCAGTGCAAACAAATCAGATTTTATTGACTTCATGTTGAGCCTTATACTTGAGAAGGGACCCATGGCTTTAAAGCTCCTAAGCCTTTCTTTTTTAACTACCAGAACATGGATTTATTAAGATACTTGGCAGATTATAAAGGCTGCCTTTTCTCTAGGCATTTGGACAGAAGGCTTGATGATTTTGTTTTATCTTCTACCATATTTAGCACTTGCTTATATGAGCTTTTGGAAGGGCTGGCAAACCCACCCTCTCCCATTCCCTCCGGCACCTGGGTACATGCAATTTTCAGGAAAGATTATGGTTTTTCGTTTTCCTGGCTGATATTCATGCATGACAAACCAAGCCAACATCAGCTGTGTTGACATCCAACCAAAAATAAATCAGAATCAGCCGTCAGTGTTCCAACCACAGAATGAACATGTCTTGCATTTTAAACGTTCAGGAAACGCCAAAGGAGTCAATTGGTTGGGGGGCACCCAATGGAATAGCACTCAGATGGTTTAAACAAGGGTTGCTGTTGATTTTAAATGGAAAAAAAGGGCCTGAAAGTTGGTGATGGATTTTGTGGTCTGGCTCACAGATTTGGGAGTGTACATTTGGGAGACTTACAAAATTCTGCTGTGGCTATAGAAATGGTATAGGAAGCTCTAAGCATGCCTCAGTAGGCTTATGCAGAGGCCTGATACACCAATACGTACTAATGATATCATCAACAAAATTCATGGAAGGGTGGTTTGACACTAACTTTTGTTCATTATGATAATATGGAGCTGCCAGGTTCACAGAGGATATGCCACAGAATACGGCTTGCTGGGGAGAAATAGTGGAAGGGTCTATTGTCTTCAAGCTGCTAGTGGCTACCCAGAGACATCTTGTTGTTCATTAAGAAGAGCCCTGCTCCCCTCATCACTTCGGTCAACAATATGCAAGGCTTGACCCTGGCCAGCAGGACTCATGGTTTCCACCTACAATGTGGAGGAAAGAGGGCTTCACTCTTCTGCTCGACTGTATCAGCAATGGCAGATAGAGCAGAAACCAGTGATATGTTTTGCTAGTAGGATGTGCCAGCTGCTCTTGAAGGGTAAAGAAATGAGGAGAAATAGACAGTGGTGGATACAGTGGAGAATCTCAGCACCATGTGCTGACTGACTAGTTACACACATGCATTCCTGTGAGCTCTGGACATCAGTGAAAAAAGCAAACCAATCAGCAAACACTTGCTTGTATGATACTTACTGATGAGCCCCTGATCTCCAGCATCAAATTATTTTCTCATGCAGATGAGAATTTCCCCTGCTGACTTTAAAAAGTGGTGCCCTCTTGTATTTAGCAGGGGGAGAACAGCTGAACAACAGCATGGCATCTTTCCCAGTGGCTGCTATTGGTCTCTTTTCTGCACTTTTTTAAAAGATTATGAATGCTTTGGGAACCAGTAATTGATTTATTTTGCTATGTAAACCATTTTGGGAACTACTTTTTGTTGAGAAATAATATATACTGTAAATATTCTTAATAATAGTTTCCAGCAGGGGATGATGACATCTGAATAATCAGGTTCTGATTTCCATTGTCTAATGTTTGTGACCGTTGAAAAGTTGAAAAATTAACGCTCAGCCACATTTACCAAAATCTGATTTGCCAGCTGCTGTCCACATCATAGCAATTAAATTCCAAAGTATGATATTCCCAGTTTTGATTTCCATATCCACAACGTAAGTGAGGGTTAGGTTGTTTATGAATGAACTTTCAGGTTTTAAGGTACATGGAATTTGTGTGTGCACATCTATGCTTAGATTCTGGCACCAAACCAAACACTATAACACACACACACACACACACGCAAACTATATTTTCTCCTTTACACGGCAAATGAGTTCCACTTTCTGAAAGGTGCAAAACGGCACTTCTTTTGAGCTCTTCTCTACATGGCAGGTATATCAAAAAACCTTTGATGAGGTTGTCGCATCTGCAGTTACTACGTGATTCTCTCTCCACCACTGGATTCATGTTTCCTTCCTATCTCGTGATTCCGAGTAAAGTAACCATGATACTCGATCCTCCACAGTTGTATGTTTTCCTTCTTGTGGCAGAGGTAAACCATCACTTGCTTTATTTATGTTTTTAAAGTATGCTTCATTCATTAGTTGTGGTGTTTTTTTTTTCCTCCAGTCCCACTGGTCAGTTAGAAAAATGCCTCCGGATGGAGTGAGTAGATATAAAAGCAAACACCCCAATCTCCCCAAACCATTAAAACCCACTAAATAGCTCTCTCTCTCTCTCTCTCTCTCTCTCTCTCTCTCTCTCTCTCTCTCTCTCTCTCTCTTTTAAATGCAGAAAAGGAAACGATTGTTTAAAGAGGAGAAGTGATTAAATATGGATGTTATTGTTGGGGCTTGACTTGCACTCACCCCATTTCAACAGCAGAGGTGCAATATCCTGTACTGATGTATTGGCAGGCAGGGGATAGCTTTGCTGAAGGAAAGGGGGCCATTCCTATAGTTTAAAAGGAAAGAAATAAAGGGGGGGGGACAGAGTTCACTGGCCAGGGCACTCATGCTTTTGCACAGTTGGAAAGCTAACTACAAGTTATCCAAAATGCTCAGGACCAGATGTTTCAGATTTTCAATTTTTTAAAAATTTTTTGGAATATTTGCATGTACATAATGAGATATTTTGGGAATATTTAAGTACAAAATCTAAATACAAAATTCATTTATGTCATATACTCCTTATATGCATAGCTGAAGGTAATTTTATACAGTATTTTTGTGCATGAAACAAAAGTACACCTGTTCTGACTGCGACCCATCACATGAGGTCAGGTGTGGAGTTTCCTACTTGTGGCATCATGTTGGCACTCAAAAAGTACAGATTTTAGAGCATTTGGGATTTTGAGATTAGGGAAAAGAAAAAAAAATGCATTGTGTATGTGTGTGCCTAGTAAGGCACGATGCACATCAATCTAAAAGCCACAGTAAAGTATTACCTTATTTAGGGTCAAAGTCTGATGTTTTCATTTTATTGTACTGATTTTTATCCCACCTTCCTCCCAGAAGAGCACCCAAGGTGGCTTACAGTAGTATTAAAAATACATATAAATAGAAGTCAAAAATGCATAATAAATAACAACCAAAGTAAGTTGTATTACTGAAGTGGGCTTAGGTTGGATTAATCTCAAATATTATCTGGCGCTTTGCTCATTACCAAAAGAAAAGAGCAAAACTAAAACTTAAAAGCAATTAAAAGCCTTTCCATCCAGCTGTGGGAGTGTGAAGCGAGGTCTGTTTTCTGTTAGCCATGCGGTACCTGCCCCCAGAACGTGATGTATTTGGCAGTTCGAATCCACTGACCTCAGGTTTAACCTCCCCCTCAAATGCACACAGCGATTGGTGGCTCTCCAGACAAGACATAACTATTCGACTACCAAGAGCAAAACATTTAGTCTGCTAATTGCTTACCATCCAAACACCGTAATTAAAGTTTTGTTCTGTGATTTTACAATCAAAACAAAGTGGGGTTGTCAGGAACCAACAGAACAGACAAAAGGAAAATCAAGGAGAAAGAGGCGGCAATAAAAAACATGTGCTTTGAAAGGGGCTTTTTAAACGTCTAGGTTGTGATGCTGTTGCTTTGGCCTCTTGTTCCTGAAATAGCACAGTTATGAAAAATAAGGCAAGCAATGAAAGACAGAAGCACTAAAAATGTCCAGAGCACAACTCTTGCTGTATGTGGGATCCATGCCAGCAAAAAAAGCTGCATGTGAAGCTTCAGATTTGGCCTTTAAAAACTCAGGATTTTTATTTTTAAGGCAAGAGCTTAATAAATCTGCAACCCACAACACATGCACTCTTGAGAGGTTTCAGTGAAGTGCTTTAGGGCAGTGTTTCTCAAACTGTGGGTCGGGACCCACTAGATGGGTCGTGAGCCAATTTCAGATCCGTTCCCATTCATGTCAATATTTTATTTTTAATATATTAGACTTGATGCTACCATGGTTTGTGACTGCATTTGGGAAATGGTACACATCTGTACTTTTAACAGGCTACTATATATATGCTTTTAACAATGTTAGTAAATGGGACTTATTCTTGGGTAAGTGTGCGTAGAATTGTAGCTGAAGATAGTTAAAAATTTTCTTGCTTGAGGATGTCACTTCCAGTCATGACATCACTTCCAGTGGGTCCTGACAGTTTCTCATTTTAAAAGGTGGGTCTTGGTGCTAAAAGTTTGAGAACCACTACCTTAGAGTCTAGACTCTAGCTTGAACATCAGGTGGACCACAAGAACTCCGCTGTGTGTGTTTGTGTCTTCGTGAACCTGGGTCCCTGGCTGTTGTGCATAAGGTGTTAGCAAACCAGTGTGGCACCTGTTCCCTGGCATTTAAATGATGCATTTGCAGGTGTGGTGAGCTAGTGTCGCCACAAGGACCTTGTTCTTCCTATCTCAAAGGGGAAGTTCTACATTGGGGTAGGACATGCTGGAGGGACAGAGAGAGACTGGGAGAACAGATGTCATCCAAGTTACCGTTAGATAGTGTTAGGGCACATCCATAATTCATGTGGCATAATGGCAGGTCTTCTGGGTGTTACTACCACTACCAAATAGTGGAGAATGTGCCCTAGAACACACCCAGCACTCCCAGACCTCCATGTTTTACAGTAGGGAGAAAGTTGTCCCTAAAGGAAACTTCAAAACACACAAAATGTCTAGGTAGCTATGTTGGCCCACTAAAAATATTTCCAAAACAAGGCAATATTTTATTGGGCCCAAATTAAGTGTCAGCGAATCTGGCATGATGTGTTGGTCAGGTCAAGGGCTTCCCTGTTTGCCCATGAAAAAGAGGAAGGAATTTAGCTAGTGCTTTAACCCAGTTTCCCATTGAGCTCTACCCAGTTTCCCATTGAGCCCTGGCACACCTACTGGGCATTGGTGAACATTTGGAAGAGGTTTACTTTTTAACGGTGGCCTGGAGCACTGTGCCCAACATCTTTGCCATGCTCTCTGCTCTGTCACCCTCTATGGTTAGTTAGGCACTGGGATGCAGCAGGAGACCAGTGGATGTTGTCAAGAAAATGGCATAGCAATAATCATGGATGAAACATCTGTGATACCTTAGTTGGCCCTAATAAAGGCATCACCCTACTTTAAAGGATAAAGGATAAAGGAAGCTCTTTTTTTTTTTTTAATTCCCTAAGAAACTTCCAAGGAATCTTGGAAACAGAGTTTAAAAACTGTTGTCAGATATGCTAAGAATCCCTCAGCAATCATGGTTTTTACCTCACAGACTAGGCAACTCGGTTTTCAAAATGGAGAATGTATCTTGTTCGGAAAGAGCTGCCAAAATGACATGGTTTTGTTGAACAGAACACTCTGACCATGTCAGAATAGGCTCTCCTTAGTGGAAAAGCTTACATATTAAACAGTTAATGCTCTGTTTAAAAAAAAAAAAAATCACCAGTGGGCCATTATCAGTTTTACTGGCTTAAAGCTGTAACCATGCTCCGAAGTTTAATAACTATTAAGCACCTTTGTATAACTGGAATGCAATGCAACCAGATGTGAGTTCAAACAATTCTGTACAGTTCTAGGATGGGGGAGAAACACCTTCTATTTTATTGTTTAGAAAATATGACTTAATAAACTTTGGCCAAGAAAAAATATTATGATTTGGGGGCGTGGGGGGAGAGAAGTATCCTGTACCCAACAAAAGACATTTTAAAGATGGAAACTTTCAAGTTTGTTTTGACTCCTGTCTACACCTGAGAAACAGGAATGTTGCACAAATTAGAGGGCCTGTAACTTCAAGAGGTTTAATGGTAATCTTATGTTTCTCCTTCTCCCTGTTCTTATTTTAAACTATAGGTGAGGTTGGCAGTGTTGGCAAACTCCGCCCTTGAAAAGAAAGACCTTTTGTGCAGCTGAAATGATCTTTACATTTTTATGACTTCATTTGTGCCCATTTATGCCCATTTGTTAAACATCTATTTTAATTTTCTCTTTCTTTCTTTCTTTCTTTCTTTCTTTCTTTCTTTCTTTCTTTCTTTCTTTCTTTCTTTCTTTCTTTCTTTCTTTCTTTCTTTCTTTCTTTCTTTCTTTCACCCCCTACAACCACTACTTGGACACTACTGAGTGAGAATGCAAGGCTCTGCAAAGCAAGAACACAGGGCAGGACAACATGCAACATGTGACGCATGGCTGCTCAGTCTTGAGTTCTTCCTGCCTGCCATGTGATGACATCATTATCTTGCGCGCTTCTCAACTCCTCTCCAAATCTCAGGCTGCTGTTAATCAGGGATGGGAAAACACACATATCACAGCACAGGATAAAGAATCCTACATGTTACAGGGAAATGCATATACTGTAACTCAAAACAAGGATTCCGCTTTCAGAGGAAGAGCCACTTGGGAATATTTCATTCTGCTCCCCATAATATCTGCAAAATATCTAGGAAAAAAAAAATCCCAAGTGGCCTCTGCCTTGCCATTGCAAAATAACCGACTGTGCTTGTCACACCTCGTCAGTCTACTTCCTCTGCATTATCCAGCATTTTAGCGCAATAACTACCCCGTCTCTCATGACTTTTCGGCGAGGGCTCCAAACATTTCTGTTTCATCTGGTGTTAAGTGATGCTTTGTTGCCTGACCTCTGATGTCTGTGCCTCTACAATAATGCCTTGGTCTAAATAGTCCCCCCTCCCCCACTGGTTTTAGTGTTATGATTTTATATTTTTATATATTGTACATTTTATTGTGGGATCTTGTAAGCCACTTTTGCCATTTACTCCTGCATAGGAGATATAAATATTTCAAACAAATAAATAGTAAAACTGATATGCAGCACACTGTGATTAGACCTCTGGCATGCACTTGAGGGTGTCACTCACCCCTGAACTCCTAGTGCGCTGCTTCTTACCTCCGTGCTTCATGCCATTCCTTGTGGGCTTTCCTTGCTTGACACTTGTCACCACCGCATAAAGAGTTTCTCCGCTCACAGGAAACATGAAGGACCACAGAACTACCTCTCCCTGGAAGTGGATGGGACCACCTGACTCCACTTGGAGCCCCATTTGTGTCTTGGTGTGACTCTTTGGGGCATAAATCTGCCATCAGGGGTTATCTTTTATCATCACTGCATGACTACTTGTGATTTTAAGCCAAATGCTCCTCATCAACAAGGGTAATAACTCTGTGTGAATTGCTCTTCTGAATGTGCAGCAATGTTCTGGGACTTGATGCTCCTCTGACAATCATCTGTTGAGACACAGCAAGCTGAATACAGCCATTCCCCAACAAGTAACTGATGCTGCCAGAACTCAAAACACCAATAATATGTTCAGCAGAGGAGGGAGAAGGAAAAAAAATAAATCTTTGTATGCATGTCAGTTGCATATCCCACTTTCGTAATGGAAGACCCCTGACTTCATCAAACACTTAACTTATGCTGCAGATAAAAAAAATAATTCAGCACTTGTAATCCAATACTGCTCTGCTTGGACACCTCTGATGTCCAGACATTGTTCATGCTTCTGGTTAATTTGCAAAATGGAATTATTTGATTATTTAATGTCTATGTCTTAAAAAATTAAATAAAGGTCCATTTGCATCACCTTTATTGGAATCAGAGTATATTCCAACATTTCAGAACATCTGCAGCAATGGATTATACCCTTAACTTCTCTTATTCACCACGTGAGAAACAACCTATATGAAACTTTAGATTTCCTGACAATCTGTTGAGTTTTTGTTGCTACAGAAAAGAATGAGATTTATTTTAAACCAAAGAATGTAACATCAACAGAAGTGGAGATCAATGGACATTATTGAATTTTTTAATTCTAGTTCTTTATTTACGCTAGAAAGTGGCTCCTCCAATCATACAATATTAATCAGTATAGATCCCAAGCTGCATGCATCAAAGGCAACACCCCACAGAATACAACATGATAATTATTACTAACTAGGGTTAAATATGTCCGTCCGTGCCCTTGCTGGACGAGTCTGGGCTCCCATTTTGAAGCAACAGAGGTGATTAGGATCTGGTAAGGGAAGGTCACAGGTCAGGCTTAATTCTAACCATGTGGAGTCTAATGATAGCTAAGGGAGTGCCATGATGGATGTAAAAATAAAACCAAAGACACAGGCCATAATCACAAGTGACAAATTACATTTTTGATGTGTCAGGTTCAATATTAATTATTTTCAGCTGTTCAGCTTTTTTCTTTGTCTTCCAGAAAGTTGCAGCAGTCTGCTGACGCCTATGAAAAAAGGGTTCAGGAGCAAATTGACCTTGGTTCAGCCTGCACAGTTATGGAATAACCTCTACTACCCATTGGAACACTTAGTACCATGGAGCATGGAAATTCTATGGCTTGTGGAAATATAAATCAAATGTATAGTATGCTTTTTACCAGATTTTGGCATGGATATCCTATAGCTGAGCTACAGGTTGCCAAAATGGGAGATTTCCCTGGGGAAAGGTCAGCAAAATGGCTTAGGAAGGAAGGAACCACTGTTATTTGGCAAACCCAAAATGATTCTGTTCTACAAATCTTCACAGGTGTATTGGAAATATGGAAGATCCCTAAAGGAGACAGGGCATGGTAACAACAGTGGCCCCTTGCTCTAGTGCAAGCATAGGGTTAACCACCAGGGCTCTAACCAGCAGTGAGTATACTGTACAGCTGCAGGTACTAGAGATAACCAGGTCATTAAGGAATAAAAACAGCACCTGGAAAAGGAAGAGTTTGGTGGGTGTAGAAGGAAGGAGTTTGGAGAGATTGAGAGAGCAGAAGGAAGGAGCAAGAATTAAACGGACGGATGGATGAATGGACTGGCTGATGGACTGCTGGACCTGCTGACTGACTGATGGACTAACTGACAAATGGATTTCTGAGGGCTGCTGGAGACTGGTGTATGGCTGCAACTCCCAAGACCTGCTGAGAATCAAGTTGTTGCAAGTTGCGGCTGGAGAAGCTGCTGGCAGGAGAGGGGAGGAAGGAGGACTTCAGCAGGTTGAACAGACGAGCTACCCTGGTGGTGGGGTCCAGCAGTGAAGAACTAGGACCATTGCTGAGGAACACAGGGGAGCTAATTAGCTAAAAGTGGGCATAGGTTCATAAGTGAAGCTAGGACTGGGAATTTGGCAAAACACCAGGGTGATGTGGAACCAGGTCACAGGAGGAGTCACCCACATTGTAACATGTGAATCGCATAGCAACCTTCAAGCAGGCACTGCAACACATTCTCTCTAAATGGTGAGCATGTTTTCAAATTGAAGTACAGAGCATTTGAGACTTTTTGCAGGCTCCTTTGTGATCTGAATACTTAGCATTTAGATAAAACTTCAGAGTGTTAAAAGTGCTTTGCATACATTATCTGAGCAGTCCTTTCCACAACTCTCTGAAATAGGTTGGCATTATCATCTGCTCCCTGTACTGCAGCAGTGGTAAGGATGAGAGACAGTAGGTTGCCTGAGGCCACACCTATTCTGTACAGCAAATCCTCACTTAAAATTTGCTTAAAATTCACTTAAAATTGGGCAGGAGGTCTGGTCTAGAGGGTAGAGCCTCCATTTGCCTGAAGATTAACATCCACAAGGTCGCCAGTTCGAGGCCACCGGCACCGTGCAACCTTGAAGCAGCTGACAAGCTGCAGCTGAGCTGTTCCATCTGCTCGGAGCATGGGAGGATGGAGGCCAGAATGTTAAACCAGATCAGAGTGTAACACCTTGAATGTAGTGGTTCTTGAAAGAAAGAACCTTCTTTCAATTTGTAAAAATCCCTGCGTGGATTTAATAAGCCTGCCTGTGTAAACCGCCTTGAATAAAGTCTTGAATAAAGACCAAGAAAGGCGGTATATAAATACTGTATATTATTATTATTATTATTATTATTATTATTATTATTATTATTATTATTATTAAAATTGTCAGTAGGTCTTGGAAACTGCAACTTTAAGTGAAATGACATCTAATGAAACAAATTTTACCATTGGTTAACTGATACGTAAACATGAGTCACGTTCCTACAGCCTATTTGTGGTCACATAAACACCACCAAACGTCTAATTTATAAATTAGAAATTAGACCCCAAATTTATAAATTTAAAATATTAAATCTTATAAACATTTAATATATTAAAAATGTTTAATATACTTTTAATATTAAACACTGAAATAAATGTGAGTTTTCCAGGCTGGAGAAAACACACGCAGACATGGGGAGAATATGCAAACTCCATATAGATAGCGGCCCAGGCCAGGAACTGATTTTTTTCCTTATCAACTTTATAATGAAATGACTTAGAATGAAACAACTTTAAGTGAGGATTTGCAGTAGTGCAAAGGCAAGATATGAATTGGAAACTTCCTCTATGATAAAATAACTCTCATTAAGTAACTCACTATAAATTATTGCATATGTCATAGTATTCCCAGCTCAACTGTTACCCTGCAGATGCCCAATCTAGTCTGATCTCGGAAGCTAAGCAGGGTCAGGCCTGGTTAGTACTTGGATGGGAGACCGCCTGGGAATACTGGGTGCTGTAGGCTTCTACCATAGACTTTCGAGACTGAAGGTTGCCAACCAACCAATGTCACAGAATAATAACTATCCCATGACTTGCTGTGCTAGCAAATAAATGTGTATGACCGACAGCCTAGTGTGAGGAGTTGATGCTGAGGTAAACTGCTCTGGCAGCCTCATTTTTCTTATTGATTTATTATTTAATTTGTATGTTACCACAGCTCCCAGAAATTAGGCTAAGCAATGTCTTTGGGGAGCAAAATATTTTGTGGTGATGGCTTCTGCCTCAATCTGCACAGCCTACACTGTCAGTTCTGTTACTTGCTCATGCTATGGTATTATGGAACATTACGACCTGGTTTTTAGTTAATGTTACTCACAGAACAATCTCCTACTCAGAATTAAGTCCCATTTCATTCAACGGGACTTACTCCCACATAAATGCGTACAGAATTGCAGCCAGGCAGCCGAATCCTATAGGGCAGCCATTCTTAACAGGAGCAATATGGCCCCCTGGGGAGCCCTGGCACATTTGAAGGGGGCTACAGACTTGGTGTTCAATAATGAATGATTGTATGTTTATCTGTTTGTGTTGTGTCCTTGTTTGACATGGGACCCTGGAACCTGAGAAGAGCTCTTAAGAGGCCATAGCAAAAAAAAGAAAAGAAAAAGGTTGAGAATGGCTGCTGTAAGGCACTTGTGGAAGTGAATTCTCAATCCATGGCTGTAAGTGCCGCTGTGGTGTTATAAAAGGCATGCTGCTGTTGTATGCTTTTGGGTTGCTAGCACAATTGGCCAGAGGCCTTGTGCATGCATCAGCAGCTCCTGGACACCATGTAAGGTGGTGGACAGGGAGGTTTGGGGTGGGGAACAGGCCAGACAGGAGAGGTCAGTATTGGCAGCAGCAATGCATGCAAGGATCCTACCTCTGTTTCCTGACCTGACTCACACCCCCCCCCCCACAGATCTATGCCAAAGCAAAATAGCTGGTGCAGATCAGAGGACACCCACTGACAGCCAAGTAACCTGTTGAAAGGTAAGTAAAAATACAGGTTACTTGGCTGTCAATGGGTGTCCACTGATCTACACCAGCTGTTTTGGTTTGACATAGATCTGTGGGGGGGGGGGGGTGAGTCAGGTCAGGAAACATAGGTAGGATCCTTGCATGCACCTCACTCACCTCTCCTGGGTGATCTGGTTGCAGTCCCCCCACCCCCCGCGCAATAGCCTCTATCACTCCATCAGCAGTGCTGCATGCTATGGACTGGCAAGGGATAGGATTGGGTCCTCAGTCAAGCAGCACTGGAAATATGTGTATCATGTACATGGAATGGAAAACTCCTGAAAGGTAAAATCAATGATGTCATACTCTCATATAGATTAAGTAGCTCATAACAATGGGCAGGATCCAGCCAAAGTTAAACACTTTTACATTCCAGTGGTATATGTTGGTTAAAGTTTGGTTAAACAGGATGGAGCTCAGAACATGTTTAACTCTCCCATAGAAATCAATGAAGTATTATGAATTTTTAACAGGATCATGCCCACTATTTTCTCCTAATATATTTTTTGGGAGCTGCACAAGGCAGGGTACAAAAAGGTGTAATATCTTATTTGTTTGCGTGGATTGCAAGGCTGTCCATAAAGAGCTGTGGATGTAGAATACACGTACTTGGATATCAACAAAGCACCACAATGTACTACAAAACTATGTATATGTTTTGAAGAATGACCATTGCACAGATCTGCCAGAGATGTATTGAAGCCATTATTCTTTGGCGATGCTTTTACTGAGGGCCAAAAGTAAAATCTTCATAACAGCATACAAGAATTTGCTAATCTGACATCTAGTTTAGCAGATTAATTGGTGGTTTGCTTTGATCATGCTCTGAAACAATGTGCAGCAAGTCAAACCAATCAACAATAATTAATTAGGAGAACAATGGAGACCAGAGGTTACTTGCTTATGAATGGTGCACTCAGCTCACAATTTTTTTTTAGTTCACATAAAAGTTTGCTAAATGGCACGTATTGAGAGCAAGGATCTCTCTAGAAACTTATCCAAAATGAGTGGGAGCTGTGAAAAATACCAGGAAGCTATCACAAACCTTTACCCCCACACCCGCAATGAAGACACCAGACTTCGGCTTGGATTAAAATGGGCCACTTTATTGAACTTTAACTGCAGCAGGGCAATAACGCTGAAATCAATCGTGCGGGGCCATATGGGGGAAACGGTCCTAGCCGTCTGCCTCCCCCTGCATACTCATTGGGCATACTACCTGGCTCGAGGCCCCAGCTGTCAGATGCCAGCTTAGGTCTGTCACTGCCACCCCCCAAAGGGGGGCAAGGCAGCTGGACTTCAGGCTAGCCGGCCGAGCCGCACCATCCTGTCAGTCCAGGCCAGGGGTTCGTCTGCCTGCCTCCTGGAGCCGGTCAGGCATCATAGGAGCGGTTCAGACTTACCCCTCACCCTGCTGCCTTGGATAAACACCGAGCCAAGTACCTGCCTACCCAGCCCCGCACGTACCCTGCCCACACTGGGAATGACCAACCCAGGCTAACCTAATAACCGCACGACCCTTTGCCAGTCTGAGGTAGGCGAAAAAACAGCCGTCCAAGGTCCAATCAGGATGACTGCAAAAAATTCCTACCCGGCCCCCAAAGGCGACCAGCTAATCCCAGACTGGTTAACAGGGCAGGCGGGGTTGCCAGCCGGGAGCAAACTGAGCTCCAGCCAGAGCGCGCGCTCCTTGCTGGAGCTCAAGTCCCACCTCCCCAGCCGCTTCGCCCAATCGCGGCTCAAGCCTCAGCCCTGGAGCATGAGGCAGGGAGGGGGCAATTGGCTGCTAGTGCCTGATTGGTGCCAACAGCTGTTACTTTGGAAATACTAACATTTCAGTGGGAATTATCTCTAAGAATAGAACCCATGGTCAGCTGTTGGGCAATCAAAATTCTGTGCACTTGTAAATGAATCAGTCTTGCGGGCCCTTAGTGCTTTGAGAACAGAGATGAATATTTCAAATCTTCAAAAGAATCCTGATAGGAAAGTGGAACCATATGTCCACATAATATACATTCCAATACCATTTATGTATTGTAGTTTAGTTTGATTTCTTTTTTTAAATATTGCCTTTAAACAAAAAAAAAATGATCAAAGTGGCTTATAAGTAAAATGAAATGCAATTCAAAATATAACAGGAGCAATGTTCAACAAAATTAAAACAAAGATATCAATAACTGATATTAAAGCATTGGTTAAAACCAAACAGCTGTATAAAACTACCTTCCCAGTACTACAGTAGTCCTAGTCCAGTCCTGTAACATGCTCTTCCTGGGCTTTGAACAATGACCCCTGACATTGTTTCCTTCCCAGTATCTCAAGGTAAGTTTTTGAATGCCAGGGAAAAGGGAAGATGGCAATAGCAGAAGGGCATTAGAGCAATGTCTTTCCTCTGTCCCAGGGCAAACTGGGTGCCTTGGGACACTGAGAAGAAGAGAAGGCAATAGAAGTAGCAAGGATCGGGCCCTTTCAGGTACTGTGCGCACAACAGATCACTTGCAAAGTGCTGATGATTTGAGCATATTTGCTTGAAAGGTGCAAGGTTTATCACATCCTTTGGATGCTTGTTCATCCTTCCACCAGAAGTCAGCATCACAAAAAGTCACCATCTTGTATGTGATTGTAAGGCACTATAAGGGTCTCTATCTGGAGCCCTTGACAATTAAGCTCCAGCACTTTACTCCCTGCAATACCAAGGCATCTCCAAGAAGAGTGAGGGAAATATCACCCTCATCTCTGCTGCAGTGATCCCCACATAATGGCTAGAGCCAGGACTGTGCCTCTCCTGCCCAGGTGTTCTGTTTGTTAGCACTCTGTCTTTGAGCTGATTTCCACAAGGTGATCCACCTTAATTTCTCACAATTGTTAAGCTTCCAAGGTTTGGGTTAAAGGGCTTACAAACCAGGTGTACAAAGCATCTTGGATCAGCCCATCTGCATGTTAGTTTGGCATGAGGTCAAAGTTAAAAAAAAAACTAGCCAGACATGAATCTTCTTTGAAAAATGTATGCTGATTCCGCCTCAACATTACACTCCCTTCTACATATTTCCTTCCCAATTCTCAAGATAACTAGTTCCAGAAAACTTTCCCAGGACCAGCGTTGCCATCCCTGCATTTCTGTTCCACAAAACCCTGCACAACTCCTGTGGCTAGCTAGCCAGCCAAAGAGCTTTGGAGGATCTCTTGCCCCAGTGCAATGCCAAGTTAACAAATGGCTGTCTTTAATCATGGACAGTATTCCTCCAGGCCTCATGAGCACATCACCACAATAAATCAGGCTTAAACCAGATTAACTATCATGCCTTCCTCAACACAGCTATAGCAGTTTGAGGCTGCTAAGAATTTCCTCTTGGAGATCTGTAACTGACCTTACAGAAGCACCGTTTTCAGATTTTCTTAGAAAATATCCTGATTATCTGAGACAGGATATGACTGCAAACCAGTCTGGGCCTCTAAGTTAAGTATAGGCCTGCCTATCTTGGCTATAACTGTATTTTCATACACAATTTGCCACCATATCTGCCCCTTTCCCGGGCCTGATCCACCCCTCCATCCCACTCCAATTTCCTCCCACCCCATTCCATCCCCTCCCTGCCTCCCTCTCAGCCCCTGTGCAGTCTTACCTGCACCTGCTGGCATCTTCAGTCCATCAGTGCATGGACCCACCGCCTTGCCGCTGCAGTCAGGCCACATGCTCCGGTGATGTCGCATTTGTGGCAGACACAAAACGCATTCATTAGAATGATGTTTTCCCCCTAGTAAACTCTTAGCAGAACAAAGGTGGAGAGAGATCACTGATGGGCAACATCTCAGCAGCCTGGAAAAATGTAACACTGCAAAAGGTGAGAGGTAAGATAAGAGAAGTAAAAAAGAAATACATATGGTATTAATGAAGTCAAGTCACATGTGTGTGTGCACACACACATTCCTACCTTGTAGGTCTCAAGTATTATCACCAGGAACGAAACCCCTGTGTTTTGCCCACTCTTCTTGAATAATGGTGGATTGGAATTTCACAAAGTTTCTTCTCTATATCTTCTTTAAGCTTCAAATGTCTGTTTCAGTTGCTTTTCTTTCCTTCTCTCCTCTGATAAGGGAGGCTGATTCCCATTTATATTAGTGTGTGCAGTGATTTGTTCAGACACTTCTGGTTGCCACGAACACATCTTTATTGAACCAAACTGCATGGTCATGTATCCCTGCTGGCAACTTCCTTTCTTTTCTAGCCTTTCTTCCTCCTTGAGAGATTTTCCCCCTCTTAGAGAGAGAAAGATTTGCTTTCAGGATGGGATGCTGCATCCCACCCCACCTAAACAAATGTATCCTATATACAACATTCAATCAACAGCTATGTTGAATTACGGTTTCACATAAACGTCACTTAGCAGACGGGAGTCTTTCAAGTACATTCAAGTACTCTTGGCTGGGGCCATTTCCTCTTTGTTTGTACTTCACAGAAATGGTACTGTGTTGAGCAGTTAGTTTCTGTGGGATTATAAGAAGCCTGGGTTTTTGTAAGATGAAAAATGGGCTAGAAAGACTAAGGGCGCAATCCAAACCCCTTTCCAGCACTGACATAAGGGCAATGCAGCTCTGAGGTAAGGGAACAAACACTCCCTTACTTTAAGGAAGCCTCCATGAGTGGCACCCAACTGCAGGATGCAGCACACGTCCCATTGGCACTGCTATGCCAGTGCTGGAAAGTACTGACATAAAAGGGTTAGGATTGCGCCCAAAATCATTTAGGGCCCAATCCTAAACAGTGCATGCTGACTTACTGCTGGCGCACACTGTCACACTATCATAAAGCATGTTTGCGAGGCCCTAGCTCTGGTGCATCACCGGTGCTCTGCCGCTTGGCAGTCGCACAGACTGCCAGGCAGCGGAGAGGTAGGTGGGAGCATGAGGGAGGCGGGGAGAAGGCATTCTGGGGTGGGGGGAGGCAGGGCAGAGGGCAGGGAGGAGATGTGCCAGGAGAGGAAGTAGGGTGGGAGGGAGGGAGGCGGGACCAGTAGAGCTCCACTCCATTGGATTCTGAGTCTGCAAGGTTTGCTGTAGAATCAAGTAGCCCCATTGTGGGGTTACTTGCCTGACTTGGGGAAAGGGGACAAAAGTCCCTTTCTCTTGAAGTCCAACTGACACTGTCCATTTAGCGCTGAGGATGCTATGGCAGCCATTTTCGGTGCTGCGGCAGCCCCGCACTCTGAGCAGCATAGGATTGTTATTTGATTTCTCTGTAAACAGCTTTTTGAACATTTTTGTTGGAGTAGTAGTAGTAGTAGTAGTAGTAGTAGTAGTAGTAGTAGTAGTAGTAGTAATTCAACAGAAAATAATTACAACACAATGCTATGCTTGTCTTATCAGAAATAGAAACCATTGTGTTTAATGGGACATCCCAGGAAAGGGTAGCCTAAATGGTCTATTGGTGGAGATTACTTGTCCACTATGTTACCACACCATCAAATTACATGACTGGAAATATAAGGGGGAGGGAGCTCTGATAGTGAAAGAGGACAAGAGAAGACAGTTGGAACAATATCTGGTTTGAGGGGCTCTGAGAACATTTGTCCAAACAGACATAAGAAATATTGTAGACTGTTCTAAATGTTCATGTCACATCTTTTCTCATTTCACTAGTAAAAATAGTCAGTCAATAAAGTGACACTTCCTTGCTTCTGATTGGTTGTCAGGCACTTCTTATGTTAGTGCTAGCGGTTATTATTTGTATTTAAATCTCCAACTAAATGGAAGTCCTCCCCTTTAATATAATTTTACCTCCACTTCATCCAAGTTATTAAAATAGAAACAGGATTCCTGAAAGACAAAGAAAAGAATTAATCTGAATTACACAAATGTCATGAACATTTAGGGGTGAGATGAGAATGTCCTACATATTCAATACCAAATTTTCTGTGTACAGGGGGACTGTCATATGGTTTAGCATTAATGTATGTGCCACCTTCCCACCTGCAATCAGTATAAAGTGGTAGAGTCTTAAACCAGCTGTACCATCCCACCTGCTATTTGTGCGCATTAGACCTCAGTTAATGTATTGCTAACCTGGAGAAAGTCTCAGGGTGAAATCCTAACCAACTTTCTAGCACTGACATAGCTGTGCCAATGTGGTATGCACTGCAACCTGCAGTGAGGAGGCAGTCAAGGGGACTTCCTCAAGGTAAGGGCATGTTTGTTACCCTACCTTGGGGCTGCATTGCTGCTAAGTCAGTGCTCGAAAGTTGTTTAGGATTGAGCCCTCAGTTATTTTCCCCCTTAACTTACCCAGATTTTGGCTCAGTTCTCACATGTCATTTTGACTCACTGAAGTTAGTATGAAGTACTTTTACCACATATATTTTTGAGGTGAACATTGCTGTTTTGGGTGGTGAGAACTGCAATCACCACGGATTATCACTGCGGATTAACATGGATTAATCACTGCGGATTATCTGGATCCTTTTCAATCTGGTTTCAGACCGGGCTTTGGGACGGAAACTGCCTTGGTCGCCTTGGTGGATGACCTACGCCGGGGACTGGACAGGGGGAGTGCGTCCCTGTTGGTCCTGCTGGACCTCTCGGCGGCTTTCGATACCATCGACCATGGTATCCTTCTGGGCCGATTGGCCGAGTTGGGAGTTGGAGGCACTGTTTTGCGGTGGTCGGTCCCAGATGGTGGTGCTGGGGGATGCCTGTTCGACACCCTGGCCCTTGAGGTGCGGGGTGCCGCAGGGTTCAATTCTGTCCCCCATGCTATTTAATATCTACATGAAACCGCTGGGAGAGGTCATCCGGGGGTTTGGAGTGAGGTGTCATCAATATGCTGATGACACCCAGCTCTATCTCTCCTTTCCTCCAGACTCCAGGGTGGCGGTTGAGGGCCTGGAGCGCTGTCTGGAAGCAGTGAGGATCTGGATGGGGGCTAACAAGCTGAAATTAAATCCGGATAAGACAGAGGCTCTCCTGGTTCGGAAATCCTCGATGCAGGTGCTGGATTATTGACTTGCTCTGAATGGGGTTGCACTCCCTCTGAAGGAGCAGGTTCGCAGCTTGGGGGTCCTCCTGGACTCGCAGCTGCTCCTGGATTCCCAGGTGGCGGCTGTGGCTAGGGGGGCCTTTGCTCAGCTTCGGCTGGTGCGCAAGCTGCGACCGTACTTGGATCGTGCAGACCTGGCCACGGTGATCCATGCCACGGTGACATCGAGGTTAGATTACTGTAACACGCTCTATGTGGGGCTGCCCCTGAAGACGGTTCGGAAACTACAATTAGTACAGAATGCGGCGGCCCGTGTGGTCACCGGAGCCAGGCGGTTTGACTCTGTCAGCCCGCTTCTCCGGGGGCTACATTGGCTGCCCATTCGTTTCCGGGCCCAATTCAAGGTGCTGGTTTTGACCTTTAAAGCCCTATACTGCTCTGGGCCAGGATATCTTAGAGACCGCCTACTCCCGTACAATCCGGCTCGCCATCTCAGGTCATCAGAGAAGGCCTTTTTGCAAGTGCCGCCACCCAAGGAGGTCCGGGGGGTGGCTGCAAGAAATAGGGCCTTCTCGGTAGTGGCACCAACATTATGGAACTCCCTTCCCCTTGACTTGAGAATGGCTCCCTCTCTTGAGAGCTTTCGGTGAGGCCTGAAAACACTGTTGTTTAAACAAGCCTTCTGATTTCTGGCCTTCTTAACTTTTTTATACATCTTTTAGTTTTACAGGCTTGATTCCTCGGTGATCTGCTCTTTTACTCTTTTAATCTGACTACTGTTTTTATGGCCCTGTAGTGTGTTTTTAAATGTTTTTATCTGCTTGTATTAATGTTTTTAAAATCTATTGTTTTTTTTAATATGTTGTTAGCCGCCCTGGGTCCCGTTAGGGAGAAGGGCGGGATAAAAATAAAGTTTTATTATTATTATTATTATTATTATTATTATTATTATTATTATTATTATTATCACATCAGAGCAAAATCTATTATTCAACGTTATTTTTCCTAATGCAATACTAATCCCTACCACATGATGGCACATTCGAAATATAATGCAAAACAATTGAGGCCTGAACTAAAATCCCCCCCCCCCCCAAATTTCCCAGCCCATTGCCAGCCTGTGAAGTTGGGAGGAAATTGGGAAATTCTGGGGAGTGGGGTAGTTTATTTTCACTGGTGCCAGTCGAAAGCCACCAGCACTCCTCCCAGTGGCTGGCAAACACCAGAAGTAGCAGCAAAAATGGCCAAAAAGGTCATTTTCATCACTTCACAAACACTCAGATTTCTTATGCATTTCAGTGAAAGAAGAAAATATGCTAAGGGCCCATTGTGTGATCAATTAGTTGTGTCAAGGAACATAGCTAGAAAAGGCACAAAGGGAATATTTCCTAGTGGTTAGTGATCAGGTACCCCTTCTTACCCCTTTGTTTTCTTTTTTACTGGGTCAGCTGCTGGATGGAGGGGATGGGGGAAACAGTAGTTCTATCCATTGCCACCATCCCAGGTTAAAGGGACCAGGCAAAGGAAGGCCGTCTGAGAAAATAAAAAAGCCCTCCCAGGACAGCACAGAATCCCAGGGGTTCTTATTAAAAAATCATAATGTAGTAGCGCCTGTGAGTGATGAGACATGACAACCCACTGTGTTGCCCATGAACATGGACAAGGCAGGCAAAGAGTTAACAGGTAACTGGTTTATTAAAAATTCAAAAATAGAAGGAGCTAAAAAGGGGGAAGGTGGGGGTAGAAAAGGGCAC
Source organism: Tiliqua scincoides (assembly GCF_035046505.1). NCBI lineage: Eukaryota > Metazoa > Chordata > Lepidosauria > Squamata > Scincidae > Tiliqua > Tiliqua scincoides. The sequence goes on along the minus strand of NC_089821.1, from coordinate 259,509,465 downwards.
AAGTAGGCTGATGGAAAAATAACTAATGCTCAGTGGAGGGGGCCTGTTTGGAGGAAGAATGAAACTACAGTAAAGGAAAACGTTGATCAGAATGGGAAAATTTCCTTACTTTGAGTAGTGCTATTCATTAGTGTTGCTATGGGAGGGCCCAGCACTAAGTTTCGCATTGCGCCTCAACGTGCCATGCAAGCTGCCTCTCCCCCTCACCATTGGAGCCATTCCCAAACAGCAAGAGCAAAGCAACTCTTGTCTGATCTCGGAAGCTAAGCAGGGTCAGGCCCGGTTAGTACTTGGATGGGAGACCGCTTGGGAATACCGGGTGCTGTAGGCTTATACCATAGTCTTTCGAGACTGAAGGTTGCCAACCAAGAGCAAAGCTGAGAGTGTCTCCAGAATGCACTGGAGAAACAGAAGTTCATTGGAATTGGATTAAAACAGTAGTGGAAATACAACCCTGAATAAACTTGTTTTGTACTGTATAGTTTGTGTTGTCACGGCCTGGGCCCCCTGGAGTCCCGAGTCACAGGGATTTTGACCCCCCCCCATCTCCTCAGACCTGCATGTCCCATCAGGATCACACTGCTTAGCAACTCTACTCTATACTGCTTAACTACAGTACAGAGCCTTTTAGCAGGTTAGAAGTGCCCAAAAATACAGAGAAGGTAGGGGGAAAAAATAGGAAGGGGGAAACAGTGATTTCACCAAGGTCACACATGAAGAATTTTGGTGTGTGTGAAACAAATGGAAAAGGCTAAGGAAAGGATTGTAATCTTTAGTGCATTTTCCCCTGTGTGTTTGTGAATGTGTGTGTGTGTGTTTTCCCTAAGATAAACATCTGATCAGAATAGTTTGTGACTGGTAAGTGAAAATCAGAACCAGAACAACTAGCACATCTGCCAGCAGATCCCAGATCATTAACTATTGTTTACTTTCTCCTCATGTTCAGACATCATACTAGGGTGATGGAAGATAGAGTCATTAATTTGGGAGCTATTTCAAGATGTTCCCATAAACACTGAATCAGGATATTGGCACACGGCCTGCAAACACTTACTGCCAAAGCTCACTCGCTTTTTGTTTTAGAGCAGTGACGGACAACTGCTGGTGTTGTTTCTGCCTTCTAATCCCTCCAATAGACCAAAAACAGATAGCTCACAAAGCAATCCTGGTTCTCATTTACAACTTTTGTACTGGGATCCGTAGCTCCACAGAAAGGGGGGGAGTGTTTTTTAGACATTTTCTTCTTAAAACGTTAAGCGATTTGTACCTGACTTCCATCACAATGACAGCCCAGGCCAAAATATAACAATATCTGTTTTTCTTTACTCTTTTGAAATCCTATTAAAATGATGGGAACCGTCAGAAACAGTTAGAGAGACGTGAGCTGTAAGCATTCATGGAAGCAGTTACTCTCTCTGTGTGCAGGCCAGTGTTTTTAAAAAGGGGTAGGAAAGGAGAAACAGACTGTACATTCTCCAGACTTGTGTAGCAGCCCCTGTGCTGAATAATATTCTAGGGATCCTCATAACTGAGCACTAATGGTCCTTTTCACACAGACCATGGAGGAAAAACAGCACAGTAGGCACCAGTGTTCTTAGGTCTGGTGCCTATGTATTTTATGTATGTTTTGCCTTTCTTCCAAGGTAAAACTCAAAAAGAGCATATGTGAGATTCCTATCCAGGCACTGACCAGACCTACATTCACTCAGTTTCAGCACAGTAGCTGTCAAAAGAACATAAGAGCCCTGCTGGATCAGGCCAAAGGTCCATCTAGTCCAGTTTCCTGTATCTCACAGTGGCCCACCACATGCCTCAGGGAACACACAAGACAACAAGAGACCTGCATCCTGGTGCCACTCCCTTGCACCTGGCATTGTGAGGTAGCCTATTTCTAAAATCAGGAGGTTGCACATACCCATCACATTTTGCAACCTGTAATGGAGTTTTCTTCTAGAAATCTGTCCACTCCCCTTTTAAAGGCATTTAGGCCAGATGCTGCCACCACATCTCCTCTCAGGTCTGTCTTCCGTTTGATGGTTGTACAACACACCAATTATTCTTAGCATCAGGGCAGGAATGGCAGGCAAAGGGTGGCTTGAGAAGTGCAGCCTGAAGAATCCCACAATTCCAAACAGAACTTGGGTGTACAGGCAGAATAACAGCACTCGGTTCAGAGGTAAGAAGGGACCAGTAAGGAAGATGTGTTTTCATCTTTACCATCCTTAAGTACTCCTGTAACCCACCCACCCCCTTTAGCCAATAAGCTTGCGAATACAGCAAGCTGTTCTTTTTCAGGATTAGTTAAGTAACCAGAAGGGAGACTGTGATAAGGAAATATCCACCCTGAGATATGAGAAATTTTGAGCAGAGCAGCACAGGTCAGGTGGATTGTTTCCGGCGGAGAACTGACTCCGTAACTCTTTTTGAGTTTTACTACCATTGATTCTGTTCTTAAAACTAGCTGGAGGTTATCAATTCACAAATTTAAAAAGTCCACCCACCCCCAACCTAAGATGGGGCACTGCATGCACAGCCCCTGTGTGGAGGTACAAACTGATGAACTCACTGCAGCACCTAAATATTCATTCATTCATTCATTCATTCATTCATTCATTCATTCGATATATATTCCGCTTTTCTCCCCGAAGGGTGCCCAAGGCGGCTAACAATCAGGTTAAAAATACAAAACAGCAGATAAAGATTAAAAATACAAAACAGCTAAAACAATTAAAACAAGATAAAATATATGGATAAAATACATAGCATGCAGCAAAAGACAAATTTATAACAACAGCCCTTATGGTGCCTCGAAGGCTTTCCTGAATAAAAAAGTTCTCAGGCCCCGCCGGAAAACGCTAATAATGAGGAAGAAGCTCTCAATTCAAAGGGGAGGGAATTGATTAATTATAATTAATTAAATATAATTAATAATAGCCCTATTCAGATGAAATCTCTCCATTTACAGTGTAATGGAAATGCAAAGGATCCCTTGAGGAGACAGGGATGTCAACAGTGGCCCCTTGCTCTGGCAGGTCTGGGAAGCACGGGGTTAACACCAGGACCTGAGATTGCAGTGAGTGTGCTGCACAGCTACAACCACTTGGAGGCAACAAGGGCTCAGGGATAAAAGCAGAACCTGGAGGAGGAAAAGGTTGGGGTTGTAGAAGGAAGGAGATTGGAAGGGCTGAGACAGTAGAAGAATTGAGCTTGGAGGAAAGAGGAGGGACTGACTGAATGGGGACTGCTGGAACAGAGACTATTGGAGATGCTGGAGCCTGGTGTGTGGCTGCCATGTCCAGGTGCTGCTGGGAACCAAGGTGTTGCTTCAGCGGCAGAAGAAGCTGCTGGCAGGAGAGTGGAGGAAGGAGGAACTCTGCAAGTTGAACAGGCAAGCTACCCTAGTGGTAGAGAGGAACTAATTCACTTAAATTGGGCATAAGTTCTCTAGACGAAGTTTGGAAAGGGAATTTGGTAAAACATGCTGTAAACGCTACCTGGTGGCCATACATTTGGCAATTGAAAAGGGCTTCTCAATGCAATTGGGAATCCTGAGTGATCAGAGGTAACTCAGGGGGTACATGAATTTCCCTGGGCTTGGGGTTCCCAGTCTGAGCTTCTTATTTATAGAAGGTGTTTTGGAACAAGCTGTTTGGCCTGGGCAGGCTCTGGTCTGGTTTCCCCTTGAACTTGATCACCAGCCTGCCTTCAACCATATTATCTTCCTTTGGCCCTTTGGAACATCATCGTCCTGGAACCTGATCCCTAGCCTACTTGAACACACCATTCACCTCTGACCCTGCTGGGCCCTGATAAGGCATTACGTCTCCCATGGGCAGTGACACCACAATGTCACCTGATGTCACTTCCAGGTTCTCCCCAGAGGAGGGGTACTTGCTGTAGTGGCTTTGCACTCCCCATTCCTTCTCCTATGAAGGCTCCTCTCAGAGGGGAGTCTCCACAGGAGATGGAACAGGGGCGCAAAGCCGCAAGCACCATCCCTGTAGCTAAGATAGAGCTTGAAGGGCAGTCATACAGCCCCCCTTGGCATAGTGCCTGGAACAGGTGCCACTCAGGTTCTGCCCTAGTTATGACTCTGGTCCAGGGATGTGCGGTGGGTGGGGAGGCAGGTGAGGCAAGTGAGGCAGAGCCTCCCCACCAGAGTCCTTTGAAAAGGGCTGCTGCCGTGTGAGGCACCCAAGCACCACAACACACGTGCTCTGGGTAGAAATCTAGCACAATAGAGGAAGGACGGGTTAGAACATTTCTCACTTTTGTGCTAGTTGTTTTACTCAAATTGCGACTTGCTTTCCCCCCCTCTTATATAGGGATGCTATCCCTATATATATCTTATATCTAGATCTCTCTTATGTAGGGATATTCTCTTATATAGGGATGTAAAAATGTTATCCCTTCCCCTACTGGCTGAAACCATACAATTGATTCCGCCACCTCATTCTGCTGCATGCACGAACCTGGCTTGAGATGAGTTTGAACTAGGAACTTCCTGTTTCACAACTCACATGATTAAAGGTGATGTTTCACCATGTCTCAGCCCATAAAGTCAGAAGTGCCCTTATCTCTGTCTGTGACTTTGTGAGTTAAAGCTTGCAGTTGAAGTCCACAGGAAAAGTGCTCTGCTGACTGGAACAGATTCTGGCAGTGGAGTGGCCTGGGTAACGATAAGTCTCAATCTTTTGTTTCTTCATACCTCTTCCAGAAATCATTTCCAAATGCTCGCTTATGTGAGAACATCTGTAATTAGGGTCATGGATGGACAACAATGATAAGCCTTTTTTAAAAGCTAAACTCTTTGCCATATGCATAACATCACAGGTGCAGCATGTATAAAACGCTGGTCCCCAGTCCAACTATCTGATTTTGCATGGGAATTAATTACTGCCAAGAAACAGGCAGGAAGTCATTAGGCTGCAGTACACTCAAGGTTGGAACCGTATATCAGTAATCAAGAAATGGCCCCAGCACAGCTTTAATAGTATCTCAGTTACTTCTGTGATTGAAATATTTGATGCTCCTTATCAGATTTCCACTGAAGGAAGTTCAGGAGAATTGGTCATACTCACTGCTCCTGTTTATTGTTTAGAACATGAAGGCTTTGAAGTGGGGGGGGGGGAACCTTAGCAGAACATACAGATGTTTTTTTTCCTATTCATTATCTCATGCCAAAGAAAAATAGAGAATGCTTTCATTGGCTTCTTGAAACCTGTTTATTGGGCAGACTTCTGCTTTAGGGAGAAAAAAAGATCTACAAAATATTAGCCGTAAGATACACTCACTCTCTGCAAACAGAGTTAACAGGACTTAACAATCCCAGAAAGAAATTGGCATTCTGCATCCCAAATTCTGTGTCCCAAAAGCCAAATCCTTTGACTGACCTGTATAAAATTATGCAACTTTAAAAATAAACTGAATGTATCTTATCTGCACATTGTTCATAACTCTTTTGCATAATTGATTCTGTTTCAGTCACGGGGTGTGGGGCTGCAGGACTCCATAAAAGCCATGTCCAAAACCACTGGGAGACTTCAAGGCAGGCTACATGTTACACCAAAAGAGATGGCAAGCAGCTCGGATCTACTTAATAGAATATTGAATGCTCTGTCCACAAGCTAGGAGGGAAAGCTAGTGAGGTATGAAGCACTGACTGGGCCATCACTTTCCCTCTGTTCCCAGGAAAGTAGGAACGTCCAAGGTCGGAAATGAGTATCACTTGCGGAGGAACAGTGGTGAGTGTGGTCTGTGTCTTTCAAATCTTGCTTATGAGTTTCCCAGAGGCAGTTGCCTGGCCACTGTTGGCCACATCTTTGGCCTGATCCAGTAGGACTATTCTGATGCTTCTATGGTTTTGTTGCGCATGGTATCTTTAAAAACCAAACCCAGAGTGGAGATCTAGACCTGATAGTTTCAAGTTTTGCAGCAGAGGCCATAGGATTTGGTTGGGGCTTTTTTGACTTTTGCAAAATAATTAGTTGGTTGGATTCACCTAAAGGGCAGCACCTCTTTTTGGTAGCTAACATATCAGTTTTAGAATATCAGTTTCGTCCTCAGAAAAGTAGCTCTTTACTAGAGGAAAGGAGTTGTCACTGTCTGGGCTTCCTCTTCCCAGTTAATCCCCCATTTTCCCTTCCCAATTTTGAAGGGAGGTCAGTCAAGCATGCTCCAAGAAGGAAAGATCAGCTAGTGACATCTTCATCCTCCTTAGCATGGTTTTGGCAAAAACCCTCTTTTCAGCTTTTCTCAATGGTTGGGAGGAAGCCTATGGAATTCCAAACAGCCCGGGTGCTTTTGGCACGGCGAGTGTCAGGGGCAGACAGACTCTGAGCAGCTAATATTCCTGTAATATGCTCTATGTCGGGCTGCCTTTCAAAAAGTCTGGAAACTTCAACTGGTACAAAATGTCATTGTGCGAGTTGGCATGGATGTATTATGCATTGATTCCCACTGCTAGAACCGGAACTGAAATTTTGGGTTTGGGGAACTAAAATAAATCCTTTTTGCATCTTTCACCCTCACCAGTTTACCTGCACGCAATTGTTTTTCTCCTGTGTGTGCATGTTACATGTGTTTTGAAAAGCACTGCTGGTAACATAGGGGGACTCTGCATATACCTGCCGTTGCTGCCAAGCCTAGTTCAACATGCTGGCTTTGATTAGTGCTGGTCCAAAACATTTTTCCAGAATGGATTTCAGTGGAATTCACTGGGGGTGGGGGGGAGGAGTAATGGCGGGGAATTGGATGAGAAGAGACAAAAAAAAGGACTTTTCACCCAAATTCGCACTGCATTTATTTCAAGGGGCCTTACCAGTGCCAGCAGTGAAGATGTCTTGTGTACATATCCTTTAACACCATGGCAGGAACAGAATGCTGGCAATCTCCTGTGCTTTGCAGGGAGAATATGGTGTCTGTCAGAAGTCAGTCATTGGGAAAGCCTCCAGCATTTACAGTGTTACTGCTATGGCTGCCTGCACAGACAAGGGCTTAAAGGAAGCTTTAAAAGGATATCCTTATACTTGTCAATGCCCCCTAAAACTACAATGCCCCACACTTTGGCATCCTGTAAAGTGGGCAGCAAAACAAGAGGACACTTTTGGACTAATGATCTCAGGGACCACCTCCAACCATAGGAGTACACTCTCCTCTCCCCCCAAACACAAACAAGACTTTCATCTGTTGAAACTCAGCTCCTTGTTTGGTTTCATCAGTGACCAAGAACAGGGCCTTTTTGGTTATGGCTTTGGAGCCGGGGAATGTCCTTCCTCAAGAGGTGTGGAAATAAATGATAAATGGTTCTGAATGTGTAAATAAAAAATCACAGCAGGAAGTAAGCTACTATATGAGGAAGTGCACTTTGGAAGAACATTTGCTGGGAATTTTTTTTTCTTTTTCTTTTAAATGACGGACCATTGCACTTGCAGGGAGAAATAGGACAATTCAAAATTCTGTCCTCATTTTGTGTAGCATGTAAAACGGCTCCTTACCTGAAGCAGTAACGGCAAGAATGAGAAGGCCTAACCAGATGACATGTCTTTCCCTCTATGCAAGAAGTTGATATTTTACTTTTAAAAATGGATTTAATAGTTGCCAGTAAGTATGTATTTACTCTTCTACACATATATTTGATTCACTATATGAATATTTACATTCAATATTTTATTTTCACTATTTCCTATCTTGCCAAGCATTGGATGTCCCTTAGCATTTTGAAGGAAAGGGATATCAATTTGCACTGTTAATGCCAGTTTAAACAGTCTGAGTGCCAGAATTAATGTGGAACATTTTGAAAATGCCATATTATTAGGCATGCAGAACTTGAAATAAGTTTTGCCCAGTTTCCTAAAGATGTCCTTCCCCAACGTAAGAAGAAATGAACCCTGCATATGCCATTTGCTGAACTAAAAAGCCTCATATAGGAGATAGAGTTGTATCAGAGCATCATCAAGAGCACCAATCACCTGTGTGAGAAGCAGAATAAACTATTGTGAATAAACTATATATATATATATTCTTTAATGTTTAAATGTATACTTTGTTTTCTCTTCCAGAGAAGCCAAAGCAGCTAATATTATTAAAATTAAAACAACTGTCATCACATTAAAGTCGAAAACAAAAATAAAAAGCAATACAATATACAACACCTAATAAAATACAAAACAAAGCCTAATAAGACCATAAAATCAATGAACACTGTCTTCCACTCAGGCTACAATCCTATGCACACTTTCCTGGGAGTGAGACCCATTGAGCGTGGTAGGACTTACTTCTGATTAAGTATGCATAGAATTGGACCAGTTATGCATTCTGGTGGTGCAGTGTGCAAAGCACAACCCGCTATCTTGTGCAGCTGGGCCACCACCAGCAGTGCACATTCAGTAGCGTCACTAGGATTCGAGTCACCCGGCCTGCGCATCACCCCATGTAGGGGCAGGGCAATACCCCAGGTGGGTGTGGAGATATACCATTGGCCCCCCCACTGGTTTTTTGGCTGTACCTTTTGTTAGAACACAGATATTTCAATGTGGTTTGTTTCATTGCATTCTGCATGAAATTACGCATTGACTGATATATAACATGATGGTCTTATTCCTCCAAACTCTGATTTTAGTGATTTTGAAAACTTGTAGAGTCTCTCACGCACACCCTGTTAACTTACTAGCACCTTATTGCAGCAGTTCTCAAACTTTTAGTACTGGGACCCACTTTTTAAAATGACAATCTGTCCAGGATCCATTGGAAGTGGTGTCATGGCCAGAAGTGACATCATCAAGCAAATTAAAATAAATAATTATAAATAATAAAATTAAATAATTACATAAGGGGGAGCCAGTCCTGTTCCACCAAGTGAATCTAATCTGAAGTAAGTCCCATAGTGGTCAATGGGACTTACTCTCAGGAAAGTGTGGGTAGGCTTGCAGCCTGTGAACCCGATCCTATGCACATCTACTCTGAAGTAAGTCCCATAGTGGTCAATGGAGCTTACTCTGTAGTCTACCTCAATAACAACCCCCCAAAAAGAATCAGTGAGATTTCCAGCCCTCCCAGTGCCCAGTTTAAAGTTCTTCTATTTCAGGCACATCAATACAAAGACCCTCCTGGCTTCACAAGTGCAAAATAGAAAACTTTCCCCTTATCATTCAAGCCTCTTTTCTGTTCTTTTTTTTTTTTTTGGGGGGGGGGGGCTGGCTTCTGTTGCACTCCAGCTCCATTAGATCAGGACACTTCTGTGTCCTCACATTCCCCTTTGCCTGGCCTGACCACCAGCCAAGGCACGTTTGCCTACTCGCGAGGAAATGCAACTGTGAGGCTGCTTTGCTTTCCATAAGGCTCCATAGACTGAGAGGGAGGCAACTGGGAGGGAGGAACCTCCTTCTCCGCTGTTTTTGGGGGCTGCACTCATTGGATGAGGACCATTCTGATGTCCATGAAACCTCTCAGCCTGCCTCCACTAAGGCAGGTCTGCCTACTTGTGAGTAAATGCGACCACATGGCTTCGTTTCAGGCTCAGATTTGCGGCTGGGAGGGGGGAGCTTCTCAGGTGTTTTGGGGGGCTGCATTCATTGGCTCGGGACCATTCTGGTGTCTTTGGATTCCTCTCAGCCTGCCCTTTCCGACAGACTATGGCAAGTACGCCTACTTGTGAGTAAAGGGAGTAATGGGTGGGAAGGGGGCGATTATTGGAGGCAGCTGCTCTCCCCAATATCTTGTGTCTCTTTCCTGGCTTCAATCTACCTACCCAGGTCAATTTGGACTTTCACCAGCTGGTGCATATCCAAATAGACCCATTGGGGCAGCGGAAGCTTGCCCATTGGTATGGGAACAAATATTTCATGGGTTCTCAAACTTCTTGGGAGTCAAACTCCCAAGGTAAATCCTTGCGGGGGAGGGAGGAATGCAGCGACACAATCCCCAGGATTGCACTGCCGTCAGGAGTGCCAGGGCTTTCCTTTACTCACAGGAAGGAGCAGCAGCATCCCAGGGGTGCAGGGAGCCCTGTGGATGCCTCCACAGGGCTCCCCAAGACACGGAGAATGAAAGAATAACAATTGCGACCCACTTTCGGTTTGCGATTGTGATAGTTTTTCATTCTCGGCACCTTGGAAAGCCCTGCTGCTCCTTATTGTGTGGATGGGGAACATGTTGCTGCATTCCCTCCTTCCTGTTTCTTAAAGGGGTGGAGGCAGAGGTCCACAGGCTGGGGCGTCGCAACACCCCAGTTTGAGAACCCCCGAAATATTCCCTTCAGAGTTCTCAGGGATCCAAAATTTCCCCGCCAGTTGCATTGCACACCCCATTGGCGTGGCTGCATCAGTGAGGAAAGATTTAGGTTGGGTCAGGCTATCAGACCCTTAGGTCTATTGAGCTAGCATTATCAACACTGAACGATAGATGCTCTTTAAGGTTTTAGATCTCTCCCAGGGAGTGGTGTAGCCAGAGGAGGTACAAAGCATAAGGCTTTGCAGGGAGCCTCACTGCAGCGTGCAAGTGATCCCTCTCCCTCCCTTTTGGAACCATTTCAAGCAGGGGAAGCAAAAACAGACGTATGGCTGCAAAGCGGAGGGGGAGGTGCAGCTTGCATGCTGAGGTGAAGCTCCCTACAGAACTTAGTGCTTTTCACCCCCCTCTAGCTATGCCACCGCTCCCAGGCCTACCTGGAGATATCAGGAATTGAACTTGCAACTGTCCATATACAGAGCAAGTGCTTTACCACTGAGCTGCGGCCCTTTACCCAAGCAGTCAACAACTCAAGTGAAAACTAGGATATCGCCCCACTGCAGCCGCAAGGCAAAAAAACAGAAGGCACGCCAACCAATAACGAAGCCTGTCTCTAAAAAGCCAGATCTAAAAACCAACCCGCCTGCTTCTCTTTCCCATGTTCCCCACATAGAGATGATGAGGTCTATTGATGAGAGGACCACACAGTCCTGAGTGCTGGTGTGAGAGTTTTCACCCTTACAAAGGTGTGGAGGGTTCACGTACAACTTTGTATTCACATTTTCTTCTGTTGAGAAAAAGGAGTTTATGTCAGGATATGGTCTTGGTACACACTTAATCAGGACATTTCTGCAATTAGCAACAATAACAAAAATAGCTATATGGGATATGCTTTATTTTTCCTGGCAAGCTAGAATTTCCAAAGGAACTATTTGACAATCTGAAAAAAAAAGCATCTTTACTCTCCATTTTGCACAGGTCTTTCCTGAATACCCCATAAACTAGAGCAGTCAGTAATATTTTCCACCTCCACCAGCTCAAGAAGAAAATAACTAGTTGCCTAATGAATGCAATAAAATAATATCTCTTTTTCGATGGGATTATTTCTGGACATTGTGTGAATTACTTCATTTATCCGCTTGGTTGACTTATTTATTTTTATTTCTAGAATGCTGAATCTGTAGCCTGACTTGAAAGCCGGGCCCTAAATCTCTGAAACCTGGTGCTGGTTCTCTGAAAAGCCCAGAATTGGCCAATATCACTCGTAAGGTCTGTGAAATGCAATTCACTTGGGGAAACCTCAATTCATTGCAAGGGATCTTTGCCAACATAAATGCATTGAGGAAGGACATGGCCATGGATCCCATATATAGAACAAGAAGGCATTAACTGAAGACTTGTGCAAATATTAACCTTTTTGCCACATTTACTACTGGTAAACTACCTTTATCTAGCTGCCAGGCTTATAGTGAGAGAAATGAGAAGTCTGTTTACTCCAGTATTTGACACAGAGGCTCTCCAGTCTTACAGGCAGAAATCTTTTTGGGTGCCCCTATCTAGGATCTCTTTACTGGAGAGACTGGGGAGTGTTCTTTGCCATGGACCCTCCGCTAGATGCAACACCAAAGGCTCAGAGTGACTATCAAAACAGTGGCAGACATAAGATTCAACAAGCATGTCAGAAGGATTCTATTCTAGCCAATGGCATTGCTAGGGAGTGTGGGGGGGGGGTGCAGCCTGCACCAGGTGATGTGCACAGAGGGGGTGACATGCACTGGTGACCGAAACTGCTAAAATCACAGTATGTAGGAATAATATAACCATGTTATAAACCATTTGATATGAAATTTACAGCAGAATGCAATGAAAACATAAAACCAGAAAACAAAAATGCAACTGTCTTATATATAACTAAAAATACATTTCCTTAATTCAAAACGGACCAATGAGACTGATAGTTCGAAGAACCAATGAGATGCTGTTATGACACAGCATGGAACCAATCAGGTGTTAGTAAGGTGCTACCCGGTGGGGGGGGGGGTGACACCACTAGTGATCAAAATAGCTAAAATTGTGGTTTGTAGGAATAATACAGAGCACACTGGCATGATCAAATAATACCATCATGTTATATACCATTTGATGCCTAATTTTCAGCAGAATGCAATGAAACAAACTGCTTTGAAATACCTCTATTCTATCAAAAAATATGGCCAAAATACCAGTGGGGGCAGTGCAATGTACATCACCACGCCCACCACCAGGGTTGTTGCCCTGCCCAGTGCATGGAAGGGTGTCCATCATGGGGCCTCCCGCACTGGGTGACACAAACCCTAGTGACGCCACTGAATCTAACCTATCTTGTCCTGTGTGTAGGGAGTCTTTTTGGTGTAACAAATATGTAACAGCAGATTTTTGAAAGCAGAAACAGCTTTGAAAACGTATCATGGAGAAGTGGCCCAGCCATGGATGTGCTTAATCTTTTTTCATGCACCCACTGTTTTTCCACTGCTATACCTCACCAGCACCAAACTGCTTCCCCAGTTCCAGCTGTCATTTTGCAAGGGCATACAAGTCACTAAAACACCACTATGACCTTCAAAGAGAAACTAGGAGAGAGAGAAGAGTTGCACTGGAAAATCAGCAGGCAGCACCAGGGCTTTCTTACATGCATCTGCTGGTCATATCAGGAAATACTGAGAAGGATCAGCCTTTCACAGTATGTCATCAGTATGACAGATTTTTTTTGGATTTTTTTATTATTTTCCAAAATAAAAACAAACAAGAAATATAAACAAACACATAACAAACACAAACTCAATACACAACACATATACACCAAAAAAAAAAAAAACACACCGTTGGAGGGTGCAGGCAATCATATATCAATATATCTAATCAATCAATACATATCTTCTAATCTTGTTCTTCTAGCTTAGCGTCTTAATATCATTTATCTATCATATCATATCTTATATAATATATCATGTATAAATATATTCATCTAAATGCCCTATCTTATACATCTACAACTCCATTTTCAACCACGTATAAAATGATCTCCATTGCTCTATCTGTGTCGGTTTACGCTGTTGATCCAAAGTCACTGTAAGCCTATCAATTTCCGCCACATTCATTATTTTCCCTATTAATTCATCTTTCGTTGGAATTTTAATAACTTTCCAGTATCTAGCATATAAAATCCTTACAGCAGTTAATATCATAATAACTAAATACACATCATTTTCTTTATAATATCTAAGATAATATTAAGCAACTTTTGCAATTAGAGGAAGACTTTCTTTCATTTTTGAGGTGAATTTAAGCCATTTATGTTGACAGAGTAAATACTCCATCCTCCCTTAACCATCATGTTTCTTTTTACTATTCACCTTCTCTTTTTGTCTTCTTATTGTTGCTTTCAGTGAGTGGCTCCTTGCTCCTCTAGTTTCTTCCTTTTTTTGAGACATACAAAATTATGCAGGGGATGGACAGAGTGGATAGGGAGATGCTCTTTACACTCTCACATAATACCAGAACCAGGGGACATCCACTAAAATTGAGTGTTGGGCGGGTTAGGACAGGCAAAAGAAAATATTTCTTTACTCAGCATGTGGTCGGTCTGTGGAACTCCTTGCCACAGGATGTGGTGATGGCGTCTAGCCTAGATGCCTTTAAAAGGGGATTGGACAAGTTTCTGGAGGAAAAATCCATTATGGGGTACAAGCCATGATGTGTATGCGCAACCTCCTGATTTTAGAAATGGGTTATGTCAGAATGCCAGGTGCAAGGGAGGGCACTAGGATGAGGTCTCTTGTTATCTGGTGTGCTCCCTGGGGCATTTGGTGGGCCACTGTGAGATACAGGAAGCTGGACTAGATGGGCCTATGGCCTGATCCAGTGGGGCTGTTCTTATGTTCTTATGTTCCTTCTCTGATTCCTCAATTGTCTCTGAATCATCTGATTTCTTTTCTTCCAGCTCCATTTCCACACTTTCTAGTTCTTTTCTTCTAAATTCCTCTTCCTCATTTTCTTCATTTCTTGTCTCACCTTTCATCACTGTACTCAAAAAATTTTCTCCTTTCATTGTTGAATTTATATTATATCTCTGTGACTGGAATTGAAAAAACATACTTTCCAGGAGAAGCCATCTATATGGTATTTGCTTTCCTCTTAAAAATTTTGCTAGCTCGTCATATTCTTTTCTCTTCTTTCTCACTCTCCATGGGACATGTCTCAGAATTTTCACTTTGCTACCCTCCACCACCCATTCCTTTTCCTGTGATATCTTCAATATTTTATCTCTGTAAAAAGTTCTGATGAATTTCACATGGATTTCTTTTGGTAGTTCTTGTTTTCTTAGATAAAAAGTGCCCACTCTTCTTGCTGAATCCAGATCCATGAGTATCTCCTCTGTTGGCGTGTCGATCCACTCTGATATTAAATCACCAATCACAAGTCGTGTATCTTGCCCTTTCTGTTCTGGTACATTTTGTATTCTCACCACTCGAGCTGCACTCTCCATCTGAATTTCCATTAAAGTTGCCTCTCCATCACATTGGTTTTGTTCTATCTCCAATATTCTAGATTGATCTTTTGTTGTCTTTATTTCTAATTTTTCTAATCTTTTGTATATTCCCATCTGCTTGGTTTTTAATGGCTTTCAGTTGCACACTAAGATCATTTAGTTGTGTAGTTAAAACATCCAGACTAGCTTGAACCTGCAAAAATTTATTTGTGTGCTGCTGTCCCATCATCACTAATTTTTCTATATTGTCTTGTAATGTCTGCTTCCAAACTTTCCCTTTTGGTTCCTCTTGTGTTAGTTTTTCCAAGCTTGAATCCAGGGTGGGAGAGCCCCTAACTTTTGCTTCTTTTCCTGTCATCCTTTTTCTTCCTTCTTATATCTTCTTTCCTGTAAAACTCAAATATCTGTTATCACATATATCAGTTACCCATATATCACATCACATCATCAAAAAAAAAAAATCAACTATTCACCCATAAAAATCAACACAGGGAAATTTTAAATCAAATAAACCTTTGCCTTGCAATGTTGCCTTGCACTAGATGTCCTCAGAGTATCGTTCTCCTTACTTCACTTGTCAAGTCCTGTTCTTATCCTTGCAATGTCTTTTTAAATCCACTAGATGTCCACAATGTTCTATTCTTCTTATTCTGTTATCTTGGTTCTATTGCTTACATTTGTTGCTATATCAACCGCATTCCCTTGCAGGAGATAGTCTGAGGAATTCAAAGCAATGAAACCGCTTTTGCAAAACAAAGAAATGCAGATCCCCAGCCCTCTCCACAGGCACTCCAAGATCTCCACAGGAGAACGAAACTGAACATTTCAAAGCAAAGTTTATATTCCAAAATGATTAATTTGTAATCCAATGAGTTTTAGATTTGTAAAGATAGAGTTATACTCTTATATTTCCATAAGGAGCTTGGCCAGTCTCCTTCAAAGCTTCTTCTCACACAAGCAAACAAATGAGCGGAGAAAGCCTCCCCCCTCTTCCTCTTTCCAGAGCGGGAAAACTTGCCCCTCCTTCTTCTTCCCTCAGGCAAAGGCTTAATCAGGCATTCAATTAATCAATCAATGCTAGACACACACAGCAGAATAACACTCACTTAATTCTTTCAATGTCCTTCCCTGCTTGGGGCCTTCAGCTTAGTTTCAACATGAATCCTCACCAACACCAACATTGATGGCTGGGTTCCCTTGGAGAAAAAACAGCCCCTGACTGGACCCTTCCTTTCCGAAACCATATACCATCTGTAGGATCGAATCTCTCCTGATCACAGATCCTTGGATCTCATCAGACCCACAATTTTTTGGCAGGAAATAGCATGCTTTCCCAAGAGCTTTCAAGAGCTCAGAAAAGCATGGCCATTCAGTTGCCTCTGGCCCTGCCTCCTCCCACAGTATGACAGATTTGATGCTTCAACAATCAACATTACCTTGTCGCTTAAAAATATATCGGCAGTTAGGTGCTCCATCAGTAAGAAATACTTTTATCCTATACCCTAGTCTTCACATTTTTATACACTCCATGCAACATCACAGGGGATCAGAGTACATACCATGTTGTTTCATGAGAAATTTTCAAATGAATATCAGAGATTAAAAAATTCCATGAAAAGCACTGCTAAGAAAATATCAGCACAGAAACTGCCGGTCCTATTTTTCAGTCTCAATTAGAATTTAAAAAATTTATTTTTCTCTCCCATCCAATATGAACTTTGTGCATTTAGATAATCAGATAGGGCCTTTTTCACTTATCTTCCTTGGCTGAAGTGAAGTTGGTTTTCATAAGGAACAGGGTCTTTTCTGTGGGTGCACCACACTTGTGGAATGCTCTCCCCCTTCAGACTAGCACTGCTAGTTCCCTTTTGGACTCCAGAAAAGTGCACAGTTACGGTAAGTTGCCGTTTTTTCATCAGGTAACTTGGGCATTTAGGGCTCAATCCTATCTTGCACTGGAACAGGCAAGTCAGGAGGCTTGTGCTGTATCCAGCTCAAGATAGGGCTGCAAAGTGGCTCAGCCAAAGGTAAGGGGAAACTCTTCCTCTTCCCCCTGGGTAAACCTCTGCAGCCCCTATGGGTATCTTTGGACTTACGCCACCTCCTGAGATGGCACAAGTCCTAGGAGAACGGAGCAGCTTGGAGCTGCTCTGCACTGCTCGGGAACGGAGTTGGAATCCAGCATACCAGCCAGATTCCAGCGCTGCCTCCTGCTCCCCTCCTGTCTGCCCCCAGGACCGCCTTCCCCGCTCCAGAATGCCTCCCTCCCGCCTACTTCAGAGCCTTGCTTTGGTTGAGCTCTGCCAACGCAAGACTCACCCCACAGGCCACCATGGAGGCTGAATTCAGCTTCCGTGTGCCAGCACACCTCTGTGCGCTGGCGCAGCTTGCTCCCAAGGAGGCGCAAACGTGCTTTATGGCACATATTTATGGATTGAACTGTTAGTGTTCTTTTGTGTCAGTGTGTTTTTAGTGTGTCACAGTGCGTGTTTAGAGATTAGTGCTTAATAGTACCGGGGCTGACTTCAGCCTTTTGGGGGTTCAAAGAAAGAGACCTCTGGTGGAGCTCTCTTCCCCCCCCTCCGCACGAACACAGCTGAAATACCATTTACAATTCAAGTTGCTCCAATTTTTTAGAAAAAGATACCATTTTAGAAAGCATAGAAAAGATCAAGGTGTTGCAGAAACTGCCCTACAAGAAAAACTAATACACTTGCAAGCATTTTAGTCAAAAGAAAGGGCATATGTGCCATCAATAAAACACCACACCAAAAGAATCTCAATGCAGTTATCAGTACAATCACATCCAGATTACTTTTTTTTTTGTAGAGTTTTCCATTGTTTATATGGACCAAGAAAGATATGAATGAATGGAAAGAACAAAAACCCCAGAAAAATAGTGCAAATGTAATACTCTGTAAGCAATTCAGCAATTAGAAAATGAAATGATGGAGAATTTCTAATACTTCAGTTCCATTTTGGAAACAAGACCAAATCATTTGGAACTTCATAATCTGGAGAAAAATTCAGACGTGAAGAAATTTGGAATTGTCCCTAACTCCCAACTCCCAACTCCTCCAACTTATATACTTTAAACCATCCCTTTATTTTAATTCAAACTAGGTTTGGCAGAATGCAAGTGTTAAGGTAAAAGGTCTATAATGCCAACACATCTAAAAGAAACACTCTGATTATTGGTTTCCTTCAGGCCATACATTTTTAACAAGCAAAGCTGATTACTGCCCTTGGAAATACAGTTTGGTGCCTGCAATACACATGCTAAACTTTAACACATTCCCAAGGCAGTAATGAACAAAGCAGCCCTTCCTTTCAGGAAAATCCTGGACTTCGTTCCCTAGGTCCCTGAACAGTATAGAATTGAGAAGAAAAACAGGAAACACATGTGCAAACCAGATAGAACTGACCAAGATTAACTGTTTAAGAAGCCCGGCCAGAAGCTTTAAATGAGCAATCACAGCTATCTATTTTCTGTCTGGAGGGCAGGGGAGAGGACAGTATTTGACTAAAAAATGTTTAACCTCCTCAGTTCCAAATACACTTACCTAGAAGACTGAATGGCTATAGACAAGCATATACAACAACAGTGGTCTGGATATGCAGTGCTCTCTTTTATATCTAAAATATGCATTTGAAGTGACGTTTAAGTACAACACTTAAAGACCAGGTACCACCAAAAGTGTTTTCATATTAACTGGAAGAGAGCTTTTTCAAATGGGCATTTTTAGTTCTAAAAAATGTGCATTTTGGAGTGCAATTAACAAAAATACCAAAACTTTCCATGGAACGACATTTTATTGTAGAACTGAAAAGGGGAAGGAAAAATTTCAGTCCTGGTGGATGGTCGGATGGCGGGGAGAAAATTTTCAATAATAGTCAAAGGATATATTCAAGATTGAATCACAAACAACAGTGAATTTAAGAGCATTCGCTGCAGCAATTCTTTATACCTCAGTGATAACCAGAGTAAGAGATGCCTTTTGCGAAAAATCACCTGGTCTGAAATACAGGGGAGAACTGGGAGGATGCTGCTACTCCAAATGCCCTAAATTAACATAAGAACATTAGAAGAGCCCCATTGGATCAGGCCAAAGGCCCATCTAGTCCAGCTTCCTGAATCTAAAGGTGGCCCAGGGAGCCCTAGATGCCTCCGGGAGCACACAAGACAACAAGAGACCTGCATCCTGGTGCCATCCCCTTGCATCTGGCATTCTGAGGTAGCCTACTTCTAAAACCAGGAGGTTGCACATAGCCGTTATGGTTTGTCGTCTGTGATGGACTTTTTCTCCAGAAATCTATCCAATCCCCTTTTAAAGGTATCTAGGTCTGATGCCATCATCACATCTTGTGGTAAGGAGTTCCACAGACTAATTACTTGCTGGGTAAATTTCTTTTCTTTTCTGTTCTAATTCTCCCAGTACCCAATTCTAGTGGATTTGTTCTGGTGTTGTGTGAGAGGGAAAAGATTATCCCCCTATCCGTTCTATCCATCCCCTGCATAGATTTTGTACGTCTCAATTGTATGTCTCAAATGGTGCCTGTGTCCCATGTACCTTACTGCCATGTGAATCACAGGCTCAGGGCCAGAAAAGCAACAAGGTGAAAGCAGCAACTTGATTCTCATGGGAATCAGAGAGTGTGCTGTCGTCGAATTCCAGTGATCAAGGATCAAGAGGGAGAAAATACCAATTGCAAGAATAAGACACTTAAAAACAGTGCTGCTGTTCCACCTCCTTTCTCCCTACTCACTACACTTTCCCCATTTGTTGTTTTGTCATGACTCAAGAAGCAAGAGAAGAGAAGCTGCTGAGTTTAGGCTACTGGAAGCCAAAACTATGAGATCTTGCTGGGCTGATTCCAATGCAATGTCCCAAGGCAATGTCCCCTCCTGCGTCAGTATTCCAAGCAGAGGCAAGGGCCAGTTGCTTCAGACTGAGTAACATTCTTGATGGGTAGTAGGAGCAATAAAACAAGAGGCCCAATTATAATTAGCTGAGTAATTACTGAGAATTGAAACCTCTGGAAAATCAGTTCACCTTGGGGTGGGAGCTTGCCAAGTCTTTGCATAAAGGATTTGGCACACACCCGCAGTCATCATTTCCTCTGTGTCAAGTACCCTCCATAAGAGGCACACATACAGAGAAACTTTGGGTAATGGTTGGCTTGGCAAAGAGGGATTTTTGGACGAATAAAAATTCCCAAGGTCTCTGTTTATTTATATAGTTCTTGGATAACTCTGCTTTCAAAAGCCTGTGGGCCAGCTGCTGAGACAGCGTTCCAGCTAATATATTCCCAGTGCAATCACGACATTTTGCTTTTTTCCCATCATGATATCCCCAAAGCTGTTTTTGGTTAAATCTCATGACTGGAATAGAGGAAAATTCACATTAAAGGAACTCACAATGCCACAATCTTCTTCCTTCTTTTTTTTAATTTTAGCTTTATAAAACCAGACTTCTCTCAATGGAAATGTGTCTGCTTTTCTGTGGCTCTGATTATTTCAATACAGCGAGAAGGAAAGGAAATGTGCCTTCTCCAAACACAATTTTCTCAATCAACCCAATGTCACTTTGGTGGTTCTGGTGGATGGGTCTTCAGCTGGAGACTGCCAGGCAAACACAACCCTGTGGATTTTAGTGGACCAATGTCAGCAGCTTTTGATACTGCACAACAAAACATTTGTGCTATAGGCCTTCGTAGAAGAACCTGTGTTGTAAGTGCTAAGATAGTATTTATCATTTTCTCCCTGGCTTTCAAGGAAAGAGTAATTGAATTATTGCACTTAAGCTCCTTAGGAATTCTTGCAATGGTTCCATATTCAGAAACACTGTACCTCTCAATGGCATGCCCTCAGCTCCTGCTTCTGCACAACCTAGAGGCAACTGGAGAGCAACTGGACTTGATGGACCTGTAGCCTGATCCAGTACGACTTTTCTTATATTCTTCTGTCTTAAGATCTTCTCTAAATCTTTTTTTGGTTTACTTGCAAGTGGTCGTTTATTGGTGAATTTGGACATGGTTTCACAGGGTCAGTGAATAACTAACAGAACTGTATGTCATAAGATTTAACTGAGGGTACATACATCAAGGTGGGAGATTTAAGGGTTTTAGAAAAACCTATCTACAAACTGTGAAGTCAATACTTTAAAACCTCTCTTTGTGAGAGATGGTTTCAAGAGTCAAGCTGACTGAAATGCCTATTGAATGATTTGGGCCTACATGTGTAATCATTTTAATGTACACAGCATATGAAGGAGAATATCTTTGCCCCTCTTTTAATCCTTTAACCCACCATGATTCTAATCAGACAGAAGAGCTAGTTCGATGGGTAAAGCTCTTGCATAAGGATCCAAAAAGCTGTGTGCAGACCGTTGCTGGAACATCGAAAGATTTCCACATTATCGTCAGCGTCCACAAGGCTTGGCATTCTCTCCACTGCTGTTCATCACAGTGATGGATGTCATCACCCGTGAACTGCAAAAACTGTTGCCATGGATGCTCCTCTACACACATAATGTTCTCCTTGCATCCAACAACAAGGCAGACCTCGAGCAGCAGGTGCAAGCTTGGGGCGATCGTCTCACATTGTCTGGCCTCTGCCTCAACATCAAGAAGACAGAGTACATGATGACGGACCCCGGCAAGCCCAGGACAATCCACATAAATGGTATCGACCTACCACGTGCAGAAATGTTCCAGTACCTTGGCTCGATGATCACAGCTGATGGCAGATTGAGTCACGAGACCACCACGTGAGTAAACACAACCTGGATAAAGTGGCATACGATGACCGGTGTCCTCAGCCACAAGAAAATCGGTAACTATCTTAGATCTATTGGACAGTCATCCGGCCGGTCATACTCTATGGAGATGAATGTTCGCTGGCACTGAAAGAAACTGAATGCTGTCTTAGCATGCGCTGGATTAGTGGTATTACTCACTTTGACCGCGTTCCCAACAAAAACATCCGGCAACGATACAGTGTTGCTCCAACTGCCAACAAGATGAGAGAAGATTGGCTTCAATGGTAAGGCCACATTCTGCATGCCAATGACCATAACCCCTGCTAATTGGGTAAGAGGCACTTTTTCAAGTGGGTGCTCCTCTTTTTTTAGCAGGGGGAGAGTAACTGGCCCACCTCACCCCAGCAGTGTCTGTTCTGGTGGCTGTCTGCTGGTATTCTTTCGCATCTTTTTAGATTGTGAGCCCTTTTGGGACAGGGAGCCATTTAGTTATTTGATTTTTCTCTGTAAACCGCTTTGTGAACTTTTAGTTGAAAAGCGGTATATATAATAATAATAATAATAATAATAATAATAATAATAATAATAATAATAATAATAATAATATGCTGGCGCAGAAGGGTCTTCAGTTGGAGGTCAACCGCAAACAGCCAATGGGTCAACCGATGCAGCACAGGCTTGACACGTTGCATTGCAACATGAAAATCACCGACCTACAGCCAGACCAAACCTGCAACTGAGAGAAATAGTGACTCCAATCCAGAATAGTGGATGCTGCCACCTTACAGAACAAATGCTAAAGAAGAGGTAGAAGCCCACCACGATCCCAACCCAGACAGGGGCCCTCCTGGCTGTGATTTGTCACAGAAGAATGGTGCCAATATGAACTTTTCTCCTGTTACCAGTGGTGGGTTGGTGTCATGAATACGTACATGTTAGGCCTTGGTTAGCATGTGGAGCCTGAACCAAACTAAGTCAGTAACAGAGAAATTGCTAGCAGTTCCTAGCTGCAAGAATGTGAGTAAACAAACACAAAGATTGTTGTCTCTCCTCTGCTGGCCAGAAAGGACAG
Organism: Tiliqua scincoides; assembly: GCF_035046505.1. Lineage (NCBI taxonomy): Eukaryota > Metazoa > Chordata > Lepidosauria > Squamata > Scincidae > Tiliqua > Tiliqua scincoides. Next base: position 259,486,877 of record NC_089821.1, on the reverse strand, counting down.
ACAACAAGAATTACAACCCATTGGAACGTAGCACCTTTGCAGACAGAACAGCGCCTTATCAAGCTGATGAAATGCAGCTGTGGATCTCCACTTGGAAGAGGTAAGAACTAGGAGGACTAGCAACCAGACCCACTTCAAAAAGGTTCTGTCCTCAAAAGTTTCTGATTGGACAGTCTAAATAAGTATGAAGTCACCTCAGTACTATTAGCATAAGAAGTATAATAATGAGGCCCAAGGGGTGTGTCTGGGCCCTTCTTGGACAGAGGTTTTGGGTGCAACATCCTACATGCTGTGAGCTCCATTGTCCACCATGGGCATCTGGCCTCACAGGTAGCCTGGAGCTAAAAGATCTACAAGAAGCTGACCCAGGTGAGAGATAGGGATTAATAGAGATAGCCAGCTAGCTTTATTATTTTATTGCTGATATGTTTCCTAGATATTTATGCCTCTAGCATTTGCTGCCTTATGTAACTTATGTAACCTTATGTACTTAATAAACTAAAATCTATTTTACTAAGTTGTTTCATTGTCTGTTGGGGACAAAGGTTCAGAATCCTGCCTAGCTGTTCAGCAAGCTACCAAGTGCTCATTGAGGTCTAGTAACTTGAGGACTGCAGCTTTAATTGGAGAAGGAGCTCAGTGCCTGCAAGGGATAGAATTAAGCCTAGAGGGTCTCAGTGTCCCTGGACTGAGACACTGGTACATACAGGGTGGAGGCAGTACTACAGGACAGGGGGCCTTGAGGGTTTTAGGATTCGAGAACCAAGAACTCTGAGCACCCCAAACCCCCCCTAAGTTTGTGACATGGTGGCCTAGCTCTGGGATTTTGACTGAACTTTGTTCCCAAAAGTGGTTATACTTAAGGCAGAGGCAAACCTCTACAAAGATTTCAGTGGTTTGTTATTTTGGCAGTAAGGGCTGTTCTGCCTCAGCAACATTAAGCAGAACTAGCACAGGGTAGAAGACATCAACATGATGTTCAGAGATCAGTTGCTTGATTTTGAAGAGGTGGAAGGGGCTGTGGGACCGATGCCAGTCAATATACTGGATTCCCAAACCCCAAGCCTAGTGGAAGAAGCTTACAGATCTGAGTCTGTACCACCTATGACATGGAGGAGGAGAGGGCCCCGAGAGGACACTCAGGGGTGCGCCGAGCTCAACTCATGGAAGTAGAGTGACAGAGGTTCAAAGAACGTGCGTCATGGAGTGCAGAGAACCAGAGCAATCCACAGAGGCACAACATGCCAAGTTTGGCTGCCAGCAGGTCCGCTCTCAAATTTCAGCAAGAGTTGGAGTGGACGGATGAAAGTGATGCAGAAAGTGATGAGGACCCTTGGATGTTGCCTGCTGCGCAAAAACCAGCATCACGTTCCACAGTAAGAGCACAGCCTCCTTTATAACCGTCATCGGAGCCTGCTGTGGTGAACCCTGTGTTGCCGGTTTCCACACCTCCTCCACCCACTCCTGCACCAACAGCCCCGCCGCCAACGCAAGTAGCGGGGGATGGGAATGCTGCCAGAGCTTCCCCAGGAGCTGCAATGCCCTCAGCAGGAGACTGGGCTAAAATTTTTGCCATGCAACAGCGCCTCTTAGAAATGCAGGTGGAGGATCAGAGAGGACAAAGGGAGCGTCTCACAGAGCAATGGGACCGACACATGTTACCAAGGTATGTCCGTGATGGGGACGCAATGTCCTATCTTGCTATGTTGGAACAAGCATGTGAGGATGAGCAAGTCCCTAAAAGGTTATGGTTGTGTGTACTCCGGTCACAATGTGTGGGGACAGAGGTAGCGCACATACTTGCAGGACTACCTAAAGAACAAAGACACAATTACAAACTGTTTAAGTCCTTAGTCAAGGAGAATCTGGCCATAAATGAGCAAATGGCAAGGCAGAAGTTCCGCCATGCAGAAATGAAACCGGATGAAACGTATACTAATTTACAGCTGCGCTTAGAGCTTTGAGCACCTGGGCCGAGACCGCAGGAGCAGAAACTGCAGCAGAGGAGAGACAACAATCTTTGTGTTTGTTTACTCACATTCTTGCACTTAGGAACTGCTAGCAACTTCTCCCTTACTGACTTAGTTTGGTTCAGGCTCCACATGCTAACCAAGGCCTAACATGTACATATTCATGATAGTTGGTAGGGGGAATATGGAGGAGGCAAGGGGTTGAAATTTCTCCTCCTGCCACATTCTGAATTGAGGCTTCCCCCTCAAAATGTGCTATTTACAGTATAAAAATCCAGCATGCAGATTCCAAGCACTCAAGTTGTATGGTCAAGATTGGGCTGTATTGTGGATAGCCCAGTCTTGACCTGTGCTGGAACAGGCAGGCTGACTGGTCTGTGCTGTATCCAGTACAGGCTAGGAGGTGGCTGAAGAGTAACTCAGTGTAATAATAATAAACTAATAATAAACTTTATTTATATCCCGCCCTTCTCCCTAAAGGGACCCAGGGCAGCTAATATTTTCCCCCTTCCCCATGTCTGCCCCAGCCACTCCTATGGGGCTACTTGGATCTACACCAGCAAATTCACAACTGCAACTCTGAGCAACCCATGCTAGGCTTAGGATTTGTCATGGGCTGCCACAAGCAGGTACCATGCCTTCCTAGGTCCAATCCACCTCTCCAGCCAAAAATGGCCCTCCACACCCTTGTTACGCTCTCCCGCCACCCTCTCCCATCCCTGCACCAGCCTGCCCTGGCCGGCACAAACTTACCACTTTGGGCCAGTGGGAGCAGGCCAGTGTACATATTTGTGATGGCATGGCCTGCTCCTAAGTCATTACAAACATGCTTTATGGCATGTTTGCAACATGTGAGTTCTGACACAGAGGGCCTGTGCCGGCACAAAGTAAGGTAGGATTGTGTCTTTAGTTTGGATTTTCCTTTCCATGTCTGAGGTGGAGGAATCATTCCAAAACACTGAAGAGGGTGGCAGCAATGCACACTTGATTCTATTCCAGAACCAGCTTTTGTAACTTGCTCCAGGTGAGGAAATAGGAAACCAACTCGGACAGCAACAAGTTGTCTCTTTACTCAAAACTCTTTCTCACAGTTTCTGATGCCTTCTTTTCTCCATTCCCTGCTCCTTCTCATTCTCCCTTCCTTCCCAACAGGGCCCTCCAGAGGCAAATGTCTGAAAAATAACCAAGAAAGGAACCACAGCTATAAGGATACAACACCAGGCCTGCTGGCTTTCCAGCTCCAGTTCTCATGTATCACAAAACTAACCGCTATGCCACTGTTGGAACCCATGTCACCATTCTATGAGTGATGAAACTTTAATATTGACTAAATTTCAATTTGTTGATGTAAATGTGTAGGCAAACCATAACTGTGTCATTCAGAAGTACTGGTTCATGTGAGGGGATCAAGTGCTTGCTTATTTGTACCTTTGTTTTGTTTAAAATATGTTTAAAACGGGGCTTACAACCATCCAAATAAAACAAAACACCACTGTCCTGCCACACACGCCCATGCACACAAATGAATTGGCAGCAACCATCAACATCAGAACAGTAGATTTTTTTTTTTTAAGAGTAAATATCACTTTGCTGAAAGCAGGAGATGACTCATTAAAAGCTCTGGAGAAAAGACCTTAGTCATCTAAGACGGGGTGTCCAAACCCCGGCCCGAGGGCAATTTGCGGCCCTTGGAGACCCCCAGCCTGGCCTGCAGGGAGCCCCCAGTCTCCAATGAGCCTCTGGAAGACTTGCTGAAGCCTGCGTTCGCCCAACACGACTAACCAAGACTAACTAATTCTCAGCACAAGGGCCAACTGTTTGATCTCTCGTCCAAGCTGCAAGCTCAGAGCTCCATCCACTGCTTGCTGTTTCACATATGTGAAGCAGCAGCAAAGGAAAGACCAGCCTTGCTTTGCGCAAGGTCTTTTATAGGCCTTGAGCTATTGCAAGGCCTTCATTCATTCATATAAGTTCCATCTCTAAAATATTCATTTATGTAAATTTACGTAGAATTATTCAAATTTTAAATGTAAATTAATTCTTTTTTCCCCTGGCCCCCAACACTTTGTCAGAGAGATGATGTGGCCCTCCTGCCAAAATTTTGGACGCCCCTGATTTAAGATAATGGTGCGGGTGCTTGAGATGGGGATTGCACAGATGTGGTGCCACCACTAAAAAGACACTCCCCCTAGTTGCAACCCACCCTGACTCTGAAGGTAGATGCACCCACAGGAAGCTCTCTGAAGCAGTTATTAAAGATTGGGCAGTTTCATATGGAAGAAGGTGACCTTTTACAGCTGTCTATGAAGAGTACAGGCTGATGTTTTGACATCAGCAAAGCTACGATTTCATTCCTGCCCCTGTTTAATATTAAGAGTGTTCATGCTTTATTGGTATGGAAAAACAGGCGCACAAGATGTGAGGTGACTTGCCCACATTCACAGGGGAGATGTATGCCAGGGTTGTGGGAAGACAGTGTAGTTCCTTACTTCCTGCTTTATATGTTTTCTTTTATTAGATTGCAGGGCAAGTCATAAGACCACAACACATAAAAATGCACTGGCAATATATTTTAATGAAAAATATGGAAAAAATGAGATCTGAACCAAACAATGATTCAATCTTTTGTGATGACTTATGGCAGTTACATGCACAATGAAAACTCACAGGGCTTGTGCATATGGTAATAATAACTAGAACATATCACACAACCCAAAATATCTTTCATACTGCTGTACTATAATCCGTCACACAGCATACCGGCATAAACATCAACTGTAATTTAATTATGCCCAGGCCAAGTTTAAGTCAACCCGTATTTCTAAGGGTTGAAAAAAAAAGTACAACTGTTAAATCCATCCATCACAATAATTTGAAAGTTACGAGTATTCCTCTCTCCTTAATGACGTTTATTTAGCTAAGTGCAGGTGGTGTCAGTCAACACAGTGTCACACCAACCATGAAAAAGGCTCTGTACCACAAATTCTAAGGCTCTGTTCCCAGTGTCACTGAAGCCAGATCAAGAAGCCATTAAAAAACAAAAAACATACACAATAAATGTCCTTTTTTAAATGTAATGACCAGACATTTGTGCAGCAGTTTCTCTTGCGATGAAACAATCTTGTGCCCAAGAATGACACACCATACCACAGATAGTAGTAGTGAAAGCTAAAATTCTCCTTCTACATGCCATCTAACAAAGTAATATAAAAGGTAAAAAGGGCAAAGTTTCATGGATGCTCATAAATAATGCTTAAAGGATCTCAGATGTCTGGGAGTACATGATCCCAGCGTGCTGTAGAGCTCATATATGAGCCACTGTCCCTGGAGTGAGCTAGGAATGCATCATAGATTCTCCACATCTGAATTTTTCTCCAAATTTTGGAATACCAAGATCTGGACTTTTCTGGTGTTCAGCTTTAGGAAGTCCTCAATATTCCATTGTTTTTTCCTGAATTTTGCACAGCATGCCATTTTCCATAGAACCCTCTATTCATCCTTTTGCTAGATCAGCATTACCAATGCAAACCTACAAATTGATAAAAAAATTGCAAAAAAAATTGCAAAAATAAAAAATCCTGCTCTTACCATCCAGTCCTACCCAGGCCTTTCAGTACATCCTGGGCTGACAGAGTGAAAATTGGCCTCACAAAACAAGCAAACATGATGTGGTTATAAATACAGTTATATCAAGATCCTTTCTGCTTTTTGTTTCACCAGTGTTTTTGCAAGTTTTTTTAAGGGTACAATCCTAACTATGAGTTAGGCTGGCACCACCCTAGGAGGGTCACAAATGTGTCGTAAAGCACATTTGCGCCTCTTCTGGAGCAAGCTGTGCCAGCACACAGAGGTGTGCTGGCACACGGAGGCTGCATCTAGCCTCCGTGGCGGCTTGCAGGGCAAGCCTTGTGTTGGCCGAGCTCAGCCGACACAAGGCTCTGGGGTGGGTGGGGAGGAGACGGGGAAGTGGCGGGAGGGAGGAGTTCTGGGGCAGGGGAGGGCAGTCCCAGGGGTGGGCGGGCAGGAAGCAGGAGGTGGAGCCGGGATCCAGCTGTTATGACAGATTCCAGCCCCCCTTCCCAAGCAGTGTGGAGCAGCTCCAAGCCACTCTTCTCTCCTCAGACTTGTGGCACCTCAGGAGGTGGTGCAGGTCTGAGTCAACCCATAGGGGCTGCAGTGGTTTATCTGGGGGTAAGGGGAAGAGTTTCCCCTTACCTTCGGCTGAGCCACTTAGCAGCCCTATTTCGTGCTGGATACAGCGCCAAGCCTTCTGGTGTGCCTGTTCCAATGCAATATAGGATTGCACTGCACATCACAGAAGGGGGAAGTAATTGGGAAATATTTGTCACAGAATGCAATGGTTTCAGATGGTGTTCTGTTTTAGTTACTCATCTTTAAGAAGTTAGGTATTCAAACTGGACCAAATAAAACCCCAAACCAATCCTACAGTGGTTTCAGGAACAGACAAACCAACATCAAGTTGAACAAGCAGAATGCTTTGCTGCATTTTGGAAAAGTGAAAAAGACAAATATCTAGGAACAACATTTGCTGAAGATTGTAAAATGGTTGAAGAGATCAATATACGATGTATCTCCTCTATGGAGAACTCATGCAAGGAAAGCGGCCTACAGGTAGACCACAGCTGTGATACAAGGACATCTGCAAGAGGGATCTGAAGGCCTTAGGAGTGGACCTCAACAGGTGGGAAACCCTGGCCTCTGTGCGGCCCGCTTGGAGGCAGGCTGTGCAGCATGGCCTTTCCCAGTTTGAAGAGACACTTGGCCAACAGTCTGAGGCAAAGAGGCAAAGAAGGAAGGCCCCTAGCCAGGGAGACAGACCAGGGACAGACTGCACTTGCTCCCAGTGTGGAAGGGATTGTCACTCCCGAATTGGCCTTTTCAGCCACACTAGACGCTGTGCCAGAACCACCATTCAGAGCATGATACCATAGTCTTTCGAGACTGAAGGTTGCCTACAGAGAGAAGGCAAACCAAGTACTGGGACAGTTAGCTCTGCTTTTACAACATAAGGTAGTACCGATTAGTACAAAGAAGCATCTCATACAAAGTATTATCATTCGCATTTTATGTTACCAGCGTCAAACATGGACACTTACAATAAAACATAAGAGAAAGTTAGTTACTACAGAAATGAGATGTTTGAGGAAATCTGTTGGAGTAACCAGAAGGGATAAAATCAGGAATGAGAAAATCAGAGAAAGAATTGGAATAGAACCAATTCTATATTATATACAAAGAAAGCAAATCAAGTGGTTTGCTCACCTAGAGAGAATGTCTTGGGATTCTATACCATATAAGGCATATATTAAGACAGGAGAAGCGCAAAGAGTACGAGGCAGACTCAGAGGACAATGGAAAGCAAATTTCAAAGATATATTGCAACAACATCAAATAACATTGGAAGAGGCCGCTAGAAGTGCAAGAACCAGAACTTTGTATCTCCTTCGACACCCAAAGTGGTAAAACAGGAAGTTAAGAAGAAGAAGAAGAAGACAAGATTTCACTACTGTATATAAATAACATTAGGAGATACAACAGAATAGAGATGGGGTATTATATGATTAAAGAAGACTGTGAGTTCAAGAACCCATGACTATCAATATGCCATCTGTACACTTACAGTCCAGTCCAACACTATCCACAGCACTGGCACAGGGTGTTGCAAATAAGCCATAAAGTATGTTTGTGGCACCCAGGAAGTAAGCTGTTTCAGCAGGGAGGCCTGTGTCACCCCGTTGTTGCTGCAGTCACACCCCTGACCACAGGCAAGGTAAACATCGAGCAGCATAGGTGTGTGGAGAGGGTGGTGGGAGGAGGGCAGAACAGGGGGTGAGTCAGGCTTGGGAGGGTGTGTGGGACTGGCAACCGCCTCCTCTGAATCCTATCCCCAGGCTTGAAAGTTCGACATGGAGATTCTCGAGTCTGCACCTGCTAGGTAGTTGGTGCAGCTCAGAAGCCCCATTGAGCAGGCCAGGGCTTTACTCCAGGTAGGTGGACGAATATCCCCTTACTCCAAGGAGACCTCCAGCCTGCTCAAATCATATAGGCTGATGGGTTCTGAGCTGTCTGTGACAGATCAGGAGAGAGATCTTGGGGTGGTGGTCGACAGCTTGATGAAAGTGTAAGCCCAATGTGCAGTGGCAGTAAAGAAGGCCAATTCTATGCTTGGGTTCATTAGAAAAGGTATTGAGAACAAAACGGCTAGTATTATAATACTGTTGTACGAATTGATGGTAAGGCCACACCTGGAGTATTGCATCCAGTTCTGGTCACCACATCTCAAAAAGGACATAGTCAAAATGGAAAAGGTGCAAAAGAGAGCGACTAAGATGATTACTGGGCTTGGCCACCTTCCTTATGAGGAAAGGTTATGGTGTTTGGGCCTCTTCGACCTAGAAAAGAGGCTCCTGAGGGGGAACATGATTGAGACATACAAAAATATGCATGAGAAGGATAGAGTGGCTAGAGAGATGCTCTTTACACTCTCACATAACACCAGAACATCCACTAAAATTGAGTGTTCAGAGAGTTAGGACAGACAAAAGAAAATATTTCTTTACTCAGCGTGTAGTCAATCTGTGGAACTCCTTGCCACAGGATGCTGTAATGGCACCTGGCCTAGATGCCTTTAAAAAGGGATTGGACAAATTTCTGGAGGAAAAATCCATTACGGGTTACAAGCCATGATGTGTGTGTGCAACTTTCTGATTTTAGAAATGGGCTATGTCAGATGCAAGGGAAGGTACCAGGATGTAGGTCTCTTGTTATCTGGTGTGCTCCATGAGGCATTTGGTGGGCCGCTGTAAGATACAGGAAGCTGAACTAGATGGGCCTATGGCCTGATCCAGTGGGGCTGTTCTTAAATCCAGCACAAGATACAGTGGGCCCGGTACTCCTGTGCTGGATTGGAGTGGGCCCTAAGATTTCAAATTAATCTGCCCAAATAAATTATTGGAGCAACCTTGATATGTGTGCAAGCCTCCTGAGAAATTTCAGTAGTTATCTTGAAACTTCTTTTGCTTTGTTTTAAGTTTCTCAGATTTTTTTTCTCAGAACCTCAGAATTAACCACAAAATGTTATTTGAAAGACCAGCAAAAGTGTGGGTTGATCTGAACCAAATCTCACCAGTACTCAGGTCTGACTCAATATAAGGCAGCTTCCTACACTGGTCCTAGTAACAAAGATGAGAGTTTCTGCTCAGAGGTGAAGAGAGCTTTCACTACTGAGTAACCACAGATCTGCTCCCAAACATTTGAGATTCAGGGGTCAACTTTCAGGTCAAAAACCTTGGAAAGTCTTTTTTTCCCATTTTTAAAAGAAATTAACCACTATGTTTGGCTCACAATCACATTTAATAAGCCCTTAGACCTATACATTTTCCAAGCTTTAGCCAAAGGCTTCAAGCTTAAAGAGATTCATCGCGTCACCTCCCTTGATTATGAGTCTTTTGGCCAAGCAAGACTTTTCCAGGTTGGGTGCGGTCATAAAATGATATTACACAGGAAGACGTGGTTGCAAGATGATCATAATCACAGAGTGCAAATGCTTGGCTTACTCAACAAAGCCTGAATCTGTACGCACTTGAATCCAAGCTGGAAGATGTGAACTTTCTATCACATTGGTTGCTTTAAAAAAAATAAATGCTGCCTTATGTAATCAAGTTGCCTGTCATGATACCGCACATGAACAGCTTCAGACGTTACAAACAAGTGTTCCCAGCTGCCCACGCAATGTGTCTCACAGTGAGCTTTCCAAGACTGTTTATAAAATCTAAGAAGTAATTGGGGTAGAAAAACTATGTAGACCAGTGGTTCCCAAACTCCTACAAGGTTGTTGGGAACCACCTAAGTAGGTGAAGGGCAGGGCTAAGGAATTGACGCAATCCCCAAGATCAGGGGTGCTCACACTTTTTGGGCTCGAGAGCTACTTTGAAACCCAGCAAGGCCCGGAGATCTACCAGAGTTTTTTTTACAATGTTTGCGCCATCATAACATATAACATTTATGTGTTCAATGTATGTTGGTGTACCTTGAGCCCCACTGAGTATAACAGGACTTACTCCTGAGTAGACATGCCTAGGATTAGGCTGTGAGGCTGCAATCCTAGCCACACTTACCTGGGAGTAAGCCCCATTGAGTACAGTGGGCCTTACTCCCGGCGTTTCCTCCCAGAGGCACCTGAAGGGGGGGTCGGCACTCCGCGATCTACTCATTTTGCCTCGCGATCTACCGGTAGATCGCGATCCACCTATTGAGCACCCCTGCCCAAGATCATGCCCCTTCAGGGTACAATAGGGGGGTTTTCCCACCTTTTACCAGTGGAACCAACTTCCAGGTGAGTGAGGGGAGCCCTGCGGACATCTCTGCAGGCATCCCCAAGATTCAGGAACTGTGGGGGGAAAAAAGGAATCAGAACCCACTTCCTATTTTCAATCTTTTTTTTTTTACAGTTTGAGTTTTGAAGGCGTTCGCAGGGCTTCCCTTACCCCCTTCTGGAGGTCAGCACTGCTAGTAAAAGGCAGCAAAAAAACCCTTCTTTTCCCCTCAGCAGCGCAATCCTGGGAATAGCACTGCTGCCTTCCCCCCTCCTTGTCCCTTAAAGGGTATAGGCCAGTGCTTCCCAGGCTGGTGGGTTGTGACCCACCTGTTCGGGAACCACTGGTGTAGGCTATATGCATATCTCTGTCCTGCTCAATTTTCTCACACAAAATCCTTTCTGAATGTGACAAAAATGTGCATTATAAATAAGCACCATCAGTCAACTTCAGAAGTGGTTGTAGAGGCCTCGGGGAGGAATGTGTCAGGGCAGTGGTTCAATGGTACAGCACATGTCTCCTTGTGCAGCACATGTCTGCCAGAGAAGATCTCTGGCATTTCTAATTTGAAGGAATTCAAGGAGCAAGACCAGGAAACTCTTCTGCCTAACAGCCCACTGTCAAAATAGACAAAATTGGGCCAGACAGACCCATGACCAGAAGCTTCATATGTGCAATGTCCACAGCCGCTCTGATTATCTTGCACTTCTTTGTGAGATGTTAACTCAGCATCTTTCTTTCCATTGCCTTTCTTTACCTCCCCCCTTTTTCTTCTTTTTCTTTATAAAGATTGGAAATTTACAGGCAGGATCTCGTCATTAAATTTTTCTTTAATACTCAAGAACAATTGTTAAGATTATTTATTTATTTGAAAGATACTTTTCCTGCCTTTTCCATGCCAAAGCAAACATTAATTTTAACATCAAACATTAAAACAAAGCAAAACTCAACATGCATCATTGAACTGTTGGTGTTGGGCAGGGTTCGGCAACCTGAGGTTCTGGAGCCGTGTGTGGCTCTTTCAGCTGACTGCTGCGGCTCCCTCTGGAGTCCAAGCACTGCCGCGCTCCCCAGGAAAGGGCGCCCGGGAAGCTGCCAGTCCCCCAGCTGGGCAGGGAGAGCGCGCGACCCTGGAGACTCCCAGGAGCAAGGTGAGGCGCGCACTGCCCACTTGGGGAGTTTGGCTCTGGTGGAGAGCCTCTCCCTGCAGGCGGCGGGGGGGGCACCTGGAGAGCTGGCTCGCTCCCTGCGCAGTGGTACCAGGGCGTGCAGCCTGCGCTGCGAGGGGGTTACAGTGGATGAAGCTTACTCCCAGGAAAGGGTGCCTGGGACTGCAGCCTTGGAGCCTGCTCAAGGCCAAGTGCAAGAACGGGTGAGTGGGGGCCCACGCCCAGCAGGTCTGTTCGCGAGTAGTCCCTGGGCTACTCCCTGGAAGGTGTGGAGGGCTGTAGCCTCAGCCCTCTCCTGTGCAGGTCTACTCACAAGTAAGCCCCGCTGGAGTCAGTGGGGCTTCCTCCCAGGAAGGTGTGGAGGGCTGCAGCCTCAGCCCCCTCCTCTGCAGGTCTACTCACACGTAGTCAGTGAGGCTTCCTCCCAGGAAAGTGTGGAGAGGACTGCAACCTGAGAGCTCCAACCAACTTGTCTGCTCAGAAGTCCCATTGTAGTCAATGGGGCTTACTCCCAGGATAGTGCGGAGAGGGTTGCAGCCTGAGGGAGGGAGGGAGGGTAGGCAGGCAGGGCAGACGCTGGTCTGTAGCTGTCCCCCCACCTTCCACCCCCCAGCTCTGGCTTCTTCTTTTCCCCACCTCTGGAGTCTGTGTCCTTTTTTCCTTCCAGCAGGGTGCCTCTGGAAGGTGGGGGGAGTTCTTTAGTATCCATGTAAGATAAGCAGTTGTCATCAGAGAAGGCCTTTTTGCATGTGCCGCTGCCTAAAGAGGTACATGGGGCGGCGGCAAGAAATAGGGCCTTCTCAGTAGTGGCACCAATGTTATGGAACTCCCTTCCCCTTGACTTGAGAATGGCTCCCTCCCTCGAGACCTTTCAGCGAGGCCTGAAGACCTTGTTTACACAAGCCTTCTATGGCCTTTTTAACATCTTTTATACATCTTCTAGTTTTTTACAGGCGTGATTCCTCTTTGAACTGCTGTTTTATGCTCTTTTTATTCTGACTTTTATCTGATTACTGTTTTTATGGTTTCTCTTAATGTGTTTATAATATGTTTTTATCTGTTAAATTATGTTTTAATCTGTTTTTTTTTTTAATATGTTGTAAGCCGCCCTGGGTCCCTTTGGGGAGAAGGGCGGGATAAAAATACAGTTTATTATTATTAAGTTTATTATAACCGCCATAGAGGACCAGGTGTCTGAAAACACAGGACAAGAATGAGTAACACTCTTTACTCAGCGTGTGGTTGGTCTGTGGAACTCCTTGCCACAGGATGTGGCAAAGGCGTCTGGCCTGGATGCCTTTAAAAGGGGATTGGACAAGTTTCTGGAGGAAAAATCCATTACGAGTTACAAGCCATGATGTATATGTGCAACCTCTTGATTTTAGAAATGGGCTATGTCAGAATGCCAGATGCAGGGAGGGCACCAGGATGCAGGTCTCTTGTTATCTGGTGTGCTCCCTGGGGCATTTGGTGGGCCGCTGTGAGATACAGGAAGCTCGACTAGATGGGCCTATGGCCTGATCCAGTGGGGCTGTTCTTATGTTCTTATGTTCTTAAGAATGTATGACAAAACTAACTCAAAGCTACAAGAGGGGGCTACACTATAAAAATGAGACCTATAAGAGCATAAAGGTAAAAAAAAAAAAACTATATATGCAGTGTTATCTTCATTTTAGATGTCAAAAGGGTTTTGTGGCTCCCGAGGTTTTCTTTTCTCTGGAAAACAGGTCCAAATGGCTCTTTGAGTGTTTAAGGTTGCCGACCCCTGGTGCTGGTGAACAAAGTAGTCCAAGGAAGCAGTCAAAACACAGCACTATTATGCAGAGGGCAAGCATCTACCCATCAGCCAAATGCTAGATGAAACAGGTATGTTTTGAGCCCTTGCTGAAAAGCCATGTGGGAGGGAGTAGTTCTTAATTCCCATGGAAGGGAATTCCATAATTGTGGTACCACTACAGAGAAGGTTCATGCCCAAGCTGTCACCCCTCTCACTTGGGATAAAGGTGGCACTTGAAGGAGAGCCCCTTCAGATGACCTAAGATGATGATGCTCCTTGAATATTCGGAGGTTGTAACACAGAAAAAAAAAATCATCTGGCCTGTTCTCAGGACTATTTTGGTGTCTGTCAACTGCATGAAAAATCCTGTCCAAAAGACTTGTCCATACTGGTTCCTCTCCTCTGACCCATGACAAGCCAAATTATGTGCATTCTCCAACACATGGCTTGCACCATTATTTACAACCAAGTCCCAAAGTGCACATAAATCAACAAAGCCATAGCTTCCATTGCCCCCGCTGTCTAAAGAAAGACTTGCATGCTCTAATAATGGCCTGTAATTCCTCAACTACTCAGATTTCTCTTAATGTCTCTCAGATACACAACGCAATTATAATTTTGTTTTTAGGGCATTGAAAAAGCACATTATGTTCTGGTTGCACAATATGTATAAAATAGGCTCAGTTTTTGTACATTCTTAAAGTATTTCTTTGCCTATTTTTGGGAAATGTGGAATTGTATGCTAACTCACATGTCTGTTGAGGGTTCTCAGGCATTCATGAAATGCTATTTTGTAAGCCAGCTTGAGCATTTTTCTTATGGAAAGCTGGAGTAAATACAAGAGGGCATCCTTCAGTCTTGGAAGACTATGGTGTCACGCTTCCAGAATGGTGGTTCTGGAAGAGTGTCCTCTCCAGTGCGTGAAGCCTGGGTAAAGTAGGTATGGAGGATAGGCTGTTACCCATGCAGCAAATCCCCCCTCTCCACGTCACTGAGATGGTCTAATGGAAAGGCAGAAGCCAATATGGTTGGTTCCAGCGGTGTCGCAGGAGTTGCCAGAATTTGACTGTGTTCAGCCATGAACTGCCTCAGGGACTCTGGCTCCAGATTTTGCCTCGAGGTTGACTCCTGAAGCCTTTTCCATAACTGGATGTAGCCACAAGGCAGTGGAGGTTTGGGATCAGAGTTTTCCTTCTCTCAGATGAGCTGCCTTCCCAGGCTGACGAGTCCCATCTACCCGGTGGCTGTTTAGTCGCCTCTTATGACAAGTACAGCCAAACTGAGGGCCTATTCTTATCCCCAGCCCCCAGGGGAACACACAAGTCAATGGAGAAATGAGCACCTTTCTGAAGACCATCTGCAGCAAGTGCTCCCTGCTTTCTGGCCCCCGAAAGACTTGGAGGTTCTTAGTAATGATGGATTAATTCCAACCGAAGTGTGAGCCTGTCAAGTTAATGGCATTTCCCGTGCCTGACAAGGTGAAGAAGCCAACTGACTGCTTTTAGAGAGAGGTCACCGAGCTGGGCTAACGGGTCCCCTGACAGCAGCAGGGAGCAGGCCTCGGAGAGAGCAGGCCACGGCCACGGCCACGACCAGCATCGCTTGGCTCCTCCCCTTCCAACTTGAGGAACCGATGATGATCTGTGTCCCTCATTTGGACGTCGGTGCACGGGATGATGAGCGTCGCGATGAGTCACCCGGAGTCAACCGGCCGTTTGGATGAGTCACAGCTCAGGATGCCAAGACTCAGAGCTGCCTCTCCAAGGTCCTTCCAGCTTGCAGCAGAAGAGGAGGGCTCAGACAACACACGTTCCACATGCGTGTCTTGGATTGGGGCTTGCACCTGACATGTCCTGCAGTGTTACCTCTTGGGCCGCCAGCGCTCTGCACCGAGGTCAGCCTGGCAACTTTGAAGGCAGCATCCAACCCACTCAGCTGACCTTCAGGGCCAGTCCCTATCCACCAAGCCCTACAAAGCCTCAGACCTTGCTCCTCAGCTGAAGCAACTCTTCTTTGGTGTAAGGTTGCCCCTAAGCACCTACTCCCCTTCCCCAGTCCTGGCCTTGGCTCTTGAGCCCTGCCTCACCTCAACTAAGCGCAGTGCACACCTTATCCCTGTGCATCCTCAGAGCTCTTCCAGGTCCTGAAGACACTGCCCGGTTCCCGGCTGTTCGCTACTAGCAATGCTGTCCACACCAGTCCCCAACATGGATCTCTTTAGGTGCTCTTCATTGCCTGGAAGCCCAAGGGCACTCTGGCTGCTTTTGTGGCTAAGCAAGGCCTTCCAACTGCGTCTTCCAGGCCCAAAATTGACTGCACCACACTGAACGTAGCCTCCAGGTTCTTCCCAGCTCTCAAGGTCCTTCATGCACCATCCACAGGATGGGATGTGTCCCTACTAGCAACAGAGTAGCTGCCACTCCTGAACAAGAGCACTAGCCTTTCATTATGGTGGAAGAACTGCACAGCTCTGTCCTCACCTGACCTGAAGAGAATTCCACGGCACCGCAGCCACCAATTCTTGCAATGTTAATCACTGCAAACTTGGGCTCCACTGGCAAGGCTACCATAGCCTGTCCTGGAGTGAGAAATCCCTTGCTAGGAGCCAAAGCAGCAGTTCGACAAGGGCTCCAAAATGAGGCTCATAAAGCAATTAGTGTACTTTAATGAGGACCTTAGAAAGGAACTGCAAAGCAATGTCTCATGAGCTGACAAGATCAAATAAGCAATCTAATCTGCAGGGCAGCCTCCGATTAAAATCAGCCCAGGAGAACACTGCAGGCCTTGAGCACGGAGCAGTGGGGAGGTCTTCTGCACAAAGCCCACTGAGAGAAAGAAGAGCTGCGCATGGCTGTCTGGATGCTGGTTAATACAACAGGATTTTGGAAAGCTGTTATAGGTGCCCTATAGGACACCTGCGCTTCAGCTCATAGAATCAGGTGTCACACCGCTGAGAACGACATGATCCAATGGGCTTTTGAAGAGAGCCTTCTGTGCCGTTTCAGGAAGATGTTACAATAGCTCCACAGGAGACATCATCCTGTTTTGACACCTTGGCAAGAGAGGCAGAAACTGCAGACATGATACTTTGCGCTGAGTCACCTTTAGCCGGCAGGTGAGTTCTCAGGCTCTGATCACTGGGCAAAAGGAAGGCAGAAGGGCCAAGAAGAAGGGAGCTGCCTATCCATGCACATCGCTTAGGATGCTTGCCATGCGCAAGTCCCTGTGAAAGGGGGTCTCTACTGGTTCCCCCTGGCAGGGCTCCTCTGATTTTACCAGCTTTGTGACAAGCAGGAATTAAAGTGGTTGCCCTTCCCTAATGTCACCGAGTCTTTGCAAGAGGAAAAACCTGAATCACTGACAAACTGTCAAGGATAGAGTCAATTAATAACATTAGACTGGGACTGTCAACATTCATGTCAATGTCAAACACATTTGGACACACACCACAGCACATACTGGTATGCTCCTGTATCCACAGGGGTTCTGGAACCCTCCATGGTTGCCCAAATCTACAGATACAGGGGGACACCCCTACCATCTGAAGGCAAGGGGAACCGGACTCCCCTCACCTCAGGAGCATCTTCCGAGCCCTGCAGAAGGATTTTCTGGCCCTCATAATGCCTTTTAAAGCACTGGCTCCCAACCTGTGGTCCGTGGACCTCAGGTGGTCTGCAAGACCCTGAGAAGTGGTTCACGAGCCCTCAGGAAAAAAGTCACCTTTGATCACTTCCAGTGGCTTGCTAAGTAAGCACTCCCTCACAGACCTCCAGAGAAGATGAAGAATGGACTGTCCTCAACAGGCATTGAAGTGCTGATTGTGGGCATTCTATTCTCCATCATCTCTGGTAATCTGTGCAGGAATGCTCACTTGGGAGCTTCTTCCCCATGGACCACCAGAGAGGGTGGACACACTGGAAGCTGTGGCTGTGGGCAATCCATACTCCACCTTTCTGTGGGAAAGTGCTCACTTGGAGGATGCTTCCCCACAGACCACCAGAGAGGGTAGACACAGCCCAAGCCAGTACTGCATGTGGTCCATGACTATCCCAATTTTTGCCCCAGTGGTCTATGGGCTCTTAAAGGTTGGGAACCACTGTTTTAAAGGCATAAAAAAACCATTTCCGGTTTTGACAAAAAACCAGAAGTCATTTTTTTTTTGCTAGTTACAGTCATTCTGAGCCTAGCAGAGGCCAAGGGGGATGTGTGCAGCCTTTGCCGGGCTCAGAAGACCTTCCGGAGACAAGGAGAGCCCAGCTCAAATACAGGATCTGTGGATATGGGATCCAGTGCATACAGGGTCCTCAGTTACAGAGCCCCCCCCCCCCGTACTTTTTGTTCCAGTTTAGCGTAATGGCTAAGGGACCAGAAGTACAGAGATCTGAATTCAAATCCCAAATCAGCTAGAAAGCCTACAGGATGACCTTGAGTCAGTCACCTTCAGCTTAACCTACCTCACAGTGTTGTCTTTTCCTCCTTCAGGGGCACCCCAATCTTAATGGGCTGCCCCAATGATGGAACTAGAGTTCCACCAGCACTGGCTGCTGTAAAGAGTGCTCTGGCAGCATGTGCTGCCAAAGTACCAGCAGGAAGAACAGAGCATTCCAGTGTACATTGTCCCAGCAGTGGCCACATGCTGAAGCACATAAGCCAGCATGGGAGGCAGGAGGGAATGGAACAGGAGTGGGCAGGGGACAAAATTGGGCAAAGAGACTGAAGGAGGGGTGGAACCAGCAGCAATGGAGCCTGCCTGATCCTGTCCTCCATTTCTCTATTCTCCCCTCCTTGCACCAGCTTAAAGAGCTGGCACAGGTCTGAGGAGACCCATTGGGGGGTGGGAAGCTTACAGAGCGTGGTCCTTCTACAGTCTCCCACCCACCCCCCGCTGGATACAGCACACACCTTTTCAGTGCGGTTACACTGGTGGTGGAGGAGAAGGATAGGATTGGGCTGTTAATCCATGCTATACAAACAGAGCTATTCACAAGTATTCTTTCACCCATGATAACTTAAATCTCTGGGCAACTGATCTTACAAGTAAACACTGCCTTTGTCTTCTTCTTCTATATCCCTTAAGAAAATCTATCTTCTTTTGGAAAACTTTGTCTTGTGGTTATAATAATAATAATAATAATAATAATAATAATAATAATAATAAATACAGGCATTTATATACCTTTCTTGGTCGTCAGATTTCTCCTCAGACTTTAATTCAAGGCGGTTTACATAGGCAGGCTATACTAAATCCCCGTAGGGATTTTTACACTTGAAGAAAGGTTCTATCTTTCAAGAACCGCACAACATTTCAGATGGATCTTTTATGGTCTGTTATCACTTTCTGGCCTCCAGATTCTTACCACGCAGGCTGACAAGCAGCTCCTTCATCTCTCCAAGAGCAGGTGAAATAACTCAGCTGGTGGAATAACTCGGAATAACCTTGTCAGCTGCTTCAAGGTCTTGCCATTCACGTGCCAGTGGCCTCAAACTGGCAACCTTCGGATGTTATCTTCAGGCAAACGGAGGCTCAATCCTCTAGACCAGACCTCCTGCCCAGGGCATTAAGGCTGTTTTGCTCCGGTACCCAATCAAAGGTTCCAAAACATCCATACAATGCATTTTGACCTCTCAAGTATAAATTTCCCTAATTGAGTTTAATTCCAGGTCAGGCAGACCTGAACCTGAGAGAGTGTCTGTGTACACATGTAGTGGTGGATATGTGTGCTTGTGTATGAAAGTGGTGTTGGGAAACAGAATGCTGGACTAGTTGGGCCTTTGGCCTGAATCATCCTGGCTTCTCTTACGTTCAGATGTCAAACTGGCTGCAGGACAGACCTTCTGTGAGAAGTGGAGTCAACAGGGTGCAAAGTACAATGAAACAAGGCACATGGCCATTTCCCAGAGTTGTTCACAATACCTCCCAATCCCAGTAACCCAAATACAAATACTAGTCCCCATTGCCCAAGATAGCTTTGGAAACACTGGATCTATGTTTTTGCTAGAACTTTGTAGCCATTGGTGTTGCTAACACATCACTTAAGGAGTCAGTAATCTTTCCATGCATCTGAAATTGTGCATAAGCAGCAGTTATAGATTGCAAGCCATTGATGTGTTCGATGTGAAGGTGACGTCTGGCTTGCAAAGAAGAGCGCTACCTGTAGACTCAGCGCAGCCAGATGGCTTATGTCAAAATAAATGTAAAGCACTCTGAGGTTTGTTTTGTAACCCCTCATCTTTTTCAATGAAATATTTGATTATCTGTGCCCATTCCCACAGTTCGTGAAGATAAACAGCTCCTGATGTCATTGTGGAGGGTTCTATTTTCAGAAAGTCATATTTATTTCTAAGTGGTTTTAATGTGCATCTGTTGGCATAAATATTTAGACATGCAAAAGCTCATCCTGCCTGTGCTTTTCCGATAAGCAGAACTCAGCTGCTACTCCAACTCCACAACTTCACTGTGTTTGGAAGAAGGTTGACTATGCCTGAACTCGGTTCATAATCAACTCATTGTACGTACACCCAGGAGGTGTTTATAAAAAGAGATGGGGGGGGGGGGGGAGAGGGAATGCACTCTGGCTTGCCAGCAAAATATCCAAATGGCCCCTTTAATCATTGAAACTGCACTGAAGTTGACAAGGTGCAGTATCCAAAGTCCACTTTCCTTAATAGAATCACAGGTCTGTTTAAGTCTAACAGGGTCTGTAACAGCATCTAGTCCAATTACTTACATTAAGCAAGGCCCAGAGAATGGATCTGAAGACAGTTGATAAAGTTCTATTGCTGAAGTTAAGCAGGCTTGGTCCTGTAAACTTCCTGGATGGGAGACTGCCTGGGAATCTCATTTAAACTGTTCTGAGCACAGTAAATACATGTAATAAAGAAATATGAGCCTTTTCACCCAGCAGATTAGCTTCTATCTCTTCCAATTCCACAAGTTCCAGGCTAAGGGCATATGATATAGCTACCTTGTTGAAGCTCTCTAGGTCTGGTCATTGCTTGGTTGAGAGTTAGCCTGAAACTCTATGCAAACTGCACTGAATTCTATGAAAGAAAAAAAGGTGGGATAGAAATCAATAAATATTACCATGTGGGTTGCCCCCATTACATGGAGAGTCATTACACCACTGACAGTCACCTCCTGGACTATCCACAGGAGTGTTACTAGAACCACAGAACAAGCAACTCTATGATCTACAACAAGATCTATGTGTACAATGCTCATTGCCTGAAGAAAGTTTCAAGCGACTTGTGATGACTACAGCAAATAAGCTACTTTCATAATATGTTACCTTCTGAGCGCATGTATGCTTCAATGTGATCCTGTTGTTCCACAATGACACTGAATATTTATACAGCTTTTGCCAACTGTCCAAAGTATTTCATCTACACCGTCTCACCCATTCTTTCAATGGTGTGTGTAGTGATGGGTAGGCAGGAAAGTTATTATCCACATATTCACATGGGACCCAAAGTTGACAGATAAGTGACTTACCTAAAACATACTACTCCTGCTAACTTAGTGAAGAGGTGCGTTTTACATTTTGGTCCTTGATACTGAGAGGGGGACAGCAGTGCTTCCTATTCATCCCAGCACAGTATCCCTCACACTGGTTGGTGTCTCCCTTCAATTTCTTTTTAGACTGTGAGATAGTTTTGGGATTGGGAACCTGTTACTATGCAACCTGTTCAGGCTCTTGTAATGGAAGATCATCAGATGGATGATGTGGTGTTGACAGCGATTCCATGTTTTGACAGCTGTTTGACAGCTCTGGGAAGGGCAGGGCTGGCTCCACAGCTGTAATTGATCAAGGCCAATGGAGACCTGGATGGACACCTGAGCTTCATTTGACCTTGATGGGACTTTGAATGAGCTAATGAGGTAGCTCACAGCTGAGCTGCTTTTGGACTTAACAGGGGGCTGCAGGATAAAAGGCAGCTTCAGAAGGAGCAAAGCTACCTGACCCAGAGGGAACCTGACCAAGAGCTACCTGGCCCAGACCTGTGGGGGAAGGGGTCTGCCAGGATTCTGCTGGAGGACTCAGAAGAGTGGACTGCCAGGACCCTGCTGAAGGAGACTCTCTGCTGGAGAGGATACCGAGGAGGGACTCTGCTGCAGTGGACTGCTATGGGAAGGATTGAATTGGGAAGACTGGACTGTGCTTCAGAGATTAGACAGTGGACTTAGACTGGAGGCTTCAGACCTTTACCCACTGAGTTAAGTGGAGTTTTGGGGAGGGAAAGCCTCTGGACAAGAGGACTTGCAGGAGTGTCTGTGTTTGTAGCAATAAATTCTTGTTAATTGCTCAAATAGATAAGGAGTTCTGTGTTCATTCCTTTGCACACCACAGCTGTTGTTCTTGGAAAAGGAGGGTGTTAATTAGCCAAAAAGTGGGCATTAGAAGGGACAAATTGGCATAGTCGGCAGGATTCGACAAATTGGGATAGGACAGCTCTTGAACTTTTTTTTTTTTTTTTTTGCTGAAATATGTGGAAATATTCTTAATAGTACTGATGGTAGAAAATTCCTGAATGGGTGTGGCAGTAGTGGTTTGGACTATCAACTCTCTGGCAGCCCAATCCTAATCAAAGCCCCACACTGCAATCCAGTGGGACTGGTGCAGCTTCTGCTGCATGAAGTGTGGGGAATAGAGGCTGCTGGAGGTCTCCACGGGGTAAGGGGACATTACTCCCTGGTAATGACCCAGCAGTCTCTATGTGGCTACTTGGATTAGCACCAGCAATATTGCTGGCACAAATCCAGGCCTCATTGTGTTGGACTTTCAGGCCCTGGAGAGGGATTAGGATGTGGTGCTAGCCACGGCCACTGACCCCCCCCCCCCCCCCGGCCTGAACTGCTACCTTCCCACCCTGTAAAGCGTCCCCTGCCCCCGTTCTGCCCTCCCTATCCCCTGCCACCCAGCAGAGAGCTTACCTGCTCCAGCAGGCGCAGGTCTCCAAGTGGCAGTGGCAGTCGGCGCAGGCCTTGCTGCGGTGGGTTTCTGCATTGCCGTAATGTGCCTTACAGCAGCACTCATGCCCATTCTGCCAATGCTAGCTGTCATAGGATTGAGTCCGATAGTTTTGAAATTCATACCCAAACTTCTTGGAATTCAGTACCACTTCACAATGGGTTCTACTGCTCCAACCACTATGACACATTTTTCCCTGCTGATTTTCACATTCCCCAGCAAAGCATAACAATTAGAGCAAGGAATGGAAATGGCATTCAGAGATCTTGATGGACATGGCAAGTAGCCTTGTTCATGGCCCTGAAAATAGTGCTTCTGTGCATGCTCAAGAACATGTAGGTCCGTTAAGCAGAGACTTACATGGCTTCTTCAGACTGCAGAAAATCCTTCCTATCATCAGTTACTCCTGCCCAACACAAGAGTCAGTGCCGGTGCCAGGCTGCTGGAGGCCCTGGAGCAAAACCCTGCACCACTGCCCCCCAAGCCTACTGGTTGCATGTTAGGAGTTGTGATAGGAACAGGTGGCAGCTCCTTCCATCCTTCCCATTGGTATATGACCAGTAGTGGGAGGCTCAAGTGGCTGGCCCAGCCAGGTAGGCTCTCTGATGGGCTTGGCATTTCTGCCAATAGCCCAACTTGGGGTGCCTCTGAGAAGAGCTTTGAATGGGAGGTCTGAGAAGGAGGGCTGGGGGCAATCTCCACCTTGTTTGGATTTTCAGAACTTTCAGAAAAACCTTACAAAAATCCAAATTTTTCTGAAGAATTTTCCTAAAGAGCTCCTTAGGGTGTCCTTCTGACTACTGCAAGCAAAGTGGAACACAGATCCTTAAACATCTCTATTCCATGCTACACCGCATGGAAACAGTTAAGTCGATGGATTATACTAACAAACTTTTCCATATATAGAAAGATTATGCTTTTTTATTCCAAACTATCATCCAAGGAAGTCCACAAAATTAGAAATAAACGAGATGATTACCTACTAGTGAAAAGTTAAATGTCTTTTCATTTTCCAATCAGGACCCATTATTTGCTTCTTTGAATTCTTTTTTGAATTGCATGAAAAGAAACTACTCAGTTGCTAACATACCTAAGTAGTTGGATTTCAAAAGATAATCCCATACCTTAACCTAGGGTTAAATACTGGCCATTAAGAAATCAACTGAGGGGCAATTCAAGTGAAAATGTTTGCAGATGGTTGAGGACTCCATTTTATATATATATAAACTCGTAATGGTTGCCATTATACATGAACTCTTATGCCACATACTGTAAAACACATAACTTTGCATTTTACGTGAGCATATTATAATACTGAAAAAATATTGCCTGTCTCTTAATTCATATTGTTCCAAAAAAGTAAAGATCAATTGCATTACATATTAAAGGCTTTAACTCAAATATTTCGAAGAAGCAGTCCGACTCTGTGTGTAGCTGAAATGCTGCATGTATTAAATTACTGGTCCAACACATCCTGTTTCACAAAGAGGGAAAAGACCAAGCCATAAGTTTGTCTTCTATATGGGCTACATGGAATCCAGCTGCATTGGGGGGGGGGGGGGAGCTGGAACCCCAAGCTCCAGCACATGCAAACATGATCACAATGACAATACAATACAGATAGTCAGTCTGTCCTCCTCGTCAAGGAATCTGCATCTGACCTTAGGACCCAATCCTCTTGGGGTCTTGCACTGCTGGAACTAGAGTCCCGGAAACTCAAGGTCCTTTACAGCAGCATGAAAGTTGGGCCATTGTCACATGCTGCCAGTCCATTGCCACAAATGGTGAAAGGCATGGTGTGCATGGCAGCTGCTCCAGGAGACTCAGCAGAGGCTAGTAAGTTGGTGGAGGGGGCAGTGAGGTTCAGGGGTGTTTCAAGGTGGGGAAGGGCAGGAGTGGGGAATGGGCCAGAAGGGAAGATCTCAGTGGAAAACACAGACAACAGAACCTGTCTCCCCTCTCTGTCCCCTTTCTCTCCTCAGATATATAGCTAGTGTGGGTTCAAAGGGACCCATAGGCCATCAGATGGTCTATGCAGGGGTATGCAAAAAGTAATTTTATTAATCTCTGGCAGGCCTCCTCATCACCCCCTCCCATTACCGGACGCAGTGCGCGCTCTACCAGCACAGCTTCACAGGCATGTTGGGAAATAGATCAGGCAGTTAAATATTGACTATCCACTTTTTTGAATATGGAGAGGCAGGAGTGGTTCTGTAGTTTAAGACATCTTCGTTTTTCAGTGCTTTATCATTATAAAATCTGAAAAATCTATTTGTAGTAAAACCTGAATCCACAACTGCAGAAGATTCCCCATTGTACTTCTGCTCTTGCACACAGAAGCACCAATGCATGAGTCACATTGTACAGGAGGATTTTTTTGGGTGAGAACCTTTTGACTTCAGTCTCATTGATTTTACTGCTTCTGTGACAAGTTCCACAACTCTCAACCAATGTTTTTTGCTCAGTAGTTGGTTCTTTTTCCACATAAATACTGGTTTCATTCAGTAATTTCCAAGACAATTCTTACCACTCTTTACCCCAATTTTAAAGTATAGCCAAAGGGTTAATTGAAAAATTTATATTAGTATTTTTTTTTTAATTTCACTCATCACTACAGTCCAAGATATCTTAACTTTCTCACATAGCCATCAAAGATGCAGATAGCTTGTCATGACCCTATTGTGATCATGCAATATATCAACTTCTCCTTTTCTCTCTCACTCACTCTTTCTCTGACAACATTCCCTTTTTTTACGTGGAGACATTTTCACATGGGGTGCTGTCAAATAAAGACAACCCCACATGGTGCTAAAAGTGCATAGAATTATAACATTTCAATGTAGTGGACCTGTGGTAGGTGTGAAAATATTGAATGAAGATCCATAAGCAGATAACATTAATTTTAAAAGTGAACATGATGAAACCAGAAGCCTTTTTGCTGAGTTTGATAGATGATTGTGTTAAAAAAAAACAAAAAACTTTGAAATGTTATTTTCATATATGACATCTACAATGAACATACTTTATGCACAATATTGTAGAAACAACAGTGTTGAACAACTGACAGTTGAAGATTGGTGGACAAAGATCATGGACTGTGCAGAAACTGATAAATTAATAATATTACTGAAAGAGAAGTCAGCAATTTATGAACAATTGAAAATCACTCATTGATTTGCTGCATACGAGACAAAAAATGATATAATGATTTCTGGATTTGAGGATTAGAGAGAAATGACAAAAACTATAGAGAAAAGTCTAAATAACTAGCTGATAAGTTAAGAAGGATTTTATAAAAAGTGCAGACGGAGATGTATATTATATTTCTTGACATTTGGATTAGATGGTAGGGAATTCATAATGAATTATGATACTCTCCATCAGTGGTGTCACTAGGATTCGTGTCACACGGTGCGGGAGGCCTGTGCGTCACCCCATGCAGTGGGCGGGGCAATGCCCCAGGTAGTGGGCGTGGTGATGTACCATCACCCCGCCCCCACTGGTTTTTTGGCTGTACCTTTTGTTAGAACACAGATGTTTCAATGTGGTTTGTTTCATTGCATTCTGCATGAAATTACACATTGATTGACATATAACATGATGGTATTATTCCTCCAAACTCTGATTTTAGTGATTTTCAAAACTCATAGAGTCACACACACACACACACACACACACACACACACACACACACACACACACGGTGTCAACTTACTAACACCTTATTGCAGCAGTTCTCAAACTTTTAGCACTGGGACCCACTTTTTAGAATGACAATCTGTCCCGGACCCACTGGAAGTGATGTCATGGCCAGAAGTGACATCATCAAGCAAATTAAAATAAATAATTATAAGTAATTAAATTAAAATAAAATAAATAATTAAATAAGGGGGAGCCAGTCCTGTTCCACCAAGTAAATCTACTCTGAAGTAAGTCCCATAGTGGTCAATGGGGCTTACTTTCAGGAAAGTGTGGGTAGGATTGCAGCCTGTGAGCCCAAGCCTATGCATGTCTACTCTGAAGTAAGTCCCATAGTGGTCAATGGAGCTTACTCTGTAGTCTGCCTGCAATAAAAAACCCCCAAAAAGAATCAGTTAGATTTCCAGCCTGCTCCAGTGCCCAGTTTAAAGTTCTTCTATTTCAGGCACATCAATACAAAGACCCACCTGGCTTCACAAGTCCAAAATAGAAAACGTGCCCTTACCAGTTGAAGCCTCTTTTTGGCCTTTTTTAGTGGGGGGGAGGGGAGGCTGCCTTCTGGAGCTGCCTTCAGAATCAGCTCCATCAGATCAGGACCATTCTGGTGTCTTCACATTCCCCTTTGCCTGGCCTGATCACCAGCCAAGGCTCGTCTGCCTACTCACAAGCAAACACGACCGTGAGGCTGCTTTGCTTTCCATAGGGCCTCAATAGGGCAGGGACCTCCTTCTCGGGTGTTTTTGGGGGATGCATTCATTGGATCAGGACCATTCTGAAATTGTTGGAGTACTCTCCGCCTGCCCTTTCTGACGGACTAAGGCAAGTCTGCCTACTCGTGAGTAAACATGCCACGTGGCGTTTCAATAGACTCACAGCTGGGAGGGAGGGAGGGACCTCCTTCTCGTGTTTTTGGGGGCTGCATTCATTGGATTGGGACCATTCTGGTGTAGTTGGATTCCTCTCAGCCTGCCCTTTCCGACGGACTATGGCAAGTATGCCTACTCATGAGTAAACGCACAATACAGCTCACTTTCACTTTCTATAGGGCTCCATGCATTTTTTCTTTCCAGTTTTTTGGCCATAACTTTTGAACGAAAGGAGCTATTTCAATTCTGTTTTTGCACTGCACTCTGCTGGGAATTCTGCATCCGACAGTGTATGGCATGACAGGGCAGCCCCTAATGCCGTGAATTTAGCGCGTCACCCCCAGGGCGCATCACCCCTCTGGAGCCTCACCCGGTGTGGCCCACACCCCCTACACCTCCCTAGCGACACCACTGCTCTCCATCCTTACATGACACTTGTAGGGTTATATATATTCTTTTTTTGTCTTTTTTATTTGTTAGTGGCTTTCGTTCAGTTGTGTCTTTAGCTGTTTTATGTACTGCATTTTGATTTTTTATATTTGTTACAAATAAATATTTAAAAAAGAATTACAGCACTTCTGTTAAACTAGCAAATATAACTTTAAAAACATATAAAACCTTTGCCCTGCAAAGGAGAACTTTTTTCAGGTGCTGCTCCTCCTCAAGTGGTGCAAGGGAGTAACTGTTTCACTCCAGCGCAGTGTCTTTTCTAGTAGTTGTTTACCGGTGTGCTCGTGAATCTTTTCAGACTGTGAGCCCTTTGGGGACAGAGAGCCATTTAGAGCACAATCCTAACCGACTTTCCAGCACTGAGGTAAGGGCAATGCAACTCTAAGGTAAGGGAGCAAACACTGCCTCATCTTGAGGATGCCTCCATGACTGCCACCCATCTGCCCCAGTGCTGGAAAGTTGGTTAGGGCTGTGCCCTTAGTTATTTAATTTTCTCTGTAAACCACATTGTGAAGTTTTGTTGAAAAATTGTATATAAATATTAATAACAATAATAATAACTGAGGGATTACTACTTATTCTTATTGGTTTATTAACTCCACATGTATGTAAATCACTTGATTTCTCACCAATACATTTTTCACAGCTGAATTGATTGCACTGAGGCTTGGTTCTCTTAACCATGTGTATGGAAGTCTGTGTCTGCTTATATGGAATTCCTGAGGAGCGGGAAGGTTGCCCATCCATCTGTATGTGGAATAGTCAGTAGGACAACCGGAATCAACTGGCTAAACTTCTTTCACTCTCTTGGGGGTGCGGCGAAGAAAGAACAGGAGGAGCAGAAATAGCTGACAATGCCTGATCTTATAGATCACATCAGAAATAGCTGGCAATGCCAACTTCCAGCACATAAGAACATAAGAACAGCCCCACTGGATCAGGCCATACGCCCATCTAGTCCAGCTTCCTGTATCTCACAGCAGCCCACCAAATGCCCCAGGAAGCACACCTGATAACAAGAGACCTCATCCTGGCGCCCTCCCTTGCATCATTTCTAAATGATGCATAGCCCATTTCTAAATGGGCATTTCTAAATGATAACATAGCCCATTTCTAAAATCAGGAGGCTGCACATACACATCATGGCTTGTAACCCGTAATTACTGGATTTTTTCCTCCAGAAAATTTCTGGATTTTTCCTCCAGAAACCTGTCCAATCCCCTTTTGAAGGCATCCAGACCAGATGCCATCACCTCATCCTGTGGCAAGGAGTTCCACAGATTGACTACACGCTGAGTAAAGAAATATTTTCTTTTGTCTGTCCTAACTCTCTGAACACTCAATTTTAGTGGATGTCCCCTGGTTCTGGTGTTATGTGAGAGTGTAAGGAGCATCTCTCTATCCACTTTATCCTTCCCATGCGTAATTTGTATGTCTCAATCATGTCCCGCCTCAGTCTCTCTTCTAGGCTGAAGAGGCCCAAACGCCGTAGCCTTTCCTCATAAGGAATGTGCTGTAGCCCAGCAATCATCTTAGTTGCCCTCTTTTGCACCTTTTCCATTTCCACTATATCCTTTTTGAGATGCGGCGACCAGAACTGGCCACAATACTCCAGGTGTGGCCTTACCATCGATTTGTACAATGGCATTATAATATTAGCTGTTTTGTTCTCAATACCTTTCCTAATAATCCCAAGCATAGAATTGTCCTTCTTTACTGCCACCACACATTGGGTCGAAACTTTCACCGACTTGTCTACCACCACCGCAAGATCTCTCTCCTGATCTGCCACAGACAGCTCAGAACCCATTAGCCTATATGTGAAGTTTTGATTTTTTTGCTCCAATGTGCATGACTTTACACTTACTTACATTGAAACGCATCTGCCATTTTGCTGCACATTCTGCCAGTTTGGAGAGATCCTTCTGGAGCTCCTCACAATCACTTCTGGTCTTCACCACTCGGAAAAGTTTGGTGTCGTCTGCAAACTTAGCCACCTCACTGCTCAACCCTTTCTCCAGGTCATTTATGAAGAGGTTGAAGAGCACCGGTCCCAGGACAGATCCTTGGGGCACACCGCTTTTCACCTCTCTCCATTGTGAAAATTGCCCATTGACACCCACTCTCTGTTTACTGGTCTTCATCCAGGTCTCAATCCATGAGAGGACCTGCCCTCTAATTCCCTGACTGTGGAGTTTTTTCAGTAGCCTTTGGTGAGGGACCATGTCCAACGCCTTCTGAAAGTCCAGATATATAATGTCCATGGGTTCTCCCACATCCACATGCCTGTTGACCTTTTCAAAGAATGGTTGCTTGAACTGCTGAGACAATGGGTTGTTGTAATACTGCAGTTGCTTCTCCACCTTCTACTGTACATTTTGTTGTAATGGCTGTATGTATTAAGATATAGAATGAGGGACAAGGGCTTTTGAGTCAATGCACCTTTTAGTGCTGCACCAATGGTGCGATTGACCAAAGATGCTATGCCAATAAGGGGACAACACTAGAAGGCAAAGACCAACAGTGTGTAGCACAGATATGGCAGGTGCTTTAGGCCACGATGGGGCAGTACAGTAGTGGACTTGCCTTATGAGCCCTGCCATGCAAAACCATGGCTTCAAAACATGGTCAGATGATAGCTCATGAGCTCTGTATCTGTAATGTTGGAAAGGTTGAATGTGCATGAGATAAAACGTTAAAGAAGACTTTGAGAGAATGGTGAGCCACCGGTATTGTACACAGGTCAAACCCCACCAACATAATAAAAATCTCTGACTTCTTCCATACCTGCATTTTTCAAAAGTGAACAGAAAAATACTGCCGCCAAAACATGTCTGGTTGGAGGAGTGCACGGCCATGGCCTTGTTAAGCTGAAATAATCGCTCGTTGCCTGGGCAACCAGCTGTAAAGAGGTGGTTTATAGTCCTAACCTTCAGCAAGAAAGACCAAGTGTAGTTCAGCCGTAAAGCTGACTCACACACACTGTACAGACTGATATTTTAACACTCCTATCATAAATGGCTCTCCCTATGAGCTGATAAAATTCCTCACATTTTACTCAGGGCGCACAGCAAGTTAATAGGTAAGCGAGCCGTTACTCCGTGAGCTGTTATCACCAGCACACAAAAGGGAGGCAGTCATCACTCAGTAGAATATTTGCCAGGTATTGTACCCTGCAATAGGATCAACAAAAGTTCACTGAGACCCCACAGGAATATGTTACCAGAGGGTTATAATGGCACAACACGTAGAAAGGTACGTTTTCAGGATACTTTAGGTCAGTGTTTCTCGAACTGTGGGTCGGGACCCACTAGGTGGGTCGCAAGCCCATTTCGGGTTGGTCTCCATTCATTTTAATATTTTATTTTTAGTATATTAGACTCGATGCTATCATGGGATGTGACTGCATTTGGGGAAATGTTACACACTTGCACTTTAAACAAGCCACTATGTATATTCTTTTAACAATGATAGCAAAATGGGACTTACTCCTGGATAAGTGTGGGTAGAATTGCAGCCTAGGATTGTTAAAAAATTTTCCTGCCTGATTGTGTTACTTCCGGTCATGACATCACTTCCAGTGGGTCCTGACAGATTCTGATTCTAAAAAGGTAGGCCTGGTGCTAAATACGAGTGAGAATCTCTGCTTTAGGTGATCATACCCTCTGAACTGAGTCTGACTTTATCAACCTGTCTAAAGCCAAGGACCAGGCTTTATCATCACAGAAAACTAGTCATGCGAGTTGGCCACTCTGATCCTTTCTGAGACATCCATGTGGAGCACTAGGAGGCTGGGTTGTGTACAGTGGTAATGCTGAAGCTATCCCCTAAACTCAGATTGCACACTACCTGTTTTTCCCCCTTTTGCTTTCTTAGTTTTGAGGCCAAGCATAAATGTATATTGCCTCTTTTAGTTCCATCTCTTTTTGGCCCATCCCACAAATCCAAGCTTGTTTGTTTGTTTAGGTACATTTATAGTTAGAGGCTTCTGTTCTACTAAAAGGAACCTGAGAATCACACCACATTTGGCACGCTGTATAAAGTGTTGGACTGGAGAGATTTCTGCTCAGCTGTAATGCTCATTGGGCAACACTGAAAAATGCTTGGAGGACAAAATGGGATAATCCCATTTTTTCTGCCCCAAATTCCTTGGAGGGAGGGCAGGATACAAATATCAGTGTAAGGAATTACACTGATAATGAGTTGTACGAATGTTTGTTTATTATAGATATAAAGCATTCTTATGCTTTCCATTTCATGCATATTGAGGAACTTCTAAACTTCCGCCAAGAAACATGGAAACCTATGCATTAAAAGGGTTCTGCAGGATATTTTAGGATCTACTCAGTTCACATGGGTCAGTGGCAAGGCCCGCCAGGCTTCACCACTGCATCATGTGAATGAGGCAAATGTCTTCTGCTGTTGTAGAGGCAGATCAATAGTGGCGGATGTGACAGTCTTTTAGGGAATCCTGTCCACCATCATTGATCTTCTCAATGAAAAACCCCAATAGGCTTCTTATGAACCAGGTTTCCATAGAAGATTGTTTGAAAAACACTGACATACAACAATCTTTCATCACACAGTTCATTCACTGAATAAAAAACTGGTTCAAATATTGGGTGCGGCTCTGTTTAACAGTTCTTAAACTAGATTTTTTTTAATTAGCCACAACATTGTTTCTCAGATGTCAACACCAATCACGAAGCCTGGCTGAATATTTGCTAAACATCAGATAGATGGAGCCTTATTTTAATCAAATCCTATTGATATGTTTAAAGTGGAAAAAATGTGTGCATGCATGTGTTTCAAATAGAGTTCATTTTGAATTCAAACAGCTCAAAAGGCACACACACACACACACACACACACACACACACACACACATACACCTTTTATCTCCTTGGGATCAAACCCAGTAGAGCAATGTGACGTATAAAAAGGGAAAATATCTCGCTCGGTGATTGAAGAGGCCTTTGGGAAAGCCCAGATGAGTTTCAGATGTCTGTCCAGGGGTGCACTAAGTGCTTGCACCATGGAAAATCTTCCCAGGTGTTTGCAGTTTCATGCATTGATGCAAAATAAGGACCACAAACTATTTCCCTAAAGGAAGAGCAGCCTGAACAAAAGGAATGCGAACATCAACAAGAAGTAGGCCCAGAGAAGGCAACCACAATGGACGAATGAGGTAAAGATGTAAAAGTGATATTGCTGCTTTGCAGACATGCAGGACTTCTTAAGCGAGCACATCAAAGCACACTTCCAACACGAATGAAGTATAGAAACAAGTTCACATATAAATCCATGACCAGCTTGGGAAGACATACTCGGAAGAATGCCCACAGCCTATGAATGGACTCTGTACTTAGCTGAGAGTGCCCTCTTAAGATGGAATTGCTAAGTACAAGGAAGCAGGGCCGCAGCCAAAAACAGCACTCCTGTTATCTCCCACCATAATGTAACAAACATATCCATGTCTGTGGTGGGCTTCCTTATATCATTAGCCAATGAGGTGGGGCAAGAGTGGGAATACACACAGATTAATGTAATCAGGACTCAGGAGAACTTGCAGTACATATTCTGGAAGGGATAATCCCATCTGTATATGACCTACAGGGGCACAGAGAAATGTTTCCATAGTGGCTCTTCTTTCCCTCGGTTATGAAGTGTCATCTGTAGCTTTAGCAAACCTTGAATCTGAATGTTATCCAAAAACGTATGTCTTTATTTAAACATTGTGTACTCCAATTTTCTTTTCCAGTACCAGAGTGTTGTACCATGAAATCACAGCCTGCAACTGTGGAATAAAACAGTCAATGTAAATGAATAAAAGAGTCATAGCAGAAAATAGGAAACATTATTTTTCACAATCTTATACCACCCTTTCTCCAAGGAGATCAGAATGGTGTACATAGCTCCTCTCCTTCTTTTGTCCTCACAACAACCCTGTGAGGTAGGTGAGGCTGAAAGACAGTGAGTGACTCAAGGTCAGCCAGTAAGCTTCATGGTTGAGCAGGGATTTGAACCTGGATCTTCCCTATCTAAGTCTGACTCCTGAACCACTACACCAGCCATTTTCAACCACTGTGCCATGGCACACTAGTGCACACTTTGGTCCCTCACCAAAGGCTACTGAAAAAACTCCACAGTCAGGGAATTAGAGGACAGGTCCTCTCCTGGATTGAGAACTGGTTGGAGGCCAGGAAGCAGAGAGTGGGTGTCAATGGGCAATTTTCACAATGGAGAGAGGTGAAAAGCGGTGTGCCCCAAGGATCTGTCCTGGGACCGGTGCTTTTCAACCTCTTCATAAATGACCTGGAGACAGGGTTGAGCAGTGAAGTGGCTAAGTTTGCAGATGACACCAAACTTTTCCGAGTGGTAAAGACCAGAAGTGATTGTGAGGAGCTCCAGAAGGATCTCTCCAGACTGGCAGAATGGGCAGCAAAATGGCAGATGCGCTTCAATGTCAGTAAGTGTAAAGTCATGCACATTGGGGCAAAAAATCAAAACTTTAGATATAGGCTGATGGGTTCTGAGCTGTCTGTGACAGATCAGGAGAGAGATCTTGGGGTGGTGGTGGACAGGTCGATGAAAATGTCGACCCAATGTGCGGCGGCAGTGAAGAAGGCCAATTCTATGCTTGGGATCATTAGGAAGGGTATTGAGAACAAAACGGTTAGTATTATAATGCCGTTGTACAAATCTATGGTAAGGCCACACCTGGAGTATTGTGTCCAGTTCTGGTCGCCGCATCTCAAAAAAGACATAGTGGAAATGGAAAAGGTGCAAAAGAGAGCGACTAAGATGATTACGGGGCTGGGGCACCTTCCTTATGAGGAAAGGCTACGGCGTTTGGGCCTCTTCAGCCTAGAAAAGAGACGCTTGAGGGGGGACATGATTGAGACATACAAAATTATGCAGGGGATGGACAGAGTGGATAGGGAGATGCTCTTTACACTCTCACATAATACCAGAACCAGGGGACATCCACTAAAATTGAGTGTTGGGCGGGTTAGGACAGACAAAAGAAAATATTTCTTTACTCAGCGCGTGGTCGGTCTGTGGAACTCCTTGCCACAGGATGTGGTGCTGGCATCTAGCCTAGATGCCTTTAAAAGGGGATTGGACGAGTTTCTGGAAGAAAAATCCATTATGGGGTACAAGCCATGATGTGTATGCGCAACCTCCTGATTTTAGGAATGGGTTAAGTCAGAATGCCAGATGTAGGGGAGAGCACCAGGATGAGGTCTCTTGTTATCTGGTGTGCTCCCTGGGGCATTTGGTGGGCCGCTGTGAGATACAGGAAGCTGGACTAGATGGGCCTATGGCCTGATCCAGTGGGGCTGTTCTTATGTTCTTATGTTATGTAAGTGGTTCACAGGTGTGCCACAGGAATTTGGAAGGTCATTTATTAGTAGGGCCAATGGGGGGGGTGAGCCCCCCAAAGGGCAGCATGCTGTGCGTTGTCAGTTGTCAAAAACCTTGACCATTTTAGTGCCTTGCCGGTGTGCCGTGAGATGAGAAAGGTTGAAAACCGCTGCACTGCACCATCCCGGCTCTCAAATAAACAAATAAAACATTATCAAGTAATAAGGTATGATTATTGTTGTTAGAACTAGTACAGGTAATAGTAGGAATACCAACAGCAATAAATCAACCAATCCACCAAAAGCCTTTTAGAAATCCAGGCATTCCACATATCTGCTGATCCCTTATCTGCAGTTTCAGTTATCCACGGTTCACCGCCCTGTGTGTTCATTACTTGTCTTTTTTCCTTTTCGGCACTCTTCATTTGCAGCCCTTCCTGTTATAGAATGCTAGAGGACGAAGAATGATGAGGGTGATGAAAAAGGATGGCTAGAGGATGGTGAATTGAATAATAGGTGCCTATCCAGCTGTGGAAACAGTAATGTTCAACTGGCACACCCCAACCATTTTCACGTCATCAAAGTTATTTTCAAAATGTTAAGAACATTGTCTCATCTGAATTCTGGTATTGGAGACTAAGGGTGCAATCCTACCCTGCACTGGAACAGGCAAGCCAAGATAGGTGCCCAAAGCAGCTCAGCCAGAAGTAAGGGAAACCTTTTCCCCTTACCTGTGGGTAATCCACCCTGGCCCCTATGGGTCTCCTTGGACTTGCGCCACCTCCTGAGGTGGCACAAGTCCGAGGAGAGTGGAGCAGCTTGAAGCTGCTCCAAACTCCCTGGGAACGGAGGTTGGGATCTGGCATAATTACCAGATCCCAGCTCCACCTCCCGCTCCCCACCTTGGATATGTCCAGGGCCGCCCACCATCCACCCTCCCCCCACCTTGGATCACCTTCCTCCCACCGCCTCCCCGCACGCCACAGAGTCTTGTGTCAGCCAAAGTTGGCCAACGCATGACTCGGAGCCTCTGCCGGCATGGAGGCTTATTCCAGCCTCTGCAGGCCAGCGCACTTCCACACGCCAGCCTAG
Source organism: Tiliqua scincoides (assembly GCF_035046505.1). NCBI lineage: Eukaryota > Metazoa > Chordata > Lepidosauria > Squamata > Scincidae > Tiliqua > Tiliqua scincoides. The sequence continues at coordinate 259,451,182 of NC_089821.1, read as the reverse complement.
CCAACTTGTGGGGAGCCTCTGGGCTGGTGCAAGGGACTTACGCCAGCCCAAGTTCAGCTCAGGATTGTGCTAACTATATGCTAATTATGCTAAATAGGCATCAAATATTTAATTTGGCCTCTCAATTGTACAGGCATGCCCCCGTATCCACAAGGGTTCTATTTCGGAACCCCTCGCAGTTAAGTGGAACTGTGGATACAGGCAAACGTCTCCCCTCCACCCTCCGAATTCAAGAGGAGCGGCCTCTGCTGGGCTCAGTGGACTCTTCCTCCACATCCACAAGCGTTAAATGAATCTGTGGATAGGGGATCTGTGGTTACAGCGGAGGGGCCCTGTATTTTGCTTTAAGGTTTCCAATAACGATGATAACATAGTACCATCTATGCTCATGGCACTTCACAGAGAGTGAGACAACAGGTCTTTGGAGGAGATGTCAAAGAAATAAGAGAGGTCACATTCTTGATTACGTATTTGAAAAATTTATGTCTCAGTTTTCAGATTTAAAAACTGCTGAAGATATACAATCCAATCATCAATTAAAACAATGATTAACTAACAGCAACTGACAACATCCCAAGAAATTGTGCAGTCATAAAAAAAAGTTAAAATAACAGCTTTTGATAGGTGGCATGCAATGCTGTTTGGTCTTATTAGATGCCATAATTATCGTGTTGGCAACCTTCAGTCTCGAAAGACTATGGTATCGCGCTCTGAAAGGTGGTTCTGGAACAGCGTCTAGTGTGCCTGAAAAGGCCAATTCGGGAGTGACAATCCCTTCCACACAATTTCAAACAATCCATAACAATTGGCCAACAATCCACAAAACGCCAACTCATATAAATTATACATTTTGCTTTGAAAGCAAAACCCTCTGAGGTGAACATCAGGTATTTCAGAGAAAGCATGAAGCAATTTCTGTTGAAGCAACCCAAAGGCCTCCTCTATTACGCCACCTGACTTGATGTCAAGAAGCCGATGACACCCGTGTTGCACAGGTGTGAGTCGAAGCCAAATGTAGTCCAAAGTGGCAAAGTGTTATGTTTCAGGCCAGTCTGTGGTTGCCGTAAATATTCTGTGGGAACAGTCATAGGTCATACATTCTTCTGTACTGTAGGATCTGCGAGGTAGCATGTTAATGATTCGCGTGAACTATCAGATGACACAGCACGCTATTGCAGCTGTTGTTTTGCTTTTATCAATTTCCCTACTTCAAATATCAAGGCAACTCTCCTTTGGTCCTAAAGAGATTACATTTTCATTATTTTGTGTGTGTCATTTGCAGCTAAACCGGAAGACCAGCAAGTATAAGAAAACTGCAGGACTGAAAGGAACAATGGGAAAAGCATTTAAGAGTTGCAGGTCAAAGAAAATACAATATTTTGTTGTCTTTGGCCACTGGGTTTCTTATAAGCAGTTTCTTGGAACGAGCACCATGCAAGAAAGGCCTGGGCGAAATTAAACATCGTTTAAGTTCATCATTAGCACAGATGGGTTTAACTTTTCTTTCAAAGATAGAAGCTGCAAACTAGACCAAGAAGATTTTAAATTGTTGTCCCCACTATGGTACAGATACAGGTATGCCCCCTTCACATGCAAGGCCAGGCCAAGAGCTGCTTCCCCTTTCCCTTACTTGATGATTTGCCAGCCACTACTTCTCCTCCCTGGATTGGAAACAGGATGCAGAAGAAGAGGAAGTGTGGAGGACAGGAGAATGGTGGGTTAGTGTTAGGCATTTTTCTTCCACTCTGTCCCCTCTTCCTTTTCCAGCATAGGGAGTTGGAAGAGCAGCAGTGCTGGGTGGACCTCCTCACCAATATGCTGCCTGAGGCAACCACCTCAGTCAACCTCACAAATGAGCTGACGTGCCTCCATTGGTGGTATTTTTGGAAGAAAAAGGAAACCGATTCCCCTTTAAAAAAAAAATTGTAAGAAGGGTTTTACATGGGAAGTATTCAAAATTCTTTAGAAGTATTCAAAATTCAATTGCATCCCCATCCTGCAATCGAAAGTGGCACAAACCATCCTCTACCAGCTCAGGACTCCACTACCTCATTGTTGGCATCTAAGCTATATAGTAATACTTGAACTCAGAGTTGCCTCATGATATTGATTAGAAGTAGGCTGAAGACATACAAAAGGAAGCCATTCTTCACACAACCCATAATTTACTTATGGAATTTTCACCACAGCTTGGGGTAATTAATTCCATAAGTCAATTATAGGCTGCAGGAAGAATTAATTCCTTTTGTCTGTCCTGAGCCCACAACAAATCAATTTGATCAGATCATCCTGAGTTATGCTATGACACTAGACCTATTTCATTAGCCCTGTGCAGATGACTGCAACCAGGCTGCCATCCATGCATGCAGCAGGACTGCAAGCCCAACCTCCACATGCAGCTCATATTTTGTGCACAGCACCTACACAGAGCATCTTGTGTGGCTCTCTGCACAAGCTGCGAAATATACACGGTCGGAGGCAGGACCAGAGACCAACACAACTCCTTCCCCTCCCTACACTGATTATACACTGCTTGCGCATAAGTGAATAATGTTCTCTCACTGAAGGGGAGGAGATTTTGCCCAACTGCTGGGGCAGTTTTATACAATCTGGGATGATATTTTAATTAACAAAACTTGCTTATGAATGCAAGAGGTGAAAAGTTGCATTATGGGAAAGAGGCACTCTTTGTCATGTATGGAAATCCCAAACTTCAGGGCAACTTAAATCATTTTAAGTTGTTTTATGTTTGCTATTCTTACTTCCAAATAATTTTTAATAATTAGAAATAAACATCCTGAAACACTCTGAGGGACCAATCCTATCCATCTTTCCAGCACTGATGCAGTGGGGTGTGCGCTGCATCCTGCAGTGGGGAGGGCAGTCACAGAGACCCCCTCAAGGTAAGGGAATGTTTGTTCCTTTAACTAAGAGCCACACTGTAGCTGCATTGTTGCTGGAAAGTTGGTTAGGATTGGGCCCCAAGAGTGTAAACCTCAGTATGCTAACTTATTTTCCAATTAGTTCAACAGAACTTTCTTCCAATTAAGTTTTCTTAATACTGTGGCCAAAATTATATTAATATGTTTAATTTTAAAATGAGACTTTAAAAAATGCACATTGTATCTACACTGAATGAAGATGACCTTGTATCCAAAGGGACATTAAATCCATAATGAAGAACATCTGACAATTCTATAGATGTATGCAGGATGTATATTCTCCACAGTTCTGATTACAATGGGCTCTTTTCATTAAAGAAAACCTTAGTTCAGCCATTTCCTAGCAAAGGTTAGGCCTTTGTATGAAGGGAAAAAAAGTATTGGAATGTGCTTTTTTTAAAAGAGAGAGAGAGAGAGAGAGAGAGAGAGAGAGAGAGCGCGAGTACTGCTACTCATTAAACCCCATTCCCCCTCCAATCACATGCCTCCTAGATTCCAAAAATCATACATTAGAAACAGCAATTCAAGCTTATGGACTAATGTATACCAGTGACAGAGAAATATATGAACATTTCCAAAAGTACAACAACAAAAATGCCACATAAGCATTTCTGTTTCAATTCTTTAAAAGAGAGTTCTTCAACCTTGGGGGCAGGGCTCCAATGGAGTCATGAAACCTCAGCTATGAGGTCGTGGCAATTTATGGGAATAAAAAAGGTTGAAAACCACTAGACTAGAGCACCATCAGGTAAAGGGGGAGGGATCTGGTATACCTCTTCAGGAACCAGGAAATTGCATCCCAAACCTGCTCAGGTTCTTAGCAATTGTGCTAAAATAGCTTTCACTAGTGCAAGGCTTCATGGTAACTTTTTTTGCTCTCTCTAAGAAGAATATTTGGCTACAGTGAATAGTGCTGGGAGGGTGTAATGGAGGTGGAGAGTGGGCAGTGACAGGGGTGGGCAGATAGAGTCCTGGGAGGACAGCTGGATCAACGGTGGGTTCCCAGTCGCATACTTTATTTATTTATTTATTTATTTATTGGGGTCATGGCACAAAGAAAGGTCGAAGACCACTGCTTTAAAATATCTAACCACATAAATTTTTCCACACTCTCCTTGATGCTCAAAAGACTCCATTTCTGTCAGCAAGGACCACCACTGGGGGGGGGGGAGTAGTAGCTGAGTCCTCCTCTTTCTGGTTTCAGGCTTATTATTCCAAAAGTCACTTTTTATCAAGCTAAAGTCACTAGTCCACACTGAGCAAACCATTAAATGAGCCTGTGCCCTAGGGAGGCATTACAAAGGTACAAATCCTTTTCTTTTAAAATCGTGACTGTTTGATCAGTGTTGATAATATCCCTACCATAATAGAATTTTTAGCACAACAAGTGCTCCTAAAATACATTGGAGTTTGTTTATTTTGAATTAACGAGGAGTTCAGGAAATTTTTAATTCTGAATTAACGAGAAATTCGGGAAGGTCCTGAACAAATGTAGGAAATAAAAATACACAGGTAACCTTTTCTTACTTCCAGCATCAGTTTAAGGCTTCATCTTACTTTTTTCTTGGAACCCAATTTTCTTGGTACTGCCCCTTCTTTTTTCCTGTCCATACAGATATACCCTAGATCAGCAATTTTCAGCCTTTTCCAACTCGCTGCACACTGACAAGATGCTAAAACTTTCAGGGTACACCATCAGCTTTTTTTTATAGTTGAGGCACACCACGCACACCTGTGGGGGCTCACATCACAAATGGCCCTGTTAATAAATAACACCCCCTCAAACTCTCTTGCACCTGGAAATTGCTGCAACATGGTCTAGGATGATCTTCCCAGTGCAAACGCTTTCCTACCAGTCCTCCAGTTGATTCTGAGGCATGTTTCCCTCTGTCTCAACTTGTGAATCAAACTGGCTTCTCATTCTCAACCTCCCTTGCAAGTTCCTCCCACCCCCTTCTCCTTCCCCAAAATTTACCTTCCAGCAGTAGTGCAAGCTTAAGCCTTCAAGTCTAACTAACAGGACCTTCCCAGGGCATGGGAATTATAGTTTGCCAGGGCTTCTGAACCAAGAGAGCAGAATTCCCTTTTGAAGATGCTGGACTAGATGGAGTTGTGCGTCTGATCCAGAAGGGCTCTTCATATCAAGAACCCAGAGTTGTAAATTCAGTTTCTTCAGCTGTTTTTCAACTATGCTTGAATGATCAGTGTTGTCGGTTTTGATAGAATCAATTGCTTGCTTGCCAGTGAGGTTCTGAATGTAGCAACTGGCACTCTCACCACTGACAGTGATGGCTGTGGGTCAGTTTGCATGCTTATGTGGTCAATGATACTTCATGTGGTGGAAGAGTAGGTGTGTACCTCTTCTGCTGGGACCCCTACCATATGAATTTGCTAACTGGGCAAAGAGGCACCTTTCAAAGCGATGTCCTTTTTAAAAAGATATTCAGCATGGGGAGAGCAACTGTCTCTCTTCATTCCAGAATTGTGTCCATTCCAGTGGCTGCTGCTGGTGTCTCTTCTGTATTTTTTTTTTAAAGATTGTGAACACAATTTCTCTTTTTGCTGGGCAAATAGCAGCTATCTTGCAAACTGCAGGAGCTCAGCTCTTTGCAGGGCAGTTAGCAGCTATATGATTTTTGAATAGCATCAGGGCTTGAGGAAATTAATTATACGATCTTTCCATCACCCACATTTTCATTGGAGACTCTGCAGGACCCATCAGAAATTGAGTCCTACCCACAGTTTGAGAAACGCTAAACTAGGGTTTCGATTGCTGTCCAAGACACCACAAATCATGTCTGAAAAGAGTACTACTCAGAAAACACAAATGTAGCAGTGGACAATAACTTTGTTTCACCTGTCCATAAAAAGTAAGTGAAAGAGAAGGATAAGAATTCTGAACTGAACAGCTATAGCACAGAACTAGCCACAGGCTTATAACACAGGCCAACACACATTTTGCTTCCTTAAACATTACACTAATTCATGGGTATATTTGGGGTGCCGATTCCAAAAATGGCAACCATTTTGCCCTATAACATCTAGTTTTGGAGACACGGCATAGCCTCTTTAGTGAATGGTTCAAGCAGCTTTCTCATGAGGAAGCCTACACCATGGCTTCCTCATGAAGAAGCTGCTTGAACCATTCACTAATGAGGCTATACTATATCTCCAAAACTAGATGTGATAGGGAAAAACGGATGCCGTTTTTGGAATCAGCACCGCAAATTCCTATGAAATCACCATAAAGTTTGGGAAAAACTTTTCTGACCCTCAATTTTGTAGGCCTGTGTAATCTAAGAAGACAAAAATGCAGAAGCAAAAGTTAATAAGGGAGGAATGATGTACAGGACAAACAGCAAGACAGCAGCAGTCCCAAAAAATGTCAGGAGGGATGGTTTGGTTTGGTTTTTAATCAGAGAAAATGAGCCAATTGCATTTACTTTTCTTGCTCTCGTTTTCTGCCTCCACTAAGATTTTTTTTTTCTCCAGTGTGAAAAGAAACATTCTTTAAAGTGTGCTGCAGCCCAGGCAATACCACATGAAGGAAATGAGGGTTGTGTGCGGAGGGCAAAAGGTGAGCTCATTTTGTTGATTCAAAAATGGAACACCAAGAGAACACATAATATGCCGTTACGTCTATGGTTTCCAACTTGAACTTGGCATAAATTATAACAGGAATGTTTGCAAAGTCTCTTTTTATATCTCCCTGGCAAGAGCTATTTTGATGGCATGCATGACCCGTTCTTTTTCATATCTTATCATTTTGGAACTCTCCTCCTGCCGTGTAGGTGTCTTTTCTTTTAGTAATTTTTTTTTAAAGCCAAAGCGAAACATAAAATATAATGCACCACTTGTCAACGCAATGAAGCTGGCTGCAGCGGAAATTCCTATTTATCTAAGGAACGGGCTGTAACTTGAAAAGAAAAACAAAGATGGTGCTGAAAACATGTGCTTACTTTCCACTCATCTTGTTTTGTAAGCTGTACTAGGTATTGCTAAAAAAAAAAAAATCATTGCATCCATACCCTCTTTGCTGAATGGGAAGATAATTTTGAAATGAACTTGGCTGGTTAAAATATGGCTGTCACTAAGCAGCCATGATAAAAAAAAAAACAGCAACAACATACTATTAAACTCTTATTAATGGAGGCCATATGATTACAGCAAATGCAGTAATAAGAATTTGAATTCAAAGTTTGTTGCCTGAGGTGGTGCTATACTTTTATGTGTGGGGGGCACCTTAGTTCATTTGTTAGCTTTTTAACATTTTTATCATGAAGTCATACATATTCAACAAAAAAATCAACAGAAAGAAAGAAAGAAAGAAAGAAAGAAAGAAAGAAAGAAAGAAAGAAAGAAAGAAAGAAAGAAAGAAAGAAAGAAAGAAAGAAAGAAGCCGGTCATTCAATCATGTTCATTTTTGTTGAGACAAATTGTACAACTAGCAACTCCGTTTACATCTTCTTTGTAAAAAAAAAAACACTTCTCATAAAAATAGGATCCCTCTAGATCAGTGGTTCTCACATATTTAGCACCGGGACCCACTTTTTAAGAATGAGGATCTGTCAGGACCCACCAGAAGTGACATCATCAAGCATGAAAATTTTAACAATCCTAGGTTACAATACTACCCATACTTACCCAGAAGTCAGTACCATTTACTACCATTGTTAAAAGAATAAACATAGTAGCTTGTTAAAAGTATAGTTCTATAACATTTCCCCAAATGCAGTCACACACCATGGCAGCATCAAGTCTAATATATTAAAAATAAAATATTGACATGAATGGGGACCCACCTGAAATTGGCTCACGGCCCACCTAGTGGGTCCCGACCCACAGTTTGAGAAAAACTGCTCTAGATTAAAGACTGAAGTGATCCCGTCCCAGGGAAGAATGTTCTGTATCACCTCAGACAGTGAATTTTGAATAATAGCTTTGTTTAAAAAAATCATCGATAGAAAACTGTGCATCTCTGAGGTCTGCACTCTAGGTTACTGGTTCCCCAACACCGTGGCAGTTTGATGTCCAGGGTAAGTCTTTGTGGGGGCAGGGGGGAAAGCAGCGATGTGATTCCCAGGATCCCACTGCTGCAAGGGAAGAGGGTTTTTTTTTTGTTTTTTGTTTTACTAAGGTGCCTTACCTGCTGCTAGAGTCCAGGGGTGGGAGGTGCGGGGAGCCCCACGGAGCCCTCTGCAGGGCTCCCATTGGCTTGCAGAAAGTTTTAAAAAAGCTATCACAACTCACTTTCTGGTTGCAATTGCAAAACTGGAAATGGGTCACAATAACTTTTTTTACTTTCTACAAGCTCTTAGCAGGGCTAAGGGCTCCGCAGAGCTCCCTGAATCCCACCCCCCCCCCCAGACCTCCAGCAGCAGGTAAGGCACATTAGAAAAAAGCCCCCTCTTCTCTCACAGCAGCACGATCCTGGGGATCACATTGCTGCCTTAACCCCTGTCCCCGTCCTTTAAAGGGAAAGGGGCAGTGGTTCTCCAGCTGGTGGGCCACAACCCACCAGTCTGAGAACCTCTGCCCTAGATGGCTGCCTAATAATAGTACCAGCCCTGGGATTAGGGCTACAGTAGAATCCTCCCTAATTTAAAAAAATCCATGGAAAAGCACCTTTCTCATCACGCCTCAGCAGTAAGTAGCTTATTGCCAGTTCTTCCTGTATCTGTAATGGAGACTGTGCCAAGGTAAAGATAGAGGGCATGAGCGACACACTGGTATGGGTAACAAACATGCCCCACCTTTATTACTGGTTACTTGATCTGGCAGTTTACCGGGCCAGATCACACTTGTCCCATATAAGGCAGGCATACCTACCAAACTGCCAACCTGACCGTTGGCTGTGCTAATGCCCAGCTTGTTTGCTAGGAATGCCTCAGGAGTAGTGGGTGACATAGATAGGCCTCAGGCAGAGGTTGGTTGATCATGCCACTTTTGGGACAGGGTCAGAAGAGCCGTCCACTGGTAGATGAGCAAAACCACTGCCCCAAACCACCATGGGGGCTGATTTATTTGAGGGAGGAGAAAGCAGGCAGGTTACCCCACTCCCCTTTTTTACTGTGGCCCCTGTCTGATACCCCAGAACTCTTCACAAATGAGTAACATACACAGATGTAATTGTTCTGTGGCAGAAGGAAAATTCAAGCTGGAATGGAAGTAATGGTCATTGGTGTTCCTTGGAATCCAGCAAAAGCAGTAGCAATTAGCAGAGTGATGCACATACCCGGCAATTTGGAGTACCTTTTATTATGCTTTAAGCAAATGCAAATATTAGGCTGTATTCCTAAGTTGTATCTGGAAATGGGTCAAAGAACAGGGACAGGATGAGCAGACTCTGTAGCGGAAGTCAATGGTCTACCTCTTTAAAATTGTAGATATGTGCAAACAGATAGATGTTTATTTACAAAGCAGTAAGTTAGCACATGCACATAGAGAGTGTCTCTTTCGTTGTCACTTCTTCCCTGCCGGTGACAGATGCGGAAGTTCTAACCATTTCCCAAAAATGCAGCATACACTTGCCTCTCTCTTAAAGCAGTACTTGAAAGCCAACATGAGGCAGTGGTATGACTGTTGGACCTATGTGGTCCATATTCACCTTTCTACTCATCCTTGAAGTTCACAGGCTGACATGGGGCTGACCCTAGCTTGTCTCACAGGGTAGTACCTGTTGTGAGGTTAAAACAGGCACTACCCTGTGAGGGAGACAAGATATGATGGGACAGGAAGCATGTATGCCACCATGAGCTCTTTGAAGGAAGGATGGGGTAAATGTATGATATGAAAAGTAAATAAGAACATAAGACCAGCCCCACTGGATCAGGCCATAGGCCCATCTAGTCCAGCTTACCGTATCTCACAGGGGCCCCACCAAATGCCCCAGGGAGCACACCAGATAACAAGAGACCTTTATCCTGGTGCCCTCCCTTGCAATCTGACATAGCCCATTTCTAAAATCAGGAGGTTGCACATACACATCATGGCTTGTAACCTGTATGAAATGAATATGAAGGCGATGGATTTTTCCTCCAGAAACTTGTCCAATCCCCTTTTAAAGGCATCCAGGCCAGATGCCGTCACCACATCCTGCGGAAAGGAGTTCCATAGACTTACCACATGCTGAGTAAAGAAATATTTTCTTTTGTCTGTCCTAACTCTCCCAACACTCAATTTTAGTGGATATCCCCTGGTTCTGGTGTTATGTGAGAGTGTAAAGAGCATCTCTCTATCCACTTTATCCTTCCCATGCATAATTTTGTATGTCTCAATCATGTCCCCCCTCAGGCGTCTCTTTTCTAGGCTGAAGAGGCCCAAACGCCGTAGCCTTTCCTCATAAGGAAGGTGGCCCAGCCTAGTAATCATCTTAGTTGCTCTCTTTTGCACCTTTTCCATTTCCACTATGTCCATTTTGAGATGTGGTGACCAGAACTGGACACAATACTCCAGATGTGGCCTTACCTGTCCACCACCACCCCAAGATCTCTCTCCTGATCTGTCACAGACAGCTCAGCACCCATCAGCCTATAAGTGAAGTTTTGATTTTTTGCCCCAATGTGCATGACTGTACACTTACTGACATTGAAACGCATCTGCCATTTTGCTGCCCATCTGCCAGTTTGGAGAGATCCTTCTGGAGCTCCTCACAATCCCTTCTGGTCTTCACCACTCGGAAAAGTTTGGTGTCGTCTGCAAACTTTGCCATCTCACTGCTCACCCCTGTCTCCAGGTCATTTATGAAGAGGTTGAAAAGCACCGGTCCCAGGGCAGATCCTTGGGGCACACCGCTTTTCACCTCTCTCCATTGTGAAAATTGCCTATTGACACCCACTCTCTGTTTCCTGGTCTTCAACCAGGTCTCAATCCAGGAGAGGACCTGCCCTCTAATTCCCTGACTGTGGAGTTTTTTCAGTAGCCTTTGATGCGGGACCATGTCGAACGCCTTCTGAAAGTCCAGATATATAATGTCCACAGGTTCTCCTGCATCCACATGCCTGTTGACCTTTTCAAAGAATTCTAAAAGGTTTGTGAGGAAAGACTTACCGTTGCAGAAGCCATGCTGATTCTCCCTCAGCAAGGCCTGTTCATCTATGTTTTGAGATTCTATCTTTGATGAGGCATTCCACCATCTTACCCGGTATGGATGTTAGGCTGACCGGCCTAGAGTTTCCCGGGTCCTCCCTCTTTCCCTTTTTAAAGATTGGTATGAGATTTGCTATCTTCCAATCTTCTGGCACCGTGGCCGTTTTGAGGGACAAGCTGCATATTTTAGTCAAGAGATCAGCAACTTCATTCTTCAGTTGTTTAATAACTCTTGGGTGGATGCCATGAGGGCCCAGTGACTTATTGATCTTTAATTTATCAATGAGGTCTGAAACATCTTCTCTTTTAACCTCTATCTGACTTAACTCCTCGGTCAGGAGGGGCCGTTTGGGCAGCGGTATCTGCCCGAGGTCTTCTGCCATGAAGACAGATGCAAAGAACTCATTTAATTTTTCTGCCATCTCTAAGTCTCCTTTTATCTCCCCTTTCCCTCCCTCACCATCCAGAGGGCCAACCGCTTCTCTGGCGGGTTTCTTGCTTCTAACATATTTGAAGAAGCTTTTATTATTCCCCTTAATGTTGCTGGCCATGCATTCCTCATAGTCTCGCTTGGCCTCCCGTATCACCTTCTTACATTTATTTTGCCACAGTTTATGTTCCTTTTTATTCTCTTCATTAGGGCAAGACTTCCATTTATGGAACAAATAAGAGCTGAGGATCTCCATAGAATATGAAGACTTGAGAAACTGAGATAAAAAGGAATGCTGTTTTCAAAGATGAACATTGACGTGCTGCTTTTAAAGGAGGATGCACAGAATTCAAACAACTAGGAGGCATGATTAGTTGAGGCTTAGATAATTTTCCTTTACTCTGTTAATGCCAACTATTTTTCTGCTGGCAGTTTCCTCCTTATCTCTTGATATCCCCCCCCCCACTTACCACTCACCCACCTTTCTTCCCCTTTCCTTCAGCAGCTACGCAATGTATCCAAGAGGGAGACTCCAATGGCTTGTTTTTCTTTGGACTGGGTATGGTCAGGAAGTGGCTTTCTTCACAATTGTATTGGCAACCTTCAGTCTCGAAAGACTATGGTATCGCGCTCTGAAAGGTGGTTCTGGCACAGCGTCTAGTGTGGCTGAAAAGGCCAATCCGGGAGTGACAATCCCTTCCACACCGGGAGCAAGTGCAGTCTGTCCCTGGTCTGTCTCCCTGGCTATGGGCCTTCCTTCTTTGCCTCTTAGCCTCAGACTGTTGGCAAAGTGTCTCTTCAAACTGGGAAAGGCCATGCTGCACAGCCTGCCTCCAAGCGGGCCGCTCAGAGGCCAGGGTTTCCCACTTGTTGAGGTCCATCCCTAAGGCCTTCAGATCCCTCTTGCAGATGTCCTTGTATCGCAGCTGTGGTCTACCTGTAGGGCGCTTTCCTTGCACGAGTTCTCCATAGAGGAGATCCTTTGGGATCCGGCCATCATCCATTCTCACGACATGACCAAGCCAACGCAGGCGTCTCTGTTTCAGCATTCTTCACAATTCCCATTCTTCACATTCCCATTCTTCACAATGGGAACCATGCAAAAGGACTCTAAATAGCTTCCCTGCTCAGATTACTTTTCAGCCTGACAATCTGAGCATTGGCTTTCAAAGGACAGTGAAGGGGATGAGAAATCAAACATTCCATGAGAACAAGACCATACAAGCAGCACGTGTTTTGTATGAGTTGTGTTCAAGTCCTCTGCGTCACATTGAATGATGGCTTTTGTTGCTTTAAAACAACTTGTGATTTATTTGTTTTCCGTACTGTCTTTCTGACACTACCAGTGCTCCAGGCAGTGAATAACGCTGAAAAATCGCAACAATCACAAAAAAACCATTATTCCTAAAATTACGATATTAAAAAACAAAAAAGAAGACAACTAAGAATTTATAAACTAAAAAAAAATCACAAATGTAAGACTTGGCTATTTTACCTTAAAATCTAAGCTTATGTCCAGATACAAAATGATGGATCTCACATTGAATGGCATTCTAGAAAGATGGTGCAACTACCAAGAAGGCCCTACCCCAGATTATCTCTATTCATACCTCAAAGCAGAGCCATCCTCCTTAAACTGAAAAATAAAATATAATGGGAAGTTTCATATGTGAGAACACATTTCCTAAGGTATGGTGAGTTCAGACCATCAGAGCTTTGAAGGTTATAACCCATACTTGGAATCTTGCCAAGAATATTGGCAATCCAATGAAACTGGAATTCTGCATGGCTTGATTCTGACAATATAGTCAAGTTATCCCATTCTGAACAATTTTATGATTGCCGGTTTGGGGAGTTTATTCAGCTTAGAGATCTCAAAGTAGAGCTCTGAAGAAATGCAGAAAGCTTTTCAGAACAGAAAGAAAACTAACAAGTATTTAGTTAAATATTTAAGTATAAGGTGATCAATGTGGATAATAACCTTCAATATCTTAAAGAAGCCAAAATATAGATTTTAAATTAGCTACGAAAAAGGATCCAGATTAGCTAACAAAGATCTTAGAATTACAGTGCATACACTCACTGGCGTTGCTAGGCAGTGCGGGGGGTGCGGGCCGCACCAGGTGACATGCTGGGGGTGACACGCCCTGGGGGGACTCGCTATAATCGCGGTATTAGGTGCTACCCCATCATGCCATAAACGGTTGGATGCAGAATGGCCAGCAGGGTGCAGTGCAAAAAACAGAATTGCAATCGCTCCTTTCCTTCAAAAGTTATGGCCAAAAAACCAGAAGGAAAAAATGCATGGAGCCCTATGGAAAGTGAAAGTGAGCCATATCACGCGTTTACTCGTGAGTAGGCGTATTTGCCATAGTCCTTCGGAAAGGGCAGGCTGAGAGGAAACCAACGACACCAGAAAGGTCCCAATCCAAGGAGTGCAGCCCCCCAAAACACCTGAGAAGCTCCCCCCTCCCAGCTGCGAGTCTGAGCCCAGAAAGAAGCCACATGGTTGTGTTTACTCGCAAGTAGGCAGACGTGCCTTGGCTGGTGGTCAGGCCAGGCAAAGGGGAATGTGAGGACACCAGAAGGCTCCTTATCCAATGGAGCTGGAGTGCAACAGAAGGCAGCCTCCCCCCCTAAAAAGAACAAAAAAGAGGCTTGAATGGTAAGGGGGAAATTTTCTATTTTGCACTTGTGAAGTCAGGTGGGTCTTTATTCTGATGTGCCTGAAATAGAAGAACTTTAAACTGGGCACTGGGAGGGCTGAAGAGCTCACTGATTCTTTTTGGGTGGTTGTTATTGCAGGCAAACTACAGAGTAAGCTTCATTGACCACTATGGGACTTACTTCAGAGTAGACATGCATAGGCTTGGGCTCATAGGCTGAAATCCTACCCACACTTTCCTGAGAGTATGGCCCATTGACCACAATAGGACAGAGTAAACATGCATAGGATTGGGCTCACAGGCTGCAATCCTACCCACACTTTCCTGAGAGTAAGCCCCATTGACCACAATAGGACTTACTTCAGAGTAGATTCACTTGGTGGAACAGGACTGGCTCCCCCTTATTTAATTATTTTAATGTAATTATTTACAATTATCTATTTTAATTTGCTTGATGATGTCACTTCTGGCCATGACATCACTTCCAATAGGTCCTGGACAGATTGTCATTCTAAAAAGTGGGTCCCAGTGCTAAAAGTTTGATAACTGCTGCAATAAGGTGTTAGTAAGTTGACACGGGGGTGTGTGTGAGTCTACAAGTTTTCAAAATCACTAAAATCAGAGTTTGGAGGAGTAAGACCATCATGTTATACATCAATCAATGCGTACTTTCATGCAGAATGCAATGAAACAAACCACATTGAAATATCTGTGTTCTAACAAAAGGTACAGTCAAAAAACCAGTGGGCGTGGGGCGATGGTACATCACCATGCCCACCTGGGGCATTGCCCCGCCCACTACATGGGGTGATGCACAGGCCTCCCGCACCGGTGACGCGAATCCTAGTGATGCCACTACATACACTGATTTGTTTTTGTACGATCAGTACAAAGTGGAAGACCGTGGTGGGTTGTGTTTTTGTTTTTGTGCCACCAGAGGTCCCAACAGAGGTTTGTGCAATATTTTCTGCTAGTTAATATTTGACATTTATACAGTGCTTTTAACTTGCAAGATGCTGTTGTCTGTGTGCTTCCTAAGGCATCTGGTGGACCACTGTGAGATGCTGGAAGCTAAACTAGATGAGCCTTTGGCCTGATCCAGCAGAGCTCTTCTTATGTTCTAACAAGCTTTACTCAGAAACATCAACCATAGTCAGGTCCTTTGCATCCAGAAATGGATGTGGTTCATGGAGCAGCCGAAGCTGGTATCCCATATCTTCTGCAGCCGTTCAAACTTCACAGGTTTTGTCACTGTTTGCCAATTTTTTAAACTACTAGTCTCGCAGTTGTTAATATGTAAATTCATGACAGTTATTTGAGATATACTTTATATACTTCAGCAAGCATAGTTTGCTCTGGGTTCACATGTAAATTTCATGAAAAGTGCTAATTAACATTTTGCAAGGGTTTTTTGTTGTTGTTGTTGTTAGCCATAAGATTTAGATAAAGTTTATGTGAAATACTTGGTTTGATGATGAGCTTAGTCGGAATGACATTTCTTAAAATGATGGAATAAAGACGTACGGCAGTCTGTTTCCAATGTAGGTTATTGCATTACTCCCCAAGATGCTGCACTTGCTCTTCTTAGGGCTCCAGCTCTTAAAATTTGAAGCAGTGGGCTGCCCATGGAATGCAGGGCTGACTTTAAGCCAATTGGACAAATTGCTGCCAGTTGGGCCCTGTGCCTAAGGGGTGACCCTGCTAGGGTAATATACTCTAGTTTTGTCAAATGGTATTATTTGAAGAATTTATCCCACACTCAAGGCAGCTACACAATACACACAGTACCACATTGCATCAGATACCCAAAACCAAGAGGAGTGATTTTTCAGTGATAACAAAATAATGGGCTGGACAAGGGGTGCATGGGTATGGTTGCATCTGCTGACTCTATACCACCCATATCACCTACCTAGTTCACTATTAATGTTATTATAATTTATAATTTTAATTTATAAAAATGCTCCCTTGGAATAAAAACACATAACACCAATTTCTGTGCTTTTCCTCTTTGGGAAAAAATGAAATCTGCAAAAAAAATGAAAACATTTAAGAACACCTCTACAAATACCGCTTTGCAGGTTTTATAGAGAACAGCAATGATTTTAATTTTCTTCTGAATTCTTAAAAAGGCAGTAGTATTGTTTATCTCTAAGATTCTATAGACTTTGGCTGTGAACTTGGAAATGACTTCCAAAAATGTTTCCAATTGGGCCCCGCAGCTCCTAAAGCCAGCCCTGATGGAAGATCATGTCCAAATCCTAATCCTTTCCTAGTCATAACAACCAAAAGTCTTGTGAGACCTTAAAGTCTAACAAATAACTGTGATATATGTTGCAGGGGCCAGGCTACTTCATCAGGTGTATGAAATGGTCATTTAAATCAGGGATGACAAACATGAGGTCGGGGGCCCAGATGCGGCCCGCAGATGCTGTTTATCTGGCCCTTGTGCTCTTAGCTGCTGAACAATGCTGAGGTGTCACTGCTGAAAGGGTGGCCCGCTTGAAAATTGGGCTCTCATGTCTTGAAATATGATCAAGATTTGTGCATTTGCTCTTCTGTCATTTTCAGCCAATGAGTTCCTACATGAGAACAGAGTGCCTGTGTCTGCTTTTGACATGTTTAATGACATCACTTCTGGCCCCCAGCAAGCATCATGAATGCTGTTCGGCCCGCTGTATGAAAGTAGTGTAACACCCCTGATTTAAATGATCTACTATATTGTGATATCTATAACAAAGGCAGGCCAGTAGTCCAAGCAGGCAAGAGATAACAGTAGATGTGTCAGATATTTCTGTTCCTAACATGCGTGCATTCAGGATCCATTCAGAGTGGATGTGACCCTCTTCTAATATAGTCCCTGTTGATCTCTTGGCCTAGCATCAGGAGTAGTGTGGATAAATGCCTAAAGAAGGCCAATGAGGATGAACTGTAGCTTGGTGGTGGAGCACCTGCTTGCATGTAAAAGGTGCCAGGATCAATCCCTGGCATTTCCTAATAGAGGAGTGTCTGTCTGAAACTTGAAAATGTGCTGCCAGGCAGTGGCAACACTGTTAGATGGATGTCTCGGTGTCAGGCACCTTCCTCATTACTTCCTGTGGTGAAATAATCTTACCCAGTCTCCAGTGAATCAAAGTTCTTAGTTTGTTGATGAATCTTTGATGCAAATCACACCTCTCCACCAGCTGTTATTAGCCACAGAGGGGGAGACAGCCAGGCACTTGCTGTGCTTGCATGTTTTCCCTTCTGTGTCAAATGCAGCTTTGAGGGGGGGCAATTGCATCAGAAAAATGGCATGGGGAGGGGAGAGAGGCCTAACCCCATGTCATGGCCTTCGTCCAAATTTTCCCCAAAGCTGTTTATAGGAAGAAGTAAAGATGTTAGGAGATCCAAACATGGATCTCCCATTTTACATGACCCTCAAATAATCACATGGAAGGGATTAGTCATCACAAAGCTGCCCAAGGGCTCAAGAGAACTTCTTGGTCAATTTTACTCATGGTAGATGTGTTATTATCAAAGCTTCTGCTAAATTGTGTTCATTGTTCCAGACTCTTAACTCCCCAAATTGCACATCTGGCCTTCATAAGTCACAGAATACTAGGAGAGATGGACCATTGGCATGTCCCAGAATGGATGTTCTTACATGACTTGTGGTTTGAGATTCAAGTATGGGTATGGTATATGGTATCTCGAAAAGAAGCCAGGAGCTCTGGTTTTCAGTAGTATGACAAGGGCGTGTGCTGATAGTCAGCAGAATTAAGTTTGCGTGAACATTGCTATTCCACAATGTCTCCGATTTGACAACTCACTGAATTCAGCTACATGCAGATCAAAGAACATGGCAGTTCTTTGGCAAGTGAAGTGGAAAACGATGATTGCACGCTAAAGACTTCAAACTGGTCATGCTCAGTACAATGCAGTTCAAAGTACTTTAGTAGTACACTTAATGGGATCAGGATGTTAGGATTTCTTGTGTAGGCACTGGTTAGAATACTTGGTTATTGCCAAATGCCAAAGGTTGTTGTCTGAGATTGCAATCCCACTCCTGAAGTTTTTATTTATGGTGCTTTATAGACTAACATAAGCAAAAGGCAAGCACAGCCCAGCGGGGCTTATAATATACATTTAGACAGGGTGGGGAGGTGGAAACATTCGAATAACAAAGAAAGGATGTGAGAGCAACTGTGGTTATGGGTACATTTTGGTTTTGGATATGTAAAGTATTAGCGGTTTCGGCTAAAAAGTTTGAAATTGGGATTTGGAGTTCTAGCCATTAAGATCAGCAATTGGGAATGGGCAGAATAATATACGGGAAAGTAGACTAAAGTGCTGAAAGGGCTGGAGCCCAAGACCACCAGCTAAAGCAGAGAGCCATACCTCAGTGGCTGAATATATTCTTGGCATGGAGAAAGTCTCCAGGATCTATTCTTGCCAGTGCAAGAGTCTCATGCAACAGAGCTGGGAGAGATCTCTGCCTATGACCATGGAGAGCTGTTGCAGTCAGAGTGGGCAGCAGTACTGGCCTAGATGGACCAATAATTCAACTTTGCTGGGTGGCATGACATTGCCATGCATTGATAGCTCTTTCTGTAGGATCTTAGGTTTCCTATGTTGCCAAAGCCAATTGCAGTAAGAGGAGCCATCTGTGTCTGCCAGGTCATTGTGGTATCAGAAGAGGTGAGCCAATGGCATTAAGAGAGACAAAAGTAAGAGAAGGAGCTGCAAGAGTGATAATGTCAAATGTAAACCAGGGGACTGCTGAATAATCAGCCAAGCTTAAAATGGCTCCCATAGCCTGCAGTTCTGACAATATGAAGGGAACTCAAGATTAGAGTGACCCCTTTCTCTGTGAAATGCTATCTGCTCTCTATGAGAAATTCTGGTGTGATACAGAAGGTTATATAGTAACCACCTTGCAGGAACCAAATGAGCATACTCTAAAAAGCCCTATTGTAACATGATCTCGCATCACCTGGACCAGAGCACGTAAAGGAATTATACTAGGACAATGTTTTAAAGCTCCATTTATATTTTGATTGGTGCTAAGGAAATGTACTTTATGAGAAGCTTATATTATACTGTGTAATGGAAGATCATAAGATCATCAGGTGGATGATGTGGTGTGGACAGCAATTCCATGTTTTGACAGCTGGTTGACGGCTCTGGGAAGGGCAGGGCTGGCTCCACAGCTGTAATAAATCAAGGCCAATGGAGACCTGGATGGACACCTGAGCTTCATTTGACCTTGATGGGACTTTGAATGGACATGGACTGAAGGGATGGCTCACCTGAGCCTAATTTGGACTTAATGGGACATACAAGGATAAAAGGCTTGAAGGATAAAAGAATAGAAGGAGCAAGGCTACCTGATCCAGAGGGAACCTGATCCCAGAGGCTACAGGACAGACACATGGGAGAAGGGGACTGCCAGGACTCTGCTGGAGGACACAGAAGAGAGGACTGCCAGGACCCTGCTGGAGGAGACACTCTGCTGGAAAGGTCACAGAGGAGGGACTCTGCTGCAGTGGACTGCTATGGGAAGGATTGAATTGGGAAGACTGGACTGTGCTTCAGAGATTAGACAGTGGACTTAGACTGGAGGCTTCAGACCTTTACCCACTGAGTTAAGTGGAGTTTTGGGGAGGGAAAGCCTCTGGACAAGAGGACTTGCAGGGAGTGTCTGTGTTGGTAACAATAAATTCTTGTTAATTGCTCAACTGATAAGGAGTTCTGTTCATTTCTTTGCACACCATAGCTGTTGTTCTTGGAAAAGGAGGGTGTTAATTAACCAAAAGTGGGCATTAGAAGGGAGTTAGAATATCTGGATGGGACAAATTGGCGTAGTCGGCAGGATAGGGAAAATCAGACAAGACATACTGTATGTGGCCTTTTGTGTAGTGCAGTGGTATGACATAAGGACAGCAAGGTGTGAACCTGACTTGTACTTCCTGTTTTTCCCTTGTGTTGAAAATGAAAAGTTTATTCCATGGCCTTGTCTTTTTTTCTTTTCTTTTTTTTCAAGCAGCAGCATGAAGTCTGCAGTGATTAGTTCCTCACTTATCAGGTCATCTTTGACCTTGTTTTGATGAATGCATGACAGGCCTTGCTGCATTGACAAGAATGGAAAAGGCTTCCTAGTTAAGCCAGCTTGATGATGTTCTTATGAGTCATGTCTGGACTGTACTTGTATTTAAGTGTTTTTGCAGTCATTGCCCCCAATCCAGCAATGTGGTGCAAATCAGGGACCCTAATAAACATTTGGATCTCCCTTTTCCTGGTCATTTTAGTGAAAGAAGCACGATGTAAGTGATGAAGCTCCATGTCAGTGTCCACATAGGACTATGTACTGAAGTATTTAGCCATAATCTTTAGTTTTCGTTACCAAGTAAAACAAAGCTGAAGTTCTGGTGTATTAACAATTAGTTCTCCTTGGTTCTATCTTTCTCTGTTGCTTTCTTGATTGTCAAAATGTAAACAATAAGTTCCTTGGGGCATAGACTGTCTTTCTTCTTCATTTTACACTGAACACCATGTACATTGATGGTACTGGATCAATAGGTCTATTCATCTCAGCATTAACTTGAATACCAGTGATATGAATTATGAAACATAACAAGAGCAATCTGTTCTAAGCCCCTTCAAGTTGCATTAATTTTGATGGGAGAGATTTACATTTCAATCCTATGCATCTGACTTTGAAGTAAGTCTCACTGAGCTTCATGGGACTTATTCCAAGGTAGGTGAACATAGGATTTCAGTCCTAAGCATCTGCTGAGCTTTCCAACTGAGATCAGTCAGCTTAAAAGTGTTTTAAGTTTGGATGGATCATGACCAGTATAGGTAAGGGGACACTAATGATTCAGCAAACAGATGCTGGGAACAATTCTGAATTCATTAAGTGTCACCAGGCTTTCTAAGGGCCTGGTGACACCAGATATGATACGGGGACATTTGAACAGTGGTTCTAGGATTTGGGTCACCCAGTGTGGGAGGCCAGCATGTCACCCCCATGATGGACCTCCTCCCATGCAGTGGGTGGGGCAATACCCCTGGTGGTGGGCATGGTAATACACCATTGCCCTGCCCCACAGGTTTTGTGGCTATAACTCTTGATAGAATAGAGATGCTTCAAAGCTGTTTCTTTCATTGCATTCTGCATGAAATTACACATTAAATGATATATAACATGATGGTATTATATGAAAATACCAAGATTTTTAATATTTTGGCCAGTAGTGGTGCCACCCCCCCGTGCACATCACCAAATGTGGCCCGTACCCCCAATGCCACTGCATCTGAACCTCCCCCACTCCACAAAGCTAACAGCAACTTTAAGGGTATAGATTTCCGTTGCAGAAAGGGCAAGGGAATTAAGTTTTAACATTTAAACCTATCTCAAGAGACCCAATTTTCAAACACCTATGTGGGGGTATCCACAAACAGCTATCCCCTGGGGCCTTGGGATAAGAATAGGCCCTCAGTTTGGCTATACTTGTCGTAAGAGGCGACTAAACAGCCACCGGGTAGATGGGACTCGTCAACCTGGGAAGGCAGCTCATCTGAGAGAAGGAAAACTCTGATCCCAAACCTCCACTGCCTTGTGGCTCATCCAGTTATGGAAAAGGCTTCAGGAGTCAACCTCGAGGCAAAATCTGGAGCCGGAGTCCCTGAGGCAGTTCATGGCTGAACACAGTCACGTTTTGGCAACTCCTGCAACGCCGCTGGAACCAACTGTATTACTGTACTGTAATACTGAACTGTATTAGATGAGCTGCCTTTCCAGGCTGATGAGGCTCATCTACCCGTTGCTCGGGCAACATCAAGGGGATGTATGATGGTATCAAGCAGGCCCTAGGTCCAACACAGAAGAAAATTGCCCCTCTGAAGTCTGCCACAGGCGAGGTCATCCAGGATCGGACGCAGCAGATGGAACGCTGGGTGCAGCACTACTCTGAGCTATATTCCAGAGAAAATGTAGTCACCGAAGAAGTGCTGAACAACATTGAGTGCCTGCCTGTGCTGGAGGAGCTTGACAGTGAACCAACCCTAGAAGAACTTCACATGGCCCTGGACTCCCTTGCCTTTGGCAAGGCACCTGGAAAAGACAGCATCCCTGCTGAAGTCCTAAAGTGCTGCAAAGAGATCATCACTACTGAGCTGCATGAAATCCTCTGTCTCTGCTGGAGAGAAGGTGAAGTACCTCAAGACATGAGGGATGCAAACATCATCACGCTGTACAAGAACAAAGGTGACAGGGGTAACTGCAACAACTACCGTGGCATCTCTCTCCTTAGTGTTGTAGGAAAGTTGTTTGCCCAAGTTGCACTAAAGAGGCTCCAGGTACTTGCAGAGAGCGTTTATCCAGAATCACAGTGCAGATTCCGAGCCAACAGGTCCACCACTGATATGGTATTCTCCCTTAGACAACTGCAGGAGAAATGCAGGGAACAGCGACAGCCACTCTTTATAGCCTTCATAGATCTCACAAAGGCCTTCGACCTGGTCAGCAGGGATGGCCTCTTCAAGATTCTCCCAAGATTGGATGTCCACCCAGGCTCCTCAGCATCATCCGATCCTTCCACAAGCACATGAAGGGCACTGTTGTCTTCGATGGCTCCACATCAGACCCCTTTGACATCCAAAGCAGCGTGAAGCAGGGCTGTGTTCTTGCACCAACCTTGTTTGGGATTTTCTTCGCTGTCCTGCTGAAGCATGCCTTTGGAACCGCAACAGAAGGCATCTATCTCTGGACCAGATCAGACGGAAAGCTCTTCAACCTCTCCAGACTGAGAGCAAAGTCCAAAGTCCAGCTGAAAAGTCTGCGTGACTTCCTCTTTGCCGACGATGCAGCTGTCACTACCCAGTCTGCCAAAGATCTCCAGCAGCTCATGGATCGTTTTAGCAAGGCCTGCCAAGATTTTGGACTGACGATCAGCCTGAAGAAAACACAGGTCATGGTTCAGGATGTGGACTCACCTCCCTGCATTACAATCTCTGTGCATGAACTGGAGGTTGTCCATGACTTTGTGTACCTTGGCTCAATGATCTCTGACACTCTTTCTCTCGATACCGAACTAAACAAACGCATCGGTAAAGCAGCTACCACGTTTTCCAGACTCACAAAGAGAATCTGGTCCAACAAGAAGCTGACGGAACATACCAAGATCCAGGTCTACAGAGCTTGCATCCTGAGTACACTTCTGTACTGCAGCGAGTCATGGACTCTTCGTTCACAACAGGAGAGGAAACTGAACGCTTTCCACATGTGCTGCCTCCGGCGCATTCTCGGCATCACCTGGCAGGACAAAGTTCCTAACAACACAGTCCTGGAACGTGCTGGAATCCCTAGCATGTATGCACTGCTGAAACAGAGACGCCTGCATTGGCTTGGTCACGTCGTGAGAATGGATGATGGCCGGATCCCAAAGGATCTCCTCTATGGAGAACTCGTGCAAGGAAAGCGCCCTACAGGTAGACCACAGCTGCGATACAAGGACATCTGCAAGAGGGATCTGAAGGCCTTAGGAGTGGACATCAACAAGTGGGAAACCCTGGCCTCTGAGTGGCCCGCTTGGAGGCAGGCTGTGCAGCATGGCCTTTCCCAGTTTGAAGAGACACTTGGCCAACAGTCTGAGGCTAAGAGGCAAAGAAGGAAGCCAGGGAGACAGACCAGGGACAGACTGCACTTGCTCCCAGTGTGAAAGGGATTGTCACTCCCGAATTGGCCTTTTCAGCCACACTAGACGATGTTCCAAAACCACCTTTCAGAGCGCGATACCATAGTCTCTTGAGACTGAAGGTTGCCAACATAGTATCCTCCATATCTACTTTACCCAGGCTTCGCGCACTGGAGAGGACACTCTGTTCCACAACCACTATTCAGAGCGCGATACCATAGTCTTCCTAGACTGAAGGATGCCAACACACATGTGAGGGTACTAATTAGTTATAAAAACCAATCAACCACAGGAAATCCTAATAATGGGTCTCTTCTGTCATACCTAACCTGGTCTTAAGGTTGAAACAACAATAATTTTACACATTCAGCAACTGTGTATTGTTTCTCAATGACAGTTTTTAAAGGATCATCTGATTATCCATCTGGTAGGCCATTGTGAGATACAGGAAGCTGGGCCCTGGGCCTGATCCAGCAGGGCTCTTCTTATGTTCTTATGCCTTTTCCCTCAGTGTATAAGTACAGTTCAAAAGTACGTGCCTACGCTGCATTTATAAACTTCTTCAATATTCAAACTTATTCAATAAGCTTCTTGGAAGGGGCGTAGAGCTCAGTGGCTAAAGCACATACTTCATAACTAGAAGATCCCACGTTCAATTCCTGGCATCTCCAAAAAGTTTCTGCCCAAGAGTGAGGCCCATCAAAGAAGACAGTAACTGTCAGTAACTGAGCTAGATGGATAGTCAGAGACACCTCTTCAGTGCTTGCTTTCTCAGTGCTCAAATTGGATCACATTCTTATTGTTGTAAACTGTAAGTAATCAGTGGCATGACCGTTTATTGGACTAGTTACAAAGGAAAAAAAATCCAGTGACTAGCAGCCCAATCCTATTCAGGACTGGGTTGTACAAAGTCATTTACTACAGTGGGACAGAATTCCACTGTCATAAAATGGCTGCTGATGGAACATGCAATTAATGAGGTTTAGTCCAAAGTCAGTATGTGCAGGATTGTAATTTCAGGTCCAATAAAATGCAAAGAATACATATTCATTAATAGTAAAAATCCAGCAGAAATCAAACTTCAACAGCAATCCAAACTTCAACCTCTGAAAGCTCTGAATAACATGTACTGGGTTGTAGACATCAGCTGACTAATGATCACCTTTTCTTGCACTCGATAGCGGTGTCTTCCATGTGGGTTGAAACATCATGCTTTTGAATGCCTTATGCAATCCACATAGGATATATGTAATTACTTGTGTTCCTTTGCAAAGTGCCATGCACTATGTTCTTCATGTTGACATTGAACCAGCCTTCCCAATGTCCTTGGCTGCCTTGCATACTTTTCAGAGCCAAACCAAGGGCATTCTTGGCTGCAGCTAAATTTATCTTAGGCCATCCCAGTTTGCAGTTCCCTCAAGCACTGAGTTTTCTTTGTGGAGTGAGAAAAACAGGATAAAACTGGATATCTGCAAATATATAAGTCACAACGTTGTATTATGTGCCTGTGGGATGCATGTCATGTCTTCAAGCATTTGACCCAGAGGCTACTGGCCTACCACACATTGTCAGTTGCATATTCAACATGAATTAACGAGGGACCAAACTGCATGTGACAGCAGCAGACTCATAGGTTTGAACCAGAGTTGCCGATTTGTGTGGACAGAGCAGGGCCATAGCTGATGGAACATTTCAAAAGTTCCCTCAGAAATGCGCATCACTGCAACTCACTACACAGGGCATCTGTTCATGTACAGAGCCAAGGGTCCTGGTTTATACCCAGCAGCTCCTGACCATACACTGAAAGCAGTATGTGCATGTCTGGAAAAAAATGGTTCTAAAGATACATTTGAGACATATACATTGGTTATACTTTTCCTATACCTTTTTATACTGTGTTGTGCAATATTTTTGGATTATTTCATTATGTGTTTTGATTCATTTTGTTAGGTTCACAGTTGAATTGTAAATCACTTTCTGCCATGATGTTTCAGGAAAAGCAGGGTATAAATCATCACTATTACAATTGAATTTAAAAAAGTTAAGCAACTTGGGCTGCACGCACACCTCAGCTACAATAAACATTGGGTCAAGCGAAGTCTCCATCTCTCAAAACTGATATGAATGAGAAATAACCCTCACCATCAGAACAAGTGCTGCCATCTCAGAAAATCCCACAAAGAATCGCTGACTAACAAGTTTCTCTGCCTTTTTTCCCCTCCCAATCAGCTGTTTTTTGTGCCGTTTGTGGCTGGTCAAACTGTGCAAAACTTTGGAAAGTCACCTGCGACCGCACAAACTTCAGACTGCATAAATCACCTTAGGCACAGGCTCAGATTTCTCAGCACATTTATCAGCTGATTTTTCCATAGCACTGAGAGTTTAAAACTTTGCTTAAAACCAGCTTAGTCATAAATCTAAGGGTGCAATCCTGGAATGCAATTAGGCTGGTGCAAGTCCCTTGTGCTGGCTCAGGAGTGTTGCAAAAGTGCCGTCAAGCACTTTTGCGCCACTCTGGAGGCGGTTCGGCCTGTGCAAGGGACTTTGCCAGCTTCCCAGTGGCTTTGCAGACCCCAGGGAGGGCGAGTTTGCTTTGGCCAAGCACAGCTGACACACGGGTCTGGGTAGGGCGGGGAGGAGGCAGGGAGGAGATGGGAGGGAGGCTTTTCAGGGCAGGCAGTGGATGTTCCCGGGGGCAGGTGGGCGGGGAGCAGGAGGCAGGGCCAGAATCCGGAGGTCATGCCAGATCCTGACCCCCATTCCCAAGCAACGCTGAGCAGCAGTCTATTCAGATCTGCACCACCTCCAGTGGTGGCTCAGATCCGAGTAGACCCATTGGGGCCTGTGCAGCATGATAACAGGGTAAGGAGAAAGTTTTCCCCTTGCCTTGGGTTGTGCCAATTCGGACCCCAAACCTGTGCTAAATGCAGTGCAGGCCTGCCGGCCTGCCTGCTCCAGTGCAAGTTAGAATTGCACCTGACAAGCACTAGCTATACTTAGGTCCCAATCCTATTGGAGTCTTTTGCTATGAAAACTAATGCTCTGACAGCACAAAAACCTTTAAGGTGCCACAAAAGTGGGCCGCTGTTGCACAGTGCCAGGTCACTGCTGTAAATGGCGAAAGGTGCAGCATGCGCAGTGGCCCGAGGGCTCTGCATATGCTAGCAAGTTGGGGGTGGGAAGGAGAATATTTGGGGATGGGAAGGAAGAGGGAAGGGGTGAGGAGAGGACTGGAGGAGGAGGATCTCAACAGCAAATGCACACACCAATTCCTATCCTCCATTTTTTTTGACCTGCCTCACCTCCTTTCTATTTCTCTTGGACTTATGCCAGGGATAGGAAATTGAGTCAATTGACTCTAGTCTGAATAGCAAAAACACTTGTTTACATGACTCGTGTGTGACTCAAATCATGCGTCTCTATGATTTGGGACTTAACCTGAGTTTGGGACTTGCGCCATCCCAAGCCCCAGTTAGGATTGCACCCTTAGTGTCACCCTGCAGTCTAGCTGGGAGTAGGTTGTTGTGGTTTTTCTTCAAGGGCCTTAATTCAGAAAGTCAGTACCAGGAAAGCTAGAAGTTTCCTTCCATCTGGAAGAGCTGATACTGCATTTCCAAGCACAGTTTCTTTAAAAACTTAACTGGTGGTCTTGTAAGATGACTGGACAAAGATAACAGGAAAAGCTTCAGGGTAAAATAAAGAAATAAACATAATTTTGTTTCCTTTGCAGTCACTCGGACCAACCAAACCAAGCTCGATGCCCGTCCCCCATGATTAACAATGCTGCAGCTGCATGGATGGAGTGCACACTGCATCCAATGGTGGAATTTGGTGCTCAGCAGTAATGGACCTGCCCCTCGCTGTGCCTTGGGGCAAAGGTCCACAATGCTGCCTCCCAGCATGATGCCGCTCCCCCCGCCCCCCCCCCCACTTGCCAAGTGCTACGGAGCCTCAAGCAATGCCAGGACCAACTGAGAACGTTCTGAAGCTTCCCCATGTTCTTAAACAGTACTTCCAGGAAACCAGAAGTACTGCTTAAGATCACTTTGTAAGCCACAGAAGACTTTCCAAATGGTCGTAAGCATCGTGCGGACTCAGCACTCGGGGCATTTGCCCCCCTGCTCCCCTCCAGGCCTGCCGCTGGTGCTCAGGAGGCCTGCCAGAAGTATTTTTTACTTATTTCTGTGTAAGCCTCCTGGTGGTCTATGGCTATCCTTGGACTTACACCAACTATTTAGGCATAATTCAGGGATGTGCTGGAGACACCTCCGGAGATGCCCAGGCACTCAAGTCTGGGTCCAAATCTCCACCTCCTATGACTCGACTCATACATAAGTTATAATGGGCAGCTGTTGGGACTCATCCCGAGCCCTTTACGGACTCATTGTGCCTTAAGTCACTAGTAGGAGACCGAGTGTGGGAATGCAAGAGAAATGAGCCATTTTCAATCACTCTAGGAACCACATCCCCCCTCTCCACCCACCTCCCTGGGCTTCTGAAATCTACTTTTTCCTTTGGCCGACAAATCTCCTTCCACCTCCCTCATCCAGAGAAAAACAATCAGGTGACCCATCCTTTATCCATTGGGTCATTTGTTCCTTTGGAGATGGACAAGAGATGCCACTCCACTTTATAAAGTGCCATGTACGCTAATGGTTCAACAATGACAACAATAAATGTATAACTATTACAGGTGCAATGTATACTGATGGCATGATGATGGACTAGAATGAGTCATCTCGCTTTTACAAAAGACAGTCTTACAGAAAAATCCACTGGCTTTATAAACAGTTACTGCTTTTGAACACTCCAAGTCTCATTTCAAGTTAGCAGCCAACCTCAGACATCTTTTAAAGTTGATTGTGACTTTTCAGTCTACTTATGTGAACAAAATCAAATACACTCCATTGGTTCTACCATATTTTTTTTTTCATTTCTCGTCCCACAGCAGATTCATCTGAAGTATTTTCTCAGCGTCAAATCTCTGAAACACAGCACTCTTTATTAGCCTAGCTGCATTGCTTTCCATTTCATGAATGCCTAGCAGACACCAAAAAAATGAGGTTAGATGTGATATTTTAACCAGATGGCTTTATTCAGGTTGTGAGAAAACAAGTATAAAACAAGACTTATAATAATAAAACTAACCATGACTTCCTCTCTTTTTCCGAGCTGACAAGTTTTGCAATCAATACTGTGCTTAAAGGTTCCATTCTAGATCTAACACTTCTTTATTTCAAAGGGATTTTGTTGTTGCTTCAACTCTTTCAACCAATAGCCTAGCCAAACAACTCTTAGCCTATACCCGACTTTACGGAGATTACATTTCAATGCAGGAATGATGAAGAGGCTTTGCTCCCTCCCCACTTTTCCTTTAACATGCTTGACTGAGGAATGTGTATTAATTGTTGGTATATATTGTACACAGGAGATAGGGCGGTACACATTTTTCAGCCAGGCGGGTGTTGGAGCAGAAGTGCTTCATAGCCAAAAAGAAATATTTTAAGTCAGTGTTTCCCAAACTTATGATATTTGTGGCACAGGGTTTTTTGCCCCCTGGATTAAAGTTAGAGAAATGGTTCACTCGAAATAGCTAAAAGATTTCTATGCATTTTCTCAACATGCTGTCAGAACAAGAGACAATTGTCGTACAGCCTGGGTAGCATTGCAAGGGGCATGAGCTGTAGTTCCATAGTGGAGAAACGACTTTGCTCACAAAGGGTTGCGGGTTCAGTCCCTAGCATTTCAAGTGAAAAGGATCAGGTAGGAGACGAAGAAAAAGATTGCTGCCTACAGAGGATCAGGGAAGCTATTACAAATCAGAGTAAACAACGCTGTGCTTCAGTGGACCAGAGGCCAATATAAAAGCAGGTTTGTGTGCTCATTCCAGAATTCCACCAGCCTCTTTTGTCAGAGCTCAAGTATGGGACTGTATTTTCAGTGCAATGGTGTAGGGATGGGATAGAGATGCAGCCCGACTGAACTCTGCAATGGAAAATCAGGTTTTAACGGGGATCTCGGAAGTAGCAGGCCACAGTGGGTTATTTTTGTCTTCCCCTCCATGCCTTGGAAAACTTAGTGCCTATTAAACTGGGATTGCAAATCCTAAGCACCTCTGATTCAGGGGAGCAGTTATTGTGTTGCTTTCTGTATGACTAGATTACAAATCAAAAGATGTAATAGGTATGGGCAGAGATTCTCAAACTTCTTGGGAGTAAATCTCTCAAGATAAGTCTTTGCGGGGGAGGGAGTGAAGGCAGTGACACGATCCCCAGGATTGTGATGCCAAAGGGGGAGGGCAAAGAGGGCTACTTTTATTTTCTGAGGGCTGCTGCACCATCCAGGAGTTGCAGGGAGCCCTGCACAGCCCACCGCAGGGCTTCCTGAGTCTTAGAATGTTGGACAAAGTGTTTTCTGATTGCTTTTTTCCAACATTCTAATACTTGGGGAGCCTTGCGGAGGGCTGCGTGGGGCTCCCTGCAACTTCCAGATTGTGCAGTAAGTAAAAGCAGCCCCCTTTGACTCCCTTTAGAGACACAATTCTGGGGATTGCATTGCAGCCTCCCCTTTTCCCCTGCCCCGTAAGAGGGCAGAGGCCAGGGCTCACAGGCTGGGGCATCATGATTCCCTAGTTTGAGAACCACTGAGTTAGGGAACACATGCAGTCTTTACCAATATGGTCTTGATCTAGAGCTGGGGTCGGCAACCTGCCATTCTGGAGCCGCAAGCGGCTCTTTCAGCCTTCTCCTGCAGCTCCCTGCGGGGCCAAGCCGTGGGGGGAGGGGCACGCTCCTCCCGTGAAGCAGCCGCTGCTCACCAGCCCGAGCGCACAGGCGTAGCTCCCTCACCTCCTGCGGCTGCGCCCCATAGGAGAGAGCGTGAACGACTGGCGGAGCAGCTCCTGCCCAAAGAGCCCACACCACCACCACCGCCACCGCACGTTCCCTCCCGCCCGAGCTGCAGCCCCAGCCGCCTGCCCGTGTAGGGGAGGGTGTGTAAACGAACCTGACCCCACAGAGCCAAGGCAAAAGCAAGCAATTGAGTGCAGCTGCTCTGTCCTCCTCCCAAGCTCAGGGCACAATCCTGTGCGTCTCCTCAGAAGTAAATCCCATTGTGCTTGCTCCCAGGAAAGTGTGCACAGGATTACAGCCTTCAAGCTCCCCACTCAGCATCCCCCGGTCACTCACTCACACTCTCACTGCCCCATTTCCTTCACTTGGAAACTTGAAGGGGGTTTGGAGACCCCTGCACCAGATGGTATTCTGTATATGTTTGTATACTGTATGTGTAACATACTGTATATGTAGCACCAAAGCATATTTCATGGTTGGGAAGTAATCACTGTTAGTATGCCTTTTATTTTATGCAGTTTTGAACTCTTAGCTTGTTTGTTCAGGAGCACCTTTGTGAACAGTGTTAAGTAGTACTAAGTGGTCTTGTTCAGAGGTAGTATTGTGTGGAAAGGCATTTACAGAAGTACCGAAGTAAATGACAGTAAAGAATGACAGTAAAGAATGACAGTATCCTTCACAAGCAGTTCACCTGTGCACAATCTAAAACAGTTGTTCTCCAACTGTGGGTCTGGACCTGATTTTTAGTGGGACCTAGAGGAGGGAAGTGTATTATATAACTGTGACCTACAAGAGGGGAGCGCAAACTATATATGCAGTGTATATATACTCCCCTGGGAGTGAGCCCCGTTGACTCTACTGGGGCTGACTTCTGAGTAGACAGGGAGAGGAGCCACTCACAGGCTGCACTCCTGTCCATGTATCCCTGGGATGAAGCCCCGTTGACTCTACTGGGGCTGACTTACCTTTCCCCCTGTTTTTGCACTGGTATGTATGGAGATCTGCCCCCCCCCCCAACTTCCATGTGTTGGTTCTGTGTGCAAGGGGTTTTGCAATGGTCTTGCTGTGATATCTATATAGAGATCTTCCCTCCCCCGCACCTTCTCCCAGTTTTTGCACTGGTCTGTATAGAGATCTGCTCCCCCCCCCACTTGTATTGGAATCTAGAAAGATCTGGTGAGTAGGTAGATGTGGTGTCAGCAGCGGCCCCTTTGAGGGTAAGGCCTGGGCATCCAGCAGAGTGTGCTGCACAGCTGCAGCCACTTGAAGGCAATAGGGCCCTCAGGGATATAAGAGCACCTGAGGCAGGAAGGGTTTGTGGGTTGTAGAAGGAGTGCAGGTTGACTTTGGAAGCTGACCTGGCTTATTGAGGTTGGACTTTGACTTGGATACTCTGACTGATTTGACTGACTTTGGAATCTGACCTTGGACTGTGACTTGGCTTATTGACTTTGGACTCTGTCCTGGATACTCTGACTGACTTTGTGACTAAGGGACTGCTAGAGACACTGGAGTTTGAAGTGCAGCTACTGTGCCACAGACCTGCTGACGATCCAGGGTCTGCTGTAGTGGTGGGAGGCTGCTGGCAGGAGAGAGGACCTCTGCAGGTTGAACAGGGGAGCTACCCTGGAGGTGGGGTCCAGCAGGATTGCAGGGCAGAACCAGGGTCATTTGTTGGGGGAAAGGGGAGCTAATTTGCTTAAAGTGGGCATAATTCTCCAGGCAGAGAATGGCCTTGGAATCAGGCAAAACACCATAGAGGACCAGGCGTCTGAAAACACAGGACAAGAATGTATGACAAAACTAACTAAAAGCTACAAGGGGGGCTACTTCATAAAAATGGGACCTATAAGAACATAAAGGTAAAAAAAAAAACTATATATGCAGTGTTATCTTCATTTTAGGTGTCAAAAGGGTTTTGTGGCTCCCGAGGTTTTTTTTTCCTCTGGAAAATGGGTCCAAATGGCTCTTTGAGTGTTTAAGGTTGCCGACCCCTGATCTAGAGGAAAGAATGATATTGAGAACACACACACAGCTAGATTTGTAATCCATTGAAGGAAAAGACAACAACTCTTCATCTTTGCAGAATTGATGCTTCTCCTTGCTGGATTGAGATAGAGATTTATGATCCAGCAAGAGGAAAGTGAAAGCATCTTTCCTTTATTTGGTTTGAGAACTTGGAATGCATGTGGAACATGGTGGTTCAACACGAGGCCCGCAGGCTCAATGGGGTCCTTGAATCCCTTTGTGGTGCCCACTGAAAGCCCAGTCTCAGCCTCCCACCACCTCCTCCCACTTTAGAAGCTTTTTTGTCTCCCTCCCACATCATTCCAGCTTCTCTTTTGGAGAAGACAGAGTGGTGCTTCAGGGAGATCTTTTAAAAAGCTCCACCACACCCACTTCCACCTCTGCTCCTTGCGTTCTTGCTCCTTGACGTCTGAGCCTGCTGAATGACTTTGGCAGGCTCAGACGCAGAAGTAATTGGTGGCGATGTTATCATGTCCTGGGTAATGAGGTGCCCCCAGCTGCAGAATGTTGGACCACCCTGATGTAGAATCTAGCATAGACCCCCCCCCTCAGACTGCTCAAAACACCCATCCTTGTATCTGAAGACCCCAAATTCAGTGAGGGGGTGTTTTTTAAAAATTGACTTCCTTTTGCTGGAGGGAATTGTGGAAGCCATTTCAGTTTGAGCTCTCCACTCAGGACTTTTGTGTCAACTCAACACAACTCAGTTCCACTGCCACTCAACTGCTATGATGCTGCTGGGATGACCCTGTGCCTTCTAGATGTAGTGCAAACTGTGTCAGTGAATCCCAGAGAATCCTTACTCCCTACACCAGGATGATGCTACTGCTCATATACTTGTAGGGAAAGGGAGTGGATTCAATGCTGTCTTCAGCCTCTCCATTGAGGGACACTGTATAGTGGATCCATCCAATGTGGGGCTTATTTTTTTCAAGATGCACATCAACTCCTCTCACAGCACACCAGTGCGGTTCCCAGCAAGCAGTCTGGGAAACACTGATTTAAGTTTTACATGACATGAACAAGAAAAAAGAAACACCAATTAGCACTGAAATAACTGTGGTTGGTCAGTAGAATGGGCACTCAAATCCCCTTCAGTGGGGGATACTGAATTTCCTTTAATTCAGAAAATCCTTGCTTTGGCACGTTTTCTGTCTCAGTTCATGTTATTTTAAGAAACTCTCGTTCGATCATTCTGTATTTTCCACAGCTGCCTAGGTGGCAAATAGACTTGCCACCTGGCTGTTCCCTTTTTTTTCTAATGGGCTTGGACGTTTCTTTCAATGCAAAAGCCAAGGAAAATGAAGATGGAGCCAAAGGTGTGATAGTGTTTTTAAAAAGGTCTCTAACAAACAGAAATAGATGCTGCATGGGACTGAAATTGAAAGGCACTCCCTGGATTCCACGGCCCCTCAAAATTGTCGTCTTCATCTTTGCCAGAATTAAAATTTCCATAGGAAGCATGGTGAATTATGGCTTCGATTAAGCCTTGCTGATTCTTCCTATTCTACATCCAGTAATCTCCTGCGGGAGCTGCTTCCCAGTGTATTTGTAATCTATCATCTCCAGTACTGAAGTCTTCCCTTCAGCTTGTCCATTTGTGGTATGCAGCATTTAAAAAACATGGCACTCCTTAATGTCCCAATCCGAACCCCCACCAGTGTATGCAATGCAGCTGCGCTCTCAATTCATGCACTTTATACTGGTGGAGCAGGGAACCAGACAGCTCAGAGGTAAATAAAAAATGTTTTTAACTTATCTCTCCATAGGTATCCTGGCCACCATTTGGTTTCCTCAGTGTCAGCTATTTAGCTGCCATAAGTCCAAAGAGCCTGAAGGGGTACATCGGGCCAGAAACAAAGAGATAGGATCCTGGTGTGCGCTAGTGCCACCAAGGTTCATCCCTTCCCACCCTCAAATCATTTCTGCTCACCCTACTCCCTGCTCTCCTCCTCTCCCAAATTGTCCCAGCCACCATCTTACCTGCTCCAGTGGGGCTTCTGCATGCCACCGTCACACACACATGGGGCCTCTGACTGTTTGCACCAGCAGTACTGGAGCACACAACATCAGTGCGCCTTTTACAATTCCATACTGGAACTTACTGTTTATTTATTCAATTTGTACCCCGCTTTTCTTCCTGGAGAACCACTCACCGAGGCAAAAGATGAGATTGAACTTCCTGTCACTTGCTGTCAAGTAATCCATCAGATACTTTAATCAAATGATTCTCAAGTGTTCAGTCAAATGACCAAAGGGCCATATGAAATTTTGAGTGAAGAAAGCAGGAAAGGATGCACTGGAAGTAGGGTTTTAATTAGATAATTTGATTTCATAGATATGTTGTTTTGATTTTTGGTTTGATTCTGTAAGACATATATTTGAACCTTGAGAATCAGTTGTCAATTAGCTCAGTGGATATAGTGAACTGTAAGGGTCAAGAATGTAGTTGTCTTCTAGTATGAGGAGAATCAGATTCAGAACAAAATTATCTTGATGAGTTGATAAAATGTTTGGAAACTGCCTTGGGTGGGGGGAACTGGACACTTATTTCTTCAGTTTCTGGCCTTCCCAGCTCTGTTGGTCCTAGTAAGTCACTCCCTTCTCTACTTGCTATGTACGAAGATCCCTGCTGGATCAGACCAAAGACCATCTTGTTCTGCATCCTTAGTGGCCAAACAGATGTATAACTTTCTGAACTTGATCTAGTAGGTGCAGAGACAATTTTAAAATTTAAAACAAATGTTCCCTTACATTGAGGAGGTCCCTTGACTTCTTTCCCACCACAGGATGCAGTGCACACCCTGTTGGCATGGCTGTATTAGCACTGGAAAGGTGGATAGGATTGGGTCCTGAAAAGTTTCTTTTCCATTTTTGAACCTTCTCATGAAAACTTCAAAAACCTTCTTGCAAGAAGTACTTGCTCTGCAATGTAATCCAGTACCAATTTGTTATTCTCAACTACTAAAATAAAGCATTGCTATGCTACCACTCTAATCCAGTACCTCAATGGAAGCTCAAGTGATTCAATTTAACTATAGCTATCCGTGCTTGTCTTTGGAATGTGTGGGCAAAGTTGATCCCAATGTATGGCAATCACATCCTTATCGGTATAGTCCTGCTGATCTGGGACTCATATATCTGACTGAATGTGCTTTTTGATGCAGGTTTCCACTCAGAGTGGGATAAGAACTCGAGTCAGGTGACTCAAGTCCGAGCAAGGATGACCAGATGTCATAACCACCAAAAAGGATAAGGCACCCTGAAATGTAGGATATCCAATAAAATTGTAGGACATGACAAAATAAAAGCTAAAAACGCTCATATATTGATTTCATGTGGTTAATTTAAACACTATATTACTTATTATAATTTAAATCTCTATTACATAGAATTAATTACATATAATTTATTAATTACAAGAAGGTTATGCACTATCAGCAGGGGCCACTCACAAGGAAAAAGAGAACATTTAAGTTCTTTTCCAAGACATGAGGCTAAAAAAGAGGACATGACCTGGAAAAAGAGGACATCTGGTCACCCTGAATCTGAGTCATAAAAACATGTGTTTTTTTCTGAATCTTGGACACTCAAGTCACCTGCATCAATGACTATGGGTCTGGCTTGAGTCTTAGGTCACTGACTCAGTCCCCATACATGCAGAATCAAGTCTGTCTGTGTCTGGGTTTGTTTGCTTACTTGTTTCGCAGCGTGAAAGACCTTGCGGAACCATCATTCAGACTGGGAGAGCATTTCATCATTTCAGCTAGGAGGAAGTTCCATCTCTGAAGGAACCAATGATCATTGGACGATGGATTTGTGGTCCGATTTTTTCTTTGGATGAGGTAGGGCAGAAGGAGGACCTCAAGGGGGTTCTTGCCTTAGAATTGGCTGAAGAAGCCCAGGGAGGAGGAGCAAGGAATCAGGGAAGCCCGGGAGGATGGAGTTCATAGTGAACATGCTTTCCAGCCTCATGGCTCCTTTGGGCTCCGTTGTAACTTGGAAAGAGGAAGCCTCATTGAATGACAGACACAAATGGGACTACTTCTGAGTAGAGCTGCAAAGGATTGGGTCATATTGGTTAGCCTCCCAGCTGCTATGTGTAACTCTCCTCCCTCTTGCTGCTTCTGACCCGGCTCTCATGCAGTTCGTCCCACCCCCTCCCGTTTTGTTTACAAATGGAATGGGACATCAGGGGAGTATAAAAGGAGAACTCCGACACACACATACACTCACCCCGGCAGTAGCTCTGTTTTTTTCTGCAGAGCCATGGTTGACCTTTCAAAGGAAACACTTGAGTCTTTTTGAGTCAAGAAAATGCTCCTGGCAACTCAGAAAGTCTGCCTGTTAGGTGAGTTTTCAAATCAAGTTGGGGGGGCAAAAACTCATGACTCGACTCAAGTCAAGCCCATCCCTGGAATCCTCTAGGTATTATGTGCAAGAACTTGAGGCTACTTATTCATTAAAAAGAACTAATTTTGATGTGATTGTACGCACAAATGTCACTTTTGATTTGGAAGGAAGCCCCATTGCAAATAAAGGTATTCTGAAGCAATCATGAGCACACACACTCAGTAAAAGAAAACCAGGCAGACAGAATTACATGGTGTCTCAATTACACAGGCCAACACGCATTTTGCTTCCTTAAATGTTACACCAATTCCTGGGTATATTTGGGGTGCTAATTCTAAAAATGGCATCCGTTTTGCTCTATCACGTCTAGTTTTGGAGACACAGCATAGCCTCTTTAGTGAATGGTTCAAGCAGCTTCCTCATGAGGAAGCCATTATAAAAAACACAGGGCAATCCATTTATTAATGGATGGACTGACATTCTGAGTTATGGCAAGAATTTCAGCAGGCATCATGGTTTATGACTTTGCAGTTAAAGGAATTTTCAACAGAATTTTTGATTAGCAAAATATGTGGAAGTGGAACCCTTCCAATCATAACATTTGTGTTCTGAGCAGCATTTTTGGTCCTTGACTTCTCAAATACGTTCTCCTTTCATAGCTTTGGCCAGTCCCCCTCCCCACTGCTGTGACTTCTTTTTAATCTTCAGTTCTCCCTCGAAGCCAGTCAGAGAAGTGAAACATCTGTATGTTGAAACAAATGGATTCATTCACTCAGTTGCCATTTTGTTTACGAACGTTGACAGCTTCAGATGGGTCCCATCACTGCATGCTATTCCATTAGACATACTATATGCAGACCTCCACTTTTGCAGATTTATGCCAAAGTGGTTTGAATGTATCACTTTTTTTTCCTTATTCTACTTTATCCATGGTAAGTTTTTAGCTTCAGCTCTCTGATTCAGTTGTGTGTGCATATACATCAAATGTTTTCATGGACAGTTTACTTGGAGACCATTAGTGCTTCCCTCCATAAGTTATTTGGCTTTGAAAACCTGATGGAGTTGCCCAGGCTATTGTGATGTTTTTGTTCAACCACAATTTCTAATTGGATACACCAGAGTTTCCAGGTGGTGAACAGGAACTAAGCCCATGCTTGCAATTAGCTTTCTTCATTCAGATTTCTTGTTTCTGTTCTTTTTTCCCCTCAAGGACAGGGTTTCCCCCAAATTCTTCTTTGGTTAGGTTTGGAATTTCAACTCAAGAGTAGGGCATTGGACTACCTGCCCACACATTTGAAAACAAGAATAGTTTCCACCTATGGAAGAAGAATTCACCCTTCTGGACACCTCAGTGTAATTGAAATTTATTCTCAATATGGGGATGGCTGAATTAGGAAGGGAAACCATGGAAAATTCTGCTTTAAATGCATTTTTGGAGACACTGGACTAAGGAACAGGGAGGAAGGGATTGTTCAAATTACATCTAGAGAGCAGAACAGCAAGGCACCTACTCTCTCACATTGGAAGCAAGATCACTGGAGTTGTTTGGTTGAGGAGACTCTCTTTCAGTGAGTCACCTGAGCAGCAATGGTCCTGCCTTCATAAGAAAGCAAGGATGGAGTCAATATGGTGGGTCAGTGTAGCAGTGTTGTGGTTTTGTCAAGAGTATGGCAGCAGCCAGGTTCTCATTAGGTTGACTCCCACTCTCACATAGGAATAGGGAATAAATGTTAAATTAGAACTTTGTAAGACAACTCTTCCTATATGCAAAGAAGTCAGAATGTGAAATACATGTAAAAATCTGAATCTTTATGCTGGAGAAGGAGAGGAGAGGAAGAAATTGAAGAATGGACTAGTCACCCACCCACCCCCTCATCACTACAGCTCAGGATCTCAGGAGAAGAGCAGAATATACATTAAAAGAAAAGACAAATAAATAGGTGGCATTGTGCAAATGAGGTAGAGGAACATGAACTTTCTAGGCAGGCCAACTGTTCTTTTTGTTTACCAGTGTGGCAAAGTTCATCAGGGTACAACTGAAACAGGGGGCACATCATTGATGAAGGATGGGGTTATAAAGATGAACAAATAAACCCAGAGACAGACTGAAATAAAAGAAGACATCAGTGTATACAGACCAGTGGAGTTGGTGTCACACAGTGTAGGGTGGGTGGAAGGCAACAATGGCTGAAAAAGTCTCTGGAGCCTAGGTCTACCAGGCTTCCTGAGGCAGAGCCCAGGTCTACTGAGGTAGAGTGGCCTCACAGTCTTCCTTTTCATCCACAGAGCCATGTCTACTTATTTGGGGGGGGGGGTGGAGTGAGGATTCCCCACACACACAGGCATGGCAGCTCTAGCC
This sequence comes from Tiliqua scincoides, assembly GCF_035046505.1. Lineage (NCBI taxonomy): Eukaryota > Metazoa > Chordata > Lepidosauria > Squamata > Scincidae > Tiliqua > Tiliqua scincoides. The sequence continues at coordinate 259,411,785 of NC_089821.1, read as the reverse complement.
ATGGTTGAGGTTCCCTCCCCACCCCTCCCACCATCTGGGATCTCAGTTGACTCAGTCTCTGTTTTTCACTCTCCACAAGGCCAGCTGAGATCCCAGGAAATTTCTGACTCTCCTCTTTTGTTGTCACTTCCCAAAGGTGTCACCCAGTGTGGTCTACACTCCCCACACCTGTCTAGTTATGTCACTGGTACAAACTGCACTCTAGTCCATAATGTATGCACTGCTCCCTCTCCAGCATGCAAAGCACGCTGTGAACAGTATTTCCCCCTCCAGGGGTGATCATCTCTCCAATCACCTCACCACACCCAGTCATCCCCACTGATCTTATTTGCCACTACACATATCTCCTCCTCCGCTTCTTGCAACTGCCACCATCCTTCTCCCCCTTGTAGCTTTCCTGCTACTTGCAATTTCATAAGGGAGGGAGGGAGGCAGGGAGTGAGTGAGTGGGGAGAGGAGTGGAGGCTGGTGGCCAAAAGCAGTACCCTTTCCACTTCTCCACTCCTTCCCTTGCCCTCTCTGCCTTTTGAAATGGCAGGTTGTGAACTGGGAGAAGGCCAGTAGCAATGGTAGCCCCTCTTCCTCTGTCACCTACCTTCACTATGTCATTGCTGCTTGTCAGGTAAAAAACAGTCATAGGTCCATAGTAGGACATTAAGTGGAGCGGCCTGGCCACATTCCCTAATGTACTGCTGTGCCTTTGTGCTCTTGCTGGGCATTGGTATCAGATCAGCCCTTTGTACAGGAAAGGCCTTCAAGGCCTTGGGTTGCACTGAAGATGGCTCGGAAACTCGTGCAAGGAAAGCGCCCTATAGGTAGACCACAGCTGCGATACAAGGACATTCCAAGAGGGATCTGAAGGCCTTAGGAGTGGACCTCAACAGGTGGGAAACCCTGGCCTCTGAGCGGCCCGCTTGGAGGCAGGCAGTGCAGCATGGCCTTTCCCAGTTTGAAGAGACACTTGGCCAACAGTCTGAGGCTAAGAGGCAAAGAAGGAAGGCCCATAGCCAGGGAGACAAACCAGGGACAGACTGCACTTGCTCCCAGTGTGGAAGGGAATGTCACTCCCGAATCTGCCTTTTCAGCCACACTAGACACTGTTCGAGAACCACCATTCAGAGCGCGATACCATAGTCTTTCGAGACTGAAGGAAGGTGCCAACAAAGAAGACTGAAGATGAGTCAAACCATAGATCTAAAAGTGGTAGTCATATTGGTTTAGTAGGATGAATAAAATAATAATAAGCTGCTGGTTTCTGTTTTTCCAAATTGAGATCCTCCAACTTATATCATTTCGAATGTTGGTGGGTTCTAAAATGGTCCTAATTAGGACCTACCATGTTCAAAATGTCCTGGAACGTGCTGGAATCCCTAGCATGTATTCACTGCTGAAACAGAGACGCCTGCGTTGGCTTGGTCATGTCGTGAGAATGGATGATGGCCGGATCCCAAAGGATCTCCTCTATGGAGAACTCGTGCAAGGAAAGCGCCCTACAGGTAGACCACAGCTGCGATACAAGGACATCTGCAAGAGGGATCTGAAGGCCTTAGGGATGGACCTCAACAAGTGGGAAACCCTGGCCTCTGAGCGGCCCGCTTGGAGGCAGGCTGTGCAGCATGGCCTTTCCCAGTTTGAAGAGACACTTTGCCAACAGTCTGAGGCTAAGAGGCAAAGAAGGAAGGCCCATAGCCAGGGAGACAGACCAGGGACAGACTACACTTGCTCCCGGTGTGGAAGGGATTGTCACTCCCGGATTGGCCTTTTCAGCCACACTAGATGCTGTGCCAGAACCACCTTTCAGAGCGCGATACCATAGTCTTTCGAGACTGAAGGTTGCCAATAGAATGTTCAAAATGGCAGCAGAGGAAGAATTTCTCTAATGGATTTTGTCTAAAGGAAAACAACATGTGGCCCTCCAATTGCAAGGAAAAGAACCTAGTTGTGCCACTTTTTGGTCATTAACAGGACAGTGAAAGAGGACAGGAAAGGGAACACTGCCTTCCAAAATCTAATGTGTAAAGAACGTTTTTCTGGGTAGATTTAACCTTTGAAATAATGCCCAGTTTGGTTCATTGCTAACAACCACTTATAAATCTGACTTTACCGTTTTGCAGGTTTGAACACTTTGGCCATAAATCTTGACTTTGGCGCATGGATTTCAAAGCTAGCACAACCACCTTCAATCCCATAATTACTGCCAGTCTAAATTTTGTTTCCTTCTTTCTCTCCCACCACATTAATCACAATAAACAATAAGAATCATGATGACAAATAGATTTTCTATCATGTTTGTGCACAGAAAAGAATTTATTTGAGTTATAAATAGAAATAAATCACGTCCAAAGTTCCCACTTAAATGGAGCAATATGATAAGATCTATGGCATATAAACAGCGGATCAGTAAACAACCTCAAAAGTTGTTTCCAAAGTCCTGGATTTGGCAGCACTTTGCAGTCTGTTTTCCACAAAATATATCTGAAGCAATAGAAATTACTCTCTGACATATTAAGATGTCAGCAAATCTCAATGCCTCAATTTGGCATTGAGATCCAAATGTCCAATGCCTATGGCATTCTGGTTTGGAAACACGTTTCCCAGACCACAGTGGGCAAGATAAATACAGGCTGACAGATATGCTTTGAAGTATCCAGCAAGTTTCTGTGTAAACAACAATCTGACTGAAGCTGTATTCTTAAACATGGTGGTATCACTGTAACCAAATTTCACCACTAGTGTCCAATGGAGCAAGCACTAAGATGAGAATTAGGGCCTTGCTCACTGGTTCCCAAACTTTTTTGACTGGTGGCTCCCTTGATCATTGTCTGTGGCTCCCCATTAGGGCTACAACCCTATACATTGTATAGGATTGCAGATTTTTGTTTTTTGTTTTTGCAAGGATTCAGCAGCTTTCCTGGCTGGTTTCTGTGGCTCCCCGGGGAGCCAAGACTCCCAGATTTGACTTGCTGTTGAACAAAATACCGCACTAAAAAGAAAGAGGGATTGGGCTGCAATACTATACATATTTACATAGGAATAAATTCCACTAAAGTCAATGGGGCTCACTTCTGAGTAGACATGCCTAGCTTTGCAGTGTTGGTTACTGATGTTGAACCAGTACATAAAATCTGACATGCCTGTGCACCTTGTCTTTCCACCAGCAATATGCATTTTCTTCCCTAGATGGGTGCAAGAGTTTTCCCAATTGTTTTGTTTCCTCAAAATGGAACAGATTTACAAAATTATGTGACTGACCCATCTGCACAAACTAGAACATTTATGAATATTCTGTTCCATTGTCTGTCAAGACTAAGCAAATTTGTACACAGGCGGTAACTACAGATCAGCTTAGTAGTGCATAGACAAAATTTAGGTTCAAGACAGACATGCTTTTGCAACTGAGTGTTTAACTTGCACAGAAACAAACACACCTCTTGATACTAGAAATACTAGTGTGTGAATGATTCTGCCCTGGAAATAGTAAAACCATAGTGATACTGAGCATGAGGGCATATAAAGAAATAGTTTAAAATGCTCATTTTCATTACATGACTAGTATGGAGAATTTTGCTGTGATAGATGGTTTGCCTAAATGGGTGCATATACTGATGTTTTTGAAGCCTGTAATTCCAGGCCAAAACACCTAAACTTTTCAAGCAACACCCCGGTGTTAAACTTCATCTCAATATGTAGGTTGAGAGAGACTGGCTACATTCCAGGGAGCTGAGGTGATTTTTTTACTCATCATGGGGCCAAGTTTAGACTTCATGAAGGCTATCTAAATGGAGTAACACACCAGTTGCACCTAGCTCAAGAGAAGTGTTGTAGTTCCAGGAAGAAGACGGCCAAAGAAATCAAGGAGAAATAGCGGTCACCTCAAAACATCTTGAAGCAAGAGGAGGAAAATGAATATTTTGTGGTTGCTGGGCAATCATGGTTGCTTGTGTGCCTGTATCAGGAATGAGTAGGGACTATTAGTGGCATTCTCACAAGATTTTACTTCCAAGAATTTTGAAACAAAATCTAATGTTGTGTCTTTAAAAGATAACACTAACCTATTTTGCAACCAACAGATATATAGAACTAAAGGTGAGAAATGTTGTTTGGGTGTGATAATCCTCAAAAGACTGGATAGGTTAACAAACTGCATATAAGTCATCCCACTAAGAAAAATGGTTTGAAACATCCACCTTTCCTTCTAACTATACAATGAATTTTTAAATAAAGGAGGCTTAGGTCATCCTGTACGTATGTATATGATAAATTTATCTCTGTGTCTCCATGTCCTACACAGGTACATACTTGTACAGGAAAACGCATTAAAGTTGTCATACTAAGCTTGCACCGAAACACAACAGTGAGATGATGATACGCATTTAAAGTTAAGAATATTGCTTATGATTTAATTTCCATCTTTCCCAAATAATTGCTTTTGTAACATTTTTTTGCATGCATCTGAAAATATTGGATGCTAGGTGTACATATGAATTTGATTCTGGACACAGTAGAAGCAATATTGGTGGTGGTGGGGTGCATCGTGTATGTAGGTTGTGGATTTACCACTTATACATCATGGATTCTTCCCCTAAAGGACCAGATTTGCAGATCAGGTGTTCTCCTATACTCAGCATAGATCAGCGTTTCTCAACGTTTGTCTCCCCCAGTGCCACTTTAAATGGTCCACCGAATGGAAGTACCACCAGAAGTAACTGGCAATCACCAGTTATTTCCAGATCGGAAGGCCAAGCATGATTTAACAAACACAAGTAAAAGGTTCAGAGCGGACAGCAGGTCTTTTTGTAAATGCACAAAAAACACTGCCCATCGAGCCAAGCATCCTGTCATGTTGCATTGCTGGTCGTGCTTCCAAATGGAGGGGCCTGGGTGTCTTGTGCATGCCACCTGATACCACCTCAAGTACCACCGCTGGTGCAAGTACCACTGGTTGAGAAACTCTGGCCAAGATGGGAAACGCCCCTTGACTCAGTTCAGCTTGGAAGTTGCTCAATACTGACAAACTTTCTCAGTGAGTGTTTAAAAAAAGCCTGTCTGTATTTCAAGAGCTCTCTTCCAGTTCATTATGTTGCTATGGTGCTGGGTTCACCCAATTTGTACACACCACAGCACCAGCAGCTAGCAGAGCTGCCTCCCAATCAAAACTCACCCAAGACTAAGAGAGCATTTGAGATCTGGATGGTAGACAACAACCACACAAAAAAATCACACACACACACACTCAAGATAATAATAATAATAATAATAATAATAATAATAATAATAATAATAATAATAATAATAATAAAACTTTATTTTTATCCCGCCCTTCTCCCAAAAAGGGACCCAGGGCGGCTAACAACATATAAAACAGATTAAAACATAATTTCACAAACAGATAAAAACATATTAAAAAACACATTAGCAGAACCCATAAAAACAGTAGTCAGAAGAGTCAGAATAAAAGAGCATAAAATAGCAGTTCTTAGAGGAATCGGGCCTGTAAAAAAGCAACTAAAAGATATATAAAAGATATTAAAAAGGCCATAACGTCAGAAGGCTTGGTTAAACAACAAGGTCTTCAGGCCTCGCCGAAAGGTCTCGAGGGAGGGAGCCATTCTCAAGTCAAGGGGAAGGGAGTTCCACAACGTTGGTGCCACTACTGAGAAGGCCCTATTTCTTGCCGCCGCCCCACGTACCTCCTTAGGCGGCGGCACTTGTAAAAAGGCCTTCTCTGATGACCTGAGTGGACAAGCTGGATTGTATGGGAGTAGGCGATCTCTAAGATAACCTGGCCCAGAGCAGTATAGGGCTTTAAAGGTCAAAACCAGCACCTTGAATTGGGCCCGGAAACGAATGGGCAGCCAATGTAGCCCCCGGAGAAGCGGGCTGACAGAGTCAAACCGCCTAGCTCCAGTGACCACACGGGCCGCCGCATTCTGTACTAATTGTAGTTTCCGAACCGTCTTCAGGGTCAGCCCCACATAGAGCGTGTTACAATAATCTAACCTCGATGTCACCATAGCATGGATCACCGTGGCCAGGTCTGCACGATCCAAGTACGGACGCAGCTGGCGCACCAGCCGAAGCTGAGCAAAGGCCCCCTAGCCACAGCCGCCACCTGGGAATCCAGGAGCAGCTGCGAGTCCAGGTGGACCCCCAAGCTGCAGACCTGCTCCTTCAGAGGGAGTGCAACCCCATTCAGAGCAAGCTGATAATCCAGCACCTGCATCGAGGATTTCCGAACCAGGAGAGCCTCTGTCTTATCTGGATTTAATTTCAGCTTGTTAGCCCCCATCCAGATCCTCACTGCTTCCAGACAGCGCTCCAGGCCCTCAACCGCCACCCTGGAGTCTGGAGGAAAGGAGAGATAAAGCTGGGTGTCATCAGCATATTGATGACACCCCACTCCAAACCCCCGGATGACCTCTCCCAGCGGTTTCATGTAGATATTAAATAGCATGGGGGACAGAATTGAACCCTGTGGCACCCCGCACCTCAATGGCCAGAGTGTTGAACAGGCATCCCCTAGCACCACCATCTGGGACCGACCTTCCAAGTAGGAGCGGAACCATCGCAAAACAGTGCCTCCAACTCCCAACTCGGCCAATCGGCCCAGAAGGATACCATGGTCGATGGTATCGAAAGCCGCCGAGAGGTCCAGCAGGACCAACAGGGACGCACTCCCCCTGTCCAGTCCCCGGCGTAGGTCATCCACCAAGGCGACCAAGGCAGTTTCCGTCCCAAAGCCCGGCCTGAAACCAGATTGAAAAGGATCCAGATAATCCGCTTCATCCAAGACCAAGATAATTGGTGGATCCGTCATCAACTAATGATCATTGATAGTGATCATGGTCACATGGTTCACAGCAGTCAGTGAGACTTTCACAGAGGAATGGGCTAACCTTAAAGAACCTCAGTGTGCCCACTGACAAAACTGTAGGTGTCTGGTCTTCTGACTGGACATTCCACATAAACTTCTCTGAGGAAATTGTTCTAGATTTGGAATACAGCCAGGTGGTAGACCTGTGTATTCATGTTCAGAATGAATGGAACTGAAAATAAGTAGGCCCTAATGAGTGCAGCCCAGAAGGAATAAAATGAGTGGGGGTGTACATTTTTGGAACCTGTATTCTTTGCCATTCGTTTTATTTTATTTTAAAAAAACCCATTGTATGTCCATTTCACTTGGTATCTGCTGGCAGACTCTTTACCCACAGCTGTCCCTTTGTGGCACTCATTGTAATTATTCATATGTTCTGGAATGCAGGGCCATGTAGGTAAAAATGGATAAAAGTGGTCAGAAAAAAATAATTGTGCCCTGGAGCATAAAGGCAATTAAATGGTCACCATAAAGAAGGAAGCTGTTCTGTGGAATTCCTGCTGAGAGTCCCAGGGAAAAATTAAGATGCACTTTAAAAATATGCAAATTAATGACAAATGACAATGAATCAAAATAATAAAGAAATGAAATGTTGAAATTAAACAGAAACCCAAACAAATGAAAAGACAAATTTAAACTGAAAACACCAATTTCATCTTTCATGTCCTTCATAATTATAACAAACTGTATGAATGTATACATTGAACCTGTGCCATCGCTATCCTGGACAACTCACTGCTTTTGGATGCATGTGTGAACTCTGGCTAGGATGATTTTTTCTGTTAATAAGTGGTTCCTCACACACTGGCTGCGCCCCTTTCAAAAAACTAGTAATCCCGTCATTATTTTAATCACCGTCATCATTTAATATGTGCTAGCACAGTAATACAGAACCGTACCTATTTTTGCTTCACCAGTTCATTTTCTGCCTGAAATACTGAAGAACTAGTCTGAGGAAACAAACCAAACAAGCCCTAAGTGTCTGTGAACTGCATGAGCCTCAAGCTCATTACTTTAATAAAACTCAGAGAAAATGAATTTGGCTGCAGAAGAAACCCCAAACAGCAAGTGAGTGAATAGTTAATATGCGTGGTCTGTTAATGAGAGCTCCTAGAACCAGTGACCCAGAACTAAAAGGTACAGCTAGCTAGAAATGAGGTCTCCTTTATAAGTCAGAACAGAGAAACTGGAGTGTTGAAGAGCTGAACTAATGTTCCTAATTACTAATCAAGCAAAGGAAAAAAAAAAAAAAAACAGGTTTCAGTTGAGGGAAAGTAATGCCAAGCATAATTTTTCTGGATCCGGGAAAGTGGGTTTCAAAAATGGAGTGACTTTTAAAATGATAGAACCCTGAAAAGCATTTTCTTTATTTGAAAGAACTTCATTGGTCTTTGCAAACAGGGTAACTAGATGCAAAGGCACACAGAGCTAATGCCTCCGTTCTGCTCCCCTGCCCAGAATGGCTCCAAAGGACAGGGGGAGGCACTGCCTGCACGCTGTGTTCACACTAAGTTGAAGCAAACTTAGTGCTTTGCATCCCCTCTAGCTATGCCACTGGTGAAGAGGTAAGTTGGCAGGTGCAGTTTGGCATGCAGGAGTGGGGGAAATGGTCGTGCTAACATTTTCTTGCCTATCAAACTATGAAAGGCTGGTCTCCTGTGCCTCTTTCAAATGGTTTGGGATTGGCTTCTTGTCTTTGCTATAGTGGTGCCCTGTCCCACTCATCTGTAGCGGGATTCCACCCACAATTGTAGTATCACTGCACCTGGCCATGTGTTGCCAACCCATCCATGTGGTCACCTGATGCAGGCTGCATCAGTGGCAGATTGTGGGGGGTCTGAAGAGGTGGCAGTTTTCGGGTGTCTTTCACCCCAAGCCTGCTGCCACCCCCTTCTAAGCGGCAGTGATCAGCTTTCCATTCACAAGGCCAAGAAGCAGATCATTCACCTCTTTACTGTGCTCCTCACATGCTGCAGTGAAACCTAGAAGTGCAGGCCCTCCGGGGTTCAAGGCAGCATGCAAGGAGCACACTAAGGGGTTTGATTCCTTTTTTTGTAGTGGACCTGAGATGGCATCAGGCTACATTCCTGGTTGTTCCACTCCTGTGGCCATCTCAAGGGAAGAGGGAGGCATCCCAGCTTCCCCTGGAGATTGCCAAGCAATCTAAAGACCAGAAACAGCAGGTGAGGGCCACGCTAGCTGTCACTTGGTTACCCTTAAGACAGGGCACTCTTCTGCCCAACTGATGATCCAAGAGTCTTTTAAGAGGGTGTGAGCTTCTCTCAGGACTGTGTGATTTGCTGAACATGACATAGACAGCACCTATGAGAAGAGATCATTCAGTTCTGCAGTCAGTGAGGAAAAAGTTATAGGAGACTAGCCAGGAAGAGTTTGTTTGTTTGTTTGTTTGTTTGTTTGTTTGTTTGTTTGTTTGTTTGTTTGTTTGTTTGTTACAGTATTTATATCCTGCCTTTCTGATGGGTGTGGTCTGAAATGGCCAATCCTTGATGCCACCCTTGCACCAGGCAGGAATGTCTAGCTTCTTTCTTCCTCTTATTTTGAATATTGTCAATAAAAAAATTCTAGGGTGCAGTACAGTGAAAAATAAAAACAATATAATAAAGAGATGCAATGAAAGCACACAATCCATAAACAACTTGAAACCACAGACATAATGGCCATTCCCAGGTGAGAAAATCTTATTGAACCATAAAATACCAATCTAAAGCCAGCTATTTCAGTGCTGAAACATCTGGGCAAATAGGAAATACTTTGCCCAGTGCTGAAATGACATCAAGGTTGGCGTCAGGCAACCTTATCTGGGGAAGATATTCCAAATGCAGAAACATAATCAAAAATATATTTTGTCCAGTCTGATGTCACCCCCTAGTGGCCAGGGAACTCAGAAGAGTGTCTCAATAGATGAATGGTGAGGCAGATTAGAATAGGCTTTTGCCCTGGCGGCCAGCTGTACACATTGTCACTGCAGCTGCAGTGTTGACATTGTGAGCTTTCTGCTGTTGGAAAACTTGTTTGGTCAGCAGAAGGTGCCCTTAGGATTGGGCTGTTAATTTGTTTTATTATAGGTGTTTTAAGAATAGGCCCTCAGTTTGGCTGTACTTGTTGTAAGAGGCGACTAAACAGTCACCGGGTAGATGGGACTCGTCAGCCTGGGAAGGCAGCTCATCTGAGAGAAGGAAAACTCTGATCCCAAACATCCACTGCCTTGTGGAGTTATGGAAGTTCCATCCAGTTATGGAAAAGGCTTCAGGAGTCAATCTCGAGGCAAAATCTGGAGCCGGAGTCCCTGAGGCAGTTCATGGCTGAACACAGTCACGTTCTGGCAACTCCTGCAACGCCGCTGGAACCAACCGTATTGGCCTCTGCCTTTCCATTGGACCATTTCAGCGACATGGAGAGGGGGGATTTGCTGCATGGGAAACAGCCTATCCTCCATACCTACTTTACCCAGGCTTCGCGCACTGGAGAGGACACTCTGTTCCAGAACCACCATTCAGAGTGTGACACCATAGTCTTCCGAGACTGAAGGATGCCAACAACAACAAAATTATGTTTGTAAGCCACTTTGAGGGCCTAAGCCAGGGGTCAGCAACCTATGACCTGTGGGCCACTCAAGGTCATCCATCCTTCATGGAGCTCAGCTTGGGAGGCAAAGGGTGCAATCCTAACCAACTTTCCAGTGCTGACACAGCTGTGCCAATGTGGTGTGCACTGTATCCTGCAGTGGGGAGGCAGTCAAGGGGACCTCCTCAAGGTAAGGGCATGTTTGTTAGCTTAACTTGGGCTGCGATGTGGCTAGGTCAGTGCTAGAAAGTTGATTAGAATTGCACCCAAAGCCTCCCACCCAATGTGCCGTGTGCCAGAAGGGAACAGCAGAGCTGACTCAGAAAGCTTGGGCGACTCTGCCATTCCCTGTGTAGTGTGCAGCAAATTAGAGGCTTTGTCACAAATTGGAGGTACGAGGCTTTGCTTCCGAACCCAGAAGTTCAGCTATGGCATGATGACATCCTCACCAAATGTCCAGCCCCTTTACCAAAAAGATTGCTGATCCCTGAACTGTTAACAGTGGAAACGTGGGGTGTAAATTTTGTGAAGAAACTCAGTCAATTTGTTGGTAAGTCAAAGAACTTTGGTAGTGAAAAGAAAGAAAGAAAGAAAGAAAGAAAGAAAGAAAGAAAGAAAGAAAGAAAGAAAGAAAGAAAGAAAGAAAGAAAGAAAGAAAAAGACTCACATGGATGTTCCATGTGCTTAGCTGACAGGAAGGCGGCTTTTTCATTTAAGCTGGAGCACTTTAAGTTTCAGGTGCCAGAAAATCCCCTCAGATTAGTGTCTCATCTCTGTTAGGGATGATGTAAAATTTCTGAAGTTTATACTCTGGAAGGAAGTGGAGCTGTCTTTCAGAAATTGCATTAGGATGTGCAACTTGCTTTGCTTTATCTGGAGTTTCCCACCCGTGAAGGGAAAATAAGGGAACATGGATTGGACCCTTTGGCTTACGCACCAATCCCCTGCAGTTTGGCAAGCAAAGAGAAATTCTTTGCCCAATCTTACAGGTGAGAACAGTCCACCCTCTTCCCTGCACAGAAGGGGAACAGAATCTCCTGCCAGCTGCTCTGAGCTGAAAGGAGGGAAGGAACTTATAGACAGAGCTATGACAGACAGACTTCTAGGAGGAAAAGCAATGACTGTTAACAGTACTTCTGTGCTGAAGTGCTATGTAAAAAGTCTTAATGAGCTCATTATTTTTATAGGGTGACATACTGCCACATAGGTTCGCCATCTTTTTTATTGTTTTTGTTCCTGGATCTTTAACAGCACCCTGGCAACATAAACAATAAGTAGGTACAGATGAAGAGGAGGTATGATGATTCAGGGGGCACCCCATTTTCCCAGAGCCCCCAAGTACAGGAATAGTATCCATGATGGGGGAGGTAGTGCTTAAAATACAGAGAGGTCAATAGGGGACCAGTTTCCTTAAAATGATTACCATTCCCTGAGGCCATTTTAACAATGCTCCTGCACAGTTTTTTTGTAAAGAAAAAAAATAGAGGAAATACAGGTTGTGTCTCATTATTCATGAGTGTTCCTCCCAGAACTAAAGCAAATCCATTTAAAAAACAATGTCCTTTTGCTGGGCAGTTTAAAAACAGCCTTGCTGACCTCTACAATGTAAAACAGTGTCATCAGGTAGAGAATCCATCAATCAGTCTCTTAGAAAGGCTTCAGTCCACTTGGAGCCAGGAACCCCTCCCTTCACCCAGAGCAAAGTGATTATCTTTCTTTCATGTGCTGAGGGGGAAGGGAGGGTTCTAAGTGCCTGGAGAGAGATTGATGGATGGATTGTCTGGATCAGGACCTAGGAGAGGGGGGTAAAGGCAGTAATTTGAATCCAGCGTCAGGAAGGGGGCCCAGGAGCCAAAGGAGGGGGCCCCAAAATTTCCTGGAATCTTACATTCTCCAATCTCACTACCCACACAGGATGCTGGGGGCAATACTGTGGGCACATGGCCACGACTACTGCCATACACACCAGGCCCAGGATTGCATACATTCCTTAACAGTGTCACATCTGGGAGGAAACCGACCTACTACAGTAGCTCTTTGGTTTGTGGACCTGGACTACAAAGACTATTCCAGCTGGTGCCACTTTCCCCCTGCCTGTTTTGTCCCCATTGCCACCCCCCCCATTCTGTTTTACCCCTCCCTCTTTGGGAAGGGGCCCAAAAGAAACTCTGTAGCCCCTGATAAAATTCCTCTCTGAGGCCCTGGTCTGGATTGTCAGCTGGCTGCCCTCTCTTGCATTAACAAGGCTATTGTAAAAGGACAGTTTTCCTTTAATTTAAAGGGCACTTCTCATTGTGTTGAGATTGAAAAATCTATGGGTTATTAGGTTATACCTGTAATTGCTTTCATGGCTGTCTCTCTACAACAGTAAGAAAAGCAGTTTTTTTCAAACTATGTTTTTAAAGGGATGCATTTTTTCCCCTTCTCCAGGGATCAGTACATGCCTTTTCATTTGCAGGGGCCATTCGTGTTGAGTCAAATCCATGTATAAAAAATCCGTGTATAACAAGGTTGGACCTGTACTTTGATTCTTACAATATAGACCACTAAATTCATTCACAGTGAATCTTATAAATAAAATGACAATGAATTATGTTTTGACATAGGGGAAAATACATCATATAGTATGGGCGATCTCTGCTTAGCAGGAATACAAGATAGCTTCAGATACGAAATGCTAACAAGATTTCAGTTCTTCTGTTCAGAAAGCCACATATGTTATGATTATGTTCTTGTGCCTGACTGCATGATTATGAAATAAAATAAGTGCATTTCTGGGCTCCCCAAAGCAAGCCATCTTGCATTAGGTAGATACAAGATTAGGTAGAGCAGGGATCTCCAACCTACGGCCCACGGTGCACCAAGAAAATAATCTCAGGTGCAATGTGGCAGTGACAAAGCCTTACCATTCTGCCCTGCAGCCTCTCATCTTCATGCTCAGTCTTTGTAGACATTTGTATTGGGCAGCCGCTTCCACTGCCAACTGCCCCAGAAGCTCTGTGCCCCAATTTCCTGGGGGAAGAGGAACTCCTGTGCGAGTTTCTCCAAGGTCACGCATAAAGATGGGAGGTGGCAAGGCAGAACAGTAAGGCTTTGCCACCACCTTGGCGCACCAAATTTGGTCTGCAGGCTGTAGTTTGGAGGCCCTAGGTAAAAGGAACACTGGGAGCTTCCTTCTTGAGCCAAGGCAAAGCTGCATGTTGGCTCTCAAGTTTATTTCACACATCACACACATCACACAACCTTTATTGGCATATAACAAAAAAACAGGATAAACAAAACAAATTATAACAATCACTAGAGAAAAACATAGTGAAGCAGGGAAGAGGGAAGTGATCCAAAAATAGAAAAGGAAAAGGAAAGAGAGAGAGAGAGAGAGAGAGAGAGAGAGAGAGAGAGAGAGAGAGAGAGAGAGAGATTTAGGAAGGGGGGATATTTTAATAATTTGAGACAAAAAACTAGCAACTGCCTTAGTAATATTTACTTGATTGTCGCTAAGCAGAACAAAAAGGGGATCAACAAGTTTATTTTATTTATAGAAATATACTGACTATAACCCTCTGGATCAAGATGTCCCAACTCTCATCTTTGTAAGCTTCATGAGGAAAGCCATGAACCATTTCTCCATTCTCTCACAAGTATTAGTGTGCCAACACTGGATTTGCTATCAGAAAGATTTCTGCTGAACCATGCAAAGTTCGAAAAAGTCTGGGCTTTGAATTATTATGAAGGCAGGAAGTCTAACCATGTATTAGTCTCATGGAAAATTCCTTTGAAATGCTTGCCCGATAGCATTGGGAATCAAACAAATTCAGCCACCACAGTACCCAATTGCTGGTGATATAGCCACAAGGAAACTGACAGCACAAGCCTATGCATGTCTACTCAGAAGTACGATAAATCCCCTCATGTTAAATTGGACTTAATTTCAGGAAAGTGTGTATAGGATTGCAGCCTGATACAATATTTGAACGATATTAGACGGTCTCATATCCCCACATCAAGAGTTCTGAATGATGGTATCCAAAATTATCACTATGATCACACACAGATCAATTGTGTAACACACTGTGTGTGTTAATTAAAACAAATTTAAAAAAAATTAAAAAAAAACAAAATTATCACTATGATGATTTGAGATTATTTGGAAAAGAATGTTTTGAAGCAACAGTTTCAGAGTTCAGCAAAGAGTTTTGTTGTAAAATGGTTGCCGACATAGCGTGCAAGAGCTGGCAGCATTCCCAGGCTGTCAGGGGTTCTTCCTGAACCTGCTGGAGCAGGGAGAGGTGAGGCAGGAGTAGAGTGAGGAGGAATGGGGGCAGGTAGGCAGCACAAGGGGGTGAATTTGGTGGCAATGGTGCATGCTGGATCCTTTCATCCCTTTTTGCAGCCTCCTTGTCCCTTTTCTTTCCTTGTAGAGGGGTAAGGAGATTTATCCCCTTTCCCCCTGAATCCTCCTGCTTCCCCCCCCCCTTTGCTGGATAGAGTACTCACCTAGAGTACACACTGGCTGCACCAGTGGGGGGGGGGAGAGAGGATAGGATTGGGCTGTAATGACAGGGGATTGCAGAATAGGGCCTCAAGACTGTGTAGTGCTGTCCTGTTACCTTCTGGTGCACTGAGGACATCCACAGCAGTTCAAATTAAAAAGCGCCATGACATTTTCCTGAAAAATACCTCCCTGTCCCGTCCTGCTCCCTTGCAGAATATGCTCTGTGGAAGCCTGATTTACTTCAGTCTTCACTCCCATTTGAACATCTGACAGCACAATCCTTTGCATGTCTACTCAGAAGAAGGTCTCATGTTGTCCAGCAGGGCTTACTCCCAGGAAAGTGAGTATCAGATTTCAGTCTGAGGCTCTGAGCACTCACCACATAGCACTACATCGCTCCAGCAAATGTCACATGTCAGAACCATGACTGCAGATTGCCTGCAGATGCAGGATCCCTTCACCACAACCAGTTTGCTTTGAGTCTGAGAATTGCCTTTCGGTGTGAGATGCTGCATTTTGAGAAGCTGCCATGCGGGCCACAGAAATAGCTAATGAAAGCCAGATCCAGACTTTTGAGCCATATGCTTGACTCGGCGCTGGAAAACTATTTCCAGTTTTAGAAATCTATTCAGAAATGTAAAATGCTTTCTTGGAAAGGAAGAGAAAGAAAATTGTCCCTCAGGCTGAGATTTTTGCATGACGAGATTCAGCTGGGAGGAAATTTGAGGTTACAGCCAAGTTCTAAACCCCACAGAGAGGGGTGGTGATGACGAAGGGACAGATCCTAATGGACAAGCTGGCACTAAGCTCAGAATAGAACTGCAAACACCATGTGAGAACAACAGCGTCATTTGTACAAGAAACTCTGCCTCTGCCTCATCTACAGCAAGATGTTTGGCTCCCCTTTCACATTAGGGTGCACCAAAATCTACACATGGCAGATTGCTTAGGAGGGAAACAAGAGGGTTGAAAAAATTTCTTACCATCTTGCTACCTAAGGCCTGCTTAGGTACCTTGCTACCTACCTATTCTCCTCTTTATCTACATAGCAGCAGCTTATCTATCAAACTACGGGCGCAATCCTATCCCCTTATGTCAGTGCTGTCCAGCACTGAGGTCAGACTCACTTATCTGTAGTCAGTGACATCACTAAGGGTGTCACTAAGGTGCAAGAGCTCATTGAGAGCTCCTTGAGTCACCCCATACCAGACCATGCAGAATAAATTACAAGATCATACGCACAACCTAAATGCAGGGGCAACACTTGGGCTGATGCCACCTCAATTACTTTTTAAATTCACAACAGTACAGGTCAGTAACAAATCAGTAACTAGCAAAAAACCAGCGGCCAACTTGATCGCACGCGCACAACTGAATAAGAGCTCTGATACATGGAAATGAGAGCGGACTCATACTAACACCTTATTGGTTCCCTCATAGGCTCTGGAAACAATCAGTCTCATTGGTCAGTTTTGAGTTAAGGAAGTCTACTTTTTGTTTCATAAGGCAGTTATGTTTTCGTTTTCTGGGTTTGGGGCTATAACTTTTGATAGAATACAGATATTTCAATGTGGTTTGTTTCATTGCATTCTGCATTAAATTTCACACTGAATGATATATAACATGGTATTATTCAAAAATACCAAGATTTTATCATTTTTGCCTGCAGTGGGGTCTTCCTCCCTAAGCACATCACCTGGTGTGGTTTGCATCCCCCCCGCACTCCTGATGATGATGCCACTGTCAGTATCCCTGTCCTGTTTGGTCCTTACAGGTGCTTAAGGCTGGAGCTTTCTTCAGATCACAGGGTGAATGTGGGGGAGGGCTTTGTTTTGTTTGATACTTAAGGTGAATTTTTCTCATGCTCATGGACTAGACATCCAGCTGTCAGTTCAGGAACACACCTTTTGCAATCTCTTGATGAAGAGGGTGGAATGGGGTAGAATGGAGCAGTGGGGTCTTGAAGAGACCTCCAGCAGCCAAAATTCCTCCTTGGGATGCAGTGTAGCCCTCACCAAAGCCATGGCACTGCCACGTGGGAATTCAGGTAGGATTGGGTTGTCAGCCTTCAGAACATAGACTTGGACTATAAAACTTATTCCTACTCTTCATATGTGTTTGTTATCTGGAACCCCTCATAAGAATCTAGCACTCAGAATATGTATTACTTTAACACATGGCTTGATGTTTTCATGTGGTTTTTCTGATTGTCTGATTCAAATTGCATGTGGATATTTTAATCCACATTAGGTTTTTCCATGCAGTTGATAGGGTTTTTCCCAGCACCACACTGTAATTTTAATCTTTGCCACCTTGTTCAAGTAATGTTTGCTAGTGAAGTCATGGGATCATGTGTTATGTGTGTGTATGCAGAAGAAAACTTGAATACCTCAAGATGATTGGTATGGGCAGAGGTAGGACCTGACTGACATATCCCACTCCAGTCTCTGAACATTTGATTGCATTCCAGGTGGAAAACAATCACAAAACAAAACCCAAGTGAATAAATTCCCACTGAATACTTGAATGTTTTTTTTGGCTCTGAGAAGAGCCTATTTTGATCAGATGAAAGTACCATCTTGTCTGGTATCCTGCTTCCAACATATGCACCTGGAAAGCCTACAATCAGGACATGGAGGAAATAGCCCTCTTCCTCTGTTGCTTCCCAGCCATTGGTGTTCAGTGAACCCTGATAAATGAGCTTGTGTAATTCTATTTCACTGTCAAGCTCCTCCAACACAGGCAGACACTCAATGTTGTTCAGCGCTTCTTCGGTGACTACATTATCTCTGGAATATAGCTCAGAGTAGTGCTGCACCCAGCGTTCCATCTGCTGCGCCCGATCCTGGATGACCTCGCCTGTTGCAGACTTCAGAGGGGCAATTTTCTTCTGTGTCGGAATCCCTAGCATGTATGCACTGCTGAAACAGAGATGCCTGTGTTGGTTTGGTCATGTCGTTAGAATGGATGATGGCCGGATCCCAAAGGATCTCCTCTATGGAGAACTCGTGCAAGGAAACTGCCCTACAGGTAGACCACAGCTGCAATACAAGGACATCTGCAAGAGGGATCTGAAGGCCTTAGGAGTGGACCTCAACAGGTGGGAAACCCTGGCCTCTGAGCGGCCTGCTTGGAGGCAGGCTGTGCAGCATGGCCTTTCCCAGTTTGAAGAGACACTTGGCCAACAGTCTGAGGCAAAGAGGCAAAGAAGGAAGGCCCATAGCCAGGGAGACAGACCAGGGACAGACTGCACTTGCTTCTGGTGTGGAAGGGATTGTCACTCCCGGATTGGCCTTTTCAGCCACACTAGACGCTGTGCCAGAACCACCTTTCAGAGCGCGATACCATAGTCTTTCGAGACTGAAGGTTGCCAATATATATATATATATAATTCTATTTCAAAGTATTTCTAATTTTTCAGAGCAAGAAATTTTTTACAAGTTACTACAACTTGTAAAACTACAACTTACTACAAGTTACTACAACTACAAGCATCAGTGTAGTTGACTCTAGCCAGGACTAGCCCATCCATGAGGCTAACTGAAGCGGTACTCAGGCAACAGATAAGGAGATGGGGCACCCACCTCTGTTCATAATCTTACCTCCACTGTATCTCCTTCTCCTTTGACTCCCTAGACCAGTGACGATGAACCTTTAGGACTCCATGTGTCAAAAATTCAGAAAATGCCCAACTTGACTCTGCTGGCATATCACCTTCCCCTTGCCTCCAGAAACAACTTTTTTACATATTCATTTAAAGAAATACAGTCCAATCACTCACTTATGGTGCTATGTATAAAGAAACATCAAGTAATTACAAAAATAAAATACAAGTAAAATAAACTCAGTTGTTGTTGGATGTTGGTGAACGCTGGCATGTCACCCAAAACATTGTGGCGTTTCACCTTTGTCATAGGTTCGGATAGAGTGGATAGAGAGGAAGAGGAAATGTAGAGGGGCAGAGAGTGCTGAGCTAGAATACTGGAGAGTGGGAGGGACAGAGGCCAGCACATCTTCAGGTAAGGAAGGCAGCATTTGGTGTTCTTGGGCTGGCCCTGACTCCAGCTAGGCCTCAAACGGGCACACATTCATCCTCATGCAAAGTGTGGGAAGAGTGGAGCTGATGCAGCTCATTTGAACATACCCAGTGAAGTTATATGAGTAGGTGCATACTTCGGAATTTCATAATTTTGCATATATAAAGAAATCAGGAGGGTATTGTATTGTATTGGCAACCTTCAGTCTCAAAAGACTATGGTATCGCGCTCTGAAAGGTGGTTCTGGCACAGCGTCTAGTGTGGCTGAAAAGGCCAATCCGGGAGTGACAATCCCTTCCACACCGGGAGCAAGTGCAGTCTGTCCCTGGTCTGTCTCCCTGGCTATGGGCCTTCCTTCTTTGCCTCTTAGCCTCAGACTGTTGGCAAAGTGTCTCTTCAAACTGGGAAAGGCCATGCTGCACAGCCTGCCTCCAAGCGGGCCGCTCAGAGGCCAGGGTTTCCCACTTGTTGAGGTCCATCCCTAAGGCCTTCAGATCCGTCTTGCAGATGTCCTTGTATCGCAGCTGTGGTCTACCTGTAGGGGGCTTTCCTTGCACGAGTTCTCCATAGAGGAGATCCTTTGGGATCCGGCCATCATCCATTCTCACGACATGACCAAGCCAACGCAGGCGTCTCTGTTTCAGCAGTGAATACATGCTAGGGATTCCAGCACGTTCCAGGACTGTGTTGTTTGGAACTTTGTCCTGCCAGGTGATGCCGAGAATGCGTCGGAGGCAGCGCATGTGAAAAGCGCTCAGTTTCCTCTCCTGTTGTGAGCGAAGAGTCCATGACTCGCTGCAGTACAGAAGTGTACTCAGGATGCAAGCTCTGTAGACCTGGATCTTGGTATGTTCCGTCAGCTTCTTGTTGGACCAGACTCTCTTTGTGAGTCTGGAAAACGTGGTAGCTGCTTTACCGATGCGCTTGTTTAGCTCAGTATCGAGAGAAAGAGTGTCGGAGATCGTTGAGCCAAGGTACACAAAGTCATGGACAACCTCCAGTTCATGTGCAGAGATTGTAATGCAGGGAGGTGAGTCCACATCCTGAACCATGACCTGTGTTTTCTTCAGGCTGATTGTCAGTCCAAAATCTTGGCAGACCTTGCTAAAACGATCCATGAGCTGCTGGAGATCTTTGGCAGAGTGGGTAGTGACAGCTGCATCGTCAGCAAAGAGGAAGTCACGCAGACATTTCAGCTGGACTTTGGATTTTGCTCTCAGTCTGGAGAGGTTGAAGAGCTTTCCATCTGATCTGGTCCGGAGATAGATGCCTTCTGTTGCAGTTCCAAAGGCCTGCTTCAGCAGGACAGCGAAGAAAATCCCAAACAAGGTTGGTGCAAGAACACAGCCCTGCTTCACTCCGCTTCGGATGTCAAAAGGGTCTGATGTGGAGCCATCGAAGACAACAGTGCCCTTCATGTCCTTGTGGAAAGATCTGATGATGCTGAGGAGCCTGGGTGGACATCCAATCTTGGGGAGAATCTTGAAGAGGCCGTCTCTGCTGACCAGGTCGAAAGCCTTTGTGAGATCTATGAAGGCTATAAAGAGTGGCTGTCGTTGTTCCCTGCATTTCTCCTGCAGTTGTCTAAGGGAGAATACCATATCAGTGGTGGACCTGTTGGCTCGGAATCCACACTGCGATTCTGGATAGACGCTCTCTGCAAGTACCTGGAGCCTCTTTAGTACAACTCGGGCAAACAGCTTTCCTACAACGCTAAGGAGAGAGATGCCGCGGTAGTTGTTGCAGTCACCCCTGTCACCTTTGTTCTTGTACAGCGTGATGATGTTTGCATCCCTCATGTCTTGAGGTACTCCACCTTCTCTCCAGCAGAGACAGAGGATTTCATGCAGCTCAGTGACGATGATCTCTTTGCAGCATTTTAGGACTTCAGCAGGGATGCTGTCTTTTCCAGGTGCCTTGCCAAAGGCAAGGGAGTCCAGGGCCACGTGAAGTTCTTCTAGGGTTGGTTCACTGTCAAGCTCTTCCAGCACAGGCAGGCACTCAATGTTGTTCAGCGCTTCTTCGGTGACTACATTTTCTCTGGAATATAGCTCAGAGTAGTGCTGCACCCAGCGTTCCATCTGCTGCGCCCGATCCTGGATGACCTCGCCTGTGGCAGACTTCAGAGGGGCAATTTTCTTCTGTGTTGGACCTAGGGCCTGCTTGATACCATCATACATCCCCTTGATGTTGCCCGTGTCAGCTGCTATCTGTATCTCGGAACAGAGCTGGAGCCAGTAGTCGTTAGCACATCTCCTGGCAGTCTGTTGGACTTTGCTGCGAGCAGTTCGGAGGACCTGCAGGTTGCGCTCACTGGGACAGGCCTTGTATGCTGCTTGAGCTCTCCTCTTTTCCTCAATGACTGGTGTCAACTCCTCAGAGTGGGCTTCAAACCAGTCTGCCGCCTTGTTGGTCTTCTTGCCGAATATGGACAAGGCGGTGTTGTAAACGGTATTCTTGAAATGTTCCCATCTGTTGGATGCGTTTGCGTCGGCCGGGCCTGGAAGAGATTCCTCAAGCGCTTGTGCAAATTGCTCCACTTTTCTCTGATCCCGGGTCTTGCTGGTATCAATGCGAGGTCTTCCTTCCTTTTTCGTGTGATACAGTCGCTTTGTTTGCAGTTTCACTCTGCTGCACACCAGGGAGTGGTCAGTGTCGCAGGCAGCACCATGATAACTGCGTGTGATCTTGATGCTGGGAAGGCTGGAGCGTCTGGTGAGGATCAGGTCGAGCTGGTGCCAGTGCTTTGATCTTGGATGTCTCCAAGAGACTCTATGTTGGGGCTTTGTGTTGAAGAACGTGTTGCTGACACAGAGACCGTGATGACAGCAAAACTCTAGCAGGCGTTGGCCATTTTCGTTCATCCTCCCAGTGCCAAACTGACCTAAGCAAGTGGGCCATGAACTGTTATCAGCACCAACTCTAGCATTGAAATCGCCGAGGATGAACAATGGCTCTTTTACAGGGATTTTCTTGACAGTGGTGGCCAGGTCATCACAGAATTTGTCTTTGGCTTCTGCTGGAGACGACAGAGTCGGTGCATAAGCACTGATGAGAGTGATAGGTCCTGCTGATGACTGGAGCTGCAGGGACAAAATTCTTTCACTTCCCACAGTAGGTGGGATGATGGATTTCAGCAGGGTATTTCTGACCGCAAAGCCAACGCCATGTTCCCTGGTTTCGTTTGGTGGTTTTCCCTGCCAGAAAAATGAGAAATTTCTCTCCTTGACAGATCCAGAATCTGGCAGCCTAGTCTCTTGAAGGGCGACGATGTCCATCTGCAGTCTGCTCAGCTCCATGTCGATGACAGCTGTTTTGCGTGCGTCGTCTATTTCTTGCAGGTCATCATAGAAGCCAGGTGTCATTGTCCTAATGTTCCAGGTGCCCAGCTTTAGGGCAGTAGTTTTCTGTTTTCTGTTGCATGGTGCAGAGTTGTCGATCCGCTTGTCGGTTTTCACCCTAAACCCCACGCACCCCATGAGGTTAACGGACCGTGGCGAGGCAACACCTTACTGGCTGGGGACTGCCCAGCTTAAGGCGGGCGGTAGCTGCCCAATGAGATGCAATGATCTCTCCCACCATCGGAAGCAGCCCCTGGCGTCATACTCTATGCCAATCGAGCAAAGACTTATAACCGGTAAACTGCTGCTTCCCGTGTTGTGCCGATGCCGTATGGCGAAGTTGGAGTGTCCTCTCCAGTGCGCGAAGCCTGGGTAAAGAAGGTATGGAGGATAGGCTGTTACCCATGCAGCAAATCCCCCCTCTCCATGTCGCTGGAATGGTCCAATGGAAAGGCAGAAGCCAATACGGTTGGTTCCAGCGGCGTCGCAGGAGTTGCCAGAACGTGACTGTGTTCAGCCATGAACTGCCTAAGGGACTCCGGCTCCTGATTTTGCCTCGAGGTTGACTCCTGAAGCCTTTTCCAGAACTGGATGTAGCCACAAGGCAGTGGAGGTTTGAGGTCAGAGTTTCCTTCTCTTAGATGAGCTGCCTTCCTAGGCTGATGAGTCCCATCTACCCGGTGGCTGTTTAGTCGCCTCTTACGACAAGTACAGCCAAACTGAGGGCCTATTCTTAGCCCCCAGCCCCCAGGGTAAAGAAATCAGGAGGGTAACACTTCTTTACCCCCAGGGTAAAGAAATCAGGAGGGTAACACTTAAGTTAAACCCCAAAGTAGTTAAACTCCAAAATGCTGTTGTTGGGTGATTTAACAGACATCTACAATAATTAGTGCAATGGCCCAATCAGCATGGCTGTATCTTTGCCAGTGGTGAGGGATAGGATTGGACAGTAAATAGTATTGAGATGCACACTTTTTGTGAAAGATTTTGTGTTAGTGCAGTTAGATATTTCATTGTTAGATATTTCATGCAGTTAGATATTACATGCACAAATGTAGCAACCATTCTTGGTTGCTACATTTGTGCATTCTGAATGTTATGAATTTTTAAAAAAAATATTTGAAAATGAAGTTATTGAGTTACATCTTAACTTCTAGCAGAACATAGCTCCTCTGTTGGAAGCACCCTTGAGGATCAGAAGGAGCACTCTGCTTGCATTGCAGTATCCTCAATGAGCAGAAGGAGTCTTCGTGTGAGTGGAAAAATTCTTTGGGTTCTGGAGGGAGCTTACATCAGCAGTGCTATGTTCTTTTAAGGTCAGAATGCAACCTGTTGAATTTTCAATTAAGAAGTAAAGTATTTCTCACTGAACACAGAAATTTGGAGTTAAAATACTTAAAATCAAATTCTGAAATTTTACTAGTGAAACAAATTGCATGCCAGCCTCCTTCTACTTTGAAAGTTTATTGTTTTCTAAGAAGACAACAGATTAGAAGAAAAAGCAATATTTAAATTAAGCATAGGAAGAGAGATCTGCACTGCTCCCAGGGTGAACCTGACTGATTAATCAGGACATTGATGGTTAAATCTGTGATTAATAATACTTGATAGATTGCATTAATGAATCATTTCAAAGTTTCAGGATTACCTTCAGACATGACTGCGGCAACCTACATGAAACTCTTCATTTCCATTGGAGATCTCCCCTGGAACAATATTTCATTAACTCAGGCTATGTCTTGGACCCAGAATCTGTAGCCCTATGGGACCTGTTCATTTGCTTGCTTTTAAAAATATGCTGATTTTTGCTCCAGTTTTGCTTGCTTGACATGGCTGATCAAATTGTCTTGCCTCCTGAAGAGCTAAAATCTGTGCTTGATGGGCCAGCTAATTGCACCTAAGAGGTGAACGGCTGGTCCCACATTACAACATATGGAGTAAGACCAACATGCTTCATATATTCTCATTTGCAAGAATGTTTTTATCATTATGCATTTCCACTGAAGCATAGTTCAGGCAGAGTCCATACAATTCAAATGATTCATTTCCGAAGGATGCTTTTTCAAACAGTCATTAAGCAAAAAAAAAAAAAAATCATTTGTAAAAGTAATTTGCTGTGTAGACTCCAGAATCAATAAGCAACCCTATTAGATACTCCATGGGAAGAATATCTAGGTAAATAACAGTACAGTATAACAAAATTGTGATCTTCGGTCTTGAGTATAATTCAGCTCCAATAAACTCTGGCTCAAAGAAATAAGTTTATGTTAGTAAATTTGGTTCCAGAACATTTAGGATTAAATAGCACAATTACAAGAGTTCCATAATGCTAAAGTAGTCACATAGCTTCTCTCTATGTCCCCATTGTGTAGACTTGTAGCAGATATAGCTTAGTTAAAAGGGAATTGAGGAGAGATACCTCTTCATAGCCTCACATTCACTCAGAGGCCCATCTAGGACCACAGAAGTCTTGAATTGCCTTTGCCTGAAAGACAGGATATGACTGAAAGACAGGAAATACAGTCTATGAAAAGGTATAGTGATGAGCTTAATGACTGACACTTTGATTGCGCACTTTGTTGCATTGTTAGGTAATATCACAGAGCTTAATATTTCAGAGGACCTATCCAGAAGCTGTACATTACAAGGTACTACTTGGAGAACTAATGACAGTGCTGACAGTAGCAAACTGGATGGACAAACAACCTTGGATATTGCAGCTTCACTGGTGCACTTACAACATTTTTTTTAAAAAGGGGGAACAGAAGATTTGGAAGCCATTTCAGGGGCCACCCCAGCTTGGGCCAAGCCTAATAGCAAGGTTGGGAACTCAACTTGGATGATTCAAACTTGAGTTGTGAAATTGTGTGATTTGGGGGGACTTGGCAACTCATGAGTTGCGCGCGTGGAAGACTGAAAAAGACTCAAGTCAGGGCCTCCCGACTTGGCACTCATTCCCGCGCATGATGACTCAAGTCTGACTGTGTCTGGGTGTAAAAACCTCATGAGTCCAGCATTCCGATGGGGTGAGCAGCAGAGATGTTTCAGCCGGGAGGCAGGAAAGAGTTAATGTTGCAATGAACGGGGAGAGATGGGACTGGGCTCTCTTTTCCCATCTCTGATAGGAAAGAAGGATGGACAAAGGATGGGCATTCTGATATTTTCATTGGCTGAGGGAGGGCAGGAGGAGGAACCCAAGGTGGTTCTTGGCTTATGATTGTCTGGAGGGGGGAAAAGGAGGTGGAGAAGCGGGGGGGGGGCAGTTCATAGCAATCATGAACCTCATGTCTTCTATGGGTTTGTTGTTACTTGGGAGGGGAAAGCCTCATTGAATGAGCAGCTACAGTGGAACTACTTCTCAGTAGGGCTGTAAAGGATCGGGTCATACTGGAAAGCCTCCCAGCTGCCGCGTCTGTCCCGCTCTCTCGCAGATGGGCGGGGACATCAGGGGGAGTGAGTAAAGAGAACTGCGACACACACACACCCCTCAGCAGCAGCCCCACTTTTTCCGCGGAGGGGTAAAGGTGGGGTAACTCAATTAGAGTCACTAAAGGGTGACTCGGCGACTCGAAAAGTGTTCTGTTATGACTCTTTTTTTGAGTCAAGTCACGGGAGGCAGTGGCTCAACGACTTGACTTGAGTCAAGCCCCACTGAACTTGCCTGTTCCTGCCTAACAGCAACACCAATTGTGAATGTTCCTCATATAAAACAACTCCCTGCACATAAAAGTTGCACTTCTAGGAGAAAATGCTAGTCCAGGACATTCCCTATTCCTTTTCGCATAGGAAAACCACCAAAAATGTGATCACCCTTCTGTTGTTAGAGGTGGTGCAGTCCAGTCTCCCACCTCAGAGCAGGATGACCTCCTCCCCACCTCATTCCATTGCATGAGTAGGCTAGGTCTTATGAACAGTACATTATTCATTTCAGGAAGGTGTTCATTATGAGCTTCTGAACTTCTGAACTCAACTGTATTTATTCAACTTTCACATTCTCAGTATTGTATTGGCAACCTTCAGTCTCGAAAGACTATGGTATCACGCTCTGAAAGGTGGTTCTGGCACAGCGTCTAGTGTGGCTGAAAAGGCCGATTCGGGAGTGACAATCCCTTCCACACCAGAAGCAAGTGCAGTCTGTCCCTGGTCTGTCTCCCTGGCTATGGGCCTTCCTTCTTTGCCTCTTAGCCTCAGACTGTTGGCAAAGTGTCTCTTCAAACTGGGAAAGGCCATGCTGCACAGCCTGCCTCCAAGCGGGCCGCTCAAAGCCCAGGGTTTCCCACTTGTTGAGGTCCATCCCTAAGGCCTTCAGATCCGTCTTGCAGATGTCCTTGTATCGCAGCTGTGGTCTACCTGTAGGGCGCTTTCCTTGCACGAGTTCTCCATAGAGGAGATCCTTTGGGATCCGGCCATCATCCATT
The DNA here is from genome assembly GCF_035046505.1 of Tiliqua scincoides. Classification (NCBI taxonomy): domain Eukaryota; kingdom Metazoa; phylum Chordata; class Lepidosauria; order Squamata; family Scincidae; genus Tiliqua; species Tiliqua scincoides. Next base: position 259,385,038 of record NC_089821.1, on the reverse strand, counting down.
CTCACGACATGACCAAGCCAACGCAGGCGTCTCTGTTTCAGCAGTGAATACATGCTAGGGATTCTCAGTGTTAATAGTTCTTAAACACTACAAGGTACATAGGTACTTGTCCTTGGTCAAAGAATGACAGAAGCTTTTGTAAGTCATGGTAACTAATTTTTACATTCATTACTTCGAAGCTCAACCTAGGAAAGTGGTGGCTTCTCCTAGTGAGGAAAACAAGTTACAGCCTTGGCAATCTTTCCTGATTTCATAAGCATGTTGTATGTTGATGTTCTCACACACTTTGTTCGATTCTCAGCGAATGGAATGCAGGTACCTGGCAGCTCTAAACCAGTCTGGAGTTCATGCTGCCTTAAGGTTTGGGAAGGGTGTGATGCTAGTTGAAAGCCAATTTTCCACACCCCTTTCAGAATTATGCTTAAGACCTCTTCAAACACAACTGGGCTTACATGGCAACTGCTGACACAGCTACAGCTAAGCCATAAAGTCTCTTGATCAAAATGTAAACAGTGAGGTTTCATTTGTTTACATATGACTATCACCTTGGCATGGCTGATCCCAGCAACACACCCCATGTGAAACAAGCAGAGATCTCAGCAGTAAATGATCAAGCTTGAACTTGTGAAGGTAAAGAGTTTGAAAGAGAGGATGAAGGGAAATGCACTCCTGGCAGATTAAAACACTGTCAAAAGCATGATTTGTGTTCAAATGTACAGAGAGCCCCAGAGGACAATCCAATAAGTCGGTTACATCACCATCAAAATAGCAGCCACAGTCAAGGCCAACAGCTCTTTAACCTCTTGCTTCCTTTTCCTCTTTTCACACTCGACTAAATCCTCTACAAAGGTTTCCAAAGAACATCTCTGACCTTCACTTCCCCTCAGAGTCCTTCAGGAAATGAGGAATGCATACAATTCATTTCCCTTTGCATGGTTTATAGCAACAGATATGTAGGTATATGGATCAGATTAAACAGGGTCCAGATAGACCATTCTGGATCTGCAATCCATGTGGAGCTTGCATGGTTATAAAACTGCTGATGATACCAATGGGTTTTTAAGATGGGTCCCCTGCTGCCCCTTCAATTGGAGTTTGCAGCTCCTTTCCACAGAATAACAAAACTTTCTTAAGGAACTCAGATGGCCGTGATTTGAAAGTTGCATTTTGATCCAGCTGGAGACTTTGCAAGTACATATTTCATGATGATCAGAATGATTTTTCCCCCCCATGTCCCTACTGGCAACCCAAACTGAAATAGGTTAGGTCCCATTCCTGAGTCACCAAGTCACGGAGCCATTCAGGCAAACTTGTCCCAGCCTGCTAATGATCATGGCTGCTTCTTACATTCTCCATTCTAGATTTGCCAACTGTAGGTCAGCCAATAATCAATACTGCTATCCACTCATTCAATATTTTAAAATATTTCCAACCATGGATACTGTAGAATTGAGGTTATAGAACTATTGAATTTGATGAGTAGGTACTGATGTACTTGCTTTAAATTTCAGCAACAAAACCCAAGGTTTTGAGATTTTTTTTGAGGGGAGCAAGACTCCTTTCTAGGAAACTGATGTCGAATAGCAGATCTGCTGCCTTGGAATGTCTTCTCTTCCACTTATCTTCTGCCTGTAAATGTATAACAGCGCAATCCTAACTTGTGCTGGAACAGGCAGACCGGTGGGTCTGTGCTGTATCCAGCGCAAATTTGGGGCTGGCTGAGACACTGCCCAAGGCAAGGGGAAAAAATTCTCCTTATCCTGGGGAGAGCCGCAGCAACTCCAATGGGTCTACTCAGATCCATGCCACCTGAAGAGGTGGCGCAGATCTGAGCAGAATGCAGCACCCTGGAGCCACTCCGCACCGCCCAGGAATGGGGCTAGGATCCGGCATAACTGCTGAATTCTGGCTCTGCCTCCCGCTTCCTGCCTGCCCATGTGCCCACCCACTGCCACCATCCCTGCCCCGAAACGCCTCCTCCCTGCTGCCTCCATGCCCTCCCCACACCTCCTTGATCCCTGCGCCGGCCTAGTTCAGCATGCACAGTCTCATCTGCTGCCACCACCACAGAGGCTGGATATGGCCTCTGCGGGCCAGTGCACCTCCTTACTCTGAGGGAGACTCAAACATGCTTTACAGTATGTTTGCAATCCTCCCAGGCCAGCACAAGTCCCTTGCGCTGGCCCAGCATGCAGTTAGGATTACGCCCAAAATAGAGTGTCTGTTGTCTTGTGTACTCCCTGGGGCATTTGGTAGGCCACTGTGAGATACAGGAAGCTGGACTAGATGGGCCTTTGGCCTGATCCAGCAGGGCTCTTCTTATGTTCTTAATTTTTCCAGTACTCTTTCCTGTGGGAGTGCAGTTCCTGAACTTCTTGTCACTTCAGGAAGTGGGAAGCACTGGGCAATACCATAACACACAACAATAGGCAGTATTCTGATATATAAATGATTTGTTGTTTTATAATGATTGTTTGGGTTATCGACGACTCTTGTCCAAGGGCCTTGATCTATGGAAAGTTACAGCACAATCCTATGCATGGCTACTCAGAAATCAGGCTAATTCTGTTCAATGGGGCTTCTTCTCAGGTATGTGTGTTTAGGATTGCAATCTTACAGCCCAGTTACAGCAGGGTCTATGGCAGTGGATCATGCAATCTACTGCTATAAGTCCTGTTATGGTGGCGCAAAAGGTGCACAGCCATTGAGCACTCCAGATCCATCACCACAAATGGCTGGAAAATCCATACACCTGCCAGTGTTTCCTGGATGCCCACCAGAATAGGTAGGGATGCAGCAGAGGCAGGCAGGAGGTGGGCAGTGGGTAGGTATTGGGCAAGGCAGGGGTTGGTTCACTGCAGGAGAAGGAGGAAACAGCAGTGCATCCTGAGATCCTAGGCCTCCTGCCGGACCCACCCTGACTGTCCTCAGACTTACGCTAGCAAAAGAGCTGGTGGAGGTTCAAGGAGACTCATTCATGGCAGGGCAACCTACAGAGAGGTAAGTAAAGGAGGCAACAGGGAGTAGCAATAGAATGCAGGTCTCTTGTTGTCTTGTGTGCTCCCAGAGGCATCTGGTGAAATACAGGAAGCTGGACTAGATGGGCCTTTGGTCTGATCCAGCAGGGCTCTTCTTATGTTACAAAATACTTTCACTTGTCTCTTCCAGGCCATCTGCCCCCCACCCCTAGAATGCAGCGCACACTCTGTTAGTGCCACTGAACTGAGTAAATTGCTAGGGGGTTGGATTGGGCTATTGGGTTGGGCTATTGGGGATTGTGCTTAAGGCTCATTGAGAGAATGATGCTTAGGATCCGTCACAACTTACTAACTTGGCCCACTGATTTCAATGGGATTGTTTTGCAACTGAACTTTCTCTGGTTCATGGTCATTGGGTTTAGACAAGAGGTGGGAGATTATTGAATTCAATAATCGTGAACTCCCTCCCAAAAGAGGAAAACTCCAAACAGCTGGATTTCACACAGTGTGCATTTGTTGGCACGGGTGAAAGTGAAACAAAATGCTTAATTTCATATTTTCTTAAGGACTAAAGTTTTGCTCCTACCTCCCATGAATTTCCTTTGGGAAACCACCGACAAGCCAGGCAGTTAAAGAAACACAACAGCTCAATAAATTCGCATAGCAGACTGCACGTATATTACTCCCAATACAACTATTTGCCACTTGAGTTCCAGCTAAGTAAACTGCCTCTAGACATTTTCTCATATGGAAACAGTACACTCTCTTTTTAACACCACAAAGCTCTCCCATAAACTTCTATCTGATCTTCTCTCCCCTCCATGCTCACATATATTCATAATTCACCACAGCCACTTTTGCAGCCTCCATGAGTCTTGTCTCGTGTAATCAAGAGATGTGGTCAAACATAGGCACACTCCAAGCCTCCAGTTCCGCAGGGGTACACAAACAGAGATCGTTAAAGTGCCCATCAGAGGTGGTAAGTGGTTTCATCAAGAAATGTGAGCAGTAATGAGGTGCCTCTGTAAGAATGAGGTGATGAAGGAATGGCACTGTCTGGAACATTCCTGGGTGATCCGACAACATCATCTAGAATCCATGGTGGTGCTGTCATAGTTTCTGGAGGCCATTAGCATCTGCGTCCCAGTTGACATGTTTTCTGAACAGAAAACACAGACAGGCACAGTTTATCCACAGACAAGCACAGTCATCTCACACAATGAAGTTTCCATATTCTGAGGAAGGCTTTGGAAAACCAGATGCTGGGGGCAAGCAACAGTGGAGGGCTATTTCCTTCATCCACTGCTAACGCTATAGATAAACATATAGCTATAATATATATTATAGCCCAAAGCCCTTCCTCGTGTGGCAATGCAGCAGTGCCAACACAGCATCCGCTGTATCCCATGGGAGAGTATCGGCATGTTGTGAGGCTTCCTCAGGGCAAGGGAACCTTTGTTCAAACATGGGTGAACCTGGCACAAGTCTGTGTTGATCCAAAAGGAGAGATCAAGCTGCCACCAAATTCGCCCCTTCCTGGCCCTGATCTGCCCTCCACCCGACCCACATCTCCTCCTCATTCTGCTCACCCTGTATCCCGTTCCACCCCTCCCCACACTAGGTTGGACACTAGCTGAGGATCCCCACCCATCGGGGGCCCATCTGGCTGGGATGGTGACTCGACCTGCAGTGGTGGTGTAGTACCCAATGTGCCATAGTGGTAGTGGGTACATCATGCGTATAAGTGGCACAGGCATTGGATCCCCAGCCATGTATCTTGCCCTGCAAAGTTCTAAATAAAATCCAGCATTTACTGAGTTTTTCAGCTTAGTACTTATTCAGTTCAGTGGTCACATGTTGTGCAGACCAGACTGAAACCAATTCCCTGCATATTGAACTATGCACTTGACTAGAGACAACACAGCATCACATATTCCAATTTTCCTTTTCCGAGACAGCCCCAAACCTTTCTCCTCAAAAGGAGAGCTGAGAAGTAGCTCTTTACAAATGAACAACAAATGTTTTTATTAACCAGATTACTTCCTTTATAGCACAGATCAACGAGAAGCCGAACTCACTTCAGGCTGGTGCTTAGCAACAATGAGGCGAGGCTAGGACAATACCCAGACAAAGAGCCTTGTGACTCCTGTAAATATTTATGAACTGGTGAAGCAGGCTGGAATATCGGTGACTGATCAAAGTAACAATATATTTAATTATTAACTGCCGTCAAAGAAGTTCGGTATGTGTGTGGTCTATGTTCGGTACAGAGAAGAGGTGATGCCAGTGGCCCGGGAAGTCAAGCATGGAGTCCTAGATTCCATTGGCTGAATCTACCACAATACTCAGCCCTTGTGGGAACAGGGTTGTCTCCAGCTCTTAACGACAAACATGGAAAGGAGCAAGAAGCAGTGGTACAGAGAGCCTGACTAGACCACTTCCCAATCCAGTCCATCTGTATGGAGGGGAGCAAGAGTGCACCTGTCCTTTTCGTCCATCTGGCACCCCTATCCCACCTCCAATATCCCAAATATGCATTTGGAGTCATAGCATGAACAGCCAGCCCGTCACTGAGGCCACCTGATCCAGGTTGTGAGGGGACTGGCAGGGCAGCAGATTTGAGGCACCACCGCCTCCCTTCAACCAAGGGCAGATGCAATTATCTGCTTCCCACTTGCTCAAGCAAGAAGTACATTATTCCACTTCTTACCATTCTCCCCATGTGTTGCCATCAAACTCAGAAGTGCAGTGCCTTTTTGTTCTGGGAGATGTGAGTTAAGAAAAGGAGCATGATGATTACAGGGTCAACATAAGACTGAGGGATCATCAGGCCCTTGGAATCCCTAGAAGAACAGTCACTGTTTGTGTCCTCTGTGTGTGTGTGTGTGTGTGTGTGTGTGTGTGTGTGTGAGTGAGAGAGAGAGAGAGAGAGAGCACATACATACACCTGGAGAAAGGTTAAACTTGCATGTATACAAAGGAAAAGCACTGCCCTTTCTTTCCTCATATACTGTAAGCAAACCTATTGCCTGGCTCAGTAACAAGTCCCACAGAAATGCTGCTTCTTATTCAGGTAAAGCCTTTCTCAGGAAGAGTACAATCATGTACACAGGGATTTATTAACTGAAAACAAATTATTTTCGGTGGGGTTGCTGTGAAAAGTCTAGCAGAGGGACTCACCATGTCAAGAAGAGGGGGCACAATGAATAGAGGCTTTAATTCAATTTGGTGAGCTGACACCTGACCAAACAAAGGTGGAGCCAGACAGAGCTACCTTAACATGCTGAAACAGATGCTGCTTAAAATGCCAGGATATAGTATTTCAATATTTTGAACCGCAGAATGAAAAGAAATGTGAAAGTCCCAGTCTAAGCCCTAAAGAGGCAGAAAATGCAGCATGGTGCTTGAAATTCATCCTGCTGTGCCTACATGTTGCATCTCCTATAGCACTGATGCACACCATTGACGCATATGCAGTTTTTTGCAGCACCCCTTTTTTCTCCCCTCTCCACCTGGATAGGGTGCAGTGGGACTGATACCTGCAGTGACTCAAGAGTTATTGCAAGATTTTCCGCTTTTATTAAGGGGGCATCTGCATTAGATCTGTGCTGTGGGTTTGTCGGTGGCATATATTGTGCCTATAGTGTTAAGTTTCCCATGAAAACTCTTGGAACTCCCATAACATGTCCCTTCTACCCTCATCCTTTTACTTACCATCTACCTGAAGAAGAATTCTGTAGAACTTGAAAGCTCACAGTTTGCTATTTTGTTACTTTTGGGTTGGTGCTTATAAAGGCATTCCCCTACTTTGGGGACAGCAGATGATGAGATGGTTAAATAGTGCCACCGAGTCAATGAACATGAATTTGAACAAACTCTGGAAGTTAGTGGTAGACAGGGAGGCCTGGCTTGCTGTGGCCCATAGGGTCACGAAGAGGCGGACACAACTTAATGACTGAACAACAACTCTGGGTTGTAGATTTTTCCTTCCCATGAAGAGCATATGGGCTGGCCTGACCTAGCAATGAGTTTGACTTGGGCCACCTGCTGCCTGCCTGCCTTCCACCCACCTTTGCTTCCTCTTCTTCCCATTCCTTGGATTCAAAAAGAAGAGGGAGCAAAAGAGGAAGTATCTCTGACACTCTAGCCACTATACTACTCTACTCTCTTTCATTCTTCATTTCTCTATTCCTTTTTAAATCTCAGGCACTGAAAAGAGGATTGGTAGAGAAAGCAGCTGGTATGCCTCTAATTAAGGAGAGGTGCACCATTTCAGGCACTTGAAGATCTTGGGCCAGCCTTGCATATGAAGCCATTTTATATTGCACTCAGCCAATTACAACACCTAGCCCAGAACTGTCTGCTCTCAACATTTTGACTGTCAAGGCTTTTGACAGTCTCAGGCCAAGGTCACAACCCTACAAACTCCTTTCCCTGGAGATGCCTGGAAATAGAGCTGGTACTTTAATCACATAAAAAGTGACATTGACAGCAAATGTCCAAGTTCCTCTCGAGGAGAAACATCTGAAAATGTTCAAGGGAAGATGAACAAGCATATCGTTAGGATGGGACCAAACAAAAGAAAGAGCATATATTCTGCCACTGAGCTGTGATGCCTTCCAAAGGAAGTACAGAAGAGAAGACAGATCAGAAAGGGTAGGTAGTAGCTGTTGCTCCTTCTCAGCAGTGCAAGTAATGGGGGGCTCTTCCAGGGTTCTAGGACCTCAGCAGCTGCAGACTCCTGAAGTTAGACCTATCTCCAGTACTTAAGGATGGAAGTGGAGGGCTTCAGAGCTTCCATCTTCTTTCCCTCTTCAACCCATACTATGAGTTTTTGCAGGTGATTTCTAGAAAAGAGCAAGAGGAAGAAATTGGCTTGATCTTCATTCTAAGCAATGCATTGTTGACCTGTGCTATAGCCATGGCAAGCAGCTGAAACATGGTGGAATCCTTCAGTTTAGCGAAGCTCTTTCTACAGTCACAAAAACCACATTCATCTCTCCATTCATTAATGCTGCTGCAGCATGCCTACATTTCACACTTCTGTCGGTAAATGTAATCTTGTCCCTGTGGAATAAATATTTATAACTGGAACAAATAGTTCTGTCCCTCTTACCATGCAGAAATGTATCTCAGGGCCCAATCCTATCCAACTTTCCAGCACTGGTGCAGCTGCATTGCAGCCATGAGATAAGAGAACAAATGTTCCCATGTCTCAAAGAGACCTCTGTGATTTCCCCTCCCCACCACAGGATGCAGCGCACGCCCCATACACACGGCCGTACCGGCAGTGGAACATTAGATAGGATTGGGTCCTCAGGCAGCAAGACAGAGCACACGTTGGTGTCTTGAAGGTTTCATTATATCAGCACTCACATTTCAAAAGACATCTTCGTGATACAGCAAAGTGAAGTGAACTATAAGACAACAAGCCACCAAAGTGAGAAACAAGACATTTATAACTGTTAACAGGCTCATTCCTCACCTTGTAGGATGGCTAGAGAAGTGATGACAGCCTCTCTGTGTGAGTTTGTGAGTCACCTCTCTTGTAAGTCTTCAGTATAAGAAAGGATTAAAACATATTGCATTATCCCAATCAGTATTTTTCTTTCTCCCACAAGGCTGTATTTCCTCTCTCTCTCTCTCTCTCTCTCTCTCTCTCTCTCTCTCTCTCCTTTGCTTCAAACCCTTGTTTGTCTACTGGGAGGCAGTGGTAAAATTAATTGTAGTCGACTGAATTGCTACCACTGCAAATATTAATTGAGGGGACAACAGGCAGGGGCATGAGAATGTCAAAGTCGTACTTGGGAGCTGTAGTCACCACCATAACATTTGCTCTGAACAAGAGAGATATAGAGGTAAAGACATAAAGAGAAATCATGATGTTCAGAGTCTGGGGTTTGGACCAAGTCTGAAATTATGCCACTTGGTGATAATATTCTTCGTAGTATGTACAGTGAGTGGCAGTTCCAATGGTGTCTGGATGTTATTAAGTACTTAGGTGTACAAATTCCTAGCAATATAACACAGATTACAGTACTAACTAAACTCATAAATGAAATATCACTTGATTTGGACAGATGGGCCTCTCTGTCTGGGCCTCTCTGATGGGCCTCTCAGATGGGCATAATCTGTTGTTATGGGGTTAAGTAAAGACTATAAAAATGAATATTATTCCACGTGTTTTATACATGCTACGCTCAATTCCTTTTTATATACCCCATAAATATATTCACAAATTGTATGTACTATTCACGAAATTTATTTGGGGCTCCTCTCAACCTTGAATTTCATTAAAGAGGATGCGGTTTCCCTACACTGAAGGTGGATTTGGATATCTAGATCTTGATTTATGCCATCAGGCATATCTTCTTTCTTCTACCAATTATTGGGACCATTCTATAAATTCTGACAAGCCTTCATGGGCTATATTGGAAGCCTGGTATTTAACCCCTGACTAGATGGACAGTTTTAGGTTCCTCATGGGTTGATAGATGGAGCCCCACCTACAATCATGTCAGTTCAATATTTAGGGTCCTGTATGGCCAGGAAATATAGATTTGACTCATTCAGTCATGCTTGGGAACTTTCTGAAAAACAACAAAGATGGACTCTCTGAACCCTAACTATTGCAAAAAGACTTAAATCCTGGAAGGACCAATGCCCACCCACTATCACCCAATGGAGGGAAGATTCTGGCATTATCTATGTTTGAATCTGTTGCATGCAGAAGACAATTTCGTGTTGATATATTTTTTTATATATTTGGAAGCCCTTTTTTGATATTTTTGTATAGACTTTTTTCTGTCAGTTCTCTTATTTCTCTCTCACTTGTGTTTCACTCTTTTTCTTTTTTTTCTTTCCTTACAAACATTATCATGCACTATACTCATATCTCTTGTATTATGTTATTTATCAATAAAAGGGGAAAAAGTTCAGAGTCTGGGGTTAAGGCTTTTCTCTGACAAAATATACAGGTGGATACTGGCAAACATCCTCTTCTCCACATCTCAACCACTTCTCTGAAGCCATGTTGCTGATGTCAAGGTACTGCCCCTGTTACATTTGCTGTTGGGCTGCACTGGTAAGCTACTGCACATTTCCATCCATCTCTTTCCCCTGAACTTGGGGGCTCTGCTGTTGGAATAAAAGAAGGGAGAGATAATAGGTAGGAGAATCATTTCCTATTTCACCTTTTGCTCTTCCTTCTTCCAAGCGGATTACACTAGTTAAGGAAGCCAAAATTATTTGCATTTTATAATAATGCAGTTTGCTTCCCTTGATATTGTACATGGAGAGATTGTCTTATGGGACTGAACTATGCTGACCCTTTAAGACAATCAGGGCAGCAGAGCCGAACTGCCTACCTAGACTGCACATGTGCATCAAGTCACATGGAGGCAGCATTAGCATCACTACATGATGAGCACCTGCCCAGGCAACACCTGTTTACAACAGGTGTTTACAACACCTGTGTGTTAAATGGAGAGGAAAATAAACCTAGGGCTTGCTCAAGAAAAGGTAATCTTGGATGAACTGTAAACAAACAGAAATGTATTTGTGTGGTGTACAATTTATAAATGATAGAGGAAGAGCCACAGAGCCCAATCCTATGCATATCTACATATGTTAGGTAAGTTCCATGATAATCAATGGGGCTTCCTCCCAGGTAAGTGTGGCTAAGACTGCAGCCACAATTAATTGCAAATGGGAAGAAGGGAAGCAATGGATTAATTGTATGTTCTTACCACTTTTACAGCATTTGTTTGTGTCTCTGTGTGTATGCACACGTACATGTATGTAAATTGTGGAGGGGGAAGCCTAGATGGATTGCAAATGAAAGGGAATATGGGGGGGGGTGTTTATGAATATTCTGACCCTCCATACAATTTCCATGCCCTGATTAAAAGGTTTCCCACCTGCTCTGCAAAATGCGCACAGGACTATACACACTTATGAAGTGTGTTAAGACAGCAAACAAAATATATAAATGGCTCTCATCGCAACTTGCATGCAATGCAAACCATGTTCACGACATTCATTCCCTGTGTCTCTGAAGGAGCCCTCTTTGAGGAAGGTCCCAGTTTTGTTCATCTTCTTTGATCTCTTTGCTTTTGTCTCTTCCACTTTTCAGCTCTTTGTACATATGTAATATCTGGGCTGCGCCTGCAGTTTGAGAGCAAGCAAGAAGTGGATTGAAGCAGCAGCAACCCAACTCTTCCTCCAGTGCCACTTCCATGATAGATTACAGACTTGGAGGAGGAAGCGGGAGTGGTTACGATCCTATTCCAATTGATTCCAGGGGACCAATCAAAACAGGATGACTCTGTTGCCACTGCTTCCTACCTTCTCCAAAACAGGGTGGGCAGAGGATGATAGAATGGAAGCAATAACAAAGATGAGGCACTCTACAATTGCTCCACTGCCACCGTCTCCTTGACTGCCTGGCCTCTTCAAAACAGACCAGGAAGACCATGCCCAGTATGGCCTGTCTGGAGAAGCAGCTGAGCGGGCAGTGGTGGCAGCAATGGCAGGACAGGGTATGTGCGTGCACAAAAAAAAGGGGGGGGGTTAGAAGATTGGGGCACCACTGCAGGTTGAACCAGGCCTGTCAAAGCTCATATGAGCCAAAGTCTATGGGAAGTTACTCTCTGAAATCACATACACACACACCTTAGGAGCACACTGCAGTACTGGACATAAAGGAATTCTTGCTTTCATGACAAAATGTAGGAAAGGGTTTTGTTTTTGCTTTGTTAACTAATAGGATACAGGCACTAGCTGATTATGAGCTAATTCCATGATATGCCTTCATTCAATAGGGCTACTACTGTATAAGAGAAACTTCACCCACACCCATCCCTTGAATGAAATGCTAATTGTCAGAACTGCTGTTGCTCTAGGAAAGGAGAACCCCATTTTTCCCTTTCTTAGAGAACTCACCAGCCACTGCTGCTGGGAGAAGTTGGCTCCCACCTTTCCTTATAAGATCCCAGGGTCCACTCCAAGGAGGCAAAGGTGAGGTAAAATGGATGAGAATTTTGTCAGTGGCCCACATGGCTATGCAATCAACACATGAACAGACATGTGTGAACAGTTCTGTCTTTCTCTCCAATCCCATGTGGGCAAGCACCAAGGGAGCAGCTCATTTTGGGTTGGAAGCCACTTTTGAGAGATATATTGACCCAGAGGAATGCTGTTAATTGGTTTGTTTATTTTCATATATATTGAATATGCAAATTATGGAAGATGTCAAGATGCAGTGGCATTTTTCCTGATAAATACAGGACATCCTCTTGCTTTTTTCTTTTTTTAAATGGAATGTGTGGGTAGTCCCTCTTCAAACATTTGAAATGTTCTTGAATTGGGGAGGAGGGAGAAGCAGCCATCAGGTGTAGAATTCTTCAAATAAGACAAGCCAGACATGTGACAGAATGCAGGGGCAGAAACTTCACTAATTTTAAAAGTCTTGGGCTGGAGGAGTGTGGACCTCCTAGTGAAAATAATGATGCACTTTTACTCGCAGAATGCAACCTGTATTAATTGATCATGAGCAGATAGCAAAGCCCAGCCTTTGCGGCAGTGTAAATTCCTAGGGCAATAAATACAGTTTGGCACCTGTCTAGACAACAGCAACAACTGACAAGTCTGATATGAAGGACAATTTATCTGTTTATGCCCCAGACTTCTCCTGTACCATTCGGCAAGTTACATTTATGGTACTTAGTGGACTGGCCTGTGAGTAAGCCAGCAATCACAGCCATCCTGTCTAATCACCCACAGTTGAACGTTCCCATTGATGTTATCAAGCCTGTGTAACCTCAATAGCTGCTAACACAGTAACAGCCATTGTGCTCGGGCAAAACACTCCTTACCTTGACCTTCCAGGCTCAGACACGTTAGAGACATTGCTGTGACCTGTAGCACAAACATTCAAAGAGGAAAGAAACAGCTCAGTTTTCAAAGCTAAACAATAAGGCCAGGAGCTTATTGCCTAACCGTAAATTGCAAACCATTACAGAGGCAGGCTGTAAAACGTAAACAACTGCAGAAATGCAAAGCTCTGGTTGGTTCGCTCCAGCCCTGTGCCTGAATTGAACAGCGACGGAAAATTCCATTCTCAGATTAGATACACAGTCTTATCCAGATATTTTTTCCACCCTCTATTCACTAGCACCTGTTCTACTGTGGGAGCAACAAGCACATATACATTTCTGCATGGGTAACTGCAAAGGATTCTTCCACCCCACTTTTATCCTGGGACAATTAGGCATTGATTCCCACTGGTTGAGCTCTTGTGCAAGTATGCTGTCTTGTGCCATGAAGCCAAGCCAAGTCCAGTTACTGAAATTTGGGGGATGGGGCTATAATTCAATCTTGTAGCACATATTTTGCATCCAGAAGGTCCTGGGTTCAATCTTGGCATTGCCTGGTAGGGCCATGAAAGATCCCTGCTTCAGACCCTGGGCAGTGGTTGCCAGCCAGTGCAGATGGACCTACGTAGATAGGCCAATGATCTGATTCAGCATAAACAGCTTCATGTGTTCATATGACACATGCTTCATGCGTTCATATGAATGACTTCATGTGTTCATGTGAAGGCTAGTAGAGCAACTAGTGGCTCGCTTATCTCTCAAACAGCCCAATCCTATCATGGATGGGGTTACCAGGCAGAATAGGTTGCCATCGTGGATAGCACTTCTCCTGTTGTAAAATGGCTGTCGAGGGCACTCTCAGAGTGCCACTGGCAGCCATTTTCTGCAAGCTGTAGCACTACTGCAATGCCGCCGCCACCAGTTCCTGTCATGCTCACTGAACCAGGTAAGGCAGCAGTGGGGAAGGGGTGGGTGGCGAGGAAACAAAACTGGGCAGGGAGGAGTCGGAATGGGCAACGGTTTGGCTTTTCTCCCTCAAAACCGATTTCTATTAATATTGAACAAGAAAAAAAAAAAGAAATGTTGACTGGGTGGGTACAATATAGAAATGGAATTTCAGCATGTTAAGGCCACTAGACATCCCAGAGACTGGAAGTAATTAGTCCTTTCCGTGATGACCCTAAGAAAATGTTGTAATGTTAGAAAAGAAATACCTTGGGGATTAAGAAAATATTTAAATCCCAGTTGACCAACTGCTATCTATGCTTTGGAAGAGCTGTTGCTTCGATTGAAAGCCCAATCCTAAGCATGTCTACTCAGAAGTAAGTCCCATTAGAGTCAATGGGGCTTACTCCTAGGAAAGGGTGGACAGGATTGGGCAGTCAACCAGGAAGATGAGAATAAAATATAACTGCAGCAGAATGCTTTCAGAAGCCTGGAAAGGGAGAGATGAAAGAATCAAGACACACTAAATTCATGTGGAGCTGGAGAGACAGGCCCATACAAAGAATATAGAAGCATGTATGCTTTCAACAAAGCAGGTAGAAAGCTACTTATGGAATAACAGCTGGAACAGACTTCATGGTAGTACTATTATCAGTGGTGTCACTAGGGTTTGCTCCACCTGGTGCCCCATGATGCACCTCCTCCCATGCAGTGGGCAGGGCAATGCCCCAGGCAGTAGGTGTGGTTGTGCGCAATTGCCCTGCCCCACTGGTTTTTTGGCTATAACTTTTCAATGTTTCAATGCAGTTTGTTTCAATGCATTCTGCATGAAATTACACATTGAATGATATATAACGTGATGGTATTATTCGAAAACGCCAAGATGTTTAAAATTTTGGCCAGTGTCAACGCCCCCCCCCCGCATGTCACCCAATGTGGGTTGCACCCTCCTTGTGATGTCTATTATTGCAGTTGTTGTGTGATGTACAGAGTAACAAGAAGTCAGGGAAGGAATGAAGGATGGAGTTGCAAGTGATTAACACACATTTGGGTGGGGCAGATTGCACTGATCTTTCTGATCTACCTGGTTCCTTCCCATATTCAGCCCCACTCAAGTGTTTACATCATGGAAAAGTGCCTCTCACTGAAATACCTCAATTAATGGCCCAATCCTATGGGGGCCTTTCACTGCCAGAATTAGTGTCATTGTTCTCGTAATGCTGTCACAAAAGACAATACACCACTTTGTGCAGCTGGGCCACTGCCACAAGCAGTGAGCAGTCAGTATGGGGCGTGTGTGTAAGGGAGGTGGGTGGGCATGGAGGAGGAGGAATGGGGCAGAGAGTAGGGCAGGAGGAGACAGATGGCAGCTGGGAAGGGGATGGTGTCTGCAGCAGAAGCACCACCAATATCCTATCCTCCTTCCAGGCCTCCATCTACTTTCCTTGGTCCACTCATACTTGTGCCAGCTAAATTGCTGGGGTGATTCCAAGTAGACCCAAGGGCTTACCCCCAGGCAAAGGTAATGTCCCCTTACACAGAGAACTCTGGGACTGCCCCCACAGAATGCAACAGCTGCTCCAGTGGTGCAGCTGCATTGGTGGTAGGGGATTTAGGTAGGGCTGTAAGGTTCTATCACACTCCCAGACAATCTGCTCCTATTGATCCTTGCAGCTATTAATTCTTCCTAAAGTATACTTGAGTTTCATTCAGTGGAAATACTCCAGACTAGCAACATAACAAACTAACCTGATATCCCCCTCTGTGTTTGAGGGTTGGTCCTGTATAATTTTCTGTTTAAAATAAAATTGCATGTATGAGAAAGACTAGTTGTTCTAGGAACACTGGGAACATTGTTTCCTAGTGCTGTTGCTGCCATGACTGGAGGAAGGACACTTCTGAATACCAGCTTCATGGGAGCCATGTTGGAAGAAGGTCATTGTCTTCTGCTTTTGGGCTAACCAGAGACCTGATGAATCACTGTGAGGAAACAGGATTCTGTAACAAGATGAGACTTTGGCCTAATCCAGCAGGGCTCTCCATATGTTTTTATATTCTTATCTTAAAAACAAGGTGACCTGCCAGAACTTAAACATAGCAGTGACCCAATCCTATTTTTAACACTTTGACCCAGTCATGGGCAAGCCAACATGACATGCTGATTTATTATATTTTACTGCCATGTGATATTTGGGAAGCATTTCAGTCACATGGGATGGAACTTTGGGCAAGCTACAAATAATGTGCACTTCATTGAAAGGCACAGTCCTTCCTTGCCTTGGACCCACCGAATCAACATGCAATTGACAGTCATTCAGCTTTATGGATTGCCCTTGCCTTGGGAGCCTAAGCCTTCTGAAAGAGCACTAGAGAAGTTGCACTATGTTTATAAAATGCAAAGCAGTTTCCCTCATTTTGAACTATAGAAACACATGGCAGAGGCAAGCTTTGTATATCTTATAACATATGCCACTACTGCAATCATGGGTTCCTCCAAGGTCAGTATGTGTGTTACCGGAAGGTTCAGCCAATGCTGCTTCTCTAACAAATAGACTATGTGATTCACGCTTTCAGATACAGTTCTCTCTTATACTCACATCAACTTGAATTTTAGCCTTTAGTGGAGTGAAGCTCCTTCACTGGAAGCTCCTTTCACTTGCAGAGAGAGTGTTCTGCTCATGCAAATTGTCTACCCATGAACAGAGGAGGTCCTTGCAGGACAGTGACTAGGAGGAGTTTCTGAAGACAAAGCTGCAGGTTTGATTACAAGTGACTATTTGTTGCAAATAGTGACTATTTGTAGCAAAATCTTAGGTTTATCACTAGAATGGTAATTTGTGAATTTGCTCTGGGAGACAAGGGATGTGGGGTGGGTGGAAGTTTTAGTATGATATTGTTTAATCAATAGAAAGCATTTTTTAATTATTCTCATGCAGTTACCAGTACTTATGTATGTATATAATGTATAGAATCATTATATTTGAATGTATATATAATGTATAGAATCATTTCATTTGAAACATTTCACTTGCTCATGGATACAATGGGGGGGAGGTGGCTTTTGCTAGCTAACTATGGGCCCAATCCCATCCAATTTTCCAGCGCTGGTGCAGCTGCAGTGCAGCCTGGAGGTAAGGGAACAAACGTTCCCTTACTTTGAGGAGGCCTCCAAAACTACCTTACCACCACAGGATCCATCACACACCAGACTGGCACGGCTATACCAGGGCTGGAAAGTTGGATAGGATTTGGCCCTATGTTGTTATGTTTTCTTTGATTTTTTTAAATTTGGGTGTTTTATCTTGGGTATCACAATTCCCTAAGTGGGTAGGCTAGAAACTTGAACAAGCAATTAACATTAGTCAACAGAATGGGAGATTGTATTCTCCCCAGTAGCCAACCAAGTACAACTCAGAACTGTTTTGAATACTATAAAAAAAAATTGAACCAAAGGTAAAAAGAAGTTATTCCTTGAAATGATTCATGGCTGCTCATTGTTTTCCATTGCTGAGGTCTCCAGGGGTTTCTTCTGATACAAGAGATAACAACTTCCTGGACTCGTTTGTCCATTGTGAGCCCCTGTTCATTGTTCCTTAATGAAACAGTTTCATTTCTGTTTCGTCATCAAATAGTTCATTGTACAGTTGGGAAACATTTTGTTTGATGATGTTCCTGAAAAGTCCCCACAGGATTCTATTTTCGTCTCTCGGCAATTGGCTATTCTAAAATTGCTCTCTTGGATCACAGAGTCACTTTCCATCGGGGTCAGCTTTCATTTCTCTCCTGACACTGCAGGGCTGATGAACAGCTTGTCTTTGATGGTGGATTCTTCCATGTGCTCCTCAAATGAAGCAGCAGAAAGTTCATGAAGCAAGGGTAATGGAAATAATCCAGGAAAGGTTACTTTTAAAATTTCATCGAAATCAGTGGGACATATACACTTAACCACTGAAGACACATGTCTATAAGTCAACCTCACAGATGAGGGCAGGTTTTGAGCAAAAAAATCATGGAATTTTCTGTGACCCTCAGATAAGTTGGGGGTTAAACTTAGGGGGGTGTCTGACTATAGTTTTGTCTGATTTTACCTGAGGCCAGATCCTGAAAAATAACCTACCACTAATTGTTACCTAAGAACTATGGTCTCTAAGTTATTAAAAACATAGTAAAAGATCATAAGATACATTTTTATTCTTTTTAAATTCTGGTCTTCCCCACCTTTTTGTAAACACTATCAGAGTAAGTGCACTGTAAACAACATACCAGTAAAACAGTGATTCCCAACCTGGTATTCATGTACTCCCAGGGACACTCAACAGGACCTTTAGGGGTACTTGAAAAAGAATGGAATAAAGGCAGAAGAAGGCTGGTCATGCTTCAGAATGCCTTTTAAGGCAGGAATGCCTTGCAAGGACCAGCAAGGCAAAAAAGGGAGGTAGCTAGTTGGTTGTGAAAACCCCACCAATAGCTAGTTTTTGGTCATCAATTCATGTATGAACCAGTGAATTGAAAACCAGCACAGTAAAAAAGCTGAAACATAATATAGAAAGTGATCAATCACTCAGAATTTCTCAGGACGCTTCTGGTGCAAAACAGTGCAAAGGCAGAGTCTTCTGTTCTTCAAACAGATGAAAAGAGAAAATATGTGATGAATACATGAAGTCTGGGTTTTCACAGAGAGGAGATGAGAGCTTGTATTATTACAAACATTTGCCTAATATGAAGGGTACAATTTATGGAAACGGGCTGCCAAGGGATATGCAAGTGAAAAAGTTTGGGAACCACTGCAGGAGAACCATGAAACAAATCCACCTTTAAGCCAGAAGCTCTACTTATAACATACAATGTATAACACACAACTGGGAGTATGAAATTCAATTCACAGCAGAGATATGCAGCTGCATATATTTGCAACCCTTTTTACTGAGAAGTAGACCCACTGCTTTGTAGCCTGGGACTTTGCTTCAAATGGAAAGGAGGATTCCCATCCTGGTGTTGAAAAAAGACCTCTGCCAAATGCATGCATTTTCGAAAAGGAACCAGGTTGCAGCAGTATTTGCAAAAGGGAATGGAGGAGAATAAAAGGTTAACTTTGGCTGGAATTTCCCAGGAAAGTTACTGTAGAAACAAATGATCTCTGCATTGCTTCTAATGAGCCTGCTTTAGCAAGAAAGGAAACTTTTCAGATTTGAAAGGCTCTGCCCTCTGATTGACCCAGAGATAAGGTGATGTCATAATTTGAGCTTGATTACTTGGCAAAAATTTTATGTACTATAGGCGAGTATCTATGGTATATGTTTATGTTCGCCTAATTTTACTATGCCTTTTATTTATTTATTCACAGTATTTATATATTGCTCTCTTGAAGACTACCTGTAGGCTTGCATCTCATAGACTAATGGCAGCTTACATAGGCAGGTTGACCATGAACCCCATTTTTTCAAACGGAGTTCTTTACAATTTTATTCTATGAGAGAAACTCAAAATTCTCCATTTCTTTAGATGTTTCCCTTCATGGTGTAATCATTGTTCTGGCTCTATAGCTCTTGAGCTTTTCAAGCTTCCACAGGCAGCTGCAAAACATGCCTCAGGCTGGTTCTCAGGATGTTATCCATTCCTTGCCAGTTTACTCCTCCATACTCCTCCACATTTCTTCATCTCTGGCCAGTGGCTTCTGGTCACCCACCCAAGGCAAGACCCAAGCTGATCCTGCTTAGCTTTTCCAGGTGACAGCTCAACTTCCAAACCACACTTTTTGACTTAGGTTAGAATGAGATGCATGGTTGCTACCAAAGACAGCAGCTGCTCATCTCCTTCTTCATTTTTCTCCAGTAATGTTAAGTACTGGAGAATATACAACATGAGATTACCATGTCGCAAGTTTCTCTGTTCTTAGTCCCCTTCATTAGCTGCCTCTTGAAGGGGTGGAAAAACTCCTAGCATAGTTCCATCACATCACAGAGTGTAGTAGATGTTACACATATTCTGCTATTGTTTCTCTTCACATGTTTTCATAGTGTTTCAGAAACAAGTGATAGGTAACCTCCCCTCAGCTTGACTGGAGTTGGCATCCTTCAGTCTCGGAAGACTATGGTGTCACGCTCTGAATGGTGGTTCTGGAACAGAGTGTCCTCTCCAGTGCGCGAAGCCTGGGTAAAGTAGGTATGGAGGATAGGCTGTTACCCATGCAGCAAATCCCCCCTCTCCACGTCGCTGAAATGGTCCAATGGAAAGGCAGAGCCAATACGGTTGGTTCCAGCGGCGTCGCAGGAGTTGCCAGAACGTGACTGTGTTCAGCCATGAACTGCCTCAGGGACTCCGGCTCTGGATTTTGCCTCGAGGTTGACTCCTGAAGCCTTTTCCATAACTGGATGTAGCCACAAGGCAGTGGAGGTTTGGGATCAGAGTTTTCCTTCTCTCAGATGAGCTGCCTTCCCAGGCTGACGAGTCCCATCTACCCGGTGGCTGTTTAGTCGCCTCTTACGACAAGTACAGCCAAACTGAGGGCCTATTCTTATCCCCAGCCCCCAGGGGAAGCTTGACTGGAATGGGTTCAGTAATTGTGAGCTTTCTTGGTGGGTGTTTGGAACAAGCTTATCTGGTTTTTTTCTTTCTTCTCCTGGCTCAAAAAGATGAAACCCCACTGAATGCACATGTGCAGAATCTTGTTTAACATTCCAAACCAGAGAAGAATTTCTCAGATAAATGATGCTTTATTCATCATACACCTGAACATTGTGAAGTTTTTGAGCCAAATGATTATGAATGTTGACAGGATGCTGAACCAGGAAGAGCCTTTGTCTGGCCTAGCCAGGGTAACCAGATGTCCTCTTCTAGGATATGTCCTCTTTTTTAGCCTGGTGCCCCTGTAAGCAGGCAGTGCATAGTCTTCTTGTAATTAATAAATTATATGTAATTACATGTAGTACAGTGCAATCCTATCTTGCACTGAAACAGGCAGGCCAGGAGGCCCGTGCTGTATCCAGCACAAGACAGGGGCCCATAGTGGCTCAGCCACAGGTAAGGAGAAACTCTTCCCCTTAACACTGGGTAAGCCACTGCAGCCCCAATGTATCTCCTTGGATTTGTACCACCTGCTGAAGTGGCATAAGTCCTAGGAGAGTGAAGCAGCTTGCAGCCACTCCACGCTGCTCAGGAACAGGGCTAGACTTCAGCATATCTGCCAGGACCCAGCCCATGCCTCCCGCTCCCTACCTGTCCGCACAGCACACCCCTGGGACCGCCCTCCCCCAAACCTCCCCTTGCCCCAGAACATCTCCCTCCCGCCTCCTCCCTGCCTCCTCCCCACCTTCCAAAGACCCTTGTGTTGGCCAAGGTTGGCCAACACAAGCCTCCCCTTCATGGTTGGCGCAGAGGCTGGATTTAGCCTCTGCGGACTGGCATGCATCTCTGCATAGGCCCAGCTGACTCTTGAGGAGGTGTAAACCCTCCTGGGATAGCTTGCGCTGGCCCAAGGACACCTTAGGATTGTACCCTTATAAGTATATGTAATAAATTATATGTAATATAGTTTTAAATATAATAAGTAACACAGTGTTTAAATTAACCACATGAAATCAATATACAAGTGTTTTTAGCCTTTATTTCGTCGTGTCCTACATTTTTCTTGGCTGTCCTACATTTTGGGATGCCTTGTCCTCTTTTGCAGTTACGACATCTGGTCACCCTGGGCCCAGCAGGACTTTCCTTACATATTTCTTTGCACTTTAAATCTTCCCAACCTGGTGCCATGAGAGAGTTTTGATGTGTAAGAGCTATCACATTTGCTTGGAAGACAGAGAACTACTAAAGGGATGGTGAAGAATCAGCCTTAACTTGGAGATCTATGTTATATGCATATGCATGCCAGACAAATCCAATGACTGCTTTTCCCAGGTCTTCTTTCACACACCACTATGAGGTCATATGCAGCATAATCCCAGGGGCCTAGCCCCATTCAAACAAGGCCATCATGTTCAGCTTTGAAGTGATGGTTCAATTTGGAAGTTGGGCTTCATTGGAAAAATCAGAAAAACGAAAATGAAACACATTTATTAAAGGAGTGTTTGAAATATTGCTGGAAAATAGTATCTCCCTGTCTTCGAGAGCAATGCAGAAGCTCTTAGTGGACTCTTTGCATTTTTTTTCTTTTAATTTTGAAAGTTTAGATGGCTTCCTCTGCAAGTGGGAGCAGAACCAGAAAGGATGGGAACTCATGTCAATCATCAGTACAAAACACCAGTACCTTTCAAACGTTAATACAGAATGTCAGTCTAAAATAAAGTTTTCAATAAAGCCAAAACATTTATAAGGGGCTTTTTTTTTTTTTTTTTTTTGTGATGACTCACTGCCTCCTTCAATAACAGTAATAGCTCTTTTTTGAGTCTTTGCACAAGAGCCTTTTAATATAGTTGGTGTGCTATGATTTGGTTATGTCATGCAAAACTGAAGAAAGTGCACTTGAACACAAGTCTGCAGTGGTCAAGGCAGCACAGAGAGATAAAAACATAAGAACATAGGAAGAGCCTTACAGGATCAGACAAAGACCCATCTAGTCCAGCTTCCTTTATCTCACAGTGGCCCACCAGATGGCCCACCAGTGGCCCACCTGTATCCTGCTCCCTTGCACCTGGCATTCTGAGGTAGACTACTTCTAAATTTGATGTGCAAACTCAATTCTGGACACGTCTAAAATGTGTTGGAGAAAGAATCATAATCTTCCCCTGCACACACACACAGTTCTGGGGAAGTTAGGGACTAATAGCCAAGTAGTCTCAGAAGCAAATGTTTTACAAGTGATCCAGACAGTGGCATAGCTAAGGAGGTGCAGGAGGTAGCAGTTGCACCGGGCATCAAGCTTTAGGGGGGCAACAAGCTGAGCTTGACACTAGTGACCAAAATTGTGAAAATCTAGATATATATGATTAATACCATCATATTATATATCATTGGAAAGGTAATTTAATGTAGAATGCAATGAAACAAACCCCATTGGAATATCTGCATTCTATCAAATGTTATGGCCAATTAACCAGAAAATTAAAAAAATTGCCTTATAGAACAAAAATTTGATTTTCTTAACTTAGAATTGACCTATGAGAATGATTGTTGTTCAAGAGGTGCCCCTCTTATATTTAACAAGAGAAGAATAACCATCCCTCTTCACCCCAACACAGTGTATCGAACCTACCAGGGGCACACTTTTTATTTATTTACTTAATTAAATTGATTTTGTCTGGGGGGGGGGTGCTATAAATCTTCTTTGACCCAGGTAGCAGATATATGCCTTTTCACTTTTGAAAAAGCCCAGGCATGATGTCACTTCTGGTTGTGACATCACTTCCAGGGCAACGTTTTGAGCTTGGCACCGGGTTACACGATCATTAGCTACACCACTGGATCCAGGCAGGGCCTACTCAAGGCCTCTTGAGGAGTGAAGTGGCATGCCAAATGCTGCCCCCTTTACCCAATGATGTACCAGCCTCTGCTCTTTCCACTTTCCAATGTTCTAGCTCAACCTCCTCCCCTCCACATTTCCTCTTCCTCTCTGTCCCCCTGTTCCTTTTCCAATCCAGGGGAGACAAGCAGGCAGACAGAGATGAACGCAGCCACCCACCAAACTACTTCCTGAGGCAACCGCTTTACTTGGCCATATGGATGGGCCAGCCCTGGATCCATGTACATATTTATATGAACAACAATTCAGACCACAGGTTGCATCCCAAGCCAGGGTTGTGTAAGGGGAACAGCATTTCTAGTTGCGCAAGGAGGTGGCATGATTAGAGCAGAGTGGTTTTAAGGTCACAGCATTGTGGAGGAAGCAAATATATGGGTACGCAACTTTCCAGGAGTGAATCACATGGGAGTAGGGTTACATTCTTTTGCTATTAATACATCAATTATTTGTTCCATGTGGCTGGGTTATGGAATGGCTCATGTAGGGGACTTGGGGTCTTAGGAAGGGATCCAAATCTAGTTTATAGCACCCTTGCAATATTTCTTTCTGGTTCACTTAAGCGAAACAAAATAAACATTAATACTGACACCAATTAATAATACAGGCAGGCCTCTATATCCATGGGGGATCCATTCCAGGCCCCCGTACGCAGATACAGAAACCATGGAGGTGGGGGAACCCTGTTTCCATGGCCCACTCCAGACACACACCCCAAGCACCCATTAATGTTGTTTAGATCCTTACCAGGACAGAAATGTTCTTCCTTATACAGGTCACTATAAGCATTCAAGCTTATAGCCACAAACAGGCAGGCTGCCGGTTAACGTCAATCTCGTCTTTCAAGCATTCAGGCTGTCAGCACACCTGCTTACACCTTGGAGCCCAGGATGCCCCATGAGCCAGAAAGAAGGCATCATTCCTTTGAAATGAAGGAACTTCTGTGGACGAATAAGGGTGCAATTCTAACCCCTTAGTGCTTTCCAGCACTGACATAAGGGCAATGCAGCTCTGAGATAATGGAGCAAACATTTCCTTACTTTGAGGAGGCCTCTGTGAGTGCCACCCAACTGCAGGATGCAGCACACGTAGTATTGGCACCGCTATGCCAGTGCTGGAAAGTACTGACATAAGGGGTTAGGATTGTGCCCTAAGTCTCCTTAAGACCCAACAAATCTATATTTCCACAGTGAGAAAACTAGCATTTTGCCTGTCATTGTGCACAAGGTTCTGAAAAACCTGCATTGTGAGGAACAACTAGACCGAGCCTCTTGAGTATTCTCTTTGTTCTTTGTGCGGCAAACATGTCCGACAGCTCCAAGCTGCCAGTGCTCAGCTGTGCATAGGATCAGCCTCTGTGTCAACTTAATAAATATTTATCGAGAAAATATCACTGAAGAATAAATATTATTGCTCTCCTCCTTCTCCACCGTCATTTTCTTTATGCATACAAATACTAATAAACTGTACCATATGCTTGGAAGCCACAAAAAACACGGAGAGGAAGCTCACATGAAAAGCCTCCGGGTTTGCTTTAACCACTGGCTAGTCATTTCTCTGGGGATTCACCTGTCTCTTCTACTTTAGGAAAGAGGAACCAGTAGCCATTGCTAGTGTGAATGATCATCCTTGGCCACATAACTCATTTTTTTTGAAGTTTTTTTTTTTTTTTTTTTTTTTACTTTTAGAGTAGTGGGAACAAGAAACAATTATTTCTCCTGATTCAAAAATGGCCTTTTAAAATCTGCTAGACAATATACTGTGGACTTATAGTAAAAAAAAAAGAAAAGAAAAAAATCACCCAAGAGAGTAAAACTATTTAAATTGATGTCTGTACCTGTAAAATACAGGCATCCCTCCTATACATGGGGAATCTATTCCAGGGCCCCCCATGAATACGGAAGCCCATGGATATGGGGGAACCCTATCTCCATGGTCCCCCCAGTGGTGGACCTACCATTAAATGAATGGGGCAAATGCATCAGGCACGGAGCCTCGTGCGCCTCTAGGACCATGCAGAACCTAACTGAGGCTCCTGACAGGCTCCTGTCGGAAATTGTGCTTCCAGTTTGCTGGAAGCAGAGTTTAAAGCATTGGGGAAGCTTCAGGAGGCTTCTCCAATGCGTCCTGGAGTCGCACAAGGCTCCATGCGCTTCAGATAAGTGGGAGGGGCAGATTTGCACGCAAGGAGTTGGCAGCATCCTGTAGGGGGGGTGCCATTGCAGACCTCTGACCTGGGGTGTGGGGCTTGGGAGGTCCGCTACTAGGTCCCCCCACACCCATTAATGTTCTTTAGATGCTTACCACTGCAAAAATGTTTCTTCCTTTTATAGGTCACTATAAGTATGCAAGCTTTTAGTGCATGCAGGCAGGCTGTGTAGGCAGCCTGAATGCTTGAAAAGACTACATCAAATGTTAACGGGAAGCAGGAAATTAACTGCTACCTGTTAACGTTTGGTTTCTTCAAGCATTCAGGCTGCCTGCAGTCTGCCTCCATGTCACTATAAAATGCATGCTCATAGAGATCTGCAAACGAAATGTTTTAACTTGGAAGCAACTAAGCAACATTAACCCCCCAGATTCACAGATTAATTAAACCATGAATACAGGGGGCCACCAGTACACCCCAACAGCCCAATTTTTATCTCCTGCCAAACCATGGCATGCAGCCATGCCAAAAGAGCATGTGCAGCATGCTATTGGGGGGAATGATATCAGAAGGCCAATTAGAGGTAAGTAAGAAGCTTTTAAACTAAAAATATAAGATGATTACTTGCTTAGTGCAAACCTGTTCTCCACTTCAGTGGGCTGGAAGAGGTAAGGTGCCATTGTGGCCCAAGTGCATTGTGTGGGCAGACCTGAAAGAATCCAGGCCAGCATAACTATGAGCACAATCCTAATCCACTTTCCAGCATTGGCATAGCTGTACCAGTGGGGCATGTGCTGCATCCTGCAGTTGGGGGGCAGTCACAGAGGCCTCCTCAAGGTAAGGCAATGTTTGTTCCTTTACTTCGGAGTTGCATTGCCCTTATGTTGGTGCTGGAAAGTAGGTTAGCATTGCACCCTCTATCCTTAAGCCCATGGGATGCAACCATTGGCACAATGGCAATACCAGTACAACTCTACTGGCATAAAGATTAAAAATGGGTCACACTGAGATATGGTCAAAATACTGCTCTCCCTTGGAGCATGGGATGACTCCTGACCCATTATGCCAGAGAAAGAGGTGATCTGAATCAAAAAACACTTCCATTGAACTAAAAAGAACCCCCTAATCCTTAAAATAAGAACATAAGAACAGCCCCACTGGATCAGGCCATAGGCCCATCTAGTCCAGCCTCCTGCATCTCACAGCGGCCCACCAAATGCCCAGGGAGCACACCAGATAACAACAGACCTCATCCTGGTGCCCTCCCTTGCATCTGGCATTCTGACATAACCCATTTCTAAAATCAGGAGGTTGCGCATACACATCATGGCTTGTACCCCATAATGGATTTTTCCTCCAGAAACTTGTCCAATCCCCTTTTAAAGGCGTCTAGGCTAGACGCCAGCACCACATCCTGTGGCAAGGAGTTCCACAGACCGACCACACGCTGAGTAAAGAAATATTTTCTTTTGTCTGTCCTAACCCGCCCAACACTCAATTTTAGTGGATGTCCCCTGGTGTTCTGGTATTATGTGAGAGTGTAAAATAAATTCAATATAATAACAACAACAACAAGGTATTTATATACCGCCTTTCTGGTCATCGGATTACTCCTCTGACTTTATTCAAGGCGGTTTACATAGGCAGGCATTTCTAAATCCCTCAAGGGGATTTTTACAATCATAGAGGTTCTCTCTTTCAGGAACCAACAACATTTCAGAATGGATCTTCCTGGTTTGGTCTCACTTCTGGCCTCCATTTCTCCCATGCAAGCTGACAAGCAGCGCGATCTCTCACATGGAGGGCAGCCAAGATGCTTCTTGCTCACACCAAGAGTAGGTGGAATCACTCAGCTGGGCTTGTCAGCTGCTTCAAGGTCTCTCCATTCTCAGCCGTTCAGGGAGCTGCTGGTGTCCTCAAACTGGTGACCTTCTGATGTTATCTTCAGGCTAACGGAGGCTCTACCCTCTAGACCAGACCTCCTGCCCAGGGCTGCAATTAGACCTCCTGCAATTAGGTCTGCAATCCTAACCAGATTTCCAGCACAGAGGTAAGTCAATGTAGCCTCGAGGTAATGAAACGAACATTCCCTTACATTGAGGAGGCCTCCATGACTGCCACCTGACTGCAGGATGCAGCACATGTCCCATTGGTACAACAATGTCAGTGAGGAAAAGTTGGTTTGGAGTTGGACCTTCATAGTATTAAATGTATTGGGTTGGATCCAGACTTTGGATGCAAAGATATGCTCGGGAACACCCAGTGAATTATCTGACTTAAAAAGAAGTCAGAGTGACCGATCCCCCTGGATTTGAGGTTTGAAAAGCAAGTTTGAAAAGCAGTTTGTACTATGGCATGGGAACCTGTCACTCAAAAGGAAGATTATCAGAAATTTCTCTGGGTGTGCCCAAGCATGCCTTTGGATGAAAGCCTTTGTTGTTGTTGCTGTCTTCCCTAAGCCTTGCAAAGAAATTAGCTAAAAATCATAGAGCTGGAAAACATGTAGTTAAACTCTGCACTGCTTTTCTGTAACTTAACAGTCCCATTTACTAGGAATCTTGTATCAATCAAAGCCATTCAAAGCAAAGCTGAATATTCAAGGACAGGCCCTCAAGCAAATGCAAGTGAGTTGAGGAAAACTCTTCTGGGATTTAGGATGCAGATGTGGCTGGCTCCCTGCCTCCAGAAATGGGAAAAAAAAAAAAGAATCCATTCAGACACTCAAGGATTTCATGCTTGTTTACAATTTGCCTTTGCATAACAGCTAGGCTTACAAATGGGGGCATTTTCATTCATATCATGGAATATCTCATTACTTTGGTGACATGTTTGGTTGCCTTTCAGTCTCATTACCTCCAGGCAGGGGGCAGATTGAGGTATATGTATGATAAGAGTGGTTTGCTGAGAGAGAAGAAGGGAAAAAAATCCGAGGACCAATGTTCTCTACTTCAAATACCCTCTTATGGGAAAGACATTGCTACTTACTAGAATCACGAAGGAAGCAAACCAAAACAACTTTGAGCAGTCAAGAATGCCTCCAATGATCAATTACTCTGCAATTACTTGCATAATATCAAGGGCCTATCCCCCCCCCCCCAAAAAAAAAAAACCAATTAACACCGTTATTTTTAGTTACCAAGGATATTTGAAAGAACTTAGGATATTTTTCGGGTGCTGAATCAAAAATGGCCTGTTTTGCCCAATTAGCTCTAGTTTTGAGGGTACGGCATAGCCACCTTATATGCTGATTTATTAGCCGCCTTGGGTGCCCTTTGGGGAGAAAGGCAGATTACAAGTCCAACAAACAAACAAACAAATAAAGTTATGATGAATAAATCAGCTTCCTCATCTGGTGACCCCTTTGTTCTTCCACCTGGGGAATATGACCCATTCTGGACAAGAGTTGTTCTACCTTACATTCAAGGAGTAACTGACCGCATCAGTAAGATTATGGGACGAGCAGACATTGAATCAGGCTTTAAACCAACTAGAAAAGTCCAGCAGTGTCTGTGTTCTGTGAAAGACCCCAGACAACCATGGGAGACACCGGGTGTCTATAGGATCCCATGCGAGTGTGGCAAGGTTTATATCGACACCTCTGAGAAGTTGGACAACACTAGAATCAAGAAACACCAAAAGATTTTGTAGACTGAGACGGGCTGAGAAGTCGGCAGTACCTGACCATTCTTGGAGTATAGGACATCAGATCAGTTTTGACCAGATGCAAGTCTTGGTGGCAAGTGCCAACAGCAATGCCAAGCACGGGTCTATAGAGAGGCCACTGAAATATATAAACATCGTAACAACATGAACAGAAAAGAGGAAAAGCTCAGCTTTAGTCATGCCTGGATGTTGGTGCTCAGCAAAACCAAGATCTTAAGATTTAACAAGGAGCAGGTTGAAGGAAAGGGTACCTTTAAGAAGTTTGGAAAGGAACGGTCTGGTGATGAAAGTACTGATGAGTTAATTGGGGCTGGGAGCTGCTCAGTTACTAGTTAATTAAGGAAGCCTGACTATATAATCTTGACTGTTTGTCCTTACACTCAGATGGAGGTGGGGGCATGTACCTATGCATAGGGCTTTTTAGCCAGGACACTTGTTCAGTTCTAGACTATCAGGATGAAGACAGAGATATTTGAACTTTTAGGTGGCAGTATAGATTTTTTTTACTCCCTTGAGAAGGCCCCGCATAGTTGGGGCGAAACATTGGGAGACTTTGTAGCTTTTTTTGCGCACATGGCCTGACAGGCCAAAAATGAATTTTTCTTTTAGTAAACCTCATACATGGTGTGCTTCCCCCTGTCCCACTTCACGTTTGGAGCACATACTTGTGGGTTGAAATTGGTGTGTTGTGTTGACCTTCTCCCTAGCACTCCAAAAGCTGTCTGAGGCTTCTAGGGTGCCTTTAACAGTACTTCCAGTTTTCCATCAAAAAATCTGATGTACTTTTAATGGAGCTCCAGAAGCCTCACATGGCTTTTGGAGTGCCAGGGGGAAGGTTGGGTGAGGCTTCATGTGACCAGGTTAGTATGGGCGGGTGTGTTGTGTTGTGGGGTAGCCATATTGCAGGCCTGGCCACAGGGGCTACAGCGGCCAGACCTTTAACTAGGCCTTGGTCTTGTGGCTTGCAATTACATTTACCCACAAATCTATATGCTTCTTTAGAAATCCAGTAAGACTAGGTGTCCATATTCTTAGATTGGTTGGCAACCTTCGAAAGACTATGGTATAAGCCTACAGTACCTGGTATTCCCAGGTGGTCTCCCATCCAAGTACTAACCAGGCCTGACCCTGCTTAGCTTCCAAGATCAGATGAGATTGGGCATGTGCAGGGTAACATATTCTTAGATTCCATTATCACTTTCCGGGAACATTCTTTAACTATCTTTATGCTCTCATAACAAGGGTGATTAGAGTAATAAAAGGATGATATTTTTCCTACCATTTTGAAACAGGTTGATGGGTGAAGTGCAAGATTCTAATCAACATAACACCTTTTGTGTTAATTAATACCTCCAGAAAGTGTTAGCTGTACTGGTTTAATTAATCTGGAGTAGAAAGTGGGAAGTTATGAAATAAAAATCCAGATACTCTGGATGTGCCTGATTTGCGGGTGAGAGCATAATCTCAGTCCCAGAAGAGAGTCTAAGGCAACGTAAAATATTTTCACAGGGCTAAAATACTGCAGTGTTCAACATTTTTTATGGGGGCCTTGCAACACTAAAATTGCGAGTCAGAGTTCACTGGGAAGAGATAAAATCTTCCAGTTAAAAAGTTGTAAAATCCTGCTTTATAACACATCAGGCTGGAAATGCCCTGAGGGAGAAACTAATGCAAGTTAGTGTTAATGCAAGTTTAAACCTGACTTAAACTGGAAGACCAAAAATAAAAACTGAACTGAGTAAAATATGTAGCCAGTATTAAGCAACCAGTACAGAAATAATAGTAATATGATGATGATCATAATAATCAGCCGTGCTGTTAATAATAAGCTATACAGTTAATGTTTAGATTTGGATTAATTTCTGATCTGCCAATCAGAAAACAAAAGTACACAATATTCCACAAAACAAACTAAAGATTTAATGAAATTATTAAACACACTATGTGATAAATAACTAAACCCTAAACTGGCAGCACAATCCCGTTCACTCCCCCCGCCACACCGATGCAGCAAAACCAGCGCCGGCTGTGCTGCATCCTATGGGCGAAGTTGGAAGGCTGGAGTTCTCCCTGAGGTAAAGGAACATTGGTCCCCTTGCCTGTGGATAAGCCCCAGTCTGCTCAATTGGTCTACACAAACCTGTGCAAGCTAAATAAATGCTGCAAGTTCGAGTGGATCTGTTTTGGTGGATCAGGCCCAGGAAGGGGGGTAGAATACAGCATGCATGGTGTTGCCAATCCCGATCTGCCCACACCCCCATCCCTGCCCTGTTACGCCCCAGTTACTGTTGTGAATGGAAAAGACATTGCCTTGACCTCCATAGAGATAGAAATATAATAGCCCATTCTGTCCTGGGCTGGCCCAGAACATGCAGTTGTGCTGGTGCAGCCTCACTGCTTGCTAGGCTAGCCAGGGGACAGACAGCAACAGAGGGTAAGTAAAGATATTTTGTTCCTACTTTCTCCGTTGCTGCCTGGTCTCCAGTGGACCTACTCAGAACTATACCAGCTGGCATAAATCCAGATAGTTTCATGTGGCCTTGTTGAGCCCAGGCATTAGTTCTCTTGCTTGGTCAGATTTAGACCATAATCCTATGCTCCTCGAGGATGTGTGTGTGTGTGTGTGTGCGTGTGTGTGTGTGTGTGTGAGAGAGAGAGAGAGAGAGAGAGAGAGAGAGAGAGAGAGAGAGAGTGACCTCTTGACCGATAAACTGTGCTGTAATCTTCATTGCTAGCCTGTGCTTTCCACAATCGTCCACAGCTGATATCTCATAAACCCCTAGAGTCCCCCAAAATTTCATAAGAGTGCCGGCACCACATACTTCCAGCTGCCATGACCCAGAAGTAGCCCATTAAGCCATTGATGGGAATCCACCAACATATTCAGACAGGTCTGCATCTACAGTTTTGTTTCACCTTTGGCTTTTGGTTCAACTATTCAGTGGTTTCTGAGGTACTTCCACGAAGGCTAAGCTCTCTCTCGAATACACAAAAGCAGACCCCCAAATGCAACTGCTCTGTTTCTAACGTCATCTTGAGTTGAAGTGGAGTGTATTAGGTTTGAATAATATTGAATTATAAGAAGAAAAATCTAGCTGCTATAAAAAGGAGGTCATGGAGTAAAGGCAGCAGAGCTGCACTGCCATTTGTCATAATGAATGATAATAGTATGCATGGGAAACAGGGAGCACAGCAACAACATAAGTTGGCAAATTATCAAGGCATCGCCTCGTTTGCAATTATAAATCCATGAGCATGCATAAACATATGGCTTCAAGGGATTCATAACTGTAATATTTCATCCCAGGAGCATGGGTGTTGCAGCCATATTTTATGCTTTTAATTATTAGACTTGGTGGGAAACTAGTTTGGTATGTTAATCACAAATCATGCTTTGGAACCATTTGCATGCATTAGCCCTGCAAAGTCTTCATGGCACATGATAAAATATATTTTATTTCGGCTGTAACAAGAGCGATGAAAGACGTCTTCAATTATTTCTTCTCACATAATCAAGGGAAGGCTCAGATTGTGTGTGTTTGCAGCCACAAATAGATGTTATAGAAGGCTGCTTGACAGTCATCAATAGTTACAGCCCCACATTTCCTCTTCCTTCTCTCTCCTCCAGCGGCTCAGTGCTACAAAGCTCATGGTGCAATTTCACCGTACTGTCAAGTGCTACAGAACGGGGAGGTGGGGAAATGAGCTACTTGTTCAGAAATACTAAGCAAGGGTTCTGCAGGAAGATGTGTGAGGAAAGTAAGTGGTTGACTCACCTGGTTGGCAACCTTCAGTCTTGAAAGACTATGGTATAAGCCTATAGCACCCGGTATTCCCTGGCGGTCTCCCATCCAAGTACTAAGCAGGCCTGACCCTGCTTAGCTTTCAAGATCAGACAAGATCGAGCATGTGCAATGTATGTTTGCTGAGAAGTGCGCCCCACTGTGTTCAACAGTGCACATAATTCTACAGCCCGGGACCTGCTCGGCTGCTCTATTCCCTTGCTTTTATCCTCAAAAAAACCCAATCCTAATTGTGACTCGATTAACAGCAGAACAGGCAGCGACTAAGAGAAGGAAGTAATAGCTTCAGAGGTTATGAGCAAACAGCTGGTTATGACCTTTAAAACCTGAAAGGGCTGGCTTCAGGATATTTGAAAGTCTACCTCTGTCCACATGAATCTGCCTATCTATTTTAGTCATCACCTGGTGCCCCTGCTCCATGTTTCATTTCCTTTGGAGGTATGATGGGGAATACATGGGAAAGGGCTTTTGGGTGATGACCACCCCAGGCTTTAGAATTCCCTCTTTCTGGAAGCGTGGTGGGCCCACTTAGTGATCTTTCTACCACCAAGGGAATACATTTTGTTTACACAAGCATTCAGTTGAGCTCCTTCTCCTTTTGTTGATATAGTCTGCCTTTTTGTTATGCATTATTTCCTGTTGACTATGGTTTGTTTTTTTTAATAGCTCTCAATTCATTGTTGTTTTAAGTTGATTGTTAATCTTTATATCATGCTTTGGTTATTATTGGACTTTGCATCTTTAATCAGACATGAACTGCCTTGAGAACCTCTTAGGAGATGGTGGCATACAGAGAATAAAAATAGAATAAACAGAATAAAAATACATGGCTAAAGATCTTGCATTAGAGAAGTACCAAAAGGAAAACAAAAGGTGCAATCATAGCAGTACTCATCTGTAAGGCTGGACCTTATAGGGAATACAGCACTGGCCACATTTAACAATGTGGATACAAGCACTTTTGACAACATAAAAGGTCAGAGACACTCTAGCCCACATCTCTCCTCTCCTCCATGCTTCCTCTTCCTCTCTCTCCCTCATACCCTTGTCCAAGGAATGGAAGAAGTAGTAGTAATGGAGGCAAGTGGATGGAAGGAAGTGGATGCCCCCCACCAACCAACTTCATAAGGCAATTGCCTCACAGCCCAATCCTGAGCTGCCCAGGGCGCACGGCTGTGGCGGTGCCGAAAATTCGTGCCGCCACATCCTGCATGCTTCAGGCGGCCCCTGGCGCTCCTTGGGAGAAGGGGACAAAAGTCCCCTTCTCCCAAGTAAAGAGAGTAGCCCCACAATGGGGCTACTCGATTCATAGCCAATGAAAAGGTTGGTGGTGAATCAAGAGCCTCTGTGTAGGGCGGCGATCCCAACACAGAGCTCTGGATCTGGTGGAGCATCGCTCTCCCATGCCCTCTCCCCATCTCCCATCTCCCACCTCACCAGAATGCATTCTCCCAACCCTCTCCCCGTCCTTCGCCCACCTCCCCCCTCTCCGCAACGCCTCCTCCCCACCTCCCCCCATGACCCCACTTACCTCTCTGCTGCTCAGCAGTCCATGTGACCGCCAAGTGGCAGAGGTTGAGTGCTTGTTTAGTGGTCGCCCGGTGCCAGCCAGCGCTGAGCTACCACCGGTGCTCGCCCAGTAGTAGGGCCTTCAAATGTGCCTTATGGCACGTTTGTGACAGTGCACGCTGGCGGTGAGCCGGCATGCTGAGCCTAAGATTGGGCTCTCAGACAGCCTCATGACTGGGCCTGCTCTGTCAGATGTCACCACCTTTAGGCTTCTCAACTATTGTATGCATGCCAGTAGTTTCAAGAAATACTGGATAAGATTCATGCACAAAGGGCACGAGACAGGGAAGTTGTCTAGCTCATTTCCTGGAGAGATTCTTAACAAACCCCAAGGTGATCCTTGGGTTCATTAACAATCAATCAAACAAACGGGGGATTGTTAAATTCCGAAAATTCTGCCACAGTTAAGATTGGACTAGATGACCTTCTGATGATTGCCTTCTGATTCTCCAAGGCATTTAGTTTGTTAAATGGCAAGCATGTGGGAGTTTTATGGTTATTTATGTTATTAGCTCATTTGTAGACATTTTCCTATCTGCCTCGTAAGATGGTGTTTTGCTCTTTTCTGTTTCCAAGTATACTGTTTTCCTTGCCCTTCCAGATCAGGGCTTTGTTTAAACATTGCACCATAATTTTATGTCAATAGCTCCATTGTAAAATGTTAAGTATGGATCTTACAAGATTATATCTTTGTTCTTTTCTGGTTCCAAAGACACTATTTTCTTTCCTATTCAGATCTTTGCTTTCTTTAAACCTCACGAAAACACGTCCAAAGGAAACAAACATGTGTGCATCCAGCAATTACTTTTGTATCACACTTTTGTGTCTGATAGTTGTGGTGTGGCTTACAAAACCCAGACCAGAGCTCTGTGGCCCGGGTCA
The DNA here is from genome assembly GCF_035046505.1 of Tiliqua scincoides. Lineage (NCBI taxonomy): Eukaryota > Metazoa > Chordata > Lepidosauria > Squamata > Scincidae > Tiliqua > Tiliqua scincoides. Next base: position 259,349,720 of record NC_089821.1, on the reverse strand, counting down.
GTCATGTGCTTGCCTGGTCCTTTCACAAACTGCATTTTGGCAAGGGGCAAAATCTCACTGGTTCTGACAAGCATTCTGGATGATTCTGTATGAGACGAAAATTCACACTTGCCTGGCCTTTATCAGCTGGCATTTTTAATTGCTGTTTTAAAATGATTGTGTTCTTAAAATACTTTGGTATAAGCTCTCTTTGGGATTCCCAGTCTGACAGGTGAGGTAAAGATGTTTGTAATAAATAAAAATACTCGTAAAATAAATATCCCCATAGATGCACCAGTCAGATAATCTGCGATAAAACCAATCTCCTCTGGGAGAGAAGAGGCAGTGTAGAACCTGATCCTCTTTCCTCCCTCCTGCCATGAAATAGATAATCTGCTCCATTAGGGTGAAATGGCTGTTAAACTACGACACATTATAACAGGCACTCATGGAGGAAATCTGTTTCATGTGCTGGGACACTGCGCATTGGCCAATGGCATAGCTCAGTGGTTTGGAAGGGAAGAAAGGGGAGGTGAAGGTGAAGGTACCAAAAATACACCTACACTAGGAATATATACTCTCAGAAAAGAGAACGTGAGTGAATCCTTAAAAAGGAAAAGAGGCATGTACTGGGCAGGGCAGGAGGTCTGGTCTAGAGGGTTGAGCCTCCATTTGCCTGAGGATAACATCCGAAGGTCGCCAGTTCGAGGCCACCGGCTCCGTGTGACCTTGAAGCAGCTGACAAGCTGAGCCGAGTTATTCCATCTGCTCTGAGCGTGGGAGGACGGAGGCCAGAATGTGCGATCAGATCAAGAGAGAAACATCTGAATGTTGTGGTTTCTTGAAAGATAGAAACCTTCTTTCAAATTGTAAAAATCCCTACGGGGATTTAAAAATTGCCTGCCTATGTAAACCACCTTGAATAAAGTCTAAGGAGAAATCTGAGGACCAAGAAAGGCGGTATAGAAATACCTGTATTATTATTATTATTATTATTATTATTATTATTATTATTATTATTATTATTATTATTATTATTACTGGTACAAGCACAGAGAGGAGAAAGAACAGGAAATCTTAGAGAAGAACAGACACCCTAGAGGGCCACTGGTAGCCAGGGAGGACAGTCCTGAACTGGATGGACAAATGGTTCCATGGGGCAAGGAAGATAACAAAAGTTCATAAAAAAAATAAGATCAGGCCACTTGGAGTTCTGTTGGAGACTTAGGCCCAAATCCTAACCAACTTTCCATTACTGGCATAGCGGTGCCCATGGGACATGTGCTGCATCCTGCAGTTGGGTGTCCCTCATGGAGGCCTCCTCAAAGTAAGGAAATGTTTGTTCCCTTACCTCCAAACTGCATTGCCCTTATGTCGTTGTTGGAAAGTGGGTTAGGATTGCACCCTTAGGGCCTGATCCTAGGCGGCGCGTGCCAGCCCAGTGCTGATGCACATGGTTGCAAACATGCCGTAAGGCACGCCTGTGGCAGTCAGCGCTAGCTGAGCTCCAGAGTAGGCTCAGCATGAGCCAGCCCCCGTGGGAGCAGAAATGGGAGGCCAGCTGGATGCTGCCTGGCACTCTATGCAGTGGTGAACGCTAAGTCAGGTCAGGGGGAAGGCAGGGTGGGAGAGAGAGTGGGGCGGGACCAGAGGAGCTCAGTTCCGCCAGATCCAAAGCCTGGGCTATTTTAGTCTGCGTTAGTTAAATAGCCAGTGCTGAGTTGAGTAGCCCCATTGCTGGGTTTCTTACCTTACTTGGGAGAAGGGGATGAACGCAGTTACCCTGCGTCCATAGGATGCTGCAGCAGCCATTTTGGCACCTCTGCAGTCCTGGGTGCCAGGCAGCTCAAGATTGGGCCGTTAAGCATACTGCTATTCATCTTACATTGAAATGAATGGGCCTTAAAAGTCCCTAACTTTGGCTGCCTCTTGCCCTCAGTTGGTAAAACAATTGTTAATGACCCAAATACCAACGGGGGATTAGAATATCCACCTTTGCTTTAGGGAAAACTTGCAGTGTACTTTGAGTCACCTCAGAACATATTTTGAAACTAACCTTGCTAAAGAGACCTATTACTTCATCCAGAAGGAATTCAAATTGATTTCATGCAAGTTTATGTTTTAAATACCTGAAGGAAGCAACAGCAAGCTCCTGCACCATGGGGCATGGCAAAAAGACGTTCACAGTTAAACAAACAACTCTGCCAACACATCTGATCAAGCCCATTCAAGGGGGCTTGTAGTGCCTATTCTGTACTAATACTTCTTTTTCTGCTACTACTGGGTATAATCACATGACAAAGTCAACTATTCATTATTTATTTTTATTTTCCACATTTTTCTACCACATTTTTCTACCACCACTCCAAGGAGCTCAGGGTGGTATATATAGTTCTTCCCCTTGTTTTGTCTTCATAACAACCCTGTGAAGTAGGGGAGGTTGAAAGATGGTGACTGGCCCAAGATCACCCAAGAAGTTTTTGTGGCTGAGCTGGGATTTGAACATGGGTCTTCTAGGCTTAAGTTCAACTCCCAAATCACTACACTACATTACTATACTGGTTCTCATACCATACCAGATTTAGGTGTTAAGACAGAGCTTTACTTGACCGCTTTAAGTCTCACCAGATCGCTTCTAGCCATAAATGAAATCTAGAAACCAATCAAAAAGGGAGATTATGCAGTGCTAGATTTCAAGTTGAATAGCTCCATGGCAAACAGGTAGTAGAACTGAGCTGAAACCATTTGCGCAATTTGGGTTCCTTTGGTGCATGTTACAAAGAACATCCCCTTCATTTTTATTTTATTTATTTTTATTTATTTATCACATTTTTATACCACCCTTCCTCCAAAGAGCTCAGGGCGGTTTACACAGGTGCTCCTCCCCTCTTTCTTGCCCTCACAACAACCCTGTGAGGTAGGTGAGGCTGAGAGAAAGTGACTGGCCCAAGATCACCCAGGAAGCTTTGTGGCTGAGGGGGGTATTGAACCTGGATCATCCAGGTCTAAGTCCACCTCCCAAACCACTACACCACCCTGGCTCTTTTTGTCAAAGTTTTGATGCTTTTCTCAAAGGATCAAGCACATGCTGTTTTCCTTGCGCCCAATATCGCGGCATCCCTAGCCCCAGCTGTAAATGCCCCAAGACTGGGTACACCATATATCCATGGGGCAGATTTGTAGAACATGAGCATGTTCAGTTCAGATGTTAAGATAGAAGACAAGTGGAAGCAGAAAGGCATGGAGGCAAGTTGCTTGTGGTTCTGTGTCCATCATGAGTTTAACTATAAACATATGCCTATGGTTCCTTATTGTTACTCAGAGTCAGACTGATGTGCTGTTCCTTGGTTTCTATTTGTAATGAAAGTCATTTGTGCTTGCAGACAAATTCAAGAAAGAGTCTCTGAAGCTGTAAATTGCAATAAGTGACACATTTTGCCAAGGTCCAGTCCCACATCCTGGTAGAGAGCAGATCCCAACCAAAGAAAATCCACATTGCTAATTTGTTGCAAACAGAGGTGTGTAACTGGTATCCCTATAATTGGGAATGTTATGGGATGGGCACACATTGCGTCAGGATGGTTTTGTGGCTGTCTCTATGCAACCCAGCTGCCCTGTTATTTGACTATACGGAAAGATGATGCAAGGCAGATAGTGGAACATTCCCATGGTTGGATAATTGTCATCCAAAATATGTTTGGAGTTTTCTACCTCAAAACACCATTTTCAGAGTTATTTGTGTCATGGCAAACATCTGGCATTGGCCTTAAGAAATAGTTCCACACAGATGCCGACTGAGAATTTCTTATACCCAAGTCGAGGGAGACTAAAAGAGTCTTCTTTTCAAAAGGTGCCAAGGTCTTACCAGTTCCCACGTGATTCTCACCAGTGTCAACAGAGATTAGGTGAATTCCTCTACCATGCAACAGTGAGAGAAGACATCCCTAAATTTAGAGCAGCAATATGTCAGAGTGGAAGCACCTTTCACAACACCCACTGCTGACATTACAAAAGGAACATTGACTCCAAATTTATTTCAAGGGGGCTGGTGTTCTGCAGGTCTTTTGAGATCATTTGTAATGCTTTTGCCACTTTTTATAGCTCCTTCATAAAATTATAAGGGACTGTTTCCAGAAGAGGAAACTCTGAAAAGGAATGTTGTGATCAGATAGGTTGTTTTGCATTATTTCATTCTCCCCAATTCCAGAGTGTAAAGGAAGGATCTCCATGCCTTGATGAGCCAGTCTACAACGAACTATTCCACTATTTCTCAAAGTGTGAGTCAGCACCCACTAGGTGGGTTGCCAGCCAATTTCAGGTGGGTCCCCATTCATTTCAAAATTTTATTTTGAGATATTTGACTTGATGCAAACATGGTATATGACTTCATTTGGGGAGATCTGTACTTTTAACAGGCTACAATGTATATGTTTTTAACAATGATAGTCAGTGGGGCTTATTCCTGGGTAAGTCTGGATAGGATTGCAGCCTAGGATCGTTAAAAAATTTTTCCCTGTTTAATGATGTCACTTCCAGCCATGACATCACTTCCAAGTTAATGACATCACTTCCAGTGGGTCCTGACAGATTGTCATTCTAAAAAAGTGGGTCCTGGGCTAAAAAGCTTGAGAACCACTGAACTATTCCATGTCTCTAGCATCCCATGAGGTCCTGACTCTTGAAATTATCCATGAGAAAAGTCTTGTCAAACCCTTTCCTCAATGGCAGGGAAAATGAGCTGACAATTTCTTGAGGCCCAAGACTACCTGGAGCCTGAGGTGGCATGCCAAATGCTGCCCCTCCATAGCAGGTGATATGCCAGCCTCTGTTCCTACTATTCTACAGTGTTCTTGCTCAGCACTCTCCTCATTTTTTCTTACTCTCTGTCCCTACCTTCCTTTTTCAATTCAGATAGTGGAAAGTGAAGGAGGAGCAATGGAGGTAAGTATGTGAACAGAGATAGGCACCCCAACCAATCTGCCTGAGGTGAACATTTCCCATGAGTTGGGCTCATGGATAGGCTGGTCCTGCCTATATACAAGTCCTGGGGAGGACACTTATGATCCTGAATGCCGAATGCACATGCTTTCCCTTCCTGCTAACATCAACACATAGACACCAGGAGGCATTGCCTGTGCGTGCAGAGGACCAATCATGTTCCTTCTCATGCACTGTTTGAATGCTGAGGGTGGAGTGTGGGAAGAGGGAACTGGCATCCAGTCTTACAGCTTTCTTTCAGGTGGGTTGTGGGCTGATCAAAAAGGACCATATTTTGGAAAAAGGCTGGTGGAAAGAGACATGAGAAGTAAGGAAAGATTGAGCAATTTACTAGATAAAATTAAGAATTGATCCTTTGTTGTATGTCAGATGTCAGTCATGGGTCTAGTAAGTCCAAACGTCTTTGCAACCTCCAACCTCCATCTCTTACACCTGCAAATATTTGTCCTTATCAGCATTTCTATGGGAACTGAACACTATACTATCGATTCACATAGTTTCAGGCCCCAAATCTTGGAACTTTCAACTACTGCCTCCAAAACTACAAGAGCTTCCTCCTCAGTTCACCCACTATAGAAAAGCATTTCCTAGCCAGCAATATCAGTGTTTTTGAGAGGAAGTAATGATGACGGGATCATTCAGGAAATCTCTATCCCCATTAGCTTTCCATGGGAGGCACTTAATAGTCTCAGCAACATTACTGCTGAGAGAACACAGTAACTAAAGTTGTGAACCTTCCCAGAATTCTAAGGGTAATTTCTGATAGGTAAAGACTTGTTATGTAACCAGGCTTGTGAATTAAACCATTTCATTTGGAGCACTGGTATAGCACAATAGAATAAAACTTCAAGTTCTCTGGAATAAAATAAAATGCATTTTTAAAATAAAAGGGCTGGGCTTATCTCAGACAAAAAAGTCTGAAAAAACAGTCGGGAATGTCAAAAGGCTGAATGGCTCACAGATTTTATAGGAGCAAAGCTGCTCAGATACATTTTGGCGTCCACACGAGTATTATGTTATTCCGTCACCAGTCAAGCTTATTGCCAGGTTTAATTGCGCTTCTTGTTTTAACATTTCCACATGCTCTCCTTATTTAAAAAAAAAAAAAAGCAGCTGACTTCCCTAAGTTGTGAAGAAGATAGCAGTTTCAGCACAAAGTGCAATCATTTTGAATGAAAAGGGGAAAATGCAATCAATGCAATTTTTCCTCTTGTACAAAAGCACAATAGTTGCTCTGAAGATAGCCAATGTCTTCCTGGCTGTGCTTTTTCTGAAACCCTTGCAAATGGCTGGAATGGTTTTTCTTGAAATTGCCAGAGGCCTCCTCAAGGCAAGGCAATGTTTGTTTCCTTACCTCAGTGTTCATTGCCCTTACCTCGGTGCTAGAATGTTGGTTAGGATTGTGCCCTGAGTGGGTAAAGGGATATATTTTATCAGAGATTTAACTTCTAGAGACTCTAGGAGGGAGCTAAACCCTGAAAAAGTTTAACACTGGTGACATTTTAATGTAATGTACTCACAGGCAAAATTAAGTAGGGACAGTGGTTTACTGGGAACAGGAGTTAGAAAATAGGAACTATCCCTGATAAAAAGGAGCAGCTTGAGTACATGTCCACTTCTTTACATAAGCAAGCAATATAAGCATTCTCTTATGTAACCTGTGAGTGATGCTTTAATATCAGTGGATAAAATTCTTATTTCATTAACTACTTTGACGTAGTGAGATACAAGGAGGAAAAATCTGCGCAATATTGAGCAAAATAAAGGATCACTTTCATTTGTTTGCTTGGCTTAGGTGGAATTAGCATGCAGGGGTTGGTTCCAGGCATCACAAAGGGGTCTGTATGTCTCTTAGGACATGGTCTCTTGGCCACCCGTGTCCTGAACCAGCTGCAGTTTCAAGAAACCTGCTTGTCCCCTATTAAAGTATCACCTGAAATAAAGACAAAAGGCAGATAATAAGACTGCCTCTTTAAACCTCCTCCCTCCTGTCAGACTTCATCAGAACTGGATTGGATCTCCAAATCCCCATTATCCTGGGCCAATCAGAAGCATGTGAGTCATGAATGAAATCAAGCATTGGAGTAAATCACGTCTGGGTAACAAAGACATTTTTACTGAGAATCCCCAAGGGAAAAAGAAGGTTAGACAGGATACACACATTTGCTCCTTAGAAAGGACCTGATCTAGGAAAGGAAATGTCAAGTCAGGTAGTGTTGGAGTTGGGCAGATTAGGCAGTGGAAATAGAAGACAAACACTTATTGGTTAGGGCCAACTACTCTTTCATCTTCAAGAAATCCTGGAGAATGGATGAGGTGCCTTGCAATGGTATAATGGTATCACAAAGTTCAAAAATGGGGGGGAGGGGAGGATTCAGGAAACTACAGACCAGTTAATCTGACTTTGATTCCAGGAAAGATGCCAGAGCACATTATAAAGCAGTTGGTCTGCTTGAAAACAATGCAGTGATAGATCAGAGGCAACATGCATTGGTCAAGAATAAATCCTGCTACACCAATCTTATCTTTCTTTTTGATGGGTTACTACCTTAGCAGACTGTGGGAGTTCTGTGAACTGTAATTTATATTGATTTTAGCAAAGCATTTGATGATGCACACTGGTCAAGGGTGGGTAAGATGATCATACCATCAGATGGATCCATGTCTGGTTAAAAATAGTCTCAAAGAGTGCTAAGCAATGAATCTGTATGCAGTTTAAAAAATGTTTTGTGTTGATGCTGATTGGTTGTGTCCTGAGTCACTCTTCAACTTTTTTTACCAGTGACTGAGGTGGCTTTTTAATTCTGATGCTGTGGCTTTTGACTGATTTTATTATTTTTAGTAAAATAAAAAAGATCTGTTGCTCTGTTTAACGTTTGTTGCATTTTTAAGATTGTTTTGCAGTGCAATCTTATGCACATCTACTTAGAAGTAAGTCCTGTTTTGTTCAGTGGGACTTACTCCCTGAAAAGTGTGCATAGGATTGCACTCCTATACTTACTTTTATGGGAGCAAGCCCCATTGAAGATAATGCATAAGATAATGCATAAGGCATACATGCGATTGCACTGTTAATGGTGTTGCTTGTATTCTTGCAAGTTGCCTAGGAAATGGATCAAATGGAAGTGTGAGGTGGAATGTTTTAAAACTACCACTGAGTCCATCTACCTCAGGAAGATCTCCACTGACTGGCAATGGTTCACTAGGGTTGCAGAGGGGGAACTTTCCTGGGCTTGCTGGGAGTTGCTAGGAAGTGACTTTCTGCATGCAAAGTAGATGCTCTACCACTGAGCTATGGCCCACTCCAGGCCAAAGCTCCATCCCATCACCCCAAACACCCAACTGAATACATTTAACCATTCAACAGGCCTTTCTATGCACCTACTCTGCTGGCAACTGCATCAAAACAGGGACTGCTTAAGGAGCATCTGTTTTGCACATGATTCATTCACCTGGAGAAGTCTAGTGGCATTGGAGTGACTAACTAGCTGATAATTGGAAGCTCAGATGCTTTGACCCTGAAGTCCCTGATCCATGGCCCCCTGCCCTGCATTCTAATGCGCAGCTTTGGTGTCATTCAAATACGCTGTTTGGAAAAACTGAGAAACATATAAGGAAAGGATGCAACATCTGCCTCTAGTTACTTATGCCTGTGTCTTTGGGCAATGTCATATGTCTTTGCCTTTCATAAACACAGGAAGAGACTAGAGAAGAAATAGCTTAAAGACAGTAGAAATAGCCAAGTTGGGTACAGCAGAATTATGGAGTCAACCAAACAATTCATTTTGAAGCAGCCATCAAAGCTCAGTTGGGGAAAAAAAAGTCAAATCAAAACAAAGAAGTGAAGTTCAATTCCTTTCTAAATCCATAGGATGAAGTCATACATTATTAGAAGACCTGCAGGCGCATTCTCCCCCAAATGTTTATAATACCAAGCAAAATCGCCCTGTCTATCGGTTTCTGGTTTATGAAACAAAGAGCAAACTGCTGTAAACTGCATATGACAAATGGATCCGTTTATACACAAGCGAAGAAATGGACACAGATGAGACATTCAGAAACTGGTGGAAACTCTGCTGCTGACCTCAAAGGCATCATCATTCTGCAAAAAAGGAACCTCAGAGGGTGTAGCTTGAGTATGAAACAGCAGAGCTAGAATTTATCGGCAAATTGGATTCCACTCAGTGAACTTCATTGACACTGTGGGTTTCTTTATCTTTTCAGCTATACTGTGTGAGTTTATCAGTTGTGGGCTGCTGTTGTGAACTGATCCTTCTGTTCTAAGCCGATTTACAACTTCTTCCTGCCAACACTTTTCAACATATACAGTAATGCTGTTGCAGGAAGAGTGAGGACCGAAGGAGTGGGGCTCTCGTCATGGGGATCTCCCATGTGGGTCCCTGGTGTGTCACTCTCCCTTTGGGGACCTTAGGATCATGATGGGAAGGGGATTGCTTGCACCCTTCTCTTTCTTCACCCACTAGGGTTTATGCCGCTTCAGGGTAAAGGGAGAAAGCTGCCTCCTCAGTGGCTATCTCTGCCTGAGCGGTTCATTCAATCTCAACACCAGTTCCCCCTTTGTATCCTTTCCATGGCCTCTTAAGTTTCCACACACTGCCCCAGCCAGCCAACCACCTCCCAACTACTCTCCGTATGGTTTGCCCCTGGAGTGCCAGCCCAGGCCAAAAGTCTGGACCAGCTTGCCTGAGCTCCCATGCAGCCTGACAGGTGCTCCCATGATTGTTTCTGCTCCCACCAGCAGTCCCATGTCTTCCACAACCAATAGAGCCTCTGGGTAGTGGGCTGCGTTGCTCACACTGCTTGGTCAGCAGCTTTTGAGTTGCTGGGTGAGATGCAAGGGTGTCTGCATCACTTCTCTGCCTGGGCAGGAGAATCTGCTGGGATTCGCTCAGCTTCTGTTGTGAGGAATGCCATCACTGGTGCTGCCTCTGCATGCAAAGGTGAGTCTGGATCCGAACAGCTGTCTTATACAAAATCAGATCTTTAAGACACCGAGCACAATGCTTTCTGCTTCATTTGGGAATTTTGGACCTGGAAACTATTATACAGGGCACCAGATAGAGGTTTTGTCCAGCCCCCATCCCTGAGTTATTTCTAACTGGAGAGGGCAGGGGTCAAAGTATTTCAGTGTGCAAAGCAGGTATTGCACTACGGCCTCCTCATTTCTTCTTCTACGTTTCAAACCTGTGCCTGGTTTCTGTTTTATAAGGCAAAAGTGAGAGAGAAACACATCAACTTGAGAGGAATTATAGCCAAGAACCAACTCACTTGGTCCTGTCAGCAGAGTGTTTATATTAAGCTCTTGCCCTCTCTGTGTCTCCTGGAGAGGCCAAGGGTTTAACTTTGCAGCACTCAGTAGGCTGGAAATAACAAACATCCACTCATTCACACATGCAAACCCTGAAGGATCAAGAGTCAAAGCTGTTTTGAAAGAAAACTTGTACACTGTGGAATCCCTCACTTTGGAGCCCTTATTAAGACAAATGTTCAGCCCTAATGCCAGGTGCTTTGATGTTACAATGAAGCTTTGGTAGGCTCACAGAGCAAAGAATAGGAAGGGGGCCCTTTTTGCCTTCATAATATCACATGCAACATTCTTGCTTGTATGAAGAGACTTGTTTTCCACCTTAGAAGAAATGTTGATCTCTAAACTTTAAATCCCTCTGTTCACCATTCACGGTTTGAAATCATCACAAAACCATGTAGAGGTTTGTGTTCTTTTAACTATGGGTCTTAGTTTGTTCTTTATTGTTGTTAAAAATGCATAAAAACAAAAAAAAACCCACCTTTTTGGTGCTAAAATATCCAAATAAAAACACAAAACCCTGCATTTTGGTGATTAGTATATTTTCCAGAAATTAAAATAGATTACTTTTCCAGTTAGAAATAATACTGTGGATGCAGCTGCTGGCACTGTATCACCTACTTAGTACATTTTTTAAACGATAATAATAATAATAATAATAACAACAACAACAACAACTTTATTTTTACTTGGCCTTTCTCCCCGAAGGGACTCAAGGAGGCTTACAACAGGTTAAAACAGATTAAAAACATAATTTAAAAACAGATAAAAGCATATTAACACATATCACAAAAACAGTAGTCAGATAAAAAGTAGTAAAAAAGTAAAAAAAAAAAAAAAAGCATAGAGCAGCAAGTCATAAAAGAATCAGGCCTGTAAAAAATTAAAAGATGTTGAAAAGATGTTAAAAAGGCCGAGAACTCAGAAGGCTTGTTTAAACAGAAGGGACTTCAGGCCTCGCAGAAAAGTCTCAAAAGAGGGAGCCATTCTTAAGTCAAGGGGAAGGGAATTCCATAGTGTTGGTGCCACTACTGAGAAGGTCCTATTTCTAGCCACTGCCCCACATACCTCCCTAGGCGGCGGCACTTGTAAAAAGGCCTTCTCTGATGACCTAAGAGGACAAGCCGGATTGTACGGAATTATAAATTATAAATTATAATTTTAATTTAATAAAATGCACCCTTGGAATAAAAACACATAACACAATTTGCTATTTTAATCAAGAAAGTGTGGGGAAAATATCACCAAAAAAAACACATACCCCTACTTATTATAGATCAGTGGTTCTCACACATTTAGCACTGGGACCCACGTTTTAGAACGAGAATCTGTCAGGGCCTACCAGAAGTGATGTCATGACTGGAAGTGACATCATCAGGTAGAAAATTTTTAACAATTCCAGGCTGCAATCCTACCCACACTTACCCAGGAGTAAGTCCCATTGACTATCCTTGTCAAAAGAATATGCATAGTAGCTTGTCAAAAGTCCAGGTCTGTAACATTTCCCCAAATGCAGTCACATACTATGGGAGCATCAAGTCTAATATATTAAAAATAAAATATTGAAATGAATGGGGACCCACCTGAGATTGGCTCACAATCCACCTAGTGGGTTCCAACCCACAGTTTGAGAAACACTGTTATAGATGGTGTGGGGAGAGAGAGAATCTCTCTCTTTCTCTCTTTCTCTCTTGTGATACTGGAACTCAGAATCACCCAGTGAGGCTGATCTATACACACAAGAAAGTTTGTCTTCACCCCACTCAGAAGTTACTTCTGAGATTCAGTACCACAAGATCCAGTGATGGACACAAAGTAAGACAGCTTCAAGAAAAGCATAAGATTCACAGAGGATAGGTCAAAATGACTTGTTAGCCATTTTAGCTATATGCAATGCTATTGGGAAACAGTGCTGGGCTAAATAGACCTTGATTTGATTAAGCAAAGCAGTTCTTATGGGCCAATCCTACTTGGGCCAGGCAACAGCAGAACACATATTCCGCCGACTGCTGTAAAGCAGTCAGCACCAGCCATAAAAGGCACTCTGGGAGTGTATGAACTCATGTGCTGCTGGAGCGCCAGCAGGAAGTTTGCAACCTTCCTGTGCTCTCTCTGGAGCAGCCAGAAGAAGCCTCCAATGGAGGTAAGGTGGTGGGGAAGGTGGGGCGAGGGCAGCAGATAGGCAGATCAGGTCTAGGAAGGGGGCAGTTTCAGCAGTTTCAACTGCTGCTGAATCCTATCCCCCTTCCTGGAGCCAAGCCTGTTGTGTGAATCCACGCAGACCTGTGCCAGCAATTTTGCTAGTGCAGGTCCAAGTATATCTCCCCCCCCCCCCACCATGCTGTGTAGGCTTACCTGGGAACAATTTTTCCTTACCCAGAGGTGATGCCAGCAACTGCGCCCACCCCAAAGGATGCAGCAGTATCCATTTTGCTTCCACTGCATCAGCTGGGGGGAACACGACCCTCCTAATTTACCCTCTGAAGCCTCCCAATCCATATCCCCGCTGCATATAGCACACCTGTTTTTTAGTGTGGCTGCCCCAGCAAGTGGGGGTGGGGGCTATAGGATTGGACTCTGTTTCTTCCTTATGATTGCTGAAGGAGGCGATCATTCATGTTTATGTGCAGATGCTTTTTCTCTCCACATAGTGAGCCCAAAACACATTATACATGTAAGTATATAGTGGTAGTATATTTCTGTTTTATTTTATTAATGTATCCCTTGTCTTGCACCCAGGAAGGTGGGATTTGCATCTTCTCCACCACATGGGAATCACATCACTGCATTAAACATATGAACCAGGCTGTGGGGATGTCTTGTAGTTATCACAGATCTATCACATACAGAGAAACAGTGTTATGAATTATCTCAGCTGATGTAGGGTTTATTCACCTGTTGCCACCAGGAACATCTGGCACTGACATGGAAACTCTCCACACAACTGGAAGATTACTCATCCCAACCCAGACATGTAGTGATACCACGCACAGTTGCCTGCAGGGGTTCATGGGGTTCATCAGGCTTGTGTCTCAGCAAGGCTTGTGTGGCGATGTGAAGCCATTAACGTCCTTTTTGACCCAACATGACCACAAAAATCATAGCAGGCCCCAAATCAAGATACTGGCTCATACAATTGGCATCTCCACATGATCCTTCCATATCAACAGATTGCTGCTGGTGCTCTACAACAACAACAACAACAACAACAGTATTTATATACCGCTTTTCAACAAAAAGTTCACAAAACGGTTTACAGAGAAAATCAAAACGTCTCCTCTACAAACGTTTGCAGGAGATCATGTGGGTGCTGGTGAACATCAGAATCAAGACTAATGGTTACGTCTGGAAGGCACCACTTTGGTAGGCTGAATCTGGAATTGCTTAGCTTCAGCAACGATATACAACAGATATACAACCACCTTGCTGAGGCGAAGCAGATCCTGTCAGTGCCTGAATGGAGACTGCCTGGAATTTTATGTAAGCTGCCTTGAGTTCCATGATGGAAGAAAGACGGGATATAACTGTAATAAACCAGATGGCAGCAAAGTGATATGGTCACATTAAATGAAGAGCAGTTGCCACAGAGAAGAGGCCTTTATGAGAAAAATGAATGATGAAAAGTATGGAGAGAACGTGGAGACTTAGGGCCCAATCCTATCCAATTTTCCAGTGCCAGTGCAGCTGCGCCAATGGGGCATGCAGTGCATCTTGTGGTGGGGCAGCAATCACAGAGGCCTCCTTGAGATATCTTGGGGCTGCATTGCGGCTGCACCGGTGCTGGAAAATTGGATAGGATTGGGCCCTTAATGGTATCATCAGGAAAAATGAATCAACATTTCATGCATCTGGGTGGATTTTTTTTTTAAGAACGATGTGCCCAATCCTATCCATATTCCACCAATGCAGCACTATGAAAAGGCTACTTCTGCATCCAGCAGTGGGAGGGCGGCCAATCACACAGGTCTCCTCCGGGTAAGAGAACATTTGTTAAAATTGCTGGTGCAAGTCCACGTTGACCCGGGGCAGTGGATTGGGTGTGGGAAGGGGTTAGGATTTGGCAGCTGCCAAACTTAACCCCTTCACAAACCCCATATAGCCCTTCCCCCACCCCCCATTGCCACACTATTTGATCCTCCCCCACCCCATCACCACCTCATTCTGCTCTCCTCTGCCCCCATTCTGCTTTCTCCCACTCCGTCCTGCTTCCACTGCCATCTTACCTGCCTCAGCGGGTCCTCCAGGATCTGCCAACATGACTGGGAAGGCTTTGGCCTTCCCACTGGTGCTCATGCAGCATGGCACTCTGCATGCAGCCAGAGTGTCTTTCATGACAGCTTTATGGCAGTCAGCACCGGCAGCACATTTGTTCCACCAGCAGGGCAGCCCAGTAAGATTGGACTGTATGTCGGTCTGGTGCATTAGAATGTGCATTGCATAGGATTGTGATATTATTGTCAAGAAATAGACATTTGGAAAAGAACTAAAGTGTCGGTCCCACTGCATTTAATTGGAAAGGACTCTTTGTGAGCATGCTTCAGATTGTAGCCTTATGCCATCATCATGGCATGATGGAAGTCACGGATGAAAGTCATGCAATGACCTAATGAAAGTCAAAGAAAGTTGTCTTTTGTTGGGCCCATTTCATTAAATGACAAAGTTCAAAAGTCGTTAATCAGGGTGCTTCTTTTGCTTTTATTGGACGGTCAGCTAAGTTTAAGATCATTTATAGCAGGCAGGAAATGTATGCTCCAACAGTTACCAGAGAAAATCAAAGATGCTTTTCAGGCAAAAGGAAAAATCGTTTGAACTCAAATGCAGGCTGATGATGCGTTAATAGTTATTAGAAATGTTAATTCCTTACAGCCCAGAAAGCATATCTTTACGTTTATCAATCAGAAAATGTGCTCATATCTACTGTCATTCTCAAATACTAAAATTTAAAGAATGTCAAAATTCAGCATATCTTCAACAAGATACTACAGGTAGCAACAATGAGGGGGATGATGACATATGAGCAGAAACATAAAGAAACGTATTGTCTATTATTGCTCCACCTCCAGAAACCTTTTAGTCCTCAAACGCGTATTTTTTAAACTCATAATTTGTTGGAAGCTCAATTGCCTTCATACACAAGTGCTATACAATAGTCAAGATAAAAGGCGATTGCTGTTTTTATGCATGGATGTAACAATACAAACATTATAGGGATTTTTTTAAATAATCCGTAGAAAATCATGGATGGGTGGTAGCTGTAGTATAATGCTGAAATCCAGGGAATTTGAAATTTGCCTTCATTAGAATTATCAACATTTTGCATCCTTGGAAGCCTGTGTTAAAAAAAAAAAAAAAGTGCTGAACATTGCCAGTTTCAGAATGCTGTTTCATCAAAGCTAAATATAGCTCTCAATGACCACTGAGTCCTTTGACTTGTGTTTATAGCCAGGGTTTGGAATGCATTTTTGACTACAGGAATGGAAAGTACGATTTAAGAGATTTCCTGTTATTTTGCAGGTTTTTCAACCACTGGAACATTTTTTTTTTCCCCTAAATCGCAACAGGGAAGTTTAAAAAATGCCACTGGAGTGCATTTCATACCTTCTCCCAGCCACTCTCAGAACTCTCACTTGTTGTTCTTTAAAACATTCGGTGATGAACTTGGGCAGAACATATTTTAGAAATGGTTAACCTGTTTGGGGGCAAGAAGTTGTTATGGGAATAACTGAGTAACAGCCCAATCCTGAGCTACTCAGAGGAGCAGCAGCACCAAAATAGCTACCACTGCATCCTATGAGCACCAGGCAGCTGTCAGCATCCACTCGGAGGAAGGGGACATTCATCCCCTTTCCCCACAATGGAGTTACTCAAGTCTGCACCAGCAAAGTTGAGAGGCCTCAGGTTGGGTCGGAAGGCCCGCCTGCTCCCTCCCCCTGCCCTGGAATGCCTCCCCCTGCCCAACAAACTTCTCTGTCACCTGGAAACTTCTCTGTCTTCCCTTGCTCCAGGTGGCATGCACCAGGTTTCAGGCTGGCACTGGGATCAGCATGAACTGGCGCCAAGCCAGTGCCAACACTGACTTGGTGCTGAGTGTCGTGGGTGTGCCTAACGACACCGTTGTGACACTCAGCACTGGCATAGGGCCGGCACCAAGAGCTCAGGATTGGGCTCTAATGGTTCCATGGTGGTTTGCCCCCTGCAAGTTGTCACTCCCAATCACACACACATTTTGCATGCCATTTTAAAGAGGAAGAAAGGAGAAAATACTTTTCAACAAGCTCTGAAATAATAAAAAGCATACAATATCATGTTTAAAAAACATACACACTAAAGCAACAACGAATCATGCTACAACATTACATGGCAGGAGAAAAGAGGCCAGGAACAATTAGAACAATTAGGCACAACGATACACCTTCAGAATGTATAGAGTCAGAGTAAACTGAAGCCCATCTAAATAAGGCAGCCTTCATCAGTCTTCAGGAAGCCAAAATGAAGTGAGTCAGGTGGGTCTCTTGGGGGAGGAAGTTCCAAAAATAAGGCGTAATTACAAAGAATAATCCCCAACCATAATTTAGATCAGGGGTGCTCAATAGGTGGATCGCGATCTACCGGTAGATCGCGAGGCAAAATGAGTAGATCGTGGAGTGCCGACCCCCCCCTTCAGGTGCCTCTGGGAGGAAACGCCGGGAGTAAGGCCCATTGTACTCAATGGGGCTTACTCCCAGGTAAGTGTGGCTAGGATTGCAGCCTCACAACCTAATCCTAGGCATGTCTACTCAGGAGTAAGTCCTGTTATACTCAGTGGGGCTCAAGGTACACCAACATACATTGTACACATAAATGTTATATGTTATGATGGCGCAAACATTGTAAAAAAAACTCTGGTAGATCTCCGGGCCTTGCTGGGTTTCAAAGTAGCTCTCGAGCCAAAAAGGTGTGAGCACCCCTGATTTAGATAATGGTGGAATGTGGAAATTTCCTTATAGAGAAATTCTATGTATGTCTGCTCAGAAGCTAATCCTACTGAGTTCAGTGGAGCTTACTCCCAGGAAAATGAGCATAGGGTTGCAGTCTTACACCCCAATCCTATCTCCCCCCTTTTCCCGCTGATGTAGCTGTGCACTGTATCTGTCGGGGGAAGGGTGGAGCAGGAGGCTTTGGAAGGGAAAAGAGATTTAAATCCCCTTTCCCCTTTGTAAGCCTTCTGCACTGCAATGGTTCTCCTTTGACCTATGCCAGCTCTTTAGCAGGTGCAAATCTGAGGAGCGAAAGGGGGCAGGGAGGCTGCCAGAGAGGATAGGATCTGGTGTGCATCATCACCACCTGATCCACTCCCCCTGCCACAGCTTCCACACTCACCATTCCTCCCCCCTCCCTGTTTGGTTTTCCCCCTCCCCACCCCCATTCTGCCCTCTCCTGTCTCCTCCCCACCTGTCTTCCCACCTGCCACACCATCTTACCTGCTTGTGGGTCCATTGACACAGGCAGGAAAGATCTGGTCTTCCACTGGCGCTTAGGCAGTGTGCTATTTGGCACACTGCCAGAGCGCACTTTTACAGTCACCACCAGCAGAACACACATTCTGCTGGTGGCAAGGCCCAATAGGATTTCACTTGTCCTTGAAATTCCTGCAGATCATACCACACTCCTGCAGAATTTTCACATATGAAGAAATCTCCAGTTTTGCTTCACATATTTGAAATGCTTTTTTCTGAGCTCCACTGCTCTGCCCTTGGTCAACATTATTATGCTGTAAGCCCTCACCTCCCATTCTAACATGCCTTGCTTATCCCCTCAATCAATGCTCTGCTCCTTTTCTTGCCAACACACATACACAGTGCTGGAGGCAGCAAGGGCTAAAATGGTACCAATCATATGTATACCGAGCTAGTGACAGCAGGGGTGAAAATGCTGCAAAGCATCACATGCTCCAAGAATGCACAGAGCACTGGGGAGCCAAGACCATAATGGCTGATCAGAAATACAACAAAATCTTCAAGCACACTACTGCAAAAATGATGTGACCAATAATATATTACATATATAAAACATCACTGTTTTTGAAAATATTCAAGGTGAATTTTAAATAACTCCATATAAGTCCAAAGTATCAAATTAATTTTCCATAAACAATTTACGTAGGTAACAATACAAATGAAGAAGTCCCATTATCACTCCCAAGAGCCACTGGCAACTCCAAAAGACTCAGAACAACTTCTAAGAAGGTGATCAGATACACAGTGGATCAGCATCTCTAAACATCTGGTATTCCTCCCACTTTAGTGAATGACCTCTTCTTCTTCAGAAACATCTCATTTCATTGGTTGGGTTCTTTGATGACTTTGAGGTCCACAAGTCTTCAAGAAAGTAAAGTATGGAAATTCTCATTCGGCTTGAATGTCTACATTAATAAGTCAGCATCACTTAGAAGTCCACTAAAATTGAGTGTTGGGAGAGTTAGGACAGACAAAAGAAAATATTTCTTTACTCAGCGTGTGGTTGGTCTGTGGAACTCCTTGTCACAGGATGTTGTGATGGCGTCTGGCCTGGACGCCTTTAAAAGGGGATTGGACAAGTTTCTGGAGGAAAAATCCATTACGGGGTACAAGCCATGATGTGTATGTGCAACCTCCTGATTTTAGAAATGGGCTATGTCAGATTGCAAGGAACGGCACCAGGATGAGGTCTCTTGTTATCTGGTGTGCTCCCTGGGGCATGTGGTGGGCCGCTGTGAGATACAGGAAGCTGGACTAGATGGGCCTATTGCCTAATCCAGTGGGGCTGTTCTTATGTTCTTAAGTCATGTATGTATTTTCAGGGCTCCAGATCTTGTTAAATGGATAGTGCTTTAGCTGAGCATCACAGTATTCAGCCTAAGTTTTACCAAAGTTCTACCAATAGTGGACCTCCCCAGTCCTGCATCCCGGGGCAAAGGTCCACGATGCTGCCTACCCTGTGCAAATCCACTCCCCCCCCCTTACCTGGAGCGCACGGTGCCTCATGCCTCCTGAAGATTCTCCAACACTTTAAACTGTGCTTCCAGCAAACCGGAAGTACAGTTTCTGATGCTGTCAGGAGCCTCAGAGAGGCTTCCGCAGGGTCCTAAAGGTGTGTGAGGCTCCGGCCCAGGGCATTTGCCCCATCAAGTGAATGGGAGGTCTGCCACTGGTTCGCAGACTCTGGGAAGTGGCATTAGGGGCAAATATGCAGCCAATGTGACAAAGGCCACAATCCTCTCCCTCGCCAGCCAAAGTAATTGCTGTCCTAATGTGCTCCACCCAGCAGCCCAATCCTCCATAGGATTGAAATGTAAGAAAGCAGCTTCTTTAATTATCACAAACCACATAATAAAATTTCCCCTTAATGTGAGGACACAGAGCAGAAAGAGTGCACACTGTGCCTTTTGTAGCCCTCTGTCACAAGATCCACACTGACAGGATTACTAAACAATAATGAAAAACAAGAAAGCCTTCCAAATAAGAAAAAAAGTTGCCATTGCAAAGAATTATTATGTTAAAATCTGCAGGAATTGCTTTCTTGCAGAAGCCTCATGGACAGTCTCCTCATTGGTACTCTTGTGCAGTTCCCATTCATTTCAATGGAGCCTGTGCAGAGAAATTTCACAGTGGAGTTTGGTCCCAGTGGATATTATTTCAGATGATTAGCACGTTCCATTTAGTTCAGGTATGTTCATCTAAGAACAGAGATGATCAATTTGTGGCCCACATGCCAGATTCACCAGGGTACTGTGATGAGAACTCCATCAAACTTCATCAAGGGCTAGTACAATGTTGAACTCAGTGTCAAGAAAAAGAATTTGATTTCAAAAAAATTGAGGAAGGGAGCAAGCAATTCCAGGCTTTAACATTATCTCTCTCCTTGGTTGTTGAATGTAAGCCCTTGGTCATGCTCAAGCACATCTGCTTAATAAACTGTGAAGCATTCACTATTGATTATGGCATCTCTTTATCACGGAGCTGGACTAGTCACATCAGGGTCATCTTGCTGAGAAAAATATACTCCAAGGTCCCAGAGCATTGCATGAGGTCAGGTGAAGCAACTACTTCAAGTGACAGGGAGGTAGCAAATGGGTAGGTGTAGCCTGAATCTGCACCCCTGCCCACTGCCTCCCCTGGTCTGTGGTCCTGGTCCACCCAGTCACTCATCCTGTACTCTGATCCTCTTTCAGAGAACGTGAAGAAGAGCCCATCTCTCTCCTTCCAGCCCCACTGCCACATGCAAGCAGTTGCCATGGTGGGACTAGAAGAGAAGTAGGGGTCTGTACCTGCGCCTGTTTTTTGATCACTCTGCAGCACTACCATTGCCACTTCTTCAAACAGGATCAGTGAGCATTCTTCTGCATTCTGGGAGCAGAAGTTTACTGAGTCTTCCACTTCCTGTACGCTGTGCTTTGAAGAAGTGGCTGGGCACGTGAGGAGGAAGAGGTGGAGTTGTAGATCCAGGGGTGCACGCTCTCATGAGTGTACATTGTTTAAAGTGGGGGTGAAGCAACTACTTCAAGTGACAGGGAGGTAGCAAATGGGTAGGTGTAGCCTGAATCTGCACCCCTGCCCACTGCCTCCCCTGGTCTGTGGTCCTGGTCCACCCAGTCACTCATCCTGTACTCTGATCCTCTTTCAGAGAACGTGAAGAAGAGCCCATCTCTCTCCTTCCAGCCCCACTGCCACATGCAAGCAGTTGCCATGGTGGGACTAGAAGAGAAGTAGGGGTCTGTACCTGCGCCTGTTTTTTGATCACTCTGCAGCACTACCATTGCCACTTCTTCAAACAGGATCAGTGAGCATTCTTCTGCATTCTGGGAGCAGAAGTTTACTGAGTCTTCCACTTCCTGTACGCTGTGCTTTGAAGAAGTGGCTGGGCACGTGAGGAGGAAGAGGTGGAGTTGTAGATCCAGGGGTGCACGCTCTCATGAGTGTACATTGTTTAAAGTGGGGGTGAAAATGTAGGTGCCTGCTTCAGGTGCCAGCTGAACTTAAGCCAGCCCTGTACATATTGTGCAGTTGAGTGTTATCATCCTGCCCCATCCTAGCAAATACAGAGATGGTTTCACAAGTTCTTCTTTTAGCCTTTAGTTGTCCTTTCAGTTCCACTCTGCTTGGTCTGGATATGAATAAACTGAAACGGAAAATGTTTCTGCTCTTCTTAGCATCATCCTGAACACTCAGCTCAAGATGGTAGGCTTGATGACATCTTACTGCCTCTTGTAGAGATGTTTTGTCCCATGTGACTCACCTTTTGTAAATGCAAGGCCAAGTATATTTTTTAAAAAATGATGGTGCATAACTCAGAAAAGTATGCCTATGTCCCACTGAAATCAGTGGGATTTAAGTGCTTAACATTCCTTGAATTGCAGCCTTCATTTCCTAACTATCCTGCAGGCCTCAGACAGTTTATTCTGGAGGGGGCCCACTGCCTTCATGCTCACCTGAAGGCAAGGAGCCCACTGTTCCTGGCTCTTTTGCTGAAGTGTGAGTTCCTTCTGGAGGCCATGTTGAAAGTCTTCCTGTTTTGCCTGTGGCAAAAGTATCTTGTGACTGACATAGGAATGGTTTGGTTCTGCTGTGTGAGTGAAGCAATGTTCCTTCCTGCTCTGCTGTCTCTTCTCTTACAAGAAAGAGACTATCCCAATCCGGCTATAAATAGTAGCCGCTACTATTGACATCATGTATTCACATTGCACATGATTCCAACTCACTTCCACTCTTTCAGCACAGACTAGTTTCCCTTTCATACCAGGGAAGTTCTGCAGGCAAAATATACCACCTACACTATGTTGGCTGTCCAGTGCCAACTGTTGGTTGTCCATCTGCTTAGAAATAGATGAAGGGGGTGGCCCCAGGCCCTTGGTGGCAGGCTGCAAGAAGGTATTGGGGGGCTGGTGGCATGCAGGGTTAAGACTGGGGTGACATGCTCCCCCTCTGCAGTGCTCAAAGTGTTTCCTGGGCTCTTTGGGGTGGGGGAGCACACAGCACTTGTCCCTGGACGCAGCAAATGCCTTCATTTGGGTCCACCCTCTTGGGTTTGAACAGTTCCAAAATGGAGCTATTCCAGCATGTCTGGACAATGCGATGATGTGGGGGTGATGCCTCCATGTTGCCACATCACTTGGTCCCTGGGAGCCAGGAGGCTTTGGTAAGCTGCTGCTAGTGCAGAGTCCCTACACCATTGTATCTTAGACTCTGCTGGTGTGAAGGAACATAGAACCAAGCCTACCCCCCACATCTCAGCATAGGGTGGGGATAGAGGCTGTACTTCAATAAGGGCTCATAGCTCAGGGATAGCACACATGCTGTAGCTGCAGAAAGTTCCAGATTCAATCACTGGCATCTCCAGGCAGGATTAGGGAGAAGATTCCTATCTGTAACCTGGCAGAGTCACTGCCACTCAGTATAGAGACAGTACTGGTCTAGATGGATCCAGTAGAAAGCAATCTCATATGATAGCTTTACACTATGTATGAGAGGTATTTACTCTATCTTGTATATGTTTATGGTTCTTTGCTGATGTCAGAGAATATCACTTGATGCTTCTACCATGTCACCTCTTGCAACCCATGCACCATGGCATTAATTACCAGTGGGCACCCAATCAACATGGCACCAGCAGCCCAATTGCTTCTCTCTTTCTTCTTCATTGTGATATCCTTTCTGCACTTCGTATTAGATCGAACCATCTGGCCGGCCTGCCGCAACAATGCCTTGGCCCTCTGCCACAGCACAGCTTTTCGTACCCTTAACCCGCGTGCCTCTTCCTCTTCCTTCCTCATCATATCCTCAACATCTGCATCTGTAGCTTGCTTGGTGGTTTTATTTATTTGGATGTGACGCCTGCCCCAGCCAAAGCAGAACATCAGCAAAACAGAGTAAGAGTTCATCTAATTCAATGACATTCCTCTACCTTTTCATGACTCTGTCCCAAGGGCCAATGCTGGCTTGGTATTATGTTTGTAACACTTTAAATGATTTAGTGGGCATGCATGGATTATGTGAAGGGGCCAGAAAATTGCAGCAGCAAGCCCAGCCTTCCATTGTGTGCACTGTTCATTTACTTGTCTGCCATGTGCCAATATGCAATGTGTCTAGATCTAGGAATGTGTATACACACACACAGAGTCCCTGGCCTGTGCCTGCCATAAAGGTTTACAATCTAATAAAAACAATGCAAGAAGAAAAGGGAGGGAACGAAGCACATTGGGGTAAGAACTCTTATACAAACAGTGTTACATAATAACCAGGTGAACAGTCAGTGCATGAGACCATGTTGTGAGGCATGGGGAGGAACCAAATGGCTATGGGTCCCAGCCAATCCACTGGAGATGAAAGTCTAACTGACTCACCTCATAGTTCACACTGGAAAATGTTCAAACAATACTGCCATTGAAGTCGTTCATGTCTGGCTAGGACTCTACCCTGTAGCTTCAAAGCATAATGGTTAATCCAACCTTGCTAAACTAAAAGTGAATGAATGATTGCCCAAAGGCACATTTTGAGATTTCAGTAAAGGGAAGAGACAAAAAGTGTTTTGTTGTGTGTGGGGTGGTGGATGGGTGGGTGGGATTCTCAGCATGATCTAGATCTCACATTTGGATGCATTCAAGATTCAATTGCAAAACCAAACGAAAACAAGCTGCGGCATTTAAGGGCATTTTGTGTGGTTAATTTCATAGCTCATAATAGCTTTAGCAAGGTGATCAAGAGAGGTTGAACAGGCACCTTTGTTGTCAGGCAAAGAGGTGTGTGCCTTTGGATGTCCATAACTCACCTAGGCCTGCCCTCACAAGAGTTGCTCTGTGTGTAGAACAAGTATATAAGCCAGAAATATAAGGGGATCCTGAAAAATAATTCTCAGATATCGCCTGAAATACAGGAAGGAGATGTGTGATGCTCACTTTGCCCTTCCTAAATGACATCTCTGGGTTGCATAATCATTATGTGGGGAGGACAGTTATGCAATCAGTAGAAAAAGGCTTTTCCTAGACTGCTATCACTTCAGGCTCTCTCTCATACACACACACACACAGAGAGAGAGAGAGAGATTGAGAGAGAGGAGAGAGAGAGAGAGAGGTCACATAACTGAATGCTCTGCCATGTCCCAAAATACACCTCCCTGCATGTAATCAAGTGGCAATATCAGGAAGAAAGCTAAGCTTCACTTTTCTCCCTGGCATGCTATTTTGCTACATGCAGGGAGCTTCTTTTATAGCAAAAAACGTAAACATACCCCCACCTCCATACACAAGCACACCCCTGCAGCTTGAAATGATACAATCCAGGAAAGGCTTTCCCACTTAATCCTGCTGAATCCTGCTGAACCAGTTTTACATGTCTGCCCGGTCACCTACAATGTCTATAATGCTGGAGGGCAACAGCTCTCAGTACACATGGGTTGCAATACCTGACCTTCATTTCAAGCAGTCTCTGCTGGGTTTAGTAGAATACTCTGGACGATGGATTGAAACTTTTCTCACTGTGGGGGGGGGGAGTCATAAAATTCAAAGCAGGAAGTGACTTGCAATCTTTCACATATGATTTTAATTTTGGGTAGTCACATCTTTGAGAAAGAAAAAAAAGTTAACACTTTGCAGATGAGAGCGCTCTATCTAAATCGGCTATCTACTACAGTTTCCTGTGCTCAGAACAGATTTTCAGACAGTTCATGTGTGCAATGTTGCTTTCAATTTAGTTGCATGGCTTTGACCCAAAGGCATTGCTAAGGCCCAAACAGTGACTTTTTCATGAGAAAAACCATGAATTCCCAAAAAGACACAATCAGCAACTGACCCAAATACATGATTTAAGGTCCCAAACAGCGAATTTCCATGAGAAAGACTGTGAGGGCTCCCCCTCCGTCCCACCCAAGCCACATTTGACATAATCTGCTAAAAACTTTGTTTTGCCCAGAACATTTTCTAATCAGTTTGGGATTCTTATTTTTTGACAGCCTGTTGCTTTCATCAGGGCAAGAGTTAAAAAGAGGTGTGTGCAAGAGGAATCACTGGAAGATGATACAGAGTGCAATTCTGCCATCTATTGGATGGTCACATCTCCAATCCCAACTGCATTTCCAAATTTTGTAAGAAAACTAATCAAAAAGCTGCATTGGTCCAACAAAGCCACCATTTGGTAATATACCTTCATTCAAATCAGCCACAGTGACACAAAGTTTTGATAACCAAGCTGAGTTCATCAGAACTTCACCTTAGGCTACTTGTTCAGGAAAGCTAGAATAGAGGAAGTGAGGTATAGAACCACAGCTGTGAAATCTACAGTTTATAAGAGTCCTTAATGAGTTATACAGACTTGTTGATTAACTAGTGCAGTAACATATTGCACTAGTTGCTAGTGACTGATTTCAAGTCACTGATTTCAACAATAATGTCTATTCCTCCATCCAAAAAAAACAAAAACAAACTAACATTTTTGCCTAGGCCTTATGGGAAACATATGGTTACTACCAATCCGGATAACCCTCTGCATATTCCCAGTAACTTCAAGTAAAATAAACAAATCCTGTCTCGTGATCTGTATTCTGCAATTCCCCGGCCCTTGAAAACAGCAACTAATGAACAGGGCAAGCATGGGAGACACTGAACATGATAATGTCAAGACGACATATTTGTTCTACTAGACATGATGGGGAAATGTATGATTGCAGGTTGGTGACATTAGGGGGTCACATGGGTAGCCATGTAGCCCTTGTAACATCTAGGTAGGCCCTATTGCTGTTGGAGTTAATTAGAAGGGTTTTATCAAATGCAAGAGCTTCTGAAAACTCCATTTGGAAAGAAGAATTTTGAAATACTGGTAGAAGCAAGCATGTATTCTGTTGCCAAGCTTTTCAAAACTTTTGTCGCTTCCAGGTAGCATGTTTCTGAATATCACTGCCAACACGAACAGCTGCTGTGCGCAACACTGGGTAACCTGCCCCACAATTATCCCTGCAACAAGGGAGGGGTTTCTCCATTTACTGGTGCCACCAGATCTCTCATCCTTCTCTGACCCACTCCTCTTTTGAAGGGCTGTGCTTGCCCCAACTGCTGCCCCAACTGTCTCTGCTTCTGGCAGGATCGGGCAAGGCTGAACAGGACCAAGCAGCCTATGTGGCAAAAGGGCCAAATACCACCCACCATAATAGGAAGTATCACCAGCAATACCTGTGCAACCACAGGTTGGAAAGCACTGCTCTGTTGCAAATCAAGGTCCATAATAAAGGACTGAAACAGAGACGCCTGCGTTGGCTCGGTCATGTCGTGAGAATGGATGATGGCCGGATCCCAAAGGATCTCCTCTATGGAGAACTCATGCAAGGAAAGCGCCCTACAGGTAGACCACAGCTGCAATACAAGGACATCTGCAAGAGGGATCTGAAGGCCTTAGGAGTGGACCTCAACAGGTGGGAAACCCTGGCCTCTGAGCGGCCCGCTTGGAGGCAGGCTGTGCAGCATGGCCTTTCCCAGTTTGAAGAGACACTTGGCCAACAGTCTGAGGCTAAGAGGCAAAGAGGGAAGGCCCATAGCCAGGGAGACAGACCAGGGACAGACTGCACTTGCTCCCGTTGTGGAAGGGATTGTCACTCCTGAATTGGCCTTTTCAGCCACACTAGATGCTGTTCCAGAACCACCTTTCAGAGCGTGATACCATAGTCTTTCAAGACTGAAGGTTGCCAACAAATAAAGAACTACAGTCACTACCACTAGCACTTATCTAGCACCTGAGCAGTGAAAGCTCTTCACTGACAATATCTCAATGATCTTGACAACAGCCATGGGTCATCAACCTATGGGACTAAGCGCTCATATCCATGGAGAGACAAATATCTGAAAAAGGCTGTTGCATGAAAAGTGCAACCTTTTGTTTGCCTTGAATCTGATGCATATTTACTGGGTAACCCCAAATTCTGCTATTATGAAAGAGGAGAAACATTTCTCCCTATCCATTTTTGCGACATTGTAAATTTCTGTCATCTCCCTTGTCATTTTTTTAAGAAGTGAAAAGCTAAAAACAACCACTTTATCCTTTGTGTGTGTGTGCAGAGAGACTGTAATTATGTGGTTGCCCTCCTCTGTACGTTTCAATTTTGTGGTTCCATAAGAATAGTTTGGATATCATATAACAACACAGGTGACATTATTCATGTGACTGGTGTGAATTTCCAGCCCCCAATGAAATCACTCCTTATGTTGTAATTTCACATCAATTTCAAACCACAAGGTTCAGTAGACAAAGGCTGCCCAGTGAGGTTCAGGCCCAGAAGGGCCAAGGGGATAACACTTGGGTTTCAATTCCACCATGGGTTTCCCATGTCAAAAGCCACTATACCACAATGTCAGAATGGTGAATACAAAAAATGATATGATCTGTCAGAAGATTCATAACTCACAATTCTCACTGTCTCCCACTGCCCATCATGCATTGTGCGGTGACCTCCTTTGGAACTGCTGTCTGTTCTGACTCTGGAAGAGAAGCAGGGTCTTCCAAAAACAACCCCCCCATCAGCCCCTCCCCCCCATTTAGGCACCAGCAACACAGAACTCATTTTACTGGTGATGATTCCCAAACGATGCCAATTCGCTGACTCTTTCTGCCAACTGCATTTTAGGAAATCATAAATGCTGGAGATGGAGTGAGATCATTGCTGCTCAATGAGCTTTCAGGCTGGCCCTGCATATTCCAGCTCAGTCTTGGCATTGAGCTTGGCCTCTTGTAGAGGTCATGGTTGCCAAAAGCAAAAAGTCAGCTATGGAAGATTTCTAGATTTGGGTGTTAAAATGTTCTGAGGCAGAGCATTTTTTTCTTTTTGAGGGGAGTTGTTTGGGCAACAGTTTCTGGGGCCAAGCCCTTTTCCTCCTGGTTTCTTCCAAGATGCTCAAGACACAAATACATGGAGTTTTGTGTCTGAGGTGTCAGCCCTTCAAAACACCTCAGATATTTCAGTGGAGGGAATGTCTGCAAAGATGGGATGTCTAAACTGACCTTTCTTTTCTACCCCCTCATGGCTTGCCAGAATTTCTCTTGGCAATTTGGTTTTTTTTTAAGGGCATTTCTATGCTGCTTTTTTGCCCACTTTGGAGCCATAAAAACTACTTACAACAGAAGGCAAAAACAATTCAGAATGATGAAATTAAACCACAGCCAGCAGCATTCACTTCAGTACAAATTGAACAAATAATACAGACTCATACAAAAACACAGTCCGCTCAGGTCAAATGCCTGCTGAAATAAAGAGGAGTTCACAGCTGCCAGAAAAACTGCAGGATGGAGGTTTTGTGAACCTTGGGTGAATGGGCATCAAGTATCTCCCTATGTACAGTTGCCAGGTCTTCACCCAGAGACAGTGTCATTGTATGTTTAAATACTCTGAAGCACCAATGTGGGATGAAGCTATTGACTGCCCGTCCTATCCTTCCAGGAGTCCCTTTTGCTATTGTGCCTGCCTGTTGCGGTAAGAAAATTAGCACATTGATGATGAGGAACAACAAGTGGTGAAGGAAGAGTGGCCCAGCTGTAGCCATGCTCAGTGCCTAGGAGCAGTTACAGATATATGTAGAGGTGTTTGAAAACTGTTATTTATTTTACTTTGGAAGTAAGCCCATTGTGTTCAGTAAGACTTAGACAATAATCCTATCTTACTCACCAGAAACAAACATATCTAGAGGTGCTGACTCTGGGTGAAAACCTCACCTACCACTGTATATTAGCTACGGTTGTTTGATGTTAAGTTCCAGCTACAGGATTCAGAATTTGTTTATTCTCATTTCTTCCAAGATGCTAGGAAGGAAACTGGATATTGAGAATACTTCATCAGCATCTTCCATGGAGAGGAGGAACTATGTTCATCACCCTGAGCTCCTTGGAGGAAGGGTGGTATAAAAATGTGAAAAAATATATGTAACTATGTTCTGAGCATACAGTGATAAGGTATTTAATGCTGGGAATTAGTATCTGTTATCAGACTAGATCTTAGTTGGCAACCTTCAGTCTCGAAAGACTATGGTATCGCGCTCTGAAAGGTGGTTCTGGAACCACCCCAAAGGCCTAGGGCTGGTGCTACTGCATCTTCAAAGCCCATGCTTCTGTCAGTCCTGTCCCCTGTGAAACCCTTTTTCCTTTCCAAATTCAGGCCTATTGAAAAGGATCGGTAACCATGATTGGAGGCAGCAGCTACGGACCCTTTACTGAACTGCAGACCCCTTCTCAAAAACGCAGCAGCAGACTGTGTTGCCTGGGTGGTGTGAAGAATTGACTCTGCACATGCTCTGAGGCAACTTCCTTTTCATGAATACTTCTGCCTGGTAAAGGTCTGGGAAAGTATTGTGAAAAAGTTCTCCTTAGCCTGGATGTCTGCAAAGCCCTCTATAGGGAGGCTTAATCACCAGCTATTTGAGGGATTAACCATGGGTAGGGGGCAGGGAAGTATCATCCTTTGAAAGACAAGATGAATCCAGATCTCACACAAGATTGTTTGTGTGTGCATTTTCCCCTTATTGCTGATCTTGCCTGAGGGCCTTTGAAACTAGTGCAGCTATAATTCAAATCGAAGGTCTTGGTCTGAAGACACAAACTACAGCTACCTTACTGAAACTAAGCAGCTTTAAGCCTGGTCTGGACCTGCATAGGTGACCTGTTGCCTGGGAATCCCCTGTAAACTGCTAGATTTCTAGGATGGAAGGAATTAATACAATGAATCCTAGTTCAGGCATGTACTTCCTGGTGAGCTTAGAAAATCAAGGGCTTCTTTTACATGTGAAAAGCTAAATTTCCTTTTAGCTCTTCTTATGATTTATGTTAATACCTGCTCATTCTTCCTGGGGACCATAAAGTAGAAGAGAGGCACTTGTAATGCAAATGAGCCCCCCCCCCCATGCAGATTTTTACACTTGCTTTACAAAGACAGTGGAAACAAGAACCACTTTAAGCTTCCTGGGAAAGAGTCCTAAAACCTGAGTTTCCAATCTGTCCAATGCTGAGGCTGCAATCAAATGCACCCTTGCTTGCAAGCAAGTTCCTCTGAACTCAGGGATACTAATTTGCCAATACAAGTGCACAGCCATGACGGCGTGAGCTCCCAGGGTTTGCAGCACTGATGAATGAGTTGCAGGCTCTCAAGCCTGCTGTTCTCCAGAAAACAACAGAAGCTGCTGTGTTCATGTTCCTGGTGCACAAGCACGGGGCACGGCGTGCGGTTGCGCCATGTGCTCGACACATTTCTGGATGTGGTTTGTACCCTCCCCCTCAGCATCTGGCAAGACAAGGCAGCTAAATCTGAGTGCAGCACACAAGTCTTGGCCTGCAGATTGCATTCCCACTATCAGGGCCTCCAAGTGCAACGTGAATGAAAAATAAGAATCCACCCTGGATTCAGGCCAAACCTGAGAAGTGAAGCCACATGCTCCCTTTTCCTTCTTAATCCCTGTCGGGAAAATTACATCAGCTTCTCTGGAGTTCCTTTCCCGAATGCACCTGAAGGCTGAAGCCAAGGAACATGGGCAACCAAACAGCTCCAGCGGATCGCAAAATGCAGGACTGCCTTAACGTCCAATGGGTTCAAACCTGGACTGTAGACTGAAGGGTTTTACTTCCAAGGCTAAGGCCTGCACCAGCTGAAGAAGACTTCATTCACACTATTATGGTTGGCAACCTTCAGTCTCGAAAGACTATGGTATAAGCCTACAGCACCTGGTATTCCCATCCAAGTACTAACCAGGCCTGACCTTGCTTAGCTTCCAACATCAGACAAGATCAGGCATGTGCAGGGTAACAGTTGCTGTCTTTCATTCACACTGCAACAAATGAACATGCCCAGCCCCACGACATCATGTCCATCAGTACCTATCGCTTGACATGGCACCAATTGTTCACTTCGAGAAGCTGGGTTGTGGAGGACATCCCACAAACACACACAGCTCACACAGTCCCTGCAGTTATTGCTCTGGCTTTCTCCCTGACCACTGGAATGCAGGCCTATTGTTCCTCGCTGGGAGGAACAAACATTGCAAGTGCTTGGCAAGAGGCCTCTATTATTTTTAGAAAGTCTGGATGGGGTTTCTCCTGAGTGTTTTGCTGGGAGACTTCTCTGGATCAATGAGGTCACAGCGCCACCTACTGTTAGAACGTCAGAAGGCAGGCTATTCATATGAACATGTGCACTGTTCTGTATGTCTCTACTGTTCCACCCCTCCTTGAGAATCCCTCAACAAATAGACAGTGTCACATCCAGTGTCCTTGAAAGCTAGATGGGGAGATGGCAATGCTTTGCTATGGAGGAGTCACACTTTGCCTCCTAAATGGACAAAGGTCCCGCTTTCAAATAGCCATTCTCATATTTTGCATGGGGGGAGCATCTGTCCCGCCTCACCCCAGCACAATATCTTTTGAAAGAGCTACTTGTTGATATGTCTTCTGCATCTTGTTAGATTGTGAAAACTTTTGGAACCGGAAGCAATTTTTTTTTCTTTATTGAACACATGCATTTATTTTGTTATGTAAACCATATTGTGAATGGTTTTGTTGAAAAGCCACATAGTATTCATATTCTTGCTTTGGAGATCTTACAGTACAAAGCACACCATAATACATGTGTCTGATGAAGTGGACTGTATTCTATAATACAGTATATACAGGTTGAGACTAATTATTTGCATGGGTTCCGTTCCAAGCAGTCACGTGGATGGTAAAAAACGCACTATAGCAAATCAATTTAAAAAACAGTTTCTTTGCTCCAGTGATTTAAAAACAGCGTCGCTGACCTTTGTGATAAGAGTCATTAAGAAGACAATCCATCAATCAGTCATCCTCAAAGTGCTTCACTCAGTCCTTCCCTTCACCAATGCACACACTGGGGGGGAAGGGGGGGTCGCCTGGAGAGAGAAGGATTGATGGATTGTCTCTCTCATTAAGGAGGTTATTGTTAAAGGACTGTTCAGTTTTTTAAACTGATTTTAAAGGGATGCATTTTTCTCCTTCTCCAGGGATCAGCACATTCCTTCTCATTTGCAGGGGCCATTCGTGTTGAGTCAAATCCGTGTATAAATAAGCTGGACCTGTAGTACAAATGTATTCATCTTTAAAGTGCCACAACATTCTATCCCTGAGTGTTTTTGCTGCAACAGACTTAGAGCCCAATCCTGAGCTCCCCGGGCATGTGGCTGCGACGGCACTGAAAATGGCTGCTGCTGCATCCTGCGCACCCAAGGCAGCCGCTGACGGCACCTCCGGAGAAGGGGACTTTTGTCCCCTTCCCCCAGGTAAAGGGAGTAGCCTCACAATGGGGCCACTCGATTGAAGGTATGAAGGTATGAAGGTAAAAGCCTTCATGTCGGGCAGCACTGTGCTAGCACGGGTGCTCACCTGGTGTTAGGGCTTGCAAATGTGCCTTATTGCATGTTTGCGACACTGCGCACGGGCGGTAAACCAACAGAGCTCAAGATTGGGCTCTAATGTTGCTACTTCTGTAGACAAGTGCCTTACTGTGTAAATCTACCATCATTGTTCTATATTTAAAAAAAATCAAAGCAATGTACAAAAAATAAGCCCAAAGTTTAGCCATTCCAATGTAAATGAACATGCTCTCCTCTCCCTTTGAAAAAGAAAGCCAGAGAAATGCTTTCTACAAGTTGCTTATACAAACTCATATTTTTGCTTATTTCTAACAAAAGGCTTAGCTATTGGGGGGCTAGTTATTGGGGGGGGGCTAGCTATTGGGGGGGCTTTAGCTTTGCTGTCATTCCTTGCCATTCATTTGGTCTATCCCTTTAGAAAAGGCTAGATGTGCACCAGCACAATGGAGCTATCCAGGGAGGGAATATGGAGCATCCAAAGAATGTTGTTGTTGTTGTTGTTAACAAGTTAAGTTTGTGCCAGCCAAGGCTGGCTAGCACAGGGGACAGGAGAAGGTGGTGGGAGGGTGGTACAAAGGCAGGGAGGAGCATTTTTAGGCAGGGGGCGGCCTAGGAGGAAGATCAGACCCTTATCCCTGGCCCAACCAGTATTACACGGGCCACTCAGAATTGCATTCACTAAACCATGGGCGCAAATCAGAGTAGCCCCATAGGGCTGGCTGGCATTCGACATGGGGTAAGGGGAATAAAATCCCCTTACTCCAAGTTGCACCCCAGCCTGCACCTGTCTTGAGCTGGATATAGCTCAGGCAACTCAGCCTGCTTGTTCCAGTGCGAATTAGGTTTGTGCTTTAATCTTCCAATTGCATATGTACAGATGTTGCATGGGAAGTAAATAACCTATTGCTACTGTTCTCATAGCCCCCCCCCCTCCAAAAAGACATTAGATTCAAAATATATCAGGATTCTATAAATACAAAAACTCAAAAGTGAGGATTTAATATGTTTTGCTGTGCCATATCCCAGGCATTTGGGGAGAGGGGAATATCCTACCCATACGACTTTCTCAGCTACATTCAACAAAACATTGACAGTCCTAATGAACAAGCTGCCTGCCTGGGGCAAAGCCAAGTAAAATCTATGTTCGATATTTTAATGTAATTTTTACCAGCATCAAAATACTCTTGCCATGGAAATTCTTCCTTAAGGACAAACATATGGATTCACCCCAACAGTAATTCTTGCCCTAATCCAGCCAAGGAGATCTGCACATGTAAAGAGGCCTCCCTGAGCTTATCACTGGCTGGTTGAGGAACCAGGAATGTCTCAATCGGATGCACATCTGTGTGTCGAATTTGCAAAGGGCTTTCAAATGTTTCTCGTTAACAACCACCTTAGCAGTTAGGTCGATACTCCCAGGGCTGTCTGCACGCCATACTAATAAAAACTGTGTGTTAATACAGCCTAATACATGCTAATTTTAAAACCCAGATTTTGCATCTAGGAAAAGTGAACTCTGCAGTCCATATTAATTAGGCAATGAGCAAATGTGCATAGTTTGTCCTTAATATATCTTGCACTGTTAACCATTAACTGTGGTATTTGTAGAGGTACAAAGAGCTAACTCAGCATATTGAGTCCTACCAGTTCCCTTTGGAATCAGAAACATATCCATTTCTAAGCATATTTCTACAGCCACAGTGGCTAGAAAGGTAACTTTTATTTTTAAATTTGACAGCTGAAATTCTTAGGAAACTGAATTCTGGACCTAATACCATACCCCTGCACAGCCAGAGCCAGAGCCAGGGTGGTGTAGTGGTTTGGGAGGTGGACTTAGACCTGGATGATACAGGTTCAATCAACAATCAATCAATCAACAGTATTTATATACCGCTTTTCAACTAAAAGTTCACAAAGCGGTTTACAGAGAAAAATCAAATAACTAAATGGCTCCCTGTCCCAAAAGGGCTCACAATCTAAAAAGATGCAAATGAATACCAGCAGACAGCCACTAGAACAGACAGCGCTGGGGTGAGGTGGGCCAAATCTCCCCTCAGCCACAAAGCTTCCTGGGTGACCTTGGGCCAGTCACTTTCTCTCAGCCTCACCTACCTCACAGGGTTGTTGTGAAGACAAGAAGGAAGGGAGGAGCAGCTGTGTAAACCGCCCTGAGCTCTTTGGAGGAAGGGCGGTATAAAAATGTGAATAAATAATAATGAATAAATAAAATAATAGCAATCACATCCATTTATTAGAACAGCTTAGTGGCCAATATTATGATTGAAAGGGAGAAAGGTCTTGAGATCTTAAAACTAGCACCCTTTGATTGGAAGCGATGAAGCTGCGCCTGGATCTCATGGTAGAGGAGATGGCTTACTATTGCCTCAGCTCAGTGGCACTCTAAATGCTCATAGTGATGGTCAAAGGATCCCCAGGTGACCCTTTCATAGGGAAAGCAACATCAGGCTGGATTCCATGGATGGAAACGAACTCATAGCACCCTTGTAGAAGCATTTTACCACATGCAATTGGTAATCTGGGTTAAATATTAAAAAAAAAAAAAAAGCTTGCTGCAGGCAACATTTTAATGAAAGGTGACCCAAGCTGCATTGATTTCACAGAAGCTGCCTTCTCAGTAAAAGTGCTCATTAGCTTAGGGTGGAGGTTCCAGTCTGAGGTCTAAAAACAGTGGCTCAATTAGGCTCAAGTTAGTCATGATGACGTCTTGCTGCAACCAATGGAGAGCAAATGAATCATAGTAAACATAAGTGCCATTGTTTTTGTGGATACAAACCCTAGTGGTCCAACCCGTGGCTTGTGGCCTGCATGTGGCCCCCTAAAGCCAATTCTGGTGCCCTTTGGGTGGCATCCAGCCTCCCATTCCCTCCCAGTCCAGTGCTGCATGGCCTCCGTGCTTGAAAAGCGCTGCAGAGCGCCTTTGTGCTCGTATTCTGGAGCAGGGCAGGACCATGCTGGGGAAGGAAGTTCTCACAAGGCCTGTCTGCCTTGCGAGAATGCCCCCAGCATGCCCTGCTCCACTCTTGCTGATGAACTTCTCTTTGGAGAAGGAGTAGCCAGAACGGCGAGACAGGGAGACTGAAAAACCCAGCCACAACCCACCTAAGAACATAAGAGCCCCACTGGATCAGCTCTGCTTTGAGCCTGCTGAAGTCATTCAGCAGTCTCAGAATACAGAAGGAATTGGCAGTGACGTCATCACGTCACCACAAATTAAAAGGTAATTTGTGGTCCTCATTGGCCTAAGCAGGAGACATGCAAGGGTCATTCAGCCCCCTGCCTGTCCAAAATTGGACTGCCCTGATACAAAAAATCTGACCCTACACTTTTCGACTCAGGTGAAAGGCTTGTTGTACACATGGTATAGTAGTAGTAGTAGTAGTAGTAGTAGTAGTAGTAGTAACTTTATTGTTATTGTGCTACAGCCCAACAAAATTTATGCACCTTTGAGATACAAGCATAAATATATACAACAATTCCAACAATCACACTCACCCACACATTCTATGATTGTTGGCAACCTTCAGTCTTGAGAGACTATGGTATCGCGCTCTGAGAGGTGGTTTTGGAACAGCGTCTAGTGTGGCTGAAAAGGCCAATTCGGGAGAGACAATCCCTTCCACAATGGGAGCAAGTGCAGTCTGTCCCTGGTCTATCTCCCTGGCTACGGGCCTTCCTTCTTTGCCTCTTAGCCTCAGACTGCTGGCCAAGTGTCTCTTCAAACTGGGAAAGGCCATGCTGCACAGCCTGCCTCCAAGCGGGCCGCTCAGAGGCCAGGGTTTCCCACTTGTTGAGGTCCACTCCTAAGGCCTTCAGATCCCTCTTGCAGATGTCCTTGTATCGCAGCTGTGGTCTACCTGTAGGGCACTTTCCTTGCACGAGTTCTCCATAGAGGAGATCCTTTGGGATCCACCCATCGTCCATTCTCACGACATGACCGAGCCAACGCAGGCGTCTCTGTTTCAGAAGTGCATACATGCTAGGGATTCCAGCACGTTCCAGGACTGTGTTGTTAGGAACTTTGTCCTGCCAGGTGATGCCGAGAATGCGTCGGAGGCAGCGCATGTGGAAAGTGTTCAGTTTCCTCTCCTGTTGTGAGCGAAGAGTCCATGACTTGCTGCAGTACAGAAGTGTACTCAGGACACAAGCTCTGTAGACCTGGACCTTGGTATGTTCCGTCAGCTTCTTGTTGGACCAGACTCTCTTTGTGAGTCTGGAAAACGTGGTAGCTGCTTTACCGATGCGTTTGTTTAGTTCGGTATCGAGAGAAAGAGTGTCAGAGATCGTTGAGCCAAGGTACACAAAGTCATGGACAACCTCCAGTTCATGCGCAGAGATTGTAATGCAGGGAGGTGAGTCCACATCCTGAACAATGACCTGTGTTTTCTTCAGGCTGATCGTCAGTCCAAAATCTTGGCAGGCCTTGCTGCATATATTTGCAACCCTTTTTACTCAGAAGTAGACCCACTGCTTTCCATGGGTGTTATTCTTAAGTAGGAGCAGTGGTGAGACAAACAGGATGCAGGGGGAGGGGCAAGAGGGGCTTGTGGGCATCAGGAAATTGGAGAAGGAGCAGTGGTGAGACAAACGGGTAGATGAGCCTCGTCAGCCTGGAAAGGAAACTCATCTAAGAGAAGGAAAACTCTGATCTCAAACCTCCACTGCCTTGTGGCTACATCCAGTTGTGGAATAATAATAATATATATACAGTATTTATATACCGCCTTTCTTGGTCTTTATTCAAGACTTTATTCAAGGCGGTTTACACAGGCAGGCTTATTAAATCCACGCAGGGATTTTTACAAATTGAAAGAAGGTTCTCTCTTTCAAGAACCACCACGTTCAAGCTGTTACACTCCGATCTGGTTTAACATTCTGGCCTCCATCCTCCCACGCTCCGAGCAGATGGAACAGCTCAGCTGCAGCTTGCCAGCTGCTTCAAGGTCGCACGGTGCCGGTGGCCTCGAACTGGCGACCTTGTGGATGTTAATCTTCAGGCAAATGGAGGCTCTACCCTCTAGACCAGACCTCCTGCTCCTGAAAAGGCTTCAGGAGTCAACCTCGAGGCAAAATCAGGAGCCGGAGTCCCTGAGGCAGTTTGTGGCTGGACACAGTCACGCTCTGGCAACTCCTGAGACGCCGCTGGAACCAACCGTATTGGCTTCTGCCTTTCCATTGGACCATTCCAGCGACGTGGAGAGGGGGGATTTGCTGCATGGGTAACAGCCTATCCTCCATACCTTCTTTACCCAGGCTTCGCGCACTGGAGAGGACACTCCAACTTCGCCATACGGCGTCGGCACAACACGGGAAGCAGCAGTTACCGGTTATAAGTCTCTGCTTGATTGGCGTAGAGCGTGACGCCAGGGGCTGCTTCCGACGGTGGGAGAGATCATTGCATCTCATTGGGCAGCTACCGCCCGCCTTAAGCTGGGCAGTCCCCAGCCAGTAAGGTGTTGCCTCACCACGGTCCGTTAACCTCACAGGGTGCGTGGGGTTTAGGGTGAAAACCGACAAGCGGATCGACAACTCAGCACCATGCAACAGAAAACAGAAAACTCCTGCCCTAAAGCTGGGCACCTGGAACATAAGGACAATGACACCTGGCTTCTCTGATGACCTGCAAGAAATATACGACGCACGCAAAACAGCTGTCATCGACACATTCTATACAACATGCATAATAATATAAAAACAGTCTAACAGACTATAATGCCCAGGAGCATGGTAACAACTATATCGCCTTATTCAACGTAATTATGGCTGTAGGATAAAAACTGTTCAGAAGTCGTGTGGTGCATGCTCTGATAGTTCTGTATCGTCTGCCCGAAGGCAACAGTTCAAAGAACACACTAAGATATCATAGGTTAGGACACTCTCAATGGTGCAAAGATAGTAAGACACAAGCGGCTGCTGTGACAAATTTAACCTCCCAAGCTTCTTCAGAAAATATAACTGCTTTTGTGCCTTTTTTATCAACATGCTGGTGTTAATAGTCCATGAGAGGTCCTCTGTGATGTAAATACCTAGGAATTTGAAACTAGCAACCCTCTCCACCTCTTCACCATTTATGTATAATGGTGTGTGTACATCCCTCTTTTTCCGGAAGTCAATTATAAATTCTTTAGTTTTTTTTATGTTAAGTGAGAGATTATTTTCTTTGCACCACAATAACAACTCCTGTACCTCCTTCCTATAAGCAGACTCATCGTTCCCGCTAACAAGCCCCACCACTGTAGTATCGTCTGCAAATTTTATAATTTCATTGGTGTTATGTGATAGGGTACAATCATGTGTATACAGGGAATAGAGGAAGGGGCTCAGTACACAGCCTTGGAGAGCTCCTGTATTTAATATCAGAGTGGAAGAATGATAAGAGCCCATTCTAACTGACTGTGGCCTATTTGTCAAAAAGTTCTTTATCCACAGACAAATGTCTGCTGTATGCCCAACCTAGTCATTTTAACAAATAGCCTGCTAGGTAGAATGGTGATGGGATGGGAATGAGGTTCGGAGTTTGGAGGTGGTAGTAAGTGTGTGTAGAGGTGGTAGTAGGTGTGGTACTACTGGAGACTGCAGGTAGGGGATCACTTTGTTTTAATAATGCTTCCTTTTTAAAAAACAAAAAAAAGTTCCCTGCAAGAAGAAAAGTAAAACGAAAAGAAGTGGTTGAGCTAGAAGTGTTCTTCTATGCTAGTGTTTTGCTTGCAATGAGTTTTGTATGGGGAGGAATATTAAAACAATCACAGTGCCAATGTGTCCTGGACAATTTGTCCTGGCGAAATGTGCCCTGGTAACTGGCATCCCAGGACATTTGCACTCATTTTTTTGCATCCTGGACATTTATGTCCCAATACATGTATATTCAGGGCTTTTTTTCTAATGGAACGTGGGGGGATGGAGTTCCGGCACCTTTTTGCAGGGTCCTCTCCCCTTCGGAGGCATTCCAGGAGGGGGGAAGCAAAACAGAGGCATTCGCTGGGTGGGTGCTGGGTGGTGCAGGGTGGGCGGGTGCCTGGCCCCTGACTGATCGCACAACGACCCCCTCCTGCCCCCATCTCCAAGCTTTCGTCTGAGCCCAGCCAGCCTCCCTTCCCCCCCCGCGCTCTGCTTCCCTGCGCAGCTTCCAAGCCGGTGGAGGGCACGGGGGACATGCGCTGACACCAAGGAGGAGGATGGACAGCCAGCCAGCCAGGGAGACGGGCTGCAGCACCCACGGAACGCCCAGGTACTGGCTTGGCGGAGGAGGAGGGGAAGGAAGGTGGCTGGTGCAGCCCTCGTGCCAATCTGCAGCACAAGCCTAGGGGTGTCTACTCAGAAGTAAGTCTCATTGTGCTCAATGGAGCTTGCTCCTGGGAAAGAGTGCATAGCCTTGCAGCCTGAGAGCCCAAGCCTATGCATGTCTACTCAGAAGTAAGTTCCATTGTGTTCAATGGGGCTTACTCCCGGGAAAGTGTCATAGCCTTGCAGCCTGAGTAGACAGGCAGAGGAAGGGCTCTGAGGCTGCAGTCCTCTCCACACTTTCCTGGGAGGAAGCCCCACTGACTCTACTGGGACTGACTTCTGAGGAGACAGGCACAGGATTGGGCCCTGAGGCTGCCATCCTATCCACAGTAAGCCCCATTCACTAAAGTGGTCTTCTGAGTAGACATGCACAGGATTGGGCTCTTAGGCTGCAAGGCCTGGGAGTAAGTTCCATTGAATAGAACAAGACTTACTTCAGAGTAGACATACCTAGGATTGGGCTCTTAATCCTGGCAGAGATATATATCTGCACCCGTTTTCACATGCTAAGGGCAGGTGAAAAGAGATTCTACGTGTGTACAACATGCTGTCCAGCCTTGCCAGAGATCCTCCGCATCCTTCCCCCACAAGCATGCCCTCCGCCAGCCAGTGTTTGCAGCTCCTCTCCAGCAATGCACAGCAGCTGCTCAGGGCAGCAGAGAACATACAATTGCATGCCAAGTGCCTTCCCAAAGACACAGAATATTCTGATACCTGAATTAGACCATATTTATCCCTTGTTTGCAAACGTAGCTGTTTCTATGTGCACCTAAGGACCCCTCTCGTGTAAGAATTCCTTTTTTATTCTTACTCCCACAGTTGCTTAGAGTAATTTTACTACATGGAACTCATGTAAGCCATTTTTGGGAATCCATTCACTGCTTCCTCTCCTCAAAGTAGTGCCATACTACATGCTACAAGTGCACCTGTACAGTATTTTTCTCCATGTGTAGAAAAAGTAGCTAGGGGGAAGGGGATGTGGAGATTGACAGCCCAATCCTATGCATGTCTACTCAGAAGTAAGTTCATCTTTAGGGGGAAAGCACATAAAAAATATTTTATTTCTCCAATAAAAAATGGTTTAAAAATAAATAAATAAATAAATAAATAAATAAATAAAAGATTAACAAGTTGTGAGTTCCTGCACCTTTTCTTTTACAAAAAAAGCACTGTGTATATTTATATTAGATATACTGTACTTTTCATTTTGGGGTTAGGATAAGAGCCGTACCATATACAACATGGGATTTGTTATAATTTGTTTGTTGCACGGTTATAGAGGGATGCAAAAAACCAGGATGCAAAAAAACAAACATATCCAGGGATGCCAATGACTGGGGACATTTGACCAGGTCACAATAGTCTAGGACAGTGTTTCTCAAACTGTGGGTTGGGACCCACTAGGTGGGTCGCAAGCCCATTTCAGGTGGGTCCCATTCATTTCAATATTTTATTTTTAATATATTAGACTTGATGCTACCATGGTATGTGATTGCATCTGAAGAAATGTTACAGACCTGTACTTTCCACAAGCTACTACGTATATTCTTTTAACAATGATAGTCAATGGGACTTACTCCTGGGTAAGTGTGGGTAGGATTGCAGCCTAGGATAGTTAAAAAGTTTCCTGTTTGATGACGTCACTTCCGGTAATGACAACATTTCCGGTGGGTCCTGACAGATTCTCATTCTAATACTAATAATAATACTAATAATAAAGTGGGTCCCGGTGCTAAATGTGTGAGAACCACTGGTCTAGGATGCAAACACCTAGTTACCTTTTAAAACATGCTGCCTGCATTCTTAACTGTTGGGGTTAACTAAAGTTCTTCAAGATTCTACTCACTTCATTCTGCTGTACAACACATATAGCAGAATGAGGTTACAAACTTAAAATGGATTGTACTATTTCAGCTTACAAGGGGGATGTTGAATGTTCACTTGCATGTCAAAACCAAACCAAACCTCCCTAAGTAGAAAACTAGTACTAAGAGATGGTTAACTCAAAACATGTTTCTTGAGGTGCTAGTTTTCTCCTTGCAGAGAGTAGTTGAAGACAAAGAAGTATTAACAAAAATGCCCTCCTGCCTGCACACTGAGGTGGGACAGTCAACCATACCATTTCAGGAGTCTTACCACTTCTCTCTGATGTATGGTCTCAATGGCCCCTCTTCAGTGGGTTTTGACTTCAGAGTAAATGTGCATAGGGTTATCTCAGAGTCAACTATGCCAGCAGAATGGGCCTACGCACAGTCGCAAACGTGCTATAAAGCCCACTGCAGCTGCGCAGAGGCCAGTGCCACTGGCGGTGAGGCCAGTGCTGGTAGGTATCCACCAACACTGGAGTATCACCCACTGACTAAGTGAACTGCCAGGTGGCGGGGAGGCAGGGGGAGGGCAGAATGGGAGCGAGGGGGAAAGTGGAACAGGGCTGAGAAGGGGTTTTTGGGTGGGGAGAGGGCATCCCAGGGGGTAGTTCAGGCCCAAGGAGGGGTAGGGATGACAGCAGAGACTGCCACCGCATCTTAACCCCACCCCCTGCTCCTGAAAGCCCTACATGGGTTACTCAATTTTGCACCAGCTATTGAAAAGGCCTGACATGGGGTCAGGGAACCGATTATAAGAATCGATGTTCCCTTACCCTGAGAAGATCTCCAGCTGCCTCCTTGGCCT
Organism: Tiliqua scincoides; assembly: GCF_035046505.1. Lineage (NCBI taxonomy): Eukaryota > Metazoa > Chordata > Lepidosauria > Squamata > Scincidae > Tiliqua > Tiliqua scincoides. The sequence goes on along the minus strand of NC_089821.1, from coordinate 259,307,085 downwards.
TATGAGATATAGTGGTAACCGTTTCTGTGTCCTTGTCCAATGGGGTATGTGTGTGTGAACTCGATAGGATTGGGCTGCCTGGCTGATTTTGGTTGGATTGGGGACACTTACTGAAAAGTAAGTTGTATAAGAGTTGGTGCTATTTACTTTGAGTACAACTACAGTATTTAGGAATAAGTTTCAGAATTTTAATTCAGGGGAAAAGTGGGGAAAGGAAGAACTGCTGCATAGCAATTAGCGCTTTATTTTTCTCAATTATCTCTCAAAGGCTGCAATCTACACTTTCCTGAGAGTAAGCCCCATTCAACAAAACAGGGCTTACTTCTGAGTAGACCTGGCTAGGATTGTGCCCATAATCTGTACAAGAACTATAAACTAAACCACGGCCCAGAGGAGGGGTTTCAATTCCAGGATTTGGGCTCCTGCATTGACTTCAAGAGGACTCAAAAAGTGCTTCGTGCTGGCTGGATTCGGCCTGGCAATTGGTCTGAAAAAATGATAAAGTTGAAAAGCGGTATATAAATATTATTATTAACAATAACAATAATAATAAAAAGCATATCCCGGCAGCATAATTCTAGGATGACCCACATGTGCAGTTGGGATGATCTTGCTTACCATTTTGCAGGCAACCCTGCAAATTAATTGGTGGGGGAGAAATTAATGGGTGAAGAACAGCAATAGCAGTAAAAAAATTAATGCAATTTTTTGCAAATTAATGCAAAAAAAAATATTATTAATGCAATTACTACTGTAAGTAAAATATGTGGAGACACCCCCCAAAAAACCCCACTCCTGTCTTGCTGGGTGAGGTCAAGAATAGGCAGACTTGCACTCCTGGGAAGGGGACTGCTGCCACTCCTGGCATCTTGTGCCAGGCACTGGGGGTTGCCCCCGAGCCTGCCCCACACTGCGATCTCTCTGCATGTGACGCCCACCTCTGGGTCCCTGGGAGCGAGTGGGACAGCAAACGACAGGGAGGTGCCCAAAAGCGAGCGGCCCCAAAAGGCATGTGCTCCAGGTGAGGCTCGAACTCACAACCTCGGCATCGCTCTGCTGTGTACTGTTGTATAAGTACCGCGCGCTAACCGATTGCGCCACTGGAGCCCTGACACCAACTCGTCCCGAACGCTTTATCAAGGGCTGAGAACGAGCGCGGGGGGGCGCCAACCGAGGCGCGGAGGGGACCGGGCGGGGAAGCGGACGGCGCTGCTTCTGCTCGGGAGGCCCCGCGACCTCCGCCTTCCCAGGCAGGCGGCGGCTGGGCCTGGCGACGACGCCCCACGGCTTCGCCCCGGCGCCGTTGCGGGAGGGCGGGAGCGCGGCGGCGCCTGCCCCTTCGCCGGCCCGCAGCCTCTGAGGCGCAGCTCCCGCGCTCTCGGGGCGGGCAGTGCTGGGGGACGCACGCCCGGCAGGCACCAGGGGAAGTCGCTGCGCTTACCTGGGAGTAGGCCCTATTGACCACAGTGGCATTTGCTTCTGAGTAGGCATGGATAGGCTTGGGCTCGCGGGAGCAGCCCTAGCCACGCTTTCCTGGGAGTAAGCCCCATACACTGTCATGGGACTTACTTCTGAGTAGACATGGCTCTCAGCCTGTGCTTGCCTGCTCAGAAGTAAGTCCCATGAGAGTCTATGGGGCTTACTCCCAGGAAACTAGAGAGAAGTGCAGCCTCCGATCCCAATCCTGTGCTTGCCTACTCAGAAGTAAGTCCCATGAGAGTCTGGGGCTTACTCCCAGGAAACTGCAGATAGGATTGCAGCCTTACAAAGGAACAAAACAGAAAGCATGATTGCTGGCAGAAATGGACATGCAGAAACAGAAGTGTTATATTTCTCCCTCCCCAAAGAAACGTTAATAGTGTTTGCTCAGTAAAAAATTTTCAGCTATGAAAATACTGTATCATCTTAACAAAAGGCCTTTCCTCCCCTCCCCCTTTTGTATCTTCAGAAGCTCTTCTTCTCTCTCAACTACATATGGACTGGAAAAAGAATACACAACTTTACTTTTACAGGTAAAAGGTTGGAGAAGTTTGGATGAGATGCGCAAATGTTGCCTGGCATCTTCCCTGTCTCCATATTACCGAACCTCACTCCAGGAATATGAATTAATCACCTGTGCAAAATTATGGAAAGATGTCAACTCTGCCGGGGTGGTCAGCCAAGAAGGCATTGTAAGAGGCTCCAAAATATGTGGACCTGAGAAGGTGCTGAGAATGAAGGGCTTAAGTCCTAACAGTCTCCATGGACAACTGCTTGTGTTGCACTTCTAAAGGGTGTTGTGGTGCTGGCCTGCAAAAGCAGAAGTGAAAATAGTGGTGGTCTAGCTTACTAATGTGGCCCCCCAGGAACTGCCCCATATTCGACATTTAAATCTATTGATCCAGAATTGTCCTCTGTCTTCTAACACCCTCAGTTTTAACTGTTTCTCCATAGGCATTAAAATGTTTTGTAGCAGGTTGTTTAAGCTTCTTATCCAAGGTTGTCACAATTAAAATATTTGCAACAAGCTGTTTGAGCTTCTGTGGGATGATTCACAACAACTTGTTGCAAAAACATTTTAGTCCCGATAACCACTACAGGGTACTGTGAACAATTTGTTCCAAAGCATTTCAATTTTATTTATTTATTTAAATTTAAGTTACTTGATGTATTAGTATAAATAAACCTTAATTCTGATGACCACAATTCCGAAGAAGTGAGGTATTTCCCTTTCATTACCCTGCTAGTGCACCAGGACAAAAGAGCTAGTGGCCCTTGAGAAATGTAGTTTCCCAAGGACTAATTACATTTCCCAAAGGTGGTGGAACCTTTAAACGTGTTATGCTGTGCCAAAGATTTCCCTTTTCCTTTGATTGAAAGGCTGTTACTGCCCCAGCCAGGTGCATTTTGTTTAATGGAAAACAGGAATTGGGGTTGGAAATTGGGAAGTGATTGAAATTTGTAAAATTATGCATGGTATCCAGAGGAGTGACATTTTTCCTCTGTTATAATACTAGAACCAGGGCTCATCCAATTAATCTGATTGGTTGGAGATTTAAGATTGCCCAAAAGGAAGTACTTCTCACACCTTGTATAATTAGTCTGTGGAATTTATTGTCACAAAAGGTGTGAAGGCTCAGAAGGGGGATTAAACAAATCGATGAAGGAGAGAGGTCTATCATAGCAAGCTTCCATATACAGTATTGAATTAGACCCCATTAGTCCATCTAGGGTGTCTTGTCAATGTAGATCAGGGGTGTCTGAAGTTTTTGGCAGGAGGTCCATGTCATCTCTCTGACACTATGTTGGGGGCCAGGGAAAAAAAAGAATTAATTAATATTTAAAATTTGAATAAATTTGCATAAATGAATATATTAAAGATGAACTTATATGAATGAATGAAGGTCTTGCAATAGCCCAAGACCTCTAAAAGGCCTTGCACAAAGCAAGACTGGCCTTTCCTTTGCTGCCCCTACTGCATCACAGAGGCCTTGCACCACAGCAAGCAGTGGAGGGAACCCTCATCCCACAGCTCACGCAAGAGGTCAAACAGTCGCCCTCACGCTGAGAGCAGTTGCGTCGGGCTCCAACAAATCTCCGGAGGGCCAGAGGCCCATTGGAGACTGGGGGCTTCCTGAGGGCTGCACTGAGAGTTGTCGAGGGCCTCAAGTGGCCCCAGGGCTGGGGTTTGGGCACCCCGATGTAGATTGATAACAAACATCCAAGGACTTTTTCTCCACTAATCTGGGGGTGCCAGGGACTGAATCTGGGGCTTTCTACATGCTAAGCACACACATTACTACTGAGCCACAGGTACAAGTACAGGTACTGGTACAGTTACAAGTCATGATGACTGTGTGCTATTTAACATTATATGTCTCTGAGTACTAATTGCAGGGGAGCAATAGTAGGAGGGAAGTATGACTTTCCTTCTGTGTGTGGGCTTCTCAGAGCCACTGTGTGAATCAGGATGCCTGAATTGTCCTTTGTCTTGAATGGTCCCAGCAGGACTTTTCTTATATACTGGCCAGAAGAACTGGAAAATAGCACTGCCACTGTGTTCTTGTCGGTCTCTTCAGGCAAGTTCACAAGAGGCCACTTTGGACATTTTCTTTTCCTGACTGGCCTCTGGATTAACAGATATGTATAAATATACTAGTCCCTCCTTGCTTGCCTGGTAAACATTGCTACTCCAGTATGGTAATGCAGTTCATTTGAATGGCTCCCTATACCATATGTGCAACATATTTAGGGGGTAGTTCAGATGAAACATGCCACACATGATTAACAGCGTGGGAGGGAGGACTGGGCCATCTACACGGAGCATGAGGGCCAGTTCAGCAAATAAAGAACCATCTGAACTGGCCCAAGGTTACAGTGTATTCTGACTACAGCAGGGTCTTTGCTGACTGACTAGACTCCATTGGTCCTGCAAACAAAATGGTGGCCAAAGGAGCAAGGGGCAGGGCCCAACTATGGTGGCATTTTATTGTTTAGGGGACAGCTGCTGCTCCCAACCTTACCCGATCTTCTCAGCCACCCAAGCCACTTTGGTAAGAAGCCCATCCAGACACCAGTGTTCAGGTCCCTAGTGATCAGGGTAGAGCTGGAGAAGGGAAAAATCAGTCCCAGCTAGCCTAGCTCTCCTGCAACCCACAAATCTCGGGTTGGTGCAGCAACAGCAGAGAGCATGAGGAGAGGTGAGTTCCAGTCACTCCAGCTCTACTGCAGTCACCTACTCCACTGCTTTGTTCAGAAGCCTGTTGGTTTGCTCCTCCTTGCCCAATCTAAAATAGAGGTGACAAAGAGATAGCTCTGTATATCTGGTTTTATAGGCTATCAATAATCTGAATCTGGCTACTGCCAAGGCCAACAATGATACACTATCAGTATGCTTTGGGCTGCAGTACTGGCACTTTCTCTGCAAAGATAATATACGTGTTCCAGAGGGCTTGCGGGGCTTGTCTGAAGGAAGCAAGAACAAGAGTCTTTTGAACACTGTCAGATTTTGAAGACTTACAAATATATGGTGATATATGTTTGTAATGCATAGGATTGGTGATCGTGATCTCATCTAATATGCAGAGGACCAAGGGAATGAGACCAAAAAAGGTGACCCCCTAAACCTACAGAAACTAGTGTAAATGATGCACCTGGTGGGTGCACTTCATACTGCACTTGTGCGTATGTCTGTGAGGAAGTGGCTTCTGATGGGCTTTTTCGTATACAAGTTGATCATTGGCTAAGCTACTGAGATATCCTCTCTTGAACAAAGTAACCTTTGGAAGACCAAACACATCAGAATTCATTGGCATCCTACCAAGGAGAATGTACCGTTATTGACCAATCACTCTGACTCTAAAGGAAGGGCGTTAACTTGCAACCACATATCAGTCTGATTTGTGTGGTGCAGACCCCAGAAGGCTTGCACAATATACAGAGCTGAGCAAATTCATTTCTGTCCTCTGGAACACTTTGCTTAACAAATCTTAGAGGAGATGCTTGTTGTGAATGTAAAGAAATGGGTAGAAGAAAACAGAGCTGCTTTTCTGCCTCCAGTGTGCAATAAGCTTATGTAAGTAATGCTTCCATGGCAAGGAAGGGGTTGTAGAGTGTGTACTTTGCATGTTGAAGGTCCCACATTCAGTCCTTCAGGCCTCTGAAGTTCTGTAGTTGCTACCAGTGCAGTAGATAATGCTAAACTAGATGGACCAATGATCTGATTTGGTGTAAGACATCTTCATATGTCCATACTTAGCCCAATGTTCTGTGTAAAATTAAGATGTTATGAAAATGAAAGTAAATAAAATATATGCCTCCCAAAGGTCATTGAAGCCTGGCCATGGTCATCTTTTACAAGTCTGAAACAGGTCTAAATGCTATTTGCTCAGCTGGCTCAGCTGGTTAAGTATATGGCAGATTTTGATCCCTATTCAGAAACCCTTTGCTTTCAATATGATGTTTTTCCACAGTACAGAGGAGTAACAAGTCTTCAGGGACTTGTGCTACAAATCTCAAGTGAAGATGACTCTCATGAATGAGATGGTTTCAGTTCACCAATTGTCAAGGCTTCTCACGCCTCAAAACAATCTCCAGATTTACAAGGAGCAGGCAATAAAACTGGAAAACATACTTGACTTTTCCAGGTACCAAGAGGTGGGAATGAAATATTATAATTGAGGAAGGATGTCAGCAGTTTGGATAGTCTGGGGCAGATGCAGCCTATGGGTGTGATGCTCTGAATTCAAAAATTAAATAAAAGATTTCTCTGATACTTCAGGTTTTTGTTTCCCGCCTGGGTTCCTGGCAGTTATTAAAATGGGAAGTAGATAATCTCTTGATCCCAGTTGCGGATCGGGCCCCTGTGCCGCCCCAGGGTACAGGATTACCACGTGCCACCCCCGCCCCACCCCCAGAGAGGAGACTTACCTCTGTTATGGAGCCTCACATGATGTCTATGGATGCCCTGAAAGCCTTGTAAGGCCTCCGGAGGACCATTAAACTACTTCCATTTTCTGAAAACTGGAAGTATTGTTTAATGGCCCTCTAGAGGCCTCAGAAGTCTTTCAGAGCACGCATGGATGCATCGTGGAGCCTCCCCAGCCCTCAGAAGAGGCTCTCAGAAAAGGGACGGCCAAGGTGGCATGTGGGTGCTGCCCCCACAGGTCCCACAGGCATGGTGCCCTAGGGCTTTTGTCCCCCCAGCCCTCCCCTGAACTGCCACTGCTTGATCCACAGATGTCAGAGAAATAGATGCTTTTCATATAAGTCTGACCAGCAATAGAGGGACAGCTGGAGAGGAGAATTCTGCTCAGGGTGAGCGAACTATGGTTCACTCGGATACTGATCACCCACATTAGAATTCAACAGATACTCAACATTATTATATGAACAAGCTAAGATGCTTCTGCAATCAGGTCAAATAGACAAGGCAGTTGACTCAAGAACATACTTTATTTTCAAAGCAAATGAAAAGTTTGCTTTGGGGATTCTTGCAAGATTTAATGGAAGATTTAATTTACAGTACTGCTGTTGACAACTACAGGTGATACAAGTGCACATAAATCCTAAGCATCTCTAGAAACAATTGATCAAGTCCAAACAAAGCCTGTCATGTAGGAAAACTTGGAAACACGTCATTTAAAAATATTACTTAAGCAGTCAAAACACACAGATACTGTATGCAATTGGAAACAGCAGCTGAGTAAGATGACAAACACCAGTGGTAGGCGAAGAGGGTGACTAGGGGGGCTATGGGCTCCAGGTGCCAGGGTGCAGAAGGATGCCCATGGGGCGACACACTCCCCTTCCATGGCACTCCCAGTGTTTCTCAGGCTTGTTGCAGGGTGGGGGATGCCCACAGGCCAAGTTCATCAAATGGCAAGTGCCATGAATTGGGCCCAGCTGCCTTCCCTCAGCTCTGAAATGAGCTGTTCCAGAAGCGGGGAGGGAGTGGCAGGCACAGGCGTGGGTGATGCGGTCATGCCGGGGGGGGGTGACATTTCCATGCAACCACGTCGCCTGGCCCCAAGTGCCATTAGGCCCTGGGATGCTGCTGGCAAACTGGAAGCAGCAATATTTTGAAGCATTAATAATACTTTTTGGAAGTATTCATAATATTAATAACAATGTTTTGAAGTATTAATAATAAAAGTATTATTAATAAATAAAATAATATTAATAATAATATTATTAATAATAATAATAATTAATTAATTAATTAATAATATTAATTAATAATATTAATAATAAAAGTATTATTAATTGCTTCAGACTGCACGCATCAAGATCACACACAGATCAAGATCACACGCAGATCACACGCAGATCAAGATCACACGCAGCTATCAGGGTGCTGCCTGAGACACCGACCACTCGCTGGTGTGCAGCAGAGTAAAACTGCAAACAAAGCGACTGTATCACATGAAAAGGGAAGGAAGACCTCGCATTGATACGAGCAAGACCTGGGATCAGAGAAAAGTGGAGGAATTTGCACGAGCACTTGAGGAATCTCTTCCAGGCCCGGTCGATGCAAACGCATCCAACAGATGGGAACATTTCAAGAATACCATTTACAACAACGCCTTGTCCATATTCGGCAGGAAGACCAACAAGGCAGACTGGTTTGAAGCCCACTCTGAGGAGTTGACACCAGTCATTGAGGAAAAGAGGAGAGCTCAAGCAGCATACAAGGCCTGTCCCAGTGAGCGCAACCTGCAGGTCCTCCGAGGTGCTCGCAGCAAAGTCCAGCAGACTGCCAGGAGATGTGCTAACGACTACTGGCTCCAGCTCTGTTCCGAGATACAGATAGCAGCTGACACGGGCAACATCAAGGGGATGTATGATGGTATCAAGCAGGCCCTAGGTCCAACACAGAAGAAAATTGCCCCTCTGAAGTCTGCAACAGGCGAGGTCATCCAGGATCGGGCGCAGCAGATGGAACGCTGGGTGCAGCACTACTCTGAGCTATATTCCAGAGAAAATGTAGTCACCGAAGAAGCGCTGAACAACATTGAGTGCCTGCCTGTGCTGGAGGAGCTTGACAGTGAACCAACCCTAGAAGAACTTCACGTGGCCCTGGACTCCCTTGCCTTTGGCAAGGCACCTGGAAAAGACAGCATCCCTGCTGAAGTCCTAAAGTGCTGCAAAGAGATCATCATCACTGAGCTGCATGAAATCCTTTGTCTCTGCTGGAGAAAAGGTGGAGTACCTCAAGACATGAGGGATGCAAACATCATCACGCTGTACAAGAACAAAGGCGACAGGGGTGACTGCAACAACTACCGTGGCATCTCTCTCCTTAGCGTTGTAGGAAAGTTGTTTGCCCGAGTTGCACTAAAGAGGCTCCAGGTACTTGCAGAGAGCGTTTATCCAGAATCACAGTGTGGATTCCGAGCCAACAGGTCCACCACTGATATGGTATTCTCCCTTAGACAACTGCAGGAGAAATGCAGGGAATAACGACAGCCACTCTTTATAGCCTTCATAGATCTCACGAAGGCTTTCGACCTGGTCAGCAGGGATGGCCTCTTCAAGATTCTCCCCAAGATTGGATGTCCACCCAGGCTCCTCAGCATCATCAGATCCTTCCACAAGGACATGAAGGGCACTGTTGTCTTTGATGGCTCCACATCACACCCCTTTGACATCCGAAGCGGCGTGAAGCAGGGCTGTGTTCTTGCACCAACCTTGTTTGGAATCTTCTTCACTGTCCTGCTGAAGCAGGCGTTTGGAACTACAACAGAAGGCATCTATCTCCGGACCAGATCAGATGGAAAGCTCTTCAACCTCTCCAGACTGAGAGCAAAGTCCAAAGTCCAGCTGAAATGTCTGCGTGACTTCCTCTTTGCTGACGATGCAGCTATCATTACCCACTCTGCCAAAGATCTCCAGCAGCTCATGGATCGTTTTAGCAAGGCCTGCCAAGATTTTGGACTGACAATCAGCCTGAAGAAAACACAGGTCATGGTTCAGGATGTGGACTTACCTCCCTGCATTACAATCTCTGCACATGAACTGGAGGTTGTCCATGACTTTGTGTACCTTGGCTCAACGATCTCCGACACTCTTTCTCTCGATACCGAGCTAAACAAACGCATCGGTAAAGCAGCTACCACGTTTTCCAGACTCACAAAGAGAGTCTGGTCCAACAAGAAGCTGATGGAACATATCAAGATCCAGGTCTACAGAGCTTGCGTCCTGAGTACACTTCTGTACTGCAGCGAGTCATGGACTCTTCACTCACAACAGGAGAGGAAACTGAATGCTTTCCACATGCGCTGCCTCCGACGTATTCTCGGCATCACCTGGCAGGACAAAGTTTCAAACAACACAGTCCTGGAACGTGCTGGAATCCCTAGCATGTATGCACTACTGAAACAGAGACGCCTGCGTTGGCTCGGTCATGTCGTGAGAATGGATGATGGCCGGATCCCAAAGGATCTCCTCTATGGAGAACTCGTGCAAGGAAAGCGCCCTACAGGTAGACCACAGCTGCGATACAAGGACATCTGCAAGAGGGATCTGAAGGCCTTAGGAGTGGACCTCAACAAGTGGGAAACCCTGGCCTCTGAGCGGCCCGCTTGGAGGCAGGCTGTGCAACATGGCCTTTCCCAGTTTGAAGAGACACTTGGCCAACAGTCTGAGGCTAAGAGGCAAAGAAGGAAGGCCCATAGCCAGGGAGACAGGCCAGGGACAGACTGCACTTGCTCCTAGTGTGGAAGGGATTGTCACTCCCGAATTGGCCTTTTCAGCCACACTAGACGCTGTTCCAGAACCACCTTTCAGAGCGCGATACCATAGTCTTTCGAGACTGAAGGTTGCCAACTACATAACTATTAATTGCTTCAAAATATTGCTGTTTTCTGTTTGCCTTGCTACTATGCTGTTTCTGAGTCTCTGTTTATGTGTGTAAGAGAGACTATTTACTGCCCAAGGCAAAACTCAGAGTCTAATAAATTGTTTGTCAAAGGTCAGGCAGAAGGAACTGCTTCCAGAACAGCAACTATCAGGAAAACAGATGCTGTACCACTTGTGTCTCATGGCTCTAGTCCTGACTTCCTTTAAGTATGTTTGCAGAATTTTTAAATGAATAGGCTTCAGCCTTTAAGGCAGAACTGGCTGATACAGATCTGAAATCCTTAGCCTTATCTTCTCTGGGTAAACTGCACCATTGAAGAAATAGGTTTCAAATGAAAAGCTATTTCTTTTGTCACCGAGTACTAAATCATATGGAACAGAAGAATGCGGTGTACATGACCGCCTCAGACCACCAGTTTTGGGTGGACTAGATCATTGTCCTCGATTCTTCACCACAAGTTGGGTTCAGAGGTGATGGCAAAGGCCAATATTCCTTAGGGAAAAACATGCTGCCTGCATCTACCCTGAATGCAGTGAAACAGCAAATTGGTATTTTCCTGTTTGTAAAATGGAAATACAGCAAAACGAATTTAAAAGTGAAAATTACACTAGTTGGATTCCAGTTAGGATGTGGAATCTACATTTAGGAATGTGGTTATGGATAGCAGTCTCTCACTGCCACTGTGTAGTGACAAGATTAAAAGAACATGTGAACTAAATCTAACAACAACAACAAGTTTGATGCCAGTGGAAAGCTATAGGGCAGGATGGTGTTGCTTTATTGTGTGCTAAGCACAGGACTGGTGTCAGAAGCACTCTGGGCAAATGCTAAAGGCCCACTATCTCTTAGCTCAGCTGATGGGCTGATGCTTTTATTCCTTCCCTTTTGCATGGCTGGAGCACCTGCATGACCAGGCATTGAAGAAACTTAAATAGTGCTTGCACTTGTCTGTTTTCATCACTGCCACCCTCTCTCCTCTTTTTCGTCCTCCTCCTTTCTTGTATTTAATTATTTTGTCAATGAGTAAATTGCTGCTTGCCGCTTTGTTCAAAGAATGCACAGAGAATATAAATTTTTCTAAATGAACATCTGGCACACCTGGATACTTTTTCCTTTCCACAGGCACCGCCATCAGCTCAATGTAATGTTTGTTGGTGGACCAAACCAAAGGAAGGACTATCACATTGAAGAAGGAGAAGAGGTAACTTGAGGAAATCTCAGTCTAGTGACCTGAATTTATCTTAAAGTGTTATCTCCTTGAGCCCAACTTCTAAAAGGATTACAGCCTGCTGAGTGTTGCTGATGGTGTCCTTCCATAGTCCATGATTAGTGAATTATGGCATTTATTGAAACAGCACCATCAATGTGTGTGGCACTCTTCAGAAAAATCTTCAGCTGACCCCTTCTTCAAGGACCTTGGATTCTAAATTTAATTGTGACTTGTGTTGAAACTGATCAAATAAGGGCCCAAACCTAAGCCAGGGTAGCACTGGCAGCCAGCACGCTGCCCTCACAACTGCTGTCCACTTTGCTGACCTTTCGAAATGCACAAAGAGACAATCAGTCTCTCTCCAAGCACTTAGGCTTCACTAGGAGGCAGCAATCCCTCTCTTCACCAGGAGCCCCAGTGAGGGAGAATGAATGGGTGATAATCACTGCCATTTTGTCTTCTTTCATGTGCTCAGGGGGAAGGGAGGAGTGAAGCCTGGAGAGAGAATGATTGATGGATTGTCAACTGGCTGCCCTCTCTCGCTTTAACCAGGCTATTGTTAAATGACTGTTTTCCTTTAATTTAAAAGGTACTTCTTATCAGCTTTGAGAAAGAAAAATCTGAATCTCAAACATTGTTGATAATTCTCCATTTACCACTACCTGCACAGTTTGTGATGTATAAATTGACTTTATCCATTGAATAAAGTTCTCTCCAAAGTTCATCTTCTCTAAGACAGCAATCAAGAAAGTCCAACTCAAATTGTCAAACGCCTTCTCAAAGTCCAAAAAAATCAATGCTAATTGTTTCTCTATCCTTTTATCATAATATTCCAGCAAATCCAATACTATTCTAATATTATCACTCATGTGTCTTTTCGGTAAAAAACCACATTGATCTTCATGTATAAGATTTTGTAATATCTTCTTCATTCTGTTTGCTAAAATTGCTGTAAATATTTTACAATCATTATTCAACAAGGAAATAGGTCTGTAATTTTTTATATCCATCCAATCCTGTCCTTCTTTAGGAATCAAAGTTATATTTGCTGCCTTCCATGATTCTGGCATTTTCCCAGTCTGCAAAATATCATTCATCGTGTTAAGCAATGGTAAACTTACTTCTTCTTCTAAACATTTATAGAATCTACCTGTTAAACCATCTGGACCCGGAGCTTTATCTATATTAATCTTCTTTATTGCCTCTACTACTTCACACAGAGTTATTCTATTATTTAAAATTTCCCTTTGTTCTTCAGACACTTTTGGTAAATTTTGTTTATCCAAGTAGTTCTTTACTTCTACTTGATCTATTTGTTGACTTTTGTATAAATTAGCATAATAATTTGTAATTATTTTTTTTATATCCTCCTGATCAGTATACATTTTCCGCCTCCTGCAATTTTAAAATTACTCTCTTATTTCTCTGCTTCCTCAATTTGTAGGCCAACCATTTCCCTGGTTTATTGGCATGCTCAAAATATCTTTGCTTCACAAACTTTAATTTAATTTCCATTTGATTCACCATCATCAAAGATAATTGATGCTGTAAATCTTTTATTTGTTGTACTATTTTTTTTATCTCCTGGGACTTCTATTAACTCATATTCCTTCTTTTTAATTTCCTCCTCAATTTTCTGAAACTTAATTTGTCTCTCTTTTTTCCATTCTATACTTTTCTGAATAAAGTATCCTCTCATAAAGGCTTTACTAGCGTCCCAAACTATTCTCATTTCTGTTCCCTTATTTAAATTCAAATTAAAAAATTCCCTTAATTTCTGCTTAGCACCCTTTATTATAACCTCTTTTTGTAACAACAATTCATTCAATCTCCATCTATATGTTGATTCAAAAGGGAACACGACAAGGATGTCCATTGTCGCCACTTTTATTTATACTTGCCTTAGAAGTGTTATGTAGAGATATTAGACAAGATGAAAGACTACATGGTGCAAAGATTAAAAATGAATGTTTTAAATTAAGAGCATTTGCAGATGATATGGTTTTGATCTTAGAAAAACCTTTAAAAGACATAGAGTTGTTGATGGTTAAGTTGATGGTTAAGTTGAAGAAGTTTGAATCATTAGCAGGATTTAAGATAAATAAACAGAAAACTAAAATTTTATCTAAAAATATGAACGAACAAGACCAATCGAAGTTGATGAATAAGACTGGGTTCAAAGTGGAGAAGAAGATTAAGTATTTAGGTATTATTTTGACAAACACAAATTGTATGTTATTTCAAAATAATTATGTTAAAGTTTGGGGTGAAATCAAAAAAGATTTTGCAAGATGGGAAAGGTTGAAATTATCTTTTTTGGGAAGAATATATGTAATTAAAATGAATGTACTACCAAAAATGCTTTTTCTTTTCCAGAATATACCAATATTACTTTCTGATAAACCTTTTAAAGAGTGGCAGAAAGATGTGACAGGTTTTATATGGCAAGGGAAAAAACCAAGAGTGAAATTTAAGATTTTGCAAGATGCAAAAGAAAGAGGAGGTTTAGGACTGCCTGATCTGAAGACTTATTATGCATCATGTTGTTTTCTGTGGCTTAAAGAATGGATATTGTTGCAAAACAAAAAATTGTTGAAGTTAGAAGGATATGATTTAAGATTTGGTTGGCATGGATATCTTTGGTATGATAAGTTGAAAGTGAATATGGAATTCAAGAATCATTATGTTAGACATGCACTGTGGAAGATATGGAATCGTTATAAGAAAAGGTTTTACAACAAAATTCCACTCTTAGCTTCACCACAAGAAGCACATTTTGGTTTGGGAACTGTACCAGGAGATAAATGGTAATTGTATAAGAACTTATTGAAATGTAATCAAGGTCAATGTATTTTGAAGTCTAGAGAGGAATTGATTGTAGAGGGTTTTGACTGCCAATGGTTTATGTATTTACAATTATTAGAAAGATTTAAAATTGATAAAAAATTATATGGTTTTGAAGAGGGAGAGACAATATTGGAGAAACAATTAAGATCAGATGAGCAGGTAATATCTAAAATATATAAATTGCTTTTGAAGTTTGAAACAGAAGATGAACAGGTTAAGGAATGCATGATCCAGTGGGCAAAAAATGTGGGCTATGAACTTTCAATGGACAGATGGGAGAAATTATGGATAAAACAGACAAAATTTACTTTGAATGTTAACATTAAGGAAAATATATATAAGATGATTTATCGTTGGTATGTGACACCAAGTAAATTAGCCAAAATGTATGAAACTATGTCCAATAGTTGTTGGAAAGGTAAGAAACAAGAGGGAACATTTTACCACATGTGGTGGACGTGTTCAAAAGTTAAAAAGTATTGGTCACAAATTCACGCACAGATACAGTTGATCTTAAAAACAAATATACAATTGAAGCCAGAAGTATTTTTATTAGGTATGACAGATGAGTATGTGGAAAGAAAAAATGAAGTTTTTTTTTGTATATGATAAGCGCTGCCAGAATACTTTATGCTCAAAATTGGAAGACTATGAATATACCTTCGGTGGAGGAATGGTGGATAAGACTTATGGATTATGCGGAGATGGATAAATTAACAATTTTGCTTAGGGAGAATTCAACAGAAAACTTTTTTAAGAATTGGAGTCCAGTTATTGATTTTTTGAATCAGAGAGAGGATGGGGATTTGAGGTATTTTGGATTTGAAGATTGATTTTGAAGTATTAGTGGTATAGATTAATATTTGTTAATGTTTGGACTGTATGTATTTGGATTATAAGTATGGGAATGTTTTGGCTTCGCTCGTGCTGCTTTATTAGAATTTTGTTTATGTATGTATTTGTTTTTCTATTTTATGTTTATTATAGTTAAATAAATTTATTTATTTAACTATAATAAACATAAAATATATATTATATTATAGTATAATATAATATATATTTTATGTTTATTATAGTTAAATAAATAAATAAACAGGAAAAAAAGAGAGAAAGAAAAATCTGTGGATTCCCTCCCTCCATGAAAAATCCATGGATAATTAGGTTATACATGTAATCACTTGCATGACTGTCTCTCTACACAGTAAAAAGCAGGGTTTTTTTAAAATCTTCTCCAGGGATCAGAACATTCCTTCTGATTTGCAGTGGCCATTCAGTGTTGAGTCAAATCTGTGTATAAAAAATTAGTGTATAACAAGGTTGCACCTATATTTTCAGAGGCAACTTGTTAATTACCCAGGATGGTTGGTAGATGTTCCTTTAATGAAAGTTAACTGGAAAGCCATCAAGTTACATATAGGTGTAACTATAGATAGATAACAGGTAAGACAGGGGTCAGCAACCTATGACCCATGGGCTGGGTCTGGCCCTCCACCCAGAGTTATCAGGCCCTCACAGAACTTGGCGTGGAAGGAAAGACCTCTCATCCAGTTTACTGCATGCCAGACAGTGCATGGCACGCGACAAATTGGGCGGAAGGCTTCACCTCCCAAGCGGAGCTCTGCATAGCCACTTCCAGGAACTCTGCAACCCGGATGTTTGGTGATGATGTGATAATGTAAGGTGTGCCTCGACCCACACTTTTGCCCAAAAAGTTGAGACTCCTAAGGAAGAGAAAGAGGAGTGATGGAAGATTTGTTTGAGAAAGAACAAAAGGAGCAGTTTTTGTGAACAGAGTCAAAAAGAGAAGGAGGTAGAGCTGAGAGTTATCTGAAGGCTGGAAATCCCTTGGGGTAGAGAGGGCTTCTCTCTGGAGATCAGATGTGGGATCTCATGTGATCAGGTAGTTCACTTCTTGTTTGCTACAGCTCTACATGTATACTTGTAAATGAAGCAAATATTACAAATATGTCATAAGCCTCTCCTCTAAAGGAACTCCTCACCTTGAAGAAATGTGACACATGCAACATACCTATGCACTTTGAGATTTAGGGCGCAGTCCTAAACAACTTTCCAGCTCTGACCCAGCTGCAATGCAGACCCAAGGTAAGGTAACAAACATGCCCTTACCTTGAGGAGGCTTCCTTGACTGCCTCCCCACTGCAGGACGCAGTGCATGTCACATTGGCATAGCTATGTCAGTGCTGGAGAGTTGGTTAGGATTGCAGCCTTGGAAGTAGATATACAAAGACATTGTATTACAATTTTTTTGTATTGGCAACCTTCAGTCTCGAAAGACTATGGTATCGCGCTCTGAAAGGTGGTTCTGGAACAGCGTCCAGTGTGGCTGAAAAGGCCAATCCGGGAGCGACAATCCCTTCCACACCGGGAGCAAGTGCAGTCTGTCCCTGGTCTGTCTCCCTGGCCATGGGCCTTCCTTCTTTGCCTCTTAGCCTCAGACTGTTGGCAAAGTGTCTCTTCAAACTGGGAAAGGCCATGCTGCACAGCCTGCCTCCAAGCGGGCCGCTCAGAGGCCAGGGTTTCCCACCTGTTGAGGTCCATCCCTAAGGCCTTCAGATCCCTCTTGCAGATGTCCTTGTATCGCAGCTGTGGTCTACCTGTAGGGCGCTTTCCTTGCACGAGTTCTCTATACTTCAGTATTTTATTCTTATTTTTGTTAATTGCAATTTAAATATTCACTTACCAATCATGCTCTACTTCCATCATTGCAAGGAAATGTATTAGGATTACAAAACAAAAACACCCAAATCACACATTTTTAATTGTAGCACTAGAAGTAACAAGGAAACCTGTGAACTTTGCTTGTGGAAACAGCTGCCTAGGATGAAACATGAGATGTAGCTGGCTGGTCTGTGAGGCTTGGAAAGTTAAGTGCTGGCTTTGCTCAAAAAGAAAGGGTGAACAAATTATTATTATTATTATTATTATTAAAAAGAAGGGGTGAACAAATTTCACATGCAAATGAAGTTCAATATGACTTCTTGATTTCATGATTTATGATTACGACAGTTAAATCGCCAAATACAATCTATTTTGTTGTAGTGTTTTTTATTCATAGTTATAGCTGCATGGTCTTTAAATAGTTGAGACCCAGCAAAACATTTGCAATCTACAATTTATCTAGCTATTTTTAAACACCCATAGAATACAAGCATCTTAGATTTCGAACGGCTTACCCTGCAGTTTTCCTTTTGTCCAGTAGATGTCAATACATTACCTTATTCACCTTAACACATTCATTTGGAACAGTGATCGAAAGTTAAAGAGAGAACTAATAGCTATAGAAAGAATGAATCCCTTGATTGAATTAATTTTATCATGAACAGGTTAATCCTCATTAAATCTTCATAGATAGCAGAGTTTATTCAAAAATTGGGGTCAAACTACATTCAGTTTTGCCAGCAAAGCTATTCCAAGCTAGGCTTGAATAAGAATTTATGAGGCTGCAGTCCTATCCACACTTAACTGGAAGTAAGCCACATTTACTATAATAGAACTTAATTCTGAGTAGACAGGCATAAGATGAGATGGGGCCCTGAAGCTCATAAAACTGTTTATGAAACAAAAAGATAAACTTTTAAATACTCCAAATTCTTCTCTCAGATCAAAATCCAAGCCAGAGTAAAGTTCCTGGCTCCCCTCCCACCTACTATTCCCCTTCCTTTTACTCACCTGTCATGCAGTGAACAACAGCAAAAGCTAAAGCTTCTTAGTTGACCTTGGGCCAATCACTATCTGTCAGCCTATCCTACCTCATAGGGTTGTTGTGAGGATGAAAGGAAAGGGTTGAATCAGGAATTGAGCTCCTTGAAGGAAGGGTTGTAAAAAAATGTGAAAAAATAAATGGTGTACAGGGAGAGGAGGGAGATCTGTCCCTTTCAGTTTGTCTTTTCCCACTCTTGGAAATAACCCCAGCCCAGTGGCTATTGTGTGCTGGGGCACAAAGGCCAGGGTGCTATGGGAAATGTAGTTCTCCCAAGGGCTTCTACAACCAGGATTGATAGTTGGCATGGTAGGGTAGCACTTATGTCTTCCTTTGGAAATCATTTTTCTTCTCAGAATCTCTCCCTCTGAGCTGCTAGCCCCACATGGAGAAAGATACGTACTCATATCTTTTTTCCTGATGGGGCAAAACTGAGCTGTAAATCTGGACTTCACTAGTTTGAATCACGCCTCTGCCATGAACTCCTGGAGTAGACTTAGGCAAAGCCACTCAGCCCCAGATGCAAAATGGGCCTAGTTTGCCCACTGACCTGTCTGCTCTCCCCCAACCCAGAATGCACCAGAATGCCAAACCCCTGCGCCAGTGATGTGCAGTGATACACACATCAGTGCGCTGGCCTTGCCTCCTCCCAAGTTGGTGCAAATGTGCTTTATGGCATGTTTGTGATGGCCGGAGCCAGCACAAGGGATTTGTGCCGGCTCATGGGGGGTTAGGATTGTGCTGCCCGGCTTTTAATTTGAGGTCTATTAAATTGAGGGTTCACTGTATCAAACTGGGCAGATGTTCCTTTTGTGTACTGATCATAGCAGCCTTGATCATCCTTTTTTGGGGGGCAGAGGGGAAATGAAAGGCCTCAAAATCCCCAACAGACAGATACAATACCATGCTACCGACACATGGGAAATTACAAGCCAATTTAAAAAATACCCACTTATTGGACTTTCTTCAAAGTTACAAAAGGACACACTCTCAAAATACAGGAATTTTTGAGAAAAGTGTTCAGGATATAAACCTCAAGGGACCAGCTGCAGAGCTGGCAAACTTTGGTTGCATGCTGTGAACATGCTCAGGAAACCAGGTAAGATTTTAGAACACGAACACAGGCACAAATGCGGCATTAGACTTCATTTGGTTACACCAGGGGTCTCCAAACTTTTTGGCCAGAGAGCCACATCAAATATCTGGCATGGTGTTGAGGGCCAGAAAAAAAATTTAAATATAAAATTTATTTAAATAAATTAGAGATGGAACTTAGATGAGTGAATAAATGAATGAATGGGATCATTTGTTCAACCTCTCTGGCCCTTGAACACCCTCCAGACACAACCAAAGCATAGTTCCAGTCATGTTTGGCCAAGTGGGCCAGAGGTTTTCAGGGGACAAGAGGCTGGCCGCGGGCCAGATAGAGGCTCGCAGCGGGCCGCATCTGGCCCCCAGGCCGGGGTTTGGAGACCCCTGGATTATACAATCAGCAGTGTTACAGCTTGAAATGCATCCACCTAAGAATGAAAGACAGTGCATGTAATATGTATAATAGATGTTGGAACCTGCAACAAAGGTTATTGTGTATTCCTAGCCCTTAACAGTCACACCTCTGTTGGGGGGCGGGGGTTGCTCAGTTTCAAACAGAAGCCTTGCAGTGCTGTTGGGATCTCCTGGAGGAATGGCTGAAAGAAGGAGGAAGGAAACAGGGCACTTTTCTTTCCCACCATCCTGTAACCTCCCCCCCCCCCCCAAATGCTATAAAGCACTAAAGGGTTCAGGTTTGAACTGGCTGTCCCCCAGAAACCTCGCCATATTTCATGAGGATAGGAAGTTTTTAACCTCACGATGCATATCTGTCCATCCCTTAAAGCCCCCCCACCCCAAATACTAAAAGAGGCTCAAGTAACCCTATTCTTCCATCCATTACCCCTCTCCATACACGTACTGATATCCTCAGCACTCCATAGGTCCTGGAAGCATATAGACCCTTCTCAGGATGCTTTGTGTCTTTTAAAAAATATTATTTGGTACAATTATGCTACTGCAAACTCAGGATGTTGTCTGAATATATTGTATTTTATTTTGGGTGGTCACATTTCACTTCACACTGATAGATATGGGACCACCCAAGTTCAGTATTAGAGGCAGTGATCTTATTAAAAATAGGTGCTGCTTACATTCTTGCAATGAGAACAAGAGAAAACATTTTCTTTCACTCATACTAAATATCAACCATCAAAGATGCTTGAACATCACCCAAGCTGTGCTTCCTCTCCAGAAAGAGATTTGCTCTGTAAATTAACTTAGAGCTTGATATTTTGACACAAGATACAGAATATTCCAGCTCATTTTTCCGTTTAGAAAAGCACTGAACATTTCCAGTTTCCACTGTCTTCTTTTGAAATAGCACAGATGCATTAGATTTAAATGGATTCTACCTATATTCCATGTCCTTAATGGCCTCTGGAAACTGGTTTTGTGAGGGAACGTCTGGGGAACCAGCCATTGTAAAATGGCTGGGCACCTGCTTTTCTTATGTAGGAGGTCTCAGATTCAATTCCATGTATTAATCTAAAAAGGATCTCAGGTGGTGGAGAAAGAAACATTTCTGCCTGATTTCCTCACTGATTCACAGAGGGATGGATGGATGGATGGAGCTGCCTTACTTCCTTACTATGCTCCTTCCTTGCACAGTTCTTTTTCAAAAACAGGAAGTGCAGGACTTCTTGTTTTATTTAAAGGGACTGCACGAGGTAAGTGCGTAGGGAAGCAGATTGCCACTGCTCATGCCTGAAAAAGAATCACAGAAATGGTGATGACCAGTTTCCCTATTCACTCACCTCACTCCTTCCATGTAACGTCCCTTTAAATAAAAGAGGAAGTCCTATGCTTCCCATTTGGCAAAAGACCCCCAAAGGAACAAGCAAGGAGAGGCGGTAAAGAATTATTTAGGAGAGTGTGTATGTGCTTGGAGATACAATTATATATTATAAATCATGCCCTAAAGGTGTCTGTGGTTGGGTAACAAACCTACCCGCAGTGATCCTACTTGTTATCAGAGATGACTGTATGGGGAATATTGGATGTGTGAGCCCAGACCAGTGTTATATAAGGCATATGGATATGCATGTTTTAATGTAAGGTGTTTTTTTTTTTTTTTCTTCTGCAATATAGTTATTTTACCAACTGCAGGGAGATATGTGCCTGAAGATAATAGAAAATGGAGAAAAACACAAGGATGTCCACATTAAAGAAGGAGAGGTAAACTTCACCTTGTAAATGTAGGAAGAGTTGGGACATAATATGTATGCATGGAAGGGAGCTGCACCTACACCCTGAATTTTGTTCTTACTACCTGTAATGTTGATGCCCGAGGGGCAAAGGGGTGTCTGAGGACGTTGGGCGACATGGACACTGCAGTCACAGCCGGCCTCCAAGCTTACATGCCTGACCTTCACCTCTCTTCATTGTTGTCCTCTCTGGCAAAGCTTCCACGTGCCCTCCCTCCTTTCTGCCTGTGCCTCTCGGCCTATAAAGGTTCCAGTTGTAGGCAGAAGGAGGGAAATCACTGGGTTATCAAATATTTTACTTAAACCTTCAAAGTGGTTTAAGCGCAAATTATTCTGGTCAGCAAATAAGCACACTCAAGCAGTCTACTTAAAACTGTTATTAAAGATATTCCTTGCTAGGAAGTAGTGGAAACCTCCAGCCCAAGCTGGGGCACTCCAAAGAGCTTCCCAAAGCATTAGTGAGATCACATACATTTTAAGGCAGCAGAAAACAATAACGCTAACTAACTACTTACTAGTTAGTTGGATTGGTCCTCTAAGACCCACCATGCTGTCATTCAAACAGGCAGAGCATTCTGCTGCACTCCTGGCCAAGAACAGGCAACAATGGTTTCACTTTTCTCAACTATATACCTAAAGCCCTCTGGTCCCTTCCAGTCACTGAACCTTAATTGTTCCAAGTCATATTCTGCCCCTGGGTTACCATGGTATATAGCCCTCTCTTCTCAGGTGTCTGGCAAGACTCCAAAATGACAACACCTGATCTCTTTCCATGCACCCCTGCTCTCATCAGATAGTGGCCACTTGGCTGGTGACTCCTTTTGACTCTCTCTACTTTCCCAGACCAATGACTCTCCAAGCTGGCACCAAGCAACCCTAAACGGTCTGCTTTATTTCACAGACAGCCCAATCTTATTCAGAGCTGGTGCAGCAGAGCCACATGGCCTATGCTGCATCCAGTGCTGAAAGTGGGCAGCCTGGAGTTCTCCAAAAGGAACCATTTGTTCGCTTACCCCATGTTGAGCCCCAGCCTGCCCAACAGGTGCTACTCAGATCTGTGCCAGCTACACTGCTGGTTCATAGCCCTGTATTGGACTTTCATGCCTGGGATGTGGGTTAGTATACCACAAAGGCCTGTTCTGCCATTCCTCCCCCCCTCCTGGGCCTAAACCACTTCCTCCCTGCCCCCAAACATCCTCTCCCTCTCACTGGTCTGCTTTCCCACCACCCATTCCCTACCCCCTTGCAACCTGTAGTAGAACTCACCTTCCCCAGCACCCATTCAACTGGATTCAGTGCTGGTGGGACAACGCAGGCCTTCCAGCCTGTGTTTCTTACTCAAAAGTCATCACAAATGTGCTTCACAGCATATTTGTACCAGCTAGTACTGGTGCAGCCCTCTCTGCACAGGTGCTAGCCCACATTAGGATTGGGCTGTGAGAGGGCTAATTTCTGACTATTCATCTAATTAAAAAAATTTTCATACCTCCCTGCAATCCTGATCTCAGAGAAAGTAGGATTCCCACATCATACTTCCTGATACTCACTGGATACAGCAGTAGCCACTTTGGTACCCTTGCTGCAGCAGGCACCAGGAAATATGGGATTGGGCTGCCCATGTCTTATGATGGAACAGCAGCCACTAAATAGCAGCACATAGTTTACCAGTTGTAAATCTCAGTGCCTTGATTACAGGTCTAGACTGCTTTAACAATTAGCTGCTAGAGAAGTGGGCTTTTTGTTTGTTTGTTTCCATTTTCCCACAACATAGCAGCTGTTTTGCCTCCTAGCTTCAAGGGTTCTCATTTGCATCTCCACCCAACAATTGGCCCCAGCAAAATAAATTAGGTGAACACTGTGTCCTCCCACTGACTTCTACCAAGCCTTTGTGATAATGGAGAATTGCAGATGGATAATTATGTTAGAAATCCTCTTACGTTCACAGCAAGCTTTGCTTTAATTTGTGTTAGCAGAACCCAAATTATACTGTACAGACTTTCAGTGTGCTCCACGGAGAGCAAGGTTGACTTTTCATTTAATGGTGTCAAATTTTTTAAATTGGCAGAGGAAGTTGCATATGTACAAGTAGTAAGCTGGCCTACAGGGTTGGTGAAGGCTTCATTAACAGAGCGCCAACCTGGGAAAGGAAAATGAGAGCATTTATTTTGTTGTTTGCATTAAAGTGAGCATAGTTGCCAAAGAACACCTGGAAGCCAGCCGCAATTGAGGGAAAGCAGGAAGGGAAAGTCAAGGACAATTTGAAGGAGAGAGAAGGAAAAAATGAAACCTAGTGCCAATGTTTGGTTTATTGTTTCGACTTCCTTTTCTCTGGGCAGATGTTCCTCTTACCAGCCAGGATACCACACTCTCCTCAAAGATATGAAAATACTGTGGGATTGGTGATTGAGAGGAAAAGATTAAAGACAGAAACGGATGGGCTCAGGTGAAATACAATGAGAAAATGGAAATGCTTTTGCTCCTGGCTTGAAATGGCTTGAATGCCAAGAAGCCCAAAACCCTTAAATCTCCAGCATATTGCTAGATCTAGATGCATGGCTATATAAGCAATCA
This sequence comes from Tiliqua scincoides, assembly GCF_035046505.1. Classification (NCBI taxonomy): domain Eukaryota; kingdom Metazoa; phylum Chordata; class Lepidosauria; order Squamata; family Scincidae; genus Tiliqua; species Tiliqua scincoides. The sequence continues at coordinate 259,283,101 of NC_089821.1, read as the reverse complement.
TGATTAATTGGAATTAGCCTGCCTTCTCAGATTGCATGTGGGCCACAATCATATCACTCTGGTGCACACATGGGGCCTCGGCTGTACGTGTAAAATTGTATGTATACAATGACTCCTCATTGTATGCAATATTGGAAAAGCACCATGCGTTCCTCCTTCTGCTCATGGGGCTTTTCCTAACATTGATCTGAACCCCCGATTGCACAGACTCTCATGTAATCAAGATATTTTTATATTAATGGTGCTGGCTTGTGTCAACGGCCTTGTTATTTAATTTCTGACTTATTTTGGTTCTTGGTAAATTATTTGAGTAGTGGTGACAAATTCCTGCATTCATTATGTGCAGCCAGTTTTCCTCTGAAGACAGTGAAAAGCTGTCAAGGAGCACACAATTCAAGAGTAGTCATGGACAACTAATCATGCATAAACACCTTGGGCAACGGTTCCCAAATCTTTTCAACTGGCATCTCCCTTGACCGACTGGACCATTGGCCATGGATCCCCATTAGGGCTACAATCCTTTACATTGTATAGAGTGGCAGATTTTTCATGAGAATTCCACGGCTCCCCTGGCTAGTTTCTGCGGCTCCCTTGAGAGCCATGGTTCATAATTGGGGAACCACTGGCCTGGGGGCTTTGGATGTAGATACATTCCTTTTGGTCTCTAAAGTATATCCAGCTAGTGTGTAGGGCTTAGATAAGCATTGAAATGCTGATGGGGATGTGCATGCAGGCTGCTTATGTGTACAATGTTCCTTTTCTGGATCAAGGCGACTGATTTTCAAAGAGATGCAATTATATCCCTAAGAAATGTTAAATAAATAACATACATTGATGTTTGGTTACTCAGGTGCAAACACACACAATTCTCATATAGATAAGCTGTTATCCCAGCCAATTTTACCTGGGAGTAAGCTCCATTGTCTGTAAAGGGACTTGGTTCTGAATAGACATGCCTAGGATTGGGCTCATAGATTCTTTCATTCAAATTGCACGCAATTTATCATGCTCTAGTCCTGTCAGTTTAAGTGAATCGGCTATTGAGAATGTTTTATATTTTGTTAATTCAGTTTTTATGATTAGCAACTAAATTATATGAGGGTCTGGCAGTGTATTTGTCTTATAAGCTTGGTATCTGCCAAACCCCACTGAGAGCTTGCTTGAGGCTTTGCTATTTGAAATGTTTTTAGCTCCATCGGTAAAGATTGCTTAGAATCAAAACATGTGGGAATGAAGCAGCTCCAATCTCACCTACTGTTCTTCATTGAACCAGCATGTTCTGGCATTGTTGCTGATTCCCCTCCCCTCCCCCCCCCCCCATAATTCTGAGGAAGACTTCTCATCTGCCACTTCCTCACTGGATATTACCCCATCCACTACTTTACTATGGCAAACTGAGCTTGAAGACATGGGTCTGCTGCCATCATGATCACATATTATTGTGCTCTTCAAATAATCTAAATCCGGTCTTATCTTATATACGGAAATTTCGCTGGTTGTGAGTTTTACTATCAAATTCAGAGCATTATACACTTTTTCTAGTGTACTTTGAATGACTAAGAGCCCAATCCTATGCCTGTCTACTCAGAAGTAAGTCCCATTATAGTCAATGGGGCTTACTCCCAGGAAAGTGTGGATAGGATTGTAGCCTAACAGTCCAATCCTATCCACACTTTCCTGGGAGTAAGCCCCATTGACTTTAATGGGACTTACTTCTGAGTAGACAGGCATAGGATTGGCTCTAAGGCTACAATCCTACACACTTTCCTGACAGTAAGCCCCATTAAACACAATGGCACCTACTACTGAGTAAACATGTATCGGATTCTGTTGTAAGAGCCTTACATTTGTCTGCTAGAAGGATTAAATACTGTATATATATTATTATATTATATTAATAAGAGTTGCTTTCTTCCCTTTGTTAGATATTATGTTGGAGAATCAACTGATGTCCTTTTCGAAAGATGGTTTTACTGTGATGACCTTGGTACGCAACTTATCCCAATAATTCAGGAGTAAGTCTTATTTCATTTTGTTTCACAGAATGTAGATGAGTGCTATTACCGTATAATTTCTATATTGGTTTTTGGTTTTTTTTAAATACAAGAAATGTTATACAGTCTTTTTCTCTGATCCTGGGAACAGCAAGTGCCTTGCAATGGTGTCTGCTTGTGGAGCCACTCAGTTTTTCCAAAGGGTGACCTCTCTTGACCTCCACCTTGGTGGTGAAGAATCCTTTATCCAATCTTATTATGCAAATAAGAGGACTTGACCTTATATTAAATCATAAAAACAGCATAAGCCTAGTAACTGTCCTGCAAAGTCATCCATGATTGCTCCTATTGAAGAGTCTGTGCTGTTATCTTTCATGAAATCAGGAAGCAACAAGAGTGGGGGAAGATAAGCGTTTGAAAATGCTCTGTGTTTGTTGTTGCAGATTCTTCAACTCACCGCAGTATCAAACTGGGAAACCCAATCCAGGTAACAGGAACTGATTCCAGAATCAGGGCAATGATTTAGCAAGTAATAATGCTTTATTTTCACCTGGTTAAATTTATTTCAGCTGAACTGATGTTATGTTCTCTCTTTTTACTCTGCTCTAAATGAAATTTTCAGTGCATGCAAAATGTATGGTTTTTTCCTCCTTTTTCCAATAACTGAGAGTGTGCCAGACTTGAATGGAGAGAGAGGGATGACTCATTATTTTCCAAGCTATTCAGCAGGGACATGGGGATCCCCAGCCTACCCAAGACACACAGCATTGCAACAGGCAGCCCAATTCTAACCTGCACTGGAACCGGCCAGCTGACTGGTCTATGCTGTATCCAGTGCAGGTTTGAAGGTAGAGGGAATGCAGCTAGGAATAAGGGAATAATTGTCTTCTTACTCTGAGTAATGCCCCAGCCACCTTAATGGGACTACTTGGATCTGCACCTGCTAAATTACGGTGCAGATCATTGGGGTTGTGCCCGGGCAGTGCAATCCTGCGCTGTATCCAGTGCAAGTTTGGGGCTAACTGTGGTTCAGCCAGAGGCAAGGGGAAACTTTTCCCCTTACCCCATGGAGAACCACAGCAGCCCAAATGGGTCTACTTGGATCTATGCCACCTGATGAGGTGGCGCAGATCCCAGCAGAACAGCAGCCAGGAGCTGCTGCACACTTCCTGGGAACAGAGGCTAGGATCCAGCATAACTGCTGGGTCCAGGTCCCACCTCCCGCTCCCTGCTTGTCCACCTATGGGCCTGCCTGCTACCAGCCTTCCTCCCACCCCAAAATGCCTCCTCCCTGCTTCCTCCCTGCCCTCTGCCCCATTCCCCCAGACCCCTGCACCAGCCAAGCTCAGCAGGTGCAGGGCAACCATCTCCTCCAACCATGGAGGCTGGATTTGGCTTCCACAGGCTGGTGCACCCCCATGTGCTGGTATGGCTTACTTCCGCGGAGGCGCAAGCGTGCTTTGCGGCATGTTTGCAACTGTCCTGGGTTGGTGCAAGGGACTTGCGCCGGCCCTGGGTGCAGTTAGGATTGCATCCTGAGTCTCATAAGGCCAGGGAAACCAGGGAGTCTCACAAGGCCAGGGAAATTTACACAATAATTTCACAATTTCTGTCTGACTCAAGTTGGGTGTATACATAGCCCTGGGCCTTTTTAAATTCTCCATCCATATTTCTCCCTTTCATACTTATCCTTGTTCTGGAGCAGGGGTGTCCAAAGTTTTTGGCAGAAGGGCCACATCATCTCTCTGACACTGTGTCGGGGGCCGGGGGAAAAAAGAATTAATTTATATTTAAAGTTAGAATAAATTTACATAAGTTTACATAAATGAATATATTAAAGATGAACTTATATGAATGAAGGAAGGTCTTGCAATAGCTTGAGGCCTCTAAAAGGCCTTGCACAAAGCAAGGCTGGCCTTTCCTTTGCTGCTGCTACTGCATCACAGACGTGAAACAGCAAGCAGTGGGGGGAGACCTCATCCCACAGCTCAAGTGAGAGGTCAAATAGTTGCCCTCACACTGAGAGCAGTTGTGTCGGGCCAGTGCGGGCTCCAGCAAGTCTCCAGAGGGCCTGAGGCTCATTGGAGACTGGGGGCTCCCTGAGGGCCGCATTGGGAGTCCTCCAGGGCTGCAAGTGGCCCCAGGGCCAGGGTTTGGGAACCCCTGTTCTGGAGGAACATAATGCCAAATAGCATCGATCAAGACATAAGCTCAGTTTGACAACATGTGCCACCACAACTTCAGTGAAGGTAAGCAGCATTTGGTCTGGGCCGTGCCTGGATGAGGAACCCTTCCCATGCTGCTTTGAGCTCCAGGCTGCAAGAAATGTGAAGGTATAAATAAATGCATGTTAGCAACATCAAATTATTTTTCAGGAAAGCAAAACATCTACCCTTCGGAAATTGGTTGTTTCAATTCATTAATAAAAATTTCAGAAAATGAGCTCACAATTTAAATAAGGATGCAAAGAAGACTCCAGCAACCTCTGGGAGAGAGTATATGCTGGATTGAATAGGGACAGTTGCTCTTCCCTGCTAATATAGTAGCCATCACTTTAAAAGGTGCCTCATTACCCAATTAGCCAGGATTGTTCTGTTACCTTTTGGTCTAGATTGTATAGGCTTGCAGTTTTCAAACTCTCCGGGAGTTTGAAACCCGCAGTAAGTCTTTGCGGGGGTGGAGGCAGCAGGGGCAGGGGGAAGGCAGCAAAGCAATCCCCAGGATTGTGTCGCTCAGGGGGCTGCAGGGACTGGGATGCACTCACCAGTCCTGCAGCAGCCGTTCCTGTGTGCGGGTGCCCTGCTCGAGCGCCTGCAGGGCGCCCCAGGTCAGGGAAAGGGAGAGTGGAGCGATCTGCTCTGCCTCTGCAAAAGCGGAAGCAGAGCGAAATCGCCCCACTCTCCCTTTCCCTGACCTGGGGAGCCCTGCAGGTGCTCGCGCAGGGTTCCCCACACACAGGGACGGCTGCTGCAGGGACTGGAGGGTGCACCCCAGTCCCTGCAGCCCCGTCAGATGGGAAAGCAGAGCAATTGCGCTCCGCTTCCAATCTTGTGGAGCAGGGTGCGATCGCTCCGCTTTCACTTTTCCTGACCTGGGGAGCCCTGCCGAAGGTTGCGCAGGGATTCCCGCACCCCCGGGAGGCTGCAGGAGGCCTGGGCAAGTGCACCCAAGCCCCTACAGCCCCCCTGAGCTGCCTTCCCCCTGTCTCCTGGCTGCCCCCTGACCTTTAAGAGGGCAGAGGCCTGGACCGACAGGCTGGGGTGTTGCAACGCTCCAGTTTGAATACCACTGGTATAGGCTATTGTATTATATAGTGTATTGTATCATGTATTGTATATTGAAGTATTGTATAGGCTGGTGGCCTTGGGGGTTGGTGAATGGGTTGTTATGCCACCATTAGGCCAGTATTAAACTAGGTCTTATGGTGCTTTCCAGTTCTGTAATTCTGTGTACTGGTTGGCAGCCTACATTCAGAAGCGGTAAAGGAACTCAACTTGTGGTCAACTTACCACAACTTTCTATGAGCTTTTCAGAACCTTTAAAGTGCACTCATGGCTTTCTTACAAAACTCTGCACAAATAGAAGTCATCTTGCTCCGACAGCTTCTTCTATAAACATGTGCAAAAGGTGGCCCATGGTTCAGTTTCCATGGTGAAATATTTGGAGAGCTCTTGGAGATAATTGTTTGCACACTGCTCCACTGAGCAGCCTCTCAGGTGAGAGTATTACAAAACAAAAAAAATGAGTTATTTTGCCCACAAGTGTGTTTCTCCTCCTTAAAACTCATGAGAAGCGCTTTAGTTGTGTCATTTTTTTTCTCCATTGTGATTACCGTAAATAAGGCTATTCGTTTTGTTTATTCCTAAGTATGAACGGACTAGAATAACTGAAGCTTGGGTGACCCTTAAATTTTCAAGGAAGATGTAATGAAATAAAACAGATGGCAAATGCTATTTCTGCAAATGTTTGACAACAGTTGCTACACACACAGTATTTTATAAAGTTTATTCTTGGTGGAGAGCTTAACAGATACTAGACCTGATTGTAAACAAGTGGCTGCTGGGAAAAAAAAAAACACCAGCCACAGATCTATAACCCCCTATGTTTTTAGTGGAACTTTACTAAAGACCATTTCCAATCCCACCATTAATGTCAGTGCCAGGACAAAGGCCCTGGGATAAAGCCCTCCATGCAACCCCTCAAGCTTATGGTGGGTTTGGCAGTTCCTCCCCACCAGCCAATGCAAGCATCACCAGGAGACCCCAGAATGACACAGGGACCTCTGAGGAATCCTCCCACTTGCAGATGGGTGTCAGGGTAGCACAAGCCTTTTGGATAACTTATGGTCCAATCCTATCCAAGTTTCCAATGCCGGTGCAGCCGTGCCAGTGGGGCATGCACTGTATCCTGTGGTGGGGATGCAGTCACAGAGACCTCCTCAGGGTTTGGGAACATTTGTTCCTTTACCTCAGGGCTGCTTTGCAGCTGCACTGGTGCTGGAAAGTTGGATAGGTTTGGGCCCTTATGCCACTATTGCACTGGCACCACCACCCTGCCACTGGTACCATGGATTCAGGAAGTCAAACTAGTTAGGAGGATCTGCTGATGGCTGTAGTCATGTGCCCAATGCCTAAAGTTACTCCCTGTACGGAGTGAATCTTGACAACAAAAGTGCATCCTATCCAAAATTTTCGAGCTTGCTCGGTCCCCTTCCTCGGTTGAGACTTTTGCCAGAAAAATAGCTGGTGTTGTTCTGAGGAGACTTATAGGTAGGCTCCCAGGCAGCCTACCTGGAAGTAAGTAAAAACGGGTTTTTACTTACCTCTCATTGGCTATCTGATCGCCCCTCCACCATAGCATGCAGCATATGCTCTGTTGGCACCGTTGCAAGCTATGGAGTAGTGGGTTGGGCTGTTAGTCCCATTGATTTCAGTAGGGGAGTGAAGCCTGTGCTCAACTCACTCCCACTGAAATCAGTGGGGTTTTACTTATTTACTGATACGTTACTTATTTCATTTGCATCCTACTCTGCCTCCAAAGAGCCCAGAGTAGCATATGTGGATTCCTCCCATGTTAGCCTTAGAACAACCTTGTTAGCTTCAGCTGCTGTGGTGAGTTGCCAAAGCCAACACTGAATTTCATGGCTAAGAAAAGATTCCAAAGCAGTTCATTCCAACAAAAAATCCAGCTCTTCTCTTAGTTTGTGTCCTCTTCATTAGGGTGGATTACAGGGATTTTGGTCTGATACCACAAGGCAGTTCTTAATGGTTCTGTGGATCAATAGACAATATCAGATTTTCATCTCAACTAATATATCTGACACTTATCAAATACAAAGCTATGATACAATATCAGATGTTATCCTTTTCATAAAATCCCTAATCAGCCAGTACCTGAGTTCACATCTGAAACTATCAGGAAGGTCTGGGGCTTTTTGTATATGTATTTTGTTTTTACTCTGTTTGCAGATGAACTTTTGAAAGAGGTTCCATTCCCAATGAATGACACAAAGGTCATGAATCCTTTTTCTTTTCAAAACTGGCTGGATGAACATCGTGAAGAGGTAGAGCGGAGGAAATCCTTGAGGCTTTTTGGAGACAACTTTGAGACCGAGGTAAGAGTTTCATCACTTTATTGGAATAGAAGGGAGATTCTCGTTCAAGTGAACAGGTGAGAGGGAGGCCTTATGCTGACTGTAGGCATGATGGATGCTAGTCTAGATAGAGTTTTGGTTTTTAACACACAGGCTGTTGTTGCTGGTTGGGCTATCATCTTACACTAGCAACTGCAGCAGCTTAATTGGGTTTCAGTCAAAGGTCTTCCATATGTCGCTACATGCAGTCCTGTTAACCGGAGATTCCAAAGAGAGACAACCTGGCACTTTCTGAAATCAAAGCAACACTAAGCAACTGAGCTGTGGGCCCTCCCAGTCATGCGGGAGTGCTAATACATGGAGTTGTGCATAGTTTCCAGGAAGTCGAGAGATCTAATTATCGCAAAGGTCAGTGTTTTAAAGGTTACCTGTTGGAATCCGGCTTCTAGAGAGAAGCAGATTCTGAACAGAGACGGAAGAGGAGGGAAAGAGAGAGATAAGTGAAGTTCACAGCTCTTTGAAGGCAGGGGAAATATTCCCATTAAGTTCAAGGATTCAAAATGCAGGACTCTAGCTCAAGGTAGGTGTATTACCTGTTCAAAGAGCAATATGCAGCATGGATAGAAGTACAAAGCTGAGAAAGGGAGGATAAAAAAGAAGAAGACGAGAGAGAACTTGGAGGTGCAGAAGGAATGTGTTGCTGTGATCTTATGTTGGTATTTGAAGCCATTAGCAATGATAGTGCATATCCTCACACATTTCCTGTTAAATGACTTCACATTCAAGCTGTTAAATCATTTCACATTCAAGCAGTTTCTCCTAGTAAAATACCTTGAAAATCATGGGAATAAAAATGCATCACACTTCCTTCGTTTGTTTCCCAGGTGACAATTTATGGAGCAGGAATAACCAAAGAGGAAGGGAAGAATGCGGATATATGGATCTGGCAGATGGTATGTGATGCTTGTTCTCACAGACTCTGTTCCAGTGTTGCACTTAGAGCAGTCTGAAATGAAACTTTCAGGCCACAGTTGTGGCTGGCACTACCAGCCAGCAAAGTTGATCAGCTACCTGTGATGTTTGGAAAGGTGCCCGGACCCATCACAATGCCCAATCCACTTCCCTGCCGCTCTGCCACTCATGAGGCTAGTGATGACTCTAGATTAAGGATTGTGGTGATGGTGTGAACAATACTTCTCGCTGAGGAGGGACTATCACGAGCCTCCCTAGTTCCTTGAAGACACCATGTTTGTGATGCATTATCTTTGATTTAATCACAGAATTCATTTTTACAAGACTGCTTTATCATCTGAAAATCAATTAGGGAAGTTAGCTTGTGGACATAGTTGCACTACTGGTGCTGAAGCACACAACAGCCATGCTAGAGTCTTGGGCTTTTCAGTGGTGGATTGCAAGTTCTGCCACTGTAAGGCCTTGTAGGATTCTGCCATTCTTCAACTGCAAGGAAAAACAAGAGAGAGAAAATAAAACATGATTCCAAAGCTTACAACATCTTTGCTTTATTAATTTACAGAAAGAAAATAAGTTTACCAGTTGTCCAGAATCTTTATATAGTTCCTATTTGAATGTCTGCCTGAATAATAACATACAGATGATATCTCTTTTTTATATGTATCCCAATTCGCTGACAGTATAATCCTATGCACCTTTACTCAGATCGACAGCAACTGTTACCCTGCACATGCCCAATCTTGTCTGATCTTGGAAGCTAAGCAGGGTCAGGCCTGGTTAGTACTTGGATGGGAGACCGCCTGGGAATACCTGGTGCTGTAGGCTTATACCATAGTCTTTCGAGACTGAAAGACTCAGAAATTTTACTCAGCCACCTTTACTCAGAAATATGATTAGTGTGTTCAAAAAGGCTTACTCCCAGGAAAGTGTGCATAGAACTGCATTTTAAAAATAGATTTCATAATCCCATTTTCTGTTAAACCATCATTATGACTTTAACCTAAGGAAGTAGCTCAGTGAGACTATAGAGAAAGATTATTTTAATATTGTGGAAGTTTAATTACTGTGATTCAGCAAACCATTCTTTCTTTGAGAGCTTATAAGCACATATAAGTGCATCTTATTTAATAGATTTGTGACTATCAGCTCTTTGTTCCCCAACTTTGGAGGTGTGATTAACAGGAGGACATGACATTCTCTTCCTATCTTCAGCCCCAGGAATCCCCAGATTTTCAATGTTATCTGTTATTGATCTGTTGTTCTTCCCCATTGCCACAGCAAGGGGTCGCTATTTTCAAAGTTTTGGAACTGCTTGGGTGGTCTCCAAGCAACTTCCCTTGTTTGTTCCGCCAGGATCTTCACTGCTATGCCTGCTTCAACGGTTGGCAACCTTCCGTCTCAAAAGACTATGGTATAAACCTACAGCACCCGGTATTCCCAGGCGGTCTCCCAAGCCCCAACCAAGCCTCTTCGTAATTCAGCTGGCACAACTGTGACCAGAAAGTCAAATGCAGGTCACCAGGTGGCCTTCCAGCTACTTGACTGTTAGAAGTGTTGAGGAAATCAATAGTCCCACACACAGCCTTTTTTTTTTTTTTTTTGGTAGGGTCTTTACTGTGACAACATATAGCTAGCAACAAATATATTGTGACCTCTCAGTAGAAGAGACTGCAAACTATGTTACATCAGCCAAGCAGGAAGTTCAAGAGAAAAGCTGGTAGATCAGGAAAACAGAGAATAGTCAACAGCCTCCCACCAAGAAAATAGACTACAGCTTCCCTTGTTGGAGGAGAGTATTAGTGACTAATGTACAAATGTCCACACGTCTTCATCTCCCCAACATGGACTATTCCTTTTTCCAGTTCCTATAAGGCTGCAAATCTAGGGTGAGCCCCTGGTGAATAGCTGTAAAGAAGTCATTTGGTTTCCTGGGTTGCAAGTTGTCAAGGCATCTTATATTCAGCATCTTGTATCATTTTTAGTAAATACTTTTGTTAAGCCATTAGATTTCTGGTGAGTAGGTTAGATTAACATATTAGATCAGTAATCTTCAACTTTTTCGTGCCATGACCCCAACAAACAAACATAAAGTATGAGGCTGGGGAACTGCTGTTGATCCTGTCCCCCTCCTGGTTGATCCACCCATCCGCACCCCTGTGGATCAATCAACCATTGATCCACTCATCCTCTGCCCCATCACCGCCCAACCCCACAGGCTGCAGTGAGGAAGGCTGTTTTTGAACTTAGCACAACCATTTTTGCTTATCAAGATAATAATCTCCTTGACGTTTATATCAGTGCTGGACAGGCTGCTGCAGAGTAACATAGAATGGCATGTAGCAGACAGCAAAGTCTTAACAGTGGAGCAAGGCTCAGCAACAATCCTATGTATACAAGCAGAGCGTAAGTACTTTGATGTGTGGAACATTGGTCCATATGCACCCTCTGCCCTCCTACCGCACCAAGCCAACAGTATGACTGGACATGATTGGTGGCCAATTTGGTTCCCTAACTTGCTGCAACCCCACAAATGTGACTTTGTGGCCCTATTAGGGTCACAATCCCAAAGTTGAAGAACACTGGATTAGATCATTCAGATTTACTTTCTGCTTTGTAGTTGTCCCTCCCTTCTAATGACAATCTATAATTAAAAGCCAATCTTTTTTGTTCTTACCTTTCAGGAAGGCATATCTGCTCTTGTCACAGAGGGTAAAAGCCTGACTCTAGGGACTGGAGACAGTCTTCTCATTCCTGTCCAAACTAAGTAAGTAGTGAATAGGATGGTCTGTCCGTGCTTGCTCACATTCTAATAATGCTTTTCACTTCTCCCAGATATGGCTGTACCATGCTCCCTTCTTTCTGTTTGTATCACACAGTGATGGGAATTCAAGTTAATTGACTCGAGTCCAAGTCACTAAAACATGTATTTGCATGACTTGTGCATGACTCGAATCACACATCTCTATGACTTGGGACTTAACTCTAGTTTCAGGCTACTGACTTGGAAATGAGTCTCCCTGTCTGCAGATGCGAGTCTGTCTGTGTCTGGTTGTGCTTGCTTACTTTTTCTGTGGCTTCTGCATCACACAAAAGACGTTGTGAATCCGGCTTCTGAATCTGGAAGCCTTCATTGACTGGCACGAGCAGTAGGGTAGGATAGGTCCAGCCAGGATGGAGGGACAGGAGGAGGTGTATGGGGAGGAGGAAGAGTTTTTGTTTTGGGTAGCTGAATCAAACATGAAGCAGGGAGAGGAGGAATGTGGGTCCTATCAGCTCACAGGGGAGTGAGGTGGGAGTGACCTCTCTTAGCCATCTCCAAAGGAATGGACGATCCAGTGTACAAAGGATGGGTCACCTGATTTTTTTCTCTGGACGAGGGAGGGGGGAGGGGGTTAGTTGGCCATAGGAAAAAGTAGCTTTCAGAAGCCCAGTGAGGATGAGAAGGAGGCAGGGGGAGACAGTTCGTAGAGTGATTGAAAACAGGACGCCTGGCTAATTTCTCTCACATTGCTCTCCTACTGTGTGGCATGTGCATCAAAAAGACTCATGAATTGAATCTCAATGAATCAGTAAAGGGCTCAGGATGAGTTCCGAGTTACACAGAGTCACTAAAGGGCTCAGGATGAGTCCCGAGTCTGAATGAGTCAGTAAAGGCTTCAGGGTGAGTCCCAAGTCACGATGAGTCAATAAAGGTCTCAGGATGAATCCTGAGAGCTCCCTGTTATGACCCGTGTACAAGTTGAGTCAAAGGGTGTGGAGACTCAGGTCTGAAGTCGGGGAGATGTGCCTCTGGCACATCCTTGGTATCACATGAACATGTGAATTACTGTTTTGGCAAGTGTGCTACAAGTCAAGTCTGAACTATGAGACTGTGTGTCTTAATGCATGCAACGTAATATAGTGCTGACTACTTGTCCCGGTTCCTTGAGATTGTTGTTATATTAGTTGTCCAATCCTATCCTCTGCTGACCTGTGCACAGATGCAGCCTTTGATGCATCCTTCAGGTCAGGTGGGGACCAGGCCGGCAAGGAAGAGGAAAGTAAAGAAACGTTTTACTTCCCTCCTCCACCACTTCCTTGTCTCCAGTGGTCCTATGTCAGCTATTCTGCTGGAGTAAATCTGTTAGGCTAATGGGGGTATATCAGACCCAGGATAGGGGTTCCAAATCTCATGGATGGCACTTTGACCAAGTTCCGCCCCTGCCCTTGGCCTGGCTGGATCCCCATTGCAATCTGCCACCACCTCACCTGCTCCAACGGCTTGTTTGCTGCCCCCCCCCCACTGCTGACACTGGGTTTACAGGCTTCCACACCATTGGCAGCAAGCTGTCTGCTGTCAGAGCAGCTACACCTATGGCAGCCCACACAATGCACTGGCGGAATGCGATATCCACCAATGTATTTTGTGAATAAGATTGGGCTGTAAATCTACTGAGGTAGGAAGTAGGTAGCAGCACAACTCTAGAAAGGCAGGCAAGTTAGTCAGTCTACCTCTGTCCCAGAACCAGGCCCACTCACTCTCCACTGGTGGTGCCATTTGTTACACTTGTGTAGCAAATTGCTTGCTTATTTATAATTAATCTGTTGCATTTATTTTGAGGTTGGTAGAGCCAAACTCTGGGATAGGAAATTGACACCTGAGCTTTCGCTCACATTAACGGTGTTGAATCCTGCCATATGTTTAATCCACTCAGCCCCCTAACAAGATGTTCATTCTCAGATGTAGCAGTCTAATCAAATTATAACAATCCAATGCTCCCATGTGTTTTTGGCAAAGTTCTGTATATGACTGCTCAATTAAGCAATGATATTTTCTTTAAACTCCCCTATTGGTTACTTGTTTCCATTGTAACAATTATTCATAATTAAATTCTGAGAGAGAGAGAGGTATTTACTTACACTATGAGTGCATTCAAGATTTCTGAAGATTTCATTACTAACAAGCAATGTATATCCAAAAGGGTTTTCCTTTGTCTTCCTAAAGGAGAGAGTTTATTATTTTCTAGTGATGAAAGCTTAAAACAGTGGTTCTCTACTGTTTTGGTCTCTGGAGTCCTTTACACTCCTAAATGGAGTCTCAGGGAACCTTCTGGTACAAGCACAGAATCTTGGGGAGTCCCAGAGCGCAGGCTCATGCATAGATTGGCACAGTGCTGAGCAGATGGCGGCCATGTGTGGTGTGCTCATGGAGCCTCTGAAGCAGTGGCAGTGCTGGGGGTTTTCCCACCAGGGGCCAACTCCTTGCTTGCTGCCCCTGACCCCAACCAGGAAGTAATTGCAGTGGCGTCACCACAATTGCTTTCATGCCGCCTCCTCCTTTCCCCCTTTTGAAGAAAAAGGGGGGAGGGAGGAAGGGGCCCAGGCTCCATTGGACCTGTTTCATGCTGCTGGAAGCAGTGTCTAGGAGGCAAGTGCTGCCCGCCTCCTGGAAGATGGAGCCTTTCACATCACTTAGGACCTTGAAGCATCATGCACTTTCTCCAATATTGGAGGGGATGTGCACTGCTTCTGGTTGGTCCGGCTCCCCATGCCTAGAATGGCTGCAAGAGCGCAGGCACTCTAGGTATGGTTTCTTGCAGATCTGAGGTCTTCCGCCTGCCCTGTAAAGAAAGGAGAGGAGAGGAGGGCGGCCACAGGTTGGTGCGGAACTGTGCCAACAGAAGCTGTGCTCCTGCAGCCACTGTCCACACAGTCCCCAATCGCTCAGAAAACCTGTGTTGGGGGGAGAGTAGGTTTTGGTGCCGCCTTCCCAAGCGCCAAATTGCCTCATGCCTGGAGCATTTGCACTCCTTGCTCCCCTGGGTACGCCATTGCCCTGAAGGGGTCTCAGGGAGCCCCAGCGCTCCTAAGAGCACACTTTGAGAAACACTGGCTTAGCGTGATGCTGAAGGGATGATCTTCACAAACAAGATATCCCCACCTTAGTGGATACCACCAAGATATAGTGGATACCACCATGATAGATCCACTAATGCACTGTGTGACAGACTTTCTAACAGTTACACTTATTCTAACCAAGGATGATGACATCATTTTGTATTTTGCTTTAAGGTTCGAATGGAAGCGAGCCGAAAGATCCATTGCTCTTTACATTGTACAGGATCCAATGCGGAAAATACCTTATGCCTGAGTTCTACACACACACACAATTAACAAACATCTAACAAAGGAGTTACAGCTGCATTGTAATTTCACAAAATACAAATGAATTAAACGGGGTGGGGGGGAGCCAGGTACGGCTAAACCACTGTTAACTGTGCCCCCTTGAAGGATATGTCTTCTAGTCTTGATACTACACTGTAAGTAAGTAAATATAAGTGATAAATAACTGAATATTCTTTCCAGTTTTTCCCCACATCCACTTCCCTCCCCTTTCTCTGTTAGGTCAAATATGTCTCTTAGATGGTCAGCTTGCAGGACTTACCTTTATCACTCTATGTAAAGCACAGTGTACACAGATTGAGCTAAATACATTTTTAAAAGTAGATCATCACCCTAAAGGCTGTTCCAAGAAATCTTCCCTAACAATTGAGGCAGAGCAAGAGCAATTGAAAACCCTCTGGCCAACAGTGCTGCCTTCCTTCTCAGGTATACTTCCAAAGAAATATGGTTCTCTGTCTGTCAGGTCAGAGGGAGACCTTAAGAATTTTCAGCAATTAGATCCTGGCTGCTCTCCACATGATCAGTAGAATGTGTAACCAGGCATTTATTTTTTAATTTTGCACAAGTGTAAGAATGTCCTTGCATACTGTAATTTGAAAATTTTCCTCATGCTTTGGATGCAGCTCCTCACCCACACCGAATGTATGGAACAGAGGCACAGAAAATTGTCTTCCAAGTGTTTGCGCATTCAATAAAGAGAGGCACTTTGTGTTCATGAGTCTTTGGCTCTTGCAAATCATGTCATGGATTCAGGGCTAGTAATTGAGAAATGGTTTCAAACTCATTTCAGTGAACTTTAACCAAAGTAAATGACCTTAAATCCATCACGAACAGGTCTCAAACAGGAAGTGAACTGGAAATTGCCCTTTGAAGCCCCAAGTAGCTGCAGAAGGCCTGATATGGATGGGAACATGGGGTGTTACCCCGGGGACTTGCCCCGCGGTGGGCAGGACCCAGGAAGGAGCAGCAGGCAGCAGGGCAGACGCTGAGCCCCCACGGGCAGGCGGAGGCTTGGGGCGACCAGCAGGGTGAGGAGTTGGCAGCCTCTGGGAGCCCTGGAGCCGTGGGCAGCGGGGGCACGGTTGCCCACAGGACAGGGAGCTGGCCAGGGAAGCAGCCACCCAGCTGCACCATGCCTGAGCAATGCAGCTGGAGTGGGCGGCTGGATATGGGGTTTGCCTGATCTCATGAGATCTTGGGCCCGGGTAATGCCCAGAAGGGGCAGGGCTGGGGAAGAACAGCATGGGGTTCATAAGGAGCCGGCCACTCAAGAGGGAGGTCGTGCCTCCCTGAGCTCTGGCCAAAGGGAGGGGAGCAAGGGCGGAACACGGGCAATGCTGCCCAATCCCCAGCGCTCCACAGGGAAGGCAGCCCCGCAGGGTCCACCCAGAGGCAACCCACCCACATCAGGGGCAGAGAAGGGGCCGCCTCTTACCATTCCCTGGCAGAGAAGAAACAGGGGGACAGGGGAAATAACCCCTCCGCTCTCGCCTGATTGGGATCCCTGGAGGACACCACAACTGATCCCCATGCAGCCGGGCAGCAGCTGGACTCTACACACCACCGCTGCAGTGGGAGAACAACTCGGGCACAGCGGTCAAGAGCCTCAGGGCCAACGCCAGGGCCTCATCACCACCACCATGGGAGGGGCCAAACCCAACCAGCATAGCTCATGCTAGACTTGTGAGGTAACAAGGACACCAGGCACGACTTCACCTTTGATACTGGACTTTATTGAGACATTTACTGAGAAGGTGACTGTGAGGTAACAGGCCCTTCAAATGAATGTAAAAGCCTTAACCAAATTAAATAGAGCTTGCAGTCCACTCTTTATGTCTTCTCGTGTCCCCCGCCGCTCCGCTTTCTCTTCCAACAAAGTTTCGGCTGAAGCTCCGCCCCTGGGATCTGCCCAGGGGATGGACTTCACAAGGGGCTTAACACTTTTCACGTCTGCCATGCTGACACAAAATATTTCCTTCTGAAGTAGCTATTTGCACAAATAGTTGCTTCAGGGGAGATTATAAGCATGAAAATGGCAAACGAGGGAAAGGGAAACCCCCCAGTGTACACCATGCTCCTACACCAAATTGGGGCATCTGCACCTGTTCAGGGGCTTCAAAGAACCACTTCCTGTGGTGCAGAGTAATGTGTAGTTTGTGTAGGGTAATGGTTGTTACTTTCCAGCTGAACGATGCCATTAATCACTGCACCCACTGCAATTTTATCCATATGCTCATAGATGTACAGTGACACAACATGCATTTTTGAAGTTCATTTGATGAAAATAGTTTTGCAGGTCCCATGTTACGGGGCTACAAGCCATGATGTGTATGCGCAACCTCCTGATTTTAGAAATGGTCTATGTCAGAATGCCAGATGCAAGGGAGGGCACCAGGATGAGGTCTCTTATATAATGTTATAATGCGCATAACATTAAAAAGGTGGCAGAGCAGCTTTTAAACTGATCCCTGGGGGAAGGCCGACAGGAGCCGAGGGGTATCCGGTTCGGGACTCCTCATCCCTATGGGATGAGGATGGGGAGGTTAGAGAACAACAAGACAAAGGCAGAGTAGGAGAAGAAATTGGGAAAGGTAGCGTGATGGGATTTGATAGACCAGGGGTGTCCAAACATTTTGGCAGGAGGGCCACGTCATCTCTCTGACACTGTGTCAGGGGCCGGAGAAAAAAAGAATTAATTTACATTTAAAATTTGAATAAATTTACATAAATGAATTTATTAGAGATGGAACTTATATGAATGAATGAAGGTCTTGCAGTAGCTCAAGACATATAAAAGTCCTTGCACAAAGCAAGGCCAGCCTTTCCTTTGCTGCCACTGCTGCATCACAGACATGAAACAGCAAGCAGTGGAGGGAGCCCTCATCCCACAACTCAGATGAGAGGTTGAACAGTCGTCTGCATGCTGAGAGCAGTTGCGTCGGGCCAGCACAGACTCCAACAAGTCTGTGGAGGGCCAGAGGCTCATTAGAGACTGGGTGCTCCCCGAGGGCCTGATTAGGAGCCCCAAAGGGCCGCAAGTGGCCCCCGGACCGGGGTTTGGGCACCCCTGTGATAGACGGTTTGGCACAAAGAGAGGATGCGGGGACAAAGGAGCGAATAAGCAGCCCATCCTGGGGCATTCCGTACAAATGCTTTTATGCGAATGCCCGAAGTCTACGAGCAAAGGTGGGAGAACTGGAATGTCTGGTGACAAGGGAAAATATTGACATAGTGGGCATAACGGAAACCTGGTGGAATGCAGAGAATCAGTGGGATACCGCAATCCCGGGCTATAAACTCTACAGGAGGGACAGGCAGGGGCGTGTTGGAGGTGGGGTGGCCGTTTATGTTAAGGAAGGGATAGAATCCAGCAAAGTTGAAGGTGGGTCTGACTCCACCGTAGAATCTCTGTGGGTTAAATTACCAGGCTTGTGCAGCGATGTAATACTGTGGACGTGCTATCGTCCTCCAGACCAGAAATCGGATGGGGACCTTGAAATGAGGAAACAGATCAGGGAGGTGACAAGGAGGGACAGGGACAAGGGAGGGACAGATCATGGGAGACTTCAATTATCCTCATATTGACTGGGTCAATTTGTGTTCTGGTCACGATAAGGAAACCGGATTTCTTGACGTGCTAAATGACTGTGGCTTAGAGCAGCTAGTCACAGAGCCCACCAGAGGACAGGTGACTCTGGATTTAATATTGTGTGGCACCCAGGACCTGGTCAGAGATGTAAACGTTACTGAGCCATTGGGGAACAGTGATCATGCTGCAAACCGTTTTGACATGCACGTTGGGGGAAGAATACCAGGCAAATCTCTAACAAAAACCCTTGACTTCCGACGGGCAGACTTCCCCCAAATGAGGAGGCTGGTTAGAAGGAGGTTGAAAGGGAGGGTAAAAAGAGTCCAATCTCTCCAGAGTGCATGGAGGCTGCTTAAAACAACAGTAATAGAGGTCCAGCAGAGATGTATACCGCAAAGAAAGAAGGGTTCCACATTCAGGAGGATGCCTGCATGGCTAACCAGCCAAGTTAGAGAGGCTATGAAGGGCAAGGAAGCTTCCTTCCGTAAATGGAAGTCCTGCCCTAATGAGGAGAATAAAAAGGAACATAAACTGTGGCAAAAGAAATGTAAGAAGGTGATACGGGAGGCCAAGCGAGACTGAGGAACGCATGGCCAGCAACATTAAGGGGAATAATAAAAGCTTCTTCAAATATGTTAGAAGCAGGAAACCCGCCAGAGAAGCGGTTGGCCCTCTGGATGGTGAGGGAGGGAAAGGGGAGATAAAAGGAGACTTAGAGATGGCAGAGAAATTGAATGAGTTCTTTGCATCTGTCTTCACAGCAGAAGACCTCGGGCAGATACCGCTGCCCGAATGGCCCCTCCTGACCGAGGAGTTAAGTCAGATAGAGGTTAAAAGAGAAGATGTTTCAGACCTCATTGATAAATTAAAGATCAATAAGTCACTGGGCCCTGATGGCATACACCCAAGGGTTATTAAGGAATTGAAGAATGAAGTTGCAGATCTCTTGACTAAGGTATGCAACTTGTCCCTCAAAACGGCCACGGTGCCAGAAGATTGGAGGATAGCAAATGTCACGCCTATTTTAAAAAAGGGAAAGAGGGGGAGCCGGGAAACTATAGGCCGGTCAGCCTAACATCCATACCGGGTAAGATGGTGGTATGTATTGGCAACCTTCAGTCTCGAAAGACTATGATATCGCGCTCTGAAAGGTGGTTCTGGCACAGCGTCTAGTGTGGCTGAAAAGGCCAATCCGGGAGTGACAATCCCTTCCACACCGGGAGCAAGTGCAGTCTGTCCCTGGTCTGTCTCCCTGGCTATGGGCCTTCCTTCTTTGCCTCTTAGCCTCAGACTGTTGGCAAAGTGTCTCTTCAAACTGGGAAAGGCCATGCTGCACAGCCTGCCTCCAAGATGTTGGAATGCCTCATCAAAGATAGGATCTCAAAACACATAGATGAATAGGCCTTGCTGAGGGAGAGTCAGCATGGCTTCTGTAAGGGTAAGTCTTGCCTCACCAACCTTATAGAATTCTTTGAAAAGGTCAACAGGCATGTGGATGTGGGAGAACCTGTGGACATTATATATCTGGACTTTCAGAAGGTGTTTGACACAGTCCCTCATCAAAGGCTACTGAAAATCTCCACAGTCAGGGAATTAGAGGACAGGTCCTCTCATGGATTGAGAACTGGTTGGAGGGCAGGAAGCAGAGAGTGGGTGTCAATGGGCAATTTTCACAATGGAGAGAGGTGAAAAGTGGTGTGCCCCAAGGATCTGTCCTGGGACCGGTGCTTTTCAACCTCTTCATAAATGACCTGGAGACAGGGTTGAGCAGTGAAGTGGCTAAGTTTGCAGACGACACCAAACTTTTCCGAGTGGTGAAGACCAGAAGTGATTGTGAGAAGCTCCAGAAGGATCTCTCCAGACTGGCAGAATGGGAAGCAAAATGGCAGATGCGCTTCAATGTTAGTAAGTGTAAAGTCCTGCACATTGGGGCAAAAAATCAAAACTTTACATATAGGCTGATGGGTTCTGAGCTGTCTGTGACAGATCAGGAGAGAGATCTTGGGGTGGTGGGGGACAGGTCGATGAAAGTGTCGACCCAATGTGCGGCGGCAGTGAAGCAGGCCAATTCTACGCTTGGGATCATTAGGAAGGGTATTGAGAACAAAACGGCTAGTTGTACAAATGCCGTTATACAAATCGATGGTAAGGCCACACCTGGAGTATTGTGTCCAGTTCTGGTCGCCACATCTCAAAAAAGACATAGTGGAAATGGAAAAGGTGCAAAAGAGAGCGACTAAGATGATTACTGGGCTGGGGCACCTTCCTTATGAGGAAAGGCTACGGCGTTTGGGCCTCTTCAGCCTAGAAAAGAGACGCTTGAGGGGGGACATGATTGAGACATACAAAATTATGCAGGGGATGGACAGAGTGGATAGGGAGATGCTCTTTACACTCTCACATAATACCAGAACCAGGGGACATCCACTAAAATTGAGTGTTGGGCGGGTTAGGACAGACAAAAGAAAATATTTCTTTACTCAGCGTGTGGTCAGTCTGTGGAACTCCTTGCCACAGGATGTGGTGCTAGCGTCTAGCCTAGATGCCTTTAAAAGGGGATTGGACAAGTTTCTGGAGGAAAAATCCTTTACGGGGTACAAGCCATGATGTGTATGCGCAACCTCCTGTTTTTAGAAATGGGCTATGTCAGAATGCCAGATGCAAGGGAGGGCACCAGGATGAGGTCTCTTGTTATCTGGTGTGCTCCTTGGGGCATTTGGTTGGCCGCTGTGAGATACAGGAAGCTGGACTAGATCGGCCTATGGCCTGATCCAGTGGGGCTGTTCTTATGTTCTTATGTTCTCTTGTTATCACAATTTTTAGATTGTGTGCCCTTTTGGGACAGGGAGCCATTTAGTTATTTGATTTTTCTCTGTAAACCACTTTGTGAACTTTTAGTTGAAAAGCGATATATAAATACTGTTAATCATCATCATCATCTGGTGTGCTCCCTGGAGCATGTGGTGGGCTGCTGTTGAGATACAGGAAGCTGGACTAGATGGGCCTATGGCCTGATCCAATGGGGCTATTCTTATGTTAGCCACTTGAGCTAACAGGTAACTAATAGCCTAATCCTGTCCTGGACTGGTCCATAGAGTACAGTTTTGCTGGCACAGCCTCCACTGCATGCTGTAGGGTGGCTGGGGACTGGGCAATCATGGAGAGGTAAGAAAAAATCTTTCTTACTTACCTACTCCACCATGCCATGGTCCCCAATGGGTTTACTCTTTGACTGGCATGAATCTGAGTGGGTCTGGCAATGTGTGTGTTGAAGCCAGAGCAGAGGGCTAGGACGTCAGTGAAGCTGCTGCCACCAATATCCATCCCCAGCCTGCCCTTGACTGGCCCCAGCCGGGCCAATACCCGCCCCAATTCTCCCCAGGAACCCCCCCCCCATGCTGATTTAACTGCTTCAGCAGGAGCTTGGCACACACCTGGGATTCATACTGGCAGCTCTTATCACTGAGACTGCTGAGCCAACAGCCTGAGGACCAGAGAGGATTGGGCCATTAATTACGTCCAGGTGTATCCTCTTCATACATACATGCCACCCAATTCAGACAGTGATCGATTTCAGCCCCTTTCTTGCTCCTGGCTTGCAAGTTCCTATTGTTTCTAAACTGCCACAACTCTTTCTTGGTCCCAGCTGTATCTCCCTTGGGCAATTCTTCCAGTTTGTTGTAGCAGCTATGCTACTGCTGTTTCCACCAGCCGTTCAGCTATCTAGAGAGGTCCATGTATCCAAATGAGCAGAGACTGTGGAGGTTACACTGATGTAGGCTAAGTGTTCTCCTTTTGCATTCCTACACGCATAAGTCTTTCGAGACTGAAGGTTGCCAACAACAACAACAAATTGGTTGTGTGAATGGATTCCACCCTAATCAGGGGAACATCTCAGAATTTGGCAATTTTAGTGGGTCACGGGAGAGTCCTAAGTCACAGAGGAAAAAAGATTGACCCCAGCCTCTTTGGATGGAGAAGTTGCTTGTTTTTATACCTTTGCTAACATACGTTAGCTTGACTGCCATGGATCACACCCTGTTCTCATTAGGGGACCATAAGAGGGATGCCTATGAGTTACGAAATCATAAAGTGGACACTCCAATGAATAACAATAATCAACTGCGATGAATACTGAAGGGGAAGAACAGAATGCACTCACATGTGCAAGGCTTCAATGGTCTGTGCAATTCCCTGCTCCTAAAGACCTTTAGAACAAAGTTAAGGTGTTTATACAATGCGGAACACAACTTGATCTCACCACTGCATTTATAGCAAAGAACCAACAGTTTCTCTTATACAATATACCAAACCAAATGTATTAATGGCATGTAACCCGTATAAATGAGGCTGTTCTTATTTTGTCATTGATTTTAACATTACTTTTCAACAAAAAGTAGTTCACAGAGCAGTTTACACAGTAGAACAAATTAATAAATGGCTCCCTATTCCAACAGAACTCACAATCTAAAAAGATGTAGAACACCAGCAAACAGCCATTAGAAAAGCTGTTATACTGGGATGAAAAGGGACATTTGCTCTCCCCCTGCTAAATATATGAGGGACACCACTTTAAAAAGTGCCTCTTTGCTCAGTTAGCAAGGGCTATAATGTTGGGTTTTTCATTGGATGGTTTTTACGGTTGTTAAAGTACTTTGAATGTTTCTAAGAAGCAAGGTGTAAACTTTTAAGAAAGTGATTCTCGAACTCTTCTGTAGAGTTTGAGCTGCTCTAAGTGTGTTTACGGAGATGGTGGTGATGCAAACAGAACAATTGTGTCACCAGAGGGGACCCAGGGACTTCGTTTTTACTTACTCCTGTCTGCTGTGGCACCCAGGGGGAGCGGAGAGCCCCACAGAGCCCTCTGCAGGGCTCCCCGTGCCTCAAAATGTTGAAGAAATGAGATTGCGGCTTCCAGTTTCACAACTGGAAACCAGAAGTGGATCGTGATTGCATTTTTTCAACATTTTGAGAGGCGGAGAGCCCTGCAGAGCACTCCGTGGGGCTCCCCACACCCCCTGGATGCCACAGCAGAGTCAAAACTAAGACCCTGATTGCCACTGGCTACATGATCATTCCAATCACGTTGCCACCATCCCCCACCCCACCTCACCCCATCCCTTAAAAGAGCAAAGGCAGAGCTTCTCAAACTGGAACGTTGCAGTACTCCAGTTTGAGAACATCTGATTTAAGATATTGAGGACACAATCCTGAGCATGCCTACCCAGGGGTAGGCGTATAGTGTTCAATAGGACTTACTCCCAGGGAATTGTGCAAAGAATTGCAGCCTAATTGAGACAAAAATAGTACAAGAGCTATACTACATTGCTGTAAATGGTGCCACAATTAACAGTGCAATCCTATGTCCAAGTGGTGCTGGCATCCCCACTACTGTATGCATTTGAGTAACATCTGCCAAATCCGAAATCTGTTCAGCAGAAAGTAGGAGGGGCAAATAAGAGCCTGTTTCTCTCAATAACACAACTGGTGTGCCAATCACAGGGTAGAGGCCAGACAATGGCTGCATGTGTGTTGGACAAGCAAGCAGCAATCACTGCAACCCACCACATGCCCACACTGGCAGCCAGGGAAATGTTGCCAGGGTGCCAGGTAGAAGGGACGAGGCAGATCAAATGAGAGGCTGATGTCAAGCCAACCAAGTGACAAGAAGCGTGCTCAAGTCAAAGTCTTTATTGAATAACATGAGACATAGAGAAGCCTGTGAAAGGGAAAGACGCAAGCGGGGTTGACAGCCATCCTATCCCAGCAGAGCCTTTTGTGTGTTGCATGACAGCAGAACAGCAGTGTGAGAGCCCATTCCTAACCACCTTTCCAGCACTGGTGCAGCCATGCCAATGGGGCATGCCCTGCACCCTGCAGTGGGTCATGGAAGCCTCCTCAAGGTGAGGGAACGTTTGTTCCCATACCTCAGGGCTGTGTTGTGTCTGCGTCAATGCTGGAAAGTTGGAAAGGATTGGTCTTCCAGACAGAGGCCTGTCTGAACTGGTTTGTTCATGGAGTTCATGTGTCATGGAGTTTGCACAGCTGCTGGGGTGTGTTTGGAACAAGTAGCTTGGCAACCTGTTACCTCTGCTGCCTGCTCCTATGGAGGAGCTTCACTTCCCGGGGATTTAGGAGCACTATAGGTGAGGACTCACACAGCATGAATGCACTTTGGGGTTTTTATTTGATCCAATACAAAAGGGTGTAACTGAAAAGGGGGGTTGTCTGGCCCCCCACCGCTGGGTTCACTTCATTCTGCCCTGCCTCAGGGTATTCCCTTATCCCTTCCCATACAGGCATGATTTAACCTATGTCTGACTTTTTTTAAGAAGAGCCATCCTTCATAGTTCAACTATTCCTGCATCCTATTTCCAACCGAAGCTGACCAAGTGCAGGAGAACTGGAGAAAACCCCTGCCAGATCTCACCAAGGCTCCTTCTGGGCCAGCATCATGTTAGAGGCTAACCAGCTGCCTCCAGGAATGCCACAAGCAGGGTTTGAAAGCAACAGCCATGCCGTGCTGTTCAGATCCAGCACCTGAAATTCTGGTATCCTGACTCTGAACTTGAAGGTTCCATACAGTCATCATAGCATCTGCAAGAGGGATCTGAAGGCCTTAGGAGTGGACCTCAACAAGTGGGAAACCCTGGCCTCTGAGCGGCCCGCTTGGAGGCAGGCTGTGCAGCATGGCCTTTCCCAGTTTGAAGAGACACTTGGCCAGCAGTCTGAGGCTAAGAGGCAAAGAAGGAAGGCCCATAGCCAGGGAGACAGACCAGGGACAGACTGCACTTGCTCCCGGTGTGGAAGGGATTGTCACTCCCGAATCGGCCTTTTCAGCCACACTAGACGCTGTTCCAGAACCACCTTTCAGAGCGCGATACCATAGTCTTTCAAGACTGAAGGTTGCCAACAACAAACAGGATAGTTTTCATTAAATCACTCAGTCCTCCTAAAACCTTTGCTAGAACACTCATCCAAATAAAGGTTTTCATGGTGGCTAACACAGATATAATGAAAACATATTACATTTGTTTTTTTAAAAAAACACTAACATTAAAAAAGCAATAATGCAAAGTACAATAAAACAAGTCACTGCAACAGTAACAGCACGTCAAGTGCCTTCCTTAGAAAGAGGGTTCCTTTTCCCAAATGAGCTCAGTGACCAGGCCAAACAATCCTCCCGAGGCAGAATTAATGGGTGAACCTTTTCGCTCTTGTTTTGCAGCTGCAACCACCTCACACATAACTGCCGGATCCCAGCTCCACGTCCTGCTCCCCGCCCGCCCCCAGGGCTGACCACCACCTGCCTTCCCCCGGCCAGGAATGCCTCCCTCCTGCCTCCTCCCTGCCCACCCTAGTGGCTTGCATTGTTCCAGCTGGGCCAACACAAGCCGCAGGGAGGAAGCTGGCACAGAGGCTGTGTCAGCCTCCGAAGGCCAGTACTCCTCTGAGCGCCAGCCGGCTTCCTCCTGAGGAGGCGCAAATGTGCCTTACGGCCCTCCTGGGACTTGCATTGGCCCATGGGCACGTCAGGATTGCGTCCTTAGAGGCCTTTGACCCCGCTTGGTCAAGATTTTAGAAGTGGGCAGAATGCCAGATGCAAGGGGACACCAGGATGCAGGTCTCTTGTCTTCTGTGCTCCCTGAGGCATTTGGTGGGCCACTGTGAGATACAGGAAGCTGGAGTAGATGGGCCTATGGCCTGATCCAGCAGGGCTCTTCTTACGTTCTTAAGATGAAAAACACTTTTGTAACCATAATAGACCTGGCTGCAAAGACCACCAAAGTCTCTGAATGCTGGATCTATGTTTATAGCCCAGTATGTACAAGCATGTGATCCAATTCCCTATGGGGCAAAAACCTGTAAAAGGTTTTGATTTGTCAAAATAGTCCTGAGTTTCACTCCACTTTAATAACCAGGATTGTATTTTGTCTGTGAGACAAATGCTTACAAGACTCGCCCTCCTAGTTGGTCAAGGCATTTAGTTCTTTTGTATCCAATCATCAAGCTCTGCTTCAGTGTGTCATCTCACGATGATATAGGCAATACAGTGTAGGCAGTTCAGTCCATTGCCTATAAAAAATGGAGTGTTAAGAATCCCCTAGTACAGTGGTTCCCAACCTGTGCCCCAGGGCAAAGGTCTGCGATGGTGCCCCTCCCATGGGTTGTTGCCGCCCCCCCCCCGCATGCAAATCTCTCCCCCCCTTACCTGGAGCTCACAGAGCCTCATGCGACTGGAAGCACAGTTTCTGACTGTGTTGGGAGCCACAGAGAGGCTTCCTCGGGGTCCTAAAGGCATGTGAGGCTTTGCACCTGGGACATTTGCCCCATAGAATGAATGGGAGGTTTGCCACTGGAACAAAGCACTGCATTTCATAACTTTTTTCATTCGTTCATCCCATGGCTTGGGGCGAGTAAACAAAAGAAAGCTATAGTCAATATTTCAGCAGAACTGGAAAAGAGCTTTAATTTCACCATAAAGGCCATCATCTCCCTCCAAGAAGAAATAGACTCCCTAGGGTGCTTGATGGTTCTAAATACACGTGAAGTGGACCTCCTTTTGCCCAGAGAGGTAAAGTATGAGCCACCATAAGAGAAAAAATGTTGTGTTTTTTTACATCAACCAGTCTAGCCTCATAGAAACCAATGTGCAAAGGATCAAAGAGGAGAGTACAAATGATGCAGACTAGTGGAACTGCCCCTATTAGTTAGCTGGCTAAAGAATAACTGGCATTATGTTGGTCTATTTTTCCTTGTTGTAACCTCTTTTGTGCTTTTTGTATCAGCCCCTGCTGTTTGCTGGCTATCAAAGCCCTCTTGCAACACTCCTGCCCACCTTCATATAAACCATGTACTGTCTAAAGCAGGGGTGCCCAACCCCCAGCCCTGGGGCCACTTGTGGCCCTCGAAGACTCCCAATCTGGCCCACAGAGAGCCCCCAGTTGCCAATGAACCTCTGCCCTCCAGAGACTTGCTGGAGCCCGCGCTGGCCTGATGCAACTGCTTTCAGCATGACAGCCAACTCTTCAATCTCTCGTGTGAGCTGTAGGATGAGGGCTCCCACCACTGCTTGCTGTTTCATGTCTGTGATGCAGCAGTGGCAGCAAAGGAAAGGCTGGCCTTGCTTTGTGTAAGGCCTTTTATAGGCCTTGAGCTATTGCAAGACCTTCATTTGTTCATATAAGTTCCATCTCTAATATATTCATTTATGTAAATTTATTCAAATTTGAAATGTAGATTAATTCTTTTTTCCCCAGCTCCCGACACAGTATCAGAGAGATGATGTGGCCCTCCCACCAATAACTTTGGACACCCCTGGTCTAAACAGTACAATGCCCAGGAAAAAGTCTGAAGTAGCAAGAGTCCCATGAAAAAAATTCCTAAGATTCTTGAAGAGGGTAATGTTGCTAGACCTCAATGGGCCCCAAAGAATTGCTAGGCCTTGCTAGAGAGACTGAATGCTAAGGGAATAAAATGAAATTCCTCTTGTAGGTAAACAACTCAGGACCTCACCCCCAGTCTGAGAAAGCAAGATAAAGTAGTAGAAGCAATGGGCACACATTACAAGCAATGTTACAATACTGCTTGGCCGATAAGACAGCTGGGAAAAAGATTCATGCACCTCCAACATAACCAACTCAAGCAGAGAGCATGATGGGAAAGTACTAAGTGAAGAATGTTGCTTTCAAGTAAAGGGGTGTTAATTTGTGCTTTTGGGTTTTACATAGTGCTGCTTTGTATAAAATGCTTGTTGTCCCGGCTATCAGGGCTCCTATCTGATCTGAGACTTTGCCTCCCAGGAGCTATTTGAGGCCTCAAATAAACTTGTGCTTTTGCTTTCCACTTTGGTGTTGTCATTTGGCTCCACACTATACCAATCGAACCACTGTGAGGCCTGCCTAGACCTACCATTATGGTAGCAGGCAACCCAGGTCAGCTAAATCCCATTAATCCCGTTGATCCCCAGTAGCTAACCTGCTCTCAAGGCAACCTGGGACAGGTCCACCCTCCCACATATCTCCCCATTAGCACGCCACCCCCCTCTCCAGGTGAAATTCCCCAGCCATCAGGAAGCTTTCTAAGGCTTATCCTGCTGCTTTAAACAATATTTTCAGTTACGCAACAAAACTGGAAGTATTGTTTAAAACAGCCAGGGAAGTCTCAGAAGGCTTCTCGTTGGCTAGAAATAGGAAAGAGAATTTGGATGTAACAGGTCTGTCTTTTTCCCCAAACACTCAGTAAGAAAGCTAAAAAATCCAAGTCTGATTCTAAATCAAGCTCTGATGAGTTTTTGGATTCCCTATCTGTAATCTGAACTTTTTTTTTTTGGCAAAGCAGGAGAAATACAAGTGAATACCATGGAAACTGAGGTGTAAACAAAGAAGGGCAGTCATTAATGGGGTTTAAGTTGCATGAAACATATACAAGTGATTCTTCTGAACCATGAAGGTTTGTTTTGCTGTGTTCTGGTTTCTAAGCCTTCATCAAGCACTTGCCTATCTGGTACCCAGGTTTTTCTACTGCACCAGGTGAGCTAAATACTCCCTTCCCCCTAAAAGTAAATAACATAGGATTCTGCACCTAATACCACCTGCCTTTCCTGTGGATGAACGGAATCATTCACACAGCCCTGACTTTAACCAACAAACAGAAAGAAAATAGGAAATGGGACAACCTCAGTATTGAGGCCACACACTTTTATTTAAGTAGGAAGCATCCCGAGATTGTTTTCAGTGTTGTCCTAATAATCAGCATTGCAATAATTGAAAGAATCGCAACACTTGATGTCATAGTGGAGGCCTTTCTTTGGATTCTCGTGGACGCCGCATCGCACATTTTCTTTTATTGCACAGGACAGCATTTTCTCAGAAAACCTTTTATCTGAAATAAGGGATGGAAGGGAGAAAAAAGAGTGAACCCTTGTACGTTTTCACAATAATTCACTGGATTGTATACTAAATTCTACTGCACCCTATATTATTCACCCTTCTAACCAGCACATGCAGCAGGATCCCTCTCTTGCCATTTTACTGATGGGATAAGGAAAGTACAGTCCAGACTAAAGAAGGTTTTAACATGTGATTCTGTGGACCCAAACCAACATGCTATTCCTAGCCAGTATGCTGCGAATATGCTGCTTTTCCTTCCAGACTGACAGAATGGGAAGCAAAATGGCAGATGCGCTTCAATGTCAGTAAGTGTAAAGTCATGCACATTGGGGCAAAAAATCAAAACTTTAGATATAGGCTGATGGGTTCTGAGCTGTCTGTGACAGATCAGGAGAGAGATCTTGGGGTGGTGGTGGTGGACAGGTCAATGAAAGTGTCAACCCAATGTGCGGCAGCAGTAAAGAAGGCCAATTCTATGCTTGAGATCATTAGAAAAGGTATTGAGAACAGAACAGCTAATATGATAATGCCGTTGTACAAATCTATGGTAAGGCCAAACCTAGAGTATTGTGTCCAGTTCTGGTTGCCACATCTCAAAAAAGACATAGTGGAAATGGAAAAGGTGCAAAAGAGAGCGACTAAGATGGTTACTGGGCTGGGGCACCTTCCTTATGAGGAAAGGCTACGGCGTTTGGGCCTCTTCAGCCTAGAACAGAGGCGCCTGATGGGGGACATGATTGAGACATACAAAATTATGCAGGGGATGGACAGAGTGGATAGAGAGATGCTCCTTACATTCTCACAAAACACCAGAACCAGGGGACATCCACTAAAATTGAGTGTTGGGAGAGTTAGAACAGACAAAAGAAAATATTTCTTTACTCAGCGTGTGGTTGGTCTGTGGAACTCTTTGCCACAGGATGTGGTGATGGCGTCTGGCCTGGACGCCTTTAAAAGGGGATTGGACAAGTTTCTGGAGGAAAAATCCATTACGGGGTACAAGCCATGATGTGTACGCGCAACTTCCTGATTTTAGAAATGGGTTATGTCAGAATGACAGATGCAAGGGAGGGCACCAGGATGAGGTCTCTTGTTATCTGGTGTGCTCCTTGGGGCATTTGGTGGGCCACTGTGAGATACAGGAAGCTGGACTAGATGGGCCTATGGCCTGATCCAGTGGGGCTGTTCTTATGTCCCCAACCGTCAGCCCAATCCTAACCTGCACTGGTGCAACTACTCGGATCTCCACTTAAGGGTGCAATCCTAACCCACTTTCCAGCACCAACGTAAGGACAATGCAGCTCTGGGGCAAGGAAATAAACATTCCCTTACTTTGAGGAGGCCTCCATGAGTGACACCCAACTGCAGGATGCAGCACACATCCCATTGGCACAGCTATACCAGTGCTGCAAAGTTGGTTAGGATTTGGGCCTAAATCTTCCTAAATAGCAGGGGGGGGGGGAGACTGAGCAGCCCAATGTAATGGCAGCTGGACTGGGAAGGGGGTTAGTGTGAGGTCAGTAAAGGATTCTTACTTTTATGGATTATAATGGCAACACAGATTCCATTTTCAGCAGCTCTACACTCCTTGAAGTGACAAAATCTTCCTGGCAGGACAGCTATACAATGTGCACATGTCAGAGCACTTGCTTTGAATGACAAGAAGATTATAATTATTTACAGTTTGTTTATTCACAACTATATCAAACCTAATTTGGATTAGAACATAATGGTCCAACATATTGCCCACGAGCTGCATGCAGCCTGTTTTGTCAGATTCCCAATCCAAGCAATGCCTGGAGAACCTATGCCCACTTTTAGCTAATTAGCTCCCCTTTTTTTACCCAACAATGACTAGTTCTGCCTTGCAGACCTGCTGGACCCCACCACCAAGGTAGCTTACATGTTCAATCTGCAGAGGTCCTCTCTCCTGCCAGCAGCCTCCCACCACTACAGCAGCCCCTTGGTCCTCAGCAGGTCTTGGGCATGGCAGCCACACACCAAACTCCACTGTCTCCTGCAGTCACTGCTCCAGCAGTCTCCAAAGTCCATTAGTCTGCTCCAAAGACCATCAGCAGTTCCATACTTCCTGTAGTCCTCAGAAGTCCATCAGCCATTAATTTCTCAGCCAACCAGTCACCTTCCTAAAGCTTTCCTCCTTCTACCAAATTCTCCCTTCATTAGGTGCTTTTATGCCTGAGGGCCCTATAGCCTTCAAGTGGTTGCAGCTGTATAGCACACCCTCTACTCAAAGCCCAGGCCTTAACCCTTAAAGGGGCCACTGCTGACACCACATCCTACCTCCTCGTCAAAACTTCCACGATTCCAATACATGGTCCACAAGGCCCTTTTTGGCAGCCTCCAAAAGCCGTGGTGCCACCCAGGTACCTCCTCCCACTTTGTTGACTTTTGGTCTCCTGCCACTCCATTCCAGTTTCTCCTTTGGAGGAGAAGCAGAAACAGTGCAGCAGGGAGATCAGAAAGCCCCACCACTACCTTCACCACTTGCCACTCGAGCCTGCCCAGTGACTTTGACAGCTCAGAACACATTGGCAGTGAAGTCATCAGGTAACTGCCAATTACTTCTGGGTCAGCACAGCTGGGGCTCACACCATAGTCATGCAGCCTCAGGCTGCCAGAAGTTGGATCTCCCTGGACTAGAATGACTGAAGCTGTTAGGTCAGATATATCCAATTCTAGAATTGAGAGCACATTCTGATAAAAGGCACCTCCATATGACATCTGCTCATTTTTAAACATTATTTGGCAAGGCCCTTGGCATTTTCCTCCATCCTGTGATGCTTGATTTGTGGAGCCCACCAGAGAGATTGTTCTGCTGTGGCAGCTAAAAATGTGTCATTCCTTGCTACAGAGGTTTGCCTGGCCTCCATTCTGTCACTACTCTGAAACCAATGAAAGAATCTGCTTCTTTCAGCAGGTGTTGCCACCCTCTGATTCTATGGGGAACTAGAAAGGCAAGATGAAAATGCTCTCATAAATAAAAATAATGAAAACTTAAGGTGAAATGTTGCTGAAATATAATTTATTCCACAGCAATTTGGAAAACAGTATAACTTGAATTGATCTCTTTTGGCCTAGAATATGTGTTACTTGTGGCATATGCATGCATTTCTGTCATGTAGAGAAGAAAAAAAAATGGCTTCAACAATGAATAAATTAGTTTGATTCACCTACACCTTTTAATTCAACTTCTGCCCTTTTGACTTTGATCCACTTTATGATACTCTCCCTGCTAAAGAGTACTCAGTTCTGTGCCCTGCTGGAGCTATGTAGCTAGCATAGATCCGAGGAGGCCCATGTGCCATTGGGGGCCTATGTAGAAGTAAGGGGAAAATATTGTCCTTAGCTCTCACAGTTCTCCTGACCTCTCCCATCCCATCCCATGCTGCTCAAACCTCCATTGCAGGCAATAGGACTGCACAGTAAGCTCCTTGAAATTATTTGTATTTCTGTGTTACACAGACTCTTGTTCAGTGTACCATGTATACCACTATTTTATATTTAGAGAAAGTGAACTGGTTGTTCAGTAGAACTTTTTGTGTCTTGGTGGCTGGCATAAATTACTTGTCATGCTATACTTTGACTGAGCCCACAGAAACAATGAGAAGAGAAGTTTTCTCACTCTAAGCTTTGCACCTTTTATTTATTTATTTATTTATTTATTTATTTATTTATTTATTTATTCATTCATTCATTCATTCATTCATTCATAGAATTTATATCCCACCTTTCTGTCCCAGTAAAGGGCACTCAAGGTGGCTTACAAAAGAAATCATAAAAAAAATAATATATATAATTATGTATAAAAATAAAACATTTAAAAAACAATGAATCACAATAAAACTTGGAACCCAAAATTGAAATAGATAAATAAATAAATACAAAAAAAAATCCACTTATTCTTTTGGTTACCTATACAGCATTGTTGATCTAAATATAGGTATAATCTAATTATCCACGAATTTTTCACCCCCTCCTTCCCCCTGGAGCACAGGAAAAAATGCAGAGTAATTGTCACCTCAGTGTCAAATTCTCTTTGCTTTCTTTCATGAGCTTCTGGGTAAAGGGAGGGGTCGCTTGCCTTGGCATGAAGGCTTTCTGAGTATCTGGAGAGCAGAAGCAGACTTAGCACTGGGCAAATGGGCAAATATCCTGGGCGCTAAGCCCAGCACCTCTAGGACTGTGCAGGAAGCCTCACTGAGGCTCCTGATGCAGTTGGAAACTGCACTTCTGGTTTTCTGCAGTTTAAGGCAGTTTCAGCGTAAGAATGCTTCCCCAGTTGATTTCTGAGACTAAATCATGCTAGAAAGGTAGGGTGTGGCTGCACATGGGTGGGCGGCATCTTGGATCTTTGCTCCGGAAGTAAGTTGGGGTAAATTCACCACTGCTGGAGATTGATTGATTGATTGATTGTCTGCCTGCTGCTGCTGTCACATATTACAATGGTAAGCAAGGCTATTTTTAAACCTCTGAGCAAAGGGATTTTTTTTAATGGATTTCAAAAACCATTTTCGGCATCTACGGGGTTCTGGGAATGGAACCCTTGCCGAGATTCAACCTATACTAGGAATTTCAACATCTTATCTGTGGGAAAAACAAAAGGCAACATTGCTATCTGTTGAATTCCACCCAAGGAGATTCCAACACATAGGCCACACGTATTTGTTGGCTATGCTGTCAGCTTGGAGGATTTCTCTTACATTCTTGGAATAGCTGCCATTCTTTGTCTTTCTTGATGTCCTTTTCTGTGCTCAATTCTCAGGCATTTCAGGCTCTTGCCAGAGAACTTAAATAAGGGCCCAGTCCTATCCAACCTTCCAACACTGATGCGGCCATGCCAACAGAATGTGCATTGCAGTGGGGTGGGGGTGGGAAGAGTCACAGAGGCCTCCTTAGGGTAAGGGAATGTTTGTTCCCTTAGGACTGGACCCTAAGAGTTGCTTTCTACAGAGCATCCTTGATTGGAAATCTTTCCCCCAGCTCTTGTAAGAGGAACTTACCTGCAGGTATGAGGCAGAAAGCTGAAATGGCAAATAACAGGATCTGACCCGTGGGTGACATACTGGAATCAGATGGATCTAATGTGACACAACAGTGCCTTAAGTAGCAGAGGAAAAAAGCTGATCTGTGTTCTGTTAGGGTAGGGTGGACAAACTACTTCTCATTATAGCCTTCATAAAATGCAAAAGCACACTGGAGAACATTGTGTCCTCCTGAGGAACCAGAGAGAGAATCCATTAAGCCATGAAAATATAAACTGACCAGTCATAAGAACATAAGAACAGCCCCATTGGATCAAGCCATAGGCCCATCTAGTCCAGCTTCCTGTATCTCACAGCGGCCCACCAAATGCCCCAGGGAGCACAACAGATAAAAAGAGACCTCATCCTGGTGCCCTCCCTTGCATCTGGCATTCTGACATAGCCCACTTCTAAAATCAGGAGGTTGCACATACACATCATGGCTTATACCCCGTAATGGATTTTTCCTCCAGAAACTTGTCCAATCCCCCTTTAAAGGCGTCCAGGCTAGACGTCATCACCACATCCTATGGCAAAGAGTTCCACAGACCAACCACACGCTGAGTAAAGAAATATTTTATTTGTTTGTTCTAACTCTCCCAACACTCAACTTTAGTGACTGTCCCCTGGTTCTGGTGTTATGTGAGAGTGTAAAGAGCATCTCCCTATCCACCCCCTGCATAATTTTGTATGTCTCCATCATGTTCCCCCTCAGGCGTCTCTTTTCTAGGCTGAAGAGGACCAAACGCCATAGCCTTTCCTCATAAGGAAGGTGCCCCAGCCCCGTAACCATCTTAGTCGCTCTCTTTTGCACCTTTTCCATTGTCTTTTTTGAGATGCGGCGACCAGAACTGGACACAATACTCCAGGTGTGGCCTTACCATAGATTTGTAAAACGGCATTATAATATTAGCCGTTTTGTTCTCAATACCTCTCCTAATGTTCCCAAGCATAGAATTGGCCTTCTTCACTGCCGCCGCACATTGGGTCGACACTTTCATCGACCTGTCCACCACCACCCCAAGATCTGTCACAGACAGCTCAGAACCCATCAGCCTATATGTGAAGTTTTGATTTTTTTGCCCCAATGTGCATGACTTTACACTTACTGACATTGAAGCGCATCTGCCATTTTGTTGCCCATTCTGCCACTCTGGAGAGATCCTTCTGGAGCTCCTCACAATCACTTCTGGTTTTCACCACTTGGAAAAGTTTGGTGTCATCTGCAAACTTTGCAACCTCACTGCTCAACCCTGTCTCCAGGTCATCTATGAAGAGGTTGAAAAGCACCGGTCCCTGGACATATCTTTGGGGCACACCGCTTTTCACTTCTCTCCATTGTGAAAATTGCCCACTGACACCCACTCTCTGTTTCCTGGCCTTCAACCAGTTCTCAATCCATGACTGTCCTCTAATTCCCTGACTGGAGTTTTTTCATTAGCCTTTTTTTTAGTAGTCAGTTTTTTCAGTAGTCACGCAGCTGACAATAATTCAGATTAATATTCACTCTTGGTTTCTTTGCAGGAAAGTTATGGTGAATTTCATTATATAGTGATGGTCTAGTATGATAAAATTATTCCCTGGTGCATCTCCAGTACTTCAGGGCTTGATTCCAAACTTACCTCCATCTGAAAATAGTTTATTGAGTTTTGGCATTTCTACTGAGGAGAAAGAGTTCATATCTCCTTGCTGCACAACTGGAAGCCTTTGGGAAAATAAATTTCCCCAGCAGCCACTGGAGCTTTTGACCTCTGCTAAGTTGCACAGAATGCCTGAGATAAATGGAAAGGGAAATTGGATCACTTGCACTTTCTCTTCAGCAGCAGAAGAACTTTAAAAATGTAGGAGGTTCCGTTTCAAGGCCGGAGAGCTTTGCCCACATCTTGACTACTTTTGTTTTTAAAAACACATTTTCAAAAAATTGTCTTTTCCTGTTAATGTGTTTTTTCTGTTTAGCTGCAAACCACCAGGAGCTACATTCTGGATGTGTTTGTATCACTGACCCAGTTGCACAAATATTAGGCAGGTTGACTATTCTCTTGAGTTTACTTCCTGGGCTGAAAGAATCCCAGACTCACCAGTCTACATGTGACGTGCAAACCAAGTGGAATCTCCTGCCACTGTGAAAAGGACTGAGCATTCCAATAGCAATCATGGTGTTTAATTAACACTGCTTGGTTTTCTGATTACTGAGGGAAGAATCCCTGCACATGGTCTAAGCACCTGCTAAGAGGAAAAGCAGGAGATAAAGTGGCAAGCTGAAGTAGGGAAAGTTTCCACTGGCAAACTCCAGACAGAGCAACATGTGTGTTGTAGAAATAAACTGCAAAAGGTGGTGCATCGTCTCCAGTCAGATGTGGTGGGAGCTGACCCCACTTGGGGTGGGGTGGGGTGATACAAGGCTGTGGACAAAGGGCCTTCCTATTTCTAAGCTGGAGGAGTGGAAGGAAACAGCACCTGATGGTCCTGCTAGTATATATCAGAAAACACTTGGAACCCCCTCTGTTATCTTGCTTCCGAAGAAAGAACCCAGTTCTTGAATCTCGCTGAAGAGAGCCTGGAGAAAGGTCACCGGATCATGAGATGCAGGTGGGAAAATGCTATGCATTTTTCTCTTTTGTCTTTAGCAGGCTTCTCCTTCAGAATACTCTGGAACAGCGGTCTCCAAACTGGATACCACTGCACAATGTGAAAGGCGTCCCCGGCAGAACTGGCGCTTACTGTTTTGCCAGGGAGCTGTCCTTCCCCACTGCTGACCTCCCCCAAACGGAGATCCAGCCCACTGCTCCTGCCCAGAAATCTGTTGCTGTGGCTGCTGGGGCGACGGAACCTGGAACCGGCAGGCTGGAGTTCAGTTTGCAGGACATCAATGGCGGGACGGACAGCTCCCCTGCAGAACGGTAAGCGCCATTCATGTGGGGGAGAGAAAAGGCAGGGCACTGGATTTGGCCCACGAGACAAGGTCTGGGAAGCCCTCCTCTGGAACAAAGCCATAGCATGAAGAAAAGGTACTCAAGGCATTGTCGGATGCCAGGGGTTGCCAAAGGTGCTTCATGCACGAGCCACATACAATAAACTTCAGATGATTTAGAGCCACAACATTTAAGAGGCACTGAACTTCTAAAGTTTATTTATTCACCATGAACATTCAGCTTATGTTGTAATCCAGTGCACTTTCAGTTTATACCCAGTACATAATCATGAACATTTCTTATTTACCTTTATTTTAATTGTGATGCAAAAAGGAACTCATTCAACATGTGTGCTGTGTGTCACTTATTGTATATCATACCTGGAAAAGGATGGGAAGGTCTGCGTTCTCACAAAAGCCTCGCTTTCTCTGTCTATCAGAAGACAGAGGAGGTGGGTGTTGAAGTGAAGCCAGGCACTTTGCTCCCAGAGAATGTACAGCCATCATGGCCCTTTAGAAGTTGAAGAGTTCCTGTCAGAGGTATTAAACTTTTACATCCGTTAAATATTTCCACTTGTACTTTTGAAAAATTCTCACCTTCTTTCTTAGCTGTTGGATGTCCATTCTCTTTAGCTTGCCCTCCCTATGGAGAAGCTAATGTTTTGTTGGCTTTATTCCCCTTTTCCCAATATCTTGATTTACTGCGCATAATGCCTCTGTAAGTTATATGTACGTATCTCTATCATTTCTTCAATAACCTTTAATTCACTCATGGCTATTTTTTCTGCAGGTTCTTTTCCTGTTTTATCTCTAAAATAATAAGTCTTTCCAGTAAACACGGTCTGTCTCACTCTCTTTTTTAAAATATGCCATGCAGAAATCAGCAGTACAAGCATGTCTGGCTTACACTTTTCCCGTATAATAGTTTTAAACCAATCCTCTGAATTACAATCCCATCCTATGGTTGGGCTGAGCCAGTAGAACGCATGTTCCGCCGGTGTGCACCATAAACATAAACAGGGTTCTTAGCTGTTGTGCCAGAAGGAAGGCCGAAGCCTACCCACATACCCCAGGGGTCATCATGAGGCCCACCACACCAAGTAAGTTAGGTGCAGGGAGAGGGCAGCACCACTGCACACCACACGGGATTTAGTTAGGATTGGGCTGTAATTTATCCTTTAAAAATGTAAATCACTTTTAAATGTTATCTGTTCATCTTGGTACATTATTCATTCCATCTCCATCTTCATTCATTTTTCAGAAATGTACTACTAGATAAATGTTAACTGTTTATATGTTGCAGCTGCAGAGCTGAGGCTGGGGGGGAGAGACGCTTGTCTAAGGCCATCTAGTGAGAACTCATGACAAGATTTGAACTGAGAGAGTCCTGATTTGCAGCTCACACTCTTTGCCACAATGTTACACCAGCTCTTCCCATTTAATTTGTGATGTTCATTTCATAGAAATTGCAGCATGATCTCTAGCCCACTACTCTGCTTTCCTCCACATTTTCTCTTTCATTCACCTCCCTTTTCCCATCCAAGAAACACAGCAGAGGCTGGCGCATTACCAAATAAGGGCGCAACGTTTGGCACACCACCTCACGCACCAGAAGGTACCCTGGCAGATATGGTGATAACTTTGCCAGTTCAGAATGGCAGCAACTTTACTAAGCAAGGGCTTACGCTAGCACTCTTGGGTGTAACGATCCTGACCTGCTTCCAGCAGTGCAACCACATCCTACAAGGAAGCCTTGATTTCAGAATTGTATGGGCCAGAAACATGTCCTGAAGGAGGACAAAACTGCAGTCCTGCTCTTATGGTGCATTGTGGAGGAAGAGCCACACAGTATTCAGCACAGTCAGAGCACACAGCGTTCAACACAGTATTAAGCACAACAGTGGACCACTCAAAGTGGACCACCTAGTCAGGATGTATAATTGCAAACACAGAACTGACCGGTGGCCAACGGAGCTGTTGCATAACATAGTGGCTCTTACATCCTTTGAAAGCTTCATTTATTGGACTGACAGCTATCCAAACTGAAACCCCAATGCTGCAATGCTTTGAAGGTTCCTTTCCTAAGTGCACTAGGAA
Source organism: Tiliqua scincoides (assembly GCF_035046505.1). Taxonomy (NCBI): domain Eukaryota; kingdom Metazoa; phylum Chordata; class Lepidosauria; order Squamata; family Scincidae; genus Tiliqua; species Tiliqua scincoides. The sequence continues at coordinate 259,243,849 of NC_089821.1, read as the reverse complement.
AAGTCCAGTGATGCACACAAAGCACATGATGACATTTTATTGCACACTTTTATTCTCCACGCAAAGTTTTTCTCGCTCAAATTTTTCTTGGACAGATACAGTTAGGGTTGCACCAACCCTCCAGAATTGTCAGAATGCCAGATGCAAGGGAGGGCACCAGGATGAGGTCTCTTGTTATCTGGTGTGCTCCCTGGGGCATTTGGTGGGCCACTGTGAGATACAGGAAGCTGGAGTAGATGGGCCTATGGCCTGATCCAGCAGGGCTCTTCTTACGTTCTTAAGATGAAAAACACTTTTGTAACCATAATAGACCTGGCTGCAAAGACCACCAAAGTCTCTGAATGCTGGATCTATGTTTATAGCCCAGTATGTACAAGCATGTGATCCAATTCCCTATGGGGCAAAAACCTGTAAAAGGTTTTGATTTGTCAAAATAGTCCAGAGTTTCACTCCACTTTAATAACCAGGATTGTATTTTGTCTGTGAGACAAATGCTTACAAGACTCGCCCTCCTAGTTGGTCAAGGCATTTAGTTCTTTTGTATCCAATCATCAAGCTCTGCTTCAGTGTGTCATCTCACGATGATATAGGCAATACAGTGTAGGCAGTTCAGTCCATTGCCTATAAAAAATGGAGTGTTAAGAATCCCCTAGTACAGTGGTTCCCAACCTGCGCCCCAGGGCAAAGGTCTGCGATGGTGCCCCTCCCACGGGTTGTTGCTGCCCTCCCCGCATGCAAATCTCTCCCCCCCCCTTACCTGGAGCTCACAGAGCCTCATGCGACTGGAAGCACAGTTTCTGACTGTGTTGGGAGCCACAGAGAGGCTTCCTCGGGGTCCTAAAGGCATGTGAGGCTTTGCACCTGGGACATTTGCCCCATAGAATGAATGGGAGGTTTGCCACTGGAACAAAGCACTGCATTTCATAACTTTTTTCATTCGTTCATCCCATGGCTTGGGGCGAGTAAACAAAAGAAAGCTATAGTCAATATTTCAGCAGAACTGGAAAAGAGCTTTAATTTCACCATAAAGGCCATCATCTCCCTCCAAGAAGAAATAGACTCCCTAGGGTGCTTGATGGTTCTAAATATACGTGAAGTGGACTTTCTTTTGCCCAGAGAGGTAAAATATGAGCCACCATAAGAGAAAAAATGTTGTGTTTTTTTACATCAACCAGTCTAGCCTCATAGAAACCAATGTGCAAAGGATCAAAGAGGAGAGTACAAATGATGCAGACTAGTGGAACTGCCCCTATTAGTTAGCTGGCTAAAGAATAACTGGCATTATGTTGGTCTATTTTTCCTTGTTGTAACCTCTTTTGTGCTTTTTGTATCAGCCCCTGCTGTTTGCTGGCTATCAAAGCCCTCTTGCAACACTCCTGCCCACCTTCATATAAACCATGTACTGTCTAAAGCAGGGGTGCCCAACCCCCAGCCCTGGGGCCACTTGTGGCCCTCGAAGACTCCCAATCTGGCCCACAGAGAGCCCCCAGTTGCCAATGAACCTCTGCCCTCCAGAGACTTGCTGGAGCCCGCGCTGGCCTGATGCAACTGCTTTCAGCATGACAGCCAACTCTTCAATCTCTCGTGTGAGCTGTAGGATGAGGGCTCCCACCACTGCTTGCTGTTTCATGTCTGTGATGCAGCAGTGGCAGCAAAGGAAAGGCTGGCCTTGCTTTGTGTAAGGCCTTTTATAGGCCTTGAGCTATTGCAAGACCTTCATTTGTTCATATAAGTTCCATCTCTAATATATTCATTTATGTAAATTTATTCAAATTTGAAATGTAGATTAATTCTTTTTTCCCCAGCTCCCGACACAGTGTCAGAGAGATGATGTGGCCCTCCCACCAATAACTTTGGACACCCCTGGTCTAAACAGTACAATGCCCAGGAAAAAGTCTGAAGTAGCAAGAGTCCCATGAAAAAAATTCCTAAGATTCTTGAAGAGGGTAATGTTGCTAGACCTCAATGGGCCCCAAAGAATTGCTAGGCCTTGCTAGAGAGACTGAATGCTAAGGGAATAAAATGAAATTCCTCTTGTAGGTAAACAACTCAGGACCTCACCCCCAGTCTGAGAAAGTGAGATAAAGTAGTAGAAGCAATGGGCACACATTACAAGCAATGTTACAATACTGCTTGGCCGATAAGACAGCTGGGAAAAAGATTCATGCACCTCCAACATAACCAACTCAAGCAGAGAGCATGATGGGAAAGTACTAAGTGAAGAATGTTGCTTTCAAGTAAAGGGGTGTTAATTTGTGCTTTTGGGTTTTACATAGTGCTGCTTTGTATAAAATGCTTGTTGTCCCGGCTATCAGGGCTCCTATCTGATCTGAGACTTTGCCTCCCAGGAGCTATTTGAGGCCTCAAATAAACTTGTGCTATTGCTTTCCACTTTGGTGTTGTCATTTGGCTCCACACTATACCAATCGAACCACTGTGAGGCCTGCCTTAGACCTGCCATTATGGTAGCAGGCAACCCAGGTCAGCTAAATCCCATTAATCCCGTTGATCCCCAGTAGCTAACCTGCTCTCAAGGCAACCTGGGACAGGTCCACCCTCCCACATATCTCCCCATTAGCACGCCACCCCCCTCTCCAGGTGAAATTCCCCAGCCATCAGGAAGCTTTCTAAGGCTTATCCTGCTGCTTTAAACAATATTTTCAGTTTCGCAACAAAACTGGAAGTATTGTTTAAAACAGCCAGGGAAGTCTCAGAAGGCTTCTCATTGGCTGGAACTAGGAAGGAGAACTTGGATGTAACAGGTCTGTCTTTTTCCCCAAACACTCAGTAAGAAAGCTAAAAAATCCAAGTCTGATTCTAGATCAAGCTCTGAGGAGTTTTTGGATTTCCTATTTGTAATCTGAACATTTTTTTTTTTGGCAAAGCAGGATAAATACAAGTGAATACCATGGAAACTGAGATGTAAACAAAGAAGGGCAGTCATTAATGGGGTTTAAGTTGCATGAAACATATACAAGTGATTCTTCTGAACAATGAAGGTTTGTTTTGCTGTGTTCTGGTTTCTAAGCCTTCATCAAGCAATTGCCTATCTGGTACCCAGGTTTTTCTACTGCACCAGGTGAGCTAAATACTCCCTTCCCCCTAAAAGTAAACAACATAGGATTCTGCACTTGATACCACCTGCCTTTCCTGTGGATGAATGGAATCATTCACACAGCCCTGACTTTAACCAACAAACAGAAAGAAAATAGGAAATGGGACAACCTCAGTATTGAGGCCACACACTTTTATTTAAGTAGGAAGCATCCCGAGATTGTTTCCAGTGTTGTCCTAATAATCAGCATTGCAATAATTGAAAGAATCGCAACACTTGATGTCATAGTGGAGGCCTTTCTCTGGATCCTCGTGGACGCCGCATTGCACATTTTCTTTTATTGCACAGGACAGCATTTTCTCAGAAAACCTTTCATCTGAAATAAGGGATGGAAGGGAGAAAAAAGAGTGAACCCTTTTACGTTTTCACAGTAATTCACTGGATTGTATACTAAATTCTACTGCACCCTATATTATTCATCTTTCTAACCAACACATGCAGCAGGATGCCTCTCTTGCCATTTTACTGATGGGATAAGGAAAGTACAGTCCAGACTAAAGAAGGTTTTAATGTGTGATTCTGTGGCCCCAAACCAACATGATATTCCTAGCCAGTATGCTGCTAATATGATGCTTTTCCTTCCAGACTGGCAGAATGGGCAGCAAAATGGCAGATGTGCTTCAATGTCAGTAAGTGTAAGGTCATGCACATTGGGGCAAAAAATCAAAACTTTACATATAGGCTGATGGGTTCTGAGCTGTCTGTGACAGATCGGAAAAGAGAACTTGGGGTGGTGGTGGTGGACAGGTTGATGAAAGTGTCGACCCAATGTGCAGCAGCAGTAAAGAAGGCCAATTCTATGCTTGGGATCATTAGAAAAGGTATTGAGAACAGAACAGCTAATATTATAATGCCGTTGTACAAATCGATGGTAAGGTCACACCTGGAGTATTGTGTCCAGTTCTGGTCGCCACATCTCAAAAAGGATATAGTGGAAATGGAAAAGGTGCAAAAGAGAGCGACTAAGATGATTACGGGGCTGGGGCACCTTCCTTATGAGGAAAGGCTACGGCGTTTGGGCCTCTTCAGCCTAGAAGAGAGGCGCCTGATGGGGGACATGATTGAGACATACAAAATTATGCAGGGGATGGACAGAGTGGATAGAGAGATGCTCTTTACACTCTTACATAACACCAGAACCAGGGGACAGCCACTAAAATTGAGTGTTGGGAGAGTTAGGACAGACAAAAGAAAATATTTCTTTACTCAGCGCGTGGTCGGTCTGTGGAACTCCTTGCCACAGGATGTGGTGACAGCATCTGGCCTGGATGCCTTTAAAAGAGGATTGGATAAGTTTCTGGAGGAAAAATCCATTACGGGTTACAAGCCATGATGTGCATGTGCAACCTCCTGATTATAGAAATGGGCTATGTCAGAATGCCAGATGCAAGGGAGGGCACCAGAATGAGGTATCTTGTTATCTGGTCTGCTCCCTGGGGCATTTGGTGGGCCACTGTGAGATACAGGAAGCTGGAGTAGATGGGCCTATGGCCTGATCCAGTGGGGCTGTTCTTATGTCCCCAACCGTCAGCCCAATCCTAACCTGCACTGGTGCAACCAGGCCATATGGAACTACTCTGATCTCCAGTTAAGGGTGCAATCCTAACCCAATTTCCAGCACCAACATAAGGACAATGCAGCTCCGGTGTAAGCCATGACATTCCCTTACAAACATTCCCTTACTTTGAGGAGGCCTCCATGAGTGACACCCAACTGCAGGATGCAGCACACATCCCATTGGCACAGCTACACCACTGCTGCAGAGTTGGTTAGGATTTGGGCCTAAATCTTCCTAAATAGCGGGGGTGGGGGGGAGACTGAGCAGCCCAATGTAATGGCAGCTGGACTGGGAAGGGGGTTAGTGTGAGGTCAGTAAAGGATTCTTACTTTTATGGATTATAATGGCAACGCAGATTCCATTTTCAGCAGCTCTACACTCCTTGAAGTGACAAAATCCTTCTGGCTGGACAGCTATACAATGTGCACATGTCAGAGCACTTGCTTTGAATGACAAGAAGATTATAATTATTTACAGTTTGTTTATTCACAGCTATATCAAACCCAATTTGGATTAGAACATAATGGTCCAACATATTGCCCACGAGCTGCATGCAGCCTGTTTTGCCACATTCCCAATCCAAGCAATGCCTGGAGAACCTATGCCCACTTTTAGCTAATTAGCTCCCCTTTTTTACCCAACAATGACTAGTTCTGCCTTGCAGACCTGCTGGACCCCACCACCAAGGTAGCTTACATGTTCAATCTGCAGAGGTCCTCTCTCCTGCCAGCAGCCTCCCACCACTACAGCAGCCCCTTGGTCCTCAGCAGGTCTTGGGCATGGCAGCCACACACCAAACTCCACTGTCTCCTGCAGTCACTGCTCCAGCAGTCTCCAAAGTCCATTAGTCTGCTCCAAAGACCATCAGCAGTTCCATACTTCCGGTAGTCCTCAGAAGTCCATCAGCCATTAATTTCTCAGCCAACCAGTCACCTTCCTAAAACTTTCCTCCTTCTACCAAATTCTCCCTTCATTAGGTGCTTTTATGCCTGAGGGCCCTATAGCCTTCAAGTGGTTGCAGCTGTATAGCACACCCTCTACTCAAAGCCCAGGCCTTAACCCTTAAATGGGCCACTGCTGACACCACATCCTACCTCCTCGCCAAAACTTCCACGATTCCAATACATGGTCCACAAGGCCCTTTTTGGCAGCCAACAAAAGCCCTGGTGCCACCCAGGTACCTCCTCCCACTTTGTTGACTTTTGGTCTCCTGCCACTCCATTCCAGTTTCTCCTTTGGAGGAGAAGCAGAAACAGTGCAGCAGGGAGATCAGAAAGCCCCACCACTACCTTCACCACTTGCCACTCGAGCCTGCCCAGTGACTTTGACAGCTCAGAACACATTGGCAGTGAAGTCATCAGGTAACTGCCAATTACTTCTGGGTCAGCACAGCTGGGGCTCACACCATAGTCATGCAGCCCCAGGCTGCCAGAAGTTGGATCTCCCTGGACTAGAATGACTGAAGCTGTTAGGTCAGATATATCCAATTCTAGAATTGAGAGCACATTCTGATAAAAGGCACCTCCATATGACATCTGCTCATTTTTAAACATTATTTGGCAAGGCCCTTGGCGTTTTCCTCCATCCTGTGATGCTTGATTTGTGGAGCCCACCAGAGAGATTGTTCTGCTGTGGCAGCTAAAAATGTGTCATTCCTTGCTACAGAGGTTTGCCTGGCCTCCATTCTGTCACTACTCTGAAACCAATGAAAGAATCTGCTTCTTTCAGCAGGTGTTGCCACCCTCTGTGATTCTATGGGGAACTAGAAAGGCAAGATGAAAATGCTCTCATAAATAAAAATAATGAAAACTTAAGGTGAAATGTTGATGAAATATAATTTATTCCACAGCAATTTGGAAAACAGTATAACTTGAATTGATCTCTTTTGGCCTAGAATATGTGTTACTTGTGGCATATGCATGCATTTCTGTCATGTAGAGAAGAAAAAAAATGGCTTCAACAATGAATAAATTAGTTTGATTCACCAACACCTTTTAATTCAACTTCTGCCCTTTTGACTTTGATTCACTTTATGATACTCTCCCTGCTAAAGAGTACTCAGTTCTGTGCCCTGCTAGAGCTATGTAGCTAGCATAGATCCGAGGAGGCCCATGTGCCATTGGGGGCCTATGTAGAAGTAAGGGGAAAATATTGTCCTTAGCTCTCACAGTTCTCCTGACCTCTCCCATCCCATCCCATGCTGCTCAAACCTCCATTGCAGGCAATAGGACTGCACAGTAAGCTCCTTGAAATTATTTGTATTTCTATGTTACACAGATTCTTGTTCAGTGTACCATGTATACCACTATTTTATATTTAGAGAAAGTGAACTGGTTGTTTGTAGAACGTTTTGTGTCTTGATGGCTGGCATAAATTACTTGTCATGCTATACTTTGACTGAGCCCACAGAAACAATGAGAAGAGAAGTTTCTCACGCTAAGCTTTGCACCTTTCATTTATTCATTCATTCATTCATTCATAGAATTTATATCCCACCTTTCTGTCCCAGTAAAGGGCACTCAAGGTGGCTTACAAAAGAAATCATTAAAAAAAATAATATATATAATTATGTATAAAAATAAAACATTTAAAAAACAATAAATCACAATAAAACTTGGAACCCAAAATTGAGATAGATAAATAAATAAATACAAAAAAAAAATACACTCACTCTTTTGGTTACCTATACAGCATTGTTGACCTAAATATAGGTATAATCTAATTATCCACAAATTTTTCACCCCCTCCTTCCCCCTGGAGCACAGGAAACAATGCAAAGTGATTGTCACCTCAGTGTCAAATTCTTTTTGCTTTCTTTCATGAGCTTCTGGGTGAAGGGAGGGGTCGCTTGCCTTGGCATGAAGGCTTTCTGAGTGTCTGGAGAGCAGAAGCAGACTTAGCACTGGGCAAATGGGCAAATATCCTGGGCGCTAAGCCCAAGCCCCTCTAGGACTGTGCAGGAAGCCTCACTGAGGCTCCTGATGCAGATGGAAACTACACTTCCGGATCTCTGCAGTTTAAGGCTGCGGGGAAGCGTTAGAATGCTTCCCCAGTTGATTTGAAGGTTGCTGAGACTTAATCATGTTAGAAAGGTAGGGTGTGGCTGCACATGGGGGGGCGGCATCTTGGATCTTTGCTCCGGAAGGAAGGTGGGGTAAATTCACCACTGCTGGTGAGAGATTGATTGATTGATTGATTGTCTGCCTGCTGCTGCTGTCACATATTACAATGGTAAGCGAGGCTATTTTTAAACCTCTGAGCAAAGGGATTTTTTTTTAATGGATTTCAAAAACCATTTTCGGCATCTACGGGATTCTGGGAATGGAACCCTTGCAGACGCCGAGATTCAACCTATACTAGGAATTTCAACATCATATCTGTGGGAAGCACAAAAGGCAACATTGCTATCTGTTGAATTCCACCCAAGGAGATTCCAACACATAGGCCACACGTATTTGTTGGCTATGCTGTCAGCACGGAGGATGTCTCTTACAATCTGGGAATAGTTGCCATTCTTTGTCTTTCTTGATGTCCTTTTCTGTGCTCAATTTTGAGGCATTTCAGGCTCTTGCCAGAGAACTTAAATAAGGGCCCAACTTTCCAACACTGATGCGGCCATGCCAACAGAATGTGCATTGCAGTGGGGTGGGGGTGGGGGTGGGGGTGGAGAGAGTCACAGAGGCCTCCTTAGGGTAAGGGAATGTTTGTTCCCTTAGGACTGGGCCCTAAGAGTTGCTTTCTACAGAGCATCCTTGATTGGAAATCTTTCCCCCAGCTCTTGTAAGAGGAACTTACCTGCAGGTATGAGGCAGAAAGCTGAAATGGCAAATAACAGGATCTGACCCGTGGGTGACATACTGGAATCAGATGGATCTAATGTGACACAACAGTGCCTTAAGTAGCAGAGGAAAAAAGCTGATCTGTGTTCTGTTAGGGTAGGGTGGACTAACTACTTCTCATTACAGCCTTCATAAAATGCAAAAGCACACTGGAGAACATTGTGTCCTCCTGAGGAACCAGAGAGAGAATTCAGGAAGCTGGACTAGATGGGCCTGTGGCCTGATCCAGTGGGGCTGTTCTTATGTTCTTATACCTACAAAATATTTTTATGGATGTTATTTCCTCTTTGAACCTTCAGTGAGTTACACTTTTACAAGTATAAGGGACAGAGGGGTCTGTGCCTGCATTTCTGAGAAACCAATAGCAGAGGTAGGCAACAAGCTGAAAGTTGCATATCTCATTTTCAACATGTCCAATTAATTTGCCAGGTCCCAGCAAAAATGTCAGCATCAATACAAAAGGCATCTCAAGTTCTGGAAGATATGAAAACCCGAATTCAGACAGATGACGGGGCTCTTGGGGGACTGATAGTGATTGTTTCATTCCTTGCTACCATCATTGCCCTTCTCTTGTTTGCTGCTGTCTTTGGATGCTGCTCAACCCCAAGGAATAAATCAAGTCCCATATAAATAGCAAGAGCTGCCTGGCCTGTGGAATGTCAAGAATGCTGCATTGTAATCAGTTCACACAGTGACCATGTGGCAAAGAGGATTATTTCTTCTTGCTTCCACTATTTCACATGTACAAGTTAAGATGCAACAGAAGAAACTGCTACAGCTAACAAGACCTATAGTGCAATCCTAGTCATGTCTACTCAGATGTCACGTTCTGGCAACTCCTGCGACGCCGCTGGAACCAACTGTATTGGCTTCTGCCTTTCCATTGGACCATTCCAGCGACGTGGAGAGGGGGGATTTGCTGCATGGGTAACAGCCTATCCTCCATACCTTCTTTACCCAGGCTTCGCGCACTGGAGAGGACACTCCAACTTCGCCATACGGCGTCGGCACAACACGGGAAGTAGCAGTTTACCGGTTATAAGTCTTTGCTCGATTGGCGTAGAGCATGACGCCAGGGGCTGCTTCCGACGGTGGGAGAGATCATTGCATCTCATTGGGCAGCTACCGCCCGCCTTAAGCTGGGCAGTCCCCAGCCAGTAAGGTGTTGCCTCGCCACGGTCCGTTAACCTCATGGGGTGCGTGGGGTTTAGGGTGAAAACCGACAAGCGGATCAACAACTCTGCACCATGCAACAGAAAACAGAAAACTACTGCCCTAAAGCTGGGCACCTGGAACGTTAGGACAATGACACCTGGCTTCTCTGATGACCTGCAAGAAATAGACGACGCACGCAAAACAGCTGTCATCGACATGGAGCTGAGCAGACTGCAAATGGACATCGTCGCCCTACAAGAGACTAGGCTGCCAGATTCCGGATCTGTCAAGGAGAGAAATTTCTCATTTTTCTGGCAGGGAAAACCACCAAACGAAACCAGGGAACATGGCGTTGGCTTTGCGGTCAGAAATACCCTGCTGAAATCCATCATCCCACCTACTGTGGGAAGTGAAAGAATTTTGTCCCTGCAGCTCCAGTCATCAGCAGGACCTGTCACTCTCATCAGTGCTTATGCACCGACTCTGTCGTCTCCAGCAGAAGCCAAAGACAAATTCTATGATGACCTGGCCACCACTGTCAAGAAAATCCCTGTAAAAGAGCCATTGTTCATCCTCGGCGATTTCAATGCTAGAGTTGGTGCTGATAACAGTTCATGGCCCACTTGCTTAGGTCAGTTTGGCACTGGGAGGATGAACGAAAATGGCCAACGCCTGCTAGAGTTTTGCTGTCATCACGGTCTCTGTGTCAGCAATACGTTCTTCAACACAAAGCCCCAACATAGAGTTTCTTGGAGACATCCAAGATCAAAGCACTGGCACCAGCTCGACCTGATCCTCACCAGATGCTCCAGCCTTCCCAGCATCAAGATCACACGCAGTTATCAGGGTGCTGCCTGCGACACTGACCACTCCCTGGTGTGCAGCAGAGTGAAACTGCAAACAAAGCGACTGTATCACACGAAAAAGGAAGGAAGACCTCGCATTGATACCAGCAAGACCCGGGATCAGAGAAAAGTGGAGGAATTTGCACAAGCGCTTGAGGAATCTCTTCCAGGCCCGGCCGACGCAAACGCATCCAACAGATGGGAGCATTTCAAGAATACCGTTTACAACACCGCCTTGTCCATATTCGGCAAGAAGACCAACAAGGCGGCAGACTGGTTTGAAGCCCACTCTGAGGAGTTGACACCAGTCATTGAGGAAAAGAGGAGAGCTCAAGCAGCATACAAGGCCTGTCCCAGTGAGCGCAACCTGCAGGTCCTCCGAACTGCTCGCAGCAAAGTCCAACAGACTGCCAGGAGATGTGCTGACTACTGGCTCCAGCTCTGTTCCGAGATACAGATAGCAGCTGACACGGGCAACATCAAGGGGATGTATGATGTTATCAAGCAGGCCCTAGGTCCAACACAGAGGAAAATTGCCCCTCTGAAGTCTGCCACAGGCGAGGTCATCCAGGATCGGGCGCAGCAGATGGAACGCTGGGTGCAGCACTACTCTGAGCTATATTCCAGAGAAAATGTAGTCACTGAAGAAGCACTGAACAACATTGAGTGCCTGCCTGTGCTGGAAAAGCTTGACAGTGAACCAACCCTAGAAGAACTTCACGTGGCCCTGGACTCCCTTGCCTTTGGCAAGGCACCTGGAAAAGACAGCATCCCTGCTGAAGTCCTAAAATGCTGCAAAGAGATCATCGTCACTGAGCTGCATGAAATCCTCTGTCTCTGCTGGAGAGAAGGTGGAGTACCTCAAGACATGAGGGATGCAAACATCATCACGCTGTACAAGAACAAAGGTGACAGGGGTGACTGCAACAACTACCGTGGCATCCCTCTCCTTAGCGTCGTAGGAAAGCTGTTTGCCCGAGTTGTACTAAAGAGGCTCCAGGTACTTGCAGAGAGGCTCCAGGTACTATCCAGAATCGCAGTGTGGATTCCGAGCCAACAGGTCCACCACTGATATGGTATTCTCCCTTAGACAACTGCAGGAGAAATGCAGGGAACAACGACAGCCACTCTTTATAGCCTTCATAGATCTCACAAAGGCTTTCGACCTGGTCAGCAGAGACGGCCTCTTCAAGATTCTCCCCAAGATTGGATGTCCACCCAGGCTCCTCAGCATCATCAGATCTTTCCACAAGGACATGAAGGGCACTGTTGTCTTCGATGGCTCCACATCAGACCCTTTTGACATCCGAAGCGGAGTGAAGCAGGGCTGTGTTCTTGCACCAACCTTGTTTGGGATTTTCTTCGCTGTCCTGCTGAAGCAGGCCTTTGGAACTGCAACAGAAGGCATCTATCTCCGGACCAGATCAGACGGAAAGCTCTTCAACCTCTCCAGACTGAGAGCAAAGTCCAAAGTCCAGCTGAAATGTCTGCGTGACTTCCTCTTTGCCGACGATGCAGCTGTCACTACCCACTCTGCCAAAGATCTCCAGCAGCTCATGGATCGTTTTAGCAAAGCCTGCCAAGATTTTGGACTGACAATCAGCCTGAAGAAAACACAGGTCATGGTTCAGGATGTGGACTCACCTCCCTGCATTACAATCTCTGAGCATGAACTGGAGGTTGTCCATGACTTTGTGTACCTTGGCTCAACGATCTCCGACACTCTTTCTCTCGATACCGAGCTAAACAAGCGCATCGGTAAAGCAGCTACCACGTTTTCCAGACTCACAAAGAGAGTCTGGTCCAACAAGAAGCTGACGGAACATACCAAGATCCAGGTCTACAGAGCTTGCGTCCTGAGTACACTTCTGTACTGCAGCGAGTCATGGACTCTTCGCTCACAACAGGAGAGGAAACTGAGCGCTTTCCACATGCGCTGCCTCCGACGCATTCTCGGCATCACCTGGCAGGACAAAGTTCCAAACAACACAGTCCTGGAACGTGCTGGAATCCCTAGCATGTATTCACTGCTGAAACAGAGACGCCTGCGTTGGCTTGGTCATGTCGTGAGAATGGATGATGGCCGGATCCCAAAGGATCTCCTCTATGGAGAACTCGTGCAAGGAAAGCGCCCTACAGGTAGACCACAGCTGCGATACAAGGACATCTGCAAGAGGGATCTGAAGGCCTTAGGGATGGACCTCAACAAGTGGGAAACCCTGGCCTCTGAGCGGCCCGCTTGGAGGCAGGCTGTGCAGCATGGCCTTTCCCAGTTTGAAGAGACACTTTGGCAACAGTCTGAGGCAAAGAGGCAAAGAAGGAAGGCCCATAGCCAGGGATACAGACCAGGGACAGACTGCACTTGCTCCCGGTGTGGAAGGGATTGTCACTCCCGGATTGGCCTTTTCAGCCACACTAGACACTGTGTCAGAACCACCTTTCAGAGCGTGATACCATAGTCTTTCGAGACTGAAGGTTGCCAATACATATGTCTTTTTTGAGATGCGGCGACCAGAACTGGACACAATACTCCAGGTGTGGCCTTACCATAGATTTGTAAAACGGCATTATAATATTAGCCGTTTTGTTCTCAATACCTCTCCTAATGTTCCCAAGCATAGAATTGGCCTTCTTAACTGCCGCCACACATTGGGTCGACACTTTCATCGACCTGTCCACCACCACCCCAAGATCTGTCACAGACAGCTCAGAACCCATCAGCCTATATGTAAAGCTTTGATTTTTTGCCCCAATGTGCATGACTTTACACTTACTGACATTGAAGCGCATCTGCCATTTTGTTGCCCATTCTGCCACTCTGGAGAGATCCTTCTGGAGCTCCTCACAATCACTTCTGGTTTTCACCACTCGGAAAAGTTTGGTGTCATCTGCAAACTTTGCAACCTCACTGCTCAACCCTGTCTCCAGGTCATCTATGAAGAGGTTGAAAAGCACCAGTCCCTGGACATATCTTTGGGGCACACCGCTTTTCACTTCTCTCCATTGTGAAAATTGCCCATTGACACCCACTCTCTGTTTCCTGGCCTTCAACCAGTTCTCAATCCATGACTGTCCTCTAATTCCCTGACTGTGGAGTTTTTTCAGTAGCCTTTTTTTCAGTAGTCAGTTTTTTCAGTAGTCACGCAGCTGACAATAATTCAGATTAATATTCACTCTTGGTTTCTTTGCAGGAAAGTTATGGTGAATTTCATTATATAGTGATGGTCTAGTATGATAAAATTATTCCCTGGTGCATCTCCAGTACTTCAGGGCTTGATTCCAAACTTACCTCCATCTGAAAATAGTTTATTGAGTTTTGGCATTTCTACTGAGGAGAAAGAGTTCATATCTCCTTGCTGCACAACTGGAAGCCTTTGAAAAATAAATTTCCCCAGCAGCCACTGGAGCTTTTGACCTCTGCTAAGTTGCACAGAATGCCTGAGATAAATGGAAAGGGAGATTGGATCACTTGCACTTTCTCTTCAGCAGCAGCAGAAGAACTTTAAAAATGTAGGAGGTTCCGTTTCAAGGCCGGAGAGCTTTGCCCACATCTTGACTACTTTTGTTTTTAAAAACACATTTTCAAAAAATTGTCTTTTCCTGTTAATGTGTTTTTTCTGTTTAGCTGCAAACCACCAGGAGCTACATTCTGGATGTGTTTGTATCACTGACCCAGTTGCACAAATATTAAGCAGGTTGACTATTCTCTTGTATTTACTTCCTGAGCTGAAAGAATCCCAGACTCACCAGTCTACATGTGACGTGCAAACCAAGTGGAATCTCCTGCCACTGTGAAAAGGACTGAGCATTCCAATAGCAATCATGGTGTTTAATTAACACTGCTTGGTTTTCTGATTACTGAGGGAAGAATCCCTGCACATGGTCTAAGCACCTTCTAAGAGGAAAAGCAGGAGATAAAGTGGCAAGCTGAAGTAGGGAAAGTTTCCACTGGCAAACTCCAGACAGAGCAACATGTGTGTTGTAGAAATAAACTGCAAAAGGTGGTGCATCGTCTCCAGTCAGATGTGGTGGGAGCTGACCCCACTTGGGGTGGGGTGGGGTGATACAAGGCTGTGGACAAAGGGCCTTCCTATTTCTAAGCTGGAGGAGTGGAAGGAAACAGCACCTGATGGTCCTGCTAGTATATATCAGAAAACACTTGGAACCCCCTCTGTTATCTTGCTTCCGAAGAAAGAACCCAGTTCTTGAATCTCGCTGAAGAGAGCCTGGAGGAAGGTCACAGGATCATGAGATGCAGGTGGGAAAATGCTATGCATTTTTCTCTTTTGTCTTTAGCAGGCTTCTCCTTCAGAATACTCTGGAACAGCGGTCTCCAAACTGGATACCACTGCACAATGTGAAAGGCGTCCCCGGCAGAACTGGCGCTTACTGTTTTGCCAGGGAGCTGTCCTTCCCCACTGCTGACCTCCCCCAAACGGAGATCCAGCCCACTGCTCCTGCCCAGAAATCTGTTGCTGTGGCTGCTGGGGCGACGGAACCTGGAACCGGCAGGCTGGAGTTCAGTTTGCAGGACATCAATGGCGGGAAGGACAGCTCCCCTGCAGAACGGTAAGCGCCATTCATGTGGGGGAGAGAAAAGGCAGGGCACTGGATTCGGCCCACGAGACAAGGTCTGGGGAGCCCTCCTCTGGAACAAAGCCATAGCATGAAGAAAAGGTACTCAAGGCATTGTCGGATGCCAGGGGTTGCCAAAGGTGCTTCATGCACGAGCCACATACAATAAACTTCAGATGATTTAGAGCCACAACATTTAAGAGGCACTGAACTTCTAAAGTTTATTTATTCACCATGAACATTCAGTTTATGTTGTAATCCAGTGCACTTTCAGTTTATACCCAGTACATAATCATGAACATTTCTTATTTACCTTTATTTTAATTGTGATGCAAAAAGGAACTCATTCAACATGTGTGCTGTGTGTCACTTATTGTATATCATACCTGGAAAAGGATGGGAAGGTCTGCGTTCTCACAAAAGCCTCGCTTTCTCTGTCTATCAGAAGACAGAGGAGGTGGGTGTTGAAGTGAAGCCAGGCACTTTGCTCCCAGAGAATGTACAGCCATCATGGCCCTTTAGAAGTTGAAGAGTTCCTGTCAGAGGTATTAAACTTTTACATCCGTTAAATATTTCCACTTGTACTTTTGAAAAATTCTCACCTTCTTTCTTAGCTGTTGGATGTCCATTCTCTTTAGCTTGCCCTCCCTATGGAGAAGCTAATGTTTTGTTGGCTTTATTCCCCTTTTCCCAATATCTTGATTTACTGCGCATAATGCCTCTGTAAGTTATATGTACGTATCTCTATCATTTCTTCAATAACCTTTAATTCACTCATGGCTATTTTTTCTGCAGGTTCTTTTCCTGTTTTATCTCTAAAATAATAAGTCTTTCCAGTAAACACGGTCTGTCTCACTCTCTTTTTTAAAATATGCCATGCAGAAATCAGCAGTACAAGCATGTCTGGCTTACACTTTTCCCGTATAATAGTTTTAAACCAATCCTCTGAATTACAATCCCATCCTATGGTTGGGCTGTAATTTATCCTTTAAAAATGTAAATCACTTTTAAATGTTATCTGTTCATCTTGGTACATTATTCATTCCATCTCCATCTTCATTCATTTTTCAAAAATGTACTACTAGATAAATGTTAACTGTTTATATGTTGCAGCTGCAGAGCTGAGGCTGGGGGGGAGAGACGCTTGTCTAAGGCCATCTAGTGAGAACTCATGACAAGATTTGAATTGAGAGAGTCCTGATTTGCAGCTCACACTCTTTGCCACAATGTTACACCAGCTCTTCCCATTTAATTTGTGATGTTCATTTCATAGAAATTGCAGCATGATCTCTAGCCCACTACTCTGCTTTCCTCCACATTTTCTCTTTCATTCCACCTCCCTTTTCCAATCCAAGAAACACAGCAGAAGCTGGCGCATTACCAAATAAGGGTGCAACGTTTGGCACACCACCTCACGCACCAGAAGGTACCCTGGCAGATATGGTGATAACTTTGCCAGTTCAGAATGGCAGCAACTTTACTAAGCAAGGGCTTACGCTAGCACTCTTGGGTGTAACGATCCTGACTTGCTACCAGCAGTACAACCACATCCTACAAGGAAGCCTTGATTTCAGAATTGTATGGGCCAGAAACATGTCCTGAAGGAGGACAAAACTGCAGTCCTGCTCTTATGGTGCATTGTGGAGGAAGAGCCACACAGTATTCAGCACAGTCAGAGCACACAGCATTCAACACAGTATTAAGCACAACAGTGGACCACTCAAAGTGGACCACCTAGTCAGGATGTATAATTGCAAACACAGAACTGACCGGTGGCCAACGGAGCTGTTCTGTAACATAGTGGCTCTTACATCCTTTGAAAGCTTCATTTATTGGACTGACAGCTATCCAAACTGAAACACCAATGCTGCAATGTTTTGAAGGTTCCTTTCCTAAGTGCACTAGAAAAAGTCCAGTGATGCACACAGAGCACATGATGACATTTTATTGTACACTTTTATTCTCCACACAAAGTTTTTCTCGCTCAAATTTTTCTTGGACAGATACAGTTAGGGTTGCACCAACCCTCCAGAATTGTCAGAATGCCAGATGCAAGGGAGGGCACCAGGATGAGGTCTCTTGTTATATGGTGTGTTCCATGAGGCATTTGGTGGGCCGCTGTGAGATACAGGAAGCTGGACTAGATGGGCCTATGGCCTGATCCAGTGGGGCTGTTCTTATTGACCTGGAGTCTCGAAGAATCACCATCATTCTCCAGGAGACTATTGCAATCCATTCAAGAAATCTATCACCAATCACTGCAAATCACGAGTACTGTCAAAACTATGACTGAAGCCTAGAGTCCATGCAAGTGCCTTATTGACTCTCAGCTTCTCTGCCCCTTTCTCCTTCCCAGATCACATCCCTGATTTCATAGAGGCGTAAAATCATGCGTTGAGACTTTGAATGCCTACAAGGCTCTCCATAATTGCAGGTCCAGCCTTGTTATACACTGATTTTTTATACACGAATTTGACTCAACACGAATAGCCCCCTGGGAATGAGAAGGAATGTGTTGATCCCTGGAGAAGGGGAAAAATGCATCCCTTTAAAATCGGTTAAAAAAACTAAACAGTCCTTTAACAATAGCCTCCTTAATGGGGGGGGCAGCTGGCTGACAATCCATCAATCATCCTCTCTCCAGGGGACCCCTCCCTTCCCCCTGAGCAGTGAAAGAAAGGTGATCACTTTGCATTGGTGAAGGGAGGGGCTAAGTGAAGCGCCTTTCTAAGCTTGGAGGATGACTGTTTGATGGATTGTCTTGTTAATGACTCTTGTCTTACATCACAAAGGTCAGCAAGGCTGTTTTTAAATCACCAGAGCAAAGAAACTTTGTTTTTTAAACGGATTTGCTTTAGTGCGTTTTTTGCCATCCATGTGCATTCTGGGAACAGAACCCACCGAATAATGAGGCTCAACCAGTATTCATCTGTTCACAAGCGGCCAGTTAATGACTCCTTAAATTACCAGTCTGTTCCCTGCATGGGGACAGCATGTTCCCCAAGGTACTGTGCATGCTTTTGTGAAAGGTTTAAAAGGCACGGTAGACATGAGTGGTAGGCAGTGCTCCTTCCTCTGTGTTTTCGGAATCTGCCTGTGGCCAACGTACTGCTGAATTCCAAGATGCCTTCCATGGGTCAGGTCCTGTTCCTCGCAATCTCTGCCTTCCTCTGCCTCACACCTGGAGGTACGTTTCTTCTGCAAGACTCGGGGAAAGGATTCTGAAGCAAGGCTTTGAAGCAAGGCTTTTGAAGCAAGGGATCAGTCACATAATAAGGGATATTATATTATAATTTGGGATATTTAACGCCTGGAATGACCGGGGGCCTCAAGACCTACCCATGAAAAACCCATAAAAACCCGCCCAACCCCACTCTGATTTTATGTATGGGAAGTGTGGTGAGAAAGAGAGTCTAGTCGTGCACGGATTTTGCAGTAGACTCCCATAAGTAGCATCTCTGCCTCATCAGTGCATTTTTTTTTAAAGAGTGGTAAATATCATCAAGCTTTTGGAAAATATTGCTTCTTCCATCTGTTGCTTCTTTGCAAGATCTTCTTTGGTACTCCCATTCTTATTGTATTGTACTGTGTTTTGTGGTTCATTACCTTTCAGCATTATTATTATGCAGAATGTGTGATAAATTAATAAATAACAGTGCTATCCTAGATGTGTCTACTCAGAAGTAAATTTCATTGTGTTCAGTGGGGCTTCCTCCCGGGAAAGTGCATACAGGATTGCAGCCTCAGCTAAACTAAACTAAAACAAACCAAACAAAAAACAAAAAAAAAACAAGCCCAACTTCTATATAAGTCCTTTGACAGGAACTCAACATGTCTAGGAATGGGGCTGAGGGAAAAGTTTTCAAAGTTCCAGATTTCAAAACTCTTCCATGAGAAAAACAGTCAATACAACCATTTCAGGGCATAAAGAAGCACTGAAAAATCTTGGCCTATGCAGTCTTAGCCTATGCAAGTTGCCTCTAGTTGCCACTACTCCCCAGATTACTGAATTCATCAACATATGCCTTGACCCTACTACAGAGCCCATTATGAGAAAGGAAGTTTCTTCCACTGTCATAAAATGGATGCCGACAGAGCGTGCAGCTTTCAATCAGTGGCCATTTTATACATGCAAGGTGCAGTGCCACAACACTACCGCCAGACTCCACCTTGCCCACCAGACTTTTGGAAGGGTAAGGGGAAATAATTCCCCTTTCCCCTCCCAAACCTCCTGAACCTCCACCCCCCACTGGATAGAGTATGCTCCTATTTTGTGTGGCTGCATTGCAAGGGGAGGTGGGGAAAGGATAGGATTGGGCTCTAAGTGTAATTAGAAATCTGTTAGTCCTTACATAAGAACATAAGAACGTAAGAACAGCCCTACTGGATCAGGCCATACACCCATCTAGTCCAGCTTCCTATATCTCACAGCGGACCACCAAATGCCCCAGGGAGCACACCAGATAACAAGAGACCTCATCCTGGTGCCCTCCCTTGCATCTGGCATTCTGACATAACCCATTTCTAAAATCAGGAGGTTGCGCATACACATCATGGCTTATACCCCGTAATGGATTTTTCCTCCAGAAACTTGTCCAATCCCCTTTTAAAGGCGTCCAGGCCAGTCGCCATCACCACATCCTATGGCAAGGAGTTCCACAGACCGACCACACGCTGAGTAAAGAAATATTTTCTTTTGTCTGTCCTAACCCGCCCAACACTCAATTTTAGTGGATGTCCCCTGGTTCTGGTATTATGTGAGAGTGTAAAGAGCATCTCCCTATCCATTCTGTCCATCCCCTGGATAATTTTGTATGTCTCAATCATGTCCCCCCTCAGACGTCTCTTTTCTAGGCTGAAGAGGCCCAAACGCCGTAGCCTTTCCTCATAAGGAAGGTGCCCCAGCCCAGTAATCATCTTAGTTGCTCTCTTTTGCACCTTTTCCATTTCCACTATGTCTTTTTTGAGATGTGGCGACCAGAACTGGACACAATACTCCAGGTGTGGCTTTACCATAGATTTGTACAACGGCATTATAATATTAGCCGTTTTGTTCTCAATACCTTTTCTAATGATCCCAAGCATAGAATTGGCCTTCTTTACTGCCGCCGCACATTGGGATGACACTTTCATCGACCTGTCCACCACCACCCCAAGATCTCTCTCCTGATCTGTCACAGACAGCTCAGAACCCATCAGCCTATATCTGAAGTTTTTATTTTTTCCCCCAATGTGCATGACTTTACACTTACTGACATTGAAGTGCATCTGCCATTTTGCTGCCCATTCTGCCAGTCTAGAGCGATCCTTCTGGAGGTCCTCACAATCACTTCTGGTCTTCACCACTCAGAAAAGTTTGGTGTCGTCCGCAAACTTTGCAACCTCATTGCTCAACCCTGTCTCCAGGTCATTTATGAAGAGGTTGAAAAGCACTGGTCCCAGGACAGATCCTTGGGGCACACTGCTTTTCACTTCTCTCCATTGTGAAAATTGCCCATTGACACCCACTCTCTGCTTCCTGGCCTCCAACCAGTTCTCAATCCAGGGGAGGACCTTTCCTCTTATTCCCTGACTGTGGGGTTTTTTCATTAGCCTTTGGTGAGGTACCGTGTCGAACGCCTTCTGAAAGTCCAGATATATAATGTTCACGGGTTCTCCCACATCCACATGCCTGTTGACCTTTTCAAAGAATTCTATAAGGTTCGTGAGGCAAGACTTACCCTTACAGAAGCCATGCTGATTCTCCCTCAGCAAGGCCTGTTCATCTATGTGTTTTGAGATCCTATCTTTGATGAGGCATTCCACCATCTTACCCGGTATGGATGTTAGGCTGACCGGCCTATAGTTTCCCGGGTCCCCCCTCTTTCCCTTTTTAAAAATAGGCGTGACATTTGCTATCCTCCAATCTTCTGGCACCATGGCCGTTTTGAGGGACAAGTTGCATAGCTTAGTCAAGAGATCTGCAACTTCATTCTTCAATTCCTTAATAACTCTAGGGTGGATGGCATCAGGGCCCAGTGACTTATTGATCTTTAATTTATCAATGAGGTCTGAAACATCTTCTCTTTTAACCTCTATCTGACTTAACTCCTTGGTCAGGAGGGGCCGTTTGGGCAGCGGTATCTGCCCGAGGTCTTCTGCCGTGAAGACAGATGCAAAGAACTCATTTAATTTCTCTGCCATCTCTAAGTCTCCTTTTATCTCCCCTTTCCCTCCCTCACCATCCAGGGGGCCAACCGCTTCTTTGGTGGGTTTCCTGCTTCTAACATATTTGAAGAAGCTTTTATTATTCCCCTTAATGTTGCTGGCCATGTGGTCCTCATAGTCTCTCTTGGCCTCCCATATCACCTTCTTACATTTCTTTTGCCACAGTTTATGTTCCTTTTTATTCTCCTCATTAGGGCAAGACTTCCATTTACGGAACGAAGCTTTCTTGCCCTTCACAGCCTCTCTAACTTGGCTCGTTAGCCATGCGAGCACCCTCCTGGATTTAGTGGAACCCTTCTTTCTTTGCGATATACACCTCTGCTGGGCCTCTATTACTGTTGTTTTAAGCAGCCTCCATGCACTCTGGAGAGATTGGACTCTTTTTACCCTCCCTTTCAACCTCCTTCCAACCAGCATCCTCATTTGAGGGAAGTCTGCCCGTCGGAAGTCAAGGATTTTTGTTAGAGATTTGCCCGGTATTCTTCCCCCAACGTGCATGTCAAAACGGATTGCAGCATGATCACTGTTCCCCAATGGCTCAGTAACATTTACATCTCTAACCAGGTCCTGGGTACCACACAATATTAAATCCAGAGTCACCTGTCCTCTGGTGGGCTCCGTGACTAGCTGCTCTAAGCCACAGTCATTTAGCATGTCAAGAAATCCGGTTTCCTTATCGTGACCAGAACACAAATTGACCCAGTCAATATGAGGATAATTGAAGTCCCCCACAATTACAACCCTGTCCCTCCTTGTCACCTCCCTGATCTGTTTCCTCATTTCAAGGTCTCCATCCGATTTCTGGTCTGGAGGACGATAGCACGCCCCCAGTATTACATCGCTGCACAAGCCTGGCAATTTAACCCACAGAGATTCTACGGTGGAGTCGGACCCACTTTCAATCTCTACTTTGCTGGATTCTATCCCTTCCTTAACATAAACTTTTTGGGACAAGCGGGGCCTGTACAAGAGGGAAGGGCTCCATTTGAACCAGAATGGAACCAGACTGCTGGCGCATAACATTAAAAAGGTGGCAGAGCAGCTTTTAAATTGATCCCTGGGGGAAGGCCGTCAGGAGCCGAGGGACATCCGGTTCGGGACTCCTCATCCCTATGGGATAAGGATGGGGAAGTTAGAGAACAACAAGACAAAGGCAGAGTAGGAGAAGAAATTGGGAAAGGTAGGGTGATGGGATGTGATAGACGGTTTGGCACAGCAGAGTAGGAGAAGAAATTGGGAAAGGTAGGGTGATGGGATGTGATAGACGGTTTGGCACAATGAGAGGATGCGGGGACAAAGGAGCGAATAAGCAGCGCATCCTGGGGCATTCCATGTATAAATGCTTTTATGCAAATGCCCGAAGTCTACGAGCAAAGGTGGAAGAACTGGAATGTCTGGTGACAAGGGAAAATATTGACATAGTGGGCATAACGGAAACCTGGTGGAATGCGGAGAATCAGTGGGATACCGCAATCCCGGGCTATAAACTCTACAGGAGGAACAGGCAGGGGCGTGTTGGAGGTGGGGTGGCCCTTTATGTTAAGGAAGGGATAGAATCCAGCAAAGTAGAGATTGAAGGTGGGTCCGACTCCACCGTAGAATCTCTGTGGGTTAAATTACCAGGCTTGTGCAGCAATGTAATACTGGGGGCGTGCTATCGTCCTCCAGACCAGAAATCTGATGGGGACCTTGAAATGAGGAAACAGATCAGGGAGGTGACAAGGAGGGACAGGGTTGTAATCATGGGGGACTTCAATTATCCTCATATTGACTGGGTCAATTTGTGTTCTGGTCACGATAAGGAAACCGGATTTCTTGACGTGCTAAATGACTGTGGCTTAGATCAGCTAGTCACGGAGCCCACCAGAGGACAGGTGACTCTGGATTTAATATTGTGCGGTACGCAGGACCTGGTTAGAGATGTAAACGTTACTGAGCCATTGGGGAACAGTGATCATGCTGCGATCCACGTTTTGACGTGCACGTTGGGGGAAGAATACCAGGCAAATCTCTAACAAAAATCCTTTACTTCCAATGGGCGGACTTCCCTCAAATGAAGAGGCTGGTTAGAAGGAGGTTGAAAGGGAGGGTAAAAAGAGTCCAATCTCTCCAGAGTGCATGGAGGCTGCTTAAAACAACAGTAATAGAGGCCCAGCAGAGGTGTATACCGCAAAGAAAGAAGGGTTCCACTAAATCCAGGAGGGTGCCCGCATGACTAACCAGCCAAGTTAGAGAGGCTGTGAAGGGCAAGGAAGCTTCCTTCCGTAAATGGAAGTCTTGCCTAATGAGGAGAATAAAAAGGAACATAAACTGTGGCAAAAGAAATGTAAGAAGGTGATACTGGAGGCCAAGCGAGACTATGAGGAACGCGTGGCCGGCAACATTAAGGGGAATAATAAAAGCTTCTTCAAATATGTTAGAAGCAGGAAACCCGCCAGAGAAGCGGTTGGCCCTCTGGATGGTGAGGGAGGGAAAGGGGAGATAAAAGGAGACTTAGAGATGGCAGAGAAATTAAATGAGTTCTTTGCATCTGTCTTCACGGCAGAAGACCTCGGGCAGATACCGCTGCCCAAACAGCCCCTCCTGACCAAGGAGTTAAGTCAGATAGAGGTTAAAAGAGAAGATGTTTCAGACCTCATTGATAAATTAAAGATCAATAAGTCACCGGGCCCTGATGGCATCCACCCAAGGGTTATTAAGGAATTGAAGAATGAAGTTGCAGACCTCTTGACTAAGGTATGCAACTTGTCCCTCAAAACGGCCATGGTGCCAGAAGATTGGAGGATAGCAAATGTCACGCCTATTTTTAAAAAGGGAAAGAGGGGGGACCCGGGAAACTATAGGCCGGTCAGCCTAACATCCATACCGGGTAAGATGGCGGAATGCCTCATCAAAGATAGGATCTCAAAACACATAGACGAACAGGCCTTGCTGAGGGAGAGTCAGCATGGCTTCTGTAAGGGTAAGTCTTGCCTCACGAACCTTATAGAATTCTTTGAAAAGGTCAACAGGCATGTGGATGCGGGAGAACCCATGGACATTATATATCTGGACTTTCAGAAGGCGTTTGACACGGTCCCTCACCAAAGGCTACTGAAAAAACTCCACAGTCAGGGAATTAGAGGACAGGTCCTCTCGTGGATTGAGAACTGGTTGGAGGCCAGGAAGCAGAGAGTGGGTGTCAATGGGCAATTTTCACAATGGAGAGAGGTGAAAAGTGGTGTGCCCCAAGGATCTGTCCTTGGACCGGTGCTTTTCAACCTCTTCATAAATGACCTGGAGACAGGGTTGAGCAGTGAAGTGGCTAAGTTTGCAGACGACACCAAACTTTTCCGAGTGTTAAAGACCAGAAGTGATTGTGAGGAGCTCCTGAAGGATCTCTCCAGACTGGCAGAATGGGCAGCAAAATGGCAGATGCGCTTCAATGTCAGTAAGTGTAAAGTCATGCACATTGGGGCAAAAAATCAAAACTTTAGATATAGGCTGATGGGTTCTGAGCTGTCTGTGACAGATCAGGAGAGAGATCTTGGGGTGGTGGTGGACAGGTCGATGAAAGTGTCGACCCAATGTGCGGCGGCAGTGAAGAAGGCCAATTCTATGCTTGGGATCATTAGGAAGGGTATTGAGAACAAAACGGCTAGTATTATAATGCCGTTGTACAAATCTATGGTAAGGCCACACCTGGAGTATTGTGTCCAGTTCTGGTCGCCACATCTCAAAAAAGACATAGTGGAAATGGAAAAGGTGCAAAAGAGAGTGACTAAGATGATTACGGGGCTGGGGCACCTTCCTTATGAGGAAAGGCTACGGCGTTTGGGCCTCTTCAGCCTAGAAAAGTGACGCTTGAGGGGGGACATGATTGAGACATACAAAATTATGCAGGGAATGGACAGAGCGGATAGGGAAATGCTCTTTACACTCTCACATAATACCAGAACAAGGGGACATCCACTAAAATTGAGTGTTGGGCGGGTTAGGACAGACAAAAGAAAATATTTCTTTACTCAGCGTGTGGTCGGTCTGTGGAACTCCTTGCCACAGGATGTGGTGCTGGCGTCTACCCTAGGCGTCTTTAAAAGGGGATTGGACAAGTTTCTGGAGGAAAAATCCATTATGGGGTACAAGCCATGATGTGTATGCGCAACCTCCTGATTTTAGAAATGGGTTATGTCAGAATGCCAGATGCAGGGGAGGGCACCAGGATGAGGTCTCTTGTTATCTGGTGTGCTCCCTGGGGCATTTGGTGGGCCGCTGTGAGATACAGGAAGCTGGACTAGATGGGCCTATGGCCTGATCCAGTGGGGCTGTTCTTATGTTCTTGTAAACGGCCACCCCACCTCCAACACACCCCTGCCTGTCCCTCCTGTAGAGTTTATAGCCCGGGATTGCGGTATCCCACTGATTCTCCGCATTCCACCAGGTTTCCGTTATGCCCACTATGTCAATGTTTTCCCTTGTCACCAGACATTCCAGTTCTCCCATCTTTGCTTGGAGACTTCGGGCATTCGCATAAAAGCATTTGTACACGGAATGCCCCAGGATGGCTGCTTATTCGCTCCTTTGTCCCCGCATCCTCTCATTGTGCCAAACCGTCTATCACATCCCATCACGCTACCCTCCCCAATTTCTCCTTGTTAGCTCCCTGTCATCATATCGCTTTCTCTCTACTTGCTTCCCTCAGCAACCTTCTCTTAGACCTTTTCCCACTCACCTCCGCAACACTCAGCTGCTCTTCCCCATCACCTTCAGAACCAGTTGCTGCTGCTTTCACCAGTGCTGTTTGTGCCCTTTTTATATGCTTTATATTCTGTGCTTTGTTTCTGATTGAAGGGATCCACTGCTGCTTAGCATATGGAAAAAGCAAATCAAATGCCTACAAAGAATTGTACAGAATTGGTCATCGTGTAAGGCTTCAGACTGGTTTAGCTGTAATAATAAGGATATGTCTTTCCACGCAGATGCCCTCAAATGTCGAGTATGCATGGCAATGCAGCCAGGCGCACCATGTAGTCCTGCTATAACCTGCAATGCTAAACCTGAAACCGAAACCTGCAATACCTACATAATCTCTGAAAGTAAGAAGCCTACATGTTCACTGCTTTGAATTTTATTGTGATGGGTGGGAAAATAAACAGCAGAAATGCACCTTATAGCTCAGTTCTACCTGAGCCTTGTACTGCCTGAACTTGCACTCAAGGTCCATTGAGGTGGCGGGAAGTTAGTGTGTCACTGAACTTCTCATTGGGGAATTTAAAACTTTCCCACCGCTGAAAGAAAAACCATGGAAACAATGCCATGTTTATAACCTCTCTTCTTCTGAGAGTTTTGTATGGTGGAATGGAAAGTTCACTTCCCCTATGAAGCACTTAGTCTAACACCCTGTACTCCAGAAGGGTACCCATTGCCTAAAGGTGTGGACAAAGCTGAGCAATGTTCCTTTATTTTTTCCACTATACATCTCAATGGCATTTAACCACATTATATCCCAAGTGTACTTCCTTTTTAAGTCTCGGCAGAAACCATCCAGATTCAACAAATGCTCAGATGAATACAATGGTGCTTCCATCATGGGTTCCAAGTGAAGATTCACTGTTTCCTAGCACACTTCTGAAGTTCAGTGGTTGGAAATATGTTGAGACACAATGCTCAGAGATTAGATGACAAACCTACAGTCAGATTCAGGGAGATCCTGGATGGTTGATCCTTTAAGGGTGAAATTCTACTCTGCGCTGGAACAGGTAAGCCAAGAGGCTTGCACTATATCCAGTGCAGGATAGGGGCCAGAATCGACTCAGCCAGAGGCGAGGGGAAAGTTTTCCCCTTACCCCGGGCAAGGAGCCCTGGCCCCTATGGGTCTCCTTGGACCTGTGCCACCTCCAGAGGTGGTGCAAGTCCGAGGAGAGCGGAGCGGCTTCAAGTAACTCCAAACCCCCTGGGAATGGGGGTTGGTATGCGGCATAATGGGGTATCCCAGCCCCGCCTCCTACTCTCCGCCCACCCACCCCCGGGGTCGCCCACTGCTTGTCCTCCCCCTGCCTAGGAATGCCTCCCTCCTGCCTCCTCCACGCCCACCCAGAGCAGACCAACCTAGCTGGGCCAATGCAAGGCTTGCCACGCAAGCCGCCATGAAGGCTGGATTCCGCCTCCATGTGCTGGTGCACCTCCATGCGTTGGTGTAGCTTGCTCATGAGGAGGCACAAACATGCTTTATGGACATTTGTGCCAGGAAACCAGGCAGTCAGCAGGCTACTGCACACATTGGAACAGCTGGGTAGGACAGAAGCAGTCAGGCTACTAAGGAATTGAACAGGTGCCACAGGGTGTGGCAATTGTGCCACTGAGTCCAGGGTGCAGTTATGGCAGGTGAGCAAATCAGAAACCCTAACACTTCCCATAGTAGGAAAAGGTGTTGAAAGGACACATGGGGAAACTGAGCATGATATTGGCAGGCCAAGCCCACCACTTCTTCAGGAGAGGAAAAGGAACACAGCCAGGTCTAGGGAAAAAGAAGGGAGGCACCACCATTGGTGGGTACATGGCCAATATTGTATGCCTGGGTAAAATGAATAGTATGATGTCCTGATGCCTTGCTAGGTCCAAGAGCTCTAAGTTAAAATCACTGCTCATCAGTAGTCTACTTTCCTCTAAAACCGCTATTTACTGCAGGGGTCTACACTGAGAAGTCAATGGAATGACATGTGGATAGACAATGTGACATCAAATTATCTGTAAAATTGCAATTCTTTCTTTTTTGGTCTCTTCTTTCTCCTCCCTGCCATCTTAGATGGGGTCATTCATCAAAGAATGCTAAATTGCAAGTCAAGGATGGCTGCTCACTGTGGTGAGTTAACAGAATTTCGAAAAGAAGGTTTGAAAATCGAAAACAAATGCTGCGATAACGCAGATCTCTGCAATGAAGCTCTTTAGGCTGCAAAGGATGACGCTCAAGATCCAAGTTCACAATTCACGAGGCTCACCCCCAGTGTGGTGGGGGTATTTTACCAATATGCTATTCCAAGTCCTTTTTATCAATGTTACATCCAGCAATGCCCAGGCGCTTCTGATTTTCATTAGTCCACCAGATTTCTGATGGAATCACTGTATCTTCTGTCTTGGTACCAAGCACCAGTTCCTGAAGTTACCTTTCTGTTTGAGGATTCTGGTTATACTATATGCTCATCACCAAAAGTCACTTTTGTGTACAATTCTTCCTACATCTCCTTGATCTTTTGAATACAGGTTGGACATCAATATCTGCAGGGAATCCGATCCTGGACACCCCATGAATACCAAAACCCGCAGATAATTAATTCTGTGGGTTATAGTCCAATAGGGCTCCTGATGCAACAGGAATCTTGTTAACCTTTCAACACCTCCAGGTGGACTTTCCGATGCCTGTAGAGGCCACACGGGACCTCTGCGAGACTCAGAAATGCTCCTGGATGTAGAAAGGCTCCTGGGGAACACCTCCAGTCACACCTGGGAGCTCAGATCCAACCTTCCACCGTGGGTTCGGAACCTGCAGTGAGTTAAATCTGTGGGCCCCAAATCTGTGGATTAGGAGGTCAGACTTGCACTTGCCATTTGTATGTTTGTTGCCAGCATCTCCTTATCTTCAAGTTTGAGAACTCAAAACATTTATACCATCAGCTCTAAGGGATGTGTTATCTTGAAGCAGATGCTCCATAGCTCTTATTGGCTTGCTGCCAGAAGTCTGCTTAGAAGCTCTTTATGACCTTTTTGGTGTTAAGTGCCAGCAACTGCAGTTCACATGGTACCATCGCTCCAAAACCCCCTCCCCGAGACTCATCTTGACTTAGAAAGTTCCCTGGTCATTTCCTTTCAATGCCAGCTGGACAAGAAATTCATTGTAAGCCAAATGAATAGTCATCTTAGGTGAGCATCTTCTGTGATGTCTACCCAACAATGTTGAAAATATGAGCTTCAGTATTTGCATATCGCTGCAACAATGCAAGTATGTCTATGCAGTGATGTTGTGAAAATATCTTTAACTGTTTTGTCCAAAATATTGTCACAATAAAACTGCAGTGGCTGGTCCAAAGGTGATCAAACTCCAGTCCTGCCCAGCAGCCCAAAGGGCTTTGTGAAGAGGGCCTTAGGCACTTCTGCAGAATCAGTCTCAAGACCAATGCTAATATAATTAATGCTGATGCCAATATGTTGATGCTAATATAATAACGCGATAATACTGCAAAAGCTTTGTTTGGATTAAAAATGTAGTTAATTCAATCCAATTACTCAATTGTATATTTGTCACTGGACCCTATTGTCAGTGGAAGCCTGTTCGGTCATAGTGACACCGTGTGGCTGGAGGTTGTATGTACACTGCCAGGCTCTTTTCTCCTTGGCCCTTCTGCCAGACCCTGCTCTCTGAGTCCTTACTCTCCCTCTTCCCCCAACCATCACCAGCCCAGAACACTCTCTTCCTCCCTCTTTGGCACCATTC
This sequence comes from Tiliqua scincoides, assembly GCF_035046505.1. Classification (NCBI taxonomy): domain Eukaryota; kingdom Metazoa; phylum Chordata; class Lepidosauria; order Squamata; family Scincidae; genus Tiliqua; species Tiliqua scincoides. The sequence goes on along the minus strand of NC_089821.1, from coordinate 259,214,088 downwards.
AGTAAGCTCTAATCTGGCTTATCATGACTGATATCACATCACTGGCCAAAAGCTTGTTTATGGCACTTGGATGGCACTCAAATTATGTTTAGAGTCCGGTGATGCATATTTCACAGTGTGGGGGCTTTTCATGGAATCACTCATGGTATCTGAGTCTGCAGGGGGAGCAGCATCTCAGGGCTCAAACTTGCTTGTACTCAGAAAATCTCCAACCGCCTTCAGTCATATTCTTTGGGTCACACTCCCCACACAGACATGGATATTCAACTATAATGCATCTATCATCTTTCAAAAATCCCACATGACTCATGACAGTATCTAATCGCCTAGAAAGTCAAGAATTCATAATTTGGCTGAAACCACAAAGTCCTTGAGATTCGCTTACCAGAGAAGACAGATCACTGGGCCACACCAATGATAGAGAAAGCTTCCACGTGCTGACTCAGGAACACATTTAGGAACAGCCTGTAGGAAAACACATACAAGTGGAGCCTGTTTAGCCCCAAATTTTATATCCATTTATTTAGGTCCCTCAGATCTGCACTGAGCCAGACTTGGCTCCACAGAAATCTTCCAACTGAGCTCTGGTCACCTCCAGAGGGCTTTCTGAAGCCTGCACAGGTCCCAGAGGACTTGTGCGGCCTCTGCAGGCTTCAGAAAGCCCTCTGGAGGCAAAACTAGAGGGAAACCGGAAGTGGCATTTTAAATTTCTTATAAGGTAGACCACAGCTGTGATACAAGGATATCTACAAGAGAGACCTGAAGGCCTTATGAATGGAACTAAACAGGTGGGAAACCCTGGCCTCTGAGCGGCCCGCTTAGAGGCAGGCTGTGCAGCAGGGCCTCTCCCAGTTTGAAGAGACACTTGGCCAGCAGACTGAGGCAAAGAGGCAATGAAGCAAGGCCTGTAGCCAGGGACAGGCTACTTTTGCTCCCAAAGTGGAATGGATTGTCACTTCCAAATTGGCCTTTTCAGCCTCAGTAGATGCTGTTCCAGAACCACTTTTCAGAGCGCGAAACCATAGTCTTCCGAGACTGAAGGATGCCAATGATGATGATAAGGCATTAAGAGGCCCAGGCAAACCTCTACTTACCACCAGCCACCCTCACCAACTTACCACTGCCAGGACTTCAAGGGAGGCCACTGTCACCTGGCTGCAGCCACTCACTATTTGTGGTGGCGATCAGATTGTGCTCTGTGGCATGTGGCACTCTGCAACCACCGTAAAGTGTGTTGTGCTGCCTGAATGAGAATTCCAGCTGTGCAATATGCTCATAGGTTTGGGCCACCAGGTTCCGACCTTTTTCTCTATATCTGAGTATGTGTGAGTCTCTCCCTCCCTTGATAAACAAACAGGTGTGCCCGGGGCAGCATGACAAATGATTTGCCAGCCTCTGTGCCTCCCACTCCCTGAACTGGAAAAGGAAGAGGGGGATGGAATAGAAGATGGGAATGGAACTCGGTGGAGCTCTGTCCCACTCTACCTTTTTCAGTCCAAGAAATTGAGATTAATAGAACCAGTGGAGCGGGATGGAGGCCAGCTTCTTCAACAGCACGCTGCCCGAAGCAACCACCTCAGTGCGTAATGGTCGTATAATGGTGTGGTCCGCACCACGCTAGTGACGTAACTGAAGGGACCCATGAAGCACTGGGAGGGGAATGGTTATAGCAGCTTTCTTTCCTTGTGGGTGGCCCTTTCAAAGCCCACATGGTAATCCTTGTAGACTTTGAAGGCCACATGACAGGAAAGGAAGCTGCCAGGAATCCCTGCCAGCTCCATTCTCCCATCATTACGGGCAAATGATAAAGCACATCTGGTCATAGCTTGATGGAAAGGGGATGGTACGATGCCATATCTGAAAACTGTGGGGATATGTATTTATTTGTTTATGTATTTATATACTACCTTTCTTCTAGTTGTGGTTGGCAACCTTCAGTCTGGAAAGACTACGGTATAAGCCTATAGCGCCTGGTATTCCCAGGCGGTCTCCCATCCAAGTACTAACCAGGCCTGACCCTGCTTAGCTTCCGAGATCATGGTATAAGCCTACAGCACCCGGTATTCCCAGGCGGTCTTTCTTCTAGATTCAGTGCACTTTACATAGGTAGGCTGATCTTAAACCCCATTTTTCAATGGTGTTTTTACAAGTATTATTCCATGAGTGACAGAGAGAGAGAGAGAGAGAGAGAGAGAGAGAGAGAGAGAGAGAGAGAGAGAGAGAGAGAGAGATTCTCCAGATGTTTTCATAGTGTAGTCTGCTTGCCAACCCTTGCACTTCCAAGCTTTTGCAGGCAGCTGAAAATCTGAAAGAAAAATCTGAAAATCTGAAATTTTAGTTTTGTGCAAAAATGGCAGGGGAGGAGGGAGATCAAAAGCCTGTTGCATATACACAGCAGGGACCAAATCTGTGGGCCAGGGAGGAATGGGTTAAAGAAACGAATGTATGAACATGGCTGATGTGGTTATGGAAAAACATGGTTACTAACCTACTGACTGTAGCTAGAATCACAAGAGCAGCCTTTTGGAAGAGATCCATCTAAGTTGGACTGGTTAATACAGGTGTGGAATACAATTCATATGACATATTCTAGGAAGGCAAGAGAGCATGATCCTGTAGAGGCATTTGTTCAGAAAAGGGTGCTATTTATAAAATAGTAGAATGAGCACTTAGATGACAATGCCTATCCACACAGATTAGAATGAATGGGAGGTTTGCCACTGGAACAAAGCACTGAATTTCGTGACTTTTTTTGTTCATTCATCCCTTGGCTTGGGTCGAGTAAACCAAAGAAAGCTATAGTCAATATTTAATAAAATACAAAAAAAAAATTCACTCACTCAGTGAGTTACCTACACAGCTCATTGTTGATCTAAATATAGGTATAACCTAATTATCCACGAATTTTTCACATCCTCCTTCCCCCTGGAGCAAAGGAAAAAATGCAAAGTGATTATCACCTCAGTGTCACATTCTCCATCCGTTCTTTCATGAACTTCTGGGTGAAGGGAGGGGTCACTTGCCTTGGCATGAAGGCTTTCTGAGTGCCTGGAGAGCAGAAGCAGACTTAGCACTGGGCAAATGGGCAAATATCCTGGACGCTAAGCCCAAGCGCCTCTAGGACTGTGCAGGAAGCCTCACTGAGGCTCCTGATGCAGTTGGAAACTGCACTTCTGGTTCTCTGCAGTTTAAGGCTGAAGGGAAGCGTTAGAATGCTTCCCCAGTTGATTTGAAGGTTGCTGAGACTCAATTGTGCTAGAAAGGTGGGGTGTGGCTGCACATGGGGGGGCAGCATCTTGGATCTTTGCCCCGGAAGTAAGGTGGGGTAAATTCACCACTGCTGGAGAGAGATTGATTGATTGATTGTCTGCCTGCTGCTGCTGTCACATATTACAATGGTAAGCAAGGTTATTTTTAAACCTCTGAGCAAAGGGATTTTTTTTAATGGATTTCAAAAACCATTTTCGGCATCTACGGGGTTCTGGGAATGGAACCCTCGCAGACGCCGAGATTCAACCTATACTAGGAATTTCAACATCTTAACTGTGGGAAGCACAAAAGGTAACATTACTACCTGTTGAATTCCACCCAAGGAGATTCCAACACATAGGCCACAAGTATTTGTTGGCTATGCTGTCAGCTTGGAGGATTTCTCTTACATTCCTGGAATAGCTGCCATTCTTTGTCTTTCTTGATGTCCTTTTCTGTGCTCAATTTTGAGGCATTTCAGGCTCTTGCCAGAGAACTTAAATAAGGGCCCAGTCCTATCCAACCTTCCAACACTGATGCGACCATGTCAACAGAATGTGCATTGCAGTGGGGTGGGGGTGGGGAGAGTCACAGAGGCCTCCTTAGGGTAAGGGAATGTTTGTTCCCTTAGGACTGGGCGCTAAGAGTTGCTTTCTACAGAGCATTCCTTGATTGGAAATCTTTCCCCCAACTCTTGTAAGAGGAACTTACCTGCAGGTATGAGGCAGAAAGCTGAAATGGCAAATAACAGGATCTGACCCGTGGGTGACATACTGGAATCAGATGGATCTAATGTGACAAAACAGTGCCTCAGGAAGCAGAGGGAAAAAGGCTTATCTGTGTTCTGTAGGGTAGGGTGGACAAACTACTTCTCATTATAGCCTTCATAAAATGCAAAAGTACACTGGAGAACATTGTGTCCTCCTGAGGAACCAGAGAGAGAATCCATTAAGCCATGAAAATATAAACTGACCAGTCACGCAGCTGACAATAATCCAGATTTATATTCACTCTTGGTATCTTTGCAGGAGAGTGATGGTGAATTTCATTATAAAGGCAGTGATGGTCTAGTAAGATAAAATTATTCCCTGGTGCATCTCCAGTACTTCAGGGCTTGATTCCAAACTTACCTCCATCTGAAAATAGTTTATTGAGTTTTGGCCTTTCTGTCCAGGGGAAAGAGTTCATATCTCCTTGCTGCACAACTGGAAGCCTTTGGGAAAATAAATTTCCCCAGCAGCCACTGGAGCTTTTGACCTCTGATATGTTGCACAGTATGCGTGAGATAGATGAAAAGGGAGATTGGATCACTTGCACTTTCTCTTCAGCAGCAGAAGAAGAACTTTAAAAATGTAGGAGGTTCTGTTTCAAGCCTGGAGAGTTTTGCCCACATCTTGACTACTTTTGTTTTTAAAAACACATTTTCAAAAAATTGTCTTTGTCCTGTTAATGTGTTTTTTCTGTTTAGCTGTTTAGCTGCAAAACCACCAGGAGCTACATTCTGGATGTGTTTGTATCACTGACCCAGTTGCACAAATATTAGGCAGGTTGACTATTCTCTTGAGTTTACTTCCTGGGCTGAAAGAATCCCAGACTCACCAGTCTACATGTGACGTGCAAACCAAGTGGAATCTCCTGCCACTGTGAAAAGGACTGAGCATTCCAATAGCAATCATGCTGTTTAATTAACACTCCTTGGTTTTCTGATTACAGAGGGAAGAATCCCTGCACATGGTCTAAGCACCTTCTAAGAAGAAAAGCAGGAGATAAAGTGGCAAGCTGAAGTAGGGAAAGTTTCCACTGGCAAACTCCAGACAGAGCAACATGTGTGCTGTAGAAATAAATTGCAAAAGGTGGTGCATCGTCTCCAGTCAGATGTGGTGGGAGATGACATAAGTGATACAAGGCTGTGGACAAGGGGACTTCCTATTTCTAAGCTGGAAGAGTGGAAGGAAACAGCACCTGATGGTCCTGCTAGTAAATATCAGAAAACACTTGGAACCCCCTCTGTTATCTTGCTTCCGAAGAAAGAACCCAGTTCTTGAATCTCGCTGAAGAGAGCCTGGAGAAAGGTCACCGGATCATGAGATGCAGGTGGGAAAATGCTATGCATTTTTCTCTTTTGTCTTCAGCAGGCTTCTCCTTCAGAATACTCTGGAACAGCGGTCTCCAAACTGGATACCACTGCACAATGTGAAAGGCGTCCCTGGCACAACCGGCGCTTATTGTTTTGCCAGGGAGCTGTCCTTCCCCACTGCTGACCTCCCCCAAACAGAGATCCAGCCCACTGCTCCTGCCCAGAAATCCAGTTGCTGGGTCTGCTGGGGTGACGAAATCTGAAACCGGCAGGCTGGAGTTCAGTTTGCAGGACATCAACGGCGGGAAGGACAGCTCCCCAGCAGAATGGTAAGCGCCATTCATGTGGGGGAGAGAAAAGGCAGGGCAATAGATCCGGCCACGAGACAAGGTCTGGGAAGCCCTCCTCTGGAACAAAGTCATAGCATGAAGAAAAAGTACTCAAGGCATTGTCGGATGCCAGTGGTTGTCAAAGGTGCTTCATGCACGAGCCACATACAATAAACTTCAGATGATTTAGAGCCACAACATTTAAGAGGCACTGAACGTCTTGTTTATTTATTCACCATGAACATTCAGTTTATGTTGTAATCCAGTGAACTTTCAGTTTATATCCAGTATATGGGGGTCGTGGCTTGCTGCAAAGAAGATGGCAGCATAAAAGATGAGCTCCACTCCGACCCTGCCTATTATGCAATAATTAAATATGAACCTACATACAAAGATTAAGAATAACTCTGGGAGAGTGTAACTTTTGAATAGGTCAAAGAGGATACCACAAACAAAAAGACTGGAACGCTCTTTAGAAGAACGGGAGCAAGCTCAATCTGCGGAGTCCTCCCTGGAAGATTCTACCAGTGATAAAGCCAGTAAGAGGAAAGGGAAGGAGCAGAAAATAATGAAGAAAGATAAAATAACTATTGATCAATGTGGAGATATGAAACTGCTGTTACAACAATTAAGAAAGGATTTACTAATGGACATGGCAGCTATTATTGCTCCATAAAGAGAAACACTTTCTCATGTGGAGGCTAGTATTGAAAACGCTGAACAGATAGCCAATGAAGCATTTGAAATGGTGCAAAAACAGCAGGAGAAGACTTCTATGGAAAATGAATTAAAAAGACTGAGAGTTAAGGTTGAAGACCTTGAGAACAATGGCCATTGTCAGAATTTACGATTGAGAAACTTCAAGGAGGGAGAAAGGAGAGTTAAAGGACATAATTACAAGATGGTTTAAAGATGTCTGCGCTGACCTGCAGATAACAGAAAAGCAGTTGGAACATATTCACAGAGTTGGTGGAAGAAGAAATCAGAATTGGTGCAAGGATATAATTGTAAGATTTGATTTCTTTACAACAAAGGTGGCCATCTACCATGCTTTAAGGAGTGTTTTAAGGAGTAAAAAAAGTTAATATATGAAGGAGTGGAAGTCGAGATATATCAGGATCTGGCTTCAGAGACAATTCAGAAACAGAGAGTGGAAAGTGTACACAGAAGACAAAATATAAATTACACTTGGGGCTTTCCGTTCAAACCGATTGTCTGGTGTGGACATAATAATACAAGAGTTATGATGGACGGGTAGATGGGGACTCTACTACCCGTCTACATCTACTACCCAGTAGAGTACTACTACTCTACTACCGGGTAGATGGGGCTCGTCAGCCTGGGAAGGCAGCTCATCTGAGAGAAGGAAAACTCTGATCCCAAACCTCCACTGCCTTGTGGCTACATCCAGTTATGGAAAAGGCTTCAGGAGTCAACCTCGAGGCAAAATCCAGAGCCGGAGTCCCTGAGGCAGTTCATGGCTGAACACAGTCATGTTCTGCAACTCCTGCGACGCCGCTGGAACCAACCGTATTGGCCTCTGCCTTTCCATTGGACCATTTCAGCGACGTGGAGAGGGGGGATTTGCTGCATGGGTAACAGCCTATCCTCCATACCTACTTTACCCAGGCTTCGCACACAGTTCCAGAACCACCATTCAGAGCGTGACACCATAGTCTTCCGAGACTGAAGGATGCAACAACGAACAACGATGATGGACGAAATACAGTTGAAGGATTTTTTCAAAGAAATGAAGAAACAACTCCCAGAAAAAGGAAGGGGAAGAAACCTGCAAGAGGAACATGGACAACAGTGGAGCAGAGTTGAAAGAAAAAAAAACTCTGATAAGATAGACTTTGTGGAACTTTCTCAGAGCAATTGAACACGTGTTTTTGGGCTGTATGCCAAGTAGAAGGACATGAGAAGATAAGTCCCAATTATAGCAGAATTGGGATGAGATTATTAAGAGGGATTCTGAAGAATAAGATAGAGTTAAGAATTTAACCAATTAGTAGATGGACTAGAAACTTAAATGATTAAGGGCCCAATCCTATGGTCCACACCGCGCCTCCGCGACACGGATCACAGTTACAAACGTGACGTAAGGTACAAACGTGCACCAGGCTGCAATGGGTTCACAGCAGATTTTTATAAAATTTGGGAAGAGGATGTTATAGAACACCTCCTAGAACTATTTAATTCAATTTTGGAAGGTGGAGAAATACCAGAGTCTTGGAGGGCAGCTAGAATAATAGCCATATTAAAACCAGAAAAAGATCCAATGCTCCCATCATCAAATAGACCAATCACATTGCAAAATCAGGATCAAAAGATTTTTTCATCTATATTCGCACAAAGACTAAATAGTTTTATTACTAATTATATCCATACAGATAAATATGGATTTATGCCAGGAAGACAAATGAAGGATGCTATTTATAGACTTTTGAACAAAATATAAAAAAACTCAGAAATTAGCAATACTTTCGCTAGATGCACTTAAAGCTTTTGATCGTGTAGAATGGCAGTATATGATTTATTACAAAAAATGAATATGGGTAAAAATTTTATTAAAACGTTACAAAAATTATACGTAGGGGCAAGGGACACTGTTCTTATTAAATTTACTCTTTTTAGAGGGACAAGACAAGGTGACCCTTTATCCCCAATAATGTTTGCACTAACAATTGAGTCGCTTGCAGCAGAAAGAACTCCTTGCCACAGGATGTGTGGCACTCCACAGGATGTGTGGCACAGGATGTGTGGCACACAGGTCTGTGGAACTCCTTGCCACAGGATGTGGTGCTGGCGTCTAGCCTAGACGCCTTTAAAAGGGAATTGGACGAGTTTCTGGAGGAAAAATCCATTATGGGATACAAGCCATGATGTGTATGCGCAACCTCCTGATTTTAGGAATGGGTTAAGTCAGAATGCCAGATGTAGGGGAGAGCACCAGGATGAGGTCTCTTGTTATCTGGTGTGCTCCCTGGGGCATTTGGTGGGCCGCTGTGAGATACAGGAAGCTGGACTAGATGGGCCTATGGCCTGATCCAGTGGGGCTGTTCTTATGTTCTTATGTTCTTATGTTCTTAAAGAAGAAAAAATGAAAATATTAAAGGACTAATGTTTAAAAACAGGTATCATAAAATAAATCTGTAGGCTGATGATATGCTTTTGTTTTTGGAAGACCCATTAAAAAGCATAAATTCATTGAAACAAATACTGAAAGACAAATACTGAAAGACATTATTATATAGGTTTAAAAAATAATTCTCAAAAATCTGTGGTTTAAATATGACTATAGTAGAACAAACAGAAATTGAAAAAATGTCTCAATTTGAGTTATGTTATTCAAGTTTTAAATATTTGGGAATATGGGTAACAAAAAAATGTAAATCAATTAATATTTAGAAATTATAAACCACAATTTCAATTTATAAAGGTGAAAATGAAGACCTGGATTAGATTAAATTTATCGATGTTAGGTAGAGTAGCATTAATTAAAGCATATCTCCTACCAAAATTTTTATTCCTATTTTAAAATATACCTTTACAACCAGATATTAAAAAAATAAAAGTATGGCAAAAAATTGTGGAGAAGTTTATGGCAGGAACAGGGAAGAAAATAAGGTTTGGAAAGAGTGTTAAATATGGTCAAAGTGCAAAAGGAGGGTTAGGAATACCACAACTGAAAAAATATTATGAAGCTTTCCAATTAAATCAAATTACCAAATTTATAGATAGAAGAAACTCCTGATTGGGCTGAGATGGAGGAAGATGGAGAAATTGGTATAGTTAATATGCGCATATATATATATATATATATATATATATATATATATATATATATATATATATATATATATATATATATATATATATATATATAAATTGATTAGGAAGGGACAACAAATACAAAACCCTGTTACTTTTGAAACATTAAGAATATGGCGTAAATATATGAAATTCCTTGCTCCCCCTATATCTCCTCTATGTCCTTTGTTAGATTATCCAAATTTCAAATCCCAGGAGAAATATATACAATTTAAGCATTGGAGACAAATTGGAATTTATAGAATTAGAGATTTATTTGAAGCAGGGAAACCAATTACAACCAGACAATTAGAAGAGAAAACAAGTCAAATAAGAACTAATTGGCCTCAAATAAAACAAGTAAGGAGTTTTGTGATGCAACTATATAAAGAATTTGGCCCTATGAGATCATTAACGGAATTTGAACAATATTGTATAGAAAATAAACATAATAGAAAAGGATTAACTTCATTAATATATAGAAATATTATTGAGAGAGAATATGGAAAGGGTATGGGAGTTAAAATAACTTGGGGGGGAAATTTGAATATTGATGTATCAGAGGAAGTATGGATGGGAATATGGACCAACTACCCCTATAAATCAATATCGGCTAGAAGGAAAGAAATTGTTTTAAAGGTAGTTCATAGATGGCATTTGTACCCCACAAAATTGCATAAAATTATTAGAGTTATATCAGATACGTGTTGGAGGAATTGTGGAAGAAAGGGTACATTGGAACATATGTGGATTTTTTGTCCTAAAATAGAACAATATTGGCACAAAATAATCACATGGATGGAAGCTTTGACTAATCAAAAAATAATTGGGAATGAAACATTATTATTATTTTCATTATTCACTGGGGAAAATGAGAAGTTGACTAATAAAGAATTAATTGCAAAGATTGCAAAAAGCTGGAGAAATGCCCAAGATCTTACATTACAGAGATTTTTGAATAGGGCCTGGCAAACAGTTACTATGGAAAAATTGACCAATAAGGCCAGAATATTTAGAGAAATAAATGAACAATTTATGAAAATATGGCAGCCCTTGTTAACATATAGTGCTGAGTTGGATAGGAAGAACGATGTGAAAAGTGGTCTGGATTGTTGGTCTTTAATTTTTTAGGTAATGAAATGGTTGCCTCGGGAGATCAAGGCATTTCCTTTCACTCTGAACTTGGGTTCTTAGATATGTTAATATATACTAAACCTTCTGTCCTCCTAATTGTTTTGGGAAGTCTTGTGGGTTTATCAGAAAAATGGGTCTTGAGTCAGTGATCAGTGTTTTTCGCTGGAGCGCCAATGTCTTTTGAACTTGGAAAAAAGAGTATTGTGGAAAATGAAGAACCTATGGTCATCTTAAATAGACTCCTTTTGTTCTAATTACAAAATGTTGTACTTGATGCTTAAAATAAATAAATAAATAAATAAATAAATAAATAAATAAAATTTTTAAAAAGGAAGTTTATACCCAGTACATAATCATGAACATTTCTTACTTACCTTTTATATTAATTGTGTTGCAATTAGGAGCTCAGTCAACATATTTCTGAGAGCCGTGAGTTTTATGTCGAAGAGCGGCACGTGGCTTGCGAGCTGTGGTTTGGCCACACGTTATTTGTGCTGTGTGTCACTTCTTGTATGTCATACCTGGAAAAGGATGGGAAGTGTGGTCTGCGTTAGAACATAAGAACATAAGAACAGCCCCACTGGATCAGGCCATAGGCCCATCTAGTCCAGCTTCCTGTATCTCACAGCGGCCCACCAAATGCCACATTTATTTTGTGATAAATGCGTTATCACAAAAGCCTCGCTTTCTCTGTCTATCAGAAGACTTTGCTCCCAGAGAATGTACAGTCATCATGGCCCTTTAGAAGCTGAGGTCTTTCTGTCAGAGGTATTAAACTTTTACATCCGTTAAATATTTCCACTTGTACTTTTCTCACCTTCTTTCTTAGCTGTTGGATGTCCATTCTCTTTAGCTTGCCCTCCCTATGGAGAAGCTAATGATTTGTTGGCTTTATTCCCCTTTTCCCAATATCTTGATTTACTGCGCATAATACCTCTGTAAGTTATATGTACATATCTCTATCATTTCTTCAATAACCTTTAATTCACTCATGGCTATTTTTTTTGCAGGTTCTTTTTCTGTTTTATCTCTAAAATAATAAGTCTTTCCAGTAAACACGGTCTGTCTCACTCTCTTTTTTAAAATATGCCATGCAGAAATCAGCAGTACAAGCATGTCTGGCTTACACTTTTCCTGTATAATAGTTTTAAACCGATCCTTTGAATTACAATCCCATCCTATGGTTGGGCTGAGCCAGTAGAATGCATGTTCTGCTGGTGTGCACTGTCACAAAAGCACCATAAAGTGCTTTAAACAGGGCTACCGGCGCACCCCCGTAAATAAATGCACCAGACTGCGGCTTGGGTTTAAAACTGGGCCACTTTATTGATAATTAAGTTACAGCAGGGTGACTGGGGTAGTTAAGAACATAAGAACATAAGAACAGCCCCACTGGATCAGGCCATAGGCCCATCTAGTCCAGCTTCCTGTATCTCACAGCGGCCCACCAAATGCCCCAGGGAGCACACCAGATAACAAGAGACCTCATCCTGGTGCTCTCCCCTACATCTGGCATTCTGACTTAACCCATTCCTAAAATCAGGAGGTTGCGCATACACATCATGGCTTGTACCCCATAATGGATTTTTCCTCCAGAAACTCATCCAATCCCCTTTTAAAGGCGTCTAGGCAAGGAGTTCCACAGACCGACCACACGCTGAGTAAAGAAATATTTTCTTTTGTCTGTCCTAACCCGCCCAACACTCAATTTTAGTGGATGTCCCCTGGTTCTGGTATTATGTGAGAGTGTAAAGAGCATCTCCCTATCCACTCTGTCCATCCCCTGCATAATTTTGTATGTCTCAATCATGTCCCCCCTCAAGCGTCTCTTTTCTAGGCTGAAGAGGCCCAAACGCCGTAGCCTTTCCTCATAAGGAAGGTGCCCCAGCCCCGTAATCATCTTAGTCACTCTCTTTTGCACCTTTTCCATTTCCACTATGTCTTTTTTGAGATGCGGCGACCAGAACTGGACACAATACTCCAGGTGTGGCCTTACCATCGATTTGTACAACGGCATTATAATACTAACCGTTTTGTTCTCAATACCCTTCCTAATGATCCCAAGCATAGAATTGGCCTTCTTCACTGCCACCGCACATTGGGTCGACACTTTCATCGACCTGTCCACCACCACCCCAAGATCTCTCTCCTGATCTGTCACAGACAGCTCAGAACCCATCAGCCTATATCTAAAGTTTTGATTTTTTGCCCCAATGTGCATGACCTTACACTTACTGACATTGAAGCGCATCTGCCATTTTGCTGCCCATTCTGCCAGTCTGGAGAGATCTTTCTGGAGCTCCTCACAATCACTTCTGGTCTTTACCACTCGGAAAAGTTTGGTGTCGTCTGCAAACTTAGCCACTTCACTGCTCAACCCTGTCTCCAGGTCATTTATGAAGAGGTTGAAAAGCACCGGTCCCAGGACAGATCCTTGGGGCACAACGCTTTTCACCTCTCTCCACTGTGAAAATTGCCCATTGACACCCACTCTCTGCTTCCTGGCCTCCAACCAGTTCTCAATCCACGAGAGGACCTGTCCTCTAATTCCCTGACTGTGGAGTTTTTTCAGTAGCCTTTGGTGAGGGACCGTGTCAAACGCCTTCTGAAAGTCCAGATATATAATGTCCACGGGTTCTCCCGCATCCACATGCCTGTTGACTTTTTCAAAGAATTCTATAAGGTTTGTGAGGCAAGACTTACCCTTACAGAAGCCATGCTGACTCTCCCTCAGCAAGGCCTGTTCGTCTATGTGTTTTGAGATCCTATCTTTGATGAGGCATTCCACCATCTTACCCGGTATGGATGTTAGGCTGACCGGCCTATAGTTTCCCAGGTCCCCCCTCTTTCCCTTTTTAAAGATTGGTATGACATTTGCTATCCTCCAATCTTCTGGTACCGTGGCCGTTTTGAGGGACAAGTTGCATACCTTAGTCAAGAGATCTGCAACTTCATTCTTCAATTCCTTAATAACCCTTGGGTGTATGCCATCAGGGCCCGGTGACTTATTGATCTTTAATTTATCAATGAGGTCTGAAACATCTTCTCTTTTAACCTCTATCTGACTTAACTCCTCGGTTAGGAGGGGCCGTTCGGGCAGCGGTATCTGCCCGAGGTCTTCTGCCGTGAAGACAGATGCAAAGAACTCATTTAATTTCTCTGCCATCTCTAAGTCTCCTTTTATCTCCCCTTTCCCTCCCTCACCATCCAGAGGGCCAACCGCTTCTCTGGCGGGTTTCCTGCTTCTAACATATTTGAAGAAGCTTTTATTATTCCCCTTAATGTTGCTGGCCATGCGTTCCTCATAGTCTCGCTTGGCCTCCCCTATCACCTTCTTACATTTCTTTTGCCACAGTTTATGTTCCTTTTTATTCTCTTCATTAGGGCAAGACTTCCATTTACGGAAGGAAGCTTCCTTGCCCTTCACAGCCTCTCTCAAGACTTCCATTTACGGAAGGAAGCTTCCTTGCCCTTCACAGCCTCTCTAACTTGGCTGGTTAGAGCCTCTCTAACTTGACTGGTAGAGGAAGGAACCTTCCTTGCCCTTCACAGCCTCTCTAACTTGGCTGGTTAGCCATGCGGGCACTCTCCTGGATTTAGTGGAACCCTTCTTTCTTTGCGGTATACACCTCTGCTGGGCCTCAGTCTTAAGTCATGCGGGGTCATTAACTCCCAGTCTTAAGTCATGCGGGGTCATTAATAGGGGGAAACGAACCTAGCCGTCTACCTCCCCCAAGGTCAAAGGGCGAAACCATCCGACTTGAGGCTGTCACCAAACCTGCGGCCTAGGACAACCTGTCAACGTCGCCCAAATGGTTAAAACAGCAGAACTGGTGGATCGCAGGTCAAGCCTTGCCAGGTGTGCCAGTCCAGTCAAAGGGGCTTGCCAGCCAGCCTCTTCGAACCGGGAAAGCATCATGTCAGCGGTACTAACTCACCCCTTGACCTTGCTGTCTTAGATGGACACCGGGGTGTGCCTTCCTACCCTGACCCCGCATGCTTCACGCTAAAGCAACCAAATGTCCGATAACCATGGGAAAACCCTAGCCATGACAGTCCAAGGTATGCAAAAAAACTGAGAGCCAAAGGCCAATCAGGATGTCATCAAAAAATTCCTACCCGGCCCCAACGGCAGCCAGCTAATCTCAGACTGACAAATGGGCGGGAGGGCGGGGTCATTGCTCACTCGCGGGCTGAGGCTGGTCAGGCAGCCACCCGATTTCAGCCTATATGACCTGCCCTATTCATTCCATCTCCATCTTCATTCATTTTTCAAAAATGTAATACTAGATAAATGTTAACTGTTTATATGTTGCAGCTGCAGAGCTGAGGCTGGGGGAGGGGGGGAGAGACGCTTGTCTAAGGCCATCTAGTGAGAATTCGTGACAAGATTTGAATTGAGAGAGTCCTGATTTGCAGCTCACACTCTTTGCCACAATGTTACATCAGCTCTTCCCATTTAATTTGTGATGTTCATTTCATAGAAATTGCAGCATGATCTCTAGCCCACTACTCTGCTTTCTTCCACATTTTCTCTTTCATTCCACCTCCCTTTTCCAATCTGAGAAGCACAGCAGAGGCTGGCGCATTACCAAATAAGGGCGCACCGTTTGGCACACCACCTCAGGCACCAGAAGATACCCTGGCAGATATGGTGATAACTTTGCCAGTTCAGAATGGCAGCAACTTTACTAAGCAAGGGCTTACGCTAGCACTCTTGGTTGTAACGATCCTGACTTGCTACCAGCAGTGCAACCACATCCTACAAGGAAGCCTTGATTTCAGAATTGTATGGGCCAGAAACATGTCCTGAAGGAGGTCAAAACTGCAATCCTGCTCTTATGGTGCATTGTGGAGGAAGAGCCACACAGTATTCAGCACAGTCTTGCATTCAGCACAGCACACAGCATTCAACACAGTATTAAGCACAACAGTGGACCACTCAAAGTGGACCACCTAGTCAGGATGTATAATTGTAAACACAGAACTGACCGGTGGCCAGCGGAGCTGTTCTGTGACATAGTGGCTCTTACATCCATTGAAAGCTTCATTTATTGGACTGACAGCTATCCAAACTGAAACCCTAAAGCTGCAAAGCTTTGAAGGTTCCTTTCCTAAGTGCACTAGGAAAAGTCCAGTGATGCAGACAGAGCACGTGATGACATTTTATTGCACACTTTTATTTGCCACACAGTTTTTCTCACCCAAATTTTTCTTGGACAGATACAGTTAGGGATGCATCAACCCTCCAGGATTGACCTGGAGTCTCGAGGAATCACCATCATTCTCCAGGAGACTATTGCAATCCATTCAAGAAATCTATCACCAATCACTGCAAATCACGAGTACTGTCAAAACTATGACTGAAGCCTAGAGTTCATGCGAGTGCCTTATTGACTCTCAGCTTCTCTGCCCTTTTCTCCTTCCCAGATCACATCCCTGATTTCATAGAGGCGTAAAATCATGCTTTGAGACTTTGAATGCCTACAAGTCTCCCCATCATCTTAATTACAGGTCCAGCTTTGTTATACACTGATTTTTTATACACGAATTTGACTCAACACGAATGGCCCCCTGCAAATGAGAAGGAATGTGCAGAAGGGGAAAAATGCATCCCTTTAAAATCGGTTTAAAAAACTGAACAGTCCTTTAACAACAGCCTCCTTAATGGGGGGGGGGGCAGCTGGCTGACAATCCATCAATCCTCCTCTCTCCAGGGGACCCCTCCCTTCCCCCTGAGCAGTGAAAGAAAGGTGATCACTTTGCATTGGTGAAGGGAGGGGCTAAGTGAAGCGCCTTTCTAAGCTTGGAGGACAACTGTTTGATGGATTGTCTTGTTAATGACTCTTCTCTTACATCACAAAGGTCAGCAAGGCTGTTTTTAAATCACCAGAGCAAAGAAACTTTGTTTTTTAAACTGTTTTAAGTGTGTTTTTTGCCATCCATGTGAATTCTAGGAACAGAACGCACCGAACAATGAGGCTCAACCAGTATTCATCTGTTCACAAGTGGCCAGTTAATGACTCCTTAAATTATCAGTCTGTTCCCTGCATGAGGACAGCATGTTCCCCAAGGTACTGTGCATGCTTTTGTGAAAGGTTTAAAAGGCACGGTAGACAAGAGTGGTAGGCAGTGCTCCTTCCTCTGTGTTTTCGGAATCTGCCTGTGGCCAACGTACTGCTGAATTCCAAGATGCCTTCCATGGGTCAGGTCCTGTTCCTCACAATCTCTGCCTTCCTCTGCCTCACACCTGGAGGTACGTTTCTTCTGCAAGACTCGGGGAAAGGATTCTGAAGCAAGGCTTTGAAGCAAGGCTTTTGAAGCAAGGGATCACCCACATAATAAGGAATATTATATTATAATTTGGGATATTTAACGCCTGGAATGACCTGGGGCCTCAAGACCTACCCATAAAAAACCCATAAAAACCCGCCCAACCCCACTCTGATTTTATGTATGGGAAGTGTGGTGAGAGAACATGAACGAGAGAGTCTAGTGGTGCCCAGATTTTGCAGTAGCCTCCCATAAGGAGCATCTCTGCCTCATCACTGCATTTTTTTTTAAAAGAGTGGTGAAAATCATCAAGCTTTTTGAATAAATTGCTTCTTCCATCTGTTGCTCCTTTGCAAGATCTTCTTTGGTCTCCTGCTGATTGTATTTTTGTTGCTGCTTTCTATTCTATTGTACTCCCATTCTTATTGTATTGTGCTGTGTTTTGTGGTTCATCACCTTTCGGCATTATTATTATTATGCAGAATGTGTGATATAAAAATTAATAACAGTGCAATCCTAGATGTGTCTACCCAGAAGTAAATTTCATTGTGTTCAGTGGGCCTTCCTCCCAGAAAAGTGCATATAGGATTGCAGCCTCAGCTAAACTGAACTAAAAACAAACAAACAAACAAAAAACAACCAACTTCTATATATGTCCTTTAACAGGAACCCAACATGTCTAGGATCGGAGTTGAGGGAAAAGTTTTCAAAGGCCCAAATTTCAAAACTCTTCCATGAGAAAAACAGACAATACAACCATTTCAGGGCATAAAGGAGCACTGAAAAACCTTGGCCTATGCAGCCTTCGCCTATGCAAGTTGCCTCTAGTTGCCGCTCTGTTTAAAATGTAGCCGATGGTAATGAATGACATTAGCTTTACATGTCTTTTTAAGACATATAAAGCTAATGTCATTCATTACCATAGGCTACATTTTGGCTACATTACCATAGGCTACAGCTTAGGGATCAGTGCAAAGTGTGCATTTTCTGCACCCGTTGCTAATTTAATTTGCCATGTGTATTTGTGCAACTGCAACTGTGTGTTGGAATGAGTGCTCATTTCAATGCAGAAAAGAAAGGAGTTTCCGAATTCTAACCACTGAAATGGCCCAAGTCCAGCCTCTGAAACAGGTTGGAAAGTGTCATATCCAATTAACATGTCAATATTTTAATTCTTCTAATTTTGACGAGACTGTCACCCTTGGTCTTAGATGCAGTTGGCTTGTGCGAATTCAACTTCACTTGGTCAGCAAAACCCCCACCCACCCAAACCCCAGCAGTTTAAATACGGCAGGTGACTGATTGATGACTGCCATCCCACATATGAAAGGACAGACCGAGAGTGAGTGTGAGATTAGAGAAGAAAGTTACTCTTCACTCCATCAGTTTCAGTCCCGTCCCCCTCGCCTCTTGTAATTTTGAAAGAGGCAGTGCGTATTTGTCAATGTAAGGGATTTTAGAGGCAAATTTGGAGTATATGCAATTTTAGCTTTACGCTGACTCTGGAACATAACCCTCGCATAAGATGAAGGGCAACTCTATGCGCTTTTGAGTAGAGCCAACCTATAGACTTATATGATTCCTTTTACTCATAACCATTTTTACACTTGCACAACAGGAGTCGGGATATTAAGAAAACATACCAACAGGTGACACAACTCAGGTGGTCGTTTTTAACAAGAACTTCCCAATGCAAATGCATTCCATAGTCTCAGATCTCTTAATTCATTGCTTTGCATTCTGACTGATTCTGTGGATGAACCCTGGCAAACCGTGTTTTGTTTTTTGTTTTTTAAAAAGGGTGACTTGAGTTGTACTTAGCACAGGGAACATCAAATTTCCAGTAGTGGCTGGTTCACATATAGTGCTGCTATGGAAGGAAAGGAAAGTAATGTTAGAGTTGGGCGGGACATGCACACCTAGCAATACCTCTGAATGTTCCCATCCTTTTTCGAGGAATCATGATTGCAAGGAAGAATATTCCCTAGTAAAGTTAGACAGTATGTACGTATAACAACTTGATGGTTCCCAAGTCACTTGATGTATGGTTGTGTTGATCCCACTACTCCCCAGATTACTGAATTCAGCAACATATGCCTTGACCCTACTACAGAGCCCATTATGAGAAAGGACGTTTCTTCCACTGTCATAAAATGGATGCCGACAGAGCGTGCAGCTCTCAATCAGTGGCCATTTTATGCATGCAAGGTGCAGTGCCACAACTCTACCGCCAGACTCCACCTTGCCCGCCAGACCAGGTAAGGCAGCGGTGGTTGCAGAGAGTGGATGGGAAGGGAACAGAGAGAGGGTGAAAGTGAGGGGAGAAACAGATGGCAAGGAGCAGGGTCTCTGAGAGGAATTTTACCAGGGGGTGCAAAGTTTCTTTTGCATCCCTTTGCAAAGGGAGACGGGTGAAACAGAGCAGGGCAGAGAGGTGCAAAACAGGGTGGGGAGAGGTTAGAGACAACTGGAAAAATCTTTGGAGCCCAAGTCTACCAACCCACGTGGCATCAGTAGTGTCCCCAGCATCCCGTGCAGGCAACAAGTCTGAGTAGATAAGAAAACATTAGATCCCAGGAAATTTTTGGGCCCCCTCCTTTGGCTCCTGGGCCCCCCTTGACCCCCTCTCCTGGCCCTGGCAAGTAGGCAGCAGGAGGGCATGGATCTAGTAGCAATGATGCAAGCTGTATCCTACGATTCCTTTTGACAGCTGCACACTCCTTTCTTCTCCTCAGATTCTCACCAGCTACAGAGCTGGCGCAGGTCCAAGGACACCCATTTGCAAGCAGGAGGCTTTTGGAAGGGTAAGGGGAAACAATTCCCCTTTCCCCTCCCAAACCTCCTGATCCCCCACCCCCCACTGGATAGAGCATGAACATATTTTAGTTATTTGATTTTTCTCTGTAAATTTGATTTTTCTTTGTGAACTTTTAGTTGAAAAGCAGTATATAAATACTGTTAATAATAATAATATTTTCTGTGGCTGTGTTGCCAGGGGAGGTGGGGAAAGGATAGAATTGGGCTCTAAATGTCATTAGTAATATGTTAGTCCTGGTTAGCTCCCTGTCATCATATCGCTTTCTCTCTACTTGCTTCCATCAGCAACCTTCTCTTAGACCAAGGGTTCCAAAGTTTTTGGCAGGAGGGCCACATCATCTCCCTGACACTGTGTCTGGGGCCGGGGAAGAAAAGAATTAATTTTCATTTAAAATTTGAATAAATTTACATAAGTTTACATAAATGAATATATTAAAGGTGAACTTGTATGAATGAATAACGGTCTTGCAATAGCTCAAGGCCTATAAAAGGCCTTGCACAAAGCAAGGCTGGCCTTTCCTTTGCTGCCGCTACTGCATCACAGATGTGAAACAACAAGCAGTGGAGGAAGCCCTCATCCCACAGCTCACTTGAGAGGTCAAACAGTCGCCCTCACGCTGAGAGCAGTTGCGTCGGGTCAGTGCGGGCTCCAACAAATCTCCGGAGGGCCAGAGGCTCATTGGAGACTGGGGGTTCCCTGAAGGCCACATAGAGAGGCCTCGAGGGCAACATCTGGCCCCAGGGCTGGGGTTTGGGCACCCCTGTCTTAGACCTTTTCCCACTCACCTCTGCAACACTCAGCTGCTCTTCCCCATCACTTTCAGAGCCAGTTGCCACTGCTTTCACCGGTACTGCTTGTGTACATTTTATACGCTTTATACTATGTGCTTTGTTTCTGATTGAAGGGATCCACTGCTGCTTAGCATATGGAAAACGCAAATCAAATGCCTACAAAGGATTGTACAGAATTGGTCATCATGTAAGGCTTAAGACTTGTTTAGCTGTAATAATAAGGATTTGTCTTTCCACGCAGATGCCCTCAAATGTCGAGTATGCAGGGCGAGGAACCCAGGCACACCATGTAGGCCTGCTAAAACCTGCAATGTTAAACCTGCAACCCACATCTGCCATACCTATACAATCACTCTAAGTAAGAAGCCTACATGTTCACTGCTTTGAATTTTATTGTGATGGGTGGGAAAATATACAGCAGAAATGCACCTTATAGCTCAGTTCTACCTGAGCCTTGTACTGCCAGAACTTGCACTCAAGGTCCATTGAGGTGGCGGGAAGTTAGTGTGTCACTGAACTTCTCATTGGGGAATTTATAACCTTCCCACCGCTGAAAGAAAAACCATGGAAACAATGCCATGTTTATAACCCCCCTTCTTCTGAGAGTTTTGTATGGTGGAATGGAAAGTTCACTTCCTCTATGAAGCACTTAGGCCAACACCCTGTGCTCCAGAAGTGCATCCATTGCCTAAAGGTGTGGACAAAGCTGAGCAATGTTCCTTTATTTTTTCCACTATACATCTCAATGGCATTTAACCACATTATATCCCAAATGTACTTCCTTTTTAAGTCTTTGCAGAAACCACCCAGATTCAACAAATGCTCAGATGAATACAATGGTGCTTCCATCATGGGTTCCAAGTGAAGATTCACTGTTTCCTAGCACACTTCTGAAGTTCAGTGGCTAGAAATATGCTGAGACACAATGCTCAGAGTTTAGATGACAAACCTACAGTCAGACCAGGGAGATCCTGGACGGTTGGTCCTTTAAGGGTGCAATTCTACTCTGCGCTGGAACAGGTAAGCCAAGAGGCTTGCACTATATCCAGCACAGGATAGCGGCCAGAATCGACTCAGCCAGAGGCAAGGGGGAAGTTTTCCCCTTACCCCGGGCAAGGAGCCCTGGCCCCTATGGGTCTCCTTGGAACTGTGCCACCTCTGGAGGTGGTGCAAGTCCGAGGAGAGCGAAGCGGCTTCAAGTAACTCCAAACCCCCCGGGAATGGGGGTTGGTATGCGGCATAATGGGGTATCCCAGCCCCGCCTCCCTCTCTCAACCCACCCACCCCCGGGGCCGCCCACTGCTCGCCCTCCCCCTGCCCAGGAATGCCTCCCTACTCCACGCCCACCCAGAGCGGACGGCCCCAGCTGGGCTGACAGAACACTCACCATGCAAGCCGCCATGAAGGCTGGATTCCGCCTCCATGTGCTGATGCACCTCCATGTGCTGGTGTGGCTTGCTCATGAGGAGGCACAAACATGCTTTATGGCACGTTTGTGACCCTCCTGGGCTGGCGCAAGGGACTTGCACCAGCCCAAGTGCAGTTTAGGATTGCGCTGTAAGTCAGCAAACAGGACATTTGTGCCAGGAATCCAGGCAGTCAGCAGGCTTCTGCACACATTAGAACAGCTGGGTAGGACAGAAGCAGTCAGGCTACTAAGGAACTGAACAGGTGCCACAGGGTGTGGCAATTGTGCCACTGAGTCCAGGGTGCAGTTATGGCAGGTGAGCAAGTCAGAAACCCTAACAATTCCCATAGTAGGGAAAGGTGTTGAAAGGACACATGGGGAAACTGAGCATGATATTGGCAGGCCAACCCCACCACTTCTTCAGGAGAGGAAAAGGAACACAGCCAGGTCTAGGGAAAAAGAAGGGAGGCACCACCATTGGTGGGTACATGGCCAATATTGTATGCCTGGGTAAAATGAATAGTATGATGTTCTGATGCCTTGCTAGGTCCAAGAGCTCTAAGTTGAAATCACTGCTCATCAGTAGTCTACTTTCCTCTAAAATCGCTATTTACTGCAGGGGTCTGCACTGAGGAGTCAATGGAATGACATGTGGATAGACAATGTGACATCGAATTATCTGTAAAATTGCAATTCTTTCTTTTTTGGTCTCTTCTTTCTTCTCCCTTCCATCTTAGATGGGGTCGTTCAAGATAGATTGCTAAATTGCGAGTCAAGGATGGCTTCTCACTGTGGCGAGTTAACACATTTGGCAGAACATGGTTTGAAAATGGAACACAAATGCTGCGATAACAGAAATCTTTGCAATGAAGCTCTTTAGGCTGCAAAGGATGACGCTCAAGATCCAAGTTCACAATTCACGAGGCTCACCCCCAGAGTGGTGGAGGTATTTTTCCAATATGCTCTTCAAAGTCCTTTTTATCAGTGTTACATCCTGCAATGCCCAGGGGCTTCTGATTTTCATTAGTCCACCAGATTTCTGATAGAATCACTGTATCTTCTGTCTTGGTACCAAGCACCAGTTCCTGAAGTTACCTTTCAATTTGAGGATTCTGGTTATACTATACGCTCATCACCAAGAGTCACTTTTGTGTACAATTTTTCCTACATCTCCTTGATCTTTTGAATACAGGTTGGACATCAATATCTGCAGGGAATCTGATCCTGGACACCCCATGAATACCAAAACCCGCAGATAATTAATTCTGTGGGTTATGGTCCAATAGGGCTCCTGATGCAACTGGAACCTTGTTAAACTTTAAACACCTTCAGTGGGACTTTCTGATGCCTGTAGAGGCCACATGGGAGCTCTGCGAGCCTCAGAAATGCTCCTGGATGCAGAAAGGCTCCTGGGGAACACCTCCAGTCGCACCTGGGAGCTCAGATCCAACCATCCACCGTGGGTTCGGAACCTGCAGTGAGTTAAACCTGTGGGTCCCAAATCTGTGGATTAGGAGGTCAGACTTGCACTTGCCATTTGTATGTTTGTTGCCAGCATCTCCTTATCTTCAAGTTTGAGAACTCCAAACATTTATACCATCAGCTCTAAGGGATGTGTTAAAGCTCTATGGAGCCTTGAAGCAGAGGCTCCATAGCTCTTATCGGCTTGCTCCCAGAAGTCTGCTTAGAAGCTCTTTATGACCTTTTTGATGTTAAGTGCCAGCAACTGCAGTTCACATGGTACTACGATCCAAAACCCTTTCCCCGAGACTCATCTTGACTTAGAAAGTTCCCTGGTCATCTCCTTTCAATGCCAGCTGGACAAGAAATTCATTGTAAGCCAAATGAATAGTCATCTTAGGTGAGGTCATCTTAGATAGGTCATCATCTTCTGTGATGTTTACCCAAGAATGTTGAAAATACGAGCTTCAGTATTTGCATATCGCTGAAACAATGCAAATATGTCTATGCAGTGACATTGTGAACATATCTTTAACTGTTTTGTCCAAAATATTGTCACAATAAAATTGCAGTGGCTGGTCCAAAGGTGATCAAACTCCAGTCCTGCCCAGCAGCCCAAAGGGCTTTGTGAAGAGGGCCTTAGGCAGAATCAGTCTCAAGACCAATGCTAATATAATTAATGCTGACGCTAATATGTTGATGCTAATATAATAAAGCGATAATACTGCAAAAGCTTTGTTTGGATTAAAAATGTAGTTAGTTCAACTCAATTGCTTTTTTCTTGGCCAGGCTCTTTTCTCCTTGGCCCTTCTGCCAGACCCTGCTCTCTGAGTGCTTACCGCGCTCCCTCTTCCCCCTCCCCCGACCATCACCAGCCCAGAACTCTCTCTTCCTGCCTCCCATTCAGTGAGCTTTAATCTGGTTTATCATGACTGATATCACATCACTGGCCAAAAGCTTGTTTATGGCACTTGGATGGCACTCAAATTATGTTTAGAGTCCGGTGATGCATATTTCACAGTGTGGGGGCTTTTCATGGAATCACTCATGGTATCTGAGTCTGCAGGGGGAGCAGTATCTCAGGGCTCAAACTTGCTTGTACTCGGAAAATCTCCAACCGCCTTCGGTCATATTCTTTAGGTCACACCCCCCACACAGACATGGATATTCAACTATAATGCATCTATCATCTTTCAGAAATCGCTCATGACTCATGACAGTATCTAATCGCGTAGAAAGTCAAGAATTCATAATTTGGCTGAAACCACAAAGTCCTTGAGATCAGCTTACCAGATAAGACAGATCACTGGACCACACCAATGATACAGAGAAAGCTTCCACGTGCTGACTCAGGAACACATTTAGGACACATCAGAAACCAACAAAAAGCCTGGAGAAAAACACATACAAGTGGAGCCTGTTTAGCCACAAATTCCTGTTTAGCTCCACAGGAATCCTCCAACTGGGCTCCGGTCACCTCCAGAGGGTTTTCTGAAGCCTGCAGAGGTCCCAGCGGACATGTGCGGCCTCTGCGGGCTTCAGAAAGCCCTCTGGAGGCAAAACTAGAGGGAAACCGGAAGTGGCATTTTAAATTTCTTATAAGGTAGACCACAGCTGTGATACAAGGATATCTGCAAGAGAGATCTGAAGGCCTTAGGAATGGAACTCAACAGGTGGAAAACCTTGGCCTCTGAGTGTGCCGCTTGGAGGCAGGCTGTGCAGCTTGGCCTCTCCCAGTTTGAAGAGACACTTGGCCAATAGACCGAGGCAAAGAAGCAAGGCCCGTAGCCAGGGACAGGCTACATTTGCTCCCAGTGTGGAATGGATTGTCACTTCCGAATTGGCCTGTTCAGCCACACTAGATGCTGTTCCAGGACCACTTTTCAGAGTGCGATACCATAGTCTTCCGAGACTGAAGGATGCCAATGATGATGATAAGGCATTAGGCGGCCCAGGCAAGCCTCTACTCACCACCAGCCATCCTCATCAACTTACCATTGCCAGGACTTCAAGGGAGGCCACTGTCACCTGGCTGCAGCCACTCACTATTTGTGGTGGTGATCAGGTTGTGCTCTGGGGTATGTGGCACTCTGCAACCACCGTAAAGTGTGTTGTGCTGCCCGAATGAGAGTTCCGGCTGTGCAATGTGCTCATAGGTTTGGGCCACCAGGTTCAGACCTTTTTCCTCTATATCTGAGTGTGTGTGAGTATCTCCCTCCCTTGATAGACAAACAGGTGTGCCCGGGGCAGCATGACAAATGCTGTCCTCCAGCAGATGATTTGCCAGCCTCTGTGCCTCCCACTCCCTGAACTGGAAAAGGAAGAGGGGGATGGAGTAGAAGATGGGAATGGTACTCAGTGGAGCTCTGTCCCACTCTTCCTTTTTCAGTCCAGCTCCTTCAACAGCATGCTGCCTGAAGCAACCACCTCAGTGCGTAATGGTCGCATAATGGTGTGGTCCGCACCGCGCTAGTGACATAACTGAAGGGACCCATGAAGCACTGGGAGGGGAATGGTTACAGCAGCTTTCTGTCCTTGTGGGTGGCCCTTTCAAAGCCCACATGGTAATCCTTGTAGACTTTGAAGGCCACATGACAGGAAAGGAAGCTGCCAGGAATCCCTGCCAGGTCCATTCTCCCATCATTACGGGCAAATGATAAAGCACATCTGGTCACAGCTTGATGGAAAGGGGATGGTACTATGCCATATCTGAAAACTGGGGGGGATATTTATTTATTTGTTTGTTTATTTATATACTACCTTTCTTCTAGATTCAGTGCACTTTACATAGGCAGGCTGATCATAAACCCCATTTTTCAATGGTGTTTTTACAAGTATTGTTCCATGAGCGAGAGAGAGAGAGAGAGAGAGAGAGAGAGAGAGAGATTCTCCAGATGTTTTCATAGTGTAGTCTCATCTGGTTTGCCAACCCTTGCACTTCCAAGCTTTTGCAGGCAGCTGAAAATCTGAAAGAAAAATCTGAAAATCTGAAATTTTAGTTTTGTGCAAAAATGGCAGGGGAGGAGGGAGATTAAAAGCCTTTTCTGCCCAACGTTGCATATACACAGCAGGGACCAAATCTGTGGGCCAGGGAAGAATGGGTTAAAGGAACGAATGTATGACCATGGCTGTTGTGGTTATGGAAAAACATGGTTACTAACCTATTGACTGTAGCTAGAATCACAAGAGCAGCCTTTTGGAAGAGATCCATCTATGTTGGACTGGTTAATACAGGTGTGGAATGCAATTCATATGACATATTCTAGGAAGTCAAGAGAGCATGATCCTGTAGAGGCATTTGTTCAGAAAAGGGTGCTATTTATAAAATAGTGGAATGAGCACTTAGATGACAATACCTATCCACAAAGATTATTCTCATTGATTTGATTTGAGATTCAGGACTGCAATAGATGAGTGATTTAAAGAAGTATCCTGCATGGTTATTATATATTGTGGATCTTATGTTAGCTTTTGAGTACAACATGAATTGTGCAAAGTCATTGCTGTTCTTTCTTTTTTATTATTTGATTGTGTTATGGGTGTTAGTGCGTCTGCAGGGCTGGCCCATTCTTGAGGCCAATTGAATCACAGTAGAGTAGATGGTTAGGAAGATTTCCCCCCTGCCCCATCGCCCAATTGAAGGGTGATCGGAGTTTGTTTAGCCTGGCCTGGAACACAAGAATCTCCTCCCAGTGGGGGAGTGGAAGAGGGCTGGAGCTGGCAGCTATGGGGGGCCTTTTAAAAGGCACAATACCCAGCCCTCTTCCTCCTTTGCACGTGGGCACCATGGGAACAGAGTGGACCAGACCCCATCCAGCCACCTTAGGACCAGTGCAACTCCCAAGGAGGCCTCCTGCACTGGATCCCATGTGCAGCGTGTTTGATCTGTAAGGTGGGGACGGGGGTTTGGACAGGCTCTGCCCAAGGAAAGTATCAGGTGCAGTCCAGGCACACTTTCCTGGGAGTGAGCCCCGTGGAGCGCAGGGGGACTTGCTTTTGAGCAGACATGCTTGGAGTGTGTGCTCAGTCCCTGGCCTGGTGGGCGGAGGGGGCAGGCTGCCGCCTTCAAGCTCAGAGCCAGGTCTCCCTGCTGGTGTTGCCAGGGTCTCCAGCACACGTGGCGCTAGCAGCTCCTGCTGCTGCTTCCCAGGAGGGCGCCCACAGTGGTTGCTGGAGAGGGGCGCTGTGATTGCCCGGCTGCTCCAGGGCTCCCGCCTGCCCAGGTGGCAGGTTGCAGTGCGCTGCA
This sequence comes from Tiliqua scincoides, assembly GCF_035046505.1. NCBI lineage: Eukaryota > Metazoa > Chordata > Lepidosauria > Squamata > Scincidae > Tiliqua > Tiliqua scincoides. Next base: position 259,186,489 of record NC_089821.1, on the reverse strand, counting down.
CGTGGGAGCAGGCTCTGCATGGCACGGAGCCCTCCCAAAGGCGCAGGCACCTGGGGATTCACGTGACCCCCGCCATGGGAGGCGGGCGCCAGCTTAGCACCTCCGCCATCACCCATTTTCATGGGAGTAAGCCCCAGGGACTGTAATGGGGCTTACATCTGAGGAGCCAGGCAGAGGCTTAAGCGCTGGGACTGCAACCCCAACCACAATTTCCAGGGAGGAAGCCCCTTGGGCTATAATGGGGCTTGCTTCTGAGTAGGCATGCAGAGGCTTGGATCATGGGACTGCAGTCCTTGCCCCACTTTTGGGGAGTAAGCCTCTTGGACCTTAAGCAGCCTTGCTTATGAGGAGGCAGGCAGAGGCTTGAATTCTGGCTGCAATCCTAGACACACTTTCCTGAGAGTAAGCCCCATAGTGTATAATGGGCCTTGCTTCTGAGGAGGCAGGCAGAGCCTTGGACTCTGGCCGCAATCCTAGACACACTTTCCTGAGAGTAAGCCCCATAGTGTGTAAGGGGCTGTGCTTCGGAGCAGGCATGCAGAACCTTGGACTTTGGCTGCAATCCTAGACAAACTTTCCTGGGAGTAAGCTCCATGGACTATAATGGGGCTTGATTCTGAACAGGCACACAGAGACTTGGTCATAGGGCTGCAGTCCTTGACCACTTTCCAGGGAGTAAGCCCCTTGGGTGATAATGGGGGCTTGCTTCTGATGGGGCATGCAGAGGCTTAGAACATAGGGCTCCAGTCCTCGCCCCACTTGCCAGGGGTAAGCTCCGTGGGGGCTATAATGGGGTGTAGCAGTGCAGAAGCACTGGGCTTTGAAATGCTTTAGCATATGTGGCATCAGCAGGCATGTCTGCTTCTGCGCAGAGCAAACTCTACTGGCCTTGGTACTATGCTGAGTGTCTGAGCCCAGTGCTGAAAACAACAGGATGAGATAGGAAGTGGTCAGACCTAGGAGTGTGTTGTTGCCAGCTAGCATTATCTCTAACAGAAAGTAACATCAGCTTGCTCTGTATTGTTGGAGGAGGGTGAATAAAAGGCTGGAGAGAGGTTGGTACAACAGGCTTCCCTCCTTGCACTCTATCTTTGAAACCTGCCTGCCGTCTCTTCATTTCTGCCTCTCTGACTCCTTGCTGCTTCAGTTCCTTCCCTCAACCCTCAGAGTGCCTCTGCTCCTGCACTACATCCAGCAGGTGGACTCTTGAGTCCTGCTGGCTCCCACATCATTGCTACAATGGGGCTTGCTTCTGAGTCCGCATGCTGAGGCTTGGAACATAGGGCTCAGATCCTTGCTCCAACTTCCAAGGAATAAGTCCCACCGAGTATAAGGGGACTTGTTTCTGGGTAGACATAGCTGGACTTAAGGCTACAATCCTGTCCACACTTTTGTGGGAGTGTGTTCCATCGATTTTAATGGGACTTACTGATGAGTATACAGGCATAAGATGAGCTCCAATGAGTGCAAGCCAGTACAGATCCAGTAGCTCCTAAACAGGCACATGGGGATGCAAGGAACTGGGGCTTCCCATCTTGCACCGGTCTTTAGGAGGGCACTACCCCCAGCCCAATTCAGCCCCCCTCCCTGGGGTGGCCTAAAGGGAGCACCTTACTGGCTTGCGCGGTTGGCTTTGGCTGGGGCTGCTGCCTCCCCCTCCCCCCCCAAAAAAAACCCAGGCAACTTAGACTGACAAGGAGCAGCCCAGGGTCTGGGGTCAGGATGGTAGAAAAACTCACAGTATCTTACAGGGATATTGCCCCCCCCTTGGTAGGGGAGGGGAGGGAGTTGCAAGTATCTGGCAATTTGGCTAAAGAGATTTTGATTTACGCCTCAGCCGTAATTTGGATGTGCCCTCTGGGGCCAGCCAGTCGGAATATGGGGACGTAAGACACCATGCTGGTCAGGGCTATGGTGTATTGTGCTCAGCAGTGCTATGCTTGTGAGCAGCATTTCTAGATTTAGGGCTTTCGCTACCTAGTAAAACCCCACTGAGGGTGGAGGATTCCACAGCGGGGCTCGATGCATGGCTGGTTATGCCACCCAAAGGGGCTTGGGGGAGCTGGAAAGGTAGCAGTCACTTGATAGCTAGTGGCAAGGCTTAGTAGTCTGTTCTGCCAAATCCCAATCCACTGGGACTTGTGCCCACTTAAGGCTAATTAGCTTCCCTTCTTAAACTCACAAGTGCAGCAGGCAAAAGTCAGAGTCCAGTCCCAGTCCAATAAGTGCAGATTGCCAAAGCAGAGTCCAGAAACGATATGCCAGGTCACAGTCCAAGGTCCAAACTCCAAGGTCAGGTCAGGTCAGGTCAGGTCAGGTCAGGTCAGGTCTCCTCTGGATCAGGTAGCGTCTCCCTCTGGGTCAGGGTAGCCTTTGGTCCTTCTGGTAGCCTTTGGTCCTTCTGAAGCTGCCTTTTATCCTTGGATGTCTCATAATCCAAAATGCAGCTCAGCTGTGAGCTACCTTGCTAGCCCCTTGTTAAGTCCAAATTAGGCTCAGCTGAGCCATCACTTCAGTCCATGTCCATTCAAAGTCCCATCAAGGTCAAATGAGGCTCAGGTGTCCATCAGAGTCCCATCGGCCTTGATTGATTACAGCTGTTGGAGTCAGCCCTGCCCTTCCCAGAGCTGTCAACCAGCTGTCAAAACATGGAATCGCTGTCAACACCACATCATCCACCTGATGATCTTCTGATCTTCCATTGCATAGTCCTAGGTGCTGGGGGATGTGCCATGGGTACAGATCCCATGCACTTTTGAAGGCAGCTCGGCAGGCAACTTCACTAGGGGCAATCGCTTCTGAGCACATGCCTGCTGGCTCTGCAGCATAAAGCAAGCAGTCTCTGCACACCTTAGGGTGGAGTTGGCCCTGGTCTGGACCCTGAGGGTAAGCACAGGAAAGCTGCAGAGGATGCACTGCCTCCCACCAGCAGCCAGAAAGGGGAGCGGCACCAGTTAGATCCCCCCCCCCCGGTTTACTTCATTGGTTGAAGCCTTTGACTCGAACATCGTTCACCATTAAATCAATGTAGCAGTGTAGTTGCTAGTTTCTTGGCCTGGGACAAAGGTATTTCGTTAGTTTTGTAAGTTCCAAGTTGCAACCAGCATTGGGACTCTGCAAGCATCTGGGGAGAGCTTCACTTCTCTAGGCATTTTGAAATGAACATGCAGACACTTTTGCCCAGCATGTCTCTTGAATAAATAAGGACAGAGCTGAGGTTCTTCCCCCCTTTTAGGAAGAGCATCCTGGCAGATGGCTCAGGGACATGCCTAGACTCTGAGCGCGGTCCTCTGAGACCTTGGATCAACATGATCCAGTATGCCACCTGAGCATGGGTGGCATAACCTTGTAGATCTAGCTGCCGGAGGAAGACATGCAGGTTCAGCGGATTTGGCAGGTCAGCTCCCTTCCCAAAGGAAGGTCCTCCCCCCCCCCCTTTTTGTCTCTCTTGCCTTCACTACTGGTGCTAGAGAAAAAGGCCTTTCAGTTAGGCCCAGGAGCGGATAGCTGGATTATGCTAGGGACTTGCAAAATTTGGAAGATACTGGTGGGTTTTAGTAGAGCCGCCTTTATAGCTGCTGATGGGCACAAGCCAGCTACCCCCAGCATCATGTGCGAAGATTAACAGGAAATTTGCTTATATTGCCCTTTTGTCTTGTGAGGCTTCACTGGGCAGCCTAGTATCTGGGTATCTTTAAGGGGACGCATCCCCCCCCCCACAACGAGCTGCTTTGCAAATCCAGGTTTGCGTCCCCCCTAACAAGCATTGTGGCATGATGATTGCAGGTTGAGTCTTAACACAACATACTGGCACCTGCAGATGGATGAGACTGACCAGAAGGGGCATGGACGATGGTGCAGTGGTGGCTCCCCTAACTGTCGCATCTGCCCAGCTTACACCAGTCCAACCACCCACAAGGATCTCCTCCCAGGCGCCTGACCTCCTCCTTGTCAATACTTCATCAGTTTCAGAGGATATTTAGAGGCACAAGGGGAGCCCCTGGCCATCTCGGATTGCTTACAGCATGTACTCCATCTATGTGGGAGCTGCTTTGAAAGCTCCCTGGCCAGGCTTCAGCACCCAAGGAATTGAGCAGAGTGGATGGGGCCGCGCCGGCGCATTTAATACTATGTTTTCCCTGGGCATCAGCAGGGCATTTAGCAACTCACTCGGTGGGCATGCTGCCCTGCTCCTTGAGAGAGGAGATATGTGCGCCACCCCCTACGCCTTTAAGGGAAGAGTGGCGTTCCTTTACCAACCTGGTTAACAGGCATGCTACCCCTTCTCCTTAGGGGAGGATGGCGATCTGTTACCAGCCTGTCTAATGGGTGTGCTTACCCGACTCCTGTGGGGGCGGTGGCGTTCTGTCAACAATGTGCTTACCAGGAGTACTGCCCCTACTCCTTTCAAAGAAGAGGGGTGTTCTGGTGCAGACCCACTTAGTGGGCATAATGCCACTAGGCCTTTGGAAGAGGGGAGGTTTCTGTTAATAACCCGTGTAGCCGTTTCTCCTTAGAGAGGGGTGATGTTTCCTTACCAGCCCACTTAATGGGTGCACTGTCCCGGGTCCTGGGGGAGGGGCAATGTTTGGTTACAAACCCACTTAAGGATTTGTGGTCCCTTCTTCATTGAGAGGGAGGTGTTCTATTAGCAATCGTTTAATGGGTGCTCTATCCCCCCCTCCCCGGGAAAGGGGTGATGTTCAGTTACCAGCCCACTTGACAGGACTGACAACCCACTGGCAGGTATGCTGCCCCTGTTCCTTGAGAGAGGGGTGAGGTTACCAACCCACTTAAGGATGAGTGGCCCCTCCTCCAGCAGGGGAGGGGGCAGGTTATGTCAGCGATGTTGCTACCAACCTACTTAACAGGCAGTGTTACCAACCGCTTTAATGGGCGTGCTGTCCCTGCTCCAGTGGGAGAGGTGAGATGTGCTGTCAACAACCTGCTAACAGGTACGCAGCCCTTATTCCGTTGTAGAGAGGGGCGATGCCACCAACTCACTTGACAAGTGTATAGTCCCTGCTCTGGTGAGGCAGGGGTGATGTTCAGATGACAACCTGCTTAGCTACCCCTACTCCTTTAAGAGAGGGGCAATGTTTTCCAACCTGCTTGACAGGCGGGTTGCCGCTGTGCCAGATTGAGGCACTGCAGGAGTATGTAGCACATTCAGTGGTGTGAGCAGGAGCCCTGTTCCAGCACGCAGACGGCTTCCCGCTGACTTTATTCCAGTCTAGGGTGGTCTTTTCACGTGCCCTCATAGCCCTGGAGTTGCAGCCAAAGGAGTATAGCCTTCATTCCCTGCGTATCGAAGCGGCTTCTGCAGCTGCGGCGTTGTGCCTGTCCGGGAGTGACATTCAGATGTTGGCGTTCTACAGCTTATAGGCGCTACGTTCGGATCTTTTAGAGGCAGGCTCCTTCATTGGCACCCCCCCCTTTTTATGGGAGGGCACTGCAAAGGGCAGGGGTTGTGGCAATAACTTCTCTTTCTCCTTCTGCAGGATGCGGTGAGAAGCTGGTTCGTGAACTGTCTACGGCCATTCCATGGTAGTTTGGGCCCGCAAGTGGGCAGCCGTGAGGCAATTTGGAACACAGCTCAGGCTCGGCCCTGCCATGCAAGTTGGCTGGCTGGCTGGCCAAGCAGGGGATGCGGTGGGGCCAACTGCTGCCCACGATGGCAGAGTAATTGAAGGAGAACTTGTCATCTGACATATTGGTGATCCACCTGCATGAAAATGATCTGTGTGGGATGTCTGGGCTGCCGCTCAGACCCAGAGCAGGCAAGGAGCTCACCACCCTTCAGGGTTGGCTGCCCAGCATCAGGATGGTCTGGTTGGACTTCCTATAGCGGTGGGAGTGGCATGGTGCCAGCCACTGTGCTAAGGTGATGAGGAGGAAGGTTGCCAAAGAGATTGGCCAGTTTGTGGCACGAACCGGTAGACAGGTCATTGTGCATCCAGCCATTGCCTTCTTGGTGCCTGCTCTCTACAGAGGAGATGGGGGCACTTGTCTGAGAAGGGGGCGGACATCTTTCTGAGAGACCTGCAGGATGGCCTTAAGGCGCTTCTCCCCCTGGTTGGGAGCGGGGGGGTCAAGCACTAGGCTGACCCCTCCTGGTGGCAGGTGGTGCGGGTTAGGAGGCATGAAGTGGACTTCGGGCATGCAGTTTCAGGCGGCATAGGCAGGGCAGAACCCAATTTCAGTCCTCAGGAGCTCGGCAGCACGAGGATGTAGATGGGGCCCTGGCCGGGACCGCGGGGTTCACCTCAGAGGCTCAGCGGCTCGAGGTGGCACAGCCCACGGTCCGGCTACCTTCCCCTTAAGGGACAGACATGGATGAGCTGCGCCGGGGTGCAACTTGGAGTCGGGTGCATGCATGCCTGGGGGCAGATGTGTTCTGGTACCGCCCAGAGGTCCCACCTCCGCACCACAGGGGGCTTCGCTGCCTCGGATGCTGCAGGTCTCAGCCTCCTGTTGTAACTGCTAAATAAAGTGGCCCTTTCTCCCATACCTGTTGTCTCGAGCGTTCATTGGACGGTGCAAAAACAAATCTGTGTCTGCTTACTTGGTTCCACTGCTTCTCCTTCTCCTTCCACTCCCTGGATTGAAAAAGAAGAGGGGAACAGAAAAGAAGAGGAACATCTGAGCTAGAACAATGGAGGTTTGGAGGGGCAGTGACTGGCACATCATCAAGTAAGGGGGACACATTAGGCAGCTGCTTCAGATGTCAAGAGGTTTTGGGTTTGCCTTGCAAATATACACCACACTCAGGAGAAAATCATGCCCTCACAAGGGAAAAAGGACTGTTCGGTCACAAAATCATAAATTGGGTGCTGATGAAGAGCGCAACCTGCAGGTCCTCCAAGCTGCTCGCAGCAAAGTCCAGCAGATTGCCAGGAGATGTGCTAACAGCTACTGCCTCCAGCTCTGCTCCCAGATACAGATAGCAGCTGACACGGGCAACATCAAGGGGATGTATGACGGTATCAAGCAGGCCCTAGGTCCAACACAGAAGAAAATTGCCCCTCTGAAGTCTGCAGCAGGCGAGGTCATCCAGGATCGGGCGCAGCAGATGGAACGCTGGGTGCAGCACTACTCTGAGCTATATTCCATAGAAAATGTAGTCACCAAAGAAGAATGATTCACTGAAATTTTTTAAAGCACGCTGCGTGTATATGGCCCCAGTTGCTACACATTCATGCCATTGAATTGAAATCACAGGCCGCATCTGAGAAAGCAAAGTGTTGCTGGACAGTGATTCAGGGCTCAGGAGATCGATGTGTCTGCCTTGAATAATTCTATTCAGAGTTGTAGCTAGAAGGGCACAGAACCTGGAGCAACTCAACTAGTACAGCCGTCCTCCCATGTTGCTCAGTAACTGACAGGTAGAGCTGTTGATCTCTGCCTCTCTCTCTCCTTGCTGCCTCATTTCCGATCCAAGATAGCAGTTGCAATGAATCTGCCTTATCTGTCCCTACAGCTAAAACAGAATGGGCAGCAGATACATTTCCTCAACAAAGATGGCTGCATTATCCTCAAAGGGAATGAAGAAGCGAGAGTTGAATTTTAATTATGTTTAGAAAAAAAAGGATGCAGGGTCCAGGGTAGCTGCCCCAGTTGCCTTACCCAAGAGCCTGATTCTATCCCTCATCTATGGTTACTCTGGCTTACACTCACTTCATCGACAGCACAGAGCTCAATCCTATCCTTTTCCCCACCAGAGTACGCAGCCATGCCAAAACAGACTGTGTTGCATGCTATGGTGGAGGGGGAAGATTAGGAGGCTTAGGAGGGGAAAGTGTAAATATTTTCCCTTCATCATCATCATCATTATTATAAGCCTCCCAATTACCAATGGGTCTCCTTGGAACTGTGCAAGTTCTTTAGCAAGTCCAAGGAGACAAAAAGGATGTGTCATTGGCACTGGAGGGTATAGCATCTAGTGCAAGTTGCCTATGCTGGGTGCCAGTCCCTCTTACCTTTGACATGCCTCCCATGCTCCCCCTGTTCTGCCCTCCTCACGTATTCACCTTCATTGGCGGGCACTCCTGTCCATGCCATTATGTGCAGGACTACTCTGGCCTTGCCAAAGGTGGTCCAAAAGCACACGGCTCCGTGCGCTCACAGAGTGCCATCTACCCCACAATTTCCAGCAGTATCTACCACCATTGGAACTAGAACCCAGTAGGATTGACAGTCTCCTTCCCATGCCATCCACTTCTCTTACACCCATTCCTAACCAAGGCTGCTAAAAATCCTCTGAAAATTTTAGTGCCTTGAACAGTTTTTTGTCACTCTTTTTCTGACTCAGATCTAGTGTCATCACTGAAGTTCATGTCATCCAGTGCAGGAGGCCAGCGCATCACCTCTATGCAGTGGGTGGGGCAACACCCTGGGTGGTGGGTATGGCAATGTACCACTGCCCCGCCCCCACTGGTTTTTTGGCTATACCTTTTAATAGAACACAGATATTTCAACGTGGTTTGTTTCATTGCATTCTACATGAAATTACACATTGTTTGATATATGACATGATGGTATTATTCCTACAAACTGTGATGGTCACTAGTGGTGTTACCCCCCCCCCCGGTGAAAACTTACTAACACCTTATTGCAGCAGTTCTCAAACTTTTAGGACTGGGACCCACTTTTTAGAATGACAATATGTCCAAGATTGTCCTGGACAATCTGTCCAGGACCCGCCGGAAGTGATGTCATGCCTGGAAGTGACATTATCAAGCAAATTAAAATAAATAACTATAAATAATTAAAGTAAAATAAATAATTAAATAAGGGGAAACCAGCCCTGTTCCACCAAGTGAGTTTTCTTTATAGCCTGCCTGCAATACACCCCCCCCCCCCAAAACAGTAAGATTTTCTGCCCTTGCTAGTGCCCAGTTCAATTTAAGTTCTTATGTTTAAACCACATCACTGTCAGGATCCACCTGGCTTTGTAAGTCTTAAAAAAAAAAAAAAATTCACCGTATCAGCTGAAGTCTTTGCTTTTATCTTTTTAGTTGTGGGGGGGGGGGCTGCCTTTCATCTGATCGGGACCATTCTGGTGGCCTCGCATCCCCCTTTGCCTGACCTGACCACAAGCCAAGGTACGTTGCTTATTCACAATGCAACCGTGTGGCTTAGTTTCACTTTCCATAGGGCTCAATACATTTGCCTACTTGGAGGGAGGTACCTTCTTCTCTGGTGTTTTTTTTGGAGTCTGCTTTCATTGGATCAAGACCATTCTGTTGTTGTTGGATTCCTCTCAGTCTGCCCTTTCCGACAGACTAAGGCAAGTCAGCCTACTCGCGAGTAAATGCACGATACAGCTCAGTTCCACTTTCCATAGGGCTCCATGCATTTTGGTTTTCCAGTTTTTTTGGCCATAATTTTTGATAGAATGGAGATATTTCATTATAGTTTTTTTCATTGCATTCTGCTGTAAATTCCGCATCAAATGGTATATAACATGATGGTATTATTCCTAAACACCACAATTTTAGCTCGTTGACCCTGCATTGTGCATCACCACCACCCCCCACGTATGCATCACCTGGTGAAGCCTGCACCCCCCTAGCAACACCACTGCTCAGATCTCAGAAGCTGGGATTCCTCTGTGTTGACTTTGTGGGAATGATCCTCATTCTAGTTGTTTATGGCTCATAGACTGGCCAAAGAGTTAGCACAGAGATGTCTTCCACACTGGAGTAGCTAGAGGGGGGCAGGGCACTAAGTTTTGCAGGGAGCCTCCCCATAGCGTGCAAGCGGCCCCTCCCCTGCCCCTCCCCTTGGGAGCCATTTGCCTCTGTTTCCCCCCCCCCCCCCGCCCAAATGGCTTCCAAGGGGAGGGGAAGAGTCACTTGCACGCTGCGGTGAGGCTAAATGGAGGCGAATGGCTCCCAAGGGGAGGAGGAGAGGCCGCTTGCACGCTGCGGGGAGCCTCCCTGCAAAACTTAGTGCCCCGCCCCCTCTCTAGCTAGGCCAATGGACTTCCAACATGTGAGGTTCGTTTTCTAAATATATGTAAAATAGATTTATTCACTTTGTCCGTGTGTGAAAAATCCTTTGCCACATGGCAAACAGTTAAAGCTTGCTACTTTGAGAGTTTTCCAAGGTCTTGTCAGAAGTCTAGGAATTGCATAGCTCCCTAATGTGCAAGGCTCCAGAATCCCATTCTTACTGGCTTCTGCTTAATACTTTGGACCTATACTGAAAGGAGCAGGCTCCTGTTGAATGGAAGTTGAATATGCCTGGTCATAGTTCAAGTTTTCTGTTTGATGAAAGAATGGTCAAGTAAGTGCGGAGCTCTAGGTAGTGTCCAGGAATACACATTGCAACTAACATATTATGAGTCAATTTAGAACGCTTATAAAAATTATCTTTTTAGATATAATGGGAACATCAAATACCTGATGGAAGAGTGATAATTTAATGAATACATGCTCATTGCCTCTGCTATTGAAGCATGCATTAACTAGATATTTCTTGATCTTAACATATTTTCCAAACTGCCAATTCAGAGCCCAATCCTGAGCTCGGCGGCACCCGTGTGCACTGTCGCAAATGTGCCATAAGCGACAGTTACTGCCAGGTTACCGCCCATGCTAGCCCAGCGCTGGCTGTTGCTGGGCTAACACAGAGCGGGCGCCCAGCCTCAACCACTCGGCGGTCTCACGGACTGCCGAGTCGAGGCAAGGTAAGCAGGGGTAGGGAGGTGGCAGGGAGGAGGTGTTCTGGGGAGAGGGGAGGCTGGCGGTGGGTGGGGAGTGGGCAGGCAGGAGTCGTGCTGGGGGAGGGAGCGGGAAGGCGAGAGGCAGGTCTGGTGGAGCTCTGTTCCACCGGATCCTGTCCATTCATGTAGGGCTTGGCACCCCACACGAACAGCTTTACCTTGCCGCTGACCTTTTGGTCGGTGGTAAAGTGAGTAGCCCCACTGTGGGGTTGCTTCCCTTGCCTGGGAGAAGGGGAGAAAAGTCCCCTTCTCCCAAGGCGTCGCCCACAGCAGGCTGAGGCACACAGGATGTGGCGGCAGCCATTCTCAGCCCTGCTGCAGCCACGTGCCCTGGGCAGCTCAGGATTGGGCTGCCTGTGTCTTAATATATTGGACCCTCTGGCATTTTCTAGCTAGAATAATTCAGAATAGATAAATCTCTCTTTCAGTTGTTTTAATTTGCCTTTGTGTTCCTTTGATTCTTGGAAAATCCTAAATGGAAGCTTTAAAACTTTTTCTTGAAATCTGCCAACTTTTGTAATTAATTCTGCTATTATTGCTGATGCCAAGTCTGCTTCAAAATGTCTCGGTATATGTTACATAAAGTTGGAGGTTGAGGTTACAAGAAGTCAGTCCTAGGAAAAGATTCTGATTTGCACATGACCAGTCCAATCCTCTCCTCTCCCCCCTCCCACTGCTGATGCAGCCACACCAAAATGACTTCTGTTGCATCCTGCATGGGGGGGTGGGGTCCCTGAGGTCTCCTCTGGGTAAGGGAACACTTGTAAGCCTCTGAGGCACAGAGGGGTCTATTCAAACGTGCACCAGAAAAATCACTGACACAGGTCCAAGTGGACCATGGGATCAGATCCAGGGAAGGGGTCTGGATTTGGTGGGCACTGCTGCCACTGAACCTACTCCCTTCCCAGACCCACCCTCCTCCCTGCCCCCATTGCCACATTCTGAAAACAACTACAGAAGAAGCCCAGGCTCTGACTTTATGGATTCTGTTCTAGTAAACAGTGCCAGTAATATGTTTCCTAAACAACAAAGGAGACATTTCCTGGAGGAGGATTTTATAAGCATCCTTATTCAGTGTAAGTCCAGGGTTAAAAAAAAACAAAAAAAACCGCACGCACATATAGAACCAAACTGGGGACTGGCTGCATTTTCGAGTCCATCTGGGCCTAGGACTGTTCAGACTCTTGAAGAGATTATACAGCAACTGTGCCCACAGACTTCTGTCACAAAACCGAAACTGTTTTCCCCATTTGCTTTCAATCTGAGGCCTTCTGGGCTTATCTTGGAAAGATACACTGCATAAGAATACATTAATGCATTTAGGTGGTCTGGGGGTGTCCTACTAACCAATGTAAAATGGAATAGACCCTTGAATTTAAAAAAAAAAAAAATTCCGCCCTTCCATTAGAGCAGGGGTCTCTAAATTCCAGCCTGGGGGCCAGATGCGGCCCACGGTGAGCCTCTATCCGGTCTGTGGCCAACCTCTGATCCCATGAGAGCCTCTAGCCCAGTTGACCAAACACAACCAGAGTTGTGCTTGTGGGGTGGGGGAATGGGGGTCTGTTTAAGTGTGTGCTTTGTGTTGTGGTGGTGTTTGGAGAAATCCTGGACATTTGAGCCTGTTTATTCATTCATCTGAGTTTCATCTCTAATGTATTTATTTAAATTTGATATTTAATTATTTTTTTCAGCCCTCAACACTGTGCTAGACATTTGATGTAGCCCTTCTGCTGGAACGATTAGAGACCCCTGCATTAGAGCAACCCAGCTCCTCTCTCTCTCCTCCCTCCTCCTGCTGATCTCTCCTCCCTCCTCCAATCCTATCTTGAAATCCCACAAACCAAAGCAATGGAATAATCAATCCCAGGAACTGACAGAAAGATTCCATTTCTTCACTGGTCTCTTCCCATGCTTTCTGGTAGCCAGATGTTTTGGTCTAGTACACTTTCCAGAACATATTGAAATAATATAAGGAAATACATTTTTATGGGGACAAAGCAGGTTCAAACACTGTTATCAGTTATATGTAAGTCAGAGATAGACACTAGACCACTCTATCTGCAAGAGTGCAATTATGGATAATTTATGGATTATATTTATTGGTTTCTGTGTGTATTGAAGACATTCCTGATAGAATGTCCTGATAGAGCTTTGCTTTTAAAATTGTCAGTTTTATTCATGCCTGGGTCTCACCGTGTTTGCAGTGAAAACAACTTTGTAGTGAAAATAAAAGATGAAAACAACTTAACAATTGAACTACTGTTCCGGACCACACAATTGCACATAATTCATTACCAAAACAAGAAAAAAAAAAGGCACACAAATTCAATGACTTGAAAACCAGTGAGTTGTGAATTACTGCCTTCCGTTATAAGGAAAGACCTTTTTAACCAGCACATCATTTCTCTGTGTTCCTGGGCGAAATGGGAAGAACACACTGGGTTCCCTTTGGTGGGTCAAGTACAGTTTAGACTAATGTATATGGATATTACCAGGGCAGTCTATCAAGGCCTACAAGTCAGCATGATTATATGCTAACTCCAGAGACTGTATGGATATGAGTACCAATTGTTGGGGAGCAGTAGCAGAGGAAGCATCTGATGAGCCATTGTGAGAAAGAGGATCCTGAACAAATGCCCCAATCCTGTCCCCCACCATCCTATGTGATGCAGTCGTGCTGCCAGAGCATTGCTGCATGCTAAAGTAAGGGGAGGGCAACCAGATGGCTAGGGAGAGGAATTTTTTACTTACCTCTTCATAGGCCACTTGACTGTTAATGAGTCTCCTTGGACCTATGCCAGCCTGCCTTCATACCATCCCCTACCCACCCTGCTCTCCACCTAGATCCCCAATCCTGCTCTTTGAAACACCTCTTACCTGTGCCAGCACAGCTTCTGGGAGCTGCTGGCATGACAGTATCACCATTTTTGTGACACCATAGCGGCATTAGGGTAGCAGCTTACAAGATCCACTGCTGTTGGGGCCTGATAGATCTTATCCAGCAGATCCTTTCTTCTGATGATACTGATAATATCCAGCCCCAAAGAACCCTGGAGCTTCTGAATATTCCCTCTGCAATAAGAAGTTGCTGCTCACATAATTTCCTTTATTCTTAACTGAAAAATTCTCAACTTGGTGTGGAGTACATTAGGTGCATGGAAAAGGTCTCCTGTTCAATTCCTGGCATCTCTGAGTAGGGCTTAGGAGAGACCCTGGTCTGCAACCCTGGACAGCTACTGCCAACTAGAGCAAACATACTGGTCTAGATCATATGTGACAGTTCCCTATATACATAATATCCACAGTCACTACTAGTTCTCTAAATGCAAAAACAAAGAAGAGGGACGAAGCATCAGGCATTGTATAGTGTCTGGAGTTGGATTGGGTGGCCTCCTTCAAACCTCTGGAGGTCCTGACCTACAGGTTGACTCTGCGAAGACCTGTCATGCATCTGAGTCAGGGGATCAGCATGAAAAGATGTTTGTGCATTGCACTTGTGGCCTGGAGGTTTTCCTTCAGTTAACCAGTTTGGTTAAGAATAAGAACAAACATTGCCCACCATCTGCTATATGCATATATCTGCATTCTTTCCTTCCTTTTTGGCTATTCCTAGCCCATAAATCATAACCTAGGAAATGAACCAAGAAAATATGATAAATTTTTATTCCAGTGACTTTTTTTAAAGCATGATACTGTGTGAAATTGTTTAATGTTAAATGATTTAACAGCCATTACAAGACTATGCATGCCTCTTGCTAATCGCTTGATATCATAAGCCAGTGTTTCTCAAACTGTGGGTCGGGACCCACTAGGTGGGTTGTGAGCCAGTTTCAGGTGGGTCCCCATTAATTTCAAAATTTTATTATTAGACTTGATACTACCAAGGTATGTGACTGCATTTGGGGAAATGTTACAGATCTGTACTTTTAACAGGCTACTGTGTAGCTGCTTTTGACAATGATAGTAAATAGGACTTGCTCCTGGGTAAGTATGGGTAGGATTGCAACCTCGGATTGTCAAAAATTTTCCTGCTTGATGATGTCACTTCTGGTCATGACATCACTTCTGGTGGGTCGTAGCAGATTCTTATTCTAAAAAGTGGGTCCCGGTGCTAAAAGTTTGAGAACCACTTGATATAAGCCCATAGATGAGAATGGACTACACCTTCACATATCTCCTTGTACAGCCACTTAGCTAACCAAACCTGTATCTTTTAACACAAGCACCAAAATCATACCATGGGTGAATGAGGACATCATGACCACTTCCAGATACCATGTAGGAGTGGACATGTACAGCCAAGAATTCATATTTCCTTTTAAGCACAGGAACCCATGTATTGACTCGTATATGAAACAAGACTGTATGATCAAAGTTAAACAAACATTATTCAAAACATAAAGTTAACTTTGAACCATCATAAATTTGAGCAATATTTGACTTTCTCTGTAAATTGATTTGTGAACTTTTTTGTTGAAAAGCGGTTTTAAAATATGTATCCTCATCATACATGTGTGCACAAACTATACCATGAGAAACAGCATGAAAATGAGGCATCAAAGCATGTTAAAGGTGCCATCATACAACATTAGTGAGATTAAAATATCTTCCACAATAACAAAGAAGACACTGTGAACGAAGGGCCATTGGGCTACACGAGGAATGTATCTTCTTGAGGCAAGAATTTTTCAGAAGAGCGAATTATTGAAGGGAATCCTCCTGTCCATCTTGATGACCTTTAAGAAGGGGTTTGATGAAATTACCTTCTGCAAACTTTCCTTCCTTCCCAGGTGCTCATTTTCAAACACAAGTATCCACTGGGGATTTCTGTGGCTTTCCTTCTAGCAGGATGCAGGCTTTGAATTTTGCGTCCAACTGTCTGCTTGACATTTATATTATCGGATTTGAAATGCCTGTCAGTCAGAAGTCTGTGTTTTCTCCCATATGGCTCTGTCATCAACCATCCAGGGCTTGTCGTTTTTGACATTCGCTCTGGATTATGCATAAGCAGCTGTGTGTACAGATGGCTCTTTGGCCTTACAACCAGGTATTTTTCCATCCTGGCTTTGTAGTGACAGGCTTTTCGCTGGAGGGTTTAAAAATATCATGAACAAGAAAAGATGAGAATGCAAATTAATGGTATACAGTCAATTCTTGCTATCCGCCAGGGCAGTGGTTCTTAAACTTTTAGCACTGGAACCCACTTTTTAGAATGAGAATCTGTCAGGACCCACCAGAAGTGATGTCATGACCGGAAGTCCCTTCGGGGAGAAAGGCGGGATACAAATGAAGTAAATAGATAAAAAATTTCCTGCTTGATTTATTCAACAATCCGAGGCTGCAATCCTACCCACACTTACCCAAGATTAAGTCCCATTTACTGTCATTGTTAAAAGCATGTACATGGTAACTTGTTAAAAGTACAGATCTGTAACATTTCCCCAAATGCAGTCACATACCATGCTGGCATCAAGTCTAATATATTAAAAATAAAATATTGAAATGAATGGGAATCCATCTGAAATGGGCTTGTGACCCACCTAGTGGGTCCCACCCAAAGTTTGAGAAACACTAACCCTAGCAGCTAGGGTTAGGTATCTGAGAACCCTAGCAGACAGCAAATCTGCACATAACAAACCATTGATCCTCTGGGATTAATGTGGTTAGGTGCAGGGGGTTAAGGGATGGGGTACCTTACCTGTAGGGCTTTGCTTCCCCCAACCACTTCAAAGGCTCTGCGCTGGTTGTGTGCGCCATTTTGATCATCTCTGAAGCCTTCAGGAAGCCAGAAGAGACCTTCAGAAGCCTGCAAAGATATTTAGATCACATACAGCTGAGAAAGGCATCACAGGAAACATAAGGCAGGTGGCAATTCTGCACCAAGGGGAAACGCAAATTCACAGGTAGCAAATTCACATATGATGAGAACTGACCGTATGTGGATACCATGGTATAATTTTGGTGTTTGTGTCAAAAGATACAGGACTGGCTACCTGTAGGGACAATGTATGTCAGGTCAGCAGGGGAGGATAGCCCTTGCTTTCCCGATAGCAGAATGGCATGGGAGCATAGGGAGATAGCAAAAGAAGCAGGCAATCCCAAACAGAGCCAAGGAAGCAGACACAGGCTTGTTTGTTGCAGAAGCAGTTATTGGTAAAAGGAGCAGGCAGAAGAGTAGTCAGTCAAACGGTCCAGAAGTCAGGGATACAGCAGATCACAGTCACAAGAAGGCAGTCCAAATCAGTATACAAACCAGCAGCACAACACACAGAAACTCCACCACAACAACCCACACCAGGAGTCTGTGCTTGCCCCATATATACTGGGGCCAGCCAATCAGAGTAGGGCGACCTCATAGTCACAAGAAAGTCTTGTGACCCACTCTGATTGGCTGTCCAGTGGTGCATTGCACCACTCCACCATAGCCTACATGACTCAGCACACATCTCTCCCCAAGTCACGTGACTCCCACCTGCAGCAGGTGCAGTTGATTGCATCAGCTGTGCTGCTTTGCTGATTGCTTCACACCAGGCCCAGATATCAGGGTCTCCTGCCACATCCTGGCTAATAACAATCTCAAGCCTGGGATGCCAAAAACCTGACACCTGGTATAAGGTGTGAGATGTACAGAAACTGGGGGTGTTGTCCCCCGTCCGTCCCGTCCCGTCCCCCCCGCGATCTCCATTTTCAACAGTCAATCTGCATTCCTCTGGGTGCCACACATTATGCGGAATGAGAAGGTAATTTCAGGTTGTGAGATTATGAACTGTACCACTTCAAAGAACAGGTGGAGGAGATCATATTTTTGAATACTTCCCCATCTAATTAATTCAGGATCAATCTCTCCTAAACATATTACCTGTGCTTCCAGGCATCTGTATCATGATACCCCTTTTTCTATTCCTGCTCTAAAAGCCATCATTGAACTAGGAGATTCTAGTCACTTGTAGACTGGTGTTTGACTTTCCCTTTTGGGAGAAATTGTTGAACAGATTGGTAAAAGTTCAACCACTGGGATTCTTGGATGACAAATTCTTCCGAAACCCCTTTCAGTCTGGTTTCAGACCTTGTTTAGGCTGGAGGCAGACTGGTGGCCCTAAGGCCCAATCTTACCCTCACAGTACACTGGCATACTGCAATGTTCACTGATGGGGCAGCCTCTCCAATTGTCAGCACAGCGCTTCTTTGGGCACAGCAATTAGAAAGCTGCATGTCTCCAGCAAAGCAGCACAGACTGGCTAGCAGCAAGGTTCTGCCAACAGAACTGGGGTGGGGTAGAACATGGTGACAGTGGCATCTACCATATCCCAACTCCCTCCCCCCCAAAGTAGGCTCCTGAGAGCCACACCAGCAAAAAAGCTGGCATAGTTCTTACCTGTCCCAGTCAGCCTGGTTCTTGATCATCACATAAGATAAGAACATAAGAACATAAGAACAGCCCCACTGGATCAGGCCATAGGCCCATCTAGTCCAGCTTCCTGTATCTCACAGCGGCCCACCAAATTCCCCAGGGAGCACAACAGATAACAAGAGACCTCATCCTGGTGCCCTCCCTTGCATCTGGCATTCTGACATAACCCATTTCTAAAATCAGGAGGTTGTGCATATACATCATGGCTTGTACCCCGTAACGGATTTTTCCTCCAGAAACTTATCCAATCCCCTTTTAAAGGCGTCTAGGCTAGACGCCAGCACCACATCCTGTGGCAAGGAGTTCCACAGACCGACCACACGCTGAGTAAAGAAATATTTTCTTTTGTCTGTCCTAACCCGCCCAACACTCAATTTTAGTGGATGTCCCCTGGTTCTGGTATTATGTGAGAGTGTAAAGAGCATCTCCCTATCCACTCTGCCCATCCCTTGCATAATTTTGTATGTCTCAATCATGTCCCCCCTCAGGCATCTATTTTCTAGGCTGAAGAGGCCCAAACGCCATAGCCTTTCTTCATAAGGAAGGTGCCCCAGCCCCGTAATCATCTTAGTCGCTCTCTTTTGCACCTTTTCCATTTCCACTATGTCTTTTTTGAGATGTGGCGACCAGAACTGGACACAATACTCCAGGTGTGGCCTTACCATAGATTTGTACAATTTGTATTGGCAACCTTCAGTCTCGAAAGACTATGGTATCGCGCTCTGAAAGGTGGTTCTGGCACAGCGTCTAGTGTGGCTGAAAAGGCCAATCCGGGAGTGACAATCCCTTCCACACCAGGAGCAAGTGCAGTCTGTCCCTGGTCTGTCTCCCTGGCTATGGGCCTTCCTTCTTTGCCTCTTAGCCTCAGACTGTTGGCAAAGTGTCTCTTCAAACTGGGAAAGGCCATGCTGCACAGCCTGCCTCCAAGCGGGCCGCTCAGAGGCCAGGGTTTCCCACTTGTTGAGGTCCATCCCTAAGGCCTTCAGATCCCTCTTGCAGATGTCCTTGTATCGCAGCTGTGGTCTACCTGTAGGGCGCTTTCCTTGCACGAGTTCTCCATAGAGGAGATCCTTTGGGATCCGGCCATCATCCATTCTCACGACATGACCAAGCCAACGCAGGCGTCTCTGTTTCAGCAGTGAATACATGCTAGGGATTCCAGCACGTTCCAGGACTGTGTTGTTTGGAACTTTGTCCTGCCAGGTGATGCCGAGGATGCGTCGGAGGCAGCGCATGTGGAAAGCGCTCAGTTTCCTCTCCTGTTGTGGGCGAAGAGTCCATGACTTGCTGCAGTACAGAAGTGTACTCAGGACGCAAGCTCTGTAGACCTGGATCTTGGTATGTTCCGTCAGCTTCTTGTTGGACCAGACTCTCTTTGTGAGTCTGGAAAACGTGGTAGCTGCTTTACCGATGCGCCTGTTTAGCTCGGCATCGAGAGAATGAGTGTCGGAGATCGTTGAGCCAAGGTACACAAAGTCATGGACAACCTCCAGTTCATGCTCAGAGATTGTAATGCAGGGAGGTGAGTCCACATCCTGAACCATGACCTGTGTTTTCTTCAGGCATTATAATATTAGCCGTTTTGTTCTCAATACCTTTTCTAATGATCCCAAGCATAGAATTGGCCTTCTTCACTGCCACCGCACATTGGGTTGACACTTTCATCGACCTGTCCACCACCACCCCAAGATCTCTCTCCTGATCTGTCACAGACAGCTAAGAACCCTTCAGCCTATATCTAAAGTTTTGGTTTTTTGCCCCAATGTGCATGACTTTACACTTACTGACATTGAAGCGCATCTGCCATTTTGTTGCCCATTCTGCCAGTCTGGAGAGATCCTTCTGATACAGTGGACACTGCAGCTGTGGGCCACTAGTGGCTGGTCTGTGCCTGTGGAGATTGACAGAGGAGATACGTCCCAGGGCCAGCTTTTGATAGTCTGGACCACACCTTTCCCCAAGACAATGGAAATACTGGGACAGTGAAGAAAGCCACATGGTTAAAATAAATAATAATAATAATAATAATAAACTTTATTTATATACCCTTCTCCCTAAAGGGACCCAGGGCGGCTGGGTTAGTTCTTCAGTGGTTAAGTGAAGAACTAACCCAGTGAAGGTTAGCTCTTCAGTGGCTTTGCACCCTTTTTGGCAAGTCATTCTCAGAAGACAGACAAAAGTTGTCCTCAAAAAAGTCTCACTCTGCAAGGTTCAGTGCTTTTGCTACCAATAGTTAATTTCCATACGGTGCTACTGGAAGAGATCATCTGGAGTTTTGCACCGCGATGAGCCTTATGACATATTTGCAAAGGCCACACAGAAGACTGGCGCTGCCCAGCAATAGGATTGGGCTGCCCATCAGGTGATCAATCAACTTCAATTCACACAATGAATCAAGTCAGAAAAGTCAAGGAAGATTTCTTTAATCAAACGAAAGCTCCACTTGTGGTGTATTAAACGCTGCAAAAAGTCAGAATATTAGACTGGGAACTAATTAACTAGGAAGGAAGTTGGTTCAGCCAGCAAAACAGAAAAAAAACAACAGAGAACTCTGACTGCTACTGTGGGTGTTGGTGTTAATAAGGGAAGAGAAAAAGACCATCAGAGAGACAAGGCTGTGATGAAAGCCCTTGTGTTCCCAAGAGGACAAAATCATGAAAGTGGCAGGTACAAGATGAAGGCGAAGGGCAAACATGAAAAGGATGGATGTTATCAAAACAGACTGGATGGCTTTTGTACATTCCCTCTGCAGCCATCTAGAGATTAAACATTTTGAGACAGGAAATGTGTGTGCCTTATACCAAAAGTTTCCATATATTTAGTCCCTCTCAAATCCTTCCTTAGAAAAGTACTGTTTATGCATTTCTTTTGGTGAATGTCTTCACCCCGGGAATGATCTTCTCAAGGAATGTATAGCAGAGAGTAAGAAAAACCCCATAAAACTCAGGAAGTTCCACCCACCCAATGAAGTTTTGATGTTTTATTTCTATTTCAGGTGTGTTTACCACAAAAAGTCAGGTCTGTTCAGCATGAGGCCAGGTGAAGCAGCTGAATCAAGCAGTGGGATAGGAGAAGCAGGGAATTGGCAGGGCCACCCTGCACCCCAAGCTTGCTGATCACCTCCCCTGGCCTGCTGCCTGCCCTGTTGTTTCACCAAGCTCTCCAATCTGACAGCAAGCAAGAACAGAACTGGAGCAACAGCAACCCAGCTCTGCCTCCAGAACCACTACTTAGTCAAGTCATCATCGAAGCAAGACTGGAGTGCTTTTCAGGGTGCTTGTGCACCTGCAATCCTTTATTGACCACTGTACCTGCAATCCAAATCAGGGTGCTTTTGCACCTGCAGTCCTTTATTGACCACTCCACTGTACTGCCTCCTCCTGGATTTCCTCTTCCTCTCCCAGCATGTTTAGAAATAGAGACTGGGCTCTCCAGGAGGCAATGTGGCAACAATCAAGGCAAGAGAAAGTATTCTGGAATCGCTCCACTGCTTCTCTGGGTTCACCTGGTGGTTTCTCCAAGCACAGTGGGAGCAGCAAAGGCCTCCTCTTATGCTCCTAGGATGCTCTGAAGAAGTGGCTGGATGAACAAGGAAAAGAAGGTGTTAGCAATGGTGGAGGTTGGGGAGCACACAATTTCAAATGCTTTTTATGTGGGGGTGGAAAATTGGGGTGCCATTTCAGCTGAGGCAGCACCTCAGCTTCAGGTAACAAGTACAGGTTGTCCCTCATTATTCATTGGGATTCTGTTCCAGAACCCCCAGTGGATTAAAAAAAATCTGTAGATAAAAAAAGTGGAGACAATAGATTTAAAGACCCAATTCCAGGTTTCTTGCCCCCTCCATTGCTCTGAAAAAGGTTGTGCCTTGACATCTGCAGGGGTTTGATCCTGGGACTCCCTGCTGATAGCATAAAATGTGTTAAATAAAAGCAGTTAAAAAAATTAAAAAGTGCACCCCTTGACAATTGTGATTTAAAAACAGCTTTTCTTACTGTTGTAGAGAGGCAGTCAGCAATTAGAAATGTAAAGCACCCCTAGCCTTTGCCTGGCTCAGCTGAAGAATGGAATGGTCACTTGCATGACTGTCTCTCTACAACAGTAAGACAAGCAGAGGGTTCTTTTGGAACTGTGATTTTAGAGATGAATTTTTCCCCTTCTCCAGGAATCAGCACATTCCTTCTCATTTGCAGTGACCATTTGGGTTGACTCAAGTCCATGTATAACAAGGTTGGACCTGTATAGAGGAAATAACGATTTATTTTAAAGAATCATCTTGTGCACTTTTTTTTACCTCTTACAAACATCTGGCGAAAGGCAGCTTGTCTTGGCACGACTGCATTCCACAGCTGAGCCTGAACACTCTGGAATTTGGCTGCAATAATTAAAGGGCCTCTGACAGGAAAGGTATTAGATGCTGCCAACGTGCTAACAGCCTTCTTCTTCACCAGCCAGCCAGAGTTCTTAATCTCCGTTACATGTTGATTCAAGACTGCAACATACTAAATAAGAGTCCAGGTGACACACTGTAAGCCCAACTCATTGATCATCCGGACACCTTAAAAATATAATTCTCACTCTTTAATGTGCTACTGATGGATTCTGGGTTTGTTGATCACATTTCTGCTTAGCCACAGACACAAATAGCATGCGCTTTTTAAATTTGTTTTTAGATATGCATAGAATCTGTCTTTACCCTGAGATTGTGTTTTTAACAAAATATGAATGAGAACAGAATTGGTGAGCCATTGGAAGGTTTGCATATATAGTGCTGTCAGAGAAATTGAAAGCCCAGGCTGCTTTGCAATGGTCATTGGTGACCCTGAGGTGGTTCATTCTATGCTTAAATGTATATTGTATGTCATAAGCTTTTTCACTGTATTTAAAATCCATATAACCTGTGTGTAACCTATTCTTAGTACAAGCCTGAAGGTCACTTCTTAGTTAAAGATGTTTCTACTTGGGAATGTGCTTTGAACTTATCATTCTCCTATGGGCTGTCCATGGAGAGGTCAGTCATTCCAGATGCTTCGCCCCCTCAGGCAGGCAGGTCAGGCATAGAATCTTCCTGAGGGGAGGGGCTTCTCCTACTTTCCCAGACTGACCTTGCCTTGCAAGGTAGCAGGAAGGAAGGGCTTCCAAGTCTCACTGGCCATTGGCATGAACTAGTGCAGGGGTAGGCAACCTTAAACACTCAAAGGGCCATTTGGACCCGTTTTCCAGAGAAAAGAAAACCTCAGAAGCCACAAAACACTTTTGACATCTAAAATGAAGATGGTTGGCAACCTTCAGTCTCGAAAGACTATGGTATAAGCCTACAGCACCCGGTATTCCCAAGTGGTCTCTCATCCAAGTACTAACCAGGCCTGACTCTGCTTAGCTTCCGAGCTCAGATGAGATCGGGCATGTGCAGGGTAACAAAATGAAGATAACACTGCATATATAGTTTGTTTTTTTTTACCTTTATGGTATGTATAAAAAAACTATAGTGTGTTGCATTTTTGAAGTCAGTCCCAGTAGAGAGGCAGTGGGCTTCCTTCCAGGAAAGTGTGGAGAGGACTGCAGGCTTAGAGCCCCTCCTCTGCCTGTCTCCTCAGAAGTCAGTCCCAGTATCTGTAACTATGGATGTAAATAAAACTATAAAAAGTAATGGTGTGCATTCCCTCATAGCCCTCATAGCTCACCTGTGTGTCAGGTACATTGGCAATGCACCAGGCAATTGCACTTAATTGAGGAGAAGAAATATATCTGAACTAAACACTTCCTGTGTTTGAGTGAGTAATTGATCTAGATCAGAACCCCAAGGGAGTATCTGGTTTCCCAACAGTGCACACTCCTGAAGTGACACAACTCTTTCCCCCTCTTTCATTATGGCTTCTATGTAGCTGAGAAACAGCAACTCCTAATTATCCCAGGGAGTTGTATATGCACCCTACCGGCTGTGAATACATTATCAACTATATTCAGTTCCTGACTAGGGGTTTATGCCTAGAGTAATAGTTCTCAAACTTTTTGCACCAGGACCCACTTTTGAGAATGAGAATTTGTCAGGACCCACCAGAACTGATGTCATGACCGGAAGTGACATCAACAAGCAGGAAAATTTTTAACAATCCAAGGCTGCAATCCTACCACACGCACCCAGAAGTAAGCCCCATTTATTTATTTATTTTTCACATTTTTATACCGCCCTTCCTCCAAAGAGCTCAGGGCAGTGTACACAGCTGTGCCCCTCCTCCTTGTCCTCACAAAAACCCTGTGAGGTAGGTGAGGCTGAGAGAAAGTGACTGGCCCAAGGTCACCCAGGAAGCTTCTTGGCTGAGGGGTGATTCAAACCTGGATCGTCCAGGTCTAAGTCCACCTCCCAAACCACTACACCACCCTAGCTCTCTATCATTATTAAAAGGATACATAGTAACCTGTTAAAAATACATACGTGTAGCATTTCCTCAAATGCACATACCATGTTAGCATCAAGTCTAATATATTAAAAATAAAATATTGAAATGAATGGGGACCCACCTGACATTGACTCGTGACCCACCTAGTGGGTCCCGACCCACAGTTCGAGAAACACTGGCCTACGATCAGAGCTCGCCACATGTTTGCATTAGGGGTATGCATTCATTATTGAACAAATAAAAAACTGGTCCCAACTGAGCCCATTCAGAGTATTTTTTTTGTTTTTTTATGAAACACATTTTAATCCATCTGAATTTATTGTGTTTTTATTGTATTATATTAATGTTTTAGTATTGTTTTATTTGTAAGCCTCCTTGAGTGCCCTTTGCAGGGTAGAAAGGTGGGGTATAAACCCTTTAAATAAATAAATAAATAATTTCTGAATGAACTGAACCAGTAGCATAGCAAGGGTGGAGAGGAGGGTGGTATGCCCCAGGTGTCAAGTACACCTGGGGTGTCAAACAAGTCCCTGAGTAGCTGGTAGACCTGGCCTTCACCAGGGAATCTTAAAGTGGAGCCCAGCTCTACCCTTCACTTTGAGTGGCTGCCTGGGGCAAAGAGTTGACCTGGCCACCACCCTGAGATCCCCTGGAGGAAGCCAGGTCTACCACTCTCTCAAGGTGAAGGGTCGACCTGGCTTCCACTGAAGGATCTTGAGGTGGAGGCCAGGTCAGTTCAAGCAGCCCACCTCAGGTGTCCAATACCCTAGCTACGCC
Organism: Tiliqua scincoides; assembly: GCF_035046505.1. Lineage (NCBI taxonomy): Eukaryota > Metazoa > Chordata > Lepidosauria > Squamata > Scincidae > Tiliqua > Tiliqua scincoides. The sequence continues at coordinate 259,161,174 of NC_089821.1, read as the reverse complement.
ACTGAACTGAAAGGCATACATATCATTCAGTTCATTCACAAACTTATTTACTTTTGTTATGTGGGTCTTCACTTGTTGTGTAACATAATGCCAGGCTGGGTGTCTTGATTTAACCATTAAGTTGAGCCAGAATTTTTATGAACTTCTTCTGACAGAAATTCTTATGGCATAGGCTGGTTTTCTCACTATACCCTGGACATTGCGTTATTCTGGGGCAGTCTGGGGGGAAAAAATGCCACCCATCCCCTCTCCAAAATATAGTGGCTTTTGCTGGTGGTGCCCATGTTTTCTCCCACAGCTGTCTGTTGGGATGCTAACATTTTCACTCCTTTTGAGCCCCCATGAAGAGGAGTCACACATCACAGGGACCAAAGTTACTTGTTTTTTCTCAGTCTTAACCAATCTCATGCCACTTTTTACTATAAAACAGCTAGATCTGCTGTTCACCCTCATTCTGGGCAATATGTTTCTGAGATACCACCTGGATATCCTGTTTTACTATTGTCCCTCACAGCCCAAATGCCTTCCTGTTTATGTCCCCAGCCCAATTCCTTCCCTAGATTCCAAAAAAATGTGCACAGCTCTCATAAACTTGGATATTTTTCCTAGTGTATTGCAGTAATACTTATTTAAAGCAGATGGCACACCAGAATCAGTACTAGGACATACCAACACAACTGCCAGACAGGAGTCCAATCACATGCCTTTTTCTCTGTACTTGGAATTTGAAACAAGAAAAAGGAAAGTTCCTGAAATGGCAGGAAAAATATTACTGACTCTTACCATCTTTCCTCTACTTTAACCACTTTCCACAAGTAATATTCTCAGCTACTCAGAATGATACTCAGTATGATAGAATGTTCTGGAGGACAAAGACATCTGTTTTGTGATTTTCGCCCTTAGTGGAAGCTTGCTGCTTTGTTGACCTGGCAACTCTGTTAGATACACCTAGGTACCACTTGGTATGCATTTGTGAAACATTTTTACAAGTTGTGTGGTCCTATAGAGACAGTGCTTTCATCCTGGAAGAATATTATATAAGAAAGCTCTGCCTCAAAAATTATATCATTCATCCGATGTACACTAGATGGTACTCAAGTGCAGCCAAAAGAGTTGCCAGTTCAGCAAGACTTCCTTGAAGTTTGCAAAGCCTTTACTGTAAAATGCCTACAATACGGTATTCTGTGTCAATGTACAATACTGTACAATGAGTCAGGAAAACCAGACCTCCAACTTCATTTGCATCCCTTTCTCATTTTGAAAATTCTGTTCCTGAAGGACTGCATCAGGTCAGTTTGAGGCTGTTAACTCCTGAGTTATATTACTAGCTGTATGCTGGTTTGGCAGCAAGAACAATGCAAACACATCACCTATTTAGTGTTCATTTCATGGTCTATTTTTAGATCCTTCATAGCCTGCCTTTCCCATCAAAGACAGCTCAAGTTGTCTTTAAAAAGCAACCACAACACATTACATTATGTAAACAAGCTGAAGTCCAAAGCACAGCCCCTGAGAGGAATTTTATCAGGAGGTACAAAGTTTCTTTTGGGTCCCTTCCCTTCTCCAGTGGATCAAAATTTCGTATGATCATTGGATCATATTTTCTACAATTTCCAATACATAAAACTATGCAAGCTTACTCAAAATGTGAATGCTAGTCTTCACGCAATATATGCAAACATTTTCTGAGATCCCAAGAAATTTCCAACACCCCTGTTGTGGCTCCCAGGCTTGATCCTGGGCCTTGATATGATGAACCCCCTGAACCTTCACTCTCATGGGCCCTGCTCCAAAGAGACACAAAGATGGCTGTAGCATTGTGCTCAGATACCATGTATCAGCCAATAAGATGCAGATGAGCACTTAAGGAAGACAGCAACCTAAGAAGAGTCAGACCAAGGGTCCATCCTTTTTCCAGCAGTGGGGAGACAGATGCTTTGGGGAAGCCCATTGGCCAGGGAATGAAGGGAATCAACCTCTTGCTTGTTTGTTCATGAGCAATTTAGAGATTAAATTTAGTTATCATGGCTGTTGAACTATCCTTCATAAATTTGTTGAATCTCATTTTAAAGCCATCTAATACTGTGGTCATCACTACATCTGTGAAAGAAATGATGGGCTTGAGGTCCATCTTGTCTCTCATTAATTTTCATGACTTCTGTTGTTATCCCATTGTTCTTTTTGGTCCTTTGTGATTTCACCTCTTGCCTTCGCTGAGTTGGAGTGTGACTAACCCTACTTACATGTAAGAACCTCCTTTGAGAAAAATTCCAGATTTCCCCCTATTTTTTTTTTTGTCTATTTTTCCACTTTCTTTTGACTTTTCTAGCACCCCAGAAGTTTTGTGATGCCTCAACTACTGAATCACGCAGATGCAACAGCCGTTAACCTTTGCTACTCTTACCGGCTGACTGGTAAACAAAGAACCTGGCTTTGAGTCACTTCATTGAACCATGAAGCCCATCTGATTTCCAGAATAGAAAATCCAGGAGCTCAGGAGACCCCTCCTTATAACCTATAGGTTACAAACTAAGTCAAGTTCACACACACCACTCTGCACATTTGCATAGATCTGACGTTGGAAACAACCGATGCTGTTTAGGCACACACCCACTTACCCGCTTTCCCTACTGTATGTACGGACAATACAATTCATTGTGCCTGCTTTATCTTTGGCTTGTCTTGGAGCATCCTTGCCAGCTTTGCCAGCTTCATCCATTAAAAAAAATCAGCTGTTTAATAAACTTCTTTTCACCTTTTGCCTGCCTGATCTCAGCTCTTTCTGAAGTGAGTTGCTGCATCTACCGAATTGTTCATGTTCCACTGATCTCCATGTTCCACTAAACTTTTCTATTCACCTGGGAGGCAGGTTTTCCTAAGGCAATCTGTACTGTCTTTCTAGCTCTAACAAACTGGCATACCGGGGGAGTGGTGGACAGAGGGCACATGCCCTGGGGTGCTCCCTGGAAGTGGTGTGCAATCACAACCCCCTTCTCCCACCACCTATTAAAAAACAAACTTAAGTCCCCTTTAAATGGCCTGAGAAGGCCTTTGGTGTGCCATGGAGTCTGTATGCAGCCTCCCCAGACCCCAGTACACCTTCTGAGGCCTTTGGAAGTGTCTTTTTTAGGTCTAGAAAACTGAAAGTGACCTTTTTGGGCCTTCTAGAGGCCTTAGAAGGCCTACTGGGGGCCATGGAGGCTGCACATGTCCCTCAGAAGGCCTAAAAACATTACTTCTGGTTTTGTCTGAAAGTTGGCAATGCCTTTTGCAACATGTTGTGGTTCTGGCCCTGGGTGGCACAGGAACCAGGATCACAACTGGTTCCCATAGCCATAGTTAAGCATTATATTTTAATCCCAAAGTCCTAGTTAAGGATTCACCAAAAATTCGACTGCTAAATCATGATTTGAATTTAGTTTGCAAGCCTTGGTTTGTGTCAACCGTTTGATCAAAACATGCTCAACATTGCTTCATACATTGGTATGAAGCAAACCATGGCTAAGGTAGTTTTTCTGCCGCTGTAGAAACTCGGTTTGTAAGAAAATAAACCAGTTAAGCATTATGGGAAATTTTCTTCCCAAACAACATTATTTGATCCTCCTCACCAGAAACATTTAGGGAGATTTCATCTCTGGATATTTAGTGCACAATCCCAACCCCTTATGTCAGTGCTTTCCAGCATAGTGGTGCCAATGGGACGTGTGCTGCATCCTGCAGTTGGGTGTCACTCACAGAGGCCTCCTCAAAGTAAAGGAATGTTTGTTCCCTTACCTCAGAGCTGCATTGCCCTTATGTCAGTGCTGGAAAGCACTGGCATAAGGGGTTAGGATTGCGCCCTCAGTCTATTTATTCCAACTGGGAAAAAGAAAACTGTCTTAGGCCTTCTGAATAGCCAAGATGAAGACTTAACTGAGAAATTATGCAATCCCCAAGATTATTTAGATTTGTATTTAGATTAAATACAAATCTCAAGGATGAAAAGGCATTAGGTTGAACTGCATTTAAATCCATTTAGATGGCAGATTAAAGACATAAGAACAACAACAACAAAATCCTCTAAGAATTTCCCCACAAACTCAGGGTAGCTGCACATGCAGGTCTGAGGAATGGGGGCGGGGAGGACAAAATCCCTGGGGTCCAGGTTTCCAGCAGGCCTGGACCATGACAAAACCAACTATACAGTACAAGATTCGGTACAGATTTTGAGTACCAACATCTCATCCTATCCAGGGCTTCATTTGCACTGCAGCTTTAATCCACTTTAAATGCACTTCTGCTACCCTAATATATTCTGGAGAGTCTATTATCAGCTCTCAGATTCCTTAAAACCCATTTGGTCCCTGTTGCATATATGCAACGCTGGGCAGAAATGGCTTAATAAACTACAGTCCCTTCCAGGATGCATTGGGGAAACAGAAGTGCATTGAAAGTGGGATTAAAGCTGTAGGGGAAATGCAGGCCAGCTCTTCTTCATAAACACCAATATGGACTGATAACAATTCAAATATGGAAAAGTGAACCTTAAACCTTCAGACCAGAATTGCTAGACCGCAGCCTAGTAGTCATCTCCAGTTCAATTCACAGAATCCCTAAGCCCCAATAGTCAGCTCCACCCCTTCTTTTAGTTTAGTGTGTGCATAGAACACATGGCATTATATCAAAACGTGTGTTTTGATATTCTTTGAAGGTGAAATTAGCAGTATGGAGTACAAATATAAGTCTGGAGCACAGAAGAGAAAAGAAAAACGAGATAAAGAATGTGAAAGCCAGTCCTTGGATGCCCCTGCATTATTAGAAGAAGAAAAGCAAAAGGAGGAGGACTTTGCTGGGAAAGAAGAAAAGAAATGCGGTAGTACTACTCAAAGGAAGGAAATTATTCCATTCTGATAAATGTTTTCATTTCATTTCAATGTTGCTCGTACTAAGTTAAAACTGTACATTAAAAACTCGTTGTTTTTTTTAATGTAGTAATATGTGGTTTGTAGGAAAATTTAAAAAGGGGGTCCAATGCCAGCTCTGAGAGGCCCTGTGCAAATATGCGTTTGTAGTTCATGCTTTCTCTACATGGCTCTTCCCACTGTGCCAAAAAGAGGCACATAGTACATGAAGGGTGACCTGCAGCCCAACCCTAAGCTCTGCGGCATGTGGAGGGACAGTGGCACCAAAATGGTGACTGCCTTGTCCCATGGGCACTGGGAATCTGCCTTTCATTGCCTTCCCCCAGATAAAGCTCCAGGCCCTGCAATGGGACTTGTCATGTCTATTTTTAGCTATATATTTTAGCTATATATTTACCAGCTATTTTGCTGGTACAGATGAGAGAAGCTCTGCATTGGACTTTGCAGCCCAACATGGAAGATGGGATCTGGCAGAGCAGGGCTCTACCAGTCCCACTCTCTCTCAGGCCAGTTCCTCCCCCGCCCCAAAAGCCTGCACTGCTGCCTGGAACTCGAACCTTGCTCCATGTGGCATCCATCTGGCTGTGGGCCCAGCACCAACACTCCGAACTCTGAGGGTGCCATAAATGTGCTTTATGGTACATTAACAACACCTGGCGCCGGCACTGGAGCTCAGCCATGGCACTAGGGCCCTATAGGATTGGGCCAATCATTTCTTCCCAAAGGTTCAGTAAGAATATCACTCCACTGCCTTTTATCCACCAGGATTATACTTTTCCTTAGAGACACTGAAGAAAAATTAGATAAAATGACAGCCCAAAGCACTGCAATCACAGCATCAGCGCTAGGTGTCGTAACGTACCGTAAACTAGTCTAACATCCCAATCCTATGCATATATACTGGGCCGTAAATCCCATACATTCAGTGGGACCTATACTCAAGTGCACATAGAATTACAGTCTCTGGATTGTGGCCATGAAGTTTTAGCTTCAGAGACGTTAAGATCAAGCTGAAACATTTCAGACGCAATATCCACCAAACAGTTCAGTTTCAATGTTCATAAGCAAAATGGAAACTTTTAAACCTGAAAATCAAATTAGAGCCTTTAACATGACATATTGCATATCAAAATATGGAATTCAAGGGCTTTTGCGTGGGCAAGCATCAACTCCGGAATCTCATAAGCTGTCAGTGATCAAATATCAAATTCTCATTGCATGACATTTGATCATTACTGCTGGCTACGAAACATGCTTGCTGCAAGGTACCTATTAAATGCAATCAAATATTGCAGCTCCCCTATTGAAAACTGAGTTTTCAAATATGATTATTGTACATGCCAGCTTTCAAATATTGTCAGATATCATATCCTCTGTGTGCCAGGTCTTGAAGTGTAATATTAATTTTAAAATATATTTATGAGCTTGCAAGTGGTTTATTCTATAAATGGTTCTAAGGAGTATTTTGTGTACCACAACACTGAATATAGGTGATATATGTATGCAGAGGGACAGAGGCCTGTGTTAAACTGGGCCACTTGATTAACCAGTTATAGAGATGATACCTGCAGCAGATGGGGCCTTAAACTGCTCCTCCTTAATTATGGGCAACTAACTTAGGGCAGACATCAAATCACTGTCTACCAGGATGGGTCATCCTCAATCCAAATTGTCAATAGGTGACCTGAGCTTCTCAATGCCAACCCTGAAAGGTCGAGGCAGCTGGACTGCACCAACTCCCGCAAGCCAGAAAGCCTTTGAGGTAGCCTTTGCAATCCCAGCCAGAGGTTCCCCCAGCCAGCCTTTCTGAGCCAGAAAGCCTCTGGAGATTGGTACTGACTCACCCACTGACTTTTGCTAACCTCAGGATGCCATCAAAATACCTACTCATTCCTCCTTGGCCCATACTAAACCTGCTCAAAGTGACCACAGAGGCAGTGAAAAGAACCATTGCAAGCCAAGGACGGTCTGGGGTAGGTGAAAAAATGGCCCACTCTGGCCAATCAGCAAGCAGCAGAAAATTCTGATCCAGTTCCAAATGACAACCAGCCAGTAGCCAGCTACAGGAAGGGAAGGGGGAGGCTCAAAGCCAGAGCCAGACTGAGGTGAGATCTGACCAGCGGCCAGGCAAGACTGAATCGTGCACAACAGGTGATGTGCAAACCAGGATTCCCTTCTTGCCACCATAGCACTTCTATTGCTATCACAGACAGTTGTGTATCATCCATGGCCATCTTCAGGATAAGTTAGTGGTGGAGCATGTGCTCTGCATTCAGAAGGTTCATGGTTGAACCCCAAGTATCACCCATAAAAGGCAGGTGATGGGAAAAAAACCCCTGCTTGAGACCCTGGAGAGCTGGTACTAGTCAGAACGCTTAACTACATAGTCCAAATGGTACATTGGCTGTGTCGTATGTTATGTTTCTGAGTGACGGCAAATATGTGCACCCCACAGCCTTTCTTATTTTCTCTTCATTTAACCAAGAACAACATTTCTCTTAACAAAATACAAAATGTATCAAAAGTGGGTGATGACATGTTTGGGTGCAATTTCATTGAAGAACCTTCACCAGCATGAACAATTGCTCTATCAGATTTATTTTAGAAAGAAGAACCGCAATGAAAATTTACACAACATACTGAATTTTATAAATATGAGGGGGGTAGACTCTATTGCAGTGTTTCTTAAACTGTGGGTCTACATCCACTATGTGGGTTGTGAGCCCGTTTCAGGAGGGTCCCCATTCATTTCAATGTGTGTTTATTTTGAATATATTAGACTTGATGCTACCATGGTATGTGACTGTGTTTGGGGAAATGTTACAAATCTGTACTTTTAACAGGCTACTATGTATATGCTTTTAACAATGATAGTAAATGGGACTTACTCCCGGGTGTGTCTGGATAGGATTGCAACCTTCGGGATGTTTGGGGAATTCCCAAGCAACTGCTCAGAAGGTTAGGAGGATTTTCTTTTGTTTCATTAAATGTTTATACTAATGGTAAACTTTTAATTTACACACTTTATTTGATTTGATTTTGCTAATGTTTATTTTCCTACTTGATGATGTCACTTTCGGCCATGACATCACTTCCAGGTTAATGAAATCATTTCCAGTGGATCCTGAAAGATTATCATTCTAAAAAGTGGGTCCTGGTGCTAAAAAGATTGAAAACCACTGTTCTATTGTATACAAATCAAAAGAAATCAATGTGCAAATACTTAAGGGGAAAATGTTTCTTCAAAGACACAGGCTGCAATTGTATACACACTTTCTCATTCAGTTTATAATTTGTCCAGCTCACAGGTGTACACATTTGGTTCCTGTTGCATATATGCAATGCTGCGCAGAAATGGCCTAACTAAACTTACGTCTGAGGAGACATTCCTAGGATTGTGCTGTTAGGCAGTAATCCTACACACACTTGTGAGTAAGTCCCACTTAACTCACGGGATTTACTTTTGAGTGGACACACTAGACACTGTTCCAGAACCACCATTCAGAGCGCGATACCATAGTCTTTCGAGACTGAAGGTTGCCAACATCCTGGACATGTTTAGGATTGAGCTGATAACTTGCATCTATCCTATATGAAAGCAAGGAGAAAATTAGCAATCTGATCTTATTAATGTGCGTTGAGAAGTATGTCTGTTGAGTTAATTAGAACCCAATCCCAAGTAAGGATACATATGATTATAGCTTAATAATAGCCACTTTTTGCCCTGCTGGTTCTTTGCTCCCACCACAAACCCATTAGTGCTCATTTTAGCAATGGTATGCCAAGATTCAACAGAGATAGCAATCCATTTGCCTCTTGAACGTGACTAAAATATGTCATTTATTTTCATGAAGCTGGATGACACCCCATAAGTACACTTTTCTAAAAAAGCATATGGATGCGGTAGCACTTTCAGAGGGGTGTGCGTGCGTGCGTGTTATACAACATTATTTCTTTAGATCACCCTTTTCATGTAAAAATGATCAGAGGTTTATGTTGTAAACATAAATTGGACAGGATTTTTTTAACATTAAGGAGTATTCAAAGTGGGCACATACACAACCCCAGCTGAAGTCTGAGGACTATCACCCATGGTGGGAAAAGTGCCAAATCTGCATGGTAAACTCCGACAGGCAAGGACTGCCGTGTCTACACCGTTGCCTTTAGGCAGTCTCCATGTGTCCATCGTTAGTGTGAATCAGGTTGAAACCTTGCTGTGTATTTGTTTATTGATCTATATTTTGTGAGCAAGCATAACAGCTTGATGCTGGCATTTTAATGCTGTGCTAAGCCTTCAGGCCATACTGCACAGCAGGTCTCCAATAACGTGCTGTTCATTCAGAAGCTGTACTGAAGTCCCAAATGCACTGTGGATCAAAACCAGACCTTAACATCTAATGGAAAAAACAAACAAAAAACAGTGATGCATTGAGTGTTTAAGATGGAGATAAAACATGCTGTTTTCAGCTCCACTGATGGAAGTACTGTATTTCCGGGCCCCAAAACTTAAAAGTATCTTTATTTCTGCTCCTGTATTGCTTGTTGCATTTCTGCAGCTGAGGCTTTATAACTGAAATCAATAGCTGCATAGGAAGAAAAGTTGCTAAGAGGGTAGACTGAAATGGTTGATAGCCTATTGATTTCTTCAGAGCTTAGTTGGAGCAAGAAGGCAGAGGAAATGAGCGACCTCTGCTCAAGGCAGGAGGAGCACAGCAGCACTCAGGGCTTTGTATGTAAAGTGACAGATTCTACACATTACTGGAAGCTTTATTCCCCAACTTCTTAATTCTGTGGGGACTGGCTGTGATTACTCAATGGTTTATGGCCCGATCCTGTCCCCTTCCCCTGCCAGCATAACTAGCACTGCACCAGGCTGTTTTATGGAGTCGCAAAGCAGCTACCACTGGAATGCACTGCAGGCCTGCTGGGAGGGAGACTGCAGCAGTGGCTTACACGCTGGCAGAGCCATGAAGACCTACCAAAGCATGTAAGCCTGTGCAGGGGATTGGAGGGAGGAAGAGAGGGGTTTGAGTGGCATGGGAGTGGGTGAAACAGCGGACAGAAACAGGGAGGAAATGATGTCGAGGGTAGGGAGCAGGGAACATGGGGTCTGGGAGGGGGATGGGTTCAGTAGTGGTGGCACATACTGAATCCTGATCCCCATTCCATGCCTGATCCACCTTCCTGGGTTGACACAGAGTTGCACCAGCTACTGAACTGGTACAGGTCTGAATTGACCCATAGCGGCTCTTGGGGTTCATCCAAGGGCAAGGAGACAATGTCCCCTTACCCCAAGGAGAACACCAGCAGCCAAAAATCCCTGCAGGATAGAGTGGTAGCCATGCATTGCCATGCAAGGATTTAGGTGGGAATGGGCTGTTAGGGATAGACAACTCTCCTTTCAGAGAAACTTCCTTTCTAATCAGCCTGCAAGTAAAGGAAGGAAACAAATAGATTCTAGCTCATCCATATGCTGGCTTAAGGAATAAAAGAATCCGACAATTTCTGTAACAATGAAGCTTTATTGTACATAGAGATATTTACAACACCACTGTCCAACAATATCTGTTCTATGCAGATATTACACACACAGTACCTAACTGGCCAAATTCTCAGCTCTCCATTTGTTTTACTGCATAAACGAGCACATGCATCTTCTTGGCAGTGCTGCCCGTACAAGGGATTAAACTGGATATAAGACATACACACCCCCAAGGCTGCAATGCTCAACACACTTACCTGAGAGTAAGTCCCTTTGAATAGATTAGGGCTTTCTTCTGAATAAGCAGACTTAAAGTTCAGCTGCGGGGCAGTACAAATGACAGGCCCTTGACCAGCTCAGGCAGTACAGAAGTTGTATGCTTCATTCAGTTCAATGGTTTGAAATTCTCTTTTGTAACCAGGAGTATAAAGATGTCTATTGAAGAAGTAAATAGCCAGAAAATTGTTCCTTTGAATATTCTGTATTTTCAAAATGGGTATTTTTTCAAAATCATACACTCATGGTCTTATCGTTCCATTAGAAAACATGGAATATTTTCACAAATCTTTTACATTTGCAGGAATAAAAACAGGGGAAAAAATTTACAGGGAAACATTTTAAACTGGTGAGAAATATTAATAATGTGGATATCCTATACCAGATTGTGCGCATATTTTTCAAACTGTGATAACGCAGATATTTGTACTATGTAATATAGAAAAGAATTATGGGCATTAGACTACTGCAAAACCCGAATGTATTATTAGGTTATTTAGGGCACAATCCTAACCAGGTCTACTCAGAAGTAAGTCCTATTTTGTTCAATGGGGCTTACTCTCAGGAAAGTGTGGTCAGGATTGCAGCCTTAAATATTGTTGGTACAGTTTATCTGGAATTAATAATGGATCTTTTAACTTCAGCCAAAATTACAGTTACACTCAATTCTCTTTATATGTGAATTCACTATCTGCAAATGGCATAATTGCCACCTATTTATCATTATCTGTGACTCTGTTCTTGTTATCCGAAAATACTGTGCCTGTGCAAAGCTGAATGTTGTCTGGATTGGTCAGTTTTCCACATCTGGACATTGGTATTGGCACATTGAGAATTGTCAGACACATTTGTGTCCGCTTCCAGACTTGGCCCACCATCTTGGGCACTATCTCAGGGATTCCAGCAGAACCTTCACGACTCTGGTGGTGATGAGAGGCTGATGATGAAAGGTCTTTGGAAGGCTGCCTGAGGGATGTTCTGGGGCTGGGACAAGCTCAGGGAAGGAGCCAAGACGCAGGTTGAGGAGGAGGGACTGGTGAAGCAACCTCCTCCCCACTGCTGAACTCTGAAACCTTGTTGTTGGGCCAGCAACCTTCAAGGTTCATAAAGTTCATAGAGTGCACGGTGAAGAGAGTTCCCTGGAACCTAACCCCATTTTCTCCATAGGCTCAATGATTCAGTATCTGCTAATTCGGTATCCACTAGGTTTTCCAGGAATCTAACATTAGGGATAACAAGAACTGACTGTACAAAATTACAGGAAGTGATTAGCAGGTTGCAGAACACCCTCAATCTTCTTGAGAAAACATGACTTTTTGAGACATTATATAATCAGATTCTTCCTAATTACATAATCCTCTTTTATTTCATCTCCATATTAAAAATATTGAAAAAGTCTAAACTTTTCAAAATGAGAAGTCTAAATTTTTGAGACTTCTCAAAAGACTTCTTAAAGTAGATTGGAAAGACATCTACCCTTCTTCAATATGACTTTTTCAGCTGCAGCTCCCTTGACCCATTCGCCAAGGCTCTCCATTAGGGCCACAATTTTATGCACTGTATAGGGTGGCATGTTTTTCGCAAGGATTCCAGGACTCCCCTGGCTGGTTTCCATGACTCCCCAGGGAGCCACAGCTCACAGTTGGGAACCACTGCAGATGTTCATCCCCTTCCCCAGAGTAAGGGTGCAGGCCCCACAATGGGGATACTCGAATCTGTGCCAACTACTTCGCCAGAGCAGATTGGAGAACCTCCATGTCAGGTTTTGCAGCCTGACACAGAGGTTAGGATCTGGCAGAGCAGAGCTCCCCTGGTCTTACCCCCCTCCAAGGCCAGTCACTCCTGGTGCCCAGACCACCAAAAATCTGCACTGCTACCCAGCAGTGCAACTTACGCCCGGGCACTCCTATAGCGTCTCCTCTCAGCTCTGAGATCCAGCAGCAGAGGACCCTCCTCTCCAGGTGCTGTGGACATGCCTTTCAACACATTTGTGACACTCAGTGCCGGTGCTAAGGGAGGATAGGATTGGGTCCTTAGTGATTCCAGGGCTGGGATAGCAGTGGAATGGCATTTCCTTTTTGGTTACTTATGAGTCTTCTTTCACACAGCTCACTTGATAAGACTGTGCCCACTTTGTTTGGTGTTGCAAAACTCAGTTACAACTGCTGCCTGGACTTAACCAATTCAACTAACAATGCAGGTCAGGTCTTTTGAGAAGGGGTCTTTCCTAAAGTTCCTCAGAGCAGTGTTTTCCAAACTGTGGGTTGCAAGTTGATTTTTGGTGGGTTGTGAAAAGCTTTTCATTTTTTAAAACATTTTTAAAAAACTTTTTTAAAAACATTTTTTAAAACATTTTTTAAAAACAAAAGCAAAACATTTTTTTAAAAACTTTTGCAAGTACCCTTGCCCAGTTTGCAGAAGGAAATCATTAGCTGGAATACTAGCCTGTGGTATGAGGTAGTCTTCATATCCTCAAATTAAGCCATTTCTGCCCAACGTTGCATATACGCAACAGAGATAAAATGTGTACACTTGTGGGCTGGGCAGAAATGGGTTAAAATGTCATATTTTCTGATATTCTCTAGTAATTGGTGTGCCATAGATCATATGTGAACCCAGTTTCAGCCATTTGTCTGGCTGGAAGTTCCTAACTGCTTATCTTACTCTCCATTTCAGCCTTCTAGTAACCTTGGAATGACTGTAAAGGTTAAGGGGAACAATCCTTGAACTCCATCTCTAGAGAGGGTCTGACAAAATATCTACACACATACTATATGTAAGGTCTCTAGCAGCTGTGGGAGCACAGGACCCTGAATATAATTATTAATTAATCATTATTAAAAATATTATTTCTTTCTATAGCTCCCTTTTTTTGTCTAGTGTTATTTTAGATAGATTGTTATTTTAAAAGTGGGTCCAGGTGCTAAAAGGTTTGGAAAGAACTGCCTTAGAGGATTCATAGCATAGGCAAGATGTGAAATTCACATCTCAGGTTCTAAGCCAGGGGTGTCAACTCATTTAACATAGCGAGCCAAATAGCATTCATGGTACTTGTTGAGGGCTGGAAGCGACTTCCTTAGGCAGGAAGTGGTGTCATTAAGCAGATAATGGCCAGAAATAAACACTTTGTTCTCACATAGAAACTCATTAGCTGCAAATGGAAGAAAAAATGTGCAAATCTTGATCATGTTTTCAAGATATGAGAGAACCAAATTATTATATGGGCTGCCCTTTCAGCAGTGCTGCTTCTGACACAGTGTCATGTTGCAGCTCAGCAGCTGAGAGGCAGTCTGTGAAGTGACACCGCAGCATAAGTGGCACAGCTGAAAGGGTGGCCCACGTGATAACTGGGCTGTACTGGTGCCTCAGCAGCAACTCCTTTTCTTGCCCCTCTTGGTCCGCCCCTTCCCTTGTAGCGTACCTTGCCTTCTGAGGCCTCCTTCTATATCACCCTCCCAGAACTTTGGCAGAAGCGGTGCTGCTGAAAGGGAAGCTATAGGAAAGCCCAATTATAACCAGGGGGGGGGGCAGAATAAGAATTTCCAGAGGCCGCATCTAGCCCATGGTCCTCATGTTTGACACCCCTGTTCTAAGCCATTATGCTACACTAGCTTTGGCATTTGCTTCCAGAAACAGTCTCCACCTGCACATATAGGATTATAAATATGGACCTACCTAATAAAGTTATTAGGATTACTTCTTAATTATTCTATCACATCAAATAATACTTCAGTAAGATTGGCAGATGTGACTCACAAGTCTTTCTTCTACAACATACCACATTACAGAGCTACAGGATAGAATGATGACCTTGTATTTCTCTAACTGAGCTTAAACCATTGACAGACGGAGTTGTTTTCCATTTGGGGCAGCTATAGCTTCCAGAATTCAAGCTGGGGTTGCACGACATACAATCTTTATGACAGACAAGTCTGGTGTTGGACCAGATGTTGGAAAAATCCATTATGGGGTACAAGCCATGATGTGTATGCGCAACCTCCTGATTTTAGAAATGGGCTATGTCAGAAGGCCAGATGCAAGGGAGGGCACCAGGATGAGGTCTCTTGTTATCTGGTGTGCTCCCTGGGGCATTTGGTGGGCTGCTGTGAGATACAGGAAGCTGGACTAGATGGGCCTATGGCCTGATCCAGCGGGGCTGTTCTTATGTTCAGATCTGCTCTGACTCCGTCCACTGAAAAGACAAGTCATTGCTTGTCAAAACATGATTGAGGGCACTTTGAGTGAACATCTATGAAGCCTGCACTGTGGAAAAAAATACCTGTGGAGCAGTGATGGAGAAAATTGTGTTGCTGTGGTCGACTAAGGGGGTAATCCTAACCCCTTACATCAGTGCTTTCCAGCACTGGCATAGTGGTGCCAATGGGCCATGTGCTGCACCCTACAGTTGGGTGTCACTCATGGAGGCCTCCTCAAAGTAAGGGAATGTTTGTTCCCTTACTTCAGAGCTGCACTGCCCTTATGTCAGTGCTGGAAAGGCTCTAACCTATAAGGGGTTAGGATTGCGCCCTAACAGTACTAACAGAAAGGCAGTGAGTTTTTTGGTATCTCCAGAATAATTTGTGAAGAAAGTTTGCCTCTGAAGCCAAATTGGGGCACAGGCCCAAACCAGATGCATCTGCGTGGAGTCTGTGTTTTGAAATCAGGTCATCACCAAATCCTTACAAAGAGGGGATTTACAATTACAGCTGGTGTGGGTTTCAGAAGGAGAAAAGTGCAAACAAGTTCTGAAGGTTGAAGGCCTGGATGTAATGTTCACAAGAACTGTTACTCTGGCTGTAAGTGCAGCCTGACTGTTGTATTTAATGCTACTGTTTCATTGCTTGCGAGAAGCTGGCCAGGGCCATCAGAAAACAAACTCTTTCAGCTTAGCTGCTGGAGGAGGCTTCGATACTATGCCGTACAATGAATAAATCATGAGAGAAACAGATTTTGTTACTTTAGAGCAGCAATTTCTAACTGGTGTGCAGGTTCACAGGTGTGTCATGGAAGTTTGGAGCACAGCATTGAAAATAACTAAAGAACTTGTTCTGGTTTCTGTGCTCTGTTTCTAGGGCAACCATCTGTAGCAGGGATGCCCAAACCCCGGCCCTGGGGCCACATGCAGCCCTCGAGGCTTCTCAATGCAGCCCCCAGGGAGCTCCCAGTCTCCAATGAGCCTCTGGCCCTCCAGAACTTTGTTGGAGCCCGCACTGGCCCGACGCAACTGCTCTCAGTGTGAGGGCGACTGTTTGACCTCTCGCATGAGCTGTGGGGTGAGGGGTCCCTCCACTGCTTGCTGTTTCATGTCTGTGATGCAGCAGAGGCAGAAAAGGAAAGGCCAGCCTTGCTTTGTGCAAGGCCTTTTATAGGCCTTGAGCTATTGTAAGACCTTCATTTATTCACATAAGTTCATCTTTAATATATTCATTTATGTACTTATGCAAATTTATTCAAATTTTAAATGTAAATTAATTCTTCCCCCCCCCCCCGCGGCCCCCGACACAGTGTCAGAGAAATGATGTGTCCCTCCAGCCAAAAACTTTGGACACCCCTGGTCTGTAGTAACAAAGGAAGAGAGACAGACAATTCATTACTACAGACAGTTGCCTTAGAAACAGAGTCACCAGACCTGCACAAGTCTCCCAAAAGTGACATCACAAGAGGCGAAGACCTTAGAAAAGACCATAAAGGTCAGTGTGCCTTGAGAAGAAATACATTGAAAACTGTTGCTTTAAATGTCAGTACAATAGTTTTCTACTCATAACAAGCCACACACACTGTTTTCAGGATTTGACAAAAAAGTAATTTCAGAAATAGTGACAGGTGGTGTTTGGATACCTAATTCAGCCAGCATTGGTCTGCTTTCAATATTTTGTATTGCTCACCTCTTCTTTCTTTTTTTCTTTTTTTTTTTTGGGGGGGGGGTACTCCGCACTTCTGCAAATCTGCATGCTTCAAGCTGGGCACATCAATCTCAAGATAATGCAAGTTGCCATTTATGTTTCAACAGACATGGCTCTACGTTTGGGCTAGTGCAATTTACCCAGAATTTCAAAAGGCAGAATAAACAGTGCGCGATGACTACATATGGGTGGATTCAGATGGCCCGTGTTATTGGTGTTTTACTTATAGATTTACCATGAGATAGTCTTTTGAATCTCTTACGAGTAGCAGTTCACAGATGATGGGCTAACGAGTTGTCTGACTTTACTCTTCCAAAGTCTGCATTAACCATTTACTCATCAGTGAGCAGCCAGCTATGGACGCAAGTGCAGAGAAAGTTTAAAATTAATCTTATATCCTGTCTGTCTTATCCCAAAACAGTTTTTGAGTCGAAGGGAAAGACCAAAGCAGAACCACAATTTTACTCCTGAACAAAGAAAGCTCCACCTCCCCACTGTTGTTAATGTGCTTCATAGAAAGAATTTGATTTCAGTTCTTCTGCCTTGATTTCAGAAAACCCATTCTCTGTGGGGTGACATTTGGAAAACCATCACTTAAGATTCCACCATGACTGCTACTGCTGTGTCTTCAGCTGAGAATGATAAGTCATCTTCTCTTGAGTCTCTTTGTGTGTCAGAAGGGACTTTGTCTTCCGCAGAATTAAAGTGCATGGGGTCCTACAAGCTCTTTTCAGCTGCGAGCGGGTAAACCGCTTACGACGTTTTCTGTATGAAAATAAAAATAGACAGATGGAGAGGTAAGCCATTTCTCAACAGAGATGCAGCAAGCATACAGAATGGTTATTATGCCGCTCAAAAAAGCGCAGGTGTTTAATGGATGAAGCAGGATTGGATGAAACTGAAAAAGACTGGATCCAAACCTTTGAAACAGCAGTGTGTTATCAGAAACCTTTTCTGCGTACGGAATAACAGCTGCATTCATGCAAAGGGTTTTTCTGTGAGTGGAAGGGATTCTTGCATGACGGCAACTCTCCTTTCACAAGGAAAAGGAACTTCAGGAAATGAAGAACCACTGCTTTATGTGCTGCCCAGTGAATTCATTGGATGGTAAATCAACTTAGCATTTTCACTTACTAATCACTCCATGTCCTGACTCATTTGCTGCTGAATCATGTGGTTGCCATTTTCCAGTGGCTCCATTCATGCGGCTTAGTTAAATGCAGGTTGCTCCTCGGCATCCACAGGGCTTCCATTCCTGGAATACTTACGGATGCTGGAATCCACAGATAATGAAATCTGCGGTCCAGTTTGTTTTCTGAGGCATGGGGAGGTTGCACATGACCTCCCTGTTCCTCAATGCCTGGTGGAGCCTTTTGGTTAACAGGAACTTCTGGTTTAAAACCAGAAGCACCTGCCAGAAGGCTCCAGCAGGCATTCTGAGGGAGGCTGTAGCCTCCCTGCAACTCAGAAGACCTCCCAGATGAGACCTCTGGTCGCGGCTGTGAGATCCCCTGTGAGTTTGCCAGATGCAGGTTCTGAACTTGCAGTGGGTCAAATCCATATGTTCCAAATCCATGGATAGAGGACCCACTGTATGTTTTGCATTCATTTACGCCATTTATACTCCACTTTTCTCCCAAATGGACATCCAAAGCGGCTTACAAAATATAAAAAAATATAATAAATTATTAAAACATAACATAAAATAGAGACACATAAAATACACAATTTTAAAAGTTTAAAAAATATAAAAGCAATATAGAAGCAACCAATATTTAAAAAAAACCCAGCAACAATCCCACAATCATAAAAGAAGAAAGCAAGCATATAAAATCTAATAAAAGAGCAAGCATACAAAATTCAAAGCAGCAATAAAACACATGCATAAAAAAGACCAGCAGAACATCCAATATTAAAATGAAAATAAAATCAAAAGGCTAGTCTAAAAAGGAGCATTTTAAGGTTCCACTGGAAAGTTTCTAAAGAGGGAACACTTCATAAATCAAGGGAAAGGGAATTCCATAAACTTGGTGCCGCTACCAAGAAGGCCCTTTTTCTTGCCATCATCCCTCCCACCACCACTGTAACTGATGGCACATCTAAAAGGGCCTGATGATAAATATGGAGTAGCTAAATTAAACAGAAAGGACAAATCGGGTGGGAAGTTCCTATACCAGCACTATGTCATCAACACATGGTATATGCATAGAAAATTCCCAAATGATCTAAGTATCCCATGTGATTTCGCAGTCTCATCCATTACTGGAGTACTATGAATCACATGACCAATATGCAGATCAATGAAATCTAGGTTACCTCATCCTCTTACAGGAGAATATACTGAAATAAAGCTAATTTGGGCTATAATAAATTGGTTTGTTTCAAACATTTTTAATTGACTAAAAGGCATCCCAGATTTATTGGGGAACTCATTTTTTAACAATTATTTTGATTTTAAGTTTTTATAGGACAAGTACTTATAAAAACTGCAGAGAGCATCTTAGAAGAGACACTGCTTGTAACTAGCACAAAGAAATGTGTCTTCTGAGATAGCACCTACTGCTACAACATACACAAGCACCATTTGAAAACAAAGTATGCCTTTTTTGAAAACTATTATTGTAGACATATAGAAAACTATGCAGATTTAAGTGACTGATTCATTGATTCAAGTGATAATTAATCAACTAATCCTGAGACAGCCTTTAAAAGAATTGAAATAATGAAATCCTCATGGAAACAATGCAACACATTTTTAAAGTCCTGTTTTATTCAATATAGCTAACATCTCAAATCCCTATTCAGTTCCACAACAATAAACAATGACTGCACTGATAACCCATTCCTATATTAAAATCTATGAAATATCTAAGGCTGCAATCAAAATAAATACTTTTATGGGAGTAAGTAATGTTAATGGTATAAATTGTTCTATCAACAAAATAAAATGAAACTTATTGAAAAATGATCAACAGGGAAATTAATAAAAAATATTTAACAGCATAATGCCTAATTAATCTATTGTTTACAATTATAATAGTTAAACTGTTGTATTTGAACCCTCAATACGCCCTTGGGTGTTTTTACCCCAGAAGTTTAAAACATGACAGTTAGTAGTGCTGCAAGTTTGCTTTTCAAGAAGATTGTTGCCAAAACATTGGTCTATAATGTACCTAAGGTTTAGGCAGATACAATGTACAGTTCATTTTCTTTAAATAAAAATATTCACAGCATAGAATATTCATTCCTGTGAAACAGACAATTGCACAAGGGATGAAAAAACTATCCTGGCTATATTTTCAGTTGAGTTGGAGACTTTGGCTGCAATCCTAACCACACTTTCCTGAGAGTAAGCCCCACTGAACAAAATAGGACTTACTTCTGAGTAGACCTGGTTAGGACTGTTTGCTTATTTATGCAGTAAAAGTAACTCTGAGAGCTGCTAGTTGTTATTTAACAATTCTACCATCAATGATCATCTACAAAAGACAGTTAATTCTGCATTTTAGGAGATGTTCAGCGCAATCCTATACATGTTTACTCAGAAGTAGCTCCATTACATTCAGTGGGGCTTACTCCAAGATAAGTGTGCATAGGATTGTAGCCTTAATTTTTATTTCTAAGCCTCAGTCTTTCGCAAAGTCCTAACAAATACTTGAAAAACCTTTGAAAGGGCCAAGTTCATTTTTTCCCAGCTTGGTAAACTAACAGTTAATCTTGCAAATAGATATAATCTAAGCATTTAAAATAGAGGGCACAGAGTACCTCCAACAAAACTATCAGAATTGCTCTGTGCAGTTCCATTGGGCCAAATTCTGTCAGTTTCACAGTCAGAAAAAATGTGAGTTTTTGGTGTTTGAAATAGAATTAACAGCCTGCCTTTATATAAAACTTATCCAGCCTTGTTTACTGAGTGGCATTTATACATAGTAGCTTTAAAAACCTCATTTGTACATGGGGAGGGACAGAGTTTGCCTAATTTGTACAAGGAACAGGTGAACTTTTATTCTAAAGATTTTTTCATACACAAGTCTTCTCAGAATCAAGCCCTTAACTAAAATCCCCAGTCTTAACTTTGGGGTGCTTTATTTACCCCCATTATGTATCATAAGAGATCTTAGGAATTGGACAAACAACCCCAAGGAGAGGTAATGTCTGTTTGTCCATCCCCCCCAATTCAGTTTGAAGGTTAAATTGTTAACCAGTTTTGGTTCTCTTGTGGAATTATTTCATGAGTAACATAAAAGTGATAAGAGTATAGAACTAGCTTCTATAAACCCAAATACTGTACCTTTTTCCAATAAGCCTGAATTTCATTTTGCATCTCCCAGCCCTCCCAACAAATGAAATTTCCTGTAGCAGAAGCACATCACAAAGCTCTATCATTGCCCTATTAATTTTACTTAATTTCACTGGGGTTAACTACCAATTATATGACACTTTTAAGTTATTTTCTCTTAAAGCAGAAGTGCAAAATTCAAGTCCATTTAAAAAAGCTCTCAGTTTTACCATTAATTTCTTCACCACAGTAATTATTCCACTTAACATCTAAACCTAGACATTTCTCTTTTCCCTATAGCCCCATCTGCTGTTAGCCATTTTACATTTTTAGCTAGCAGACCTTTTGTAGCTTTTATCTGCAATAACAAATTCTCTGTACCAGCTAGCTGTCTACTAATCTCATATTGTATCACAAGATGAAGTAAAAACAAACCAAAAAAGACTCTTATTTATCTGAGAGAACTGAAACCACTGAGGTTCTATTTTTCATTCTTATATAGGTATTTGTATATTGCTAGGGTGACCAGATGCAAAGTGGACCAGAATGCCTATACCTGTAACCATTGTGTAAAAGAGGGAACTTTGGCAGCTTTTTGCCAAACAATGCTTAAAGATATAGTCAGTCAGTCAATACCTTTACTGGCATATATAAAACAGCAATTACAGTTTCAAATACAAATTATAGTGAAGGGAAGCGGGGAGATTGGAGACACCTGGCCCAGGAGCAGAGGTAGGCCTGACTGATCCCACTTTCTTCTCACCAGCTATATAAGCCCCTGGCTTGCCAGAGGTGGTGTGAGTTCCTGGGATTATGCTGACATCGGCAGAGTGCACTGGCAGCCCCATCTGCCAGGGCAATGGAGAGAGAAAAGTCAGAGACCTGCATAAATTCATCCTTATCCAAACACAGCAGTTTTCTGCATAATTGAGATTGGGAGTCTAGAAGACTCTGAGACACCAGAAAGACTGTTTGCTTTTATTTCCAATATTTTCAGTCGCTGTCTGGATTGGTGGGGATACCAATATAGGTGTTGACTGACCGATTGACTATACCAGGGTTTTTCAAACTGGGGTGTTGCGATGCCCCAGCCTGTGAGCCCTGGCCTCTGCCCCCTTAAGGGGGGGGCAGCCTGGAGGCAGAGAGGAGGCAGCGGCACAATCCCTAGGATTGTGCTGTCCAGGGGGGCTGCAGGGGCTTGGGTGCACTTACCCAAGCCTCCTGCAGCCTCCCCAGGCTGCGGGAGCCTGGTGCAACCTGCAGCAGGGCTCCCCACAGCAGTGAAAGTAAATGCAGAGTGATCACACTCCACTTCTGCTTTAGCGGAGGTGGGGCATGATCACTCCGCATTTACTTATACTGATGCGGGGAGCCCTGCTGCAGGTTGCGCCGGGCTCCCCGCAGCCTAGGGAGGCTGCAGGAGGCTTGGGTAAGTGCACCTAAGCCCCTGCAGGCCCCCTGGGCAGTGCGATCCTGGGGATCGCGCTGCTGCTTTCCCCCTGCCCCTGCTGCCTCTGCCCACGCAAGTACTTAATGGCTCTCAAACTCTCCCAGAGAGTTTGAGAACCACTGGACTATACCATTGTATAGAAGAGGGAGTTCCAGCTCAACATGGAAAGGTTTTTAAAGCTGTGCCTGCCAAAATTCTCTCTTCTATACAATGGTTAAAGATATTGGCACTCTGTCCCCCTTTCTATCTGGTAAACCAACCCAAAATGAAGGGTATGTCTTCTTTTAAAATAAATAAATAAATGTAAGTTTGTGTTGAACTTATGGTAATCTAACCTGGAACTCTGAGATAGGAAAGCTACAATTTCAAAGAAATAACATTACTCTGCAAGTGGCATGGCAGAGGTATCTGAAATAGCTATAAAATTCTGACAGGAAATTCAAATGTAAGCCTTTTTAGATCATTTGCATAACATAGGGGGCTTTATGGTAACAGACTGAAATATAGTTTGAAAGGAAAATCTCAGTTTAATAAAGGAAAGACAAACACATAGACAGATTTTGGAAATTAGCAAAGCATTACAGGCAAAAATTGACGATAATTTTATCAATATAGTCTATATTACGTGGATGCAGAATTGCTTGTTATCAAGTTAAATATTCTATTCCCTTTAGCCTTCAAGATTATGCAATTTTAAAATGCCCCTGAGAAAACTGGTTAACTGGAAATGGTGTGGAAAAACCAGTTCACATGAACAAATGAGAAATTCCCTTTTCTTTGTATCATTGTATAACTGTCATTGCCCTGCCCCCACCACACAGCCTGGCACCTTTTTCATAATTTCATTTGAAATGTTATGTTTCTGGAATTAATAAAAATAGCATAATATAGCCATTTATTCCAGGCCAGAACTTAAGAAAAATGAAATGTACATTGTACATAGGAAAAGTTTTCGTTTACACACCTAATAAACCATTTCCTAAGGCAGAAGTGTTCAACTGACCCATGCTGTCACTAAATTACCACGCTGGGGTTGTGGAGTGCTTCAACTTAGACAGACTAAGGACCCAATCCTATCCAAATTTCCAGTGCTGATGAAGCTGCAGTGCAGCCCCGAGGGAAGGGAACAAATGTTCCCTTATCTTGAGGAGGCCCCCATGACCGCCACTCCACCACAGGATGCAGTGCATGCCCCATTGCATAAGTACTGGATAAGATTGGGTCCTAAGAGGCAAAGAAATTCCCCACCAAAACATCTACGTGCATTGAAATTGTTGTTATAGTTACTGCTGCTGCAGGCAAAAGTGACCCATAGGAAAACACCCAAAGTGGAACAACAATATCACTAAACCCCTTTCTGATCCAAGCCACTATCAGAAGTTCACCCCGCAAGGAGAGTGACTGTGGGAGCCCCCCCCCCTCCCATCCTTCTGCCCTGTGCTCCAGTCAGGGAAGTGCACAAGCTAGGTCCACTTCCTGTACTCCCTCTGGGCAATCAGGGGGGGAGAGTTTGTTCTCATTGCAATCCACTCTGCAGGCCTTGTTATTGGATAGCAGGGCTAAGTGGCACAATCTCACATTTGTTCTTCATTTGAAGAAGACTTTTTGTTCAGATTTTAACACCAAAAGGCTATTTGTCCAGCTGTTCCCCCCAAACAAACTCTCATGATATAGAAATTTGATAGAAATTGAGGAAGGATTCAAAACATGATCCTTCTTTATCACTTGCCAACGCAAGAAGAGGGTGAGGGGCCTTAGTATTGCCTAGCAGCCTTTCATGAATCTGCACCCTCCCAGGCAACTGCTGCTCAGCAATCCCCACACCTGCCCAACTCACAGGTGTTGAGTGAGTTGGCAAGAGCTGCAATGCCAATGATTTCAAAGCACCTCAGTGAAATTTTTGAATCTTACATCAAGGCTTCCCTCAAGGGGAATGAATGGGAACAGAGAGCAAGGACAGCTCAATCATCACAGAATCTTTAAAAAGAATGTGTCTTTTTGTGCAAGGCTACCTGCTCACTACACTGCTCTGCCATTCAAACATGTTTTAAGACAATTTTCACTGAACAGAATGTTAATGTCTTGTTTAAAGGAACAATCAGGCTTCCCTCCCACCCTGCAGCAATATAGCCCTTGCTCAGATCATGCTACCTTCGCATGCACTGAACTGCCTTGTACAAAGTTAAACCATTGGTGTACTTAAGCTCAGGATCATTTAAAGTGACTGGCAGTAACTCTCTGGGGTTTCAGATAAGGATCTTTCCCAGCAAGATCCTTGCCTGAGAACCTTCGAGACCCAAACTAGACTAACAGATAGTGAGTGGAATGACAATCTTTCATTGTTGCTCTAGGAATAGCATTCCATGTGTATTTAATTAAAATTTCAAAGTCAACCCTTCTGCTCTTTACACTTCAGGCAGTCTTTCAAAGCAATCAAGGGGCAAAACACAGTTACAGAAGAGAGAGAGAGAGAGAGAGAGAGAGAGAGAGAGAGATGTGCACTTTTTTCATAAGAACACGACATGATGTTATCTCTTTTAAGTATATTAAATTCATTCAGCCCCATAAAGAAATCTTACTTGGGGGAAAAATGATGTCAATTGAACTTTAAAGATGACTCCTTTTTCTTCCTACCCATTGTAGTTTAGAAAAAATATTCTGAAAGAGGAAAAGGGGCTAGAACCATTTCTTTGAATTTCTTCTCCTTTGTCACTGAAGGTTACCACTGTATGCTGTTAAATTTTCAATAATGGACACGATTCTATTGAAATGTTGGCCACGATCAGCCTGCCCATTTCCACTTGCCCACAAACATCTTCCCAGTAGAAAAGACGTTAGCATGCGTTCACGTGCTAGCAAATCTCCCAGCCACTGCCTTGCGCAACAAGGTTAATACTCAACTTTGTTTGGCTGCTAGGTCGGAGGAGATGGGATCAGACCCAGGTCTGGCGCACAGGCTCCTGACCAGCTCAGTTGTGGCCCAACAAGCAATCCTGCCCGCCCACCCTTCATCTAGTCTGAGACTAGCTGATCGCTCATAGTAGGGCTGGGTAGGAATCTTTTGCCTGTTTGGCTGTGGGTGGTAGTTTCTTTTGCCTATCCGAGGCTGGCACAGGGTGAGTGTGGGATAGTCAGGTTTATCCTTTGTAAGGCTGGTCACTTTGGCATGAGAAGTGCAGGGTAGTGTAGGTAAGAACCTGAACTCAGTGTTCAAGGTAGCAAAGTCATTGAGGTGAGCCAGGACCACTCTGATAATGCCTGGCTGGCTCAATGAGGTTGGCTGGCAAGCCCCTTGACTGAATTGGGAAGGTTCAGTGGAACTTGTCCTGAGAGCTTAGCAGTTCAGCTCTCTTGATCCTTTGGGGGTGACCATGAAAGGTGGGGTCAGTCCTTGACTGAGCCTGTATTGGAGTCAGGTGGTACACCTATGAGATTAATGGGGGAGGCAGAAGGCTTGGGCTGTTTCCCCTGGCTTAGTACCCTGTGCTTGGGTGGGGGACTGGGGGGGTGGGGGCAATTTTCCTCTTAGCCACCCTGCTGTAATTTTTTAAAATGTACTTAAGTGGACAGATAAAATCCAAAACATCAGTCTTGCATCTTTATTTGGGGGAGTGCAAGGTCTAAAGACACATGCCCATGCCATAGTTCCAGGCTTTGAGGCCTGGATCAGTCTTAGTCTTGGCTCCACCTTGTTACCATGGAAACACCCATTAGTTGTACTGGAGGAAGGGAGCAGAAAGGACTTTGGGATTTCTAAGGAATCAATGCATCACACCAAATGAGTGCAAGGCCAGACACACAACCCTCTTCAGCACTTCTGACTTTTCTAGAATCTGCAAAACCCTCTGTGGAACAGAGGCAGGAATACAAAATGGCACCCTAAAGCATGCTCTGAAGGGATGGGATGCAGCAGTACTGAGGCTAAGCAGGGCAAGTGCTGGATATAGAACCAGCTGGGAACTGTCCACTTTGAGTACCACCATGTAAGAATTTAATAAGATGATGATGCCCTTGAAGAAAAGTGCCTTTTTTAAAGACTGGTTATTGAGCAGCTAGACACGTAATCGGGTTTTTAAAAGAAAAAAAGAATTATAAAAGTAGAGGAAGCAGAGAACAATGGTCAGGATGAAAGGAATTGTGAGAAGTTTGTCCAGATGACCACTGTGAGCAGTCAGAATACGTGGGAAGGTATTTGTACCTCCTTTGTGAAGGGTGACTTATAGGACTAAATCCCTTCATGAAAGATGCCCTAGGAATCCATGCATTAGCTTAATCAGTAGGTAAGCATTGTATCAAGATGAAGGCAGAGGAAATGCCAACTGTGCTTGCCCCACATGCTGCAGAAATTTCTAAAGAGGGATGGAGAAGTGAACCAGCATGATTCAGGGCTTTTCTTAGTCACGTTTATGCAGCCTGAGTTGAACTCACTATCTAATGGACGGGTCTAGAATGGTTTCACTGTGTTCATGGATCACAATTCACTATGTCCTCAAAAGTGTGGGTTGAGTTAGCATGTTGTGAGTAGCAGTGCAGAAAGAGCAGCCTGACCTTCAGGTCCGCTGAACCCCTTGCTTTAGAATTCAGGCCAGGAGCTCTGACAGACTGGCAGAAAATGTTCCACATACTGCATCCACCCACCATCCCCCCAACCTGTCTGCCCAGCCATAATAATAATAATTAATAATAATACAGGTATTTCTATACCGCCTTTCTTGGTCCTCAGATTTCTCCTCAGACTTTATTCAAGGCGGTTTACATAGGCAGGCAATTTAAATCCCCATAGGGGTTTTTACAATTTGAAAGAAGGTTCTTTCTTTCAAGAAACCACAACATTCAGATGTTTCTTTCTTGATCTGGTCGCATATTCTGGCCTCCGTCCTCCCACGCTCAGAGCAGATGGAATAACTCGGCTCAGCTTGTCAGCTGCTTCAAGGTCGCACAGTGCCGGTGGCCTCAAACTGGCGACCTTCAGATGTTATCTTCAGGCAAATGGAGGCTCAACCCTCTAGACCAGACCTCCTGCCCATGCTACACAGTTTCCTCACCTCAGTTTCTTTTTGCAGTCACACACCTCCTCTTTCAGATCTACCTCCACTTCTGCCCAGCAGAGAGAAAGCCAAGAGTGAAAGGATTCCACTCCCAGGATTTTTCTAGCCAAGTCACTCTACAAACAATGGTGATGGACTGGAACAGAAGGACAAAGATGGCGAGGCTCATCCCAGTGTGCATGTGCGCACTTCCATCCTTTGGTAGTGGAGGGGTTGGTGGTACACACACTCATACTGGTGATATAGGAGATATGTGGTGGAATTTGGGGATGGATCAGTTTGGGCCATCTCTGATTATGGAGAAGTATTTGTGCATGCCATCAGTCACAGCAGAAGGCCATATTGGCTCTCTGCATGAGGAAAAAATCTTTGACGAGACACTTGAAAAGTCTTACTGATGTGGCATCTCTAAGATTCTTTCATTTGGACAAACATTTTTAAGCAAAACGGTAATTCTCATTTGGTTATTTGTGCAGTACCCAGGCAACACCAAGCAAGGTAGAGGGGTGGCCCAAGGCTCATGGGTGCCTAACGTGATGCACCAAGTCAAGAATTCTTAACACTCCGTGAGCTTTGATCATAATGTATTCCTATTAAGTCAGGGAAGCACCCACAATCTGGAACAGTTTGATGCACAAATTATATCAATATCCTCCCCACAAACCCTGTCTTCTTCACTGAACTGCCTTATGGAGTACTGCAAGTACGAATTTTAATGCATAGGGAGAGAACATGTGTAGGAGTGGGAACTCAAAGAAAATTTCCTTTGGGTATCATTGGTCCCTTTGTGAGTCTATTACAGGTGACAGTTTGAGTGTTTTACAATAGATGACATTCAAGAGTAAAATGCCCAGAGGTGCTGCTGTGGGGCCTGAGCATCGTTTTAAATATTGTAAGAGGCTGCTAGAAATAGATGAGATGCTGCTTTGCCTTTCTCAGAGGAGCTCTTCTCCTTTTACAAGCCTCTTCTTCAGATTCTACGTCAATATTTATGCAGGGAAATTACTCCCTGTGAACATAGAAAACATTGACTATTGTGATTTTGGGAACTTCTTACCAGTTTTTTTCTTTTAATGAGGCACAATTAAAGTATCCCTCTATAGAGGTGGACAAGCTGCATCCCTCTCCCTGTCACTGAGAATTTGAACCCCAGCCATGGAGACTTGTGTGTTTGACATGGCTTTCAAGGGAGCTATCTTTCAACCCTTCCTCTGCTGTAGTCAGAAAAGTATTCCTTGGGTGGGTGGGTGGGTGGGTGTGTGTGTGTGTGTGTGTGTGTGTGTGTGTGTCAATGGGATATGGGGACAAATCCCCAGTTCTCTGCTTCTGCCCCTTTCCTGCTGATGCTACAGTAGCTCTTGTAGGGGGTTGGGATGCTGTGGCAACCTTATGCCACACTGTGGTGTGTGTGTTCTTGGGGCATCTTCCCATGGTTGGCAGTGGTGCCTGTTGCGGTTTTGGGGGCAAAGGCATCCCCCCAGCAGTGGACACTCATTGGCCCTACACCTGCCCCTGCCCCTGCTTGGTTCACCCTAGCAGTGCTTCTCTGTCTGCCAGAATTAGGGGGTTGCAGTGATTGGCTCCTTGGACCTTGTGCCAATGTAGGACCAATGACCCACCAATGATATACTGACATTGCACCAATGACAGGTCACTGCTTCATAGATAACAGGCTTTGTCAGGGTTGCTATAGATGCTGTTGGCATTACTGGGAAGGACTGTGGCAGAATTACTGGGAGGTCTGTGCCAGTGTGGCATTGCCTGATGGGCTTCTTAAGATAAGGCAGTTGTTGCACCAGTTTTGGTGTGTTAACTGAATAGGATTGTGGCCTTGGTGCCATATGATAAGGATTGATTCAAAAAGCTTAGATTTGATTTCAAAAATTTCAGATAATTATTATAACTTCATGGAGCCCAGTTTATATGCCTTTAAAGTCCTGCAAACAGTTTTAAAGGAGACACAGGAGATATGCTGGGCAATTGGGGTATGCTTGCAATGCTACAGAGCTAAGGGTTGGTTCATTCTTAGTGCTGACAGGTAAATTGCACAGGTGGAAGGTCATGAGAATGAGCCTTGGGCCTGCATGCCCTCCTCTGGGAACAGTGTGCAAAGCTGGCTGCTGTAGGAATAAGACAAATGAATCTGATTGCCAGTACTTCCAGCTGCTCAGTAGGACCATATAATTTCATGATGTATTTGGGGAGGGGGGAATCAATCTATTCTCTGAACAGCAGTTCAAGCATTATGAGCATATTTTGCCACAGTTTATAAAAGAAATACATTTGATATTAATATAAGTAAATACACTGGCTTTCACGTGAACATGGTGACAGGGCATTTCCTAGGCAGCCAAATCTCTGTCTCACAACACCTGACCCCCCCCCCCCCTGTACAAGTGAAACTGTGGGTAAGCTGTTTACCTCATCTAAAAGTTGGAAGAGTCACAGGAGCTAGATCTGAGAAATTGACTGAGATGGTCAGCTAAGGCAACAGACAGGGGGAGGCATCCACCACTCTGTACCCCATCTCCTTCTCCCCAACTGTAAAAAGAACAAGTGTGCAGGTGAGTGGTGGGCTAGAGAGCCTCAAAACCACTCTTCTCTCCTCCACTCTTCTGTTCTATATACCTCTTCTCCTTCCAAATGAGAGAGTAGGAGGATCAGAGACTGGCACATCAGCAGGCTAGTGGAGGTAGGATCATTTGTTCTGGGGTGCCAAAAAAAAAACCCTGGACCAATCCTAGCCAGATAAGATGCCTTTGAGGAGTAGATCATGCCAAAGACTGACTGCTGTACACTCCATTTCTCAGACATATAAAAATGAAAAACCTTATACAGGGATATTTTGTTACTGTAGACTCCTTTTCACTAAACTTTTAAGCATCCAAGATGCTTAAAAGACTAAGACAGCCATTAAAATTATAAAATGGGGAAAGAAGGAAAACTAAATTCATATAGCAAAGTTCAAGAGGCACTGCAGTATTAAAATATGTAGCTGAAATTTCTAAAGAAAGTAATAAGAGACTAGGTACCTTTAAATGAAAATCTACCTACCTGTCCAATTTTACATGGAAGTTTAAAAACTGTAACGTTCTCTATATTTGGTTACTATATTTTTTCTAGGTTCACTGTGACAGTTTATCATCTAGGCCCTTGGTTTTTTATTATGGCATTGAGAGTACACCTGACATTTTATCTGGTTACTTGCACAGAGAAGTTTGGCATTGGAACAAATTAATTCCTAACCCTCCTGGGTCAGGAGGGTTGTAAAACATTACTTGCCCAGTTCAAAGAGCTTTACAAAGAACTTTTCATTTAAAGATGGGCATTTTATAGTGGTTTCAGGTCTGACCAAACCCTGCAGCCAGGGATAGTGTGCCCTGGAGAGCCTCCCCATGTTTAACACCACAGCTGCTACCTTTGCCACCATGTTCTAGGGAAGGGGAAAGAAGCTGGCTACTGTGCTCCTTGCACAATTTTGTGAAACCCTGAAGTTTAAGGAAATTGCACAAAGAGCAAAGGAAGGAGGGCAAAATTGGCTTCTTGCTTGAATGGGCAGGTCATGAAATGTTTATACACAATAATTATTATTTGTATAATTTAATAATTTGCAGAAATCAGCTTTTCTTGCCACAGAATTTAGATTTTCCAGTTACAGACATTTAAATTTTTAAGTGTGAACTCACATAGGCCTATCTTGGAGTCTGGCTGGCTCACACTGGCCTTTCCCCATAATGCAACTTGTGCACACATTAATCCAAAATTTCCCTTCATGCTGTCATCTGAAATCATCCTTAGTGATCATCACCCATAAAACAGCACAAAGTTATAATGACTTTCCTTATACGGAATAGGACAATTGGTCCATCTCGGTATTATCTATGTTTGAAACTAGAAGGAACTTTCCAGTGGCTTATTCAATGCTCTTTCCCTGCTCTACCACGTGAGATTCTTTTAACAGGAGATGTCCAAACTGAGGCTTGGTCTAGACCAGGGGTGTCCAAACATTTTGGCAGGAGGGCCACATCATCTCTCTGACACTGTGTGGAGGGCCAGGAAAAAAAAGAATTAATTTACATTTGAAATTTGAATAAATTTACATAAATGAATATATTAGAGATGGAACTTATATGAATGAAGGTCTTGCAGTAGCTCAAGGCCTATAAAAGGCCTTGCACAAAGCAAGGCCAGCCTTTCCTTCGCTGCCACTGCTGCATCAAAGATGTGAAACAGAAAGTAGCGGACGGAGCCCTCATCCCACAGCTCAGGTGAGAGGTCGAACAGTCGTCCTTACACTGAAAGCAGTTGCATCAGACCAGCACGGGCTCCAGCAAGTCTCCGGAGGGCCAGAGTCTCATGGGAGACCAGGGACTCCCCGCGGGCTGGATTGGGAGCCCCTGAAGGCCACAAGTCGCCCCCAGGCTGGGATTTGGGCACCCCTGGTCTAGACACATGCCTGAACAGTACCACTTAACCTGCAGGTAGGAGAGCCCTTGGTTTGAACATTCCTTCATGTTCAACTCCCTGACTATAAAAAAAACAAGATGTCAGAGAGAAGGCTTATACAGTATAGAGTTCTGAAATGTTAGTTTTCAGTATAGAGATTTGTATGTGTAAGGAAGACAAACATTCAAATATACTGTCCCCCAAAAAACTGTCCAGAAAAAGTTTATTTTTACACACACACACACACACACACACACACACACACACACACACACACACTGCACAGATGGGCTTAATTGAAAATACTATAATTTTTTTTAAACAGTTAATTCAAAATAATTGCTCCAGTAACTGTGTTAATAAATACCCAATGTATACAAGTGACATTGGGAGGATTTAAAGCCCTGATTTGTAACAAGAAAGAAAACCATGTCT
The DNA here is from genome assembly GCF_035046505.1 of Tiliqua scincoides. Lineage (NCBI taxonomy): Eukaryota > Metazoa > Chordata > Lepidosauria > Squamata > Scincidae > Tiliqua > Tiliqua scincoides. The sequence goes on along the minus strand of NC_089821.1, from coordinate 259,128,954 downwards.
AATCTATTGCATACTTTTATGACGTAAAATCCACAAAGTCTGCTTATCTTATGCACACTTATAAGCCTCACTGAATGCAGTGGAACATACTTCCCCGTAAACGTGCACAGGATTGTGTTGTAAATCTCTTTTCCTTCTTATTTCATGAGGTAACTGCTAAAATACTTGCAATATTCTTTTTTTTATTCCACTGGGTGGATTATACAAGATCAAAGCAGTGTTGAGAGGTACTTCAAAACTATTTTCCTTTTTTATTTCATTTTATGTAGTTTTGTACACAGGCAGGTATTGTACATAAAAGCAGAAAAATAATTAGAACAAAGTAGCCTTATATACCTAGGAAGCCAATTATTTGGAGATGAGAGTTACCTGGAGAACTATAAATGGTTTGGCAATGCTGTAGTACCAGTGTGGTCTCTCTCAAGTGACTCACTATCATCAAAAGGTAAAGCTGTGGAGACTTATTAAAGAGAAGGTCATGTTGCTGTTTTAATGAATGTGCTCCCAGTGGAGTTGACACTTACCGTGAGAAGGTTTCTAACTGCTTCCGCACTGAAATGAAACAAGCATTGAGTCATTCAAGAGTCTTTCTAGACACAAATAGTCTTATTGGCCCATTGAAAGAAAGTCTACAGGAGCAACCGGCGGATATACACACTGCTCAGCCAATCATTTTCATTTATTGATGAACTGAAAATTTAGAGAATGTTGCATATAGCTGAATGGTTAAATTACTAAAGTGGGGAAACTAGTCTCCTAAGCAAGGCCAGAACATATGACAGGGATGTCCTTTAAACTATCTATGGATATCATACCTTGGTACACTGACATTACCATCAACATCTTTTCCAGGACCAGCACCAATACACGAAACCTTGGAGCAGTTGCTGATAGAGAGAGAGAGAGAGAGAGAGAGAGAGAACTCACACACACACACACACACACACACAGGAGCATGCTAGCATCCCCTTGGCTAGCTAGCTGGATGAGCCCCCTTCCCTTATCATGGTGGTGGATGTGGATGTAATCACTTGAGCTACAGCAACAGAATACTGTGGGCCATCACCTCTCTCTCTCTCTCTCCCTCTCTCTCCCTCTCTCTCTCTCTCACACACACACACACACACACACACAGAGAGAGAGAGAGAGAGAGAGAGAGAGAGAGAGAGAGAGAGAGAGAGAGAGTAACCCATGTATCACTGTAGATGGCAAATGTCGGCTAGGACACTGTTGTTGCAGCTGTTGGCCCACTAAGAATGAAGAAACCTCACATTTGCCACCACAGAATGGGGAAGAGACCAACTCAGACTGAAGGCCCACCAGCAATCACCTCGCCTATACTCCCCTCCTCGAACCTGGAGCTGGCCCTGACCTCACTGATTTCAGTACAGGAAGTTCTAGCCATGGAGAATCTTCTTGCTTCAGGTTCTATAGGACAAGTGAATGTCTCCCACTTGTTTCCTCTCAACAACACAGGAAAAGAATGAAGGGAGATGGAGATGAGTAGAGGGAATATGGCAGTGATGTTTTTAAAAAAGACAAAGCTGTGGAATGTTGGTGACAGAAGATGAAGGCTTTCATTGAGTGGGAACCACAGTAGGAGGCATGCAGGCAAACTGAAATGTGAGATTATGGATAGAGAAAGAGATGAACATACACATATGCAGATTTGGGGAACTGAAGATGCATTTTACATCAAACTATTTGCACAAATATATGCGGGCTTAAAGTTTGGAACCAAATGGCATAACTTATTAGAGAAAGTCAGGGACTATCACACAAATGCCCGGTTCAGGAAACAGCATGGGAAGTCTGTGTGCATCTCAGTGTAGATAATGTTAACACTGACAAATATATAAACCAGTTCCAAGTGGGAACAAAATCTATCCGTCAGATCTTCCCAAGAAACATTTTAGTGAGATGCATCTTGACTCTTCCCAGCTTTCTGATTTTTCTTTCATTGAACAGCTCCTTATACCCCAAAGACAGGTGAAAGAATACACTAAAATAGAAGATGAAAAACTCCTGTAAGAGTAGTTCAGCAATGGAACTGATAACCAAAAGAAGTGGTGCCTTCTCCCTTGCTGGTGCTCTTCAACCAGAGGCTTGACAGGCACCATTGGGAGATGCTGTGGAGAGGATTTTCGTGCTTCAAGCAGGGAGTTGGACTAGATAGTCTTGGAGGCCCCTTCTATGATTCCTTCCTGAAATAATGGGATGTAGCTGAAGCCACCAGATTAGGGATTCTTTGTTAGTATTTCTCAAGCAAATTGACTAATGTTTATCCAGTGTAGCCAATACATAGGCCACATGGGAATTGCAAGTTTCCCTTGTGTCTGGATGACAAGGTTTAGCAAGAAAGAATCATAAGCAACAAATTCGTACTGAGTTAAGTATATAAGCACTAAGTAAATTTAGAGAAGTAAAACAGCCGAAGAAAAAGGATCCCAGTTAAATGGATTTCACATTGAAGAGCTAAATGTGTCAATGCATAGCTAGGCTGTAGCAGTTATGTGAGGTCATGATTTGGATGTGATCCATCACTTGGAGACAGAGGGCATTTTAAATGCTTTATCGTTGGACAGTTTTCCCACTGAATGCTGCCCTCCATGTCGGAGTGATGGGGTAGGGTAGGATGGGGACTATGACTTCAGCAGCTTGTGTCCTGACTTGCTTGAGGAATCCAAAACTGTCACAGGCACCTTAATGTGTCACATTTGCATTTTGCTTGTGCCTATGAAGGCTCAGATTAGACATGTTAAGAATGTGCTTGGAGCTAGCATGTCCTGTTCATTTAATTACCAGCAGCCTGAGAGGACCCCTACAAATAGCCTTGTGGGAGAGGAAGGTTTAACCTTCTGTCCCTATTGCACCCCCAAACCAGATCTCCCCCCATCTCCATGATGTGCCTGCTATTTATTTATTTACTTTAAATAATTCCTATGCCTTTCTCTCTGATCAAGGGGACTCAACGAAGCTCCCCAAATTCAGCAAAGCAATCAAACAATAAAAAGCAAACAAAAGTTATAAACAGAATCAGAGCACCAGTCAAGAATCAACCAGCCAGCTCAACCTAATTCAAATGCCTAATGAAACAATTTTTTTTTCTTCCACAGACCTGAAGGGTTTTCAGAGGGTGGGAGCCAAGTGGCTGTGTTCAGAGAAGGAGTTCCACCAGGTGGGCACCACAACCCTCCTGCACATTGACACTACCCATAAATCCAGAAATGACGGCCTGTGCAGGAGAGCCTCCAGGGATGACCTCTGGAAAAAGTTTGCCCTGGATACTGGAGAAGGTATTGGCTCTGGAAAATAGCTCCTGTTGGCAGGATGATTATGACCATAGCCCCCAAGGCTACAGTCCTGATGTACAGAGAGTAATACAGCTGCTATTTATTGATGGGGGGGGGGGGAATCAACATATTAGCCCTAATCATGTGCTTTAAGAAATGTCTAGTTAAAACCTATGGCCTTTGTTTTAGAACAGGGGTGCCCAAACCCCGGCCCTGGACCCACTTGCGGCCCTCAAGGCCTCTCAATGTGGCCCTCAGGGATCCCCCAGTCTCCAGTGAGCTTCTGGTCCTTCGGAGATTTGTTGGAGCCCATACTGGCCCGACGCAACTGATCTCAGCATGAGGGCGACTGTTTGACCTCTCGCGTGAGCTGTGGGATGAGGGCTTCCTCCACTGCTTGCTGTTTCACATCTGTGATGCAGTAGAGGCAGCAAAGGAAAGGCCAGCCTTGCTTTCTGCAAGGCCTTTTATAGGCCTTGAGCTATTGCAAGAACTTTATTCATTCATGTAAGTTCATCTTTAATATATTCATTTATGTAAACTTATGTAAATTTATTCAAATTTTAAATGTAAATTAATTATTTTTTCCCCCCGGCCCCTGACACAGTGTCAGAGGGATGATGTGGCCCTCCTGCCAAAAACTTTGGACACCCCTGTTTTAGAAGGTGGATCTGTGAGGGGCTGCAATGGTGACACTGCCTTTAGAAAGGGTTGTTGGACCAAATGGCCTTCAAACCCAGCTCTGTTGTTCTGTATTTAATATATAAATTACAAACATTCTTCATTAAAATATTTAAGATATTGTATGGTTCAATCATCCGGCACCTCCATCACTCATCTTCTTTGTGGGTTTACATTTACGAAGTTTCAACAAAAGTCAGGCTGTCACACAGAGTGACATTGCTCCTGAAGTTCTGGCCGACACAATGTGAACATTCTATGTTCTGAAGTTACATAAAAAGCAAGAGTGGCAATTTAGCACAATGGATCCAATTTTTTAAATATAGTCATTCCCTGCTTTAATCTAAAAAAAGGCGTTCACAATAGAGCCACTCTCACAGCTATTTTGTATGAAGGCAGAAAGCCTGGAATGAGCCTTTATACTGAACCTGAGTAAGCAAAACACTGCTATAATTAGGACATTTTATATAGATTCATAGTACCATGAAATTTTTGGCAAATATAGAGAGCTTAACAAGTGGCAGCAAACTTTCTGTGCACAGGCTGCTTCTGAAAGAATTACAACCTAACCATCAGAAAGTGGCTCTACAAAGCTTGCAATGGGATTACTGTTCTACCCTGCCCTCCCTTCCTCCTATCCCCACCTATCCCATTCCAGTGAAGCTTCCAGGATTCTGATCCACACATACATACATATCACTTGATTCTTCATTCCATGATTATACAACCCTGGAGGGCTAGCAACTGACTGTGGTCAGGGCCTCTGAGAGGAATTTTATCAGAGGGTGCAAAAGCTTCTTTTGGACCCCTTTGCAAAGGGGGAGGGGTGAAATGGAGCAGGGGGGAGGGTGGTGACTGGCAAGCTGAATGGGGACAGGGAAGGGCAAAACAGGGTGGAGAAAGCTGAAACATTCTTTGGAGCCCAGGTCTACCCACCCGTGTGGCATTGGCAGCTAGATACAGTAATACGGAAAACTAAACACACTCCTAAGTCTCTCTAAAATCTTTTAAATATAGGAAATCATGCAGAAAATTAGCATCATCATATCATCCTAACCCCGCAGTGTCTTTTCTAGTGGCTATCAGCTGGTGTTGTTTTGCATCTTTTTAGATTGGGACAGGGAGACATTCAGTTATTTGATTTTTCTCTGTAAACCGCTTTGTGAACTTTTCGTTGAAAAGTGGAATATAAATACTGTTAATAATATTAAAAATACTTTAGATTCACACTAGAATGGAAAGTGTCCTGTGCATACCAAAACTTGCTTTTGCAGCCATTGTAGTCCTGCAGCTATGTCCCCTATACACTCCTTCATAGTAAGCAGATCCACAAGCCAAAGAGCTACTGTAGCAGGCCAGTTTCTTCCCAGATTTGACACTGTGTTAAAGAGGGTATGCATTCAACAGCCCAGTATATATGATTTGCCAGTAGCTGCAGCTGCATGCTCATGGTAGTGTTCCCAGCATCCCGTGCAACAAGTCTGAGTGGACAGGAAAATGTAAGACCCCAGGAAATTTCTGGGCCCCATCCTTTGGCTCCTGGGCACAAATTACCCCCTTTACCCCCCTCTCCTAGGCCCTGTCTGTGGTAGCCTCCAACAGAAGGTCATGTTGGCAATAGCACTATGTATACAATCGATATAACATCAATGCATGGGAGGGGAAATGAGAATAGCATCAAACAGACTTTGGGAGAAGAGGATATCAACCCACAATATTCAAATTTTTCAGTCTTCTTAAAGAGAGAGGACAAGCTTTTTAAGTTGTTATGGCAGTGGGTCTCGAACTTTTCCAGCTCGCGCCTCCCCTGATCCCTGTGGCCACGGCTCCCCATTACAACATCTCACCTCAGTTCCCCCCAACATGGTTATGAAGGTGTTATAATTATACACTAGAAACAAAACAAACAAACAAAAAAAACAGCTGCCAGCACTCTGAGGCTGCCAGCACACCGTGCTGCAATCCTAACCACACTTACCTGAGAGTAAGCCCCATTGAACAAAATAGGACTTACTTCTGAGTAGACCTAGCTAGGATTGTTTGTTAGCAGCACACTGGAGGGTTTGGGAAAGGGAAGGGGAAGAGAAGTGATGAATTTGCTGGGGGAGAGGAAGACTTTGTTTTGTGCGTATCTGCTAATTGCAAACTGATGCAAATTGAAACCTAGAGACTGTTTGGCTGTAATCCTAACCTCACTTTCCTGGGAGTAAGTCCCATTGAACACAATGGGTAGCTGCAGCTACCCAGCCAGCCTTCTGTCCCACCTCCCCCCACCATGTTTCACACTGCCCCACCCACCTCTTTCTCAGCCTGGGAAAAGCAGCAAATCAGGAAGCAGCACCTGCAGCTGAACCAAGCAGAGCAAAGCAGAGCAGCTATGGCTACCTCTCTCCCCAGATGCCTCATGACACCCCTGTCGGCTAGCCATGCTCCCTAGGAAGGCAGGATGCACAGATTGAATAGCTCAGTGTTATGGAAATGACTTTGCAGGATGTATAGGGGCTAAGAGTCCTAGGGGATTGCATCATCAAGGAAATACCATCTTATTATTTATGGAATGAGGTCCATTAGCAAAATACTTTGCAGTCCTCGCAGGATGTGTCTGTCAAGATGAGGGAGCTGATGTGGACTGAGTAATAGTGATAATCCTTCCGTAATCTTAGAAACCAAGCAGGAGATCCAGGGCAGACATAGTAAAGTAGTTCTTCACATTACACAATATTAATTTATAGCATTTACTGCCACAAGATATGGTGATGGGATGAATGGCTTTAAAAGAGGATCAGGAAATTTCATGGAGGTATCAGTCACAATAGAGCTATTAGCTACAATGGCTAAATGGAGCCTATATGCTCAGCACCCCTTTGAGTAGCAGATGACGGGGATGAGCAAGGGAAGGGTTGTGGCCTTGATATTCATGTTTGTTTCCTGGCAGGAAACGAAATGCTGGATCTGATCCAGCAGGGCTGCTTTTATGTGACTATTGAGACATTATGCTTCTGGCCTACATTCTCCTCCCCTCCTTGGCATACATAGTTCCTCTTTCAAACTAAATCAAAGTTTGCCATTTCATTCAAAGAAGGTAAATTATGGTTTGCACAAAGAAAAATGGGAAACCATGATCCAATTGCGGCAGGGGCTTCATTACCTTTTCCTGGACCTGGTGTGGTGACTTGTGGCATCACCCTACTGAGTGTACAGAAGCTGAAGTGACTAGCGGTGACAGGACAATGTCATCACGTCATTGCCAATTACTTCCATCATGCGAGCTGCTGCAAAACACAGAGCGGAGCCAACTCACTTCACACCGCTCTGAGTTCTGTCATGGCTGCGACTGGAGTGGCAGGGCTCGGAGCAACTCAGCTGAGTCTGCTGGGCTCAGAGCAGCCAACAAGGTGGCTGAAGGAGCCACTCTGAACCCGACTGACTCAGTCAACTCACCTTTTTGTGAGAACAGGAAGCAGCTTGGCAAGACTGAAGACAGCCAAGGCTGAGCAAGGGTGACACCCTCCCTTGGTCTTGGTTGTCTTTGGCTGATCCAAGCCCACCTGACTCAGCCCAGTCACTTCTTCTTTAGAGAAAACTCTGGAGTGCACAGTCATGTGGTATTTTCTTCTAGCCTGATACCCAGCGTAGATCTCCCCCCCACCTCCCACTTGCTATGCCACTGAATTGCTGTTTCATTTCTAGTTTGCAGGCAAATGATAATTTGTGCACCCTACAGCTTCCTTGATCTGGGTATAATGACAAACTGTTTATCGTGAAATAGGTACTGAAGAAGACCACTAGCAAACCTTAAGCTCATCCCTGATGCCGTATAAATGCTATATACTAGTATGATTGCCATGCTGTTGGACAGTTTTCTCTACTTTGGAGAACTGATGTCACAATACAAATACAATAAGCAGCACCACAGACATATTACATTGCAATAAATGTTATATAAATCTATTTCATTTTAACATGCATGGGCCAGGATGCAAAGAAGCATGAATTTGTTCCATGAACCAGGGGACGAGGAAGGGAGGTGTTTTTTCTCAAACAGTAGCCTCTTATGCCTCATGCCAAATTTCTTTTGAACCTTCCAAAAGTGCTTTGTGCCACTGCATGGGAAGGATCAGCTATTCAAAGAAAAAAAAGAGTAAAAAATCCCATGGGACCAGCCTCCTTGCATGAGCCTGAAAGCTCTTTAGATTTCAGCTACTGTTTATCATTAGCTGCCTTGTGTGTATAAAATCGGCAAGATACTGTACACATTTTTAAAATAAATAAATGGCTGTTCATTCCCAAAGGCAAAAGCTCAGCAGGAACGAAGACTGCTTCCTCCAGCGCAATTACTTCCATCAGTACAAGAATTAATCTTTCATTGACTCTGCTAGGAAAACAAGCAGTCCTACAAATGCCCTCACAATATGTGGCTGTGTCCTTTTATGGTGCAGATGCTTGACTCAAGTGCAGTGCTGTTTGTGTAGGCCACCACTGTCTGCAAATATCGCTGATTTCCAGGTGCTGTTCACCTCAGCTGGACTGCAACAAGCAAGTTGCAGAAGTCATTAGGTGACAGATGTAATTATGTTTTATGGTTGTTTTTAAATATTAGTGTTTTATGGATTTTTAGGGCAGAATGCAATTGTTTTTAATTGTGAGTTTTTTTTAATTGTTTTACAAAAACAAAATAAATTAAATTGTTGTATTAAAACAAATTGTTTTAATTTGTTTTTAATTTTAATTGTCTTCAATTGTGAGTACAATTGTTTTTAATTGTGAGTGTCACTATTTTTGTACCTGCACTTTTGTAAGCTGCCTTGGGCCCCTTTGGGGAGAAAGGAGAGGAGAAATGCTGTAAATAAATAAATAAATAAATAAATAAAATTATCAGTTCCCTAAGCCAGGGCCAGCCTAAAGAGCTGTGGAGCACAATTGGAAACATTTTTTGCATGGGCCCGGGTTCACAGACAAGGTCTGTAGAATCTTAGCAATATAAATAAAATTTATTATAGACTTTGTATCTCCTTGGTAGAATGAAAAGCAATCAAAATGTGCACTTAAAAAGTGTGTGAGAGATAAATTGAGTGAAGCACATTTTAATATAAAATTGCATACACATAAGCCTACAAGTAAACAAAATATGTAGATTATCTTTGATAAGTAACTAGTTTCAAAACCACTTATTTAGTGATAGAAATTATTTAGTAAAATCATTAATTTTTTTTATTTTTACCCAGGTGCTGGGCCCCCTTAGGCGTAGGGTCAAATTGGAAGCAATTAAGGGCACAATCCGAACCCACTTTCCAGCAAGGACATGAGGGCGATACAGCTCCTAGGTAAGGAAACAAACATTCCCTTACTTTGAGGATGGCTCTGTGAGTGCCCTCCAACTGCAGGATGCAGCACACATCCCATTGGCAAAGCTATGCCAGTCCTGGAAAGTGAGTTAGGATTTGGGCCTAACAAATCTTTGTGGTAAGCCACCCTGCATGTTGCTGATTTGAGCACTGATGCATTTTTGAAAAATCTGTGAACATGTAAAAATTATCTGCGCTAGAAGCACATACACATTGTTTCAATCCACAGGCATGTGTCTATGGAAAACTGATTAAAGCTGAATTGCAGTGAGCTGCGTTTCCTGATATCCCAATATACTGTGTGTGTTTTTTCCCCAGTCTATACTCATATCTAGTCTATGCCCTTTCCAGCTGTCTGCCTGGCCGAACAGCTGCCTGGTTCCTCCCTTCATCAATTCCAGCCACTCTGATTGAACTGGAGGGAGAACATCAAACTGTTTGGGCAGCCAGCCACTATGGCTTTCATTGACCAATTCTTTCAGTAGGGAGAAGTGGAGATGGCAGGGAAAAGTGATCTGGGGCAAGGGCAGCTTGTTTGTTTGTTTTTTTCTTCCCCCTTGGCTGCTGCCACTGTGATCTTCTTCCAACTTGCTCCCAACAAGGCAGAAGAGGATCCGTGTGCCCAGTGGTGCAGCAGGCTGGAGAGAACAACAGAGAGGTGGGCAGGGGGTTTGTCCATTCACCACACCTCCAAAGGCACCCAAGCACTGCTCCATGCAACTTTTTCAAGTTGCCTTATGGCTGGGCCACCCCTGCATGCATCTCTCAGCAACCATGTACGTGCATCTGGAAAAGCTGATTGTTCCAGGATTCTCTGACATGTTTATATATGCATGTACGCACATGCATCACTTTACATGTTTGCTGTGGAAAACATCAGTTTAACAAGAGTGTTCCATAGCATAATCGTAATGTGTGGAAATAAATTCATCCAAGCAACTGATTTGACAAACACTCAGCATGTTATTCTGCCTCTTATTCCTTCCAGCCTATTTGGATAAATGAAGTGATGCTGCAAATATCTCCTCAAGTACATGTGGATAATCACGCATACAGATGTGCAGCAGTCTAAAATAAATCTGCCTTTTCTTCCAGTATTTTGAAGATTGGGTTGCATCATCAAGGGATGACATATAATTGAGGGATTTCCATGGCAATCAGTGCTCTGGAAGCATCTGCCCTCATAAATCTTTGTGCTTATAAAAAAGAAAGAAAAGATACTTTAATAAAAAAGGCTAAACAAGGATAGCATGCAGGAACAGGCTGCCTTGGATTCTTCATATAAGATAAAAAATGGTCAGCTAGGATATCAGGAAACATTTTTTTAAAAAATCTTCCACAATAAGCTACAACAGAGCAGTATTCACCTCCAAAAAGTCAGCAGCTTTTATATATGGAAGAGAATAACCTTCCTTTTTGCAGGAGCAAAACCCAATTTCTAATTGCTAAATAAAAGTGCAAATTTTCAGGCACCTTGTATGTTTCTATAAGCCCAGTGGCCATCATTAGGAAAGGGGGTGGTAATTCAGTGGTATCTGAAATTCCAGGTGGGGCTGAAAAAGACTTGTCTGAAATCCTGGGGGAACTGCAGCCATTCATATATTGAGCTAGCTAGGACCAATGGTTTGACTTTGGTATCGGATACAAGGTAGCTCCACTTATTATGCTGGGTAAAGTGCTCTCAGAGGAACTGTAGGTTGCAAGAACCTTGGAGTCCTCTGCGCACAGTAGCGCCTTACAGCACTATATGGGTGCTGAGACATCCATGGTGGAAGAAACCTTCACACTATCCCTGATTGCAACGCCTTATCTTTCCCCTTAGGATGAATGGCAGCCATTCATTTAGAAGAGAGCAAGTGATAGGATTATTGGGGTGGAGCTAAAACTTCCTTTTCCTCAGTGATCCCAGTTACTGAATCAAGCCTGCTCCTATAATCCCACTCCTTCATCTGCAACCAGAGTCCTATTTCTTTGTCATAGTAACTTATGATGGAATTTTGGGAACTGGCTTTTATATGACAAGCAGCCTCTTTTATATGACAAGCAACAGAATAATTGCTTTGGGATCTGTCTTCTAATTGTGATACTGGATAAAATAAATCTATTTGCTGACTGACTAGATCCTTCCTAGTGGTTTAAATAGCACTGCTGCTCTTCACAGAGAATGCTCCTGCAGGTGTCACGCTGAATGTACTAGTGAGATCCAATGAGCACAGATATGCATTTCAACATTGTCAGAAGGTTTCAACATTGTCAGAATGCTCTTGCTTCTTGTGGGCTCTCATCTCCCCCCTTTCTCTTACCTGGTCTCTTCTGTAGCAATAAAGAAACCATCATCAGGAGCATTGAGCCAGTTTTGTCTCTGCCTCTTGAGCAACGGCGTAACACTTGGCATAAGGTCACATGTGCCGACTTGTAAAGTTTTACCATTAGTTGTATAGAAATCATGTGCAGCTTGCTGAAATCATTACCAAAAAAACACACAAAAAATGGAATCAGGAAAGGTTTTAGAAACATGGGCTACAATCCAATGGAGAGTGCTATTTTATCCCTGATTTTCAGGACCAGAACTTCCCCCGCTTCACCCCAGTATGGCATTACAACCCACTTATGAACAGGACAACCATGGAACTCAATGAAACTTTCCACAGTTATGTCCTTTCATCTCTTGCTCTGACATTGGCCAGTGATCAACAACACCTGGCACTACAGACCAACAAGAAAGTGTTGGGAAAACATCCTAAATCCTAAACATCTGAGCACATTAGAGCATTTAGTTTAACACTAAGTGGATACAACAATACTGTGCTGCAATGTCCCCAAACGCTTGTTCCAGTGGTCTAGTGACCCAGAGCATATCATTTGGATATCATTGCCACTGCTGAAGGTGCTAATGATACTCTGCTGCACTGGAATATGGAAAGTGAAAAATTTATCTGAACTAGCTGAAGTCCCAGTAGAGCCCATTATAGTGAGAAATGCACTCTGCCTGCTGCTCCTTCATCTAATATTAGCTCCTATTGCTGTAGCTCCTCCATTAAAGGAGTGCCCTGGAAATATTCGCCATTAAAGAATACCAGTGGAATGACAGGTGCCAGTTTCATCCATTTTATTGCAAGTCCTATAATCTGAAACTACTGCACTCACCCCCAAAAAGGCAGAGTAAGCCACTCAAAACATATGAACTTGACCGAATCTGAATTTTAAATTCCAGTTCAGTCAGAATCGTCTTGGGCAAATCAATGTCTCAGAGCCCACTCAGTAGCTCTGTGGATGGATAGGGAGGTATGCAAGCCAAAAGGAGCCAGAAGGAGCAGAGCTATTTGCTTTTTAACCTAAGGCAGAAGAAGAGCATTGAACAGGACCTCAATACTGAATGCTTCTCTAAAGCTACCAGAAGTCATATGCACTGCTGTGGAACAGGATCAATATGCTTTCAGACACAGGTTCCTTGAGGATGATGTCAAATACCAGAAGTTCTCTGATGTGCTGCTTTAGCAGCACTTTTGTGTTATTGATGCAAAACCACTGAAACATTTACCAGACTCCATTGCCCATAAAAGCCCCAGGAATACTCCAAATACCATCCACTGAGTAGTTTGTCTGCCACATCAAAGCACCATTTGGTGAGACGGTCATTTTAGCCTCTCAAAAGCAGACTTTACCATGCTTTCTCTACACAGAGCTTTTAATGTATTTGCAGAAAAATTGTGGCAGAAAGGTAAAAACTCAGTGTAACCTGAATGTATAGCATTTTCTCAGGACTGATATTGGATTCAGGTGCTTCACCTACACAAGGTGCTTCAGAAGCATTTGGCAAAATCATAAAGAGGGTTTAATTAACATGGCGAATTCTAGTGTCAGTTTTTCCACCTGTCTACTTAGGGTACATTCATTTTGAGCATTAGAAGCCTGCAAGGTCAAGAATTTGCTTAGACAGAGAGCCCAACAAAAGATCTATCAGGACAACAGTTCCGCAGTCTTACTTTCCCTTTCACTTGACCATCTTTGTGAAGGATGCCTGAGAAAGGCCGCAGGCAAGGAGAAACTCATACTATATCTGACCCATCCAAGTGTTCAGTGCAAAGCAAGAGACTTTCTCCCTTTCTACAGCTGGTTTGCACCAAGCTGCTGAAATGAAGCAAGGGACATCCTTTACCCTTCCCAGAATTTTCTGTGCATTGCATCCTTCACACTTCATGCCAGCTATCTGAAAGTGGTTTGTTGCCCACATTGGGCTCTGTAAGAGGGAGAAGACATGAGCATGGTCTAGTTGTCCCCCCTCTTCTGACAGTTTAAGGTGGCTATTGGGGGTTACTAGCCCAGCAACCTCTGTTCCAAACCTAGATCTGGGATCATACGAGTATATGAATAGAATATATCCCCTCAAGCTCTGCTTCGCAGATCAGCATAACAATTTAAATATTCTGCTACTTTTATGGCTGATACGACCCCAAGAAGTTCATGTTGATTTCTATACAGGCAGATCAAAGATGTGACCAGTGTAACAATGCACTCACATGTGGGAACAGCTCTCAAATACTTGCAAACTTTGATTGATTGATTGATTGATTGATTGATTGATTGATTGATTGATTGATTGATTGATTGATTGATACTTGCAAACTTCAGGAATACAATTCAAGTCTCTGTGGCTCATGATGCTACAGCTGGACTGGTAAGAATATTTATTCATCTGTCCCAACATCCATAGCTCCCTTGGCTAATCTATGAACACTTTGCATTTATCTTAAATACAAACATATTTGCATTTACACAACTTCATATTGTAGGGAAGGCACACAAATGTCAGCTTACAGGCGGGCCCCAGTATCCGTGGATCCAGAACCCATGGTTTCAATTATCTGCTGATCCGGAAGATAACAGGGACAGCCTTTAAAAAGGCAAGAAAAGTAAACCAAAATGCCAAAAATAGCTGGTCCTACTTAGCGTAGTGAAACTGCTGTGTTTCCTTGCAGCCTGCAGCTACTTCCGGGGCCCCTGCCTGTCCCTGATGTTGCCCCAAAATGCAGCACAAGGAAGAGAATGCATCACGCTGCATTCTGGGGCAATATTGGGGAAAAGGAGGAGCCTTGGAGCAACTATTTTTGGCATTTTTCTTTACTTCCCCTGCCTTTTTAAAGAGCATTTCCAGTATCAGCGAATTCACGGTATCTGCGGGGGGGGGGGGGTCTGGCATGAAATCCGTATGAATTCCGGGCCCGCCTGCCTTTGTTTCCCATCTTCCTTCCATCACATGGAACTCAGGGTGGCATGCATGGGTTCCTAGACAGTTCTCCATCCAGAGACTGATCATCTATGAACTCTTGCTTCAGTAAGGTGGTTGCGTTACCTCAGATGATTCTGCTGGATGATGATGATGCTGCTGCTGCTGGAACTAGCTTAGGGTAGGGTAGCCATTACACATTCAGATATCTGCCAAGATGCAAGTTGGGGGTGATGGAGAGACACTTATGGTAACCCTAATAATCTAGACCAGCGTTTCTCAAACTTGGAACTTTTACTAAAAGCGGGTGCAAAACACTTCCGTTTTGCAGGAGGTGCTTTGCGCCCACTTTTAGTGAAAGTTCCAAGCCTCGGGGAGCACTGTGCAGGATTGCGCAGGGCTCCCCGCATCTCCTGCAGCCTGCTGCAGCCCTGCCTTCTGAAAGTGTGCAAAGTACACCCCCCGCCCCCACCTTAGCGACATGATCCTGGGGATTGCATTGCTGCCTGCCTCCCCTTCCCCACCCCTTAAAGGGATGGGGGACGCATTACACAAACTGGTGGGTTGCGACCCACCAGTTTGAGAACCTCTGATCTAGAACTTCATATTTTCTTACATGATGCTTTACAGCCTAGCACCTGATACAAGGAACCACAGACGAAAAGGAGGGAAAAGGAAGTAGAGGTAAAAGATGGGGAAAATGTGTATTTTTTTTTTTCTTCTGTTACATGAGAACTATAGGGACTTTATAGCATTTATGTGGAGTTCACTGAATGTTTATACAATACTTTCTGGATCAACATGAATGATTATGTTGATCTAGCATCTTTCCTATCAGTAAGTTCCACCCAGTTCTTTTTCAAAACATTATTTACTTTTTTTTCCTTTAAAGAGTGTTATCTATTTATTAGATTTATACTGCTTTTTTAAAAACCCAAAGCAGTGTACAACAGACAAAACACATAAAGATAAAACATTAAAATCAATTGTTAAAATAAAACCATAAAAAAGCCACTGAAGCAATTTAAAAGATAATAAAAGAGCTTTAGAGAACAAAACATAGAAATTGCAGTAATTGTGTAAGATAAGCTTTTGAATTTCTAATTTATTGAAAGTACTGGAATTACTAGAAGCAGAATGTCAGAAAAATAGAACTTACATGTAAACAACACAATTTAATATATTAAATCAATACTAATTTCTGCATGCAAAATAAATTGTAGTAAGTAAATGGCACCCTGTCCTTCTCATGGAAACAACCACTACTGAAATGTGTTCTCAGTGAATACCAGCCACTCATTAAGAGGTTATGTTTGAGCAATGAGTCATTAAGGGCACAATCCTGAGTGCACCTTGGGCTGGCGCAAATCCCTTGTGCAGGCCCAGGAGGGTCGCAACCGTGCCATAAAGCACATTTGCGCCTCCTCGAGAGTCTACTGTTCTGACACAGAGATACACACCGGCTTGCGGAGACTGAATCTAGGCTTCGCGCCAACTCAGGCAGGGAGGGTTGCATCAGCTGAGCTCGGCTGACACAAGGGTCTGGGAAGGGCGGGGAGGAGGCAGGAGGGAGGCATTCTGGGGCAGGGAGAGGGTGGTCCCCGGAGCAGACGGGGAGTGAGAGGCGGGGCTGGCACCTGGCAGTTATGCCAGTCCCCAAGCAGCACAGAGTGACTGCAAGCTGCTCTGCTCTCCTCAGACTTATGCCACTTCCAGAAGTGGCGTAAGTCCGAGGAAACCCATTGGGGCTGTGGTGGCTTACCCAAGGGTAAGGGGAAGAGTTTCCCCTTGCCTCCGGCTGAGCCACTCTGGGCCCCTATCTTGCGCTGGATACAGCGCAGGCCTCCTGGCCTACCTGTTCCAGCGCAAGATTGGATTGTGCTGTCAGTGACTCAAATTTTGTATGAGCAGCTTGAAGTCCAAAGTTCAGTTGAGGACTCATTAAGATGTGATGTTGCACATTAAGAATCATTGATTCTACTGTGGGTCAACTCCATCACTCTACACAGTAAGCTGTGTACAGCATATGCGTGCACAGATATGCCACAAACTCTCTTTGCACTATACAGCATTAAGTTTATTTTATGACCAATGTGTATAATTAACAAGTGCAGTTCTCAAACTCAAGTGGTTTAAAAGGGCTTTAGACAAACACATGAAGGATCAGTCTACCAATAACTATTGACAATACTGTATAATCATGATCGTCATATGGTTCCAACATAGGATACCATCAAGCTGCCAGGGACCAATAGTAGGAAAGGACCATTGATATCATGGCCTGATTACACAGGCCAACACACATTTTGCTTCCTTAAACTTTACACCAATTCCTGGGTATGTTTGGGGTGCCGATTCCAAAAATGGCATCCGTTTTGCCCTATAACGTCTAGTTTTGGAGACACGGCATAGCCTCTTTAGTGAATGGTTCAAGCAGCTTCCTCATGAGGAAGCCTACACCATGGCTTTCTTATAAGGAAGCTGCTTGAACCATTCACTAATGAGGCTATACGAGATCTCCAAAACTAGGTGTGACAGGGCAAAACGGATGCCATTTTTGGAATCGGCACCCCAAATTCATATCAAACCACCATAAAGTTTGGGAAAAACTTTTCTGACCCTCAATTTTGTAGGCCTTTGTTATGGACTTCCTAGAGGCATCTGGTTGGCCATTGTGGGAAGTAGGATGATGATCATTAGATTATTAGATGAGTGTTGGAAGAGTTAGAACAGACAAAAGAAAATATTTCTTTACTCAGCGTGTGGTCGGTCTATGGTGTCTCTATGGTGTCTAGCCTGGACGCCTTTAAAAGGGGATTGGACAAGTTTCTGGAGGAAAAATCCATTACAGGGTACAAGCCATGATGTGTATGCGCAACCTCCTGATTTTAGAAATGAGCTATGTCAGAATGGCAGATGCAAGGGAGGGCACCAGGATGAGGTCTCTTGTTATCTGGTGTGCTCCCTGGGCATTTGGTGGGCTGCTGTGAGATACAGGAAGCTGGACTAGATGGGCCTATGGCCTGATCCAGTGGGGCTGTTCTTATGTTCTTACGGATCTCTAGTTGGCTTTTATAAAGGTGCTTAAATAGGTACAAAAGAAGAATTCAGACAATGTAATTAGGCTTTTTGCCTCGTTTGTATGTAACTATTCAGAACCAACTAACAGGCATGGAACAATTTCCTATTCACAGGATACTCTCTGCTAACTGTTGTTTTGGTACAGCAGTAATTGACTCCTGATACAGACCCCTGACAACTCCCCCAGAGTGGACTGCAGGCTTCTACCTACAACTTTTCTGTAGTGTTTGACTATGATTCTAAACTCTGTCCTCTCGCTTCCTGCCTTCTTTTCCCCTCAGGCCACAATCCTATGCATGTCTACTAGAAGTAAGTCACATTAAATTCATGTGATTTACTCCCAGGTAAGTATGTCTAGGACGGCAGCCTTACTCTTAACAGCAGCAAGAAACTAGAATGATTGCCGGTACCACTTCAATTTTCCCTTAATGGAGCTTCAACTGTTAATCTTTTTTTCATTTCTTCAAAGCAAAACAGGCAATTAAAGTGGGCAGCAGTTATGTATTTGCTTTGACTGGTGAAAGTTGTTTGTTGGTCTTCATGATTTGTGGTATAATTTTTAAACAAATCAAAGTAGCGGTTTCTCTCATGAGGAGAAACAAAACTTATGAGGAAGCTGTTGCAAGTGCATAAAATATTCCTGCTGGATGCCATTAAAATGATTGTTCAGATTTTTCTCTCAGCCTGCAGAAAGACACCATATTGAGAAGAGTCAATTTGTCCAAAACCTCACAGCAGAAGCCTCATGGCATGACATGCCTTTACTGTCCAAATCCAACACTTTTTGTCACTACTCCACATTCGTTTCTACTACACAACAGCCAGCCAAGTCATACAACAGATTTCAAATGCTTTTCCCTCCTTTATGGAAAGTAGTGTTTGTCAAGGTTTGTCCTCTGCTATACCACTTCAAAGTATATTCAAAGTGCACCTATTCAAAGAACCACCAGAGGTAACTGCCAATGAGATCACCAGTTACTCCTGGATTGAGTGGCCAGTGCGACAAATACCAGTAAGAGGCTCAGCATGGGCGGGAGGGCTTTTTTGAGCACAGAAAAGTCTGCTTTGGAGCCCTACCTGCCAAGCCTCCTACTGCCGTTTGTTACGCCATGTTCCTGGTCTTGCTATCAGGAGGCAGGTGCCAGGGGTTCCGCAAGTACCACCAGCCACCACCTCAAGTACCATGGTGGTACCCATACCACTGGTTGAGAAACACTGGTCTAAAGAACATACAAGGGGACAGAACACTTCAATTATAAGGAGAAAACTAAGAACTTACCATTTTCGTTCCATGCGTATGACTGGAGAGTCCTGAAAAACAACACAAAGTATCAGACCTGTGGCATTTTGGTTTTTTACTTTGAAATAAAGTACCGTATGACTAGTTTCCAAGAAAGGAAGCAGAGTTGGAGCACTTTCCCTCTAAGAGCTAGTATAGCAAGGCTAACGGACCGGGGCTGCAATCCTAGACACATTTTCCTGGGAGTAAGCCTTACTGAGCCAAATGAGACTTACTTCTGAGTCAATATCCATAGGATTGCAGAGAGGATCATTTTTCCCACTCCTCATCTGTGCCCTTAACAAAAGGGTTTGACACTGGCAGTTAATCAGCAAGGACAGCTTTTCCTATTGCCAGATCAGAGATTTTCAGCCAGTATGCCATGGCACATTGGCGTGCCATGAAAGGCCTGCAAGTGTGCCACAGGAATTTAAGGGAAAGTCATTTATTTGTAGGGCCATTGGGTTTGAGTCCCTCCCACCAGCAGCGTAGTGTGCCTTGTCAATGGTCAAAAAACAGATGGTGTGCCTTGACAGTTTTAGTGCCTAGACAGTGTGCCATGAAAGGAAAAAGGATGAAAATCCCTGTGCTAGATCCAAGCTAGGAAAAGTTTCCTCTGCTGGATTTCTGGAGGTCAGATTCTTACTAAAGCCACAAAGCAGGGCCGGGGCAGGTTTGGCATCTTAGACTACTATCAGTCCTGTAGCTTGTATGCCAGGTGCTGCACAGACCCTTTGCCATGATTCCTGGGTAAACTGACCCTGACTGCAACTGACCACCTAACCAACAGAAGTTGTGGCACTGGAAGAGGGAGGCTGAGAACTGTCACACCTCCTGGTGTGTCCCCAGTCCCTTCTATTTGGGGCTCTTCTATCCAAGATGGATGGCCCTCCTGTCTGCTTCCTCTCACGTCACTTGCTTTAGCCCCTTCTTTCTCTCCTGAACTTTGCTACAATCTTGTCACTAGCACAGGTGAGGGAGGGACTCTTGTTCCTCTTCTCTGCCCTTCCACCCAACATTGTGACCACTGCCATAGATGGGACCAGACTTCTGCAGAATTTGCCATAACTTGCTAGGCTTATTGGCTCTTGCAAAAACCCTGCTGATATTTGTTTGTTTGTATCCCTCCTTTATCCCACATGTTAGGAGCATCCAAGGCAGCTTACAAGATAAAAATACAATATAAATTAAAACAATACTAAAACATAAAAACATTAAAACAAGAAAGGAGATCAGACACCAGTGGATCAGAGTAGAGCTGATAAAATCGCGTTCATTTAAAATGGCAGCCTATCATGTCAACAGGTAAAAATTTTCTTAAATAAAAATGTCTAAAGGGCCTGCCGAAAGGTCTCTAAGGAGGGAGCCATTCTTAATTCTAAGGGGAGGGAATTCCACAGACTAGGAGCCACCACCGAGAAGGCCCTATTTCTACCCATCATCCCCCTCACACCTGCTGGTGGCGGTATAGTCAGAAAGGCCTCTTCTGTTGACCTGGGTTTATGGGTAGAATTATATGGAAGGAGGTGGTCCCTCATTATACCCTGGTCCGTATTCATTTCAGTTTATGCCCATCTCTTCTTACAAGTTGATCTGACCACACCGGGTTTATTTAGTGTCAGTTGTAGAGACTGCATCACCTGCCACCAGACAATTCTCTGGCGCACCAGCCGAGAACCTGCCCTCACCTCCAGCCTGCTCATCAAATCACATACCAATGGAAAAAAAAAACAAAAAACTAGGCTGGCTTATCAACAATCTATTCTGAATAAATTCTGCCATGGTTGCTTGCCATCAGTGTTTTTCAACAGGTGTTCACATATTTTTGTTTTTATTATGAGTTCTAATAGTTTCTGCAGTTGCTAATGCAGTTGCAGTTGTCAAGCTAACTTGTTTCTCATTTCCTGGGTCCTTCTTTCCTATACACACAAGCAACCACATTGGTGGCTAAGTCAAGTGAAGATTTGAGTTTGGTTAAATAACTAATCCATTTTGAGAAGAGCAAAATGATAACTCAAGGAAACAAGACTGCAAATTTAGCCATATAATTAAGCCAATGTAAATGCAAACGAGAAAAATGAGAAAGATCGGACTGCTGTTAGACATGCATGTTTTGCAAGAATAAGTCCTTAACCTTCCAATAAAGCAGTCTGTAAGAACAGAATACATCTTCCAGAATGCATTTGAAATCTGTGCTCTAACACAAGACAGGAAAGGTATATATTGTGAAACACTCTACTGTGCTGCTGTTGGGATCTTTTATATCCATATTTTTCAAAGTCATGAAGAATAACTCAGATATAGAGGAAAGCAAACAACTTGCACTTCCGTTATTGCGTTGTTGTCACCAATTCATGATCGTGAATAAAATTCCAAACTTGCAAATTCAATAAAAAAAATTCAGTGCATTTTCAACATTCAAAATCTTACTTGGTAAGCTCCGTATTGTGTTGCCTTCTCACCCTGCTCCAACACCATGAGCACTATTGACAAAAGAGGGCAAGATCTCTATTTGTTGACATAGCAGGAGCAGAAGACCTGCCTCAACTGGCTAATAAGCCTCTGTTATGTTTCTTTGTTACACTTATCATGGGAAAAAATGTTAGAACACTACCAGCGCAATCCTATCCTGCGCTGGAACAGGCAAGCCAGGAGGCTTGTGCGGTATCCAGTGTGAGATAGGGCACCAAAGTAGCTCAGCCAGAGGTAAGGGGAAACTGCAGTCCGATGGGTCTTCTTGAACTTGTGCCACCTCTGGAGGTGACACGAGGAGAGCAGAGTGGCTTGAAGCTGCTCCAAACTGCTTGGGAATGGGGGTTGGTATCTGGCATAACAGCTGGATCCCAGCCCCACCTCCTGCTCCCCACCTACCTAACCCTGGGACCACCCTCCACCCGCCCTCCCCCACCCCAGAACACCTTCCTCCTGCCTCCTCCCCACCCACCCCAGTTGGCTGAGCTCAGCTGACGCAAGGCTCCCTCCGCAAGCCACCACGGATGCTGGTTGCAGCCTCCATGCTCAAGCGCACCTCCACACTCTGGTGTGGCTTGCTCCCAAGGAGGTGCAAACGTGCTTTACAGCGCATTTGCCACCCTCCTAACTCATGGTTAGGATTGTGCCCAACATTTTACATTGCCCAGGAAAAGTGAGCTTTATTTTGGCCTTTAGTAACAGGGAGTTATCCATAAAAACAGGGATTTTGCTCTTAGTGACTATTTACCAAGGTCTGAGTTATTCTCTTTTCATATTTATACCTTGCCTTTCTTCTTGGAGAAGGAGAATTCAGATGCAGCAGTGCTTTTTTATGGATAGTGTAATGAAAAACAAAAAAGTGCAGTAAATTAAGGTTACATGTGTTTTCTCATATGAAATTGATATTGTCTAGAAATATGACGGGTGACGAAGAAAGGCTATAAAAAGGAACGAAGAAAGTTCTTCCAGTAACTTCACAAGACATCCCATATTCTTGAAATTGCACCGCAGATGAAATATTAAGGTGACTTACGGTCACCTATTGAAATTGTTTTCCAAGAGGATGAGCTGTGCACTGAATATAGATTTCAGATAGAAGTGCCAGGTGCTTTCCTTAAATCAATGAAAGGGGGGGGGAAGAAGAGTAGACTAAACCAAACAGTGTTTGTCAAGGCAGCTGAAAGCTTCTCATTGTTGCTCCTCTGCATTAAAAGCCTATGTGAATTCCTCTAAATCAGCATTTCCCATGCTGTGGGTCACAACTCCATGTGTGCTGATCCCAACGCAACGCTCCCTGTAGTGCTGCAATGCATTATTGGGAGGCCCTGGGAGCTGCCTTCGGATCTTTAATAACAAGGAGTTATCCATGAAAACAGGACTTACGACCTACTCTATTGGCACCTGCAGGCCCCAGAACGACCCTCAGAAGTGACTTCTGGTTTGTGGTTTGACCAGAAGTCTTGTCTGGTCACTTCCAAAGGGCATTCTGGGTCCCGTGGAGGCCAATAGAGTGGGTTGTAGGCCTGGTGTGACCCGGACGCGGCTACAGGGACCTCCCAATAAAGTAAAGTATTGTGGTGCTGCAAGGAACATTACAATGGGCCCAGAGCACATGGAGTTGTGCCCCATTGAAGAGGACAAGGTGGGCTGCAGTGCTGAAAAATTTGGGAACTGCCGATCTAAACTGAAAGTTTTGGGTGTAGATAGATGAGAGAGCAGGGCTGTGGGAGAAGTTGATGAGATTAACAGAGCAGATCAGCCTACTCCCATGTTTTTGAGTAAAACTTCACCCAAAGTTGAATCCAAATGTCTGTGCTCATCTAGGCCAACCCTTGACCTTCAGCAAATAAGAACCTTAAAAATTGATCTGTACGGCATCTGAACTGCTGGAATTAGACAAAGGTCTATTTAATTCATTATTATGCTTCCAACAATGGATAACAGGATGCTCTCACAAGCAAGAATTAAAGGCAGCTAGCACTTTCCTGCCATTGCTCCTCTACAACTAATACACAGCTTTCTCTGAATATGGAAGTTCCATTTTGCTAGCATGAGTAAAAGCTGATGAGATGCCTCTCTGCCATATTAATTATTATTATTAACAGTATTTATATACCGCTTTTCAACGAAAAGTTCACAAAGCGGTTTACAGAGAAAATCAAACAAACAACTAACGGCTCCCTGTCCCAAAAGGGCTCACAATCTAAAAAGATGCAAAAGAACACCAGCAGACAGCCACTAAAAAAGACACTGCTGGGGTGAGGAGGGCCAGTTACTCTCCCCCTGCTAAAAAGAGGACACTCCCTGGAAAAAGTGCCTCTTACCCAATTAGCAGGGGTAATTTGCTACATTTGCAGCATACATTTGTCTAATCCACTGTTACCGGTAAAGCGATGGAATTCAGTGCCACAAGACAATGGCCATTAGTTCAGATGGATTTAACAGGGCAACAGATAAATTACATGTCCTGTGAAATTTCTTTCGAGTGACCAGAATCTACTACCAGTAGGTACATGTGGTCTAATTGTTAGTTGATTGGTTGGCTTTAAGCCAATTGGAACAATTGCTCTCAATTGGGCTCTGCACCTAAGGGAGCCCTATACTAGGGTAATCGCTTCTAGTCTTGAATGCAATTTTGTATTTAAATGTGCTTTCATCTGTTAACTCACATGCAGTTTTTAAGTGCACATTTGATTGCTTTCCATTCTACTATAGAGACACAAAACCTATAATACATTTTATTTAAATCTCCAAGATTCTACAGACCTTGGCTGTGAACCCTGAGCTCTGCAAAAAATGTTTCCAATTGGGCCTTGCAGCTCCTTAGGCTGGTCCTCAGTAGGTGATCCTAAATTCTAGTGTTATTGGCTGGCTCCAGTTATCTATAGAAGAGTCATACTCCACTTTTCTCAAAGAGACTCAAAGTGCCTTACAATTAATAATGCAAATAAAGAATTCCTGGTGCAATTGGATACTTTAATCTTCACATCTTTCCATTCCTCTTTCATTGTGTAGGAGGAAATTAAAAATAGTTTCCTCTTTGGGGGGAAGCAGAGTAGCTTAAGTAGCGAACCCCCCCTTTGGGTATCACCCCAGGGAACCTCCCTCACCTGGTTGACTGCTAATCAATCAAAAAGACAAAGAGGCAATGGCTTGTTAAAGTTGCAAAAAGAAGTTATTTACTTACAGTTCCACTGAGTGTATATTTACAGCATCTGATTAGGATCAGAGGTTCAGCTATTACTTAGCAAGGCCCTAGAACTGCCTCGCCCTGCGTGCCCTGTGCTCAAGATGGCCTGGGTATCAGAGCCCTGGTGTGTGCCATCTTAACAGGTCAGTGGTCAGAGGACAAGAGGAAGTGCTCAGAGGAGAAGGGAAGGATAAAGGGTCAGGGCCACACCCCACAAGGATCACAGAGAGAACAGGTAGAAAGGTCAGAGTCACTGGGTCATAGCTTGACCCCTTCTGGACAGCATCCTGCCCCTCTGGACAGCAGACGGAGTTGCACCAACTCAAACACATTGAGCTTTTCTTCTCTGAATCTGCTCATGATTTCATTCGCTTTCAGTTGAGTGTCTCTGAAGATTCAGCCCTGTCTTGCCATTTTCATTTGAGAAACACATGGTTTAGCAGGGATCACAAAGGCCATTAAAAGCTTCATCACTATTATGGCAATAGCAGCAAAAAGAAATATGGGAGAGCATCAATACTGGAATGAAGAAAAGACACTCCGTGGCACACAAAGAATAAGTTATTGACCCCACTCATTTGAGTCTATTGACTGTTCCTCAGGAGCAACTAATTTAGCTCTGACATTTTGTGGAAGATGATCAAAGCTCTCTTTTTGAAGGGCTAAATCTTCTGTCCTGGAAGAAAGGTCAATAGATCCAGAATGCATCAAGCCAATAAACTATCCTTTGTGCACTTTTGCAGACCATTCCTGGACCATTGCAACCGACTGGTAATGCCCCACCACTGGAGGTTCATGACACTCCAAGACTTGAGCACCTTTCAGAAACTATTATTGGTTAAGTTGAAAAGTAGTGGGGTAGTTTTAGTGAATTTCATCACATTTACTGTGCTGCAGGGTTCTTATCTGTATTACCTGTCATGATCCAGCTATGTGTCTAAAGATAATAAAATAAAGTAGCTTTATAAAGTATTTATACATGCTGCAAACCAGCTGCTTTGTCAACTAGAGAGAACCCAGATAGTCTGGCATTCTGTGATACTCACCATTGCAAAAATACATAATTCAGTTATTTTCCTTTATGCTTCATACTGTAGAGTGACAATTTTTATCTTTATTTTTTTTGCCAGAAGGAGAGTGCAGCAATGGCATTTTTAGTTCCAAGGATCTTGTAACTTGAGATAGAAATGATTCACAGATTTTTTCTTAACACATCAAGATGTCGGGGTTGACTTTACTAGACTTAGGGCCCGATCCTATGGGCCAGTAGTGCTGGCATGTTTTTGGCACCCTCGGAGTAAGGAGTGCTGATGCTGGGCCAGTGCAAGTTAGTACTGGGCTCAACACCGGGAGGAGGACATCGTGCAGCAGTCAGAGGTAAGATGGCTGGCTGTGGTGCGGCCTTTTGGAGCAGTGCGAGGGTATTCTTGGGCAGGAGGAGGGTGGGGCAAGGGTAAGAGGCCTCCTCCACCATATCCTATCCTCTGTGTTGGATGGAAAAGCCCAACACGGAGTTTCTCCAGTCCACGTGGGCAAAATAGTTGCTGCAGACTCGAGGAAGCCCATTGTGGGGCCTGCACCCTTATTCGGGGAAGGGAACAAATGTCCCCTTTCCCCAAAGAGACCTTCAAAAGCCTCTGTGAGGCTGCTGCATGCACTGGTAGCCCTTCAGGCACTAGAGCACCCGCCAGCACTTTGGATTGCGCTGTTAAGCTTTTTCATCGCATAGCAAGAGTTATCAAATGAACTGTCTGCATATCCTGACACTATTGCTGTGGGCTTGGGTTGCTGATGACCAGAGTAAGCCCAGGATCTCCCAGTACCTGTGATGGTGCACAAGATACTGCCCATGGTGATGAGTCAGACTCTTCTCCTTCCAGTCACTAGATTAGAAAAGAAAGTGGGGTGGAGCAGAAAAGAAAGTGCAGGGAGGAGAGGAGAATGGTAGGCTAGGCAATACTTCCCTCTCTTCCAATACATCATATCCCTCTTCCTTGACCTTCCTTGGGGAAAAAAGGTTTCTTGATTTAGCAAGCAACAATCTAGCATGGGGTGCCCAAACCCCAGCCCTGGGGCCACTTGCGGCCCTCGAGGCCTCTCAGTGTGGCCCTCAGGGAGCCCCTAGTCTCTAATGAGCCTCTGGCCCTCTGCTCGCACTGGCCCGAGGCAACTGCTCTCAGCTTGAGGGTGACTGTTTGACCTCTTGTGTGAGCTGTGGGATGAGGTCTCCCTCCACTGCTTGCTGTTTCACAACTATGATGCAGTAGCGGCAGCAAAGAAAAGGCCAGCCTTGCTTTGTGCAAGGCCTTTTATAGGCCTTGAGCTACTGCAATACCTTCATTAATTCATATAAGATCATCTTTAATATATTCATCCATGTAAACTTATGTAAATTTTAAATGCAAATTAATTTTTTTTTCCACTGACCCCGGACACAGTGTCAGAGAGATGATGTGGCCCTCCTGCCAAAAACTTTGGACACCCCTGATCTAGCACATACAAAATTAGCCTACAATGCACACAGCTGATGTATTATCACCCTCTGGAAAAGTAGGGTCTTGAACCTTTGTAATTATAGAAAATAGCAGCACTAGATTCATAGAAGCACATATATGATATTGCCTTAAAATAATGTGCAGATTACAAAAGAATATGTCAGCTTTACACATACCATCCAGGCCGTTATGATGGTGACTGTAGTTTCTCTTTCCCAAAATACTTAATGATGAATGGCCAGGAGGAGCAAGTAACCGCTTTGCCATAGAACTTTGAAGGCTTGGTGCTGACTTGATTATATTGGGCTTCATTGCAGGATGGATCTCTGTCAATTTTTGGAAAAGGAGATTGAGTCCACTATTTCCGTTTTTAAAAGCATGTCCTTTTTTCAGTTACAATCACAACACACCTCAATAACAGTAACAGCAACAATAAGTCAATTTTGAAAACACGCATGCTTCTAACTCATCACATATGGAAAGTGTCTGAAACTTTAGGTTACTATCATCCTCCCAGAAGGGAAGGAAATGGAAAAATCCTCTGTGATCTACTTAAACTTAACTGTTGCTATGAGAACAATGCAGAAAAGGCACCCAACCTTTATAAGGCATACTGCTTCCAGGCTTGCAAATACTTTAGGTGTCGGAAACGTATGAATCTTTTAACAGATCTTTACAGATTTCCAGTTGTTACATTAGTCATACAGTTAACTTGGTATTGATTGTCACTCAGAACTTCCCCCTTCATGGGGCACCAGCAGCCTACCCAGCGCACACTGGAGCAGGTAAGCTGGTGGGTTGTGGGCACTATTGAGAGGACCAGGGGAGGACTGGAGCCAGAAGTGGGCCAGGCAGGGAGTGGATCTTGGTGGCAGCAGTGCATGCTGAGATCCTATTCTCCTTTTCCAGCCCCAACCGTTCCCCTGAGGCTTCTTGGACTTACGCCAGCTAAATAGCTGGCATAGATTTAAGAACACCCATTGTTGGCCAAGCTAAATATGTTTGCGTTCGTTTTCCACACACCACCAGTATTTGATATGTTGTCAATTTGATCAAGCTCAACAAGCATCCCTAAACTAAAAGCAACGTTACGTCACACCTATTATGCTGGAGTATGTTATTTTTTAAGTGTTTAAATTACTGTACTCTCCTACTGTCGCTCTACCCAAAGAGCACTCA
This sequence comes from Tiliqua scincoides, assembly GCF_035046505.1. Lineage (NCBI taxonomy): Eukaryota > Metazoa > Chordata > Lepidosauria > Squamata > Scincidae > Tiliqua > Tiliqua scincoides. The sequence continues at coordinate 259,100,712 of NC_089821.1, read as the reverse complement.
CCCAAGTATCCAATGATGCATGATAATGATTTTCTAGTGTTTTTAATCTTCAAAGGATTTCTGGCCAATTCACAATGTCTGTCTGCATCTGAGGATTGAAGAGAGAACATTATTTTTGAGTGGGTAGGAAAGGATACAGAATCAGCTGGGGCAGCATTTGCAAAAGGTATGTCAGAGGTTTATTGAGAAGTCTCCTCAATGGGAAAATCAGTAATGACAGACAAGCTTCCTTGAAATACAGTTTGTCCACCACCCTCGCCCTTTCCCTCTGTAAAGGAAGGATGATTCACACTGCTTGGCTCATTTTCTAGATCACACTTTTATTCAGGGCACTAAACTAGGCCCCTCTTTCTCTCCAAACGAGCTGAGAGTTTCCCGAAAGATACCAAACAGGGGCTCTTTGGCAGAGGTTTACCTCAGCAAACCTCAGGATTACCTCAAGTTCAACTCAGGATTCACTTAACTGCAGATTGGGTCTGCAGGGGCCTCCGACATGTGCCCCCTCACCTCCAGAGGGTCCTCTTTAGCCCAGCAGAGGCCACGCATGTCCATCCACGGCCTCTGCCAGGCTCAGACTGAGCTTTAAAGTTTAAAAAATGTGACTTCTGGTTCCTCTGTGAAACCAGAAGTGACCATTTTAATGCCTTATTAAACGGACATGCACAGCCTCTCAGAGGACTTTCCAGAGATGGAGCTCCCCTCGCCTCTGGAGGGTGGGTGTGCTCCCTGGTATCTGCACTTTCAGTTAACCCCGGGGGGTTCTGGGGCATGCCTGTACATAAAAGAAAAAAGTCATTTCACCAACATGTCATTTCACCAACACACTGAATTATTTAAAAATGAAGCCTATCAATATCACAACGCTTAAAAACAACAAATAACTGGTGAACAAATGACCATTTTTGTGCAAGTCAAAGACAATCAACAATGATTTAGAAATAAAAATAAGAATGGAAAGTAGAAAGCCCTTCTGTTATGCCAATATATATAATATATAAAACCTATTTACTGCAGCAGTGAGACAGTGTTGTGTAGAACCAGATACACCAGTTCATGTTTCATTCTGTCTGCATTTCTTTTTCCTTTTCTTTGCAATGTATTATAATGTTGGAAGTTCCTGGAAGTCCTGTTAAAAGCTCCACGTTTGCTTTCAGTAGTCATCTGGAGAGTTATGCTAATTCTTGGAGACTCCAGGAAAACCCTGGGGGGATCGGTTACCCTATTCACACAGGTGGGCCAGCAACTAAATATCCCACCCTCTCCCCATAACTTTAGTTCAAGCCGTTCTGAGTAGCTTAGAACTAGTGATTACTTATCAGGCTAATGTACCGGACAGAGTTGTTGCAAGGAACACATTGTAACTTTCCCAGGCATCTTCAAGCAAGGGCATGGAATACACACGATACGTTATAGGAAGAGTTTGCATCTCCTGACATGCTGATCAACACCATTGTAACTACCATAGCAGAAACTGTAAGAACGTGCTCCATTGACTAGACTAGATTATTTGGGCAAGAAAGGCCTTCTTGGAAGTGATCAGAGCACATTGTCAGAGCTCAAGAAATAGAAGTGATCACAGCACATTATCCTTAAAGAAAAGAAAGGATTTGTTAATAATCAGCTTCCTACAAACTTGAAGCTTTTCCAATGACTGGGCATAAATTAGCTAAAGAAAAATGCAAAATGAAGCGCCAAGATTTCAGGGGCAGAAGTTAAACACCAGCTAAACTTTTAAAACAGTGTAAGTTAATTGATCAGTTTAAATCCCTTTTAAACCACAGAAAACAGTAGCACCTAAAAATGCACAACTCTGGTTGGATTGCATCTTCTCTGTTTGTAGTTACTTGAATATATGGAGACTCAAAGCTTTTGCTTTGAAATTGGTCTGCAGGTTTTCTTTTAACATTAGGATTTTTAATACTTCAAATTTGGGTTATGACACTGTATCGAAGTCATTACACAGGAGAGAATTGTTACCTGGTTCCAGGCAGAAGATTTTATCCATAAATTAGATTGGATATAGGAAGAATATTGCATAATAAAAGTACTTATCAGATGACTCATAGCCTACTGAGAGAGGGTTTATTTGAAGAAAGAAAATGAAGCATGGGTAATTAACCTCAGACAGTCCATAAAGAGCTGTAATCTGGATTGAAAAAATAAATGGCATTTGAACCTCATCACACTGTCATTAATAGGTTAGTCATGAGATCAAAAGAAGAGGAGTTCATAATGATGTTGTTTAACAACAGTCCTATATATGTTGACACAGAATAAAGTCTTACTGAGATGGATGTAGCTCACACTTCCAGAGAAGTGTGTTTGGGATTGCCAAACTATTCTTGATCAAATTATTCCTTTGTTTGTGTTCAAGGAGGCACCAAGATTCTACTACCCCAGCCTCTGTACAGAGTTGGAAGGCTAAGATGAATGCTACATTTTTAGAACACACTTTGGTACCTCTAGAGCAGTAGTTCTCAGGTGTTTAGCACTGGGACCCACTTTTGTAGAATGAAAATCTGTCAGGACCCACCAGAAGTGATGTCATGACTGGAAGTGACATCATCAAGCAGGTAAATTTTTTAACAGTCCTACCCACACTTACCCAGGAGTAAGTCCCAATTACTAGCATGGTTAAAAGCATATGCATAATAGCCTGTAAAAAGTACAGAGCTGAAACATTTCCCTAGATGCAGTCACATACCATGGTAGCATCAAGTCCAATATATTAAAAATAAAATATTGAAATGAATGGGGACCCACCTGAAATTGGCCCGCGACCCACCTAGTGGGTCCTGACCCACAGTTTGAGAAACTCTGCTCTAGAGTGATTATTCTGGAAGACATGCCTCATTATATCTTTCACACAGAATTATGATGCTCTTGTAATCATCTGAACACCACATACTGAGCATAGCCTTCAGTTTATCTTCATGAGGAGGACTATATCCTAAGATGTCATGTGGGGATATCCCAAAGTGCTCCACTATTCAGTTTTCATGTACTCTTTCTGGAGGAGGTTCCTTCACATGTTGATTCCTTCTCTCTCAGGGCCTAATGCTTTGTTACTATTATGGCAATGCTGCTACTACAAAATGGTTGCCTTACCAGGGTCTTTGTAGCATCAACCATTTTTCAAATGTAATGTATTAATTTGGTCCTTAACAGGACACACTTCCTCTTCCACTCTATTGCCTTCTTTTTTTCAGAATCAGGTCATGGGAAGAGTAGGAGAAGTAGCAGGCTCCAAATAGCTTCTGAACACACCCCAAATTCAGGCAACTATGCAGTGAAATAATGATGGTTGCTGTATAAGGTACTACATATGTATAACAATAAGGGCACATTCCTAACCAACTTTCCAGCATTGATATAGCTGTCCAATGTGGAGTGCACTGCATCCTGCAGTGGGAGGTAGTCAAGAGGGTGCCTCCTCAAGGTAAGGACATGTTATCTTACCTTGGGCCTGCATTGCGGCTAGGTCAGTGCTGGAATATTGGTTAGGATTGCGCCCTAAGACTGACTGGCTTAATTTTCAGGAATGACTCCTTTATGGCCTTTATTTTCAGGAATGACTCCTTTATCCTTTTCATGAAAATTCAATGGACTAACGTTTATCTTTTCCCCACATTTTTTCTTTTAGGTAGTCCTATCTGAACACACTCCCCACACAAATCTAAGGTTGGAATCCTAGACACACTTCCCTGGAAATAAGCCCCAACGAGCACAAGGGACTTACTTCTGAGTAGACATGGCTGGGGTTGCAGGGTAAGCCTTTGAAAATGCAATTTAGAGTTCTAGCATCAGCAAGACAAAAATTCAGCCAGCCTTGCCTCAGCCAAAATTCAAAAGCAAATGTAACATTTGGTATTTCAGTTATCCAGCATGAAAAACAATAGCACTCCATAATCTGTAGTGGCCAAAGATACATTAGTGGAAACAGCTGCAGACCTCCACAGCCGCCCCCCCCCCGGGGCAAAGCTCTGCGATGGCATCCCCCTGCAGGCTGTCACCACCCCCCAGTGCAAAAATCCGCCACCCCTACTCACCAGAGGCTCATGGAGTCTTGCGCGACCTCCGCCCACGTCGGGAAAGCCTCCCTGATGTTCCCCGACGCTATAAACTGTGCTTCCGGTATTCCGGAAGCACAGTTTCTACCCCCTGCGAGAGCCTGCGAGAGGCTTCCGCAGGGTCCTAGTGGCCGGTGCCTGGGGCTTTTGCACCGTCCCGGTCTATGACAGGTGCGCAACAGAGTGGAAAAAATAACATATCTGAAATCTGTCACCTTTCAAGAGGAGGTACTTTATATTGGTATGGCCTAATCACATATGAGAAACAAAAGATCTCGGGCACGCACTGTGAGAATGCCAGTGTACATTTTATTTTGCTTGATTTTATATGGGTATTCTGTGAGAGTTCTTACGTTGCAAGCTACTAACACACAATAAAACCCACGTGAACATCAGACTCTTTAATTTTTGCCAGTAACTGCAGGATGAGGAACAGGTAAATGTGTGGGGAAACTATCTTAAAAGAAAATCTGAGGGAAAGACATTCTAAATTGACAGGGACAACGGGGCATTGAAACCTAGCCCCTCTTCTGCCCTGTACTTTAGAAGAGGTCTTGGTTTAACATAGATCTGGGAAACATAAGAGCTAAAAGGGCAACAGCCGTCTGTGAGGTCCTTTTGAGGCCTCCCAAGCCAGAATAAACAACTGAAAAACCTGGCAAGAGGCCTTGGCAGGTTTACGGAATAGACATTACCAAGCCACTTCTTCCATAGCAAAATGCATCCATGTACTGAAAAGGAAGGAGAAAGAACTTATGTTCTTAATGACCCTGTGATGCAACAGATAAGATTAGGGCCAAATTAAGATGGTGGCAGATACCCATATTTAAGCCTGAATCTGCCCCACTCATAGAGAAGTACGTATTTAAAATAAATATCTGAAGCTGGGTGCACAGGCAGGGGGTGCTAAACTGTCATTTTTCTGCATCTTGCCTTCTCTTAGGTGCACTTGAGCTCTGCTGCAGAGGTCAGATTTGCACAAGGAAGCATGCTTGGGGGGAGGCACAGCAGTGGATGTAGGAGAAGTCTGATGTTAAGGACAAAGAAGAGGAGGAGGGTGGACTCAGCTCCTGAGCTGCAGCTTACTTCCAGTCCCCATTGCCAAACACACTTTACTCACAACTCCACTGAGGGAAAAATTCTCTGGGAAGGGTGACTATGTGGATATGAAGCCAGACAGGGGATGGCTTCGCAAACCATGTAAGGGTGACCCGAACCTTGAACTCTTAGTGGCAGTGGCAGCTATCAGAAAGGGTTAGGTGGAGGTGGGCATGCAGGAACCAGGACAGGATTTTGCCTCAGGGTTCAGCAACCTAGTGCTTCAAGCTTATGCACTGGCCTATTTCTACGTGACTGACATAGAACAACTTCAGTGTTTTTCTTTGAGTGACCTTTATGTTCTTCTCTGTGGTTTTTACCTCTTATGATGTCAGTCTTGGTTTCTGAGAGACTATTCCAAATTCTGTGGCTCTGTTTTGAGGGCAACTGCCTGTAGCAATGAATTGTCTGCCCCTACCCCAGCGGAAGAGGAAAAAAACAATTTGTTACTATGGTCAATGGCCCTAGAAACAGAGCTGCAGAACCTAGAAAGGTTTTTCAACTATTTTCAACACTGTGCTCCCCTACTCCCACAGTGCATCTGCACACTTTTCGCAGCACACCAATGTGTCGAAATCAATGACAGAGTATTGCAAACAAAACAGCCTCCCCATACTATGCAATATATCCTACAGAACAACCTATTCTTCTTTATCTTTTTGGCATTTTTGCCATAATCAATGATATAAAAGTATTATTATACTAAGTCAAAGACAGAACAAAGTTCCATTATAAAAACCTAATCATATCCTATTAGCCTTAAGACAGGCATAATAGAACTATAAATTGCTAGGCTCCTTCTGAATTCAGAATTTCCATCATAATATTCAGATTATTTCCATCATAATATTCAGAATATAATGCCTATTTCAGTAAACCATGGAGTTGTTCTAACACTCACAAAAGCCTAGACTTTAACTCCTTCCCTACCATCTCAGAAAAATAACGTATGTAAGTTTTACCCTTTAATGTCTCAAAATACCAGCTCTCTATTTTTGGACCCTCCTGGGTTTTCCACGGTTTTGCAGTTTAAAACCTTGCAGTGGTGATTACATTAATTATTTGGAACCATATCTGAAACAGTGCTTATAAAGAGGCTTAAAGGAGATCTGGAAATGGTATATGAAGTGGTGATGTCACCTCTGACTCACTGCCTTCCCGACTGCTGCTCCCCTCTTATTTCTGGAGAGGAAGACCAAGCTCCTCCAAAGCACATATAGGGAGCTGCAGAGGGTGGCATGTTAGCACAGGGGAAACAGCATGCCATCTCAGGTGCCAGCAAGTCTTAGGCCAGCCCTACTACCTTTGAAAATCACAGTCAGGCTAAGTAGATATGCTGGAAATTGAATCTGGAACCTTCTGCTTGCAAAACATGTACACCAAACTAAGGAATTCTCTTCTGGCCTACAAATCTCCTCTCTTCCAGCCTTGCAAAATACAAACTCACTCCAAACTCACTTCAGAGCTCCTGAAATACAATCAAGCCTTCAAAATCAGGAACAGGTGGTATAACCCTTAATGCATTTATTACAAAAGCCACCATGGCTTCTGAGGTCTTTCAGGTGTTTGTCCTTTCACTTGAAGGCACTTTCCCATTCTATTTGTAATCTCTCATTAACATAGGGTTATATTTCATTAGGAGTTATTTTGTGGAGCGGGAAGTTCTCCATTATGCACTTGAAATGTGCAAAATGGGAGTGTAGCAAATAATTTGAGATATTTTTGAACGCAAAATGAAACGGCCCAGCAGGACTATTCTTTTCTGGGAAACACTTAACAAATTTTTTTAAAGTTCTAGCTCCAATTGCTCAGTACCAAAAAGAACTTCCTCCAGCAGAACAATGAGAGGTCTGCATTTGGCCAATTCACATATAGCTGAATGCCATTTTCCTCTGTCATTTTCTTTGAAACATAACATGGTTCATTTCCGTACAGAGCTCATTAGCACGGACAGCAATGATTCCAGCTTAGAGCCCTGCTGTTAAAAAACAAAAATGGCAGGAAGAAATTCCTCAAACTATGTTCAAAATCAATTCTGAAACTTTTCTTAACTATAGTAATCCTTGATCCTGAACTGATTTACCTGAAAGTAATTCCCATCAATTTCCAGGTAGGGTCAAGACACGTGCCATATTTGGAGAGCACTGAAGCCCATCTGGAAGCCTTCCACCACTTCATTCAGTTAAAACATATACACATGAAACATTCTACATGGGTGGGGCTATACAGAAAACAATAAAAACTTCCACTTTGTAAATGTTGTATTACCATGTCACAGAGCAGAACCACAAATATGCCTGCTGACTTTAGTTAACAGTGGGTGCCCTGGTCCAGTGTTTTCCCTCTTTTGGGGGGGGGGAAGCATGTTACAGGGCCTTTTGTTTGTTCATGGCAGTTTGTTTGTTCAGCCCTGGAAACCAAAGAGCACTATAGTCCTATAACACTGCTGGGATACAATCTACTCTGTATCATTTAAAAACCCTTTGCTGATAGGCATGCCACCAGCAATGCTGAGGAAGTAAGTACACTTTGGGCGCAATCCTACCCCCTTATGTCAGTGCTTTCCAGCACTGGCATAGCGGTGCCAATGGGACATGTGCTGCATCCTGCAGTTGGGTGTCACTCACGGAGGCCTCCTCAAAGTAAGGGAATGTTTGTTCCCTTACCTCAGTGCTGCACTGCCCTTATGTCAGTGATAGAAACCACTGACATAAGAGGTTAGGATTGCGCCCTTTGTGGCTAAGAACTGGGCATATAAATCCAAACAATGCATGACCAATCTGTGACTGAGCAAGCTGATTGCAGTCCATGTGCCATGATGCCTTGCCAGGGACTTGACAATTCTCCTGTTTTTGCAGGCAGGTGACCAGGAGACATTGGACATAGGAGATTATTGGACCAGGAGATTATTGGACATAGGGCGCAATCCCCTGTGCCTTATGCCCAAGTCCCTTGGGCCAGCATAGGATGATCGCAAACGTGCCATAAAGCACGTTTGTGCCTCCGTGGGAGGAAGCTGCGTCGGCGTATGTAGATGCGCCGATGTGCGGAGGCCAACAGAAGCCTTCGTGGCAGCTTCCTCGCCGCCGCTTGTGTCGTAACATATCAAAGAGCTATTCTCAAAGTCAGTGGAATCTACAATTACATAAACACAGTCTGGACAATTAAATGTTTTTGTTTTTTTTTAAAGAGGTGAATCAAAATTGTTCTCATAGCTATGTTTGGAGTAGTCCTCAAAGTAATACTAAATAGTTTTTATCTGTATTTATTAATTTCAGTGCCACTTATAAGGATTAAAATATACGTTTCTCTGAAATGAATGGAGGCGGCATATTAGCAGTACTCAATGGAATGAATCCTATCACTGTAATTCTATGTTTACTAACATATTCAGACATGATTATTTCAGCTGCGTAAAGGATTAAGATCTGCAGCGATTCACACAAAGCAAAACATCTGCTCTAGTGGACATAATATAGACTGCATTCACATCAAAAGAGGAAAGCCACAATCCACACCAATACTCTTTTTTGAAACAACATCTGCATCAGTCAATGGAGTCAATGGAGAAGCTTATCCAGGAACCTTACCTGTGAAGCTTGAGTGCCCACAGAGTGCTGGTGGGATGCTTTGTTTCTAATAACCATTTTTCCCCCATTTCAAAGCAATATTAAAATCCAACCTGGATAAAAATGCATTTCATTCTATAAAAGTGCTACTTTGAAAGAAAAGGAATAAGCAAAGCCAAAACAGATCAAACAATAATGTGAAAATCTATACTGTATGAAGCAAAGATCCATATAAATGAAAACAAAGAGTATAATAAAACAAGAATGCCATCAAAGTGGTTTTCCTTTCAAAGGGAATGTTTAAGTGAGCAAAAAATGGTCAATCCTCAACTTTGCAAAAAAGGAGCTGCTTTTCTGCTTTTTTATTTCAAAGCTCTAATCAGGTTGATCAGCACCCAGAGCTGATTATGGTGAAGCAAACAGAGACCTGTTAGAAAAGAGACAGATTTGTACCTCTGTCAAATATCCTGTTGGGAAAGGTCTACACTCTACACTTGACAGGGATATCCCCATGTTGAATTCCAATGCATTTCAATGTAAGTAAGTGTAAAGTCATGCACATTGGGGCAAAAAATCAAAACTTCACATATAGGCTAATGGGTTCTGAGCTGTCTGTGACAGATCAGGAGAGAGATCTTTGTGTGGTGGTGGACAGGTCGATGAAAGTGTCGACCCAATGTGCGGCGGCAGTAAAGAATGCCAATTCTATGCTTGGGATCATTAGAAAAGGTATTGAGAACAAAACGGCTAATATTATAATGCCGTTGTACAAATCTATTGTAAGGCCACACCTGGAGTATTGTGTCCAGTTCTGGTCGCCACATTTCAAAAAGGACATTGTGGAAGTGGAAAAGGTGCAAAAGAGAGCATCCAGAATTATTACTGGGCTGGGGCACCTTCCTTATGAGGAAAGGCTACGGCGTTTGGGCCTCTTCAGCCTAGAAAAGAGACGCCTGCGGGGGCACATGATTGAGACATACAAAATTATGCATGGGAAGGATAAAGTGGATAGAGAGATGCTCTTTACATTCTCACATAACACCAGAACCAGGGGACATCCACTAAAACCGAATGTTGGGAGAGTTAGGACAAAAGAAAATATTTCTTTACTCAACGTGTGGTCGGTCTGTGGAACTCCTTGCCGCAGGATGTGGTGACGGCATCTGGCCTGGATGCCTTTAAAAGGGGATTGGACAAGTTTCTGGAGGAAAAATCCATTATGGATTACCAGCCATGATGTGTATGTACAGCCTCCTGATTTTAAAAATGGGCTATGTCAGAATGCCAGATGCAAGGGAGGGCACCAGGATGAGGTCTCTTGTTATCTGGTGTGCTCCCTGGGGCATTTGGTGGGCCGCTGTGAGATACAGGAAGCTGGACTAGATGGGCCTATGGCCTGATCCAGTGGGGCTGTTCTTATGTTCTCCCTGTCTTATCCTGTATCATGCACAACCACTTGACCAAAGTCATGGCATAAGTTTTCTCATGATCAGCCAATTAATTATATGAAGCAAAGATGAGGAAAAACACAACATAAGATCAAAACAGTGACCTTGCACACTACAGAGGGAATGTAGTGGGGGATGGCTGCCATTTTGGACAGAAGTACCATGTCTCCTAATGCTTCCCTTTCACACTCATTTACTTGCATGGATCACCCAAGCTTGCATCAACATTGGCTTTCTTACAGCCAAAAGCTCTTCAGAATAATGTACAAGTGGGTTATTTTTAACCTCATCTTAACATCATACTTATTTCCCTCATACTTACATTTTATCCACTGAAGGCTGCTGCACAGTAACCATTTTCAGGTATTTTCGAGGAGGATAACCAACATGTGCAGGAGGAGCTCTGTTGTGATAGACTCCAACCCAATCTATGCACATTTGTTTCCTTGAGCCTAGGCTCATTTTGAACGTAAATGTGAACATGTTAAAGAGGCAGGAGCTATCACCAAAATGCTGCCCTCCTCCTACATGTGTTTGTTATCAACACAAAGTCTAGAAAGGACCATGGGCACTGGGTTATACTGGTTTGCTTCTAAGCCCATATGTTTCTTCAACTTTGCAACACATCACTGAATTGGTTCAAAGCACCTTAAAACAGTATTTTCCCCCAAATATGGCGTGTTTTTATGAGATACAAATTGGTTTTCCACCAGATGGTGTTAAAGGAAACATGACGACAGCATATGAGGTATGTATACAAAACTATGATCATTCTCTGTAACTCCTTTTGAAACCTATTTTTATTATTCAATCAAATACTAAACTTACTTTTCTAGAACTTGCAGAACTTTAAGTAAATTTTCTTTGGTGACAAGTAAGACAAATGAAAATAAAGATTAAAAAAAACACAAAGGGGCTATAGACAGAAATGTGTTTATTGCAAAAGGAACAAACAAACAAAAAAAGGACAACAGAAGGTGGTTGGAATAATGGCACATTAATCTAAGAATTTAGAAACATCTTACATTCTGCCCTAATGGCAGCACAGTTAATAAGGACAAAAGGTCTTCTCGCTGCCTGTTTCAGCTGAAGGGTATTTCTGCAGACCTGCCGGGCAAGCTTAGTCAAGTATGTAGTATGAAGGAAGAAAGACTGACGTGTCTTCACAGCAGATTTTGGGCTGCCGGTGTTCCGGACTGGTATTCCCTGAGTTGCCTGTCTTGACATGTGTGTTCTAATGCATGGATCCTGTAAGAAAAATAAATATTCAGATAAAAGACTGATGATGCAATCCTATCCACACTTATGAATAGACATGTATAGGATTGGGCTCTAAAAGTTTTACTATTTGGGAGCTCCTCTCTCATTCCTAAATTACTGCCTTGTTATGAGGCTTATACCTTCTCTGAATCAGAAGCAAACACAGTCACCTTTCTACCACCACTGTACCCTCCAACAAGTAACTTGGCTTTCTCAAACACATCATTAAAGTCATTCATAGAAGATCAGATATCAATGTCTAGGCCATGAGAGCTAAATATACTGCTAACAACAACTCCATGCACACAACTCATATAGTGAATGCCATTCAATGGGGAGGACAAATGGGGACAAGCATATACCATCATGCCCTATAATGAGAATCCACTGCAGTCTGGCTGGTGCTGTTGGAGACAGAAGGTTGGTCTAGATGGACCTCGGCCTGATCAACCAAAACAATTCTCATGCTCTTTATTTTATTATTTATTTAGGATACATTTTTCAAAACAAGTGAGTTCTCAAAAATAGAGAATTAATAGTCTCAGTTATTAATCTACTAATTCATATTTTCTGCTGTTTTCGTGTTTTCATACACTAAAACTTCCAAAGTAAACCATAAAATAAATCGGCAGCGAACACAGAGGATAATACACACCAAAGTAACTTCTATAACACTTGAAAATGAAATGCCAACTTAAAAGGAAACCTTTAATAGCCTATCTAAACAGGACAAATTCTCAGATCTGGCAAGTGGTCATGAATTTCCTAAACATGGGATTGAAACAGATAAAATTCAGCCTGTGGAGGAGGGGCATATTTTGATATTTGCCCCACTAAATCTTCTGTGAAAGTATTTTAGGTGAATGACAAAACTGTAGGGGAGGGAAATTTTGCCTTCTTGAGTATATGGATATAGCCATCTATCTACCACATCGAAGAAGTCATGCACTGATACTTTGACCGTTGTTAACTCAAAGGAGCCCAATATACATTTGCAAGGGAAAATAAATCATCCACAGAAGTAATTCCACATAATGAAAGGTACTGTGTGCCACCAGAGCAGCAAAATTAACTGTGCATTGAAATCATGGCATTCTGCATAATCATAACAGCATGAAATGTTCAGCACCAACAGCACCTTACACTATAATCACTGCACAATAAGTAATGCCCTACCTCCGTTTGACTAGGAGAAAATCTGTCTTCATTTGTCAGTGTTGGCATTTTCAGGCCACCATATTTCTTCCAATATATCCAACAAGGAGCACATAATCTACACTGCATGTTGGGTGGACCCCAAGAGTACCACTGTTGAGACTGTGTGACTGAAAGGTGAAGATAGTGAAATTCAGTTGATTGATGCTGCATTAATCTTTTAACAAATGCATATTCTTACATATATAATGTGAAAGTATGTTGCTGTAAGAAATATATACCTGAAAATAGAAACAGAATTATTTCCACTCAAATAAATAAATAAATAAATAAATAAATAAATAAATAAATAAAACATTTCATTTTGTTGTTAATATAAACCTATTGTCCTAGTTATCTGAAAATCTAGGGCATTTAGATGACAAATGCATTCCATACGGCAGGGATGCACAATATCTGAGCAAGATAAATGCTCCCTGCTTAGAATTGCAACAATAAGGGAGAGGAGGAGTGAAGCATCCAGCAGCCCACAATATGTTCTTTCTATTTTTTATATCCCACCTTTATACAACAGAACTGCATCCAAGGCAGCTATTCAAAGTATTATAATGAATTATAAATGAAAAACAAAGTGTTAGATAATAGCAGTTCTCAAAACTTTTGGTCTCTGGGACCCGTTCCACTCCTAACAATGGTCTCGGGAAGCCCCAGGGCTCTGAGGTGCACACATTGAGAAACACTGTTCAATAGTATACAATAATCATAACAAGAAACCATAAACCAGTTGTTGGAAGTAGCATGCATGCAGAGACAGATCTAAGTAAAAGCCTGCTGGAAAGGACAGTTTTCACTGCCTGTTGAAAGGCAGGAAGTGATGGGGATTGGAGTAACTTATAGGGTATTCTATAGTCAGTGCACTACCACTGAGAAGGCCCTGTCTCTTGCCCCTACTTCTCAGGCTTCTGCCTGCTGATGAGAAGCTTGATGTAGACAGCAGGACAGAAACATGTGTTCAAGCGTGTCTAAACACTTCATTCTACCAGGACAGAATCCTTCTAGTTTAGGAAAACCGACATACTGGCCTATCAGCAGAGCAGAAGGGATGGCATTGTACCTTGCTAACATAAAGGCCCTCCTTGTCTGTTGTTTATACAATTGGTGTAATCTCTGGGTAGATAATAGGAAAATGAAAAAACAGCAGGGAACACGTGGTGTTTGCCATGCTAAACAATTCCCAACGTTCAATATCTAAAGTTCTGTCTCTAATGACCCTAAGTGTAGTGGCATATCCTAGCATGCCTAACCCCCGCAGTATCTAAACCTATCGATTTTAACTTGGCATAAAGTTCTGAAACCTCACAAGGCAGAATTCAGTCCGATAGTAGTTGATTTAAAAGGCCATCCGTATCCAAGTTAAAAAAGATGCCCATTCAGGATCTGGCAGATCTTAACCAACCCTGCGTATTCAGCCTTATGAGATCGGTTTCCAGGCACAAGGCAGAATAGGGGATGCAGCAAAGTATATCCAAAATTTTCTGCAGGAAAATAGATTGTTTGTGCTCCGTAGAAAGATCTAGCACCTTAAACCACACCAGGATGCCATAAAGGGCTTGGGAAATAGCTTTCGCCTTAAATGCCTTAAGGGCAGTCAGTACATAACTACCACCCCTGGGTAAGATAAAATTTTGTAATTGCCGAGGAGGAAAGTTTAGGTTTGTTTATTACTGAATGGCGATGGGGAGCCCAAGAATGTCTGTAGTGAAAGATAATGCCCAAGTATCTGAACTGCTGGACTTGCTCAGTCCTGTTACCCTTACAAGATCATGTGTAGGCGTTCCACCTGTTAGCAAAAAGATTTAGCATAATTGATCTCAAGCTTATTAGCCCATAGATATTCAACCATTTTGTCAAGCAATCTCAAAGGGCCCATACGGGAACATGAAAGGAGAACCATACAATTATAATAACATATCATGATAATAACAGCGGAACCCAGTGGTTGCCAAGCTTTGGACACTGACTGTTCACTCTCTTCAAGGCTAAAGCTAAATCATTCACAAACAGGTTGAACAACAAAGGTGCCAAAATACAGCCCTACTTTTCCTTTGTTGGTAGCTATTAAATTCCCTGATGGGGAACACCGAACCTTACAGGATGTGTCGGTATACAAAGACCTAATCAGAAATAAGAGTCTTATCTATTCCCATCCTATTGAGTTTGGTCTATAGTAGGTTTCAATCGACTGAATCAAATGCTCCCTTGAAGTCAATGAAAGCCACATATAGTCTTGATCTGGATACTTTGACTTGCTTGTGAACAATATGAAAATCAGACAATTTTCAATGGTAGACTTACCTTGGTGGAAACCCGTCTGCTGAGGCCAAGTATATTGCAAGATGTTATCCGGGCCAAGAGCTTATTGTGTAAGTACCTCATGTATACCTTGCCAACTACTGACAGCAAGCTAATAGGCCTATAACTGGCCGGGGATTCAGTCATCCTTTTTAAAAATCAGTACAATCACTGCCATAAGCTAATCTTTGGGTATGGATCCTGTTCTAAAAGTAGTGCAAGAAGCTGAGCCCACCAGTCAGAATCACTTTTGAGAAGCTCCAGAGGTACTGCATCCGAGCCAAGGGCCTTTTCCAATTTTAGATTGCCAATTAACTGTTTAACCTCTTCTGTTGTCCCCAAGGGTCATACAGGGAGATCTAAGGTAAGTTAGTCAGGATGGCCTTCCTTTGAACAGCTTCTAACCTGAAAAATTCTATCACAGCATTGCACCAATGCAGGAGGAATTTGGGCTACAAAATGAGTGAGTAAGTGAGTGAGTGAGAGAGAGCACTCAGGTACTGTAAAGAGACAAAGATATTCTTACTTACTGTAGCAACTTTCACAAGCACGACCTATTAACGAGTTTTGGGCCTGATGAGGGGTTCCAACTGCTCCATTCATGGCACTTGGCTTCCCATTACTGCTGGATATTTGACTGGGATTTGGTTTGTTGCTTTAAAGAAAAATGCATGTATGATCAGTTGCCCTAACAAAATGAGTTAAGCAATTCAACCAAACTAGCCCGTATAGAGTTCTATTCCTTTTTTTTCCAGGACTTGTGTAATAATAACCATCCCTAAAGGCACACAGTGCATTTGCCTCTGTTTAGAAAGCAAAAGGTCTTGAAAAAAGCAGGTATATATCAGCAATCAACTACTCATGAGTGAGAATCTCAGGAAGCTTTTGACACCCAATGATCTATTTTATATTCTAGATTCTTCTGTTGCAGTCATGAAAATACCATTGTTCAGTTTTCAAATGGATTCTTACTGAATGTAAAAATATGAAACTATTAAAAATTGTTACAATTAAGATACTATTGACATAGGGATGGCATGTACAGTCTGTAATGACACCCGCACATCCCTTAATGTGGGGGTCTAACAAACCACTCATAGCTTACTTAAGTCCTCGTTCCTTCTTCTCAAAATCACCTAGAGCAGATGTTCTCAAACTGGGGTGTTGTGACGCCCCAGCCTGGGAAGCCCTGCCTCTGTCCCCTTAAGGGGCAGAGGAAGGAGCAACGCAATGATACGATTCCCAGAATTGTGCTGCTACCAGAGAAAGGAGTGTTTTTTAAAAAACTTACTTGGAGCCAGTGCTGGAGTCCTGGGGGTCCTGGGAGTCCTCTGCAGAGCTTCCTGTACCTCCAAACAGCTAAAACCAACCAAAAACAGGCACTTCTGGTTTGTTCAGAAGTGCTCAGTTTGTTATTTTTAGCTATCTAGAGGCATGGGGATCCCTGTAGAGGGCTTCATGGAGCCCCAGGGCCCCGGCGCTGGCTCCAGGTAAGTAAAAAAAACTCCCTCCCATCCCCTGCAGCAGTGCAATCCTGAGGATTGTGTTGCTGCTTTAGCCCCTCCCCCCTTATCTTGGGTCTCAAACTCCCAAGGAGTTTAGAACCAAGGACTGAGAGGAATGAATCAAGATAAAGAGGTTTCAC
Organism: Tiliqua scincoides; assembly: GCF_035046505.1. NCBI lineage: Eukaryota > Metazoa > Chordata > Lepidosauria > Squamata > Scincidae > Tiliqua > Tiliqua scincoides. The sequence goes on along the minus strand of NC_089821.1, from coordinate 259,084,115 downwards.
CTCTTTTTTTTACCTGTTGCATCAAGACAAAGTAGGGATTATATTGTTAATTTTACAATTACAATTTTCATTAGTCTGCAATTATTGGAGATCAAACTACACGGTCTTTTAAATATGTGCTTATTGCTAACATGCAATAAGTTTTCTGTATTTTGATGTAGCAGAAAAAAGCAGTATAATACATATTGAAAATACAAGCTTAAGACCTGCTCTCCTCATGGACAAAGCAGGGTGGGAGGGGAAGCACATGAATACACAACTTGTACTGCCTCATACAAATTATGAGCAACCATGAAATGCTGATGTGTCAAAACCAGTCCTGAGAGAACTATGCTACAATGAATGTTTGCATCAGCTGTTCTACATAAGGAATTAATTGTAAAACACTGGTTTGTAAATGTCACCATTGATATTATTAGGCTTTACCCACCTATGTGGCATTTTATAGCTTTTATAAATGCTTGCTCAATTTAAAAAAAAGACAGGATTTGATGTCTAAGCATTTTGTGTTTATTTAAAGAGTATTAATGTTTGCTATACTTACTAGGTTGGTATGTAAACTTGCTTCAATTTACTTTCTGCTTCAGCAGCTTTTAGACGTTTCTGGTAAAAGAGATGAACAAATTTAATATTCGCACAAATTTAATATCACATTTCCCCTTCAACAACATGATGAACCTGCTTAGTCTTTAAGATCAGCTGCTTCGGAGGCATTAGTCAAGGTGCCTCCACCTTCAGAGATCAGGCAGGTGGTGACTAGTGCCTTCTCTGTGGCAATGTTCCACATTTAAAGTGTTTTATGGAAGAATCTCTTGGTAAGTGACACAAACATGGCTACCTTTCAGGTAGCAGTTTAATACAGTTTTATTTGTCCATGCATTCTAGGATTGATTTGCTCTTGCTGCATCTCTGCTCTTATGATTCTTAATAATGTTACTCAACTTTTTATTGTACAGGTTGAGTCTCATTATTCGTAAAGTTTCCATTCCCTGAACCCATGTGGATGGCAAAAAATGCACTACAGCAAATCAATTTAAAGAACAAGTTCCTTTGCTCCAGTGATTGAAAAACAGCCTTGCTGACCTTTTGAAATGCACACAGAGGCAATCAGTCTCTAGGAGATAGCAATCTCTCCCCTCACCAGGAGCCCCAGCAAGGCAGAAAGAATGGCTTATAATCACTTCCATTTAGCCTTCTTTCATGTGCTGAGGGGGAAGGGAGGAGTGAGAGAATGATTGATGGATGGTCAGTGGGTTGCCCTCTCTTGCATTAATGAGACTATTGTTAAAGGATTGTTTAATTTTAAAGGGTACTTTTCATCAAGTTGATAGAAAAATCTGTGGCTACTTAGGTTATATCTGTAATCACTTGCATGACTGTTTCTCCACAACAGTAAAAAGCAGTTTTTTAAACTGTGATTTTAAAAGGATGCATTTTTCCCCTTCTCCAGGGATCAGCACATTCCTTCTCATTTGCAGGGGCCATTCCTGTTGAGTCAAATCCGTGTATTAAAAAATCCATGTATAACAAGGTTGGACCTGTAATTGCATTTTGTTTTCATGTTGTGGGGCATGTTGAAGACTAGACAGTGGAAATGATGGAGCCAAATGTTTAAAATAAATAAATCAACCTTGAGAATCCAAGTTCATCTTTATCATGGAAGCCACCACCTTGAATTCATCACAGCATTCTCAGTTATGCTATCAGCTTATTTGCATGATTCCAAAATGACAGCATCAATAGCATCACTTTTCTGAACCAAATTCCACCTAGTGGTTCTAAAGGGGTTTTGATAGAACTGAAACCACAACTGAAGAGAGAGCTGCTTCAAAGATTCCAAGGAATCAGCAAGAGAAGAAGTGTGAGTGGTGTGTGTTTCTTTTCCCCATGTGTCAAGTCCTCAGCCAAATGGAAAGCCTGTGGTCCTACTCTCTGCACCGAACAAATGTGCATCTCACTATGAGAAAAGTGCACGCTCCTCCCTTCTCCTTCAGGCAAGACTTGGAAACATGGTATCAGGACATGCAAATTAGTTCTTTGTTGCAGCTTCTTTGGAATTCACAATGCAGCTCTCACCACATGAACTACTGCAGTCATTTTTCAACCACTGGTGTGCTGCAGATGGTATGCAGATGTGCCACTGGAGTTTGGGGGAGGATCATTTGTTAGTAGGGGGATGCGAGCCCCTGCTGTCAGCACAGTGTGCCTTGTCAATTGTCAAAAAACTGATGGTGTACCTTAACTGTAGTGCCTTATCAATGTGCCATGAGATGAAAAAGATTGAAAATTGCTGAACTAACAACTGGAGAATGTAATGGAGATCTCATGTTTGTCTGAACATAAGATTTTCCTGACCTTGCAAAACAGATTGTACTGAAAAGTGTAGGTATGAAGGGGGGAGGGCAAGAAGCTGTTTGTAAACCCAAAGACATTTCCTGATCTCACCTTCATATAAAGCAGGAGTGGCAAGCCCCAGCCCAGAGGCCATTTGCAGTCCTCAGGGTCCCCCAATCTGGCCCACAGGGAGCCCCCAGTCTCCAATAAGCCTCTGGCCCATCAGAGACTGTTGGAGCCTGTGCTGGCCTGCAACTGCTGGTCACAACCACCAGATGTTAGCTGCGGGCCGAGCAAGGCCTTTTATGGTCTTTGTGTGTATTCTGCCTTTTCCTGGGCATTATTTTACACACACACACACACACACACGCACACACACACACACACACCCAATTGCTTTGGAACAACTTATGTCTTCATGTGTTTCTGGCTTGGTCTGTATGTTTTCACTATGCAAGAGGTGTGTGTGGCAAACAGTTCATATAAGAACATAAGAACAGCCCCACTGGATCAGGCCATAGGCCCATCTAGTCCAGCTTCCTGTATCTCACAGCGGCCCACCAAATGCCCCAGGGAGCACACCAGATAACAAGAGACCTCATCCTGGTGCCCTCCCTTGCATCTGGCATTCTGACATAACCCATTTCTAAAATCAGGAGGTTGCGCATACACATCATGGCTTGTACCCCATAATGGATTTTTCCTCCAGAAACTTGTCCAATCTCCTTTTAAAGGCGTCCAGGCTAGACGCCATCACCACATCCTGTGGCAAGGAGTTCCACAGACCAACCACACGCTGAGTAAAGAAATATTTTCTTTTGTCTGTCCTAACCCGCCCAACACTCAATTTTAGTGGATGTCCCCTGGTTCTGGTGTTATGTGAGAGTGTAAAGAGCATCTCCCTATCCACTCTGTCCATCCCCTGCATAATTTTGTATGTCTCAATCATGTGCCCCCTCAGGCGTCTTTTTTCTAGGCTGAAGAGGCCCAAACGCCGTAGCCTTTCCTCATAAGGAAGGTTCATAGTTCTCATGTGGTTCTACACACCTGAATTATAGTTCTCATGTGTGTTATAAATAAGCTCAGTAAAATTTATTCATTCATATAAGTTCTGTCTAATATATTCATTTATGTAAATTTATGCAAATTGATATGTAAATTAATTCTTTTTCTCCTGGCCCCCAACACAGTGCCAGAGTGGGTCCTCCTGCCAAAATGTTTGCCCATCCTTGATGTAAAGTATCACTGCATCCAAATGGATTTTCAAGAGACTTGCTGTCTGAACAAAAATGTTCACTGTAATCTGAACTTAAATTTACATTGAACTGTGTACACTGTCTGAACTAAAATGTACACTGTAACGATGTAAGCCTTTTAAGTTGCCTGGGGAAGAAACAGCATTTTAGTGCTCAGTTCAAAAGCCCCAGTAATTGCCACACAGTTGGGCTTCTACTAACACAATCCACTGAAGGGTTTGAACTGTTTGCATGACCGCTACTATACTATAGTATTCTATTCACAAAGTTGTTTGAGTTTATTACTTATAAGCCTCTACAGAAGAATACATTGAACAATACTTTGAAGTATATTACTCAAGTTATATTAATCATGTCAGAAATGCCTATGGCTTTCTGTCCAGTGTAATGGTAGCCTAATGATAGGATGGCCTCAAATATGCATTTGCCTTCCACGTACAATGTAAAAGACTTTTTTGAAGGATCTAAATAGTAGTATTATCATTAAAGATTGATTTGTGAAATGCCTACATCAAAACAGAATAATTTATGACACTCTGAATCAAAGTGTAGTTACAACTGAAGGTGTGTTGCAAAATAAGTTGTACAGCAGCATAACTTTCAGCACCAGCATGCTTTCCCACAATGACACCTACTGATTTGTACAGCAAAACTATGGGCCAGTCTGCTCCTTGTTTGTTCTTTCTTGGGCCTCTTAGTATGAAGAAAAGTACTATCTATGCACTTATAAGGAACTGTTAGAACAACCTGGTACCAACTTAAAGACCCACAGTTCTGAAAAGGAACACCACATGACAGAAGTGTTCCTAAGTCACACTTGCAACATCATCAATTCAAGAAAACAAGGAATAAAGTTAAATAAACAAATCAAATTACAACAGGGCACAGCTACAGGAAGGGTAATTAGAAGTAGACATGTGCTTAATGACAATTACAGAATTGCATTATTTTGCAGTGAATAATTGCATTATTTTGCAGCTGTTTTTCCAGAGAAACATTCTGCAAACAATAAAATCAACAAAACTAATTTAGACAATAAAAACTATGGCTGAAATCCTATACACACTTACTTGAATTAAATGGAACTTACTTCTGAATAGATATGCATAGGATTGGGCTGTAAGGCAGGCACAATAAACTGAAAAGTCAGGGTAAAGTATCAATTTACAGCTCACATGCTAGGCTTAAGAGTTTTATTTTGCCTCTTAAAAGCCTGTGATGAAGGACCCAGGTGGGTGCCTCTAGGAAGAGGGGGGTTCATAGAGTTGGAAGGAAAGAAAGAACCTTGTAGTCTAACACCCCTCCCACCCCGTCTTGTGCTTATGTATCAAATCAAGTTGTCTGCAAAACAAACAGTTCCAGAAAAATGGAAGCAAATTTTAAATAAACTGAACATAGCAGAACAGGGTCTACTGACAGCGGACTATACCATCCTCTAGAATCAGTGTGGTGTAATAGACAAGAGTCTCAGACAAACACAGGGGAGACCTGGATTCAAATCCCTGCTCAGCAATGAAGCTCATTTGGTTACCTTGGGCTATTTTTCAACCTTGCCTACCTCACAGGATTGTTGTGAGACTATGGGTGCAATCCTAACACCTTATGTCAGTGCTTCCCAGCACTGGCATAGCGGTGCCAAGGGGACATGTGATGCATCCTGTAGATGGGTGTCACTCACATTAGCCTCCTCAAAGTAAGGGAATGTTTGTTCCCTTACCTCAGAGCTGCATTGCCCTTATGTCAGTGCCATAAGGGGTTAGGATTGTGCCCTAAAATGGAGAAACTACGTGTGTCACTCGGAGCTCCTTGAAGAAATGTAATACAGGTTGAGCTTACTTATCCACAGATTTTCTGTCTGTGAATCTGATTCAGTATGGGTCCCCCGGACCCACATTGAGCCAGACTTGGCCAGATTTGAACTGTCTGGAGGTAACTGGAGCTGTGTTCTGGTCACCTCCAGAGAATTTTCTGAAGCCCGCAGAGGCCGCATGCATCCACCTACGGCCTCTGTGGACTTCAGAATGCCTCCTCGAGGCAAAAAAAGCAACTTACAGTTTTCAGAAGCAAACTGGAAGTGATGTTTTTAAAAGGTATTCTGAAGGCTGGGGAAGGCTTCTGTTGAAATCAGTGCCTCTTGAATAGTATAAGAAACATTAAAAATTTAACATAAGTCACTTTTGTGGTACACACTATAATTCTTCAATTTCTTCATTGTGTCTAATTTTACACTTGGGAAAATGAAAGGACATTTCAAATGCTGCTTAACTTTCAGAATTAGTATGCAATGTTGTGTGCCTCAGTGGCAGTTCTGACAGTCATTCAGAATCATTTCACATGCTATTTCCCATTTAGGTGTGCCTTTCATAGAGGTCTTTTGTAGCATTAGAGTTAGGAACCCAAATAAAATCAGATTTAATTTTTAATCTGAGTTTCTAAATAGGAACTTCTAATGTTTGTTTTCTTGATGGGCTGTTATTAACTTTCCTCAAACAATTAACGAAAAAATTACCTGTTGAATGTATCTGTCTGTAGTTTTCCACATATAATAATATTCGATGATGCTAGTCAGAGATTTCCAAGGAAGCTGAAAAACATTTTGCACAATATTTATTGTGTCTTGGAATAGTCACATTTTATTAAGATACTCAGGAACATTAAACACTAAGTTAGCAAAATGAAGCTCATCTCCTCTGTTGGTGCTGGTGCTCTGTTCCCAGTGCTGCGAACATGCTTTATGCACGTTTGCGACACCCAGAGACGGTGGTACGTATGTAACATCGGCGCTGAATAAGATAGGGTCGGGCCCTAACAGTGCAATCCTATGCATGTTTACTCAGAAGTAAGTTCCCATTGTTTCCACTGAGCTTGCTTCCAGTGTGTATAGAATTGGAAGTTAAGGATACAATCCTATGCATACTTCCCTGGGTACAAGCCCCATATAACTCCTTGGGGCTTACTCCTGAGTCAACATACATATGTTTGCACCGTAACTCTATGGAATGCAACATGAGTCAATTCAACCTTGCAGGGGACGGGGGATTCTGACAGAAATCTACTCATGGGACAGAATCATTTCAGGATGTGCATGTAGGTTGGTAATCTGAAAGAGAAACCAAATCCAGTCACTGGGTTCAGATGTCATGAAAACTATCATGTGTTTAGATAAGCAATGGTTTCAGTTAATGTCAGATCCCAAGCCTGTTCATAAACCATAGTTTGTTTGACGGTGACAAATCCAAATCTGAAAGCTAGCTTTGGGCTCATTTTGCTTTGCTGTTATGTCTGAATTAAGCAAACTAGTTGGGACCACTGCACCACTTCAGTAGGGTTGCTCTACCATGGTTATGGGAGTTATTGTCTCAAGAGGCTATTGCACCTTGAAGACATTAACTCACAAAGCTGAGTCCTAAGACAAGATGTCCAGACAAGCAGCTTTGAACCATGATTTGCCTGTAGTAAGTTTAGAAGTTCAAACTATGGCTAGCACAAATCATTAGTTCTGCAGTACACATGTGACCATGGTCAGTACTTCCTTGCATATGAAATGCTTAAAGGTTTTTTTAAAACCTTCTGGTTTAAGCCTTCTTTCTGATGTGTTCACTTTTTACACCCCAGAAAGGTGTTTATGTGGGCTCTTTAAGCAACCTGCCTTATCCATTCTGAGGTGTGCTTTCCTGAACAGCCTCTAGATGTGAGTCTGATTACATGGTAATTATAAACCTTGCTTTACTTAGATTTTCCTACATGTTAAGACACAGGTGTTACAATGCATGTGTTAGAACATGCCAGTAGCAGCCCACTGCAGATGATAGCAAGTATTCAGTTATCAAGTTATTATTACTTAATGTAGCAGCAGAATTAATTCACAAGACAGGAAGAACCAGAGGGCAGGAGTGGCAATTGCAAATGCCATGTGTCACAAATCAGCAGTGTATCTTCAAGATATCATTTTCATGACCTGATGTATCATTACACTAATTGTTCTGACTTTCAGTCATTATCAGCTATGCTGAATCTCAGCAGATAGCTAAGACTTATTATACCACATTCATAGCATGTCAACGTACAAAATATAAAGAGTTATTAGAACTAATTTGCAGAGTCGCCCTCTGATCACAGATTTCCGTTTTATCTTATCTTGAAGTTAAGAAACATGAATTAGAATTTTAACAGGATGGGGATTAAATTATTTTAACTTTAATATCATGAAAGATGAAACAGGGTAGGAACTTCTTGTTTAGGAGCTGACTTTTGTGTTAGACGTTTACAGGATTTTATGTAGATACTCTTCTTTTCAAGGTTACAAATGATAAATTTTAGTTGAAGCCAACTAAGACAGGTGGAATTTTATTCTCTTCTACCAGCAACATCCATCTATGTTCAAAAAGGATGCAACACCACAGACTACGCTTCATGATTATGTAAACACAGTATAATAGATTCAAGTCCCAATCCCGTTTAAACTGCAAATGTTTACAGCATCTAAACTTTAGTGTTTGAATATTGTCATTTTGACAACCTTCAGTTTATGGCACTGAAGAACAATTTGAGCTGAAGCGAATTATTTAAAACATTATTTAAAACATTGAAATTAACGTTGATAAAAGGGATTTTAAATAATTGCTAGCCTTATTATAACACTAGAAAGGCTGGTAAAGTGTGGGTAAAGTGTGACGAGAGAAAGGAAAATGCTTGTGTTAGTTTTACTTACAAAATCTTGTCGTATATCATTGAAGTCTTTGCCATATTTCTCTAGGGCTTCTTCAAACAAACTAGCTTCTGAAGCTGACCATTCTTCCATCTCATCTCTACATAGAACAGGCCCTCCAAGTGGAACCAAGACACTAATGGCACTGCTGAGATCATAGTTGTGCTTGTGCAATGTATCCATTGCATGAAACTGAAAAATTAAAAGAAAGAAAAATTTAAAGAGAGAATTCCACACATGCATACACAAAGGTTGCAATTCTATGGATACTTGTGTGAGAGTAACTCACACTGAATGTAGGGAGCTTACCTTGCAAGTAAAAATGCATCGGATGGTGCTGTAAAAGCTGAACTTCTATGCACTCTTACTTGAAAGCAAGCCCCAATGAACACAGTAGGAATTACTTCTGAATAAACGCGCATAGAATGACCTTGTACATTAAATGTATCACTAAACAGATATTAAGAACAGCAAATGTTCTTCATGGCATTCAAATGTTCTACATGGTTTTCTATTTTCTGTAAAGAAAAGTTGCCAGTTTTCTTATCCTCATCACCTGTGATTTCAGTCCAATATAATCCTTACTTCTGCTGTGCAAAGAGGAAAGAAGTGAAGACTAACTTGAACAAACCTGAGATTCAGAAGCCTTGTGCAAACATCTACGGACATGAATGCACTAAAATCTAGGGTTAATCAATACATGGAAGGTGGAGCAGAATCACACTCGTTGGTTGCACTCCAACCTGCACACTACATTTGAGTCTTCTGTGCAGAACCCAGGTGCACTGATACATGCATGGGCTGTGTAGAAGAGACTACAGCTCAATGCTTTGCATGAATACTTTTCAATCCCTGGCATCTCCAGGCAGGATTGGGAACGACCCCTCCCTGATAACCTGGAGAAACAGTGCCAGTCAGTATATGGCACCAAGACTCCATATATTGCAGTGGTCAGAGTCATATATGGCAGATTTATATGATCAATGTGTGAAGGAAGAGAGCAAGGCTAGTAGGTGGAACTTACTCCCACTTTCATGTGTTGTTTATCCAGATTTCAGAAACATCCACGTGGCTCCCTTAAACCTGGCACTTCAAGTGGAGGCTGCCCAAAGTTATAACGTTTACTTGATGTCATTTAAAAAAATAATGTGAGGGGGAAAAAGACATTAGGGAATGTGGGTGGCAAAGCACCACAGTATTCTCATTAATTAAAAAAGAAACACCAGAACTAACTGCTCCAAAAAAGAGAGTTAACATACTGAGTTTTTAACATCCCATTACTTCCCAAATAGTAATGAAATATACCACCACCTCTCTCAATGAACATGTCAGCTCTAAACATTTTTTGCCAATTAGCAGTGAAGTGCTATTATGAAGGAGAAAATAGTCCTGTTAACGTAGGAGAAGAAAAAAGCAGGGGGGGGGGAAGTTTTAACAATATCAAGAAAGTAAAATAAGTGGGGGTAGGGAGAGCAAGAAAGCACATGAAGGCCCAATCCTATTCAGCTTCCAGGACTGACACAGCTGAGCAAGAAAGCACATGAAATCTGCTTTGGCTCTTCTGGTATCTCACTATAAGGGGGAAAGTGGAAGTTAATCATTAGCAAGGATAAAACTTCCGTGAAACCACACAGATACTAAATACTAGAATTGCCAATGTGTACTTCTGAAAATTTAAAAAAGCAGGAAAAAGTCTAGTCCCAGTTCAGTCAATACAGAGGTGAATGAATGAAGTTACACATAGTGGAGACTGGGTGACAGCTGGTGTACCACTGTATACGTGCATTGGATACATGGTCAATATTTTATTTCTATTTATTTCTTTCAATTCAAGGTATGAAGGAGATACACACTTAAACACTGTAGGTGCTAGGTGCCTGCCTGGACAGCAAAGGGCTAAACCAGTAATATGTCAATTTACAGAACTGTTGGCAAGAAGCAACAGGTTCAAAGACCATCTAGGAACAAGCCATTGATTGTTCAGTTAGCTACTGCATCCACAACAGGATGGGAAAACAAGGGCAGAACCTAGAAGGGGTCTTTAACTAGCACTAGAAGACACCCCCCATCAGTTACTCCACCTGAGAATTCCATAGGATTCTATGGGCAAAATCCTTTTTAAAAACCTTGGCTTCAGAGCCTAGTGTTCCTTGTTCTTGAGTTGCTGGCTCCATTGGCCAGTCTTACATCCTGCCTTGCAGTTCCTTGGGGTCATTAACCCATTTGGTGTTGCTATAAGCCACTCCTATTCCACTCACCATCCAAACCCCACCATGCTAGCTGGCACCCAGGATCAATAAAACCACACAACCCATTTTCCTTTCTAGCCTTCTCCCTCTCTTTATCTCCCCTACGAAAGCTACTGAGCCAGTGTAGCCTTGTCAGCTATGTTGTAGTCTGCTTCCTCTCCAAGTATCCCACCCTTCCTCTCCAGGAAACGTAGTTTAGCGTTCTTGCCCTACTTCCTTCAAGGCTACTGCCTCCTTGCATGTAAAGAGCTAGCTTCATAGTTCTTTTCCTGTCTTTGAGATCCCTCTTTGCACAGAGAGATTCATGTGTCTGGCACTTTGCCACCATGACCCCAGCAACTCAACATTCTCATGCTTGCCTTGTGGTTACTACCACTTGCCTTCCCTGATCCCCCTCTCATAGCACCTGCCTTTCCTTGGATCTGAAACAGCAGAGAGAAACAAGGGACAAGTAGTTATAGGAGCACTGTCTGGAAGTGGCTATAGCAACTAAGTATTGCTACCTATTAACAATTACCCCAAAATTTCTCACCACTTGTGCTTCATTGTATGAAACATAGATTATCAGGTTTCTACTTCCTATTTCAACATCTAACCATCAAGTTGCATTTTGCAACCTGTATCCGTCAAGTTCTTAAAGTTCTTAAATGCTCAACAATTTCTTATGAAAAAAGCTGACTTGAAAGGGTTTTGTGAAATGCTTTAGGAACCATTTTATTGAAAAGTGGTATAATAATTTTCCTTTATGTTCTATCTGCCACTGAACATTACTTGATGAGAGTTTCTCATAAATATAGAAACTGCTCCACCTGATTCTAAGATTAGCTCTAAGATATAAACACAAAGCATAAACACCTTGTGCTAGCATAATATGTAATCATGTGATGATTATAATCATCATCATCATCTCACCATGGCACCACAATAGCTTTGCAGACACTTAATTTTAGCATTGGGTAGATTGGACTTGTTAGCCTGGGAAGGCAGCTCATCTGAGAGAAGGAAAACTCTGATCCCAAACCTCCACTGCCTTGTGGCTACATCCAGTTATGGAAAAGGCTTCAGGAGTCAACCTCGAGGCAAAATCCGGAGCCGGAGTCCCTGAGGCAGTTCATGGCTGAACACAGTCACGTTCTGGCAACTCCTGAGACGCCGCTGGAACCAACCATACTGGCTTCTGCCTTTCCATTGGACCATTTCAGAGACGTGGAGAGGGGGGATTTGCTGCATGGGTAACAGTCTATCCTCCGTATCTACATTACCCAGGCTTTGCACACTGGAGAGGACACTGTTCCGGAACCACCATTCAGAGCGTGATACCATAATCTTCCGAGACTGAAGGATGCCAACAGAGGAATATCAGTATCATATACAGATACTTCTGATCAGGTCTGCAGACAGTATCCATGCAATTTTTTTTAGTGTTTATTAATTTTTAATGAATAGGTGTAAAAAGCAAAATGAGAAAACATTATGTTGGAATTAATAGCAAGCTGGGCTTTTCACAATTAGATGTAATGGAGGATAAAACACTTGGTAGAGTGGTAAAGTTTACTTGGTAGAGCTTCACGTTTACCTCCCTTTCAGTCTGATCAGATTTGTCAGCTTGGTTAATTCAAAATCATTCCAAGCCCCATTTAATGATTCTTTTACAAATGGTTCTGGTTTCTTAAAAAAAAAAGTACTTCTTTAACTTTTACACAGCATTCACCCACTACAAAGGCTGGAAAAATTACAAAGAATTCTAGTTACACTAAACGCAAGATATGAGCAAAAACATCATATCTTATGTAGAACATATCAGTGTTCTACAAATATTAATCAATTCTCAGAACTGCCACTTTGCTCAGGTACTATTATTGCTTTTGCAGGCCCAGTATGACTGTGTGATCTTTTCCACCTGTCATGTTTTACTCAAGCATTCTTTCTGATCTGGTTATGCTACTCTTCTAATGTTGACCTATTTCTAAAGTAAAAAAGGTTTGGTAAACTTGCTTCTTCATTAGCGTTCTTGATCATAACACTAAAATATTATTGCACCATGGCAGGGGGTGAATTTGCAGCATAAACCTTTGACTTCAGTGGGACTTTACAAACATGCATAACAGCAACCTAAAAAGACATCCTTCCAAAATTGGCTTGGGTGTGCAGTCACTTCAAGTTTATTATACTACCTGGCGCTATGGCAGAGCACCCTATTGGCCACTAGCCAAATGATTTACATGAGATCCACAGTGGCTTTCACTCACACAAATTCATTGAAAATTATTTTTGTTCTTAAGAGATGACCCTTAGAAAACATCGGTCAAATAAAAGGAAAGGAGTTTAACAAGTTCAAAGAGAATTATAGCCTGTCCTCTAACAGCTCCGGTCACCTCTGACTTAAAACCTTCAAGACTGGGGTGATCACATACCTGACATGAACCCATCAACACCTCATAAGTTATAGACACTGTGAAGAGGAGGGCATGAAAAGTGTATTCTACGATAGGGTTTCCATATTCCATGCCAATTCAAATTCAGATTAATGGTGGCAGTAAGGACATCAAACTTGGATTTATCCAGCGTAAGTCTGGAGAGAAACTGGGCAATTCACCAAGTGAACCATCAACACCCTTAAAATTAATGAACTATTAACAACTGAGCATAAGCAAGATTGGGAAAGGTACAAAACAGGGTGCTGAAGCCAATGTCAGGGATCTAGCTCATCTGCTGGAGTGGTAGGGTCTTGGCAGTAGTTATCTTGGGTCAGCCAGCCTGGAAGCGAAGGCATCATCAAGAAATGAAGCCATCACAGCAGTGGAAGTCGTTTTGGCCAAGAGAGGCATAGGATGAGCCATCTCCCAGAAAAGATAGAGGGAACTTGGTTATGGATGGAGGCAATCACTCATGCATGTGGGAAGTGTTGCTTGGAGCATACATGCCCCCATCCTCTCTCTGCCCATAGGCCCTCTAGGCATTTCCCTCCCTCCCTTCCCCCCACAACCACTTGCTCGCTCTCTCTCTCCTTCCCTTTTCTCCAATAGCCCATATCAGCCTGGGAAGGGGGAAGAATGCTCAGATACAAGGCAACTGAGTTGAACAGGATCTTCTTTTCTCAAGTAAATTTGTATAGAATTACAACCTAATAGCCCAATCCTACCTCTCCCCGAGTTGGGGACGGGACGCAGCCACACCAATGAAGTGCACATTGCATCTCCCAGGGGGGTTCTGAGCCATGAAGATCTCCTTGAGGTAAGGAACATAGGGGACACTAGTTCTGGCAGCATAAGGTCTTTTTGGGCCATTAGTATAATGAATTTAACCCTTTTAAAGTTTTTTTTTTATGTAGCTTCATTTATTTCTGGATCAAAATCTATAGATCTTTTTGCTGTCACACTGACATTTGCCAAATTTTCCTAGTATCACATGGATTGGAGATATGCTTTTTAGTGTCTGCTTATATGTAAAATTATATTTATATCATTCGCTGGTGGCACATGATACTTTTTCTGGTTGGTGCTAAAACATAAAACCCTGAAAACTGAAAAATATGTCTGGCTCCTAAATTTTTTGGCTTGACTATTATAACCAAAGCAAATTTGTCAAGCCGTTATCTGGGTTACAGAGAATACCCATTAGGGCTGTCTAAGCTTTATCAACTTCAGGGTGTCCCAAAATGGAGTTAGTAAAATAAAGTATAGGTCGTGCCCCATTATCCACTGGAGTTCCATTCCAGAACCCCAATATATAACAAATAATGTGTAAAAATAGCTTTAAAGACACACTTCCAGGTTTCTTGCATTGTCGCCCCAGAATGCATTGGTATAGACACTATACCACATTCAGCCACTAGAAGGGGTGAATAATGGAATGAAATTATTTTATTTATTTGAAAAATTTATATCTCACCTTTCCCATGCCAAAGCAAATGCCCAAGGCAGCTTCTAAGTCTCCATAATAAAAGTACAAAAACATAAATTATTATAAATTATCCCATTATTCACCCCATTTGGTGGCTGAATGTGGTATAGCATCTATACTGATGCATTCTGGGGCAACAATAGAAGAGCAAGAAACCCAGACAAACTATTTTTAATCCCGAGGCTAGCAACCAGTGTGGTTGGTAGGAAAAGGTAGGAAAGAATAGGTAAGAATAGGAAAGGTTGGTAAGAAAAGGTAGGAAATTGGATTTTGGTGGGGTTTTTTTTCTTTGTAAAAGGTATTTAAAGGTGGACCTCAATATCAGTGATGAGCCAAATCAGTGGATGCCAAAGTGTTGGATACCGAGGGCGCACCTCTAGTCATGTCAAGTGAAAAGCATAATCATATATGCACATTTCAAAATGCTAATCACTAAGGGACATATTCAGGAATGTAAGCATTGTTCTTGTGAGATTTTTTAGAAATCACTGATTAAGCAAAAATTGAAGTGAAACCAGTGTAAGGACATATCTTCATTAAGCCAATAAATCTCTGCATACACTTTGAGACTTCAATCCTGGAGGGCCTTTCCTTTTTACTAATAAAACAGAATGCTAGCAGATGGGTCATCCAGTTGTCAGAAATAAGTTACCCATGCTTTTATTTTCATCTGCAAGGAAACTTGCCTTTAAATGAGGTACACATGTTGAGTTACCTGTACTGTGAGCAAACTGATGGAATGCTACATTTATAAATCAATACATTTACAGATGACCAAGAAGATAAAGCAGTGAATTTACCTCAAAAAAGAAACTGTATAGTTCAGACTCACATCCCAGAACATACTAGATTTTTGTCCAGAAATTTAATATACTTGGCTGTGCCTCCTGGGTTTCTTTTGGGCCATAGCCTTTGCTGCTTTACTCTTTCCAAACAAACGGAAACCTGCCAAAATGCTTTTTATCGTCACAGCTTGACACTAGCGTGGGCTTCTCATCAAGCAGCTGAGAAACAAATCTAAAAGTCTTAAAATATATTACTGTAACACTGTGTTCTTTAATTCGACGAAAATGGTGTTCATTAATGCAATACCATATGCCCTCACTAAAAGGCTCATTTAAGAGCCAATTTACATTGATACATAATAAAAATTAACAGTTTTGCTACTTAATAAAACAAGAAGTACAATAATAATAAGATTTCTGGATTGCTAGACTATTTACACCATACAACTAATGCAAAGGATGTACTCAGCCAGCCACTCATGGTAAATATGATGAATAATCATTTTGTGTGGGAATTCCCATTGATGGATGATCTTTGGCAGGTAAACTGTCCACATCAACTAGGCTTTCAAAGTGCCCTATCTCATGAAATATGGAACATCTGGAAGTGAATGGTGTTGAAATTCGTGCTTTTGAGGTCCAGAAAACCTTTCATCTACAAACAGTGTTGCACTTCCCTATAGCTTCTTACCAACCATTCCTGTGGTAATAAACATGCATAGAATTATCAATAGTATCAACATCTAATAATTTTGGTTGTATTATAATTTGGTATAACCTAATTATCCACTGATTTTTTACCTGCAGTTTTATCTCAATGCAATAAGGGCCCTTTAAATAAGGGAGGCAGGACCTGTGGATTCAGAGTCTCTGTGACGGGCTCACCGCCCGACATAGAGGCTCTTGATTCTCTGCTGATCTTTGGGTCAGCGGAGAATCAAGTAACCCCATTGTGGGGCTACTCAGTTTACCCAGGGAAAGGGGACAAAAGTCCCTTCTCCCGAGGAGCCGCCAGCAGCTGCCCAAAGCATGCAGGATGTGGCGGCAGCAATTTTCAGCACCACTGCAGCCCCACGTAGCTCAGGATTGGGCTGTCAACCTGTACTTCAAAGCAGGCCTGAAGGAAAATGAAGAAAGTGAAACGTTCTCCAAAGATACCTGTATAATGGACAGTTCCACAAACATAACACATCCACTGGTTTCCTTAACCTTAAAATATGGGATGAGACACATATTCACTTTTCTACATGCCATAATACTACAGAATGAAAAGTATCTTCCTGTATTGTTGCTTAGAAAAACATGCTGCTACTATATTTCAGCATTTGCTAGAAATTCCACAAGCGCCTGTCCTTGAGATTATTTTAGTAAGCTCCAGGGAAGAATTTCTGAGAATTAATGCTGCAAACATGGCCCATTTCCACAAAGCAAGTGGAAAATCTGGTGACATTCTTGAGTGCTGTAACCCTTGAATTTGGAATTTTAAAACAATATACAGGTACAGGTGTATAAAAAACACTGATATTTTTATCCCTGGATTAAACTGAACACCCATGGCCACTGCAGATCAGAAGAACCCTGCCAATCCCCGGAGAAGGGGGGAAAAAACCATCCCTTTACAATCCTGGTTCTAAAAACTGCTTTTCTAGAAAGTCAGACTATGAGAACTGGTATTTTGCAGTTTGCTCCAAGAAAAGTGACCTTGTCCTGTCGTGACTGAAATACGGAAGTGATTAATCACCAGACACGAGCTAGGGTGAAGGTAGGGGGTCACTTTTCTTTGAGGGAGCTGCAAAATAGCAGTTCTAATTGATAGCCTGACTCCTGTTTATTTCAACTTCTTTCATTTAACACGTTTTTTGGTATCTGCAGGAAGTCCCAGATACCAAACCCCACAGGATACAGAGGTCCCACCAGTAGCTCCCACTCGATTGATACTGACTACACAGTTGCACGCACACTATACAGTAATCTTAAGACAATGGTTTGGATTCTAACTTATGTAAGCACAATGAAGATTGTACAAGGGATCTCCCTCACCATCACCACTGTAGTCTTCTCGGCCTTTCCCCCACCCATTCATGAGGGTGGGATCTGACTCATGGGAATGGGGTGGAACACAGCGGGGGGGGGCTTCACAGGAAGAGGAAACTCCTCAAAATCTAGGCACACACAGCTTTTGCAACTAGAGCTTATTGCATCTCTCATTGTTTTGATTAACAAAGAGAAGATAATTAATTTGCTAGAGGGTAAAAAAGGATACATATTATCATGTTACATAAAGTAGGCAAAAAACCCAAACAAGCTCTGAGGATCCTAATTAATAAAAAAACAATTTTTTCTTTAGTGATAACTTGCAGCAGCATAGCAAATCAGTTGATCACATACTATTATTTTCAAATGAACAGAGGAATGAGAGGGACTAGTCTTGGATACTATAAGTGTAAGTTACAGGGAGTAGGCTTCAACAACGCAAGCAAACACCTTGGGAGATGGAACTTCTGTACCCAACTGACCCTCAAATTCCAAGAAAAGGAAAAAAGAGGATATTTGACAACTTGGCTTGAACAAAAACCAGGTCTTGGTAGCTTTTTATAAAAGAAGCGAAGTAAATGTAAAACAAATAAACAAAAATTAAATTATCCGCAGGTTTGTGAAAACTTTCAAACACATCACCAGCTGTGCAGGCCAGAAGAGCTTTAGCCTCTTAATCTCTGCTTGCAATAATACATAAAAACAACATTTAAAGGGAACATCTCACCAGAGTGATGTCACGGGAAGCAGCAGCAGCACTCATGTGTAAACTAGGTTGCCTGACAGAACTACTGCAGTCCAAAGCTCGGGCAAATGTACCAACCGCACTGGAGGAAAAATGGTAAAAACACCCATGAAAACAATGACATCTGGATATATCATCACATGCACTCTTATTCACACTTCATAGTTTATCAGCATGGATAGAAGAATTTATCTGGACTTTGAAGCAATTGCAAGATTCTTTTTTTTTTTAAGTATTTGTCAGAGTTGGGCACAATGTAGATGACTAACCAACAGTATCATGAAAAGCCAAATTTCCAGTGCAGACTGGACAGATGGGATATTGGGTGTTAAAACATTTGAAAGAATTTTTTTAAACAACTGTTTACAAAGAGGTTTACAGTATAAAACATAATATTGACAAAGTTAGTAAAAATTATATAACATATGAAGCTGCTTTATAAGTCAAGACCACTGGACCACTAGCCCAGTATTGTATACACCAACTGGTAGTGCCAATTCAGCACACCTTG
The DNA here is from genome assembly GCF_035046505.1 of Tiliqua scincoides. Lineage (NCBI taxonomy): Eukaryota > Metazoa > Chordata > Lepidosauria > Squamata > Scincidae > Tiliqua > Tiliqua scincoides. The sequence continues at coordinate 259,065,590 of NC_089821.1, read as the reverse complement.
CAGGAGATTTTTCAAAGGTGCCTGGAGATGACCAGGACCTTCAGAATCTGAAGCATGTATGCTACCATGGAGTTACAGCCTTTCCCGTGCCCTCTCCCCAATCAACTCAACTAGGGAACCTTTAGCCCTTGATCCTGTGGGTGCCTAACATGCAACAGCTCTTGGCCCACCAAGGTTTAGTTTAAAAAGCAATATAAACAACACTCATGTGTAGAGTGCATAAATAGAAAGCGTGGTGGTGGTGCTGGGAACTTCCTGCCCTCACTGTGCATTAACACTCCACAGCATCAGTAATGATAAGCTACATGTTATAACACGGCCCTTAAGGGCTAATAAGGTTACTTCTAGGATAGTAATTATTGACAGAAGCACTATAGTCTTTTTTCAGTATACAAAACGTGGTAGGACCGGAAATTACAACTCTCATCTCCACACACAAAAAACAAAATTTTACAGCACCCTTTAAAAGTTCTCCCAGCTGTGTGGAAGCTGTTTATCCATGAGTGGCTCCCACTCAGCTCAGAGAACATTTAAAGGCTCCAAGTAATCAGCCCCACCCACTTGGTTGGATCCTTTAGACATTGTCCCAGTTGTGTGGGAGTCACTGACAATCAATGGCCTCTGCAGCCTATGCTACTGAGAAAGTGTGTACGGAGAACTTCAGGAAAAGCATATTAGCTACGTATATGACTCATTCTATTGTCACAACTGTTCTAGTATATCAATTTTACTTTTAACACCAGGTCAAGATTGACAAAAATTTCAAAATAACATTTCCTTTCAAACAAAAAGGAGAAAGATCTGTGCGTACCGGAAATACTACTCTTCTGGACATCTAGTGGTTTGCATTATAAATAAGCTGCAAAAAAGGGTCATTAATATATTCTGTATTCAACAATTATGTGTGTGCGCATGTAAGCGAGGCAATCAGATTTTTATTTTCCTCAACTCATTACTTGTAAAAGGATTTCTTGGTATTCAGTTGGGTGATGACCTCCACTTTAATCTAACAGAGAGGACTGCTAAAGTTTCTTTTCCCCAAGTTTGACATTTGCATTTTAGTTGTACTGTCAGTACTGATAGGCTATCAGAATACCAGAGCCAAAAAAAAAAAAATTAAAAAAGGTGAGGGAGCATATGATATCTGCCAATCCTAAAAAATTCACAAGCTATAATTATTTCGACATAGGAAGACAAAATTGTAAATTAGGAAAATAGTTTCTGGGTGATGTACTAGTTTAAAGAACCATAATGAGAACTAAATATGGGTGGCAAATGTGCTTTGGCCTTCCTCCAGAGATCAGCCATGGAAATTCAGAATATCCAGTCCCCACAGTTTATACGGACACACTTCAGTTTGAACAGATCTCTTCCTTGGCTCCAAATGTCTGGCATACTATATTTTAGCTCATGAAAGCAATATTAGATGTGACAACATAAGATTTGTGTTTGTATCTGCCACTGATATTTAAAAGTCCAATTGCGATTGCAGGACTGGTAGAAAGAATGAATCTATCAGAATTGCAGCACAAGGGGGGGATTAACCCTCCCTTCCACATTGTTTACTTGAGGGTTACCCACCTTTACCCAGTTCACAGAACTGAGCCCCTTCCCTTACGACTGCAATTAAAGGTGATAGATTCATCAATCATCATTCTCTGTTACATCTAGTTTTATGCCAATCTATGGTTGGTAATTATGGCCCTCTCCCCTTTGGCATGCTTTGGCATGCTTCCATCTATGGGCAACTGAATTAGAATGGAGACTGTAGCACAACATAGGCAAGCCAGCAGTTCAGAATAAGTTCTATATCACAGCTAGCTTCCTGGTCCTCTTTCTCCTGTCTAGAAGTGCCACTAAAGCTCCACCACCTGTGCTGTGCATTACACTCCTACGCTGTAGCTACAGCAGCACTGTGTGGCAGCACAATACCAGGCTCTTTCATGTGCTTGACAGCATAAGTTATTGCCTCTCTCTTTGTTTGCTTTGTTATTAAGGCATCGTCCCTTTTGCCCAAGCATCAAGAAGGGAATGACAGAAGAACAGCTCTTCAATATCACCTACAAACTCATTAGATGGACCAATTAAGATTTTTTTTTTATGTAAAAGCAACAAGCTGCAGGCCGTTATATGCCAACAACTCACAGATAATTAAAGCTGGAAACTGACCCCAGGGACTTGCAGCTATCAGATACAGAGGATGTGGCACATTGAATATATCAACACTAGCTGGTTGCTGTTACAGAAAAAATAAATTTTCTTCTCATCAGCAACTTATTTTTTAATAGCAGAGTTCATTATTTCTAACTTTGACAGTCTAACTTTAAAATAGAATCAAAAATCCTCCCAGGGATGGACAAGGACATCATGACAGATGAACATGCTTTTATTCCCAAAGGATGAAAAGGTGGATTTGGGACAGAGTGTGACCATATCTCAGGATGCATTTTGCACTGGCACTTTATTGAATATTCTTCAGCTGAGACTATTTTTATTACCTTCCTCCCAATTTCTGATGGTTTTTTATAAGCTCTACACTTTAGGGAAATATTCTGTTTATGTACTTTAACCATTTGATATGATACCTTTCAGTTTCAAAAATTTCCTAAGCAGCTTACAATTAGCAAATAAAACAGAAGTATTTTTTAAATTACTGAAACTGCAGTCTTAACTGCTTTTATCTCCCACTACGCCAAAGTTCCACTGATCATTAAACACATTTTTTTATTTTTACACCATGCTTTTAATCGGTCTGCTCTCCTACGTAATACAAATCAGCAGTGCACAGGGAACAACAGCTACTTTCCTTCCCTCTCTGGAGCTTTTTTATTTTTGTGCTTAGCACTAAAATTGTGACACTAATATTGATTGGAAATAATTCATATAAAAGTAGAAAGGATGTTTTAAAAAGGGAAAAATTCACTATTCCCTGGCAAGCTAACAGAGATAAATATCTAGTTGGAGACAAGACAAAAAAAGTTATGTCGAATGCATCATTGTCTAGTGCGGGGGGGGGGGGGTAAATTTACTCACATGTAGAACTGCACAGGGCTGTTATTTGGATCAGGATCATAATACAGAGATAATCCAGAGATAATCACAATACAGAGATAATAATGTGCAACCTAGGCTATGAAGTGGGCTTAAAGAATGGTCCTCCTTAAGCTCAGTGGGACATAATGCTGAAATCAGGAAATGCCCTGACCATGACCTCATGGGGCAATCTGTTAATCCCAGTCTGTACAGTGGTAAAGAAAATGGTAAACAAAAGACCACATGCATAACCCTGATAGGCCACATGAGGCCCACAGGCTATGGGTTGCCCACCACTGGTTTAAGCCTTTTAGTACATGAAGGTTTTTCTTCATACATTGCATAATTAATTATTAATCATACCCATCTGTATTTTACTATTAAAACTTTATTATACAAAGTTATTAGGATTAGAATTATTCTAATATTGTTAATTTTATTAGAAAAAATTAGAACATTATGACTTTATGCAACCTCTAGGTTTAAGAAACCCCAAGGCCACTGTGAGATACAGGAAGCTGGATGAGATGGCCCTTGGCCTGATTCAGCAAGGCTTTTAACTTTTCCTGGGCTTTTGTATTAAAGGTCACAGCTATGCCTAAACATATGGGGCTGGCAAAGCAACCCAGTCTCTGAGCCCATGTGCGCCCTCCCTCCTCCCCTTCTCCCTGACATTCTCTGGGCTGGTGTGAATCGGTGATATTTAAATCCTTATTAGGTAAAACAGCTCTGTGGCTTGTCCAAACCAAGGGCTTGTTAGATTATCTGAACTAGCTTATGTTCTCAAATACAGGAAAGTCCTTAATGCTAAATGGCACCACTGTTTCTGGAGCCTGATCATTCATGAAAGGGTCCATTTGAGACTATTGTTGCTCTGAGAATACAGATAACCTGGACTCGTTATTATTCTACATTTCTCCCTTGCTAAAGAAATAAATCCCTTGAAGTTAGCTTGGCCTTTTTTATTTGTTTATTTCTTTGTTGTAAAGTGGCTTATAACATTTGTTTCCAGAAAAAGGGTGTGTATTTTAAGGTGTGTATTCCATGTAGTATCCTGGAAAGACATTTCTTAATGCTAGGCAGTGGCGTCACTAGGATTCACGTCACCCGGTGCGGGAGGCCTGTGCATCACCCCATGCAGTGGGTGGGGCAACGGCCCAGGTGGTGGGCATAGTGATGTACCATCGCCCCGCCCCCACGGATTTTTTGGCTGTACCTTTTGTTAGAACACAGATATTTCAATGTGGTTTGTTTCATTGCATTCTGCATGAAATTACGCATTGATTGACATATAACATGATGGTACTATTCCTCCAAACTCTGATTTTAGTGATTTTGAAAACTTGTAGTCTCACACACACACACCCCATGACAACTTACTAACACCTTATTGCAGCAGTTCTCAAACTTTTAGCACTGGGACCCACTTTTTAGAATGATAATCTGTCCAGGACCCACTGGAAGTGATGTCATGGTCAGAAGTGACATCATCAAGCAAATTAAAATAAATTATAAATAATTAAATTAAAATAAAAGAAATAATTAAATAAGGGGGAGCCAGTCCTGTTCCACCAAGTGAATCTGCTCTGAAGTAAGTCCTATTGTGGTCAATGGTGCTTACTCTCAGGAAAGTGTGGGTAGAATTGCAGCTTGTGAGCCCAATCCTATGCATTGGTCAGAAGTAAGACCCATAGTGGTCAATGGAGCTTACTCTGTAGCCTGCCTGCAATAACCCCCCCCCCCCCCAAAAAGAAAAACAGTGAGATCTTCAGCCCTTCCCAGCGCCCAGTTTAAAGTTCTTCTATTTCAAGCATATCAAGATAAGGACCCACCTGGCTTTGTAAGTGCAAAATAGAAAACTTTCCCCTTACCAGTTGAAGCTTCTTTTCTTTGCCCTTTTTATGGGGGGGGGGCGCCTTCTGGAGCATTTGTTGCACTCCAGTTCCATCGGATTGGGACCATTCTGGTGTCCTCACATTCCCCTTTGCCTGGCCTGACCACCAGCCAAGGCACGTCTGCCTACTCACGAGTAAACACGACCGTGAGGCTGCTTTGCTTTTCATAGGACTCAACAGACTGCAGCTGGGAGAGAGGGAGGGACCTCCTTCTCCCTTTTGTGTTTTTGGGGACTACATTCACTGGATCAGGACCATTCTGACGTCCTTGAAGTCCTCTCAGCCTGCCCTTTCCGACGGACTATAGCAAGTACACCTACTTGTGAGTAAACGCGGCCACGTGGCTTCGTTTCTGCTCAATAGATGTAAATGGTAGGGAGACAGGGACCTCCTTCTACCTTTTGTGTTTTGGGGGGCTGCATTCATTGGATTGGGACCATTCTGGTGTCTTGGATTCCTCTCAGCCGGCCCTTTCCAACAGACAATGGCAAGTACGCTTACTCGTGAGTAAATGCACAATACAGCTCACTTTCACTTTCCATAGGGATCCGTGCATTTTTTCTTTCCAGTTCTTTTGCCATAACTTTTGAAGGATAGGAGCTATTTCAATTATGTTTTTTGCATTGCATTTTGCTGGACATTCCGCATACAATGGTGTATGGTATGACGGGCTATCTCCTAATGCCGTGATTTTAGCGTGTCCTCCCTCCAGGGCACATCACACCCCCCCCGGCGCGTCACCCACACCTCCCTAGTGACGCCAGTGACATTAGGAACAAAATAAGCTGTATCCATAAGCTTCATGGTGAATTGTAGCAGCTCTTAAGAATGTGAGGTGGGACTTTTTTCTCTCCTATCTGGAGAACACAGGGATTGAGCCTAGGTACGCCTTCACCATGCAGAACATGTGCTCTATGTGCTACAGCCTCTCTCAAGATCAGCAAATATGTTCTTTAGGCCTCACCTTTGAACATTTCACTCTTGTAAAATACACTCCCTGAAATTAGCCCAAACTTTGACAACAACAGGGTGTATAAAGGGAAATGCATAAAAGAATCATGAGAGGGGTAGATATAAGATAGCTAAGCACAGTCAAGTTAAGCACAGCAGGCAAAAGAGTAACATTTCACTCCTCTTCCATTTTTATTTCCATTAATTTATTTGGGGGGGGGGGGCGGAGGAACCATTCATAAAAGAGACCTTAAAATTGCATTTCATTTTTTAAATCAAAATCCCACTGAGTATTTCACACTAGTTGCATTACAACACTGTGTTTTATAATGGTAACATTGATTATAATAGACTTAAGCCTATTTCAACGTTAAGCGATAAACCAGCAGTTTGCTTTCCTGGTTACAGATAGGCTGCATTTTTTTTTTATCATCTAGCGCTAATAGCACTAGAGAGCTGGGTTTTTTTTAAATTTCTAGCATGCTTGGGTTGAATTCTTTTTTTAGGTTCCAGCTGCTAGCCACACTAGAATTTCTCCACATGACCTCGGAGCTAGAAAAGAAGGCTGCCACCACTCTTATGTCACTTTCGCCTGTTTGAATTGGCAGCCTCCATAGTGTGTTCAGAGTATGGTTATAACATGGTGACCTCTGAACAATAGATTTCAATGAAGGGATGTCATTTTACTGTTTTTAGAACAATTACGTTGAAAGCATGCTAGCAGCATGCTGGAAATGTCACTTCTTGATTTTTTTCTAGGTAAAAAAAAAACACAGCCAATGTATAGAAAACATATGAAACTGTTTCATATTGATCATTACTGACAACTCTGTTGTGCAAGCTTGCAAACAGAGGTCTTTCCTACCACTGAACAACAGTCACTTCCCTACCAGAAGAAAAAACAAACTGGAAAATGTTTATAGCGGATCTCCCAGGATCTTTGGGCATAAATCCTGTAAGCAATCCTGTAAGCATCCTGTAAATCCTGTAAGCAACCCAGGTGGCTCCTGAGGGAAAGGGAACATTTGTCCCCTTCCTCCGAGTAAGGGAAGCGGCCCCACAATGTGCCTACTTGACTCTGCGCCAACTATTTAGTAGTCCCCGTGTTGGGCCAGGAGGCCAACATGGGGCTCCGGATCCTGTCCCACTCCCTCTCCTGCCAAGCCTTCCCTCTGCCCCAGAACACCTCTCCCCACACTACCACTCACCTCTCTGCCACCCAGCGCTTGCCTGAAGCTCCAGGCAGAAGTCGCCCATCCACCATCCGGTGCTGGCACAGCATGTGCACACATTGAGCCAGCGCCTGCACTGTCCCAGCAGTGTTGCAGGTGTGCCTCACGGCATGTTTGTGACACTGTGTGCTGGCGCTGAGCTAGCATGCACTGTTCTAGATCGGGCCCTTAATCGTGTGCTGAACTCTTCTGTTGAAATCCATAAATGTTAACATACTTAATTTGGTCTGGATCAGGGGTGTCCAGACATTTTGGCAGGAGGGTCACATCATGTCCTGACACTGTTGGGGGCCAGGAAAAAAAGCATTAATTTACTATTTAAAATTTGGATAAATTTACATAAGTGAATATATTAGAGATGGAACTTATATGAATGAATGAAGGTCTTGCAGTAGCTGAAGGTTTATAAAAGGCCTTGCACAAAGCAAGGCCAGCCTTTCCTTCACTGCCACTGCTGCATCACAGATGTGGAATAGCAAGTAGTGAAGGTGAGAAGTTCGAACAGTCAAACAGTTGCCGACAGCAGTTGTGGCAGACCAGCACGGGCTCCAACAAGTCTCTGGAGGGCCAGAAGCTCATAACTGGGGGCTTCCCAAGAGCCTGATTTAGAGCCCCCAAGGGCCATAAGTGGCCCCCGGGCCGGGGTTTGGGCACCCCCGGTCTGGATCATACCCCTCTATTTTGAGAAAAAATTGGGGGATAGTTTATCTTACCGTGCCACTACTAAAAACTGGTCAATCTGATGATCAGTGAGATGGCTGTCTGGATCCCATACTTTCACTTCAAGCTTTGCCTGTTCCCGACCATCTGTTTCTCCTGTCAAAACCACAAATCAAACAAAACAATATTAATTGCAATATTAGACTGTCTGCCTTCAAAGTGATGTACATACATACTAAAATATATAAAACAATTATATAATTACTGTTACGTATAAAAGAATCTATACAACAGTCATAGATCTTTAAATATGTGTTCAATGCATATAAGAATAAATTAAGTTCAAATTTTAAAATGTTTTGGAGAGTGTATCAAATGCATAGCTGTCTGTGTGATATAATAACTTGGGCAGAAATTAGTAGTTGGCAACCTTCAGTTTCGAAAGACTATGGTATTGCGCTCTGAATTGTTAAAGGTTGAGAAAAACTGGTCTCCAGTTGTTCTGATTCCCTGTTTCACTTCCTGGTTTGTAATATCCATCATCAGGTGGATCATGGCCAGCAACATTAAGGGGAATAATAAAAGCTTCTTCAAATATGTTAGAAGCAAGAAACCCGCCAGAGAAGCGGTTGGCCCTCTGGATGGTGAGGGAGGGAAAGGGGAGATAAAAGGAGACTTAGAGATGGCAGAGAAATTAAATGAGTTCTTCGCATCTGTCTTCACGGCAGAAGACCTCGGGCAGATACCGCTGCCCGAACGGCCCCTCATGACCGAGGAGTTGTCAGATAGAGGTTAAAAGAGAAGATGTTTCAGACCTCATTGATAAATTAAAGATCAATAAGTCACCGGGCCCTGATGGCATCCACCCAAGAGTTATTAAGGAATTGAAGAATGAAGTTGCAGATCTCTTGACTAAGGTATGCAACTTGTCCCTCAAAACGGCCACAGTGCCAGAAGATTGGAGGATAGCAAATGTCACGCCTATTTTTAAAAAGGGAAAGAGGGGGGACCCGGGAAATTATAGGCCGGTCAGCCTAACATCCATACCGGGTAAGATGGTGGAATGCCTCATCAAAGATAGGATCTCAAAACACATAGACGAACAGGCCTTGCTGAGAGAGAGTCAGCATGGCTTCTGTAAGGGTAAGTCTTGCCTCACAAACCTTATAGAATTCTTTGAAAAGGTCAACAGGCATGTGGATGCAGGAGAACCCATGAACATTATATATCTGGACTTTCAGAAGGCGTTTGACACGGTCCCTCACCAAAGGCTACTGAAAAAACTCCACAGTCAGGGAATTAGAGGACAGGTCCTCTCGTGGATTGAGAACTGGTTAGAGGCCAGGAAGCAGAGAGTGGGTGTCAATGGGCAATTTTCACAATGCAGAGAGGTGAATAGCAGTGTGCCCCAAGGATCTGTCCTGGGACCAGTGCTTTTCAAACTCTTCATAAATGACCTGGAGACAGGGTTGAGCAGTGAAGTGGCTAAGTTTGCAGACGACACCAAACTTTTCCGAGTGGTAAAGACCAGAAGTGATTATGAGGAGCTCCAGAAGGATCTCTCCAGACTGGCAGAATGGGCAACAAAATGGCAGATGCGCTTCAATGTCAGTAAGTGTAAAGTCATGCACATTGGGGCAAAAAATCAAAACTTTAGATATAGGCTGATGGGGTCTGAGCTGTCTGTGACAGATCAGGAGAGAGATCTTGGGGGGGTGGTGGACAGGTCGATGAAAGTGGCGACCCAATGTGCGGCGGCAGTGAAGAAGGCCAATTCTATGCTTGGGATCATTAGGAAGGGTATTGAAACCAAAACGGCTAGTATTATAATGCCGTTGTACAAATCTATGGTAAGGCCACACCTGGAGTATTGTGTCCAGTTCTGGTCGCCACATCTCAAAAAAGACATAGTGGAAATGGAAAAGGTGCAAAAGAGAGCGACTAAGATGATTACGGGGCTGGGGTACCTTTCTTATGAGGAAAGGCTACGGCGTTTGGGCCTCTTCAGCCTAGAAAAGAGACGCCTGAGGGGGGACATGATTGAGACATACAAAATTATGCAGGGGATGGACAGAGTGGATAGGGAGATGCTCTTTACACTCTCACATAACACCAGAACCAGGGGACATCCACTAAAATTGAGTGTTGGGCAGGTTAGGACAGACAAAAGAAAATATTTCTTTACTCAGCGTGTGGTCGGTCTGTGGAACTCCTTGCCACAGGATGTGGTGCTGGCGTCTAGCCTAGACGCCTTTAAAAGGGGATTGGACAAGTTTCTGGAGGAAAAATCCATTATGGGGTACAAGCCATGATGTGTATGCGCAACCTCCTGATTTTAGAAATGGGTTATGTCAGAATGCCAGATGCAAGGGAGGGCACCAGGATGAAGTCTCTTGTTATCTGGTGTGCTCCCTGGGGCATTTGGTGGGCCGCTGTGAGTACAGGAAGCTGGACTAGATGGGCCTATGGCCTGATCCAGTGGGGCTGTTATTATGTTCTTATGTTCTTATGTTCAGGTTTGAATTGGGCAAACTATGGTTATGACAAACCATTATTTGCCCCCATCTCAGAATTGGAATTCCACATTGTGAAATGAGTTATTTATTCTATGTTGAAGGCAAAACTCTGGTTTTTAGCAATCATAATTTGCATAAAGACAAAATAAAAAGTTATTTCAAACTAGTGAGGATATGGGATCACATTAGAGGAGGAAGCATATGAACCTGGTGCATGGCCTGAATGTGTTTGAAGCAAGTTTGTAGAGCAATCCTATGCATGTCCACTCAAAAGTAAGTCTCACTGTATTCAATGGGGTTCACTCTCAGGAAAGTGTGCACAGGACTGCAGCCTTAGAATATCCATTTCTTCTCTAAAAATAACAGTACACAGTATGAAACTCTTTTTCAGTTGCGTGCGCTTCCGTATTGGTCACAACAGTCCTTAAAAATATGTAGAAGACAGACTTCTACTTAACTGCTTACAGATGCTTGTTTCTTAATCACAGATTCAACACACAAATTGCTTGCAACAGAATCTTAATACCCTTCCCTGAATGCATTGTCATCTGCCCTTGGAATAAAAGCAATTAGCCCCCGTATTTGTGTAGCTCATGAATCCATATCTTCATCACTGTGGCTAGACTGCTTGTCTCCCGTCTTTATTTCCATTAATTTATTTTACAGAAAAAAAACCCATGAAGCAGCATTAATCGTCCATGCCTCCAAGTTGCACAGCTTGAAGTGGGAGATGATATGCAAGGTCTTACATTCTAACCTCCACATATCAAGGTTGAATTGATGAATAATTCACTTAATAGAAGTCTCTAACTTCTAAAATGAGATTTATAAAAATACACTTTCTCAAAACTACTTTCAGCTTCTGCACATACAGCTGCCAGTTATCTAGCTCAGTATTGTCCACCCTGACTGAGAGCAGCTCTCCAGGGATTCAGGCAGGGACCTTTCCCAGCCATATCTGGATATACGAGGGATCGAATTGCTTTCCACAAGCACCCTTTCACTGAGCTATGGTTCATCCCCTAACTCCTTTCCTAGGAATGCCTATATATGTATTTGTATAGATTCCTAGCCTGCTGCTTGAAAACACACACATAGCTACTAGTTCTGGAATGGGCACTTGGTTCTTCAACTAGAGATAGCTCACAGGACAATGTTATCTAGCTTCCCGGTGTTCCTACCAAATTTCAATTGAGGAATAGTAAGCTTATTCTACACTTTCAATTGTAAGAAACAAAAACTATTTTAAGTTTCTAAAAGTTAGACACTTTATTGCGACATTTCTTTTCTAACACCCTAATTCTAATGGGGTTTTTGCACTGCCAGAACTAGCGTTCCAGCAATACAAGGTCCTTTACTGATGTCACAAGAGGTGACATGTCGTTTCACATGGTTAGATTGCTGCTGCAGAGGCCATGGCAAAGCACAAGCAGCCAGTCCATCATTCTGGCACCATTAAATCAGTGTGTGGGGTGAGAGGGACACAACCCACTTTGCCTGTGACACTAAAATAGCAAATGGATCAGGTTTAACATATCGGTAAAAATGGACCAACCCCGAGACTAAAGTGTGATAGGTGTTTTTCAACACCCTTTGTCACATTACCTTTAAGATAAAGTACTAATCAAATTTATAAAAATCTAGATTTTATATTTGCATCTTAATAAAACTATGAAATATCTATTTAAATTGTAACAGGTGATCAGGAACATGGTGATGCACGTGCCATAATGGAATAATGATTTGGGCTTATTATCAGATCTCATCAAAGGGTCAAGGTCTACACCATTGGGTTCTAGGCGAAGGGGAGGGCTGGCTGTCAGACTAAAAGAGCCAAAGAACAGACAGGGGTTTACTAGATTAGCAAACAGGGATCAGAAGGGCCAGACAAAGATGTGTAGGCAGGAGTCACAATCCAAGACAGCAACCAAGAAAAAGGATCAGGAGCCCAGTAATTTCATGACAGTGACAAGCTAGTCAGGCTGAGGAGCACTTTCTGAAGCTAGCACTTTACTGGGTCTGGAAAATACAGACTGGCCCTTGGGGTCAGCTGACAATGCTCAGGTAGGCTCAGTACTGTCAAACTGCAAAACTCACTCTACCAGGTTTGCCATGGGACTAGCCCCAGGCTGGTGGAGCACCCATTTCCCCTCCATCTCACCCACCCCAGCATGTTACATGTCCTGCCAATAGCCTATGCCAGCGGTTCTTAAGAACCTCTTAAGAGTCTTGGTGGGGGAGGGGGGAAGGCAGCAATGTGATCCCCAGGACCATGCTGCTACAAGCTTAGAGGGGGCTTTCCCTAGCAAGCCTTACCTGCTGCCAGGGTCCAGGGGCTCTGGGGAGCCCTGCAGGGGGCTCTGCAGGGCTCCCCACAGCATGGAAATAGAGAAAAAACAAGATCACGACCCACTTCTAGTTTCATGTTCACAACCTAGGAGTGGGTTGCGATTGCGTTTTCCATGTTTACAAGCTGTGGGGAGCCCTGCAGAGCCCCCCATGGACCCTGGCAGCAAGTAAGGCTTGCTAGGGAAAGCCCTCTCTGAGCCCACAGCAGCGTAATTCTGGGGATCACATCATTGCCTTCTCCCCTTCTCCCAGTCCTTAAGGGTGCAGCGCGCAGGGCTCAGGTAGCTGGGGTGTCGCGATGCCCCAGTTTGAGAACCACAGACCTATGCGCTTCACCATCTCAGGACACAGTTTTGTAAGCACCACTATGAAACTTTCCAAAGAGACTATTTTCTTCAGTATTCTGATACTGTGTTGATTTTTCAAATACATGAGAAAATAGGGGGATAAAGTGTCTCATGCTGTATATTAAGATGTAATCAAAGCTATAATACATTTCTAAGGCACAGTTAATCACAGAAATGAGTAGGTGGTTACTGTTTTTCAAAGTGTTCCAAGACCCGCAACTGTTTTACAGCAATTCTTCCATTAATCAGACAAGATTCTGTAAATATCACTTTTTGCTTTGATGCTTAAGGTTATTTGATAAGAGTAGGTCAGTTATATCATTTTCAAAATCTTTAAAAAAAGAAAGCCAATTTGTTAATTGCTTTTTGCAATATTGGAAGTAATTCCACAAGGTTGTGCCAATTCACCTGAGTTCTCATTCTGTGTGAAGACCTGACATCAGTTATAGGATGGGGTTGGGATGCTCTTTAGTCAGTGATACAGATTGCTGTGGCTATCACAATGCAAGCCACAGCATTTGACTAGTTCCATAACTGCACTCTCTTTTAGTGCTGACTGAAGCTAGGGTGAATGCTTGTGGGAAGAGGGGCAAGCAGATTTTGAGTAGGTTCTATGGATCAAGTCACACAATGTCCAGCTGAAGTGCGACTCACTTACATTATTTATTACATCTCCAATGACAGAGTCCAAATTCAAGCAGAAAAATTCTGTCTGCAATACATCTGTTTGAGAGTTCACATGCTATGGCATCCACATTACCATGGCTGTCACCATGACTCTAAACTGCTTTAACAGGAGAGAATGTGTTAGAATACAGGCTGGTAGCCCAAACCAAAATGATAAGATCCTTACCTTCAGAAAGCATCTCAGGTACATCTGCTTGATACCTGGGTCCCACTCTGATTTCTCCTTTGTCTGCTAAAAGTGTTTTCAGTGAGGGATCATATACCAATGAATAGAAGAAAGTATCCTTTAAAAAAAACCAAACACAACAATACATTTTCCAAAGGATTATTATTTAATGACAGTAAAACACTCTAGCAGATATTCTTGCACTTTAGCACACTGACCCTCCCCCCCAAAAAAACCAAACAAAAACCCACCATTTACTGTCTAAAAATACATTTTCTAACCATCATTAAGCCTAAGAAAGGTGAATAGGTAAAAAAAAAAAAAACCAAGAAATGTACATTTTGACATAAGATGTGAAAATTCTGCGGTGATAATTTCAGAACTCAGAAACTACAAGATAATTCCAATCATTAGATATAAAACTTCATTCAAAAATGTTTCAACAGCATATTGAAAAGAAATGCTTTTTAAAAAGAAAAGCATCTTTTTTAAAAAGAAAAGCACTTAGGCTTCTAGGGCAGAACTAAGGGCTCTTTCTTCCAGCATATGCAGTATTTTTTTAAAAAGTATACCCTACTCTTCTTATAAATCCAAGGCAGATTACAATATTACAAAAATTAAAGCAGACATCATCATTAAAACAGACAAAATCAAAGCGAAGAGAACAAAGAGATACAGAGCTCAATCTTACGTAGGATTGGACACTATTCTCCCCATTTTTTACCCAGCTTAAGTGGCTTACAGCCCAATCCTATGCATGTCTACTCAGAAGAAAGTCCCATTACGGTCAAGCGGGCTTACGCCCAGATAAGTGTGGATAGGGTTGTAGCCTTTGGGCCCAATCCTGTGCTCAGTGGCATGGCCCCGTGCCGCCGAGCACTGTCGCAAACGTGCCATAAGGCACGTTTGCCAGCCTCACTGCTGGCTCCTGTGAGTGCTAGACCAGCGCCAGCCGGTGCTGGGCTAGTGCGGGGCGGTCGCCCAGCTTCCGCGGCTTGGCAGTCTCCTGGACCGCCGAGCTGCGGAACAGTAGGCGGGGTGAGGACAGGGTGGGGAGGAGGCATGACAGGGAGGTGTGACGCAGGGAGTGGGGCAGGCTGGACGCATGCCTGGGGGGAGGGATAGGAGGCAGCTCCGTGGAGCTCCATTCCGCAGGATCCAGGGCACTTGTGTAGGGCTGCGCGCTACAGTAGAGTGAGTAGCCCCATTGCAGGGCTGCTTACCTTACTTGGGGGAAGGGGACAAAAGTCCCCTTCTCCCGAGGCGCCTCAAGCAGTAGCCCGGGAGGCGCAGGATCCTTCGGTAGCCCTTCTCGGTGCCACTGAGGCTGGGTGCCCTGGGTAGCTGAGGACTGGGCTGCCCACTGTTTCCATTGGGTGTCAGCTAACCCCAGCCCAGAGTTAATACTGCTTAGTAATTGCATAGAGTTTTTTGTGGTGTTTTTTTTTTTTTTTGAGATTTCAAAGTGTTCCATATATGTGTGTTTCATATCTTGATGAAATCCTTACAACAAACCTGTAAAGTAAGGATTATTATTCCAATATTGCAGCTGGGGAGCAGTTTGCTCTAAGGCCAACTACTGAGACCTTGCAGATGCAAGATTTGAATCAGGGAAGTCTTGCTCAGGCTCTCAGTCACTACACTATATTACATGAACATTCTTAGCTATTTACATCAGAATTCCATCACTTTAGAAAGCAGTCTTATACCACTGGGCTCAGGAACAGAACAAAAATCCATCTCTAGATAGCAGCCAGAAAGATTCAGCCTTTCTAGTTTCCTTTAAAAATTTTTGGCTGAAAGTCAAATGAATGGTTTTAGTATCATTACTTTTCACAAAGAAGCATCAATAATTCAGATACTGAACTACTGTATCACACAACAAACAATACACAAAGCATTTTCAATTTCATCTATTACCAATACACCATTTAGCAAAAGCACTGTCATGTTTGCTAACATTCTGCTGTAAATAGCCAATGCTTAAAGAACTATATGCTAGGGATGGATATAGAGATGAACTAATTCTTTAAAAACACAGCATTACCTCTTTGGCGAGATACGACAAAACAGATTCTGTCTCATTCAGAAGTGCAACACTGCATTTTCCCCTACAGAAAAATTAAAAAAAAAAAAGTTAAAGGTGAGCAATTTCTTCTTGTTGCAAAGTAGTACAGGACAACAAGCTATTCAGTCAAATTGTGAACTTGGAAAATTCAGTGAATAAATAAATGGAAATTTTAAAAGCTGTTTGTGATGCACTGCCAACAGTTTAAGGGCAAGAACAAAAGTTCAGTGGAATAGTAGATACAAATGATGGAAACAAACTACCTATACAACAAAAACACGTGAGAAAAGAAGTAGAAGATCTTAAGAAGTTTCATAGCTTCATTTTTGTTCTGAATAAACCTCTTCAAAATGGTCTGCTGAGGAACTTATTCAGAATAAGCTTATCTTCATTCTAATGAGAGCATCAGATGCTTGTGTAACCTCTGCTGAGACAATGGCTACCTAGTTCCCTGTGTCATAAAAAAACCCCCATAGCCCAATCCTATCCAACTAGCTCTGATGTAGCCATAACGCATCCTTAAGGTAAAGAAACAAGCATTCCACTACCTTGAGGAAGTCTCCATGACTGCCTCCCCACCGGAGGATGCAGTGCATGCCCCATAGGCACGATTGCATCACCGCTGGAAAGTTAGTTCACAACTTTCAACAACTGGAACAACAACAACTGGAAAGTTAGTTCACAAAGTTAGGGCAGGAGGTCTGGTCTAGAGGGTAGAGCCTCTGTCTGCCTGAAGATAACATCCACAAGGTCGCCAGTTCGAGGCCACTGGCACCGTGCAACCTTGAAGCAGCTGACAAGCTGAAGCCGAGCTATTCCATCTGCTCTGAGTGTGGGAGGATGGAGGCCAGAATGTGAAGCCAGATTGGAATGAAACACCTTGAATGTAGTGGTTCTTGAAAGAAAGAACCTTCTTTCAAATTGTAAAAATCCCTATTTAATAAGGGATTTAAATAAAGCCTGCCTATGTAAACCACCTTGAATAAAGTCTTGAATAAAGACCAAGAAAGGCAGTATATAAATACCTGTTAATAATATTATTATTATTATTATTATTATTATTATTATTATTATTATTATTATTATTATTATTATTATTAGTTAGGATTGGGCTGCCAGTGGCTGAAAGGTTAATAGTATAGGGAAGAAAAAGTTGAAGGGGGGGGAGAAATGAGAGGCACTGATAAAAAAAAGTGAAAATAAGTGTCCCTCTCCCCAAACAGAAACCACAAAAATCTGGGTTTCCTCTCAAAACATAATCCAAATTTCTGGCCCAAAATGGCCCCTTATGCTGATCCATATGACCCTCTGGAGCTGAGAAGTCATCACCACCTGCTCAACTACCTTGCCCAGAAAGCAAAGGTTTGAAACTGGGCAGTAATTGTCCAAAACAGTGGAATCCAGAGAGCACTGTTTCAGAACAACCACCCGCTTTTAAGTCATGGTGTACGTGGGCAATTTTATCCACAAAGCACCTGGTAATAATTACTATTTTCTTCTGAAATTTCACTATGTATTTAAAAGAGTATACATACACACATAAACTCTTCGGTACATCATCAAGGTCAGATGAACTTTATTGCAAGAGGTTGTTTTAGATCAAATTAGGATATATGGGGAAGCATCAGAAATTTGTTAAAATAAATCTGGAACATGCTATCATTAAATGCCAATAAGGTATTTCAGTGGATTGATTCATTTTGTAGCATCAGTTTATCTTTCCTTCTTTATATGTTCAGCAGTTTGCAACACAATATAGTTGTTCAGTTATTGCTTATTATGGTATTCATCTTAGAGTTCAAGACAGGACTTGACAGGGCTGTCTACATCTTTTAAACCACTGACAAAATTTGATTAGTTACTCATATCCAGGGAATAAAAGGTGGGGGAAGGTAGAAATTGCAGTTCTGTGTAGATGACTTCTACTTCAAAAGTACTGAATTTATTGACAAATGTCTCTCCTATGTCCGGCTTTTCAAGTACATCACAGGAAATTAGAAATTATATTTAATGGAGAGGTACAAAAAAGAAATGCTATTCAAAGACATTTTTATAATTTACAAATTAAGTACAGACATCCTCCATCCCGTATCCACAGATTTGGTATCTGCTTCATCATGTAAACTACAAACTAGAATCTTTCTAACAACTTTGAGTAAGTCAGAGACTTGAATCTCGACATGTCTTTTTTCTTTTCTGCAACCAATACCCATCCTGCTTTGATTGAGCAAAGTACTAACTTTGTATCATCTGCTGGGACTAGATTTTTCAACAAGACAAGACATTTTTGTGTATATGGGATAATAAATCCTGTTATATCTTAGTTGTAATCTCTTTTCAATAATCCGCTTTACTGGATATTCTCAGAAAATATGTATCTGGGTATCTGGCACCTCCAACACACATATCAGCTTGAAGCTTATATCTATGAACTTTAGCTATATGGTGGTTAAGTACCAATTAAATTCGGAGTTTATAAAACATGTAATGATACATTTAGCAGATGTTTTACAGTATTTTCCATTGCAAGTCACACTGATGTGGTTTAAATGCTATTCCAATTCTCTCACGTTTTTAAAACAGCCTGCAGCTTTATGGTTAATGTTTGTAAAATATTGTACCACTTACTGACCATACCTTTCTCATCAGGGGTTTGAGTTAACCATTCAGCATCTGTTAGACTGTGCATAGGTCCACACTTTTCTCATACAAATTGTAATAATACGCTTTATGTGAAAATATTGCAATATCCGAGGTTGTCTCTCATCCATTTTTCCCCAAAATTGGTCATAAAACAAAATTACCCCATCATATGAACAAGACTTTAGTTTACACAAATCATATTGACACCAACTGTATATAAATCCCAACAGATCTAATGTTATAAGCTATTCAAAATATAGATGGTAATAGATTCCTGGAATGATGTTACTTTTCTACTGATATTATACTTCCAAAGAACAAAATATTGACAGAATAGGAAACTATTCTATTTTCCTGGTTTTGTTATGAAACAACAGTTAGTAATTTAAACTATTCGTTCACCGAGTCTTGCTCTGGTTAATTTATTTGTTCCCCCACAATCAAATATAGAAGACAGTTTAGCATCTTTGATAATAGCTTATCACCTTAGGCAAGGGGTCTCCAAACTTTTTGGCCAGAAGGACGCATCAAATATCTGGCTCAGTGTTGAGGGCGGAAAAAAAAATTTAAATATAAAATTTAAATAAATACAGATTAGAGTTTAAATTTAGATGAATGAATAAATGAATGAATGAGCTCAAATTTCCAGGATTTCTCCAAACATCAACACACACCACAGAAATAAAGCACACAATCAAATGGACCCCTATTTCCCCACCTCCCAAGCAGTTTATTTAAATATACAGGAGTAAATACCTCAGAACCAGCACAACACAAGAAACTCCCAGAGCATGTTCTGATGGCCAGGGAGGCCTCCCCAAACTTTAAAAAGCCTTCTAAGGCCTATGGAAGGCACAAAAAATAATTTCCAGGTTTTGGGGGGAAACCAGGAAGTGATGTTTTTAGGTCCTCAGAACACCCTTTGGACACGACTGGAGCACAGCTCCGGTTAGGTTTGGTCAAGTGGCCAGAAGTTCTCAGGGGACCAAAGGCTGGCCGCAGGCCTGACAAAGGCTCTCAGTGGGCTGCATCCAGCCCCTGGGGCAGGGTTTAGAGACTCCTGCCTCAAGGTAACCCAGTTCACCCCTTTGCCATGTTTGCAAACAGCACTTGTTTGCTGGAGAAGTTTGTCTCAAGTACTTGTATCAAAAATTTTGTTTTAAAAAAATCTGATGTCCGATTAATCAGGAACACCTATTAAATTGATAAGGAGTTTCAGCACACAATCCTGAGTGCTCAAGCGACTGGCCCATGTCCCTTGCACTGGTCGAGCAGTATCACAAACTGTGTGTAAGATATACGGCACATCTAGATCTCCTTTTGAGTTGGGGAGGCCAGTGCAAGGATGCGCACCAGCCTCCTCGCACTGATTCCTGGACTATGGTTGGTAAGGAAGTGCCAGCCAAGGGCGGGCAGCGTCTGGGCTTGGGGAAGGCGGGTGAGTCAGGCCCAGGAGGGGCCAGCCTCAGGCACTTAAGCTGGATTCTACCCCACCCCCCACCCCCGAGCAGCCTGGTCTTACACTGGGAGTTTGGATCTGTGCCAGCGATTTAGCTGGCACAGATCTGAGTAGCACTATTGGGGTGGCTGGGGCATTATTCTGGATACTCCAAGACCAGCTGGCCTGCCAGCGCAGGTTAGGATCAGGTTGTTAACTGATTTATTTTATGTTAACAGATTAAAAACTGCAGCACTAATAGTAAGTTTTCATTCTGTAGTAATTTTCTGAAACCCCATATAGCAGTATAAGGCAAATGAAGACTTGAGAACCACATATGGTGCTCAAAAGTTCCCTCCATCTAGCCACCCACTCCCCACTCACATCAGTTTCAAGAAAAGGGAGAGGGGGGGGAACATTTTTTTTTGGGGGGGGGGACCTTAGCAGATCTGGAGACCTATGTATATGTACTGACAGGCTGCAATGTACATAATTAAGTGGAGTTAAGAAAGCATATTATTAGCAGCAGAATTCAGTTTAGAACTCAGAAAACATACCATTGAGAACACATTTTTTTTGTTTTGTTTGTGCAAACACAAAACATAACAACAAGAGCAAGTAACTTATCTCCCAGAATAATTACCAGCTGAAGTGGCAAAAACCTCTATCTGGAATCTGTGCTTTAGTTAATTAATATTACTGCTTAGGTGCAGATGTTCTCTATTCCAAAGCAAGTAGCAGTTCAGAATAAAATGATCACAACAGTCCCCTGTGGTTTGAAAAATCAATTATATCGAGCCATAAGACACACACACATGCACATGCACACACATAAACAACATTTGGTATATGTAGGCTTAGTTGGTAGAAGTTAAAATGTCAAAGCGGAACTTAAATCTTAAAATTGACTAGGAAGGATATTGATCACTAAGGAAATTGCTAGATCTGATATTCTACTTCATATAGTTGCAATTAAAAATATAATCACCTGGCCATGAGTATTTACTCAAGCACAGGACACATGCAGAAACCCCCCACGCAAATGGACTAACTGGATCCCTGACATTTTACAATAAATATATTTAACTTTAATTGAATTTACAACAACAACCTTTTTAGTTTGAAATTTCCTTTTCCTGTTTGCTCCAAAAAAAATCCCTCCATATTCCAATTTATTTATTTAATATATTTTTTATCCTGCCTTACCCCCCACTAATGTGGGTGCTCAAGGAAGCATACTTAAAATCAAGAAAATAACATATAAACAATAACATAAAACCAGCAGCAGTCAGGCAACACCAGACTCCATGGGAGCTCCAGTGCAGACAAGTTGGCACAGGGCAGGGTGGGTGGAGAGCGGAATGGTGCGGTGTGGGGGTGCGTCAAGGGCATGAAGCTCTGCCAATATCCTATCCCCCTTTGTGGCCTCAAGCCACCAACTCGGACTTAAACCAGCAAAATTGCTTGCGCAGGTCAGAGTGGACCCATTGGGGCACTGAACGATTACCCTGAGGCAAAGGAACATTTGTTCCTTTACCTTGAGGAGATTTCTGTGACTGCTTACCCTGCATGATGCAGAGAGTGCTCTAATGGCGTGGCTGCATTGGCAGGGGTGCATTGTCAATCCTGCACTGACAGGATTGGAGTGTTAAAAATGTGAATTGTGGATTTCCAGACCAAGAGGACCTCTGTTTTGTCTGGATTTAATTTCAGTTTGTTAGGTCACATCCCATTCCCAATGTCTCCAGGCAGCACTCCAAGATTTCAGCTGCCCTCTCCCTCAAGTATTTATTTACCATATTTTTATCCCACCTTTCTTCTCCTAAGGGGACCCCAGAAAGAAGAGGTTGAGCTGGGTGTCATTGGTATATTGATGGCATCCCACTTCAAATTCCTGATTGATCTCTCCCAGAGGTTTCATGTAAAACAGCATCGAGTATAGACACAGTGAAATCTGACTGGATCATTGGAATTTGGAATCAAGTACAGTCCGGCTTTCCAAATTAGCAACACTCTGAAACGTTTTTCTATCCCCTTATTAATTACCTGTTAAGCACAATTAAGGCAAGGCCGTGTACTCTTAAAACAATGCACACAGTGTCCAATGGGCTATGAAATACTAAGGGTACAATCTGTGCTCTTTCTGTGTAAAGCTTAAATATAAGAAATAAGTACAGTGGTGATCCACAACCGCAGTAACAGTAAATAAAGCAGTTTTCCCACCTACACAAATTAATTTACACATGCAACAGGACAGGAACAATGGTTTCCTATTAGTCTAATGGGATCCAGAACTCTTAATTATGGTACCAAATAGCTATACAAGATCGTATCCGATTGCCTTACAGTCACACCAGGCATACCCACCTCCACCCACACCAGGCATTCATATTAATCAAACAGCCCTACTGGATCAGAACAACAGTCCATCTATTGTAGCATATTGCTACCTAAAGCGCTATCCAGATGTCTTTGGGATACCCATAAGCAGAGCGTGTAGGTATACAACCCTCCCATCCTGTTGCTTCCCAACAACTGGCATGGTAGCATTAACCATCATTACTTGGTCAACCTCTCCTCCATGAATTCAACAAACCCTTTTTTAAAACCATCTGGGCTAATGGCCATTACCACAACTTGTGGCACCAAATTTCAAAAACTAATTACACACAGTATGAAGAAATACTGCCCTTTGTCCTGATCTCCCACCACTCAGTTTCACTCGATTATCCTGAAGTATAATGAGAATAAGGTTACTCCATCAGTTTATTACAGGGTTACATCCTCCCTGCACACACAGGCACTCATACCAGAATGACTGGCAGTATAATCTGACCCTTAAATGGCATTGAGCTACAACTGAATTTACAACTGCTTGTCATCCCATGGTAAGGAAATAGAAAATATCGGTAACATCCATTCGCTGCAACCTATTCTCTCAGTCTAGAATCCACAGAGGCTTATTGGTGTACATGAGGGCTTCTGCTTAACCCACAGAAGAGT
Organism: Tiliqua scincoides; assembly: GCF_035046505.1. Lineage (NCBI taxonomy): Eukaryota > Metazoa > Chordata > Lepidosauria > Squamata > Scincidae > Tiliqua > Tiliqua scincoides. Next base: position 259,042,602 of record NC_089821.1, on the reverse strand, counting down.
TTCTGCTTAAGCTGCAGGACCCAAACATATCCAACTTTCCACTGTTGATGCATGCACAGGGCAGCCCCTTGAGGAGACATCTGTGACTGAGGTGAGGAGGGGGTGTTTTTCGGCAAGGGGGCTGGATCAGTAGTGGCAGCTCAGGCCAAATCCTAATCCTCATTCCCAAACCCTGCAGTCTTACATGGGCTGCTCGGATTTGCATCAGCGAATCTGCTGGCACAAATCTGAGCAGCCCCATGGGGTGGCTGGGGTATGACACAGAGTAAGGGGGAAAATATCACCTTACCTAGAGTTGCCCTCCAGTTGTCACCTGCCTTGTGCTAGATACAGTGCAGGCCACTGGGCCTGCCCATTCCAGTGCAAGTTAGGATTGGGCTGCCCAAGAATTATTACATAGAGTATAAGAAAAAAAGATATCTGTAGAAATTAAATAAATGAGATAGCTTGTCCAGTGACGAGTTATGCATTTGTACAGTGTACTGATGGGTTAATATAGCCGGCAAAATAATACAGCTAATGTAGCTTCTGGCAAGATAGTTAAACCTGGCAGAGCTTGCAAGTATGATTACATAAGAATAATTCATTTAAGATTAACCAACTGGTGTTTGCAAAATCTGATTCACAATGATAATTTAATAATCACAAACATGAGCATTACCCGATACAATAACAAATCATTCCAAAGAGACCTTTGTAGTATCAGCAAAACATTACTTTTTATGTACAATCAAAACGTAAAACTGTTCCAAGAGGAAATGAATGGTGATCGTGCTTAAGAGTGTTTCATTATTATTCTTCCTTCCGTTAAATGCTTATAAGATAAACTTATTCAACTGCATTATGAGCCTGCATTTGCCAAGCCAAAGTCTGATTGGAAAGAATATTGTTGTTCAGGAGTTAGCTTTAATAATTCTATTAGGAGATGATGTACTACCAGAGTACCAGCTTCTGGGGTCAACAGAGGATGTCTATCATCAAGATGCCGTGCTTTTAAGCTTCAAGGAACATCTACCCATACATAGAGACAATACGCTGAACATGACGGCATTTGGGCTGATCTAGCAAGGCAATTCTTGCATCCTGGAGGGACCAAATGTTTATGATAAACAACCTGCATTTAGAAGTTACAGTGGTGAACAATACTAACGATTCCCATTTTATAGTAGATTTTTATTTATAAAAACATTTCTATTCCACCCAAGATGTTCACAACAAAATTCCAAAAACTGTAAACAAATCTATAGAAGAGAACAAAATGGAGAGGACGGTTCAAACCATCAAAACATTAGGACAGCCAGACAACACTACCAGGTAGCACGAACAAGTGCCTCTGAGACCGAAATGTCTTCAGGCATTATTGGAACCTTAACAATGATGGTGCTAAATGGGTCTCCAGGAGTTTCACAGCCTGGGTACAACAACAAAGACAGCACTTTCACGTATATCCAGCAACTGCACTTCAAACAGAGGTGTGACGTTCAAGATGACCTACTCAAAAGATGGTAAGGGATGGAAAGGTTCATGCAAGAAACAGCAGTCCTTTAGATAACCTGGTCCCAAACAGTTTAGGACTTCAAGGGCAGGTGTGTTCACAATCGCAATTTACCTCTGGATGTGTTCCTTCCATTACACGGTTCACACCTGACTATCTGTAGTTAGTCCTATGAATAGTCTAGCATTCTCGCTATTTACCCGCTTCCTCTGCTGTCAACTTCCTGTTAGCATTCTCAGTGTTGCCTCTTCTAGCATTCCTCTAAAACAGCTATTTTTAACCAGCGTGCCATGGCACATTGGTGTGTCGTAAATGATCTGCAGGTGTGCCCTGGAGTTTGGGGAAGGGCCACTGGAAGACGTGAGTCTTCCACTGACAGCACTGTGTGCTTTGTCAATTGTCAAAAAAACTGATGGTGTGCTTTGACAATTTTTGTGCCTTGACAGTGTGCTGTGACATGAAAAGGGCTGAAAATTGCTGCTCTAGCAGCTACTTGTCTAGGCTCTTGAAGTTTGCTTCCATTTTCAAAGTGTTCCAATGCAAAAGGAAGAAAAAGTTTCCTAGAGAGGTGAGTTATGAACACAAGGGGAAGAATTTAAGAACCACAGAAAGTGAAACCACTGATATGGGACCCACAGATATGAGGGGGCTCCTGTATTAACAAATTATCAATGGAGAACATAGGCTGCTTTTGAACACTGTGAATAATTCCAATTAAACAAATTGTTTCAATCATCACTAGAGCAAACAGTTTAGAAGACAGTAACTGCAGTTAGTTCTGTTCTCACAGACAAAAATGTTAGCGACAGAGTGCCTGGAAAAAAGGTAAAAAGTTTTACCACTCTTGCTGATTATTAGAATTACTTCTCTTCTTAGCCTAAGCAGGAGATAAAACAAAGAGGAATCCACACTGAAGCAGGAATGTAAACTGTATAGAAGTAAAATATTGCTGAACACTAACTTCAGTTAAAAGGTTGGTGTTTAGAAAGGTTTATCTGAACACAGAAAAAAAGCTCAAACACTCATGTCTCTTGTATTAGTGGTGTTCTGTGGATTCAATTTAGCACTGACCAAAAGTCATAAAGACTTTACCCGTCTCATTTCAAGTTTCAACTATTGATGGGCAGAGTGAACTGTCCCAAATGTAATGGAGAATGAGAATTTCTCAGCACTGTGCTAAGAGCCACATATAACAAGTCCTTACTTCCATTCAGTTTGTGTTCAGACTAATGAGCTTCTTCCAATGCCATAACCCCAACAGCCCAAACAATTAAACTTACATGCTGTTTAGTTACCCACATAAATCCATTTAAAAAAAAATTCTGATGGATCCCACACAGCAAAACTTTGCAATTTCTTTTCCAAACAGTATGCTCCCTTGTGCCATGCTAAAAGACACTTTTCAAAACTAAGGAAGTTGCAAAAGCAGCACAGAGAAGTTGTCCTTCAAAAATAATGCAACTTCTAGAGCAGCAGTTTTCCACATTTTTCCTTTTCTACATTTTTCATCTCATGGTACACTGACAAGGTGCTAAAAGGCACACCATCAGTGTTTTGACAATTGACAAGGCACACCATACTGTGGGTGGGAGGGGTCACATTCCCCAATGTGCCTAATAATGAATGACCCTCCCCCAAACTCCCACAGCACACCTGCAGACTATTCATGGCACAGTGGTTGAAAATCCTTGTTCTAACGTAGCGGTTACCAAACTGTGCTCTGTGGAACATCTACCAATGCTTCGCGAAGAGATTGGAAAGAAAATAAACAAAATAAATGTGACAAGATCTCAAAATTGTAAATTTGTGCAGCCATGAACTGTGTATAAGTAAGTACCCTTTTTCCAGAAGACCTCCATACTAAAATTAAAGAAAACTTTTGGGTTGTAAATTCATACTCTGCTGTGTAGGAAAAGCTGGCCTGTGGCAGTATGAGTGCTTGGTTAATGTGACATCAGATTTTGTGATAAAACAGAATTTTACCCAAGCATCCAAGAAGCCACTATCAGAATTTTGGTGTGAGCTAAAAGACAAATTTAAAGCAAAAATAATCTTCTGCCCTTTACAACAACTTAGGGCACAATCCTAACCCACTTTCCAGCTCTGATGTAAAGGCAATGCAGCTCTGAGGTAAGGGAACAAACATTCCCTTACTTTGAGGAGGGCTCCATGAGTAACACCCAACTGCAGGATGCAGCACATGTCCCGTTGGAACAGCTATGCCAATGCTGGAAAATTTGTTAGGATTTGGGCCTTACTTATATGAATCAGGATTCTCTGCCTATGTGTCTACTGAACAAAATACAGATCCTGCCTCAATGTAGAGCCAGATATTCAGTTGCAGTTGCCCTAAATTCAGCCAGATATAGCCACATTAGAATCTGATATAAATTCAGCCAGATATAGCCACATTAGAATCTGATATAAATTCAGCCAGATATAGCCACATTAGAATCTATGCGTTATCATTCTTTTTCAAAGCCAAGTGACATTTTTGGTTTTAAATACCATATCTATGTGGGTAACACATTGTGGATTAACAATACCTGCTTTGAATTCATTCTCAAATGTTTTGCTTTACTTTATGTTTTTTGTTTATGTAATTAAGTAACAGTCCAATCCTATCAACACTTTCCTGGGAGTAAGTCCCACTGACTTACTGACACTAATGGGACTTACTTCTGAGAAGATATGCATAGGATTGGGTTGTTAGTTCCTTATTTCTCTGAAATTAGTGGAGAAAATAACATTTCAAATGAAATAAAACTTGATGTTTAACATGCCCAAATGCTTAAAAATACCTTCCTTTGTCAATACTGCTGTTATTCGGTTTAGTTGCCTATGCAGGTGCTAGGTGAAAATATTTTCGCCCTTATGCCAAAGACATGTATGCACAAAACTGATTATTTGAGAAAGTGATATTTAAAGTTTGAATTTTTAATTATTTTCAAAGGGAAAAATTAAGTTTATCTAAAGATAAACTTTATCTTAATAAAGTTTATCTTAAGATAAAGTTTATCTAAAGATAAAAGATATTTAGAATTTAAAATATAATTTGTGTTTTTGCTCTATGATAAAATATTGACTAACAACTTGAAAAATACAGTTAGGTAAGAAGAGCCAAATATGCAGATACATCCCACTGGCATAAGGGTGGGATAATAAATAAATAATAAAAGTTATGTACCTTAAAAACTAATACACTAGCTCCCCGAGTCATACTTCCAAACAACAAACATTAGTAAATGAAATCTTCTGTGAAATCTTCTAAAAAAATCTACATGATTAAAATGCTTCATTTGCAAGCATCATTATACCCAATTAAAACTGAAAAAACCAAAAATGCAATGTAATAATTGCACAAAAATGAGATAGCAACATAATTGTACTGAACTACATCAATCCAAATTTCACATTAGCATTGCATACCACCAAGATACACATATAAAAAGGAGGAAATGAGGAAAACAATTGAAAACCTACTGAGTAGATGAAATAACTGAGATGCAATGATTTTATGCACAATTCCAGTTGCTTTCTCAAAGACAACTTACCTGATGTGTGTTGCAGGAAGGGACTCATACTGACGAGACAGAAACAGTTCTCTGTGTTTCAACTGATGTTTCTGTTTATCTGTCAAATCTATCTCTTTGGGAGTTTCAGATTCTTCTTCAACTTCTTCTGCTCAAAGGAAGAAAGAAGGACTGACATTATCTTCTGGATCACAGGTACAAGTAGATTTATTTATACGCTATGAATCTTACTGATTGCTTTAATGGAATTCCTTCTTTCATTTCTATAAAACAAACTGACACTGTTCCTTTTAGCAACCAAATTCAATCTTTACAGAAAACTACTGTTTGGGGGGGGGGGGGGTACTCACAATAGTGCACTAAATGGTAGAAACCAGAGAATCTCATTCACAGCTCAGCTCTGGAAGATCAATCCCTCAGTATAAATACAATCTAATTTTCCAATGTATTAAACTTACTCACCCCGCTATCAAGATATTCAAAGTGGTTTAGAGTAAAACTAAAAAAAATACATTAATATCCACAATAAAACAAAACCAATAATTTCCACTTTTGATATTGACCCAGATTTATGTTGCAAGACAATTTTAAACCTATTGGCCCATTCAACTGCTCCACCTGTGGCCCTCCTACGCGCCCAGAACTCCTTGCATTTATGCTATGGATGATTCTCTCCAGCGAGAAAGTCTAATGTGGAATTTGTTACCTCCCCAGTGCCTGACAAAGACTGGGTTTTTTCCCCCTATTTTTGTAAGAGTTGTTTTAATCCTTGACATTACTGATGTTATGCTGCTTCTATCAGTTCTACTATATTTTAATGTTTCTTTCAAAACTGCATGAAGTTTGCATCTGAATACAAACTGCCCTTGCATTTTATTTGAAAATTCAGTAAAAATTGATTAAGTAAATAAAATTCTCAAGACCTGTTCACACGTTACTAACTGTGTGCCATTTCAAAACTACCCAATACTCAATACTGGGGAGAAAAATCCTGCACAGAGAAAATTAGCAAGCTAGGGAGAAGGTTTGGCAGGAACTTTTCTCTCAAACATAATTTCTATGTAGAGGAGATTTTTATTTACAAAGAAATATTCAGCTAGTGATACCACATAATAACAATAACAGCAACAACAACAACAACAACGTATTTATATACCGCCTTTCTTGGTCTTTATTCAAGACTTTATTCAAGGCGGTTTACATAGGCAGGCTTTATTTAAATCCCTTATTAAATAGGGATTTTTACAATTTGAAAGAAGGTTCTTTCTTTCAAGAACCACTACATTCAGGTGTTTCATTCCGATCTGGCTTCACATTCTGGCCTCCATCCTCCCACACTCAGAGCAGATGGAATAGCTCGGCTTCAGCTATCTGTGCACTCTGAAGTGGTACTATATCCCCAGCACAGGTTCACCACCTCAGTGAGAATGCAAGTCTTTAGCTCCTGTTGTCCAAGTTCAAATCACTGAAAAGGGGTACCTCTTGAAGTGCAGGAAAAAAGGACCTGTTCTTTGTCCAAGAGACAGATAAAAAAAAATGATAATCTCTAGAGCTGCTGGAAGTGATGAGGCAAGAACAGGTTGCAAGGACTAAGCAAAAGACAAGAGACTGGAAAAAACAACAAAACTAGTGAATTTTGAATTTATACTAGGTGCAAAGGAAGAGGCAGGGTATATGAGGGCAAACACAGATGAAACCCTTTGTCAGTAGAGTTTAATTGTACAACAGTAGCATCTGGGAAATACGTGATAGAAGAAGTGTTCAGTCTATGAGAGGAGTTTGCGTGTTCACAGAACCAATTCTTATGTTCCAAATAACAAAGCACAGTGCTTCCCAAACTGCTACAAGGGTGTTGAGAGCACTGTAAGTTGCTGCGGGGCAGAGGGGAAGGCAGGAGCACAATCCCCGGGATCAAGCTGCTGCTGGGGATGAGAGGGGTTTTTTTAACTTACCTGCAGCCAGCACTGCAGTCCTGGGGAGCTCTCCGCAAGGTTCCCCAAGCTTCTGTAAATCTAAAAAAAGGAAAAAAATGGGCACTTCTGGTATTTGCAGTGAAACAAGAGGTGCCCTTTTTTTCTTTTTTAAGACTTTCGCAGCACAGGGAGCCCCATAGAGGGCTCCCCAGACCCCCCAGGACTGAAGCGCTGGCTGCAAGTAAGCTGAAAAACCCCCTCCTGTTTTTCAGCAGCACAATCCTGGGGATTGCATTGTGTTGCTGCCTTCCTCCCTCCCCGCCCCTTAAAGGGGCAGGGATTAGTACTTCCCTGGCTGGTGGGTCACGACCCACCAGTTTGGTAACCACTGTCCAAGCACACAGGCTAAACTTGTCATTTTTGCAAGGTTTTCCTAAGTATAGGGAGCGGTTCCCAGATTCAAATTCCAGCAGCTCCAGATAGGATAGAGAAACATTTCTGTCTGAAATCTTGGACACCTGATGCCAGCCAACATCAATATGGGGGGGGGGGGTCGTCTCCTCTAGAAGTCCAAGCTTTCCTGCCCTTAACCCTGACTTCTAGAGGAAATACGAAACAACTTCATCTCCAAACTGTTCCTTAACTTCTGCCACCCACCTCCTCAGATCACAAAAGGAGCATTTTGTATCACCTTCCTTCATCTCGACAAAGAGACTTTTTTTTCCAAAACACCATGTTTTCTCTCTCTTTCCTGCTTCTACTAGTTAATTTCATGGAGAGACTTTTATATAGCCTCTGGTGGTTGAACTGAAAGTTCACTGATCAGTTGCTCCTGGTTGATATTTTTATTTTTTGCCCATCTCTAACAATTCTCCAATAAACCTCATTTTCAATACTCTTTAATCCTGCCTCTTCTTTTAACCCCTTAAGTACCACAGAGCAGGTGTGGCATGACCACACCTAACACGGTGTTAAAGATCCCTAACGTGACTCTTAGGGGAAGCATGTGCACATGTCATAAGTAGGTTGGCTTCAGAGAACAATAAGAATGAAAATAGTCATTATTACTAGTGTTATTCCACAGACATTTGCACAAACTCTTAACAGTAATTTTCAGCCTTTTTTCATTTCATGGCACACTGACAAGGCACTAAAACTGTAAAGGCACACCATCTGTTTTTTGACAATTGACAAGGCACACCACACTGAAGGTGAGGGGCTCACATCCCCCAATGGCCTTACTAATAAATGACCCTCTCCTGAACTCCCATGTCACACCTGTCGATCATTCGTGGCACACCAATGTGCCGCAGCACAATGGTTGAAAATCGCTGCTCTAACAGAAGAGTTCATGCAGTGCTACTATAGGGAAAGTCTCTAACAGTTCTAATGCTTCTCCAAAACACTGCACAAGTTCTTGCACAAGCAAAGAACTTTTTTTTTTTATTCAGTTCCACACCTCTTGCATAATGCGGTCCCTTCTCTGAGCAGAAGGTACTAGCATATGAAACGGACCTTATGATCCAATCTGATATCAGTAACAACTAAGAGAGAGAAAAACACTGCCATTTCAGCTGAAATTTTTTTTAAAAGTTCAGATTATTCATTCCTTTCCAGTACTTCTAATCAACTATCTCTTCAATTCATAAATGCTACCTTATAAATTACCATAATGTAAAAACTATTTCTGTAGTTCATTAGCTGGCTTTTCAAGTGTTTCAAGATACATTTTTTCAAAGTTGCTCAGCTCTTTGTTTTATTTTTCAGGTTTAATAAGACATATAGATTTTCTGTTAACCAGTCTTCTCGCTCATTTAATTAGCCCAGTTATTAAACTCTAATGAAGAATGAAAGACTTGCTGTCCCAGAGACTACATGCCACCCACAAAGTCTGGATGGCAGAGTTCTCACAGTGAGAGGTAAGGGCTCTATGATGTCAGATAAGCTAAAGAACCTATCTAACATTTATGCCTTGCAAAATGCAGCAGGATGTAACACGTATTTCATTATCTTAGGAACTCAACCAAAAGTCAAGTGCTGTAAGCAGGAAACTGAAAAGTGGTGCCAGGAATGACTAGAAAAGATAACATGGATGCATTCTGATGAGCACAATCTGGTTGCTGCATGGCACGCAGCATGAAAAACTAGGAAGACACGAAAAGCATTTGCCCACACCCAGTAAAGAAGCAATTATATTTTGAGTGGGTGTCTGAATTTGGGGATCAGAACTATGCAACCTCAGCCTCATGGGAACAGATTCCTTGGGTGCAACTGCAAGCAGTTGCAGTACAAATACAGAAACCACATGAGTAGGGCCAACTGTGTGGGCCTTCCAACTCAAAGGCCAACTTATTGGAAGTAAGACAACATTTGGGTGGGAAAAAACCACAATTAATCTTGCATGCACATTTACTGCATTATACAGTCCACAGATCTGTGAAGATTGGGGGTAGGGAGGAGAAAACAATGGCAACAACCCAGCGGAAGTTGGGGATGGAAGTCAGAGGCAAGGACAAGGGCAAAACAAGAGTAAATACTTAGTCTCAAGTAGGCACTAGGGAGTGAAGCTGAAGGCACTAGACCAGTGGTAAACTGGTGGGTCCAACCCACCAGCTCGTGTAACGATGCCTTGTTCTCTTTAAGGGGCAGGGGAAAAGCAGTGAAGCGATCCCCAAGATCGCACCCCTGCAGGGGAAGGGGAGACTATTTTTAAACTAAACATACATGCTCTCAGGATCCAGGGGATGTGGGGAGCCCCACGGAATGCCTGCAGGGCTCCCTTGCAGTTAAATAGTGAATAGTGAAAGTTGCAAGCGCAACTAAACCGGAAATTCCACTTCCATTAGTTATTTGATATTTCTCTGTAAACCACTTTGTGAACTTTTAGTTGAAAAGCGGTATATAAATAATGTTATTAATAATAATGATGATGATGATGATGATGATGATGACGACGACGACGACGACGACGACGACGACGACGACGACGACGACGACGACAACAACAACAACAACAAAAATAAAGAGAAAAAACAGAACCCAGTTCAAAACCTGTTCAGTACTACTGACATAAACAACAGCATTCAGGAGACTAATGGCAGGAAGGGCTCCCCTCTGTTCCTGCTACAGTGAACCATTTAAGGCAGGATCAGTCTTCCTCTTAGAACTCAAGCAAAAGCTTGTCCAACCACAGACTTTTGTCCAGCAGCAATTCTCAGTCTGGAGAATTCTCGCACTGAGGTATTAAGCACCTTGGTTCCTTGGCCCTACAGCTTTTCCTTGCTGTGATTTATACCATTCATCCCAAACAAGATGTTTTCCTGGTTTTATCCTGTTTTTATCAAAAGCGCCAATATGGCCATGGGTAACTCAGGACATCTGTAAATCGGTTGTCCGTACTCAGGGATCGAGTATATATCAGCTTTCTTCTGTAAGAACGAGGGTGGTTTCAAAATACCATCAGTAATAATACAACAGCACTAAATCATAAATATTCAAAACAATTGAACAATCGGCAGCAAACCAAGCAAACGAAACAGAGTAAAATCAGAGTCCAAATGTCAGGAAGCATGAAAAGCCTTCTCAAAGAGTCATGCCTTAACAAGGCCTCTAAAGGCATATAAATTTGATGCCTGTCTGGCTACCAGAAGAGTGATATTCCAAATTACCAATGCCACAACTGAAGAGGCCCTGCCTTTTGCAGATGCTCAAACTTCCAAAAACACAGGACTTGAAGCAAGCCCTCAAAGTTCCACCATACTAGCTAATTTCACAGACACAGATACCAATGGAAAAATAGTTTATTTTGGAATTTTCTAAGACACATAAATGCACAGAATAAACAAGCAGGGTAGAGATCTGTAGAATGATATGTCTTCTGTGACAAATGTGCTTTCCAAAATTTAATTAATATTCATAGCCCAGTAGCAAACTCTTCACCAAATATGCCTATTGTGCGTTCATGAAAAGAAATAGTTTTTCTCAGCACTTAACAGTTGACTCTAATCTGGTTAATGAGACGCATATGCACTGGAGTCTACTACTAATTATATAGTGTCAGTCACAAAGAGAGAAATGGCTATTATGACAAAGAAAGGAACTCTATTGTCATCATCCTTCAGGGAAGGAGAAAGCATAGCCTGTCTTCATCAAAACAACCTCAGTAAAGCAGACTTTTCAAATGACCACCATTAAAGAACTTTCACAGCAATATCAAAAGGGAATTGTATATTTAATCTACCACCTAGTTATTTCAGGAATTTCAAAGCAGGTTACATTGGACTCCTTGCCATCTCCCATCCACTATATTTCTGAAATCTGTATGTTAGGGCACTCAATCAGGGCTGGCCCATCCATGAAGTGGTCACCTCAGGAAGCACGTCGGTGGGATGAGCCCATCTCTTTCCACCTACTTGCCTTGTGACTGTTCCACTCCTGGAACATTAAAGGAAGAGGAGCAAAGAGAGGAAGAGGAAACATGGAGAGGAGGAGAGTACTGAACCAGAACACTGGAGCACGAGAGAAACAGAGGTTGGTACATCTCTGGGTAAAGGAGGGGGCAGCATCGGGCATGCCATCTCAAGTGAATATGATGGGGAAGGACTGCTCTGGACCTATACTCTAACCATGGTTTATAAACCATGAAAAACCACCATTTGAAACCACGGTTGACCCCTACTAACTGCGCAAAGAGGCAGTTTTTACAGTGGTGGCTCTCATATTTAGCAGTGGAGCTGTTCTCCTTCTCTTCAGCACAGTAACTTTTCAGAGAGTTCGCTGGTGACGTTTTCCCTGCACTGTTATCCCTTTTGGGACAGGGAGCCATTTGTTTATGTGTTTCGCTAGGTAACTGCTTTGTAAACTTTTTTCTTCAAATATAGTCTTAATAACAACTCTGCTTTCAAATGCTAGTTTAATTGTGTGAGTCACAGTTAAGGCACAGTTCTGGGTTTCAACAAGCCACAGAGCTGAGATGCAACAAACCAGAATTTCCCTGATACACAAGCAAAGGAGATTAATTCATTCATTCATACCCCACTTAGGGCGCAATCCTAGCCCCTTATGTCAGCTCTTATTCTAAGAGCAAATGTATTAATTAATTAATTAACTAACTAACTAACTAACAGTATTTATATACCGCTTTTCAACTGAACGTTCACAAAGCGGTTTACAGAGAAAAATCAAATAACTAAATGGCTCCCTGTCCCAAAAGGGCTCACAATCTAAAAAGATGCCAAGGAATATCAGCAGACAGCCACTAGAACAGACAGTGCTGGGGTGAGGTGGGCCAGTTACTCTCCCCCTGCTAAAAAAAGGAGCACCCACTTGAAAAAGTGCCTCTTACCCAATTAGCAGGGGTCCACTCTGCTAATTAACACTCTGATCCAGCTCTAATTGCATGCAAAGAAGGTATATACACAATTTGTAAATTGTACTACAATGGGGATACACATAAGCAAGAGAGTGAACACTGACTGAATGGATAATCCCCATTCTGGATCAGACATATGCTCTGTATACTCAAGAAGAAAGATGAACCAAATCCTGAATCCATAATTATTTAGGATATGTATAGAAACATTTTAATCCCCCAAATCAATAATTGCTCTGGCTGTCTATAGTCATGTATCTAATTCAAGAATTGGGCATTTTCATGATACAGCACAAATTTTATACAGATATTATAAAAATCTCATTCTGGATAACACAGTATTTACTCGCAATGCCATGGAGCAGGTGAAATTACACATGCTTAGTGGAATACAGGATTTATAAAGAATAACAACCTTTGATGAATGGGAGATTTGTGAAAAACTGGGAATAATTTCTCTCTAATTTACAAATGATGACAGGCAGCCCAATCCTGGCACTATTTCATCAGCGCTGGCTGCTGAAAAGTGTGCTCTGGCAGAGTGTACTGCCAAAATGCCTGTGGGAAGGCCAGAGCCTTCCCATGCACATAGTTGGAGCATTGGCCACTCGCCAAAGCAGGTAAGCCAGGGTGGAATCGGGGCAGGGAGAAGGTGAAACTGGTTGGGGAGAGAAGACTATAGGAGGGGGTGGATCCAGTGGCAACGACACACCAAATCCTCCCCACCCCTTTTCTCTCCTCAGACTTGTGCCTGCTAAAGAACTGGTGCAGGTCTGAGGACACCCATTGTGGGATAGGAGGCTTATGAACGGCAAGGGAATTCCTTTCCCTTCCAAAGTCTCCCAGTTGGCCCACTCCACTGGATACAGCGAGTATCATTTTGGCACAGCTGCACCAGCGAGTGGGGGGAAGGATAGGATTTGACCATAAAAACTGGGCCATAAAAATGTTAGTAATTAATAGCACAACAGCACATAATCCTTTATAAATTGAATAAACTGGACAGAAAGAAGAAAAAAAATGTTTTTTGATTGAAAAAATTCTTTCAATCAAAAGGATATAGCGGACCTGGTCTTTAGCAAGAAAACTCTAAAATCAAATTATAGGTGTTACGACTGAAATATAGTTGCTTGTTGGGGTTCCCCTCCTCCCACTGATCCCCAACTTACCCAGGGAGAGGACTTCTGGGTCAGAGGATCAGGGAGGAAGCCGGTGGAACATGGGGCCACCTCCCCATATGCTGCCTGGGCACTCTTGAGGGCGGCAAAGCGCAGCAGAGGAACACTGGGTGCCGAACCCCCCGCTTCTCCCTCCGCCTTGGAGGAGGGAGGGGGAGGCAGGACGCAGGCCATTCGGCTGCTGTTCAGCTGCCCCTCCCCCGCCTCGGGGGAGAAGGGGAGCACTCCCTCGCCCAGCCAGCTGGGGCCTGCCTTGCCGGGCAGGGCACCTGGCTGTGACATCGGGGGCCCACAGCTGGACCTCCCGATGTCATCTGCAGAGCTACAGGACCCAGGTGGGCAGGGCCAGCCCACCCCCCAAAGGTAGAGACCAGAGTAGAGGCAGCAGCCTTCCCAGCCATCTCAGGAGCAACTTCAGGTGAGAGGAGGTGGGAGGGAAACAGTGAGAGGAAGGGAAGGAGTGGTGGTAATCCCAAGGGAGGGCAGTCCTTTTTGTACCATCCCTGTGAGGGAAGGGGAGGGGCTGAAGGGGAGGGGCCTGCCCTACATAAATCTGGAGGCCAGGGATGACAAGGCAGTTGCGAGTCAGAAGAGCAGGCAGGAGATCCACTGACAGCAGCCCCTGCTCCTGACTCTGGCATATGCTGCCAACCCAAAGAGGGGGATGCAACACCCTTTCTTCTGGGGAACTAGTCTGAGGCCTCCACGAGGGGGTCCTCCTCGGAAAGGCCGGGCGGGCCCTGCCCTTCCCCCACAGGGAGGCCTCACAGTGTTATTCTGAAATTTAGGCTATTCAATATTTGCTGATCTTTTGTTTCTATTGTTAAACTATACTCTACTAAAATGACTAGAGATAAAGGCCACATACTATAATATACCGTAGACATGGCAGAAATTCTATCAGAAAATACTGGAGGAAGAGCAAAATACCACCTATGGTGAAACCTTATTGTAAGGTTGTTCATATAAGAATAGATCCGTTTTAAGAAAACATATGCCTTTTTCTTATAATATAATATGTGGGCAAAGAAAAATATAAATGTGACAAATTATTTGTTTATCATAACTTGTTTCTTGATTGTTTAGAATTGTTATGTATTCTTAGTTTTAAATGAAATTTTAAAACCAAGAAATGTCTTATGTAAAACTGGCCACTACATGACACGGGAGACTTACAATACCTTTAATCTAGACAAAGTGAGCATGAAACACAATAGCCTATTTTTATGAGTTTTGCATCCACACACACACACATAATGCTCATACACAAAATAATAGCTTAATAAGTTTGCAGAATTTGCGTCATTTGTTTCGAAATAACACAATTAACTTACTTGCATGTTTGTCTGCAAGCATAATGAGGCTGTTGGAAATGTCTCGACGTCTGTAAAAACATACCACTTTTGCTTCCACGTTGCCATTGGCAGTCTAAAAAAAAAATCAAACACATAAATAAAATAACATATGTTTTCTCAAAGAGTGAAACAAGTCCCTTTGCAGTGGTGCAAGCTGAACTAGCAAGAGCACAACCTGCTTTTGATCCTGCATCTCATCATGCTTCTTCCAAAGCCAACTTGAATCTATTTAGACAAGGTGATAGATTATTCTGTTTTTTTTCGTATTTATATACTATTCTTCCTCTGAGGAGCTCAGGATGGAGTACATGAGGATAAACCCCCACCTCATTTTACCTTCATGACAACACTGTGAGGTAAGTTAGGCTGAGAGATAGGGACTGACCCAGTAAACAGGGATTTAAACCCAAGTATTCCTGGTTAAATTTCAACAGTCTGACCAACACACCAGACCGATCCTCCTTTATTTCATAATCAAAGTAATATTGGGAGTTGTATGTCTCCCAGATTCTGAGTTATCTGTTTGTTTTGCAAGACAATACAGGGCGCAATCCTAAAAAGGAAACACAAGGGACTTGCATCAGCCCACCAGTTTCAGTGCCATAAAGTACTTTTGCGGCACCAGGAGAGGAGGAAGCCAGCGCAAGATCGCATGCCGCCCCCTCCCCACACCAACATGGGCCCTGGGGAAAGTTAGGTCTGCTTCAGCCAGCTTGCGCAGGGCCGAGGGGTGGAGTGGGGAGGGAGGCATTCTGAGGCAGGGAAGGGCGTTCCTGAGGAAGGTGGGCAGGGAGTGGGAGGCGGGGCCAGGATCCATAATTATGCCGGAATCTGATCCTGTTCCTGGGCAGCCCAGGGCAGTCCCAGGTTGCTCAGATTTGCGCCACCTCTGGAAGTGGCATGTATCCGAGTAGCTCCATTGGGACTGCAGTGGCTGTCCCCAGGGTAAGGGGAAACGTTTCCCCTTGCCCTGGCTGAGCCTCTGGCTGCCTGAAATTTGTGCTGGATACAACACAGGCACACCTGCTCCAGTACAACTTAGGATTTGGCTGCCCAGCTTTCCTCCATATCTGTGGATCCAGTATCTGTGGTTTCAATTATCCATGGTTTAAAAAAGCCTCCAATCGTGCCCCACCATCACACAAATTATATGCTGGTGGTTGCAGCCTGCCTGGGTCACGCTGGCTCTTTGCCGATTACAAAACGGAAGCATGCAATATTCACAAGCACTCACAGTAAGCAAGGAAGAGGACTAAAAAGAATATGATGCTTTATCATAGAGTTGAAAGAGCTTAGCGCTGTGTTCTTTTCAGTCTTCTGCCTCACTTCCTGTGAGTGTTTCCTGCTTCCATTTTGTAGTCAGCAAAGCACCAGAGACCCTGAAGGATGCAAACACCAGCAGATAAATAATTAGCATGATGGAGGGATTTCTGAAGCTTTTTATAGGGTTCCCCAGTTTTCGCAGTTTCCGTATTTGTTGTTGGCAGGGAACGATACCCCTGTGGGTACGGGGGGGGGGAATGCGTGTACTTGCTTGCTTGGTGTTAGGCCTCAAACCCACAGAAGAACTTGAATGGACAACTTGAGATGTGTCAGGCAGGGATTCAGCCTGTGGACCACTACCCAGTTTTGGCAAAGAAAGGTACAGCCATGCCAATCATGGCAGCCATGCACTAATTCACCACAATAGGACAAATGATTCTCTCTAACCCCTACCCAAATTCCAGTTTGTTAGACTGAACAACTAGGAAAATATAGGCTTTTTCTCCCTCTCTCCATCCCTAACCATAAAAGTGTCAGATCCACACTTCTTATCACAGAGCTAGATAGATTGAGCTGCAGCTGTCTGGTCCATTATTTTTAAACATACATCTCTTCCCAACAGATGATTTGGGCCCAACAGAGCCCAAATTCACTCTGACATACACAAGTGTCTTACTTTCCACATTTTAGTATCTCACCCAAAGAGAAACTGCCCGACATTCACTTGGGCACTGCCAATACTGATAGCAAAATGGAAGCAAGGCAGCTCACTGCCTCAGCAATTGGCTCGGCAAAAAGCCAATGGTACTCTACCAGGCACCATAAGCTTCCAGCTCTGGCTAAGCTCCTGGATCTGAGCAGCTTCTTTCTCGCATAGAGAGCAAGATCAAACTGCTATCAGCTTTCTCATACCTCTTGCTCCGGTAACATGTTTCTGATTTAGCAGCTCATTTACCTGCAAGAATACTTGTCTGCTCAGCGTCTGTCTTAATTTATTTATTACGGCACAATCCTAGGTATATCAGAAATGTGTTCAATGGGGCTTACTCCTAGGAAAATCTGTATAGGATTGTAGCCCTACTTTTAGTCACCTTTCCTCCAAGAGTCCAAGGCGTTCAGGGCAGCATACGTGGCTTCAACCTCCCCTCCACTATTGTATTCTCACAACAAACCATAACATAGGTATGACGGAGTAAGAGTGCTGCAGTCCCAAAGTGACTCATCATCATGGCTCTATTCCAGCAAGCCATTGTCTCCATTTGAGCAATTTTTACCCCATCCATCATAATTTTTACTGTACTACAGTTTTGGAGGAACTACTTTGACCACAAGGGTGTAGAAAGGTAAGGTATGAGTTACCTTATAAACAAACAGACGGGTTTCACCAACCCTAATCCAGCACTCTAATGCCTTGTTTTGCCTTCCCGCCTGGTACTGACCAGAATTTTGAAGACGACATCCAAATCTCAAATTTCCCTAAAAATTGAGTAAAATCTAGTAATAAACTTAATTTTTGAAAAATGGCTGCCCCTTAAAAGCAGCTCATCCTGATTGGTTGCCCATCCTACCTAATGATAGGACCAGCCCCGATTCCAACTCCCCATTAGGATGCCACACTGCATCCAGATTGCCTGACCTGACAGCATTCCTGGTCACAAAAGAAGCTTAAAAAAAGATTTAATCTTGATTTACAAGGGTTTATTATGCCAAAGTTTGAGAACTTCTGGATTTGCCACACTTTCATCCAGTGAGACACAGAAACATATTCAGAGCACGGGGGTGACAATGTATCCAGTTCCCAACAGACCCTGAAGTCTTTGAAAACATGGAAAGTGAGGCGAATCATCATTCAACCTGGGAAAAGGCAGATCAGGAAGGATCTGGTACCCTAATTCACAGCCACAAGAGACAAACTGCCCAGAACATACAAACAAACAAACAAACGGACAAAGATGGAGGTCTCAGAGGAACCAGCATACCAACACCCAACCAGTGGCGTAGCTAATGAACAGGTAGCCCGGTGCGGAGCTCAAAATGATGCCCCAGAAGAAATGTCACAGCCAGAAGTGACATCATGCCCGGACTTTTTAAAAAGTGTAAATTGTTGGGCAACCTGCCTCCTCCCCCAAGCAGCTCACCATCCACTTGCTCTGCCACCTCCCCCCAGCCAGTGGCATATCTTAGGCATCAATCTGTGACCTGGGATCAAAGAAGATCTTGTAGCCCCCCTCCATGACAAAATCAAATTTAATTAAGTAAATAAATAAAAGTGTGTCCCTTATTGGTTAGAGGCACTGTGCTGGGGTGAAGAGGGATGGTTATTCTCTCTCTCTCTCTGCTAAATATAAGAGGAGTACAACTTGAAAAAGTGCCTCCTTACCAGTTAGCAGGAGTAGTTGTACAGTGGTGCCTCGCATAACAAAATTAATTCATTCCTTTCGTATTGCGAAAATTTCGTCTTGCGAAACACGGTTTCCCATAAATTTCAGGAATGCACTGAAATTTAATTAATGCGTTCCTATGGGCAAAAAAAGTCAGAACAAAGTCAAATTTGGTTTACAAAGTGTTTATTAAGTGCTCTTTAAAGGCATACATACTGTACAGAGGATTTCAAAAATTTCAAGCACAAAACTTCAACTTTTTAATTTTAAAAATTCGTCTTGCGAAGCACGGCCATAGAAAAAATTCGTCTTGCGAAGCACCAGAAAAAATCGCAAAAACGCTTTCGTTTTGCAAGTTTTTCAGTGCGCGAGGTATTCATTATGCGAGGCACCACTGTATTATGATACATGGAAATGAGAGCTGACTCAGATTAACACCTTATTGGTTCCATGCTGTATCATAATAACATCTCATTGGCTCTCAGAACAACCAGTTTCATAGGTCAGTTTGAAGTTAAAGAATCCACTTTTTGTTCCTTTAAGGCACTTGTGTTTTCATTTTCTGGTTAATTGGCCTTAACTTTTAATAGAAAACAGACATTCCAGTCTGGTTTGTTGCACTGCATTCTGCATTAAATTACCTTTCCAGTGATATGTAACATGATGGTATTATTCATGCATACCAAGATTTTCACAATTTTTACCACTAGTGACAAGCTCAGCTTTTTGCGCCCCTAAAGCGTGCTGCCCCATGCGACTGCTATCCCCTGCAGCTCCTTAGCTACGCCACTGCACCCAACTTAGCTTCCGTTCATCTACGGCCCATACACTGTCAAATTTTAGGCTGCAAGCTCTTTAACTGGCTCTCATTGGCTTCTACTGCCTGCAATTTTCTGCCTGTCTGGACAGCTCCCATTCCAATAGGCCTCATTCCCCTTCCCTCTGCTCCAAAGGTTTCCAAGGCTCAACAAAAGATTATACAAGTGAGATGCACAATCCATCTCATCAAAACCAAATTATGACGACATGGACTTATTTTTCCATTACTGGACAGATCAAGGTACACATCATTTTCTAGATACATAAAGCATCACAACAAAAATGTTTCTTGGCAGATCCCACACAAAAGCTAGAAAAATTTTTCCACATCTTTGAAAAGAATTACACCTTTTAATTCCACTAGGAGATACATCAACTCTTGTCAAATAGCACAAAGGATTACATATTCATGTACCTTATTAAGTTCTTCTATTCGCCTGATCAGATATGGATTGCTTGAAGAGTTTTCAAAATAGACATAATCTGCAACACAAAGGTTAAAGACACTGAAGTTCTTCAGAAACAGTACTAGAACAATAAAAACAAAAGCAAGAAATTTATGTTTAAACTCAAACATATTCATTATTTGCATGTTCAAGGCTAACAAAAAAATGGGGCCTTATTACATTTCAGATGTTCACAGTTCATGAATAAATTCTCTCCGCATCTCCCAGGTTTAACAGAGTGGAACCTCCCTAATGATTCAGTCACAAGAAGATTTATACAAAAGCTTACATTTTGCTCAGTGGGAGACTCACATGTTATTCCAATCCTCAAAGAATTGTTTTAGTACAATTAAAATTAATAAGTATGGTAATAGCAGAATGATTGCAAATCAGACCCATAAAGTTAAGCAGATGCATAAATCTTTATGCTAGATGAAGCCCTAAAGATGAAGCCCAGTCAATATATAAATGCATAGATTCTCCAGAAACTTAGCAACTTAAGAGTAGGCAAAATGATATTGTTAAGATACAGTATTTACATTTCTAATAAGCTAGCCTTGCATAGCGTAGGTTGCAATCCTATACAGACTTACATGGGAGTAAGGCCCATTGAACTCAGTGGGGGGTACTTCTGAGTAGACATGCATAGGATTGCGCTGTTAGCCTCTTCCAGGCAACAGTACTTCCTGAAATATCAAATTATGTAACACCCTTTACTCTTCAATAGCCAAAGCACTGTTTGCACAATCTTCATTCATTTCAACATAATTTAAATGAGACTTTGTCTGTACCCATGATCAGATCTACTTTGCAACTACATCAATTCCAACCATAGCCTCTCACCCCAAAAATACATTCAAAAGTTTTGTCATCAATTTATGAAATGACACGGGGAATACGCATTTTGTTAAAACACTACCACTATGCCAGCTAGAACCTGATGAAAAGGCACTAACAAGGAACCTTCAAGTACTAAAATGCAAGCATCTCATCCATGCAAGTTATGCAGTGGTGCCCACAGAGACCCGAGAACCCAATCCTATCCAACTTTCCAGCACCGGTGCAGCCGCAATGCAGCCCTGAACAAATGTTCCCATACCTTGAGGAGTCCTCTGTTACTGCCTTTCTCATCACAGGATGCAGTGCATGCCCCATTGGCACAGCTGCACCAGCACTGGAAAATTGGATAGGATTTGGCCCCCGAGTCATTAATGTGTACTTTAAGATGACTCTGGTCTATGCATACTTACTTGTGAGTAGGCCCAATTAAACACAGTAGAACTTAGTTCTATGTAAATATGTGTAGGATAGGGTTGTGTAAGATAAAGACAGGATTGTGTAAATAAGAGTTGCAACCAAAATGCACTGTGGGGTTTTTTTGGAATTGGAAAATAAGAGTCCACCACTGAAGGGCAATTCTCTACTGTTGCCTTATACCTTTCCTTTCTCTAGATCAGTGGTTCTCAAACTTTTAGCACCAGGACCCACTTTTTAGAATAAGAATCTGTCAGGACTCACCAAAAGTTATGTCATGACCAGAAGTGACATCATCAAGCAGTAAAATTTTCAACAATCCTACTCACATTTACCAAGGAGTAAGTCCCATTTACTATCATTGTTAAAAGCACATACATAGTAGCACCTATGCAAGACACTTCTTTCACTGAAGCAGAACATTAAAAGTCATTCAAGGAAAACATGTCTCAATATAAGATCTCAAATAGTACAACAGTAAACAAAAGCAGTGTTTTACAGTTATATTTCATAACAGCATCAACAAAGGAATGTATAGGAAGAGCTGAAACTGTATCATGGTTCATACCAATTGTGTAGAAGGGAACAGGTTCAGCCACAGTAAGGAGTTTTCTACATGGTTTTTCAAAACCATTACACCATGGAGGACTTTAAGAAATATTCATGACCCCATGTGAGGGCTACGACCCTGAGTGAAGAATTCATGACCTATTTAAGAATAGTTAAGACTAGGGAAAACTTTGCGTAGGCTTCAATGGGACTGTTTCCATAAGGAATGTTTAGAAAGAAAGATTCATAGCCCAATCCTACCTATATTGACTCAGAACGAAGTACCACTACATTCAGTGGAGCTTGTTCCCAAATTATGTATACATAGTACTGGAACCTTTATATTTTTATCCTAAACATATTAACAAAGAATGTTTGTGATATCCAAATCTTCAATATAGCCCTTGGGAAAAGGCAGATCTGTTCTGTATACCCACTTATTCACTTGGCATCATTCCCTTATGACTATAGTCTTGGTTCTCAAACTACTCAGGAATTTGAGACCCAAGGTAAGTGTGTGAAGGGGAGGAGCTAAGGCAGCAGTGTGAACCCCAGGATGCTGCTGGGGGTGGGAGGGTTATTTTCCTTTTTGTTTTTTACTTACCTGGAGCCAGCACAGGAGTCCTGGGAGATCCAGGGAGCCCTCCACAAGGATTGCCTCACCTCCAAACATCTAACAATAAAACAGGCACTTTGGGTTTCTTGACAAAAACCAGAAGTGCCCCCCACCCTTTTCAAAGATGTCTGGAGGTGCAGGGAACTTTGTGGAGGGCTTCCCAGACTCTCCGGACGCCTCAGACTCCAATGCTGCCTCCTGGTAAGTTTAAAAAAAACAAACAACCACCCTGGAATAACATTGCTGCCTTCCCCTTAAGGAACAGGGATAAGGTTTCCCTGGCTGGGGCATCACAATGCCCCAGTTTAGGAAGCCCTTGACTATAGTATAATTCTATGTACACGTACCTCTGAGCAAGTGTCACTGAACACAGAAGGTCTTACAAGTGAGTAAATATGCACAGAATTGTGCTCCCTAAGGTCACAATCCTATCCAAACTTACTTCCAAGTAAGTCCCACTGAACATATCTGAGAAAACACACTTGGGACTGATATGTAAGCCTGTGATTTGGTGGCACACGGTAACACCATCCCAATACTCTTATCTGTGGGAAGGAAAGGCAGAGTAGGAGAAGAAATTGGGAATGGTAGCATGATGGGATGTGATACACAGTTGGGCACAATGAGAGAATGCGGGGACAAAGGAGCCAATAAGCAGCCCATCCTGGGGCATTCCACGTATAAATGCTTTTAGGCAAATGCCCCAAGTCTCCAAGCAAGGATGGGAGAAATGGAATGTCTGGTGACTAGGGAAAACATTGACATAGTGGGCATAACGGAAACCTGGTGGAATGCGGAGAATCAGTGGGATAACGCAATCCTGGGCTATATACTCTACAGGAGGCACAGGGAGGGGCGTGTTGGAGGTGGGGTGGCCGTTTATGTTAAGGAGGGGATAGAATCCAGCAAAGTAGAGATTGAAGGTGGGTCTGACTCCACCGTAGAATCTCTGTGGGTTAAATTACCAGGCCTGAGGAACGATGTAATACTGGGGGCGTACTATCGTCCTCCAGATCAGAAACCGAAAGGGGACCCTGAAATGAGGAAATAGATCAGGGAGGCGACAAAGAGGGACAGGGTTGTAATCATGGGGGACTTCAATTATCCTCATATTGACTGGTCACTTTGTGTTCTGGTCACGAAAAGGAGATCGGATTCCTTGACATGCTAAATGACTGTGCCTTAGAGCAGCTAGTCATGGAGCCCACCAGAGGACAGGTGACTCTGGATTTAATATTGTGCGGTACTCAGGACCTGGTTAGAGATGTTAATGTTACTGAGCCGTTGGGGAACAGTGATCATGCTGCGATCCGTTTTGACATGCATGTCAGGGAAAGAGCACCAGGCAAATCTCTCACAAAAACCCTTGACTTCCGACAAGCAGACTTCCCTCAAATGAGGAGGCTGGTTAGGAGCAGATTGAAAGGGAAGGTAAAAAGAGTCCAATATCTCCAGAGTGCATGGAGGCTGCTTAAAACAACAGTAACAGAGGCCCAGCAGAAGTGTATACCGCAAAGGGGCTTGACTAAGTCTAGGTGGGTGCCCGCATGGCTAACCAGCCAAGTTAGAGAGGCCATAAAGGGCAAGGAAGCTTCCTTCCATTAGTCTTGCCCTAATGAGGAGAATAAAAAGGAACATAAACTATGGCAAAAGAAATGTAAGACGGTGATACGGGAGACCAAGAGAGACTATGAGCAACACATGGCCAGCAACATTAAGGGGAATAATAAAAGCTTCTTCAAATATGTTAGAAGCAGGAAACCCGCCAGAGAAGCAGTTGGCCCTCTGGATGGTGAGGGAGGGAAAGGGGAGAAAAAAGGAGACTTAGAGATGGCAGAGAAATTAAATGGGTTCTTTGCATCTGTTTTCACAGCAGAAGACCTTGGGCAGATATCACTGCCCAAATGGCCCCTCTTGACCAAGGAGTTAAGTCAGATAGAGGTTAAAAGAGAAGATGTTACAGACCTCATTGAAAAATTAAAGACCAATAAGTCACATGGCCCGGATGGCATCCACCTAAGAGTTATTAAGGAATTGAAGAATGAAGTTGCTGAGCTCTTGACTAAAATATGCAACTTGTCCCTCAAAACGGCCACAGTGCCAGAGGATTGGAGGATAGGAAATGTTACACCAATCTTTAAAAAGGGAAGGAAGGGGAACCCGGGAAACTATAGGCCGGTCAGCCTAACATTTATACCAGGTAAGATAGTGGAATGCCTCATCAAAGATAGAATCTCAAAACACAAAGACAAACAGGCCTTGCTGAGGGAGAATCAGCATGGCTTCTGTAAGGGTAAGACTTGCCTCACGAACCTTATAGAATTCTTTGAAAAGGTCAACAGGCATGTGGATGCAAGAGAACCCATGGACATTATATATCTGGACTTTCAGAAGGCGTTCGACACGGTCCCTCACCAAAAGCTGCTGAAAAAACTACACAGTCAGGGAATTAGAGGACAGGTCCTCTCATGGATTGAGAACTGGTTGAAGACCAGGAAACAGAAAGTGGGTGTCAATGGGCAATTTTCACAATGGAGAGAGGTGAAAAGCGGTGTGCCCCAAGGATCTGTCCTGGGACCAGTGCTTTTCAATCTCTTTGTAAATGACCTGGAGACAGGGGTGAGCAGTGAGGTGGCAAAGTTTGCAGACAACACCAAACTTTTCCGAGTGGTGAAGACCAGAAGCAATTGTGAGGAGCTCCAGAAGGATCTTTCCAAACTGGCAGAATGGGCAGCAAAATGGCAGATGCCTTTCAATGTAAGTGTAAAGTCATGCACATTGGGGCAAAAAATCAAAACTTCACATATAGGCTAATGGGTTCTGAGCTGTCTGTGACAGATCAGGAGAGAGATCTTGGGGTGGTGGTGGACAGGTCGATGAAAGTGTTGACCCAATATGCGGCAGCAATAAAGAAAGCCAATTCTATGCTTGGGATCATTAGAAAAGGTATTGAGAACAAAACGGCTAATATTATAATGCCGTTGTACAAATCGATGATAAGGTCACACCTGGAGTATTGCATCCAGTTCTGGTCACCACATCTCAAAAAGGACATAGTGGAAATGGAAAAGGTGCAAAAGAGAGTGACTAAGATGATTACTGGGCTGGGGCACCTTCCTTATGAGGAAAAGCTACGGCGTTTGGGCCTCTTCAGCCTAGAAAATAGGCGCCTCAGGGAGGACATGATTGAAACATACAAAATTATGCATGGGAAGGATAAAGTGGATAGAGAGATGCTCCAGTGGGGCTGTTCTCATGAAAGCGACCACTGGGAATGGGTTGAAGATCAAGTGGTAAAGAACCGGATTTGCAAACCAAAGTTTCAAAATCCGGCATCTCTAGGTACAGCTCGGAAGGATCCCCAATTTATTCACTTATACAGCTGTTTTAAAAAGACAATATATTCAAAAAATTCATCTTAGCATCACCTACTGTATTAGCCACAACCCTGTTCCATAGCTATCTTGAAATTTTCTCATATCATTCTGTTTGCACTAATTTCTGGACTCCACCCATGTCTCCACCCACAAAGTAATGAGTATATTAATGTTTACTGGAAAATGAATGATGCCTATCTACAGTGTTTACATTTCCTAGATTTAAAATAATTTTATTGACTGACTATTCCCTTGGATTATGACAGGGGTGCCCAAACCCCGGCCCTGGGGCCACTTGCGGCCCTTGAGAACACCCAATCCAGCCCTCAGTGAGCCCCCAGTCTCCAATGAGCTCTGGCCCTCTGGAGACTTGCTTAAGCCTGTGCTGGCCTGAATGCAACTGCTCTCAGCTTAACAGCCAACTGATTGACCTCTCGCGCGAGCTGTGGGAGGAGGGCTCCCTCCACTGCTTGCTATTTCACATCTGTGATGCAGCAGTTGCAGCAGCAAAGGAAAGGTTGGCCTTGCTTTGTGCAAGGCGTTTTATAGACCTTGAGCTAGCGCAAGACCTTCATTCATTCATATAAGTTTCATTTCTAATATATTCATTTATGTAAATTTATGCAAATTTATTTAAATTTGAAATGTAAATTAATTCTTTTTTTCCCCAGTCACACAGTGTCAGAGACATGATGTGGCCCTCCTGCCAAGAAGTTTGGACACCCCTGGACTAAGACAAGATGGAAGCCAATGACAGCAAAAGAGCAATTGCTATTTCAGTAGAATTCTGGCTTAGTGACAAAGAAAGGCTGTACGTTTGGAATGGGATCATAACACATGAATAGAGGTCATGCACTACATGCAGAAAATGTTAAAATATTTGACCTACCCAGAAAAGGCTGAGAAAGACTCCTGTCTGAGTCTCTCAATGTAGAGTCCATAGCAAGTTACCTTATTTTATATTTAGGTATATATTCAGGTATATACCTTACCTTATATATACCTTAACTTATATTCAAATATTTGTATTTATAAAGTTACCTTATATTCAGATGTAAATGTCTATGCCATAGATCAGTGACTCTCAAATTTCTCAGGAGTTTTACTCCCAAGGTAAGTCTTTGTGGGGGAGCGGGGAAGGCATTGATGTGACCCCCAAGAATGCGTTACTAAGGGGGGTGCTTATACTCCCTGTGGGCTGCTGCAGGCTCCAGGAGGTGCAGGGAGTCCCCCGCAGCCCCCCACAGGGCTCCCTGATGCTTAGAATGGTGAAAAAAGTGATTGCAAATCACTTCCTGGTTGCAACTGCGAAACTGCAAGTGGTTTGTGATCACTTTTTCTCAACATCTAAGCATCCTGGGGATTGCAACACTGCCTTTGCCCCTCCCCCACTCCTTAAAGAGACTGGAGGACATTTACACAAGCTAGTGGCTCACAACTCAACAGTTTGAGTACCACTGCAGACATTTGACATCTGAATATAAGGTAACTTTATATGTTCCTATGGTCACCAACCAGAATATTCCTTACTGACAGCACAATCCTATGCACATCTACTCAGAAATAAGTCCTATTGTGTTCAATGGGGCTTACTCCCAGGAAAGCATGTATAGGATTGCAACCTAAAGATGCTCAAATTTAGGTCAGATCAGTGGCGGCACTTGCTCCTGCTAGCAATTAAACACTGCAATTAGTCATTCGACATCTTTCCCAGGGTAAGTTGCCACAACCCCCAAGGCAAATAGATGTGTGGCAATGCTTCCTCCCTCACTCTTGGATTCTGCCACACTTCCCTCCTCACCATTGAGGCTCACTTGGTCCTTGAAAGACAAGACATACTACTGCAGCAGCAATGAAATCTTGTTTACAGCTCAGGGGAAAAGTGTTGAATTTTTTCCCCTTTGGTTGGAAACAGCACCCCTCCACTAACACAGCTATCCTATGTCTCCCAACTTTAAAAGGACCAGGAGGACAATGCACAGGTAGACAATACTGCTGTCTCACTCTTTTCCCAGGGCAAAAGAAGCAACTGAAGCAGCATCATAACACCCTGTGGGCAGATGGTATCATACCTCAATTACCCTCAAAACTGAACAAGAGAGACAAAGACTTGCTACCCCACCCTTCAAGCAAGCTTCCCAAAGGGATTAAAAAAAAACCCAACAACAAATAATAGTAATATATAAAACAAGTTCAAAGAAATTCTACAGCACCCACCTGGAACCAATAAAACACAGTATATAAAAAGGCTAGGGCAAATCAAAAGTTTTTTACCTGATGCCAGAAAGAATATAAGATAAACGCTGGGGTCTATCACTCTAGAGAAAGCATTCCACAAACCTCATACAAGTAGCAAAGATAAGACCTGGGATGTTTTCTACATCCCAGATGAACACACTATTTCATTGCACCTGAACTGAATCTTACTGTGGTTCTGCAGAGGGGTTATCTGAGGGCGAAATCCTACCCCCTTATGTCAGTGCTTTCCAGCACTGGCATAGTGGTGCCAAGGGGACATATGCTGCACCCTGCAGTTGGGTGTCACTCACAGAGGCCTCCTCAAAGTAAGGGAATGTTTGTTCCCTTACCTCAGAGCTGCAGTCAGTGCTTATGTCAGTGCTGGATTGCACCCTAAGACTAAGAAAAAAGAAAAAATTCTTATATAAAATAGCTGGTCAATCTATGCAAAACAAGCCAAGTCTATTCATGTATACTTAGAAGTAAGTCCCAATATTCTCAATGGGACTTACTCCTATGTAAGTGTGCACACAATCACACAATTCTTGTGTGCAGGAAGTTATTTCCACTAGGGTGCATTCAAACAAGCAGCCCCTCACCAGTTTCAGTGGTACAGATCAGGACAGGGCTGTACCGTATACTACTTTTGCACATTTGAATCAACTCCAAGAAGGCAGGAGCAGGGACTGTTAATTACATGTGTCTGGTTCTGCCTAGAGCAGAGGTTCTCACCACAAAACCCCAGCCAGAGAAACCCTGTCTCTGCCCCCTTAAGAGACAGGATGATGGGGAATGCAGCAACACAATTGTGCCACTGCCAGGGATAAAAGGATTTTTTTAAAACAATTGCAAATTGAAAGTGGGTAGTGAGCGCTATTTTTAGCAGTGCTGAGGCACAGGGAGCACAGCAGAGGGGTCTATGGGCCCCCTGCACACCCTGGAAGGCCAGCGCTGCTTATGGTATGTTTTTAAAACCCACTTTTATCTCCGGCAGCAGCAGCAGCAGCAGCACAACCATGGTTATCACATTGCTGCCTTTGCCCCTCCCCCGCGACAACTTACTTCGGTTCCCAAACTCCTAGAGAGTTTGAACTCCTGGAGAGTTTGGGAAACACTGGCCTAGAGTATCAAGCAAAGAAGCATGGAAGACTCTAAACACAAAGTCTAATCTTAGAGCAAAATGAAGTGGAAATGAAGTGGTAGAATTCAGAGATGATTCAAAGACCTGCACAGCATCCTGCTACAGCCCAGAATGCTGAAGAGCAGTTCTTCCATCTCAGAACACTCTTCCATCTCCCATCTCAGAACACTCAGCGATGACATCACTGCTGAGGGACATGGGTCAACACAGAAGACCCCAGTCGGCCTCTGCAGAAGGATGGGAAGGGGCTTAGGAAAGCTTGCCTGTTGGGCACCAAAGGATCTACCTCTCAGAAGGTATGATAAGAAAGCCAAGGTGGGCAAAGACAAAAAAGGGGCCTGTAGAAGTACCTGCCAGCACACAAGAGACTGTAAAGCTAATCCCTGAATAAACTCACCTTGAAGATCATCACATATCATTTTGCTATTTATTCCTTCCAGCCACACTGAGAAGCCCCACCACATCCTACCCCACCACTTATGACATAGATCTACCCCCATGGGAGAACAAGAGGACACGTCATAGATAGTAAAAATAGACTGTAGCACTTCAGACTAGAGGCGATAGATACTGTTTTAGAATGTTCTAACATGCAAAAATTCCCTGCAAATAGAAAATTAGTACAAAAAGAATTTTAAAAATCAAGTTTGAGATAATTTTCTATTTTTAGGAAAAGTGTAATGTAGCAGAGCATACAAAAAGCATACACCCGGAATCTGAAGTGGAGGAGTCTATGCTACTAACAGTGCATTCAACCATTTCATTCTATTGTATGCTTGGATTCTACCACGGACTGTAACCCAAGTAGAAAAGACACTTTAAGCAGAATAGTAAATGGGCACAGCACAGCATGTGATGAAGCTTCTTTAACAAAGCCATCATAAGGGTAGAGTTGAGATCAAGCACATGTTGAAGCCACTAACTCACTGAAAGCCCACATGCCCATCACTGGATAGTTACACCTAGACAGTTTCCACGAATTGGAAACTGTCCCTTAATTACAAAGAATCAATATCTTACCTTGGGGAGGGGAGGACTGTGTTCCAATTGAAAGTATCTGTTTGTACTATGAAACAGCTGGTGAGTTTGCCCCAGGAAACTCAACAAGAGTAGACAAAGTGGAACTTTCTCACACACTCAACAGAAATCCCATCAACGGTATTTCTTTACCTTTCAACTTTGATGGGATGCATGGATTAACTAATGCAGTCTGTATAGGTAGATTTTCTTTCCTCTGCTGCGAAGACACTCTTCTCCTAATCTTTGAGATGGGGGCCTACGTTACTGTTTTCTGGTCCAAGGAGTCTATTCCTACTTTTATTGCCATGACAGCAATGCAGGATATTGGATTTCCAGCTGCCTTCTGAGTTAGTCCATTGGTCCATTCAGTGTTATACTGTTTTTCATTGGTCCATTCATACTGTTTTTCATCAGCTCCAGGATTTCAGGCAGAGGTCATTTCCAGTCCCACATGAAGATGCCCAGGATTGAATGAGACCACTGGAGAAAGGTCTTCGTATGTCACAAGAGCCAGCCAATCAACATTTTCTGCTCTACCATTAAGCTATAGCTCCCTTCCCAATTCAGGTATGGAAAAAGGTTGCATGCTATTTGTTTTGGAACCAAATTCTGGCAAATCTGTGTTCTCTCTAGCAACCAATAAAGATATTAATTTGTCTCTTAGAACAAATAATCTTGGTCAACTGTACACACTTCTTATTGGGATGCGTACAGAAGTAACTTCCTACAGGACCTTGTAAGGGTTCTGTCTGTTGCCCCCTTCACCTCTTAATGACACACAGGCAGCTACCAATTCAGGACTGATTTTCAGTCACACAAGTTTAGTCTTCTAGAAAACTTGAAATGCTGCTCTGGAGTAGAGAAAGGAGTGACTTGGTAACTGTCACAAGTGCCAGCCAATCCATATTGTGCACAATCAGATTCTGCAAGAAACAGGAAGGACCAGTTTTTCCTGAACTTAATTCCCAGACATAGTTTCTACATCTAACCAAAGAGAAACAAAGGCAGATCCACAGCAGATTCACAGCCCGATCCTAAAGCCGGCAGCTCCGCCAAGTGCAGCTGTATTAAAATGGCTATTGCTGCATCCAGCTGCACCACCGAAGCTCCAAGAGGTCTCCTTGGGGGAAGCCCCAAGCCCCACAATGCAGTTTCTCAAGTTTGCAATGGTTACTTTGCTGGTGCAGACTTGAACTCTCTCAGGATCTGGTGGAGCAGAGCTCCTTGCCCTGGGCTGAGCCTCAGGCTACCCCAACCTTGCTCTGGATACAGGGCAGGCCAGCCAGCCTCCCCATTCCAGCGTAGGTTAGAATTGGGCTGTCCAAAACTTAGGTGCTATGTTTCCATTTTGATTTGGCAATAGTCACTCAGGTCTAGTTTCACAAGCAGCAGATGACCTGGAATGACCTGTGTTCAGGTTGCAATATTTCAGACTGCTAGAGGAAGAGGGGCCCCCTCTATAACTGAAAGCTTCTAGATAGAAAAAATAAAAAATCCTGCACACTGAAAATGGCCAGGCATAGGAATGTTTTTTTCATGATGAAGCATTCCATCACATGATCTCTCACCTGCAGCTGGATGTGGAACAGTCAAGACCCATCTCATCTGCTACTCCTGCAAATCAGGTGCTAGTTCACCTATAAACAAGCAGCATTTTCCCCCCAATTTGAATGAATACGCATGGCCTTTCCATGTAAATAGTAGCCAGTTTCACTATGTGGTTGTATACCCAAATGCACAATAAATTGGAGAAAATAGGCACTGCATGTATATGCTAATAAAGCAGAGGTTCTCCATCTCTTATTCTTTGGAGGTGCAGGAAGACAATGTTCCCAGTTCTATTGAAAGGCAGTGATCAAGCAAACTAGCCTCATTTAATCCTTGAAGACACTTGGGAGAGGAAGGGGCTCACTGCTTTCTAGGATGCAGTGGAAAATAAAGTGGACTACAAAGCCAAGGTATCTATTTGTTATTTGGAAAACAGATTGGAGAGTTAAGAAGCTGGAGACCTATTTCCCTGCTGGGTCAGACCTAGATATGAGTGCATGTTCCCCAATAATCTAATGGACACAAGAAATGTCTACTACATGTGCTATCTGCAAATTCAGTAGCTCTCCGGCCAGTATCCACAAGTTCCATATCCATGGTTTCACTTATTCATGGTTCTCAAACTCCCCCCCCCCATTTTGCTCATGACTCACTGCTCTTCATTTGCAAATGCTTTGAAAAAGGAAGGGAACAGCTAGAACCTAGACTTGTAGCTGCTAGCAGAATGTTGAAGGAGGCGACAGTGAGAATGCTAACAGGAAGTGGGCAGCAGAGAAAGCGGACAGTGAGAACGCTAGACTTTGCTTCCTGTTAGCATTCTCACTGTTGCCTCCTCTAGCATTCCTCTAATAGCTATGAGTCTAGGTTTTCACTGCTTGCTTCCTTTTCCAAAGCCTTCTTCAGCAAAAAGTAAAAGCTGCCTTTTGCAAAGCATTTGCAAAGGAAGAGAGCAGAGTCACGTGTGTGATGGGGGATCTGAGTAAGGTTCACTATTATAACCCAGTGAGCTAAACAAACGCATCGGTAAAGCAGCTACCACGTTTTCCAGACTCACAAAGAGAGTCTGGTCCAACAAGAAGCTGACAGAACATACCAAGATCCAGGTCTACAGAACTTGCGTCCTGAGTACACTTCTGTACTGCAGTGAGTCATGGACTCTCTGCTCACAACAGGAGAGGAAACTGAACGCTTTCCACATGCGCTGCCTCCGGCGCATTCTCGGCATCACCTGGCAGGACAAAGTTCCTAACAACACAGTCCTGGAATGTGCTGGAATCCCTAGCATGTATGCACTGCTGAAACGGAGATGCCTGCGTTGGCTCAGTCATGTCGTGAGAATGGATGATGGCTGGATCCCAAAGGAGCTCCTCTATGGAAAACTCGTGCAAGGAAAGCGCCCTACAGGTAGACCACAGCTGCGATACAAGGACATCTGCAAGAGGGATCTGAAGGCCTTAGCGATGGACCTCAACAAGTAGGAAACCCTGGCCTCTGAGCGGCCCGCTTGGAGGCAGGCTATGCAGCATGGCCTTTCCCAGTTTGAAGAGACACTTGGCCAACAGTCTGAGGCAAAGAAGGAAGGCCCATAGCCAGGGAGACAGACCAGGGACAGACTGCACTTGCTCCCGGTGTGGAAGGGATTGTCACTCCCAGATTGGCCTTTTCAGCCACACTAGACGCTGTGCCAGAACCACCTTTCAGAGCGCGATACCATAGTCTTTCGAGACTGAAGGTTGCCAATACAAGGGGTATCCACAGTATTCAACCATACAAGGCCAATTCACCATTATCATTTGCCTCTGGAGGGTGCCATTTTTTCTCCTGAACACTGGAGAGTGATTCACTTGTACCAGGGATCACTGCAAGAACATATGTAGACGCCTCATGGATCAGGCCAAGAGTCCATCTATTTCAACAAAAATATACTGTTGCAAAACTATCAGGAACAAGCAATACATGATGGCAAAAGCTCTCCTGTGTAGTTTGCACTCCTTCAGCAACTGGTAGACATTGGCAGCAAAGCCACTTCTAAATATGGGCATTTCATTTAGCTATTATGGCTAACACTCTGCACATGCAGCAGAATAAGGTGGTATAGTAGCTAAAACCACTTCCTACAGCAGGTGGAGGATATTACTTTGGAAAAGTGGAGGACCTGGGGCAGGACAGGAAGCCAAATGCTGTGCTTGCCGCACCCCTGCCACTGCCGCATCGGCCCATCCCAGCTGTTCTGTGGGCAGGCAAGGCTCCATGCAGCATTTGGCAGTGGGCAAGAAGCCTTCTGAGACTTCTCCCACTGTTTTAAGCAAAACTTCTGGTTGAGTGATGCTCCATTATGCCTCAGTGAGTATCCTGGGGGGCGGCATGTGGGGGGGGGCTGTCAGGGACCTGCCCTGGGTCATAATGAGGGCAGGTCCACTACTGCTTTGGAATACCCTATTTAAAAGAAAGCATCCGCCAAGCTAAAAAGCATGAAAGATTCTAGACCTCCTTCTTGTGTAGGTAGTTTCTCACAGAGGAGAGGATTCAGGCATGTGATCCTCACCCGGCTGCCTCATGTGCAACAGACTTTTTGCCTCTCAGAACTTTACCACATGCATGTATAGTTCTGGCCTAAGCTCCAGCCACTACCATCACATTCTACCCCTTCTCTGTACCAGCCTTTGCCATACATGATCCTCTCCACCTAGACTAAGCCTCTGTTTCTCTGCGTACCTACCAGGAGGGAAGCACCACTGAAAAAAGTGGAAGTTATCTTTCAGTAAACATCCCACCCACTGGGCAGCACAGACACTCTCAGTGCCAGGATGTTACCCTGGAATGAAAGAAGGGGTGAAAGCGCCTCTGAAGCCCTTCCAGAGCGCACTTCCCTCAGCTTGCAAGGAAGCAGAGTCTGGCCACACATCAGGGCTGAGGAGAAGCAGGTCTACACAGGTACCAGCCTCGGGATGGGCCCCCAGTGAACACAGGAAAGGGCAAGGAGGCTGGCAGGGCTCCCTTTCATTCCCCTGGGAGGTGCAGAGAGACTGCAGTCCCTGGGAAACCGGCTCCTCTTTCATGTGCCACTGGGGGAAGGGCCTCCTCTCCTGCCTCCTCCTCCTCTCTCTCTCTGGCCAGGTGGGAGGTGGACGTCTTGCCAGTCCCCCCGGGAAGAGCTTAGGGGGCCGGCTTCCCTGTGGGGCGCGGGTGTCTGCCCAGCTGGGCGCCCCTCAATGCACCCTCTGCTCCTACCAAGCCAAGCCGCACTCGGTGCTGCTTCCCCTCCCCCCCACGCCCCGCCAGGCCCCACTGGAGAGGCGTCCTGCAAAAGCCCCCCACATACCTCCCACTCGGTACATGTTGGCCGCCATGTCTGCGCTCCGCGTCCTCCTTCCTCTGCCGCCTCCGTCGCCGGGTGGGGAAGGGGAGGAGCGCGCTCGCTCGCTCGGTCCTCCTCCGGCTTCTGCTGCTGTCCTGCGCGCCGGGCACCGCGGGGCGCCTGGCAGCTCTGCCTCTTCTCCGGCCCGCCCGTCGGGGAAGAAGCGAAGGGTTCAAGCCCGGCACTGCAGGCTGCGAGCGGGTGGCGCCGTCGTCGGCCCCAGGGCGCACGGCAGACTCCAGCGGGCGCCCAGTCCCCAGAGAGAGGAGGGGTTACAAGTCTCCCGCAGGTGGCTTGTCCCCGGAGGAGGGAGGAGCGTCGCTGCCCGCAGATGCCAGCGGCGAGGGAGGGGAAGGCCCTTCAGGTGCCACTCTGCGCGCACGCACACCTGCCGCGCTGGAGGCTTGACCTACCTGCGCGCACGGTGGTGAGCTGCAGCACTAGGCAGGAAGGGCTCGCAGCCCAGCCCGCTGCATGCCTACTCAGAAGTAAGTCCCATTAGAGTCAGTGGGGCTCACTCCCAGGAAAGTGTGCATAGAATTGAGCTGTCTTTGGGCATAGAATTGGAGAGAGCATGTGCTTCCAAAGCAGTGCAGGGTGCAACCGGGGGGGGGGGGGGTTGGAGGTGGGAGTCCAAGTCAGCCATCCTGGTACTTCTTTGCAGAATTTGGGTGCTGTCTTGCCAACAGTGGTCCAAAGCGGATACCAAGAAGCCAACCAACCCGCTCACCTCCACACACAAGGAATCTGAGGGCAGGTCTTGGCTGAAGAACAGGAGACAGAGAAAAGGTGTAAATGGGCAAAGTTCACAATGGAGAGAGGTGAAAAGTGGGATGGGTGCCCCAGGGTCGGGCTGGGAGCAGTGCTTTTCCGTTCCTAAATGATCCAGAGGTGCCGATAAGCAGCAAGGTGCCCAAGTTTGCAGATGACACTAACTTTTCTGGATGGTGAAGTCTAGAATAGATTGCTAAGAGCTTCAGAACAATCTCTTCAGATTGAGGGAATGGGGGCCCAATCCTAAAGTCGCCCAGCACTGAGCCATAGCGCCAGGGCTGGATGCTGTAAATGTGCCATAAAGCACGTTTACAGCACACCGCAAGTAGGGAGCGCTGGCACTGGGCCCACACTGGTCAGGCTGGCAGGAAGAGGCCACAGCCAGGGATGACTGCAACCACTGGGCAGTGCTGTGGGCGCAAGGGAGGGCAGGGCGGAAGAAGAACAAGGACAGGAGAGGGACAGAGTTCTTCTGCACCATATCCTGAACTCCATGTTCAGTCAGAAGGCCTGACATGGAGTCTCTGAAGTTTGCATCTGCACACTAGCTGCCACAGGCTTGAGAAGCCCAATTGCAGAGCTTGGAGCTTTCTCCAGGTGAAGGGAACAAAAGTTTCCTTCCCTCAAGGAGTTCTCCCGCTGTTTCCCCGGTGCCCAAGACAGCGGTAGGCACTTTGGCACTGCTCCTCCAGCAGGCATTGGGAAGCTCACGATTGGGCTGTGGGAGGCAAAATGGCAGATGCACCAATGTAAGTAATTGTAAAGTGATGTGCATTGGGGCAGGAAATCAAAGTTTTACATATATTCTACCAATACAGTGGTTCTCAAATTTTTAGCACTGGGACCCACTTTTTAGTATAACAGTGTTATCAAGTCCCACTGGAAGTGGTGTCATGTCCGGAAGTGATATCATTTTAGGCTTCAGACATAAGCTGCGATCAGCCAAATGTCCCATTACACAACACCCTTGTGCTGTTATTTTGTATAGCAAGAAAGTAAAACATTCCTGCTTGGAAATCAAAGCAAAATGCAGACTTGGATCCTTCTCCAATGACACAAGCCTCTCCCCTTTCCAGTGACCCATCTTCCCACCTATTCAGGGCAAAACACCATGCCTCTCTCCCACCAGGTGCCCATCCTGCCCAGCAGCTCTGTACCCTGTATTTTCAGCTCTGTACTTTCAGTGGCAGCTTAGCGATGTGCTACCTGAAATTTGCTGCCAACCCACCTAATGGGTCCCAACCCACAGTTTGAGAAATGCTGCACTAATGGGTTCTGAGCTGTCTGTGACAGAGCAGATCTTGGGGTGGTGATGAACTGCTCAATAAAAGTGTTGACCCAGTGTGTGGTGGATGTGAAGAAGGTCAATTCCATGCTTGGGATAAAGAAGAGAGCAAACAAATGATTCATGGGCTAGAGCACCTCCTTTATGAGGAAAGGCCACTGCAAGATACAGGAAGCTGGGCTAGATGGGCCTTTGACCTGATCCAGCAAGGCTTTTCTTATATTCTTAAGAATTAGGGCAATTGTGGGAAAAACACAGCAGTGTAGTTCACCACTGTCTTACCAATCTTCCACCATCATTTGCCATAGGCCAAGGCTCATGGCTCCTTGGGTCAGAGCTACTGTGAACTTGTATAAATTTATACAAGTCAAAAAAGGAAGGAGGGGGGACCCGGTAAACTATAGGCTGGTCAGCCTATACCAGGTAAGATGGTGTAATGCCTCATCAAAGATAGATTCTCAAAACACATAGATGAACAAGCCTTGCTAAGGGAGAATCAGCATGGCTTCTGTAAGGGTAGGTCTTGCCTCACAAACCTTTTAGAATTCTTTGAAAAGGTCAACAGGCATGTGGATGCAGGAGAACCCGTGGACATTATATATCTGGACTTTCAGAAGGCATTCGACATGGTCCCTCACCAAAGGCGACTGAAAAAGCTCCACAGTCAGGGAATTAGAGAACATAAGAACAGCCCCACTGGATCAGGCCATAAGCCCATCTAGTCCAGCTTCCTGTATCTCACAGCGGCCCACCAAATGCCCCAGGGAGCACACCAGATAACAAGAGACCTGCATCCTGGAGTCCTCCCTTGCATCTGGCATTCTGATACATAGCCCATTTCTAAAATCAGGAGGTTGCACATACGCATCATGGCTTGTAACCCGTAATGGATTTTTCCTCCAGAAAACCACATTGTCACAGGATGTGGTGATGGCATCTGGCCTAGATACCTTTAAAAGGGGATAGGACAAATTTCTGGAGGAAAAATCCATTACAAGTTACAAGCCATGATGTGTATGTGCAACCTCCAGATTTTAGAAATGGGCTATGTCAGAATGCCAGATACAAGGGAGGGCACCAGGATGCAAGTCTCTTGTTATCTGGTGTGCTCCCTGGGGCATTTGGTGAGCCACTGAGATACAGTAAGCTGGACTTTTTTTATTTTAACAATAGATGGGCCTATGGCCTGATCCAGTGGGGCTGTTCTTATGTTCTTATATAAATGTTATCACTGTATGTAGTAAATGAATAATGTTACAATTTACATATGACATAGCAAACACCATTGGGCTATTTTTGTCAGCCACGTCATGGCCTTTTAAATTTTTATTTATTATTATTATTTACTTGCTCCTTGCAAATTTCCCTTTGTATAGGATTGGGTGGAGACATCTCAACGTGAACCAGTAGCTCAAGATTATAGTCAAGATTGTCATAGCACTTTTCATGCTATGCAAAAAATGTTTGTGACTGTCTCTGTCATAAACTGGCCAAGCTGTGATTCCTCTGTATGCATTTTAGACACAAGATGAATGCTGGAGTTGGTTTGTGTCTGATGACAGACTTACCGGTGCCTTCCATGAGGATCAAAGAAGTCCATCCTGGAGCCAGGGACCTAGGAAGCAGTCTGTTACCTGCCACCAGTTCAAATGATAACAGTGTGCTATAGACTTGCTGTGCTTTATCTACGGGGGGGGGGGGGGGAGAGAACAAAAAAAACCCACCACTTATATGCAATCATTTTGACAATCATTTGCCATAAATAGCAGACTTACAGCCCAATCCTTTCCAACTTTCCAGCTCCGCAATGTGCAACCACAATGCAGCCCTGGGGTAAGGAAACAAATGTTCCCATACCTTAAGGAGGCCTCTGTGACTGTATCCCCAAAACATGAAGCAGTGCATACCCCATAGGCAAAGCAGCACCGGCACTGGAAAATTGGATAGGATTGGATCCTGAGGATGGAGCCAGACAGCAAAGGGCTACATGGGAATACAATACCTTAAAAGTTATCCAAATGAAGTTGGCATTTCTTGGGAAAGGACTCATCTGCAGCCTCTGACCACATGACTAAGATCCAGACCAAATATGCAGCTGTTCCATGGGAAAATATATCTGTGGGACACATCCATGGGTTTTAACTCATGTGGGATTTTTGACCACACGTTCACTGAAATCCAGGGCTTTCTTTAGGCAAAAAC
Source organism: Tiliqua scincoides (assembly GCF_035046505.1). Classification (NCBI taxonomy): domain Eukaryota; kingdom Metazoa; phylum Chordata; class Lepidosauria; order Squamata; family Scincidae; genus Tiliqua; species Tiliqua scincoides. Next base: position 259,003,486 of record NC_089821.1, on the reverse strand, counting down.
TGTGCTAGCTTCTCCTTGGGCACAGCAAGTCATCTCTCAGCAGACTTCCTGTATCTGCATGTATACCAGCAACACTTGCCAGCCCAAAAGAAGGAGAACTTCCCCCTAAGGGTGTGCCATTCTGAGGGTGGTAAATGTTCTGTGCTTGCTAGTGACAGCAGGATTCATGTGCTGTTTGTTTTCTGTGCCAGTAAACAGAGCTGACCTTGCGTAGGAGCAAACTTCTGGCCACTCCTTAGGGCTTCTGAGCAAGCAGGCATAGGGTTGTGCTGTAAAAGTAGCTCCAGAACTCGGTGAGTGTGGCTAAACACCCAGTTCTCCTGGCACTCATAGCTTCAACTCAGCAATACTGTAAGTTACACAAAAGCATGCAAGCATCACCCTGCTTGGCCATTTGATTGTCCATTGCCCCTCCCTACTTTTCTCTTTCTCTTAATTTCTTCAAAAGAGGAAGCATTGCATCTCCCTTGCAATGGCAACAGACTTTGGGCAGCTATTGACACCAGCAGTGAAAGGAACAGAAGCAAAATTTTGCTTGACCATTTCTGCCATTGCAAACCAGAAAAACCTGATGCCCTTGGCCAGAGGAAGAAGTGTTTTGCTCTCTCCTACTGGAGAAGTCAGGGGAAGACATTCAGAGTGTTAGGATCAATCCAGAGTTGCCCATGGGCCGCGCAAGTCCCTTGCACCTTCTCAGGAGGGTCATAAACGTGCCGTAAGGCACAATTGCGTCTCCTTGGGCACTCAGAGGAGTGCTGGCCTTCAGAGGCTGACATAAGCCCCGGCACCAGCTTCCTCTCTGAGGCTTGCGTTGGCCTGGTTGGGCCGATGGAAGCATCTGAGGTGGGCAGGGAGGAGGCAAGAGGGAGGCGTTCCTGGGTGGGGGGAGGGCAGGTGGCGGGCAGCCCTCAAGAAGTGGTACAAGTCTGGGGAGACCCATACGGGAAAGGGTGTCTTTCCCAGGTGTAAGGGGTAAAGTTCCCCTTGCCCCTGGCTGAGCTGCTTTTGGCCTCTATACTGCACTGGATACAATGCAAACCTCTTGGCTTACCTGTTCCAGTGCAGGGTAGGATTGCACCCTTAGTTTCCCATCTTTCTCCCCACCTACTTTCCCATGATTCGCTATTGTGAGGACCCTTTTTCTGCTAACCACTGCACCAAAAAGATGAAAGTTAAATAACAGGAGTGGAAGCCCCAGTTGGGCTCAGGCAGTGCTCGTGAGTCAAGGAGAAATAATGCTGTGGTTTCTGCCTTTCTCCAGCTCTTCTGAGAATGCTGACTTCAAGGAGGGGGGGCTTTAAGGAACAATTCTGTAGCTCCCCTGGCTGCTTTCGGTGGCTCCCCAGGGAGCTGCGGCTCACAGTTTGGAAACCATTGCTTTATAGTAAACATACATAGGATCGACTGTAAGCCTGTGTGGAAGTTATTCCATCATCTTTATGAGTCCTGCTTGATTTCCTAAATCCATTGTGAAACTCATGTACTACGACTTCTTTTTTTATAGAATTACTCCTTCCAAGGTATCTGGTATAAGTTGGTTAAACTAGATTTGATGGTAAGATTATAATTGGCATATGGTTGCATTTTAAAGCCCCAAACCCTGCTGTTTTTCAGAATTCAACAAGAAAAAGTCTACAATAGTGCCTGAGAACATTTTAAAGCATAAAACAGAAATGAAACTAGCTACCAGTTCCAGCATCAATAAATATCAAAGCAATTTTTTTTGCAAATAGAAAAGACAGGGCTGCTTCTAAGGCATCAGTTATTATGTAAATAAAAACGTGTTCCTTTGTACATTTGAGTCTGATTAATGAAAATCAATCACTTTGGCAATAGTATTCTATGCTGGAGCATTTCCCTGGAGAAATCCTTCTACTGTCCTGATTAATAGACATTGGTGAGCCATTAATTTCATTTTCATACCATGTCCATTTTTTTTGCATCTTCTCATTGATTTTTCATTTCATCTCTTATAGCTAAAGGAAAAGGCAGTGAGAATTAAGAACTCATATACACTAGTACAGTGGTTCTCACACATTTAGCACTGGGACCCACTATTTAGAATGAGAATCTGTCAGGACCCACCGGAAGTAATGTCATGACCAGAACTGACATCATCAAGCAGGACCATGTTTAACAATCCTATGCTGCAATCCTACCCACACCTACCCAGGGGTAAGTTCCATTTACTATCATTGTTAAAAGAATATACATAGTAGCTTGTTAAAAGTACAGGTCTGTAACATTTCCCCAAATGCAGTCACATAGTATGGCAGCATGCAGTCTAATAGATTAAAAATAAAAAATTGAAATGAATGGGGATCCACCTGAAATAGGCTCGCGACCCATCTAGTGGGTCCTGACTCACAGTTTGAGAAGCACTACGCTAGTAGTTAACAGTTAATGGCAACTGTGCAAACATTTCTTCTCTGTAGTGCACATTTCAGCTGATCGCATGCCAGCCTCCCTTGTTTAAAAGGGGACTATTAGGCTAATATTTCTTTCCAGCCATTCTGCACTGTCTTTTTCATTTCCTGTCTCAATGGGAAATGAGCATTCTATTTCCAGCACTAGAATGAATGAATATGTGAAATCGCAAATGCCAATATTGCTCCCTTCCTGCTTCAGTGAAAAACTCTGATTTCTCTTGTGAATAAAGAAGCCCCCACAGTCTGAAAGGGGTGCTTGAAATCTTTATCCATCCTACCTGCTGAAAGGAGTGCTTACTGATAAGAAGCAAACGAATGCTCTTGTATACTCTGCTTTCATCTTTTTCCCATTACATCCTATGGCTCTTGAGCCCACCACTTTTTTTTCTCAGCCTCTGTGCCTTATCAGTGAAATGGAGGTGATAAAGATCTAATTCACACTGTTGCTTTGGGGGTAAATGAGACCAAATGTTCTATTCCCTGTGGCAGAGATGGGCTCCTAATGCCCTAAATACATCTACATCTTCCGTGAGAAATAAGGCTGCAATCCTATGCACACTTTCCTGGGAGTAAGCCCCATTGAATTCAAAGTGGCTTACTTCTGAGTAGAAATACATAGGATTGGGCTCAGAGTCTCCATCAAAATCAATACATAGCAACTAATGTTCTACCACCATCACATCTGTAAGAAAACAGTCTCATGTGAACTGGCCTATTGTGCTTTATTAGAAGATATCACTTCATATATCCTTCCACTGTATACAGGCCTGCACCACATAACAACAACATTAGCTTAATGATGGACCATATATATGACAGTGGTCAAAGCACAATAAAGATGCTCTTAATGAGGCAATTCTGTCTCCCACAGCCTGCAGCAGAGTGTCTGTTAACACAACAGAGAGGCTCTTAATGCAAAGAGGAGGCAGTCTATCTCCAGTAGCCTGTGCAGTCAGCTAGTGTCTGGCAGGGAGTGTCTGTTTACACAACAAAGGCAATAGATTAGACTGAATGGTCACTTAAGGATCTAATTGCATAACAGTGGGGATAGCAGAATGTACCCTCATTAAGTGTGGAACACCTGTACTTTTCTGAGGAGCAAAAATGCTCACATTTTTCTTCAACTGCATGTAATGAGTGTAGCAGCCCATTTGGGCCCAACCAACATGTTCAGAATAGACATGGCAGAGAATCTGGGACTATATCACTACAGAAAGCAGGTGGGGATTGCAAGTTTAGATGCTCCCTTATTCCATGAAGTTCATTCCATGGCAGGGAGAAGGATTCTAAACTATGCAAGAAGTTTGACATTCAGTCACATGATTCCTCTCTGTATTCTGAAATGAGCAGTTGCGTAATTGAGGGAGGGTCACAGTAATCTGGGCAGCACTGTTCCAGGGGCAGCAAGGTCGCTGTGCTCCTGCTTAGAGCAGAGGTGTCAAACATAAGGCCTGACCCACAGAAGCTTTTCATCTGGCCCTCAGGCTCTCAACTACTGAGCAGTTCCGAGGTGTCACTGCTGAAAGGGCAGGCAACATGAAAATTGGGATCTCCCATGTCTTGAAATATGATCAAGATTTGTGTATTTTCTCTTCTGTCATTTGCAGCTAATGAGTCCTAAGTGAGAAAAAGTGCTTATTTTTGGTCATGACCTGTTTAGTATTATTTCCTGCCTAATGACATTCACTTCTGGCCCTCAGCAGGCATCATGAATGGTATTCAGCCCACTGTATGAAACGTTTGACACCCCTGGTCTAGAGAGTCCTATCCATCCACCCTGCTGCCTGGAGACAACTAGTTCAGTGCCAAGAACTGAAACATGTGAATAGGCTCAGTGGTCTTTCCAAAGAGTTTTGAACAGAATTAAAAAATCAAGAGTTCTGTGTTTTCATGTACTCACACCACATTTTCACACCATGGCACTTGTGTAGAGACACAGGAAAATCTTCCTGAGATATCCAGATTGTATTAATTAGTTCCAAATTGAAGAGAGCAATGAGATGTACACTTGCCAGTTCTGAAAGTGCAATTTTTAGGTTTTCACGTAATTAGGTTCCTGGGTCCATTCTTATAAAATCATGCCTGAAAGGTAATTCTTGGCAATATGCAAAAGAAACATCTGAAAAGTCATGGCCTTCTCTCATACTGATGCACTACTATTTGGCACTTTGCCAGAAATTGCCTTTCAGTTGTGCCTTGATATGTATCAGAGAAATGTGTCAGAGAAGGCCCAAGGTAGTATTGTGACTTTGGGACGGAAACCGCCTTGATCGCCTTGGTGGATGACCTACACCGGGGACTGGACAGGGGGAGTGCGTCCCTGTTGGTCCTGCTGGACCTCTCAGCGGCTTTCGATACCATCGACCATGGTATCCTTCTGGGCCGATTGGCCGAGTTGGGAGCTGGAGGCACTGTTTTGCGGTGGTTCCGCTCCTACTTGGAGGGTCGGTCCCAGATGGTGGTGCTGGGGGATGCCTGTTCGACACCCTGGCCCTTGAGATGCGGGGTGCCACAGGGCTCAATTCTGTCCCCCATGCTATTTAACATCTACATGAAACCGCTGGGAGAGGTCATCCGGGGGTTTGGAGTGGGGTGCCATCAATATGCTGATGACACCCAACTCTATCTCTCCTTTCCTCCAGACTCCAGGGTGGCGGTTGAGGACCTGGAGCGCTGTCTGGAGGCAGTGAGGATCTGGATGGGGGCTAACAAGCTGAAATTAAATCCGGATAAGACAGAGGCTCTCCTGGTTAGGAAATCCTCGATGCAGGTGCTGGACTATCGGCTTGCCCTGAATGGGGTTGCACTCCCTCTGAAGGAGCAGGTCCGCAGCTTGGGGGTCCACCTGGACTCGCAGCTGCTCCTGGATTCCCAGGTGGCGGCTGTGGCTAGGGGGGCCTTCACTCAGCTTCGGCTGGTGCGCCAGCTGCGGCCGTACTTGGATCGTGCAGACCTGGCCACGGTGATCCATGCCTCAGTGACATCGAGATTAGATTACTGTAACGCACTCTATGTGGGGCTGCCCTTGAAGACGGTTCGGAAATTGCAACTAGTGCAGAATGCGGCGGCCCGTGTGGTTACTGGAGGTAGGCGGTTCGACCCTGTCAGTCCGCTTCTCCAGCGGCTGCACTGGCTGCCCATTCGTTTCCGGGCCCAATTCAAGATGCTGGTATTGACCTTTAAAGCCCTATACTGCTCTGGACCAGGGTATCTTAGAGATCGCCTGCTCCCGTACAATCCGGCTCGCCCTCTCAGGTCATCAGAGAAGGCCTTTTTACAAGTGCCGCCGCCTAGGGAGGTACGTGGGGCGGCTGCAAGAAATAGGGCCTTCTCAGTAGTGGCACCAACGCTATGGAACTCCCTTCCCCTTGACTTAAGAATGGCTCCCTCTCTTGAGACCTTTCGGCAAGGCCTGAAGACCCTTCTGTTTAAACAGGCCTTCTGAGTTCTTGGCCTTTTAACATTTTTTAACATCTTTTAATATTTTTTTTACAGGCCTGATTCTTTTATGACTTGCTGCTGCTCTATGCTCTTTTTACCTATTTTTACTCTGACTGCTGTTTTTAGTATGTGTTAATATGTTTTTATTTGCTTTTAAATTGTTTTTAATATGTTGTAAGCCGCCTTGAGTCCCTTCGGGGAGAAAGGCGGGGTAGAAATAAAGTTATTATTATTATTATTATTGTGACAACTGGTAACCCTGAGGTGGCTCATTCTGTGCATGATTGTATACTGTATGCCACAAACCTTTCTAAAACATTATAAAATCCCTGTAACCTGTGTGTTACCTTTTTGAAGTACAAGCTTAAAGCAGGATGCTTGTTAGCTGAAGATGTTTGACTTAGGAATGTGCTTTGAACTTATCATTTTGGCATGAGCTAGTGTCTTGATAATGAGCAGTGCTAAGCTCTATCAGTATTTTATAATGAGCAGCACCAAGGCCTATCAATAGGTAGAAATGATGTATTGCTGGATGCTCAGATGACACAAAGAAGTTTTGGGGATGTCACTTCAGGGAAATCATATGATTTTCAGAGCAATGGAAAGCTAAAACACACTTGATGCGCACATCAAGGTTTTGGGGAAAATGTACATTATGCATGCTTAATTTTATGTAATAGGTGTGTTCCAAATAAGGTGGTGGGATAGTCTCTGTAACAATGGATACAAATAAAGCTATAAAAACACTGTGCACCTTTGTAAAGGTGTGTACCCCAAGACAGACAGCTGACCTTTGCCAGGTGTGTTGGCCTGTGCCCCAGGCAATTGCTCTTAATAACAAAGAAAAGAAGGAATCTCTAAACTAGGAGCTGCTATTGTGTCTTGAGTGTTTGATTTCTCCAGTTCATAATCTTAGGGGAGCAGCTGGTTCCCCCATGTATGCAAGTGGAGCTGAGTACAACCTGTGGTAAAAACAACTGCTTCAGAAATTATTTTTCTGTATTGTATAATGAAAAGTGTGCTGTGATAAAATGAATATACCTCTGTAGACAAAAGCCACTCTTATAAGTAGGTACAAGAATATATCAGTGGAAAATTGTGAGCAGGCAAATGCACTTTGAGGTCCCCATGGAAGGAATCCAAAGAAAATAAAACACCAGCACATTTTTCTGTATGTATCTCAGTAGTAGTTGTCACAAGGTGCCATGCAACTATTTATTTGTTTCTTTATCTCCATTTGTTTCAATCTCACTTTCTACCAAGGTAAGCAAAGACAGCATACAGGTATTACAAAAAAAAAAAAAAAAAGATGAATACTGTATATTAAAACAAGAAGATGAATCTTAACAGTCTAGGAATAAATGCAATCAGCAGCAGCAAAGTCAGCATAAAACCATTTAAAACAGGAGAAACTCAAACACCAAATGTCTTCTGGTATGAAACCTATTTTGAAACCTATCTAAGAGCAGGAAGAGAAGGAACCTGTCTGATTTCCTTGGGTAAGAAGTTGCACAACAGGAGCTGCACCAGCACTGCCTACTCACCATCTGGATGTCCAGCAAGGGCATGCCAGGGAGCAAAGGCTCAGAAGCCAACCATAAATCACAGCAGGTCTAGAGCATCACTGCATTCACTGGAATAGGTGGCCAAACTGGACCCACCTAATCTTCCTCTGGAGCAAGCTATGGAATTTTCTTTCATGTTTGCAAAGAAATGATCATAGCTTTGCAGGAACACCTTTTTTCCCTACATATGTATGTAGAATGCTTAGAAAAGCACTTTGGCGGGAGCCAGAGTTGAGTAGTAGAGCACTTGCTTTGCATGCAGAGTGACCCTGGAGAGTCACCATCAGTCATTGTAGACACAAGTTTGAGCCAGATGGACCTATGTTGTTGTTTTTTCTGCTCTCCAGTAGAAGAATACATGTTGTAGGGAATGCCAATTCCTATTCTAGGGCACATACAGTTCATGCAGAGGACTGGTCAGATCTGTTAGATTTCACCCTCATCCCAAATGATGATGGGTGCACCCCAAAACATCCAAGATACTTCTCTGTGTAGTGCAAGGAAATGATGGTCAGACATCTTTAAAGAAAGCTTGTCCACCATGACTGGTTTTCTCATCAAGAAATCTGGACAAGCTTCCATGGAATCAGTGTTCTCCACTGAAAACCACTCATCCAGCAGTTGCTTGTGCCTCTAAAACAAGGGTGCCCAAACCCCGGCCCTGGGGCCACATGCGGCCCTTGAGGCTTCTCAATGCGGCCCTCAGGGAGCCCCCAGTCTCCAATGAGCCTCTGGCCCTCCGGAGATTTGTTGGAGCCCATGTTGGCCCGACGCAACTGCTCTCAGTGTGAGGGCGACTGACCTCTCGCGTGAGCTGTGGGATGAGGGCTCCCTCCACTGCTTGCTGTTTCATGTCTACGATGCAGCAGAGGCAGCAAAAGAAAGGCCAGCCTTGCTTTGTGCAAGGCCTTTTATAGGCCTTGAGCTATTGCAAGACCTTCATTCATTCATATAAGTTCATCTTTAATATATTCATTTATGCAAACTTATTCAAATTTATTCAAATTTTAAATGCTAATTAATTCTTTTTTCTCTTCCCCCCCTTTTTCACAGAGAGATGATGTGGCCCTCCTGCCAAAAGCTTTGGACACCCCTGCTCTAAAAGGATTACAGAAGACTAGAATTCTCTATTAAAAATATATAAGGTAGAATTAATTGGAAAATTATCTTGAACTGGTCCAACTGAAATGAACTGGACACACAAGAGTACAGCAGTGACCTCCTACATCGAACATTGAGTTTACTGCTGCTGGTGCAGGGACAGCATTTCAGTGGATCGTGTCCTGAATCTTGATCTTGAAAGAAGAGATCACCTATATTAATCTTATACAACACCTGATCAAAAATGTGCTCTGCTGCCTATGCTAATTAAACTATAGTATAATCAAGCTACAAGTACCTGAAGAGTCCACTCATTTAGGCCCTCATTTAGGCCCTTATTTTAGTTATTTAGCTATTTTATTTTATTTAGTTATTATTTAGGCCCTTATTTTAGTTATTTAGTTATTTTAGTTATTTAGGCCCTCATTTAGGCCCTTCTTTTAGTTCTTATTTTTTGATTTTTTTTTAAACAGCACAGGCTCTAAATGGAAGTCAGAGACCTATCCATTGGGAACAGAAGAACAAATCTAACATTATAAAAGCCCAAGCAACTTCAAAAGAAATCATTTAAGTTTTATTATCCCAGATATAGGCTTGCAAATAGAGACCTTCAGCAGCACAGAAGACAGAGACATAAGCTGTCCATCTCAACTACCATAGATATGTTTAGAGTTTGCAGAATAATCATTCATGGCTGTGTCATGAATACTAAAACAGCAAATGAATAGCACAGATATTGTTCAGCTTATTTAATTTGGAAGAACTAACTTGACAGTCATAAAATCAGTGCAATAAGTGACGGAAGATTAATTTTAATTAGGTACACTGGAACTTAGATTAGGTGTTTGCTTCAAAACATATTTCACTGTTAATGGACTAGGTTTAGACAATGACAAGGGCACGTCTGGGCAACTTTCTCTGCCTCTCTACGGTGTTCATTTTGGCATGACAAGGAATCAGGTAGATACAAGGGCTGTGTATTAGAAACAACTTCAGATGATACTGTAAGTGCCAAAGCAAGACCCTGGGATACAAGACTTGTGTGCTACAACATGATCCAGTCATAGATACCTTCAGGTCTGGAAGAGTTTTCTCAGTTTTAACCTACTCTAAAAGTAAGACTAGCAGCAAGTGTAGAGGGATGGTTCAGATGAACTGCTGGTACAGATGATGACTGTCATAGTTTTGTCTGAAGCCCAGGATCAGATCATATATCTTAGATCTTGTACAATCTGCACTGGTTGTGTATTTTTCTTCAGGTGCACCCCTACACACACCCCCACCTCTTGCTGTTGCAATGCATTCTGAACTATATTTGAAACAATGGACACCGCTTGCTCCCCACAGCGTCCCCCACCTTTCTCTCAGAACCACAGTTCCTTCCCCTTATGTAGTATGCCTACCATAGCACAGGAACGTACACTGACTTGAAGTTATGGAATTTCATTGTAACTTCCAAACATCACCATAACTTGGTATTATGCCTCTGTATGAGTCTTAATAGTGATCCTGTTCTCATCCAAATGGTGTAACTCAAGGATAAGAGTGCACCATGCTGTAATGACTACACAACTAAAAGGGGAAAAAAGGCTTCACTGTGCTCACAGTTACTGCAGGTTAAGAGGCAATATGCGTGTATTTCCTGTTTCTGGAAAACAGTGGGAGAGAGTGGTTATTTGCTCTACTTGTCCTGTGTGTGAAGTTCTCAGAGGCATCTGGCTGGTCACTGATTGGGGAAGGATTATGGATGATAAAGCACTTGCTTTGCAGGTAGGAGGTCCCCGGTTAGAGCTTGCATGCCACACATACTCCTCTACTACCCCTCTGTGTTCACAATACTGACCTAGATGGATCAATGGTTTAATTTGGTATAAGATGGCTTCCAGTGCTCCACTGTAGCAAACAGGATGCTGGGCTAGGCAGACCTTTCATTTAACCAGCTTTGGACATGTCCCAGGAACACTTTTGTTGGACATCATTATAATATGCGCATAAGACAAGCAGGCTTGCTCCCATTTGCCATATTATATCCTCAAGGGTTTGCTGTCTGATTATTGTTAAGAGTCCACACAAAAGAACCTTAATGTTCTTTAATGGCTATGGATGTTTTCTGAATTGGTCACTCAGCTGAAGAGACCCAGTGAAATGCAGCTGGAATGGAGAGATGGGGGTGGGGTCACAGACAGAGCTGCCAGCTGACTAAATGTGAAGTCATTTTGGACACAGTCTATTCCTCCTCTGCAGAGGTCTGATGGGTTTTCTTATAGGAAGACCTCTTTGCCTCCCCCTATGTTGTGCTTCTTTGTAAATCAAATACTATACAGACACCACAGAAATTCAGTACTGTGTCATTCAAATGAGTCTTGTCTTCCAATGGAAGTTTTTTTTTTTTTCAACTAGCAACAGCATGCAGGGTGTGAGTGTGTGTGTGGTGTAATCAGGATTAAAACCCCAGTAGGGGGCAAATTCCTAAAGCTCCCCCATCCTCTATCAAGTTGTCCCCAACTTGCTATTTGCATGTTTCATGCCTCATCCAGCAATGGTAGATACCAATCATCTTCCATGCAGGTTCACTGGAGGTGTGATGTTGTCTGAATAGTATTATAGTCACTTGCTCCTCACTTTCTCCAGAAGTGAGAAGTTTCAGGAGCAGTGCTACAGCGTTCCAAAAGCTGCTCCTGTCATTCCCATGAACTTCAGCCAGAAACTTTCTCTCTTTCCCATTTTCTTTCTTCAAAATGGCCAGCTCCCAGCTGCTGCACTCTCTGCCCCTCCCCTCAGCTCCTCCAAGTTCTGCTGACTATATCCTTCAAGAGATCTCCCCAGCAAGAAGAGACTTAATCTCCTGTTATTAATATCCCATGAGGAAACATCATCCGAGCCTATTGGCCTAAACAAAAGAATGGTCCCATTAGCATCTCTAACACCCATCTTCACAGCCTCAATGGCAAGAAACTTTCTTTTAAAAATATACATATTAAAATGAAGATTTTTTTTCCCAAGAAAGCTTATCTTTCTTTTTTTGTGCTCCTGCAGAATCATGGTATTCACACAGCCCTGACCATGGTTCAGAGAAATGGCAAGTATAACAAAAATATTAATAAAGTCAGATGCTGATCCTAATGAACCAGGAACATTTGGTGGCCTTGAACACCTCAGCATGCTGAGTGGAGACAGGTGGTACAATTTCTAATCCAACCCCCCCAAGCATAACTTTCTATTCCTGCCACACCCTTTCCCTCAAGCGACTGGTTCTTTGGCCTGCTGTTGGGGAGGGGTCTTTGCTCTCTGGTAGACCACTTGCTTTGCATGCAGAAGGTCCCAGGGTCAACCTGTGACATCTGCAGGTAGGGTGGAGAACAACCCTGGAGTGTCACTGACAGTCAGTGCCAACACTCCTGAGCTAAATGGACAAAGTGCCTGACTTCCTTAGTGGCAGCTTCCTTATGCTCCCATCTGACTAAGCTCCTGTGTAGCCTAAAGTCTGAACTGCATGCAACTTTTCTGGACAAGCCAGTTCCAGGTTCTGCAGGCTCTTGCTTGTTCCCAGTGTGATCTGCTTCCCTACCCAATTCTCATGGACTGAATCCTGGGCATGTATCCTGAGGCTGCCCTTTTCTTTTTCTTTTTTTCCCACCTGAGTGCTTGCCTACTTGTTCCACCTGCCCTTACTCATTAATTTTTTTTTAACAAAAGTCATACCCCACCCTTCTACCTGCCAAGGATAACCAGGGCAGTTTGAAATGAAATGAACACAAAAGTTAAAATATAGAACCATCACAAAGCATTAACATTCGTGGAATTTTTTTTATTGCAAAAAGAGCAAAGTAAATCTGGATGGTGAGACATGTTCATGCAGAACTTGGGCAACTGCAGCTTTTCCCATCCTTGTAACATGACAAAATCCACCTGTCAAATTTATCTTTTATTTACAGGTCATAAAGGTACAAGAGCCCTGTCCTCTTCTAAAGCTGGTCATCCCAGGCAGGCCATGCTGAGAGTGTTTTGCTTTTAATCCAAAGCATCTGATAACACTTTCCTGGGAGTAAGCCTCACTGAACACAATACTATTACTTATGAGACAACATACAACAGATTGCACTGTTATAGCCCAACTATGCTGGGCAGGGTTGTCAGCCATAGCTGTACAGAGTTCCGCTGTAGCAGGATGGCTGCCAACAGAGTGAAGAGAGTCCACTGGTGGTCATTTTGGGAGCGCTACTGCAAGAAGCAGCAGTGCTCCTCAGATGTAGCCAAACCATGTTGTGCCACTGGATCAGGTAAGCAGTGGCAGGGGCGAGGAGGGGGCAAAACAGGGGGAGGGTGCAGGAGGAGGTATTTTTGGAGCCTCCCCACCCCCTCTCTCTTTAGACTTGTGAGAGCTCTAGAGCTGGCACAGGTCCAAGGAGACCCATTGCAGAGTGGATTTAAATCTCCTTTTCCATTTGAAGCCTCCCAATCCCCCCCCACACACACACACACACACACACTGGATACAGCACAGTCCTCAGTGCAGCTGCACCAGGGAAAAGGGAAAGGATAGGATTGGGCCCTTAGTGTTATTTTTAACCTGGTATACTGATCAGTGTCTGCAAAATGGGATTTAAAGACAGACATTGAAGAGCAGAGCACTGATGCAGTGATGAACTGAATAGGACTCTGTTTAGCTTCCTCCTTCTAATTCCCTGAGCAAAAGAAGGAAATACTAATGTAGCCTTGATCAACAAAACAAACACCTAGTATGCTGGGAGCCTTGCTGTATCTATATGGAATACTTTATATCTCCTGATTTTTTTTTTTTTACCAGACACATTGACAATCTCCTTGGGGAGTTTAGCCGAGGCAGGGGGAAGCCTTTAAACCATATGTGGAACCTTAAGGAAGGTTTTTGATATTCAAGTTACAAGTAAAAGTTTGCTTAATTATGGTCTTAGTAAATTTCAGAGCCCTTTTGGTGGCATGACAACAGCAAATTATCCCTTCATTAAAAGAGACCTTTCAGCCAGACAGGGTTGGGTGCCTTTTGAAGCCTCATTCATCACTGTCATAAACAGGTATCACCCTGTCAAAATCAATGGTTTTGAGTCTAGGTACAAACTCGGCTACTGCTCTTTCCCATCCACAGACCCGCAATGACAAATGCTGAAAAAGACCCCTCTGCCTTAGTATTGTACACATGTTTTTTTCCAACTGGAAATTGGACTATAAAAATTGGATATTCAGTGTATCCAAAGTGGCACAAGTGAAGGCGCACAAGCCTTCCTACCCCTCAATATCCACTGCAACCACAGACAAACAATCTAGAAATGTTGACTCATATGTATATACAATACAATATTAGAAATTACCATGTCTTATACAAAGTCTAATTTTCAAATTCAGTTTGTCTTGCTATACTGTATACATTTTATTATATTTTTATGCTATTTTGATGTTTATCTTTAAGATACATCTAAGTTTTAGATATCTTTTTATTATTATAAATGTTATTAGACAGCAACTGTTACCCTGCATGTGCCCGATCTTGTCTGTTCTTGGAAGCTAAGCAGGGTCAGGCCTGGTTAGTACTTGGATGGGAGACCGCTTGGGAATACTGGGTGCTGTAGGCTTATACCATAGTCTTTCGAGACTGAAGGTTGCCAACCAGCATAAATGTTATTATTGTAAATATATTATTAATATTATTAATATTATATTAATATATTACAATATATTAATACTATATTATTATATGTATATTATATTGTTGACACTGTTACCCTGCACATGCCTGATCTTGTCTGATTTCAGAAGCTAAGCAGGGTCAGGCCTGGTTAGTACTTGGATGGGAGACCACCTGGGAATACTAGGTGCTGTAGGCTTATACCAGTCTTTCGAGACTTAAGGTTGCCATCCAATACATTACTGACATATTAAATTGATTTATACAGCTATGTCTTTATAACGTCCTGGAGAGAGGTCACTGACAGCTAAATCCTATGTGATTATAGCACTGGTGGATCTACTTACTTTATGGCTGCTGTGAAAGCATTCCTGCAGTGTGAATGGAGGTGGGGAGGGAGCAGAATGGGTCTAGGGAGGCTGTGAAAGGGGGTGGATCTGGTGGCAATTGTGCACACTGGATTCTATTCCCTCTGCGGGCAGCCTCCTCATCCCCTTTCTCTCCTCGGACTTGCACAAGCTAAAGAGCTGGCACAGATCTGAGGAGACTCATTGCAGAGCTGGAAGCTTATGGAGGGGTAAGGGAATTTAAATCCTCTTTCTCCTCCAAAGCTTCCCAATCCACACCCCCCATAAATATTATGGTTATATATTATAATTATAATGAAGCACCTGTTTGGGGCGTAGCTGCACCAGTGGGGGGGGGGAGTATAGGACTGGATTCTGACTTGAAACACATTAGGCATATTAAAATACTTCAATGAACTTTTGAAGTTCCTTTTTCATATATTTTTGTGTGCCTTACCCAATGACATGTTCTGGTATGTGCAGTTTCACTGCTTGAGCCATCTGGACAGGGATAATACATGCTACTTCTTCTACCATGAAACAGTACAGAATGCATTACCATTTCAAAGACTTAAGAGGTAATTTCCTGGACGTCAGTGCAAACATAAGAAATCACTGTATCTTAATACCTTAATGCATGTACAACTTCCATAACTGCAAAACCCAGCATGAGGTATTGTGGCAAAATAATTCAGATTAACAATTTAGTAAACATCAGGCTTGGCCAAGGAATCAGTGTGGGTATTTTCTCAAGGACTATCTCGGGAGAAGACATCCCTGTGTTGCATAGTGGAATTCAGTAATCAGTTAACAACTTTCTGCAGAAATGTTTGTGAGTTAGCCAGGACCTAGTTTTTATTATCTCTGTCTTTTCCACAGAAGTATTAAGCAGTTAACATACCACTTACAACTCCCAATGGCCTAGCTGGCCTGATTTTAATCTCTATGCAAATTCAAACTTCCCATCTTCATCCTATTCTAAAACCTACCTTACTTAAAGGAAAAGCAAATGATATTATTCTATATAGCATAGCCAAGTACAGCCAAACTGAGGACCTATTAGAGGCGACTAAACAGCTACCGGGTAGATGGGACTTGTTAGCCTGGGAAGGCAGCTCATCTGAGAGAAGGAAAACTCTGATCCTAAACCTCCACTGCCTTGTGGCTACATCCAGTTATGGAAAAGGCTTCAGGAGTCAACCTCGAGGCAAAATCCGGAGCCGGAGTCCCTGAGGCAGTTCATGGCTGAAAACAGTCACGTTCTGGCAACTCCTACAACGCTGCTGGAACCAACCATATTGGCCTCTGCCTTTCTATTGGGCCATTTCAGCGATGTGGAGAAGAGGGATTTGCTGCATGGGAAACAGTCTATCCTCCATATCTACTTTACTCAGGTTTCGCGCACTGGAGAGGACACTCTGTTCCAGAACCACCATTCAGAGTGCGATACCATAGTCTTCTGAGACTAAAGGATGCCAACAAGCATAGCCATTAGCTAAAATCTATGCCAGGCAAATCTGGTCCATAGAAAGTTACTGAAGCTCTGCCTTTAAAATATTTGCTTACTAAAAAAATGTATAGACTGCTTTCCCTGTTCCAGAATGAAAGTGCTCATGGTAGCTAAAACACAATCAATAATATACAGTACAGCTCACATTTTAAAAGTAGCAGACAGAAACCAAAAAGGGTCAGTAATTAGCAAAATACTACTAAATTAACTTTTATCAGCTGTTGCTGCAGGCAAGTTTATCTGTTACTAAGCAGCAGATAAGTTTTTTTTGGGGGGGGGGGAAAGAGACAATGGCAGAGCATTTGCAATGTAGGAGACAACATATCTCTCAGGGCTGAAGTTACACTTCTGGGTGCCTTGACAGAAAAGGCTCTCTCAGGAAGGGAAAAATGGTACCCCAGAAGGCAAGGGGATATGATCAAATGATCTTAGAGCAATGAGGTCAAAACTTTTTAGCACCAGGACCCACTTTTCAAAACAAAACACTTTTCATCTGCAAAATGACAAGCTGCACCTGCTGAAATTCTCTCTCCTACACAACTGTTATAGGTCCAGGATCCCTAAAGCTGAAAGTTTGCCCACCCCGCTCTATCGGGACCCACCTACAAGACTTTAAAAGAAGTTTCACATTACCACCTGCTCAAGCCTCTGTTTTTGTTCTTTTTACTGTGGTAGTGGTGTGGGGACGGCATATTGGAGAGTTTGTTGAGCTCCATGTTCATTGCATCCAGACCATTCTGGTGGCTTTGCATTCCCCTTTGCCTTCAATGTGCCAAGGCACATTTGCCTGCTCATGAGTGAACACCCACAAGTGAGTCCGTTTTGCTTTTCATAGTGCTAAATATATTTTTCTTGTCAGCTATCAGCCTGTTTCACGGCCCACCAAAAATCAGGTCACAACCCATTGGTGGGTCCCAAACCACAGTTTGGGAGCAACTGTCTTAGAGGATGGACAAACTGTTTGACCTCTTGCATGAGCTGTGGGATGAGGGCTCCCTTCACTGCTTGCTGTTTCATGTCTGTGATGCAGCAGCAGCAGCAGCAGCAAAGGAAAGGCTGACCTTGCTTTGTGCAAGGCCTTGAGTTATTGCAAGACCTTCATTCATTCATATATGTTCCATCTCTAATATATTCATTTATGTACATTTATCCAAATTTGAAATGTATTCTCCCCCCCCCACCCCCCGGCCCCTGACACCATGTCAGAGAGATGGTGTGGCCCTTCTGCCAAAAAGTTTGGACAACCCTGTCCTAGAGTCAAGCCAAATTCCAGTGCCATTTTAATTTCAGCTCATACTTTCTGCTTTAACAAACTACATTCTCTTTCCCTCCACCTCCACCCCCAGTTTGCTCCCCACTGGATTCTAGTTGAGCTGAATGATAGGGAATTTGGAATCTTGAAAGAGAAAGAATGATCTAAGATAACACTACTTTCCATTTGGTGTGTACTCCATAATGACATCTGTTTGATGTTCACCATTACAAATAATATATTTATTCTCATGTGTTAATGTTCTCCCCCACATGGCATTTCAGAGCAAACTGTAAAAGGAAAAATTAACAAAATATTTAGCTATCGTGGCAGTTACTCTTTTGTGAAAGGAATCGGAATAATGAACAGATTTCTCATTAACCTTTAAATTCAGTGGGTAAAAATATTTTAAGCAAAGGGCAGGAAGAAACATTTGCTACATATTTCATTATCCAAGAGAGCCTGTTTCTGCAACTATCACACAGTTCACCAGCTCAAGGAAGCAGTTCATTCTTAGTACCAATGTATCTCACAGATATTTTGCATCTCTCTCAAAGATCACCTTGAAAGAATAAATTCATGAATTACCAGATGTGATTGAGTAATTGCACTCCCGTCCTCCACAGTTTTAATTGGGAAAGACATTTCTATTTGTTTCCATCAATTAAAGCAGCACATGAGATATGACTGGGATTAGAACTGCAGCAGGGGCAAAGTTCAAAAGTATCCTGTCCCCACCACAGTTTCACTCCATTTTGCATCCTGTGCACTATTTACGAAAGCAAAGCATTAGTCACACTTGCTGTAATGTGCAGTTGGATCCTCAGTCCCAACCAAGTTCCATGAAAAGCCATGGAATTGGACATAGTAGCAACTAACTTAATGTCCAGCATGATCCTCCATATGGTTATTCAAAAGTCCCAATGAGTTCAGTAGAGCTTCATTTCAAGTATGTATGCACAGAATTGCCTTGATCTTATTAACCTAGGAAGCTACTTATAGAGAGTCAGACCATTGGCCCATCTAGCTCAGTGTCATCTACACTGACTGACAGCCGCTATCCAGGGTTTCAGGAGGAGTCTTTTCCAGGCCTACCTGAAGATACCAAGTTTATATTACACCGGGGACTTTCTGTATGAAAAACACATGCACTACAGTCAAACTGCTGTCAAGGCAACAATTCTGTTGCTTCCCTGGTCGAGTATCTTTATTGTCTAGGATGCTGCTCTACTCAAGCCTGTTGAAATTTTTTTCTCTAGCTCCCCTTTCAGATGGGAGACTCCCTACCACAACAAATGGTATCACTGGGCAACCTCCTTCTGCAGGTTATAAACCAAGGGTGACCAGTCTTGCTTAACATAAGAGCTACATATGATAACCTTCAGATGTTTTAGAGCTGCAAGAGAGATTTTTGAGAGCCACAATTTTTAAGAAACATTTAAATTGTTAAATATATTTACAGGCAGACCCCCATATCCACAGGGATTCCATTCCATGGGCCCCTGTGGATACAGAAATAATAATAATAATAATAATAATAATAATAATAATCTGCAGACGCGTGTGGCCTCTGGGAACCAAGTGCCTCTGGGAACTAAGTGCCAGGTAAGGCACAAGAGTTTAGCATCTGGGCGAGGAGAAGGCAAGGAGACCTCTGAGTTTTGGAGAAGGAGAGGAGGAGGAGCAGGAGGAGGAGGTAAGTGTACTCATTCTAACGCTTTGTCTTTCTAACTCCCTGTATTCTAACCTTAACCTTACCTTTAAAGCAACCTTAAATCAAAATTGAAAGTTAGCACCTAAGGGAGGTACATAGGGCTACTCTGAGCAGGAGCAGAGTCCTACTCGTGAGTAAGTGCCCAAGGGTCAGGCATTTAAATCAAAATTGAAAGTTAGCACCTAAGGGAGGTACATAGGGTACTCTGAGCAGGAGCAGAGTCCTACTCGTGAGTAAGAGCAGAGTCCTACTCGTGAGTAAGTGCCCAAGGGTCAGGCATTTAAATCAAAATTGAAAGTTAGCTGCACCTAAGGTAGCACTTAATCGAAGGAAGGGAGGAGGATAAAGTGAAAAGCAGGTTTTCTACTTGTTTAAATTAAACCTATACTTAACCCAGGTTAAACCTAATCTAAGTTAGAACATAACCTAAACAGGTCAGTAAATTGGGACACAGGATCTAGAGAGCAATAAATAATTAAACAAACCCAAATAAAAAGTAGCTTGAGGTTACAAAAACAGTCCAGCCTAAGAGAACAGAACTAGGAGGGGAAGGGCCAATTCCCAACCCATTAAGAGGCCCAATTAGGCTAATCCAAGCAGTCCATTCAGGAGCCTGCAGAGTAGGTCACGCCCATCAGCAGCCATTTGCCTTCCTGAGCTCTTGTAAACTCACCTGGGAAGGCCAGCCCCCTTTCAATCAGGAAGGAAGGAGGGGGGAGGAGCCAGCCAGGAGTTTAAAGCTAGGCAGGCCATCACGTGAGGCTCTCTGCAGACGCGTGTGGCCTCTGGGAACCAAGTGCCTCTGGGAACTAAGTGCCAGGTAAGGCACAAGAGTTTAGCATTTGGGCGAGTTCAGCAGCAGGGCGAGGAGGCCAGGGCCCCATACACTGCCCTTCCTCTTCCCTTGAGAAGAGGGCTGCTATCCAGTGTACGGTTTTTAAAAGGACCCCTAAATAAAACAACAACAACAAAAAAGCTATGCAGTCAGACAGCCAGCAGCAGGGTGGGGGCTATCCAGTGTTCTGCATCGAGTGCCACATGTATGATTATATGCCTCTGGGGCATAAGTCATGGGTGTGTCCTCGATGCAAGGAGCTCCAGGCTCTCAGGGAACGCGTCCGCTCCCTTGAAGCCTTGGTGGCCGACCTGGAGAAGCGCAGGCAGCCAGAGGAGGACCGTGGGGAGACTTCTGGGGACGATCAGGCTTCGTCCCAACCTCAGGCGTGCAGCTCCTCGGCTGCCCGGGTGGGAAGTCTCGGGACTGGAGGACGTCATCCTGGAGAGGAGGGAAACAATCCCCTAGGGGGGATCCCTTCTCCAGGGGATGGGCCCGTATCCGAGCGCACTCGGGATACTCCTCGGCGGGAGGGGGGTCGGGGGCTTCTTGTAGTGGGGGATTCGATTATTAGAAACATAGAGAGGGGGGTTTGCGACGGATGTGAGGACCGCATGGTGACTTGCCTGCCTGGTGTGAAGGTTGCGGACATCACTTCTCATCTAGACAGGCTGGCAGACAGTGCTGGGGGAGAGGTAGCGGCTGTGGTGCATGTCGGCACCAACGATGTGGGCAAGTGTAGCTGGGAGGTCCTGGAGGCCAAATTTAGGCTTTTAGGCAGGAAGCTGAAACCCAGGACCTCAAAGGTAGCGTTCTCTGAAGTGCTACCTGTTCCACGCGCAGGGCCAGCTAGGCAGGCGGAGATCAGGGGTCTCAATGCGTGGATGAGACGGTGGTGTAGGGAGGAGGGGTTTAGATTCGTTAGGCACTGGGGAACGTTTTGGGACAAGCGGGGCCTGTACAAGAGGGACGGGCTCCATTTGAACCAGAATGGAACCAGACTGCTGGCGCATAACATTAAAAAGGTGGCAGAGCAGCTTTTAAACTGATCCCTGGGGGAAGGCCGACAGGAGCCGAGGGGCATCCGGTTCGGGACTCCTCATCCCTATGGGATGAGGATGGGGAGGTTAGAGAACAACAAGACAAAGGCAGGGTAGGAGAAGAAATTGGGAAAGTTAGGGAGATGGGATGTGATAGACGGTTTGGCACAATGAGAGGATGCGGGGACAAAGGAGCGAATAAGCAGCCCATCCTGGGGCATTCCGTGTATAAATGCTTTTATGCGAATGCCCGAAGTCTACGAGCAAAGGTGGGAGAACTGGAATGTCTGGTGACAAGGGAAAATATTGACATAGTGGGCATAACGGAAACCTGGTGGAATGCAGAGAATCAGTGGGATACCGCAATCCCGGGCTATAAACTCTACAGGAGGGACAGGCAGGGGCGTGTTGGAGGTGGGGTGGCCCTTTATGTTAAGGAAGGGATAGAATCCAGCAAAGTAGAGATTGAAGGTGGGTCCGACTCCACCGTAGAATCTCTGTGGGTTAAATTACCAGGCTTGTGCAGCGATGTAATACTGGGGGCGTGCTATCGTCCTCCAGACCAGAAATCTGATGGGGACCTTGAAATGAGGAAACAGATCAGGGAGGTGACAAGGAAGGACAGGGTTGTAATCATGGGGGACTTCAATTATCCTCATATTGACTGGGTCAATTTGTGTTCTGGTCACGATAAGGAAACTGGATTTCTTGACGTGCTAAATGACTGTGGCTTAGATCAGCTAGTCACGGAGCCCACCAGAGGACAGGTGACTCTGGATTTAATTTTGTGCGGTACGCAGGACCTGGTTAGAGATGTAAACGTTACTGAGCCATTGGGGAACAGTGATCATGCTGCGATCCGTTTTGACGTGCACGTTGGGGGAAGAATACCAGGCAAATCTCTAACAAAAACCCTTGACTTCCGACGGGCGGACTTCCCTCAAATGAGGAGGCTGGTTAGAAGGAGGTTGAAAGGGAGGGTAAAAAGAGTCCAGTCTCTCCAGAGTGCATGGAGGCTGCTTAAAACAACAGTAATAGAGGCCCAGCAGAGGTGTATACCGCAAAGAAAGAAGGGTTCCACTAAATCCAGGAGAGTGCCCGCATGGCTAACCAGCCAAGTTAGAGAGGCTGTGAAGGGCAAGGAAGCTTCCTTCCATAAATGGAAGTCTTGCCCTAATGAAGAGAATAAAAAGGAACATAAACTGTGGCAAAAGAAATGTAAGAAGGTGATAGGGGAGGCCAAGCGAGACTATGAGGAACGCATGGCCAGCAACATTAAGGGGAATAATAAAAGCTTCTTCAAATATGTTAGAAGCAGGAAACCTGCCAGAGAAGCGGTTGGCCCTCTGGATGGTGAGGGAGGGAAAGGGGAGATAAAAGGAGACTTAGAGATGGCAGAGAAATTAAATGAGTTCTTTGCATCTGTCTTCACGGCAGAAGACCTCGGGCAGATACCGCTGCCCGAACGGCCCCTCCTGACCGAGGAGTTAAGTCAGATAGAGGTTAAAAGAGAAGATGTTTCAGACCTCATTGATAAATTAAAGATCAATAAGTCACCGGGCCCTGATGGCATACACCCAAGGGTTATTAAGGAATTGAAGAATGAAGTTGCAGATCTCTTGGCTAAGGTATGCAACTTGTCCCTCAAAACGGCCACAGTGCCAGAAGATTGGAGGATAGCAAATGTCACGCCTATTTTTAAAAAGGGAAAGAGGGGGGACCCGGGAAACTATAGGCCGGTCAGCCTAACATCCATACCGGGTAAGATGGTGGAATGCCTCATCAAATATAGGATCTCAAAACACATAGACAAACAGGCCTTGCTGAGGGAGAGTCAGCATGGCTTCTGTAAGGGTAAGTCTTGCCTCACGAGCCTTATAGAATTCTTTGAAAAGGTCAACAGGCATGTGGATGCGGGAGAACCCATGGACATTATATATCTGGACTTTCAGAAGGCGTTTGACACGGTCCCTCACCAAAGGCTACTGAAAAAACTCCACAGTCAGGGAATTAGAGGACAGGTCCTCTCGTGGATTGAGAACTGGTTGGAGGCCAGGAAGCAGAGAGTGGGTGTCAATGGGCAATTTTCACAATGGAGAGAGGTGAAAAGCGGTGTGCCCCAAGGATCTGTCCTGGGACTGGTGCTTTTCAACCTCTTCATAAATGACCTGGAGACAGGGTTGAGCAGTGAAGTGGCTAAGTTTGCAGACGACACCAAACTTTTCCGAGTGGTGAAGACCAGAAGTGATTGTGAGGAGCTCCAGAAGGATCTCTCCAGACTGGCAGAATGGGCAGCAAAATGGCAGATGCGCTTCAATGTCAGTAAGTGTAAAGTCATGCACATTGGGGCAAAAAATCAAAACTTTAGATATAGGCTGATGGGTTCTGAGCTGTCTGTGACAGATCAGGAGAGAGATCTTGGGGTGGTGGTGGACAGGTCGATGAAAGTGTCGACCCAATGTGCGGTGGCAGTGAAGAAGGCCAATTCTATGCTTGGGATCATTAGGAAGGGTATTGAGAACAAAACGGTTAGTATTATAATGCCGTTGTACAAATCGATGGTAAGGCCACACCTGGAGTATTGTGTCCAGTTCTGGTCGCCACATCTCAAAAAAGACATAGTGGAAATGGAAAAGGTGCAAAAGAGAGCGACTAAGATGATTACGGGACTGGGGCACCTTCCTTATGAGGAAAGGCTACGGCGTTTGGGCCTCTTCAGCCTAGAAAAGAGACGCTTGAGGGGGGACATGATTGAGACATACAAAATTATGCAGGGGA
This sequence comes from Tiliqua scincoides, assembly GCF_035046505.1. Lineage (NCBI taxonomy): Eukaryota > Metazoa > Chordata > Lepidosauria > Squamata > Scincidae > Tiliqua > Tiliqua scincoides. The sequence continues at coordinate 258,979,812 of NC_089821.1, read as the reverse complement.
TGGACAGAGTGGATAGGGAGATGCTCCTTACACTCTCACATAATACCAGAACCAGGGGACATCCACTAAAATTGAGTGTTGGGCGGGTTAGGACAGACAAAAGAAAATATTTCTTTACTCAGCGCGTGGTCGGTCTGTGGAACTCCTTGCCACAGGATGTGGTGCTGGCGTCTAGCCTAGACGCCTTTAAAAGGGGATTGGACGAGTTTCTGGAGGAAAAATCCATTATGGGGTACAAGCCATGATGTGTATGCGCAACCTCCTGATTTTAGGAATGGGTTAAGTCAGAATGCCAGATGTAGGGGAGAGCACCAGGATGAGGTCTCTTGTTATCTGGTGTGCTCCCTGGGGCATTTGGTGGGCCGCTGTGAGATACAGGAAGCTGGACTAGATGGGCCTATGGCCTGATCCAGTGGGGCTGTTCTTATGTTCTTATGTTCTTAATAATAATATTGGTATTTATATACCATCTTTCTGGTCATCGGATTACTCCTCTGACTTTATTCAAGGCAGTTTACATAGGCAGGCTGTTTCTAAATCCCCGACCACACACATTTCAGATGGATCTTTCTGGCCTGGTATCACTTCTGGCCCCCAGTTGCCTCCCATGCTGGCTGACAAGCAGCTCCTTCATCTCTCACTTGAAGGGCAGCCAAGACGCTTCTTCGCTCACACCAAAGAGCAGGTGGAATAGCTCAGCTTGTCAGCTGCTTCAATGTCTCACCATTCACAGAGCTGCAGGTGGCCTCGTACTGGCGGGCTTCAGATATTAGCTTCGGGTTAATGGAGGCTCTACCCTCTGGATCAGACCTTCTGACCAGAAACCATGGATAAAGAGGATGTCTGTATGTGTAGCAGCCCCTGTGTGCCCATTACTGTACTTTTGTTTTATGCAGAAGTGCTTACAGCACAAATGCTTCTTGTTTAACAGTCTTCCAAAGTGACAAAAGTGCCAAGTGCCAAATTTGCAGTGCAATCCTATTTAGTTCAATGGGCCTTACTCCAGGGTAAGTGTGCAGCAACTTACTTTTGTGGACCTGTCTGTAGCCAGTTCAATAAACCTATACAGAGTGATGAAGTAGATGTGATCTCTGAATCCCAAGGATGCTATTAAAACACCTTCTTTGGGAATCATTATACAGTACAGTAAGGAAGCCCCCCCCCCCCAATTCAAGCAAGTTTATGCTAATTGTGGGCTTTTACATACATTTCCCCTGGGGGCTGGGGATAAGAATAGGCCCTCAGTTTGGCTGTACTTGTCGTAAGAGGCGACTAAACAGCCACCGGGTAGATGGGACTCATCAGCTTGGGAAGGCAGCTCATCTGAGAGAAAGAAAACTCTGATCCCAAACCTCCACTGCCTTGTGGCTCATCCAGTTATGGAAAAGGCTTCAGGAGTCAACCTCGAGGCAAAATCCGGAGCCGGAGTCCCTGAGACAGTTCATGGCTGAACACAGTCACGTTCTGGCAACTCCTGTGACGCCGCTGGAACCAACCGCATTGGCCTCTGCCTTTCCATTGGACCATTTCAGCGACGTGGAGAGGGGGGATTTGCTGCATGGGTAACAGCCTATCCTCCATACCTACTTTACCCAGGCTTCGCGCACTGGAGAGGACACTCTGTTCCAGAACCACCATTCAGAGCGTGACACCATAGTCTTCCAAGACTGAAGGATGCCAACAATACAGGTCCATGGACTCACAGTTTGTTTTAAAGTTGCCCCTTGTGCAGGCTTCTGGGTCCACATGCACTTCCGGGTCCACAAAGGGTTGTTCAGAATGACTCTCCTTTTGCAATTGGCAGCATAATGGAAAACACATTACGGCAATTTGAAGTAGGAAAAGGGAAATTAAAAGCAATTTATTGTAAAAACCAACAGTACTGATACACACTTGCTTTTTGCAAGCACACATTACTAAATAGGACACATAGCAGGAACAGAACACATAAGTAATTGCATCATAGACTTACAAGCTGCATCTAAGGGTTCAGTTATGACAGGGAACTTGTTACGAGCTGCTTTGCACAGCAGTTTGATGTTTCTGTGCCTCACGGCCGAACCACAATCACCCCCGGCGACAAGGATGACTCAGAGGCAGAAGTCATCCACCACACTCCTCCTTTACTGTATGTACAGATATTTACAAGTCCAAGTAGTACAACGGTACACGATCCACTCTTCCAACCAACGTAGCCTCCGGCTCACAATGCTCTGCTTCTCCCACACGCTTGCCTCTGCTGGACATTTATATTTCTTGCAGCCAATCACAGCATTGGGAATTACTGCACAGTCATGCTGACTGTGCAGCTGCTGCCACACATACACACACACACACATGAGATCACCTGATGCAATATTACCAGATATTGCATCAGCATGAAGCTCCCAGGATGCTGTGCACTCCTGGTTTGGCCAAGGCTTCAGGCCTGATACTGTGCAGCCAGTAAATTACCAGTCAGGCCGGGGTTCAACCCGTGACAGAACTCCTTATGCCCTTTTTTCCCCTTCAAAAAAGCAGCTGGGGAAGGGTGGGGGTTAGAGAAAGGCTATGGCATGAGTGGGTATAATCCCCCTAATGCAAATCAGAAGACCTATGGCTTACTCCCATTTGAATCTGTGACCCTTCCAGTTGCTAAATTTCTACATTTGAGCAACTTGAAGCGGGCTAAGTTGCTGGTTCTAAGCAACTTGGAGTAACTGTGTAAGCAAACTGGTGTGTTTTAACTCTTATTTCCTATCTCTCTTTTAATATATACCTTCATACATGACTGTTTGGAGATATTAGTTGTAAAACTATATGCCTAATAAAGGTTTGTTGTATGTTGTATGTTGTATGTTGTATGCTTACTCCCTTTTTTCTTTTGTTAAGGGAAAGACATAGGAGTTAATCATTCATTACATTACCAGTAATTGGCTAATTAATACTTGGTGAAACACAAACATTTTAAAACCCTGCCCAAACCTGATCTTGGGCCTGATATACTGTACATCCCTGGGAAAGGAATCTGACAGATGCAGTGGCACCACCAGCAAACAGGTCCTCAACCAACCAGATCTGAGCAAGTGACAGTTCAAACAGTAGGGCCTGAAATGAAGATCTCCATATTCAGGCAGATTTATATGGGCACATATAAATCCCAAAAGCCTATAAGGTTTCAAAAGACATAACCAGCACCTTAAATTACACTATCTTAAGCACCAACAATAAGGATGGTGCCAGCATCATTACAGCCACAATCATGTATGCATCTTCGGCTGCAATCCTATGCACTCCTTCCAAGAGTAAGCCAATTTAACAGAATGGGGCTTACTGATGAGTAGACCTGCATAGGATTGTGCTGTCCCTGAACTTCACCTTTCTGTCCTGCTGGTGTCACGATCACTGGCAAAGAAAGGTGGAAGGAAGTGATGGATCTCTATATTGATTCTATGACTAGGCCTAGCCCAAGTCCACCAGCTGTCCCATGCAGCATGCAAAGGAGTTGCATGCTTCTGGCACTGCCCGGCCAGGAGTTGTCACCATCTTCTTGGGGAGGGAAGAGGGTGTGCTGCACTCGTTGAAGAGTGGAAATAAGAGGGCAAAAGAGGGAAGGGGGTGCAGGAGGGGGAGGCACAGAATGGGTCCCTACTGCTGCCCTCCTCCTCACTCATCACCCCCTGCAATTGCAGGCAGGCCAGCAGAGGCACACAGCGTGGTGCGCCTGCTAGGCTCGGGCAGAGACAGCCCAATCCCATGCATGTCTACTCCCAGAAGTAAGTCCCATTAGTGTCCATGGGGCTTACTCCCAGGAAAGTGTGGACAGGGTCGAGCCGTACCACTCCCAGCGCTTCGCCAAAAGCAAGTGCTGGAGCTGCCCTCCTCAGAGGGCTGGGGGCTTCCCCAGGGATTCCTCTGCTCTCTAGCCACTGCCCAGGCAGGCCATGTGCCTCCGCTGCAGGAAGGAAGGACGGGCAGACGCGGCGGCGCCCACTTGGCTTCTGCTTGCCCTTCTGGTCCCAAGCGTGCGCATGTGCGGACATGTGCTCCAGTGGTGTAGCTAGAAAGGGGGCAAAACACTAAGTCTTGCAGGGAGCCTCACGCAGCGTGCAAAGGTCCCCTCCCCCCCCTTGGGAGCCATTCCAGGCAGGAGGAACAAAACGGAAGGGGAGCAGGAAGGGCCCCTTGCACGCTGCTGTGAGGCTCCCTGCAAGACTTAGGTTGCAAAACACTTACCTGGGAGTAAATCCCATTGAACTCAGTAGGACTTATCTTCTTAGTGGACAGGTATAGGATTGGGCTCTTACTGCTTTGCCCCCCAACTGTGCCACTGCTGATTGCTGCTGTTTTTACCGTCTGCAAGACCCAAACCAGCGGGGGCTAACTGTGGGCAACTTCTCGCCTTGCTCCTCTGGAGACTGTGCCAAGGCTGAGAAAAGCCTCAAAAAGAGCTGATGCCCGCAGCTATTCAACTTGTGACCATCCTGCAGGGCAGCCTTCATGCGTGGGTGCATTCTGAGCAGTGTGCCATGGGGGGCGTCTCTGTCCTGGGAGTTGAGTGCCCAACAGAGCCTGTGGGTGGGTAGCCCAGGGTGCAGGCCGGAGTGGCTTGGCGCTGGCCATGGCAGTGAAGCTGTCCATAGAGCCAGTGAGTGCATGGACCCTGCATCCGAACTGGCCATCTCAGTGCCCAATCCTATGCATGTCTACTCAAAAGTAAGTCCCATTATAGTTAATGGGACTTACTCCCAGGAAAGTGTGGCTAGCATTGCAGCCTCAGAGGGCTGTTCTGCAAATCAAGGCAGGAGTTATTCAGAGGCATGTTTCCCAAGGGCCCAATCCTATCCTACTTTCTAGCACCAGTACAGCTACAATGTAGTTCTGAGGTAAGGGAACAAATGTCCCCATACTTTGAGGGGGCCTCTGTGACTGCTTCCCCACCACAGGATGCAGTGCACACCCCATGGGCACAGCTGCACCAACAATGGAAAATTGGATAGGATTTGGGCCCTAATGCTGCAATTCTATCCACATTTGCTTGGGAGTAAGCCCCATTGACAATAATGGCAGGGTGACCAGATGTCCTCTTTTTCCAGGACATGTTCTCTTCTTTAGCCTTATGTCCTGGAAAAGAACTTAAATGCCCTCCTTTTCCCTATGAGTGGGCCCCTGTAGGCAGTGTATAGCCTTCTTGTAATTAATAAATAATATGTAATAAATTATAGGGAATATAGTTTTCAATTTAATAAGTAATATAGTGTTTAAATTATCCACATGAAATCAATATGAGTGGTTTTAGCATTTATTTGGTCATGTCCTACATTTTTCTTGGATGTCCTACATTTTGGGGTGCCTTGTCCTCTTTTACAGTTATGACATCTGGTCACACTGAACATGGAACTTACTTCTGAGTAAATGTGCATAGGATTGGGCTGTAAGACATTCATTCCCTAAGACATTCATTCTGGAGCAGTTTTTTTTCTCTCCACCTGTTGCATACTTTGATGTCCGGAATCTGAACAAAAAACCCAGGAGCTCAAGGGCCGGCTACCAGAAGCTTTTACGAGAAGAGGCTTAAAAAAAACCTTTCCCCTTGTTGATGTGAAACATTTCTGTTTGTTTGTGCTGGAACAAAGAACAGATCTGGAAGAGTTTGAGTGGTCAAAGATGTTAGATAGGAAGATCAAAGGAAGCCAACAATGTAATACCGTGAATTGATTCTGGCAAGAACACACTGCACTAAAGATGTACTGTCATATAAAGATGTTGGTTGGTTCTCCTGAAATCCTGCCAGCCCCCTCCCTGTCTTCACAAGCTCAAAGTGCATTGGAAGGGAGGCAGGGAGAACAAGTTCACACATACAGTAACTTCAGTTTAACAGATAGTATCAGAGCAATCTTATGCATGTCTACTCTGAAATCCCACTAAATCCAATGAGACTGCCAGCCCAATCCTAAGCTTCCCAAAGTGCCAAAATGGCAACCACTTTATCCTATGGGTACAGGGAAACAGTGCCAGGTCTCCCCAGGGTAAGGGAACAAATGTTCCCCTACCCTATGTAGACCCAGGCAGCCCCAATGGATCTGTGCTCACTATTGACAATCAAGGAGACCCATGTCAGGTTTCCAGGCTGGGGGGTGGGGGGTTCCAGGATATGTCGGCAGAGCTCCAGCAACTGCTGCTTCACAACAAGAAGCAAAATGGGTTGCTGCCCTAAAGCATGGGGGTGGCCTTTCATGGCCTCCTTTCTGCTGCACCACCAGTGGGGTGCATGAACAAGTGCCCTAGGCTTTGGGCCTGAAAGGCTTTTTTGGTGGTGAAGCCTTGCCATGTACTGTTGCCAGAGTTACAGCAAGGCTCAGGGAGTGGTGCAAGAGCTCTCCACGCTCACCCTGCCCTTCCTGTGGCCGGCCAGACAACACCCCTGCCAGCAGTGTGGCCGACTCAGGGGGCTCAGCCACTGACACCAAGCCACCACCTCTCCCCTTTTCCTCCAGGCCAGGAAGGTCAGGTTGAGTGCATCTGCACAACTGTGGAGCAGAACATCATATAGTCGAGCCTACCTCACTGCCTGCCTTTCTTCTTCAATCACAGGTATGTTGGGGGATAAGTGAGGTTGACCTTCTCTGTAGGCAAGACACACAATCCCTATCCAGGGGTGTGTCCAGGTACAGCAGCTCCTAAACTGAATCAAAGGGAGAGATGGTGCTCCATTATGGTAGCCTTAAGCAACTGTTACCCTGCACATGCCTGATCTTGTCTGATCTTGGAAGCTAAGCAGGGTCAGGCCTGGTTAGTACTTGGATGGGAGACCATGTGGGAATACCGGGTGCTGTAGGCTTATACCATAGTCTTTTGAGACTGAAAGGTTGCCAACCAATGAATGGCAGCCTTGGAACAAAGGGGCAATGCCTGAACTTGAACACTGTTTGTGCATACAACAGTGAAAGCTGTGGTTCTCCCTGTAAAACTGGATCAGGAATACAGTTTTGCATTCCTGCTCTGCTGCATGACAATTGCACTGACCCCCCCCCCCCAATACAGGCTGCAATAATGGAAACTCTAAGAGTCAGCATGAGTGGCATGCTTGTGGATCATGTAATTTGGTGGGTCACACTTGTTTTCAGGTACTGCTTTGGGTAACTGCTAGAGTACTAAGCCAGGAAGTAGAACACTCCCCCTGTGAAAATAACCTAAGAATAAAGTTATTAAAAAAATAAAAAGATGCAGAACAGAGTATCTTGTACTTGTTTTGTGCCTTATGCTTGTGATTTACAATTGTGTTTTCTATTTCCATTTTTTTTTCATTGCGCCACAGAGTGACTGGCTTCTTTGTTTGTTAGGCTCCCATGGCATAATGCCATTTTGCCATGAATGGAACTATCTTTTCTTCCTTGCGTATGCTATTTTGAAGCAGATCCAGAAAGGAGAACTATTTGCTGTTTTTGCCTTGTCAATGAATCCTCCAAGAGGAGGGGAAGTTCCTTGGGTCATTAAAACCCCTTGGACAAGGATGCTTCTGCACTGTCAGCTGATGTTCAATTCCTCCTGTGAGTTCATTAATGTGTAACTAGCACCTTAATTGAGGGTAGGAGAGGAAACTGCTGGGAGGCTGGTATTTTATTTTCTCAATGTTCTAGCTTCAGCAACTCAAAAAAACCCAAAACACACGCAATGGTTATCTGGTTTATATGTGTAGAAACGGTATTATTTTGGTGTCTAGAGTGAGCTACATTTCAGAGGGTGTGAGCTATGTAAGAAGCAAAGACACACCATGGAACTGTTCTCATGTCAGGACTTCATGTCAGAGGCCATGACAAAGGTTAGCCAATTAGCGCACTGTCAGAGGATCCACACCCTTAGGAGTCTCACAAAGCCAGGTCAACCTTTGAACAGTCAGTTGTGGTGGCAGTGGTGGGTTCCAATGTGTCAAAGGGAGCTGCCAAGGGGCCTCCAAGGTAGGTCTTTGTCCCAGGATACCTAACAGTATTTCTTATGCTTCTAGTTGGGCACATCAGCAAACAACTTGGGAGGTTCCTTTCCCCGGGGAATATTCCTCTGTGCACATTGCAGAACAGTAATCACAAAGTCTGCACAAGCCATGCTGGTCCCACATTAGCCAAATGAACTAGGAACATCCAAGATAGACTGGAGCAGGGGTGCCCAAACCCTGGCCCTGGGGCCACTTGCGGCCCTCGAGGACTCTCAATGCAGCCCTCAGGGAGTTTCCAGTCTCCAATGAGCCTCTGGCCCTCCGGAGATTTGTTGGAGCCCACACCGGCCTGACGCAACTGCTCTTAGCGTGAGGGCAACTGTTTGACCTCTAGCGTGAGCTGTGGGATGAGGGCTCCCTCCACTGCTTGCTGTTTCACGTCTGTGATGCAGCAGAGGCAGCAAAGGAAAGGCCAGCCTTGCTTTGTGCAAGGCCTTTTATAGGCCTTGAGCTATTGCAAGACCTTCATTCATTCATATAAGTTCATCTTTAATATATTCATTTATGTAAACTTATGTAAATTTATTCAAATTTTAAATGTAAATTAATTCTTTTTTTCCCTGGCCCCTGACACAGTGTCAGAGAGATGATGTGGCCCTCCTGCCAAAAACTTTGGACACCCCTGGGCTGGAGTAACCTCCTAAGTTGAGGTCCCAAAGACCAAAAGTGCTGAAACAGCATCTCCGACTCCTGCACCTAGAGAAAGCAAATGAAACGCAAAGAGCTTTTTTTCAGAGGAGCAAAAGAGATGGGCTCAAGCCATTTTGTCATAACACCAACACTAGAGTTTTGCTCTAGGATCCAGGAAAACCCTGTCTTAACCCATTTCTGCCCAGCCCACAGGTGAACACATTTGATCTCTGTTGCATACATGCAACGTTGGGCAGAAATGGTTTAAATTCCCAGTCATAAACTCTACTGGGTGACCTTGGGTCAGTCACATGCTCTCAGCCTGACCTACTCACAGAGTTACTGTGAGGATAAAATGAGGGACTGAGAACTATATACTCCATCCTGAGCTCCCTGGGTAAAAATGGGTAAATGCATATATCCCCTTCAGCCAAGATAGCAATCTCAATTGTTGTTTTAACTCCCTTTCTCTCCACTGTCCTTTTCCTTTTGGACTGATTGTGCACCAACAGAAAGATTCAACAGCCATTTTATTGCCAAGACTTCCTTGTTTTATGGGGGTGTGATGGAAATGGCAGGATTTCAATCTGTGGGCAATAAAAGCCAGAGAACTTCCTTTCCTGCTGACTCCACCTGGTAGGTGCCTGGAGGCTTTTTCAACATCAGAAATTCTTTGAAGTGGTTCGCCTCAGAATTTGGCTAAGGCTCAGATCTTTGAATGCAACCTGCCTCTCATTACTTCACTCCACTTAGTGAAGTTGTGGTGGTGTCCACAAGCCATCCATTAAGGGAGTGGCATAAACCGCAAGTTGTGGAACAAAATGGGGGGATAATTCAGAGTCTAAAGATTGCATCACTACATCACTTTGTGTTGGGAGGCAGAGCTTCCATTCCAAAGTGAGCTGGACTCTCTCTTTCAGATGTTGCATGCATTCTTGTTTGACCAAATGCACCACGAATGTTCCTGGGGCCCAAAATATCTTTTTTTAGGATTTCCAATTATGCTTTCCTCTTCGGTTTGATTACAAAGGTTTATGTCACTAATATAGGTTGCTGTGTATTGGAAGGGGGAAATGTTGCAGGTTATTCACCTCTGAAAAATGGTTGTCTCTTTATAGAGGCCAATTAGCATCATCTGGAACAGGGGACTCCAAATTACAGTGGTCTCCCCAGCACATTTTGACTGGCCCCTTAAGTCCAACAGTATTATAATGCTATTCCCAACTCCTTTTTATCCCACCACTTCTACTCACCACCATGGATCTTCATGCTCAGTTTACATAGCAAAAAATAAATACATGGTTTTCTGTCCCAAAAGGCTCACAATCCTAAAAAGAGACAAAAGAAATATCAGTCAACAGTCACCGGAAAAGATGCTGTGCACCGGTGAAGAGGGACAGCTACTCTTCCCCTGCTAAATATAAGCACCTCTTTGGTGCATCTTCACTCAGTTATGAATTCTTAGAGTTATGTACAAAAATGTCTGTATTATTGTCCATATTTGACGTGCCCACCATAAAAGTAATGATGTTGTCCCAGCAGCTGAAAGTTTGAGGTTCCCTGATCTGAAGCGATGTAAAAAGAGACCGCAGAAGCAGTTTTTTCTCTGGATTCCCTCTATAAAGGCATATGCCCCAATGCCCTTTGGTTAAATTGAGAATTTTCAAGTAATAAGCCTCTTGTAGAAATTCTCTGTAATGAAAATGATTGCAATTATGATTTATAGCTTCTCGAAAATGACCTCTGATTCATGTGCAAGTTGTTCCTGAAAGTGTGAAATCCAGGCATTTGTGAACCCAATCCTATCCACACTTTCCTGGGAGTAGGTGCCATTGAATCTAATGGGACTTACTTCTGAGTAGACATGCATAGGATTGGGCTGTGTATCTGGACAAAGTAAAAAGAAGAAGAAAAAAGAGTTGGGTTATTGATAATCAAAAACTGCATAATTACAAAGCTAAAAAAGTCAGTATTATTTTGTACATTATTATTTTGCAGTCACCTAAATGTAGAAAGCAATCTGAAAAATGAACACTGAGATCGTTCTAGGGAGATGACAATTGGGAAGCATGAAAACTGGGGTCTCCCCCTTTTCCCCAAAGTAAAAACCAATGAACTCTTAAATTAACAGATTAAAATGGCTCTAACTGTGACCTCTAGTGGACAGAAAGCAATGAAGCAGAAAAGTGACAACTCCCTGCAGAATTTCTTCCAGAAGGACATGATGCTTTGATCTGGTACAGTGCTTCAGGTTTGATCTGGCTCACTGCTAGCTGTACACTGCAGTTCAGCTAAGATGTGCTATTTGTGGAGTGCGGAAGGTCTTGTACTGTGAATTGACTCAGAGCCCAAGCCTATGCATGTTTACTCAGAAGTAAGTTCCACTGGGGTGTATGGGGAGGGGTAGTACCTCTGGTGTAGGGGCATGTCGTGTCCTTTTAGGGCAGCTCGTCCACCTTTGGTCCCCACCTGTCACTCAGCGCTCACCTGTGGCTCCCAGTAGCTGTGGCATGCGCAGCAGCCACACCCTGCGCAACAGCTTCGACAGGCTGGCCAAACCAGGTTGAGGGTAGCCGTCGGGTCATTGACCTTCAGCAAGATTGGGACTTGTCTATCCCGAGCATGTGAAGACAGACTCCGGCGGATTGAGCAGATGAGACCTACTAGAATAGGACCAACGGTCATGAAGGTGGTTCTGCAAGCGACATGGTATGCTAAGAGCATGGCAAGACACGAAAGACGCCCTGGTCAACCACTGCGCCCAGCCCATCTCCAAACATCTCGACTTTTGTCCTACCATTGGAGCAAGATGGAATCTGGGAAGAGAGAATGAAGCCGACTATGCGCACCTCTCCCTCACTTTAATCCAATTCACGCACAAGCCTTGACATCCCAGATGTCACCCCTGGGGGCTGGGGGATAAGAATAGGCCCTCAGTTTGGCTGTACTTGTCGTAAGAGGCGACTAAACAACCACCGGGTAGATGGGACTCAATAGCCTGGGAAGGCAGCTCATCTGAGAGAAGGAAAACTCTGATCCCAAACATCCACTGCTTTGTGGCTACATCCAGTTATGGAAAAGGCTTCAGGAGTCAACCTCGAGGCAAAATCCAGAGCCGGAGTCCCTGAGGCAGTTCATGGCTGAACACAGTCACGTTCTGGCAACTCCTGCGATGCCATCCAACCGTATTGGCTTCTGCCTTTCCGTTGGACCATTCCAGCAACGTGGGGGGGGGGGGATTTGCTGCATGGGAAACAGTCTATCCTCCATATCTACTTTACCCGGGCTTCGCGCACTGGAGAGGACATTCTGTTCCAGAATCACCATTCAGAGTTCGATACCATAGTCTTCTGAGACTGAAGGATGCCTATAAATTCCACTGTAGTCAATGGAGCTTACTCCCAAGAAAGCATGGATAGGATTGCAGCCTCAGTTAACACGGACAACAGTACAGACCTTGAGTTATATTATTTTCTTCAAACTGCCCTCAATGTTCTAAAAATACTATAGTCTCTCTTTCTCTCTGGCTGGATTATCACTGGGAGCCCCTCTGGTCCTGTGATTCTATAATTTTTCTATAATTTCTGTAGACTTATTTTGGAATCTGGTTCTGATTCAATCGCATTTTTCTGCAACCCCTCTGAAATTCCCTCTTTACTAAAACCCCATGAAATCTTTCTTCCCCCTATGCTTATCAGTGTCTTCCATGTTGTGTTAGGTGTTTTTATAATAATAATAATAATAATAATAATAATAATAATAATAATAATAATAATAAGCAAAACAATAGAAAGCATCACCAATATAAATATCAGAATGGCTGTACAGAAGAACAACTTAGAAATCATAAATCCATTTGAATATTTTATTTGTCTCATCATCTCTTTGTACTGCACATAGCAGGAAATCATTCATAGATCCTTGATATCATTTGGAAAGAGATACCACTATGAAGAAGCTAAGTTCATACCTAGTGTAAACTCATTGAAAGTAGTCACACTGGGTTAGTTTTGTACATTTTAGTTCAAACTTTCCTCCAGGGAGTTGAGTTTCTCCCCCCCCCCACCCTGCTTTAATCTTCACAACAACTTTGTGAGGTAGGGTAGGCAATTGTAAGGGTGAAGGGATTGGTCAAAAACGTCATGACTGCCACTCTGGCTCTCAAACTGTGGTTCACTTTCACTTAAATGTGGTTTTCTGCTGCAAAACAGCAGCAGACAGGACAAAACAAAGCACAGAGAAATCCTACAGATCCCTAAAGATCAGAAGAACTATCATCAAGTACCAAGAAAGGTACATCAAGAGGAAAAAGGCACACTGGCAGTAAAGATGAGACAGGCAAGACCACTCTGTGGGTATGATTTTTTTTTTTTACAGGAAAAAGTACAAAGGTATGAAGCGAACCTGCTGGAAATATACAGACAAGAGAGAAAGAAGATGTTTGAATTTTATTTTCTCCCCACTGTGCATACTTATAAAGGCTAGTTGAGCTATAGGCAGCTGTCCCAGATCATTTCAGGAGCAGGTACAAAAGGGGGGGGGAGAAAAGTATCAGAAATAATGAATTCCAAAGGGAAGGAGACAAACAGAGGCAGAGGATGGAAAAAGAGCCTATCTCCATTCCAGTTTCCAACTGGCTTCATGCACTGTCTGGCTTCAGACAGTTGTGTACACCAGTAGTTCTCACCCATTCAGCACTTGGACCCACTTTTTACAATGAGAATCTGTCAGGACCCACCAGAAGTGATATCATGACCAGAAGTGACATCATCAAGCAGGAAAATTTTTAACCATCCTAGGCTGCCATCCTACCCACACTTACCCAGGAGTAAGTTCATTGACTATCATTGCTCAAAGAATTTACATAGCAGCTTGTTAAGAGTACAGGTCTATAACATTTCCCCAAATGCAGCCACATACTATGGGAGCATCAAGTCGAATGTATGAAAAATAAAATACTGAAAAGGAATGGGGACCCACATGAAATTGGCCCGTGACCCACCTAGTGGGTCCCGACCCACAATTTGAGAAACACTGGGCTCTACACAGACCTGCTTGAGAGCCAGGCGCATTCCAGAAAGCGTGTGAAGAAGCAGATCTCCGGTGTTTCTGCTTCCCAATTTTTGCAGCGCTTCGTCGGCAGAGAACGACTGTAGTGCTCCGTTTCTCGACGACACTTTCTGAACCTGGGCGCTGCAAGGGAAGAAAGGGCTTGTTTCAGGTTCCGCTCTCCTTCCCCCCCCCCCGTTCCAGCAGCGGCTGCGCACAGAACCCGACAAGTCCATCGCCCCGTTTCCGCTGGACCCGCAGCCTGGATCCAGGGGCCACTCCGTTAAGTCCCCGCGCGGACAGATCCCGAGAGGCTGCGGTCGCCCGAGCGCTTCCGCCTGGTGCGAAAATCCCGCAGGCGAGCGCCGCTTGAAGAGCTTTCTCCAGCTTTCCTGCAGGCGGCTCTGCCTTGTGCTTCATTACAGGGGTGGGGAGCGGGGTGCAGTTAACAAACGAGCAAACTTCGGCAGCGAGGCCACTTGCAGCCCAACCCTAGTCGTGTCTACTCAGAAGTAAGTCCCCTTTGAGTCAACGCGGCTCACTCCTAGGTAAGTGTGGCTAGGATTGCAACCTCAGAGCCCAATCCTCGGCATGCCTGCCCAGAAGTAAGCCCCATTAGAGTCAATTAGACCCATTAGAGTCAATGGGGCTTACTCCCAGGAAAGTGTGACTCGGATTGCAGCCTCAGAGCACGATCCTAGGCATGTCTGCTCAGAAGTAAGTTCCATGAGTGTCAATGGGACTTACTCCCAGGGAAGTGTGGTTAGGAGTGGGCTGCCGGGCAGCAATCCTAGCCACACTTACCTGGGAGTAAACCTCATTGACTCCAATAGGCCTTACTTCTGAGTAGACATGCTTGGGCTTGGGCTGTGAGCACACACAGCCCACATCGGCGGACGGGTGAGGGGGAGAAAAGTTCCCAGGGGAGGGAGGTTTCTGGGGAGCCCGGGGGTTGTAATCCTCTCGCTGCGCCTCCTCTTTTCTCCAGTGCCGCCGGCAGTGAGCGCTCAGGCAGCTCCGCTCTCGCCCTCTCTGCCGCCGGGGAGGGGAGAGAGGAGGCAGGAGGCGTGTCCCTCCCCTCCCCTCCCCTCCCCTCCCCGCCGCCTCTGCCCTCTCTCGGAGGAGCGGCGGAGTCTCAGCCTGCGAGCGGCGCTGCCAGAGGAGCGGGGAGCGGCTGCGGAGGGCAGCGGGAGCCGCGGGGAGCGGCTGCGCCTCCCAACTTGGGGGCTCTCGCCCGGCCGGCCATGCCCTGCGCGCCCGAGCCGCTTGCCTTGCTCTGCCCCGGCAGGGGCGCCCGGCCAGCCGGGGAGTCTCGCGGGGCGGGCGCGCGGGCTGCCTTGGGCTGAAGCCGGAGAGCGGCTTCCGAGGGGGCGCACGCTCGCTCGCTCGCTCGCTCCTGCCGGCGGCGGAGGGGCTGGAGGCTTGAAGCCCCCCGCCCCGGGGTGGGGACTCCCTCCGCCCGCCCGCCCGCCCCCCGAGCCATGAGCTTTGGCCGGGGGCGCCCGTCGGTGGTGGTGCTGAACGTGGGGGGCACCCGCTACTCGCTGGCGCGGGAGGGGCTGAAGGACTTCCCGCTGCGCAGGGTGAGCCGCCTGCACGGCTGCGTGTCGGAGCGGGACGTGCTGGAGGTGTGCGACGACTACGACCGCGAGCGCAACGAGTACTTCTTCGACCGGCACGCCGAGGCCTTCGGCTTCATCATGCTCTACGTGCGCCACGGGCACCTGCGCTTCGTGCCCCGCATGTGCGAGCTCTCCTTCTACAACGAGATGGTCTACTGGGGCCTGGAGTGCTCGCACCTCGACTACTGCTGCCAGCGCCGCCTCGACGACCGCATGTCCGACACCTACACCTGCTACTCGGCCGAGGAGTGCGCCTGGAGGGGCGGCGGCAGCAGCAGCAGCAGCAGCAGCAGCACCGCCGGCCCTCCAGCCCCGGGCCAGGCGGCCCCCGGGGGAGGCACCGCCCAGGAGGGCAGCAGCCCCACGGCGCCCCCGCCTGGGGGGGACAAGAAGTGGCTGGAGCGGATGCGCAGGACCTTTGAGGAGCCCACCTCTTCCCTGGCCGCCCAGATCCTGGCCATGGTCTCCATCGTCTTCGTCATAATCTCCATGGTGGTGCTGTGCGCCAGCACCATGCCCGAGTGGCGGGCCGCGCAGAACCAGAGCATGGAGGAGCAGAGCAGGTACACAGCAGAGTCAATGAGGGAGCCTTCAGGGTAGGAGGAATAGCTTCTTTTCCCCCCTCATCCTCCAAGTGTGTCTGGTCTCTTGTCCCCTGTTGTCATCTCTGGTTTTCTTATGATCCTGCCTGAGACACCAGATCTCGCCCGGCTTGGTGATCCGAATCGTCCTACAGCGCAGAGCAGCCTGTCCAGCAAACATAGTGTGTCCTCCCAAAAGGGAGCAGGGTGTTTCAGAGTCAGCTCAGTTTCAGGTGACAGCTCAGTCCTATGCATGTTTACCCAGATGGAAGTCCCATTGAGTTCAGTGGGACTGACTCCCAGGAAAGCATGCATAGGATTGCAACCTGAGGGCCCAGTCTATCCAACTTTCCAATGTTAGTGCAGTGGCATTCATTCCCTTACCTTGGGGATGCTTCCACGACTGCCCCCCCCACTGCAGGATGCAGTGCATGCCCTGTTGGTGCGAATGCGAGAATTGGATAAGATTTGGCCCTGTGTCAGTTGTCGCAGGAGAGGGTATCCACACTTTAGGGGCCAACCTCCTTCAACGATTTCAGGAAGAACAAGGGATCGACACTCACAAATTGCCCAACTGCGGCATCAGAGTTTCAGGAGCTGGTGTCCAGCTTGTCGGAGCCAACCTGGTGCAAAGATTTAGGATGCGGAAGGCAGGTCACCACTTTTAGGTGGCAGAGCAACCAAATGGCTGGGATTTTTTTTCCAGCTCTGCCTTGCACCATCTTCACCTTAGTTGCCAGGCTGAAGTTTGAAAGCATGCAGGTACAAAATCAATGATGTCATTGTTCTTCCACCTTGGGATCGGAACCCCTTTGTAAAGCCTCAGTTGTGGGGTCACGGCAATTTATGGGAATGAAAAAGGTTGAAGAGTACTGCACTTGAGCACCACCAGGTCAGTGGGGGGGGGCATCCAGTGTAGCGTCTGGTGAACCCCTTCAGGTACCAGGGGATTGTGTCCCAGTCCTGGTCAGGTTCTCAGCAATGGTGTTAAAATAGCTTTCACTAGTGCCAAGCTTCATCGTAACTTTTTATGCTCTTTCTCATAAGAATATTTGGCTCCAGTCAACAGTGCTGGGATGGCATTTAGGGGGTGGTGGTGGAGAGTGGGTGGCGACAGGGGGTGGGATAGACAGTGGGGTCCCCAGCCTCATACATTTATTTATTTATTTATTTAGATCAGGGCGCAAAAAAGTTGAAGCCCGTTGAACTATGTAACCAATTATAGTGCCTGAGAAGGTACTTCTGCCATAGAAAGTTACTGTTTTTGGCATATCAGAAGTCCATATTATCCTTTGCTTTGGATGTTTGCCAAGAAAAGGCTGGGTAAGCATCTGTTGAGGATACTTTAGTTCCGTGCTTTACTTTAGTTTCCGTGCTGTTCTGGGGAACTCCAGTTCCTTCAAACCTTACCAGTGATTCTTCAGTGAGAATCAGTCATGGCAGGCAAATGATTCAGTGAGAATCAGTCATGGCAGGCAAAGTCAGTGAAATTTTGTCCACCCCTACCAATGTCCCCCTGCAACATGGAGCTGTAGGGAAGTGTTGGGGGTGCTCTAGGCAGTTAAGGGGAAGCAGTGGTGAAACCCAGCACCCAACCAGTGCCCCTCCCCCACCAACCAAGATTGTGTCCTGGAACTCACCCCAAGCATGCTTAGCAGATGCACTGGGGATTTGTATCGATGCACAAGGGTTCGGGCGATGAGTAGCTGTGGAACACCTTTCTTTCATAAAGGCAGAAGGTTGAAAACAAATACTGCTTTAGATATAAGATGTCTTGCCTCCTATGAGACGGGTATGATTCAGTCTTTTTCAGTAAGGGTTACTGGGTTGCAACGGATAGATTCACACTGTGCCTTCCAATAATCTCATGTAGTCACAGCTTTTCCCCCCCGCACATTCTTCCCCATCCTTCCTTCCACCTTCTCACCACCTGGAATCCAGCCTGTGATAGCCTTCAGGAGAAGAGCGCCACCAACAGGAGTGGGGAAGGAATGGGCAAGATAAGCTGAGGTTATGTGAGGTAAAAAGGTGGTTTGCAGAGTTTCAACATAGTAACCCTAAAGGAAAAAGTCTCAATGAATCATACCTATCTAATCCTCTGCTGTGAGGTTTCCACAGCATATGGGAAATTTAAAAGGTACAGCACAGCTTTCTGGGTTGCAAACAGGTAACCCTACTTTTCACTTTGTGCCTGTGATATAGTTGGATGATGCCTCCCTGCACTGTCAACCCTTTGATCTTGAAACAGAATTTGCCATAGGTACCAGCTCAATTTTTTCATAAAAAAATTGTAGGGGTGGGATTTGGTTCTATATGGACCCTGGTCCAAAACTTTTTTGAATCATGTAATAGACCATCAGTTCTCAGCGTGCAGACAGCTTTGCTGAGTTTGTCCCATGGAGGTAAGAACTACTAAATAGGTAACGTGATGTCTTTGATTGGACTAACTTCTGTTCTGTAAGAACAAGTAGTCCTTCAGTGATACAGAATTCTTCATTGTGACTGGAGGAGTGCTGTGAAATGCTGGAATACCAGCAGGATTTGGATCACTAAAAGTATCATCTTAATTATTATTTTTAAAATCCCAAATGAGAAGACAAAGAACACCTGATTTGTTTGTTTCAAATTATTGTCTGCCATGCCAGGAAATGGCTGCTCTGCAGAACATAATGCATGATATATAATATTCCAGACACCACAGTGCAAGACCATCTCTTACTTTTCAGTCTGGCAGCAGTCTGCAATGGTTGCTTTTGTCACTCCAGTCTTGCTTTCACAGTATGACTCTCCTCCTGGTGCCATACAGACGGCACCTGCTGCAATTGAGATATTAGGGGCTTCATGGCTATTTTTCCTTGCCCTCTTCCCCTGTGGCAATCAGGAAGGTAGAGCCCTGGTGCCATGCTTCCTTCTTTTCTCTGATTGGCCACTAGACCAGAGCCAAAACTGATAGACTCTCTGCCACCAGCAGAACAAACCATAGGGGGAGGGGCAGTATGTCCTCAAAAACCTCCTGCACACTTGGGAGGAGAAATCTCCCCAAACCTATGTGTGGCCAAAGGTTGAGGAGGATTGGGGCAAGCTCCGGCCATTGAAAACATAAGAGTATTAAAAATATAGGGTGGTTGGGTAATACAAGGAGGAAAGAGTGAAACAAGCAAGCTTGGAAAATAGCTCGGACATGATAGTGCCCAGGTGCAGATCTTAGCAAGAATATAAGCAGGCAATTACAGGCAGACTTGGAAGTAAAATAATTATGTAATGCATCTACATTTCCTACTTTACTAACTCCTCAAGTACCAGCCTAAGGAGTCCGTCACACCTCTCTGATCCCCAGGAAGGTAGGTGAGAACTTGACTACACACAAGTGGTTTCTCTGAGAGAGCCAAACCAGAACATGAACAAACATCCCTGGGCTTGACCTGGAATAATGGAGATTCAGTGAGATCATCCTGCTGGGTGCTTACGATCACCTGGACCTCTGCTGCAACTTGTCTGAGTGCATGCCAGTCCCAGAGGGTGATCTAGCTAGGGCCTTGCTCTTGGGAAAACTAGAGGAATAAGACCAGGTAGACACAAAACTATATCTCTGCTTGGTTGCGTGGTTTTTCTAGGATGGCACCTATTTCAAAATGTCAAAATGGGGAAAAAAGAAGAAAGGAGGGTAGCTCAGTCGTTACTCTTCAGTATGTTTGGAAACCCAAGTCAGAGTCTTTGCAAAAGGGCCAGCTTTCATTTTCTGAGAAGGTGCAAAACGAAATGAAATCCTCCCACCGTTACAAATGTGCTCCAATTTGATAGCTGTGAAGTTTGGCATTTTAGAGGAAGCATCGTAGGGGGTATTTCTCAGAAGAAAACTTTAGAAAATAGTTTAATCTGCAAGAAAAAAATTACCCTTGTTTTGCTGCAGTTTGAGGAGAAACTCCATGGAGTCGCATTTCTGAAAAAAATTGCCACAATCCACCTTCCAGTCTTCCACATGCGCAGTTCCAGATATGGAACTGGCATTTTTAGTTCTAGAAACAGTTTTTATTCAATGAGTAATCTGGTTTAAAGCAACAGAGTTGCTGTAACGATTCTGTCATAGGTTGTCTACAAAACAAGGTATGTTTCAAACAGTGTTACCTCTAAGCGGTCCATGCCATCATCATGTCACTGCTGAACTTCCAGGTTGCTGAGCTCCATGCTGCATGATGCTCAGTGAGAAGGTGCATGGCTGCTTGGTCACGCACCTTAGAAGGAACACTGATTTCAGTTCAAGGAACACTTGATAGCCTTTTTCTGGCAATTTCACTAGCATCTAATATCTTCAATAAAAACCAAGTCTCAAGCTATCCTCTCTCTGTTCTCACACACGTCTGTTGCACTTTACCACCACACATGCTCTTAATCACTAGTGTGTTTCCAAATTCAAACCATATATTTGGTGGAAACAGCGTGATGGAATTTTAAAAAATTCTCGGCAGAAAATGTAACAAATATTTAAACCAGTACTACATAAGAACATAAGAACAGCCCCACTGGATCAGGCCATAGGCCCATCTAGTCCAGCTTCCTGTATCTCACAGCGGCCCACCAAATGCCCCAGGGAGCACACCAGATAACGAGAGACCTCATCCTGGTGCTCTCCCCTACATCTGGCATTCTGACTTAACCCATTCCTAAAATCAGGAGGTTGCGCATACACATCATGGCTTGTACCCCATAATGGATTTTTCCTCCAGATACTTGTCCAATCCCCTTTTAAAGGCGTCTAGGCTAGACGCCAGCACCACATCCTGTGGCAAGGAGTTCCACAGACCGACCACGCGCTGAGTAAAGAAATATTTTCTTTTGTCTGTCCTAACCCGCCCAACACTCAATTTTAGTGGATGTCCCCTGGTTCTGGTATTATGTGAGAGTGTAAAGAGCATCTCCCTATCCACTCTGTCCATCCCCTGCATAATTTTGTATGTCTCAATCATGTCCCCCCTCAAGCATCTCTTTTCTAGGCTGAAGAGGCCCAAACGCCGTAGCCTTTCCTCATAAGGAAGGTGCCCCAGCCCCGTAATCATCTTAGTCGCTCTCTTTTGCACCTTTTCCATTTCCACTATGTCTTTTTTGAGATGCGGCGACCAGAACTGGACACAATACTCCAGGTGTGGCCTTACCATAGATTTGTACAACGGCATTATAATATTAGCTGTTTTGTTCTCAATACCCTTCCTAATGATCCCAAGCATAGAATTGGCCTTCTTCACTGCCGCCGCACATTGGGTCGACACTTTCATCGACCTGTCCACCACCACCCCAAGATCTCTCTCCTGATCTGTCACGGACAGCTCAGAACCCATCAGCCTATATCTAAAGTTTTGATTTTTTGCCCCAATGTGCATGACTTTACACTTACTGACATTGAAGCGCATCTGCCATTTTGCTGCGCTTTCCATTCTGCCAGTCTGGAGAGATCCTTCTGGAGCTCCTCACAATCACTTCTGGTCTTTACCACTCGGAAAAGTTTGGTGTCGTCTGCAAACTTAGCCACTTCACTGCTCAACCCTGTCTCCAGGTCATTTATGAAGAGGTTGAAAAGCACCGGTCCCAGGACAGATCCTTGGGGCACACCGCTTTTCACCTCTCTCCATTGTGAAAATTGCCCATTGACACCCACTCTCTGCTTCCTGGCCTCCAACCAGTTCTCAATCCACGAGAGGACCTGTCCTCTAATTCCCTGACTGTGGAGTTTTTTCAGTAGCCTTTGGTGTGGGACCGTGTCAAACGCCTTCTGAAAGTCCAGATATATAATGTCCACGGGTTCTCCCGCATCCACATGCCTGTTGACCTTTTCAAAGAATTCTATAAGGTTGGTGAGGCAAGACTTACCCTTACAGAAGCCATGCTGACTCTCCCTCAGCAAGGCCTGTTCGTCTATGTGTTTTGAGATCCTATCTTTGATGAGGCATTCCACCATCTTACCCGGTATGGATGTTAGGCTGACCGGCCTATAGTTTCCCGGGTCCCCCCTCTTTCCCTTTTTAAAAATAGGCGTGACATTTGCTATCCTCCAATCTTCTGGTACCGTGGCCAGTACTAGTGATACATATACTAGTGATACATATAGCCTTAGGCAAAATATTCTTTCAAACATTGCTAGATGACTTCTATCAAATAAATGCAACGTCATCATGAAAATGCAGCACCACTGCACATCAAACTATAACATATCATCATGTTGAGTAATGAGAAGAATTTATCGTAAAAAGCATTGGACTAGGAGAGATCAAATGATCGGTCAGCCTTGGCTTTTGTCCAAAGGCAGGATCCACCACATGGGATCTTGAACCATTCGTATTGGTGTTTTCATTGTTGAGTAGTGTAACGTCACTGATGTTAGCCCATTTTCATCTGCAGTTGTGAAAATCTCTTTCTGCAGGATCTCTAGTGATCCAATGGGGTTACTATAGTTGTTTAAATACAGCAACCTTAATCTAGCCCTAAACCCCAATGGTGGGAGATTTTTTTTTTTTTTGAGTGGAAAATTTAACTCTTAGGGCCAATTCTCATAACATACAAATGTTATATACACACAACAAATGTAACTTAAAGCCATGAATACAAAACCGATGTATAGTACATGTTTAATATACAATCATGTTTTACGAAGTAGCGTTTAGTTAAAGCTACATGATTATAAATCTCTTCGCCGAGGAGTTTGCCTAAAGAGAACAGAGGCATAAAGATTTCTCCTAAAGTCCAGTCATCTTCTGTTCTGTACTGTCACATTGGGAAATGTTTGCAGACTAATTGACTGCACATTCTCATGCTCAGAAGAAAAAGAAAATATTCTGGCCACATTTTAATCATTTTTATTTTCTGTTCTGGCATAATTTTCCCTCGGGAAAAGACTCACAGTTTGTTTTGGTTTTCACTGACTGTCAAGGCCAGTCCTCTGAAAGACTGAATGTCTTTGCTGTTGTAAAAAAGTTTGTTTGCTCTGTCCATTCTGTACAGATGTGCAGGTATTAGCAATCTATCCACAGCCCATTTAAACGGATTGCTGCTGCGACTTATTCTGACACAGGGGAGGTCTGCATTACCAGTTTCTTCAGCCTCTTACTAAAAGGCAGGTTAATCAGAACAAGAATTAACCTGAAAGTATTTCAGCATGATCATTTTTTTTTCCATACAATATAGCATAGATTGATGCTTTGGTTTTTGTTCTGCCTTGTTGTGGATGACTACTAGCCTCAGATGGATATGTCCATTTTCATCAGCATCTGACACATCGACCAAGTTCATTCAGGCTGGACGAACATCACGAGATGCATCTGCATCAACTGCTTGTGAGGATCTCCCTGGCTGGATCAGGGGACAAATGTGCAGGAGTTATGGTTGGGAAACAACTTCCCTTGAGGAGGTGCTGTTGTTGTGGAAACATCGCAGTTTTTGAGAGCACAGAATTGTAATACAGGTAGTTTCATTTCTAGGAAGATGCACTTTCTCCCCCACACAATAGCATCTCTTGAATCTTCTTTTGCAAGTAGAACATGCTCCTATTGGCTAGTGCCTGTGTAGTGATTAGCGAGGAGCTCAAATTCTGTACCATTTTCTGGTCTTTAATTTAGTTTTGTGTTTGTTTTTTCTAGCTATTAGATTCAGAGGCTGAATGCCCTTTTAGCATAATTCATCCAGACTTTTAAAAAACTGGTGAGCGTCCTAGGCTGCTCCTCTTTCTATAGCAATGACCTGCTGCTCACTCATTCTGCCTTCGCTCTGGAGCACGTATCCACTTTGCCTTTTTTTTAAAAAAAAAGGTATAAGTAGCTATTTCCTTGTATCATATCATTGCTGTTCCCCAGTTCATTGTGAACTGGATATCATTCTTTTTATAGGGATAGACAACTAATGACCAATAAACTCAATGGATACCCAAAGTCTTCGCTTTTGGACCTGAGCATATGTAGAAAGCATCTGCTTTCTATTGAGTCAGACCCTTGGACCGTTCAGCTCAACATTATCTACACTGACTAGCAAGGTCTCTCCAGCATTTCTGACACAGTAGTCTCTCCAAGACCTATCTGGAGGTACCAGGGATTGAACCTGAACCTTCTGCAGGAAAAAAGTCCCACATAGTCCCAGATCGCAGGTACTGTACTCCATTATTATTCACATCAGCAGTTTGTCCCAACCAAGCAGAACAAACCGAGCTCTTGAATGTCTTCCGTTCCAGGGTGAGCTGCAAATCTTCTGTCCAGATTTGCCTTACCTTATCACTGGTCACATTCTCAGAGACAGAGGCAATCCTCACTCTCCTGGAGACTGTTATTTGCTCCAGAGGCTTTGAGAGTCATCACATTGACAGTCCTGACCTTAGCTCCTCCCAAGGGACTAGAAATTACATGGAGAATAACATTGTTTACCATCACCATTGATTGGAATGGACTTGGAGAAACTCAGTATATGATGGGCCCAACTCGTGGTGAATTCTAATAGATGATATACTCGGGAATGGGAAATGTGCCTGTGATGGGTGCCCAGAAAAGGAGGGGTCTCTGGGTGCCATCTCACAGTGCCTGGTGCCGAGGGTTGGCTGGATGGTCTCATGGGACCCCTGGGTGGGGTGTCCACCTCCCTGGGGTTCCTTGCAGGAGAAGCCTCAGACCAAGCCAGGGGGAGGGGATTCATGACACCCTTATCCTCCTCCCTGGAGGCAGGACCTGAGGCCCTTGGTCTTCAGGCAGGGGCTCAAGCTCCAGCCTCCTGCCTTCCCTCCCCAGCACTGCCTGTCATCACAGGCCTCCCTGTTTTTATCCTCCCCAGCCACACCCTTGGCTCCTCCCCTTCCTCCCTCTCTAGGCTTAAAGGGGCCCTAACCCTGGCCTGCTTCCCTCCTCTTTGGTGGTTAATGGTGACTTGGCCCCTGCTCACTGCTCAGGTCAGGTGAGCCCTGGGGAGATGGTCTCTCCTACCCAGCTGCCCTACGTCTTACCTGGTCAGCTGGAGAGGTGGTGGCGGCTCTATGGCCAGGCAGTTCTGACCCTGGCCTGCAGCCAGGTAAGGCAGGGGTCAGACAAGGGCTCAACCCCTGTCACAGCCATAGGGATATTGATTCTTGTGGCAGATATTCTATTTAGACTAGCTCAGAGGCACAGGCAAAGGTCTTGCTAATCTCCATCCTTTCCAGTGTGATCATCACCAGAAGTCAGTGTTCTCCCCTTTTGCACCTTGATGGCATACAAAGATACAAGCAAAGAGGAGGGAGCAACATAAAGAGGATTCTGCCAAAACCTTTGCTGCTCTTCGCCTCAGGGAGAAAAGAGTTAAAGAGCCCTTTGCCAGTATCTCAGTTCATGGGGGAATGGCAGTGTTGCCAGCCCCCCAGACTTTGTTCAGTTCAAAATATGCCCCTCCCATTACAACTCATTCGCTGACCAGGGTGCTGTTGTCTCTACAGAGGAATTTGCAGTTGGCTAATGCCTTGACAGCTAATGCCACTCCTGGCAACTGAAGTTGCATGCCAAATGCTCCCCCCCACCCCCGCTTACCTGGTGATTTGTTGACTCTGTACAATCCACTTCCTGGATTGGAAAAAGGTGATGGCGCAGAAGGGGTGCCGATTTGCAGTTGAGTATAAATACAGTATCTACAAGTTTGGCTCCTAAGTATTCTTATTCTATTTTGTTGTATTGTTACTTCCTTGCTTGGACTTTCTCTTTCTTGTTGCTAGTACTTGATACAATTTCCCATGGGCCATGGAGGTGCTGGAGTTCAGTGGCAGAACTCAATACTTCATGCAGAAGGTCCCAGTTCAGCCCTTAGCAAGAGCAGTTCACGAATCTCAGGTAGAGAAAATATCCTTGTGCCTCAGAACCACAATCTGGCAGTATATAATACCAGGCTAGATGGACTAATGGTCTGACACACTGTAGGGTACTTGGTACATTTTATAGAATTTCTCTTTGTGTGATCCATTTGTAAAAAAAAAGTCTTCAGCTTGTTTTGAACAGGAGTATACAATGCTATTTGCTTTAAGAGAGAGAGAGAGAGAGAGATGCCATAGGAAATCATTAACCAGTGTTATTTATAAGCTATAGGACAGAAAGGTCCATAAAACAGTATGTCTCTATTTTGAGAAAGAAATGGAATGGGAATTAAAATCACATAGAACTAAGAAGAGTATAAAAATATCTAACTAGTGGTGTAGCTAAGGGGGGCAGGGTGGGTACATTGCCCTGGTTATCACGCTTTGAGGGGGTGCCAACCCATGGCAGTTCCTGAGCTTGAACCAGCCCACCCACCATGTCTCCCTGCCTGTGGCAAGTGTGTGTGTGTGTGTGTGTGTGTGTGTGTGCAGGTGCAGGTGCAGGTGCAGGTGCAGGTACTGGGGCAGTGAGGATGCCTCCTCACTACCACAGGACCTCCTCCTGCACCCCTCTCCTGGATTCTTGGAGCATTCACAAGCCACTCTGAGCAACTTACAACTGCTCTGAGTGCCATAACTCAGAAATATTGGTGACGATGTCGTCATGTCACAATTACTTCAGGGTCAGGCGCTTTGGGAGGAGGTGATGTGGGTGACTGGAATGACAGCCCCAGGTGCCAGAGGAAGCACTGTAATATCGCCATGTTTTAATATGATGTTGCTGTGGTTTTGATACAGAAATGGCTGCTTTAAAAAGGTTAGGTGAACTTATTTTGAAATTTGAAGGGTATTATTCAATGATTGTTTAATAATAATAATAATAATAATAATAATAATAATAATAATTACAGGTATTTATATACCGCCTTTCTTGGTCTTTATTCAAGACTTTATTCAAGGCGGTTTACATAGGCAGGCTTATTAAATCCCTGTAGGGATTTTTACAATTTGAAAGAATGTTCTATCTTACAAGAACCACAATATTCAGGTGTTACTTTCTTGATCTGGTTTCACATTCTGGCCTCCATCCTTCCACGCTCAGAGCAGATGGAATAACTCGGGTCAGCTTGTCAGCTGCTTCAAGGTCACACGGTGCCGGTGGCCTCGAACTGGCGACCTTCAGATGTTATCTTCAGGCAAATGGAGGCTCTACCCTCTAGACCAGACCTCCTGCCAGACCTAACTGTTTAGTGCAGTTATGTTCAGTAGGGCCACTCTGGAGTGAATAATCCAGACTTTTTTCTATCAGCATGTCAGTTTCTGAGGATAACAGCTTTTCATGAAGGTGAATTGGGGGGGGGGAAAGAATTTTTATGAGATTACAAGATTATGTTGATATATTTTTTTCTGAATTTATTATCTGATTTTGGACAGATTATGGCATGCAAAGCAGAAGATTGTGTTTAGGACTATGGCCCTACACCCTGATTGTAGACATAGCAATTGAGGAAAATATTTCATTGAGTACAGTGGAAATTACTTCCAAATAATTTATTGAGGAACAGCGTGCTAGATTTCTTTATAGTCTCTAGAAATTCTGGAGATGTTTCCATTAGTGGTAGTCCTCTTTCTCACCAAGCCTCAAAAATGTAAACAGGCCTTCAGAATTGAGGAAGAGCACCTAATGCATGTGACTAGATTTCAGCCAAAAAAATATAGATAGCACAATTGCTGGCATTGCTCCCTGGAAATCATCAGTTTCAATTTTGCTTGGCAAAAGCTCATAATTAGTTGCAAAATGTTTTTTGTTGTTGTTGCTACAGCAAAACAATCCTCTGTCTTCTCATTTATTTTTTAGAGATCACTCATGTTTCCAGGCGTTGTCACTCCCTGACATGCTTGAAACAAATAGCAACAGCCTCTAGTCAAGAACCGGAATGGTAAACTATCAAGCAGTATAAGTAGCCAAGCAGACGTTGCTGCTCATTGTACATTAAACTCCAAGAAGAGAGCCGGAACTGGATACTGCACTGGCTGTGTGAGGTTGAGTGAACAGCTCTGGCTTTATTCTGCTTGATGGGCCACTACCCTTCCAGGCAGGAGAAACTCAGAGGCCGGTGCGAAGCCTGACCTGGAATTACCTGACAGCTTCTGGAGCCACCTGGGTGCTTCCCAGTAGTGGAAGCAGCAGAATTCTTAGACTGCTGGCTGTGCTTTTGCTCTGTGGCAGAATGAGAAAGAGAGTGAGAGCCAGCCTTGAAGCCTGGAGAAAGCTGGGTTTGGCAAGCACCTGAGCACTACTGTGGAAAAAACAGTGGTGACCCCAAGGCAGCTCCCTGTATGTTCTTGGGTGTAGGATGGAAGTGAAAGAGTGGAGAAGTGTAGGTCACACATTGGTGCCTAGGAATGCACTTCATGTTGTGCTAACTTTTAGTGTGTAGAGTTTGCACATTATCGGTGGGCTTTGCTCCAGTGCCTTTAAAGATCAATCTAGACATTGCTGTAAGCAGATGATTGGGGCTAATAGTTTTTATTTAGCGAATAGCAGCTTAATCCTCCCCAGAGCTCAGGACTGGCGGGGGGGGGGGGAGAGTCTTTCTCCTCCTGGTTTGGCCCTCCTGACAGCTGCTGTTTATCTTGGGGGGCGGGGATATTCTATTGACTGGTGCCAGTGGGAGGTTTTCTTCCAGGAAAAGTGACTGCAGGAAGAGAATGTGCTGATTGGGATTGAAACCATGATGATGGCAAATGATTCAAGCCTTCCTTTCTCATGTCATGGTTCTGATGTGCAGCAGGGTCCATTCCAGCTGCTGTTGGCTGGACAAAGATGAGCAATCTAACCCCTGCTGGGTTCTCAAAATAACATCTAATTGACTAGAGACTGTTGCTAGTCACTCCAATCATATAGCCTGATTGGAGCCTGTCACTCAGACCTTTAGAATGAAAAGTTTTTCCCACAACTAGTTTTCATGCTAGATAACTACTTGCTTTTCATGTTCTACTGTCTGTTACAGTGCTGTTAAAGGCGTAGGAGCATAGGACCTTTAAAAATGTGGCAACCCATTTGTGTGAGGTTTGAAATGTCCAAATCTGACCTTATAGTGAATTTGCAGAAAGGCGGAACCTAAGTTTGTACTCAAGCTAGATCCGTTTGTGCAAGGTGTTTTAGGGCATATCTACATTACAGACGTTAAAACAGTCTAAAGGGGTGCAATGAGCAAGGTTGCCAACGTTTCAAGCAACCACCGCAGCTCTGTATTTTAGCAGCATATTGCTGTGCACAACTTAGCAGATGAAAGATTTCATGATGTGGAGATGAACATGACTGCCTGCTATTTGTTGCAGACACTGGCATAGCTAGAAGGGGGGCAGGACAGTAAGTTTTGCAGGGAGCCTCCCCACAGCCTGCAAGTGGCTCCTCCCCCTCCCCTTGGGAGACATTCACCTCTGTTTTGCCCCCCTAAATGGCTCCAAAGGGGAGGGAAGGAGCTGCTTGCAAGCTGCTGTGAGGCTAAACGGAGGTGAATGGCTCCCAAGGGGAGGGAGAGGGGCTTGTTGCACTCCGCACTGAGGCTCCCTGCAAAACTTAGTGCCCCCCCCTCTAGCTATGCCAGTGGTTGCAGATTAAACTGCTTGTAAAGGCACAACTGTAGAAGTTGGCTGGAAAGTTAGCATCCTTGGAGTACAATCCAAAGATCTAGCTGGGCCGGCATTAGTCCCTTATGCTGGCCCAGGAGTGTCACAAATGCGCTCAAATGCACTTGCATTTGAGTCAGGGTGGCTGGTGTAAGGATGTGTGCCGTCCTCCCCACACTGGAGCAAACTGCGGCAGAGGTGAGTTTGGGGAGGGCAGGCTGTTTTGGGGGTGTTTCAGGGTGAGGGGAGCAGGGGCGGTGGTTGGACCATGGGCGGACTGGGCCCATGAGAGGGGTGGGACTGGCCTCTGGCACTTATACTGGATTCTAACCCTCCTCCTGAGCAGCCAAGCCTAACTCTGAGCTGCTTGGATCTGCACCAGCGATTTAGCTGGCACAGATCCCAGTAGCCCCATTGCAGTGGCTCCAGCAGTGCTCTGGGTAAGGACACTTACACCAGGGTAAGGTATATCCCCTTGCCCCAAGTTGTGCCACAACCACCTCCAACCCTGCGCTGGAAACAGCACAGGCCGATTGGCCTATCTGTTCCAACACAGGTTAAGATTGGGTTGTAGCTAAATAGTAGTCCTTACATTGAACTGATCTAAGTCTGTTGCGCAACTCTGCTTTCAGAAAAGCAGGATGGTCTGTATACAGCAGCAGAGCAGAATGTGTTGCTCACTGTGTGTTTTCCACATAAATATTTTCAAGGTCCCTCTTACCCTTCTGCTCCCAATCCTAGGTGCCCTGCTGGAGTGTTAGTTTAAGCCTCTCCTTCAGCTTTTTGAGAATTTAAACACCCCTGTTCATTTTCCTCTTGTTCCCACACAGCAGATGGCTGATGAGGGCTCCTTAGCATTTCTGACCTGTGCACATGGCTATAAATTAATTGTGGGCATGACTTGCTGAAATACATGCTATGGAAAATCCATTTTAGGATTGCTTTTTCAAAGCTTCACCATAACAGGTCATTTGGAACTATTTAACACTGTGGAACCATTTAAAGGGAGGAAAAAAACAAACCATAACCCTGTTACGCCAATAAAACTGTCATGCGTGCTTCTTGCAGACTTTTCCCAGGGATGTACATAGGATCAAGAAAGGACTGTCATCATCCCCCATCTTTTATGCTGGAATGGCAATTTCCCAGTTCGTGCTTTGCAAAACCTCCCCTTGCTGAACTTGGAGTCGCAGGTCTCTTAAAATTGTATTGGAGCCCCAAACAGCTGCTTTTGCAAGCATTACCCTTTATTATTTACAGGAACATTTATTCCCATTTAAAAACTGATCCCTATAAAAGTGTAGCTGATTGCTTCATATTCTCAGGAACATCAGTAAAGGAAGAGGTAGAACTTCAGAACACCCAGACATACTTTGGAAAAAAAACACACAAAAACGAAAGTGTTCTAGGCTAACAGCCAGTTTGGCAAATCCTAGCCTGTAGCACCCTTCTTTTTGGCTTAAATTTTAAACTTCTTTAAATAGAGGTCTGTGGGTGGATCATGAATACTATATAGGCATAACTTTTAAGCAGATGGATATGATTAGTTTTCTGCCATGGTATTCATATTTCACAAGATGCTTCTCATATGTGCAAGCTGGGTACAAGCATGTCCCCTTATTTCCACTGCATGTAGTCCCTAAAAATGTAATCCATGCTCACATTTCATTTAGATCAGTGTGTTTTAACAGCTCTGTTATGTGATTAGAGCTATAGTGCTATGAACATTTCCTTGGCAGTAATTGTTGGCATCTTTCAGTCTCGGAAGACTATGGTGTCACGCTCTGAATGGTGGTTCTGGAACAGAGTGTCCTCTCCAGTGCGCGAAGCCTGGGTAAAGTAGGTATGGAGGATAGGCTGTTACCCATGCAGCAAATCCCCCCTCTCCACGTCGCTGAAATGGTCCAATGGAAAGGCAGAGGCCAATACGGTTGGTTCCAGCGGCGTCGTAGGAGTTCCCAGAACGTGACTGTGTTCAGCCATGAACTGCCTCAGGGACTCCGGCTCCGGATTTTGCCTCGAGGTTGACTCCTGAAGCCTTTTCCATAACTGGATGTAGCCACAAGGCAGTGGAGGTTTGGGATCAGAGTTTTCCTTCTCTCAGATGAGCTGCCTTCCCAGGCTAACGAGTCCCATCTACCCGGTGGCTGTTTAGTCGCCTCTTACGACAAGTACAGCCACACTGAGGGCCTATTCTTATCCCCAGCCCCCGGGATACTCCTTGGCAGTAAGGTGCAGTGAAACTGCCTTCTGAGTAAACATTCTATAGGATTCAAGTCTCATCCCACAATTTTGGAACAACATACATGGGGCATACATGCAAAACTTTCACTTTCTGTTTTTATTTGTATACATAGATATTTATATTCTGCCTTTTGGGTCCTCAAGGTAGCTCACACAATATAAGGCATTTTAACTAAGAGTGATCAAATCACTAATTCTGGTTTAAACAGAAGAGTTAACCACATGTTTAGCAGCACATTCCTATGCATGTTTACTCAGCCCTCTTGTGTTAAATGGGGCCTACTCCCAGGAAAACTTGCTTTGAATTGAACAACTCCTAATGTCCTTGTTCATGGCAGAGGCCAGATTTGACACAGGGACCTCCTGATTCATAGTTTGATCCCATAGCCACTATTGTCTCAAGGATATTGTCTGAGCTATGCTAGTAACTGTGATAGAGGCAAATGAGGAAATAAGAGTAGGATTGCCTACTGACTGGGGGGGGGGGGAGAATGACAGACATTTGGCCAGCTCCTGTCTGGCCATCCCATTTAACAAGGATTTGCCATGCAGTTATCAGCAGATGATGTGTTTGATGGCAGAGGGCTAAACCTGATCTCCAGATGAAATAGCTGCTAAAGAGATAGTACCAGAGACCAGTTCAGAAATTGGAATTCTAATGACATAAGTCACATGTATAGTGGAAGAACTTAGCAGTTGGCTATTTGAGGAGGGGAGAGGTTGGGGCTGTGGTCTGTCTCCTCTCACTGCCCCCTCAAAGTGACCCACTGGCAAGAGTTTCCCCCACCCAAAGATCTTCCACCCCAATCCTGTAGATCAGTTTACCCAGATGTGCTCTAGGGTTTGGCCTGAAGCACATTGCTGTTGTCAAGCCTGTCAGGAATGTGTTTCTGCAAATTCATGTTTGTGGGAAAGGTTTATGGGCTTCCACACAAGATGGCAGATTGGAAGCCTGATCTATCTACCATTAGCTGCACAAAGGCTCTTGCTTAGGGGCCAAGTTAGAAGGACTTGCTAGCTGGGAGCTGGTTTCGATGCTGGTGTGAGAAATGGCAGTTGCCTCTTTACTAGTGATGGGGTGGTAAGTTCTGAAGTTCAGGAGCTCATCATGATACACTTCACTAACAGTCCAATCCTATGCATGTCTACTCAAATGCAAGTCACATTATAGTCAATGGGGCTTACTCCCAGGTAAGTATGGATAGGATTGCAGCCTTCGGCAATTAAAAAAATAAACATTAAATTGCTTTCTTAGGATGTTTCTTCTCCAGTCATTTGTTTCTACTTTGGAACTTATTATACTTCAGTTAGATGTAACTTAGTTCAGCCTAAATTCTTGGAGCAGGTTGCAATATTTTAAAAAAACACATTAAAAATGGAATGAAACATATATCAGAGAAATATAAAATACTATATATATATTAACGTAGTAGCCTAAGTATATTTAGGCAGAAGGAAATTGTACTATGTGCAATAGGATTTGCACCCATATAAATTTGCCCAGAATTATAGCATTAATATAAGCTACATACTACCTCTCAGAACCTCTTGGGAAGGACAATGGCTCAGATATTAATGTATGCCCCTAGGCATTTTTCTCAGTTTGTCTCTTGGTAAGTTTGATGCTTCTTCTATGCTAAAGCCCTTTGGAGAAAATGTTTTCAAGGCACTAACTGAACACTCCTGCTGCAGATGTTGTTGCTCTTGCTGCAGGAGAAGTCCCAATGCCAAGCTTCACTATGCCCCCCTTAACTACATCCATCCATTACTCACACTTTTGGATTAACTGCTTGAGCAACCATCCCTCTTCTCTCCACTTGTGGCAAACAGGAAATGTATTGCTGGATCTGTTTCAGAAGTGTTAATGAGCGAGTGGTCCTGCCTTACAAGAAGGAGCTTGGTCGTCTTTTGGTTCCTTTTAGTTCTATTTGCTAGATTAGACTTGGCGTCAGGTACTTGCCTGGTTTCCTGAAATAAGTAAAACTTGCCTCTAGACCAGGGGTGCTCAATAGGTGGATCGCGATCTACCGGTAGATCGTGAAGCAAAATGAGTAGATCGCGGAGTGCCGACCCCCCCTTCAGGTGCCTCTGGGAGGAAACACCGGGAGTAAGGCCCATTGTACTCAATGGGGCTTACTCCCAGGTAAGTGTGGCTAGGATTGTAGCCTCACAGCCTAATCCTAGGCATGTCTACTCAGGAGTAAGTCCTGTTATACTCAGTGGGGCTCAAGGTACACCAACATACATTGTACACATAAACGTTATATGTTATGATGGCGCGAACATTGTAAAAAAAACTCTGGTAGATCTCTGGGCCTTGCTGGGTTTCAAAGTAGCTCTCGAGCCAAAAAAGTGTGAGCACCCCTGCTCTAGACAGAGGAATGCAGCACACACAGCTGTGCAGTTCCCTCTAAGATAATGTCAGAAGAACTACAAAGCTCTTCAAGCAGCCTCAGTGGCCCAGCACTGTTTATGGAGTCATTGTGCAGTAGTGCGTAGAGAAAGTTACAGGTTTGTTTCCCAAGTTACAGGTTTGCTCCCCAATATCTCCAGTTACAGGATCTCAGTATGGCTAAAAGGGGGGAGGGTTGAAGCCCCTCTGCGTGAGACTTAAGAGAGCCTGGACCAGTTAAAGTGGACAGCACTACCCTAGATGGACCAAGTATAAGGTACTTTTATGTGAGCGTGAGTGCAGGAGAAACAAGTGGGGAGCGGGGGTAGAGAGTGAGCAAGTGACCACCCTCTGAAAAATTAATGCACTAGCTCTGAAAAAAGTAATGAGTCACTGCACCCTAAGCACACCTCCTTGGAAGTAAGATCTAAGGCTGCAATTTTCAACCACTGTGCCGTAGCACACTGGTGTGCCACAAATGGTCTGCAGGTGTGCCGTGGGAGTTTGGTGGAAGGTCATTTATTAGTAGGGCCATTGGAGGATGTAAGCCTCAATAGTGTGGTGTGCCTTGTCAATTGTCAAAAAAACAGATGGTGTGCCTTGACAATTTTAGTACCTTGTCAGTGTGCCATGAGATGAAAAAGGTTGAACACTGATGTAAGAAGTGGAACTGTATTCCAAATACTTGTGTTCTAACCTGAAGTATCCTTTAATCCAGTCTCACATTAACTTATAAGCAACCAGAAGGATTCTTGATCCTGAATTCACAGGGCGTTTGGCTGAGTAACAGCGGTAGATGTGGGGGCAGCGCAGCGATGTTTTCTAGTGCTTCTTTGATGCAGGAATAAAAGCATCATCTTGCACAAACTGATGTTGACAAGTTTAATCACACGCTGTCTTGTCTTCTGTTTTTTTCCCCTTCATGTTTCTTGTCTTGTATACTATGTTTTATTCAGACATTTAGTGGATGATGAGGCCAATCCTTTGATTTTTCTATTTTTAGTACTAAACAAACTCGCTGAAGAATTTTAGACAACTTTGGAAGGGAAAAATATGTGCAATTTGCAACTGAAAGATGCTTTGACAGTTCAGAATGTAATTACTTGAGTACAACAAACTAGCCATTATTAGTGATTTTTAAAGTATTATGAAGCACTCTAAACTAGTCTATATGTAAAATAAGCTATTCTTTTTAGGACTTATCAACCAGAGCAGAAAATTAAACAAAGTGATTGGTTTATAAGGGGGGGGGAACCTGCACGAGACCTAGATTTTGAATGCGTAGACAAAGAATTTCATTAAATAACTTCCATGCAAAAGCTGATAAATGCTTTGAATTAGAGAATTTTAGAGGAAGTCTAAATCAACATTCAACTCAGGTGCAGTGAATACAAGAGAAATCTGAATGGCCCTGCGTGTTGGAATATCTCCTGTTGATTAGAACTTGTTTCTTCAATTACTTCTCAGATTTTCTTAATTTATTGAAGCTAAATCATAACTGTCAACCCCGGCAAGGCTGAAGCACAACATTTTAAGTCTGTTTAGTGCCATAAAATTAAGGATAATTATGTGCTGTGTGGTTATGGCTGCTGAAGAACTTTGCCAGCCTTAAAACAGAAAAAAATCTTGTTCCTGTATTCATATACCAGAGCCTGTATCAAAACACAGGCAAGCTGTTTTTAAAAAGAATTTATTTTTCACAGATTAACAGCACAATCCTATGCATGTCTACTCAGAAGTAAGCTCCACTGAATTCAGTTAGTCCTAACTCTCAGGTAAGTACAGTCCATGCATCATTATTCACAAGGGTTCCGTTTCGGAACCCGCCTCCCCTAATGAAAAAAATCAGTGGATACCAAATAAGTGGAAAAATATTTTTAAAGACCCACTTTCAGGTTTCTTGCTTCTCTGTTGTCGTCCTAGAATGCAGTGATATAGACTAGTGGATATCACACATTTAGCACCGGTACCCACTTTTTAGAATGAGAATCAGGACCCACAGGAAGTGACACCATCAAGCAGGAAAATTTTTAACAATCCTACGCTGCAATCCTACCCACATTTACCCAGGAGTAAGCCCCATTGACTATCATTGTTAAAAGAATATACTGCAGGCACTCGCCTATAAGTCCATCTCACAGATAAGACGAGGGCAGGTTTTGAGCCCAAAATCATGGAATTTGCTATGACCCTAAGTCAGGGGTTTGACTTAGGGAGGTGTCTGACTATAATTTTGTCTGATTTTACCTGAGGCCAGATCCTGAAAAATAACCTCCCGGTAATTGTTACCTAAGAACTGTGCAGTCACTAATTTATTAAAAACACAGTATATATACATAGTACGTGTGCATACATACATACACTATTTTTAATACTGTTTTTGCTATACTATGTATACATAACAGCAAAAACAGTATTAAAAATAGTCTCTAATTTATTAAAAACTATGATCTATCTCATAGATCATAAGATACATTTTTATTCACTAATTCTTTTAATTGTTCTCTCAACAATTCCATCCACACTTTCCTAGGAGTAAGCCTCATTGACTTTAATGGGACTTACTTCTGAGTAGACAAGCCTAGGATTGGGCTCTAAGTACACTGGAAACAGCATACCAGTAGAACCATTAATGAAATCCTCCTTTAAAGTACCTGGTGCCTTGTCAAAGGCTCTACGTAGAACACACAACTGCGAGTGTGCAATTCAGTTCACAGTAGAGAGACAAGCAACAAGGAGTGACTGAGCAAGTGCAGCTGCACATAGTTGCACCTGATTTACTTGGAAGTAGACCCTCTAGAGGAAGGGCAGCTGCGCCTCCTGGCTTCGTGTGGAGGTCCTGGCAGGAGGATACTGCAGAAGCAAGCATACTCTCCTAAAAGCTTACTACTTAAGCAGCTGTTGCAAGTGCTTCCTAGCTCCTGCCAGCATGCAGCTAAGATCTCTGGCTAAAATACCTGTTGCTGCAGAATAATTCTACTTTAAATTCTACTCTCTGCTTTTCCTGTGTTTTGCATCTTTGCAAGGTCTCCAGGTCTCTTCCAGTGAAAAGGACACACACACAGGGAGATTGCTTTTCTCTCTCTCTCTC
The DNA here is from genome assembly GCF_035046505.1 of Tiliqua scincoides. Taxonomy (NCBI): domain Eukaryota; kingdom Metazoa; phylum Chordata; class Lepidosauria; order Squamata; family Scincidae; genus Tiliqua; species Tiliqua scincoides. The sequence continues at coordinate 258,942,754 of NC_089821.1, read as the reverse complement.
TCTCTCACTCTCACTCACTCACTCACTCACTCACAGATGCTCCCCCCCCCCATACACAAATGCAGGGACTTTTCCCCTCCAGTCCAACTTCATTGGTGAGGATAGGGGGAAATGAGGTTAGCAAAACATTTTGCAAAGGAGAGACTGAAGTGTGACTGTATACAGTAAGGGGAGAGGTGGAGAGGAAAGCAAGAGGAGGGAATAGACTGGGAGCCCAATCCTAGGCATGCCTACTCAGAAGCAAGTCCCTTAATAGTCAGTGGGGCTTACTCCCATGAAAGTGAGGCTAGGATTGTAGCCTTAACTGTTTTAAGTGCTCTCTCTCTCACACATTCAAACTTTTCCTTTTATAAAAGTTAACTCTTCCTCTCCCACCCAGTACAGCTTCATCAGTGGTGAATGATTATGGGAGAGGGGCTAGCAAGCCTCAGCTTAGCAACAGAGAGTTTAAAGTTTGGATTCAATAAGGGGGAGGGGGCAAAAACAAGAAGGAAAGAGGAGATGGACTTAACCTTTTCAATGGCTTGAGAAACAAAGGTACAGCCTTCTGCAGGCTGCCTTTCTCTCTCTCTTTAAAAAGATCACTCTCCCCCCTTCCCAACCCTGTCCAACTTCATCTGTGGGGAGATGGGAAGGGGGTTAGCAAGTTGGGCTTTCCAATGGAGTGCTTGAAGTTTAAATACAGTGGGAAGGGGGAACAAGAAGGAAAGAATAGATGGACTCAGCTGTTTTAAATGACTGCTTCTCCCTCGCTCAGACGCCCCCTCCCACACACAGCTCATTGTCTCCTGCTCTGTCTTGGGTGCCGCTCCAGAGATGCCACCATGGGTGTTGGTGCTGAGCGAGGGGGGCTGCTGATGGCTGCTGTGGCAATTGCCCTGCCCTGCCCTGCCCTGCCCTGCCCTTGGAGCTTCTGCAGCTGGGCAACAGCCTGAAGGAGCACATAGAGCACACCCAAAAGCAGCTGCAAATGCTCAGCAGCAGCCACAGCCTCCTCTGCCCCGGAGATAAGGCGGGGCAATGATTCAGGCTGCTTTTCTGGGAAGAAATGTTCTGCCTTATAGGCGAGTATCTATGGTACATAGTAGCTTGTTAAAAGTACAGGTCTAACATTTCCCTAAATGCAGTCACATACAAGGTAGCATCAAGTCTAATATATTAAAAATAAATACTGACATGAATGGGGACCCACCTGAAATTGGTTTGTGACCCACCTAGTGGGTCCTGACCCACAGTTTGAGAAACACTGGTATAGACACTGTACTGCATTCAGCCACTAGATGGGGTGAATAGTGGAATCTAATGGAATGAAATAATTATTTAACATTGTGAAAGTAGGAAATAGAACTCTGGTGCTTTTTTCCTTGTTACAAGGCATTTAAAGGTGGTCCTCGGTATCAGTGGTAAGTCAAATCAGTGAATACCAAATCAGTGGATACCATGTTCCCACCTACGTGTCTAGGATTGCAGCCATAATTATCTTATGATTTAGCTACATTTTGAAACTTTTTTCAGCCCGCTGCCCACACCTGAGTAGGATTTGAGGGGTTGCATATTCAGACTGCAAACTCAGGTCCAACCTGAATATATACACAGATGTTATACACAGATTTTTTATACCTGGATTTGGCTGAACACGAATGGCCACTGCAAATGAGAAGGAATTTGCTAATCCCTGGAGAAGGGGAAAAATGCATCCCTTTAAAATTCACAGTTTAAAAAACTGCTTTTCTTACTTTTGTAAAGAAACAGTCATGCAAGTGATTACAAGTATAACCAAATTATCCATGAATTTTTCAATATCTCAAGGGTCCTTTAAATTAAAAGAAAACAGTTGTTTAACAATAGCCTCATTAATGTGAGAGAGGGCAGCCAGCTGACAATCCATCAATCAGTCTCCAGGCTTCCCTCTGAGCCTTTGACCCCTCTCTTCCTCCTGAGCTTGTGAAAGAAAGATAATCACTTTGCATTGGTGAAGGGAGGGCTGGAAGGGAAACCTTTCTAAGCATCTGGAGAGAGACTGATTGATGAATTGTCTTCTTAATATCTCTATGGCTGCAATCCTAACCTAGCTTTCCTGAGTAAGCCCCATTGAACAAAATAGGACTTACTTCTGAGTAGACCTGGTTAGGATTGTGCCCCATCTTACATCACAATGGTCAGCAAGGCTGTTTTTAAATTGCCCAGCAAAGGGACATTGTTTTTTAAATGGATTTGTTTTAATGCATTTTTTGCTGTTCAGTTCTGGGAGTTCTGAAAGGGAACCCTCCGGAATAATGAGACTCAACCTGTGCCCCATAAAATCCACATGACACTGTAAATTTCCCCTCTTCTGTCAAGCTGCATTGTGCAGGCATTCTGCCGGATGCCCAATACAGCTCAGTCATTCATTTTAATCAGAGGCCTTCCCCTGCTTCCCAAGCAACACCCAACCACTCCATCTTTCTCAGGAAGATCAAGTAGACCCATATGTAGGGCCACTGCATTGTGGCCTTATGTTCATAATGTCAGACTTGCCCCATGGGCACATGCTTCCTTTGAGTGTTCTCCAAAGTTGCAGCGGAGAGTACTTTATGTGCATCAGAGCCAACCACACTGCTGGGATGGGGCTTCTGCTTGATTTGCTTTCCATGAGAATGTAGGTTTGTGGACTTGAAAGGAGTGGGCAAAGCCTTTATTGTAGGGTAAGTAGTCATCATTTGAACTGAGCCTGTATTTAGCTGATGGCCTTACTATATTAAAAGCCTTATGCTTTATCCAAAAGTTGCAATGATGTATGAGCATGGTTTACATTTTGGGTCAGTAACCTAAACAGTCCATACCATTTTAAAAGTCTCATGCACTTTACTTTTCAGCTCACCTTATCTGGTACTATGGTTAATGATATGGTAACACAGTGTTCTGTTGAGTTACATCAACCATCTAGAAAGAATTATTGGGCTGCTTGGCAGATATTGCAGCCGATTTAACTGGGAAGAATTTTTAAAGGGTCCAGACTAGACTTTCAGAGGGGAATAAACACCGCTTGATCCCAATGGAGAGGTACTGATCCTGGTTCAGCATGTCTGTCGTAGCATTTATTTATGCAAGGAGTAGGAGACCTCTGCTGATATAAGTCTTTGATCAATCAGTTCTAAATTGTGGAGTCATTCTTAACACGCCTAGGGTTTTAAAATAAATGCATACAGATAATTTTTTAAAAATATCCATGTTGTGTTTACTGAGAGACATTTGTAATTTCCTGATAGCAAGATATGAAAATAAGGTTTTAGTAGAACATAATTAAACAGGAGGTGAATATTGTTCATTTAGTACTCAATTAGTCATCACCAGAATTCCACAACCCTGAGCCATGAAATTCAGTAGTTGGCATACTTATCTACTAAAAGTTTGACTCTGTGTCAATGTAATAATGTCCAAACCCAAAACATAAATATATACCTGTACTGGCTTCCACAGGAAATGAATTGTTGTGCTTGTGTTTGTTTTGTTTTTAAACAGGATAATTGAAGCTATCTGCATAGGCTGGTTCACTGCAGAGTGCATTGTGAGGTTCATCGTCTCCAAAAACAAGTGTGAATTTGTCAAGAGGCCCCTGAACATCATTGACTTGCTGGCAATAACTCCTTACTACATCTCTGTGTTGGTGACGGTGTTCACAGGGGAGAACTCTCAACTCCAGAGGGCTGGAGTCACCTTGAGGGTCCTGAGGATGATGAGGATTTTTTGGGTGATTAAACTTGCCCGTCACTTCATTGGTCTTCAGACACTTGGCCTGACTTTAAAGCGCTGCTATCGGGAGATGGTGATGCTGCTCATCTTCGTCTGTGTTGCTATGGCAATTTTCAGTGCACTCTCCCAGCTCCTTGAACACGGGCTGAAACTGGGAAAGCCAAATGAGGGCTATGCCAGCATCCCGGCTGCTTGCTGGTGGGTGATCATCTCTATGACCACTGTTGGCTACGGCGATGTATGTCCCGTCACAATACCTGGAAGGATTCTTGGCGGGATTTGCGTAGTCAGTGGGATTGTGTTGCTGGCCCTGCCTATTACTTTCATCTATCACAGCTTTGTGCAGTGTTACCATGAGCTCAAGTTCCGGTCTGCTAGGTACAGCAGGAGCCTCTCCGCTGAATTCTTAAATTAACGAAGAGCACAATTCCATTTCCTCATAGCCCTGCAACGTTTTGGTGAAAGCAGTTGGTGGGGACTTATTGTTTCTTCCCTTCTTGGTGACTGATGAATGGAGGGGGCCACCATCTGTGACCTGAAGGATGCCTGCCTGCACTTTGCCCCATCGTAGCTGAGATGCATAAGATAAAAACAAATGTTTTCATTCTTTGGTCTTAATAAGCTTGAGAGTCTTCCATTTGTTTGGCATATATTATTATTATTATGGATCAAGCACATGGATTTCAAATAATGCTGAAATTTTCAAAGCTGAAAAAAAATACAGCATTCCAATTTTGATTTCCAGGTGTCTTTTTAAGAACACACAGTTCATCCTTTAGCCACAATCCAGAGACCCAGTGATTAGCTCTGTATACCAGTGGAAGGGGGAATTTATTTTTCACACCACACATCAAGACACACTTGAAACTTGGGAAAATTGCAAAAGCGTGACGGGTTGCAAAGGCAGTAGACCCAGTAGTGAGGAGCATCTCCTTGACTGTGTTCTCTGGAATGTGTCCTTTGTGTGTAGGATGTGCATTATGGGGTAGTCTGAGAGTTTGTCTGGGAAGGCCTGCGGTCTTCTCTTGGAAGCACATTGTCATTTTCTTCCATCACGCCAATTGTTGAATCAGAACTGAATGCGACAGTTGCTGCAAAGTGACTCCTTTTAGGATAGAGCCACAACTGGGGTTATAAACAGGTTCTAGAACAAGAAGTACAGGCGTCTCCCCCCATAGGGGGATATGTTCCTGCTGCTACCATGGATACCCAAAACTGCAGACACCAGTGAACCCTAGTCAGATCCCCCCACCCCGTGTGGCACTCATGACTCACTTTGTTTGCAAAAGGAAGATTTTTCTTCCTTTAACTTTGGAACAGGAAGCAGACAGCAAGAACCTAGACTCATAGCTGCTAGAGGACCAACAGGAAAGTCCTTTGGTGTCCATTTGCTGTTAGCATTCCAATAATTGCCTCCCGTAGTGTTTTGCAAAGTTTTTGCAAATGAAGAGAGGTGAGGCATGAGTGTGACAGCAATTTGAGAACCGAAAATAAGTGAAACTGTGGATATGGGACCTGCGGATATGGGAGGAACACCTGTGCATCATCTTGAAACAACAGCAACAAATTGAAATTAGAGGATTGATGGTGGTATGATAGACACCTTTGGTTGTGGTGCACACTGTCATTCTACTATCATATCTTCATACAGGTTTCAGAAGTTCTTCAGAAACCTAGAAATGTTCTGTTTGACCAGGAGCATCAGTGAGAAAAAGAAATGAGTACTTAATGAGTAATACTTCCCTTGTTGTATCACTTCCACCTCTCCATTCAAAAGGTGCTTGGTTTTCTTCATTAACCAAGGGTAAAACCCAAATGATGTCACCTTTGTAATGTCAGAACCCCTTACAGCAGAATTTTTCAAATGGAATTCTTTATTAGAGTTCTTTAATGACAATGTCCATAATGGTGGATAAGCAAAGACAGCTTGTCTGCCATTATCACCAATCTGTCCCAGCAATGCGCAAGCTCTAGGGATTGGGATGTTCTGGAGTGCATTTTACATTCATTTGGAGTAAGTGGCCCTAATGGGTTCAGCCAGTTCTTTATGTGAATTGACTGTAAACCTAAACTACTCCCTGGGTTCCCCTGTGATACACAAGGGTTCCTTGGCTGATGAGTGAATTTCCTGCGCAGAGGAAGTTAGAAACCACTGCTTTCTAAATACTTGAAACTCTGGCTAAAGTAACCTCCATCATTTATTTGCATGTAAAAAAAAAAAAATAGGCCAATGCTGGTAGAGAGCTGACCTGAGCCTGTCTCTTCTTATCCCTGGAGGATTTAAAGGCACTGGAGTTGAACTCTTGCTATATTTAATTGTGACCCTTCCCCATGCCTCGAAGACCTAACAGTTGATGAAATAATCTGATCTCTGTGAAAACCAAGTAAATCTGTATTATCAAAAGTGGGGTCAGCAGAGTTTCCAAATTCCAGATTTATAACAGAGATGAGGATCTGTCCTCATTTTTCTTTGACCAGATGTTTTGTGTGACACTAGCTTTCCCCTTTTTGGAGAATGGCATTCCAGTCCTAAACATGTTTACTTGGAAATAAGTCTCATGGATATGCTAGACCGTCATTCCAAGTACCTTAGATACTTGCCTATAGTACGTGAAATTTTTGCCAAGTAATCAAGCTCAAATTATCACTTTGCCTTATCTCCTGGTCAATCAGAGGGCAAAGCCTTTCAGCTCTGAAAAGTTTCCTTGTAATTGTGCAACTTCCTGATTTTAGAAATGGGCTATGTCAGATGCAAGGGAGGGCACCAGGATGCAGGTCTCTTGTTATCTGGTGTGCTCCCTGGGGCAGTTGGTGGGGCCGCTGTGAGATACAGGAAGCTGGACTAGATGAGCCTATGGCCTGATCCAGTGGGGCTTTTCCTATGTACTTATGTTTGTTTCTCAAGGGCAGACAGGTGCCAAATTTCTCAAGCAGCAGGCAGGCACAGCTCCTTAGAAGCAATTTGTTAACCTTTTATTCTCCTTCTTTCTGCTGCAGCCTGGTTCTGCTTTGCAAATGCTTGCAATGCAGGTCTGTTTTTTGAAACACCAGGATGGGAATCTTCCTTTCCATCTGAAGCAGGCTACAATTCAATGCACCCTTACTTAAGAATAACACCCATGGAAAGCAGTGGGTCTACTTCTGAGTAAAAAGGGTTGCAAATATATGCAGCTGCATCTCTGCTGTGAATTGAATTGCACACTCCCAGTTATGTGTTATGGGTTGTATGTCATACATAGAGCTGCTGCCTTAACACACCAGACACCTTGAAGGTGGATTTGATTCATGGTTCTCCTGCAGTGGTTCCCAACCTTTTTCACTTGCATATCCCTTGGCAGCCCATTTCCATAAATTGTACCCTTCATATTAGCAAAATGTTTGTAATTAATAATACAAACCCTCATCTCCTCTATATGAAAGCCTAGACTTCATGTATTTATCACAGTGTTTTCTCTTTTTATCTGTTTGAACAGAAGACTCTGCCTTTGCACTGTTTTGCACCAGAAGTGTGCTGAGAAATTCTGGGTGATTGAGCACTTTCCATATTATTATGTTTCAGCTTTTTTACTGTGCTGGTTTTCAATCACTGGTTCATACATGAATTGATCACCAAAAACTAGATATTGGTGGGGCTTTCACAGCCAACTAGCTACCTCCCTTCCTACCTTGCTGGTCCTTGCAAGGCATTCCTGTCTTGCAAGCATTCTGGAGCATGACCTGCATTATGCCATTCTCTTTCAAGTACCCATAAAGGTTCTGTTGAGTGTCCCTGGGAGTACATGAATACCAGGTTGGGAACCACTGTTTTACTGGTTTGTTGTTTACAGTGCACTTACTCAGATACTACTTACAAAAAGGTGATGAAGACCAGAATTTAAAAAGAATAAAAATGTATCTTATGATCTTTTACTATGTTTTTAATAAATTAGAGACTACAGTTCTTAGGTAACAATTAGTGGTGGGTTATTTTTCAGGATCTGGCCTCAGGTAAAATCAGACAAAACTATAGTCAGACACCCCCCTAAGTTTAACCCCTGACTTATCCGAGGGTCATAGAAAATTCCATGATTGTTGGCTCAAAACCTGCCTTGACGTATCTGTGGTATCGGCTTATAGGTGAGTGTCTGCGGTGAGTGAGTTTAGGGTCAGAACTGAAATTAGATTATGAGAAAGCGAGTATAAAATTTTTTTAAATAACAAAAAAAGGTTCAGTTGTCCAGAATAAGATGGACATTTGTGATTCGAACTAACAGTGTGAGTTATACTGGGTATGAGTTATATTACGAACCAGGTTTCATCCTTAGGAAGACATTTATTCAAAAACCTTGACTTTGCCTTTAACGTTTTTAACAATCACACGGCACTTGCCAGAATAATCGTAACAAAAAGTGTGACAACTGGGTTCAAATTCCTTACTCAGCTGAGAAAGTAAATGGGTGAACCCTGAGCAAGTGGTCATACACAGGAGGTTTGCAGTTATGAGAATAAAATGGATTCAATCCATGTATGCAGCGCTAATCTCTTTTTAAGAAAGGTGGGATACAGTTTGCTGGCAGAATCATGGAAGGCTGCAATCCTAACCATACTTTCCTGAGAGTAAGCCCCACTGAACAAAATAGCACTTACTTCTGAGTAGACCTGGTTAGGATTGTCACATACTTGATAGGTGGACTAATTTTCCATATAAAATGTTGCAGGGAAATTGAATAAAAACAAAATAGATTTATATGCTACAGAAGTTTTAATCCAATCCCTGGAAGAACCAATCAAAAACTCTCATTGCTAGTCCTTTTGCAGAAGCTGTCTGCACCTTTTCAGATTTCTTGGCAATCCGGAGCACCAACATTATGCTTTTTCAAACAGAAAAACCAGATTCTTAGAATTATGTTGAAATTTACCATCAGACTGTATTTCACAATCCTGGCATATTCTCAGACTTCATTTATATGTTACAATCAAATTTGTTATCTTCATGTTTGATAAGGAAGCCATTGTAAATGGATATATTTTAATGTAATTTATTGACGGAACAAATGCTCCATTGATGTGGAAGAGGAGCTCTGAATGTAAGCTGTTCTATGTAAAAAGCAGTATGTACTCTCTTGTAAATGTAGAACCGAAATAAAATAATTCTTGTACTTAACATAGCCCTGCGCAATGGCACCATTAATAAAACTTAGGAAAGCTGCCATTTAGACCTGTGCTGCTGCTAAGCATTAAATGTAGGTACAGTTAAAAGCTGTACTATCTGCTGATAAACAGTGACATGAAACCAGTAGTGTAGCTAGAGGAGGTGCAAGCACTAAGTTTTGCAGGGAGCCTTTCTGTGCTGTGCAAGCGGCCCCCTCCCCTTTGGAGCCGTTCTGGGCCACTAGAGCGAAACAGAGGTGTTGGTTTTGCTTTAGCGGCCTGGAATGGCTCCATAGGAGAGGAGCAGGGGGGGTTTGCATGGCGCGATGAGGTTCTCTGCAAAATTTAGTGCTTGGCACCCCCTCTAGCTACGCTACTGCATGCAACATTCTTTTGTCTCACACCATCCCAGAATCCTCTATATACTTGCATGTGGTGTGTTCAACTTAAACAAATCATTGTAAAATGTTTATTGTGGATGAGTTTTTGGAACTCCTTTTCTTGTTTGCATTCTTTTCTATTTTAACAGTTTTAGAAATGTGAACAGAACATTACTGGCATCTGGAACAAACAACAGCAAAACTGATAATGATAATAATGATATGATAGTAATTATTATTTTCATCCTGGTTACTCAAGCTGCTTTACTCTCACCTCAGGCGTACTACTGTCATTTTCAGTTATTAAATCTTGGCCCCATATCCTTCTACCCCATCAGGAACTCCAGAAGAAATTCTGTATGCGTGCACATAACCTACATATAGGTGTCACACCAAATGACACATGTAGCAAGGAGATTCCAGGGTCCAGATCAGTCACCAGAAAATGCAGGAAAATGACTGTGTAGATTAGATCAAATTCAGTTGTGGATGTGAGCCACGTGCAAGTACCAAAGGAATGGATTCAGTGATATAAGAAGCTGCCTTATACTGAGTCAGACCAGTGGTTCATCTAGCTCACTATTTTCTGAACTGACTGGTAGTAGCTCGCCAGGGTTTCAGCCCAGCCCTAACTGGAGATAGGTCCTGGCACCTTCTGCATGCAAAACTTTTGCTTTACCACTCTGCTATACCCCTGTCTAAGGAGTCTTCTGACTTGCTTAGTGGATTATATAGTCATTTAGATACTCCTGCACATCTACTTCTGTATAAATTTATTTCCCAAATAAATTTACAATCCAACAGAGCAAATTTACCATCCATTCATTTTAATGTGACTCACACCAGATAAATTTCCCAGCAGATTTTTTCTTCGTGTACAAAAAATTTGAAATCCAGAATTCAGCAGTTCTTCTACACAAGGTCTGTTGAAGTAAAGGGGACCCAACCAAGAGGATCATGGCAATGAGTTCTAAGCAATAGACATTCTCCATGGAACGCGCTCATAGTTTTTACAAATCCAGTATAAGGAATATGATCATTTGATTTTCCGAGGGAATATTTATCACGCTGTGGAGTATGTATGTTTTATTGGAAAATCAGTGCTATAACTTTGGTTGCACTGCAGAATGTAAAATTGCTTACTTGTGTATATTTCATTTTTGTATTACAATAAATTATTATTTTGAATAGGATATTAAGGATCCTTTGAAATGGCTTCACATGTTTCCACTGTAAGTATGTGTGTCCCATTAATTGGAGAGACAAATGTATATTCAGATTAGTGTAGCCTGGTTATACTGAAGTGTCATCACAATTTTTTTTAAAAAAATAACAGTGAAATTCTCTGTATTGGTGTACTTGAAAGCGATCTGCACTGTGCTTAATGAAACTTACTGCCCAATAACTGTGTTTAGGATTGTGGCATAAAGGGCCGGCCCATCCATGAGGCCAACTGAAGTGGTCACCTCAGGTAGCAGGTTGCTCAGCAGCACCCTTTTCTATCTGCCTACTTGTCTCCCCTATTCCTCCTCCTCTTTCTACTTCCTGGATTGGAAAAAGAAGAGGGGAACAGAAAGGAAAGAGAAAATATGGAAGGGAGGAGTGTGTTGAGCTAGAGCAGGGCTGTCTAAACATTTTGGCAGGAGGGCCACATTATCTGACACTGTGTCAGGGGCCAGGAAAAAAAAAGAATTAATTTACATTTAAAATTTGAATAAATTTACATAAATGAATTTATTAGAGATGGGACTTATATGAATGAATGAAGGTTTTACAGTAGCTCAAGGCCTATAAAATGCCTTGCACAATGCAAGGCCAGCCTTTCCTTTGCTGCCACTGCTACATCACAGATGTGGAACAGCAAGTAGTGGAGGAAGCCCTCATCCCACAGCTCGGGAGAAGTTGAAAAGTCGTTCTCAACTGAGAGCAGTGGCTTTGGGCCAGCACGGGCTCCAACAAGTCTCCAGAGGGCCAGAGGCTCATTGGAGACTGGGGGCTCCCTGCGGGCTGGATTGGGAGCTCCCGAGGGCCGCGTGGCCCCCGGGCCAGGGTTTGGACACCCTTGAGCTAGAGCACTGAAGAGTGAAAGGAGTTGAAGCAGGCATATAGTTGGATGGGGACAGTGATGCTATCCCAAGACATCTTGGACCTACCCTGGGAGCATAACACAAGTAGCCTTAAACCAGACAGTCTTATTGCCAGGGATGAGGTACAGTTTCTAGCAATCTGTCATTTTGTTTCTGATGGTTACATTTTCACATTTTTTTATACTGCCCTTCCTCCAAGGAGTTCAGGGTTGTATACATGGTTCTTTCCCCACTTATATCCTCACAACAACCCTGTGAGGTAGGTGAGGCTGAGAGATAGTAACTGGCCCAAGGTTGCCCAGAAAGCTTCATGGTTGAGTGGGGATTTGAACTGGATCCACCAAGTCTAACTCCCAAGCCACTACACCAGTAATTTTCAACCTTTTTAAACTAAGGGCACACTGACCAGGTGCTACAATTATCAGGGTGCACCATCGGTTTTTTGACTTTTGACTAGGCACACTGCCCTACTGGCAGGGGGCTCACATTCCCCAATGGCCCTAATAATAAATGACCCTCCACCAAACTCCCACGGCACACCTGCATACCATTTGTGGCACACCAGTGTGCCATGGCACAGTGGTTGAAAATCACTGCAGTACACCATCATGGCTAGCTAATGAAATATGGCATATTATGGTAACTTTATCATAAAACATCAACCACTCCAGCTGTCCCTGCTTGCCAGAATCAGCCCTTATTTTTTAGAACTTGTAAAATAAATCATGGCTCCTATTCTGCCTTGTTAACATTTTGCTAGTCTAAGGGCCAAACTAGACATGACATTGAACAGATCATCATTCTCCTTTGATCAAGGCCAGCTCATCCACGAGGCCAGTGAAGCGGCTGCTTTGAGCAGCAGTCTGGGAAAGTGGAAGAGTGCGGAAATGGCATCGTGTTAAAGGGTTAAACATCATCTTCATGAAAAAGAAAAAGAACAGCTTCCAGGGCTGATGTGTCTCTTTAATTGATGTTCCCAGTGTGTTTCAAATAAAATCTTTGCCAAGGGAATATCTATGACAGGTATGAAAAACATAGCATCGCTGCATAAAAAAATAAAAAAAAACATTCACATTGTATTTATTTAAAATAGACTAAGACCATATAAGGATCTGGACTGAGGCTCTGCAGTATGATATTAAGAGAAAAACAACCATCAAACTAGATGGTGGTGCACTGCACGTCATATCTGGTTTGGCCCTAAGTTGCTAGAGCTGTCACACTTCAGAGTCCTACTCTCTCCCCAGAGTGTATAGAAAGTATACCTTCCGGTGGGAAGTGTCCCACTTCCAGTGGGAAGTGATGGTGTCTGATTTGTCTTGTCTCTGATGCACATGCACCTACATTAAAATGTCACATAGAGTGCAACTTGCCATTTCACCTCTTTGCCGGACTCATTTCGAACTCTCAGTCGCGGCTCATAGTAAAATGATGTCTTTCTAGCATCTTTTGACAGTAAGAGCAAAGACCCTCTTGACTTTTAAAACACTGCCAGGCAAGCCATTGTTGTGTCAAATGAAAATGGCACAAAGCTACATAGAAGGGAGACACCTTCAGTGATGTGTAGGAGTGGTGGAGGCTTGGGCATCCGTGCTTGATGAAAAAACTAGACGGTGTGGGACTGTTTTCATCTGTGAAATCTGTGACAAGATGAATCAAATCCTTTTAAGTTGTGTTTGTTATCTATGCTGATTCCTGTGCACAAATTGAATCATTAATTTAAACTCAAAAACATTTATTTAAGAGTTCAGTGGTTCCCAAATGTTTGAGCATCGTGAGCCACCTCATCCTCAGTGGGTCATGCCCCAATGCTCAATGTTCACTAGCAAAGCCTTTCTGGGAGCTCCTGGAAGTCACTTCTGGGTTGTGCAAGGCCTATGACCTTCTCCATCGGCTTCTGCAGGCCCCAGAATGCCTCCCAGAAGTGACCTGAAGCAACTTCCAGTTTACTTCTGGTTTGGATCCATGACTTCTGGATGCTTCCAGGAGATGTGCTGGGACCCGTGGAGGCCCATGGAATGGCCCGGTATGACCCAAAAGTAGCCTCCAGAAGCTCTCAGAAAGGTTTTGCAAGTGAAGCATTGAGCATTGGGTCATGACCCACAGTTTGGAAAATGCTGTAATAGTGCAATGATATGTGCACTGATACATATCATGTATACATATCATGATACATATCATGATACAACTTCAGATATGCTCCCTGAAGTAACGATGACAAAAATAAAACAATACAGAATGAAATATATAGGAGAAATATAGCAAATGACAGGAAGAGTTCTAGTCTGGCCTTGTCCCAAACATGCTTGCAGGAATATATTTTTTTTCTTTTTCTGTAGGGAAGAAATCAAAGATAAAAGCTGCCAAATGCAATCTGAAGAAGTATAGTCCTAGGAAGGCTACACCTTGTAATTTCCTACCTGTGTAGATCAGGCCTTTGTCATTCCTTTAGCACCTCACTCTAGATAGGCCAACTTTTGATCTCAAAAGTAGTGGCACTCTGAACAAGACTGAGAGGTATCCAGAGAGGTATCCTAGATTTCCCTTCATGGTACACAGTATTCTTGTTCTCCTTCTACCTATGGTAGGGAGATTCCTTCTTAGAAAAGTGATTAAATATGGATGATTCAGAAAGGGATGTCTAGGTTACAGATGTGACAGCCTGGAAAAGCCCAGAAAAAATGGGACACACACAAACAACTTCCCCCTCTTTCCCCCTTCAAATATGGGAAGAATTTTGTTGCTAGCCAATTCATGCAGCTGCACATAACTTAGATCCAAGTCTGAAGGATTGTAATGTCACTATCAGTAGCACTGGTGCTGCATTGAATTGATTAGTAATCATGCCACATATATAGGACTTGATATTGGAAAGGTGTTTTCCAATGTTGCAGAACACAGAGCAGGAGATGTGGTCTGGAGGTTGAGCTTTCACCCTGCCTGAAAAAGCAAAAAAAGATTTGTGGTGGCGTGTGGAAGCTTGGACAATGCAAGTGCAGGGCGGTCAGAACCACAACTGCTTTATGAAGGGGAAACATCTGGAGAAACAGAATTCTATGAATTCTCTCAAAAACCCATGTGAAAAAATGGTCTTTATGATCAGCCTGCCTATGTAAACCACCTTGAGTCTTTGAGAAAGGCAGTATATAAAGGCGATGCCACCACCAGTAGAGAAGAGGGGATGACGACTCTTCTTCATAGGGCCTTCTTGGTTGTGGCGCCCCATTTATGGAATTCCCTTCCTCTGGAATTAAGAGCAGCTCCCTCTCTGGCGACCTTTCAGCAGGGCCTCAAGACCTTATTCATGAAGGTTTTTTAACTGATACTGTGGAGCTGCAGCTTTATATTTTAATTCAGTGTTTCTCAAACTGTGGGTCTGGACCCACCAGGTGGGTTGCGAGCCAATTTCCCCATTCATTTCAATATTTTATTTTTAATACATGAGACTTGATGCTACCATGGTATGTGACTGCATCTGAGGAAATGTTAGATCTGTACTTTGAACAGGCTACTATGTATATTCTTTTAACAATGATAGTCCGTGGGACTTACTCCTGGGTAAGTAGGGGTAGGATTGCAGCCTAGGATTGTTAAAAATTTTCCTGCTTGATAATGTCACTTCTGATCACAACATCACTTCCGGTGGGCCCTGACAGATTCTCATTCTAAAAAGTCGGTCCCGATGCTAAATGTGTGAGAACTGCCTGTTTTAATTATTTAGATCCTGGGTGTTCGTTTTTTAAATGTTTTAATATTTTAATTGTTTTTAATATACATTTTGTTGTTTTAATGTTTCATATTGTTAGCCACCTTGAGTCCCTTGGTGCAAGAGAAAGACGGGATGAAAATACTATAAATAAATAAATAGTGTCAGGGGATGACCTCCCCCAGGGCCCCTGACTTACCTCTAGAGGGGAACTGCCCCCAGTCACGGATCCCCCTTTCCTCTTGGGATGGTTGGGGATCCCACCCCACCCTCTGCAACGCTGGTCTCACCAACCAGGAAGAGGTAGGATCGGGCAAGCCTGCGCCTGGCTTGCCTGGCAAATGGGATGTGAGCGACCCTCTGCTCGGGCCAGCGGGCAGGCAGGCCACCCCCCCCTCCCAAACCAACTGCGGCGGAGGCACGTCCCCGCAGTGACAACCAGGCGGCCAGTGGTGGAGCCCACCGGACTGCCTGGCAAACCCAGGTTTCCCCGCCCAATGACGTCAGTGGGCGATGAAGCACGCTGCCAGCTCCGGATACCCCAAGGGGCGGGAAAAGGGGGGGCCTGGCAGGGGGTGCAAGCCACTGGCAGAAGAGGGTCCTTCAGGGGGATTGATCCTCCCGGGGGCACTGGGAAACCCCTTTCCAGAACCCAAGCCTGGTGCCGGACACTGGCCCTTTTAGACCTGCCAAGCCAGGAAGAGGCGGGGTTAGGAGGAGGAGCCCTGGGGCTTCTTAAGATCCGGTCAGCCCATGATGACAGTCAGTCTGGAGAGAGCAGGCTGAGGGGAGGTAGGAGACTGAACTTCAGCCTTCTTACCAGTGACCCAAAAAGCCCACCTCAAGCCTGAGCAGGGGACCAGGGTGCTGTCAACCCTCCCCTCCCCCCCTGGCAGTCTGAGGCCAGCCAGACCAAGGCTGCTGGATGCTTTAGAGAGAGAGAAGCCGGACTGGCAGCTGGGCCTTCTGGCCCAGGGATCCTTGTGGGACACCCTATGCCCTAGCCCCACCGGGCACCAGAATCCCCACAAATAGTACAATTTTATCTGCTGAGTTATCAGTGATGCATTTTATGATGTTAAAGTAGCAAAATAAGTTGAAGCTTGATATGAACATCACTATTGCATTTATTTCAACCTTTCCCAAATTTTCCATTGTCTCCCCTCCCCCCAAAAGTGGTAGTTTTCCATGGCTTCAAGGACATTTTACATCTCTAGGTGTGGAAGAATACTGGGATATTAAAGAGGTGCCTATTCCATAAAATTTGTCATGTGCCTGTGCCAGGGGTAATGGCTTTGTGTAAAGTGGGCTAATATTGTTTTGTTTTGTTCTATTTTGTTAATGCTCATAGTCTGAAATCATTACACTGATTCTTACTGCTGAATACTACAGTGGTCTAGACTGGAATTTAGATGGGGATAACATTACTGGTTATGGGATTATTTATTATTCATTCTGGGAAAACAGAAATTCCTTTATAATTATGCAAATAGCTAGCCATGTATTATTATCAATTATTATTAACAGTATTTATATACCACTTTTCAACAAAAAAGTTCACAAAGCGGTTTACAGAGAAAAATCAATATAACTAAATGTCTCCCTGTCCCAAAAGGGCTCACGATCTATAAAGATGCAAAAGAACACCAGCAGACAGTCACTAGAAAAGACACTGCTGGGGTGAGGCGGGCCAGTGACTCTCCCCTTGCTAAAAAGAAGAAGGTGCCTCTACCCGGTTAGCAGGGGTTGTATCACCTTACATGTTTGTAAAATTTATGGCCATTTATGCATTTAGCTAATCTGATTCTGTGGCCTAGCACTGGGCAACTAATGGGTGCTCGGGAATTCTAACAGGATGCCAAGAGCCAAATTCTATCCCCCCCCCCCCCTTTGCTGGTGTAGCCATGCCCTGCATGCGTCCAGCAGGGTGGTGGTGTTGGATCAGGAGGCTTCAGCAGGCAAAGGCGATTTAAATTCCCTTACCCCCACATAAGCCTCCAAACCTGCAATGGGTCTCCTCAGACCTGTGCTAGCGAATTTGCTAGAGCAAGTCCAAGGGGAGAAAGGAAACAGAGAAGCAGTGAAAACGCAGGGTGGGATTCAATGTGCACCATCACCACCAGATCGGCCCCTCCTGCCGCCTCTCTGCCATGCCATCTACTGCCCTGTTCCGCCCTCCCCTGCCCCTCCCACCTCCCACGGTGGATCACCTGCTAATGTGGGCCGCTGGAGCTCTGGCAACTTGGGTGGGACGGCTCTGGTCTTCCTGCCAGTGTCTGGGCGGTGTGCTACTGAGTGTGCTGCTGGAAGGTGTTTTCAGGCACTTTTCCAGCTGTGGCCAGCATCAGAATACACGTTCCACTGCTGGTCAGATAACTGGGTTGCAATTTTCCATAATGACTCTTCCCCCTGCCTTTGGGAGACAACCCCATTTCATTAGTGGGAGAATCAGAGAAATAGGACTTGGCAGTTTTGAATTTGGAGACAGAGAGAGGAACAGAGATCTGTGAGTTTAGCTGGGCTAGAAGCGGTCTTAATTGTATTAAAATGCACTCTTTTCTGAGTATATACGTCTCCCTTCTGCCTGACACAAAAACTCTGGGCCATGTGTGGGCAAATTAGGTCCATGTAAGATGCACGGTCCCTTCCAAGTTCTTTGTGAGACTCATGCATTTGCAACAGCAGTCCTGCCCAACTGAAGAACCCTACTGTGGCTAACGGGGTTACCAGCATTGCGACAGCTTGCCCAGACTGTTTGTTCTGTCCGTACAAATGTCTCAGTATATTTTAAATAACCATATTCAGAGCTTTTAGCAAGCAGATGGATTAGAAGATGGTAAAATGTCTGGGCTGTGAAGGGAAGTTGTCCATCTCTTTTTAGACATATTGATGGCTCATCATTCCCAAACAGGAAACATTGCCATCTGTCTGAATGTTGTGTGTCAATGAAAAGCCCCTGCCTAGCCTGATAACATGCAAACAAAGCTCTCAAATTCTGCTGGGGGTCGCTTGAAAGGAAAAGTTACTGGCAAGGTACCACCTGCTTTTTCCAGTCATTTTCTGGCTCCAAAAGCCCTTCCTCAAGTTACTTTGCAGTGGAGATAAAGGGTTGTGGGGCTGTCCCTTACATGCAGCTGCTGTATAACGTTTTGTCTTTAAGTGCACACAAACAGAGAACATCAGCTCTTTGTCCCATCATCTTCTTAACCACTCACTTCGAACTAATGAAACAAGCTATTGCAGAAGAGCAGCTTGTTCTTCACAGGAGTTCACAATACAGCATTTGGCACATGAATGCAACATTGTCCACCTGGATACGCCAGATCAAGTTATGGGCCAAGATGAGAAGAGTAACATCCCTTTGGTGTGTCAGAAGGGCACTCCTTGAGCATCTACTGCAGCATAGAGATAAATGAAATCTGAGCAGTCTAGACCAGTGTTTCTCAAACTGTGGGTCGGGACCCACTAGGTGGGTCGCGAAGCAATTTCAGGTGGGTCCCCATTCATATCAATATTTTATTTTTAATATGTTTGACTTAATGCTACCATGGTATGTGACTGCATTTGGGGAAATGTTACATACCTGTACTTTTAACAAGCTACTATGTATATTCTTTTAACAATGATAGTAAATGGGATTTACTCCTAGTTAAGTGCGAGTAGGATTGCAGCCTAGGCTTGTTAAAAATTTTCCTGCTTGATGATGTCACTTCTGGTCATGACATCACTTTTGCTGGATCCTGACGGATTCTCATCCTAAAAAGTGGGTCCCGGTGCTAAATGTGTGAGAACCACTGGTCTAGACTGTTGGATTCCCTCCACCCCCTGAAGCACCCTATGCCCCCAGCCACAAAAAAGAGCTTTTGCCCTCCAACCATATAACCCACCTCCCCACAACTGAACATTAAACCCTGTCCATATAACAAAATGGAGGTGTTTACCTCTTCGCCCTACCCTATGATATTATCCCCAAGCAGGATGCCTCTTAAGTGCCAGACTTTGGGAACAAACCAAAGGGACTGGTCATCCCTTTCATGACTTGTGAGTTTCCTAAGAAGGCCTGATGAAAATCAAATGCCGAACTAGATGGGCTCTTGGTCTGTCTCTGCAATACAATGTTTATGTTCTTGTACAAGAGCCAAATAAAATGCAATGTGACATGAGAAACAATAGAATAATATTTTATATGTTGGGATGTATATATTGTATTTTTTGTTTTCTGCATAGTTACATTAACCACTCCCAGTGCAGCTGACATCAAATGAGAAGAGCCCCGCTGGATCAGGCCAAAGGCCCATCTAGTCCAGCTTCCTGTATCTCACAGTGACCCACCAAATGCTTCAGGGAGCATGCACGACACAACCTGCATCCTGGTGCCCTCCTCTGCATCTGGCAATCTGAGGTAGCCTACCTCTAAAACCAGGAGCTTGCACATACCTACCATGACTTGTAACCCATATCACAACATATAGCATATCATTCAAACAATGAAAGGAACTTTTCCCTGCCTAGATGGCTTCTTCTTTTCCTCCTTCTGTTCCCAGGGCAGTGGATTGGTCTAGTAGTCTGTGTCCAGGGAGAAGACAAAGCTGGGATGGGATGGTGACATTTTCCTTTGCTGGTTTTAATTCTTCACTTCCACTCCATAGACAGTTATTCTGCCCATCTGTTAAAGCCAATTAAAAGCTTTAATGTTTTTGTCAGCTGATGACAATGGTAACATCTGAAAGTGCAGTTTATTCCACTTTTTGGTTCTTTCCAAAACCGATAGTGTTATCATTTTATAGCACTTTGGAACATTTGCTCTGCAGTTCCTTACAAGCAAATTCATCTCTGTGTTATCACTGGAAATGTTAATAAATATTGGCTTGGCGATTTCTTCAAGCACAATCCTATCCATGTTTACTGAGAAATAAGTCCCGCTGTTTTCAATAGGGCTTAGTCTCAGGTAGGTAAGTGCAGGGAGAATTGCACCTTATGGGCCAATCCTATTGGTCCTTGCAGCCAGCAGACAGTGCTTTCCACTGGCAGCAAGTGATGAAAAATGGCCATAAAGTGTGCTCTGGTGGGAAGCACCAGTGGGAAGGCCGGAACCTTCCTGCACATGTTGATGGAGCACCAGCCGCCCACCAAGGAAGGTAAGGGTATATGGGGAGGGAATGGGGGTGGGGAGGCTACGGAGATGGTGGATCTAGTGGTGATAGTGTTGCCAGATCCTACTCCCTAGAGCGGCAGCTTCCTTGCCCATTTCCATTTGTGCCGGTGAAATTGCTGGTGCAGGTCCAAGGGCACCCATTGGAGGGTGGGAGGCTTACAGAAGGGAAAGGGGACCCTTCTGAAGCCTCCTGCGCTGCTCCCTGCCAATGGATACACCACACTCCTTTTTGGTGCAGTTGCACCAGTAGAGGGTGGGGTAGGGAAGGATTGTATTGGTCTGTTAGTGTATTTAGACCTACCCCTTGGAAGAGCAGATATATAGTCCAATGGTAAGTGACTTCAGCATTGTAGTCTTGGATACATTAAAGGAAATAGAACCATTTCTTTTCCAATATGTTGGTGCTGCAACCTGAAGTATCTTGGACCAAATTCTATTCAACTGTCTGGTGCCAATGCAGGCATAATGCAGCCCTGAGGTAAGGGAACAAATGTTCTCTTACCTTGAGGAGACCTCTGTGACTGCCCCCTATAGCAGGACGCAGCACATGGCCAATTGGCATGGCTGCATCGGCACTGGGAAGTTGGATAGGATTGTGCCCAAATGTATTGCTGAAGTGACTGCTGCGTAAACCATATTTGTTTGGAGTATGTGCAAACATGATTTTTCTGATTTTTACTGTGTTATACCTTGTTCTATCATTGATTTCCTCTGAGGCTAGAGATGGACAATAATTTTGAAAGTACTGAAAGTAGTAAGATAGAGGCAGCATTGTGTCGATTAAAAAAAAACAAACCCCTGTGCAGATCACAGGCAACAATGTACAGTATTACTGATCACACTCAGAAAAAAACCCAATTGTCTGTCTTTAGAATAAAACCTAGGAGACTGATTCTTGTAGAAGGAAGCCCTGATATCAGTTGCTAGAAGTTGAGTATGAACAAAGAACCCAAAGATAGCAGCCCAATCACCAGCCCACACAATCAACTTTTGCAATCCACCGTCTCATAAGAGCCTCTCAAGCTGCCTTATACAAAATCAGAGCTGAAGGGCAAACGAGGACAGTGTATTTTTTCTTACAAATTGCAGAAAACAGGGCTTCTTGCAGAAATCTGGGATTGCACAGAACAGAAGACAGAGAACAGATAAAGAAAGAAGTGCTGGGCTGGAAAGTGTAGTAGCGTGACTGACTGTATGTATAAAGCTGCTTCATATACTATTGACATGACCCAGTGCAAGTGCTCTTAGATCAGGCTACTAATATATGCAGCCTTTGGCCTGTAATTGAAAGTCAAAGCTCTGTTTGGTAGTACTGAACAGTATTAATCCTTCTTGCACAACAGATGTATTATCTGTAGATGTATTTTTCTTGTCCTCTTTATTGATCTGAATTCTATTTTGGCTCAACAGGGCAAGTTAAAAAAAAATCTAGATGTCAGGAGAAGCTGATGTCAGGACAAAGATTCTGCCCTCAGATAGTCCTTGTCAGTGAAGCTGAAAAGGTCTTGAAGCTTATTCAAGACAAATATACAACAAGGTTTGAAACCAGGCTGAAGACTAGTTCTCACAGAGGTGGCACACCTGTGCCTTGGCTATACCAGTTGCAATGGTGGGGGAAGTTACATGATGGGGGGGTTACACGATGAAATGTTTCTCCATATAGGGGAGGGGAAATACGTGCACATAGAAAAGTAGCATGCCAGCAAAAACCTGGACATTTCTGGACCATTTCCCCTGACATCTAGATTTTTTAACTGTAGATGGGATATGGAATTGTTTGTGTGAAATCGCATTCAGTCATATGAAGCACAGGTTTATTGCCTCCGAGAGAACCAAGTGGAGTTTAGCACGGAAATATTTCTTTATTATTAGGTGCTGCTTCTGACTTGGAGTCCCACACTGAGTTGACAGACCTGAGTGCTAAAATGAAATGCTGTGAGGGAATTTGATCTTGGAGCAATAACTAATGAAAGCGGCAGCGCTATTTGTACAGTTGCAATTTTCACAGCTACAGCCAGGTATATTTTAACAACCTAGAAAGTACAGAATTGTAGAAAAGAAACATGCGCAAGCATGGAATGCAAACATAATGAATGATATAGATTTGAACATTCTTCCGCAGACTCTTTCTGCATTCATTTCCTTCCTCTTCCCTCTGTTGTTTCTCTTGCATCTCTTTTAAATGTTGAATCTTTGGTACAGTTGCCTGTCTTCTTCACTTTTTGTACAGCGCATGTGCATGGATTGTGCTTAAAAATAACTAGCATAATACCCATGCTTCGCTACAGCATTTAACTACTTTAAATACATTTTGACTCCAATAAACTTTCCTTTGATTGCATTGAGCAACTGAAATTTAGCACAACTACCCCATGTCAGGCAACACTCTGTAATTATTGAAAGTCATGGTTCCATTAACTAGACGCTGTTCCAGAACCACCATTCAGAGCGTGATACCATAGTCTTTCGAGACTGAAGGTTGCCAACTACTACTAACTACTGGTTCCATTAAATTTTTTTGTTTAATAAATGGTTATTTTTGTATTTTGAATTGATTTTGTGCTATAATAGCACAGTATCCATGCTTCACAAAGGTACTTGCAAAAGTAAAAGAAAACAAATTAAGGAAAAGTATATGTAGTTTGAATAAAGCAAAGCAGGTTGATGCAGAAAAATGAAATTTGAAATATAACATTTGATGAAGAAATAACAAAGAGAAGATTGTAGTGAAAAAGAAAATTGCAAAAATACCTACAGCCTTTGCTTCTCCACTTAAGGACCGCTTTCTAGACCACATTGGTGGTTCTCCCCCCAGGTGCTAGGATCACCAGGCTGCTGGGTGAGCTCACTCTGGAGCAGAACGGCCCAAGTGAGAAGCAGTTCTCCCTCAAATCAATCTCTGCCACCTTCAGCAACTGCCCCCGGGACTTGTTGATAGTCATAGCAAAGCAGACCTTGTTTTCTAAGACAGGCCATACTGTGGCAAGCCTTGTCCTCCCAACTGCGTCCTCAATCAGCACCAAGGATCTGTTGTACACCTCATCCATTGCCTGCTCTGCACTGCCTTGCAACTCCGTCTCCACCTGCTGCATGTGAGGGAAGCTAGACTGTGCCACAGAACTTTCAAGCCAGCACCCTTACCTAAATCTCCTCTCACTGGAACACAGGGATAAGCAGAGCAATGCCTCCTGTGAGGGAAGTCAGACTGCCCCACACAATTCTTGAGCCAGTGATCTTCCCTAACTCTCCTCTCACTGGAACACAAGGATAAGCAAAGCAAGGGCTGGTGATAGCACTTGTTCTCAGGAGAAGGGCTTGTCAAAATCTTGGTGTAGCAGAACTTCACATTGACCCAGAAATACTTCATTTTACTCTTCAGAGTAAACACTAAAATGACTGTTATTTTTCAGTTATTTTACTATTACTACCCTTTGCCATAATGACTTAAAAAAGGTTAAGTTGAAAGGGCCAGCCTGTAGACCCCTTGTAGGCCTCTCTCAGGCACAGGGAAAAAAAACCAGCCAGGCCCAAGTAATAGGAAGGGTTCTATAATGCACCCCCAAATTTAGATTCACCCCCGTGATTAGAGAGAAATCCTGAATTACATTTTTAAGTATTTGTATTGGTAATCTTTGTAAGCAAAAACCAAGTTGATATCTCATTGGGCCTAAAAGATCTTGAGGAATTCGTGAAAACACATTTTACCCCTTTTCACCCCCTTAGGGGTTGAATTTCTAAAAATCCCTTCTTAGTGGGTCCTTATGTAATGAAAGGAATATACTCTCTGAGTTTCATGTTTCTAGGTCCAGGGGTTTGAGCTGAGTGCTGAAGACTCAGGACATTTTTTTATGTATAGAGATTATAGTTGACCATTTGAAATTCAGCACCTTTGGGAAAAGAAAACAACCGCCCCTATTGTCACTGGTGCACTTGGCGCAATCCCCAAAGTCTTTAAGAAATACCTGGCCAGCCCAGACAGAGATAAGGTAACAGTTGAACAACTGCAATGAACTACTAGGAACTATGAACATTATTTAACAATATCTCACCAGTTATTAAACTCTTTGGGAGAGTTTGAACTAGTGAGTACTCAAAAATCCCAGTTCAAACTCCTGGTGGACTGTAACAACAGGATATAATAGTTGACCGTTTGGTTAGTGTCTGTAGCAAAATAGTCCACATAGACTATACAGGTGAGAAGTTAACGACGGGAATACGTTCTCCGATCCCCACTGTTATGCGATTAAGTTATTAAGTGAACATTGTCCAATCTATTGCTTCCAGTAGCCTGCAAAGGCTACTGTAGAGAGATTGCCTTTTCTTTGCAGTAACAGCCTCTCTGTTGTGTAAACAGACACTCTGCTGCAGGCGATGGGAGACATGATTGCCTCATTAAGAGCATCTTTATAGTGCTTTGACACCATCATATATTTGGTCCGTCATAAAGCAAATGGTTAAGTGGTGCAGACCTGTATAAGGAACATCATGACAGAGTTACAGCTTTGGTTCAACTTGAATTTTTGCAAATGATACAAATTACCTTAACACTGAAACTCACAGAATCATAAACCTGACAAAATCTTTGAGAATGACCAAGCAAAGATTCTTTGGGACTTCAGATTATAGATAGATAAAACACCTAGAATATGATACGCCAGATAACAGGAGTTCATAAAAAGAAGAATCAAGATTGGATAATCAATATTGCAATCCTAGGAGACAGCAGAATCACACGGGAAGACCACAGAACTCAGGCATCTCTGGAAGAAAGTCAATATTGTGCCAATTGTCACTGGAGCTCTTGGAGCAGTGCCTAGAAGTTTGAAGAAATACCTCAATATTCTTGGCCTTGAGCAAACTGCACTAGCTCAGCTCTAGAAATCAACATTGCTTGGAATACCAAGAATCCTACATCAGTACCTCCGTGATTCCCAAGATCTTGGTTATATCCCTAATTGCAGAACATAGCTAGTCCAGAATATTTGCTTAGGCTGTTTTGAAATATCATAATATAATAAACAATGCATGCCGTTTCCTCATTATAGTTGTACCCTTCAAGTGAGAGATGAAGGAGCTGCTTGTCAGCCTGCGTGGGAGGAATCTGGAGGCCAGAAGTGATACCAGACCAGAAAAGTTCCATCTGAAATGTTGTGTGGTTCTTGAAAGATAGAACCTTTCTTCAACTGTAAAAATCCCTACGGGGATTTAGAACAGCCTGCCCACGTAAACTGCCTTGAATTAAAGTCTGAGGAGAAATCTGATGACCAAGAAAGGCGGTATATAAATACCTGCATTATTATTATTATTATTACATTTCAAAGTTCAAAGCAGCATACATGAGATTATCTTATTTTAGCTCACAACATCCCTATAAAGTAGATTACGTTAAGGCAGCAATCCAATACACACTTAGCTGGGACTAAGCTCCATTAGCTTGAATGGAACTTACTTCTGAGTAGACATACATATGCTTGGGTTGAAAAGACTTCCCTTATGTCTAGTGTCTACTAGGATAGGAAAGATAGGAATATTACATCCCTCAAACCGAAATTAGAATTAGCCAGTGTGCCACAACAACCAAAAGGAAGCTGCTTTCCATCCCTTGCCATGAGGACTTTTGCCACATGGCAATCCACTTGCATCCTGCCTTTTTCCCATTGTACAACTCAACACAGCATATGCAGCTGATCTCCCATTCAGCCACTGACCAGACCAGCTTAGTTTTGGGAAGATCCCGCATTATGTGCTACAAACCATAACTCTGGTGATTGCTTTGCAAGTACTATACATTGTGTGCTTTTCCCCAGGCTGGGCATTAGCACTGGTGTGAAGCAAATGGTTGACTTAACAAGGTGAGTGATTTCTTTCAAATAACTTGTCATTTGATAGCATTCACTAAAGCTGCTGCTCTATGCACATTTACCTGGTAGTAAGTTCCATTGCAAGATGCATTATAACTGGAATAATTTGAAGTGGTCTCCAAGTGAAGCCCATAAAGAGAAGAATGGGTCTTACAGCTACATCTAGAATGGTCCAGAGACCCAAAACTCGCTGTGACCACATGTCAGCTTGAAAGCACTTCCAACAGCTATTTCCAAAATAGAGATGAAGCATGCTTCTCAATTTGATCTCTTTTTAAACATTCATGATATGATTTATGTGCTGTCACAACATGCTATCACATCAGACACATGAATTGGGATTGTCTCATGCCCTCTAAATCATGTCACATACACCAGATTTATAGCTCAAATCACTAGAAGTAGAGTTTTGTTCATATTTTATTCAATGCCTTCAAAAGATTGTTTTGCACCAATCACTAGAAATACAGAAGTAGAAATTGTCAAGATAGCGGTATTGGGCTCTCTTGGTCCAGCACAACTTGTGATCCGCCAGGCAGGTATATGCAGCCTGCCAACCCTTAGAAACCCCCTCTCCCCCTTTGTTTGCATTGTGGCACTTAAATATTTCTTGAGCCTCTGGTGGGTTTCATGTGGTTTGGTGGCTCAGATTTCCTTTATGCTGGCATTATTTGCTTGGGGGGGGGGCATATCACTACTGGCACCCAGCAGTTTCAGATCTCTTTAAGTACAATTGTTCCCAAATACAGAACCTTCATAGAAAGAGAGAGAAGGATACTGTCATTCTTTACTGTCATTTACTTCTGTACTTCTGTAAATGCCTTTCCACACAATACTACCTCTGAACAAGACCACTTAGTACTACTTAACACTGTTCACAAAGGTGCTCCTGAACAAACAAGCTAAGAGTTCAAAACTGCATAAAATAAAAGGCATACTAACAGCGATTACTTCCCAACCATGAAATATGCTTTGGTGCTACATATACAGTATGTTACACATACAGTATACAAACATATACAGAATACCATCTGGTGCAGGGGTCTCCAAACCCCTTTCAAGTTTCCAAGTGAAGGAAATGGGGCAGTGAGAGGGTGAGTGAGTAATGGGGGGAATGCTGAGTAGGGAGCTTGAAGGCTGTAATCCTGTGCACACTTTCCTGGGAGTAAGCACAATGGGACTTACTTCGGAGGAGACATGCATAGGATTGTGCTCTAAGCTTGGGAGGAGGACAGAGCAGCTGCACTCAATTGCTTGCTTTTGCCTTGGCTCCGTGGGGTCAGGGCTGCTTGTGGGAAGGGGGGTCATCAGGGTGTTCAAACCCCTTCGTTTATGCGCCCTCCCCTACACGGGCAGGTGGCTGGCACTGCAGCTCGGGCGGGAGGGAACGTGCGGCTGCAGCGGCGGCAGTGCGGGCTTTTTGGGCAGGAGCTGCTCCGGCGCCCTCCTGCCCGCGCTGTCCCTCTCTGATCTGGCCTCACCTGTGTTGGCTGGAAGCTCAGCACTTGAGGTGTGGGTGGGCAGCTGGGCTACTTCTCAGCGTAGCTGCATGGGTGGGCGTGCCAGCCATTTGCGCCCTCTCCTATGGGGTGCAGCTGCAGGAGGTGAGGGAGCTGCGTGCGCGCGCTCGGGCTGGTGAGCGGCGGCTGCGTCACGGGAGGGGTGAGCCCCTCCCCCCGAACGGGTTGGCCCCGCAGGGAGCCGCAGCAGACGGCTGAAAGAGCCGCTTGCGGCTCCAAAGTGGCAGGTTGCTGACCCCAGGTATAAGCCTACAGCACCCGGAATTCCCAGGCGGTCTCCCATCCAAGTACTAACCAGGCCTGACCCTGCTTAGCTTCCGAGATCAGACGAGATCGAGCATGTGCAGGGTAACAGTTGCTTTCATGACTATGCAGAAAAGCTTTTGTAGCCTGGAAGAGCATCCAGTTTTTCTTCTTTGGTGCATTGGTGGGAGTTTGAGGCATTCTGGATAAGAATAGGCCATCTGGATGAGACCAATTATCTGTCTATCCTATTCAGCAACATGGCCTTCATACAGCACTTCCAAGTGTGAAAGCTGAGTGCTTCTCATGTATTCTCTTGTGATAATTATCATACCTGTAAGGTGTGGGAGTAATAATATTGTAGAAGTGAGAGTTGAAGTGGAGACTTGCTAATTCAGAGACCATCTCTTAACCACTATTCAAGCCTACTGTTCAATAAATAAACCCACAATATTATCATCTATCTATTGGATACTGTAAAAAAGAGCTGTACTTTGCTTTAAGCTATTTGGGCAAAATGGCATATGAAATTTCAATAAGTAAACCTACCCTTTTATACCATGAGAAATTGTATTATAAAACTGATGAATTATTATAAAGCCAAAGAAAATGGACTCAAAGAAGTTAAGGCAGAAGCTACGCTGATGTTTGCTTTACCGTCAGAATCCCAGCTGCCTCCTTGGAGCCTGTCTGCCCTGATGCACGGGTGAGCTCCTGTGGCAGTTCCTGTGTTGACTTAGCCCTGCTCAACCTCATGCCCCAGCTCTCTACTCCAGTTGCCATCCTTGCCTGTCTGTTTTTCTGTTTCTGCTTAGCATCTCATCTGAAAGTGCCTGATGAGCAGAACAGAGATGTTGGGAAAGAGAGGAAAATCTTTCTAAGAAGTTAAATGTTAATTAAATGCAAAGAGGTCCCATTTCCCAGCGTCTCAATTAGTCACGCATTTTTGACAGAGATGGTAGTGAAAAGGCTTTTTGACTGTGATTAGTAGAAAGCCTGGAGAGTGAAATGACAATTATAGCTAGTTGTCAGATGTAAAAAACAACAGGACCCAAACTGAGGAGTCCTCTTTCAAATCCTTTCTTGCAGTGTGATCCTCACACCCTTTACTTGGAAGGAAGCTCCATTGACAAACCTTCCCTTTCTTCCCTTCTTTCTCCTCTTCCTGTGGTGCTTAGGCGCATTTATTGAGTGACTGTCTTTTCATGCCTCTGTAGCTGCGAAGGCACTCAACATAGCACCCAAATTCATGCTGAGTAAACTACTTTTATTGGAAAGTGAGTCTTTAAATTTGGAAGCCACCTTGGCAGCTATGGTGGCTACCCCAAATGGTCACATTGGTGGCCTCTGTGGGAGCTGAGGACACAAGTTCCATGGAATGGTTTCACAGGGACCTGTTGAGGCAGCCTTCTTCCTTCTTTCCCTCAGGGCACACAGGTATTTAAGCAATACTTAGGAAGCTGGGGAAAAGGCTGCCCCAACAGTTCTCTGTGGCCGTTGGTGGGTTCCCAAGCCCTTATCGAAAGTTTTCCCTGCCCTGTCAGCAGCAGGCAAAGACATGGCACTCAGAGAGAAAGAAAAACACAATGTATTGAAGTCACAGCATGAGTAAGTATGCCTAAACATTATGAGGAAAGGGGAAAGACTTAAACATAGTGGTGCCATTTTGGGTGGCAGCTGTGTGTTGTCTAAGATCTCGCTCTGTCCTTCTACAATAGGCCGTAAACATCTATTTCATCTCTGGCTTCCATTTTGCCAAATTCCCAGTCCCGACTTCGTCTAGAGAACCTATGCCCACTTTAAGCTAATTAGGTCCCCTTTGTACCTCAACAATAGCCCTAGTTCTGCACTGCAGCACTGCTGGACACCACCACCAGGGTAGCTCACTTGTTCAACCTGCAGTGGTCCTCCTTCCTCCCCTCTTCTTCAACAGCTTCTTCAGCCACCACAGCAACACCTTGGTTCTCAGCAGGTCTTGGGCATGGCAGCCACACACCAGTCTCCAGTATGTCCAGCAGTCTCTGTTCCAGTAATCCTCAGAAGCCCATTCACCCATCTGTCAGTCAGTAAGTCCATTAGTCAGTAAGTCCATCAGCCAGTCCATTAATCAGTCCAGCAGTCAGCTAGACCATCACTCAGTCCTCTCTTCTCCAAGCACATTTCTTCTGCTCTCTTAGTCTTTCCAAGCTCTTTCCTTCTACACCTACCCACCCTTGCTACTCCAGGTGCTTTTATCCCTGTAAACCTGACTGCCTCTAGTGGCTACAGTTGTGCAGCACACCCAAAGCCTAGGTTTTAACCCAAAGCCTAGGTCTACAAAGCCTAGGTTTTAACCCCATACTTGCCTGCCAGAGCAAGAGGCATCTGTTGACACCACACCCTATCTCCCTGAAGGATCTCGCGCATTTGCATTACAGCTTCACACACCTTTTCCTCTTTGCGCCTGAGTTTTACTTCTAAGCCCTTATTCATTGTTTAAATCTTCCTCCCAAATTCTGGCTTTATGAATGTGCACAATAGAGACAAGACCAAACTGCTCCTGCTGAGTCCTGCAAGGAGCAAAACAATTTGATTCTGTCTTAATACCTCTGCTGATACATCCATCATATAGACCAGTGCTTCTCAAACTGTGAAGTCGGAACCCACTAGGTGGGTCGCAAGCCAATTTCAGGTGGGTCTCCATTCATTTCAATTTTTTTATTTTTAATATATCAGATTTGATGCTACCATGGACTGTGACTGCATTTGGAGAAATGTTACAGATCTGTACTTTTAACAGGCTACTATGTATCTTCTTTTAACAATGATAGCAAATGGGACTTACTCCTGGGTAGTGTGGGTAGAATTTCAGCCTAGAATTGTTAGAAATTTTCCTGCTTGATGTCACTTCTGGTCATGACATCACTTCTAGTGGGTCCTGACAGATTCTCATTTTAAAAAGTGGGTCCTAGTGCTAATAGTTTAAAAACCACTGGAGTGACTCCTTTGCTGCTAGGCAAATTCCATCACAGGAAATTCAAGCCTTTTAATGTATTTCTTTTCTTCATGCCTTTCTATGAGTTGTTAAATTATAGAATGAAGCTGTGACAGCTTCAGGCAGAAGTAAATTAGGAATAAGTCTGGCAAGTTTCTCTGCCAAGAAAACCTTGGTCTCATTTATTGTGAAGAGAAGCAAAGGGGAAGGGGGAATTTCTAATGCTATATCAAGGTTTCTTATAGTATGAATTCCCTTCACCCATAAACAATGGAGAACAGACTGGCTTTATTACTTCTTGAATTTTGCTGTAACTAGAAACGTACAGGCTGTGATAAGGTTGGTTGCTTTGGATCAGTATGATGAATTCAGCCTCAGTGGCATTTAGTGCCTGCAAGGGGCCTTCTGTGTGTACAGCTGGATGTGTGGAGGGCCCCCCATACCTGACAAGTAGCAAGCTTTGATGTTAGGGTGTTATAGAACTTAGAGGCTGCATCATGGGATCAATTGACCGAGTGTTTGGATAGGCTGGTTCTGAAATCCAGATGGTGTCTAGGAGCTCAGTCTGCCAGGCTTGCACTGGAAAGAGAGCACAAGTGGGAAATATAGGATCTCTAGTGGGAAAGTTGTCAGTTTGCCCCCAAATGAGTGTTTATCCAACTTTTTACCTCTTTCATGGATAGGCAGTCAAGGTTAATAGCAGGCTATTTTGGCTTCTCCCTTAATCCCTTGCCTCCACCCTGGTATCAGATTCCTTTCCCCCCCATTTTCAAGGCTTGATGGTCTTGTGACATTATCATGTCCCATTTCAGAAATCTTCTGTTTTTGGATGCATCTAGCCAGAACCACAGAGCATGACTCTTGGGAGTCCTGGTTTGAGACCCCAGTGCTTTATATGTGGCCAGTAAGGAATAAATATTTCTTAGTGGTGTGTAGGAACTACAGCCCTAGACTCAAAAGGGTTCGCAGAATTAAGTTCACAAAAGAGTATGCAGACTTGATTTGAAAATCTGCATTTGAGAAATGTAATTGGTGTCATTTGGCATAGACCTTGTGAGTAATTTATGAGGTCTGTGGAATAAATGCATATTCCAGCAGTGGATTAATCCTGTTCCTCCTTCAGAACTATTGAGGCACTCAGGCAGAACATTTCTATTTTTCTCTGTGTCTTTCAGGCCTTTAAAAAAAATTATTCTTATTAAAGAGTGAAATATTCTGCCTTGCTTAAACAGATTGGATTGATCCAGTTTTCTGCCAATTCTGGTAGGTTAACCCATTTTTGCCCAGCCCACAGGTGTACACATTTTGTTCCTGTTGCGTATATGCAACGTTGGGCAGAAATGGCTTAATACCTTTGGATCTTGCTAATGAAGTTTAAATTGTGCCATCTCTAAGGGCACATTGATTGGAACCAAAGAACTAGCACTCCTGGGGGAATGGGGCGCAAGGCAGCTCATAGCTGTAAAGTAGCATTTCAACTGTGCAGTTGGGGGCCAGTTCAGATGTTCTGGCCCCATGTGATTTGATGACAATGTGTTATGGCAGGGTGTGCACCCTGTTTCTTCTCATGCAGTGTTCCACCTCTCAGACTGTATTGTCCAAACTGGCCCTAGGGGAAGTAAAGAATCTCTAGCCACCCAATCTCTTATGATTTCCTTTCTGATGTCAATAATGAAGAAATCACTGACCCAAGTGTTTCAGGTATTCATGGCACCTTGCAAACCTTTCCCTTCCTCCCTCTAGTTTTATTTTTCCTTCCTTACTTCTTCACCCACCCCCATTTTCCATCACCTTTCCCCCTCCTTTCTCCCCTTCTTTCTGGCATCTCTAGGAGAGAAAAAACGTACTTAGGGTCATGACTGTTTTTTGTTTTTGTTTTTTTCCAAGTGGGGACTACTGGTCTAAAGTATTAACGAATTGCCAGTATCAAGGTCAGTAATTTTGCCAATCGTTGACCATGCCACAAGGTGCTGTCTATCCCTGCAGATTTCTCTCCTGTCTTGCCACAGAACAGTTGTATGGAACTCCATCAAATGTCAATAAGCTACCACACCTGTTTCAGTCTGAATCCAGAAGCCAAAGTTCGATAGATAATGTGGATTCCTTGACAGTTCTGCCCACTCTTATTGTGTATGGTTTCTCACCGTACTTGACAGGCTGGTCTCACACTACATATCTCTGTAGTCAAGTCTGTGCATAGGTAGGCATGTGCTCCTCACCTTTAATGTTGTGTTCTGTATATGCCAGTGAATGTCTCTCTAAATTTTTAGAGGTCACAGAAAAACACTCAGATTTTTATAACAGGTCATTTTAATCACATCAATAGGCACATCTTTTTAAAACAAACAAACAAATGTATTTGCACAGAAGGACAAATGGAGTTTTAACAATAATTTTTATGGCAAAGGTTATATATAAATTATAACTCACAGAGTGCAATTACAGACTATTCCCTGCAAATGTAATTACAGAAAAATGAAATTTTGGAAAGCGCATTCTTCATTATTCAACAGACCATATTGGATTGTTAGAACACATCATAATGAAATGAAACGTTCCCTTCTTTTATTAATTTTCTTTCCTAGATTCATCTTAGCTAATTGGAAAAGTTCTGGATTTCCCTCAAGCAAAACTCTTCTACAATTTTTCCTCCATTAAAATACATGGGTTCCTAGTCATTCTCTGCCTCTTAGCACCTGCTGATCTTGATCAGAATAGTAATCTATCACTATTATGTGCGTTATCTGTGGGCATAAGCCTAATATGGGAAAATGAGCATCTTCAAGTAGAAGAAACTTTGCAGAGCAGAAGAAGAGATTCTAAGCGCACTAAATGAATATAGAGGGGATTATATTTCCATCTTCCCTCCTATGTTCAGGCCTTCAAACAAGGCATAAATGTTTAAATTATTACCAAGTGCCTGGAAAAGAAACCACAGCTTTTAGCATAAGACTGTTGGGTGCAAAGCTTATAACATAGCATGGCTTACTTGTGGGTTCAGGCCACAGTTACACTTGTGACTCACTTGCTTCCATGAAGACCATTCACACTTGGCAGGCATCAAATGGGTTAAAGCTGCCTTGTCGGGCATTAAACGTAAAGGTAAAGTGGAAAGGCCCATCTGGATAGGTTCCAGACGATCCTTTTTGATGTGATCGGGCAGCCTTAATCCTAAAAGTGGCGCAGCCACCAGATGCAGCGGTGCTAAAGCAACCTGGTTCCTCCCCCCTAGCTATCCATCACCCTGTTCCACTCACTCCCCACCTTCCCCCACCACTACTTACCTCTGGCCAGTACTGCTGGAGCATTGGCTGGTCCTCCGAGAGGCACCGAGGTTCAGCACCAACTGGCACGGGTCCAGCGCTGGCAGCCCCTCCTCTCCAGGTGCTGCAGATGTGCTTTACATGATGTCTGCGACACCCAGCATCGGCTGTACACGTGAACTGCCAGTGCTAAAGAGCTCAGAATTGGACTGTAAGAGTCTTGAAGCACCTTACAGACCAACCTGCCTATATCTGCATGAGCTTTAAGAGCATTCTGCAGAAGAGACACCACACTTGAGAAGGCCTTCTCCCTGGTTTCACTTCAGATAACACTTCGTAGTCATCAGAGGCAGTATTATTATTACAAAAGTGTACCCTGTGCTTTCCCGTAAGGAAGGTGCTCAAGGCACAATCAGACCAGAACCAATACATAAACAAAACAAATTAAAATTACATAAAATAAAAAAATAAAAAACAAACAATAGAAGCAAATTAAATTACATAAAATAATCAAGGACAGCAACAGTGGCAGAATTAGCAATGAGTGTACCCCAGTGAAACAATAACATCACAGTAATTATATAGAAAATCATATGTCGAAAGCCAAAATGGCAGTTTCTGGGGCACAACAGTGGGGAAAGAGCTATTGCCATGCTTCTTGGCTTCCTGGAGGAACCTGGCTGGTACCTATGAGAAGCAGGATACTGGACTAGATGGGCTTTTGTTCTGAACCCAAAGAACTTACAGATCCAAACTTGTTGTATACGGATTTTTTATGCATGGATTTGACTCAACACTAATCGACACTGCAAATGAGAAGGAATGTGCCAATCCCTGGAGAAGAAGGAAAAAATGCATCTCTTTAAAATAGCAGTTCAAATAACTGCTTTTCTTCTGGTTGTAGCAGCAATTAGATATGCAAGTGACTGCTCACCCTTTGCCCTGAAGAATGGAATGCAGAAGTAATGAAACGGAAGTAATGAATGCAGAAGTAAAGAATCCATTCAATTCTTAAGTGAGCCAGGCAAAGGCAGAGAGAGGGCTGCTTGCATCACTAATTGACTGCCTCTCTACAACAGTAGGAAAAACTGTCTTTTTAAACCATGATTGTAAAGGAACATGTTTTTAAAAAATTTTTTAATTGCTTTAATTTATGTATTTTTTGGTATCAGCAGGGAGTCCCAAAACCAATAATGAGGTACAACCATATGTTCATTTGGCCTGACTGTTGGAGAATGCAGCAGTCAACCCACTGAAGTATGTCTCTGCTTAGGCTTAATTAGCAGACAATGCAAATGAGCAGCCTACAGTCTCACTTTTCCAAGGTGGCGACCACCAACTACTACTTGGTGTCCAAAGTACCCTTGAAATGGCAGCAAACCTTTTGGAAGTCCTGGAAGTGTCGGAATTACCCCTCCTCACTCCTGGAGCAAAGGTCCATGATGCTGCCCCCCTGGGAAGATGCCGCACCCCCCGCACGTGAATCCACTCCCTACCTTTCTAGCGTGACGTTAAGACTGACTGGGGAAGCCTTCTGAGGCTTCCCTGTGGTCTTAAACTGTGCTTCCAGAAAACCAGAAGTACAGTTTCTGATCATGTTGGGAGCCTCAGTGAGCCTTCCCATGCAGTCCTAGAGGCCCACAGACTCAGCGCCCGGGGTGTTTGACCAGTTTGCCCAGTGCTAAGTCTGCTGCTGAGTCCTGGTGAAGTTTCAAAGCCACAATTATTTCAGTGCGCAGCTTTGGATGAGAATGCAAACTTGGTTCTTTAGACTACAGCTAGGGCAATAGCCAAATATTTCATTGCCTTCCATCGGTTTGCTGCACATATAAATAATGAACACATTTTATGGTGTTTCTCTCCCATCTTTCAGTCTCAAGCCCTTTACAAATGCTTGCTGCATAAACAAGCCACAAGCGCACACTGCAATTTCATATTCTTAACCCGCCCACTCACTTGTTCCCTGAGACTGAGGAAAGGAGTTGCATCACAGAAGTAGCAGGCATCTGTCCTGAGTAGAAAAGCCTGTGTTGCAACTCTTTGTACAATGAGCAATCTTTCAGGACAATAGGAAATTTTTTTTTTAATCTTTGATCCATATTCACAGGAAAGGAAGATCCCATACAATCTAAATAAGTTACTCTATTATACACTCTTGGTGGTCTGCTGGTGCTATTTCAGTATGATTTTTACATAAGGCATGCAAACATGACTCTCTCACTCACTCTTTGACATCCCTGGCTTGTTCACCAAAGGGGGGGGAAAGGCTAATTTGCATTTAAGCCACCCCAGGAAATGTCCGTGCTTACTTATTCATATATTTACCAGGTAAGATGATTGGCGGATCATGCAAATCTAGGGCCCCAGTCTGCATTTTCCTGAAGCCTGGGGAAGAGCATGCCTGGCTTGTTCACTCATCATTCAGTTTGCTCCTTGAACTTTCTCTCTCTCTGGAGTTCATCCATTATGTAATTTAGCTCTGGTATCCCTGGTTTAATGAACCTGACAGTTCCCAGGAAGCCAGAGCAAAGATACATAAAAGCATCCTTTTGTGACTTACCTGAAATGAATTCGAGGAAAGCCAGCAGGAGTGAATGTTTCAGAATTGCTGGCTTAGGCAGGGGATGTGCGTAGACTGTACTGAATATTTTTCAAACTATTAAAGCTGGTACAATTCCTTGGCAAATGCTGAAGTGGTAATCCTATATACACTTTCCTGGGAGTAAGTCCCATTGATCACAGGGCGGCATACTTTAGAGTAGACTTCCATAGGATTGTGCTGTATGTACATTAGGAAAGAAAACTATGGACAGTGCAGGAAGATGTAATCAGTGAAAAAGTCGTTAAAAAGCCATTATTACCCTATTGTTTCTTTTGAATTTTTGTCTCTGGTCCAACAGAGCTACCTGCATTTTCTGTCAGCTTCAAAGAGGATACTGGCTTTCTGAGTATGGAATTTTCTCTCAAGCAAAAATCACTAGATCAGTTCTATTTGTTCTTCAGAAGGGCAATAAAAATATCCCCTTTCCACCAGACCTTTGAGCTGTAGGTTGTGGACAATAGTTTCTGACATCATCTCCCGTTTAATGATCATGTTATTTCCTTTTGATCATGCTGCCTTGTTATAGATTGAAAGGATTTGTCACTGACTTTTTAAAGTGTATTTTTATGAAATAATGCAAGTTGCTAATGTGGTCAGAAGGCAGAATGCAAATGTATACAAAATAAAAATCAGAAGTACATTTTCAAATATTCTGCAATATATTTTTTTATTATTTACTAATTAAAAGGTGTACAGAGCACTCTTCAGGAAAGCTACCCAGGATGGCATGCAGAAATTAAATGTCTTTACCACTGGAACAACATTGAAATGGATCTGTCATTTTGTTGTCCATTCTCCCAGTTTGGAGAGATTCTTCTGGAACTCTTTACAATCCTTTCTGGTCTTTACCACTCAGAAAAGTTAAGTGTCATCCTCAAACTTGGTCATCCCACTGCTAATCCCTATCTCCAGGTCACTTATGAACAGGACAGATCCCTGAGGCACACCGCTTTTCACCTCTCCATTGTGAAAACTGCTCATTGACACCTGCTCACTGTTTCCTCAACCAGTTCCTAATCCAGGGGAGGACCTGCCCTCTTATTCCCTGACTGTGTAGTTTTCTCATCAGCCTTTGGTGAGGGACCGTGTCAAATGCCTTCTGAAAATAACACTCATGGGTTCTCCCCGCATCCACATGCCTGTTGACCTTTTCAAATAATTCTAAAAGGTTTGTGAGGCTTCTTTGTACCTGGCTTCCTCATTTGAGGGAAGTCTGCTCTTTGGAAGCCAAAGGGTTTTGTGGTGGATTTGCTTGGCACTTCCTTCTCATTGCCTCTGCTCAGGCAATTACCTTCTCCCCACCCACTCATGTTTCTACCCTGCCCCTGCAGCTGCCACACTTGTGCACACCTGATCTCTTGCAGTACCTCTAGCAGATACTTTCACTCAGCCGCTCCACCATCTGAAATGCTTCAGGGGCTCATTCGCTGCCTTAGTGAAAAAAACTACTTGTGGATTCCTTAGAAGCAAGCAAAAATGGTGCTATTTCATGAAACGAGTGGCTTTTTCATGTTTTGATCTTAATATCATTTTAGATTGCGCAGAAATTCTCATTATTTTGCATTCTGTGTTGGTCACCAAATAAACCACCCCTAACTATAGGGCTCCCCCCGCCACACATGATCTGGTGGCTCAGCTGCATCAGCAGGCTGGGGGAGATTTAGATAGGATTGGGCTGCTAGACTCATTATTACTTATTACCTTTGTTGCCTATTGGTGCAGCCAGAACCCGGCTTCTAAGGATTTCAAAGAAGATACTTCAAAGAAGGTTGATATATGGATGAGATTAATAAACCAGAAGCAAATCTTCATACACTGTGTATCATATACAGTGAACATGCTGCACCTGGACTTACCAACATCAAGAATTCTATTCCCATGTTCTGTTATATTCTATTTTGTTTCACGTTTATTTATTTACAATGTTTTTATTAAAAAATATTTTAATTCCATCTTTCCATTAAACATGTTGAAGGTGGCTCACAACAGAAACATTAAAATAAAATGAAAACCACCATGTCAAATGCAAGAGGGAGAAGGACGGCAGAGGAAATGATTAAAAGTGACACTGCTAATTCCCACCACCCCTTTACAGCTCATTGGTAATAAGAATGGGTTGCTTATACTGATGCATCAATACAATGTCAACAACATCTGCTATTCTGCCAGTCTTCTAATAACATTATAATAATGCCTCAGACTGGTACGGTGGGTGCAAACCTTTAGGAACAGAGCGTTAATCTGTCTCTGTTACGCAAAGCTGATGATTGCTCAAGATAACACCTTAGAAGCAACTTCCTTCTCATTCCTGCTTTAAATAATTAGTTTTCAATTTCCTCCCTGTCATATGAAATGCTATATTGGACATATGGTTTCATCTGAAGTTGCAAAAACAACACTTATTTTACTGCCATCACTTTGGCATTTACACAGGGTTGGATCCTTGCATGAGAGCAGCTCTCCTTCTGTTCATGGGAGGAGCTTCCAGTGCCACTCTGCTGAAGGCTAGGATCCAACCCATCTGCTTCTTCGAGTCCTCTAAAGCAGTGTTTCTCAAACTGTGGGTCGGGACCCACTAGATGGGTCGTGAGCCAATTTCAGATAGGTTCCCATTCATGTCAATATTTTATTTTTAATATATTAGACTTGATGCTACCATGGTATGTGAATACATTTGGGGAAATGTAACAGATCTGTACTTTTAACAGGCTGTTGTGTATATGCTTTTAACAATGATAATCAATGGGACTTATGGGTACTCCTGGGTAAAGCACTAGTTTCCCCATCAACACTGCTCCTTATATTGCTGCTTCCCAGGACACTTGTTCTTCCAGGAATGTATCTTTGCAGTACTGTAGGTATTACTGCATTCCGAACAGCATGATTATGTTTAAAAAATAAATGCATGAAGTATCACATCTTTTATATGTAATGGTACAACCCCAGCTAGGCATGTTTACTCAAAAGTAAACCTCACTGGGTTCAATGCATTTTGTCCTGATGGGCAGCCCAGCCTTGGCAGCATTGAGAACGGCTGCCGCTGGATCCTGTGCGCCCTGGGCTACCGCGAATGGCACCTCTGGAGAAGGGGACTTTTGTCCACTTCCCCTGGGTAAGGTAAGCAGCCCCGCAATGGGGCTACTCGCTTTACCGCCGACCAAAAGGTCGGCAGTAAAGTAAAGGTGTTCACATAGGGTGCCAAGTCCTCCACGAACGCCTTGGATCCAGTGGAGCGGAACTCCATGGGCCCACCTCCCTTCCTCCCCCTGGCACGCCTCCCGCCTGCCCCTTCCCAGCTCCCACCTCCCCATCATGCCTTCCTCAGCCGTCTCTCCACCCCCTGCTGGCCTCCCCCCTCCCTGGAACACCTTGTCCCCGCCCCCTCCCCACCCCCGCTTACCCTGCCAAAACTGTGCGGTTCATGAGACCACCAAGTTGCAGAGGCTGGGCACCCACCCTGCACTAGCCCAGCACTGGGCTAGCACTGGTGGTAGCCTTGCAGTGAGGCTCACAATCGTGCTTTATGGCACGTTTGCGACAGTGCACAGCGGCATGAAGCCACGGCAAAGAGCCCAGGATTGGGCTCTAAATGGGCATAGGGTTGCAGTCTGAGTGGATGAAGAACCTCAGTGCTTGTAAGCCTCCCCCCCCCCCCAGCTCTTTGATGGCCAGGACTATTGTGCTACTTTGTCTACCCAGCCTGGCTCTGCCAGCCCATACAGAAGCTCAGGCAAGCCACCATAACCTGCTAAGTCTTCTTCCCCTAGCAACAGTTGCTAGGCTAATGCTTAACATGTGACACTCATATACACAAGTGTTAAGGATTGGTCTGTTTCAGACCCTGTCCTCTTGCACAGATAGAGCTAGAGCAGGGGTGTCCAAACATTTTGGCAGGAGGGCCACATCATCCAACACTGTGTCAGGGGCGGGGGATTAATTTACATTTAAAATTTGAATAAATTTACATAAATGAGTTTATTAGAGATGGAACTTCTATGAATGAATGAAGGTCTTGCAGTAGCTCAAGGCCTATAAAAGGCCTTGCACAAAGCAAGGCCAGCCTTTCCTTCGCTGCTACTGCTGCATCACAGATGTGAAACAGCAAATAGTGGAGGGAGCCCTCATCTCACAGCTCAGGTAAGAGGTTGAACAGTTGTCCTCACGCAGTTGCATTGGGTCAGCATGGGCTCCAGCAAGTCTCCAGAGGGCCAGAGGCTCATTGGAGACTGGGGACTCCCTGTGGGCCAGATTGGGAGCCCCTGAGTTCTACAAGTGGCCCCCAGGCTGGGGTTTGGGCACCTCTGAGCTAGAGCTAGGAAAAGACCAAAGTTACAACTTAGGCTCCAGTCCTCTCCACACTTTCCTGGGTGTAAGCCCCACTGACTATAATGGGACTTACTTCTGAGTAGACATGCAGAGGCTTGGGCTCTCAGGCTACTATCCACACTTTCCTGGGAGTGCACTAATGGGACTTACTTCTGAGTAGGCATGCACAGGATTGGGTACTTGCAGAGGGAAAAGACACAGCACAAGTTACTAAAAACATTTACTGTGACAGAGAAACTAAAGCATTCAGAAGAAAGCACTAAACGAGAGCCAGGGCCCCAACCACCCAGGGAGGAGAACCCCACTCTGCCGCCTCCCAGGGGACTGCAGCCCTCCAGCTGACAGCCAATGAGGACTTGGGCACAGTCCAGTTCAGCCCCCAGGTGTCCAGAGTACCGCCTGCCTGAAAACGGATGCCGGCATTACCCACGCCCAGCTCAGCAGTGCCATTTTCCCCCTCCTCCCCTCACCTTCTCTTCAGGTATTCAAGCGCATCACGTGCGGCTGCTGCTCCTCTTGAGGCCAACGATCAGGCACTGAAGTAGCCACCTCACAGAGGGGCCTACGGCAGAGCGCGGCGGAGCAGGGTCCTTTTTCATCGCGCGTCGCAGCCGGCTGCCTGCGTGCTGGCGGGGCTGGGGAAGCGGGGCTCAGGGCGCGGAGCGAGGCGGCCGGTGTCGGGCGCCGCCATGTACTACAAGTTCAGCGGCTTCACGCAGAGGCTGGCCGGGGCCAGCGCGTCTGCCGCCTACAACCCACAGGTAACCTCTGGCAGCCCCGCCGCGCTTGCCGGTCGTCAGGGGCTTGACCTTCACGGAGCTTGCTACGGGTGCCCGCTGGGGACACTTCTCAGCGGTCAACCCGGATAACGAGTAGGGGGTGAGAGGGGCTGTGTCCGCGGAGGGCGCCAGCAGAACACGTGACCACTGCTCTTGCCCCGGGCAGGAATGGCCTGCCCAGGATGACCTTCAGGGCTCCTTCTCAGTGCAGCCTCCAAGTGGCTCTGCTCCTGTGCCTGCCCTGCACTGCTCTGCTGGCTGCATCAGTGGCTCCTCTCCTGGCTTCACTGGGTGCCAGACTCTCACTCTGTGGGATGCCTTTTAGTTCAAGCAGTTAAACTGCAGCAGACAAGTGCTGCTTTGGGTGTTCCCTGAGGTCTGCATGTGGTACACATCAGGGGTGTCTGGTGAGTGGGGAGGCAGGTGAGGTGCTGCCTCTCCACCGGAGTCCTTCGAAAAGTGTCGCCACCATGGGAGCTGCTCAAGCAACCCCAACCCATGCGCGTGACTGCAACCTTTCCCCAAATGTAGTCATGTACCATGGTAGCATCAAGTGTTGTGTACTAAAGTTAAAATGAATGGGGACCCACCTGAAATTGGCTCGCAACCCACCTAGTGGGTCCCGACCCACAGTTTGAGAAACACCGCACTAATATCGTTAACTTGTTTCTGAACTTTTGCCTTATGATATATATTAGTGCAGTGATTTTCAATCTTTTTTATCTCATGGCACACTGACAAGACGCTAAAATTGTCAAGGCACACCATCAGTTTTTTTGACAATTGACAAGGCACTACATGCTGCTGGTGGGGGGTTTACATCCTTATTGGCCTTACTAATAAATGACCCTCCCCCAAACTCCCATGGCACAGCTGCAGACTGTTCGTGGCACACCAGTGTGCCACAGCACAGTGGCTGAAAATGGCTGGATTAGAGTGAGAAGGGTGATGGCCAAGGTTAGTTGAATGGCTGAAGCTAGGTGAATTTAATGGGTGAGAAGGATGTTCCTTTTATAAGTGTCTAGGTGCTTTAGCCAGCACAGTGCAGTGAAATTAGTAGCAATAACAAATGGTTCTTGTCTTTTGTCTGATGTTGTCTTCTGGTTTCAGTTCGCCACATTTTGATATTTGGTTCATGACCATTATGGGTTTTGTTCCAACCCAGAATCTGCGTTTTAGTTGTCACAGACGCAGATGGACTTCACCATAGTCTTTAGGGAATAAGAGTGTTGTAAGGTAGCCTGGATAGTAGAAGACACTACAAAGCATTTGTCTATTTAATGACACATGAATGTGTGTTGCTGAATTTATATGCTTTGATTCCTCTCAAATAAGTGGCAGTGACCTGACTCTCTTCCTCCCAGTTGCACAAATCTAATATTTGTTCAATTCCTGTTCTGCTTTTGTCTCCAAATGGCACCCAAACAAAAAACCACATTTAAAACAATAGTTTTTATATAAACATTAAAACAACCTTAACCATTAAACAGCCTTAAAATCACAACAAACACAAAACCAGCAGCAGTAACCTATTAAGAAAGGGCAAAGCTTGTAATCTAATCAGCATGGAAATAAAAAACCCAGATGTCCAATGTAAAAAACCAAGAACTCAAAAAGTTAATCTGAAAAAATATATTTAGGCTCTGGCAGAAAGCCTCTAAGGAGGGAGCAGTTCAAAAACTGAAAGGGATGGAGCTCCATAAGGTTGATGCCACTATTGAGAAGGCCCTATTTCTTGCTGCCACCCCTCCAACAACTGGTGTTGGCACCTGTAACATTAGCTTCTCCTATAACTGGAGGGGACAAGGCAGATTATACAGAAAATGGCAATCTCTCAAATATCCTGGCTCCAAGCCATATAGAGCAGAGCTGTCAGATTTGTTTCATATAGTGGGTAGTGTAGCATTCATGGCACCTGCTGAGGGCCGGAAATGATGTCATCAAGTAGATGATAACCAGAAATAAGTACTTTGTTCTCACATAGAAACTCATTAGCTGCAAATGACAGGTGAGAAAATGTGGAAATCTTGATCATATTTTCA
Organism: Tiliqua scincoides; assembly: GCF_035046505.1. Taxonomy (NCBI): domain Eukaryota; kingdom Metazoa; phylum Chordata; class Lepidosauria; order Squamata; family Scincidae; genus Tiliqua; species Tiliqua scincoides. The sequence continues at coordinate 258,898,954 of NC_089821.1, read as the reverse complement.
AGATATAAGAAAGCCCAGTTATAACACTGGCCCAATTATCATATGGGCTTACCTTTTAGCAGTGCTGCTTCTGCCGCGCTGTCACTTCACACCTCAGCAGCTGAGATGTGATCTGTGAAGTGATGCCTTGGCAGAAGAAGCACTGCTGAAAGGGCAGCCCACGTGATAATTGGGCTCTCCCAGAACCTCTGCAGCATCTCTTTCACTCTTGGTTTTCCCCTTCTCCTGTAGTTTTCCTTGTCTTTAAGGGCCTCCTGTCTCTCCCTCCTAGAGCTTTGGCAGAAGGTGCACTGCTGAAAGGATGGGGACAGTTCAGTTATAATGTGGCCCAGATAAAGATCTTCTGGGAGCTGCATCCTGCCTTACATTTTACCCCCCTCAATATAGGGTTTTAAGGTCAAAACCAGTGCCTTGAATTGGGCATGGAAGTGAATTGCCAGCCAGTGCAGCCACCAGAGCAGCAGCCTGACAGAGTAGAACCACCCACCTCCAGCAATCACAAGGGCTGCCACATTCTGAACTAATTGCAGTTTCCAAAACATCTTTGAGGGCTCTACACAAGCAGTGTGTAATATCTCTGACTAATTTGTGTTCAGATTTGGCAAAGGTGCAATTGTTGAAATTTCTGGTTAGCGGCAATGTTAAATACTCAGTTTGAAGTGGGTGCAGCAGTAGATCAAAGACAAGTCTCCTTTTGTCAGTTCTTGCATTGCCTGGCTAGATGGAAGAATGTGGTGCCCAGTGTCACATCACTACAGATAAAAGTGCAGGCCAGATAGAGTTTGCCAGGCATCTTTGTTGAAGTACAGAATTGTACTGTTATGCTTTCACCATTCCTATGTTTATCAAATAATTGTGTTTAAACCAAGATATTAATATACTTTTTTTTACTATGGTGATTTGAATCCTAGCTGGTGCCTGATTGATGATATCTTAAGTTTTATAGTAGATTTCAGCAGAATATACAGAATAACTTCTAATATAATTTTGTGCATCCCCATGCTATTGAAAGATGAGGAAAAACTCAGGTGTTGGCTGCCTGGACTCTTTAATTCTGAGGTGCTAGTGCATGTGTGTGCATTGATATATCTATTTCCAGTCTGGGTGTTGATGGTTTGCTGCCTGATTCTATGCAAAGTACAGTGGTGCCTCGCAAGACAAATTCGTTCCGCAAGTTGTTTCGTATTGCGAAAATTTAGTCTTGCGAAGCGCGGTTTCCCATAGGAATGCATTGAAATTTAATTAATGCGTTCCTATGGGCAAAAAAAGTCAGAACAAAGTCAAATTTGGTTTACAAAGTGTTTATTAAGTGCTCTTTAAAGGCATACATACTGTACAGAGGATTTCAAAAATTTCAAGCACAAACTTCAACTTTTTAATTTTAAAAATTCGTCTTGCGAAGCACAGCCATAGAAAAAATTCGTCTTGCGAAGCACGGCCATAGAAAAAATTCGTCTTGCGAGTCACCAGAAAAAATTGCAAAAACGCTTTTGTCTTGCGAGTTTTTCGTTGTGCGAGGCATTCGTCTTGCGAGGCACCACTGTATAGAAACAGATCTGAATATTAACAGTGCTGCTAATCCATAAATGTACAGCCTTTACCCTTGCAGTTCCTTTTAGATTACAGATGAATCCCCAAATCTTTTAATAACCAGAATGTTATAAAGAGAGGTCAGTGCTCCCTGCTATGAGGAGCTCTAAGTCAATTCATGTGATCCTTTTACTTTAGGAAATGCTGGTTGTTGAAGTGCACCCTTTAGTGATTGTTTCTCCAAATGCTGCCTTTTGGAACCACAGCTTGCCACTCATCTACTGCAGGAGCTGCAAATTGTGGCTGGTCTTGATACCCAACTATTTTCTAGTGGCATGCTGTAGTCCAGTTCTACTGCACTAACAGCTTGCAATGCTAAGATAATTTCTATACGAAGTGAAACTTGTAATCTAAATTATGCCAACAAAATATTAGCTGCAAACATAGTTGCTTGTTTGTACTAGAGAATTGGTCAACCAGCAAATATTAGGAATACTGCAACTAGAAGAGAGAGATAGGAAGTCCCTGACATCATTCTGACCTCTCTTTTTCTTGTACCAAAACTGTAGGCAGCACACACGGTGCTGCAGGCACACGACATTAGGCAGTAGGTTATGCTTGTGAAGGGGAGGGTAGCAGGTGACCTCTGCAAATAGCTGTCATTGCTGTGCTCTTAGATAAGTCCATTGTAGTTGTAGGAGTTCCATTGCTGAATAGGATCAGACTTCATAACATAACATACCAATCCCTTCAAATTAAGACATCGGGACTCACCGGGACCTGCTTTTTAGAATGAGAATCTGTCACGACCCACCGGAAGTGACATCAAGCAGGAAGATTTTTAACAATCCTAGGCTGCAATCCTACCCACACTTATCCAGGAATAAGTCCTATTGACTACCATTGTGAAATGCATTTCCCCAAATGCAGTCACATAGCATAGTAGCATCAAGTCTAAGATATTAAAATATTGAAATGAATGGAAACCCACTGAAATCAGCTTGTGACCCACCAAGTGGGTCCCAACCCACAGTTTGAGAAACACTGGTAAGGCATTGATTTTAAAAGTTGTATACACTGCCTTTTGATCTAAGAATCCTAAGGCAGCTTGCAGTGGACTATGTAATACAATGTGAAGATATGGGGGGGGAATCAATTACTGCAGCAATTGTCAATCTTTTTCATCTCACGGCATCCGGCAAGGGTGCTAAAATTGTCAAGGCACACCGTCAGTTTTGGGACAGTTGACAAGGCACACCACACTACTGGCCTGCTTTCATCCAGGATGTGTACTGTGAAGCCGTACCAGATATAACTTCGACTGAAGTAGAGTTTTTCCATGAAGGCCAAATGGCACCAGTGTAGCTCTTAGATTGCTTTGGCATTGGGACAGTTGAGAAAGGTGCTGAGGGGACATGATGTTAAGACTTTCCAGTTCTCTAGGGTTGCTGCTACTGCTGCTGCTTGTAGAAGCTTGTGACCAATCCAGGGGAAATGAGAGTAGTCCAGTGGTTTTCAAACTATCTAGGAGAGTTTGCACTGCTGTAAGTCCTTGCAGGGGTGGGGTGGAGGCAGCAGGGATGGGGGGGAAGGCAACGATGCTATCCCCAGGATTGCTCAGCTCAGGAGGGCTGCAGGGACTAGGATGCACTCACCAGTCCCTGCAGCAGCCTGACAGGGGTGCGGAGAGTCCTGCGCATTCGTCTGCAGGGCTCCCCAGCTCTGGAAGTGAAAGTGGTGCTATTGCACTCCTGGTTTTGCAGAAGTGGAGCGCAATCACTCTACTTTCAGTTTTGGAAGGCTGGGGAGCCCTGTAGACGCTTGTGCAGGGCTTCCTGCACCCCAGGATGGCTGCTGCAGGGACTGCTGAGTGCATCCCAGCCCCTGCAGCAGCTATCCTGAATGGTGCAATCCTGGATATTGTGTCACTGCTTCCTCCTTGCCTCTCCCCTGCCTCAACCCCTTAAAGGGAATGAGGCTAGGGCATTGTGATGCCCCAGTCTGAAAACCACTGGAGTAGTCCTTTATAACAGACATCACAAAATGACATGTGGAAAAATACCTTGACCCTCCTTGAAAGGTGGCTTCTCAAAAATGAAACCTTCAGGGTTGTGTCTAGTTATGCATCCAAGTCCAGGCCTTCTGTTTCCTAATTAACTAGATACTGTACTGAACATACGTACTGGCAAATATTAAGGAAGTATCAGCTCATTGAATGAAAACAGAAGGTTCAAAAGTTTTTCTTAAAGAGCATCATTTTGAATGGAAAATAGAAGGTATGGTGATTAAATAAGCTGATTGAGCCAAGTGTGTGACCTGTGTGAAACCCCTCCATGATGGGTTGCAAAGCTTGACACGGTGCTCTTCCAGTTTGTGGCAGCAAATGGAGGTGACCATTGCAGCCCCTGCACCCTTACTTGGGAAAAGGGGATGAGGAGGTCTCCAGCAGCCCTGGCGGTGCTGCACCAGGTGCTGCAGTAACCGTGCTGGTGCTGCTGCACTCAGCATAGCCACTGGGGATAGGATTGGGCTGTAAGTTCCCTATAGTCTGATCTTTTTTAAAAAAAATATGTAACTCGCTTCATGTTTTTCTGACATGAGAAGTGTGTGTGTGTTGTTTTTTTCAAATCGCCTTGATTGGCAGGCTCTTGATAGGTGAACAAACAAAAAGTAATTAGTAGACATTCATTCCAAGCATGCACTCATTAGCCTTGTTAAAATGCAAATTTAGTGTCAAGCATATTGTGTTCACACTCACTGCCTGGAATAATAAGGTACAGAATTGGTAATTGTGGTTGAACTCTATAGGGTTTTTACTTCTGTGTAGCCCTATTAAATCCAACCAAACTGCTCAAGAGTAAGCATATTTTGAATTATCTGGTGGTTGAAGCAAAGCTGTCTAGAATTAACTATCTCAGCACTTCATCATCAATGCTGGAATGCATGGATGAAGACACTGCATTGTGATGGTAGGAGCATTCCAATCTTAATTGAAGGGTGTTTTGTGTTATAAGTCACTTAAAACTGAGGGGGAATAAAGGCTATTAGGAACTTACTTGCTATTAGGAAATTCTCTATTTCTATTTCTTCCCATCTTTATTGGTAGGTCAGTTCCCAAGTCTGTTAAACCAATTGGGTTAAAGGGCAGGAAGGGGTTGTAGACCAAGTCCCCCTTCCATCTATTCTGATAAGTGCCCCCGCTCCTCACCTGCTCCTGCTTCCTTTTTCTTCTTATCTCAAAAACTCTGACAAAGTGAACCTGAAATAGTAAGGAAATACTGTTTTTTGTATTTTTTCTTTTTCTTGAGTACTAATAGACACCCTGAGGAAAACTGGCAGGTCATAGTGTGATGTATTTGGATTAGTATTTCTGTTTTTTTATTTTTGAAAAACTATTTCCGTCTCAACCTTCATGCTCAGGGAAGTAACTCTATATAGTAGCTGTAAAACGGAAGCAAAGTATTTCATTGTGAGAGTGAGTTCTTGGTGTCCACGCCTAGTTGCAAATGCTTCTTTTCAGCAGAATTATGTCTCTGGGGCCTGATTCCGTTGCATATTGGACTTCACTTGGGATTTGCATGTGGGTCACACTTTGGTTGATGGTGTACCATATTGATGGAACTGCAGCTGTTCTTGTTAGGTGGTGGGATAAGGAGAGCAAGACCAGGTGCCAAGGAGGATAGACTTTCTTCATCTTTAATAGTTAGAGCTGACAATGCCTCATAAAGCAAGTATCTCCTTCTACTCTATCTGAAAACCTAGAAACATAGGAACCCTGTGTGCCTCTGCATCAGATCACACTAAAGAGAAGAAGGAAATTGTGCGTATTTTATGGTTAAAAAGAAAATGAATGTTGCAGGTTGAGATTAAAGGTGGATTCTGGATCTAAAAAGATTGCATATTTTTTTGGCATGTTCTTTCTATAACTTAATTTAATCCACAATTGTGCTTCATGTATGTTATCTGAATATTCCTTACGGCTGCCCTGAAAGCTGCTGGTGGTATTAAGACTATTTAAATATTGCTTTTCAACAAAAAGCAGTTCACAAGCAGTCAATAAATGGTACCCTGTCCCCAAAGGATGGACAGCCTAAGAAGAGATGCAGAAGAGACACCAGCAACAGCCATTGGAAAAGACACCATGCTGCGGTGAAAAAGAGACAGTTGTTCTCTTTTCCCTGCTTAATATAAGAGGACCCCACTTTAAAAGGTGTCTCTTTGCCCAGTTACTAGGGGTTAGAAACTGTGGTCGTGGTAGATCAGGATGATCTCAGTTTGAAGTAGGGATGTTTGTACTTGCTCTTGACCTTTATATGAAGTTGGAGTTATCTTCAGCAGCCTGATGAATACGTTCCTTCTGGTAGCAGGTTGCACAGTGCATAGAATTGAGTTTGGATCTCTTTTTCGTACAGGAAGGTGTCTTTTATGCTTCTGATTTTTCTTGCATTTGGAAAACATTTGGCTTGGCAAAAGTTGACATGGCCAACATAATTTTCTTTTTTGTTTGACAAATTCTTAAGTGTGTAGTGATCTTTTTGCTTCAAGTTTGGAAAATCTTGAGGAACAGACCAATTTTGGCAGAGCTTCCATTGTAAAGAATATAAATATAGATCTATCTCTAGCTATTAAATAATCTGACAGTAAATATTAAGGGCAGTACAGAGAATATTTTTAAAATTTTATTTGGAACGTTGGAGTTAGGAATTTTTACCATCCTTGTTGGGCTTCTGGGGGGAGTTAAAAACAAAATTTCGTTTTGCCTTCTTGATGGGCAGCCCAACCTTATTCAGTTCTGGTGCAGTAGGGCCTCATGACCTATGCGGTACCCAGTGCTGGGACTGAGCAGTCTAGAGGTCTTCTCAGGTGAAGTTAACATTTGTTCTCTTTCCTCCTGTCATGCCCCAGCCTGCTCAATGGGGCTATTCAGTTCTGCACCAATAAAATCACTGACACAGGTCAGAGAAATCCCATGTAGGGCTTTCAGGCCTGGGAGGAGGACTAGGATGTGGTAGGCCAGTGCCACCGATTCCACCCCAGGTCTGAACTGCCTCTGCCCCGTTACACATCCTCTCCTGTTCTGTCCTCTCTTGCACCACTCAGTTGGCGCGTACCTGGCGCTTATCAGACTGTGCTCCAGGATCCAGTGCTGGCAGGATGGCACAAGTCGTCCCCCCACCCCCGCACTGCTTACTTGCATGGTGCCATAAATGTGCTTTGCAGCACATTTGTGGCACCTATGACAGTGCAGTCAGCTTCTGTACCAGCATAGCCAGCAATTCAGATTGGGCCATTATTTTGTTGTCAGTTGCTGCTGTTTTGTTGTTCAGCTTTTATTTGTTGCTGCTGTTTATTCAGCTTTTATTTATTGTGCTTGACTGTTTTTTATTGTATTTAATCTTTTTAATTATTTTGTAAGCTGCCTTGGTTACAAGGGGAAAGGCCCAGTAAAAATATAGCAAATAAGTAAGCTTGCCTGCAGAAGAACTTGAAGCAGCCTTTAACAAACTGTACTGTCAAACAGTGAAACTGTTACAAAAGGAGCTATGACCAGTAATAAACATAATCATTAAAACAAACACCCACCAACCTCTGCTGTGCATTTCATACTACTATTCGTAAAGAACTAGCAGTGTCAACTCAACAGTTTTAAGCCCTAAGGTTTGGCCTCCTTTCTGGACCATTCAGAACAGTGCTTTGGGGAAGTTGTACTGTGACCTCAGAGTAGTGGCAGTGAGTATCCTGCTACGTGATTTGACTTTGTGTGGTGTGAAATCACACATTGTAATCCACCCTCTGTGATGTACTAGGCTGATGGCTGTTGCAGACACAGATGCTGTTCATGAAGGAATAGAAAGTCTTGAACCAGCAGTAAATTAGCCTTGGCAGCCAATTGCTAGCAGAGTCCCAAAAGGCATCAGATCTCTGTTGGTAAAGCTTAAAATGAGCATGACCCACAAATGGATGGATGAAGGGTAGCAGCAATTCAGGTACATTGAAATTGCATCTTTTCCCATGGTAATTGAAGGAAACTGTTTGAGAAAGGAGTCAAGTAATAGTTGATTACAACCAAGCTACTGAAAATGCTCTGCAGGCTCCCTCCTCTGATGGCTGCCAGGTAATATGGGCTTGCCCATTGCAGGCAAATTTGACTTGCAGGCAAACTTGGCTTGCACTTGACTGTGACAAAGTGTCACCTTTGCATACAGTAATGGTTCTAGAGTGAGACCAGATTTGTGTTTGCTTTCTGTTCTCCTGTTGATCACTTGTTTTGCAGGGAATGTGGTTGCTGATACCATTTTCATTCTTGTTTATAAACACGTGTAATTCCCTTGTTACTACAGGGACTCAAGCCACTGGTATCTATGGAATCGCCAGCTCTGATATTTGGGACGCCAACTAAAATTGCCTCTGAAGCACCAGCAGCTGTTGAGTACTTGGGTAAAAACAAGGTGCCAGAGCTGCAAAAGTTATTTCAGGTGAGAAGAAATATTTGATTTTAAGAATTCGGACTTGTAGCACTAGAATCATACTTGGAGGCAATGAATTTGTACTGTAGTTTTGCTTGTGTAGCAATGTTGAATGCTAGATGTTTGCAGGTATAGATTAAATCCTTGTATTTTTCCAGTTCCTTCATATTCTATTGCCCAGTGAATAATGGTGGCCATTAGTCATGTTGGGACTAGTATGTCCCGGGGAACAGCAGAATGAGGGGGCTAATATCTTCAATTTCTGTTTGTAAACATCCTGGCAGCATCTCGTTGTCCACTGCAGGAATTATGACTAGATGTTGTACTTTGGTCTGCTATAGCCGGGCTCGTTCTATATCAATAATGCTATTGCAGGAAGAATCTGTAGCAAATAATATTACATCAGAATTGTTGTATCTCATTAAGGGTGGATTTTTTGTGTATACTTAGCATACTTTTTCTCCTTTTCCCCTCTTCCTCTCTGTGCTTCATATGGTTAATTTTCATAATTCCTCATCCAAAATTGAGACTTTCAAACAAGCTGAAATTTGGGGGAGGGGATGGGGGGGCAAAGACTGAGATGGCAGAGGGCAAAGATTGGAGCAGGGAAGATGAAGAAATCTGGAGAAGGCAGGCAGCTTGCTTGCAAGGAATGATAGCCATGGGAGGAAGGAGGGAAAAGAAACTGCAGGAGCACTGGAGAACCACCTCCTGAAGCCTTAGTGTCTTGGTTTAGCTGTCTTTCGGCTTTTAGTGTCACCATGTTCACAAGATGTTTCTCTCTGTGGCTGAAGGATACCATTTCCTAATTCTGCACCAGATGCTAGATTCTGTGCGTAACAGAAAATCAGCAAGAGCTACTTATGATCTCTTTGTTCAGCTTCTGTAACTTGAGCATTTTGAAGAATATCTACTGATACAAAACAGAAATTCCATATTCCTCTTTGTTTTGTAATAGGAATTACATATTCAGGTTGGTTTTCCCTGTAGGCAGTTTGTATCTGCTCTGTGTATTGTGCTAGGTGTATTCTGCACTTAAATTGTGCCAGCTTAAATTCTTCACAACCTCTGTAAATGAGTGTGTTTTGCATATTCCCTTTCTGTCTTCACAGGAAAGGGCAGGGAACTATATAAAGTACTGAAGCTGGTACTCTCTGACAACTGAGCTCATTTAGATGGCTTTTTCTGGTTGCTGGGGCATTAGCAGACATAATACAGCATCCCAGCTAGCGCTTCTGTCGTCAAGTGCTCCCTCTCTGTTTGGAAGGAGCTTTCTGCTTATATCACATGTCCTTGCCCAAGCAAAAGGCATCATTACATGAAAGGAGGGCTCCTTCCATTCATGAAGGGAGATCCTGACTACAGAAACCTTGGTTAAGATTTACTCATTGACTTTGCATTTTCAAGCACATATTTGCAGCCATGATTATCCTTAATAACCAAGATACTAATATCTTATTTAATGGCCTTTTAAAATTTTAAAACTGAGTTTCTTAGGGTAGTGAATTCTGTGGACGGCGTCCAATTCTGTGCTTCAAGAAGACAAATGGAAGAGAAGGTTCCAAATGGAAGAGTTGAGTTGCCTGTCTAGCTTGAGAGTTTTAATTCAGGTTCTTCCTAAGTAGTGTGTTTTCTCTGTCAGCTTCCTTGAGGCTCTTCAAATTTCAGGTTTTGTAGTTCAGTTGGGATAATAATGTACCTGCCTTTATTAATCTATGTGCATTTTTTTTAATTGCTTCAGAAACCTGATGGCCTGCCAGTACATCTGAAACGAGGCCTTCCTGATCAACTCCTCTACCGGACCACAATGGCACTAACAATTGGAGGGGCCATTTACTGTCTGATAGCACTCTATATGGCTGCCCAACCAAAAAGACAGAAGTGAATGATTCCTAATGAATTGGGACTTGATCACAATCATCTGGAAGGAAGACGTGTGTTTACCCTCTGCTGTTATCTAATCATGTGATTTTTTTTTTTTATGTTGCAAATTCTCACGATTCAGTCTGAGTTTAACAAAAATATTTTGGAAAATGGTGACCTTCTGTTGCTTAGGAAAATAAGATCAACATGATGGCGGGGGACAAACCATAATCTCCTATCTAGGTTTGCAGGTTTGTCTTCATGTCTTTTCATCAAAAGTAAACCAGACACAGCATGGCCAATCTACAGAAGTTCCTACCAGCAAGTTATGATGTGCTGATAGCAGAAACCGGAAATGAAGTTGCTGGGTTGATCCATGCCTTAGCACGACCCAAAGGGAAGGCGAAAAAATGTTGAAAATGCATTTCATTTACGAAAGGAAAAATTATGGACTAACGTACTAAGTTGCTCCAAAATGGCAAATGATTCTGTCCCTTAATAATTTGCCTTGGAATCTGGCACTGGCCCCTTTCCCAAATCATGTTGCAACTCTGGTTGCTAAACATTGTAATTTTCAGGGAACAATTTTTTGGCAAAGGGCTACATTGTCACAAGCAGCACATAACCATTCTCTTCTGATCTGTTTCCTCTGTGAGTACATCTTTGGGAAGCCGTGCTGTGCACAAGACAGGCTCTGCATTGCATTTGCTCCACATCTCTCCTTCACCCCTTCCTCGGTCTTCTCGCAATGAAGTTATCTTTGTTTACCATTGGAATAAATATAGCAGTACAGCTACTGGATCATGCCAGATTTGTCTGTCGTCTTTTATGAATCACATAGAATGGATTTGAAACCTAATTCTTCCCTTCATTTCCATGAAACTTTAACCTGAGAAGGGTAGTATGAACAATTGTTACCTTAATTTGAAAAATATAATGTGCAGCCATAGAAATTATCATAGGAAACCTAACACACTGGTTGGAATAGTATTACCCAATTGTAAATAGCTAATTGCCTGCTTTACCGTGGGGAGAAAAAACTGTAACCAGCCAAGGAGCAGAAAAGTAGAGTATAAATGTGTGGTGTTGGGACAAGTGGATTTGCGGTTCCCATGGAGCCAACTCTGAGCAGAGGGTTTGGTTAAATTAGTTCAAATATACAAAATTTTCTTCTACTCCTAACATGGCAATTCATTGCAAGAAAACATTTATGAAATAAGTTCATCCTGTGACCCACAGATTTTTGATTAACTTTTAAAGCACCTAAAACTATTGGGTGGAGCACACATGCAAAGAAATTGGACCCAGTTTTATATATTTTAACTTCAAAGCTTGGAATCCATCTCTTTGTCCCAGCTCGTAAAAACTGGAAACCACCAAGCATCTTTGGAGATTTGTGTTCTAACCAGTTGGAATGGGAAGCTCTGAAACTTCTTAGGAGATTCTAGGGCTGACTAGTGAGAAAGTGAAAACACTGAGTGTTTTGGTATAGTACTTTCTAGTCCTGAATAGAACAAGAATCTCAGAAGACCTTTTGGAGCTTTGCCTTTACACTAGTTGGAACTGGAAGCCCCCGAGAGGCTCCGGAGACTTCCATTTCTACAGGTTGAAACGATTTCTGATGCATTTTTAATGTAACCACGTATACCAGTACCTATGTGAGTGGTTGCTTGTCTCGCCTGCTACTCCCATAGGGGTAAGTGAATGGCTCCCCACACAGCTGCAGTGATTTCAAGCAACTTTTCAATTTCTCTTGCTTATGGTTTTGCTTCTGTTCTGTTAAAAACACACGAACAGCCTATTGTATGTTGCTAAACCCACAGGGCTGGATTGGTAGTGGCTGCTCACATAGGTGGTTCCATATGTGAACTGAACCTTAATCACTGTTTCTGCTTTATGGAAAAGTATTCTGTGAGCACTTCCCCCCCTCATAAGGCCATTCTTAGTATGTTCCCCCCCTCCTGGGTTGAGTTGCACAGCCTGGTTCTCTCCAGTCTTCCATTGAATCCTCAAACTGCCTTACTGCCAATAGGAATAGGCGTGCTATCCAATGTTAGAAGTGGTGGAGAAAGAAGGGAATAGTGGTTTCAGGTTTGTGTAGTCTTTAAAAAAAAATAGTGATGGGTGGGCTAACTTAAAAATTAACTTCTGCATATCTTTGGCTACTTGTTGCTATATTGAAACAATCCTTTTTTATTTCCCTGGATGCCCGCTTGGCTCCAAAACAATTGATACCAACTCTGTTGTTAAAGGTAATGATGGCTATGAATTTGATACAGCCTCCCAGGTGGCATTTCCCTTTATGTTGACTGTGAGGCATCAAGCTGAAAGCAAATCAGTAGCAACTGTACTGTTGTCAGTAGAGTTTAACTGGCGCAAAATTGGTATGAGAATAAAATTAATGGGAAGGGATATCTTTTTAGGATAAAACCACTTGCAATTCTTGACATGGGGTTGTCCTTGCAAACAGTTCAGACTGAGTTCCCTCAACCTTCCCATAATTTTTTTCTTCAGATATATGTATTAAAAATATTTATATACCACAGGAGTAGTTCACCAAGCAGTTCACACAGTAAAATAAATCAAATGGTTCTCTGTCCCCAAAGCGCTCACAATCTTAAAAAATACAGAAGAGATGCCAGCAATCTTTACTGGAAAAGACACTATGCTGGGATGAAGAGGGACAGTTTCTCTCCCCCTACTAAAGATAAGAGGACACCATTGGACATTTCATTTTCCCACCCCTTGTTCAATGTCTGCAGCTAGTGGTGGATTTTTTTCTTACAGAAAAGTAAGGGCATGACATGTGAAAGATGATTATTCAAGAATTAGTCACTGCTGTGAATGGTCCTTGTCTTCCCTCCCCCATGGTAATGTCTTGTTTTAGAAGACATACAATGTCATGCTGGCATACTCAGATTTTCTTCACCTGCAAGTAAAAGCCAATGAAATGGAACAAAGGCAGAGGAATTTGGAGCCTACTAATGTCATGATACTGTTTTAAATGCCTGATGCGGGGAGGGGGGAGAGGAGAGAGAAGAGGATATTAATAGTATATCAAGCTTGCTATTTCTACATCCTGACTAAATGTCACAGGGAAAGGAAAGGCAACCATAAGCCTGTCATTTTAATAAGTAGCCCCATGACAAGCGTGGCATGCGGTTTTGTCCCTTAAACTTCCATCTATCCAATGCTTGCTTATCTTGACAGCTTTAAATGAAAATTTCTTCTGGAATGTTTGCTGCTATCACTACAAGGTATGCAATTTAGGCTGCAATCCTAACCTCACTTTCCTGGGAGTCCCATTGAACACATAGGACTTACTTCTGAGTAGACCAGGTTAGGATTTTGCCCTTAGTTATCGCAGTCTCCCATTGGCAAATTTGGACAGATGGGGAAACTATTGGTATCAGCCACTCAATCATGGGAACAGGATATTGAAATAGGAGATATACAAAAACTGGGCTTGCATTTTATCTACTGATCATGTGGATGAACCAAACCTGAAATTTTCAAAAAGGGGGAAATTTAGCTGTGGCAGCAAAGTAAATTTTTTGCATACTTACATCAGTAATCCTAAATGTAAGTTGATAAGTTCAGATATGATCAGTGTGACCATCTCACAGCATTCCAATTTACTATGTACAGTTTGAATGCATGAATCCAATTCTTCAGTGGCAGGGGGGCTGCCGAATCAAGTAGTCATAACATTTTTACCCTACCTTTCTAAAAAAAAATAGGTTCAACTAGATTATTTTATTTCTAATAAAGGCATTCCTTGCCCTTTGGTTAGGGATCAGAGCATGGATGAATGTCCAGAATGACTGAATGTCAAAGCATAGCCTTATCTAGCTTGCAAATTTATTTGTGAAAAATGTAAATAACTATATAGCACATGCAAATATGTATAAAACCTAAATAAACAAAAAAAAGAAAAATAAACATAAGAACATCAATGAATGTTGTGGAAGGTTGGATGAAATTAGATGAAAGAGAAAAGTAGGTGGTTGCAAGGTGGTTGAAAGAGAAAATTAGAAATATGGTTGCAATTGAAAATGGTTGAAAGAGCAAAGTGATAAAAGTCAAGTGGATTAATGGCTTTTAATAATAAGATTATATGGCTTATTAATGGCTTTCTTAATAATAAGAAATGGCTTAATAACAATTTAGTTGTAAAGGGACTGCTGTGCCACTGCAAAAGCTCCCTGTGATGTCAAAGGACTTCCAAATTTAGACTGGGAGCAGTGTAAACGTCCCAGTTGTATACTTTTCTGAGAAGTTGACATTTCAGTTTAATAGGAGATGGTACTTCCTTACAGAACAATTCTGCTCTGCAATGTGATTGTAGTAAAATGACATTAAGGATTCATAAACTCTGCTCCTCTGTGTACATTTTGACTCATATTTGCTTAGCACAGTGGTTAGAAATGCATTAGCACTACTTTTCACTCTTGTAGGATTCAGAAAGCCAACAGAGTAACCCAGGTTCTAAGTCTCTGTTGCTTTGCCAACATAAATATTTATTAGAAATGTGTACTCAAAGAAAGGTAGGTTAGAAGAAAGGTATGTTTAAAACAAAATCATACCTCCACATGCATGTGCACGTGCGCACACACACACACACACAGAATCCATTTAGTTCCAGATATATATTGGCCTTCTCATCCACAGCCATCCAGTCTCTAAAGCAATTTTAGTTGTCCCTCTTGGCTAAAAGCACACACCACACACACACACACAATATTCTGATGTTTCTACACTTTATATTATTAGGGTGTCTTTCCATCCCCTTCTTTGTTTGGAATAATTTTTCTAAAGTCTTGGCCACCACTGCCTATTCGTCCTTCAAGCTGCTCCTATTCAGCCCAGTGCCTACTCTACTTCCTCCATCCATTCTCTCAGCATTCAGCTTGCCCTTTGCCTGGTGCTACAGCTTCTCACCTTCCTTCCTTATCATCTGGTCCTTCTGCACTTAACTTTCCAGCCCTCCAGGGTCTTGCCAGCTCACACAGCTCTTTTTATTCCTAAGCTCAGGGTGAGGTTTTCCTTAATTGAGCTGCTGTTTCACTTTCCTTGCAGAAACAGTTTGACATATTTTTTCTGAGCAAATAATGTCTTAATGAGGATTCCATTACTTCAGAGCAGCTCAGCCAATGCAGCTTGCTCTCTTTATGTAAGACTTTTCTTACTCTGTTCATCTGGGGAGCTGAAGGATGGATGAATCCAATCTAGCGCATGTGAGGAGATTCTACAAAGGCAACACTCTATACCCCAATCAACCTTGGGGGGGGGGGGGAGTGAGGCTGAGAGGAAGTGACTTGTCTAGGTACACCTAATGGATTGAAGCAAAGACCTTCTGATTCACAAATCATGATCTTGCTCTCAGATTGCCAGCTCAGACTGAAGCTATTTCTAAAAAATATTTTTTCTCCAACATTTTACAATGTGGGAAATTTCTGGACCCCAGTACTGCTTTCCTGGAATCCTAACCATGCTGTGCACTGGCACAATGGCCATAGAGCATGTTTGCAACTACTTTAGTGTAGGCAGTACTGGTGGGAAGGCCTGCACCACTCCACCGGTGCTGAATCCAAGCCCCCCAGCCACTGGCAGAGGCAAATAAAGCACCAAGCAGCAAAGGGGCTGGGAGAGGTGTTCTGGATGTTCAGGAAGGTGTTCTGGATGTGGGGAGGGGTGGGATGGGAGGGGATCAGGCCCAGGAGGGAAGCGGGATAGGGGAGCAGGCTTTCACCATATCCTATCCTCCTTCCTCGGCCTGGCAGCCTTACGCAGGGCTGCTTGGACTTGTACCTGTTAAATAGTTGGCTGAGATACGAGCAGCCCTACAGGGCAGGCTGCAGCATTCCTCAGCGTAAAAGGAAAAATATCCCCTTATCACAAGAAAACCTCCAGCCTGCTCCTAAGCTGCGTTGAATACAACAGAAGCTATGTGGGCCTGCTGTGTCAGCACAGGTTAGGACTGGGCTGCCCAAAAAGGATCTGCACATGTCTGGCATACAGGGGGCACTGAAAGTGTCTTCCATGTATGAAAGACCATTTTAAATCAGAAAGACACCTGCCTTTTGAATTGATCACAACTGCTGTTGTCTGATTTAGAATGAAAAAGCCCTGGAACTGGTGAGGTTTCCCATCTATTATTAAACACCTCCAGTTTTCAGTGCAGCGATTATTAAATTGTTCAATTAGAATCCCACATACAAGCACACAACCCCTGCTTGCTATTAAAGCAAATGAGAAAGTTTTAATTCCTTGACCTCGTACTGTTCTGGCTTGTCTAATGAATTTTCCGATTTGGAAGAGGCAGATTTCTTTCTCCCTTGTTGATGACCCGTGTTTTCTGCTCTAGTCAGCGTGCGATTAGTTTCTTATTTAATTTTAAGCCTGCTGAAAGAGCTTCATTTGAATTTCCGAAATACCTGATGTTAATTTTAACACAAATTACATTGACTCTGACAGATACATGGGAGGGAATATTTTGTAGTTCTAAAGGGAGGCAGGGAGGGAGAGAGAGAACTGTAGGAATACCTAAAAGGGATGTGAAACATCAGCCATGATTGGAATTAAGAAGAAACACACAAGGAGGTAGCACAAAGACTTTTTAATCTCTTACCCATGACTTCCATCCCATGGAAGTGAGCTCCACTTCACTGCAAACTGCTCCTCTTTAAAGGCCAGACTAGATGACATGTCTTATCATATGACTGAATCCTGGGTGCTTGATTTTCAACAGTAAGTAGCAGTCATACATGGCCCCGATCTAGACAAGAACTGGATAGGAACTGTGTAGGAGGATAAGAGCTCTGCACACTGGTTTTCTACTGGTGCGCACTGTTGCAAAGGTGCCTTAGAGGAGCTTACTGCCAGCCCAGCATCAGAGCTAGCCCGGCGCAAGCTAGGGCTGGTGGAAAGCTGGTACTCGGTTGCTCAGTGGTTGCCCGAACCACCAGTGGTGGGAAGTGGGGAGGGAGGTGTTCCAGGGTGGGGGGAGGTGGCCAGAGGGCAGGGAGAAGACATGCTGGGGAGGGAGGAGGGCAGGATTGGTGGAGCTTAGCTTCACCAGATCCTCAGCTCCATGTTGGGCCATGTGGCCCGACACAGAACTCTTTGATTCTGTGGCAGCTCCAGAGCTGCCGAAGAATTGAGTAGCCCCATTGTGGGGCTACTTTCCTTACACAAGAGAAGGGCTGAGGGGCTGCCGGCAGCTCCCTGGTTGTGCTCAAGATGCCACAGCAGCCATTTTTGGTGCCGCAGCACCCCCACGCTTCAGGCAGCTCAGGATTGGACAGTGGGTTTGCATCTCCCCAGTCCAAGTCATTAGCTGTTAATTAACAAATAAAACAATCTCTCATTAAGAACGTAAGAACAGCCCCACTGGATCAGGCCATAGGCCCATCTAGTCCAGCTTCCTGTATCTCACAGCGGCCCACCAAATGCCCCAGGGAGCACACCAGATAACAAGAGACCTCATCCTGGTGCCCTCCCTTGCATCTGTCATTCTGACATAACCCATTTCTAAAATCAGGAGGTTGCACATACACATCATGGCTTGTAACCCATAATGGATTTTTCCTCCAGAAACTTGTCCAGAAACATTGACTCTGATGGGGAGTTTTCTTGTCAAAATACAACTGCAGGGCGGTGGTGGGGGGGGGGAGGAATCTGAATCATGATGCTTCTTCTCACCTTGGGTCCTTTGAAAAAAAATTTAGATCTAGCCCCTGAATGGTCCTGTTAATGACATTACCACCCGTGCTGTAAGGAAGAAGGAAAATTTTCCCTTCTCAATTTGCGCCTGGGTATAGGAAAAAGAAAAATGGAAAGAGTGCATCACATGGCCAGGAATGACAAGATGTGCAATCTGACAACAATTCTGTATAACTCTTGAAAGGAAATAAGCACAGTAACAGTTCACAATAGCAATTGGCGACAATGCAATCTCTCTAGACTGGCAAAGTTAGTTTACGCCTGTAGCATGTGAGAAAACTGTTATCTTGACTTTCAAGCCTGGACAGACATCTGTCTACTCTGCATTATTTGTTCCAAAGGCAGAATTTGCATTTTACTATTAGGAAAGCACTGAATGGCCGTGTTGAAGTATTTTACAGTATAGTAACTGTAATTTTTCAAACAATTATTGCAAGCCACTTTAATTATTATTTTTTTTTAATGAACAGCGGGTTAGAAATGCAGTAGATAAAAAATAAACACAGTAAATACACCCAGCCATGTACACAGGATGAGCACCGGAATTTGGGTTTACTCTGAATATTACCTAAATGTATGAATATAACAGGTTGACAGTGCCTGATACATGATCATACTTGTGATGGACTTTCAGTGTTAATTCACCTAGTGCAGCAATTTTGAATCATAGTTCCATGACACATTGGTATGTGACAAAAAGTCTGTAGGTGTTGTTCAGGAGTTTGGAGCAGAGTGCTTGAAAATCACTGAAAAACCTTTCTGGGTTCTGTGGCTCTGTTTTAAGAACAACTGTCAGAGCAATCCTACCTTGCACTGGAACAGGCTGGACAGAAGGTCTGCATTGTATCCAGCACAAGATAGGGCTCCAAAGTGGTAAGGGGAAGGAAGGTAAGGGGAAACTCTTTCCGAAGGGAAGGGAAGGGGAAACTCTTCCCCTTACCCCCTGGATAAGCCACTGCAGCCCTTATGGGTCTCCTTGGACTTGCGCCACCTCAAGAGGTGGCATAAGTCTGAGGAGAACGGAGTGGCTTGAAGCCGCTACATTTCGCTCAGGAATGGGTGTTGGGATCCGGCATAATTTCCGGGTCCCAGCTCTGCCTCCTACTCCCAGCCTGCCTCCGGGACCGCCCACTCTCTCCCCACCCCAGAACGCCTCTCTCCTGCCTCCTCCCCACCCACCCCAGAGCCTTGTGTTGGCTGAGCTCGGCCAACGCAAGGCACCCTTTCCATGTCAGCACACAGGCTGGATTCAGCCTTTGTGGGCTGGTGCGCATCTGCGCGCTGGCCCAGCCAACTTTCGAGGAGGTGCAAACGTGCCTTATAGCATATTTGCAACCCCTCCTGGGCCAGGGCAAGAGACTTGTGTTGGCCTAGGACACACTTAGGATTGTGCCCTGTCTGTATTAACTAATTGCCTGTCCCTCTTCCTCTGTTGGCAGTTGCCCTAAAAACAAAGCTGCAAAACCAGGAAGAGTCTCCAAGAAGCTGGAAGTGACATCATAAGAGGCGAAGACCATAGGTCCGTGTGAGAAGAAAAACATTGAAAATAAATGACCTAGCAGGCCACATTTGTCTGGAGGATGGAAAGGGAAATCTGAGGTATTTGGAATAAGGAGCTGTATCCGGCTTAAGTGTTTTCTTCGGAATGTGTAGCCTTACCTATTGTCTTCAGTTAGGAAGTTGGAAAAGTTGTGAATTTGGAACCTACAATAGGTGTGGATTTTCATCGTTGCAGAGGAAGACTGATCACTGTGTGGAACACACTTGATGCGTGTTCCACTTTCTCTGTGGCACTGTGCCTTCAGCAGAAACCTTCTGGGGATTCTCTAAATTTAACTCACAAATCTCTTCCCTAGTCAGCATTCAGCAACCTCTTTCCAATTAGCAGATATTCATTTTTTTTTAATTCCAGCCTCCAAGGCTCATTATTCTAAATTTATCTCCAGAATGAACCGCTTTTACCTCATCTGTAATTAGGTCAAGTACTAGTAACTCCAAAATACTTCTGCCTTTGACCATATTATTTCTAATTAATTGATCCCCTTAATGTCAGCACCATGGTCACAGTCACGGGTTCTGCTACTGAATAATATGACCCTGAACGAGCTGCTTAATCTGGCAGTACCTCCAGTTCCGTTGCATAAAAACGTAGCTAATGGTGTATTGCATTTCTCCATGGGAGATATTTCTGTTTAAGGATGTCCTGTGCAAATGGAGGGTGTAAAAATGCCACACAACCAAGGTCAAGCAGTAGGAATCTGGGAGTCTATTGACTGGTGATCAGCAGTCTATTGATTACCCATGGTAGCCCCAGGAAAAAAAATGGTACAGAGGCACAGAAGGGGCAAAATGCAGTTGGGGGCATGGGAGTATTTATTTATTTATTCCACTCTTCCTCTAAGGAGCTCAGAGTGGTGTACATGGTTCCTTCCTCCTTTTGTCCTCACAACCTTGTAAGTTAGGCTAGGCCGGGGTGCCCAAACCCCAGCCCTGGGGCCACTTGCGGCCCTCGAGGACTCCCAATGCAGCCCTCGGGGAGATCCCAGACTCCAATGAGGCTCTGGCCCTCCGGAAACTTGCTGGAGCCCGCACTGGCCCAACACAACTGCTCTCAGCATGAGGGCAACTGTTTGACCTCTGGCATTATCTGTGGGATGAGGGCTCCCTCCACTGCTTGCTGTTTCACATCTGTGATGCAGTAGCCGCAGTAAAGAAAAGACCAGCTTTGCTTTGTTCAAGGCCTTTTATAGGCCTTGAGCTATTGCAAGACCTTCATTCATTCATATAAGTTCCACCTCTAGTATATTAATTTATGTAAATTTATTCAAATTTTAAATGTAAATTAATTCTTTTTTCCCCTGGCCCCCGACACAGTGTCAGAGAGATTATGTGACCCCCCTTGCCAAAAACTTTGGACACCCCTGGGCTAGGCTGATAGTGACAGGCCCAAGTCACTCCGGAAGATTCATGGCTGAGCAATGATTTGAACCTGAATCTTGAGTCACTCTATGTGCAACCCAGGCACAGAGCTGAAAAAAATCTAGAGTCATCAGGGTAATGAGTCAATGACCCCACCATGTGCCCTGATAGGCCTGCCCTCAAGGCCTGGCCTGCTTGATCTATTCTATATAAATACCTATTATCCTATTCTCTTATATTCTCTCTATAGATAGACTGTATTCTATATTATCCTTCTGAGGCATGACTTATATTAAAATGCTTAAATTCCTCATAAGCATGATTGCTTTCTGCTGCTTTATGAGGCATTTGTTCCCTCCCAACCCCCAGTGTCCTGTAACGGGTTCTGTCACTATTTTCTGCTGCTGCATGCTGAACACAGTAATAAAGTTCTCTAAACTGCTTTAGACCCAGGGAGAATCTCTGCAACGACACATCTAAATTCCATGCTAACATTTTCCAGTCTCCTGCTCCCTGATCTGTGCCAGTTGTAATAGGGTTGAACGGCATGCTAACCCCTGCAAGAGCATTCTGCAAGCTGTCTTATATCCATTCCTTTTGAACTCTATCATCTTTGGATCTTCGATCAAGGAAATAGCCTCTTTGCTCAAGAAGCAAGAACATTAAAGGGAGAAAAAATTCTCATTGGTCCCTTGGCTTATGGCTGGTCCTCTTTTTTTCCTCAAATCTTGCTGTGTGTGATTATATGTGCTATCCTCTTGCTGCATTAACTGGAAAATTGTTCAGTTGCAGAGCTCTTCTTCACTGCACTTAAGGTTTATTTTTAATGATGTGTCTCCAGTTATCCTTTATGGAGTAGATCACTGTGGCTCGTTTTTATCCCTGAAGTGTCTAGATGAGTTCTACTGCTCTAAATTATTTCTCAACGCCCTTGTTCAAGGCTGCCTCAGCATCAGCCGATGGGACATGGACAGTAACTGCTGGCTTGACAAAATCTGGCAGTACAGCTCTGTGCATGGTGGAGATGCAACTTCTCAAAAGGGCAGTGACCCTTTTGAGAGGGGCTGTGGTTCAGTAAACTGAACATCAGCCTTGCACAAAGAAGGTTCAATCCCTCATATCTCCAGGTAGTGCTGGGAAAGACTCCTATATGCAATAATAATATAATCAGTGTCAACAGCACTAAACCAGGTGGACTGATTGTCTGATTCTGTTTGGCTGCTTCCTGTGCTCACCCTCACTCACTTACCTATCTTTATCCAGTGTTTATTTAACAAACTTGGAAGCCATCCTTTGGTTTCCAGGGTGGTGTACATATTGAATCTATAAAATACCAAAACAAACAAATAAAATTTCATAAGGGACCATTAAAATAACAGAAGCAGGCAGAATTACAACTCTTGTGTGATCAGTAAAAATAAGTCAGAATGACACAGTTAAAACCACTTAATCGTAGTAATTGCATGAATTATATTTTAACAACTCAATCCTATCTAACCTCCCCACTGCCGAAGCAGGTGTGCCAGTGGAGGGCAAGCTGCATCCTGTGGTGGAGGGGCAGTCCTGGAAGCCATTTGTTCTCTTACCTCTGGGTAAGTCGATCTGTGCCAGATCCTTGGCTGATGCAAGTCCCAGGGGGAGGTGGATCAAGGACACAAAGGGGGATAGGATATCTAGAGAGCTGCCGGTGCTAATAAATAAACCAAGTGTTTATTGTTTATTGGGATCATCAGAAAAGGCATTGAGAATAAGGTGGCCAATATTGTAATGCCATTGTACAAACTGATGGTAAGGCCACACCTGGAGTATTCCATCCAGTTCTGGTCACCACATCTCAAAAAGGACATTGTGGAAATGAAAAAGGTGCAAAAGAGAGCAACCAAAATGATTACTGGGCTGGGTCACCTCCCTTATGAGGAAAGGCTACGGCGTTTGGGCCTCTTCAGCCTAGAAAAGAGGCGCCTGAGGGGGGACATGATTGAGACATACAAAATCATGCAGGGGATGGACAGAGTGGATAGAGAGACGCTCTTTTCCTTCTCACATAACACCAGAACCAGGGGACATCCACAAAAGTTGAGTGTTGGGAGAGTTAGGACAGACAGAAGAAAATATTTCTTTACCCAGCGTGTAATTAGTCTGTGGAACTCTGCCAAAGGAAGTAGTGATGGCCTCTTGCCTGGATGCCTTTAAGAGGGGATTGGACAAATTTCTGGAGGAAAAGTTCATTACGTGTTACGAGTCATAGTAGGTATGTGCAAGCTCTTGGTTTTAGAGGCAGGCTGCCTCTGATTGCCAGATGCAGGGGAGGGCACTGGGACGCAGGTTGGGTCTGTTGTCTTGTGTGCTCCCTGGGGCATTTGGTGGGCCACGGTGAGATACAGGAAGCTGGGCAAGATGGGCCTTTGGCCTGATCTGGTGGGGCTCTTCTTATGTTCTTAAATCCCACCCCTTCTTCACTCACATCTCTGCTCTGGTCCCTGCTCTGTCCCCTATTCCAAACCATGAAACACCTCTCCCCTTCATTCTTATCTTGGTGTGGTCCAGACAGGCCATCAGTATGCTCAGGGAGTTGCAGTCAGCTTCTGCTGCTGGCTTCTTTGTGCTCAGCAGTGATGTGCCTTTTCCAGTGATACTGGTGTGTTTATGACAACAGAAGGTAACTTCCACTGTCGTACCAGGCCCATAGGATTGGGCCATAAGTGTCTAAAAAAAAAAAGTAAAGAATGACAAGACCCTGGCCATAGGCTTAAGTTTCACTCTAAATTGACAGGGGGTAAGAGGGCGTATTCCATAGTGGAAAGGGAGGTATAATGTGCTAGAGTGCCAAGGCAAATAAAAACATCTTCCCTTGGAACCAAATAGAGGTCAAAATGGCTCCCACTGAGTTTCTCTGGGAGGAGAAGGCTCTTTCTACAAAAGCCTCTTTCACTGGTACCCAAGAAGGATGAATGTCAAATATATTAAGCCAGGATTTAAAAACATATAGGGACCTCTTTTGCCTTTTGTGCTGTTTTTCTGCAGTACCTCCCTCCCAACAGTGCCACATAGCAAATGGAGAAGCTGAAGGTCCCCCTGTTTTGTGAACTCCCTTCCCATAACACAGCATTTCACTTACAAATCTGACATTATCTCATGTGTTTCCCTGCCCCATTGGGTGTGGTGCAAGATAGGGAAACACACAATGAAAGAAAATGGTGATGTAACATGGTGTGTGTGTGGATGGTTGGAGGGAACATTAAAGAAAAAATGTCACCACTACCACTGGGCGTATGCATGCTCCTTGGTGTGTGCCCTCATTGATTTTTGCATCCTAGTCCAGGGGAGCTACATCTGAATGATGTAAATCATGTGGGTCATCCCTATGCAGTTGGGACCCGGCTGGGAAGAAGAGTGCCAACATTGCTGAGATCTATATAAGGCTCCTGGATGAGGGAGCAACACATTGAGGGAGACACCTCATTTGGAGCCTGGGCTCACTGTGGCAGTTTGTGTACTTGTCAGCATGACACTTTTGTGACTTAAAGTCCAGGCCAAAGGCTGCGATCCTAGGCTCACTTTCCTGGGAATAGTTCTACTGAACACAGTGTGACTTCTGAGTAGGATTGTGTCCACAGCGTGGAAGGCTAATAACTGCAAAACCTTAAGAATATATTTTAATTTAAAGCAAATACAGACCCCATGACAGCCAATCTGTTTCAAATTTGTCTTCTCCTCCCAAAGCCATGGAAATGTCTTCTGTAAATGCCTTTTATTAAGACAAACTTTCCATTCCTTCTCTGACTTTGATAGATACATGGCTTCAAATGTGGGGGGAAAAAATGCTGAAGCAGGAAATCAAAGAGACTCATCCAGAACTTATATGTTTTAATTAAATATAAGCAGCTGCATGCCAGCTGAGCTGAAAGGTGTCTCCTCTTGGGGTTATGTAACACTAATGCTCATTGATTTGTGAAACTCTGGGGACCTATTTGCACATTTTGGAGAAGATGTTTGTTGGGGTGTGTGTGTTTTCTTGCTCTTTTCTTTTTGCAGGAAGATTCATTATCATCTGAAGCATTTCGTTAATTAAAAGAAAATCCGAAGGGATTTTTGGAGAGCTGCAAGTTAATTTCATAAGCAGTAAGAAACACAATATTCTGCTCTGTTCAAGCAAAGCTTAAGATTTACACACTTTTTTCGCCTCAGAAAGAACAGCAGCCGTTATCTTGCAGGGAAAAAAATATTTACAGGAAGAAGAGAAATTTCTGACCGTAGGAATGTTTGCCAAATGAAGGCCCAATCCTGAACTCCATTAGTGCAGCTGCTGAACTCCAGTGCAAACATGCCGTAAATCATGTCCACGGCACCTGGAGAGGAAGGGCTGCCAGCGCATGGAGGGCCGGCCAGTGCTACAGCAGCATCAGCCAGCAATAAGTAGTTTCAGAGTGGGGGAGGCAGGCAGTGGGCAGAATGGAGTGGGGGGAAGGTGGGGGGATGAACCAGCTCAGTAGGGGGACCAGTGGAGCTCTGCTCTGCCAGACTTCCTTGTCAGGCTGAAAAGCCCAACACGGAGGCTCTCAAGTCTGTGCCCACAAAATAGCCAGTGAGGACTTGAGAAGCCCCATTATGGGGCTTGGGGCTTTCCCCGGAGGATGGGGGTGAAAGGAGAGTTCCGGCAGCCTAGGACGTGCCACTGGATTCAGCGATGGCCGTTTTGGCACTGTTGCACCTGGCAGAGCTGCCAGCTTCAGGACTGGGCTGTGATTTAGCTAGTGCTGAATATTCCAGTGATTATGATGGGCAGGTTGTATGCCAAAGGGTGACTCTTGAACCCTGATATGCTAGTTGACTACATGCAGGGAGCTTTTGTTTATATGGTAGAGCATTAAAAATTCCTATGCCCCTCACAGTGGTACTGGAATTCTGACCACCTCTTTTTGTGCTATGTTTAGAAGGGTTATCAGTCTCTGATACCAGTATCACTGTTTAGGCCTTATGAAGATACAGATTTAGGGCGCAATCCTAACCACCACTTATGCTGGCATAGGAGACCCAGGAGGGCTGCAAACATGCTGTAAAGCTGCACGGGAGAAAGCTGTGTCGGTGCATCTAGATGTGCTGATGCACGGAGGCCGGTAGAAGCATCCGCGGTGGCTTCCTCTCTGCTGCTTGTGCCGGCGCACCTGCGCCGACACAAGCAGTGAAGGTAGGTGTGGGAGGGCGTGGAGGAGGCGGGAGGGGGCATTTCTGGGTGGCCCTGGGGGTGGACGCGTGGGGAGCCAGGGGCGGGGCTGGGAGCCAGCCATTATGCCTTATCCCAACCCCCGTCCCCAGGGAGAACAGAGCGGCTTCAAGCTACTCTGCTCTCCTCTGACTTGTGCCACCTCCAGAGGTGGCGCAGGTCCAAGGAGACCCATTGGGGCCAGTAGCCCTTACCCAGAGGTAAGGGAGTTTCCCCTTGCCTCTGGCTGAGCCGCTGCTGACCAGAAACCCGCATTGGATGCAGCGCAAGCCTCCTGGCTTGCCTGCTCCAGCACAAGTTTGGATTGCACCCTTAAAGTCTCCACAGTTGTGCTTTGATCCACCAGTGCAATGACTTTGAGAGATATAGTTGCTGGTTGCACATCAGCAATCAGGAAGAGTCCTGTAGCACCTTCAAGACAGACCCACTGATTTCAGCAAAAGCATTTCGTGGACTTGACTCCACTTCCTAAGCTGACATCCTCTGAAGTCAGGTATAAATATACACATACTTTGGGACAGAGAAGGACAACAAGACTGTAAAAGCTGGGGGATCAAAGGTCTAAAGGATGGAAGAGATGCAGTCAGTGACCTTTATTAGGTAAAGTTCAGCAATGACTCATAGCGACAGTAAGGGTAGCGAATGCATTCTCCCTGACTGTGTTGAATTAAGGACCTCGGGGAGTGAGGCAGGAGCAATAGTTTCCTTGAATCATTGATTTGTTTATCCCAGAGATTTGTATCCTGCCTTTCAGCTGCGAAAGAGGCCTCCAAGGTAGCTTGTATACAAGCTATTTATCCAATGATAAAAACAGTAACATCATAATAGAAACTTTCTTCTTCTCTCCCTTCCTCCTCTTCACTAGGAATTAAGGAAGTTGGTTTTTCTGTGTTCCTGTGGTGGGGAGGGGCAGAGTTCAAGTTTAAAGAGGCATCAGCAGAGAGAGGCAGCAATGCGAGCTCTTCACCTTATGAGTTTCTCCACTACTGGCTTCTACAGTGTTCCTATATCATCATCAGCATCAGCCTCTTATATTATATTATATTATATTATATTATATTATATTATATTATATTATATTATATTATATTATATTATATTATATTATATTATATAAGACTGTGTTATCCCCTATTATCACTTATATACATTATTGTTGTAATTATCTCATGCATTTAGTTTCAGATAAGAATCAGACCTCTCCCACCAGACCTCTCCCTCCCCTTGCAGCCATTCAGCTCCTTCCTTCACAGGTCTGGCTCCATGTTTGTGGGCTCAGAAAGAAAAGCACTGTTCCTGACACAAAACTTTGTTAGTTAATTAGTTAGTTAACCAGATCAGAAAGAAACATCTGAGTTGTTGTGGTTCTTGAAAGATAGAACCTTCTTTCAATTGTAAAAATCCCTAAGGGGATTTAAATAGCCTGCCTATGTAAACCACCTTGAATAAAGTTTGAGGAGAAATCTGAGGACCAAGGAAGGCGGTATAGAAATACCTGTATTATTATTATTATTATTATTATTATTATTATTATTATTATTATTATTATTATTATTATTAATTAGCTTGACATGGCCAAGAAGACTGCTTTCTCTGCTGTTACTGCCATTGCATCTCACTATTGCACTTCACATAATGATGAACACTGAATGGACCTCTTCCATCCTATCACCCTTTGACACCACCTTTCACCACTTCCTTTCCCTTTCTATTTTTAGTTTTATCCAAGTGTATTTTATACCTGCCAGTGAGGATAACACTTCATGCATTTGTCTCATGGTGGTGCTTTGTTGTTTTTATTGGTATAGGCAAGCATGGGGTTGACACCATGGCCTCCAGGACATAAGATTGCAGTGAATGTGTGCACAGAGGCAGCCACTTGGAGGCAAAATGGCCCATAGGGTTAAAAGCAGCAGCTGCAGGAAGGAAAAGAGTGTGGGTACTAGTAGGAAAGCTTGGAGAAGCAAGCGTTTGACTGATTAATGGACTAGCTGATGGACTATTGGACCTTTTGAATGACCAATAGACTAACGGACAGGTGGACAAATGAACTTCTGAAGATTGCTGGAACAGAGACTGCTGGAGACACTGGAGTCTGGTGTGTAGCTGCCATGCCCAAGACTGACTGAGGACCAAGGTGTTGCTGTGGAGGCTGGAGACGTTGCTGGCAGGAGAGGGGAAGAAGGAGGACCTCTGTAGGTTGAACAGGCAAGCTACCCTGGTGGTGGGATCCTGCAGTGCAAAACTAGGGACATTTTGGGGAAACAAAAGGGAGCTAATTAGCTTAAAGTGGGCATAGGTTCTATAGGTGAAACTTGGACTAAGAATTTGGCAAAACATACACCTGTAGAGAGAGAAAGAGGTGAATTCTAGAAACACTGATAAATTGAAAATTACAAGAGAAAAACTTAGAAGCATTCCCAGATCTTGAGATGAAGAAGAATCAGCCACAAACACTATGATAAACAAAAGACAATGATGTTGTTAAAAACCTCTGAAAAGATGAAAAAACACAAGCTCCACTTTAGCAGGGTTAAGTTAGTGAAAAGGGGCTTGTCTAGTTACAAAGATTGGGGCTAGACAAGAAAGGGAAAGTTTGAGTAAAGGGTAGCAGAGTTGCAGGTCATCAGCAAGCAGCAGGGTAGTATTGAAGATCAGATGAACAAATGATGAGATCAAGGGGAATACAATAAAGAGTAAAGGGTCTGTCCAATACTGATCTCTGAGGAACCCCAACAGGTGAAAATTCAGACCCTAAATAATCTTGAAGGAGATTTGAAAGTGCCCTGAATGTAACAGAGTGATTTTTATTCAAAATTAATATGTCCACCCAAAGATGGCTTTTCCTTAACTCCCAGGGACACCTACTAATAGGCTCTCATGTGCCTTTGTAAACAAAATAATTAAATAGTTCTCCAGGTATGCATTGCTATGAACCCAAAGATGAGAGAGACAGAGCTAGAAAGAAATGGAGCAGATGTCACCTCATACTTTACGCAAGAGTGTTTCATACATAGAAATGTACATGCAATTTCAGGTTTTCAAGCACCATCATTGTTTGGCTTCCAGGGAGAACAGATGTGGCTTTCTCCTAAGTCACCGATACGATAACGGTCCTTGGAAAATCTGATTTCCATGAAACCAGCAAAGGGAGCAGCTGAAGGTTAATTTTAGAAGCTGCATTCCAGGGGTTGTGTCAATCACGAGCAATTTGCTGTCCCTGCTGGTGACGGTACCAGACATGCCTATTTAGGAATTCATTTGAAGTTACTGGTTAGGGAAGCTGTGTGCTAAATGAAGAACGATGAAACTCTCATTTCTGTCAAACACTGGCAAAGAATGTTGTTTGTCCTTCAGAGAGAGTGAGAGAGTAAGAGTGTCTTCACCTTTTTCCTTGGGTATTCACCATTTTCAGCTTGATTGATTTCGGATACCCCAACATGTCTTTAATATGCATCATTTAGAACCACTTAAAGCAGGCCTTCCCAAACTGGTTGGCAACCTTCAGTTTCGAAAGACTATGGTATAAGCCTACAGCACCCGGTATTCCCAGGTGGTCTCCCATCCAAGTACTAACCAGGCCTGACCCTGCTTAGCTTCTAAGATCAGATGAGATCGGACATATGCAGGGTAACAGTTGCTACCCAAACTGGAACATCGTGATGCCCCATCCAGGAAAGTTCTGTCCTTGTCCCTTTAAGGAGCGGGAGAAGGGGGAGGGCAGCAACACAATCCCTAGGATCACACTACTGCCGGGGATGGGGGGGATTTTTTTACTTACCAACAGCCAGCACAGGAGTCTGGGGGGGTCCAGGGAGCCCTCTGCAAGATTCCCCACACCTCCAAACATCTAAAAATACCCCCAAAACAGGCATTTCCAGTTTTTGCACATGTAGAGGGGGTTGAATTACACATTTGTATGAATGGCTTCTTATCACCGAAAATCGCAGAACAAAGTCCTTGGAACGAAAATGGCTGCTTCGAGTAAACTGCAGTAGGAGGTGGCAATCTGGTGGGGGCTGCCCTGCACCCACACCTGCCCATCACATCCTCTGGTCCCCCACTTACTTGGCTGTTCCACTTGGTCATTCTTCTTCTCTTTGGAGAGCACATAGCAGGATGATGGGTGGGACACCTTGTGTCTTTCTCCAGTGCCACTGCTGAGGTAGGGGCTGCTGTGATTGTGGGCTCTACTGGAAGGGACCAAAGGCCGCATGATGAACTCGGCACTGAGCAAAATCCAAAGGTTGAGGTTTGGAGGTTTCTTGCAGACTTGAGCTAGCATCTGAAAGGCGAGAGAACAGTTTCAGTACTTCAGTATTTCAAAGGAACCAAGCATTGTTTTCTCCTTCCCTCCACATTCTCGAAATGTAAAGTTGGTAAGTTAATGCTCTTGTCTCCAGTGAAACCTTGAAATGTTTGTTCTTTGTGTAATAATTCTCCTGTCCAAAAAAAAGGAGAAAAACAAGCTGGGATTGTCTCCACCCACTGCGCTCAGCCATGCCTTCCCCATGCAGTGCTTCTCTTTCCTTGAACATAACATGGTGCAATTAAGTGGTTTCTCCACTCGACCAGGATGGGGAGGCAAGCGCTGGTCCCAGCTGGCAGACCTGCTGCTGCATGGAGGAAGAGGAAGGCATGACAAGCATGCTTCCCTCCCTCCCTCCCTCTGCCTGGGTGGCCATCCTTTATGCTGTGCAACTCCCCCAGCTCCACTACCATGCAACAGAGACAAAAGAGAGGGGATAGAACAGTGGAGGAGGGGGGATCCCAAATGCCTGGCTCTCCTCTGCCATGCCAAAGAGAGGAGTTGCCTGGGGGCAGAAAGAGGGGAAAGGTGATCATGGGGTGGGCTTTGAAAGGTTGCCACAACCTCACCTATGAGGCTTCAGTCATGACCCCATGGGTTAAAGAACACAGTGCTACACCACCTTTATCTTGAGCCAGTGTTACTCCTGAGACAGTATTGAACTTGGAGTGGTGAATTTGAGGTTCAAATCCCTTCTCAGCCCTGAGATTGCAGGAAGAACATGGACAAATAACTGTCTCTAGTCAGCCTGAGCTACATAACCTGGTAGTAGTGAGGAAAGTCTACACTGATATCATTAGAGGAAGCTTGGAACACAGTAGTGATGCATCTAGAATTCCTTGGGCCTTGAGCTCAGTCATACACCTCTAGGGCAGAGGAGCTTTCTCTGTGACCACCGAGAGCTTGGTGATGTAACAGCAGCAAAAAGATTGGCATGAGAAATTCATAGAATTACAAGGAGTCTACTACTCCATCCTCTGTTTCAAGCAGGAAAATCTTCTCTAGGTCTTCTCCAAAAGGTCGCTGTTGGGTCTTTGCTTGAATCTCTCCAACAAAGGAGAACCCACCATTCTCTTTGGTAATTTGTTCCATTGTTGAAAGCTCTTAAACAAATGTTCACATCCCTGGTGCCTCTCCCAGCCTTCTCCAACAACAACAACAACAACAACAACAACAACAACAGTATTTATATACTGCTTTTCAACAAAAAGTTCACAAAGCGGTTTACAGAGAAAATCAAATATCTAATGGCTAATGGCTAATATCTAATGGCTAATCAAAAATCTAATATCTAATGGCCACCAAGTCCCAAAAGCCTGGATTGGTCAGGACCATCTGCCAGATGAAACCTACAAGACCTGAGGAGTATACTATGCCAGTGAAACTTTACTGAAAATTTAGAGTCAAGATTTTTTTAAGGTGATTTTAATATGTTGCCCAATTTTACCCAGTGAGCTTATTATTTGGTCAAAAAGTGGTGTATAGATACTCTAAACAAGCATGAAAACAGTATGAAATTAAGTAAAGCCATCCAATGCCTAAGGCAACAAGTTAAAATCAGCTACAGTTACTTAAGTACATAATTGTTTACCTTGCAAGTGGTAAGTTACATTATATCAATCTTTGGGAAAAAAGCAACCCTGGAAACACAGCAATGTGAATATCTTCTTCTCCACTAGGGGGAGCTTCTTGAATGAAGTGTTGAAGCAAAGGTGCAAAATGCCAGAAAGCAAAGAAATTGCTTAGTAACCTCCACCATACTAATGGCGCCTGGGGCTGTTTAGTTAGTGCAGGAAATACCATTATAAAACGAATTGTTAATATTTGGACAGCCGTGGACTTTGACTTGCATTCCCACAAAGTCCATTTTTGAATTAAAATGCTATTTTGGGGGCTTTATAGACGCGCAGGATGTTGTTTCAGCAGAGTGCGAAGAACAGTTGAGGCCTGATTAGTAATTCTGGAAAAGTCTGTATTGCATTCAGCTCCAAATTACAAACCCCCATCACTCTTCCATGAAACAGCTTTCAACTGCTGTTTGGTCTAATCAAGCCAGCCCTGCAAGGAGAATTGAATGAATTCTACATGAATCTATAACAGCCTTGTTATACCCACACAATTCATCCTCCCCTTCCATTTTTTTTTTTTGTACTGGCCATATCATAAATATGTTCTTAGTCACTCCTGACAGCTCAGCCTGACATATGAGCAGAGCCCATGAGAGGCAGTGGCAGACCTGAGAAGGGGCAAGGGGTGCAAATGCCTCAGACTCCAGGCTTGGGGTTGGCTTTGTGCTGCTTTCCACTCCCCTGGCAGTGACCCCCGCCCCAGGTGCTGATCTGAGGGCCACCCCCAATGGCTGCCCCCCAGAGGCATTCTGAGGGCCAAGGAAGCCATGTGCAGCATCCCCAGCCCTCAGAAGGCCTTGTAGGGCCAAAAATTGACACTTCCGGTTTTCAGTCTTACAAGGACTTCTGAGGGCCCAGGAGGCTGCACTTGGCTTCCCCGACCCAAAAAATGCATTCTGGGGGCCAAAAACAATCACAGTTTTTGACTAGAAGCTGGAAGTGACAATTTTTGACCTCCCGAAGGCCTTACAAGGCCTTTTGAGAATTGGGGAGGCCATGCACAGCTTCCCTGGTCCTCTAAACGCCTTGGGGGGGGGAAGCAGTGAGCATGGGAGATGGCACCTCCAGGAAAGCCACTGATGAGAGGGAAATTAAGGGGGTAATTTGTACCTGGGTCCAGCGTAAAAAAGGGGGCCCAGGAGCCAATGAAGGGGGTCAAGAAATTTTCTGGATCTTATACTTTGCAGTTTCACCTGAACTTTGTTGGTCACATGGGATGCTGGGTGCATGGCTACTGCTGCTACTGAAAGCCATATGTCCTATGCCAAGTAATGCATACATGCCGCTCCTTAACACAGTGTCAAATCTGGGAGGAAACTGGCCTGCTACAGTGGCTCTTTGGCATGTAGATCTGCTTGCCATGAAGGAGTGTATAGGGGCTCAGGGACATAACTGAGGGGCTATAGCTGCAGA